>NC_138890.1:27026674-29426674 GCF_965194825.1 Balaenoptera physalus
TTTATTTTTTTTTAGATTCCACATATAAGTGATATCATATGATATTTGTCTTTGTCTGACTTACTTCACTTAGTGTGATAATCTCTGGGTTCATCCAGGTTGCTGCAAATGGCATTATTTCATTCTTTTTTATGGCTGAGTAGTATTCTATTGTGCATGCGTGTGTGTGTGTGTGTGTGTGTGTGTGTATAGCACATCTTCTTTATCCATTCATCTGTTGATGGACATTTAGGTTGCTTTCATGTCTTGGCTATTGTAAATAGTGCTACAGTGAACATTGGTGTGCATGTATCTTTTCGAATTAAGGTTTTTTCTGGATATATGCCCAGGAGTGGGATTGCAGGATCATAAGGTAGCTATATTTTTAGTGTTTTAAGGAAATTCCATACTGTTTTCCATAGTGGCTGTACCAATTTACATTCCCACCAACAGTGTAGGAGGGTTCCCTTTTCTCCACACCCTCTCCAGCATTTATTATTTGTAGACTTTTTGATGATGGCCATTCTGACTGGTGTGAGGTGATACCTCATCATAGTTTTGATTTACATTTCTCTAATAATTAGCAATGTTGAGCATCTTTTCATGTGCCTTTTGGACATTTGGAGAAATATCTATTTAGATCTTCTGCCCAGTTTTTGATTGGGTTGTTTGTTTTTATGATGTTGAGCTGTATGAGCTGTTTTTATATTTTGGAGATGAATCCCTTGTCGGTTGCATCATTTGCAAATATTTTCTAGGAGTTCTGTTTTAAAAGAGACCCCAACAGTAATATACATCATTATGAGAACATGCTTCCATCCTTTGTTGAGATGAGAAAAACAAGCCTCAAAAAAATTAATAACTTGCCCAAAGTGTATTAGTTAGTGTAACACTGTTGCTGTAACAAATAGACCCAATACCAAACATATATGATCTTAAACTCTGTGATGTTTATTTCTTGATCTCTTAACAGTAGTGGGTGGGTAAAAAAGTCAGTGGGGCAGCCTTTTCTCTTCAGTCATCAGAAATCCAGGATAATAGAAGTGCTTCCATCATCAACATGTAAATTCCAAATTTATCCTGGAGATCATCTCTATCCCAGCCAGTGAGAAGGGGAAAAGAGCATGGAGAAGGGCAGGAGAGAGTTTATGAACCGGCTCAAGAAGCGGCACATACATTTTCTCACATTTTATTGGCCGGAACTCAGTCACATGGCCAAATCTAACTGCAAGGGAACCTGGGAAAGGTAGTCTAGCTATGTGCCCAGGAAGAAGAGGAAACATTTTGCTAAAGAGCCTGATAGTCTCTGCCACAGTGGCATCACTCAGCTAGAAGTTGCAGAAGGGGAACTGATCAGCTTGATTCTGAAGCTCAGTATCTTTCAGTTTTTCTCTAAGTTGCCTCCCAGTTTTGAATCAAAGATTTTATTTGATATCTGCGATGGTCTTTTGATGTGTCAACTTGGCTAGGCTACAGTCTCCAGTTATTCATTCAAGCACTAATCTAGGTGTTGCTGTGAAGGTATTTCATAGATGTGATTAAAGTCCGTAATCAGTTGGCTTTAAGTAAAGGGGATTATCCTAGAGAATCTGGGTGGGCCTGATTCAATCAGTTGCAAGCCTTCTCTGATAAAGAAAAAATACCATCTGTAGACAGCAGTGCCCATCTATGCTGGAGAGTTTCCAGTCTGCCCTCCTGACAGCATGTCCTATGGATTTCAGATTGCCTAGCCAGGTCCCACAATTGTGTAAGCCAATTCCTTCTAATAAATCTCTCAATCTCCTATTGGTTCTGCTTTGCTGGTTGCAACAAATATTTATTGGACACTTACTCTATACCAGATACCATGCAGAGAACAAGTCAGACGTGGTCCCTGACCTCGTGGAACTAGTGGGAGAGGCAGGCTTTAGTCAAATACTCAGACAAGCAAATATACAGTGATACCCTATGATAAATGCTATGGTTGAAAAAAGTTTAGAGGACTGTGAGGGGACATGATATCATCTGAAGGGTAGGACAGCTTCCCTGATGAGTGGCATTTGGAACCAAGTTCTGAAGGAGGAGTAGGAACACACTCAAGTAAGGAGTGTGGACATGGCCTGGGAAGGCTGTTCCAGGGAACAGCATGAACAAAGGACTTGAGGTGGGAGGGAGAATGGCAGCCTTGAGACTAGAGATCAGGCTGCAGAGGCTGGAGAGCCGAGTAGTAAGAGGAAGGCAGGAGCTGAGAGGCAGGCTGGGAACGAATCTACTTGGGGATTTTGATCCTTATCTTAAAAGCTCTGGGAATCCATTGAAGAATTCTTAGCAGGTATTCCCACTGAAAGATGATCTGGGCTGCTGTGACAGAAAGGACTGGAGAGCCCCACAGTGGATGCAGGGAGAGCAATTAGGGCCTCGTAGTGTGCCTGGGTCTTGTCTCTTATCAAGGGAAGCAGCGGCTATGCCAAGCCTACCTCCGACGGACTTTTCCTCCAAAACACCCTTTGCCTTGCCCTCTCCCTCTCCCTTTTACCTGCAAACCACCCATTCAGCTGTCAAAGTCCTATTCAGATGCCATCTCATCAGGGAGGCGTGCCTGAGCCCCCCTGACTCAAGTCAGCTGCAGTGCTCCTCACAGAGGTTTTCCTACTGTGTCATAATCATTGACCAACATGCTTGTCATTCTCACTAAGCCATGAGCTTCTGGAAGGGGAAGAGGATGTCTTCATCTCTGTGTCTCTGAAGATCAAGCACAGGGCAAGCGTGTTGAATGAATGAACGTTATTGAACCTCTCCCAAGGGTAGTTTCATTTCCATAGGCAATGCCTGAAGAAGACATCAAGCCTCAAAAGGCAATTATCTACAGAATTTCCACCTTGGTGACTATGGGAAGAAGGGATATTTGAGGGGTAGTGTGTCTGAAGAATTCTCACAAATTGTACTCTCACAAATGGCTGGGGAGGCCATTCTTTTTTTTTTTTTTTTTTAACTGAAGATTATACAGTTAGATCAACATTTCCTAAAGGGTTTTCTGCAGAATTTCAGTGCCAGGGAATATTAATAAGTGCTGTAGACAGACATACACATTATTCCTTGATCAAACAATGTTTCAAGCACAGTACAACACACACAAGTCCACATGAAGATGCATGTACTGCACATACACCACACAATGAATTTTGAAGGCTTACAAATAAGAGAATACAAAATATCTCCGTTTTTTATGTTGATTACCCATTGAAATGATTTATTTTGATCTATTGGGTTAACAAAATATGTTATTAAATTAATTTTATGTTTCCTTTTACTTAATATTAGAAAATTTATAATTTTATACATGGCTGTGTTCTATTTCTATTGGATGGTGTTGTGTAGACACCAGGAATATAGTGGTGAGAAGAGCAGACATAAGGAATGGCAGTTCTTAGGTTAGAAAAAATCTTTTTAAAATAAATCTCTAAAAGGCTAAATGTAGACGAAAATGTGAAAGTGCACTTAAAAGCATAGAGGAGGTGAACATCAGATAGGCAAGAAAAAAGCATTTCCTATTTTTTTCCAACCAGCTTTAAATGGGATCTAAAGGTGCTGTCCTGATGTTTTAGTAGCACACTCAGCTTCTGTCATTAAAGAGACTCCCCCACCCCTGGGTTATGTTAGGAAGGAATTTTGGTTCCTTGGTCACCCCAGCTCATGCTAATTGCCAAGGAGACACTCATTGCCTTGGCCAATATGTCCTCCTCCAGTCCACATGGTAATGGAGTCTTCAAGGAGAATGGAAACCCCAGTGTGTAGGGTCACACCACACACATGGGTCCTCCTATCCCCTAGGGCACTGCCACTGGAGGTGGGGGGGATTGATCCCTCACTCTTCCTGGACCCGGATATATCCCTTTCCTCACTCTGTGTGTCCTTACCTCTCTGGTTTCTCTTCACCCCCAACACACATCTACACCTCTCTGACCCTGACCATCATCTCTTCAGCCAGTTCAAGCCAGAGGTCTGTGACCCACAGCATGAGGGCTGAATCTAGCCTAATATACGTTTTTGGGGACACACACAATGTTTGGTTTTTAATTTGGCTTGGATGCCAACATTTTAAAGTCATGAGCTTTCCACACAAAAATCTGCATTTCCAACTTCTCTTGAAACGTTAGAGGGTCTGGCAACCCTGGGCCTGTGTTTCTATGGCAACAGATGGCCGGAGGGAGTAGCTGCATCCATTTCATTCCTCTTAGTGACTGCAGTTTTCTACTGTGTGTGGGAATTTTGTATCCTTTTAGATCGAAAATAAACTAAACTTTGGATTATCTTGAGAAGCAAGGCCAGGCCTGGGGTGAAGTGGGTGAGATGTCTGGGGTGCAAAATTGCACAACCCTGAGATTGAGTGCCTCCTGGAGCTTTGTGCTCTAGGCATCTTGCTCGCCACACCCTAGTCCTGAACTTACTGAGGATTTTTTTCTCCAACACATCCCTGCCTTCCAGCAGCTTCTTCTGTATTTATGCCATGGAGGTACATACAAAAAGAGGCCTTGCCACGGGTCCTTAGTAAACCCAAGGAGAGCCCTTGCAGGAGAGGTTAAGTCAGAAACCAAATGAGAGGGAGCCTCGAGGGAAATGCAGGAGTAGAAATTGCCAGGGCAGGAACTCTCACGACTTTCGCTTATAGCGGGGAGAGAGAGATGGCGCTATAGCTGGATGTGGGCTGAGGAAAGGTTTTTTTCCTTATTTTAATTTAAAAGACAAGAAACTGGAACGGGCTTATGGGGGGAGGGAGAGGAATTAATGGTATGAAAGAGGCTGCACATTCCAATTGGGTGGGTGGGGAATGAGGCACTATTCATCATGTACTGACCTCACACCAGGCGCCATGCCAAGGGCAACACTCCATCTCCTCCTCCCATCTTCCCCGCAGCCCTCAGAGGAGACGGTCCCATCATTCTGGGTCCCATCATCCTGATCCTGCAGACGAGGCAACCAAACTCAGAAAGGCTTCCCCGAGACACACGGTGAAATCTTCCTTGAAATATTGCACTTGAGGGTTGGTGAAATGAGTGCTCTGGCACACACACACACACACACACACACACACACACACACATACACACACACATACCCCTATACGATATTGCCCATGGCATAAGTCCAAAGAGGTCCGGTCATAGTGAAAGACACTAGGGGATGTAAGGTTAGGGGGTTCAGGCCATGCGTCTTCTTAGGTTTCCTCCAATTTCCTTTCAAGAGATGCCCTTGGGTAATGGCAGGGATGGTTTTCTGTCTATCCAGTGTGGGATCACGCCAGGTGATGGGAAGCCTGGAGTGGCTGCCTTTCAGGCCTCTTGTCTCCCACCCTATTCCCAGCCCCATCCTCTAGGAACTCCAACACAAATACTTTGTATAGTTATAAAAATTGAATTACAGGAGTAACTGGTTCCCATACCAGCAGGACCGTATTGCTGCATGACCTACAGGTCATATAATAATGAAGTGACACCACCGTGAGCAGTCACATTGCAATTACACAAGCATGACCATTCTGAGGACGAAGCCCAGGAGGGCCTGACGACAGTGAGCCAGTGACCACGACCATGTGTGGCTAGTTTCGTGGCAGAGCTGGGGTTGAACTCAGGTGTGTCTGATCCCAAAGCCAAGAGAGAAGGGATGAAGAGTCAGATTTGGACAAGAGACAGCCCACTTGGATAGGTGTGCCTATCCTAACCAATTTTGTGAGGCTAGTGCGTGGGTGTGTGGACAGAAAGGGCAGAATGTTGAGGGTGGCCTTTTTTTTAGCTTTGTAGATGTATACCTGAAAAATAAAAATTCTATATATTTAAGGTATGCAACTTAATGTTTTGATGTATGTCTACATTGTGAAATGATCACCACAAATGAGCTGATTAACATAAGCAAGAACATTTGATAAGAGCAGGAGGAAACTGTTGAGACAGGGGATTTGGAAGAGGAGTTGAATGTCTGGGACAGCTGCATTGGTCCAGGAGTGAGGGAGCTCACCAAAGGACCCCAGCAGTATTTTAAGTCACCATCGAGATCTGGGTTGAGTTTGGAGACCATGAAGTTGAAGTGACTCCAGTGTGTCTGATGTGGTCTTTCCCAGCAGCTCTCTGTAGCCTGAGAGCTGGAACCAGGAAGGTCAATAGTCAGATTTACCTAGGATTTGTGTTTTGCTAGATGGGAGCAATAGAAGGACAAGGGAACCAAGGGAATTGGTAAGACTGGTCCAAGTGAACAGTCATGGGGTTTAAGGTGGTGTGTTAATCAGCTTTCTTTCCACTGTAATTGACCAAATCCCAACTTCAGCTGGCTTGAATAGATTGGTTCATGTATCCAGCAAGTCCAGGGCTGTGACAGTTTCAGGCATGGCTAGATCCAGGGGTGTAAACAATGTCATCAAGACACTGTCTTTTTCTCTCATCTCTGCTCTCTTGTGTTGGCTTCACTTTTTGGTAGTCTCTTCCCTTGCAGTGTCCATCTTTGCCTGCTGAAGCTCCAGGTCTGCAACCAACTAGTTTAGCAACTCTAGCTGAAAGGGAGCTGCACTTTCCTAAAAGTTCCAGCAAATGTCATACAAGATATACTCACAGTCGATCAGACAGGAAAGCGCAAATCTGATTCTGAAACGCCCAACGAGTAGCAAATGTCCATCGGACGTGGAAGTGACAGCTGGGGTGATTTTCATGATTTCTCGTAACAACGCTTAGGGCTGTGTATTACTGCTCACACAGGGGGACACGGAGGCTCCAAAGCGTGAAGCCACTCGTCCAAGTTGGCAGGTGGCAGAGTGGCCTTCCCAGCCCAGGCCTGCTGGAGTTCAAAGCCTTGGCTTGCTCTCTCCCCGTCCTGGGGGTGGTGGAGTCCACCGGGACCTTGTAAGCTGCAGGCTGGTCCCCGATCACCACATCGAATACCGCAGCCTTCAGGAGCCCCAGGAATGGCCTCTGCCACACCTGCGACTGTCCCCAAACCTCCTTTCTTGACTCTTACCCATCCCCTGAACCAAGCCAAGGTCCCCCTCCCCACAGCAGTCCAGGAGAAAAGAGGGCAGATGCCACCCCACCTCTGCTGCCCAGCCATGCTCTTTTGCTGTTTGTCACATGTTATTTTGATGTCCCATAAAAGCCATAAACATGCCAAGGCATGTTGAGTCCACTCTGGGAGATGGATCTGAGTCCCAAGGGTGTGGGCAGTGCATTCATGACCCAGGCGCCAGGGCCAGGCTCATTCCCTGCTCCAAGGCTCCTTACACAAGATGCCTTCCCACCCTACGCCCGGGAGCAGGGTCAGGGGCTGTCCTGTGGCCACAAGGATAAACACATCCTGATGGGCCGGAACCACTTCCTGCTCATGTCACTCATTCTGGGGGAGCTGACCTCTCACTTTGTGTATGCCTCAAGAAAGGAAAACTTCCTGTTTGTGAAGAAGAAAAAAGCCCTCCAAACAGCTCGATGGCCCTTGGACATCAAAGTGTTCTTACAAAACAGCATCCTAATGGCTTAAGTATCAATGAATCAGGGCCATATGGATCTCATTTGCCATAAAGTGCATACGGGTTTTAAAATCCTGAGGAAAAATGCCAGGCAAAATATGTTTCAGGTTTTATTGAACCAAAAAACTCTAAGAAGATAGATTTTCGACGGTCACCAAACCCAGGAGACAGGTCGAGCTTTCCAGGCTGACTGGAGAGAAAAGCTCGTTTCCCTTAAGCCACGGTAGCTTAAGCCATGGCCCTTGATAGCAGACACACTTTAAGTAAGATTTTGATGTAATTGAGACATAAAGGGCTTTTACAAGATCTTTTCCTTATAGGAACACTTTCAGTGTGTTTGAGAAGAGCCCAGCTAATTTTCTGGGAGAACAGTAGGTTTGAAATTCAGACATGATGTGGGAGGAATCAGTGGTGTTTGGATGTCCTATTTCTCTGGGGGAACATGTAGGAAGAGGGACTTTGCAAAAGCTCCCCAGAAAAATCTCTTTTTTTCTCCCACTTTGAAAATATATCCACTGGGAAAGAAGATGGAAGGAAAGAGAAAGGGAGGAGAGATAAAGAGCAAGGGAGGAAAAGAAAGAAGGAAGAAAGGGAAAGAATTTAGGGAATGACGGAGGGAGGGAAGAGAAAAGAACGTTTTAACGTTATCCCATAACCGAAGTTTCCACAGCAGGAAAAATGGTGTCACACTACAAAGTATTAACAATTGAGCTGTTTTATGTTCTGCATTCAATTTTTCTAGTCATATATTTCTCCCCGGTTTGCAATCTTGCTTTGTGAAAAGTGTCATAAAGAAATGCTTTCCCGTTAACGCACTCTGACTGGATCAGATTCCAGGTTGTTCCTCTCCAAGACATTATCCCGACGAGAATCCGTGTACTGTGGAGTGATCTGTCGGAGCCGCTTAGAGGGACAGATGAGAGGATTGGAACGAGGCCCGGGGTTCGTAATGAAACCTTAACCCAGACAAGGGCCAAAGAGGAGGCTGTGGTTTGGGGGGTCTTGAGGAATTCACGTGGCTTCGCTCTGGATGGGTTCGAAAGAGCTCAGCGCTGAAAGATGAACATGCCTGGCTTTTTTCTCCTCCCCCTTTGGTAGGTGAATCAGCTCTGGCCACTGATGCCTCACGCATGAGAACACCAGATTTCCATTTGGCTTTATTTTTAGGTTTTCGATTTTGTGTGTGTGTGTGTGTGTGTGTGTGTGTTCTTGTCACTTTCATGTAGAATATGGTGTGTTATAAATAAAGCCCCACTTTCTCCCATCCTGATCACACACCATATGAGCATGTGTGCGAGTGGAGGTGGGGGGCTTGAGGGGTGCCTATTCAGCACTGGTCCATATGTACCCGAAATTTCCCTTTGAAAATCCCAAGGCCTGGCCCACATTGACATGAAATTATTATGTACTTTTGTTGTACAACAAATTATCATCCTATACTGTTGCAACAGGCTTTCTACAGAGAATGCAGGTTGTAGTAATTTTGTCATATGGAGTAATATGTCACATAGACCATTCTGGATTTAGACCAATATATACAGTTTCTGGCCTAAGCAGTAACACATGTTTGGAGGAGAGACCGTTTCATTTTACTGGAATGGACAGTAAGTAGAAACACATTCCAGATTTCTTTTTTTTTTTTTTTTTCCCTCTGCCCTGAAATTTGGCAGCCAGAGTCCTCCCTGCACTTGATCTCAGGTTTTCAGCTGCTCACGAACCATGATACTCAGAGCTCTATGATGCCTGTGCATCCAGTGACTAATGAAACCTTAAATCACTGCCCAACAGGTTTCCCAGAACCCCTCCAAGAGCTGTTTGAAACGAATGCAAATGGCACTCTAAATTTGCCCAATACTGTGCTAGCTAAAGTTCAGGACTTTTCTGACGTTAATTTTATGCTTTCGAAGCCTGGCCTTGTGGAACTGTCTTTTCTTTTTTTTTTTTTGGATGCTGCGTGAGTGGAATAAAAGAAGGGCAGCCTGGGGAGGGCGATGGGTTTACTCCAGACCCTGGAAGTTCCAACTTGGAGATACTGGGGTATCTGTTTACCAGGCTCCCCAAGGGGACACCGTATTACCTTGCTGCTTGGTCTGGATGGGGACAGTGGAGGTGGGAGGTGAAGTGGCTAGCCAGCTGCATTTGCTACAGCTGACCCCAGGATCTGGAAAAGTGGGGACAGGGTTGGAGAAAGGAAAGGGATTAACCTTGACTGGACACCCGTACCTACTTTGTGCTTTGTACCAATTCGATTTCACGCAAATGCTCACAATAATACCATTTACTGATGAGGAAACTGGTACTGGAACCCCATGGTTTTTCTATGGGATTTGACGATCAGACTGTCTGACCTAGAACCGGGGCTCTCTCCTCCCCATGATGCCTCGTGCACAGTAGGTGCTTGGTGAGGCTTTATTCTCCATGTGGCTAATTTGTGTAGGCCCTAGAGAATTATAAGTTCTTGAGGTGCAGGGACCCTGAATTTCCTTTATTGATCTTATTTTGGTCCTTGTATTAGTGGAGAGAATCCTTTAGAACAGTTGTTCTCAACTGAGGACTATTTTGTCCCCTGGGGGCATTTGGCAATATCTGGAGACATTTTGGTTGTCACAACTGGGCAGAGAGATGTTACTGGCATCCAGGGGGTAGAGCCCAGGGAGGCTGTTAACACAAGACAGACCCCCACAAGGAAGAATTACATGACCCCAAAAGTCAATAGTGCTGATGTTGAGGAGCCCTGCTGGAGAAGAAAACAGGCCTCATGCTAGCAAAGACAATCTAAAGCAACCTAAAATGCCTTGTTTTAAAGACTTTTTTAAAAGAATCATAAATACCCAAGATTCAACATACTTACCCAGATAGTGGAAACCATAGTCCATCAAACTTAGTCCACAACCAAAACAAACTGAGAATCAGAAAAGGGCTGAGGGGCAGAGAGAGAATTAAGTTAGAACAGGAGCTTCTTGAGGGCAAGGATTATGTTATATTAATTCGGAATCCCCTGTGCATAGCACAGGTCTTAGCATACAGTCAGTGCTTAATAAATGTTTGCCGAGTATCTGATTGGATGAATGGAGCCTCTTGTTATATAATGTCACACTAAATTGTACCAGCCACTGAACGGATGCATGTTCTAGGATCTATTCAGTTCTACAACAATATCCCAGACTAGCCGCTGATGGGGATCTCCTTCCCTTCCAGGGAGCCCATTCTATTTTTGATGGATGTGAACATTAGAAAAGGTAGTTGCTTCTAACTGTGATGTGCAGCCTCTCTTCTTGGGAATGGGCCAACAGGGGCTATTGAACGATCATTGGTCGGGGGGTAAGATATGGTCAGGGTGAAATGGTATTTTATAGGGCCCAGGGCTGGGTCTTGGTCGCCACTCAACCCCCAGGGTCTTTCCCAGATCCCACAGAGAAGAACTATTTACCTCTCTCACTCTGAAAAAGAGGTCCTGTCTGGGTGTCTGTGTCCATGATGTTCCCAACCAGGAAAGCTTTCCCTCTGCTGGACCTCTCCTTCCTACCCCATTGAATCAGCTTTCCTGTCTCTAAAACCAGTATTTCTGGAGGTCAGAGCCTCAGCAGGGGAGGCGATGGGGTGGGCTCCGAAGCCAGACGGCTCTGGATTCCAGTCTTCACTCTGCCACTGTGTGGCTGGGAGGCCTCGGTTTTCTCATCTCTAAAATGGGCAGATGATGCCTACCCCATAGGTGCCATCCAGGGAAAGTGATTATAACATGAACATTATTTCTTGAGTGCTTGGCACGAACACGATACCTTCTATGAGCCCCGTTTTATCGGCAAGGAGACGGAGGCCCAGGGAGAAGCGATTTGCTCCAGGTCCCACAGTCAAGAAGCTGTAGAGATGAATCCAGCTCACTGGTTTCAGAGCTCAGCTACTCTTCATGATTCCACACCAATGCTCAGTGTATGCCTAATCAGTTCATTTCCCTTTCCCCTTTCTAGTTCAACACAAAAATGGTCTTGGCTTGCTCTGTTTCCTTGACTTGGTTGCAGTACCTCAAATAGCCTATAAGCTCTGAGAGGCCATGACCTCTCCTTTCCTGTGATCAACACTCTCCCCACCCGCTCCCTTGTTCAGGCACAAGGTGTGTGCTCAGATGACATTTGCTGACTTGAAAAAATATGGAAGGGCGGGATCTTGCTCCCCATCCTATCCCTTCACACACACACAGAGACACACACAAGATCACACACACACACACACACACACACACACACGGACTCATGCCGCCATACACTCATACACGTACTCATGGACTCACACGTTCACACACACTTACATACACACCCTGCCCCTGGGTATCGTGTCCTTGGTGATTGGGGGTCCCAGGTGGGGTCTGACTGCTGGTTTGCATCACGTTATGAGCCTGCCTGAGGAGCAAGGCCTCATTTAGAGACGCAATATTAAATGGGTATGCTTTCGGCCGAAATTGTTTTTAAGCATGTACATTTCAAAACCATTTAATTTCCAGCCATCAGTTGAAATCAAGCCGTTTTGTACTTGTCACATACATTTTCGTTCTGGGAAGGCCTGTTTCTGGAGCCGCGGCACGCCACATGTGTGTGCCAGGGGGCAGGGCGAGGGGGCTGGGACTGCGGAATGGCTTTTCCATGTGGGTAATTGTGGTCGTCAGGAAAGCATCTCGCAGCAGTTTACGCTTTCTCAGTTTACCAAAGCCCCAGCATCTGTTCTGAGGCGGAGATGCTGAACTTGGGGCAGCCCGTGGCCCACCCCATCAGTGCCAGCAAGGCACCCTCCCCAGCAAGCTCTGAATCTGCAGAAAAGAAGAGAAAAATGGGAGAAAGGAGAAGAAAAAGAGATGTTGACACATGCTCTGAAGAGGCCAAGGAATTCTGTTTACTCCTCGGTGATATTTCTGCCTTTTGTTGTGGCAAAGACCTGCCTTTTACTGCGCTGTTGAAACATCTTCAAAGTCTGGAAATCTGAGGGGCATTCCAATAAAAACCTTTGTTGGGCTGCAGTGGAGAGAAACCAAAATTCAAATCAGGTCCCAGCCCTTGGCAGCTGCAACAGGGACTGGGCAGCATGAGCCTCCAGTGGGTGGAGGAGGCCAAGAACCCCTGTCCTGGTGATGGGAGAAGGGCACAGAGCACTAGGGTGCAGCATCCAGCCAGCTGAAGTGTTCCTGGGAGCACTCTCAGGCCATGTAGAAACTAGTTCAAACCCCGCTCGACCACCAATTCAGCGTGTTACCTTGGACCTGCCACTTTGCCTCTCTGAGCCTCAGTTTTCTCATCTGTTAAATGGGGGGAGGTGGGTAGCCATCTCTAAGGCTGGTGTAAATATTAGAGACAAAGTATGTAAAGTGGTTGGCACATCGGAGACGCTAACAGATTTTAACTCCCCATCTTCTTGCTAATATGGAAAAATTCACTGCTGTGCCTTAGGGACCACAGTGCTTTTCACTCCAAACACTGGGTATCCCAACATTTCTAGGAATAGGTAGCCCTGGGCATCCCCTGCTCCCCCCCCACCTCCCAAGATGAAGGAGGGCAAGACTATGGGTCCCTTGCGATAGGGACCTGGGTCAGCAGGTGCCTACAACAGGCTGACCAGGCGGCTGATACTCTATGACTCCCTCAGATGAGAATCAAGGATGGAAGCAACCAGCCCCCAGGAGCAGGAGACACCCAAGAAGTGAGGTACCCACCTTGTCGCAGCATGTCTCCATCACCTGCAGGCACTGCCCATCCTGGTCCCTGATCAGAGGTGGAGATGGCTCATAAATGGATCCCTCCATGCTGAGCCCAGGCGGCCTCCACGTTCACAGTCCAACCTTGGGCGTCCTTCCATCTGAGCTGATCATTACGCTGCTCCATATTCATTCGGGCAATCAGTAGTTCAGCAGGCGCTGAGCACCTGCCACGTGCCAGGCTTCAGACGGGGAGCTCCGTTAAGACCTGGCCTGGTGGGAGAGGTGGGCATGCAAACCCAGAGGGATGAAGGCTCAGGTGATGGAGGAGCCTAGGGGGGACCCCAACCCAGCCTGGCAGGGGCTGAACAGTGGGGAGTAGACAAATCAGTCTTCTCAGAATAGAAGGCCCCTGAACTGACCCACTTTTTTCCAAGTCTTAAGACAACACAATTGCTCAGACCTGATGATTGGAAACTTTCCTTAAAACTGTTCTTAGGTGCCTGGTTTGTTAGACAATGTCTCTAAGACCAGGAGGGAGGTGGTGAATGAGTATGGGGGAATGGACATTTGGGGTGAGTTTGTGGTTCAGGGGGGTGATGGAACGGAGGGTTTTCTCAAGAGGTGTTGCCACC
This sequence comes from Balaenoptera physalus, assembly GCF_965194825.1. Classification (NCBI taxonomy): domain Eukaryota; kingdom Metazoa; phylum Chordata; class Mammalia; order Artiodactyla; family Balaenopteridae; genus Balaenoptera; species Balaenoptera physalus. Next base: position 27,040,452 of record NC_138890.1, read on the forward strand.
TTGGAACCCCAGTTCCCCCGGTTGCCCAGGGGCTGCTAAATGGGAAAAGAGAAGGCCTGGAGCAGGGCAGAGCTGAAATAATTGCACTATGCTTGGAGCGTATATGGAGAGGAGGGGCTGGAAAGATGATCAGGGTCCAGGTTGTGGCGCTATGGTGCCGAGTCAGGAGGTGACACCGGGGCTGGCGTACACTGGGCTGGCTTGATTTTCTGAATTCACGCCATCTGGATGCTTCGTGTTCATCCTCTGCTCTATCCCACGGTGAGCCTGCTAATTGCAAATGTGACCCCCTCGTTCTCCTGCTTGAATGCTCTACAGACCCCCACAGCCCTCAGGGTAAAATCCAAACTCCTTACCAAGGCTTTTGAGTGTCCCCAGGGTTTTAAGAGGTGGTCAGGGCAGTCAAGACCTTAAGCTTTAGAGCAGGTGAACTTGGCTTCCAGTCTAAGATGCCCTACTTACTATTAGTTGATCTTGCAGAAAGTACGCTACTTTCCTGAGCCTCAGATTCCTCATCTGTAAAATGGGCACAGGAAATGAGATGATGCCTGTATGTCCCAGGAAGCTTCCAATAAGTAACATCTCTGTGGCCCCTGAAAACCTTCTTATCACCCATCTCTTACCTATTTGTATCCTTTACAGCTAGTGCTTGTAGATACTGGAAAGCTTGGTGCTATTTCATGCCTCCTGCCTTTGCTGATACAGTGCCCTCTGCTTGGAACACCCTCCCTGTGACTGACTGCCTGGAAGACTACTCACCCTGTAAGACCCAGCTCAAGGGTCACTTCCTCTGAGAAGTCCTCTCTGATTCTCCTCCCCTTGGTTGCTTCTTTCTGTGCGCCTCTAAATCATCATAAATAGCACCACTGCACTTTCTGAGGTCTGTCTCCCCTCCATGCCCCAAACACTTGATAGGTCAGAGTCAGGTCCTCTTACCTCTTGAACCTCAAGGGTCTGGCTCGGAGTCAGGTACCCACCAGTGTGAACAGATGAGGAAGTCACGGCTCACTCCACCCATTTAGTCTGACTTGATTCCATTCGCCTTTCTCCTTCTCAGGGTGGAGAAGGGGGTGGAGCAACCCTGCAACAGACGCTTGTTCGTTCAGTGGTGAACGAACAAGCCCAGGTCCAGCCCAGGTTCCCCCCACCAGAGGGTGGACACAAAGACACAGTGTGATGGGCAGCCAGAACTGGGCCAGGCTGCCCCCCAGCAGAGAGCCCCGGTGTACTTTAGTCACCTGTTTCTTGCCACTCGAGGGATGATGTGTGCCATCACACTTGCTGCAAGCTCCAGTCTTCCATTACCTCATGCCCAGGTGACACCTCCCGGGTCACTGGTCAGGCTCATGTTCAGGGTGTCAGCTGCCGCTCCCACCAATGCCCCCACTGGGGCAGTGAGGATGGGGGAGTGCCAACCCCAGCTGTGCATCTGTCCCAAAGCTGCAGGGAACCAGGTCCGGACTTCTTGGGGGCCGCGCATGGGGGTCTTTAGGATCCAGCTGGAAAATATCTCAACCAACCTTTCATGTTCATAAGAAGACCTAACATTTACTTAGTGCCTACTATGTGCCAGGCTCTGGGCTGAATGCTTTCCACACTTTAATCTCATCTAACTTTGCAACTTTAAGAGGTAGAGACATAACTATCCCCATCCCTGTTTTATAGATAAGGTAACTGAGGCACAGAGAGTTTAAGTAACTTGTCCAAGATCACACAGCCAGCAATGCTGGAATTTAAACTGGGAGTTTAGACAGTAGAACATGTGCTCTTGTAAGTGGCTCAGTGCTTCCCATTTTATAGATGGAGAAGCTGAGGCCAGAAGGAGAAGGAATTGTCCTACACAGCAGGACATCAGAGAACATGTATTCCCTGATATGAAAAAGTCTGGACATTTTTTTTTCCTGCTTCACCAAATTGCTGCAGAAAATGCACCCTGACTTTTGTTAGTGGGACTCTGAGATCACCCAGACCTGGCTTCAATCCCATCTGAGTGACCTTGGCCAAGTGGCTTCACCTCTCGGAGCCTCAGTTTCCTCATACGTGACATGGCACCACCCCTCCTTCTCTCATGCAATCGTGTGGGGTACAAAGAGGCAAGGCGACTTGCAGGGGAGCCAGGAAGATCATTCTGATTACTCCATCCACTTCCATCCAGGATTGGAGGCACGGGCAGAGACTAAGACTGAGGAATGCAGAATGAAAGACAAAAATGAACTAGGGAGAGAGGGGAGAAGTTATATCACAAGGGCTAAAGAAGAGAGCCATTCTGGCTTAGTCCACGGTGCAGTGGAGTGGTTAAGCAGAGACCCTTGAAGCCAGATAGCAAGGCTCAAATCTCGACTCCATCACATACTAGTTCTTAGAATCTGGGCAAATTATTTAACCTCTCTGAGTCTCTGTGTCCCCATCTGCAAAACGAAACTAATAATAGCGACTGCCCCATAGGGTAGCAGTTCTGAGGGTTACCTGAGCTAAAGCAATAGCTTAGCACAGAGCTTGGCTTAGAGTGTGAGTTTTATTACTGAGTCAACATAGGCTTGCAGATAGGACTGTTGTGTGGATTAAATGAAATTCAGCCTGAGCAGCCTTTGCCACGCAGCCCTCTGACACAAGGATGGTCGTGTTTCTCCGTTCTTCTAAGTCATGTCAAATCTGGCTCCATACCCAGCTGGCTGGCAGGATATTCAGCCTCAGCTCTTTAGGGGTACAGAGTGGGGAGGAGCTTTGTTTCCCTAAACTAGTGAAGAATTCTGGGAACTTTATGCAGAGCAAAACTCAGAGCGGGGCATCAGGTCTTCCTCACTTGTCCAAGGTCCCCAGGTCCGATGTAGGGCAAGGGCTTCTCTGCTCGCGGCATTCACTCCCTTGATGCCCACCTGAGCCATGGAAACTTTGCTGGGGCTTCTGAGGCCAAAACAAGGCAAAACCAGCTTCATGGGTGTCTGACCCGTGCTGTTGCACAAGGTCCCATGCACAGAAGGGCCCAGTGCTTGGTTTAATGTTCTTGCCAGTGTCTTGCAATTCTGAATAACTTTTGAACGAAGGATTGCATTTTCATTTTGCCCTGGGCCCTGCATATCACGTAGCTGGTCCTGCTCCGAAGGTCCAACCATGTGTTGTCCTCCTTGGAGACTCTACTCCCCTAGGGCCATTCATGGGGGTGGGAGGCCCCTGTCTGCTGCATCTGGTGCCTACCACCCTCCACCACGTGGCCATCCTTGCAAATCCCACCCCTCCTCCTCCCCTCGGAATCAGCCCCTTTCAGACAAGTGAGTGCTTTGTGTCTCTGATCTTAAAATTTTGAAAATGGCAAAGCCCCTTATCTCTTTCATGGGCCGGGGGAACCTTGGTCCTCTAGGGCACAAAGTGCTCCTTTCCTTCTTGAAAGGGAAAGGAGGGGAAATCCTCTTGCCCTCTCATGGTCAGCATCCTGAACCACTCACATAGCTCATCCCTCCGTCAGGGGATTCACCCCTGAGCGCTGGGTAAGCATAACTCCCTTTTGGATCCACATGTTGAGATTGGTGGGCATTACTGCTCCCATTTTCCATATGAATAAACTAAGGCCCAGAGCGGTTCAGAGACTTGCTAAAGATCACACAGCCTTCCAGCTTCCCTCTCTTCTCAAAGTTTCCACAGACTTGGCCAACGAGGAGGAGGATATGGGGGCATGAGTGGGCAAAGTTATTGTTGATGTAACTTTCAATCCTCTAAATTAAAAGCCTTGGGTCAGTTTATAACCAAGCGAAATCTAGACTATTTCCTATTACACACCTAATATATGACAGACATGGTCTTAAGAGTTAGCATGTGTATCTCTTTTGTTCCTCACAACAGCTCTGTGAGGTTATATGTTAATGCTCCCTTTTACCAGATGAGAAAACTAAGGTTTGAAGAAGCTCAGAATCACACTTTAGCTCGAGGTCACACAGAGCTTGAGAATGAGAAGCTGGGCAGGTATCGTTGGTTGCAGCCCAAGAAGAAAACCTAAACCTCCACAGTTCATCAGGCTGGGAAGCTGTGAGGTGCGGCTCCTTCCAGGTTCATCCTGCTCTGCAGTCGGGAAGGTCCATGTGGGAGATGCTGAGGTGCTCAGAGGATGGTTTCAATTTTCCAGCCATGGTCTGACCACTCATGTTTTCGAAAATTAAAAATTAAATCTTGGCTCTGAACCCAGAGCAAGAAAGCAGCATTCTGCTCTTGGAGCCCTGCCCGCCCACCCTCATGAACTGGGGGTTTTATATTGTGAGGGAAACAACAATTTCAGCTGTGCCGAAGAGTAGATCCTCCTCCCTGCAGCTCTTGAACCCAGGAGTTATTGCTGGGGGTGAGAGCTGGGCGGCTTCACCCTGCAGTTGATGAATTTAAAAGGCCTCGACATTCAGAGAGTCTTCCAGAAATTCTATTGGGGGCAGGGTGGAGCTGGGTACTGCGGGGGATTTGCCAGTGAACGTGGGATCAGACCTTGAGGATGATGTTTATTCAGATGAGAGTCTGCCGCAAGAGCCCGGCACCCCTGGGACATGGGATGCAGGAGATACCACTCCTGCAGGGACTCCCGAATCTCTCGTACTTTCTTCCTCTCCCTGAACGTGGAATCTCAACCCACTCCAGTCAGGCCTACCTCTGAAGAGCACTCCGATCTGTTCCCTCACCCCCTCTTGGTCTCCCTGCCCCCAGTCTTGCCCCCTCCATGCTGGCCACTGTGTGAACAGAAGGACCTGACCACACTTCTGGGTGCAAAGCCTTCAGGGGTCCCCACTGCATAACCCTGACACATTTGAGGGTTTGGCTGTGGCTTGGCTCTCTCAAGCCTAACCTTCTGCCACCTTTTCCACGCCAGCCCCAAATATGCCCTGATCTCTCCCACCTCTAGGCCTTTGCCTCTTCTGCCCTCTGCCTGGGACGCCCTTGCCCCTGCTTTGCCGGGCAAGGTCACGCTCATCCATCCCAACTCCGCCACAGTCTTCTTGGATGCCCCCCTCAAGCTGGCAAAAGTTTGAATTGTTCTCTTGCAATGGACTGAAGCCCCTGAGGGCAGGGCCTCGTACTTCCAGTTTCCATGTCCCAGGTTCCCAGCTCCATGCGTTTGTCAAATTAAAATAAAATGAAAATACTTTTCTGCGATTCTCCCAGGACTCCAGTCCAGCTGCCATGGAGTTTAAGCACCAGAAGTAGCAAACAACGAAGAGAAAATTCTCTCATCAGAGTTGCACTGAGAGATCAGAATCTGACTGATACTTTTTCATTTAATTAAATATTTTTTGAGCACATACTGTGTGGTCCAGGCTCAGTATGCGGCTCTGGGCTAGGTACGGTTTTGTTGGACACTATTACGTAAGGTGCAAAGAGACACAGCTTCCTAGGGGGCACAGATGAGAAGGGGAGAGAGAATCAACACATCAGTGAGCAAATAAACATGCAGTTACAAACTGGGATAAGGCACGGAAGGGGGAAAGCCACGGGCCGCGAGAGAGTAGAGGGGGCCTACTTGGACCATGTGGTCAGAGGTGGCTGGGAGAGCTTTCTCAGCTAAGCTGAGGCCTGAAGGCCTTGGGAAAGGGTTTTCCAGGCCAAGGAACCAGCATTGGCAAAGGCTGGGGAGGCAGGGTGGGGAAGTGCTTGGTGCTTGTGAGGAAGAGAAGGGGGGCCCACGTGGCTGGAGTGGAGTGAGGGAGGAATGTGCAAAAGCACCCAGAGGCCTCTTCTCCCATCTTCCTCGGAGTGCGGGTCTTTCTTACCCTGGAAGACCCTGCTCTTTGAACAGAAATGATGCTTTCTAGGGGAAGTGTGTGCTGCCGGCCACTGGCATCCCCTGCCTCCACAAGGGGCCGTCCACTCTGTCAGCCACCCTGTGCAGGAGGGCTGGAGGCCAAGCCCAGTGGGGAGCTCATTCTCCAGGGCCCAGAAGGAACAAGGGGTCTCCAGGCTTGGGCTTGGAGTTGGTGTCTCCATGAGGTCCCATCCTTGGGAGAGACAACCCTGGGGAACATGACAAAAGAATGCTTTAAGCCTCCCCGTGTGTGCTGGGTGACAAGGAGAAAGGAGAGGGAGGTTCCCCAGACCCCCACCAGGCCAAGAAGGTAAGTCCAGCTTCGTGCTTAAGAGCCCACTGCCTGGGTTTGAAGGTACACTTCACCATGTAACCACTGGTAATCGGGAAAAACGTACTTGACCATCCTCCACCCCTCTTTCCTATGTATACAGGGGAAGATAGGACATAGGGTCGGCATGAGATTAAATGAATTAATGAATGTCAAGTACTGGAACAGTGCCTGGCTCATAGTAACAGTTCACTAGGCTTCAGCTACTATTGTTTTTATTATTAATAACCAGGCTTCAGGTGTCTGGGGAATTGCCCACATCCCGCCAGCAGAGAGCGATGCACCGGAAGGCCACGAGTCCTTCTTCTGAAACGTGCACCGCAGTTTGACATCGGAGTGCCTAAGGGGCATTTGCTTTGTTGTACCCAGCAGCTGGTTCCCCAGGGAAGATTTATTGGGTTCTGGACAGGTAAATATACGGTTTATGTTCTCATTAAACTCCATGAACAACCTGATGCTATCTGTATCCACATACGTTTCACTCAGTCATCAGGCGCTCGGCCTTAACAAAACCAAAAAATAAGAAAAAAAATTTTTTAAAGCCCTTTTATTGTTTGTTTTCCCTACATCAGTTTTCCTCTGATTTCAAATCATGTGATTCCAGTGAAATATGATCCATGTGTTTCTGATTCATTTACGGATTAACTAACGATTGTAAAAAATGGCTTCGAAATGACAGAGCTCAGTACAAAGTCTCAGCGTCATCACTATTAACAGTTAGACATCAAATGGCTCTTGTGAAAGATTTTGTTAAGGGGCTGAGGGGCTTTTCTGGTTGTTTCTGTTTTCTTTTGAATTCTCAATGGCTGCTGCTGTTTCTTTTTCTCTCCCACCTCCTCCCCCTCCTCTTTCTCCTCCTCCCCATCCTCCTCCTCTTCTTCATTTATTTTTCGTCAGGATTCATTAGAACTTGAGTCCCGGAAACTTATTTAGCTTTAGATTCATCCTGGTGAATAAAATTGCTTGCAAATTCACACAAACAAGTCCAAGTTCATGGCCTAGAAAACTGGGCAAACTTCTCAGGTGAAGCAAGTGGGAGCAGGTGGGACATTCAAAGCATATTCAGGTTAAACACAAAGCTCTAAGATTTCAAAACTGGGAATCAAATCGTCCAGAGGTATATTTCTGAGATATTTAAAGTAAAAAAACAAAAAAAAAAAACGCCTAGGGAAAATGGTTGAATTTTATGTGAGACAATTTATTTGTTCAAAAGTGAAAAGTTAAGGGATCCAAGGTCAAGGATAGATTTTTGTCTTCCTGTTTATTTTTATCCGGCATTCTTCCCTCTCCCCACATCGCATCCTTTGCCAAGTGCAGTGGAATTTTCTCTCCGTCAGTTCTCTCCCGTCAGCCCTGTGTTCTCCGTCTCCCTGCAGCCATTCTCTGTCTCTCACCAGAACCATCACATTTGCCTCTTCCCACTGGTCTCCTGGCCTCCATCCTCCACCTTATCCCAGGGGGAGCTTTCTAGAGCGTAGATCAGAGCATGTCCCTCTGATGCTTAAAATTCATCCACAGTAATGGTTTGTGTTTCTGAGCACTTCCTATGTACTGCTTCTGTGCTCACCGTGGATTTGCCTCATCTTGCCCTCACTTCAGTTCTGCAAAGGCTGTGTCATATCCTCCCCAGTTTACAGAAGGGGAGGCTGAGAATCAGAGTTGCACAGAGAGGGAGGGGCAGGACAGGAGGTCCAGCCCAGAGCCCTTGCCCTTGCTAATCAGGCCCTACCTCCCCGGGGTGTCTGCAGGAGCAAGTTCCAACTCCCGAGCACGGCCCCCAGGCCTGCAGGCCCTGGCCTGTCCCCCTGCAGTCTCATGTCACACTCCTCTCCCATGTACGCTCTGGCCTCCAGCTCTGCCAGACTATTAGTTCACACATTCATGGCCGGGCACAGGCTGTTTCCCTGGAGGGAGACGCCCTTCTCCTCGCAGTCCCAGCTCTGTTCAGGGAGCTTCTGTCTGTCCCTCAGGACCAAGCTCCCTGCAGGGGTTCTCCTCCGTAAACCTCCCTGGCCTGACCGACCTTGGGTGGGCACTGCCTGTCTGCCACTCAGCCCCCGCTGCCCCTTCTCCAGTGCCAGCACCGCGGTGTGCTGGGGGCTGGCTCTCTCCTTTAATTTCAGGAGTGAGCAGGTGACCCAGATCTGGCCAATAGCTGAGCAGTGGTTCCACCTCTGACCACGGAAGAGAGTGGCTTATCACCCCAGGAAACTCAAAGACCCTCCATTCTGGGCATTTGGCTGAAATGAAAAGTAAACAGGGACACTTCTTAGGTTTGCTAACCACCTTGACTTCGCAGAGTGCTGACCAGATGCCTTCGGTGGATGTCTTGCCTGTCAGGGAGCAGAACCTTCTTAAAACTAAAGTCAACAAGGCCAAAAGCACAGCCTGAAGCTGGGGAGAGACTCTTGTTAGCCTTCTTCAGTTCCTGGATCAAGCCATGCTTGAAGCCACTCCGTGAACTTTTCTAAAATATGAGCCAATTACTCTCTGCCCGTTTGAGTTGGACTCCTGTCACTTGTCATGAGTCGTGAAGAATACATCATCCAGGATGACACCTTCCTTCCCTGTGCGACTTCAGGACCGACACATGCATCCATTATTCTTATCCTCACCCGACTGCAATTTGGGTGCGTTCATGTTTCCCTGCTCCTGGACGCTGAGCTTCTTGGGAACAAGGACTGTACCTTCTTGATCTCTGTTGTCTTGGCACAGGCTAAGAAGCAGCATAAACTTGGCATTAAAGTCATGGACTTTGAAGTCAATCAGACCCGGGTTCAAGTTCTGGCTCTGCCACCTGCTAACTGTGCAGCCTCGACCACTCTACTTCCTTGAGCCTCAACTTCCTGAACATTCATTATAAAGGGTCATTAGAAAGAATGAGTGAAGGAATTTCCACTTCCCTTGGCTCAGTGACTGACCTGTATGAAGCATTTCTTAAGTGGTAGTTATGACTACTATTACGTATTGGCCCAGTGAAGGCAGTCCTCTAAAAATCACAGACAATCTTGACAGTGATGCAGTCCAGAGGCGGAACAGTTCCCACACAAGCATCCCGAGAGTTTCCCTACATGGTGGCGGCATTGTTCCTGGACACTTGGAGACTCGGGCTGGGATAGGTTTAAGAGCATGGGAGGAAATGGGCAGCTCCTCTCAGCCTTCGCCTGAGGCCACAGCAGTTCTCAGGGTGGGAATGGGCATGAGAATGTGGGCAGAGGAGAGTCTACCTTCCCAAAGGCTCTCCTTCTGACCAGAGCCCACACCCTCACTCCAGACTCAGACTGGGGGTTCCTCACTCTGGGGAGAAGTGCGTGGTTAGAGCTCAGGTACTGGAGTCAGGTAGTCCTGGGTTACAACCTTGACTCCCCACTTTCCGAGCTGTGTGTCTCTAGATAAATTACTTACCCTCTCTGAACCTCTTTTTCCTCATCTACAAAATGAGCTGTTTAGAAGAAAAATGAGATCATAATTTAAGGTCTTAAGCCAGTGCCAACAAACAGTAACTACTATTATCAAAGATTAAAATAAAATCCATGAGGATTCGAACGCCTGCTGTTCTGGCACCCAGGCTGGCCATTTGGAGGATAGTAGGAGCTTGAGTTCAGGATGGGACTGCAGGGGCTTCAGCTCAGTGGGACTCGATGGACAGACTCAGCCCTGCCCCACTAGGCCACTGTGGTGGTGGGGAGCATGAATGCTGGAGACCAGCTGTTTACCTCTGAATTCAGTCTCCCCCACTAACTGTGCAAGTTACTCAACTTCCCTGTGCCTCAGTTGCCTCACCTGTAAAATGGGAATAACGACAGCATCTACCTCATTGGGTGGGTTTGAGGGTTAAATGACAAAATACAAGGAATCTACTTGAACTGTGCCTGACCCATTGTAAGTGCTCAGTAAATATTAACTGCAGTATTAGTAATTTCTAGAATGATTTAGTGACTGCCTATTGCATTAGGAGACCTCCATCTCAAAATAAATGGAGGAGCATGTACTTGTCCTACATAAGTGTATAGTCTAAATGGGGGCCATAGTGATCCAGAACATTAACGATAAGCGACTACATTACCTTGACTTGGTGAGGAGCAAAAAGGGAAAGCACCAGGAGCTCTTGGAACCAGGCTCCTGGTTGCCATGGAACACATGAATTTAGGCCTCAAGATAGTGGGCTTCTCTTGTGCGGTCTGCCCAGAAGAATAGCCCTCAATCCCAGTTTCAGCCATGTGGGTCTGATGGAGGCTGGTGCTCATAGCATCCCACTTTCCCAGCCATAGTGTGAGGGGGAACGTGGCCAAGGCTCAGAAGTGATTGGTCCAGGGATGGGCATGTGACCCAACCAGGGCCCCTTGCTGTGGTTTTTCTTACAAGAGATGATGGGGAAGAGCTGTCTTTTCTATAAACCTGGAGATGCCTGGGCCGTGCTTCCAGCTTTATGGGGGAGCTGACCTGAGGGGGACAAAGCCAAGGTAACCTGGAGAAGTAGAGGTGAGAGGGAGAGAGGCCACAGAGAAGAGAGGAATGGGGAATGGGCTGGGGAGTGAGAGGGGGAGAGGAGGAAGACAGAGAAGGAGACGGAGAGAAAGAATGGACCCCCAGGTCCTCAAGTCCTTTGTGTCTCCTGATGATTGCTCCTTTCCATGGCTTAGTTACAGGACCTAATGCGTTCCCTGAGTTGCTTCAGGTACCATGTTTCACAGAGTCTAAAATGCCATTGATTATAAGCTACACCATTACTTAACATACCAATGAACTGCGAATGGATTGCAAGGCACGGTGTTAAAATGTTGGGTTGGGGGAGAAGGGATGTACTTGAAGAGATGAATACAGTGGTCCAAAGTGGCCTTCTGTCTCTCACAAAAGAAAGATTCCAATTCATTCATGTGCCCTTCCTCGCCACTCTGGACACTTGTGCCAGGCACAGAAGGCCTGTGGTGCCTTCACCTCTTACAGGATTTTGGGGGGGAAGAGGAGGGAAGAAAAGCAGCCTATACGCCTGTGGAAGGAAGAATAAGGTGCAGAAACGTTCCTGTCTCATAAACAGCACAGTCATGTGTTCTGGGCTGGGGCAGACAGTGGAAAGTCTAAGGAAGCACCTACTGAGCGCCAGGGACACTCACTTTTCACATCAGTCCTCTGTAAACCTGGGACTTTTCACATCAAGTCCCAGGTTTACAGAGGAGGAAAGCCAGGCCTACTCAGGTCCACTCACTTGGCCAAGGTCAGGCAGTAGGTGCCACAGGGCAGAGATCCCAACCCTTCCCAATACGCGGCATCCTTTCCCGCTTGGAACTTCACTGACTCCACGTGTTTGGTCCTAATGATCCCTAAAATTGTCAAACAATATGCACTCCAGTGAGAAAAGAAAGCAAAAGTGTGATAGAGCAATGCTGTCCTTGGGTGGCCAAGGACAGTGCTCCTCTCCCAGCATTCTTAGAAATTTGGGGGGAAAACAGAGGGCCACGTGGCCAGCCACTGACCTCTCCCCATGGCCGTCCCATTTTCATCTGAATGTCTCTAGGTATAAAGAGAGGCTGCAAGGTGTTGGGGGGCAGCCCTGGGATCCAGCCCTGGGTTGTCATTAGCTCATGGCATGTCACCTCCTTCCTACGGAGTCTTCGATTTCCCCAGCTGTAAAATGACAGTGGCTCGGACTGGGCCAGCTCACCTCTTCCGGGGTGAATGTGAACCTCGGTCATTAACTTTGCTTAAGTATTTTACAGTTTGTAAAGATCTCGCTAGATCCTCTGACCCAGCAGTTCTCAACCTATTTTTCTCTTGACGCACACCTGCCGAGGTTGTCACACACGTGGTGTTCTCCTGTGCACAATTCCCATGGGCCACTCCCACATTTTATCCCTTTCCCTCCCACTTAAGAGAGCACATTAGCATGCAAATGAGGAAGGATGACATTGTCATAGGACTAACCTTGGATAGACTCTAAGTCGTCCGATTTTAACCCAAATCATTTGAAATATCAGTGCTTTGTCGTTAGCAAATAATTACCTTGCCAGTTTTCTCCCAACTGATTCTGACCCACAAGGTTGTCTAGACACAGTGGATCAAAGTCACAGGTGTCATGAGTCCAAGAGGAGACAGCCCTGGCTTTAGCTTCACCAAGGAGCTAAAGCAGATTGTATTTTAATAGCTGGTGTCAAAATTCCTCCTAAGAAAGGAATTGTGTTTTAACATGGACTGAATCGTGGGAGTTAGGATGCTGAGGGTCCTGGGGGGGCAGGACTTCCTAGAGGAGAGCTTGGTTGCCCACCACAGAGACAGCCCCTGGGGTGGGGGAGAGGAGGTAAGGGGACAGGAGAGGAGGAGGGTGAGGAGTTGAGTCAGCAAGAGAAGGGAAGGTTCTGCTGTGTTGGGTGTCTCTCTGCCCTGTGACTCCCAAACATTCAGATACTCCCCTGAACTTGCCAGTGGGTTGTGTGTGTGGTAAATCCAGCGGATGACGCTCTCAGACCACACACATAGTGCAGGAGCCAACAAGAGGGCAGAGGATGAGACTTTAAAGCTCTGAAAATTTGCAGAAATCTCAGAAAGTTCTAAACTGCTCCAGGCCATTGGAACTGGGGGTTTTAGGCAATCCTAGCTAGACCTGCAGTGCTAGCTAGGACCCATCTGACATGTAGGTTTTCACCCATTTCGCAGATGATGAGACAAGAGGGCTTGCCAAAATTGAGCAAAACTGGTTCTTTCCTTCCACTGGGTCCCCAAAAGACATTTGTTCCCTTTGGGTCCCTGATCCCAAGTTCCTCTATCTTCTCTTTCAAGTCCTAGTTTATTCACCAACTTAGTAAATCCCTGGATAATCCTAACTTCTGTTCTTCCTCAGCATTTATGCATTTAGGTTTTCAGTTTGAAATAACTTTGGATTTACAAAAGAGCTATAAAGATAGTAAAAACCCTCTACCCAGCTCCCTCTAATGTTAACATCTTACATAACATTTGTCTCACCTAAGAACACTGATATGCCCTATAAACTAAGCAACTCACAGTGCATCTACTTTATTTGAATTTTGCTAGTTTTTTCCCTAATGTCCTCTTTCTGTTCCAGTCTCCCATCCAGGAGACCACATTGCGTTTGTCTTCATATTGCCTTGGTCTCCTCCAGTCTACAAAAGCTCCCCAGTCTTTCCTTGTTTTTCATGACGTTGGATACCGTACATGTTGGCTCTCCATTTATGCATTTATTGATTGATTCATCCAACTGACCCATCAACGCACCCACGTGGTGTCAGACCCTACGCCAGGTACTGGGGGCTCAGAAATGAATCAGGAGAGGTCCCTGACCTCAAGGAGCTCACAGACAAGGAGACTAGCAGAGGCAGACCATGAAATCAGAGTGATAAAAGCCACGGCAGAGGAAGGCACAGCATCTCCAGGAATCACATCTTCATCAGCAGGGTCCAAAGTGCAAATGCCGGTGTGGGAGGACAGGCCATTTTCCTGAGTGCCTCTGTCATTTGTCTTTCTGAAAAGCCCCTAGCAAACTTTCCCTTACAACTCATTGGCCAGAATCATATGTCCGATCCTAGATTAATCATCGACAAGAAGAAATGGAAGAACCATGACTGGCTTAGAACAATCCTGACTCAATTTTTGGAGCCAGAGCACAATTGGGATACTGTTTTCTAAGGAAGAAGCCGGAATGGCTATTGGGTAAGGTGACTGCCATAGGCCTTTCAGTTGCTTTGGAAGTTTTTCACTATGTAAATAATACTGTCTTAAATATTCTTTTGCATAAAGATTTTCCCACATTTAAAATGGTCTCCTTGGTGAGATGGTTGGGCACACACACACACACACCTCGGTGTTCCCTTAAGCGCCGTGTTTTATCTTGGGAATTGAGGCTGGAGGCACGTGGTCAGAGGAATTATCTGCATCTCACAGCCCCTGGAGCTGTGCCCTCCCCCTGGCTAGCTGTCACAGGTCTCTGTCTTAGCAGATCACCTGGAGTGTGTGAGCGGCTGCCCAGGGTTAATGTTTTTTGGCTGTGTGCCCGGGGACAGACTATTATCAGCTGATATAGACAATCTGATTACTTCCATATTTTTCCCTTTTCTACTTTTAGTTTGGCTTACCCTTTGAATATTTTTTGAGCTCTAGTCTAGTCTAGTCAAAACACTCTAGCCCATCCCAACCTCAGAGTACAAAAACCCAACTGAAACAATTTAGAACAAAACCGTAAGTCAACCAACAGAATTGATTTTTCTATTAGCCACTTCTCTGGAAATCCTCCAGTGTGCACTTTTGATTACTGACTGGATTAAGAAACCCCACTGCTCCCTACCAGGAACTACACCGGGAACCAGATTTAATGAACCCAGACCATTAGATTCCCAGAAGTGAAATCTGTTGGTCAAACTGCATGATAATTATTGGACCCTGTGTTGTTTAGGATAGGTACTGCTATCTGCCATAGTAGAGAGTCTCCAAATTGCAGTGACTTAACCCAATAGAAGTTTATACCTTATGCACATAAAGTCTCATCAGCAGTTCTTGGCCAAGCAGCCTTCCAGGTGGTGATTCAGGGACCCAGGCTCCTTCCATCTTGTTGCACATCCTCCATAGAGGACGTATGGCCCCAGATCCTCTCTATTCACCCAGTGGATGGGGAAGAGAATATGGAATTATGCATGGGAGGCCTAGAAGTGCACTCATCATTTTTACTCACCTTCTAGTGGCCAGAACTCACTCACACGGACATAACAACATAAGAGAGGCCAGGCAAGAGGATCTAGCTGTGTACCCAGGAGAAAAGGAATAATCAGCTACTTTTGTCAAAGACACCTACCTGTGCCAGGTACTTTACATACACTACCTTGTAAGGTGAGTATTAAATCCCCAGTTTTACAGAAGAGAAAACTGAGACTCAAAGGGGTGAAATGTCCTGCTCAAGGCCATACAGCTAATAAATGTCAGAGTGAGACTATCTTCTACATTATCTGTAATTAGCTTTATACTTTTACCTTTCATGGGTAGGTGTTTAATCCACTTGGAATCCACCTTTGTACATAGTTTAAGGTGGAGGTCCAGTTTTATTTTTCTCCAGTTTTCCCCAAACATTAGATAATTTTTTTACAGCACCTGATGCTATAAATTTTTTTTTCAAAAGGTTTAGACTGATTTACATTCCCATTTTTGTATAAGTGTACTGATTTCACTCTTTAACACTAGGTATTATTATGATTTTAAAAAACAGTGCTCTCTGATGGTAGAAAAGTGTTAACGAATTTATTGGATTGCCAATGAGATTGGTTTCTCCCTTTTATCTCCAAATATACTTCTTCATTTGTGAATTATTTATTTGAATTCTTTGCTCATTTGTCTAGTAGGGTCTAGATAACTTCCTCATCTCTCTCCATACATATATACATACATATAGTACAAGTTCTTTATATAATAGAGATATGATGCCTTTGCCAGGCATTTTGGCTGCATACATTTTCCTATCCTTTTTTTATGTACAGATGTGCTAAATTTTTCTGCAGTCAATTCTGTCCATCTCTTTCTTTGTGATCTTTTCTGATGCTTCTGAGTTTAACCAGCTTTTTCTCCCCAGAGGTCTGATAAATATTCAAGTCTTTCCCCCTCTATGGTTTGATTTTTTTTTTTTAATATTCAATTCTTCGGTGCATCTGGAATGCATTTCAGTGTATGGTATGATATGAAAGGTTTCTAATTTGCAAGAGGAGGGGGCCTCATTTACACTTCCAAGATCCCTTCTCTCCCATCCTGAGCTGCTTGTCTCTTCTCCAGGCCAAACAGAAGCAGAGATACCATAAGTTACAGGAAGGCGGGTAAGGCTGTGGTCATTTTTCCCTAGTTAAAGAGATAACTGTTGTTGTGCATAATTGAACATTTACTGTATAGTAGAGTTCTCTGTGCTTTGCACAACTTATGGCACTGAAGTGAGTCATCAACATCCCCATAAGATAGAAATTATTATCCCTATTTTATAGATGAGGAAAACTGAGGCTTAAGTAACTTGCCCAAGGTCACACACTAGGATGATTGCCATTTTTTTCTTCTCTTCCTCTGGTTATTCATGACCTGGCCTTCTAGTTAACAACTTAAAATGTGCTTGTTTTCTTGAAATTAAGGTAGAATGACCGTAGGTGATAAGTTTTAAACAAAACAAAACAAAAAAGACCTTGAAACGTTGAAGATTTCCAAAAGTAGAAGAAGGTGCTAAAGAGGATCTAGAAACTCCCCAAAGAGGCTGGCACCATTCCATTGACCAAGAACAATTGCTATCTTGGTAAATATGAAATTTACATTATCTGGCTTTTAGAAAGACTGGCTCTAGGCACACTCATCAAGAACTAACTCGAGTCTAAATAAATGAGGTAATTTGGCCCAGAATAGGGATTCTGATTTATTTTGTGTTCCTGTTTTAGAAAGATTTTAGTTTTTGTGAACCTGGAAGAATCCTCAGTGAAGAGAAGGAAAGGAAGGCTGAACAGAAAGGAGGTGGGAAAGCATGAACCAACACAAAATCCCCACTAAGAGGCCTGCCGGCTTTTGTCACATCACCTCCCTATGCTTCAACATCCTGTAAAATGGGACTGATGGTTATAACCCGTGTTTCACAGAGCTACCCATGCTGAGAACCATGTAAAATGGAATCCAGGTGTGCCACACGCCTGGGCCCGAGTTAAGAGCTATCTCTGCCTTCTCCCAGGTCATTCTCATAGCGGTCCTATGAGGAGAACACAATTATGAGAATTTGGTGACATGTTGAAATTCGCCAAAATGCGTGTTTGAAAGCGGGCTAGTCAAAGGCTCTGTGTTCAAGGCATTATGTAACAAGGTGTCTTAGTTTGAGCCTCTGAACAACTGGGTCAAATTGGTGTTATATTCCTATCTGGAGATGTAGAAAGAAGCCTGAGGGAAGTGCAGCAACCAGTTCAAGTCCACACAGGATTCAATTCCAGGTCTTCCGGACTATAAAGCCTGGGGAATCTCAGAGAACACGGGTGGTAAATCCCACAAGGGACCCGAGGCAGCTCTGACCAGAGAATGGGAGGGCCTTCACTCTTAGCAAGGATACTTAACGTGGCCTTCCAAGCCAGAAGAATGATGAGTTCCCTGAAGGTGGATATAGGAAGCGAGGACCCAGTTCAGATCTCGGGCCATGTCAGAGAAATGTACCCCATTGGTCAGCAGTGTCCTGATTATAGGCCTGCTCGTCTCAATTAAATATAATCCACACTAGGCCATTTTAACTTGGCAGTGTGGTAGGAAACAGGTTTCAAGAACAGACTGAGCCAAGCCATTCCTCTGTAAGCTACAAAAGAATCCCCCACTTGGGCTTCCCTGGTGGCGCAGTGGTTGAGAATCTGCCTGCCGATGCAGGGGACGCGGGTTCGAGCCCTGGTCTGGGAAGATCCCACGTGCCACGGAGCGGCTGGGCCCGTGAGCCACGATTACTGAGCCTGTGCGTCTGGAGCCTATGCTCCACAACAAGAGGGCCGTGATGGTGAGGGGCCCGTGCACCGCGATGAAGAGTGGCCACCACTTGCCACAACTAGAGAAAGCCCTTACACAGAAGCGGGGACCCAAAAGAATCCCCAATTTCATGTTTCTTTAGGTCTAAATGGGTACTTAACGGGTTTAAAACCTTCAGGATTGGTGGTGGTAGCAGCTGTGGGTACAGGTACAAAGCCCAGCATGGAGATAGAGCAATTCGGGATTCTGGTATAGCTCTCCTGCCAAGAATATCTCCCTGCTTGGAACAGTCGTCAATGCAAGGGAGTGTTTTATGGTTTGTCTCTTTGATTGCCAATTTCAAAGAAATCTCGATGCAAGAAAGTTTGAAAAACACATAGAGGTATAAAGAAGTAGGGGGAAAAAATCACCCGTAATCCTATCAGCCAGTAATAACCACTTTATGTTGTGGTATTTCTCTCTCTAGAGTTTCTTTCTGGGCTTTTATTTTTAAAATAAATGTGATACCTGGCTCCAGACCTATCCACTTCCCAGACTGGATGAGATGAGGGCCATTCCATCCTGCAACTATATACATTTCTAAATATAAATTGCAATATGTTCATTAGAGAAAATCTAAAAATTTCAAGAAAAGAGAGAAGACAAGTCAATTAAAATCCCACCACCCAGAGAATTGACATTGGGGTGAATTTCCTTCCTGTCTTTTTTCTTTGCACTTCTTTGAGTATAATATATATATGTGTATATATATATATATATATATATATATATATATATATATATATATATATATTTATCTAATTCTGCATTCTATTTTCCTAACGTCACATCATAAGCATTTTCTCATGTTATTGCACATTCTCCATAAACATTTACCTTTCAAGTCTACATAATATTCCTTGGGATGGGTATTGTATAACTTATTTAACTAATTCATTGATGATGAACATTTGATTTGTTCTGAATCCTTTTTTGAAAATCTTTGCCCACGGCTCTTTTATTTCTTTAGGGTTGAGTCCTCCAAGATGAATTACTGGGTGAAAGAGTGTAAATCTTTCAGAGAGTATGAATCTTTTCATACATATTGCCATACCTTCCTTTGGAAAGTTCATAGCTGGAGCAGCTGTAGGGAAGTACTCCCTTCATTATACCCTTGATGGCTCTGCCTATTTCACTTTGTAAAGAAAACTGTTACTATTGAATAGGTGAATCTTTATTACTGAGCTAGGATCCAAAATAGTTGGTGCCTTTACTAGGCACGGCTGTGCAATGTTAACTCTTGACTCAATTTCTCCATTCTTATCATGATAAGTGTTTGTTAAATTTGGAGGATGATTTCAAGTTCTTAAAGTTGGAAATACTGGTTAAACTTCCAGTTTCACCTCTTCAAGCTTCTGTTTCCTCATCTGGAGAATGGGAATAATATCTAGCTTAGAGAATCATGGTGACGATTGAAAAAAGAAAACAATAACAACAATAAAAACATGTAAATCACTTAGCACCATGCTAGCAGATACCCGATGAATATTACTTCCCTTCCTTCCTTCCTTCCTCCCTTCCTCCCTCCCTCCCTCCCTCCCTTCCTTCTTACCCTCAACTTGGAAACCATTTGAAAAGTTGGGAAAACTAGTATTAAAGTACCAGATTTTCTAGTTGAGGAAACCAAAGCTCAGAGAAGCTAAGTAACTTTCCTAAAGTCATGATGGCCAGTAAATGACAAAGTGAGGTTCACACCACGGTCTCAAAGAGGGGTTTCACGGAGCAGCTGCAGGGCCGAATATGGTCTACACATCTGTTTTATTTGGCCCACGCAGCCAAAGTAAGAAAATAGGATAAAATCAAATAAAGCTAACATTGAAAATGAGATTTCACATCCACATATGATTTCTGGTTTCTCTTGAGAAATCCTTAGATCTGGTGATGGGGGAGGGCGAGTTGAGTGGTGACTCGCCCCTTCACAAGGGCCACGGCACCTCCAATCCACCAGGTCTGTACGGAGTGTGCGCAGGTCGCCGGCTCCAGCCTGGCTCCCCAGTGCGTTGGAGTTTGCGACCCCTGCTCTGACCCACGCTGACATCACACCCAGGGTTTCTGGCTCCCCCGCCCCAGGCCGGCCGCAGGCTCCTGGCTAACCTCGTACTGCGTGCGCGATGGCTGAGATGCGGCCGAGGACTGCCCACCGAGCTGGGTCCGTTGTAGTCCAGGAATGTGAACGTACATTGTTCTCCGCCCAGCCGCATGCATGCGGGGTGAGCTCACCCTGGCCCGCTGCCTCCTTCCCCCAATCTCTCCAATTAAAAACATATTACCTTCCCACTCCGCCTGGAGCAGCCCTGGGCCGCAGCTTTATTTTATAAACACATTTAGACAAGTTCAGAAAGGAATGATTCATACTGGACCTAAGCACTCCTAAACGCCAGGGCTGCTGAGCATTTTCGCAGGGGAAGCATCCTGAGCGGGACCAGGCCTGGCCCTCGGGGGGTATCATCTCTCCTGCTCGAAGGCCAGGGATTACCTGTCCACAGCTGGAAGGACTTACCCACAAGGCCACCTTTCGGCACCCCCAGCCCAGACCCAGCAACCACGGGCTCCTGGAAGAGAAGGATGCTGGCCCAGCCCCTCCCCCACCCGGAGGCATCCTTGGATCCCCCCACTCGCTGCCCTCCCATCCAGGGTTTCCCCTTCTTCCCTTCCTCCTTTCTCCTGTGCGGCTCTGTCCCCCAGCAGGCTCCCAGACTTACTTCCTACTCTGGATTTGAATTTCTTCCTTCCACCCACTCCACTGAAGATTAGAGGGTGGGCCCTGGAGGGTCTTTCATGCTCCCCTCCACTATGCCTAGCTCAGTGCTGGGCACATGGAGGGCACAAGGCAGGTGCCAGAATAATAGTAATAATACTGATTGAGGCTCTTGGGTAGAGAGCATTGACTGGGTGCCAGGGATGGTCCTGAGAAATTTACATCTATTCTTTCATTTAATTCTCATAAGAACTCAGTGAAGTAGGTGCTGTTTGCTATAAACCCATTTCACAGGTGAGGAAACTGAGGGCTAGGTTTCAACTCCACCCATGGGGATCTGTCTTAGTTGTCATAAATGGAAGGGCCCTTGGATGATGATTTGGTCTTGTTACCTGACTTTTACAGATGGAGAAACTAAGGCCCAGAGAGGAAGAGGGATTTCCCCAAGATTTTAACAAGATGGAGCCACCTTAGCACCACGCCATGCCTCTGGCATCCTCCCTTACAAGTAGCAGGAGTTTAGTGAGATTTCTTGAATAAATGAACAAATGACTGTATGAGTGTTTTTATGGAACTCTCCTGCTCGGATCAAAATTACAGGGGCAGTATCTTACATCTGAATTCCCAGGGCCTAGCTGCAGACCCACAAAAAAGGTCCTCTCTTAGTATCTGTTGAAGGGATGTCAGTCTCTCATTGTGTCTTTAGCCACTGCAGCTTAACCCTTAATTCTTACTTTACAGTTAATGTGCCTTAGTTTGCTGTCCTCAACTAGAGGGTGAGGATTGGGTCTTTTCCCTCCCTTGTGGGGCAGGTGATGCTCAGCATGCAGAGGGGGCTACATTCATGGATGCCCACTCACTTATTCTTGCCCTCATTACTATATAGTGAGTACTCACTGCGTACTGGGCACTGTGCCAGGTGCTGGACAAGCACGGTGATGCAAAGGCAAGTCCAACCATGACTGCCCCCAAGGATTGCCTCTATAGCACCCCACAATGGCCACCTCTGCTTCTGCCCACTGTGACAGTGATGGGCAGGGCTGCTAGTTGGGGTCTTCTCTAGTTGTGGGGAGTCTGGGATGAGGAAGTTTTCCGAAGTCCATCATCTTCTCTGTCCATTCTTTGCTAGTCCTCCTAAGCCCAGTCTGTCCAATGGTGCCGATCCCCAAGAGCAGGAAGCTTCCAGTTGGATTCTGCTCATTCATGTAGTCATTCAACAAACATTTATTGAGGGCCTACTCTGTGCCAAGGCCCATGATTGGAAGAGACATCCTGTCCTCAGGATCATCCTTGCTAGAAATGTCTGTCTAGGTCAGAAGGTTTGGGAGCCAAGTAACCAAATTTAGCTTAGCTCAGGTCAAGGGGGACCTTATTGTCACCTATCACCAAACGCAGGGATAGCCTCGGGCACTGCTAGGAGTCTTTCTCTACCCCTCTTGTCTTTGCCTGTTGGCTCCTTCTCTCCTTCTCAGAGGTGACTTTTTTCCACTGAGAAGATTTGGCCACCATCAATATCAGGGCTCACAGATTTCCAACCTCACCCCTTGGCAGCTCTAAGTAGAAAGTTCCCAGAGAAGCTGAAAAAAGAAGAGAGGGAGCTGCTCAGACGTAACAGAGTGGCTACAAGAACCTGATTTCTGTGTCGTTCTTTTGGTCTCCTAGTTATCTTGGCATGTTTCACCTTGATTCCTATACCTGTGAGTCTGTTCACAGACAGTTTGATAGTAAGGTGAGTGAGTGAATTTTTTTTTAATTGGGGCGGATACTCAAGTGGTCTCATGGAATTCAGAGAGGCATGAAGTAATGAGTTACAGGAAGGGAGGCCTTCAATGTTTGGAGTTCACAGAACCTTCTCTTCCTAGCATTACCTTTTATGTGACTCTGCTCCAGTAGCTGCCATTCTCTGCAGTTCCAACAACTACCAGTTCAGTTCCAAATTTCAAATTCATGGGGAACAAGTGGAATGGACCTTGTGTGGGTCACATGCTCATCCTGCACCAAAGAGCAGGGCCAGGAGGTGTGGTCACGTCGTACTAATACGACAGCAGGAACTCTCATACATTGCCGGTGGGAATGCAATACGGTACAGCCACTTTGGAAGAGAGTTTGGCAGTTTCTTATAAACCTAAACATACCCTTCCCATACAATCCAGGAATCGTGCTCCTTGGTATTTACCCAAATGATGTCAAGATGTACATCCCCACAAAAACACTGCACATGAATGTTTATAGCAGTTTTATTCATAATTGCCAAAACTTGGAAACAACCAAGATGTCTTTTGGCAGGTGAATGGGTAAACTGTGGTACATCCAGACAATGGAATATTATTCAGAGCTGAAAAGAAAGGAGCTACCAAGCCACGAAAGGAAATGGGGGAAACTTAAATACATTTTCTAACTGAGAGAAATCAATCTGAAAAGCCTACATACTGTATGATTACAACTATATGACAATCTGGAAAAGGCAAAACTCTGGAGACCGTAAAAAATCAGTGGTTGCCAGGGTTTGGAAGGAGGGAAGGATGAATAGGTAGAGAACAAAGGAATTTTAGGGCAGTGAAACTATTCTGTATGATACTATGATGGTGGATACATGTCATTATACATTTGTCCAAACCCATAGAATGTACAACACCAAGAGTGAACCTAATGTAAACTATGGACTCCAGGCGATAATGGTGTGTCTGTGCAGATTCATTGATTGTAACAAATGTCCCACTCTGGTGGGTGATGTCAATAGTGGAGGAGGTTATGTGTGTGGGGGGCGGAGGCTGTATGGGAACTCTCTGTACCTTTTGCTCAATTTTGCTGTGAAATCTAAAACTGCTCTAAAAAGTAAAGTGTATTAATTTTAAAAATTAACAACATCCTGCTTATGGGCTGGATGTGGCCTGAGGGTCCACTGACTGCCGGCATGTGACCCCTGAGAAACTGACTCTACCTCTTCAAACCCAAGCACCACTTGGTTTCAAGACTTCATCTTTCCCAACCACTGTACATATTAGGTCAGAATATGTAGGTTGTAGTCATGTCAGAGATGCCTGTACCTGCCTATCAGATGCCCTGATTGGCACAAAGTAACAAAAGCAGCCATAAAGAGGTGAAACAGTTCTGGGCCACAGCCCAGGCACCTTGTCTAGGGTTAAGTGGCCAGTCTTAGGCTTCCTGGAATAAAGGATAGATCAAGACCTCATCACTGCCTTCTTGACCCTGGAGTGTCTAGGCTGGAATGTTTGTGGTAATTAAGGAAGTAATGGGATACCTGGGGCAAGCAGGGACCATCCTCCTCAGTCTCAGGGATGGAGACAGGGGGCCTGGTCCTGCTGCCTGGAGCCTGCGGAGTGAGTGGTGTCTGAGGGTCCTTGACTCAGGGACGTGAATGCTGCCCCGAGGACCAACATGAAGCTGGCTGGAAGGTTTTGTAGAATCCTGAGCAGAGACCAACAAATTCCACCTCCAAGAGCTCCTTCTGCTTGGGTCTCAAAATCACACCAACATACTACTTCATCTATGCGATCGAGGTCAACATTAGCTGTCACAAATCATGTTGATAGTATGCACTCTTGATAGGATGTGATGGAAGTGGTACTTTACCTCCATGATCTCTCTCCCCAAGATCTACAACTCCAGTCTAATCAAGAGAAAAATATCAGACAAATTTCAATAGAGGGGCTTCCTGCAAAATACCTGAGCAGGAATCACAAAAACTGTCAAGTCATCAAAAACAAAGAAAGTCTGTGAAACTGCCACAGCCAGGAGAAACATGAGGAGACATGGTGACTAAATGTTATGTGGTATCTTGGATGCGATCCTGGAATAGAAAAAGGACATTAGGTAAAAACTTTAAAAATCAGAGTAAACTATGGACTTTTGTTCATAATCATGTATCGGTATTGGTTCGTTCATTGTAACTAATGTGTCATAGGGGAAACCACGCAGGTGGGAGGGGGTGGTGTAAAAGTCTCTGTACTATTTGCTGTTTCTCTGTAAATCTGAAACTGTTCTAAAAAAATAAAAATTATGAATTTAAATCTATTAATTTAAAAAATCACACACACACCATGAGGACTTTGGGTCTGATAGCTTGGGCTTGCATGCTGGATTTAATAATACAACTTTTGGCTGTGTGACCTTGGACAAATTGTTTTAACCCCTTTAAGCCTCTGTTTCCTCATTTGCAGTGGAGGACTTTTCAGCTCACTGGGTTGTCTGGAGAATAAAAGAATCCATTGCCCTTGAAGGACTTGACACAATGCCTGGCACATATGTGGTGCTCATTAAATGATAAGGATTATTATAGACAGATATTCACATATACATGTACTGGAGTTTTAGGGAGGTGAGGTTTGTTTTTATTATTCCATTTTATTATTTTTTAAAACAAAAACTGTCATTTAAAACTTGTCATCCAGTTCTGTGGCTAGCAGAAACAGTCTTTTATGTTCAAGCCCAAAGAACTCGAATTGTCTTCCTAATTATGTGGATGTTCGACAAATAGACACTCACTCTTGGGGTTGAGTTGGGACTTTGGTAGGGGGTCACTATTTGTCTTCTTTGTAGCCTGGGCTTCATTTTTTTTTAGGGGACTCAGTTTCCCCACCTACCTTATCCACTGTGCTCAAGGGTCACTGGAAGGAGGTGAGTCAATCTGCACACAGGCCAAGAGGACCTCTGAAAGAAAGACAATTGAGACCCAGACACCTTTGAGGTTCAAAACTCTGAGAAGGCCTCTGATGGGAGTTGAGCACTTTGATGAGAAGCTCCTCATCCAGAAAGGAGGTCTGGCCTGGGAATCAGGGCACAATACTATGGGTGAGGAAGGTGGCCAGGGTGCCAATCCTGGGCACAGTCCCTTCTGGGCCAGCCACTGGCATCACCTCCTTGGGCACAGAGACCCATAGTGGCACATACCACCGGAAGGATGGGATTTCCTGTCCCCATCCCACACTGAGAAAGTCCGACTGGAGGGGCCTGAGCTATTGAAGCGATCGACGCAGCCAACAAAACCGGACAATCCTGGTTTCCTGGGTGGTGGGTGGTAGCTCCTGCCATGCTACATGGGGTGAGAGGGACTTCGCATCAGAGTCTGTCTGTTTCTGCAGAAACACCATGTGGTGACAGCGGCAGCTGAGGCCATGGTCAGATTTCCTCTTCCAGAAGATAGTAATCAGGTCTTACCTCCTGGACCAAGTAGGCCCTGGACCACTTGCTCATAACAGAAGGGCCACTGGGAAAGAATGGCTTTTTCTTAATGAGCAAAAGATGCTATAATTTGACCATTAAGAGAAATGTGACCTCATTTTGTGCCTTGAGCTGGAGAAATGGACATACTGGTTACCTGCATGACTTTCCATACACACAGATACTTTTTTTTTTTTTTAATCTTATTTATTTACTTTTGGCTGCTTTGGGTCTTCGTTGCTGTGTGCGGGCTTTCTCTAGTTGCAGTGAGCGGGGGCTACTCTTCGTTGCGGTGCATGTGCTTCTCATTGCGGTGGCTTCTCTTATTGTGGAGCACAGGCTCTAGGCACGCAGGCTTTAGTAGTTGTGGCACATGGGCTCAGTAGTTGTGGCTTGCGGGCTTAGTTGCTCCGTGGCATGTGGGGCCTTCCGGGACCAGGGCTCAAACCTGTGTCCCCTGCTTTGGCAGGCGGATTCTCAACCACTGCGCCACCAGGGAAGTCCTACACAGATGCTTTTAAACACATTTATAAACATGCATGTGTGTGCACAGAGAAACACATATGCACACATACTTACACACACATGTACATACATATATACACACACATGTATGAATATATATGTATGTATATATACATATATACACACATACACAGACATACACATATATACGTGTACACATACACGCATTCACAGACACATAGACACACTTCACATATACACATGCTTACACACACATCCACATCCACACACATACATAAACACATAACACACACACAGATGCAGACACATGCTGCCCACTCTGCTTATTGTCTTGGCAAGAAAAGTTCTTGCCTTTTCTGCACTTGGCTTTTCTTTCCAAGTCCTGGATTCTTGGAAAGGGCTCGCAGCGTGAGAAGCTGGGGGATGGGGAAGGAACTGGGTAGTGGCAGGCCATGTGGAGAGAAGCTAATTTGTTTCTGCAGTCGACAGATGGGGTGAGGACAAATTACACAGCGGGTATTAAAACTCCTTTCTAAATTCAACAATATTTGCAAACTGATATGAGCCCCCCAGAAGCAATAAGAGAAAGTGTATAATCTGAGACCCAATTCCAATCTCTCTGAAAAGTGGGGCTATTTAAAAATCTTTAATGCATGCCTTGCCTGGAATGCATGTGTCCCCAAGTAAATATTGGCCACAACCTGACTATGGCCACTAGGAAAAAAAGATTGATACATCATGTTTGTACAGAGAGTTTTCTGCCACAAATAGATAAGGGACTTCGGCTATCCTAAAATGACTAAGTGTAAGGCTCAGAGAAGAAACAGCTATTGGGTTTTCTTGTCATTGTAAAAACAGTATATGTTTGTTGTAGGAGACTTAGAAAAATGTAAAGAGTAAAAATAAAACTCAGAGAAAACTGGTGTTATTTTAAATAAATATTTATAAAATATTGTTATCATTTAAGTGTATAAACACTTAATATCTCTATATCTCCACGTAGATATAGATATAGCTATCTGTACACTTGCAAATACGGTTTTAGAATTTGTTTGTTCATTTAACAATAGATGCTAAACACTTTCTCATTGTTTTTAATATCATTTCGAGTAACCAAGATGACACTCTCTGCAAGCACAAGCACACAGACCTTCTCAAGATCTCAAGATTCAAGAACACTTAGGAAAGAGAACCAAACTAGCTGCCCCGCGGCCCCTTCATCTAACCACCTCCATCCCCGGAGAGGAGGAGGCTGCCACAGCGAACTTGGATGTTCGGCATCCTCAGAACATGTGTGCACATCTGGAGGAATGGTTATGAAGATTAATGTCATGCTCAGTGTCAGAACTCCCCTTGACATTTCCTCAGTTTATCCAAACAATTTAGGGGAGCCCTCTGGGGCTTAGGAACCACATTCTGCAGTGCAAGGCCGGCACTTAACCTCTTGAATCCTCATTTCCCTGGAGACACACGTGCAAGTTTTATTCTTTAATTGCTAAAACAATGAGGTCCAGTACAAAACAGATACAGCAAGAACTTGAAAGAATTTAAAGAAAGAATGCAAAAATGGAAAATCTGGACACACTGGGTTAATGGGAATTGTAATGTCTCTAAGCAGGTTTTGAGAGCCAGTAGAAAATAGAAGCTAAATGACAAAGAAATTAGAGTTTTTGAAACCATTATGCGTATTAACCCAGATCTTGAACAAAATGAAGTACTTTAAGTGTGACCCAGAGAATATTTTGTTATTTTTCCCCCTACTATCTGAGATTTAGTTTGGTTTCCAACCAATTAACTTCTATTTAAAACTTATTTCTCTCTGTGGATAATGCATGTCATGTAACTAACGTATCTTCCATATTGCTTTGGCTGCCAGGGGGCTCAGGAACTCACATTACTATATAGGTTTTACATATCTATGTCGTAATATTCCCTCTGGTTTTGATTTTTTTACCCCGATCCTGGTTTTTATCTGCTTAGATTTCTGTTTTATTGCATGTATTTCTTGTAAGCCCCCTCAAATCTTTTGTTAGATAGATTTGTAGATCAAAACAACTTGGATTTGTTTAAGAAGTAATGAACATTTCGGTTTGGTTTTGGAGTTCAGCAAATTAGTGTGATTAGCTCTGATTTGAGGTTTACAGTTCTATTACGTTAAAGTCCTTGGTATTTAATACATCAAAGAGCCTGAGAGCTTGACTTAACCTCCTGCGTGTTAACACTACACAGTGCATCGCCTGTCTGTTTCCAATGATTCTGGGGTAAGACGCTCTTGGAGATTCTATCTTGGAATCTTGCTCACCCCTCAGGCATGGTGGGAGGGGATGTGTGAGCACCGACTTTCAAACACAGATGCAACGAAGAGTTTAGGAAGGAAAGTTATCCCACTGACTCCAACCTTTCCCTGCATTTTTGCTTTTAAAGAGACGAAGGCCCGTCTTCTGTGTACAAGAGGCAGCCTTCATTGCAACGCGCTCCACGCCGCGTGACAGCGAGGTGACACGGAGAGGTTCTTGCATCCTGCACCTGTGCACCTTTTCAGGGTCATGAAATGAAGAAGGTCTGGCACAAGAGGCAGCAGAATCTCCCCAAGGAAGAAGAGAGATGAGAAACACAGCTTTGGCCTGGATTCCAGAGCTTTGACTTTCCATGTTGGCCCCGGTGGATCCTCCAGGGGTCCTCTGGATTCTGTCAAAGACCACTGGTTTATGCTGATGTCTAGACAGAGGTTGTTTGTGGTGGTGGAACCAGGTACCCTGGGTTCTGGGTGCTGCTAAAACACTCACTCTTAGTCTAACCTTGACAAACTCTTTACCATCTCCGTGTCCCCACTTTCTCCCAGGCCAGTGGAAGGGGAGGAGGCTGAGAGAGGGGAACCTACACACCTTAGACCTCCACTGTTTTCCAAAGACCACATTTGCCATTTCCCAGCATCATCATTTATTAGCCACAAGACCTTGACCAAGTGACTTCTTCTCTCTCAACCCCAGTTTCCTCATCTGAGAGTGGAAATGACATATTTCCCATGGAGCTAATGAAGCTAAAATTTCAGGGTCTCTCCCTTGCAGAGGTCTCCTCTGAGCCCGGGAAGGAGCCCTGGCAACGTGTTCACATGTTTTAGTAAAATTTGAAAAGTAAGTAGTCCTTAACAATTGGTCAAGGACTACTGTCTCTTTCCACTTGATTTCCTCTCTGTCACAATCTGCCATGGTCACTTTGGGGATCTGGCTAAGGTAAAGATGAACTGGACTACATTTGCCTTGAATTTAGGAGAACATATTTGTGCAGGTGCCTTCTTAGGGTAGGAATGGCTTCTAAAAATACTTCTACCTCCCCTTGAATACTCTTAACTCCCAAGACCAGGAGTCTTGGCACGAAGATGCAGAGCCAGAGGTCTTGTTTCCTAGAGTGCTTCACACTAGAAGTATGTGAGTAGCAGAAGAGAAACAAAGTTTGAAACGTATGGAGCCAAGAGCTGGCCTTCCAATCATTTGCCGTGTAAAATTGTAAGCAGGAGATTTGGTTTTCATAGATATCTAATTAAAACAGAAATTCTTTCTTCTCAGAAATGTGCTCAGTAATGTGGCGTATACGATTATAAACTCGCTATTCTTTTTTCTTCTTTTGATGGGAACTGTGAGAAATATCATTTATTGAATTTGTTTGTACAGCACAAACCTCTAGCAGAACTACAAACAGCTAATATGATCTTACCTGAATTTGCATGTTTTTGCGTTTCAGTTCTCAATTAAAAAAATAAATTTTGCCCAACCATGCTAGAGGAAAGACTGAATGATCTTTCTGTTCTCTCCATAGGAAATAATATTATATCCTTGTCATATATAAAGATGATCAAATATGCAGCCAAAAAAATGAGGGGATAAGTGTATTACAGAGAAGTAATAGGTAGTTAATTAATTAAAAATATTAAGTAAAATTTTCTAACTTTTGTGATCTCTGTCAGCTTTTTAAAATATGTCTGTTGTTGCTTTTCTTCCACTAAATAAATACTCACTCTCGTACCTCATTTTTATTTCTAATTTTATAAGCTTCAGGTCCCTCTATATCTGGATCTTCTTGGAAAATTGGTATGGTTACATCTTTAAAAGCAGATGGGAGATGTTCATATGAGATTTGTGTAAATGGCTCTCCTGACAGGATTGGGCTGCTTATAGATAGCAGTTATTATTATGATTGTTATCACAAGAGATACTGCAGGGAAGTTTCTTTTTCCTAGGAGCCTGGAAAAACGCTTCAGTACTCACAGTGTGTCAATGACAGAGAATTCATTTCATTTCATTTTAAGAGAAGCACATCTATCTGGGAAATATCAAAGAGTGCCTAGCTGCACTAGACATATATAATTTTGTGACCACTCATCCCCCTTCATTATTTTGAGAAACGTTTCTTTCTCCACACAGCCTTGTAGTTCTAGAAGAGCAGGCTGTGTTCCCCAGGAATCTTCCCACCTAGTTGTCATGATTGACGCAAACTGAACCAATTATTGCTCTTTCTTGAGATTTTTGATCTGGAGACTACAGAGAGCAAGTCTTAGTCTTTCTACGATAGAAAATCTTGGAAATGTGCTCTTGGGAGTTGCTAGTGACCATGTTCCCAGCCACATCCTGTCTGAGAGAGTAAAGACAGAAAGCAGAGGGAAAGAGGCATGCCAGGTGGAGAAGCAAGAGTTCAGCCCCCTGGTTCTTGAGGATCAGATGCACTCCTACTTTCCCATAGTAATAATGCTCAACTAATAAATCCTACATTTTTTCCTGTGCTAATTTGAGTTGGCTTTCAGATGGGATTCATATCAACCTATGCCCTAGGAGTAAAAGTGAATTGGAAATAAGCCAGGCCTTACAAAGATTAAAAGTCAGCCTTGAATTATCTCAATCTCTGATTACATCAAAGTGAACTTCTACTTAACAACCTGCCAGAAGCTAAAGAAAATCCTCTCTGGAGGAAAACAGTATCAACTTCAGCCTCTATAATTTTTTGTACAATTTTTCCAGTATTTAATAAAAATTTATCAGGCAAACCAATAACAGGACCATGAGAAAAAATATGTAAAAGAAACAGACCCACAGGTGATCCAGATATGGGAATTATCTGACATGGTCTTTAAAAAACTAATACTAATACATGCAAGAAAATATATGACAAGGTGAAAATTTTCACCAAAGAACTAGAATCTTTGAAAGAGAGTCAAGTGAAAAAAATCTAAAAATTAAAAATATAATAATTAAAATTGAAAATAGGTGATGGTTTTAACAGCAGATTAGACATAGCTGAAGAAAGTTTTAGTGACCTGAAAGATGGGTTCATAGAAAATATTAGATTGAAGTGTGAAGATTAAAAGAATGGAAATACAGAAAAAGAACATAAAACACACATGAATATGGTGAAAAGTTCTTACCTACATGTAATTGGTGTCCTACAAGGGTAGGAGAGAGAAAAAGAGTAATCTTTAAGGAGATAATGACTGAATATTTTAAAAAGCTGATGAAAATGTCAAACCACAGAATCACTATGATCCCAAGCAGGATAAATACAAGGAAAAATACAAATAAAACTGATGAAAGCTAAAGATGAGAAGTTATAAAATCAGGCAGAGTGAAAATGACACTTTCCCATTGTTGTCAGCATAGCACTCATATTCAGTGAAAGTATCTATTAAAAATGAAGCCTAAAGACACTGCCAGATAAACAACAGCAGAGAATTTACTTTCAGAAGACTTGCACTAAAAGAAATAGTAAAAGGAGCTTTTTCAAGGAAAAGAAATATCATCCCGGAAAGATGCACAGAAATGAAGGAAGGATTGACAAGCAATGGAAGGGATAAATACGTAGGTAAATCTAGATGAAGTTTGTATAAGATAATTATAATAATGATGTCTTGTGAAGTTTAAGATATATGTAAAATCATATATTTGACAGCAATAACATATAAATTCAAAGAGGGTAAAATTTGACTTAATTTGATTTAAATAAATTAAAGGATTTTCATTTTATTGTCCATAAATGGTAAAAGTACTGACTTATATTAGGCTTTAATTAAGTCAAGGATGCCTATTGTAAATGCTAAGAACCACTCCTCAAAAAATAGTACAAGAATGTAAACTAACAAGATAACAGAGGGTAAAATTTAAATAATTATCATAAAAAATCAAAATCAAAAAGAAGGCACTCTAATGGTCACCAGGGGCGCACAAGAAAAAAAGAAAAGAAGGCAAAAAGGCCAAGATAGAAGATTATAGAAAAGATGGGACAAGCGGAGAATAAATAATATGATGATACGTCCATACTCAAGTATAAGGGTAATCACATTAAAGGTGAATGAACTAAATATTCCATTAAAAAGATGATGGAAGGTGAGGGAGGGGGAACTGGATGAAGGTGGTCAAAAGGTACAAACTTCCAGTTACAAGATAAATAAGTTCTAGGGATGTAATGTACAACATGATTAATATAATTAACATCGCTGTGTATGTGAAAGTTGTTAAGACAGTAAATCCTAAGAGCTATCATCACAAGGAAAAAATATTTTTTAAAATGTCTTTGTATTAAATGAGATGGTGGACGTTCACTAAGTTTATTGTGATAATCATTTCACGAGGTATGTAAGTCAAATCATTATGCTGCACACCTTAAACTTATGCAATGCTGTATGTCAGTTATATCTCTATAAAACTAGAAGAAAGAAAAAGACTATGATTGTCAAGCTAGGATTTTAAAAAGCAACAACTCTGTGCTGTTTACGAGAGACACATCTTAAATATGAGGACCCAGAAAAGTTGATTGAGTAAAAAGGAAAAAAACACAGGCCATCCACATGTGGCTAAACTATGCTCTCAGCAATGGAGACTTTAAAGGAGGAACCATTACCAGAGATTCTTCATCATGAGGATAAAATGCATCATCCCACTGGAGACACAATAATTTTAAATGTGCACGCACCTAGTAACAACATTTTTAAAACAAAGCAAAAACTGTGAAAACCAAAAAGAGAAAGGGACAAATCTGAAATCACAGTGGGAGGTCTTAACACAGACTTCTCAGTAACTGGTAGAAGAAGCAGGCAAAAATCATTAAAGATAGAGAAGATCTGAATAACATGATCTCTGTCTGCTATCTCTAGAACACTGCACCAAACCATTGCAGGGAACACCTTACTTTCCTGTCTCAGATTCTCTTGGCTCTGATTTCCTTGGTTGGTTTTATTCTTTTTTGCTGTTTGTGTTTCCACTAGTTGCTTCAAATCTTTTTGAAAGGCGAAAGTATCAGTAAAAAAATGAAAAACAAACATATAAATGGAAAGGGGAGGTGTGAGTTTAGAAGACTGAAAACATAGGTTCCCTTTCCAGCCCTGTCACTCATAGCCTTGTAAATTTGGACTTATGGTTCATATCAGAAATGAGAAAATAATAGCTGCCACAAGGCCCTGGTGAGACTTATACAAAACAGTGCATGTAAATGCCTGCCCAGAGTGAGCTTGGCAACCATGGTAACTGTAATTGTTGTTATTTTTGTTATCATTATGTTTGAAGAGAGCGGGTCTTTTAAATGGTGAGATTCTGAACTTGAAGCAGTCTGCTGAGCCAGCGTTTTTGGCTGCACGTGTCTGAAGAACAGGAAGGAAAAATGGATCAAGCTGGCATTTTCTCACAGCACAGCTCAGTGAAAAGCTGTAAAAACAGCCTGCACGTGCCCTTGGGTGGGGCAGGGAGGCAGCCAGGACAGTATCCCCAAGGCAGGGGTGGGGGAGGGGGATGGGAGCTCACTGCAGAGCCCCTGGGGACAAGGCTCCACTGATAGCAAGGTCCTTGCAGGATGTCCTTAGCTAAGTCCCTTTGGACCAGGTCCAGAGAGACCTGCCTTCCTCTGAATTGCCCCAGGGAAGCTTCAAAGACTGGAGTAAGAGTGGGGTTCTAATCACACCCTACCAGGACGAGCTGTCACATCCTGAGGCCTGTGAGGTATTGGGGCCAGTGCCAGGCATTTCACCCCTATTTCCTCTGAATTCTCAGTCTGCCGGGTAGAAACAGAGGCTCAGAGAGGATAGGTGACTTGTTCAAGGTTGAACCATGACAGACTCAGATTCAACTACTTATGTGTCTGACTCTTTAAGACAATTCCACTGCTCGTTTCACTAAAGCCATATGTATCACACTGTCCTTCTCACACGAGACAGGAATCTGGCTTGAAAAAAAAAGCAGACCACATCCAACACTTTGTTTGGAAAACTTCTATTCATCCTTCAAAACCCTGGGTCAATGGGAAGCCTCTAGGAAGTCTCTTTTAGTGTGCCAACTTCATCATCTCTCCATGAAGTCAATCACCTCTGCCCCAGCATCTATGTCTATTGTTGGCTTTTTCATGCTGTTTTAGAATCATCAGTTTATACATCTGTCTCCCTCATCAGGCTGGAGGTTTCTCACTTGTTTTATTGTGTCTGGATCTATATACCCAGCCCTGCCAAGCCCAGTGTAGTGATGGCACAAATAAGCATATGTACAAGGGAATGAAAGGAAAGAAATTAACTTTATTCAGCAAAGATTTATCTAGTCCCTACTATGTGCCATACACTTCTAGCTAGATGTGAGGAATAAAGCAATGAGCAAAACGAAGTCCCAGTTCTCATGAAGCTCATACCCTAGGGAGAAACGGGCAATAATCAAGTACACAGACAAATAAACAAAAGAACTGCTGTTTGTGAAAAGTGCCACCTCTGCATGCCAGGACTCTTCAGATGATTAAAGATTCCTACCTTCAGGCAGAGGGCTGAATTAGCAAGAGGACGGTTTTGATATTACTTAGGCATTACATTTAAAGGGTACATAGTTGAAACCCTTCAATGTCCCTGATTCTTTTGTACCCTAAAATTTTCACTGCACTACAATCAAAATAAGGCACAGTCTTATTAGAGAAGCAGGTAGTCCAGAGTTAGCAGATCCCAAAACACGCAGGAAAGGGAGGGCAATTATGTGGCACTTATACCTCCACTTCCTACTGCTGGTCCTAAGGCAGACACTGTTAATAGATCATGGCACTCTTTCTAGCTGAGCTTGAGGTCCAGTCTCAGCACAGCACTCTAGGCAGCCACAAACAATCAACCTGAACTGCTGAGCAAGTTGAAACTTCTGTGTTCTCCTAGTCTGGGGCATTGCATCTCTGTTTTGGCTGAGAGAGTATAGTGCTGTGGCAACAGCTTCGAGGGAAACCAAATCCCTGAACCGATCTTGGCAGTGGCACTTAAAAAAGAGAAGACTGAGAAGAAGAATTGCTTTTCAAATATTTGGTCTCCAAACATATTTATTTGCAATTCCAAGTCTACTGACCATATGCATTACATCTGTTCTGGATTGGGATTCAAACAAGGTTTATGATTTACAAGCTTTAAAAAATACATCTCTAGGTACCTCCACACAAAGATGCCAGTGAAAGAAGCCTCGATTTCACCAAGACATAATTCCCCCTCTTAGAAAGAATCAGGGTATTTAGGATCCCTTGCCATGGACAAATCCCATTGCCTGATTTGAAAGAAGGGGGAAAAAAAAAAAAAAAAAAGCTCTATTTGGAGCTTGCAATCCCTTCATGTGAATTACACACCCTGGCTGATTTAACATGACCCACTGAGATTTCACAGCTCAGCAGAGGTTGCGCGGCTCTCCTGAGGCTGTGCCGGCTTGGATGAATTTGTCAGGTCCTCCTAGGTGGCCCCTCGTCTGCAGTTTCCTGTGAGTCCATGGCCTTTCCCCTTCAGCCCTTGAACTTTCTCTGGGGGGGTCCTCTGGCTTTGGCCCATAGCTACACACAGCCCATCTCATGTCCTGCCCCAACCATGAAAGGGAAGAGGAAGGGAACCGGCTATTATTGTGTCCAGGACAATGGTTACCCACCCAACTCACACAAGTGTCTGCTTTTCTGGCATTCTTAGTCGTCTCATCTGTAAGACGGGAATGAAAGTAATACCGTCTCTCACAATGATTCGATAAACTGATTCAGGTCAATAGTGCAGCTCCTAGGGACTGCTCCGTAAATCATGGGTGTGCCACATGCGGGCTTGTGGCTGTGCGGGCTGATTTATTGAATTTTCCCAAGAAGCCAATAGACTGGGCTCTCACGCGTTGGGGTGCATCAGAATCACCCCCAGAACTTTGTCAGAGGGCACATCCCTTGATCCCACACACAGAGTCTGCTTCTGACAATCTGAGATGGGGCCTGGGAATTTGCCTTTTTAACCACATCCCAGGTGGTTGGGACTGGAGGTATATTGACTTCCCCCTGGGGAACCAGTCTATATAAAGAGAGAATCCTGTTCTTCCTCTCAGCACCCAGCTTGGGGCTCTCAGCGAAGTCAGCATCTATACATGTTTGCTGTTGGATGAATGAATTCAATTAACCACCCATCGACTGGGATGGAATGTTGCAGAGGCCCTGTGTTTATGCAAATCAGAGTCTTTCGGGGACTCCACAGCTGTCACCAAGTCTTAGTGGCTTTTCTAGCGACACTGATTTCCCCCACCTACTGCCTCCACTCTGTCCTCACAGCTGCCATCACCACAAGTTTTCTCTGTGGTTTTCCTACCTTCAGGCTCACCGTCTTCCAGCTATCTCAACACAGCCTCCAAAATCATCTTTGCAACGTAAATCTGATCATGCTGCTCCTGTTCTAAACACCTGTCTGTGGCTTCCCGCTGCCCACAAGATTATCTCCAACTTAACTCCCAACCCCTCAGCATGGCATTCCGAGCCCTTCCCCATTGGACCCTGTGCACCCATCCCTGCTCATCAATCCTCACATTATGCTCCAGCGCCCCCAAATCTTTCCAGACCCGCAAACACACCTCCATCATTCTCACCTCCTCCCTGGAGGGCCCATCTGCAATTCTGCCCCATCCCAACTCCCACTTGTCATTCAGGGCTCAGCTTGGGCTTCACCACCTCCAGGAGCCAAATTGCTCTCCTCTGAGCTGAGTTGGTTGTTTTCTTCAGGGCTCCCTCAGCTCCTTGTGCTGGTCTCTTTGGAAATTCGTCATTGTCTGTTTACCTCTTGTCCCCTCCATGCTAGGCTATAAACTCTGAGTGAGCAGGTCATATGTGGTGACCACATCCCTGGCTGTAGGACACGATAGAGTCTCAACCCATGGCAGGCAACTTCCTCCATCAGCCCGGCCCCTTCTTCCTCTTTGGCCTGTTGTATCCTTCCGAGTGTGTACACCCAAGTCCCCAGTTCTTGAGAAGCTATAGGATGCATCCATTTGGTGGTAGGGCGGGGTGGGAGGCACATATTTTTACCTATTTTATGCCTAGATTCTTGGAGAGCCCCAGACAATGGCTTGATTGAAAGCCATGTCATTTAAACACTAAATCGAAACATATTCTTCCAAAGAGAAGCAGCTGCTCATTGGAATCTCAGACAATCGGGGTGTCCTCCCTGTGGGTCCAGCCCCTTGGGTTGATGGTGATGACAGGAGTTGCCCTGGAAACCTATCTCTGTGCTGAGATGAGATGACGACTCACCTCAGTGATTTTTGCTTTCCTTTCTCCGTGAAAGGCAGTGTCAACCACCGCAGAAATGCCAACGGACACAACTTGGGTGCCCGGAGGATACTCTGGACTCTCAGGGAGGGTCAGATGAATTCAGGGGCTGGAAATGAGGGAAGGGGGTTGTGGTAGACAGAGCAGGCAGGGGTCTGAGGCAGAGAGGGGGGCCTATTGCTCACTTCCAGCCTTTGGTACTAGGCTTTCACAAGAAAACAGTAATACAGATTTTTATAAGAAATCTCCTGGGTTTTTAAAATGTGGGCAATTAATTCAAAAACTATGAAGCCATTTTCAGGTTGAAGTCAGCCCGCTCAGCCTGAGTCTACAACCTCTGCTCTTCTCTGTACCAGACTCTTTACACTTCGTTTCACCTTTAATCTTCTAACCAGCCATGAGACCTGCTTTTTTTTTGGTTAGACCCATTTCACAGATGAGGAAGTGGAGGCTCAAAACCACATGCCCAGAGCCACTGGTAAGGGGTGGGTCCTGATTCAAACCCAGCTCTGTCTGATTCCATGGCCGTGGTCCCGCCAGCCTCCGGGGCCCCTCCTGGTGGCAGAGGCTGTGGCAGGGCCTGTCCTTGGGTCTCAGGCATGGAGAGTGGACAGTGGTCTGCGAAGCGAATCAAAGCTCCCAGCCAGCAGCCAGGCTGGAGAACCCCTTTGTGCGAGCTCAGCATCTGGTTGTCAAACGCAAGCTGGCTCACATCCACCATCTGGCTCCACTTGAGAAATGGGCATTTAAACATTACAGCCGGTGGGGCAGGCAGGCCCCGAGACAAGCTTCGAGGTCTGAAAACGGAGGACGTCAACCTGTCGTAAGTCAAGGCAGGGTCAAGATGAAGGGGGATGGGTGGGGCCCGCTCCGTCTCCCCTCCCTTCGTCTGTCTGTCCTGGGGCTCTGAGCATCTGCCAGGCTCTCCTCTCGCCTCCTTCTCTTCCTCTCTGTCCCCCTTCCCTGCTACTCGTCTCTCTGCTCTGTCTCCCTCCTCACGCCTTTCTGGCCCTTCTCTCTCTGTCTTCCCTGCTTCCATCTCTTTTGCTCTTTTTCAGTCTGTCTTTTCTCCTCTTTCTTCTTTTCTCTTTGCCTCCTCTCTCTCCATCTCCCAGAATAATCTGCATAAACCTTTTACTCCTGACTTTCTTCCAACCTCCTCACACAAAGAACAAATAAAGAGATGTTACCCACAAGCCCCAAGCACTTTGTTCCAATAGAACTTTTTCTCTTAGGAGAAGGATATGCAAATCTCTAAAATTGACTCTCTCTCTGACATAGTCACGACTTGGCATCCTATGGCAAGTTAAGTATTTTTCCAAACACAGCTAAGCCGGTGTTAGAAGGCAAATGAATCCAGCGAAAAGAAGCTTTCATCTGCAAGTCACTAAGATGTTCTGTTGCTTATTCCCCACTATGACTTTATTTCTCCATAACCCTCTCCTACACACACACTCACACACAAACTCACACACATTGGCACACATGCACACCACCCCCCATACACACACACACACTCACACATTTCTTATTGCCATTTCTTTGAAGAAAAGAAATTCTGTACCTTGACTGTCTGGCAAGGTTATCCTACCAGGTCCTCGGGAAGAGGGAACCTGGACCTTGCTGAGTGACTTCTGCATTCCATATGACTTTTGACCTTGACTCTGGGCCTCACAGAAGCCCTGTCAGGAAGATAGTCATCTGATCATGCAGGTAAAGAGTCTGCAGGTCAGAGAGGTGAAGTGACTTGGCCAAGGTCACAAAGTCAGTCTAGCCTTGAAACCTCCAGTACGGAAGCACCCCACACGGCAGTATGAGGAAATCTGCAGGTAATTTGCTAGCCCCAGAAATAAGCTTTCAAAGACTCCGT
The DNA here is from genome assembly GCF_965194825.1 of Balaenoptera physalus. Classification (NCBI taxonomy): domain Eukaryota; kingdom Metazoa; phylum Chordata; class Mammalia; order Artiodactyla; family Balaenopteridae; genus Balaenoptera; species Balaenoptera physalus. Next base: position 27,079,825 of record NC_138890.1, read on the forward strand.
TTGACAAGTATCTCCTGCCTCTCACAAATAATGGCAGGAAGGGTGATTTTACCCAAGCCTTAATTATCACACACTCACTGTTTCCCTCATCTTTACACAGCCCTTTGATATTGGGAGGATGGGGTAGTTATTATGTCCATTTTGCAGACAGGTAAACTGAGCCTTAGAAAGGTAAAGTGACTTTTCCAAGTTCCTCGGTTGGTTGGCAGGAGGGCAGAGGCTAGAACCCATATCTCCTGTGCCTTATTGTGTGTGTGTGTGTGTGTGTGTGTGTGTGTGTGTGTGTGTGTGTGTGTGTGTATCAAGATTCCCATGGGAGATGGTAGGCAGTGGCAGTTTTCTGGAGTGATACTACAGATAATTTTAAAAATCTAATCTTGTTTTATCAGTTGCTTACATCATTCATTTGATCTCTGGCCTCAGTTTCCACATCCATCAAATGGAGATGATAATTGTCACAGGATTTAACACCAGGGATGTGGAGTCACAGGACGCCATGTCTGAGGAGATTATAGATGCAAAAAATTGCTTTGTAGCATGTACAAGTTGAGAGAATACTTTTCAGACCCAGTTCCTGACTTCAGAACTTAGATTCTAGAAGGGAGATAGCAGAGCATGGAATGCTCTTACTACTTCCTCCTAGTCTGTGGCAGACATTACAAATCAATCACTGCACTTTAAGCAGGCATCTCCGATTGATTGATATCAAAATGAGAGGTACAGCCTATTTGCCATCCTGGCTACAGAGGGAGAAACAAACTTCCCAATTCCAGGCACCAGATTAAGTACCTTCTTGACCCCCCAGCTCAAACCTCAGTGCCGACATGGAGCTTAATCCTTGCCCCACATTATCTCATCTAATCCTCAAAACAACCCTGCGAGTAAGTCAGACATAATCATTTCCATTTCACATGCTAGTCTGCAAGATGGCTGGGCTGCTTACCCCAGTTCACCCAGTTTGCAATTAATGGTGTTTCTATTTGAACCAGGGTCTGTGTCTCAAGGGCACACTCTTGCCAATGTTCCACACTACCTTCCCCAAACAGGAATCTAGCAGGAGAGGCAAGGCTCAGAGACTTCACCGGGGCCACCCAGAGGGCTCTAGGAGAAGTAAAACACAGCCACCCCCTTTCCGGTGGAGAGTTCTCATTCCTGCTGGAAACAGAGGGCCTGCCAGGACTGCAGTCCATCTCCTGAGAGAGGTGGCACACACTAGTTTGATACTGAACATGTGCCCACGGGCCCAGTGATGGACAAACCTTTTACACATCTCAGAAATAAAACTCACAGAGTCATTTCCATCTTGGCATGAGCTGTGAGCACAGCCCCAGGAGGCCCTGGCTCTGCTAATTCTCTCATCAGCCTAATAAGAGAACAATCATCAGAGTCAGGATACAAATTTAGCTCCAGACACTTTTTTGGGAACTCACAGGCTTTGTGACTTATGGCCTCATTTAAAAGAGGAGCAGATTGTTGACACGAACTCCGGGTAGTTCCCGTTTTTCTCAGAGAACCAAGTGGTACACGCAGTTCACGGGAGAACCATTCGGACGTGGCTGAAGTCCATAAGTGGCTAGAAAGATCTAGCAGCTTGGTCATAGGATGACCCATCTATAATTATCCTAAGTGTTTGTTTATTTAACTATCTCAATTACAGGCTTATTTAAATAGCATTAAAAATAAAAGATGAGCCCCAGGAACAGAAGTAGAAATAGAAGGTGATCTTTTGTCTAGGCATAACAGGATGCCTGACTAGCCACCGACTGGGAGAACAGCCATCAGATAAGACTTGGTGAGGCATTCAGAGACAGAAAAATGCTAACGTGAGCAAAACTCACCCCTTGTACGCATGTTTTGTAGTGAAGTCAGATGATCAAGGTTTGCACCTCTGCTTTGCCGTGCACTATATGTGACCTCGTGCAGGTCAGGTGACTTTCAGTGTCTCCCTTAGAAGAACTGGGGAAGAGGTCTGCTGATATTGATTACCATGCACTTGCTACACGCCAGGCGTTATTCTAAGCACTTTACTCACTTAGTTCTCATAATTGCACTACGAAGTAAGTACTATTATCACCTTCCATCTCATAGATGAGGAAACTGAGGCACAGAGCGTTGAGGTGATAAAGTAATGCTCAAGGTAACAGAGTGTGTGTGGCGTGTGGAAGCTGCATCCAGGGACCTGGCCCCAGGGCGTGTAACATCTACCCTGCCCTACACTGTCTTGCGAAGAACTTGCACAATGGGGAGTTCTCAAACATGACTAAGTTGAATCCAGTTTTTTTTTCTTTGTCTTACAAAGGTGGCTTTCTGATGGTTATGCACATTTTTCTATCTGATATAAACAGCTTTTTGATTTTTCTCCCCCTGCCCCCCCTCCAAATATCAGTCAATACTGGAGAGAAAATAACTCTGTCTGGTTCATGGTGACAAGGTCAGGGCTCCTTTGGAGAACACTCCATCCTGGGCTGAGAAATCATGGCATTTATTTTAAGCCGAAACATTCTTATATTTAATGCTTGTCATCAGGCTGAAGTTTGTTTATTGCATTCCATAATTATGATGAATATATTTTAAATAGAAAAAGATTTGAAATGTGGGACAGCTGCAAAAAATATGGTGTCAATCACTGAGAATCAACCCACATCTGGAGTTAGAACTTGGGTGGGAATGGCTTGTTTTGCATTTTTATGACCAGATGCATCCAGATTAGATGTACCTTATAAACTTCACCCAGACAACTGTCAGGGCCAATCAGCCTTAATCGAATGCGACATTTTCTCCACCAATCTGCCCTGAGCCCAGGCCAAGAATCCCCCCTGTATCACGGGCCCTGTGTGAGCTCTGTTAGCGGTGCACACAGGATCTGTCAAACACAGGCCAAATTAAATACTGGACTTCGTTCCACAATGACTTCCAATTATAGTGAGTGAAGTCTGGAGGGCTTTGAAGCTCCCCCCTCCCCGGCCCTGTCACTTGGAGACACAATCAGTGGAAAGAGGGGAGCCGGGGTCTGCGGATGCTAGCTTACACCGTGAAGTGCCTGACACCTCGCACCTCCCACAACCCCAGGCGCTGGGCACTTGCTCTATGCCAGGCTCACACCAGGCACTTCCCATATACCCTCCCTCTTAGTCCCCCAACAGCCCAGTGGGATGGGTATGACTTCCCATTTAACAGGTCAGAAAACTGAGGTTCAGAGAGATACATAGAGGGTCTGGGCCAAATTTGCAGGCTTAGGAGAGCTTGCATATTCTCATCAGGCTGTTCTCAAACTCCTCTGAAGATATTCAGACGCATGGGAGGGCATCTTTGGTTGTTGCAGTGATTGACATTAGTGCCAGGGGCCCATGAGTGCTAAATCTCCTGCAATGCGAGAAATAGAGCTGAGTATTGGAGAATTGTCCCCTTAGTGTGCCAACAGTTCTCCCCATTTACCAACTCTTGGTCTGACCCCAGGCAGGCAGCACCCACATTTAGAAAGTATATGATTTGATGTGCAAATCATAGGCTTGGAGAATGTTTTCTTATTCTAGATTTTGAAGACATCACATGTTGATGTACAACTAACGCACCAGTGCCAAAGATATTGATAGAGAAGGGGAGAGAGACCAAATGAGGAGAGGGGAGGAGAATTCTATCTGTTCTGGAAATATCCAATAAATACTGGCCTTCAGAGTTATAATCAAGCTCATTATTATTACTTCTAAGGTTTGCAGATCAAGGCAGGATTCTACAGGTATGTGTGAACAATAAAATCTTCACAATCCGTATTTCTACTTCCCAAGCTACAAGAAAGGCAGCCTCATAAAACAGTAATCAGTCATAATAATACTTATTTCTGGTGTCCTGGCTCCTATGCCAAAGCTGAACACACCTCATCTCGCATCCCTACAGCAACCCTGTGATATGAAGGTTATTACCCTGATCCTCTTAAAGAAGAGGAAACGGAGGCTCAGAGAGGTTAAGCGACAGCCCGAAGTCACACAGCTAGCAGGAGGCAGAGTCAAATTTTGAGTCTGATTCCATAAACTGGACTCACTTTCTAAACCCTGAAGTCCAAGAAAATCATAACTAGTTTTGGTGACAAATTGCAAAACCAAAGGTGCTGCTTTTTTCCTAAAAGTGCCTTTTGAACTAGTTTGAACCAGAATCCAAAATGAACGTTTACTTAACTGTTAAACCAGAGAAGGACTGGAACATCAAAATCTTGGCAAGAACAAGCCTAAACGTAGGTCTCTCTCCACCAGCACGCCTGGTTTTAACAAGTACCATCATTTGTATCTAGTTCTGGGTAACAAAGAGATTTCCACAAGTCAGAGGCCTGGGATTAAAGGAGGTTGCTGATCTGGTTATAACACATTCTATTAAGGAAAAAATTCTGTCTGACAGAGGTTTTCATCAGTCCCTCTCCCTACTGGAGACACTCTCCTGAAAGAGAACGCTGGCTTGGGATCTCTCTTTTGCGAAACAGAAATGAAATTAGCAAACCATTTACAAAAAGCTCTCCCCACACTGAGGTTACAAACTCAGCTGCCCACAGGAGCCAGTTAGGTGAGAGGAATGAATGAAGCGGGGAACCCGCAGGTATTATAAGAGGGCTGAGGATGCGGGGACCTGAGGCAATCATGCTGGGCCAGCTGCAAGGCAGCGCCAGCCAATTATTTCATGGTGACATTCTGTTGGCAGGTTTTTGACTTCTCAAGCGCACCTGGGATTTTGTGTGAAGTCTTCTGGTACTTGAAGGTTGGGAACAAATTCGAAATTTTAAGAGATTGTTTGGCACAAACCAAATATGTCTGTGTCCTGCAGTGGCCTGTGAGCTGTCCAACCTCTGATGCCCCACGATTCCTTGACCCTCATAATGGCCCTGGCTGGTAGGCGCCATGGCCATCCTTCTGTAACAGTGGAAAAAACAGGTTCAGAGAGGGCCACCATCAAGTTTAAAGCCACACAGCAGGCCCTCCCATGTAATGCTGAGGCCTAGCGTGGAGAACAAAGTCCTGACTTCAAAATAGCTAAAGTCTTTGAGAAGTGTAGCAAATATGTGATGGCATTTGTTCTTCAAAAAGCAGTCCCTCTCCCCACTTCTCTGTGAGTCTCAAATCTCCCTCTGTGTTTCTCTTATAAGGATGCCTGTCGTTGGATTTATGGCCCATCTGGATAATCCAGGCGGAACTCACCTTGAGATCTTTAATTTAATTACATCTGCAAACATCCTTTTCCCAATTAAGATCACATTCACAGGTTCTCAGGGTTAGACCATGGGCCCATCGTTTGGGGGGTGGGGACAGGGGATTCAACCCATTACATATCCCTTCTCCATGTATCTGCTTCTTAAATTTGAATTTGTGTTTAAAATCAGGAACCCCAATCCTCCTCATAGTGGTAGCACCCCAATAGCAAGTAGCCCTCCGGGAAGGTGGAGTCACGAGGAGAGAGGAACCACTGGCCAAGGTGACTAGTTGCTGCCCTTCTGTACCACTGATTGTCTTAAATGAATGAGGGTGTGAAATGACGGTGTCTTCTGTGCATTTCCCTAGAAAAACATCCTCCCAGACTCCCAGGGAGAAAAGCCGTGACACTAGGACTCTGGTAAGATCAATAGGGGTGGAGGGGGAGTTGCTGCATGGGACACAGCCCTGTCCAAATTAGGCTACGTAGCAGAGAAAGCCAAGTCACTTGCTCACGTCTAATGGTATCAAATGTCAGCAGCCCGAAGAACAACAACTGAACAGCTTACAAGTTTTATCTTTAAAAATTGCAGAGTATGATATGAGTCTGAGGAGAAAGCTCTCTGCTAGGCCCCGTCTTTGTGGAAACATCAGAATAGCCAAGTTTTTTAAAGACGACAATAATGGGTTTTCTCTTCCTCTTTCTTGCTGATCCTACTAACGGAAGGAGCCGAACAGGCAATAGAAAACGGTGCATTACAGACAACCAACCAAAAAAAAATGATCTCTAAAATAATAGATTTTTTTAATTGGTGGGGAACCTAGCATTCTGGGAGATGGTCTTCAGGAATTTTGGCTCTGAAAGGAGAGAAAATGGAGTGAGTGTGGGGAGGTGTACTTGCTGGCACCGGCTAAATCTGGGGTGGCGGCAGAGCAAGGGGAGGACAAAGCCAGGCAAACTAAGAAGTGGGCATCATTACTGTCTGCAAAGCACTTTCACAACATTCCCTCATTTCAGCCTAAAGCAGACTCTGTGGGAGCAGCTTGCATTGGTGGAAAAAGCCCTGGGGTCAAACCCAGGGTTGAAGTTCCACCTACCTAGCTGTGTGATCTTGGGGAAGTGACTGGCCATCTCTGAGCCTGTGTCCTCAACTATGAAATGGGAATGATAGCTGGACTGTACCTTCAATAATGATTTTATTTTAAGCTAGGAAATGCACTGTCACTTTGTGAAAGGATTTGTCACTTTATAAAGGGAATTGACACAGAACCCATGAACTTGACCTCCATTTGTAACACCTGCAGTTTCTCAAGCATGTAGTCATCGCATGGACACACGAGAAGACCTCCCACATCTGGAGAGGGCTCTCATCTGTATCCCATCCCCAAGCTTCGGTTTGCTCATCTGCAAAGTAGGGATGTCAATAATAATGGCTAGCTTTCTGAGTTGTATTAAGATTAACTGAGCAGTTTAGCTACTTTTGTTAGCAGTACAAGTAGCAAAATCCCCAACTCAAATTGTGGAGTGGCTTTAAATTTCCTTAAAATTTATGATCTCATGTAAACGGAAGTTCAGAGGTGCACTGATTTCCAGGCGGGTTGGGTCAATGGTTCAATGTTGTCATCAGAAGCACAGGTTCTTCCAAACCCTCTGCTCTGCCGTCTGTACTGATGGCTCTATTCTTCATTCCCAGGATGAAAACAGGATGGCGCCAGGAGTCCCTAGCATCACGTCCAAACATAGAAACATCCATCAGAGGACTAGTGCCTCTCCTGCAGCTCAGTTTTTAGGAGGGAGAAAACTATGGCTAGCAGCAGGCTTGCCCTCACATCAACCTGTCCAGAGCTCCGTTATCTGCCCAGTCTGAACCAATTATCGTCAAGGCCCATGAGGCTAGCACGGAATTCGGGGGTCAACCTCCTCGAGGTACAGGACTCTACAGGAGGGGAAGTAACTGATCCAAAATAGGTTTTTCTTGAAGGGTATCTCCATTGGGTTCTTCTAGAAGCAGAATTTGAACTGCTAAGGAAACACCAGCAGGAGGATGAGGAAATGGGACAGAGATGGGAAGACAGTCAATGAGGGTGCTTTATCAGGCCAGTAGCCACTGTGGGTAACTGGACTTTAATCCACTGAGAAACCTGCGTGATAATGTAGAACACACCTCAGGGGTGCCCTGACCGAGGGCTGAGGAAGTTATTTCTCCAACAGCACCCCTTTCCCCACTGGTTCAGGGCTACTAACAGTGCCATGAACCCCGCATCTCGCTGGCCCTGAGCACAAACCTAGCAAGTTCCAGTAGTTTGGAAAAACCCTCAGGCAGAGGATCGCAGGTGGAGGTGAGCCTCCAGGGGACTATGGGAGAGGCACTGACCGCATCTGAAACAGAGGGATGAAGCCTGGGTTGGCAGCCAGCAACGAGAGCTCTTTTCATCCAGAGAAGAGGGTTGACTTTCTTAGCGTGATCAAGACTAGGCAGGGGCTTCCCTGTTGGCGCAGTGGTTGAGAATCTGCCTGCCAATGCAGGGGACACGGGTTCGAGCCGTGGTCTGGAAAGATCCCACATGCCGCGGAACAACTAGGCCCATGAGCCACAATTGCTGAGCCTGCGAGTCTGGAGCTTGTGCTCTGCAACAAGAGAGGCCGCGATAGTGAGAGGCCCGTGCGCTGCGATGAAGAGTGGCCCCCACTTGCCGCAACTAGAGAAAGCCCTCGCACAGAAATGAAGACCCAGCACAGCCATAAATAAATAAATAAATAAATAAATAAATAATTTTTTTAAAAAAAGACTAGGCAGCTCTTCTTGACATGAGCCACAAGATGTCCAGCAACATATCATCACTCGGATAAAGGCCTAAGGCCTTATCAAATGCAGTCTTTCCAGATGTTTCTTTCTGTTTCTGGGTCATCTCTCTTAGGAGTGCCCTGAAATCCTTGGGATTCTAAGGCAAAGAAAATAATAACATTAGTACTACTCTCACTACTAGCAGCTACTACTTTTAGCATCTACAAAGGTCCAGGAATTATGCCCTACATATATTATCTTATTTAATGCTCACAGCAACCCTGTGAGGAGAGTAATGTTATTAGCCCCATTTTACAGATGGGAAATGAAGAACAGAGCAGGGAATTTATTTTTTTTTAATTTTATTGAAGTGTAGTTGATTTACAATGTTGTGTTAATTTCTGCTGTACAGCAAAGTGATTCAGATATATGTGTATATATATATATTCTTTTTCATATTCTTTTCCCTTATGGTTTATCACAGGATATTGACTATATTTCCCTGTGCTATATAGTAGAACCTTGTTGTTTATCTATCCTATATAAATAGTTTGCATCTGCTAATCCCAAACTCCCAATCCTGCCCTCCCCCCCTCCCCCTCCCCCTTGGCAACCACAAGTCTGCTCTCTATGTCTGTGAGTCTGTTTCTGTTTCATAGATATGTTCATTTGTGTCATATTTCAGATTCCACATATGTGATATCATATGGTATTTGTTTTTCTCTTTCTGACTTACTTTGCTTAGTATGATAATCTCTAGGTCCATCCATATTGCTGCAAATGGCATTCTTTCATTCTTTTTTACGGCTAATATTCCATTGTGTATATATGCCACACCTTCTTTATCCATTCATTGAGCAGGGAATTTCTTCAAGTCGCAAAGTGATGGCTAAGATAATTCACATCCATGCCTAGGGCTGCTATTCCAAATCCAGGAACCAGCAGACTCATAAAAAGTGGTGAGTAGGATGTCCTGTTCCACCAAAACATTCTTTTTAGCAATAGAGAGGCAGGAAAGAGGACCCACTGAGTGTCAGCACACCATGCTAGGCTCCTTCTGGGTTGTGTGCTGCCTTATTGCCAGAGCCTAGAACAGTGCCTGGCACACGGTAGGTTTGCTCAAAGCTGGTTGAAGAAAGGAATGTCTCCGTATGTTATGGAGTTATTTCCCCATGTTGCGGATAAGGAAACTGAAATGGAGAAAGTTTCAAATACAAGAAAATTCTGACGGAAGAAGCTGGGACTCAAACCAAGGTCTCTCTGAGCCCAGGTTTTTTTCCACCACACTGTGGGGTCTGTGGTTGGGCACTGGCTGCTGAGACCAGGACCACAGGGCCTGGCTGGCTCCCCTGTGGTAGCTGAAAACTGAGCCCCCCGCCCTGCCCACTCCACTGTCACCGCCCTCTGCCGATCATAAAGGGCTGTGGGTGAGAGAGCTTGGATCCACGCTGACCAGTAGAAACACAGCATGAGCCACAAATGCAAGCCACATGTATAATTTAAAATTTTCTAGTAGCCGCATTTTTAAAAAGTAGTGAGAAACCGGTAAAATTAATCTTATTAATATACTTTACTTAACCTAATATATATCCAGATACTGTAAATTCAGTATGTAATCAATATAAAACATCACTCGAGATTTATCTCTTTCTTTCTCCGTTCCTTCCTTCCTCCCTTCCTCCCGCCCGCCTTCTCTTTCTTTCTTTCTTTTTCTTTTTCTCTCTTTCTTTCTTTCTTTCTTTCTTTCTTTCTTTCTTTCTTTCTTTCTTCTCTCCTCCCTTCCTTTCTTCCTTATTTCCTTCCTTCCTCCCTCCCTCCCTCCCGTCCTTCTTTCATTCTCTCTCTTTTTTAAAAATTAGCCTTTAATTCAGATTTTTTATTAATTCTAGTATAATATTAATTAGTGAAGTTTAATCTGCATTGACTTTATGGGGCATAAGTGAGACTCCATGTCATCATATAGAAATCCTTTCTCTTTATAAAATATGTTAATAATGTAGATGGTGAATGACTTGACTTTTACAGAGAGGAACCCTGGTGTTCATGACGGTTCTTTGAGTCAGTGTTTCTGAACTCTCTCTGGTTCTTCTTTGCTTTGGTGTTAAAGAATTCCTTTTCGCACCATAAATATTAATAATGATTTTTTGCTTACTTGTAATTAAAAGGCTTCATGATGTAGACTTTGTAATGTCTTCAAATTCAACAGATGTTAGTGTCTGAAGGAAAAAGCAATGATTCTTCATAATCCATTACATCTAGATCTTTAAAGAGTCTTTCTCTTCTTGGTACTAGGGATATGAAATCCAGTGTGTATTTTATACTTACAGTCTATCTCAATTGGAGTAGCCATGTTTTGAGTGCTTAAGAACCACCCTTAGCTAGTGGCTACCATATTGAACTGGGCAAGTTTGGATGAATAAGAGAAAACATTTGCCCTTCTCACTCTCCTCTCCCTTACCTCCTATACACACATGCAGGATCCACATACACAAGAAAATCAAGGCAACTCCAAATACGTGTTTTACACTAGTAAGAGCCAGTATTTACTGAAGCAAGGAAACAGGAATCCTTAAAAGCTAATGATGAATATGGGTAATGATGATTATGGGTAATTAGCTTAAAAGCTAACGATGAAGTTTAAATGGGTACCAATTTGGGTACATACCTTTTGACTCACCAGTTTGAATTACAGGATCTAATCCTAAGGAAATAGCTGGGAAAATATGCAAAGATTTATGTATAAGGATATTTATCAGAGGGTTTGCATTAGCTTCTTCTTGCTGCTGTAACAAATTATCACAAACTTAGTGGCTTAAAACACCACAAATTTATTATCTTACAGTTCTGGAAATCAGAAACTAAAATGGATCTCAGTGGGCTAAAATCAAGGTGTCAGCAGGCTGCATTCCTTCTGCAGCCTCTAAGAGTCTGTGGCCTTGCCTTTTTCAGCTTTGAGATTCTACCCTTCTAGTCAGTGATATTATCACTCCAACTACTGCTTCCATATTCATGTCTCCTCCAACTTGCCTGGCCCACTCTTTTTTTTTTTTTCAAGTTACTTGAAGGGGCAAATACTTTTAAAGTGCTTGCTATATCCTAGGCACTGTTATAAGCACTTTATTTTTTTTAAATTTTATTTATTTATTTATTTTAATATTTATTTATCTGGTCATGCTGGGTCTTGGTTGCGACAGGCGGGCTCCTTAGTTGCAGCACACGGACTCCTTAGTTGTGGCATGTGAACTCTTAGTTGCGGCATGCATGTGAGATCTAGTTCCCTGACCAGGGATGGAACCTGGGCCCCCTGCATTGGGAGCACGGAGTCTTAACCACTGCGCCACTAGGGAAGTCCCGACCTGGCCCACTCTTTCCCACAGGAAGACGCCTGTGATTAAACTAGACCCACCTGGAAAATCCGGGGTTATCTACCCTCTCAAGGTCTTTAACTTCATCACATTTGCAAGTTCCCCTCTGCCATGTAAGGTCACATATTCACAGGTTCTGGAGATTTGGGTGTGGATATCTTCGGAAGGACATTATTCTGTCTAACACAGGAATGTTCTTAAAGGAGAAAGAGCAGAAATAATCTTTGGGACCTGGGGCTTGGTGAAGAGTTCTTAGACATGACACCAAAATCTTGATCTATAAAAGAAAAAAGTCAATAAATTGGACCTCATCAAAATGAAAAACTTTTGATCCGCTAAAGAAGACGATAAATTACAGACTAGGAGAAAATATTTGCAAACCACATACCTGACAAAGGATTCATATCTAGAATATATGCATATTCTAGTATATCTAATATATATTACGCATATGTATGTACAGACCCAAAATTCAACAGTAAGATCACAAATAATCTGATAAGAAAACAGTCAAAAGATATGAAGAGACATTTCACCAAAGAGGACATATGGATGGCAAATAAGCCCATGAAAAAATGTCTCCATCATGAGCCATCAGGGAAACAAATATTAAGACCACAAGATACCACTATGCACCTATTAGAACAGGTAGAATTTTAAATGGGGATGATATCAAATGATGGTGAGGTTTTGGAGAAGCTAGATCTCTCATAACATTGCTGGTGGAAATGTAAAATGGTCCAGCCACTCTGGAAAATAGTTTAGCAGTCTCTTAAGAAAACTCAACATACACTTACCAAATAACTCAGTGATCGTACTCTGGACATTTATCCCAGGGAAATGAAAATATGTCCATGCAAAAACCTCTACAAGAATATTCATAGCAGTTTTTATTTGTAATAACTAAAAAATAGATACAACAAAAATGCCCTAAAATAGATGAATGGTGAATAGGTGTGGTTCACCCATGCCATGTAATACTACTAGGCTATAAGAAGGAAAAATTTCTATAAGCAATAATTGGATGGATCTCAAGGGCATTATGCTGAGTGAAAAAAAATGTGTATATATATATATATATATATATATATATGTGTGTGTGTGTGTATATATATAACATTCTCAAAATGGCAAAAGTACAGGGGTAGAGAATAGATTAGTGGTTGCCAGGGGTTAGGGAGAAGGGAGATGAGAAAGCTGGGGGTGACTATAAGGGGTAGCATGATGGGGGAGTTCTGTATCTTGGCAGTGGTAGCGGTTACACAGATCTGCGCATGTGATGAAATGACACAGAGCTATACACGGATTGTGCCAATATCAATATCCGGACTTTGATACTGTACAATGATTACATAACCATTGGAGAAACTGGATGAAGCATACACAGACACTGTTTGTACTATCTTTGCAACTTCCTGTGAACCCAGAATTATTTCAGAATAAAGTTTTTTAAAAAAGAAAGAAACAGAAATACCTGAAATGCCCAACAATAGGGGGTTGGTTAAATGAACTGTGCTCTATCCATACAATAAAATGATGCAGAGCCATTTACAGCAAGCAAGTAAAACCACATAGGTAGACCAAGAAAATCAGAATACAAAACAACGTACCCTGTAAGATTCCCTTGTAACTGGGTTGGTACGTGCATGGATGAACTAAAATCTGAAAAGACACACCCAAATGTCAGCAGTGCTTTTTTTTTCTGAGTGACTTTTGTCCTTTGAACTTTCCAGAACTGCCCCATTTCTTACAATGCATGAGTGTTACTTTGATAATCAGGGAGAAAATGCTATTTCCATTTTGGAAAAAAAAAAAAAAGAATTTTAAGAAGGCAGCCAAAGGGCAGCAGACTGTGTTGCCATCCCATCTTTCTGCCCCAAATGCAACTCCATGAGCGCATGCAGAGGAAGGCCTGGGGAGAAATTCCTCCTCCAGGGAGAGGGGACCGTGAAATATGTGCTTTGCTTTCTGGCAGGAGCCAAAGGAAAGGAGATGGAGTGAGTCAGACCAAAGACCACAGCAAGTTGGTAATAAAACAGCACCTGGTAGAGTCACTAGGATTACAAGCCCACCAAAACATCTGTGTGGACCAGGGGGTTTGCACTCAGAAAGGAGAGAAACTGGTGGTTGAATCTGGGTGAGGAATTAAGTTATGTGGACTCCCCTCTCTCTCTCCTCTTTCTAAAATATTCTTTAACGTTTTTGCTTTGTCATCATTTCTGTTCAGAGAAGCACCTGGTTTTGCGTTTGCAAATCCAAGCCCAAATGCTTTTCTGCTGGGCTTGTCTTGGTCTGGACCCAGGGAGGCCAAACCTTGTGCAAATCACCACCAAGGTTTGGCTGGGGAATAACAAGCAGAAATTTCTGTGAAGGCAAGGGTGGCAATTAAGACCTGCATGAACAGTCCAGACAACGATCATCATAGTAATATTCCTTTTGTTTTTAAGCATATGTTGTGCTCCAAGCAGTGTAGTCGCTGCTCTGTGTAACTCCAAAAGTTGGTATTGTTCCCATTTTACAGATGAAGAAACCAAGGTCCAGGGGAGGTGACGAGCCCAAGGTCATGTGGCTAGTCTGTGATGGCACTGGAGCGAGCCCCAGTCCTGTCTGGCTCCAAAGCTGTGCTCTTTCCACATGGGGCCATGCCCCTCGTTTGCCTTGGTTCCCTGGGTGGATAAATGAGGAGGGGGCAGCCTGCATATATCCTCCTGGCTACCCCCCAACCAGGGCAGGACACGGTGCTCAGGGCAGACGCCTGCAGGTGCCACCCAAATGGCCACTTCCCAGGAGCCGGTCCCTGGATGCTGAGGCCCCTCTAGCCGAGAGGAAATCTCCTGTGCACAAGCTCCCCCTTATGGAAATGAGGGACATGCTGCTGAACTCCAACCTGCTGCTCTACCCAGGCGGGGATGCTGGGAAGGGCCCACCCCACCCTGCCCTGCGCCTGGACCCAGCTTCCAACTCCTGCCCAGACCCGCACTTTGTGCTTGGAAAGCCCTCCTTCCTGATCCCCCCAAAGCACACATCTTCTTTGGTGTCCCACTTGAGGACATATTCTTGGATCCACCCCTTGTGGAATGTTGATAAATAAAGTAACATAAGCTGACAGGGCCCCGAGGAGAAGTGATGATATTTACAACAGCCTTCTCGGGGAGCCCTTCTCCTGTTTACACACCAGAAGGAAAACATCCTCTCTTTAAAAAAACATAGCATGGGGAATGTTTTATTCCTAGGGTGGCTGAGAACTGCTTTCTAACTGCAGAGCTTTGAGCAAGTCTTGTCCTCTCTGTGAGCCTTGGTGTCCTCATCTGTAAAATAGGTGTGATGACGCTGACCTCATAGGATGGCTGTGAGGAGACCATGGGCATAAAGGGCTTAGGTGGGTACTTATCCATTCCTTCAGGTCCTTCTGGACATGAAGAGAGGCAGGTTACTTTCCCACTGCTTACTCATTTATTAATTCAGTGAGCAAATGTTTAGTGGGAGCCCACTCTGTGCCAGGCAAGCCCAATGATGAGCAAACCAGATGGGGGCCCTCTGGACCTTTAACAAGTAGCAGAGAACCTGGCCCTCGGAGGACTGTTTGATGGAAGCAGTGGGTCCAGGGAGGAGGGAGAGGAGAAAGGGCACTAGTGGGGTCTCACTGGACCCGCAGCCCACTGGCTCAGCTGGACTGAAACTCAAGACACCTGGTTCTAACTTGGTCCTTATTCCTCTATAACTTTGCTCTTTGTGCCTCCTTCTTTCTCTCTGAACCTCCGTTTGCCCAACTGTGAACTGGGGGAGCAAAAGGGAATGCTTGGTGGAGGTGCTATTATTTCACCAGCCAAATTCCTTTGGGTCAAAAAGTGGTCCTACTCCAAATTGTCACCCTCCCCCATCCCCTCGTGCCCTCCCTGGGCCTCCCCACCCATCATGATGCCCTATGTGGTCCTCCAGCCTGTCTGCCCCTGCCCTTCTAGGCCAAGTTGGCCAAATGGGGATCTGGCTCTGGAAACCAAACCTCAGTTTCCTCACCTGCAGAGGGACCTTTAACACGGCTCCTGATGGCATGATTGTGAGGATTTGACTCTGGGGACTGTACAGTGAAGGGGCGTGAGAGCGCTCTCCACAGGCAGTTTTGTTGATATCATTATCCCAGGCATCCCTGTGGACTTGCATCCTAAGAGAAGTCCCAAGAGGGGAAAGGAAATGAGTCTCAGCTGTGGGGTTTGCCAAGAAAATACCCTTGGGTTTCTGGAAGGAGGAGATTCCAGAGAGCTGAATACCGGGCCAAGCATGAGTTTACAAGTTGAATGGCGAGGGCTGAGTGTGGGGAGAATTCACAGAGAGCAAGTGCATGTGTGGGAGTTCATGCACTGAAATAACCTGGAGTTTGCTTTTGTCCCTCCTTGGGGCAGAACTGCAAGCTCTTCAGCATGTGAGGGGGTGGGTAGCCCGTGTGGGGGGTTGGGAAGAGGAGGCTGGTGAGGTAGGCAGGACACCCTGGTCATGGGGGCTTTGAATGCCAAGATGAGGACTTGGGATTGTGTACTTCAGACCAAGGGAAGCCACATTCATATCACTTGGGCAGAGCAAAGGGGAATTGTAGCAGGAGAAATCAGGGTGGCAATAACCCAACGGAGAGAGTGAGGGCTGGCTGAGGTCAAGGCCATGGGGTTATGGAGAAGAGAAAGTATTTGAGAGACGCTCCCGAGATGGCACCAATAGGGCTTCGTGATGGATTGACTGTGGGGTGTGAGGCAGAGGGAAGATCTTACCATCTAGCTGCAGGGCCCAGACAGACACCCAGGGAACAAGAGTGAAGTAGACGGGAGAGGATAATTAAGTGCTAAATTGTGCAGCTTAATTTATTGTTTGGACAGTTGCCTTGTACAATAAACCCCATTGCTCTAATGAGCTCATGACATCAGCCAGCAGCGAAGGCATGCCTAGCCCATGGCCGGTCACAACTAGAACCACCTGTTGGCACTGCCCAGATGCCTATCTGCAAAGCTGGCCTTTGGGCTTCTGGACTTGGTTTGCAATTGGGGGGCCCAGGGCACCCCTGACAAGACCCTTTCTTAGAAGCTCCAGAATCTGAAAGGCCCGGGACTCACAGGAGTTTTAGTCATGATGCAAGTGTCCTGCCCTGGAGTCCATCCTGCTTTTGGGACCTTGGGCAGGCCCCTGGTCCTTCTCTGGGAAGTGGACATAATGCAAGGATCCAAGCAAACAACTGAAAAGTCCTCTGTGAACCTCAGTTATCATGAAAAGATGCTCCCAGTTTAAAGGATGTTTAAACAATACACACATAAGTGCACCCACCAGCCCCATGCCACATCCGAGGGCTGGTGCTCTTGGGGGTACATAGGACTGATCCTGACCAGCTACTGTGGAGGGGAAAACCAGTTCATCCTTGATTACATCACTGCACTTATCAAAAGAGAGGAAGTTATCTTTGGGAGCCCAGAAAGCCTTTTTGGAAAAAGTGGAATCCAGAGTGGACCTCAGATGATGTCTAGACTTTCTTACCAGACAAATAATAACCCCTTGCACTTTTCTCCTTAACAAGAATCACGCTAAATATCTTTGTTGGAGTTTAGGAGAAATCTGGTGAGAAGGGTTAGTTGCTGGGGTGAAATGAAGCTGCATTTATGGAGCCCTTTATGTAAGATTGAGAAGGGTTGATTTTCCATACCAAGGAAAGGCAAATCCACTAGAGATTACGGAGGGGAAGACACCCCACTAGCCCATCCCCCCAGCCACCATTCTTCATAACACTGATTACAACTATAATGGAGAGATCATCTGTTTGATTTTCTGCTTAAAATCATGCCCCCTGACCTGCAGTAGAGCCTAGCACAGGATAGGCGCTCAATACATTTTTTTTTTGAGTGAAGGAATGAATAAAAAAGCTCAGGCAGCAAAGACATTCACTTGGAAACAAGATACTATTTTCACCTGTCAGATCACCAAAGATGAAAATGTGATTGTTCCTACCCAATGTTGGCCCCAGGGAGGGGAAACAGGTCTCTGGGCCCTTCAGTTGATGGTATCGTTACAGATCTTCCCAGCAGATAGCATGGCCGTCGAAAGCATCCAAAATGCCCATGTTCTTCAACACAGCAATGCCACCTCTCAGAACAGAGCCTCGGGAGGGGCTGCACCAGTGGGGAAAGATGTCTCACCACAAAATGTTGGAAACAATCCAAATGCTCAACAGTGGGGGACTGGTTAAAGAAGCTATGACAGTCCTTGGGAATGTTATGTGAGCATTTAAAATCACGATGGGGATGGATGTATGGAAAGACACCCAAGGCATGTTAAGTGGGGAGAGACAGCCTCCACCCATCCCCCGTGTGTGTGTGTACCCCCATTGACTCTGGACGACAGTGGCTATCTTTGGGCACCTTTATTTTCATTTTTTCCCACCTGTATTTTCGACACTGAAAAAACATTTATTATGTATTGTTATAAAACAATAAAGCCGTTTCCACACTGATCTTTTACAAGAAGAAAGGAAGTGTGCCAGACTTTCTTGGACTTCCCTCTCCCACGTGTCCTGAGCTTGGCCAGGGAGACCCCAACTCCCCCCTACCCCAGACTGGAGCAACTGGGGCTGCTGAGGGCAACTGTGGGTGAATAGAGGCCTGGGACTGTGCGCCCTTTGCCAGCTGTGGCACCTGTCTCAGGACAGGTCTTTGGGGGACCTCTCAGTTGGGGCCCTGAGAACCCATCCCAGTCGGAGATGACCACAGGCCATGCCTGAGGCCCCTTCTCAGCCGCTTCTAGGCCTGGGGTCTGGTCTAGAGCCCTAAGTCAGCCGGGGCTGGGTACCAGGCTCTGCTCAGCCTCTTATCAGCTGCATCACGTTGCCCCTCCTCTTGTGTGTAACCGAGGGTCACCGTATCTAGACTGTGGGATGTGGGAAGGATTCGATGAGCAAAAGGATGTAGGTGACGTATGATCTCTTGCGCTGGCCTCAGCCTTGGAAGAACCGAAGGTGGCACCTCATTTCCTTCTGCTCTCCACCTGTTCCTCTTGACCTGGCACGAGATCCTCGCTCCTGCTTTTCAGCTGCTTACTGAGGAATCGGCCGGTGGGGTAGGCCCTCCTCTGTCCTCCACCCAGGAAGCTGCTCATGGAGGGTTCTGTCACTGGTGGGGCTGGGGGAGGGCCCCTCTCAAGCGGTCAGAAGGTCAGGCCAGAACCACACAGAAGGGGTGCCACGAAACTGCAAGAACAACTTTGATGAACACTGTGTCCCGTTTGCCCAGATCTGCCCCTTCTCCAGATCCAGAGAGTGGAGGGACTGTGTGTGTGTGTGTGTATGTGTGTGTGTGTGTTTCGGGGGAAGCAGGTGATGAGGGTGGTGTGGAGGGTCACAGCAGGTGTACTGAGTGCCTGCCATGCACACGTACATCAGGCACTCGCTAGGTCTTTGGCAGGGATTATCTCATTTAAATGGCTCTGTATCCCGGCAGTGTGTACTGTTATTGTTCCTATTGACCAGAAGGGGGAAATGAAGCTCAGAGAAGCTTGATCAGAAGATTCAGCTGGGGCAGGCTTGACAGGGCCTGGGCTTTGGAGCCAGGCTGATCAGAAAGCTGGCTCCCCCCTCCACACATAGGATGGTCTCAGGCAAGTCATTTGTCTCTGTGACTCCAGGGTTCCCAATCTGTCCAATGGGATTACTAATCTCTAAAAGTGTCACCATGAAGATTAGAGATAATATAATCAGATCATCTAGTCCCATGCCTAGTATAGTGTGAAAACACAATAATTCCAGATTCTACTGAGAGGTCGAGGTGAGGGTTGGGTGAAAGTGAGCATAATACAGGGAGAAGAAGGTCATCTTCCTTTGAGATGGAAACCACGTAGGCACAAATATTAAAAAGCAAAGGAAACCATCCTCTCCCTGTTCTCTGATCAAATGAGAGTGATCTAACTGATGTCTGCCGACTAGGCTCTCCACCTGCCTCCATGCCGGCCAGGAAAACAGACACCTATTTTTAGTGAACTGTCTCAAGAATGCAGTCACCTTAGCTGTTGAAAGACAGAACAAATACCTGTAAGCACCTACTGGTGTCAGGCATAGTCTTGTCTTTGGCAGAGCAGGATGCTGGGGTCCAGCGTGCTTCAGAGACCTGCCCCAGCTAACAAGTGGCTAAACTGGGGCTTGGATCTGAATCCGTCTGCCACCGGCCTACCAGAGTCTGCCTTCTTTTTCTCTTTGCCATTATCCCTCTGACCACACTGACTTTTTGATTTAAAAAAATCATGCTTTCAAACATAATCCTGTTTACAAAGTTGCAGCAGAGTAAGGTATGTGTGCGTGTGAGTGCGCGTGTGTGTGTACGCATGTGTGCATGTGTGTGTGTGTGTGATGTGTAGTGTGTTTCCCATTCTGCACTGGGCCTGTGTGCATGAAAGAGAGGGTAGAAAACCAACCCCAAACCCTCCTGAGTTGTCTCACATCAGGACAGTGGCTGCCTTTCCCCCCACCCCAGGGTGGCTGTCGCATTGTGAGCAAGCTGCAGACCCCCCAAGCAACCAGAATATTCTGTACCTTGTGGCAATTAGTCCCCACTTGGCTTAAGGACTCCAACATCAAAGGAGGCCTCCGCCTGCTGCCCAAGGGGGACCAGGGGAATGCTTCAGAACAGCCCTTCCCCTCATTAGGGGCTCCAGCCACCAGCAAAGCAGACTCCGGACAACAGACCCGGCCCCATCAAAGGCCCCCTTCCCCCGGGGAAGGCCTCTGTAATCCGGGGCCTGGCTATGCCCTGCCCCCTCCCTAGACCAGCTCAAAAGCAGCCGTCTGGGGACACCTGACTACTCTCCAGTTCAAAGCCATGTGAATGCATTAACAAGACAAAACACCATTTTCCTGTCTCAAAACTCCCAGGGCCCTGCCTTAAGCCGCCTGCCGTCAAGGCCTGAAGCCCACACAATCCCTGCCCACTTAGCAGTGGGCCCTGAAGTCAGACCCCTCCTCCGCAGTCTCCCCAGCTTTTGAAAGCCCTGAGCACAAACAGGGGCTAACTTAAGCCACTCAGCAATGCCTCTTCAGGCCTAATCTGCTCCTTCGTAAGGTAGGTGGCCAGTCTGGAACCAGCCCTCCTGAGAGCCAGAGCTGAGAGGGGAGACAGCAGGCCAGCTCGGAGGTTGCAGCCTTCCTCTGCAAGCAGAGACCACTGCTTCTGTACCAGAGTAAAGGAAAGCTGAGCAAGAGCTGCAAGCAGTGTCCTTTCCAAATCCAGGATTCGGGAGCAAAAGTGCTGGGTTTAGTCATTACTCACCCATGCACCCACCTGTTCCCCCATCCATCCACACATCTATCCATCCATCTGCTTGTCCATTGATACAGCCATCTGCCTGTCCATCCATCCATCCATCCATCCATCCTTCTGTCCATCCACCCATTCATCCACCCATCCCTTTGCATGCTAGATCCTATTCCAGACCCTGGGGATGCAGAAAGGAATTAGACAGACCCTACCCTCAAGGAACTCCCAGTCTATAGGAGGAGCAGAAAACACCTCTTGGCCGTAAGAAAAGGATGTCTGAGAGGCAGCAGGAGGCCCAGAGGATGGAGTCTGAGGCGACCAGGGAGATAGAACAGAAGGTGTGAAACCTGGACCTGGAAGATGAACAAGAGTTTTGCCAAGCAGAAAGGAAGAAGATGGCATTCCAGGCAGCACCTGCAAAATCATAGAGGCCTGAAATAGCCTAGAATGTTTTTGAAACTACTGTTTAGCTTCTGAAGTTTGTATGAAGGGATGAGGTTGGGGAAGGGGATGGTAAGAGATAGGGCTGTGGCCAAAGAAGGGGGACCTTTATTCCATGAAGTCCACTGCCTGGTGAGCACTCAGCTTCACTCGCATGCATGTGCATATGCACGTGCACGCACACCCCCCACACACACACGTTTCCACACTTGCAAACAGCAAGTATAAGCACAAATATGCAGACGTGAATATCTTTGCACCCACACATGCTCATGCAAACGCCAATATGCTCATCCACGTGCAAGCATACACACAAACAATAACATGTGCACAAATGTGCTCACATACACATAAACACATCTACCCACATGCAAACACACTCACGTATACACACAAGCATGCTCACACACTCAAACTCACACGTGCCAGATGTCCTAGTGTGTATACTCAGCCTTGACATACACACAAACAAACCCATGCAGAGACCCACTTATGACATCCATGTTCACTCATACAAACCATGTGTGTGTGCGCATGTGTGCGCACACACACACACACACACGCTGCACCAGGGAAAGGCCAGGGCTAGGATGCCTGCCTCTCATTATTCCTCAGTCATAAAAATGTGCTCCAGGCAGTGAAACTTGGCAGAGCCAGTTCCATCAACTGTGCTTGGGCTGGAGCCGGTGTCCCCGGGCTCTGCTCAGCTCTGCCAAGATGAAGGGACTCCCTGTCCTGATATTGGCCTCGTTTCCCAGCTGTTCCGAGCCAGTGCTGCTCTCACTGGGAGAGCTGCCTTCCCATGCTGCAGCTATTACTTTACTTGGGTGGTGGGACAAATATGTCCAGCCCCTACCCACATGGCAGGGTGGTCAGAGCCAGCCCTCTGACGTTGTCTTCTGGGCAGGCACCCAGCCAGCTGTGGGCAGGCAGCACTCTTCTAGGTGCAAGACCCATTGGGCTCCACCCTGCTCTCCAGTTCCAACCCACGGGCTTCCCCCAACCTCTGCTACAGCCATGCTGGGTCTGCCCTGCTCCCTGCACTTCTTTCCTGATGTGCTTGGTCATCAGTATGAGACCACAGCTGGAATGCCTCTGAGACTTAGAGACTGGGGACTTCCTGGAGCAGTGGGGGGGTCATGGGGGTGATATTAGCTGAGCTCACGTCAAACGAGGTCACTGTTGAGGCTCTGCTATCTAAGCCATAGCGCTTCTCTTTTCCCAAACCTGGTCATCCATGCTATCTACCTTCTCATCCATCTACTTATATATCCCACCCCGCTAACCCCCATCTACTCATATTTCTATCCATCCATTCAGTCATAGACACAATTTTTAAACAGTCTATCCATTTACCCATACACTAAATTTTTCATCCATCTATCCATCCATCCATCCATCTACCCACCCATTCCTCATCTATTTATCCATCCATTACATGTCTGCCCATCTACTCACTCACTTAAACATCCATCCGTCCATCCATCCATCCATTGCTCACCCACCTAACCATTCATTTCTTTGAACACCTAACCTTCCAGTCATCTGATCATCTCTCTGTCTGTGTCTATTTGTCCATCCATCTGTATGCACATCCATACATAGATTTTGAAATCCCGAAGACCTGGATTTGAATTCTTATTTCACCACTACTTGCTGGTAGCTGATGCTCTCAATTCTCTTCCCACATCACCCAGGCCTTACCAACTCAGTGCACACAAGTCTGGCCTCCAACTGCTACAACCTAAATCTTTTTGCCTGAGGGCTTTTCCTTGCCACTGAGCCTTATCTGTCCTTATGTGTGGAAGGCTGGAAGTGATGGAGAATTAACTCCCCTTGGGAGCAGCCTCCAATCAATGATTAGCCAGAGTTGGTGTATAAATAGCCCAGCTTCCTCATCACTGGGTAAGATGACTCTGAGTGAGAATTCTTCGTGGATCCTAGACTCCCCCTCTCTCCCCGCGGGATTAAGCTCCATTTCCCCACAGACGTAACTTGCTTGATAATACACCCTTCACCGGCTGCCTTTCCTCCCCTGTCTTACTTCCCCATTTTGCTATTTCACCTCCCAAATGAATTACTTGCATTCGAAAACTTGTTCCAAGATTTGGTTTCTGGGGAGCCCAAACTAAGGCACTACCTAGGTGACCTGGATAGATTACTTAACTTAGTATGATACATAGCCTCTGGTAAGCATTCCAGTAGTATTATTGGACTATATTATTGCTTTTATTACATAGTACTATTAACAACAACAATAATAAGTATGGATGTACTCTTGTCCTCATAAGGCATTGTCTCCGCCATCTAGCTACCAGCCAGTGTCACCGCCATCCAGCTGTGGAAGCAGAAACCTAGGCAGCATTCCTGGTACCACCCTTCTCCTCACTCCCAAATCTAAGCCATCCCCAGGTGCTTTTGATTTTTATCTCTTACAGATCCTGACTCTGTCTACTTCTCTCCATCTCCACACCCACCACTCTGGTCCAAGTTAGAGCCATCCCCACCCTTCACTCCCAGACAATAGCAAGAAGGTCTTTTAAGTAGCTGCCACACACTTCTTGTCCCGAACCGCTAACTATCTACTTATCCCAGTGAAGCGATAGTGATCATCCGGAAATGCATGTCTGATCCAAGCCTAACGACTCTCCAAAAGCTACCCTTGCTCTGAGGATAAAGAGCAATGTTCTTGACATACTTGCAGGGCTTGCCTGCTGCTCTGGTCACACCTCACCTGGGCTCCCCTGCACCCTGGTCTTAAGCTCCCCACCCTGCTTGCTGTTAGTTTCCAGAATGCACAGCTCTCCCTTCTGGAGTCCAGCTTTTCTCCTGTGACTCTTCAATCACTTTGCTAAGCCCCAGTCTTCTACCAAATCTCAGCTCTGATGTCACTCTTTTATTTTTTTTTTTAATTTTTATTTTTCTATTGAAGTTTAGTTGATTTACAATGTTGTGTTAGTTTCGGGCGTATAGCAAAGTGATTCAGTTATGTATAGATATAGATATAGATATATACATATCTATCTTTTTTTAGATTCTTTTCCTTTATAAGTTATTACAAAATATTGAGTATAATTCCATGCGCTATATAGTAGGTCCTTGTTGGTTATCTATTTCATATATAGTAGTGTGTATATGTTACCCTTTAGAGACACCTTCTTTGGCATTCGGGACTAGGTCAAATCTCTTATTATAGGCTCACATACATCCATTTATTTGTTCATTCATTTGTGTATTCATTCAGTGGATAATTTTTGAGTGCCTCCTCTGTGCCAGGCATTAAATGCAGCAGTGAACAAATCAGATTAAGTCCCCGTTCTCAAGGAGTTACGTTCCAGTGTCTGTGTCTGTGTGTGATGGGGGAGAGGGTCAGAAGGAAGCCTTACTTTAGATAGAGTGGTCTGAGAAGACCGTTAAAAGGAAACAAGATTTGAGCTGGGATTTAGATAGTAGAGGTGAAGTGGGGTGCTAGCAGGGATGGTGGTGGTGTTGAAAATAATGGTAGTGATGGTGGGGGAATGGTGGTGATACTGATGATGGTGGTGGTGGTAGTGGTGATGGTGGAAGTGGGGTGGTGGTGATGGTGGTGTTGAAGGTGCTTGTGGTGATGATGGTGGGTGGTGATGGTGATGCTGCTGAAAATGGTAGTGGTGATAGTGGTGGTGATGGCGATATAAGTGAGGTAGCGGTGATAGTTTTGGAGATGGTGATGATGATGGTTATGATAGGCAGAATAATGAGTGCCCAAAGATGCCCATGTCCTAACCTCTAGAAGCTGTGGATATGTTATGTTTTATAGCAAGGGTTAATTAAGGTTGCTAATCAGCCCACCCTGAGATAGGAAGATTATCCTAGATGACCTGGGTGGGCTCAGTAGAATCACAAGCATTCTTAATAGTGAAAGAGGGAAGCAGGAGTGAGAGTCTGAGTGATGCAGCATAAGAAAGACTTACTGGCTTTGAAGATGGAAGAGGGGGGCCACAGGCCAAGGAATGCAGGGAGCCTCCAGAAGGAACATGGCTCTGCCAACACTTTAATTTTAGCCCAGTGAGACACATTCCAAATTTCTGCCTCCAGAACTGTAAGATAATATGTTTTATGTTGTTCTAAGTCACCTAGTGCTATGGTCTAAATGTTTGTGTCCCCCACAAATTCATATGTTGAAATCCTAATGCCTAATGTGATGGTATTAGAAGATGGAGCCTTTGGGGGTGATGAAATCATGAGGGTGGAGCCCACATGAATGGGATTAGTGCTCTTATAAGAGATCCCACAGAGCTCCCTAGCCCTTTCTGCTATGCGAGGACACAGGAAAAAAACCATGATCGTCTGTGAACAAGGAAAGCCTTGGACCGAACACCAAATCTTCTAGCACCGTGATCTTGGACATCCCAGCCTTCAGAACTGTGAGAAATAAATTTCTGTTATTCATAAGCCATGCGGTCTGTGGGTGTTTTGTAATAGTAGCTTGAACCAGAGGTTCAGTACACCAAATTTGTGGTAATTTGTTACCACAGCAAAAGGAAACCGTACAATGGTGGTATAATGGTGATGATGGTGGCGATGGTGGTGGTGGTGATGGCGCTGGTGGTACATTTTGTCTCCAATCACTTCTGTGGTTGAAAACCTTCTCGTTTTGATCCTCCCTTGACCTCACATTTCCTGAGCAGAAGATTGAAGAGGAGGACGGAGTGAGAAGGGGCTGGGGGGTTGAGAAATGGCTCCCAAGTCACAGAGAGGATGGAGAGGCAGGGCACGAGCAGAGGCCAAGCTAACAGGGCTTGAGCTTGTCAGTAAGAGGCACTTTCACACTTTATTTATTTTCCTCTTTAAATCCCTTTCCACTGAGAGCCCGGAGCTGCTCTTCAGGAGTTCTCTGGGTGGAGAAAAACAGACAAACATTGTCTCCCGAGTGCCTCACTGTTCTGGGATGACCTGGGCATTGGAGCGTAAGGGGCCAGCAGGGCCCTGAACTGTGTGCAGCAGGTGTGACCAGCAGCTTGAGGCCCAGAGAGGGAAAAGGACATCCCAGAGTCCCCCAGCAGAGTTGGGGCCAAAACTCAGTCTCCAGGCTTTCCATCCTGGCTTTTCCATCACACCACAAACTCTTTGACCCCTGAGTCACCCAGAGGCAGAGAGGAAAGAATCAAAGATGCAACCAGCCGGTACAGAGAGAGAAAAACACAAAAGGAGACCAGGTGCCCCAAGCCTTGGGGCTCACACTTCACCACCTCCTACCTCCCTCGACCCCCTGGCCCTCGGAGCCAGCACTACGACTCCCTGAGCCCCACGTGCCCCGCCCAGGGATTCCAGAGTGGGAATGACTGCCATCCTACAGAGACAGACTCTGGGTCTCCAGGGCGGGGTCTTGGCAGGGCCCAGACACATGCAGGGCCCCCCAGGCCACCCCAGAGGGGTATCAGCCACCGCCCCACGCGGGGGAGAGCAGCCAGGCAGGGGCAGAGTGGCGCCAGGCCCAGATCTGGCCGCCACGGGAAGACCTGCCAGCACCTGTGGACAGAACTCCTTCCCCCTGCCTCTCCCAGCACCGGCCTCATTAACACCCTCCCTGGGCTGGGCCAGAGGGCAAAGAGAAACCGCTGAGGCTGTGGAAAGAGTCCTAGCTCGCTGGGGAACTTAACTGCTTGCATGGCTCTGGCAAATCATTTCTCCCTGCCTCCAATTTTTCATCTGTAAAACTGGGGCAATTTTTCACACAAAACAGAGCCCATTAGGGGGAGCTCATGTGAAGTACCTACAAAGTGCCAGACACACAGTAGGTGCTCAGTCACCCACAGCTGCAGGGGTGCATCTCCAGGCCTTCCCATGGAACCCCCTAGCTCCCCAACTTCACAACTCTGAAGGAGACCTGGGCCACATCTTCAGACTTCTCCACGGGAGTGTTTCCATGCCCAGCTCACCAGATCCCAGGCAATGCCACCTCTCTGAGATCTAGAAAGTGGGGTAGTGCCCTGGCCCCAGGAGAAGCTCAAAACACAGCAGCTGCTGTTATCATGCTTGGCTCTGCCACTTCTAGACCATGTGGCCTGTCAATTAACCCCTTAGAGCCTCAGTTTTCTCATCTACAAAATGGGATCATAATAGGGCTGCTGTGAGAGAGAAAGGGTGTGATGCTCAGAGAACGGGCACCCCCTGTCCCCACCCCACCCTCACAGGGGACTGGTTCTGGGGGAGACTCGGAGCTGCTGCTGAGAGGGCTGGATAGTCCCTGGAGGAGGGGGAGTGAGGGGGAGAGCAGGATGGGGTGGAGGGAGCATGCAGAACGTAACCAGGCCGGGTTTGTGGTTTGTGTCCTAACAGAAGTGAGTCGAAGCTTTCTTGTCATCAGACTTTCCAGTCACCTGCCTGGGAACCTGAGGAAAAGATTAGGGAGCCAAACACATATTGTTTCTTTTGTTCGAGGTGCCAAGTTGGATGGGATGAATTGGCCATCTGTTCTCCCAGCTATGATCTGGCAAGCCGGAAACCTCTGCTTTCCGAGTTGCCACTTTCCATCAGTTGCTAACAAAAGCCGAGGGGTGGGGAGAGGGTGAGGGCTACGCCTCCTTGCCCCCGTGGCCTAGCTGACCCCGCATCAGCCCGGTCCCCTGCTCCAGGCCCACCGTGTGCTCCGGGCCTCAGACACCGAGACCTGAGCTCGAGCTGGGAGAAAGCCCGGTGCCCTCGGCTGACCCAGCGAGCCCCTCTGAGCCTCGGTTTCCCTGTTTGTAAGATGAGGGTGGATGGGGCCAGCACAGCTCCACACGTCCTCTGGCTCTGACGTGGGGAAGCAAACATGTCCCCGAGGTCTGGGGAGGGGAAGGCCTTCAGATTGGAGGGCAGCCGCTGGGCAGGATGAACGAGTGTTGGCCCTTCCTGGGGGTTGCCCATCAGAATTCCTGACCCCCCTGTACTGGGGTCTGACCATCTAGCACCAAGGCCCTTCCATCTCCCGGGGGCAGGGCTCAGAGCAGGGATTTTTCAGCCCGAGGATCGACTCTGGCGGGATGGGGTTCAAATCCTTGAGCAGGGATCCTGTTGACTTAGTGGCTCTGAGGGCATCTGTGAGCCCCCGACAGGGTGGGAAGAGTTTTCCCAGCAGCAGGGAGCAGAGTTCTCATCTGATTCTCAAGGGACCCTGTGACCTTAAAAAGGTCCAGAATGAATGGCCTGGACCTGCCCCATCTATAGTGACATCCCTGGACTGAAGGGAGAGAACAACTAAGCCCCTCACAGCCCAAATGGGGGTGTCCCTGAAGCGGGAGCAAGGAGCTCAGATGTGTCTGAGCAGATGCTGGGTGATGGGTGTCAGGGACGGCAGTCATCAATAGTCAGGGCAAGATAGGCCTAGGTGGGCGCTCGGCCGTCTGGGGAGGGAAGCAGCTTTGGGGGGGTGGGGTAGGGGTGAGGGGCTCTGCCTGGATGACACAGATGTCTCTTGCCCTGTCAGTGATACCTGCAGACCCAGGTGACGGTCAGGAACTGCAGAAAGCCTGACTTGCTATTCAGGCCTGAGTTATGCTGAGCTGATGGCCTCAGCAGTCCAAGCGCTGGCTTTGCGGCCTCACAGTTTCCAGGCAAGGGGCCCTGTTTCATCCCCCTTCCCCACTCCCCCAAAGGGCAAGGGAGTCCATGCCAGCAGACTGCCTATCTGTGCTACGCCCTCTGTAAGCTTATTTAACCTTCACAGCCAGGATATGCATTAAGGCCCCATTTCACAGATGAGGCCAGTGAGGCTCAGAGAGGTCAAACAATACAGCCAAGGTCACTCAGCCAGCAAGGGCCAGAGCCAGGATGTAGGCCCTGGTTGCAGCCGGAGCTCCAGGGCTGCCTCTTCTGCCCCTCCCCCAAGTCCCCACCCAGCACTTCTGCCCACCAGGACGCAGCCAGCATCAGCATCTGCATGCCCCTCCCCCTCAGATGGGCCTGCAAGCTGCTGGCAGGTAACAAAACCCCCAAATGATTCCCAGCCCCAACTGCTCCCCACGCATCCCCCCTCCCAAGTGTGTCTGCTGTTCTCCATCCAAACTGATTACAGCCCAGAACAAGAAGGCTGGGGGGAGGGATGGGAGCAAGCAGGCCCGGAGAAGACTTGAAAGGAAATTCTGAACGCACGTGTGTTGCCTTGGCTCTGGTAACCCTGAGCCCTCAGTCCGTGTGGTCCAGTGGTCCCCCCTCCCTCTCCTCCCCGCCCCACCTGGGTCTCCCAGGGGCCTGCTTCGCACGCTCAGCCCCTGCGAGGGGAAGCTGCCTGGGTCTCCAAGACCCGAAGAGCTTGGGGCTGGGAGACACTCCCCACCCCACCAGAGCTGCTCTGTCTCAGAAGGAGGTGTTGAGGCCCACAGAGGGAGCCCGGCTTGCTGGGGATAAAGGGCCAAGTGGGAGCTTGACCCCAGACTCCACAGGCAGCGGGAGGGGATCGAGGCCAATTGGAGAGCAGCTTTCCCCCAACTTTCTGGCTCTCTCTCTTCCCGTCCACCCACCCTGAGGCCCAGGAGAGCCTGTCTTTGCTCTGCCCTTGCACCTGCTGTCTTCTGCTTAACCCTTTCTCAGCCACCCAGAGCTCAGTGCCCCTCAGCACTCTGGAGCTGGCATTTGGGGAGGGGGGTACTTGGCAATAGCTGGCCCTGGGGGCTGGAGCCTGGGTCAGAGACCAAAGGTGAGGCCAAGTGACAGGTTCTGCCTCTTGCTGTTTATATGGGATGTCCTTCCAGCAATCAGCTTATGGTCTCCAAACATGTGGCTTCAATCTCTCTCTTGAAATATTGGTGGGGGGGTTGGGCCCTGCTGCCAACACCCACTGGATGCGTCTTTTGGAGCTCCGCTGAGCGCTTGCTGTGTACTAATAGCTCCGAGGCCTGCGTCTCTTGCCAATGGCACTGAACGCTTGGTTTGCAAATTAGTTTCATATTTGGGAGGGTGTGGTCTGGGAACAGGGCTGAAGGGCTGGAGAGGTGGACAGGCAGGATGGAGAAGGCACGGGGCTTGAGAGGCGAGCAGAATTGGGTTCACATCCCCGCTCGGTCACTTTCGAGCTCGTAGAGTCTGAGCAGGTGCCTTCACCCCTCTTTATCCTCTGAGGCTTTGTTTCTGCATCTGTAAAATGGACATACACGGTAGTGCTGGCACACGGTGTGCTCCGCGTATGCGAGCTCCCCTCCAGTCCCTCACCTTGTCTGCCCACCTCTTCTGAGGCCCATCATCTGCTCTTTGCTGCTGTGACTCCTGCCCTTGGCTGCTTTCTGGCTTAGCACGGTATGTTCTAGGAGTCGGGGGGCCCAAATTTAAAGCAGAACTTTGTCAGGGATGTGTTTTGGGACAAGAACCCTCCCTCTTAGGGCTCCAGTTTTCCCAACTGTAACAAGGTGGTGGCTTGGATAGGGTTAGGGTAGAGCTGACATGGCTGGGGTCCTGTGAGATGGGTGACAAGAGGACCGAGCTTCCCTGGGCAGGGGTGGAGGGAATGTCCTCCTTACCCCGGCCATCCCCCACTGCCACCTCCCACCCACCTTCCCACCTCATCCACATCTCTTCCTCCTTGTGACAAATCACCAAATGACTCAACTCGCAGACCCCTGAGGATGCGCTTCTTTGGGTGAGAGGAGCATGGTGAGAAGTGACATTTCCCCAACACAACTGCCTTAGAAACTCCAGGGATGCTGTGAAAATGCACCACGTGGGGCCCCAGCCCAGGCCGACCGCGTTGCAATCTTCAGGATGGGGTCCTGGAATCAGTATTTTAATCAGCTTCCCTGATAACTCTGGGGTGCATCCAGGTTTGCAGATCCATTACTGGTGGGGAGAAGGAGGTACAGGTTTGGGGGTTTGCTGGGCCAGGGTTTAAGTCACAGATCTTCCCTGGCTGTGGGACTCACAGCAACACATTTTTTTTTTTCTAAGCTTCAATCTTCTCATCTGTTAAATAAAAATAGTTCCTATTTCATAAGGTTGTAGCAAGCATTAAATACTATCTGTATTAGTTTCCTAGAGCTGCTGTAACAAATTTCCACCAACTGGCGGCTTAAAACAATTGAAATTTATTGTTACATCCTAGAGGCCAGAAGTCCAAAATCAAGGTGTCGGCTGGGCCACACTCCCTCCAAAGTGTTCAGGGGAGAATCTTTCCTTGCCTCCCCTAGCTACTGATTGTTGCCAGCAATCCTTGGCATTCCTTGGCCAGTAAATACATCACTCCAATTTCTGCCTCTGCCTTCACATGGCTTTCTTCCCTCAGTGTGTGTCTGTGTCCAAAATTCCTTCTTCTTATAAGGTCACCAGTCATGGGATCAGAGGCCACTCTGATCTAGTATGATCTCATCTTAACTTGATTACATCTGCAGACCAGTTCCAAATAAGGTCACACAGGTACCAGGGCTTAGGACTCTTTTGGGGAGACACAACCCGATACACTATCCATAAAGTGCCTGGCCGTGGGAGGTGCTCCATAACTGGGGCTGGTGGGTGGGAAGAGAGATACAGAGTGAGACAGGCGAGGAAGAATGCTGTGTGCCCTTGGAGAGAGGCATGCCTGCTCTGTGCCTCAGCCATCCCACTTCCCTGGGTGCTATGAGGATTATCTGAGCTAATGTCTGCAAGGGACCCGGTTCACAGAGATACTCAAGAAATGTCAGTTTCCTCACCATGAAGAAACAGTGATGCCTTGAGGGATCCTTGGTGGCAAATGTCCATGGTGGCTTTCTCTTGTGACTGGGAGGGAGAAAGAATGGGGGATACTGATGGTCAGGAGAGGGTACAGTGCACAGGTTGGTGTTTTTCAAAAGCCCCAAGGCCATGGAGGGAGAGGGGGTGGTGAGCCATGGCCCTTGGAGTTCATATGCCTCCACCCCTGCAGGTCTGAGCTCAAGGCCAGGCGCTGGCGTTCAAGGGCAGGGAAAGGCAGCTGAGATGGATCTGGCGGAATGCTTTGTATTGGAGTGATTGGAAGTGACGGGTGGGGCTGGGCGGGGAATGAGCAGGGTGAAGGAGCCAGCAGGCAGTCTGCAGGCTCAAGCTGCAAAGTATTAGTCCAGGGTCCTGGCTGGGGTGAGGGTGGGGTTATGCTTCCAGGGAGAAGCAAGAAAGTGGGAACTCTAGGGTAAGACCCTGGAAGGCAGGGGTTGGGCTGACAGAGAGGTAAAGAGAGAACATGGCCATGGTAGTAGCTGGGCTGAGCCCCTGGGTGGCACAATTCTGTAGAATCTTCGCAACCCCTAGGAGTAGAGGCTCTCATATCCCCATTGTACAGAGCAGGAAACTGAGGCCCTGAGAGGGAAAGAATCTGCTCGAGGTCCTCCTCCAGCCCCTCTTTTCTCCTTTCACTTCTGCCATCACATCCTCCTATATCTTTTCCTATCTATCTTTCCTTCTTCTTCTTTCACGTCTATGGTAGGCCAAATAATGGCCCCTAAAAGCTACATTGTAATCCTCAGAATCTGTGAAGATTATCTTATATGGCAAGAGAGTCTTTGCAGATAGGATTAAGTTAAACATCTAGAGATGTGTTACCCCATGTTATCTGGGTGGGCCTGATATTATCACAAGATTCCTTACAAGAGGGTGGCAGAAGGCTGGAGGGTCAGAGGTAGCCAAGGCCATGTGCGGCTGGAAAGAGACCAGAGCTTTGAAAATGGAGGAAGGGGGCTTCCCTGGTGGCGCAGTGGTTGAGAATCTGCCTGCCAATGCAGGGGACACGGGTTCGAGCCCTGGTCTGGGAAGATCCCACATGCCGCGGAGCAACTAGGCCCGTGAGCCACAATTGCTGAGCCTGCGCGTCTGGAGACTGTGCTCCGCAACAAGAGAGGCCGCGATAGTGAGAGGCCCGTGCACCGCGATGAAGAGTGTCCCCCGCTCACCGCAACTAGAGAAAGCCCTTGCACAGAAACGAAGACCCAACACAGCCAAAAATAAATAAATAAATAAATAAATAAATAAAAAAGAAAATGGAGAAAGGGGCCACAGGCCAAAGAATGTTGGTGCCACTAGAAGCTGGGAAAGTCAGGGAAGCAGATTCTCCCCAGAAGCCCCCAGAAGGGACCAGCCCTGCCACCACCTTGATTTTAGCCCCATAATTCTCATTTCAGACTTCTGACTCCATCACTATAAAATAATAAATTTGTCTTGGTTTAATCCACTGAGTTTGTGGTGACTTGTTACAGCAGCAAGAGGAATGCATCCTTCCCCTGCTCTGCTCTCCTTTTCTGCTGTCTCCACTCCTCTTTCTCCTGTTTCCTCCTCCTCCACTGTCCCCTCTTCCTGTAGTGCCTTCTCTCTTCCAACTCCATCTCATTCTCCTTTTCCTTTTCCATCCACTTGTCCTGCTCCCCTTTCTCTACCTCCTATTCCTCTCCCTTCTCCACCACAGATTTTTAGCATCTCTAAGTTGGGTTCAAATCCCAGCTGCACCGCTTGCTGGCTGTGTGAGTCTGAACAAGTCCCTTTGCTTCTCTGAATCACAGTGTTCTCATCTGGAGTCAATGCCATCTCCCTAACTCGCTGTGGGGAGTTAGAAGAAATGGAAGTAGTGCATGGTGGCCACTTGATAGATGTGTATTTCTCTGCATGTCCCTTACTGCCCTGTAATGCAAGGGTTTGCCTGATCTGGGGCCAGAGATAGGACCCCCACCTGGTGGGATGCTAACCTGCCCTGAACACTGAGACAGACACAGACCTTCAAGTGGCTGCCCAGGCTCTCCGGTGACCTGGGTTGGGTGAATCGGGACATTGGCAGACAGACACAGCGATGCCGCTGCCCGGAATCTATCTCTTCCTCTGGGATCCTGTGCAGGGCCAGGCAGAGTGTGTGTGACAGTTTCCCAGGAGCGCTTGCTAAAGATACCCTCACACCTGGGAAAATGACAGTTGGTCTTGGAGCTGTCAGGGCTCTCAGACTCCAGGTGGGCAGGCCCACAGCAGCAATCCGCTCTGAAAGAAGATGAAACATAATTACCCTTTCTTCTCCATGTCCAAGGGAGACCTCCCTCGCCGCCCCGTCCTGGGAAATCAAGCCTTGTCTTCCTTTGGCTGCTATTCCCCAACAGCTTTGCAGTAAATTAGCCAGCAGAAGGTAAGTCTCCCATGGATTCATCAAAAGTTTGCCCAGCTCTTGGACAAACTTCACCCAAGATACTGTCCACCCAAGCTCTTGGACACCCAAGCTCTTGGACAAACTTCAGGAAGAATATGTCTCCAGCTGCCCATCCTCCGATCACAGTCTAAGGGCTGAATTATAAAGGTAATAATTTTGTTCTTTTGTTCTCCCATTAAGTGCTGGTACTATTCAGAATGAATATCACGTATCCCATATTTCAGCTGAGAAAGCCAAGGCTCAGAAAGGGGAAATGATCAGCACAAGGTAACAAAGCTTGTTCCACTGAAATGGAATCGACCACCATTGTTTCACTGCAGCGATGCACTTGGGTATCCCGCCACGTGTCCAGGCTTTGCAAGAAATGATCTAATGGAACCAGTCATTGAGCAGACTGAAGGGATGTGGCTTAAAGGCATCATCTACTTTTATTCCTCAGTGGGTTTGTCACCTGCCCCAGGGGACAAATTTTCATAA
Source organism: Balaenoptera physalus (assembly GCF_965194825.1). Taxonomy (NCBI): domain Eukaryota; kingdom Metazoa; phylum Chordata; class Mammalia; order Artiodactyla; family Balaenopteridae; genus Balaenoptera; species Balaenoptera physalus. The sequence continues at coordinate 27,114,421 of NC_138890.1, forward strand.
GAAATCTGTGCCAGGGAAAGAGTTTTGATTCTCTTGACAAAAAGGGGATGTTTTTTACTTTATTGGCAATGGAGAATTAAATAAATATTTGTGTTCCCATTTTTGCTCTAGCTGCCAGGAAGCTCAGGAACACATTTACAGTTAAATTGCAGTAGATGGCTTTTCAGACTTCATGTCCCAAATACCTTTCACTTTCTCCCACATCAGCCTCCTGTATAAATGGTCATTTTTCTGATCCTGAAAGTTAACTTGTGATTTTTTCTACTGTGAGTACTAATCTACCACAGCTACTTTCCAGAATAAGATGAAATAAAAACAAACAACTATCCATTGGCCATTATTATCATTGTTGTTTAATTTCCATACCTTCAATGAGCTAGGTGTACGCTGATCAGAATAGGCCTCAGACTGATGGCCAAGTCGCTCAGGCAAAAATTCACCTGAGGCTGTCAAAGCATCCAGAAGCAGCACCTGTCAACAAATATTTGCTGAGCACCAACTATACACCAAGCATTGTTCTAGGTGCTAGAGACATGGGTAAATCAGACCTACGATGTCTCTTACCTCACAGAGAGACAGACAATAAACAACTACTGACACAATAGTATTATTTTAGATGGTGACAAATGCAAAAAGTAATGGGACAGAAAGAGAATCTGAAATGGATGTACTTAGAGCAGGCTGGAGTTTCCCTTGAAGAGGTGACACTGAAGGTGAGGCTGGAATGATAAAGAGTAACTGTGCAAAGACCTGGAGGAAGAACACTCCAGGCAGCAAGTGCAAAGGCCCTGAGGCCAGGAGGAATCTAACAGATGTGTTGGAAGGAACGTGCAGAAGGAACGTAGGAGATGAAATCAGAGGAGGGGGCAGGGACATCATCAGTAGGATCTGAAGGGCCATAGTGAAGAGCTAGGCTTTTTCTTAATGCAAGAGGAGACATTAGACAGTTTCAAGCATGGGGTATGATATGAACTTTTCACTTATCACTCACACAAATGAGTTTTACTCTTTCACTAAGTAGTTAGTTAATATTTGAGAAGCCAGCTGTCTTCCCGGAATGATAACATTAATAGTTCTTTTTGAGTTCTTCAATTTCCACTTTTGCTTTGTGGCACTAACCAAGACCACTCTCAATAAGGTTCTTCTGAATGAGCTTTTTAGGATTTCTTCAAAATAGGGTATCTAGAACACTACTGGAATATTTATTTTTCCAAAGTAGCAAATTGTCAATACTGCCGACCAGAGCTTGTGAACCTGTTATTATGGCTGTAACCCTGGATATCTGTTAGTGGTTATTTTTTTCAAAAAGACCCTTAATTTTATGCTCGTCATCTTTTATTATTTACTTTCTCAAACTACATCTCAGAGACAACTCTGCAACAGAATGAAGCCCATTGGTAATTCCTGAGTAATAATAACAATCAACACCATTTACTGAGTACTTACAAAGTGCTGGCCATACTGGTAAGCATTTTGCAAATACCGTTTTATGGAATTCTCACCATTTTATAGATATAGAAACTGAGGCTTAAATAATTGCTTTGATAAGCATCATATCATCGTATGCAGTAATGATACGAATTTCTCTTTTCAAAAAAGATGTATTCAGCCCTCTCATGTGTAAGGCACTGTGCTAGGATCTAGAGACCCCAAAGTGAACAAGAAAGACATGGTCTCTGCTCCCAGAAAGTCCCCAGTCTAATGAGGGAATAGACTAGAAAACAGACAATGACTCTGCAGGGAAAGGAGAAGGGAAAGAAAAAGCACAAGAGGAGTTTCCTGACTGGGACTCAGGGGTTAGGGAAGGCTTCCTGATTGACAAGACGTGTAAGATGAAAAATCCTGGAAGATGAGAAGGAGCCGTTCTGGGAAAGAGAGTGAGGAACACAGTCTCTCTTCGACAGTTAATGCCCTTACTTCCTGGAAGAGGACCTCAAGTTCTGTCCCTATCACAGAGAAATGACAACTGAGCAGGCTCCTGAAATGAGCTGGAATTTCCTAGTTAAGGCAGCAGTTAAGAAAGGCTTGAGGCAAGGAAGTTTGAGAGAGCCTGATGTTATTGAAGACCTTCCAGCTAAGTGTGACTGGAGTGTGACAGGCTGGGGTTGGGGAGGAGAGCTGACTGAAGGTATTGCTTCATGTTAATTATTCCCACTTCCCAGGTGACTTTTAGGAGACTCACAGTGTGTATGATCATCCTGTCTGGATTGAATTAATTTGTAGTGAAGTGATTATATCACACATGACACTTTATTACCAAACACATCAGCTGGATCATGACAATTTGTTAAAATCTGCCCATACAAGAGCTGAGCGTTAGTTGCAATTTTTTTTTAACATCTTTATTGGAGTATAATTGTTTTACGATGGTGTGTTAGTTTCTGCTTTATAACAAAGTGAATCAGCTATACATATACATATATCCCCATATCTCCTCCCTCTTGCGGCTCCCTCCCACCCTCCCTATCCCACCCCTCTAGGTGGTCACAAAGCACCAAACTGATCTCCCTGTGCTATGCGGCTGCTTCCCACTAGCTATCTATTTTACATTTGGTAGTGTATATAAGTCCATGCCACTCTCTCACTTCGTCCCAGCTTCCCCTTCCCCCTCCCCGTGTCCTCAAGTCCATTCTCTACGTCTGTGTCTTTATTCCTGTCCTGCCCCTAGGTTCTTCAGAACCTTTTTTTTTTTTTAGATTCCATATATATGTGTTAGCATACGGTATTTTTCTCTTTCTGACTTATTTCACTCTGTATGACAGACTCTAGGTCCATCCACCTCACTACAAATAACTATTTCGTTTCAGTTGCATTTTGTTATTTGAATGATTGATACCTTTCAACTGTATAAAACCAGGGAATTTGTAGACAAGCTGTCAAACCAAATAAATTTAAGAAAAAAGATAACTTGGAGGCAGTATATAATCTACAAACAAGGAATTTTAGTGCCAAATAGTTAATTGGGTTGTCTAATAATACAGGAGAGAAATGATGAAGATCTAAATAAAGGCAATTGAAGATAGAGAGAGAGAACATACTCAAGTTGTTTATATGAGTAATAGAAAAATATTTACCTTTTTTAATATACAGCTCCTTATTTGACTCTCTGTTCTCCTCAGACAACCACTCTTTCCATCAACTAAAAGTAGAGAGGATTTATAATGTATTTGACAAAGGATCTGTATCCTTAATATATAAAGTCTCAAACTTTTAAAAAAAATTAATTAATTAATTTATTTATTTATTTATTTATTTTTGGCTGCATTGGGTGTTCGTTGCTGCACACAGGCTTTCTCTAGTTGTGGCGAACAGGGGCTACTCTTCATTGCCATGCGCAGGCTTCTCATTGTGGTGGCTTCTCTTGCTGTAGAGCATGGGCTCTAGGTGTGCGGACTTCAGTAGCTGTGGCTCAAAGGCTCTAGAGTGCAGGCTCAGTAGCTGTGGCACACGGGCTTAGTTGCTCCGTGGTATGTGAGATCCTCCCGGACTAGGGCTCGAACCCGTGTCTACTGCATTGGCAGGCAGATTCTTAACCACTGCACCACCAGGGAAGCCCCAAGTCTCAAACTTTTAAGTGGATTTAACAATATAAAGAATGTCCTCTAAGAAACATAGTGAGTATAGCAAAATATACATCATTATAAAATAGTACAATAGAATTGAGATCAAACCTGTCAGTTATTTCAATATCTGTGAATGAGCTTAACTCACCTTTTAAAAGAAAAAGATTTTAAATGTGGCTCACAAAATAACCCCAATTATATGCTATGTAAAATATACACACACAAAACAAAGGAATTCAGAAAGGCTAAAAATAGAGATGGATGAAAGTATACATGGCAAGTGAAGACAAGCAAACAAACAAACAAGAAATCAGAGGAAGTAATACTGATATCAGACAAAGTAGAATTCAAGCCATAAAGCATTAAAAATGACAATGAAGGACATTTATTAACACTAAAAGCTTCAATCTAAAATGAAGATATAACACATGAATATTTATGCACCAAATAACACTGCACTCATTTTCATGAGCAAAAACTAGAAAAGATGCAAGGAGATATATATAGAAACATACTAATGATAGACTGTAATACACCACTCATAGTACAATATAGGTGATATGGGGGGAAGAAAGAGATAGAAGATCTAAAACAACATAATTAATAGGGCAGATCATATAGACATAGGTTGACGTCTACATTCTGATAATAGAAAATTATTGTGTCCATAGCACATTCACAAAAAGTTATCATAAAGAACACTTCAGGAGATTTCCCTGGCGGCCCAGTGGTTGAGACTCCACACTTCCACTGCAGGAGGCATGGGTTCAATCCCTGGTCGGGGAACTAGGATCCCACATGCCATGTGGCATGGCAAAAAAACAAACAACAACAACAACAAAAAAATAAAAAATACACATCAGAACTTCCATAAGGTAGAAATATTACAAACAACACTCTGATCAAAATAAAACTGCAATACTAACAAAAACCATACAGGTCCTTCTACCTTGAAGTTTAAAAATCTCCTGTTAAAAAACTCCTAGGTAAAGGGAAAATAAAAACTGAAATTACAGAGTTAAAATAATAATAATGACAATGAAGATACTCCATATCAGAATCGGGGATTCATTTAAAGCAGTGATCAGAGAAAAACTAATTATTTTGGCACTTTTATCAGTAAATATGAAAAATAAAATAAATTAAATTCCTAGCTCAAAAAACTATAACAATAACAACAAAGCAAACCAAAAGAAAGCAACAGCAAGGAAATAATAAAGATAAAAGCAGAGATTCATGAAGAAGACAATAGAACAAAGACCTAATGAATTAATCAAAATCTTGGTTTAAAAAAATAACAAAATAGACACAACACTAGCTAATTTAAGCATAAAATGAAGAAAGCACAAATATACAAAATGTGAAGTGACAAGGGGGAAAATAACCATGGAAATGTTAAATTTTTAAAAATCATACACAAATGCTCTGCAGATTTTTATGCAAATAAATTTGAAAATACAAATGAGTATGAAAACACAAATATTTTTTAGATAATAAGAATCAAGTTTTTCATTATTGGAGAAAGAAGCTATAAATAAAAGGCAAAGGCTAAAACGAACCCTAAGATGTTAGCTTGCAGTCTGAATTATCAGTATATAAAGTCATATTTTAAATGATGGATGGATGAGTGGATGGATGGATAGGTAGATAGATAGATAGAAAGATAGATAGCTGATAGACAGACAGACAGGTAATGTGAGTAAATGTGTGGGTTAATAGCCCTGTCCCCACTAGAGGGCCTAGAAGCAGCGACACCCAAGTAGTCATGAGCACACCTAGTAGCCAGATCTTGGTTTCTAAAGAGCATGTTGGAAAGAAAAAAAAACAACACCAGGGTTCCTTAGATAAGTGGTTGATCCAGTGGTTGAGACAGGAAAAATATAAAATGAGGAGATGAGCCTGGAACATCATTTGGTGACACAAAATAAAAAATATGTAGGTTTCTTAAAAGAAAAATAGGACCCAAACTGAAGAGCTTCTAATGTCCAACACTGAAGCAATTTGAAAAACAAAATAAATAATGATATAATTATTCTATGGGTTATAATTGAATATAATCGAATATTTATATTCAATTCTATGGGTTATAATTGAATTATAACCCATAGAAAAAAATAAATATGCAGAGACTTCCCTGGTGGCGCAGTGGTTAAGAATCCGCCTGCCAATGCAGGGGACACGGGTTTGAGCCCTGGTCCAGGAAGATCCCACAAGCCGCAGAGCAACTAAGCCCGTGCGCCACAACTACTGAGCCTGCGCTCTAGAGCTCGTGAGCCACAACTACTGAAGTTCACGCTCCTAGAGCCCATGCTCCGCAACAAGAGAAGCCCATGCACTGCAACGAAGAGTGGCCCCAGCTCGCCGCAACTAAAGAAAGCCTGCGCACAGCAACTAAGACCTAACGCAGCCAAAAATAAAAATAAATAAAATAAAATATATTTACAAATAAATAAAATAATTATGCATGAGTCTTACTGATATAAGTAATTGTTTAAAGAAATAATAGAAGAGATGGCACAGTTTTTCCATACTGGATAATTCCAATTAATAAATGGAGAAGGAAAAAGGGAAATAGAAAATTACCATTAGATAAACAACACAGTAATAATTGTTGTGGACAAAAGTGGTGGATGCTAAAATTAGTGGTGAAAGCTTGGGGCAAAACAGAATTTGCCTAGTCTCAAAATATCTCCCCCAAGCTATATATCAACTACAAAGAAAAAGAAGTAACTACTTTACAGTGGAGAAACCTGGCAGAAATTACCTTAGTCAAGAGATCGAGATCAACATCACCAGTAATAAGATATATTAACATTATGAACTAAGGCTCCAAAATCATCCCTGTGTATTCTTGCCAAAATGCAAAACCTAAGCACAATCATGAAAAAATATCAAACAAACCTAAATTTAGGGACATTTGACCAAAAATGTCTGATCAGTTCTCTTGGGAAGTACAAAGGTCATGGTACAAGGCAGGCGAGATTGTGACTGGACCCTGGAGACAGGGACCCGAGTGGAGGGACTGTGGTGAAATCTCAGAGTTTTGGCTGGGGCAGCGGCGGACCAAAGATGGCTCAAGGGCATCTATCAGGATGCAGAAAATAAGGGGGTACGTTTTCTGTAGGGAGCTGAAAAGCAGTAATAAAACTGACTACAAGTCGATCTGTTTTTTATTATTCCCATGTGCTGGCAATTCTAAACGATGACACTGATAAAACACTGCTCCCCCGCAAAAAAGAAAATGTTGTTGGTCTTAGTTCCAAACAATTGTTGCAGTTATTGTGGAGTTTTAACAATAAGTAAATATGAAGTAAACTTCATATTAGCACATTTTTATTACTTACCCTTTAATAAACTTTCTATTCTACATGGAAGTTGGTGTTCTACCCCTGATGAAGCTACGTGGGTTCATTTTGAAACTAAACCCCTAAAGTTTCAGAATCTTTCAAATTCATTTCGGGCGCAGACCATGTCTCCATCCCTCGTGGCACTATATGTTGCTGCATTTAAATAGTGATAGCAGAGGAATTAAAAAGGTGAAAAAATAGAATGTGAGCTGCTCTAATTCTGTCATTCTATGTGACCACTTAGCATGCAAAATTAAAACATGAAACTGAGGGGAAATGGAGAGATGTAAGTTTTTTGTTTGTTAAGTGCAAATTTTAATTCATACATGAATTAGTCTACTGAATTTGCATACTGTTTTTAAAAGCAAAATTTATTTTTGCTGATGATGAAAACTGAGAACTGAAACAAGAAAATAAAAATTATTACTGATTATTATACAATTATTACTGAAGATAATCTTGAAATACAGAGAAAGGGAGTATTTAAAAATGATTCGCGCCAAGTGCCACTGGTGGGGGCCCGCGGACCAGAGGCCAGGACTCAGCGGGGAGGTGGAATAGTGAGGATGAGTCAAGATCAAGGTCCTCAGAGTGAGGCATGCCTGGTGAATCCCATGGGGTACCTCCCATTACCCTGCTCCGTCTCTTCACCCTCAACTACATCTTGCTCTGTTCACCTTGAAAGTAAGCAGTTCTCAGCTCCCTCCGCCCTCATCCTAGAAAACAGCCCCCCGTAGGATGGGTTCTGTTGGAAAGGCACTGCATCCCCTAGCACCTGTGCTGTCCCCTGCTGGGTCCAGCAGAAAGACTGGTCACCAGGAAATGGTGGCCCCAGTGGAGATGGGATGGAGGTCAGTGCAGAGCCCTTGTGAGAATAGGGTGGAGGGGCCCTGAAGCCAGTCAATAAGGCCTGAGGGGCTCCCTGGAGGAAGGGTAGAAATGGACTTGACAAGCCAGTCAGAGAGGTAGGGTCGTAGGAATGATGCTCTCCAACCCCCTCCATGTGGCTTGGCGTGGTTGCTGAGGAAGAATGTGCCTCAGGCACCAAATTCTGCCCCATCTCTTGCTGGTGTATGATCTTGAGTAAGTCACCTCTTGAACTGAGTTCTACAACTAAAGAAAGAGGATAGTAATGATTCCTATAATTAATGCAGTGCTGAGAGGGCTAAAAGAGCTCAGCCCAGTGGCTGGCATGAAGAAAGCTGCTAATAACTAGTAATTAGCATTAGTATTTTTCAAAAACACAGAAACAGAGACCCAAAGAGGGAAGAAGACCTCTTCTAGGTCACACAGTAAGTTGATGACAGTGCTGGGACCAGAACCCAGGACTCTGGACACGCAATCTAGTGCTGTTTTTACTGCAGCCTCTGATTAAAGATGTGTTCAGAGCCTTCCAGAACATGGCCTACGTCCGGCATCTTCCATCCTCAGAAGCCATTGGGGCAAGTCCTCTGAGCCACCTTCATCCCCCTTCCCCGGTCCCGGTCTGATTTCCATACTGCCCCCTCCCCTCTTTAGACATAGTTCTGCCCTGAAGTCAAGAGGGGACTTTTCTGCGGATAGAGAGAGAAAGAGAGGTGGGAGGGGTTGGGGTCATACATGTGTATGGGCAGGGTGGTGACTATTGTATGCCTGACTTTAGAAGTCCAGGAGAGGACCCGAAAGCCACGTTCATGGAGAGCCTGTCCACTGAGCTGCAGAGTGATGTAGCCCCCTTGACCCAGGGCCCAGGTGAGGTGCATTCACTCAGGGGGGCAGTCTGGATCGAGACAGTGGGCCGGGCTGTGAGTAAGCTGAAGCTGAACATTACAGGTCAGCTGGTTTCCTGGGCTGGAGCAGGCAGCCAGAGCCAAAAGTTTCTGCCCGCAGAAGGAACCAGCCCTCACCTCTTGACACCAGTCTGCCCCGTCGTCGATTCCATCTTCCATTCATCAGCCCCAACAAGCATCAGGCCCTGAGTGGGGCCTCTAGCAGATCAGAGACCACTGAGCATATACCAACCCCCATTCAGGGTACCAGGGGATTTTTCCAGTGTTCATTGAACAACTACTGTGTGCTAAGTGCTGGTGATAAAGCAAGACTCCTGCCCCCATAGAGTGGCCACGTAGGGATACAGGGATCTGTAAGGCCTGCGTGGAACAGTCAGCCTGGGGTGGGCTCGGGGGGGACAGAAACATAGAAAATGATTTCACCGACTCAAGAGAGTGATGGCTCCCCAAGAAGGCATGGGCAGCTCTCCCTGAGGGTCTAGGAAACATCACCACGGGCATGCCCACGAGTCAGATTTTGGAAGGGAAGGCTGTTCTTTGAGTCCGTGGGGACAGCGTGCACAAAGACAGAGGTGCAGAGGACCATGGCCTGCTTGGGGAGCTATGAGGAGCTCTGTGTGGAGGGGAAGGGAGAGAATGGGGGGAAGGGTGACTTTTATCCAGGTGTGGCAGGGCCCAGAGGAGCCCAAGAGAAGGTCAGGGCAGTGCTCAGTGAGAGACCAGGGAATGATGGCTGCTCCGGAAGCTGATGCCATTGGAGCCCGTGGGTGTCTCCCACCCACCCTGGAGCCTCCGAGAGCCCAGACTGGGGCCCCCTGCCCTGTCCCTGCGCCCCCTCGGTCTGTCACCAGCTCTGTGCCTCTCCCTGCTGCACCAACATTTTCCTCTTGTGATGGATGGAAACTTCCCTGCTTGGGTCAAGTCAAATTTCTCCTGATTTGTTGTTTTACACACACTGAGGCCAGAGGCAGATCCTGCATGATTCATAAAGAAAAACGCGCTGCCTGTGAAGGAGAATAATTTATAGGAGACATGTCCCCAGCCTCCAGAGAAGAAGCTCGCCGAGGAGGAAGAGGAGGACAAGAGACCTTCATCCACTGTGAGTGGCCATGTGGCTTCTGAAGCTCCTGGTCAGCCCCTCCAGTGGTGGCATGCGTCCGTCGGCCAGACCTGGGCGATCAGGAGACAAGCGGGGCCTGAGGCTCCCAACACCCTTCTCTGCTCTCCCAGCAACCCCCCCAGCCCTCCCCCTTCTCTCTCTCTCTTCCCTGCCCCTTTGTCTTTTATGTATGAAAATAAATGAAATCAAGCTTCCCAGCCCTTCTCGTCTGGAAGGGAATGGGGCAGGCAGCCAACGGACACCCACCCGACCCAAGCCATACATCACGAGGGTAACAGGCTGCTATGGACACAAATGCTGGGGACAGGCCCGATCAGTGGCCGCCAAGGCTCCAGGGTCGGACAGACTTTTGCCTGGGCTGGGGGAGGGGATAGACTTCACACAGAGAGGAGGAAAAGCCAAACAGAGTCTGGGGAAGGAAGGAAGGAACTAAGTGCTTACTCTGTTCCAGGCACCGTGTCAAGGGCTTCACCTGTAAAACCTCATTTCTGACCCAGCTGAGGCAGCGATAGCAACCTTGGTTTCAGCAATGAGAAAACTGAGGCTCCGGAGGAGGAGGGAGTGGCATCCAGAGCTGTGGGTTTGACCACATGCCCAGAAAGTGCCAGCGAGCAGAACATAGATCTCCTGGGTTGGGGGAGAGAGGAGGGGAGGGGCAGAGGCAGGAACCCAAAGGGGGTTAGGGTGCGTCTGAGAACAGTGGGGTGTGAATGGGGCACCAGGCAAGAATGAGCTTAACAAGGCAACCCCTTGCTGGCTCTCATGTCCTTATCTGTGAAATGAGAGGTCAGGCTGGATTTGAAATCCAGTAGCCTCGGGGGATGAGGGTCAGCTGTCACCCACCCCATCTCAGCCAGGCCTTCTTTCCCACCGTTAAAACACACCTCTTGAACCTGGTCTCCAAAGCCACACAAGCCCCATGCCCAACTCTGACAGACTGCTGTTCAGTCCACCATCCTGCAGGGCCCCGGAGACTCTACCAGCCTCGCTCTGTAGACCACACTCTTTCTTGCCCCAGCTTGCTCTCTCAGTCTCTCTCTCACTCATCACTCACTATGTGCTATGACTCAGGTTGGGCTTTCAGAGGTGTATTGCCATGGTCCTTGCCTCTGAGAGGTCCCTGGCTAAACAGAAGCATACCAGGTGGCCTGTCCCAAGATGAATGGATGCAGGGCTCAGCGAGTTAGAAGGTAGGGCCATCTCTGCCCAGAGCCTTCGGGGAAGGCTGGAGCTGGGCTTTGACGAATGAGTAGGAGTTTGCCAGACTGGACAATAGAAGGGTATTCCAGAACAGCATGTGCAAAGCAGAAATGCAAGTAGCCATTTCTTCTCACTGTTCTATATATGCCCCCAAGGCTTGACCTCACTCTCTGTGATCCTGACCATCATCTTCTTGCTGTTACTCTCTGGCCTTTGCTGCTGTAGGAGCTGGAGCCGCTGCCAGGACGTAGCCAGGGCCACAGGCCCCTCCAGGCTTCCCCACGATGTCCCCTGGTAAATATGCTCAGGGACACATGGGTGAACCATAAATTAAGCCTTCTGGGGATGGATTCTGCTGAATAAAAAGCACATTCAGTAGCGAGAATATTTGTTTTTGTTTTCCTTCTCCGAGTAGATGGAAACATGCACTGACCTCACTTTTCTCACAAGTACAGTAGCTTTCCTGAGCGGCCGTCAGGCCTGGGGTGCCAGGAAAAAGTGGTGGAACATTCAGCATCAGGAACAAGGACCTCAGTGGCAGCTGTGGCCAGCCAGTGGAATACAGCTGTCAGGCCGCTGACATGAGTTTCCGAGGGGTGGAGAGGATCCGGCCTGGGCCTCCCAGGGGGCCCTGAGCATCGCCAGGATGGGACTTTGAGACCGCTGTCCTCCCAGTTCATTTTCTGACACTGCAGACACAGGGTCCCAGGCAGCAGACTGGGAAGAGAGCCCACAGAGAAATTTTGGCATCAGCCAGACCTGGGTTTCCATCCTGGCTGCCACTTTCTGGCCATGTGACCTTGGCTAACCATTATACCTTTCTGAGACTCAGGTTTCTTCATCTTCAAAGTGGAGATAATTATACCAACCTCGTGGTAAAGATATCAAGAAATACTAGTCCTCAGTTTTTTCCTGCATATCTGACTCAATCCCTACCTTATCTGTGAAGCCCTCCAGGCCCAGTGGTCTCTCCCACCTGGAATCTAAAGTTCTTTTCTACTTCCATTGCCTGGTGATGATGAGCACCTTTCCTCAAGAGAAATACACCCATCCATTCACTCATCCACCCATTCACCCATTTTCCCCATCCATCCATCCATCCATCCATCCATCCATCCATCCATCCATTTACTTATTTACTCAGTGAATATTTTGAACAGCTTAGTACTCTCCCACTGTTTGGAAGGTGTGTTGTTTTCTGTCTCTGATCTGATCTTCAACAGATGTGGACACAGTGCTTACTGCCCCCTAGAGACTGCGTAAGACAGTCCTCAGTTTCCTCTACAGCCAGCACAGGGCTTGGCACAGACACTCATTGGTTGCAAGAAAACCCAGACAAAGTAGCTTAAGAAAATGGGAATCTAATGATTCATGTAACTGAAAGTTCGGGTATAGTTCTGGCTTCAGGTATAGCTTGAACTAGGCCTCAAGTGATATTTCCAAGACCTAGTCTCTTTGCATCTATCAGTTCTTCCCTCCTCCACATAGTAGCATTGCTGGCTGCAGCTACAGACACAGTCCCACATTCATTCAGGTTCAAGTACAGCAGGAAAGATTAAAAGTCCTCCAGAAACGTCACCCAGACCACATGGGCTGAGAATTGGGGAAAGGTGGAATCTCCAATTAAATGGAGAGGGGGATTGGTTGCTGGAAAGACAAACACCAAATGCCTGCTGCACCTCCTACAGGCAGGCAGTGGGGATGCTGAAGGAACAGGACAACTGGAGGAGCTTAAATCCAAGTGGAGGCCGGCTGACAAAACACAAATAGATACATAAATGAAATCACCTCAGATGATGGTACTTGTTAGGATGACAATTTAAAAAGACAGTGTAGTGAGTGATTAGGGGTGAGCGACTTAAAATAAGCGGTCAGGGACAGCCTCTCTGAGAAGGTGACATTAAGTTGGGAGTTTGGAGATGCAGTAGGCAGTCAGTGTTAAGGTTTTAATCACGGAAGGAGGTGATCTGATTTGCTTTCATTCTTTTTAAGATCCTTTTAAAAAAAACTTTTTCTTGAGAGATAACCTACATAAGATAAAGTAGAAAAGCACATTCATCCCACGAACACAGCTCCGGGTCTTTCCCTGATAGAGACACTCATGCAATCCCCACCTACATCAAGAGACAGGACCTTACCAGCACCCATGCCCCTTGTAAGTCAATCCCCCCTCCAAGAGGTAACCATGATTCTGACTTTGATCACCATAGATTAATTCTATTTTTGAACTTTATGCAAATGGAATCATGCAGTATATATTCTTTTAGGTCTGGTTTCTTTCGGTCAACATTATGTGTGTATGATTCATCCGTGTGACAATAATTCATCCTTTTTTCTTGTTGTGTAGTTTTCCATTTCTTCCATTCTCCCAAGGCTGGAAAGTGATCATTTTCTGCCTGGGATCTGATTTTCATCAGACATGGACACAGAACACACAGTGCCTAGACCGGGTGGGATGGTCCTCAGTTTCCTCTTCAGCCACCACCGGGCTTGCCCCTGGACAGAACAAGCCCCATTTCTGGCCACGTGGGGTTGTGCTGAGAATTCATCCGGGACAGTTCAGGTGGTCTAGGCTAGAAACTGCTAAACCCCTCTCCTCCAGGCCTGACATCTTCGAGGCTCTGGCCGATCCTCCACCCACCTCCTTACTAACCAAGTTCAGGTGCTTACGTTTAGCTGGGCAGGGGTTTGGTGGTTGCCGAGCCCAGAGTCCCTGGTGGCCAGTGTGAGGGACGTCGCGGGAAATGAGAGGAGCTGCGCTGGCCGCCAGGCAGTGACTCTATGACCGAAAAATGTGCTCTTGGCTGGGCTCTCCTTCCTCTCTGCTCTCGGCCCTTCCAGGCGGCGAGGAGTTGGCAGGCCCGGGTGCAGATAACGGCGAGAGCCCCAGGCCCTCTTCTGTCATCGCCTCCCCAACGTGAAACCCAAGATCTTGTTTATTTATGAGCAAATTCTGTTCTGCTGCCCGACAAATGGTGTATGGGGGCCAGGGCACATGGAGCGTGGAGGCAGCGCAGACAGGCCTCAACATGCTGCTCCTCTCTGCTGATGCAAGCTCAGGAGGGGAGCTGGCAGCCACTGGAAGGCCGGCTGGACACTCCTTGGATGGGGGCTGGTGGCGGGGAGGGGGCGTCCTTCCTCCCTCCCCTCCTTCCCCCCCTCCCCCGTGGCTGAATCCCCCTGCCTTCCCTGATGGAACTGTCTGTCGGTGGACTGATCAGGAAACCACAGACAATAACAGCCTGGTGGCCAGTCTGAGGAACCTGCCTCAAGGCCAGCATCAACCCTTCTGTGGGGCTCACTTCCTGCCTACCTTCCTGGGAGGGTGAAATGAGATGATGTCAGTACCCCAGAGATGGGAGAGGGAAAATAAAATAAAAAAGTCCACCAAGGGCCCACCACGTGTCAGGGGTTTAGATAAGCTCTCTGGTTTGATTTGCCAACAGCTCTGTTAGGTAGCTGCCAGCGTCCCGGTTCTATGATGTGGGCCTGAAGTTCAGAGTGATGAACTAATTCATCCAGTGCTAGTAAGTATAAGAGATGTGACTCAAACCCGGGGCTGACCGACTCTCAATCTGCCATCTGGGTGGGGTGGAGATGAGCGGCCACTCAGCAAGAGTGAGTGTCCAGCTGTGGCAAACTATATATGGAATTGTTTTGTGTCTGTCTCAGAATCTATGTTCTTTGCATCACGCCTCCCTGCCTCTCCGAGTGAAATGTCCTTTAGCAATATGTTTGATGGGATCCCAACTGGTGAGACAACATCCACTTTGAGATGAAGATTGCTCATTTTAAATTCCACTTAGATTTCAGATGGATCTGGTTGAAAGGTCTGGCACTAGCACAGCTCTTATCATCCAAACAAAGGTCGCTCACTGACCCCAAATTTTCTGTTGATGTTTCATGTGCATGGGTGGAGTTCGTGACCACGGAGTTGTGAAACAAACATGTTTGTGAAATCTATCCATCACTCATCTGTACTGCCTCCAATAAGGGGGAAATATTTTTAATCAGCTCTGAAGTAAATATAAATGGGTTAAATGCCTCCATCAAAAGACAAAGACTTGAGCCTCAGAACAACAAACAAGGTCATTCTTTTTTTCCTTACAAGTTTTCAAAACGTACCCCCACTGAACCCCGAATCTTCCAGGACTTATTCCCATCCTTCCCAGTGTACATGAACCCCTACATCCTGGATTTCTCTGAAATGCCAGCTTGCTTTGTTTTTCTTATACAGTGTTTCAGACATATTTAAAATGATAGAAAATAACAGGATACCCATTGATCTACCACGGAGATTTAATAGATGCTGACATTTGTCCTATTTGTTTCTGAACTTTTTCCAGGGCTTTGTCCCTTCCCACCCAGAGGTAATCAGTAGCTTGAAGATGATGTGTATAACGATTTCCATGCAAGTTTAATGCCTTTTTTATGTATGGGTGTGTCCACAAATTATATATAAAATTGTTTTGTGTTTTTAGAATTTAAATAATATCATGTAATAGATATCCTTTTGCATCTTGTTTTTTTGAGACATATTGAGATACAGAAATGTCTCACACTAATTTTAACTGCCATGTAGTACTCACTAGATAAGTCACAGATTGTTTATGCATTTACCCATTGATGGACAACTGTTTCCACTTTTTTTAAAAATCACAAACAGGGCTTTGTCATATTTCCTGGTCTACTCAAGCTAGTATTTCTCTGGACGTAGAACTTCTTAGTTGGGCTGGTCTTAACACTTACCTGATATCTGTTATCTGCTCTCTACTTTCCTCTCCAAGGACGCAGTTAAACAGGATTTGAGTTGGGGCTTGAAGAAAGAAAAGTTGTGATGCTAGCAAACAAAGCCACCAAGACAACATCCACTTTGGAATCAAAGCCACCAAGACTGAGTCACACGGTGTTGCGCCCTGCCACACTGTTTACCATTAATTAATCCTGGGTCCAGATGCATGCCTCTGTTAGTATAGCTGAGGACTTGAGGGAGTCGTTCTTTTTTTTTCCAATCACATACTCAGGTTTGTTCTATTGGCACTATTAATTCTTGTGCCAACTCCTATTTCAGAGCTGAGAGCCAGTAGTTTCTAAGCCTGGTTGTACATCATAATCCCCCCGGGGGAGACTTTTAAAATCTACAGATTCCTGAGTCCACACTTAGAGATCCAGATTCAGTGGGTCTGGAATGGGGCCTGGGAATCTGTACTTTTTAAAAACTTCCCCAGGTGATTCTGTTGCAGCCAGTCTGTTGCCCCAACACTGGGGAAGCATTGATCTAAACCATCAGTGATGCCTGTTGGTAAAGCTGTCATTGCCAAGAGGATGTAGCCTCTGGTTACGTGCTCACGGCTAAACTTGCCCACTCGTTCCCTGCCCATTACTGTGCACCTGTGAGCACAGTGGGCGTGGCCGGCTCTGAGAAGCCTGCAAACCCTTCATTGCTCCTTAAATAGAGTCTTGCTCCCTGTATTGAAGAACCTGGCAGAGCCAGGGAGGGACCCAGTTGATCTCTTTGACCAAATGTAGTGGACCCTTGCCTCTTGTCCTTCTCACTGTTTCCATTGCACTGGCTGGAGAAGGGGGTTTGGCTGGGCCATGTGAGAGCCAGTCTATACTGCTGCCCATAAAGAGTGAGAAAAGTAATACCAACACAAACAGCACTCTCGGTGAGGAGGGAATTATTATGATCCCCATTTTACAGACAGGAAACTGAAGCACAGAGAAACCAAGGCACAGCTAGGAAGTGGTGGATCTGGGATTCCACCGGGCAAACTGACTTCAGTGTCCACGTCAGAATAATTCTGCTAGACCTTGCCATCTCCTCACTCTGGTGGGGGAAGTCTCCCAGGGGTGCTGTCGCAAAAGGTACCCATACCTGCTCCCTCCCATTCTGGGGTGATGTGGGGAGTTTCTAGTTTGTGTTTCACATTTTCTTATCTCAGTCCTTGCATTGAAAATAAATAGTAGCTGTTCGTATGGGAATGATCATAGAGCAACAACTGCCATAGCCTGAACCCTTACAATGACCACATGCCAGAGCCATAAAGACTCAGTTTACAGGTACCTGGGTCATCTCATGCAACACCCCCCACACACACACATCCCACCAGACACATACACACAATACTGCATGGGCGCCTTCACAGTCCTCTTGTGAGAAAACTTAGCTACAGAGAGGTGGGGTCACTTGGCCCAGGGTCACATGGCCACTCAACTGAGCTTGGAGAACTTCTCACCCCAGGGCCCTGTTCTTTCCACCGCTTCATGTGTATTCTAGCTCCCTCTTCAGAGTGAGGTCAATGCATATAATAGCAATAAAAGTCAGCAACAAATACAGTGCCTGCCTGGAGGGAGGGGAACCCTGCCCCAGTACTGGAAAAATGACCAGTTTCTTGGGACTTTCCTTCTAAAAGCAGAAGGAGCCAGAGCGTCTTGACTGTGACTTTAACCATCTCATCTCACTCTGAGTTGGTCACTGCAATGCTTCCTCCCTGCCCACTGCCCCCTCCAGGCTTATGCCCTCTGGGCTGTTCTCCAACCAATATAAGAGCCACCTGCCACGTGCTAATCTGATGCTGTCAGTCCCCTTCTCAGAGAAATGCCAGGACTCCCTATCACCATTTCCCTTTCTAGGTAAGAAAGCTCAGAGTGTGCCAGCTCTCAGCACATCCCAAGTCATTGAGATATCCATGCAGCCATTCCTCCATAACGTCGAGTGAGTCCCACCAGCCACTGGGGATACAGAAATAAATAAAACCAGGAATGACAAATATCAGGCCCAGGGGTGCCCGCTGCCCAAATATATCTCCAAGGCAAGCTTTGCCAGCTGACTGCAGCATTCTGCAGCTTCAGAATACCTCCAGATCTGCTATCTCAGACTGCAGTCACTGGTCACATGTGGCTATTGAGCATTTCAAATGTAGCTAGTGCCACCAGAGAACTGAATTTTTAATTTCCTAATTAATTTACACTTAACAACGGATCGCCCAGTTATTGGAAAACTTTACGAATGTTTGGAACAACTTGGAAATGCAAATCTACTTCAACTATAAATTTTATGAAATCTAAATAAACAACAAGTATTTCTGATGAAAACAGCATCTGAATTGAAATGTAAGTGTAATTTCCACATGGAATTTTGAAGACTCAGTCTGAAAAAGAGAATGCAAAATATCTCGTTAATAATTTTTATACTGATTGTATGTTGAAATGATAATATTTGGATATATTGGGTTAAATGAAATACACTTTTTTTTTTTTTTTGGCCACACCTCGCGGCTTGCGGGATCTTAGTTCCCTGACCAGGGATTGAACCCAGGCCAAGGTAGTGAAAGTGCCGAGTCCTAACCACTGGACTTCCAGGGAATTCCCTGAAATACACTTCTGAAATTAATTTCACCTATTTATTTTTTTGAATGTAGCTACTGGAAAATTTTAAATCAGTGTGTCTCCCATTACAATCATATTGGTCTGCCCTGCTCTAGACAGAACACTCCAGGCAGCCACGACTAATCTATCAGAGCTGGCACGTTGAAGTGTAATCTGTTTGCCATCCCTGGATAAGGGATAGTACTTGCTTAGTGGAACTGGCCAGGGTAATGTGGGAAGAGCTGCAACAGAGATCTGCAAGGTACATGGGAGCAGAACACTGGATCGATTGGTTCTGCCTGGCAGGAAGTTCATGGGAACATGTTAGGCAGTGGCTTTTGAATGGATGCGTGAGCAGGGGGAGGGCTTTCCAAGCAGAGAGAACAGCACAAGGAGAGGCACGGAGGTGTGTGTGTGCAGAGAAGGTGGCCAAATGGGGAGCAGTTGGGTGTGGCAGGTTTGAGCTCAGTGGGAGCACCATTTGAAGATGCATGAAAAAAATAAATAAATAAAATGAAATTAAAAAAAAAAAGAAGAAGAAGATGCATGAGCTCTGTTCCTACGTGTTCAGAGGCAGAAAGGAAGAACCCAGCTCTGGCCCATAGCCCATGCTGACACTTCATATATCCCCCTTCCTGCTCCCCTTCCTAACTCCCAGGTCGTTGATGAGGCTGGAGACACAGATGGAAGTGCAGAAAGGAGAGCAAATTCCAAAGTTTTGAAAAACCAAAAAAGCCCCAAATCTTGAGAGCAGGCTACCACAGCTAAGGCTGGATCAGAGGTGGGAAGTAGTTCATTTGTAGGAGCCAAGCTGGAGTTCTCTGGAGACCCACACTTTGGCTCCAGAGGTGGCTCATTATTTTGATCCATTGATCCATTCATCATTCAATGTCTATGAAGCAGCTACTTGAGGGGGATGAATTATGGAGGCTACAAAGGCAAAGTCAAAACATACTTTACCAGGGTTGGGAACTCAAGACATACTCATTAAAAAGTTAACTAATATTACCAAAGAACTTAGTATAAATCTGTTATAAAGTTGGTGCTCCATAAATATTTTCCAAGGCGTGCACAAAGATGTTCATTACAGTATTGTTTATAACAGTAAAAACTAGAAACGACTTAAGCTTCTGCCAACGGGTAGCAGTTGATCAACTAGGCTTTATCACCACTAAATGTTCGTCTTTTGCTGAGAAGATGGATGGATGGACGGATGGATGGATGGATGGATGGATGGATAAATACAAGTTCAGAGCAGAGACAGTGAAAGAAGTGAAACAGGAATATTAGAAAAAGCATCATGGTGGAGACACTGAGGGAGAAAATGCCTGGTACGTGGTACATAGTCAGTAAATGTTGCTCGTATGAACTAAATTTCCCCCAAAGCATCTAGTAAAATAACTCCTCCAACCCAAGGACCTCCAGGAATGTCCAGAGGACCCCATGTGTGCCTGTGAACACATCCCCTCTGCAGGGCCCTGGCTGTTCACTGTCTCCTGCAGCTGCTACACGTAAATCCTACAGATGCCAAAGTTGCATGGGGGATGGTGGTAAGAGTGGGAGGATGGCTCACTCCCTCTTTGAGTCCTATAGCAGGATTGCTTGGACCCCAGTGTATTACAGACATTTCCCTTCCACTGACAGCCTGCAGCTAGCGTGTTACTCGACCCAGAGATGAGTCCAGGGACTTGGGATGAAGACAAGTCCAGGGAGCATCCCTGTGCCTTTCTCAAGACTCCCCAGGTCAGCCCTCTGTGCCCAAGTCCTTCTCTCTCCCATGCAACTCTTCATTACTCCTGTCTGCCGAGTGAAAGGTCTTGTTACCTTTTAGAGGAGCCCCACCTTGGTCAAGTATTTTCAGCCTCAGGGTTCAGGGGTTCCATGATAATAAAGAGCTTTGACTCTGAAAGGCTTTCAACAGGGACTGAGTTGCTTTACTTTCATTGCAGTGCTGGGAGGTACCAAAGGGAGGATTCGTATGCCCATTTCATAAATGAAGAACTGTGAGGCCTTGGCTGGGAAGCTGTGTGCCTAAAGACACAGTCGAGAGCCAGATTTGGAAGGAAGAACATGGGAGAATGTGCCCGGGATTCCCCACACCATTGCCAAGAAGGCTATGGGAGTACTAGCTTGACCTTTAGGATCTGAAGGTTGTAATGACTGGTAGATAACTTGGGGTTACTCAATATCTATTTACCCTCCCTACTAACACAAAAAAAATTTTCTCAGAAAATAACCACTCCCCCTTTGCATGGATTCTTGTTGGAAAAGTAAATCCGGGTGCTGACCTACCAGTAAGAAAGCCAAGGGGCTATATCCTTTCTCTCATAGACCTGGTATGGTAGGGGGCAAGTATATGAGAGCCAGACTGAACTCCCTATCAGGGCTTTGGATCTTGATACTACAAGGAAAGGAGGATAGCGGTATAGCAGTGGCTGAGTTTACAGGACCTGCTACAAGAAGGTTACCATGGTTCCCAGAGATGGATGGCAATCTTCCTTTCTAAACCTGCTCCTCCCATGACCCACCAATTTTATGGTTCTTCATTATTCTTCTAAGGGCTACCCAGCGAACACTGTTTAGCCAGCCCTGGTTTCTGTCGCTTGCAACCAGTGAACTCTGAAAGAAAGGCAGGTGTCGAGTAGGTATTCAGTAAGTATTTGTGGAATGTGTGCATGAATGCGTGAGAAAATGAATGTATGTATGAATGAATGTACAAATGAATGAATGAATGTAATAATGAAGAAAAATGAATGCCTCTCTATGAACTAATCTCACCACTCTCTGGCAAAAGCTACAAGGAACTTTGTTTCAGTGCTTTGACGTTTCAGCTTCCCTCCCTCTGCAGGGCTGTGTCACATGCTGTCCCCTCTACTTGAGATGATCCTTCCTCACTTCACCTTGGTAACTTTTAATCTTCATATTCAGTCATTTACTTGGGGAAGCCCCCCTGGCTCCCCAAAACCACAATTGGGTTAGGTGTCCTTATAGTCTCTCTCATATACCACTGGTGTTTTCCATCAAAGCACCTATCTCAGTAGATTAAACACTCTTTTGTGTGATCATCTGATCCATGTGAATCTGTCTAGACGCTAATCTCCATGAAGGCAGGGATGATGCCTGTTTTGCTTAACACTGTCTCTATAC
Organism: Balaenoptera physalus; assembly: GCF_965194825.1. Classification (NCBI taxonomy): domain Eukaryota; kingdom Metazoa; phylum Chordata; class Mammalia; order Artiodactyla; family Balaenopteridae; genus Balaenoptera; species Balaenoptera physalus. Next base: position 27,135,938 of record NC_138890.1, read on the forward strand.
CTAGTCCAGTGCTTGGAAGACAGCAAGTATGCAAATAAATGCAATATCTGTTTCATAAATAAATGAAGAAGTATGCCCTTTGGAAGGAAAGAACAGGAGACCCTGACCCCAATCAGCACCCAATAAATGCTTGTTGTTGAACTTGAACTTGACAGTTCAAACCCAGGCACATGGTTGGTTCTAAGAGATTAGTTGATGAGCATGGAGAGCCTGAGGTGGAGGTGAGGGAGGGAAGTGGAAACCTGGAAAGACAGTGGCTCGGTGGGGAGCTAGGAGATAGACAAGAGCCAACTTCTTCCTCTGCTCTTAGCTGTGGGCCAGCCTGGAACCCAGGTGTCCTGGGGCCTAGTATGCTGCCTGTTCTCTTAGGCATTGGGAAATCTGCCCTGGATATTAACCAGCCTATGTCCCCTCCTCTCCCGGCTGAAAGGAAGAAGGGCCCACAGGAAAACCGTTCTTTAACTCCCTTTGCCGGAGCCCATCCCAGGGAATCATCCTTCCAGACACATCAGGCCTCCAAGTGGAAAATGGCCCCATAGGCTGGACTACTGCCTTCCTCTTGGGGTCACAAGCCCCTGAGCAGGACCCCAGGGCCAAGGCCTGGGGTCTGGGAACCTGCCTGGCTCCCCACACGCCTTCTTTCCGGGAGGGTGACTCATCTGTGCAGGGACCTTGACAGCTCTGGTTGGCATCGGGATCAGCTGATGAAGTCACGTGCTCCTGCAAACCAATGCCACAGCTGAAGAAGGAGAAGCCAGGCCCAGGGGGTGGGAGAGGGGGCAAGAAAAGAAACCATGGTTCTGAATTTTAACGAGTTTTGAAAGAAAATGAGTAAGCTCAGGTTAGCCGTCAGTAACTTAGAGTGATGGGGCCGTTTTCACTCTCGTACCTAATAAATAACTTTTGATTTCGTTTCCAAGGGTTGACTGAGCACTTCAAAGGACCTCCGCGGAGAGGAAATGAGCTTCTCCCTCCGCACCCTCCACGCTCAGGTGGGGACTGAGGTCACCAGCTGGAGGGGCTCACAGGGGTGGGGCACGGCCGACTCACTGGCAACTGACAGACTTACTGACTTACTGACTGACTGAAGAGCTGGCCGCCAGCAAGCTAATGGAGAGACTGACCGCCAGGCTGCCAGATGCAGGAAATAACCCGGGGATAGTGGAGCCAATGGAGTGAGTGGTTGATACACCAGTGAACAGCCCGACTGCCCAGTTGATAGTCAGATGGACTCCTGGCCAGTGAACAGACCAACAGACCACTCAGTGAGCCAGGGGACTATAGGTTAACCTGCCTGGATAAGCAGCTGACCAGATGGCCATCAGGCTGATGAACCAACCTACTCATATACTGACAGAAGAATGTGGAATGGCCAAGGACATCTGGTGGGTGGACCAGCTAAGCAACCATTGACCAACACAATAGTCAGAAAGAACTCTATTGCCAGGACTCCACGCAATGAGGACGCTTCCCAACGGAAGATCAGATACAACAAGAAAGGGGGTAGCAGATGCAAAAAAGACGAAACACTAAAATGTCCACCATCCAATGAGGAAGGAAGAAGACTCCTCTGGTGATCAGGTACTTATTGATCAGGTTGGAGGTAACCCAACTCGGTTGATGTCCAGAGTTGCATAAAGAGACTGGGAGGCTCCAGCCCGAGGTCAAGGTGTGGTTTTGCTGTTTAGGTCTCTCTCGTGATGATGGAATGAAATAAGCAAATGAGTGAGTGAGTTCAGCCATGACCTCTCTGTAACATCCTTCTGACCCTCCTTCTATATCCCCATCATGAACACAGCAGACTCTTTCATTCTCCTGTGGTCATAGACGTGGGGACATAAAATGCAGTCATGGGGCTGTTCTGGTTGTAGGATTATGCATGATTATTTTTCCTTTCATTTTCGAATTATATCCTGTAGTGGGGCTATATTATTTTGCAATGGAAAAATCACATTTATAGTTTTAGAAGGAAAAATAAAAACAAGTTTGGTCCCTACTCTCTCTTGCTCCATACCCAATAAATATCTCTTGATTTATGGATCCAAGGAATATTCAAGGCTTACCTCTTTTTACTTTTTGATGTCAACATGGTTTATTGAATGCCTACTAGCCATTTCTCTCTTTTTCCTAGATTACTAGAACAGCCTTCACAGCCTTTCCCTGTATAAGTCTCTTCTTTATGTAGATACTAAAAGAATTTCCATCGCATTCCTCCTTCTCAAGAACTTCCAGGGGATTCCAAGAATCCATTTGATTATAAACTTCAACTTCTTAACAAAGAATCAAAGGACTTTGAATAACTAGTTCTCTCTCTTTGCGTACATCTATCCATATCCATGCAAAAATGAACACACACACACACACACACACGTGTGTGCAAACACTAGCTATTTACCTCTCTGTTCTAACTTCTCATCACTGCCCACGGCCTCTCTGAATTCTTGACTCAGTTACCCGTCTCACAGTTTTCTCTCAACCAGGAATGGAAATGCCACACCCAAGTTGTGCCCATCACTTTGATAAATTCATCCACCTATCAATCAAAAAGTATTTATTAAGCATCCAATGTTTGCCCACTATTGTGGGCATTGTAGAATTGCTAAAGAGGGGAAGAGAGAGGGTTCTGACATTTATTGAGTTCTTACTATTGAAGGCACTGAATTCACATAGGTGACCTTTTAGCATCCTCAGTGAAATATGTTATTAGCCCCATTTTACAGATGAGAAAACAGAAACACAGCAAGGTCAGTTACCCAAGGTCACATTGCTAGGAAGCGACAGAGCTGTGATTTGAAACCAGATGTGCCTAACTCCATTGCCTTTGCTTTACCACCTGGTTGGGAAAGCCAGACTATGTTTTTCATCCACCCACTCATTCACTCATGCATTCATTCATTTAGCAAACATTTACTGAGCATCTAATTCCCCACCAGGACAATACCATGTGCTGGGATAACAATGATGAACAAGACAGTCACGACGCACACCTTCTTGGAACATAGTGTTTGGTGAGGGAGACAGATCCAATAAAGCATGTGTGTGTGTGTGTGTGCGTGTGTGTGTGTGTGTGTGTGTGTGTATAGTATATATATATATGTATATACATAAAATATATATATTTGTGTATAGGTATATATATGTATATTTAGTATATTGGTATATAAACATATTTATTTATATGTAATTGATATACATAATAATTATATGTATAATTATAGCAAATTTCAATGACAAAGGAACCAAGAGGCTGGTGAGGATAAGATACAGAATAACATGAGTCATAATATTGTTTTACAGTTTGCAAAGCCCTTTACAAACTTTATTTTGAATCTATTCTTGAAAGACAAGATTCTACGGATGAATTCAAGGGCAGGCTAAATTATGAGTCCAGATGACTGGGACCTAGTCCAGAGTTGCAAAATGTTTCTCTGTGCAGCACAGATAAGCAGGGCCATGTTTGGGCCAGGAGCAAGCATGGGTGTGAAGCTATCAGGGTAGTCTTCAAAGGGGTGATGAAATTTAAGATTGAACAAGGGTTGGAAGTGGATTGGGAGGGGAGGAAACAACAGCACCAGCCTCGGTCTTCAGGCCCGGATTGAGGTGTTTCCATCCAAAACCTTCTTGGAAGATCCCAGCTCTGTGGGTTTATGATGGCCTGAGATGTAGGGACCTTCTCCAAGTAAAGAGAGCAACCAAAGAGCCCACAAAAGATTTTTAAAAATAGGACCCTTAATAATGCCAAGGTCAAATAATTTTTGACTTGAGATAATCAAAGGAAAATGATAAACTGCTTACAACATTCTCAAATGTATCATGCTTTGGGATTTTTGGAAAGATGAAGGAAGCAAGCACCTGCTTGTCTCAAGACTTGTGCTACTTGGCACAAACAAGAACAAGAACCACAAAGAGCCTGACCTGGAAGCTTCCTCTGGCTGACGTTGGGATCCTGGGGCCACCTGCATCTCCCACCCATTTTCCAAATGCTAGTTCTAGAGCCTCTGTAAGGCTTACTTCCTCCTATAAAGTGCCAGTAAGAATCCAGGCTTGGGGGCTCCCACCCTGACTCTACCACTGACACATGACGTGGCCTTGGGCAATGTCCCCAGACTCTCTGGGCTTCATCTTTCTGTAAAATGAGAAAAATCATAACTACCCTTCAGGACTGTCATGAGAATAAAGGTTACGTTAGGTTATTTCTCTCTCTGTGGCAGATACTGGCTGAGTTTGCCTGCTCAACATCCCTCTCCTCTTCTTCTGGCAAGTACATCCACTTGACCTTTGGAAAACTGCTCCTTCCCCACTCTAAGGCCATATTGACTTAGCCAGAGCTGACTCCACTTCCAGGCTTCTAGAATGGATACCTGATTGGCCTTGGCATGTGACCCAAGTGCATCTCATGAAATTCAGTTCTTGGACTTGTATTTGAACCTTGGGGGGAAGAGTTCTCTTTTTGCGAAGGTGCTGAGCTGGTGAGAAGTAGTTCTGGAGCTGCGCAGCTGTCCTGCCATCACAAGGGCAGTGCCTTCCTGAAGGTGAAGCCATGCTAGAAGAGAGTGAATTAAAGAAATGGATGGAGGTTGACTGGACATCTGGATCCAGCCATACCTGAAGCTGCTTACTCCTGGGAATATGTACCTTTATTAGCTTAAGGCAGTTTTAATTAGGTTTCTAAACAATCTAAAGGGTCCTGACTAATGTCCTCTCATAGGAAGAGATCTCCATGGACTGAGATACTTGTTAACGTGTTGGGTTGTTTTTATTCTCCAAGAATCCTGTCTACTATGGGTTGGAAGAGGCTGGGGAGGAGACTCAGAGACTCAGGGTTCTCCTTGAAACTCTGCCCAAGAAGGGAAGTTAAGAATACTAAGGAAGGGACTTCCCTGGTGGGGCAGCAGTTGAGGGTCCGCCTGCCAATGCAGGGGACACGGGTTCGATGCCTGGTCCGGGAAGATCCCACATGCCATGGGGCAACTAGGCCCGTGCGCCACAACTGCTGAGCCTGTGCTCTGGAGCCTGCGAGCCACAGCTGCTGAGCCCGTGTGCCACAACTACTGAAGCCCGCGGGCCTCGAGCCCGTGCTCTGCAACAAGAGAAGCCACCTCAATAAGTCTGCACGCCGCAGTGAAGAGTAGCCCCCGCTCGCAGCAACTAGAGAAAGCCCGTGCACAACAACAAAGACCCAACGCAGCCAAAAATAAATAAATAAATAAATAAATTTATTTTTAAAAAAAAAAGAATACTAAGGAAGAAAAGGGCCCCGAAAGTCTAAGAAATGCCAGATGAAAATCATTTCGACCACTTATTGAATACCTGTTACATGGCAGATGTATTAAAAATGTATTCCTTTATTCATCATATATTTAGCAATGTCTACTGTGTGCCAGACACAGTACTAGGGAGCCTCCATTCTAGTGGAAGAGCGGAGTCTCACCCTGCCAGGTAGGTGCTATGAGTCCCATTTTACAGATAAGGAAAATCAGAGCTCAGAGAGGAGGAGGGAGTCGCCCAAAGTCATACCTCTGGACCAGAGTGGATTCAAGATTCTAACTTGGGTCTGTCTGATTTCAAAGTTCATGCCCTTGTCATCACTCCAGGCCACCCTCTTTGTAAACTCTGCTCTAGGGAAATGTCACTCAGTTCCTAACTTTGCCTGAGAAGGGAAGGGGGCGGCAGGGGCCTATGCATAGTCTCTGTCTCAGGAGTTGGGACCCACAGTGTCTCAGTGCTTGGCCATGTTTACGTTGCTGGTCAGACAGGCCTGAGTGTGTCTGCCCAAATGGACTGTGAGTTGTGTGACAGAGGCTCGAGGTTTTGTCTGAGGATCCTCCGACAGCCAGAGGAACTGGCAGAGGGCTGAATCTGGCCACCCTGCCCAGCCTGTGGCTTTTCAGTTCAACCAAGATTCTAAGTTCCAAATGCACCCCATCTATCCCACCCCACCCCCTTTTGGGGAAGACACTAATGATAAGATGATAGAGTCAGAGAAACCTGGGTTTGAATGCTATGGTCGTTACTCAAACAAATCACCTAACTCCTCTGTGCCTCATCTTTCCCACCTGAAAAATGGGAATAACAGGACGCACCGTACAGGGTTGCTATAGGGACTAGACAAGGTAAGAGATGGACAAGTTCCTAGAGCCACGAGTAGCACATAGTAGGTCTTGGATGAGCCCACGTTATTTTCCTCTCCCCTGCAGCTGCCTGGCTCACCTGGGCGTCCTCTTCCACCCGCCAGCCCAGTCCCCACCCCCCAATCCAGCCCTAACGACTTTTGCAGCCCATCCCTGGTGGCAGTAGCTGAGAGGCCCGAGACTCCCAGGGCCCCCAGCCTCTTTAATCAGCCTCTGCGAGGGCTGCAAGTGATTCAGCCTGCAAGCTATTCTGCACCGGTCGCAACAGCAAACAGGCCTGCAGGGAATCACTTCAGCAGAAAGATGTTGGCATGTCTCTATAGCAACTCAGGGAAAATATTTCACGCAAAAGTCCATCTGTTGTAACATAAAGGGAGTCCCAGCCAATAATCGAGTTATAACGAGTTATAAATTATTCCTAATTTGCGAGCTTTATTTTACCAAGCCACAAAATACATATATATATATACATCTATACATGCATATACCTATGGAGACATACACTATGTATATTTTATACATGTGCACAAGCACACATGTGCAGTCGCGAGATAATAGCGACACAGCTGTGACTGAACTGTCTCATCCTGTGATGCAAATTCATCAGCAGGCAGGACGTTCATCCAGGGTCTGGATGATGTGACTCAAACCAATGGACCTCAGTGACCTCCACGGCCACTGTTAAAAGGAGAGACCCAACTTACAATGTTACCTAGGGCTATTATGCGAGCCAGAGCTCAAATTTTTTTGTTAGTTTCCTTGGTTTCTCTTAAGGAAAAAAAAAACAATTTTTTTTTTGGTTCCTGATGTCCTCATAAAGAGACATTTGTATTGATTCATTGGTATAAAATGCTTTGTAGAGGCTATCAAAGTGGAAAAAACAAAGTGATAATTCGCATTGTGATGCTTTTAATTTTATGTGTTGTCAACACTTCAAAGTAGGCCGGAGCTCTGCTTAGATCTGGGACTTTTCTCATTGCATGTCGTATGTAGGCTACAGCTGTCTGCAAGTCCAGAGCCTCTTGCACGACGCCCACTCTGGCTTCAGATGGCTCTGCTTTTTTTCTTTCTTTTTCTTTTTTTTTTTTCTTTACTCCCTCCTTTCTATATCTGCTCTGCAAAACTCCTGTGGCTTGGAAAAAGAAAAACGGTGTTGGTGAGTGGGAGGGAATGGGGTTGAGTGAGCACGAGCTATACAGCACCCTTTTTCCTCTTAGAGAATCGACTGGCTTCCCAGCCAAGAACCCCCGAGGCCATCTCAGAGACTACAGGCTAGGTCACCACCCTGATCCCAGGGAAGAATCGTCACAATGGTCACCCTCCCTCCCGCCACGCGGCACTGTGCCAACGGCTTGTGTTGTGTCACTTAACCCTGCCCTCCACCCCTTGAGGATGGTGGCATTTCTATCCACATATTATATTATATTTCATTTATGACTGGAGTTCTGAGAGGTGGAGGGAGTTGAATCAGAATTCAAACCCAGTTATGTGTGACTCTACTGTTTCAGTTTCTTCCCGCCTGCCTAGAAACACACAGAAGAGGCTGACCCCCAAGAGAGGAAATTCTAGGGGTGGACTTCTGCCTCAGAAACTTAAAGCAGCATCAGATACTGTGTATCAACCCAGACATGCACTTGCACTTCGAACACCTTCGTTGTCTTGTTTCAACCTCACGACATTCCAAGGCAGATAGGATAATGCCCATTTTACAGATAAGTACGTTGAGATTCAGAGAGCTCAAGACACTTCTCCAGGGTAACACAGCTGTCTAGAGAATGCCAGGGCTGGCCTTGGCAGTCAGGATGCCAGACTCACAGCCCGTGGGCCCCCTGGCACCTGTTTCCCTCTGTCCAGTGTCCCTCAGTTTGGATGGTAAGCTGCCGTAGGCCAAGCAGGGCCCGTAGCCCACATCTGCGCCTTCCATGGGGCTGAGAGCAGACTTGGCCTGGTTTCTTGAGAGCATGTTGATTTGATGAAACGCAGCAGAGGCAGGGCCCAGCCAAAAAGGTCAGAAAGGGGAAGAGGGCAGGAACACCCTGTTACCAGATCTGGGGAAGAAATGGAAAGTGAAATACTTGGAAAGTAACTTCGGCTGGCCTGGAAGAAAGTGTGTCGGGATATTTCCGAAGGCCTGGATGAGCAAGCCTTTCCCCCACCTACCCGCACACCTCGCCAGAGGGGCAGGGACGTGTGCAGAAATCATGGTGGAGGTTGCTTCTGGCCCGATACCCTGGGGTTCAGGTCACTTCCAGGGACAGTCCCTGAGGAGCCAGGAGATGGTCTTCCTGAGGCTCCGGGACCAGCAAGACAGCCCTGGCAGCTCCTGCCCCCCTCACCCTTCACCGCCACAAACCCTTCCACCTCCAGCCCCCTCCCTCCAGGAAGGGCTGCAGCTTCAGCTGCAGGATCATAGGTCCCCACCAACTAAATCTTTCCCCAGGGGCCCAGAAAGGCCCTCCCCGCCAGGGTGACTCGATCTGGGATCGGCATCCAAGACCTTCCATCAGACCTGTTGAGTTGGGGCCTTGGAATGGGGAGCCTGCAGCTGCAGAAAAGGCCACGATCTGTCCACAGAGTACATTTGCAAGAACAGCCCCACCATGGCCTCAGCCGCAGGCATAATTAGGATGAATGGGTCAGGAAATTTTGCTCAATAGACCAGACCCCTCATCTGGCCAATCTTTCTCTTCTTTATGTCTCTCTTTCTTGCTTGCTTTTTTTTTTTTTTCCTCCCTTAAGCTTTTGAAGAAAGAGCGCACCTTTCAAAAGCCAGCTTGTAGCAGCCTTCTGTGTGGTTGGATTTCCAGCACTGAGCTGCTCTCTAAGCTGCTCTGTTGCACGTGAGGGAAGGAGCTGGGCCCAGGAGGGCCGCGATGTCCCAGTTCTCCTGCCTGAGTGTGAGAGGCCATTTCAGGATCTCTGGGACTGGCTCAGAATCCACCTCCCTGAGGGTGAGCCAAAGGCAGGGCCTCCGCTGACCTCTGCCCTCCCTTAGCCCAGCCAGAAAAGAAACAGTCCAGAGCACCGTGGTAAGCCCTTCGGTTAAGCAAAGGCAAAAACTCCAAAAACTCCCATGCAAACCCTGGAGGACCCACGCCAGATCTTTCACACGGGGGATTTGTCTCCAGTTAACAGGGGTCTGGAGAGGTAGTGAGGCTGAACGCCCTCTCCTCGTTCGCCCTGCTTCCACCACCCTCCAACCTGGACCTCCGTCATGTCTGAATTCTCAGCCAGATTCTATCATCAGAAGCTGCCCTCAAGTGGCAGAAAGACCCAGGAGCCAGAGGGCAGACCTCTTGTGGGAGGTGGTGGCGGGGAGTGGCTAAGAGCCTGGGGTCAGACAGATCTTGCTTCGAATCCCACATCTGCCAGTTAGTAGGTGTGGGACCATTTATTCCTCCTCAGAAGCCTCAGTTTCCTTATCTGTAAAATGGGGACAAGAACCTCACCCATCTCACGCAGTGTGTGTAAGGGTAAAATGAGATAGTGGGCGTGAAACATTGAGAACTTTGCATTCTGTGCCCAAAATGATAGTTATCCTATTTTGTTGCTGTTATTGTTACCATTTCCAACCCTGGCTCTGAGATACAATGCATGTGTGCCCATGCACAGGCGTGCACACACACACACACACACACACGCACACACATCAGCCAGTCAAGGAGCACCCTGAGGGCATAACCTACATCTCTGTATCGTCATAGGATTTAGAGTTGGATAGGACGTTGGAAAATATCTGAGGCCAGAGAGGAGACGTGTCTGGCCGTCGTCACTGACCGCCATGTGGCAGAGTGGGACTGGAATGCAGTTCTCATTTCTTTGGATTCCCTCTCCTCATTTATCAAATACTCAGCAAATATTTATGTTGACTACCCCCTCAGTGTCAGACCCTGGCTGGGCCTAGGGCTATAGGAGTGAGGAGGATGGTTCCTGCACTTGTGGAGCTTGTACCCAGGCTTCTGACACCGTCACGCATCTCCATGGCTCTCTAGACTCTAAACTCCCATCCTGTGCATCCTCGGAATCCCAAATGCACTGAATGCATGGGTTTCTTTAGCCCAGCCTCGGGTCTCAGCCCCATTTCCTTCCATGGTTAGCGGACTCCCTGAGGGCAGACCTCTGGCTCCACTTGTTCTGGGCAGGAGACCTACGTGTTGCAGCCCAGACCACTCTGAGCCATGTGGTCTGCGTCTCCCCATCAGACTCTGAAGGCAGAGGTCTCCTCTGAGCCCTGGCGGTGACTAGCAGGGAGCCAGACTCAATAGATGATTGTTGGATGAATGATGAATGAAACAAGGTCGGTAATTCATTTGTTCATTTATTCATTCACCACACATTTATGCTGAATCTACTCTGTGCCAGGCTCTGGGATACAGAAATGAATGGGACATAGTCCTTCAAAGAGGCCCAGTAAACAGACGTGAACAATGACAGACGTGTGCAGGGGTGAGTGGGGCCCAGAGGAGGGTGAGGTCAATTCTACTGGGAGGTGGGGGAGGAAAAGCAGTAAACTGCTGAGTAAATTCAGGAAACTGAGTGACACCCAAGCGAGGTCTGGACGGGCAAGTTAACTAGGTAGACAAAGAAAGAGCAGGCTTTCTAGGCAGAGGGACCCACATGGGAAAAGGCCCTGAAGTGTGATGTACTTTAGGAAACATCAGCTTTACCATTTGGCTTTTGTATGTTATTAGCCTCATTTTCCAGAAGAGAAAACTGAGGCACAGAGAAGTAAAGTAATTTGTCCCCAAGGTCTCATAGCTATTTAGTTACCAAGTTTATTGACAGAGAGGAGATAACTTACCAGGTCACAGAGATTAAGGCATTGGACCCTACCCTGAGGATAGTGGGGAGTCCCAGAAAGATTTTGAGCAGGGAATGTCCTGATCTTTTTTGTTTTTGATAGTTTCTTCTGGGACAATGAGGAGAATGCACTCAAGTTTCCCAGTAGCTGTGAGTCTAGAGAGGTGAATTCATCTCTTGCACATATTCAATAAAGAACATGAACCAAAAAAAGTTAACGGAGGCATTTTCACAATGGCAGAAACACAAATGCCTATCAGCAAGAGAGTGGATGAATAAACAATGCTATATACACACAGTGGAATATTATTCAGCAGTGAAAATGAATGAACCACAGAAGCAGGCAACAATACAGCTGACTCTTGACATAGAAGTTGGTGGTTGCTGTGTTAACAAACCACTCCAAACTTAATGGCTTAAACAACCATTATTTATTTAATTCACAATTAAATAAATGGGTAGGCATTTTAGGCTGGGCTCAGCTGGGCAGTTCTTCTGGTCTTAGCTGGGTTTCCTCATGAGTCCATGGTCAGTGGAGAGTCACCTAAGAGGTTTGGCTTTAGAGGGTTGATAGGCTGTCAGCTAGGGGGATGGTGGCAAATGGGCCACATGCCTCTCATCACCCAACAAGCTAGCTCAGACTTGTTCACAAGGCTATGGAAGTCTCCATGAGAATGAGGGAGAGCACAAAGCCTCTTGATGCCTGAACTCAGACGTGGCACTATGCCACATTATATTAGTCAAAATAATACATAAGGCTGGCCTAGATTTAAGAGGTGGGGTAATAGACTCCACCTCTTGATGCTTCCATTGCATCAAGTCACAATGCAAAAGGAATGTGGAGGCACAAAGAGGAATAATTGCAGCCATATTTGCAAATAGTCTACCCTGCTTGGCAAGATAATATTGAATGAAAAAAGTAAATTCTAAAAGATTACGTACAGGGGACTTCCCTGGCTGTCCAGTGGTTAAGACTCCACTCTTCCACTAAAGGGGGCGCGGGTTCAATCCCTGGTCGGGGAACTAAGATCCCACGTACCGCGAGGTGCAGTGCCCCCCGCCCTCACCAAAAAAAATAATAAAAATAAATAAATAAAAGATTACATACAAAATGATATCCTTTTGTAAAATTTGAAATTAGACTTTAGGAGTGCATATAGATGAAAAAAGATTGTATTAAAAAGGAAGCAATAGAGTGATAAACACAGGATGCAGGACGATGGTCCCCTCAGAAGGCAAGGAGATGGGATGGGAGAATAATGTCTTGGAATGCAGGTTATTGTCAAGGTCGTAGTCTTCATCTTCATTATTAAAAATGACAATTTTCAAAAAGTGAGTCATATGAAAACTAGGTTGTGATTAGTCTAGATGTGTGTACTTGAGGTCAAGAAAGAGAGAAAGTGAGGTTAAGAGAGGAATGGGCAAGAACAGGCCGCTCAAAGGGTCAGATCGCTTTGGGGAGCCTCTTAGATATGGGTGAGGAGAAAGAAAGAGGATCAAGAATTACTTCTGGAACACTGGCTTGAGTGCCTGGGTGACAGTGCCGTCCCTGAGCCCATAGAAGAGGACAGTTTGGAGAGAACCAAGAGTTGTGTTTGGGGAATGGTGAGTTCGAATGCCTGCGGAGATCCGGAAAGCCAGGTCCCCCAGGCTGCTGATTTTCTGGAACTTGGGAGAACGGTCAGGGCTGGAGAAGCAGGCGGCTCAGCACATCCAAAATGGAGACCATCCCAGCAAACCCTGTGTTACATCAGGATGGAAGGCCTCCCTTCAGCTGAGAGCCACCCCCAGCCGCCTGGCCTTGGTGAGGGCTTCGCCTCACCCAGCCCTTCCTGACGGCTCCTCGGGGCACGTCCACAGCCAGGTTCCCTTCTAAGCAGTCAGGCCTCCACCCTGAAATCCCGGGCCAAGCGAGTGAGCTCGGGGTTGTAGTTGAGGAGGCCCTAGCAGCAGTCTCCTCCCCCAGCGGGGCCAATGGGACCCCAGAGGGGGCTGGATGTTTGTGCAGATGACATGTTTATGACCCAACCTCTCCTTACTCATGCTTTTGGCTTCCCCTCGCTGATTTTGGTTGGGTGGATCCCAGTTCTGCTGCTGGATTTGGGAACCTTGGGGCTGGGGCTGAACAGAGCTTCCTTTAACTGTTCCAACCAAGGATGGTTCCAGCCCCTTCCCCCAGTCCCCCTAGACCTCATATTTTCCCACACCCAACTTTATTACAGAATGCTAGCATCTCAGAGCTGGAAAGGGCCTCTGGCATCATTGCATCCGATGCCTCCTTTTCTGGATGAAGAAACTGAGGCCCAGAGGGAGGAAGGGACTTGCCCAAGGTCGCGCAAGCAGGTAGAGACAGACATCCAGACATGTAGCTCAGGGCTCTGAAACCACCCTCCAAATACCAGCTTCCTTGCTTGCTGTTTTGTTTGGGAAAGGACAGTTCAGCTTTTTCGAGCCTGCCACGGTAACTTTCTCCTCTCCCAGGGAGGCAGCAGACGGTGACAGACTCTCTGCTTTTACAGCTTAATTCCATAGGAAATTGGAAATAGCCTGTCAGAAGTGTCCGGGTGGCCCGGCTGCCCCACCCCGACCTGGCCGCCAGAGCGCCGCTTCTCCCTGCTCCCTGGCTTGGGGGCCGTTTTCGGAAGCTCTTCCGAGGGCTCCTATGGATTCTCTCCCTGCTTTTCCTCCCAGGGCGCGCTGCTAGCACAGCGCAGCCAGGTCTGGCTGGGGCCCTAAACCCTGACGTTTAGTTCCTGGCAGTCTCTGGCCCTGAGCTCCAGCCTGGCTTCAGTGCCCTGAGGTCCTGCCCTGAGGTCCCAGGGAAATTGGAGGAAGGGGCTCCCAGTCTTCCTTTGGGAACCCAGGGTCACCAGGATGCCCTGAGGGCCCCTGCATTGCTCTCCCAGAACTCATCACTTTCCCAGTTTCTGAGACTGTGGTGGGTGACACTTACCTCCTCCCTTCTCTGGGTGTCCCCTGCACTTGGTATCTTGTGCTGGCATCTCCAGCCTTCTCAAGGACCAGCCTGGAAGCTTCAGGAGGTCAGTGCCGCTGTTGCGTAATCATTAGAGGAGCGAGCGAGTCTCTGGCATTGCACACCTGGACTGAACCCTAGAGCCAACGCTCTTGAACTCTGTGATTTCAGACAAATTGCTTCCCTTCTCTATGCCTCGGTTTTCTCATCTATAAAGTGGGGGTGATAATAATAGTACCAAATATATAGGGTTGTTGTGAGGATTAACATGGCATAGCGCATGTAAAGCGTTCAATAAATGTTTGAATTGTTTTTTTATGTTTTTGGGGTTTTAAAAATTTATTTATTATTTATTTTTGGCTGCGTTGGGTCTTCGTTGCTGCACGCGGGCTTTCTCTAGTTTGCAGCAAGAGGGGGCTAATCTTCGTTGCGGTGCATGGGCTTCTCATTGTGGTGGCTTCTCTTGCTGTGGAGCTCGGGTTCTAGGTGCACGGGCTTCAGTAGTTGTGGCACGTGGGCTCAGTAGTTGTGGCTCGCGGGCTTAGTTGCTCCGCAGCATGTGGGATCTTCCCGGACCAGGACTTGAACCCATGTCCCCTGCACTGGCAGGAGGATTCTTAACCATTGCGCCACCAGGGAAGTCCTGAATTGTTAATATTCTATTTTAGTGTCCCCTTCACCCAGCCCCTCAGGGCCAAGTCCAGAGCTAGGCTATGAGAGACAATAAGTACTCATGAACTGACCCCTTAAACAAGTGGCAGAAAATATGGCAAAACAAGCAGTCTGTAGCTTCCTGGGTCCTATTCAATGCAATGAATCTTCGCTGAGGTTTATTATGTACAGACATTATGCCTGGGAATAGAGACACAGTGATAAGCAAGATGGACACAGTCCCAGCTCTCCTTGCATTTTCATTCCAGTGAGGAGTCAGGAGAGTAATGGAGTGCTGCCAGCAGGTGAGCAGGGGCCGTGGTGGAAGTGATCCCAGGCCCAGGGCAGGCATGGCTCACCCAGACTTAGGTATCAGGGAGAGGAGATGAGTCTGCAGCTGAGACCTGATGGATGAGCAGGGGTGAGGGTGTGAGAGTGTGTCTATGTATGTGTGTGTGTGTGTGTGTGTGTGTGTGTGTGTGTGTGTGTGTTATAGGGGTGGGATGCAGTGTCCCAGACACAAGGTGCGTTGTGCACATATGCCTGAGGGAGCAAGACCCAGTGAAGGAATTGAAGAATGCTTAATGTGGCTGGAGTGAGGAGTAGGATAAGAAAGATGAGGCTGGAGGAGTGGAAAGAAGCCAGACCTCAAAGCCCTTATAGATTTGTCCCAAAGGCACTGGGGAGCCATTGAAGAGTATAGAGCAGGAGAGTGACAAAGGGAGATTTACCTTTTAGATTGCCTACTCAGGGTGTTGGATGGACTGAAGGGATCAAAGAAGACGTTACAAGTCTTCCTTATTCCTGGAAGCAGGAAGACATGCAATGAGGCCACCACAGTGATGAGAAGATGGTAGAATATGAGATAAAGGTCAGTCTTTAGGATGACATTTCAAAGCCAGTCCAAAACTGGACCACTGGACCTTCCCAGTCTTCCCTCTTACTAAGACTGAGAATCAAAGGAGATCCATGGGCCTGAACATGTTAACATAAAGTGCAGTGTGAGTGTGGGATATTGTTATCTTTGGAATTGTTAGTGGTTTTCTGGACACACCACATGAACTTCCTGGTGGATTCAAGAGCAGGATTTTCTCCTTGAAGGAGGCGCAAGGATTTATTGGTTTACTTCCAGAGGCTCCTAATGGATACTTGCAATTGGGGACACACAACTGAATTACATACCTTTCCTTCCAACCAAATTTCTTCACTGCCTTGCCCTCATAGGGCTTTTGGTTGACACACACACACACACACCCATCTCAACTTGATTGTTTCTTTTTTTTTTTTTAATTAATTAATTTATTTATTTTTGGCGGTGTTGGGTCTTCGTTTCTGTGCAAGGGCTTTCTCTAGTTGCGGCGAGCGGGGGCCACTCTTCATCACGGTGCACGGGCCTCTCACTATCGCAGCCTCTCATTGCAGAGCACAAGCTCCAGACGCGCAGGCTCAGTAGTTGTGGCTCACGGGCCTAGTTGCTCCATGGCGTGTGGGGTCTTCCCAGACCAGGGCTTGAACCTGTGTCCCCTGCATTGGCAGGCAGATTCTCAACCACTGTGTCACCAGGGAAGCCCCGATTGTTTCTTTTTTATTGTATTCCAGACGTTATGTATAAAGAGCAGAGAAGACAGAAGAGCACTTTTCTCTGTTTATTTCAAAAAACTTCGGGCTTCACTGCTCTTTATATACACCGTCTGGAATACAAAAAAATACAAAAAAAAATAACACAACGTCTGGAATACAAAAAAAACCACTAAAGTTACAAAAGAGCATGGCTAATAATCTAACAAAGAAGATTAAATAGAATCATAAAAATACTCAAACCAAAAGAAGGCAAAAAAAAAAAAAATGAGGGAAAAGAAAACAAAGAAGAGATGGAGAAAAATAGAAAACATATAATGTTGTATGTCAGTTAACCTCAGTTAGTAAAAGAAGCAGAGTGATTGAAAAATTCTGATAATGAAGAGGAAACATAATCAATAGAAACAGACCCACAAAGGACAGTTATTGAAGTTGGCAGGTAAGGACTTCAGAACAACTATTTTAAATATGTTCAACATTTTAGAGGTAAAATGGTGATGAGATTGGGTATTTCTGCAGAAAATTGTAAACTCAAAAAAAAAAAAAAGTGTAAATTCTGGAACTAAAATATGTGAAATCAAAAATTAATTAGATGAAATTAACAGTAGATTAGTCAATGCAGAAAAAAAGATCAGTGAACTTGAACCCAGGTAAATTGAAGTTGTTCAAAGTGATGTACAAAGAGAAAAAGAATTGATAAAAATAAATAAAACATCAGTAATAACAATGTTTAATAATGCGAAATAATATAAAGCAGTCTAAAATATGTATAATTCAAGTCTCAGAAGGAGAGGAGAGAGATAAAATGTGGCCTAAGAAATATTTGAAGAATTAGTGGTCAAAAATTTCCAAATTTGATTTTTAAAAACTCAACCCACATATCCAAGAAGCCCAATAAGTCTCAAGCAAGATATTTTAAAATGTCACAGTAAAATTCCCGAAAAACAAAGATAAAATCTTAAAAAGAGCCAGAGGAGAAGAAGTGTATTATATTAATAAGAATAAGAATAATAATTCATTTGTCACCATAAACAATGCAAGTAATAAACGATTTCTGAAATATCTTCAAAGTACTGGGGTGAAAAAAACTATCAACCTATAACTCTATATCCAAAGAAAATATCCTTCAAAACAAGGCAAAATAATAACATAAAAGGATAAACAAAAAGTGAGAGAATTTGTAGCTCACAGATACACCTAAAAAAATTAATTGCTAAAGGAAAGGCTCTGGGCTGAAGAGAAATGATACTAGATGGAAAGTTGGATCTATAAGTAGGAATGCAAAGTGCCAGAAAAAATAAATATGTAAGTAAATATAAAAGTCTATTTTTGTCTTTGCTTACAACTGACAGTGTAAGTAAAATAATATGTGGTGGGGTTTCTAATATATAATAGAAATAAAATATATGAAAATAATAGTCTAGAGGACAAGAGAGGATTAATGGAAGTCTATTTTTATAAAGTTTTTAAACATGGAGTTTTATATTGTTAGTTGAAGATGTATTGTGATAAATTAAAGATGCACATTTCAATCTCTAGAGAAAACTAACAAACAAAAACATGAAACTATAGCTAAAAAGCCAATAGAGGATATTCAAAGGAATAATGAAAATTTCTTGATTAATTTTTTAAAAGGCAGAAAAGGAAAATTGAAGGAAAAAAAACAGATAAGACAAATAGAAAACAAATAGCAGGATGTTATGTTTAAGCCCAACCACACTAATAATTACAACACATGTAAATGAGATAACCACTCCAATTAAAAGACTGTGATTTTGGCCAAGATGGAGTAACAGGAACTGTTTTTACCTTCCCACTGAAACACACAGTATATGAAAGTTCTTTTCAAGACAATGCACATCAGGAACAGAGGACAATGATTCCTGAGAGTTGGAAAATACACAAAATAACCCTACAATTGCCCTGCTTATGTCTTAAGAGAGTTTCTAGACTGCGGTGGAGGAAGGACAAAGCCCAGACAAAGCCCAGAGGATTCCCTGAGTTGGAGACAGAGCTAAGAGCAAAGGTGTCTATAATTTGATGAACAGAGTATTAGAGAGGAGAGAGCTACACAGAAAGAGAATTCTGGAGATCCACAGAGGGTCCTCCTCATGTCTTCAACAGAGTACTGATAAACATATGTGTATAAGGAAACTACTTGAGGCCAGAGAAAGAACCACTCAAAGGAATTAAAGGGAACACTACGCAGAGCTCAAAAGAGCTAGGAATAGTGACTGCTCCCACAAGCAAGACTGGAAAAACACATAATTCAAGGTGTAGAATACTCAGAAGGGTATTACTTCTGAGGGAGGCAGGGAATAATTAGCTCTAGAAGAAATACTACTCACGTCCCATCTAATAAATCATTAAAACAAGACCTAAAGGGGTCAAACTGTTTCTAAGCAGCTAAACTGTATCCCAGAAAAAAAAAAAAACAAAAAACCTCAAGAATATCTACAGAAATATAAAAACAATCAACAAGGTCAAATTCATAATGTTTGGTGTCAAATAAAAAATTATCAGCATTCAGAGAAGAGAAAATAGAGTACATAATACATAATGAAGAGAAAACTCAATCAAAACTGACCCAGAACTGACACAAATGTCAGAATAAGCAGACATTAAATTTGTTATTATAATTGTATTCCAGATATTCAAATTTTTAAGTAAAGGCATTAAAGACAGAAAAAGTCAGGACAAACTTATAGACATAAAATCTGCAGTGTTTGAGATGAAAAATTACACTGAATGAGGTGAAAAGTATATTATGTATTGCAGAAGAAAATATGAGTGTATTTGAAGACAGCAATAGAAACTATGCAAAATGAGACAGAATAAGTTAAAAAATTAAAAGAGCATCAGGAGCTGAGGCAAGATTTCAAGTGACATAATATACATGTAATTGGAGTCCCTGAAGGTGCAACAGGGACAGAAAAAATATTTGAAGACATAATGGCCACAAACTTTCCAAATTTAATGAGAACAATAAATCTAAAGATCCAAGAAAATCAACAAACCTCCAGCTCAATAAACCTGAATAAAACTACACTAAGGCATATCATAATCAAATTGCTCAAAACTGGTGGAAGGAGAATATCTTAAAAGCAACAGGAGTGGGGGAAAAAAGATAACTTACATGCAGAGGCTCAGAGACAAGAGTGACAGCAGATTTGTTTTTGAAAACAATAAGACAAGCAAAAGACAATGGAGCAATATCTTAACGTACCCAAAGGAAAAATACCTAGTAACCTAAAATTGTATTCCCAGCACACATATCTTTCAAAAACAAAAGCAAAATAAACATTTTCAGTCATGCAAAAGCTGAAAGAATTCATCATCAGTAAACTACAGAGCAAGAAGTGTTTAAGGAATTCCTCCTTCAAACAGAAGGAAAATGATACCGGAATTAAGTCTGGATCTATAGAAAGGAATGAGAAACACTAGAGAAGACAACTAAATTGGTAAATATAAAAGATTTCTTTAAGTGATAATTTAGTCTTTAAACAAGCATAATAATGTAGAGTGTGGTTTATAACTTAGTATAAGTAAAATGTGTAACAATAGCATAAAGACTGTAAAGGAAGAAATGGAAGCATTCTATTGTAAGGTTCTCATGTGCAAAGTGACATGATCTCACTTAAGGGTAGATTGTGATAAGTTAAAGATGTGTGCCATAAACTCTAAAACAACCACTAAATTTACAAAAGAGCATGGCTAATAATCTAACAAAGAAGATTAAATAGAATCATAAAAATACTCAAACCAAAAGAAGGCAAAAAAAAAAAAAATGAGGGCAAAGAAAACAAAGAAGAGATGGAGAAAAATAGAAAATAAATATCAAGATGATAGACTTAAACCTAAACATATAGTCACATTAAATGTGAAAGTTCTAAATATGCCTGATTAAAGGGAAGAGATTTTCAGATTGGATTAAAAAAGAAAATGAAAGAAACAAGGCTCAACTATATCTTGCCTACAGGAAATGCATTTTACATATAAAGACAAAAATAAACTGAAAGTAAAAGGATGAAAAAAGAGTTATGCCTAATCAAAAGAAAGTTGGAGTGGCTATATGAATATCATCAGACAAAGAAGATTTCAGAGCAAAGAATATTACAAGGGACAAAGAAGCTCATTTTATCATGATAAACAGGTCGTTTCATCAAGACATAACAACTCTAAGTGTTTATGCACCTAACAACAGAGCTTCAAAACACATGAAGCAAAACTGATAGACTTGAACTACAAGGAGGAACAGACAAATCCATCACTATAATAAAATATTTCAATACCCTTCTCTCAAGAGTAGACAGAAAATCAGTAAGGATATAAAAGACTTGAATAACAGTATTAACCAACTTGACCTAATTGGCATTTATACAGCACTCCACCCAACAACATCAGAATACACATTCTTTTCAAGTGCACAAGGAACATTTACCGAGAAAGGCCATATTTTGGGCCATAAAACAAGTCTAAATAAACTTTAAAAGATTCTAGTTGTACAAAGTATGTTCTCTAACCGCAACAAAATCAAATTATAAATTAATAACAGAAAGATCTCTGGAAAATCCACAAATATTTGAAACTAAATAACACACTTCTAAATAACGGAGGGGGTCAAAGAAAAAATCAAAAGGGGAATTGGAAAATATTTCATACTGAATGAAAGTGAAAAGACAACATATCAAAATTTGTGAGCTGCCACTAAGTCAGTACTTATAAGGAAATTTGCAGCACTAATTGCCTCTATTGGAGAAGAGAGAAATTCTCAAATTAATGACATCAGCTTCTACCTTGATAAACTAGAAAAATAGAGAAAATTAAACCCAAAGAAAGCAAAGGAAAGGAAAAAATTAAAATTACTGTAAGTCAATGAAATAAAAACAAAAACAATAGAAAAATCAATGAAACCAAACACTGGTTACTTGAAAATATCAATACAATTTTAAAATTTCTAGATCAACTGATCAGGAAACAGGAAGAGATTATACAACCACCAATATCAGAAAAAAAGAGAAGTGACATCACTACAGATTATATCCCTAAAACTATTAAAGAAAATGAATTTCAGGTAAAGATCATCCCAAAAGCAAAACTACAGGCTCCAGATGGCTTCACTGGTAAATAGTGCCAAACATTTAAGGAAAAAATATTATTAGTTCTATACAAATACTTCCAGAAAACTGAAGAGAATACTTTCCAGTTTATTCTATGAGGCCAGCAGTACCCCTAATACCACTAATACCAAAACCAGACTAAGAAATAACAGTATAAAAAAACTATAGACCAGTGTCTGTCATGAACATAGATGCAAAAATTCTAAATAAGATTTTAGCATATCATATCCAACAATATATAAGAACCTACTGCACAGGGAACACACAGGGAACTCTAGTCCATACTCTGTAATGACTTATATGGGAATAGAACCTAAAAAAGAGTGGATACATGTATATGTATAAGTGACTCACTTTGCTGTACAGCAGAAACTAACACAACATTGTAAGTCAACTATACACCAATAAAAAATTGATTTAAAAATCCAACAATATATAGAAAGGATAATGCATCATGACAAAATGTGGTTTAATCCTAGGAGTATGGGCTGGTCTAATATTCAAAAATCAATCGATGTCATTCACCATAGTAAAAACTAAAATGAAAAACCATATGATCCTCTTGATAGATGCAGAAAAAAAATTTGACAAAAAAATCCAATATTTACTGCCTGAATTAAAAAAATACTCTTAACAAACTAGGACTAGAAGGAAATTCTTCAATCTCGTAAAAACTGTTTACCCAAAAACCTACAGCTAACACTATACTTAATTGGAAAAAACTGAATGCATTCTCCCTAAGATCAGGAACACAAAGATGTTGCTTTTCACCACTTCTATTTAGCATTGTACATGATGCAATTTGTGCACTTTATTATATGTTAATTATGCCTCAATAAGATCATTTTCATAGGCAGAGATTATTGATTAGATTTTAAGTGATATTAAACTATGTACAGTAATCAAGCAACTCAGTCTAAATATGAACACACAGACAGGGCAAAATGAATATATTTCAGACATGAGAACTGGGAGAGCTTACCACTCCAAGAGTTCCAAAGGATGTGTTTCTGACAAAATTATAATTATCTCAGAAGAAAATTTTGAGATATGAGTAAGTATGGAAAACAAGGAAAAAAGTAAATGTGGGCTAAATCTAAACATAGATTTTTATGAAATAAACAATATATATCTAGTTTGGGGGGATAAAATAGAACAAAGATAATGATCAAAAGAACATTTTGGGAGGAGATGATTGGAATTACAGTATTTGAAGATTGTTTTATTGTTCAGTAGGAAAGCAAAGCTATTAATTAACTTTCTCTCTTATTTAGTTCAATATAACATGTTAAAATTTCTGGAGCAACCAATTGGAAAAATAAAAATAAATTTCTAAATAGCTCATTGATTTAAGAAGCAATGATATATTAAAACATTTTAATTGCACAATACAGCTACCACTGAACTTTTTGAGAAATATATAGCTTCAAATGTTCACTTTTAAAAAGAATAAAAGCTCAGCATTGGTAACCTAAGCATTCAATGGCACAACCTCCCCCTGCAAAAAAAAGAAATAAAAGAAGGGATAGAATAATAAGAAAAGAAATTATTGAAAAATAAAACATATAATAAAATGATCAGCAAAGCCAAGAATTTTCTCTTTGAAAAAACTAATAGGCAAATCTCTAGTTACATTAATCTAAAAAAAAAAAAAAGAAGGAAAGAAAGAAATGGCACAATAAACAATATTAAGAATGAAAAAGAGATATAAACACAGATACAGCTGATATTAAACAGATAAATTGTGAAAACCTTTGCCAGTTTATCTGAAAACTTAGGTAAAGGGACAAATTCCTCAGACATATAGCTCATTAAAAGTGACTCAAGAAAAAATAAAAAATTTAAGTAATCTAATGACCACAAAAAAATTAAATCAGTAGTTTAAAATCTTCCTACAAAGAAAACTCAGGACCAAAAACCTTTACAAGACAAGATATCTTCATAAGTATGCTATCATCAGATAATTTAATCTTAACCTTTTTTTCATAGACTGGGTGGGGGTACATTTTATTAGCTTAACCTTTTCTTGATCAGAAAGTCAGGAAATGACAGCACAAGGAAGGAACCCATCTCATTCCTGGAGATAAATGCAAAAACCCTAAACAAAATTTTATCAAACAGATTCCAGCAATGCATATAAAAAAAATCTAGCTCCGCCAAATTTGTTCTATGCTAAGAATGCAAGTTTAGCTCAATATTGGCATGTTGTTTATCATATAAACACAATTTTAAAAGAAACACCATATGATCAATTCAACATTTATTCATAATAAAAACTTTAACAAACTAGGACTAGATAGAGCTTTTCTTAACCTGATAAGGAATACCTTCAAAAAAATTTTACAGCAAATCATATTCAATGGTGAAAGCATGCCCTTTATCAGAATAAGGCAAGCATGCCCACTATGACCACTACTAATCAACATTATACTGGATGTTCCAACCAGTGAATTAAAATAAGATACAGAAAAGATTTCAAGCTTTGAAAGAAACAAATAAAAGTACCATTGTTCATAGGTGAAAGGGTTGTCTAGGTAGAAAACCCAAATAATATATAGATAAATTATAAAATAATAGGAGAGTTTGGAAAGACTACCGGATGCAAAGTCAGTATTCAGTAAATAATCGCATTTTACAAAATGTAATTTATTTTTTTAAACACCACTTGCAATGAACCCCAAAGATAAACCTTTTAAAAGAAATTTAACAAGATATACAATCCTTTAAGAAAAAATTATAAATCCATAATGAAAGACATATAAAAAGACCTAAGGGACTTCCCTGGCGGTCCAGTGGTTAAGACTCCGCACTTCCACTGCAGGGGTCATGGGTTTGATCCCTGGTTGGGGAACTAAGATCCCACATGCCGAATGGTGCAGCCAAAAAAAAAAAAAAAAAAAAAAAACTCAGTAAATGTAGAGAAGAGTCATTTTCTTGGAGAAGAAGTTTCAGTATCATAAATATATCATTTCTCTCAAAACTGATCTACAAACTCAATGCAGTTCTAAACAAAATCTCAAGAGAGTATTTCATGGAGCTTGAAGGTTGATTCTAATATTTATATGGAAGAATAAGGAGCCATGGAGAGCCAAAAGGCTCCTAAAAAAGGAGGAGAAGCTGAGGAAACCTGTCTTATCAGATATCAAGGTTTATTATAAAACTATGACAAGGAAGAAAGTATTATAAGTGCAGGAGTAGACCAAAAATAGACCAATATAAAAGAACAGAGAGCCCAGAAACAGACCCATGCAGATAAAGAGACTTGGTTTATGCCAGAGTGGCATTGAAGATAAGTGATAAAAATGGACATTAGTCCTGGGACTACTGTCTCTCCATATGGCAAAAATACGCAATTGGATTCCTATGTCACAGCATAACAAAAATCCATTTCAGATGGATTAAATTCTTAAATGCAAAAACCAATGTAGAAGAATACTATTGTGACTTCAGACATAGGAAAGATTCCTCAAACAAGATGCAAGAAGCAAAAATTATTAAAGATTAACATATATGACTGTGTTAAAATTAAGAATGTTCATAATATTAGCATATGATAACTCATAGAGTGAAAGGACAAACCACATATTGAATATATTTGCAACGTACCTAACTCACAAAGGATTAATATCCAGAATATATAAAGAACACTAATGAATCAATGAGAAGACACACCATACAAGAGAAAATGCAAATCCTATTCAGAGAAGAGGAAACATCAGTGGCTTATAAAATACAAAAATACGCCCAACCTCACTAATTGTGGAAATGCCAATTATAATCATAATGAGATACCATTATTCACCCATCGGAGCCTAAGAATACCAAATGTTGGTTAGAATGTAGAGTCATGAAAATTCCCATAAACTGCTAGTGGGTTGTACTTTTCACATATAAATGATATAATCAGTTGGAAGATTGGGATTGACATATACACACTATTATATATAAAATAGATTAGTAAGGACCTACTGTATAGCACAGGGAACTCTACTCAATACTCTGTAGTGGCCTATATGGGAAAAGAATCTAAAAAAGAGTGGATAGGGACTTCCTTGGTGGTCCAGTGATAAAGAATCTGCCTTCCAATGCAGGGGACGCAGGTTCGATCCCTGGTGGGGGAACTAAGATCCCACATGCTGCGGGGCAACTAAGCCCATGTGCCACAACTACTGAGCTCGCGCGCCTCAACAAGAGAGCCTGCATGCTGCAAACTACAGAGCCCACACACACTGGAGCCCACGCACCACAACTAGAGAAGAGAAAACCTGCATGCCACAGCTAGAGAGAAGCCCGGGCACCGCAACTAGAGAGGAGCCCACGCGACACAGTGAAGAGCCCACACACTGCAACAAAAGATCCCTCATGCCTCAGTGAAGATCCCATGAGCCACAACTAAGACCCAACGCAGCCAAAAAAAAAAAAAAGGTGGATATATGTATATGTATAACTGATTCATTTTGCTGCACACCTGAAACTAACACAACATTGTAAATCAACTGTACTCCAACAAAAATTTTTTTTAAATGTCAATATCATGAAAAATAAAGAAATGCAAAAGAAACACTCCACTTTAAAGGTGAATGAAGAGACATGAAAACTAAATACAATGTACACTCCTGAACTGAGGTGGGTGATGGAGGGAGCCAGGGCTTTAAAAGACATCATTGGGGTAATTGACAAAATTGAATAATATTAATTATATAAATAATACTAAATAAATGTTATCTTTGTTGAATTTTTTTAAAATAGCATAATCATAAAACACTCAATAGTGTTAATAATTAATGAACCACAGTTTCTACACATGAATGTGGATGCCTCTCAAAATTATGAGAATGAAAGAAGGAGGTCACAGAAAAATACACACAGTGTATTTATATGAAATTTAAAATCAGACAAAACTAAACAATATATTGTTTAGGAATATATGCATATGTGGTAAAATAACAAAGAAAAGAAAAGAAATGATTAGCACAAAATTCAGGGTAATAGTTTCCTGGAGTGTAGGGTGTGAATGTTGGTAGGTGAGTACAATGGGAGAAGAATCCAGGGAGCTTTGAAGCTACTGGAAATGTTCTACTTCTTAAGCTGAGTTATTATTCTTTGCATGAAGGTATATATCATCCTTAATTGTCTCTTTGTATAAAACATTTAATAGTACATTTTTAAATAAAATAATTTTTTAAAAAGAATGATTATTATTAATATATAAAGAGTTCTTATAAAGTAATAAAAAAAGATCAGCAGTAGAAAAGATGAGGGCTTCCCTGGTGGCGCAGTGGTTGAGAATCTGCCTGCCAATGCAGGGGACACGGGTTCGAGCCCCGGTCTGGGAAGATCCCACATGCCGCGGAGCAACTGGGCCCGTGAGCCACGATTACTGAGCCTGCGCGTCTGGAGCCTGTGCTCCGCAACAAGAGAGGCCGCGATAGTGAGAGGCCCGCGCACCGCGATGAAGAGTGGCCCCCGCTTGCCGCAACTAGAGAAAGCCCTCGCACAGAAAACGAAGACCCAGCGCAGCCATAAATAAATTAATTAATTTTAAAAAAAAGAAAAGATGAGCAAAGGACTCATGAAAAAGTAAATAAAGTGACTTTGAACGTATAAAAGTGACTTTGAACTTTGAACTTTACTCATAATAAAAGGAATGCAAATTAAGTCACAAGTTTTCTCCTATCTTATTCTCTCTTTCCCTCTGTAGATATAGACATGGATATGGATATAGATATGAAATATATGAAGGAAATAGGTACTTTTATGCAAGGTCGATAAGAATATAAACTGGTACAATGTCTTAGAAGGACAATTTGGTAAATGCTATCAAAATTTAAAATATACTCTTAAGAATTTACTTTACAAATATAATCATTCATGTGTGCAAAGAAGCAGGCAAGATATTTAATCTCTCTGTGCCTTGACTTCTTCATCCACAAAACGACAATAATAGCACCTGCCACCTAGATTTATTCTGAAGGTTAAATAACTTAATACAGGAAAATATATTATATGAAACATATATGAAAGTGTCCAGCACTGGTTAAGAGCCCAACAAATGTTAACTACTATCATTATTATTAACATCATGATAATATTATTTGCTGCATTATTGGTAGCAAGAGTAGAAACATCCTAAATGTTCATCAACTGTGGGCTGATTAAGTAAATTATAGTACGTCCATACAGTGGAACATTATTCAGCTGTTAAGGTAGATGTACGTAAAACCAGCTTAAAGATATACTGCTAGGTGAAAAAGGCATAGTACCAAAACATCTATGTGGCATGCTAGTATTTGTGTAAAATGCGTACCCACCAACTTACATGCTTCCATACGTATGCTTATAAATGGTGGCTCTGGGCAGGTAAACTGAGGACTGGGGATCAGAGATGAGAGTGAGATTCCTTTGAAGGATATACCCTTCTGTGCTGTTTGAACTTGTTACCATGTGTATTAGATGTATGCGTAAAGGAGAAGAGGGGGAGTGAAGGGGAGGAGTTGGGGGGGTGGGAAAAAGAGGA
Source organism: Balaenoptera physalus (assembly GCF_965194825.1). Taxonomy (NCBI): domain Eukaryota; kingdom Metazoa; phylum Chordata; class Mammalia; order Artiodactyla; family Balaenopteridae; genus Balaenoptera; species Balaenoptera physalus. The sequence goes on from NC_138890.1 coordinate 27,163,709, forward strand.
GGGGGAAGAGGGGAAAAGAAGGGGTTGGAGGAGGGGAGGAGGTTCCTCTCACCTGGGGTTCTGAGTCCCTAATCTAGTCCAAGCCACCTTCTGATTATGACATGACATCCTGACATTCTACCTATGGCGGGGGGCGGTGCTGGTCAGGCCACTCTGCTCAGCCTACCTGAGCAACAATGTTGGTTCTCACCATCCTTTCCCTTATGCATCAGCCTCAGGGGCTCTGTCAACTTAAGTCCATCCTGAGGCACAGATCTGTGTGTCCTCAATGTGGAGGCAAAATCAGGATTCTGCAAGGAATCCTGGCAGGGAGATAACCCTGGACAGTGGCAGTGGGACGAGTGTCCCGCAGTGGAGGTGGGTAGGGGGCGAGTGGTCATAGGTGGCCCCTCAGTTTCCACCCACAGACCCCAGGACACTCCTCCACACCTTGCACAGGGCTAACACACATCTTCACTGACCTCCTTCTGGGGCACTCTGGCAACAAGGCCCTGGAGGTATCGCCCGCTCCCCGCTTCCTTCTCTCCAGCCCTCATCGTCTCCCTGATCCTAACAGCTCTCAGTTTGTCGTCCCACAGCCCTGCAGACTCTTTTTCTAGAACAATCATAGACACCAATCTTCTCTATACAGACCAGCAAAATCATGACAGTATCCACCATTTACGGAGTGCTTGCTAAGTGCCAGACCCTGCACTAAGCCATCTCCATACCCTAACATGGTTAATCCTCACAGCAACTTCACGGGACATCTGAGACCCAAGGGGATCAAATGACTAGTCTGAGGTCACAACTAGGAAGCAGAGGATTCCGGATTTAAACATGGATGTGAGTATATCCAGAGTTCATGCTCTTAAATCCTGGGATGGAGGGCTTCCCACAGGCTCCTCCCAAGGGGCTGGTGGTGGGAAAGCCCATGATTGTCACCATTTGTGCCGAGTGACGATGGGAGACAGTGGCATTTTCGTGCTGGCTTCTCTTGTCAGAAATATATTTCCTGGGGAAAAAAAAAGTCTCTGTCCTATAGTGTGCCTTTGGCTTTCTTTTCTCTCACGAGTGCTAAAGTACAGCATTTTCTTCCCAGGGTGGCCTGGGATGGGTGGGACACAGAGGAAAGCAACATCCTGTCATTGTGAAGCCAAGCCTTCATGACCAGGACCTCCCCACCCATTCCTGCAGATCCTTCGGAGCAGAGCCTGGGACTAGAATTCTCCATCCTTATATGTGATTTCTCCTGGGCGAAGCACAAAGGGCACTGGGCCATATGAGAAGTACATACGTTCCTCAGTATAAAGAACTTGCCCACCTCCTCTCTGTGGGCTGTGTGGTCAAGGGCAAGTGTGTCTCTGCACGCAAGGATGGCTTTGAATGCCACCTGTGTTTTCTGCGTCCCCTTCTTTTGGGCCCTGGAGTGTGGAAATTTCCTACAGGGGTGCCTGGTTTGCTTAAAGACCTTGGGTGGGACCCCAGACAGTTCTGAGTCCTCTTTTTGTGGGGCGTGGGTAGGGATTAGCAGGTGAGTGTTGTGTTTAACCACAAATCTTCATTTTCTTCAACAAAAATGATTAAGAAGTTAGTAAAACACTCTTCTGAGAGCTGAGGCAGATAGGAACTGCCTGGGTGAAGGTGGCAAGGGGAAGGAAATATGAGATTCATCCAGATACTGAGCTAAAAGAATGAGAAGTGAAAAGACTTGAGAGGAGGGGACCAGTTCAGCCCCCATGGAAGCAGCCCTCCCGGCTTGGACTCTTTCCATCGTTGGGAAGAGAAGCGGGTGGGAGAGAGACCCCAGGGAGTGACCTCAGGGCTGTGTTGTGACCTCACCCCACTGCTCCCCACGTCCACTTCTGGGCAGATTTCACAGGTCATCAGACACCACCTTTGTACTAAGTCCCCCTTACTTATCAGCCCTGGGGAGGGGTAAGGGGCGCAGTGCTGGAATCCTCAGTAACATTCTCGGGTTACTTCTTCTCTCAAATAGAAACAAAGATACTTCCCAGAGACCTGTGGTTTGGGGCTGAGCAGGGTAACTGGCTAGAACAAATACTCAATAAACAGTTCCTGCTATTGTTATTATTATTACTATTCTTTTTCCTCTCCTTTCAGCCTCACACAGCCTGGAGGAAGTAGTTCAGAAAGAACATTTCAGAGTTTCTACCCACATGACAGAGTCTTCAAAAAGATCAGAAAAATGTAGATAGGAAAGTGTCTTCTAGCTTCCACCCTTGAAGCTGTACCCGCTCCAGAAATAAGAATTGGAAATGCTTTGAATGTGGGAGGTCCTCCTGCTATTCCCATGATCTGGATCTAGCCTTCATTTTCCTTTGTTCTTTACATTTTTTTATTATCAGCTCTATCATACGTACTGAAAAGTATATAAAACATTATGTACCCTATGAATCAAGGTTTGCAAACCCTAACGTTTCAGTGACTTCACTCAAAAGAACTTACTTTGGTTGTAAAGTCAAAACAGGTAATCCTGAACAGCGACAGTGTGTGGGAAGGGGAGCCCTCTACTCCAGGGTGTGGCTCAGGGATCCAGAATGATTGCATCTCCACCATCTTCATCACCAGGCTTCCAAGGTTACCTTGGAGATCAACATCCAGGCAGAGATGTAAGAAGACAGAGTGGTTTCACGGGTCAGGGCTGGAAGTGGCACACAGTACTTCCTCCCATGTTCCATGGGCCAGAACTCAGTTTCATGGCCACGTTCACTGCAAGGGAGGCTGGGAAGTGTGGACTGTGCGTGTTTCCCAGAGGAAGAGGAAAGAGCTAGCCAGCCTCGGCACATGTGCGTTTTAAAGCGCGCCTCCATGGGGTCACCTACCAGGTCAAACATTAAGAAAACTTAGTGTTCCTTTCCTATCACATGCCCTTCCTCTCCCTCAAAAGTAACCACTCTTCTGAGTCTCCTGATAATCCTCTGTTTTTCTTTGTAGTTTTCTACTTATATACTCATTCCTGGGTCTTTCATTTGGAAAAGAAAAAAAATTAAGCTTTTTTTTTTTTTAGGTTTCTCTTTAAAAACACTTCCTATTGGTGACAAGATTCTTTCTATATGGATGCAAATTAATGCGTAATAGTAGTAGTCTTATCATTTAAAGAGCACTGACTAGTTCAGGCACTATGCTAAATGTTCTGCATGGACTCTCACTTAATCCTCACCACCCTAAGAGGGAGGTACTACTATTATCCTGCTTTCCAAATGAAAAACCCAAGCTTGGGAAGGTCACATGGCTAATAAAGGCAGGCCTGGAATTGATCCAAGACAGCAATCCAAGCTTTTAATCTACATCTTGTTGTTCTTGTCACCCAACATCCGTTCTCCCCTCTCCTAGCAAATATACAACAATTTTTCTCTAAAGAACTACCCTGTTGCCCTTGCTCATCCACATGGTTAATATGGGATTTCATCCTTACTCCAAAAATGGGTACAAGATGCAGGCCTAGCCAATTTTAACATTGCATTCCCCTGGACATGGTAATTGATTCAGGAGTGAGTATATGACTCAGCCAACATCAATGAGTTGCAACGAGACCTTTGCAATAAGACTTTTCTTTGGCAGAGCCAAGAAATGGAGAAAAAAGAAACTGGAGCCTGATGATCTTTCTTGATACCCTGGATTAAGCCATGCCTGAAGTCCACTCTGCTTTAGTTTACATGAACCAATAAATTCTTTTTAAGGCAATTTAAGTTGGGCTTCAGACATTTAAATAGAGACAGCCCAAACTTTTACACTGATTGCCATTGAAAATGTTTGAGGAAATGTTATTGAGGATAAAGCATTCTCAAAATGCCTTAATAGTTTATAGTGTTTATCATTTGAAGACTTAGATTAATTGCTCCATAAGAGATCTTTCCGTCTTCTCCTCTCCTAACTAGAGAACACAAAAAAGAACCCTGCCCACCTGTAGAATAAGATTACTCACTCTATCCCCAGTCCCTAGAGAAGGGGTAAGGGAGAAGAGCTTCCATGTGTGACAGTGGGCCAGTGTGGTAATTGATCCAGGAGATTCAAGGGTTTCAGTTTAAAGTGATAACAAAGCCAAAATTATTCTGAACTAATATATTTTAAAAATCAAATATAGATCAAGAAGGACCCCGGGGTCTTCCCTGGTGGCGCAGTGGTTGAGAGTCTGCCTGCTGGTGCGGGGGACGCAGGTTAGAGCCCTGGTCTGGGAAGATCCCACATGCCGCGGAGCGACTGGGCCCGTGGGCCACAGCGGCTGGGCCTGCGCGGCTGGAGCCTGTGCTCCGTAACAAAAGAGGCCGCGATGGTGAGAGGCCCGCGCAACGCAATGAAGAGTGACCCCCGCTTGCTGAGGGCCCTCGCACGGAAACGAGGACCCAACACAGCCAAAAATTAAAAAAATAAATAAATAAATGAATAAATAAATAAATAACATATATTTTTTTTTAAAAAAAAAAAAGGACCCCGATCATAAAAAGAGTAACTTCCATTCTGTCACTTAAAATCATTTCAATGATCTTTTTCAGCTACTAAATTGAGAATACGGGAATCGTTTCCTTCTTCATTTGAGATTACCCCACCCCTTTTCTCTCCTGGAGTTAGGAAAGAAAACATTCTCACTTCCAGTCCCTTGTTACCCACGTAGCAGCCTCTGCCTACTGGCCCCACCCACACTCATTGTTACCCTGGGAGCCTCCAGGCCATAAATCTACCCTTCAGCAAGAGTGGCCCATGGATCACAGAAGATCCCTGGGCTTCCTGGGTCAGCCCTGGCCAGATCCTCTGCCCAGTGAGCCTCCGGCCCAGGGTCCAGGTTCAGGGAGGAACAACTTAGCAGCGAGAGATCCAAATCCCAGGGCCAGCAGAGCACAGCTGGCAGAGGTCAGAGGCAAATAATTTAACTCATGCTTTTTAAAAAAAATTTTAATTAAAATGTAATTCACATACCATAAAATTCACCCTATCAGAAGTGTGCAATTCAGTGGTTTTGAATATACTCATAAGGTTGTGCAACCATCACCACTAACTAATTCCCGAACATTTTCACCACCCCAGACAGAAACCTCATACCCATTAGCAAGTCAGCCCTGAAGGAAAACATGCCACTTCCACATTTCTAACTTTGGGATTTTCCCTTTCCCCTATACGGGAACGGGACGGAATAGCCTTCTCTTATTCATATTGGAGAGGATTAGATGGACACAGAAACTGATTGCTAATTATTCCCTTTCCCTTTGGCCTTGACATTCAAACACAAGAAAAAGAAGCCCAAAGAGGCAAGGCTTTCTGGGAACCAAGGAAACATCTATAACACATTGCAGTCACCGGGAGAGAAATTCCCTCCTTAGATAAACTGGGGTTGTACCTGGGAATGGCTTTTTGCCTTTTGAGGGTTGGGACTAAGGTGAAGCAAGCAAGGTGACGGGGTGAAAAGTTAAGGAGGTCCTCACACTCAGAGTTGTGCGAGGGCAAGATTTATTACCAGCTGGCTGACTTCTATTTCTGACTGTATAAACCCTGGAGATCATGGGCAATTCAAGCAGAGGGAGGTATCCAAGAGGCAGACCTTGGGCTTCCTGCCCATCTGTCGTTTGAGGGCTCAAATTGGTTTTAATTTGAGTTAAAAAATAAAGGCCAGGGCTTCCTTGGTGGCACAGTGGTTAAGAATCTGCCTGCCAATGCAGGGGACATGGGTTCAAGCCCTGGTCCGGGAAGATCCCTCATGCTGCGGAGCAACTAAGCCCTTGTGCCACAACTACTGAGCCTGCGCTCTAGAGCCCACGAGCCACAACTACTGAGCCCGCACGCCTAGAGCCCATGCTCTGCAACAAGAGAAGCCACTGCAATGAGAAGCCCGCGCACCACAACGAAGAGTAGCCTCAGCTCTCCACAACTAGAGAAAAGCCCGTGCGCAGCAACGAAGACCCAACACAGCCAAAAATAAAATAAATAACTAAATTAAAAATATTAATAATAAAGGCCAAACCCCAGGTTTGAGAATTCGATCATAATCATTACTCCAGGGAAATGTGAATTGTCTTCTGTGTCCCATGATACAAACTCCAGGTGTGTGGATGGGGAGTTGGGTAGAATCAAGGGTAGAGGGAAGTGATTTAATGATATAGTGTGACATTAGCAGAAAAATGGGTCTACGTCTTGCTGGTTAAATGTGCTTTCATTACCATGACTCAACTTTATAAAATCACTGAACTTTCCCTTGATGCATAGTAAAGCTGACTTTCTTTCTTTTCTGACCCTGTTTGTTCATTCACCAAACATTTACTGAATGTCTTCTATGATCCAGGAAGAGAGTCAGGCAATAGGCATACAAAGAAAAATAAGATGTTTTTTGTTTTAGAAGTTCTTAAAGAAGACAATCTTAGAAACAGAACTTTACAGCCCAGGTCTGTGACAGATGTGTGTACAAAGATGGATGAATGTAAAGAACCGACTTTAAGGAAGTTCATCTCAGCACAGTGGTAATAAAAACCTTGAAATAATTTAAATGTCTAAAAATAGGGAAATAGTTGGGGATAATGTAAATGTAAGGGGATAATATAGGTTATTACAATTGGATCAGAAACTATACTCCATTTGTAACTGAAGGAAAGAGCTTCGTCATCCTACCAAACACACACACACACACACACACACACACACACACACTTCCTCTTACTTCTTACAGATTTCACACAGAAGTCTTAGACTGGCAGTCCAGGGCTCAGTGCAGGCAGACATGTTACGTTGTGCTCATAGAGTGTGTACATTTGGATTTATCCACATTTTTGAATGAAAGGGTTCAGATTTTTTTAAAAGTTAAAATGATTTTCTGGCCTCTTTTGAAGCGTGAGAAGATGTGACCACAGTGAGCCCCCATCCGTACAGCAATGCTTGGCCAGAGCTGTGTTGGGGGCTCCCCTCTGGGTAGGTCACGTGCTAGCCGGCCTGCCCTGTCCACAGTCACCTGCATCTCCCAACACAGGAGCTGTGGAATTATCGTCCTGTAACTGGTGCACTATACTCACTGAGGTCATTTTCTGACCACTGCATGCATTTTAAATTTGATCTCCTTGGAGAACACAGAATTGTCCCTGAGAATGAATGTTTGGTACGGGTATATAATGTGTGTTTGTGTGGGGGGTGGGGGGGAGCGGGGGTTGGAGGAGAGAGAGAAGAGTGGGAGAGAAAGAGACAGACAGACAAAGAGAGAGCGAGAGATTCAGCAGTTGGCCTACGAATGAGCAATTAGAATTAGATGGGAGGGGAACGTGGACACTTGGGTCATGTCCAGCTGCTTCTCTTTAGGGGGAACAGACTCTTGGATTGAGGGTCACTTTTATAGTAAAATAATGGGAAAGAGAGAGACTGAAATCTACAGACAGGTAGAGGCACTGAAAGAGACAGAAGCAGAGACTCACGATGATGTCCAGAAGGACACTTCCAAAAAGGCTGTCAAAGATGTTCATAAAGGTGAGTGGGTTTCATGACCATTGAGGCCACTAACCAGGCAAGCCCAGCCAGATCTGCCTGCGAGGCTGAGGACATGCCTTGTTCCCATGTAGGAAGACAGACTGAGAGGGCAAAGAAGGCCGGCTGACGGGATGCTACGTGAGTGGTCCTGAGACGCCAGACATGGCGCGTTAACAACGATGATGACACATCCCAAACTCCAAGTCGTCCCTGGATCTGAAAGTAGAGGAAGCTGGAGCCATGGCCAGGGTCTGCGTGCACTCCTGGAGCCGCGCGTGTGTGTGTGTGTGTGTGTGTGTGTGTGTGTGTCTCCCTGTGTGTGTACCTGCATTCAGTGCTGCCCAGTAGAGCAGACCAAATTCCAAGCGTTGTGCTCAAGCTCTGGAAATGAAGCGTCTGTCATTCAACAAATGCCTGTTGACTAGAGGCCCCACTTATGTGCCAAACACCCTTGGGACACTAGGAATAAAGCAGTGAGGCGGTCAGACAAGTACCTGTCTTAACGGAGCCCATGTTCTAGCAGGGGAGAGACAATATACAAGTAAATCATCGAGTAAATGAGGAAATACAGCAGGTGGTGAGAAAATACAATCAGGTGACCTAGCAGTAAGACTAGAAGATATTTCCGACTGCAGGGTCAGGACAGGCTGTTCCGGATGACAGGGGTGACGAGCTTTCAGCAGAGATGCCTACTACCGCAGACGAACTTGGGGTATCTGGGGACAGCCAGGGGACTCGAGTCGGGGAGCAGTGAGTAAGGTGGAGGGTCCAGGTGAGATTGGAGAAGGAGGCCGCGCGGGCCCTTGTGGAAAGTTCCGATTTCGTTCTCAGGGCTGTGGGAAGCCGCTGGAAGGCTGTAAACGGGAGTGACACGATCAGAACTTTTTTTTAAGCTCCCCCTGCCTGCTCTGTGGCAAGTGGATCACAGAGGGCAGGAGTGGAGAGCAGAGGGCCAGGCAGCGAAGATGGTGGGCAGAGGCCAGCCTCATTTCCCAGCTCTGCCCCGGGCTCCCTGGAGCGCCCATGGGGTACCCCTCTTTGCACCTCTCGTAAGGAATGGCACAGGGCTGGACACACAGTGATTCTGCAAATTAGAACACTGGGCTTTGGCATTGGACACTGGCCAGCTCTGGGGTCTTGGGTGAGTGATTTACCTTCTCTGAGCCTCCGTTTTCTCACCTGTAAAATAGACACTTTCCTCAGAGCAGGGCTGTAGTTACATGTTCTCCTCCCTTGTCCAGGGCCCACCTGATGCTTCAAGGCCTTGGCTAGCCCCCTAGAAAACCAGAGGCTGTGTTCCTGCCTAAGGAGGGGCTAGACCGTTGAGCCCAGCCGTAGGGCCAATTGGATCATCCAGGCTGAACCTCATTGTACCCTGGGCCACCCGGAGTCTCAGCAGATCATTTTCTCTCAATGGGGAAACAGGAGGAAGAAGGCAGGGCCAGCCCCTCTCTGAGAGACAAGGAGAGGGGCCAGGTTGGGGAGAGGCGGAGGACGTGACTCACTCCATCGGACACAGAAGGTCCCAGGAGGAGACGTTCAGGAAGCGGACCCACCCTCCCCCACCCTCCTGCCGCTTCAGGGAGGTAACATCTCGCCCAGTCCTGCTCACATCTCCAAGTTCCTGGACAGGAGGCAGGGGAAAGGGTTGAGCAAAGGGAACAGGGGTCATTGGGAGGTTAAATGGGGACATAAAGGGTCCTGGTTGGGGTGGGGGTAGGGTGGGCAATTCTTCCGGGGTTGATGGACCAGTGCAGAGTCAACCATCAGGGATGCATGAGAGGTCCTTGGGGTGAGGGGGCAGTGAACAATCAGTGGGAGCCCTCCGGGTGGCGGGAGAGGCCACTCAGAGGGCTGGGGTGATGGGTGGGGCAGCAGATGCCCCTGCCCATAAGCCCTCAGCACTCACCGTTCCCCTGCACGTCGACCCAAAGAGGACGGACCAGAAGTTCCTACAAGTCGACTGAGGCTCCCTACAGACAGCCCAGGCCACAGGGCTGGGGAGTTAACCCTCATCACAGGACCCCTCAACAAATGGCTCCCGCCCCTCTGGTGGGCTGGGCAGGTGTTCGACACCATCTCGCAGGGCAGGAGCAGGATAGAACCCTCACTGTTAATGCACCCAGTATGGGCCCCCTACCCCTGCCTGTCTCATGGCCCCGTTCCCTTTGTCAGCACTTTTGGGCATCACTTTCCAAATGACTACTTGGACTCACATCCTCATTTCAAGGTTTGTAGTGGGGAAGCCAAGCTAAGACAAGAAGGGAGACAGGGGAGGGTTTCTAGGAAGTTGCAGGAGGTCAGTGAGGGAGGAGAATGGCCAAGGATGGGGGAGAAAATGATGGGAAGTGGGGTCAGCCTTTGCGCAGGGGCTGATACCAAGAAACGCCCCAGTGCTACAGCTGGGGGGCCACCTGGACCAGGCTCTGCTCTTATCCTTCCCAGCTCCTCTATGGGATGGAGCTCATGACCCCTAGAGCGAGTAAGATGGGGAGGGTGAGGAGCCTCTGCTCAGGCCCTGAGGAGAAATCTCTCCCAGGGCAAGTCCCAGGGAGTCCGGGGCCAGAGCTGGAGCCCCAGGCCCAAGTCCGTTCCACCTCCCAACTTAAAAGGCCTGGTTGGAGGAGTCTCAGAGAATAGGATGGTTGGGAGCCCACCTGAGTTTTCCAGTACTGTAGGTCTGGGTGATGGCCCGGAGCACCAAAGCCTTTGAACTAGGGTGTGGGAGGGGTTCTCATCCGGGGGCTCAGGACTCAAGTAGCTGTCAAGTGACTTTGTTGAGGGAGCCCTCAACCAGAGATTGTCTGAGAAATCCAACCCTCCCCTGTGAGACCGACAAGATTTCTTTTCTACGTGTCTGCATCCTCTCATTCATTGATACAGCAGACACTGATGGAGCACCTACTGGGTGCCAGGCACCCTGCGTATCATGAGGGTACATCAGAGAACAAAACAGGCACCGTCCTTGCCTTCATGGCCCTTTCAGCCTCAAGCAAAACCAGGTTATAAATGAGAAGACAATAGGAACGATGTCATTTACAAACTTGCGACGAGTAGTAAGTAAGTCCTAGAGACCTCATGCACAGTAGAGTGTTTTGTGTTGGAAGCATCAGACTTGCTAAGAGACTAGATCTTAATTATTCCAACCACTAAAAAGAAATGATGATTATGCAGTGTGATCGAGGTCTTAACTAACGCTACAGTGGTGATCATATTGCAATAAAGGAATGTATCATATCAACGTATTGTACACCTTAAATTTACACAATGTTATATGTCAAATATAGTTCAATTTTTTAAAAAAGACAAGCCAAATAACTGCAAATTGAGAAAAGTTCTAGGAGGGAACTAAGATGATATATTAGGAGTTAAAGGCAAGCCCACTTTGAAGGCTGGTCAGGGAGGGCTTCTGTGATGATGCCCTGTGATGGCTGAGCTGAGACTGAAGGTGAGAAGGGACCAGCTGTGGGATGTCACCTGCCCAGAAGGGGACGCTGCACCCAGGGTGAACAGAGTCAACTGACACACGCTGAGCTACCCACATGCCAGGTGCTACTGTGGACATAGTCTCATTCAATCCTCATAACTCCTGGAGGAAGGTGCTAGGATTCCCATTTACAGATGAGGAAACTGAGGCTCAGAAAACAACATGACTTGCCTGAGTTCAGCGCAGCTGGAGACTGGTGGTGCCAGGACTCCTACCCTGGGAGACCTGGGTTTTGCCTTGAGGTCTCTGCCTGTGCCATTCTCTGAACAACCTTCTCCACTCTTCCTTCTCACATCCTGGCTAAATCTCACTCACCCAGCATAGAGGTTTCCAGAAAGCCTTCCTTAACTTGCTGTGCCTGGGTCAAGGTCCTTTTCTGTGTTTCCACAGACCACTTGCAGGGCAGCAACTGCAAAGGGTTAAAACTGTCTCTTTACTTCCGGGAATGTCTCTTCCTCATGCCATTCACATGGTTGCAGCAGAATCTACCATGCTAGTAAATGGCCCTTCCCTGGCTGCTGTTGATTGGTTGAGGGGTGGGCACCTGGTACAAGCTAAGCCAATCAGAAACCTTCCCTGGGACTTTGGAATTGAAACCCAGGAAGAGGAGTCTCCGAGCAGATGGCTGGAACTGAGACCATATGCAACAGGAGCCACATTCTGCCACATGGTCTGAGCAGCAGAAAGGCCAGCAGGCAGTGAGAGAAGAGTTGACACTGTTGCTGGGAGGAAGTAGAGGTGCTGGATTTCCCCACCACCAGGCCCAGGCTGTGAGTCCAGCCCATCCCTGGCACATGTCCAGCTCTTGGAGGCCAGGTGCGCCCAAGGTGTCCTTCTCTTTTCTGTTACTCACAACCAAAAGACTCCAAAGACAAAGTGCTCAGCAAACATTCACTGAACGAATGAATTGGTCCAAACATGGTGCTGATTCCACCAAGTCCTTCCTTGATGTTATATTAATGTGGAGAATAACAATAACAATAAAACTATTTTTGTCCAAGACTGAAAGGCCTGGATGGCAGGTTCCTTGAGTCCAGAAAAGAGGGGAACAGTAGGACGTGCCCCAGCAAGAAGCCCCAACACGTGGCCAGGGGTGACAAGCACCTCTTCCCAGGCCATCTTCCCTCTCTGGGGAGTCACCCGCAGACAGAAGGTCTCAGGCCTAAAATGGGTCCCTCCCAGTGACCTGACCAGGTCTTGGGTGTGAGCTGGAGGAGGAGGCATGGGTTTGCCTGGGAACCAGAGGTCACCAGTCAGAGCGGATGCTTTGAATTTAGACCCGGGTTTATGAGCCGCAGCGGCCGCCAGCTGAGGACAGGGCCCAGCCCTTCCCAGGCCAGGGGCCACTGGGAGGAAGGCACACTTTTAATGGAGTGCCTGTTTCTCCCAAATATTACGCTAGGCAGGGAGTTTGGACCAGAATGAAAGCAGAGGGTCTAATTTTAGACAGTACCTATGAATGAAATTTGACCCAAGCTGGGGAGGAAATACCTTCCTTCAGCCTGTGCCAGGACCAGTGTGTGTGATTTTCTGCTAAATTAGGCAGCTCCTGCAAACAGGTTACTGCGGGGATTCGGGGTTTTTTTCTCCTTTCTCTCCACTAAGTTGGTCAGACTCTTTGTTTCTAAATATACATTCCCTCCTCCCCTCAGTCCCCTTCTTTTATGAAAGCTCCTAGTCACCACGTCCCTGCATGTTCTGGCTGGTTAACTATCTGTTCTTCCTTTTTTTCTGCCCTGTCCTTTCTGGTGTGGCCCTGCTTAGGACCAACAACTCAAGACATTAGGTCAAGTGCATGGAACTCAAGAGCCGTGGATGTCACGCTACCAGCGCCGAGTGTCAGCTTGATTGGGGTCAGATGGAAGCCAGACCTAGACCGTGGGATGGATGAAGACAGGTTTCATGTCTGTCTTATGCTCTGCGCTCTCCCAAGTGCCCTGCACAGGGCCTGGTGGGGATCTAGGCTCAGTCAATACCCAACAACTCTTAAAGGGAAGACTTCTGCCCTCTTGGTGGCTGCATTTGAGCCCAGTTTGAGTAGAGCAGAGTTCGGTTTTTTGCTTTTTTTCTTAAAAATAATTCAGCAGTGTCACTCAGGAACAAAAGAAGAGTATGACCTGCCACCACCATAGATATTACAGTGGCAGAGAGGGAAAAGGCAGCCTTTAGAAGCCAACAGCCCGGGGCTCCCATTCGGCACCGTCTCTTCCTGCCTGTGTGATCTTTGTTGAGTCTCTTGTGCTCCATAAACCTCGGTTTCCTTATCTATGAAATGGGGATGGCAATCCCGACTTTTCAGAGTGGCTTGCACCGGTGACTCTCTCCTCAGGACTTTTCCAGCTCCAGCTCCACCCGGGGCCTGGCCAGACTTGGGGGCGAAGGCGGAATCACGTCAGCCAAGCAGGACAGAGGCTGGAACGCAGCTCAGTTCCCAGTCTGGGGCGCGGCCCTGGCCCAGCTCAGGATCCGGTTCGTCTGTAGCCTGGCTCTGTGGCTTTGGAGCAAAGATCCGTGGAACATCCAAGGCAGCCCTGCAAACTGAGCAGGGCTGAGGTGGAGGAAGTGTGCAAGGATCTCGGCGGTGACCCTGGTCCTCCCAGAGATGAGCTGGGGCGATGTGGGCTCCTTCCCCAGTGGGCCCTGACCATTTGCTTGTCGTATGTCAAATGACTCAGCCATTTGGGACCCCTTTTCCCTTCTCTAGAATCCTTCCCACAATGTTCCTGGGGAGGGGAAAAGAAACTTCCCTTGGAGATGTGTTTATCTCTGAGCACTTATTTTCTTTGGGGGATTTGGGTTGGGTACTTAGTGGGAAAAGGGACACATCGGCTGAATCTCTCTCTCTTTGCCACTCTTTTCACAACAGCTTACCCCAAAACCATCTCTCTCTAAATAGAGATTTTTGTTTTTATAATTTTCTTCCTTCCTTCCTTAAAAGTTTCTTTCAAGTTGGATCCAGCAGACCTGGTTTGCTGTTAACTGTGGGTGGAGATAGAGAGGAGTAGTTAGATGTGGGTGGCGTGGTCTTGGTGGGCACTCACCGCAAATGCAAATCCATTTAACCAACGTCAGTGGATTCATTGAGCACCTGCAGTGTATCCTAAGGACTATTCTAGGTGCACTCACCATGGGGGAGGGGAGGAGAGGCACAGAAGCAAGTGAGGACGGAGGAGGCTATGCTTTGCTCTGCCGGCAGGGTCAGGAAAGGCGTCCTCAGGGAGATGATGTCTGAACAAGGCTTTGAAGGTTGAAGAGGAGTTCATCAAGTGGACAGGAGGGGAGTAAACACCCCAGGAGAGGGAGCAGAGTGCACAGTGGCACAGAGTATGACAAAGTATGGTACGCAGTAGGTCACACAGGAGAATCCAAGGTGGACCCTGCCCTCCTGGGACTTATGGCCTCTAGGGGTACAAGACTCAGGAGAGCCCAATACAATGTAGAGTGAATTGAGGGCTTTAAGGGCAGTTCAGGGAGCCATGGGGCTTAGAGGTGGCTTTGAGGGGGCTGGCCAGGGAAGGCAGCCTGGAGGAGGGGCTGTGAAGGGTGCATTAATAATGATAGTATTTCCCCAGGAAGGGAAGAAGACAATACAGAGCAGAGTTCCTTGGGGTCACCCCAGGGCACTTTTAAAATACAGACTCCACGCCTCACTCCCAGACAGTCTGATTCAGTTGACTGGGGTGGGGATCGAGGCATCTGTATTTTTTATAGCTCCCTGGGAATTCAATGTGTAATCAGCATTGAGATCCACTGCTGCTGATGAAGGAGACAATACGAGCAAAGGGGACAGAATGAGGGAGGAAATTGAGGAGGCATTTTGGGAGAAGGGAGGTGGGACCTGCATATGGAAAGAAGCAGGAGGACACACTGACCCTTATTCACAGAGGGCCACAAATTTCAGGTTCAGAGGCCTGCTCTCCATTCTGTTTGTAGATGGAATGGAAGGCACTGAAAGTTTTGAACGGGGACACAATCAGAGCAAAGAATGCTAGGAGCAGGGAGGGATGGCAGGTGGGGCACCTGTTACGGACTGTTGGCCAGGGGAGAGCTACCCAGCCTTAACCAAGCGCATCTTTGAGCATCTGTCTGCTGAGTGCCTGTCAAGTTCACTATTGCTATTATAGTAGATGTGATGGTTAATTTTATGTGTCAACTTGGCTTGGTCACAGTGCCGAGATATGTGGTCAAACATTATTCTGGATGTACCTACAAGGATGTTTTTGAATGAGGTTAACATTTTAAGTCAGTGAACTCTCAGCAAAGCAAATTGGCCTCCACAATGTGGGTGGGCCTCATCCAATCAGTTGAAGACCTAAATAGAACAAAAAGACTGACTTCCCCTGAGCAAGATGGAATTCTGCAGCAAATGGCCTTCATATCTGAACTGCAACACTGGCTCTCTTCTGGGACTTAAGCCTAACTGATGGCCTTTGGATTTGAACTATAATGTCAGCTTTTCCCTTGGTCTGCAGTTTGCCAGCCCACTCTGCAGATTTGCCAACTCTACAATTGTGTGAGCCAGTTCCTTAAAATAAATCTCTCCCTCTCTCCTGTTTTGCTGGAGAACCCTGACTAATACCTCGATTCCTTTACCAATTTGCGGCTTCAACAGAGCTGAACTCTCTTGCCAGCAGGGGCGCAGAGGTGCCTCTTGGCCAATCCATAACCATCAGTGTAGCACGACCTTCCTCACCAAAGCCCCACCTCACTTCCTGCAAGAGCTTGGCTCCATAAAGTTGGGTGTACATCTGGGTTTTCTTTGCATAAACCGAAATTTCTTAAGTAAACGCAGAGTATCAGGCAGGATGCTTTCAGCAACAAAACCCCAAAACCTCAACTCATAAACCGTAAGTAAATATTTAGCTCATGTTTAGCTCATGAAAGTCCAGGTGCAGGGCAGTTTCCAGGACTGGCTAGCTTAGCAACTCAGTGTTGCCATCAAAGAGTGGACTCCTTCCAGCCATCCTCTGCGTCTCCGTGTTGGTTTTATCCTCAGCAGGGTAATAACAGGGCCACAGTGATTCCAAATGTCTCAACCAGATACCACAGCATCAGGGAAAAGTGGGAGACCCTCACTTTCTGTGGCTTTCTCTTAGAAGAGAGGAAACTCTTCTGCAGAGCCTACAGCAGATTTCTCTCCCATCTAATTGGCCAGAATTGTTCCACATGGCCACTCCTGAACCAAGGTGGGTGAAATCGTATTTACTGACTTAGCTCCCTTGGATACACTGGATATTAGAATGAATGATGACAACACACTTGTGAAAACCTCTATTAAAAGACTCCCTCTGCGTTACATATCTGTTTGATAAATGTTCCATCAAAGAGGTGGGTTCTGACAGGTCTAATGGTGGCACACGCTGACAATTATTCTGAATTGTATTTTACTATATTATTGCCCTCTGAGTATTTCAAGAGGCCATCAACTATCTTGCAAATGCCACTACCAACATGTCACTCTCTTCCAAGGTGGCTTTCTCAAGGCTTGAGTAAGAGATCACACTATATAGAGAGAGGATCTGGGAAGAGAGTGACGACAATATGCCAAGAACAGTACATACAGTATATCATTTAATTCCCCCAGGAGCTCTAGAAAATAGCTGTCATTATCTCTTACGTTAGGGATGCTTCAGGTGCGAGTAACAGAACACCCAAAGACTAACAATGACTTCATTACCTGCTGTAAAAAGACGTACCAAATGCAACAGTTAAGTGTTATCATCAGGAGCTTTCTGTCCTCCCCCTGTTTGTCCCCAGTGCATGGGCTTTTATTTATAGGCTCATCATCTCATGGCTGTAAGACGATTGCTTCAGCTACCACTAGCACATCTTTCTTTGCACAAAGGAACTCAAGGCAAGAAAGAAAAGGAAGGAAAATGTTTTGCATAAACCTTCAACCAGACTTCCTATTGGTCAGAACTTGGTCACATGGCAGCTCCTCAACCAATCACTAGCTTAGACCAAATATGATGTATCCCCATAGTAAGCACACTGCCACGTGGATGAACCCCAGGGCTCTGATAGCAAGGCAGATGGGGGTAGTAGCTATTCAGTGGGCTACTAGCAGTGTTTGCCACATGCCTATTCTACAACGATGAAACAGAGACTCCAAGAGGTTAAGTGAAATGCCCAAGGTCACCCAGGCTACAAGAGGCAGAAGTAGGATTCAAATTCAGGTCAAGGTATTCCAGATCAAGGGTCCTTCCATAGTCAAATGATAACGTGTGAGGATATATGTCCTGAAGTTCTTTTTATTCACATTTCTGAATCTTCCATTGGCCAATTACATTTCCTGCTGGCTCTCCCTGGTCACCCCAAGTGCGGACGGGACCCCATACTCACTGACCACCTGGCCCTATCACACTTGCAACCAACCCAACAAGGACTTCCAGTTTGATATTTGGGGGGTACCCAGACGCAGCTCTGCTGGCAAGTGTAGTCATTAACACCCAGCTGTTAAAAGCGATGGCTCCCTGTTTGTGCTGAGCCACTTTTATGACATCCAGTGAACATGAGAGGACTGGAAGCAGAACCATTTATAGACTTAATCTTAGGAGCTGCAATGATATAAATGTTTAATGCGTTTTCCAGGTGTGGATTCGAGGAAGTTGTATGCATAAACTTCGAATAGACAAAGGACTGATATAGAAAGGTAGGGGCCACAGGAAAACATGGGAGACAAAACTCTGGTTAGGAATCAGGACACACCCTTCTAGTCCCATCTCTGATGCTTGCCAGCTGTGGGACCCTGAACTGGCCACCTCTTCTCTCTGACTGCTCCCTCTCCCCCTCCTTGCTCTTGCCCAGAAAGACCTGGAGAAAAAGGACTAATTCTTACTCATCTTTGTTTCCTTTTTTACTGAATAAGATCTGGCCCATAACAAGTACTCAGGAAGTCTTTGAATCAATGAATGAATGAGTAAATAAATGAAGTGAATGGATGGCTCTCTCCCTTGAGGGAGGAATAGTATCTGAATTCCCCATTCTTATCTATAACAGAGGAGGAACACAGCCCAGGTTGGATGAACACAACCCAGGTTGGATGAACACATGAATGAATAAAGTGTTTCAAACCATGGGCTGTGTTTAGTGACTCCACTTGGCCTTTGCACTTGCTGGTTCTTCTGCCTAGAACTTTCTCCCCCTGACTCATTCTGATCCGCAGCTCAAATATCCCCTTCTCAGGGATGTCATACCTGATCAACCGATCTGAGATTATAACCCCACTTCCAGCACCTCTGTATGTTTCATCACATCCCCTTGCTCATTTTCCTTCCTAGCACTTTTCTCAATGTGCAGTTATTTTATTTATTTATGATCTCCACCCCTCCCCCAGCCTACAATACAAACTCCTTGAAAGCAGAGCTGTGTCTATCTTGTTCACTGTGGTATCCCCATGAGAACATCTGGCACAATGTAGAAGTTCAATAAATATTTATTGAGTGGATGAACAAATGACTATGACTTCCAGTCTCTTTTAAGGCTTCCAATGGTCCCCTCTCCAGAGCCAGAGGCTCTTTCTCATCCATCCAAACCCCTCCAGGGCCTCTCACAGTGTAAAGCATCTCAAAAGTCTTTCCAGCCGCGGTGTCAGTAACTTCACACCACCTTGGTCCCCTGCTCCTCTGACCATGCTCCCCATCCTTCTCCTATTCCCAGAGCCCTGCCCTTCATCCTTGGGGTTATTGGTTATGTTTACTTGTGGTACAACCACACAACGCAAAATGATGCAGCCACTGAAAATAATGGTAAAGAAGTGCATGTATTGGCATGGGAAATTGCTCACAATATATCGCTAATTAGATTACAACATTTTGTGTAGGTAGTTAGATTCTATTTCTACAAAATCTCTGTGTGTAGGTGTATCTATATGGGCATGTACCACATGGAAACAATTGGAAGATTATACAACAAAATATTACCAGTGATAATATTTGTATATTTCCTTTCTTTATGTTTTCCCCTATTTTCTAATTTTCTAATGATGCTTCTATATCCCTTGTATAATTTCTGAAAATATTAAAATGAACCATATGAAATTGCTATTTTGATATATGCAAAACAGTCAGTTATCTTCCATTTCATATGATTGGATGAAATAAACTATAAGATCACCTAGCGTTTAGGCAGAGTTGAAGTTTAGAAGGCATTGGAGAGGATGTAAAGACTAAGAGGTCCCAATGGGATTAAGAGATACAAACTACTATGTACAAAATAGATAAGCAATAAGGATATATTGTATAGCATGGGGAATTACAGCCTTTATCTTGTAATAACTTCTAATGGAGTATAATCTGTAAAAATACTGAATCACTATGCTGTACATCTGAAACTGATATATTATAAATCAACTGTACTTCAATTTTGTTAAAAAAAGACTTAGAGCCCCAATATCACATGCTGGGTGGAACTGCCATGTAGGGAACAATCCCATCAGTGGGACCAGGTTAAAGGAAAGAGAAATGGGGCAGGTCTTTTAAAGCCAAAAGACTGTGAGCCACCTGTGTCCCATATTAGGACACTGAAGTCCCTGGTCACTGCTGATCAACAGGTGACACCTGAGAGTATTGATTAGATAAGAACTGGGAGGTGATTTCTGTTGTATCTCTGGATTTCAGGGTCCCTTGCCTGGGCTCCGTACATAGAGTGCCTGATTTGGGAATGGTGGTGTCCAGTTATCCCTTGAGCAGAAGTCAGCTCTGTGCCCAGGGAGGCTGTAAAGATTCACCAAAGGAAGGAGAGGAGGAGGGAGGAAAGGAAAAAAGGAAGGAAGAGATGATATTTATATTTCCCAAGTACAAGGGTCAGTGGCAGGAGCGTTCCCTGATGTGCTAAGCATGGTTTCTGAAAGGGGAAGTGACGCCCATATCTATGACAATCATTTGAAAAAACAGAAAGGTCAACATTGAAGGAAAATCCCTAATTTAGAGGTTCAAAAGAACCTTTTGTGAAGTAATGACTCTGATGGGCTGTGGCATTTGTCAGAAGGTTTTGTCACAGATAAACACCTAACTCAGAAATGGGAAGCCAAGGGTAAGGGAGATGGCGAGAGCTGTGGAAGCCTCTGGGAAGGGTCATAACCAGCCTTGGTCACTGCGCTCGAACCACAAACCAATACACTTTGAATGATTAGTGTAGACATTCACCCTCGGGGAGGAAGGGAGCTTTACCCAGCCTCTGGAAGGCAAGGGCAGTGTGTGCTTAAATGCATTCGAGGAAATAACAGCAGAAAAGGCAAATGTAATATACCTACATGCAAAAAAGTAAAAGAATAGAAAAGAAAGGAAAATGGCAAGTCCCAGAATTTTGAAAAAAATTCAACCAAAAATGACAAATAGCTAAAAAAATTGTATTTAATTTATTTAAAAAAAAAAAAAAAGAAGAGCAGGAATTCCACTTCAGTGGAAATCAGACAAAGGCAAATTAAAGCAAGAAGATGTCAATTCTCTGTTGTCAAATTAACAACAGTTTTAAAGGTTAAAAGTATGTAAGATCCCATGCTGATGAGGGTGGGTAATATGGGCATCCTCAATACATAGATGTGCAAATGTGAATTTATATATACACATACACACACACACACATATATATGAAATTAACAATATATAGCAGAAATTTTTGAGTATTCAAGACCTTTGACCCAGTAATTCTATTTCTGAGCATCTATGTTAGAAAAACGATCCTTAAAAAAATTTTTTTTGAAACAACTTAAACTTTCAATACTATTGGGATGATTAAGTAGATGACATCACTTAAAATAGTATTATAAATATTTACAATGATATTTATAAAGACCTTATTAATAAAGACTATCAAAAGCACATAAATGCTTATCACATAATATCAAGTGAAGAAAAATCAGGAATGAAACTGCATGTATATTTAGAATCCAAACTTTGTAAAATAAAAATTAAACGGAGTAAAAAAGACAACAAAGAAATAACACAACATGTGAAAATTGGCTGGAGGTGATTGGAACTACCAGCGATTTATGAGTTTTCTTCATTCTCATCATCCAAGATTTCTTTAATACTTAATGATGAAAAACAAAGTAAGCTTTTTTTTTTGACAGGCAAAAAATAAAAAAGGTGCGTGTCAAATACTCTGCAATTTCTATATCATAAATAATAAAGTGCAATGTTGCCCAGCACACTCCTGACACACCTAATGCACTTTGTCTTTCTTCCCCAGAAAGTAGTCTTGCCACCGCACTTTATTAGGATGGAAGTGGGGTTTCAGCCAATATGCTTAACAAACTCCTGTAGTGCACAAATGTTAGCAAACCCAAACAGAAGAAAAAGAAGGCAAGAATACACTAAGAAGATCAATATGTTTCTAGTGAAACATATATAAAGCCCCATCAACTTGATATTTATAGAAATACAACAGTAAGATAGAAGCATCTCGGGAATTCCCTGGTGGTCCAGTGGTTAGGACTCCACCCTTCCACTGCAGGGGGCATGTGTTCAATCCCTGGTCAGGGAACTAAGATCATACAAGCTGCGCAGTGCGGCCAAAAATCCCCCCAAATTTTTTTAATTAAAAAAAAAAAATGCAAAAAAAAAAAAGATAGAAGCATACTTTCTTGGCCTGGCCTTAAAAGAAATAAAATCTAGAAATGTTGAAAAGTGGGCAAGCTAGAAAAGGACACCTTAAAAGCAGATATTTTAAAAAATCTCAAAGGAGGTTAAAATATTCTTACCTCAAAAGAAATATGAACATGATACATAAAATTTCTCTGTGAATTTGGTGATAAGAGCCTGCTGTCTCCGGAGGAAAGTGAACCAACTTTTGGAATTTAAATGTCCATTCCTTCACTTGCTGGCTGGATGTACCTCTGCAAGTCACTTCATCTCTTCCTGGAGGCTCAGTCTCCACATCTGTAAAATGGGAAAAGCATGCTACCTCCCCGGGTTGTTGCCAGGAGCCACTGCTTATTACTGCTTATCTATTAAGCACTCCCTCTCTGCCAGCACTGGGCAAGGTGCTTCACCTGCCTTATCTTTTTTTTTTTTTTAATTTTTTTTTTTTTTGGCTGTGTTGGGTCTTCGTTGCTGTGTGCAGGCTTTCTCTAGTTGCAGCAAGTGGGGGCTACTCTTCGTTGCGGTGCGCGGGCTTCTCACTGCGGTGGCTTCTCTTGTTGTGGAGCACGGGCTCTAGGTGCATGGCTTCAGTAGTTGTGGAGCACGGGCTCAGTAGTTGTGGCTCACGGGCTCTAGAGCACAGGCTCAGTAGTTGTGGTGCACGGGTTTAGTTGCTCCATGGCATGTGGGATCTTCCCGGACCAGGGATCGAACCCGTGTCCCCTGCATTGGCAGGCGGATTCTCAACCACTGCACCACTAGGGAAGCCCTGCCTTATCTTAATTAATCAATAATAAGATAGCGAATGTAAAGGTGTATGGGTTTTACTGAATTCTACTTTATTTCCCCTTGGTGAATTGGTTTGGTTTTTGTTTTTTGGGTTTTTTTATGCAGTATAGTTGCTTTACAATGTTGTATTAGTTTCTACTGTACAGCAAAGTGAATCAGCTATACGTATATCCCCTCTTTTTCGGCTTTAAAGAAACAGCCTACATGGTGAATGCTAGACCACAGGTAGCAGGAGTCCAAAACAGGTCACTTGGTCCAACTCCCTGCCCTCAGGCAGGTCTGGAGTTCTCCAACAGGTCTAATATGCCTTCCTTCAATCAGCAGGAATTTATTGAGCACCTACTGTGTGCCAGGCCCAATGCTGGCGACATAACTATAGACAAGACAGCAGTGGGCCTCTTGGTCCTGGAATTTACAGTCTGGTGAGGGAGACAGACCAGAAAACAGGTCTTTGCAACACAGGCTGACTTTTGAACCATAACAAATCCCAGCTTCACCATTTACTACTCACATGACCTTGGCCAAGTTAATCCACTTCTCCATACCTCAGTGTCTCATTTGTAAAGAGTGGACAATAGCAGTTCCCACTTTTTAGAGGGTATCTGAGAGGCTAAAATGAACTAAGATGTATAGACCACTTAGGACAATGCCTGGCACATATGAAGGCCTTAGAAGTGATTGCTATTAGTATTAGTCTGTATTAATGTTAGTATTAGCTTTGGTATTAAGATCAGGATTAACTTTAGGATTACCGTAAACTAAGCACTGGAGATACAGAACGAATACACCTAATCAGCCTGGAGATGGGAGTGGGTGGGGAAGACTTCCTGGAGGAAGTGACATTTAAGCTGAGCCCGGAAGAATGACTAGGAGTTCCCTTGGTGAGTGCAATGGTGGAGACGTATTCTTGGAAGAGAGAACCACGTGTGCAAAGACTCAGAGCTGAGAGAAAGCAGAAGGCGTACAGTTAACTTAAAGATTTCTGGCATGGAGGATGCACACAGGTGGAGAGAAACGTGGTAAGAGGTGAGGTTGTTGAGGGCGGCAGAGGCAGAGCCCAAAAGGCATATGAGCCAACGTGGAGAGTTTGGACTCCATCGTGAGGTCACGAGGGCTTTCGGTAGGGAAGTTACAGGAGCAGATTTGTGTTTTAGAAAGCCCTTTCAGCTGGCCCCGGGCAGAAGAACTGAAGGAGGGTTGGCTGGAGGCAGGGAGTCCGGGAGGAGGAGGTTGCCTTCATCCAGGGGAGGGAGGATGGCGACC
Organism: Balaenoptera physalus; assembly: GCF_965194825.1. NCBI lineage: Eukaryota > Metazoa > Chordata > Mammalia > Artiodactyla > Balaenopteridae > Balaenoptera > Balaenoptera physalus. The sequence continues at coordinate 27,187,271 of NC_138890.1, forward strand.
CGAACTGGCAATGAGATGGAGAGAAGGGGGCAGGTCCAAGAGATTCAGAAGACTGAGGAGGGCGGATCTGCAGAACCTGGAGGCAGAGGGGGCGAGAAAGAGGAGCGAGCCAGGGGCGGCGGGCTCCTGGCTTGAGTGACAAGGACCTGAAGATCTATTTTTAACTTCTCATGTTTGGAGTCTGTATCCATGACAAGATAATGAGGTTCTTGGAGGGCAGGGACTGTTTTAAGCATCTGTGAATCCCCGGGGCCTGGTACACAGTGGGCGCTCAATGAATGTCTCCTCCATTCGGGCCCCTCCCGGCCACCAGTCGTTCCACTGGGCTGAGCCCCTGCCAAGGCCTTCACCACAGAAAACCAAACCGCAGTGGGTTTCCAGAAATGTGGAAAACATCCCCTCAGGAATCCAGACGTCCCCACGGCTCTCCTGTGCAGCGGAGAGGTGGCAGGAGGGGGAAGCTGGGCTGGTGAGGAAGGCTCGGAGCTGGAGGCCACCGCTGCCCGGGAGGGCTGTAAGTGGCCCATGGGGAGTGCCTGAAAGAGGGGTCATGGAGGGAAGAGCAGACCTAGAGGGCAGGTGTGCAGAGGATCTGGCACGCGGGCTCTCCAGCACTCAGGGCTACCGAGTAAGGCCAGGACAGGCAGTAAAAATCTCACCCATCCCCACCTCCAACACACACACATAGACCACCTTCACACCACCATTTATGGAGCATCTGTGAGGGGCGGCCATTGGGCTAGGCACTCTGCACACAGTGTCTCCCATGATCCTCTGCAGCCCTGAGACTCAGGGATGATTGACAGATGAGGAAACTGAGACCCGGAGAGGTAAACTCACTTGCCCAAGATCGCACACAGCCAATAAGGGAGGGTTTGGAGCTTTGAACCCAGGCCTGTGTGGTCCTAAACCCCTTCTTTTAACCACGGGTCCAAAAGGTCAAAGCTTGGAGCTGGTGGCCCATGAGGTCAACTCAGTGTGCAGACATGTTTTGCTTGGACCCAAGGCTGCTTTAAAAAGTGGGAAATTTCACATAAAAGTCCAGGTTTCCGGCTTCTGGTTAGAAACCAGATCTGGCAACCCTGGACCCACCTTTCCTCAGGAGCACAAGTAACTGGGCTGAGGAGTGGCTGCCCCTCAGCCCAGGCTTGTGTTCACCACGCCCCCACCTCAGCCCGCATTCCTCATCGATGTCCCCCGCCTGGCCCCTGAAAGCACCTGAGTTCTGACTCTAGTAGGCCTGGGAGCACACTCTCAGGAGAGAGACCCAGATCATAATGTGGAGATTCTGAGCCCCCTTCCTCAGCATCCATGTGTACCCCTTTATCTCTCTTCCTGTGTGAAGTACATGATCTTTAAAGTCAGGCCTGGGGCCCATGGCTTCCCCTTTCTGAGCCTCAGTTTTCTCATCTTTAAAATGGGGATGTTAGACCAATCTAGCTCTTGTCACATTCTGACCCAAAACTTACACACTGGCACTTTGCCTGTATATTAAGCTTAGCCAGGATTAAATAAAGTTATTTTTTCACATAAAAGCCAGGGCTTCTAATTTATCACATCCCCTTGCACATGAGGTCAGTTACATAAATGGTCACTGAACTGAATGCAAAAGTTTGTTTTTCTTGTTCTGTTTTCTTGACACATGAGGGACGATAGGAAAGGGTAGCATTTAAAGAGGTGGAGAACAACGTTAACCAAAATTTGTGAAGGGGTGTATAAAACTAATAAATAATAAAATAGAAAAAAATTTTTAAATAAAATAAAATGGGGATGTTAGTACTTGTCTGCTAGGGCTATGGAAAGAATTCATGTGCTTCCAAACTTTGGGTTTAGGCCCCATACACCTCCTCTTTCCCCCTTCTGTGGAATAAAATAGGTTCAGGAGGTGCTAGTAGTCACTCAGGCCCAGAACAGGCAACACCGGTCAGAGTGTAACTGGAACAGGCCAGGTTTGTGGGTGTCCCCTGGGCTGGATGAGGTGCCACCTCTAGGCTCCCGCAGCCCTTGGGCTGACCCTCTCCTAAACCAAGCCTATGGACTTGCAGGTTCCTTCTGTGTCTGTGCCCTCTTCAGAATGCACACTCTGTGAGGCCTATGACCATGTTTTCTTCCCATCTGTACCCTGCAGGCTCACTGTATGTTAATAAGATCTCTTAGTAATGCAGGGCCCGAGGCTAAGTCCTTGGTCCTTTTCCCTTCACTGTCTACACTCACTCACTTTGTGATCTTTCCAGTCTCAAGGCTTTAAACTCCATTCATACACCAGTGATTCTCAGATCTATATATCCACCCAGACCTGCTCCTGACCCCAGACTGCATACCTAACTGCCTACTCAACATCACCACTTAGATATCTAGTGCACATCTCAGACTCAACATGTCCAAGCCTGAACTCTTAATCTTCCCACCCCAAAAGGCTCCACCCACAGACTTTCTCCTCTCAGGTGGTGGCAACTCCATCCTTCCAGCTGTTCAGTCATAAAGCCACAGTGCCATCCTTCATTTCTTGCCTGGATTATTGCAATAGCTTCCTAGCTGATCATCACCCTGTTCCTACACTTACATCTTGACAGGCTGTTCTCTACACAAGAGCCACAGCGATCCTTCTAAAACTGAAATCAATTGTGTCTCTCAATTGTTTTGACCCTCTGGTCAAAACCCTGCAATGATGCCCTCTTGCTCAGAGTAGATGCCAGAGTTCTTAACAATGGCCTACAAAGCCTTCCATGGCCTGGAGCCCTCCCTGACCTTGTTTACTGCTCTCTCCTGCACTCAGAGTTTCAGTGACTTGCACAAAAGCAGCCAACTAGTAGGTCAAAGAACAAGGACTGGAACTCAGATCTGTTTTGACTTCAAGGCTCTCAATCCTTCTACTGCAAAGCACAACTTCCTAGCAAGTCTCATTGCTTTCCCTGGACTGCAGTTTCCTCATCTATAAAATAAAGATACTCCCTCCCACCTGAATTACAGAGGAGACAGGATTAGATACTTTCTAAAGCTACATTCCAACTCCGATATTTGATAAATCTGAATGGGACTTGAGCAGGAGCTCTGTTCTAATCATTTCATATCTCTGGTGCCTGGCACTTAGCAAACACAGGATGGATGGGTAGATGAATACGTGGGTAGAAGGATGGATGGATGGATGGATAGATGGACAGATGGATGGATAGAAGGTGGGTGGATGGATGGAAGAGTGGGTTGTGGATGGATGGATAGATAAGTGGAAGATGGATTGATGGATGGACGGATGGATGGATGGATGGTAGGTGGGTGGATGGATGGATGGCTAGATGGAAGGTGGATGGATGAATAGATAGGTAGATAGATAGATAAATGGATGGTTGAATAAAGGAGTAAATTAATGAATTAATTAATGCATAAAGGCAACTCAGAGAGCTGAGAATAGGAGAAAATATTGCTGAAGGGTTGCTTCCTGGACTTCTGATTTGGAGTTGGAGGACGGAGATAATACCAAACACAGGAAAGCCTCACTTACTTACCAAACACTCAACGGGAGACCAAATTTTGGGATGTCAATGGGATGGGAGCCAATGGATCAACAAGAGACAGGTTGCGACAGAGGACAGAGCACAGACTTTAGGGTTAGAAGGACCTGCGTTCAAATTTTGTCACTGCAGCTTAATAGCTATGTGACACCAAGCCCCAGTTTTCTCAGGGACATTGGGGATAATATAATCCCTGCTCTCTTGGGTTCATTGTGAGGACTAAAGGAGATAGTATATCGATATGTATATTAAAGTGCCTGGCACCTAATGGGTGTGTAGAAATGGTGCTGCCATCATGGTTATGAAAGGCCTAAACCAAGGAGAGGGGCCAGGCCAGGTCTGGCACCTCAGAGTGGACTCCCTGTCTTGGTGCTGCCTGTGAAGCTTAGATGAGAGGTGCCAGAAGCAGACAGAGGCCACGTGCTCTGTAACTTCCCATCTCCATTCGCTCTGTGGTCCAGCTGGCCGGGGCCTTGTAGAGTACACAGGTCTGCCTCCGTGCAGAGCAGGCCTGGCTGCATCCCTCCCTGACAGGTTCAGAGGGCCCTCTTACGGGCCAGCCACCTGTCCTGTCCCACCTGACTTAATGGGAGAATTTGGCCTTGGGATCCAGAGCCCCAACTTCTCAGGAAGCTCTCAGACATGAGGAACTTTCCATCCACATTACAGGAATTTTTTGCAGCAAAGGAAAAAAACTGCAAACCTTCATCATTTGGCCTCTGGGAGAATATTCCTTTTATGTGAAACTGGCAGGGAGGAAAATTCAAGATTCCTTCTCCTTCGCCTAATTGATATCAACATGAAATATTCTGGTGTTGTTTTAATAAGACTTTGGTTTTCCAGCAAGAGTAGGGGAAAAAAAGAAAAAAGATCTTCTCCTGGACCAGAATATTTTTAGCGAAAATATTTTGCTTGCATCCTCCCCACCCCCTCCCTTCCCTGTTCCTGCCCTGGCTTCAAAGGCACAGCAGTGCCGTTCTGGGGTGCTAAGCGGCCGCCGGCCCACACTCAGCAGCCCCCTCCTCCCCTTGCATGGCAGGCCAAGCCAGGAAGATATTTTTTCCAGAAACGGCATCTGGCTCCTTGGCCGGCACACAAGCAGTTGTGCTGGCAGCCGGGGCTGGCCGGGGTCTGTCGTGTGTTTAGGCTGCTGCCTCTTCTGACTCTCTCCCACAGACACGATGTTCTCTCTCCTAGGCTGGGCCCCTCCTGCCCTCACCCCTTGAGAGGGCGGGGAGACCTCAGAGCGGGTGAGAGCTTTGCCCCTTGCCTCTCAACAGAGTTTGATGCTGGAGAGCCACCTGGGCTCCATCTCTTGCTAACTTGACTTTGGGCAGGTGGGTTAACCTTTCTGAGTCCTCAGTTTCCTCAGTTGGGAAATATAAGTCATCACCATCTCCACAAATTATTCTGCCTGTCTGATCTGGCCAGGAGCGGACTTTTCAACTGAGTATCTTACACTCTTCCCGTCATATATGAACCCTCCACCCCTCCCCGCAAGCGTGAACTCCTTTGCTTTCTCAAGCCTCCAGAATCTTTGCAACCCTAGAGCTTTTGCACTTGCTGAACCCTCTTCACCCAACTTTCAAACAGCTGGTCCCTTCTTGCCCTTCTAGTTGCCACTCAAAGGCCACTCCCTCCGAGAGGCTTTCCCTGACTTCTCCACCTCAAGCAGCCGCTTGAGCTGCTATCACATCTCCCCGGAGCTCTACTTCAGAGCACTTATCACAACCTGCTCTGTGTATTTAGTATTCAGTATTTGGTATTCTTCACCCCTCTCCCACCCCCTGCTTAGGGGCTCCATGAGAGCAGGAAATTGGTCTGTTTCGTCCATCACTGTGTCCAGAGAATGTCACACAGGGATTTCCCAATGGCATGTGGATGAATTCAGGGACTCCCAGGCCCACTGGAGATGCCTCCTGATTCTCTCTTCAACAGCCATCAGGAGTCATAATGGCCCCAGCCCAGCCCCTCAGAGAGGGGCAATTAGAAGGAGGCTAACATTCATTATGTGCCCCTGACATAACACATCAAGACTGCCCCTAATATCACTTTCCTCTTCCTCCCAACCCTGCAAGGTAGGAATGATAATCACTGATTTACAAAAGAGGCTTCTGAGAAGCTGAGGTGCTGACCTGCTGTCTCACAGCTAGGACGTGGCCAGCTCAGCCTAACCCCGTGGCCCCCTTTCTTCTACCCCCCATGGCCGGTCCTGCCACCATGTTAGCTGGAGGCTCAGGCATGACGCCACGATAAATATCAATGACAGCCTCCACACAGAGTCTCCTGTGCCATGCCAGGTGTTCTCCGTCCATCATCTTGTGAAACTCACGACAGCACTGCAGGTGCTGATCACGAGACCCCACTATGTAGAGGAGGAAACAGGCTCATGGGGATGAAGTGCCTTCCCTGGGTGCACACGGGAAGCAGGGAGTTCCCCAGGTACTCAATGGAATGGCCTCACTACCAGAGTGAGATCCTTCTGAGTACCTTTAATGTCCATGGTTGATCACACAGCTAGAATGGGTCTGTGCTCAGTCATCACATGGATGGATGGGTGGATGGATCCCAGAGCAAGATATGCATCTTGGTCTCCCTGGATAACTGGAACCAAGGTCCCCATCCTGCCTCTACTCCCCACTCCAGGCCTAGAGAGGGTCTAAACCCCATGGATGTCCACATGCCCGCTTCAAGCTGTGTGGCCTCCCCTGGGGGCTCACCCCACAGTGAAACCATTGCAGCCAGCCCAAGAGGCTCTCAATCTCCGCCCCCCTCATCCCCCCAGAGGGGCCAGAGATCAGAAATGACACCCACGGCTAAGTAAATCTAGTTCTCCAGCCACCTTCTGTGTGGCCACCCAACTCCACCTGTCCTTGAGACATCGGAGTGATGATGTTGCACAGCACCCCTGAGTCTGCAGAGAACCTGAGGCACAGAGAGGGGAAGGCACGTGTCAAGGTCACTCATTCTTGGGTCCTAAGGCTAAGCTTGTCTGGATAGGAAGGACTTCAAACGCTGTTTTGTGCCCAAGCTGGTGGGACCCAGCAGTTACCCGTATCCCCTGCCACGGGTACGTTGTTACAGCTCCTTCTTTGCAAATGGCAGTGTTTGGGACCTAGACGCAGCCCTAGTGTCTATGGAAGGGGAGGCCGGTCAGCCTCAAGACATCGTCTTTTTTCACGGGCAGCCCCAGTCAGCTCACCAAACACGAGGAGACACATCTAGCATGGTTTTCTAGGCAGGCGACAAGGCTGGAATATTCCTCAAGTCAAGCAGAGTGTCACTTTGTTTGCCCACCCTCACCTCGTCTTTGAGTTTAAGCCCACGTTCCAGCCTCAGGTACCCTGCCGGCATTCCAGCAATGCTACAGCACCCTGCAAGGCCTTCAGAAATGCCATCCCTTCCACCCAAAATGCCCTTCCCTTTCAGCCCTTGAGGAATTCTTGCTCCTCCTACAATGCCGGGCTCCAGTGTCCCTACCTCTGAGCCTTTTCTCCTACCTGGCCCCTCCCACCTCTCTATCCCAGCTCTCTGCTCCACGACAGCCTGGCTCTGGGGTTGCTTCCCCGGCTGTGAGCTCGCTGCTGTAGAAACCTTGTCCAACAATCTTGCTACCCCTCCTCCCCGCACCAGTCCCAGGACCTGGCACACTGGGGAGCCCGGTCCCCGATGTCCTGATTCTCCGAAGGCTTTATTTCTCCTGAAGTTGCAGGGGGTCAGTCTTGAGACGTGATTCATTTACAAATGCTCTTGCTAATTTGGAGGAGTCCTCTGAACTGCAGAGAAATGCAGCCTTAACCACGTTTTTTCAGATGATCCGCTAGGGGCCGGGGATGATTAAGCGGCATTGTTTCACATCAGATTATTCTTCTCTCTCTGGTCCCTAAAACCTCCCAGGCCTGCTCACAGCTGTCTCCTCGGCACCCAACACCAGCCTGGCACATGCATCCTTGCAGAATGAAGAAATGAACAAATGCAGCTCTCAGCTCAGCAGCCTCTGAGCTGTCCAAATTTGCAGCTTCCCGTCCCCTATGGCAACAGAGTGCAAATATCACGGGTTTGGAGCTGAAGAGGCTCGGGGTGGAATCCTAGTTCTGCCTCTTCCCAGAGTGGGAAAGCATAATTCTGGAATTTGTTTGAGACTTAAAGGTGTGACTGGGGCCTCGAAAGGCTCCGTCCCGCCCCAGGTTGCCCTGCCTGCCGTTGCCGGGGCAGGTGGGTCTGGGAGGGCCCGGCGGGCCATTTCCTCCCTTTCCACCCGGCCCGCCCTCAGCAGCCAGCTGTGTGGCAGACATTCCTGGGCCTGCTCATTGATATTCAGGAATGGAACTCGAGCCGCTCCGGGTGCCCAGAGCGGGCAGGCACTCAGGGCCTCTGCCTGGGCCCTTCCGCCCTGTATTGGGAGCGTCTAAACACCCTCACCAGCCAGAGGGAGCGCCCCAGGCCATGGACACCCGAAGCTGGGTGGCCAGGGAAACTGAGGCCTCCAGTGGGGACCACTCGCCCCAGGGCACTCAGGAGTCTGGGGGCGTGCGTGGCCGCGGTCTCCTGACTCCCCGTACGGTGCCCGTTCTCAGGCAGCCCTCGGAGCTATACCGCGTCCCTGAGCTTCCTGCTCCTCCAGGTGCTTCCGAGGCTTTCCCGGCTCCACGCTGCTCTCCGGAGGCCCCGGGAGGCCCCACGGAGGGAGGGGGGCCAGATCTCAGGCTGGAGGCTGGCTGGCCTTCCCACACCGTCTCAGCGGGAAGACTGACCCGGAGGCTCCTCCCTCACAGCCTCCGTTTGCCAAGCCCTCACCTCACACCTCCGGGTTTTTGCAGATGGGCCTTGTTTTTCCTTGGGGTGTAAAAGAGCCGGTCATTGCAGGGGCCTCCTTCCCTCCAGGCAGCTGGCTCAGGCCAGCCTCAAACTCCCAGCTCCCGAGGAGACAGGCCCCTGACCCAGGGGTCAGATGATGAGGAGTGGGGGGCACCCTCCCAGAGCCAGCTGGGACCAGCCCCAGGGGGCCCAGCCCTGGGACTCAGGCCCGCTCGCCAGGAGGAGGCATAACAGCCCATCCAACCCCCCCTGGAGCGCCACTTAACCATCCACCACCACCATCTTGAAGCTTCTGGTCACACCTCCTGGCCTCAGCTGAATCCCACTGGGCCCGGGTGTCCACCCTTCTCCAAGGCACCGGAGGGACTGAGGGCAAAGCCTCACATGCCTGAAGGATGGCCCATCCCCTCAAGTCCTCATCCCCATACACCCCGTGCAGTCTCTCCCCTGGCCCAGACTCCCACCTCTCCTCCTTCCAGAACCTTCTCAGGGTGCATTCCAGAACTCCAGCTTCATGAACAGCACACTCCATCACACACACAGCCTTCTCCTCTTCTCAGATCCTCTGTTCCCTCGCTCCATCAGAGCTGTCCCTTCCTTGAGGACATGCCCCCCACCCCGCCCTCCCAAGGGGAGGCTGAGTTTCCTGTCACACCTCAGAGGAAGAAGGTGGAGGTGGCACCATCTTGCTCCCCATGGCTACTTCCTGACCTTGGCTTCTCCACCCTCTTCTCAAAGCAGGCTGCTTCTTTGGGGTTCAGGCTGACGGGCTGCATCTCACCCCCATTACTATCGCCCACCAGCCTCACTGAGGGCTCCCTTCTCAACCTGCCTCTGGCCACTGCCCTGGGTCACTTGGACGTCCCAGCCAACTCCTCGGCCTCCTCGACCTTGGATTTCCTCATCACCAATGCCCCTCCGCTCCAAATCAGTTGTCATAAATTGTCATCACCAGAAATGCAAGCACTCAAACATGGCGTTCTCCAGCTGCAACCCTCTGTCTTTGTGGCTCACTTGTCCCAAAGCCCACTCCGTCTCCACCACCCAGAACAGTCCTCACACGCACCCACTGATTCTAGCATCTCTCTACTCCCCACCTACCTGAGTTCCTGTACCTCTCCTCCAGCCAGATCCCATGGCCTGTCAGTGCCATCACTACATTCTCTCCCCTTCCAGCCCTCTCTGCCTCCATCACCCTGACCTGGCTGAAGCATGAGCCCGGATGCCACACACCGCCCCCCCCAATTCCTCTGCTCCTGCCTTGAGCTCAGCTGAAGAAACTCACCCAGCCAGGCAGATGGTCTCTGGAGTCACCGTCCCTCCTCTGCAAGGGGTGACCCCTCTGCCGGCAGGCTCACCCCTCCGCTCCAGCCAGCTTGCCTTCCCTCCCTCCACGATAGCTATTTCATTGCTCCTTCGAACTCCTCAGCCCTCTGGTCGCCGTTCCTCCTTCACTCTCACCCTTGCCCAAGCTCCGTCCACTTTCCCTCAAGAGCTGAGCGTGTCTTGATCTTCATAAGAAGACGGAGGCCTTCAGATGTGAGTCCCTGCGTCTCCCCCAGCCAAATCCCTGCTGTCCCCTGCACTCCTTCTCTCCTCTCACCATGGAGATGGTGGCCAAATGGCCACCCAAGGCCAGCCCCCCAGCTGGGCTGCCCCATCCCATCTCCCCTGTCGGTCTGACTCCCATCAATGTACTCCGTCCTGAATCTCCATTTTCTCCTTCTCTGCTGGGTCGCCTTTGTCATCATTTTTAAATGTTCCTATCTCTTCCATCTTAAGAAAAAAGGGAGGAAAAATGCCCTGAACTTCATTCCCTTTCTCAACCAAATTTTTCAGAAGAGTTATCTACACTCTCACCTCCCCACCACGCTTTCACTTTCAACCCACTTCAATCAAACCTTCAACCCCACATTCCCAGAGGCTGCTCTCGTCCAGTGCCCCAGTGATGGCTGCGTCACCAAATCCAGGGGCTTCATGTCCTGGCCTCCTGGCAGCAATGGTGGTTACCCATCTCTTCCTCGCTGTCCTGGTTTTCTCCTACCTCTGGCTGCTCCTTTGGTCTCCCTTGAGGCTAGGGTGACCAGATGTCTCAGTTTGCCCGGGACCAAGGTGTGGTTGGTCATCCTATTTGGGGTGCTGACTTCTCTGCCTGTATTGAGTGCCCCAAGCTTAGTCTTCACAACTTTTCTCCCCACTCTGCCCTCCTGCTCCGAGCATTGCCTCCCACTCCCGTAAATTAAATAAAATCCACCTGCCAATGACTCCTAAAGGTGGGCCTGCCTCCCAGCCCACTCCTCTGAGCTATTGCCGCTGCCCCCTGAGCTCCTCCAGGGCAGGGTCACACATTACTCCATTCTGTGTCCCCACTGTCTGATGGCCGCACAGGACCTGGGACTCTGTAATGACAAAGGTTGCTAGCACACATTCAGCTTTCGCCATGTGCCCGGCGCTGCTCCAAGTGCCTTATGTGAGCTAACTCATTCAATTCCCCATTTTAGAGGAACGGAAACTGAGGCCACAGCGGAGCAGTGACGTGCCCAGGATCACACCGCCACGAAGCGTGGAGCCAGGATGGGAACCCAAGCAACCCGGCTATATAGTTCACCTGCCTGATCTCCTCAGTCTGAAGCCCCTCCCTTGTATAGCAGGGAGGTACCCTTGTTTATTGAGTTGAGTTGAACAGAGGTACCTCCCCACCAGAGTAAATGCAGAGATCCTAGAGTTCAACCAACCTCCTCCTGTTCTTAGAACTGTAGCCAGAGATACCATTTGCCATTTCTAAAGAAATATGTAAGGGAGTGGTTAAAGTTTAATCTGGAGGCAGACATTCCTCGGTTTTGAATGCCAGCATTTCACTTACCAGCTCTTGGACCTTGCTCAAGTAAGGTGTTTATTTCATACCTCAGTTTTCTCGTCTTTAAAATGGGAGATAGGCAAAGTAAAGATGAAATGAAAAGAATACACATAAGGCCCTTAACACAGCAGCAGGTACACAGCCAATGAGCAACAAATATTTACTGAGCATGTACTATGTACTAGGCGCTGAGCTGAATGATGGGGTACAGATTGATGAACACAGACTGGGCAGGGGTAGGAGCATTTGTGATCATGGGTGTAGGAAAATCCCTGAGGAAAACCAACCCCTGCAAGATTTGGTTGCTTTGACAATAGAGTTGCTGAGCTGTGCCTAGTGCCTGGGGTGAAGAAACTTGTTCCTTTGCTCTTACACCTCTGTGCCTTTGCACAGGCTTCTCTGCTGAGGTACCTTTCCCTCACCCTTGTCTAACTAGAAAACTTCTACCAAACCTGTAACACCCAGCCTGAGTACTACCCTCTCTGTGAAGCTGCCTCTGATCCCCGCTAAATAGAATCAGTCTCTCTTTCCTCTGGCTACTCTTACCAAAGTAACCCCATCCATTCACAAATTCAGTAAATACATAGAAGATAGATCAATTGATCAATAGATAGGTAGACCAATCAACAAACAAACATTTGCTGACTGCCTACTTTGGACACTAAGGTTACAAATAATACCTAAACACTAACATCTATTGAGTATTTATTATTAGCCAGGCAGTTTTAAATGTTTTATGTATAATTTTCACAACAACACTAAGAGATAAGAGCTATGATTATCCCCATTCTACAGATGGATACACTGAGGTACAGAGAAGTTAAGCTACTTACCCAGGTCTCACAGCTAGTAAGTGGCGAAGCCAGGATTGCTGCCTGGGCTCTTACCCACTCTATCATACTGGCTCTCGCAGGCTGGATGAGTCAGTTCTTGCCCTTGAGTTTCAGCCACATCCACTGCTTATTTCTAGGGTGGTTTGCCTGGAGCTGAAGGGTTTCACAATGAGCGACACTCTCAGTGCTAAATGTGGGAAAGACCTGGCTAAACCAGGACAGGTTGATCACCTTGGTCTTCCCTCAGAATATCCTGGAACCAGATTCACGCCCATGTCTGTAGACTCCACACCCACCCTCCCAAGCAGCCTCCAAAGGAAAGAAAGAAGCTGTGTCCAAGTGGGATCCTGTCCAAAGGCAGGGAACCCCTCCTGGCTGCTTGTCTGGACCCTCCCAGTCCCCAAGGCCTGCAGGCTGTCGGAAATGGACATGAGGAGGGGCTGGCCCGGGGCCTGCAGGCCAGGGAGGTGACTTCAGAGCAGGTGCTGGGCTCACCTCATCCCCAGAGCCAGGCTGAGTCACTGCCGAGGGGCACGCTTCCTACCTCAGCCCACTCCCTGTCCCCAGGCCTCCCTCAGCAGGGCTGAGGTGATGCTTTTCCCAGTTCAGGCAGGAACTGGGGGGCCTCGGGCCTGCCTTCTCCCCGGTGCCAGCTGGCCCTTCTGAGGTGAAGGAGAGGAACGCCATCCGGTCAGGCTAGGATTTCTCCCCTCTGCCCATCTCCTCCTCCTCCTTGGCCCACTCTCTGGCCCTCGGGATCCACTCAGACACCCTCCTCCTCTATAGAAAGCAGTTACTTAAAGCTGAAGGGAGGGACAAAATTCTAGAAAAAAAATGAGAAAAAAGAACGGGGTAAATAGCACCAGGCCTGGAAAGAAAGAGCCTTCAGCAAATGCTGAGTCCATCCATTAGCGTAAAAATATGTCAAATGGTCCCTAGCTTAAAAATAATAAACTCCGGGCTTCCCTGGTGGTTCAGTGGTTAAGAATCCGCCTGCCAATGCAGGGGACACGGGTTCGATCCCTGGTCCGGGAAGATCCCACATGCCGCGGAGCAGCTAAGCCCGTGCGCCACAACTACAGAGCCTGCGCTCTAGAGCCCGCAAGCCACAACTGCTGAAGCCCGCGCGCCTAGAGCCTGTGCTCCGCAACGACGAGTAGCCCCCACTCGCCGCAACTAGAGAAAGCCTGCACACATCAACAGAGACCCAACGCAGCCAAAAAAAATAAAATAAAATAAACTCCTTGGCTCCCACACCCCGCATCAGTGATCACCCTACTTCTCTTCTCCCCTTACAGTAGAATATGCCTCAAGAGTCTGTGTTCACTCTGCACCTCCTTGCCTCCCTTTCTCCTGACCCTACTTCCATCATCCCCACCTTCCATGACTGCTGCATTTCTATAACACTAAAGTTCTCCAGTAGGCGATGTGAAGCCCTCCCCCTCCCCTCCCCCTCCCCTCCCCCTCCTCCTCCACCACAATACCCCAACAACGTTAGGCTCAGGTGATCCCCTCCCTCCTTCTTTTTATAAAAAAATTATTTATTTATTTATTTATTTCGGCTGCGCTGGGTCTTCATTGCTGCACGCAGGTTTTCTCTAGTTGCGGCGAGCGGGGGCTATCTTTCATTGCAGTACACGGGCTTCTCACTGTGGTGGCTTCTCTTGTTGTGGCTCACGGGCTCTAGAGCGCAGGCTCAGTAGTTGTGGCGCACGGGCTTAGTTGCTCCGTGGCATGGGGGATCTTCCCAGACCGGGGCTCAAACCCGTGTCCCCTGCATTGGCAGGAGGATTCCTAACCACTGCGCCACCAGGGAAGCCCTCCTCCCTCCTTCTTGACACCTGCTTTACACTTAGCTTCTGGACCCACTCTCCCTGGTTCCCCTCCTGCCCTCAGACCACGCCTGTCTTCAGTCCAGACCTCCTTCAGACTTGCTTCTCTTTAATATCACAGATATACACCTACATCAAGATCTCTGCACTTCTAACTCTGTCTATTTATCCCCCAAATATCTACAGAGCTGCCTCCGAAGCACCTTCTGCAACCACTTCACATAAAGTAGCATACACCTTCATAAACACCTACCCACAAAACTTGCTATATTTCTCTTCATATTATTTATCACAGCCTGTTATTTTATATATTTATTTGCTTATATCTCATAGAATATAATCTCCTTCTTTCAGGGCAGGCCCTCTACTTTATATACTGCTTTAGCTCCAGGTCCTCTAATAAATACGTATTATATTTAATATAATTATAAATATATATAATATATTCCTTTAACATACACACATGCTATATGCTCTGGTGCTATGCCAGAGCAGTACCTGGCATGGAGCAGGCACATGGTACATGTTTGCAGAATGGATGAATGGATGAATGGATGAATGGACAAAGTAATAAATAATAAACAAATAAAGAAGCATTTGAATAATGAGTGAATAAATTAATAAAGAATTATGTTAATGACAAATAAAAGGTGGTATATTATGGAATACAAGTCAGCAATTTAAAGGAATTGATTACTGATACATGCAACAACGTGGATGAATCCCCAAATCATTAATCAATGTGAAAGGAGTCAGATGCAAAAGAGGACACACTGTGTGATTCCATTTACGTAAAATTCTAGAAAATGCAAATTAATCCATAAAGGCAGAAAGCAGATCAGTAGTTGCCTGGGGATGAGGTTGGAAGGAGGGATGGACTGCAAAAGGAGTGATGAAATTGTTCTGTATCTTGATTGTGGTGGTGGTTTCACTGGTGCATATACCTGTCGACACTCATCAAATTGTTCACTTTAAATAGATGCAGTTTACAGTACATAAATTATTCCTCAGTTAAATTGATTTTAAATATAAGAAATGTTAGTGAATGAATGAATCAATCCATACATTCACCATCCTTCCCCTACCAATGACTCCGCTGGGCTCCAAACACATAGATGTAACCCAAATTGGCATACCTTAGGTCTTTCTTTCCCAGCCAGACTTTTCCCAATGAGGATGAGAATGGTATTTATTTAGGGGGCTTCCCTGGTGGCGCAGTGGTTGAGAATCTGCCTGCCAATGCAGGGGACATGGGTTCGAGCCCTGGTCTGGGAAGATCCCACATGCCGCGGAGCGGCTAGGCCCGTGAGCCGCAATTACTGAGCCTGCGCGTCTGGAGCCTGTGCTCCGCAACAAGAGAGGCCGCGACAGTGAGAGGCCCGCGCACCGCGATGAAGAGTGGCCCCCACTTGCCGCAACTAGGGAAAGCCCTCGCACAGAAACGAAGACCCAACAAAAGCCATAAATAAATAAATAAAATTAAAAAAAAAAAAAAAAAAAAAAGAATGGTATTTATTTAGTGTCTACTATGCGCCAGACAATTTGGCCATAATTATTTCACTGCTTCCCCACAAAGGCCTTGGGCAATATTATTCCCATTTTACAGATAATGGTACTGAGTCTCAGTAAAGGAAAGTGACATATCCAAAATCATACAGCCCCAAAAATGGCAGTGCCAGGATTCAAACCCAGGTTTCTCAGACTCCTAAGCTATATCATAAACTTTTTCGCACCGAGGCCCCTGATAGAAACTTGGTGTGTGTGTGTGTGTGGGTATGGGTGTGTGGGTGTTTGTGTGCCCTTGTACATGTCTCTCATCTCTCTTGAAGAAAGCGTTGGGGCTTCCCTCGTGGCACAGTGGTTGGGAATCCGCCTGCCAATGCAGGGGACACGGGTTCGTGCCCCGGTCCGGGAAGATCCCACATGCCGCTGAGCAACTAGGCCCGTGAGCCACAACTACTGAGCCTGCGCGTCTGGAGCCTGTGCTCCGCAACGGGAGAGGCCACGACAGTGAGAGGCCCATGCACCGCGATGAAGAGTGGCCCCCGCTCGCCGCAACTGGAGAAAGCCCTTGCACAGAAACGAGGACCCAACACAGCCAAAAATAAATAAATAATTAAATAATTTAAAAAAAAAAAAAGAAAGAAAGCATTGCCTCTGCAAGGGGATGAAATGTGTTTCTCATCATTTTGAAGTATCATGAGAAGATTCAAGGAGAAGCAGTAGCCAGGCCCAGATGTTGTCTTTGGTCCATGGAGGACAAAAAAATCATTCCAGCTGCAGCAAGAAGCTCAGCCAGTGGTGTCTCTTTTGGGACGGGAGGTTGAGGGTTATTCTGTGCCTCAGTGTGGGGCTCAGGGGGTCGTATCAGCAATGTCAGTGATGTGTGTATATTGAAGCTGGGGTGGGAGGATCCAGAAGAGACCTCAGTATGACTCTGCTCTATAAATCATAACCTACCACCCAAGAGTAAGAGAGAAAAAGGGGGAGAGGCAGAGGAATGCATTAAACTGACATCTTTGAAAGCTTAACAATATTCAGGGCACTGTGCCAGACACTTGCATACATATCTCACTTGAGCTTCACAGCACCCTGCCAGGTAGATAGAGTTCTATTTCCCTCTTTTTTAGATAAAGAAACAGAGTCTCAGAGAAATGAAGGAACTTGTATAAATCACGCAAGTGGTTCGTGATAATGTTGCTTTCCTTCTACCAACTCTTTCTTCCATAATAAAGGTCTTGTTATCTTTAGATTTTCCCGATTTAGCATTTTCCCAAAGAAATCCACTACCCAATATATCTATTCACATACCATCCACTCATTTATCCACCCTTCCATCCATTTATACTTGTATCTAATCTATGCACTTAACCATTCGATTATCCACTAATTCTAGCATCCACTCATACATGCATTCACACAGCCATCCATCAGTGCATGTATATATGCATCCAACCACAGATTCACTAGACAACGTCCAACTACCCAACCAACCATTCAACGACTTATTGACCCACCCACATATCAATTAATTACCCATTCATACACACATCCACCTATCTATCTGTCCCTCTACCTATTTGTTCAACCAATCATTCCATGATTCATCCACCCATCCATCCATTCTTTCATTCATCCTCACATCCAAACAGATAACCAACCACATACTATTCACCCACATGTCCAATCATCCACTCTTCATTCCTTGATCAACTCAACCATCCAGCCACCCACTTTCCACATATACAAAAACACATACATGCTGTGATGGCTAATTTCATGTGCCAGGTTAGCTAGGCCATGGTACCCAGATATTTGTTCAAACTGTAGTCAAGATGTTGCTGTGAAGATATTTTTTAATGAGATTAACATTTAAATCAGTAGACTTTGAGTAAATCAGATTACCTTCCATAATGTGGGTGGGCCACATCCAATCCGTTGAAGGCCTTAAGAGGAAAAAACATTGAGGTCCCCCGAGGAAGATGGAATTCTGAGGTTTGTAGATTTGGGAGATATTGAAAGCAGTCTTGGCAAGACTTGGCGACTGAAAGATGGTCGCGTCAAGGAGAACCCTACGTTTCTGGCTTAGAGCTGAGATAAGTGGAGTACCACAGGTGAGAACAAGCAGATGGGAGAGGAAGGGAAGGCAGCGGACAGTTCAAGTTTGGCCACAATGGGTTGGCAGTTCCTGGGGAACCTCTGAGGGGAGACACTGAGCAGATGGGGAGATGTGATCAGCTGGAGAATAAGGAACAGAGAACTGAGGGTAGAGGCTTGAGTTGGAAGGAATGAGTAGGTGACAATCCTATTTGAACTGCGGGGCCTCAGGGCCATAAACAGACTTCTATAGGGGAACAGCAAGGGGATCCCAGAAGACTTGTTTCTGCCCTGGCTGGGGTCCTGACCTCCCCCTGCTCTGAGCTCCTGGGAGGAGTTTGGCCCCTACCAGGGGGGCCTCCAAGCCGTTCCCTCTTTCTCTGGGGTTCATGGAGGGTTCACAGGAGCAGACGGACCCCATAGAGCTCCTGCACAGATGGGAAATGGGGCCATCTCAGGCTGCGGCCAAGGGGTGGGCCCCAGAGCTCCAGCTGGAAACCCCATTTGGGGGCTGCAGGGATATGTGTAAAACTGCTCCCTGGGTGGCTCAGGCTGGTGCAGCTCAGAGAACAAACTGTTGTCTCTGCCATAAATCCCCTCGGCCATAAAGTCCCTTCCCCCCTGACCCCTGGGTTGGGGTGAGCAACTGAGGGCAGGGCAGGGCAGGGTGATGACCTCCTGACTCCGGGGCCACTGGCCTCCCAGCCCACCATGTCTCTCCTTTCAAGGCCTCCTGAGCCTGCTCAGAGCCCGCAACACTGAGGGACACACAGGCCCCGTCTGGGAGTCAGAAGCTCTGGTTCAAGACCCAGCAGTGCCCTGATTTCCCCTTAGGTCATTCTCCCCGTCCGTACCTCAGTTTCCTATTAGCAAATTTTCTTCGAGAATCCCTGTCTTTCCTCTGGAGGGGACTGTGGGTGTCAAAGAAAGGGGCGTTTCGTTAGCAAGCTCCACCATCGTTTAACCTCTCTGGGCCTCAGTTTCTCCACCTATAAAATTGGGGTAATGATAAGACCTACCTCAAGGGGCTGTGTGGACAAAGTGAGATACTAAACGAGGTACTGCCGGCAAAGTACAGAATCCAGTGCTTTAGAGCAAAGACTTTTGAAAGAAAAGCATACGCGATTCCCTTTGTAAAATGTTAAAAGGATACTAAAATGGTCATTTAACACTTTGATGACTAGGGAAAATGTGATTCATGATGATTTTGTGATCTGCCTGGGAAATGACATGATATGTTTTGTTGCACTTCATTTTCCCAGGATTTTTATGAATTTATTTCACAAATGTGTGTACTGCAGAAAAATGAATGCATGTGGTACAAAACTAAGAATGTATACAAGAGAAGTCAGCTACCTTCACACCCAAATTTCCCAGCGACCTAATTTCCAACCAGTATTAACAGTTTTTTGTGTATTCTTCTAGAAAACTTCATATATATACATACATATATATGTAGAAATGTGAGGGAGGAAGCCAATATACTAAGAAACTGAAGTCACTGGTGTGGACAGCAGCGACCCTGAGAAGCATGGAAGGTTGAGGAGGTACAGAGGAATCTGTGATGCACCGTGGAGATTGCCCTTTCAGGACCAAGGCACTCATTCCCCAGCCGCCCACAGTGCCATCTGATGCTGGCACAAAGCTGAGTCCCTCTCTAGGAACTGCCCTCAGCCAAAGTGAGCTGCTTCACCCAAGGCTACACCCTTCCCAACGGGCAGCCCAAATCCAAAGACTGGTCCCCTCTCCTCCATTCCAACCACCTGGAAGCGCCATCCCAGCCCCAGAGATTGCCATGGGATTGGGAAGGCCTTGGTTTCTGCCCCATTTCTCCCTCTGCCCAGACCTGCTCTCCTCACCCCCTCAGAGGACTCCCTGACGATGCGGCAGGGGTGCAACTCTATAAACTTTCACTCTTTTTTTAAGAAGTTGGAGAAAGCGGTCATTACAACAACCCTGGTAGCAGATGGCTGTTGCCAAGTGTCAGACCATGATATTGGAAAGCTATTGGCGTGTTAATCAGATCAGGCAAACAAGAAGTGGCGGGTATATTGGAGACCTTGGTAAGAAACCTGCTTTACAGGGAAATTCCCTGGCGGTCCAGTGGTCAGGATGCTGTGCTTTCACTGCCGAGGGCGCGGGTTCAATCCCTGGTCAGGGAATTAAGATCCCACAAGCCTCGTGGCATGGCAAACAAACAAACAAACAAACCTGCTTTACAGAGAGCAGGAGAGAAACTGTATGAAGATTCAAGGACCCGCCACATGAGTGACCTTTTTAGGGATCCAGTATTCTGGGGCATGCTGAGTCAACTCCCTCGAAACTAAAGAGCAACTTATTGTATCTCACAGCTCCCACCATGAAGAAGGGAGCACAGTGCCTGGTAAGACTCTGGGTTCCAGAGGCAGCACATTTCACCCTTGGAAATACTGTTCTGATCCATTTACCAAGTGACACGGAAGCTGGGCTGTGCGCGGGAAGTGAGCAAGGAGGGGAAGTAGTGGTTACCATGCTGAGCTCAGGCGCCAGGCTGACAGGGTACCCATGTTCCATCATTTACGGCTCTGTGACCTTGGTGGGAATGGCATTGGTATCTACCTCCAGGCTGCAGGGACTTAGTACATCTAAAGCACGTAGAACAGTACCTGGCACATGGTAAATGCCTGACTATAAATGACAGAGCAGAGATCCAAACCCAGGTTTGAGCCAAAGGTTCTTTCCATTGCACCACCCAAGAGATGGGACCAAATGGCATTAAACCCAAGGAAAATGACAGCTACCCATCCCAGGACTACAGCAGGGATGCCTCGGCAATCACGGTGCAGCTCAGAGTGGAGAAAGAAAGGAGTGAGGGAGGCAGCTTCCGTGGCTTCAGCAAGCATTGCTTGTGGGCTGAGAACTAGAGTATTGAAGTCTAGGCTGGACCAGGTGGGCTGCAGTAGTCAAGGTAAGTGACACTAGATACCACAGTAATAATAGTAAGAAGAAGAAGAAGAAGTAGGGGGAGGGGCAATAAAGGGGTAGGGGGTACAAACAAGTTTGTACCAATAAGAGGTACAAACTATTTGGTATAAAATAAGCTACAAGGATATATTGTATTGATACAACACAGGGAATATAGCCAATATTTTACAATAACTATAAATGGAGTATAACCTTTAAAAAATGGTGGATCACTATATTGTACACCCGTAATTTTTTTTTTCCTTTAAAATTTTATTTTATTGAAGTATAGTTGATTTACAATGTTGTATTAGTATTTGGTGTACAGCAAAGTGATTCAGTTCTACATATACATAAATGTTTGCATCTGCTAATCCCAAACTCCAAATCCTTCCCTCCCCTTGGCAACCGCAAGTCTGTTCTCTATGTCTATGAGTCTGTTTCTCTTTCATAGATAAGTTCATTTGGTACACCCTTAATTTATATAATATTGTACAGCAACTGTACTTCAATAAAAAATAATAAAATAAATTTTAAAATAATGATAATAAGTTTTTAAAAAGCCCCACATGCCCTGTGGTTTAACCAAAGACAAACTTATTTCTTACTCATATCAAGTCCCTTGATGGGGAGAGGTTAGTGGCTCTGTTTCACAGGGTCACTCAGGGACCCAGGATTTTCCATCTTGTGGCTCCAGCATCTCCTAGGGCTTCAGAGTCTTCTGGATCGTCTGCAAATGGCCAGGAAATGGAAGAAGAGAGAGACACAAAGGATCCTGCAGGGGGCTTTAGGGCAGTGGCACCATCACTCCCACCCACACTCCATGAATTGAATCTCTTCACGGCCTCACTTAGCTGCAAGGGAGTGAGGAAATGTAATGCAGCTGTGAGCCCAGGGACTAAGAGAAAACAGATTTGGGGCACAGTTAGCCAGTCTCTGACCCAGGCTTTGAGCAGGAAAGCCAGAATGACGCCTCCTCCGGGCCACCCCTATGCTTGGTGCACAGCTAAGGGCTCGGAAGTCCTCACTGGTGCCTGCCTCCGCGCTGAGCTATCATTCAGCTGGGACTCCCAGTAGAGAGGGCTGTTTGCAGCCAACAGCTACTTTGCTGGGCCAGAGTCCACCCTGTCTTTCACTGTATTGAACACCACCCTGCTTAGAATGCTTCCCATTTGGGGTGGCGGTTCACCATAGTGGTTCAGCATCTGGATATTGGAATTAGACCCTCTGGGCTGAACCCAGGTTCTTCCCTTTGCAAGCTGGGTTACCTTGCTCAAGTCACTTAACCTTGACCTTGTCTTGCTTAGCCAGGCGCTGTGACCACGGCTCAATGGAATCAAGAAGAGACCATGCATGTTGAGTCCAGTGCCTGGTGCATAGCAAAGACTCACATAATTTGGCATCACTCTTCTTTTTTTCTACAAAACGAAAGTTTATTTTCTGAGTCTTTCTGAGTTAAAACATATTTGGATATTAATTTAGTCACAATATGACGAGTACACTAGGTTGGATTTCACAATCAGGAAATTAGTAGAAGTCTTCCAGGATATTGACTAGCTCAATGCATCTTCATCCTAGCTGTGCGTAGACTCACCTGGGGATCTTTGCATTTAGCGTCACTCTTATTCCAACTCTGGCCCACCAGTTCAGGTAGCCTAACCCAGAAATACCAGTGATGGAAAGATCTAGAAGGAACCTGAGGCAGGGCTGACGGGCAGGCAGGGAAATGGGGATCTGGAGTCATTACCTCTCCTATCAGAGGAGGTGAGAGTGAGAAAAGACCTGTGTTGCTCAATCCTCAGTTGAGAGAAGAGGGTTCGGGGGGCTCGGGGGAGCTCTCTCTTTACCTCCACCCAGCTCCTCCCAGGCACGGGGCGGGAGGTTTGCTCTGCTCCTTCCTCTGGAAGCCATCAGCCTGCTCCCTGGTCGTCCTGCTTCCAGCCAGTCCCCTCTGATCCATTCTCCACAATTCCTGTCCAGGGGGATCCTTCTAAAGCACAACCTTGACTACCAGCCCTACCTGAAGCCCTGCCAAGGCCTTCACCTTGCTCAGGGTGGAGCCTAAGATCTTGCAAGTCTGCACAATTCACCCTGATCTTGAGCCCTGACCCCCTTTTTACCCCCCAGTACACACACACACACACACACACACACACACACACACACACACACACACCACTTGCTTTTTATGCTCCAGCCACTCTGAGCTTCTTTTGGTTTCCAGAACACTCCAGGCACTTACTTTCTCTCTCACTCTGAGCCTCAGCACATGCTGGTCCTTTGCTGAATTGCTCTTTCCCCAGCCCCCACCTAGCTAGCTCCCACTCACCCTGCAGAGCCCAACCCTAGATTTTATCTCTGCCAGGAAGCATACCCATGGGCACTGGAGATTTTGTGTTGTGACCCCCACTCATCTACTCCTACAGCCCTCTGTCCCATCCCTGATTCCCCACGCCAGTTTATTCTGAATGAATGGAGTGGTATTATAATAGCACTCTGTGTTATAATTTGAGATGCCTCAACATTCAACTTCGGCCTCAGAATTCAGCCCAAATATGCTATTTGGCTTCAGCCTTGGTCTCTGCTTTGGAAAGCCAATAGCCAAATGCCAACTTCGCTGTCATTTTTGGCATCCCTAAACTGTGTGTGATAAATGGTCATGTAATAGTGTAGGTTTCCCATCATGTCCAATCATCGTAACAACATCAGTAATACACAGAAGACACACCAATGTTAATATCTAAACGTTTGTTTCTGAACATAGGCAACGATTCCAAATGTAACTCTGAGTGAAAATTGCCTTGGAGGTTTTATGTCTTACCGGTCAGTTAAAGGGTGATGTGTCATTACAAGCATAAAAGCCTGCAATAACTCATATGACAGTTGTGAATGCTGTTCATTTTATGTGCAAAAACAATCAGTAAGAAAGCTCAGATAGTTAGTTAAGGTTAACAAACTGACAGCTGATGGGAGACAACTCTCTACGGGTCTCTCACTTTTCTTCATATCTTGGGAGCCGAGGCTCTCTCTGATTACCTTTTCAACCCTGGAAGATCGGTGATGTCTCCCTCCAGAGCAGTGAGCAAGTCTGTCTACTATCCAGTATGACAAAGAAAACGTCTTCCTCCAGGGCAAAAGTCAGGCAAGGTTTCTGCCCATTGTAAGGATCCAATTCCCTCAACTTGGGGCTCTCAGCTGTGACACAAACCCACTGCATGGGCGGCATCCCCCTGGCCCTCCACATCCCCCCACGTCAGTGAAATTCATGCTGTCTGCTGTGCTATAGGTAATAATGTCTTTTGTCTCTGACCCAGGAGTCTTAGGTCTTCTGCCAGCATCTGTGAAGCCGTGCAGGTCAGCTTACAAGTAGGTAACGTCTCAGACCCTTTACAGTTCTTGGTAAGAGTTTATTTGCATATTAAGAGAGAGTTTGTCTTAGGTCAGTTTCCCTGGGAAACTGGCTCTGAGATTGGAGGTTTAGATGGATGGATGGACAGATGGATGGCTATGTGGATGGACAGGTAGAGAAAAAATGGAAGGACTCCTCTTAGGTGTTCAAATAGGAGAGGTGACATTGTTTCTGCAGGTCTGGGGAAGGGAGGCAGGTATGAAGCAGCAGACGATGGGTGAATTCTCACATGCTGCTGCCTGACCCAGCCCTTCTCCTGTTTCTAATCTGCACACTGGCCCTCTCCAAAGAGGGTTGCGATTAAACCCAGCTGAACACTGAGCCCTGGAGATGGGAACTCGACAAATTCTGCACCCCAACTGACAGGCAGATGGGGTTGTCAAGCACAGAGAAGGACGGCTGCCCAGGATCAGGGCACAGACCTCCCCCCTCAGCTGAAGAGTTGAATCAAGAGATTATGCACATGACTATTTTTAGCCAGGTGAAATTTGTGAAAAGCAGACAGGGCTCAAAATGCAGCAGAAACCTGCTTTGAATTTACAAAGCAGACCTCCATGAGAGTGGAGGGGAGGTGACTGGGGAGCTCCCTTTCCAAGAGACGAAGTTGAAGGAAATTTGAGAAAAAAAGGTGGGGGAGGGCTCACCCCCACTGGACACCCACCGAGGGTCAGGTAAGATGGTGAGAGGCTTACCAAATGACATCTCCAAACTCCAGTCACCCTTCCACCACCTTCACATGCAAGGCCCACCTGTATGTTGCTACTGCTTAGAATGCAAGCCCTGATCAATAGGAATAATAACAGCAAAGGGATCAGCAAACTTTCTGTAAAGGGCAGACAGTAAATATCTTGGGTTTGTGGGCCATATTGTCTCTTGTCCAACAATTCCACTCTGCCATTGTGGTGTGACAATAGACAGTCTGTAAACAAATGCGTGGGGCTGTGTGCCAATAAAACTTTATTTGTATAAATAAAATTTATTTTATTTTGGACTGGATTGGGCCCACGGGCCATAGTTTGCCCACCCAAATATCAACTTAAGGTTACAAAACACTGTAGCCTGTTTTATTTTATTTTATTTTTAAAATTTATTTTATTGAAGTATAGTTGATTTACAATGTTGGGTTCGTTTCTGTACAGCAAAGTGATTCAGTTATACATATATATGTATAATATTCTTTTTCATATTCTTCTCCATTATGGTTTATCACAGGATATTGAATATAGTTCCCTATTTTGTACAGTAGGACCTTATTTTTTATCGGTAGCCTGTTTTAAATATTAGCATTGAACAAACCCACAAAAGATTTTTAGACCCACAAAATGCAAGATAGTCCCAAGATAATTTTAGGACTTTTAAAAAATATCAGTCGATATAACACTACAGGCAAGGCAGTGTAATAAGTTGTGTGGTGAAACTTGTTTTCTCTTAATCCTGTCAGGGTGATCTGGGGGCAGTATGTAGGGTGGCCAGATAGAACATAGGATGCCCAGTAAAATTTGAATTTCAGATAAAGAGCAAATAATGTTTTAATATAGGTATATCATGCTTAAGAGTTAGAAGGAACTAGAATATGTGGAACATATTTACACTAAAAAAAATTTGTTGTGTTTCTAAAAACATTTTTATTTCCTAAATCTGGCAATCCTAACAGTATGCGTAATCATATTTGAAGAGACCGTTGAACCTCTTTCTATATCTAAGGCCTGCATGATTGCGAGGCCAGGGCCAAATGGAACTAGAGTCCCCAAATTCCCACCACCTCCCCACAAAGACCCTGGAGTCGAAGTAGAGAAGCCACCTCTGAAGCAAGCAGATCTAGGTCCATGCACAAATCGCCTGGCACCTAGTGGGGACCCCGTAAATTGTAGTTGTGGTTTCCATTCATTTGCACGTGTCCTGATGTGTTTTTCTCTCCCTTTGTAAACTCTGTCACAGTTCTGTGATCTTGACCAAGTTCCTTAACTTTTCCTGAGCCTTAGTTTCTCCATCTGTAACATGGGGATAACGAAGGCACCTCTTTCAGGGGTTTGTGATATGAATTAAATGAACCAATGCTTGTCAAATGTTTAGCATAGTGCAAGCTGGCAACTGATATGCTCTCAGAGATTTTTAGTAAAGCATAATGATAACTCATTCGTTCTTGCATTAAATCCTCAAAACGGAGAGGTGGCCATTAAGATCCCCATTTCACAGACCAGATAAACTGAGGCTCCAAGAAGCGAGGTCACTCAGAGGAAATAAGCAGCAGAGATGGATCTGAACCAGCGGCCCAGCTCCAGTCGGCTCAACAACAGGCAGGGCTAGGCCAGCTCCACACAGCCAGGCCATAAGAGGCAGGCCACGCTGTGCTTTGGCCTCCACAGACCTCAGACGCAAGTCCCCCCAGCTGCCCAGCAGGTGACACTTACCTGTAGAACCAGCACATTTTTACCTGAGTCCGCTTGCCCTGCTGCTGCAGAGAAGATGGGGGAGAACCCCTCTGCCCCTCAGATATCCTCTTTCCTCAGCCCTGACGACCCCTCACAGTGTCCTAGGGCATAGAGACTTCCTGACCTTACTTTCCCCTGGGTGCCATCCTTACCATTTCCAGTCTTTACCTGACCCTGTACTTCTCTCTGGCAGCACAGGGCACACTTGAAATCATCTCATCAATTAGGTGTCGGGATTTGCTTACTGCTTATCTTCACCACTGACCTGTGAGCTCTATGAGGGCAAGACTTCGTCTGCATGTTCCTGCTCTCTCCCCAACACCTAGCCTAGTGCCTGGCCCAGGTAGGAAACCACTAAACATTTGTTGAATGACTGACAAACTGAGGCAATTAACTTTCAGGCACCTCCTATGTCCTAAGCACTTTACCTTCATTTTCTCATTGCATCATCATACCAGTTCTTTGAGGTTGGAACCGGCAGAACCATTTTACAGATGAAGAAACTGAGGTACAAAGCCATAGTCATAGAAAGCACTATGACAGGGCAGTTAGGAGTGGAGCCTCTGAGGACTTCCCTGGTGGTCCAGTGGTTAAGACTCCATGCTTCCACTGTAGGGGGCATGGATTTGGTCCCTGGTCAGGGAGCTAAGATCTACATGCCGCACAGCAGAGGGGTGGGATAGGGAGGGTGGGAGGGAGATGCAAGAGGGAGGAGATATGGGGATATATGTATATGTATAGCTGATTCACTTTGTTATAAAGCAGAAACTAACACACAATTAATTGTAAAGCAATTATACTCCAATAAAGATGTTAATAAATAAATAAATAAAGTTAGGAAAAAGCAATTGAAAATGAACATATTTTTAAAAAAAAAAAAAGAATGGTGCCTCTGCCACTTGCTGGCTGTGTAACTACAAGCAAATTCTAAATCTGTATGATGGGAACAATAATCTTAGCGACTTCAAAGGGCTTTTTGAGGATTCTCAAGCAGAGAATGGTAGAAAGTACTCAGCCTAGTCTCTGGAACATAATTAATACCGTGCAATTATTAGAGTTATGACTTTTTATGAGTTCTTAACACAATATCACGTAATTATTAGAGTTATGACTCGCGTAGCTGGTAAGCATGGTGTTGAAATCTGATTTCACTGTCCATCCTACTACATCAGAGAGAAGCAAGACAAGAAAGGGGCAGAGATGGGGGCCTGGAGATTACAGTCCTTTCATAGCTTCAGCCAGGCCTGGCTCCACACTGGACCTTTTCCTAAACAGAAAGGCCTGGCTTTGCCGTTCCTAACTCAGTAGAGCCTGAGGGGCTGTCAGGCAGAAAGGCTGAAAGTTCTGCCTTGAACTGCAAGGCTGAGTTAGGCCACCACCACAGGCTGGGGTGGTGGCAGACCGTGCTAAGGACTGAATGGGAGAAGAGAGGAAAGGGAGAGCCCAGGGTCTGGACTTCCCTGCCCCCAGAATAGCCATTCATGTCTGTTCTCCCCCAAACCTAGAATGAAAGCTTGCTTGACCCCTGGATAAGGTGTAGGGCTCAGGTGGATGAGTCCCCCCTAAAGAAGCAGCATTCCCAGGTGCACCTCTAGCTCAACAAGCATCATGGAAAAGACCCAAGCTCTGGAGCAGCTCCCACCCGAGGTCAAACCCAGGCTTACCCGCCCTGGCTGTGTGACCTTGGGCAAGCAGCTTCAGACTTTAGGCCTCAGTTTTAGCCATAGAATGAGTACAGAAAACACACCGTACTGGGTTTCTGTGGGAATCAAATAAAACTAATGGAAATAAATCCACTTGGCACACAGCAGGAGCTCCATAAATGTCAGGTGGATTTCCCTCTCTCTGCTCCTATATCTGTCTCCCAGTCCCCAACTCCCTATGTCTCTCTCTCTTCCCAGCTCATTTCAGGGCAGGAGTTGGAAGGAACTAGAAGACCATCTTGGAGGCAAGCCTTAGGCCCTGCAGAAGGGATCTAGGGCCAAGCATAACATCAGATTATTAAAAATGTGGATTGTAAACACCAGCATAACTGGCCAGAACACAGTGGCCACCAGACCACAGCCCAGCTGCTCCCCATGCCCAAGACCACACCTCCTGCTGCCCCAGGATCTGGGATGGGCCCAGCTCCACAGCCACCGGGCACAGGCTGGTGTGTTTTCCCTGAGCTGAGCCCAGGGGCCCTGGCCAAACACTGCCCTCATAGTCAGAAGGCCTGGGGAACAGCTACGGGGTCTGTCCTCAGAGGGGAGAGGGCCTCCCACTCCACACCCTGTGCCTGGTCATCAGACAGGCCCTGAGGAGGTAGCTGGAGAGCAGGCCCCATGGGGACTCTACCCTGACAGTGTGGTGCTTGACGCAGCACACAGACCAGGATGGGAACCCCGTCACCCCCAGGTAGCAGCTGTGTGAGCTCGGACAAGTCACTTTACTTCTCTGAGCCCCAAGGTCCTCATCTAAAAAATGAGAATTTTAAGGGCCAACCCGTCCTCAGATTGTGGTGTGAGGATTAAATGAGATGATGCATTTTAAAGCACAGTGCCTGGGGACTTCCCTGGCAGCCCAGTGGTTAAGACTCCGTGCTCCACTGCAGGGGGCGTGGGTTGGATCCCTTGTCAGGGAGCTAAGATCCCACATGCTGCATGGTACAGCCAAATAAATAAATAAATAAAGCACAGTGTCTGGCAGAATAAAAGCATACCCTCGGTTCAGCCCCAAGCTCGACAAGATTGAGGCTGGAGACCAAGCTGCCATCATAACTGGGGGTCGTGTGATCACTGGAGTGACCACTTTCATTAGCACCCGAAGGTGAGCAGGCTGGGTGTGGGAGTGAGTGAGTGGGCTTTGGAGCCAAACAGCTGGATTTGAACCCCACCCCTGTGTTAGCATAGGTGTCACTGTCCCAGCTGAGCTCCAGTATCCCCACCTACAAGTAACGATATGACCTAGCTGCCTGGCCTCACTTGGTCATTCAAGCAATTATTGACATGCTTATTGAGTACCTGCAGTGTGTGCAGCTCTAGAACCCATGGAAGCCTCAGACTGGGTTCCTGTCCTCGAGGATCTTGTAAAGATGCAGGGAGATACTTTATGCACAATGCCTGGTGTTTGGCAAATGCTCAGTAAGTCATCTGCCCTACGTTGATTACCACCTGCCTCTTCCCTCCTTTTCTTCCTCCCTCCCTCCCTCCTTCCTTCTGTCCTTCCTTCTTTCCCTCCTTCCTACCAGTGAGACATGAGTCAGACATTGGCCCTCTAGGAATAATTACACGGAGAATAGGGGTAGAGGGTCCAAACCCCCAGTCCCCAAACAGGTGCCAAGCCCTTCTTGGCAGGTGCAGACCACGGGGCCTGGAAGGAAAAGACAGAGTCGGTGGCTGCAACAGGGGAGAAGGTTTAGAAAAACAACCCACTCGAGTTACCTTCTAAATGACTAAAGCTTTGGCCCCGAGCTTCCTTGGAGCCCTGAAGTTCTCTGACCCTCCGCTCTGAGAGGGAAGGAGAGCAGGGGCTGGATGACTCCGCGACCTTCTAAGCACTTTGTTCCAGCCCAGGCAAGCCCCTTTTGGGGAGGAGAAGATGTTGGTCATACAAATAGGGACTGGCCCTGGGACTCCCAAAAAGTCATGTCAGGGTCACAACCCCACAGAGGACGTGGCTGCGGGGCCCTCCCCGGCCAAGGCCTCGCTGGCCTGCCCGTCTGCCTACCCATGTCACCGCCCAGCCTGGCTGAAACCTGAGCCAGAGAGATAGAGCCCTGGCCGAGCCAGCCAGTTATGTCTTAATGTAATTTAGCTGTAATCCCAGCGTGTTTTCCTTTGCTATAATTAGTAAAATGTGGTTGTTTTCTGTGTTCCTGGAAGATGTCTGAACTGGAGCCAGCTCTCCGTAGCTTTTCTGACAAGCTCTCCCAAGCAGGCCCACCAGCACCACCATGGGTTTTCCGACACTTTCTCCCGCCTTAACCTGAGTCCTCCTGATTCCTAAGTTGGGGCCTCTCCCTCTTGGCCCCCAAGGATAGGTCCCCTGGCGCAGCACAATGCTGGGCACACTGTAGGTACCCAATAAATGTGTGTGGGTTTGCACCATCAAACCATCAAAAACAACAAGAGGCGGGTAGGGAACAAATTCCCTGTTTAGGAATTCCACAAGATCCTCAAAGAAACGTGTGTGTGTGTGTGTGTGTGTGTGTGTACATGCAGCTGTCCACATACGTGTGTATCCATGATAATAAGCACAGCCAGCTCTGTGTGGGATGCCACCTGCTTGTGACTCTAGGTCTGTGTGTCCGCCTGATAGTGCTGGCGCCCTTGTATGTAAATGTGAGCCCTCCTTTTTTTGGGGGGGCCACCTGGAGGGTACCAGAACAGACCCTGAATGCTCTGAAGACCATGTGGGAGGTTGGGACAGGACAAAGGATGTGGAGCACCCAAGTCCCACTGTCCCACAATCCATGTCTCACATCTTCTGCCTTGGATTATAATTAGGCACAGTCCTTTCCTGGTCCTTTCCTTGAGGCACTCAGCCAACGTTTTTGGGTCCTACTGTGCACAGCCATCTATCACGCTTGGTGGCTCCCCACTGGGTCTCCTGTGACTGGGTCTCACTTATTTATTCAGTCAATGAAACTTTGTTAAATAATTACATGGACTAGACTTTGGGTTTGAGTCTTTGTTTTTTGGTTTGGTTTGGTTTTTGCATGAAGAATCAAGGTTCACATTTTCCACCTTTGTCAAAGTCTCTCCCAATAAGAGACATATTTAGGATAGGTTTCAGATTTTTTATTATTTGATCAGTCATACGTAAAATGAAGTGGTAAGAGCCCCCATCTCACAGAGTTCTTGTGTGCCGTTCAGGTCTAAAAGCACAGTACCTGGCACACCGGAAGTAGTCGTTAAATATTAGTGATGACAATTATTATTTCACAGAGTGGTGGAGCAGTCAGGGGCATCACTCCGTACCCCTTTGTGACCTCAGGCAGGCTACTTAACCTCTCTGAGGGCATTTTGAATGTGACTGAGGTGTAAGTGCTCAGTAAATGTTAATTATTATGTTAGTAATTCTGTGGACTTTACGTTTTCAACCGACTTGTAATTCTTGAAAAGTTCCCCCCTGCCACCCATCAACCACTTCTCCAGTTGAGCCCCTAAAGCTCTGTCACTGGCAGAAATCTATTACTAGGTGGGGCCCCAGACTCTGCATCAGAGAATGCTGAGCTCTGATTGGCTGAATTAGCCTGGACTCTGAACGTTCTGATTGGCTAGAACACTAGTGGGTGTGGACCATTCTCCAGAGCACACTCAGCAGTAATTGTTGGAGAGAGATGTCAAATGGTGGATTTACCTGTGTTGTTTTTTTTCAATTTTTATTGAAATATAGTTGATTTACAATGTTATGTTAGTTTCAGGTGTACAGCAAAGTGATACAGTTACATATACATATATATGTATGTATGTGTGTGTATATATATATATACACATATATATATATTCTTTTTTTACATTCTCTTCCATTATAGGTTGTTATAAGATATCGAGTATAGTTCCCTATGTTAGGAGTTTGGGATTAAAATATACACACTAATATATATAAAATAGATAACCAACAAGGACCTACTGTATAGCACAGGGAACTATACCTGGGTTATTGTTCTTTATCTTTTCTCAGTAAATCTCACCAGTGTCCAGCTCTACGATTTTTGCAGATAAATTCCTCCAAAACACATCTCCCTTACAAAGTGCATAAATGTTGTGTTATTTACCCCAACGGGCACTTGGATGACTGAAGTGGGACTGTGCTTGCTTGCGAGGAGGCTGAGTTCCACATTCTCACGTTAGGCGGGAGCGTGTTCTTGGTCCCAACGCCAGACCCTTGCTCACGGGAGGAGCCTCCGGCTCTGCTCGCGATAGGGCACTTCCCTCTGCCAGCCCCTCCTCTGGCCAGATGCAGAGAGAGATTCTTTTTTTTTTTTTTTTTTAATTTGTTTGTTTATTTATTTATTTATTTATTTATTTATGGCTGTGTTGGGTCTTTGTTTCTGTGCGAGGGCTTTCTCTAGTTGCGGCAAGCGGGGGCCACTCTTCATCGCGGTGCGCGGGCCTCTCACTATCGTGGCCTCTCTTGTTGTGGAGCACAGGCTCCAGACGCGCAGGCTCAGTAGTTGTGGCTCACGGGTCTAGTTGCTCCGCGGCATGTGGGATCTTCCCAGACCAGGGCTCGAACCCGTGTCCCCTGCATTGGCAGGCAGGTTCTCAAGCGCTGCGCCACCAGGGAAGCCCGAGATTCATTTTTGAATCATGAAACCAAATGGGGAATTTCTCCATACCGCTTACCATTTCTGAGATCTGAAGTGGTCTTGCTTTTCATTCATTCATTCATTCATTTATTCACTCACTCACTTATTATGCCTTAATTGCGGTGCTGAGCTCTCCGCAGATATTTAGAAGAGATACATCAGTATCAAGGAATGATACTGAGGGAATATACAATGTGAAACGGCTGTTAAAGGCAATACAGAGAACTACAAATTGAATATATGAAAAAAATTCTTCACCTCACCAATAATCATAAAACTCTATCTTTAAACAGGAAGATGAAAATTTTTTGCCTCTTCTTTTGATAAAGATTAAAAAGGTTAATATTAGTACTGAGAGTATGAAAAAATGGGCCCTGTCATGCAGTGTTAGTGGGAATGTAAATTGAACCAGCATTTTTGGAAGACGGTTGAGCAAGTTCACATCTAGAATTTACCTTGAAGTAAAATTTAGGCAAACACCTAAAGAGAGAAATTTTGTTATGGCGTCTATAGTAAGAAATTTAAAATAATACAAATGATGATCAAAGAGGATTAATTAAATAAATTATGGTTCGATAAGACAAAGGGGGATGTGAGTAGCAATGAAAGATATCCAAAACAAAATAAGGTATAAAGCAAAGTTGTAGAAATAATAAACGTATATATAATATAAATAGATATTTTATAAAATATCCCAAAAGCATATGCTGCTCTTGACAGCTGTTCTTTTCATGGGATGATTTTCTTAAATCAATAAACTTTATTTTTTATTTTATTTTAAACTTTATTTTTAGCAATTTTAGGTTCACAGCAAAACTGAGTAGAAAATACAGAGTTCTCATGCCCCTGTCCTCACACAGGCACAAGCTTCCCCACTCTCAACATCCTGCTCCAGAGCGATGCATTTGTTAAAATAATGAACTACATTGACACGTCGTTACCACCCAAAGTCCATAATTTACATTAGGTTCACTTTTAGTGTTATACATTCTATGGGTTTGGACAGATGTATAATGACATGTATCCACCACTGTACTATCATACAAAATAGTTTCACTGCCCTAAAAGTTCTCTGTGCTCCACCTATTCATCCCTCTCATCTCCCTAACCCCTGGAAATCACTAAGTTTTTTATTGTATTAATAGTTTTGCCTTTTCCAGTATGCCATATAGTTGGGATGATACAGTGTGTAGCCTTTTCAGATTAATTGCTTTCACCTAGTAATATACATTTAAAATTCCTCCACGTCTTTTCATGGCTTGATAGCCCATTTCTTTTGAGTACTGAATAACATTCCATTGTCTGGATGTACCACAGTTTATTAATCCATTCACCTACTGAAGGACATCTTGGTTACCTCCAAGTTTTGGCAATTATGAATAAAGTTTCTATAAACATCCGTGTGCAGGTTTACCTGTGAGCATGTGTTTTCAGCTCATTTGGGTAAATATCAAGGAGCACGATTGCTGGATCACATGGTAACAGTATGTTTAGTTTTATAAGAAACTGCCAAACTGTGTTCCACAGTGGCTGTACCATTTTGCATTCTTACCAGCAATGAATTAGGGTTCCTGTTGCTTTACATCCTCACCAGCATTTGGTGTTGTCAGTATTTTAGATTTTGCCATTCTCATAGGTGTGTAGTGTTATTTCATTGTCATCTTAATTTGCAGTTCCCTAACAATACATGATGTTGAACATCTTTTTATCTGCTTTTTATGTTTACTTGCCATCTGTATATCCTCTTTGGTGAGATGTCTGTTCAGCAGGTCTTTTGCTCATTTTTTAAATGGGTTGTTCATTTCCTTATTGTTGAATTTTAAGAATTCTTCATGTATTTTGGATAACAGTCATTTATCAGATGTGTCTTTTACAAAGACTTTCTCCCAATCTGTGGCTTGTCTTCTCATTCTCTTGACATTGTCTTTCCCAGAGCAGAAGTTCTTAATTTTAATGAAGTCCATCTTATCAATTATTTCTTTCATGCGTCATAACTTTGGTGTTATACGTAAAAAACCATCACCATATCCAAGGTCATCTAGGTATCCTCCAAAATCTGCAGGATGGGACAGCAGGCTGGAGACCCAGATAAGAGCTAATGTTGCAATTCAAGTCCAAAGGCTATCTGCTGCAGAATTCCCTCTTGCTCTGGGGAGGTCAGTTTTTTCAGGCCTATTCAGGCCTTCAACTGATGGGGTGAGGTCCACCCACATTATGGAGGGCAATCTGCTTTACTCAAAGTCCACCAATTTAAAAGGATAAAGAGGGACATTACACAATGAAAAAGGGGTCCATACTCCAAGAAGACAAAACAATCCTTCATGTGTATGTGCCTGATAACAGAACATCAAAATATGTGAGACAAAAACTGATAGGATGGCAAGGAGAACTAGATGAATCCACTACTGTAGTTGGAGGCTTTTGCAGCCCTCTATCAGCATTAGACAGATCCAGCAGGCAGAAAATCAGACAGGACACAGTCAAACTCAATAGCACCATTGATCAACTGGATATAATTTAAATGTTAACCTCTCCCCAAAATCCCCTCACAGAAACATCCAGAATAATGTCTGACCACATATCCGGGCACTGTGGCCCAGCCAAGTTGACAATAAAATTAACCATCACACCATCTTTTACAAGTCTGCATTTTCTCAGAATGTTTACAGTTTGTCTGTTGTGTTTATAATCAGAAAAATAACAATACTAAAAAAACTAAATGAAAAGCAAAAAAATGCAGTAAATGATAAATAATGCTATATTAAAATTCTAGGAGGCGCTTATAATGTGTTGCTTCAAAATGTGATATCAGGAAACTTGGTAAGAAATAATGCTAAAATCACATGTGAAGTAAGAATTAAGCTCCAAGTGAGAATCCCAGGTGGGCAGACTTGCCAACATGCAGGGACAATGAACTTGATGACTTCTATTTTGGTTGCTCAGACGTCTTTTGTTTTTGCTTCCATCCAAGTTGTCCTCTGTGTCCTGATACATGAGGTGCCGTTTTTAAGGGAAAATGAAGCTGGAAAATGTTGGTGGAGCTTAGTCAGGACCAGGCAACAGGACCAAAGGAAGGCGAGTGGGTGATGTAAATGGGAGGCAGAGAGCAAGAGAAAGCACGGATGAGGGAGGGAGAGGCTGGGGGAGAGAAGGAAGGCGGAAGATACTTCGCCATCAGTTGGAGCAGACGGGCGGCTGCAACACAGCTCCCAGAGCTGGTGCGGAAGAGAGGGTCCCGGTGCCGCTTGTGCTGGGGAGCCCACTGGGGCCACGGTCAGCACGTGCCAAAGGACGTCCTAAGGGACTTCCTACAAGTGCCTCCCCAAAGTTCTCACTTCCCAAACATGGCTCTCACCAGGTTTCAACCTCCCTTCCTGCATTTTAAGACTTTTACTGACTCCCCATTGCCCTTGGGATAAAGCCTAAACCACCTAGCCTGACACTCAAGTGCTCATGGTGTGGCCCAGGGTTCCCCAAACTTGTCTCCTGATGGAGCTGCTCTGGCCACGTCCAACTTCTGGAAGGCTCTCAGCTTTCTCATCGCCTCCCTCTGCCTGGAAGTCTTTCTGACACCCCCAGACACCCTGCAGGGTATCATCCCTCTCTCTGGACAGACAGAACCTTCTACCACCCTGTGCAGTGATGGGGGTGTTGTGTTTGCCTCCACCCTACCCTGTGGCCCCAGAAGTCAGGGACCATACGGCATCTATTCTGATGTCCTGGATGGCAGCCCGTGCCATAGACATGGGCCGTGCGGTTTGGAGTCACTCAGCAACCCCTGGCTCCTCCACGTACCCCACACCCACGCAAGCCCCACCCACTGCCATCATCACCACGTGCGCACCACAGGCTTGAGCAGACAGCAGAGGGGAGAGAGGATACATCAAATGACACTAACGCTAGCTCTCAGTTATTGCGTGCTTGTCACGTGCGTGGCAAGTTTCTAAATACTGCCCATGAATTATTTACTCTTCCTTAAGAACTTTAGAAAGTTGGTACCACTATGAGCCCCATTTACAGATGATGAGATGGAGGCTGGAAATGTTAAGTCTTTGCCCAAAACCACCGGGGGCGGGGGTGCTGGGATTTGTACCCCAGCTCTTTGATTTCACAGCCCACACTCTTAAGCATGAGACTCCATGCTTGGTTATAGAGTAACCAAAGAATATCTTACTTCTTGTCACAACTTTATGAAACGATCCTAGAGTTTGTCTGGAAGGATAATTGTGAGAGAAAAAAAAAGCCACGAAATATTTGGGAAAAAAGAATGACTGGGATAGGGGAGGTCTTATTCTACCAGATATTACAATGCATTATGAAGTCACAATACTTAAAACTGGAGAATTGAGTCTAATCTTGTAGACAAGCATTTATAAGAATGAGATCATGCAACAAAGAGGTCATTTCACCTCTACAGCATCTCGCAAGATAGGTAGGGTGGATATTATTACCACTATCTGCATTGCATTGCCTTTTTACAGATGGGGAATCCGGGTCCCAGAGGGCAGCAAGTCACATGAGATTCAGGCCCTCTGAGGGGAAATGTCTCAAGTCATGCAGGGAGGGGAACCTGGGTCAAGAGAACTTGAGAGCAAAGACAAGAGCTTCTTTTCCTTTGGAGGTGCATGAGTAACAAGCCAGGAATAGAAACTGTCCCCCTTTCTGCACCCTGGGCAGGCATCATTAATCCATCTCCACACTCTTCCTGGCTGAACCATCACAGCCTGAAATTCTTATTAATGCAAAGCCACAGCCAGTCAGTGAGGACTGACTCATGAGATGAAAATATTTGTCATTTTAATCTGCGTCAAACCACCTTCCTTGCAGATGTTGGGCTCGGGTGTAGAGTGGGGCTCTGTTATACCACACTGTCTGGAGCCCTTCCAACAGCTCAACCAAATACCATTTCACCACGTGCAACCCTAGGTCAGGGAGGCCACCCTTCCCCACCATCTCCAGATGCAGTCACTCCAGCCCCACCCCACACGTGGCTGCAGGAAACACGGTGCCCTCCTGATTGCTTCAGCAGAGATCCAAAGTAGATGCTTACCTGCCCCTTGATGTTTTCTGTCTCCTCCTCCAAAAGCCCACTGCCCACTGCCCTATGGTCACTTTGTCTCCCTGGTCACCTCGGCCACCAGCTGCTGGCCCCTCTCCACCTTACTTTCCCCAAGCATGGCTGCAGTCCTCTCTCCTTCATTCCCCAAAGCACCCCGAACACAGGGCCCATGACTGAAGGATGTTCCTGCAAAGAACCATACTTGGTCTAAAACTAAGGACAGAAAATATTCTGTCCCTAGAGTTTGTTGACCCTTTGCCCCATCAAAGGGAATCTCTTGCATGTTTCTTGGGAGTCCCTTCTTCCCTCTTCTTTTATCTCCCAGAACCAAAACCCCTGCTTTGGGGCCACCTAACATGGCAGCTTCCCTTGGAATGAATGTAGGGTGGTACAGGCGCCATGATACAGTCGCACATTGACAAAACCATACTCCCTGAAGCTCCCTCCTCCATCGTTTGCTCGGGCTGTCCCAATGCCCGATTCACCCTTCATCTTCTACTGCTTCCCTTCCCTAATCGCTCCTCACCCTCAGGTTAAGTTTTCTTTCTCTGGGGGAACCTTCTTAGGCTGAGTTAGGGGTCCTGCCTCAAGGATCCCACAACATATTATCAGGTTAGATCTGGTCTCCTGGTTTGTTTGGGCTGTCCAGATTAAAAAAAAAAAAAAACACATTTAATTTTTCTGATTCATGCTTTTTCCCACCAGATGTGTAAAAATTAGTTTTAAATTAGTTCTCCAAGTTTTGGAAAATGGAAGAGTTGACACAAGTATCAAAATGCCTGCTTTGCCTTTAAAAACTAGAGGCTCTGACCACATCGGGCCCACATGGCACCAAGTGACAAGAGCTGATAGCAGCCACCACCACCCCTCCCTCAGGTGTGTCTCTGAAGTTCACCACAATCCCCGCCATTCCCTATTGCCTCACACATGGCCCCCTCACTTATTTACCTTGCCCATCTTGCCCACGTTATGTGGGCTTGTAAGCCCTGTGCTGTTTGCATTGTGTGTCCCTGCTCCGCCTTTGTCTCTCTAAATAGACTGTGAGCTCTGCTTACTCCTGTGCATAAAGGGGGTGAAAGCACAAGTGTTCCTACCTCACAGCATTGTTGTAAGGATTCACTGCAATCATGTTTAGCACCAGCCTGATCCCCAGTAGTGCACACATGATTAGTTCTGACGCCCTCAGCCCCAGCCAGACGCACCAAACAAGTCTCCCCAGCGGCAGGGAGGTGCTGTCCATATTGCAGTTGAACTTGGTTACTCCAGCATCACTGCAGAGTTCAGAAAATTCCAAAGATTCAACTCTTGAAAGTAATAAGGTGGACCCAAGGCAGGGCCCGGGATCGGGAAGTTATCCCATTACACCAAAAGAGAGCCTCACACATGGCAGGGACCATATCCCACTCTCATGCTCCTGTGCTGGACAAACTGCCATGAGACCATTGAGTCTACTCACATGACCACAGGCTGCTACAGCATCTTACCCAGGACAACTTCTGGGCTGCACTCGGGTCCGAGGTGGGATAGGGGCTGCTTGTTTGGGATGGCTTAGGGGAAGGACTGATAGAGATTCTGGGGGCCCAGATATCTATCCCCGAAGCCACCTCTCGGCTGCCACTGCCTATGACAGCCCATGCGTCCCGGAGGTCTCCAGCCAGGGCTGAGGTCTGCTCACCAGGGGAAAGACATTCACTACCCAGTCGTTGAAGCCAAGAACTGAAGCTTCTATCCCAGTCATCCCATGCCTGGACCTAGACAGATTCTTGTACTTGTCTCAAAGTCAGGGCAGCATGTAGAGTGAGCAAGCAGTGGACCGGGAGCCAGGAGGCCTGGGCTCTTCTCCTGCTCTGCCCTTAACCAGCTCTGTGCCCTCGGCCAAGTCTCTGCTGCTCTGTGGGAGCCAGAGAGGAATGCATCCGATCAGGGATCTTCCAGCTGTGGCCTGGGGAGCCTCAGGCTTCTGGATCCCTGCCTTCTCTGCTTCTACCCACTTATCTCTCTTAAATATTGGGATTCCGGATAAGATTCATCTGAAACAAGACAGGTAGCACAGTGTAGAAGTTAAGAGTCACAAACTCTGGAGACAAAGCGACCTGGCTTCAAATGAGTAAGCTTGGGCAAGACAGTTGGTTTTGTTGAGCCTCAGTTTCCCCGTCTGTAAAATGGAAATCACACTAGAACATAGCCCACGGGGTGGTTTCAAGTATTGGGCGAACTCATGTATGTAGAACACTTGGCACATGTGCCTGGCACATGGTGGGTGCTTCATGGATGTTACCTGCTAGTGTAGTTTTTAAAAGATCTGCTGAATGGTTTTGTTCAAGTTTGCAACCATTCGCTTTAGTGGTCTCTGATCACCTCATCCTAGTTCCCATCTCTAGTTCCCATCCTAGCCATCATCCCCCAGCCTGACGACTGACTCTGAGGGCCACTGAGCCTTCAGGCCTGGGCCTGAGATTGACCCTGGTTGGACATGGATGCAGGTCCCAGCTTTGTTACCAGCTGGGTGATCTTGGGTCAGTCATTTTACTTCTCTGCACCTCAGTTTATCATCTGTTAAGTGGAAATGATGGCACTATCCACCTCCTAGGGGTCCTGTGGGGACTGGTACGGCACCCAACACGTATAAATCCTCAATAAACAGTGGCTGTTATCATTAAGTTCCGTTGAGGTAAGCATTTTGGTTTGGTTTTTAGTCACCGTTTGGGGAGTGGTGGGCGCCCTCTAGTGGTGGAGCCCCACATGGAGGGGTGCCTTAGCCTCTAGCCAGGGGGTAGGGGGCAGGGAAGGGAGGACAGTTGGGGCCAAATCTTAGATGTGAACCTCCTTGGGACTGGGGATGAGTCTCAACCCAAGGCCACCACAGCTGGGCCTGAGACCAGTGATCTGTAAGC
The DNA here is from genome assembly GCF_965194825.1 of Balaenoptera physalus. NCBI lineage: Eukaryota > Metazoa > Chordata > Mammalia > Artiodactyla > Balaenopteridae > Balaenoptera > Balaenoptera physalus. Next base: position 27,227,749 of record NC_138890.1, read on the forward strand.
TGCTTTGGTGGGGAGGGCAGAGTAGAGAGGTCCAGCTTGGACCCCTGGGTAAACTTCTCTGCAAAGAAAGAACGGTGCCCACCATGGAGCTAGGAGACAGGCATGGGAGGGTACGAAGGCAGTTTTCCTTCTTCTATTGCTAGATGCACCCTCACCACCATCCTCCAGCTCCATTTTACAGATGGAGAAACTGTGGCCCACAGAGGGGAAGGGACTCTCCCGAGGTCACACAGGGCATCCAAGGCAGAACACAGACCAGAGCCTGGACTCCAGGTCCAGTGTTCTCTACCCTACAAGGTCAGCTTGGCCAAGCCAGGCCATGGAGAGCAGAGGACATTTTCATTGAATCAGAGAGTGAAGTTTCGAAGGAGAAGAAAAAAAAGAAGCAGCAGGCGAAGTTCCCAGGGCTGGAGCCCTGCCCAGCTGGTCCCAGGGCTCAGGGAGGGTGGGAATGACGCAGCCTGGGGCCGTGGCAGTCTCAGGAGCACCATTCGCCGGGAATCTGCCTGCGGCAGCAGCCAGAAGAACTGCAGAGGCTCCGGGAAGGATGGCTGAGCCGATGGCCCAGGCTGACTCCGCAGGAGCTCCGTGCGTGGGCCACAGTGTGAGCTCAGGATCCTGTCGTCTCAGCACCTGCAAGAAACCCGCCCACTTTCACACATACAGAAGCACCCAGGCACGGAGTTCCTGGGTGGGCAGCAGAAGCCTCCTCAGCAGAGAAGGGGTCAGCCTGGAGCAGGGAAATCACCAAAGGCCCATGAAAGGGGGCGGCCATGAGCAGGAGTCCAGGCCCAGCTGCTGGCGGAAGCCAAGGTCCGAGGCTGTGGACACAGCCAGCTCACTTCCCCCGCTCCGAAGGCCCCCTTCTTGTCCTTCAACCTGGGAGGCCTCGCCCGCTGTGTGTCCTAAAGCCTTTCTCACGCATTATAGCTCAGCTGAGAGTCACACTGTCTTTGTCCATCTTCCCAACCTACAGATGGGGAAGCTGAGGCCCAGGGAGGGAAAGGGACGGAGGGGCTCCAGGGTCATTTCCACCCTGCACAACTGTCCACCATTCTTGGAATCCATGAAATTAGGCTAGTGGAAGGGAGGGGTAGATTCTAGTCCACACCCCAGCTCTCACCTGCCACCAGTTCCCAGTGAGCATGCAATCCCAGGGTGCATGGTGACAGAAAGAAAGCAGGCTTTGGCACCTGCTGAACCCAAATTCAAATCCTGGCTACCATCTATCGTACCTGTTCTCATCGCTTTAGCTGCATTAACTGAGTGAATCCTTTCAACAGTCCTCTGACATAGTATTACTGAGGGCTCCACTTACAGATGAGGAAACTGAGACAGCTGGGAATGGGCAGAGTGGAGGTTTGCCTTTCTGGCCCCTTAAATACTAAGCTACAATGTCCACTTATGATGCATGAAAAGCATATCATGGAAGTTAGATGGGCTGGGAACTTTGGGGTTGAGTGGAGGTGATGTCACCAGAAGGGAAGGAGCTGGGGGGAACTCAGAGAGCAGCCCCAGTAGGGAGCGCCCATCCCTGCTGGGATCTGTTTGGACCACCTGGATAAGGTGGGTCTGGGAGACCAAGAGGAAACTGAGTCAGGGAAGGGCTCTGGTGGGCGTTTGGGGTCCCAACTCACAGCTCCAGCCTCGTCCTTTCACCAAGTCATCTGCTCCTCAGTAATTATGAGGTGCTTCTCTGGGCCTGGCCCAGGCTCGCTCCAAGGGGCAAGGTAAATAAGGGCCCCAGCCCCGTGGCCCCTCAAGTGGGAACAGGCCCAGCTGGACACCATTATGGTGAGGAAGCAGGAAACCAAGGCATCCCTTAGAGGGGGCGGCCCCACTGCCTGTGGGAGGGCATTGTGCTCTGACCCCAGAGCTGAGAGGCTGAGACTTCCCATGGCCCCTGCCCAGCCCAGCATGCCCCTTTAAGAGATCTGGCCCCTTTAAGAAGAGAGCCGGGGCAAGGCCATTTCCCACTGTGTGCCCCCTCCAGTTGCAGCTGCAAGACTTCTGACTTTCACACCCAGGCAGAGCTGGGGATGGGGAGCCTTCCTGCTCCTCCCTTGACCTCCAGGCCACCCCCAGCCGGCTGCAGCCCCAGGTCCCTGTGCCTTGGTCCTGGCCCCTCTGCAGCCCCAGTCATCCCATCCGCTCTTGATCCCGTTCCCTGGCTGGGACTCCTGGCTGAGGCTGCTGCAGCTCGGCCCTTCCCATTCCGTGCTTGGCAAAGGGGTGTCTGTTCTCGAGCCGGGGCCCAGGGGGACGGCCAGGGCCAGGGATGGAAAGGGGGATGGAGGGCAGGGCTGTCTAGAGAGAAACCCCTTTCCTGAGGAGCTGGCTCCACCCACCACAGGGCTGTGGGGTTAGGGCAGGCAGAAGGGAGACCAGCCCACACTTGCGGGGTGGAGAGCATCTATCTCCACGGAAGACCAAAGCAAGCGGGTAGGTTTCTAGAAGAACTGATTGAGCAAGGATAGTCCAGACTTGTGCAAAAGAAGAAAGAACCCATCTGCCTGGGCAAACTTGCCCTTCTATCGATCACAGGAGGGCATGAAACCAGGAGCTGGGTGAGCACCTGTTCTGGGCCTTGTACGTTATAGTCACCTGTATAAGACACCTGTACTTGTCCCCCTTCCTACCTTAAGCTCTCACCCAACTAGGAGAAGATGTGAGACCCTGGGCTTTGGGATCTGACAAATGCTGGGTTCAAATCCCAGCTTCACCACTTCCCCCTGCATGATCTGGGACAACTCACGTCACCTCTTCAGCCTTGGTTTCCTCATATGTAAAATGGTGATTATAATACCCAGCGTAGAGGGCTGTTGTAATAAAGGCTTGGCATGTAGAGTGTGTTCAGTCAATTCACACTCCTCTCCATGGGTGTGCCTGCCCCACGCACCCACCAGGTCTCACCCGTCTCCGGCGGGATTCCCAGCACTCACAGCGGTCAGCAGTCCTGCCTGCGTACAGCGGCTGTTCGGCGGGGATGTGCAGAACCATATAGAAGCGTATCGCAGAAAGAACTGCAGACCCTCACCACGGAGGCCACCTAGCACCCAGCCAGCTGTCACCCACTGGAATCAAAGGGAGGTGGAGATGGGCCACCGAGAGGGGGATGGCTCTCCCAGAGCTGAGTCAGACGGTCCCAGGTCAAGTCTCCACATGCCGCGCTTAGCAGAATGACCTTCACCTTCCAAGCCTCGCTTTCCCATCTGGGAAGTGGAGTACATGGGAGGGTCCCCAGAGACTCCAGCGTGGAGGTGGCTCGCGAACCCCAGCCGAGTGAAGCCAAGGGCTGCAGATTCAGGGCTCAAGGCTGCCCTCGCCTTTGTTTGCTTTATTGAGTAAAAGAAAATACTTTGAACACTTAATGGGGACTTGGGGGAGGGAGGAAGGGTCAGAGAGAGGCTTCGTCCAAAAGAAACATGCTCCAAGGAGGACCCTGCCAAGAAAACCCAAGGGGGGCCAGGAGGGTTCTCCTCTGAGCATGGCCAAGGATGGAAGCCTGAGGGGACACCAGAGCCCAGAGAGACGACAGAGGGCTGTGCATGGGGAAGGGACCCCTTGGCCTGCTGGGTCCTCCCGGAATAATGAACCATGGCAGCCCCTTTCCAAAGCCGTCAAGGCCTCCTTTCCTGCAGCTGCTGCCTCTGCCCCCAGGGGTCACCCCAGAACCCCCCAGCTCCCCACTCACTCCCATTGAGGCAAGTTCATTCACCCCCTCGCGCTCTCATTGACTCATTCATTCAGTAGCACAGAGAGGCACTTTTCCGTTCATTTGTTCATTCATTCATTCATTCACTGATGTACCTGCTCGAAGGTGAACAGTCACAGAGCCTGCCACAAGGCATTCTGGGGTTAGGAGAGGACATGCTCTCCGCGGTCTCTGAGGGGGAGCCCACCTGAGGCTGTGGGAGGTCAGTGGGTCAGCTGCGAGGACCTCACAGACAAGGGGTTATCTGGAAAGGTGAGTGGAGAGCATCAGGTGGTAAAGGGGAAGGAGAGGGCAGGCCAAGAAAATGGCAGAGAGGCGGGCAAGAACATGGTGTTTCAGAAAGGGGAGAGGAGACCAGGAAAGGGGCCATGCTCATCGCACACAGCACAGGCCATCTCTGGCCCCAGCAGGGCACTTCACACATTCCCCCGGCTGCTGGGGGCCCTCACCACTGAGGGGGCCGGGATCCCCTGGAATTCCTCAGCGTTCCATGTGGGCCTTCCCTCTCCAGCTGGGTCCAGGCCCTTGCTTCCCAGGGGACTGAAGTCAGCCTCCAGCTGGGGCTCCTCCCACGCAGCCTGGGGAAACCCTGGTGTGCCCCTCTCCCCCCACCCCTCAGGAAACCCCAGCACTTCCTGCCGTCTGGGTCTCACAGAGCTAAAACCCTTCCTCTGGGCTCCTGTCCTCAGAGGCCGTGGGTCTTGAAATTCAAGCTCAGAGACTGCCAAAGCAGCTGGAAAACTGCTGAGTGTTTTTCTGAAGGAAGAGGAGGAGAGATAGAAGTTAAGAGGGGAAGAAAAGAGGGCCTGGACAATGGAGGAAGCTGGCCGCAGGTTCCCATGGCTCCTGTGTAAGCCGATGCCTGTCTCATGCAACAAGCGGCGCCCCCAGGCTGCATCCTAGTTCCTCCAAGGTGGAGGTTTCCACCCGGGAGGGTCTTCCAACCAAGTGCATGATTCTCTCCAGGGAAGTCACTCAGGCCCTTTGCCTCAACTTAGCACCTGAAGGTATTAAAAAGTCCCAGGTCACCATTCCTGCTGGGGATACTGGCTGTCACCCAGAACTGCAGGGAAAAAGCCCAAGATGACAGACAAGCTCTCCACTTACTCCTCATAGCAGAAACAGGAAGCTCTGAATGCAAGGATCACTTCTGTCCCTTACTGAATGATCTTGGGTCAGTCAAGCCACCTTTCTGAATTTCAGTGTCATTGGAGATGATAAGAGCTATGATAATAATAAGAGTTATATTTATGAAGTGCTTACTACTTGCCAGGCTCTGGCTAAATGCATGACCTCATTTAATCCTCATGACAATTCTATGAAGTAGGTACTTCAATTATCACCACTTTACAGATTAGGAAACTAAGCTCAGAGAGAGTAAGAAACTTGTCCAAGATGACCCAAGCAACAAAAGGGAGAGCAAGGATTCCAGCCGAGCCACTGCAACTCTCGATTCTACGGACTGGACTATTATACTGCATCTCACAATGTTTTCATGCATTCATTGGACAAACAAATATGGACCATTTTCTTGTACTGGGCACTGGAGATGGAGAGGTAAATCTTGTATCTGCTCTCAAGGAGCTTCCAGCCCATTCAGTGAGACAGATAAGTAACCAATTATAATATAGGGTGATTGTTGTTAAAATGGATATATTACAAGATGCTGGGTGCCTTGGTCAGGGCATTCAATGCAAGCTGCTTTAACAAATAATCCCAGCATCTCAGTGGCTTAATAATATATCACATGGTGCAATGCATTGGCAGGGGCTCTTCTCCTTATCATCAGGAGAGCCAGGCCTCCTTGGAGTCTTCCACTGGAATCCTCTACTGGATGTCAGCCAACAAGCAGGAGAGTGGCATCATGGAGGACTGCATGGAACATTTTATGGCCTGGCCCAGAAGTCATGTACCTGACTTGCCCATGTTCCATTGGCTAGAACTAGTTTCACTGCCCCCACTTAATGCACAGGAGGCTGGGAAATGAGGAGCCAGGATTGATGTGTATCTAGCAGGTCTCTGCCACAATAGGGGAGAGAAAGGAGAACATCACCCTACCCGGCTGAGCAGAGAAGCTTCCCAGAGGAAGTGAGGACCGAGCTGGGTCCAGCTATGAAGTGGGCAGTGGGAGGGCATTCCAGGCAGAGAGAACTATGTAAGATCATCTCTCAAAAATGCTTTGCAATGGGCCTTCCCTGATGGCACAGTGGTTAAGAATCCGCCTGCCAATGCAGCGGACACGGGTTAGAGCCCTGGTCCGGGAAGATCCCACATGCTGCAGAGCAACTAAGCTCGTGCGCCACAACTGCTGAGTCTGCGCTCTGGAGCCCGCGAGCCACAACTACTGAAGCCCGTGCGCCGAGAGCCCGTGCTCCGCAACAAGAGAAGCCACTGCAATGAGAAGCCCGCGCTCCGCAACGAAGAGCAGCCCCCGCTCGCCACAACTAGAGAAAGCCCGCACGCAGCAACGAAGACCCAATGCAGCCAAAAATAAAATAAATGATTTTTTTAAAAAATGCTTTGCAATGAATTCTAAAATCTCAGTTATTATGATTAATTTCCTAAGAAATAGAGGGAAGGAAGGTATCTAAGGTCAGGTTGCCCAGAGCAGACTTTGAGCTGAGTATTTGAGGGCAAGTGATTTACTGAGGAACTCCTTTCAGTCAGAGAGTGGGGGAAGGACAACAGGGAAGGGAAGGAAGCCAAGCAAGGGTGCAAGCTGGGGCAAAGGCGTAGCCTCAGCTTGATACCGCAGGGAGACTCTGGGGCGGATGTTACCCCTCAGAGTTTGTGCAGATTCCAGCCACGGGCACTGGGCTTTCCTACTCCAGTACCAGCCAGTCACTGGCCAAACAGCAGAGTGGAAGGAGAATATAAGTCCTTGGGCGTGACCCTCTCTTGGCATCTGTGGGAAGCATCTCCAGTCCTGGGCAACCCTGCAAAGAGAGTGCAGGCACAGGCCGATAGGCACAGAGAACACAGAAGCCAGGAAAGATGGGGGGAGCTGAGCAGAGCAACAGTGTTGGGTGCAGAGACAGATTGGTGCCGCAGGGGGAGGGGGACCAGGAGTGGCACTGGGCCTGGCAAATCCCCAAAAGTACCAAAGATCATACCCTTAGGGCCTTTCTAGCTCGAACTAGGTGGAATTATTGAAAGAGCAATGGACACAGAACCTGAGCTTTAATCCCGACTCTGCCACTGGGTGAGTGTGTGGGTAGCACTCAGAGGTCATTACCCTTGTCTGTAAGATAAGAATGAGAACATATCAAAAAAACAAACAACCCAATCAAAAAATGAGCAGAAGACATTTCTCCATAGAAGACATACATATGGCCAATCGGCATGTGAAAAAATTCTCAGCATGGTTAATTATTAAAGAAATGCAAATCAAAACCACAATACAGTATCACGTCACACTAGTCAGAATGGCCATCGTCAAAAAGTCTACAAATAAAGAGAGGGTGTAGAGAAAAGAGAACCCTCCTACACTATTGGTGGGAATGTAAATTGGTGCAGCCACTGTGGAAAACAGTATGGAGGTTCCTTAAAAAAACTAAAAATAGAACTACCATATGACCCAGCGATCCCACTCCTAGGTATATATCCAGAAAAGACAAAAACTCTAATTTGAAAAGACACAGGCACCCCAATATTCATAGCAGCACAGTTTACGATGGCCAAGACACGGAAACAACACCAGAGTCCCTCAAGAGAAGATTGGCTTAAGAAGATGTGGTATGAAATATTACTCAGCCATAAAAAAGAATGAACTATTGCCATTTGCAGCAACATGGACGGACCTAAAGAATATTATACTTAGTGAAGTAAGTACAGACAGAGAAAGACAAATATTATATGACATCACTTATATGTGGAACCTAAAACAACACAAATGAATCTATTTATAAAACAAAGGAATCACAGGCATAGAAAACAAACTTACGGTTACCAAAGGGGAAAAAGAATGCAGGAGGGTTAAATTAGGAGTATGGGATTAACAGATACAAACTACTACATATAAGGTAGATAGGCACAAGGATTTACTGTATAGCACAGGGGACAATATTCAGTATCTTGTAATAACCTATAATGGAAAATAATCTGAAAGAAAATAACTGAGTTGCTTTGCTGTACACCTGAAAATAACACAATATTGTAAATCAACTATACTTCAGTAAAAAAAAAAGAATGAGAACGTTACCTCGGAGGGTTGTGCTGGAGATTAGAGGTGGGGCCGGGCATACACAGTAGGCACTCAAAAAATGGTGACCTTGCCACTTCGCTCCTAGACTACACACCCCTGAGTCTCAGGCGTTCTCTAGCGGTGTTACCTGCACAGATTGTGAGGGAAATATTTGGTCTGTGTCCCAGCACATGATATGATTCCCACCTACTTCCCAGTCCTGAAGGTCCTAGGAGGATGGGGAAAGAGAGGGAGCAAACTTCATCTAGAGCCTAAAAGCCTGCCCTACAGAGATGTCTTTCCACCTCGAAGATCTTCCATTCTAACATGGTCAGAATTGGAAGGCACCTGCCACTATTTAACAGATGGGGAAACTGAGGCCCAGAGAAAGGAAGGAGATTTTCCCAAGGTCCCACGGTCTCCAAAACAGGACTGGCAAATAGATGTCACTCCATGTGCCAACTCTGGTCAATTGGTTGTGGCTGTAATAAGATTTCTGAGGCTTTATCTGGGCTCAGTGGGAAAGAATTCCAGGCTCCATTAGTCACGTCTGCCTTGGGTTGAGAAAGTACAGAGGAGGTATTTACATTACTACAGAAGAAGATGAAAAAATGCATTGGCCCCGCTCACCAACATCTACCTTCTCCCTAAAGGGCTTAGCAACATTCTTATTCATAGAAGGTGGTTCCAAAATAAGTCAAAAGGACTTAAGGGAAAAAACCTAATGTCCCAAATTGGGAAATCATGTATTAAAAGCCAGGGTGTAGCAATTGTAACTCTTGACCATCACCCAGGCACAATAACCTTGGAATCCAGTAAGTGACTCAAGTGTCCCGAATTATAGTGAACATTTGTTGTTCCTATTTCTCCTCCCTAATGATGTCTCAACTTCCTCTTGCAGAATTACCTGTTCCCCACTGCACACAATCTATTGCATCTATTTTAACCAGCACCACCCACCCCCATCCCACCCAAGCCTGGAATTTGAATCTTACGCAGGGAGACAGAGACTGGAAATGGTGGAGGCTTGTCCCCTCCAGTGGTGGCTTGCTGATCAGCTAGCTATTCAGGCTCAGAATGAATCAGGGCCCCCATCACAGATCACTGCCATGGTCTGTGTCTCCTGCTGGTCAGTAAGTTCCTCAACGACAGGGACTCTGCCTTCTTCACTGGTGTATTTCCAAAGCCTGGCAAGATCTCTAACATAGCTGACATTCGGTCATTTTTGTTGTTCTCAAATGAATTAATGAACACACAAATGTAAGAAAATATACAAGTTCTGAATCAGAGGGCAGGATTTAAAAGCTAGCCCTGCTTTTTACTAACCATGCGAGCTTGGGCAAGCCTGTTACTTCTCTGAACCTCAGTTCTCTCATCTGTAAAATGGATGCAGTTACACATACCTCCCAGGATTGCTGGCAGGTTTAAATGAGATAATGGATGTGAGACTGCTTTATAAACTGCAAGTGATGTGCAGAGGGTAATTACACCAAGGAAGGGAAGAGGTTAATAATAAGCCTGGATAATACAAATAAAAAATCCACCCTAGCAGATAATTACAGTCAAGATGAAGCAGGCATCGTCCTTGTCCAAAAACAATGTGTAACTCAATGTCTGTGTCAAGTTGAAAGTCACAGAAAATTTAATTCAAACATAAGGAGAGGGACTTCCCTGGTGGCGCAGTGGTTAAGAATCCGCCTGCCAATGCAGGGGACACGGATTCGATTCCTGGTCCGGGAAGATCCCACATGCCGCGGAGCAACTAAGCCCGGGTGCCACAACTACTGAAGCCCGCGCACCCAAAGCCCGTGCTCCACAACAAGAGAAGCCACCTCAATGAGAAGTCCGCGCACCACAACGAAGAGTAGGAAGAGTAGCCCCTGCTGGCTGCAACTAGAGAAAGCCCATGCACAGCAACGAAGACCCAACACAGCCAAAAATAAATAAATAATCAAACATAAGGAGAATCTGTTGACTAAAAAAACTGGGAAAGGAGATCCTTTGTGGTCCAGTGGTTAGGACTCGGAGCTTTGACTGCCATGGCCCAGGTTCAATCCCTGGTAGGGGAACTAAGATCCCGCAAGCCGTACCACGCAACCAAAAAAAACCCCCGAAACTGGGAAATGCATGGTACTGGCTTCAGGCAAGGTCCAATCCAGTAGTTTAAATGATGTCATTAAGGACCCAGTTTCTAAACACCAAAGACTCAGTGATAAACACCAGTCAGAGGCCCAGTTACTGAGCACATGGTAAGAACATAGGACATTTTTATTGAAAAAAAATGTTTTTAATTGTCCTGAATCTGACATAACAGAACAAATATAAACTTTGATGATTCAGGAGTCAGGGTCTGTGGGTGCATACAAAATAAACTAATATAGGCAAAAGAAACTTACTAGAAGAACTGCAGGGAGGCTGGAGAATAAGGCTTGAAAATGGACAGAAATCAATGATTGGCAGGGCCAGGTCAGGAAGGGCCTTGTAAGCCATCATAAAGAATCCCAAGGTCAATGGGAAGTATGGAGGAACTGGGAGAGTGATATGCTTCTATTTACATTGTAGAAAACTCCCTGTGGCTGCAGGCTGCAGGAAAGATGGAAGGAAGAGATGGGGAAAAAGGAAGCCAGAGATGAGACTCTTGCTGTGGTCCAGGTGAGAGGCAATGGAGGCCCAGATGGGATCGTGGTGAAGTAGCGCTGAAGTCCAAGGACCTGAGAAACGGTAATAAAGGGGAATGAATAGGATGTGGAGGGAGACTGGATATGGTAAAAGAGTCAAGAATTATCTGCAAGTTCCGAGCCTGGCAGCTGGCGTTCACTGAACTGGGGGATGTGGAGAGAGAACGCTTTCACCCCCACCGTGCCTTGAGTGGGGATGGTATGGCCGGCGCCATTTGTCCTGCAGAAGGCCTAGCCCAGGCAGCCTGCCCAGAGAACTGGCCAAAGAGAGATGGGCTAGTGGAGGGTGCCCAGTTTGGTACCGGACGTCAGGGTAATTCCAAACTCTTTTTGGGTACAGAGATGGGCCTCCAGAGCCAAGTTCTGGGATGCTCTCTGCCTCTGGCTTCCCGCCACAGGCATCATCTGCAGAGAATATTCAAAGATGTAAACATGATGATTTCATCAAGGTCCGCGTGTCAGGGGACACATGTGCAGGCGATGGCAGCCCATCAAACCGTGGAAATTCTGACCCGGGAGGTTCAGACAAAACAATGTGGAGGCTTCCCTCCCCCGCATCCCCTCTGGCCTGTGCCCAGTTCTCAAACATGGTTAATTAATGTAATGAATTATGACAAACGTGTATGGTGCCTCTGATTTGCTGACAGCTGATACAAACAGAGGCTGTGGCCAAGAATCTCAATGCATACATTGCGCGTGCGCACGCACGCACACACACACACACACACACACACACCACAATTACACCAAAAATAGCTTGCAACTGGGTTTGTAATTCAGTGACTTTTCCATCTGTAGTGGAACATGGCAAGAAGTGACTGCTGCTGCTAAGGGTAAAAGGAAGAGTTGGAAATATGTTGCTACCTATTTTTTTTATTATAAAGCCCTTTTTCCTTAACCACTGTCTCTCCCTAGGACACACGTTCATTGGTTACCTTTAGCCAATCCTGCATTCTATGCGGGAAGGGACCCACATTCACTGAGGACCTACTATGTGCCAAGGACTTTATATACTAAGTCTGAACTCTTGGTTGCAAGCAACAGAACTCCAACTGAATCAGCTTAGGGTAAAACAAAAAGGGGTGGGGCATAGAAAGGACCTTGAAATATCTCGTACAATCAAACAAAATTGAACATTCAAGCCATAAGAAGGTCAGGGAATGGGACTTCCCTGGTGGCACAGTGGTTAAGAATCCACCTGCCAATGCGGGGGACGCAGGTTTGATCCCTGGTCTGGGAAGATCCCATGTGCCACAGAGCAACAAAGCCTGTGCACCACAACTACTGAGCCTGCACTCTGAAGCCTGCGCTCTGGAGCCTGCGCTCTGGAGCCCGCGAGCCACAACTACTGAGCCCACGTGTTGCAACTACTGAGCCTGAGTGCTGCAACTACTGAAGCCCGCCGCATGCCTAGAGCCCGTGCTCCACAACAAGAGAAGCCACTGCAATGAGAAGCCTGTGCACCACAATGAAGAGTAGCCCCTGCTCACTGCAGCTAGAGAAAGCCTGTGCACAGCAATGAAGACTCAACGCAGCCAAAAAATAAATTAAAAAAAAAAAAGAAGGGCAGGGAAGTAGCTAGAGCCAGTGACTCAAATTCCAGCAGAGCTGAGCAAGCACTCTCTCCCTCTCTCTCTCATAATCAATTCTCATTTTTCATGGATTCTGTATTTGTAAATTTGTCTACTTGCTAAAATTTATTTGCAAACCCTAGATCAATATTTGTGGCATTTTCACAGTCATTTGTGGACACGCACAGAGTGGTGAAAAACTTGAGTCATCCGACACACATGTTCCCAGCTAAGGTCAAACTAGGCGACACTCTGTTTTCTGGTCTCAGCTCCCATGTTATGAAAAAGTGTCCTTTTTGTAAGTCTATTTAATGCCATATTTTTTCTCATTTTAGTGCTTTTTGTTGGTGATTTCACTGTTGAAAACGACCCCCCAAGCATAGCGCTGAGGTGCTGTCTAGTGCTCCTAAGTGCAAGAAGGCTGTGATGTGACTTATGGAGAAAACATGCGTGTTGGATAAGGCTCGTTCAGGAGTGAGTTATAGCGCTGCTGGCTGTGAGTTTAATGTTAATGAATCAACAATGTATGTTAAATAAGGTGTCTTTAAACAGGAACACAAGTAAAACAAAGTTATACACTGATCAGTTGATGAAAATGTTGTGACCAGGGGCTCACAGGAACCTAACCCTGTATTTCCCCCAGGAGCAATGGTTGGATATTCACTAGTTCAGTTTGTGGTCACTTTATAGAACATAACTACCATGAATAACGAGAATGAATTGTATCTTCTTTTTCTCCTTCTCTTTTCCTTCCTTCCTCCCTCACCCCAGGTCAGGGTCCTTGGTAGGGCAAGGAACAGGCCAACAGTTCCCAAGTCTCATGTCTCATAGCTTCTGCCACTAGAAAGAGGCTTTTCATGGTTTGACAAATCCTGAGAGAAAATCCTGGACCAATTGAATATGGTGGGAGTAGGGATGGTTGTATATGTACATGGCATCTCCCAGTGAAACCACATAAAACACAGAAACAGAAGTTCCTGAAAGAACAGAAGTCTATTCTCAAATGATTAGAAAAAACAAAAAATAAAACTGATCAGACTAACACACACACACGCACATGCACACATGTGCATGTACATGTTTTTCAATTCTCATTGCACAAGTTTTACCACGTCCTCATACTGCCTGTAACATTACTAACTAGTTTTCCTTAAACTGACTCTTTTTTTCCTATGCTTTAATATATTTGAAAGGAAAATGTATATTTCTGCCATGTATAGAAATTGATCATTAAAATAAATTCATAACTGTTCAAATAAAAAAAAATATTAGCTCATGAACCATCTAAAACTGATCACATGTTTAGAAACATAGGTTTACGTTTTTGTCTCTGTCCCTGGACTAGGCAATCTGTTCAGAGGGACCGTTTCAGCCCAGCACAAGGCCTGGCACAGAGTGAATACTCAGTAAACATTTTATATCTAGGCTAAGATTGTTGCTACCTGCATCTCCCTCCCGTGTACCTTTGGAGAGGAGACTGGCTGAAGAGGAGGAACCACTCAGGAGGAATGGAGGAAAAGAGGGAGGCAGAGAGAGGGGGAAATGGGATGCTGCCTAACCTGGCTGAACCCTATCTGACCTCACCTCTCAGAACTAAGCCTCCGTGCACTTAAAATGTACATTTCCTATTGTCTCAGCACCTTCGTCTGGGCTGTATCCCCTTCCCGAAATGCTCTTTTCTTTCTCATGACTCATTCTTCAAATTCTACCCCCTTTTCTGTATTATTAGTTGGGAAGCTTTCAGCAACACGTAACAGAAAACCCAACTGAAACAGACTTACATACAAGAACATTTTGTTATCTCAGACAGTGAGAAGTCTCAAGGCAGGAAGGTCCCATGTTGCTTTATTCAGTAGCTGAACAAGGACCCAGGTTCCTGCCTTCTCTTTTCTCTACCACCCTCAGTGTAACAGCTGGTTCTCCTCATGGTTGCAAGAAGGCTACAACAGCTCCAGCCATCACATCCTCACCAAAATCCAGACTCAGAAAAGTGATCATAATTTCCCTGTGTCTGTTTTTAAGGGTTAAGAAACTTCCATAGAAACATGCCCCCCCCACCACCACCCCAGACTTCCCCTCATAGCTCATTGGCCAAAATAGAGTCATATGCACCTGTCTTAAGCCAATCACTGGCAAGGGAAGTGCAGTTAGCATGACGGGCTTTGATGAATCAAGATTCACCCCAAGGATGAGATTGGCACAAGCCTTCTCTGAAGTACATGACACCATAGGGAAGCAGGGAACCCGAACAAAATCTGTGTTCTGTAGTGCCACATTCTTTTAAATAACTACCCTCAAGTCACTTGGATAAAATCCCTCTTTGGTCTATGGAAGCCTCATGTCTAATGGTTCAAATGTCCCCAGTCTTGTCTCCCTTCTAGATTCTGCACAAAGACCCCTCCACACCATCTATCTTCTTTGCCTAGACTTGTTGAATTACTTTGCACTTATCACACCACAGTAATAATTTATAATTTATCTGTTTACATGTCTGTCTTTGTCACTAGGCTGTGAGATCCTTCTGGGGTGGCCCAGAATTGTACTGGGATCTAAGGGCTTGGCCTGCCTAATGCCTAAACCTAACAGGGGAGGCTCAGTGTGAATGCTAGTTACATTGAATTTACTCAATTGAATTGTGAGGGCAAAGGGGAGGGGTAGGAGAGAGAAGCAAGGAAAAAGGAGAAAAGAGGACAAAGCAGTCAGTGAAATACAGGCTTTGGTTGCAGACAAAACATAGGATGCCTGGAAGAGCCAATTCGCTAACTGGGATGGAGGTTCTATTGTGGGAAATAATCATTTGTTAGCTTAAATAAACCCTTTTGCCTCAATTACATGTAATAGAATACAAAGGTATTGACTTAGCCTGGAAGGAAGGCAGAAGTTCAAACCCACCACTGCTTCACTTGCAGGCACTAATTGCCCCAAGGCTTAGGTCAAAGGTTATTGCAGGATTAAAATTGACAGTGAAAACAAAAGCAAGGCCTTGACTCCTGAATTAGCTAATTTGCCCCTCTCTTCTGCCGGCTTACCCTGGCCTCTAATAGACGTGCACTCTTGGCTGGCAGGTCCCTCTGTCCAACAGAGCCACGGTTTGCAGCTGTCTCTGGCTAACCTGAACCTTCATTACTCTCAGGACCTGCCCCAGACCGTCTGGAGGTACAGAAAGCAAGTGTCAGAATGCACTGGGGGTTGAGGGAAAGCAACTTGGAGGAGCTGATTTCTGTCCTCACAATAATCACAGCATTAGATGAGCACTCGTTATGTCCCAGGCACTGTGCTAAGAGCTTTAAAATGTACACGATGAGCCAGGGACAACTTGTCACACCAGGAAGCAAAGAAGCTATCAGAACACTAAGGCAGTGACAAAAGGACACAAGAGCCAACCGAAGGAGTCCTCACTGGCCAAAGATGGAGGAATCTGACCTTCACAAAGATTAATCACTTCCATGGATTGCGAGACATTAAGTTTCTTAAAATTCTCATGGAGATACTAAAAAAGTGCATTGGTCATCTTTGGAGAATGCTAGTTGATGAATTATTCTGAAAACTGGTAAATAAAGAATCAAGTACTTGTCTTTCCTGTGTGAATTATCTCTTGGGGTAACTGAAGAGTTGATGGGGAAGAGTTCTTGTTTACAGAAGAATCCCAGTCAATCACTGCAGAAGAAATGATAGAAGTAGAAAATCACCATTTTGCCACTCTCCTGAAAAATGGATCTGGGCCAAGGTTTTCCAGCCTCAGCACAATTGACACTTTGGACCAAATAATTCTTTGTTGTAGGGCCTGTTCTGTACATGGTATGATGTTTAGCTGCATCCCTAGACTCTACCTACTAGATGCCAGTAGCTGCCCCCCAGTTGTGACAACCAAAACATCCCCGCACACGGCCAAGTGTCCTGAAGTCACCCTGGTTGGGAACCACTGATGCAGGCCATGATCCTCAATGACTGCTAAAACCATGAGGTGAAAGCTGATGAGGAATGGAACCACATCTGACTCTAAAGCAGTCCCCAGAGGTGCCTGAGGAAGGTGTGGTACCCACGACCATCATCCTCGTCCATCAGCCCAAGCCCCAGCCTCCCCAACAAAACAGAAACCCGAGGAGAGCCTCTAGTAACATCCCCTCCCCCATTTTTGCCAACCAAGTTGCCACTCCTGTGTTGAAATCATAAATCCTCCCCTGGCCCCCTTTCTGTGTTTTCCTGGAGGCTATGCTCTCTTAGCCAGGTCTTTGCAAATGCTGCTTCTTCTACCTAGAATGTTTCACCCCTCCCACCCCCTTCTATTCTTGCCAATGCTTCCTCATTCTTTCAGGTCTCAGCTTCCAGGACTCTTCCTCCAGGAAGTCCTCACTGATTCCCCCTTTGTACTATCCTGGCCCATTGTGTCACTAATCACAGTGTGTGGTCATTTTTAACTGTCTGTCACCTCAATAAGCCTCTGGGGGGCAGAGATGGCAGAGATTTACTGCTTTATCTCCAAGGAATCCAGTATAGAGTGGGCACTCAGAAAATGTTACAGGCAGGAAGGAAGGAGAAAGGAGGGCAGGAGGGAGGCATGACCCTGTGCTATCTTAGTGCTGGTGTGTACACTTGGCTGAGCGTCAGAGTGTGACTGACTGTTCCTGCATGTGCAGAGCAGGGTGCGTGTGAACTTGGACATATGTGCACAATGCAGGAGTGGCGTGCAAAAAATGGGGGCTATGAAAGCCACAGCCTTGACTGTCTCTCTCTCTCTCCCATCCCAGCTGCATCTCCCATCGCTCCACCTTGCGCTTCCTAGCTCCTGCCATGCCATATTCTGTAAATCTTCATATATTTTTGCTTCTTTCCACCTTCTCCTTGCTGTTCCTTCTGCCTGGACTGCCCTTCCCCGCTTTCTCCTCGCAGTTAAATTTCATTCAGCCTTCCAGAGTCTCCTGACCCCTCACTTCTTTCCCAGTTAGTCCTCTCATCCTCTGTGCATCCAGAGTTTGGGGGCCTCTATCTACATGCTCTTCTCTTACTGTTTTATAGTCCATCTGTTCACAACGTTCAACTGTGTGCAAGCTCCCCAAGGGCTGCCTCTTGGGGTCTCCCCGTGAGACCAAGTTGAGGTACCTCTGTGCTCCCAGCTGCGGAAGGCAGGCAAGCAGCCAGTGCCTTGGGGAATGTTTTCTGATTGTATATCTGTGTCTGACTGTAGAGTGTACAGATGCCCGAATTGAACTAGATTGGGGTCTTCACACTTTTTTCTCATGAACCCCCTTAAATAACTTTGAAGAGAATATCTTTTCAGTAGAAACCATGTCATTCACAATTAAGTTCTTCTAATTCTAATAAATACACAATAAGAATGAATAAATGAACAGTGACAAGTGACAGCATATAAGAGATTTCCACCCAAATGAAAAACGAATGTGGATTTAGGGTAGCCAGTCAACGTTTTGCAAAAGTTAAATGAAAATATTTCCCCTGCAAGTCTTAATAAATGTTCAAGAAAAGATAAAATACTAACTTTCCTCTGCTACAAGATCTTTTACTCAAATATGACCTGTAGGAAGTAATTTTGGAAGGTTTCATCTCCTCCTTCTTGAAACTGGGCAAAATATTCCACAGAGACATGGACCAAGGAACGGATGGATGAGAAACACACCAGGCTCTCTCTCATCTCAGAGGATGGTGACAGTGCAGCAGGACCCAGACTGGTATTTCAAAGAATGCATTTTCAAAATCTTGAATATTGTCATTCCAAGATGGTTTGATAGGTAGGTAGGTAGGTAGACAAATGGATAGGTAAAGCATGGAATTTAGCCATGAGTTTGTGTCCCCTAAGTAAAATAAATTACTCCCACCATTGATACTTCTTTTGTTTTCATAAGACCATCCCTTAGTAGTGAATGCATTCCAGATAATATTGGGGGAATGAATAAAAGAGGCAAGGTAATTAAACAAAAATTGTCAATACTCCCACAGCACCTGAATTCAGAATAACCCCACCTGGACCAAAACAGGATCCACATTTTGCCCTTACAGAACAGATCAAGACAAGGGAAAGCCTGAGGCCTTACAGTAGATTCATGGCACCATGATTAAAGGGAGCTCCCCACACTGATATCATGCCTTCATTCTGTGAGCTAGAATTTTCTACATCCCAGGCAATGCCTGCAGTGAGATGCAGGGAGGGCAAGAGGCGTACCTCTCTACTGTAAAGTGGAGGAGGGACTTTGTGGAATGTGCAGCAGGAAGGGAGCCAGGGACCACAGGGAAGTTCTCTAGCAGATCAGTTTAGGAAAGAGCACTCAGGAAAGTTGAGGATCTGTCAATCGATTCCTGATTCCTGTAAGGTTATTGTACCCATGGGCCTCTCAGAAAGACCTGACATAGCACAAGGTGTATACATCCCCAGTCTGAAGGGCCTGGATGGGTACAGATGCCCTTACACGTAGGATAAGATGAGGGAGAAGAGAATGAGGGTAAGAGAAAGGTACAGATCAGTGGTTCTCTAAGTGTGGCCCCCAGAGCAGCAGCAGTATCCACTGGGAACTTGCACATTCTTGGGCCCACCCCAGACCTATCGAAGCAGAACGCATAGGGGTGAAGCCTGGCAGTCTGTGTGTTAACAAGCCCTTCTGGAGATTCTGATGCACACCCAAGTGGAGAACACTGGAGCAGACTTTTATTGCTTTTGCCCCTTTACTCTGGTAATAACACTTCCATATTCCTTTGGGAAACCACCCCTGTGCCCCTTTCAGACCTTACAGTTGGTGGAACTGGCCAATGGCCGCCCCCAACTCCAGCTCCAAGGACTTGCCCATGACCTAGGTCTTGTCACTGAAAGATTCTGTCTCCCTGATCACAGTGATTGGCTCAAGAATAGAGAGAACTGATCCAATCAGAATCAGCCCTGGGACTTTTACTGAAGCCTCTGAAAAAGGTATGTTCCGTTTTCTCTGAAGTGATTAAGTCAGTAAGATGTAAGGAACTACAGGGAAAATCTTCCTGAGAATGAAGCCAACATAGCAGAAGCTGGGAGAGGAGACTGAGCACCTGGATCCAGCTTTGCCTGAAGGCAGTGCCTATGTACTTTTCTGTTATACAAGCCAATAAATTTCCTTATAAGCTTAAGTCAGATTTCATGTGTTTCTGTCCATTGTAGCCAAAGAACCCAGAAACAGAGAGAGAAGTGGAGATTTGGCAGGAGTAGAGAGGTAAGATTCTAAAACCCGATGGACCTAGTTTCACATCCTGGCTTCACTGCTTAATAACTGAGTGATTTTGAGCATATCACTTTGCCTCTTGAATCCTCTGTCCTTGGATAGAACAGGTTAAGACCAACTCCCTGGGGGGCTGCTTTGTGGTAATAAGAGTCATGTGCAAGATTCCAGGAGTCTGATGGATGACTTTAACCAAGCCTTGACCTACTTGACCTTGACCTTTTCGGAGCCTCAGTTTCCTCGTTGGTAGGAAGCAGATAAAAATAACTATCTCAGAGGATTATGGTGAGACTTAAATAGAGAATTGGATAAAATGCCCACACAGGGATTTCCCTGATGGTGCAGTGGTTAAGAATCCGCCTGCCAATGCAGTGAACATGGGTTCGAGTCCTGGTCCGGGAAGATCCCACATGCCACGGAGCAACGAAGCCCGTGCGCCACAACTACTGAGCCTGTGCTCTAGAGCCCGCGAGCCACAACTACTAAAGCCTGTACACCTAGCCCCTGTGCTCTGCAACAAGAGAAGCCACTGCAATGAGAAGCCCGCACACCGCAAGGAAGAGTAGCCCCCGCTCGCCACAACTAGAGAAAGCCCGTGCACAGCAGCGAAGACCCAATGCAGCCAAAAATAAATAAAGTAATTAATTAAAAAAAAAAAATGCCCACACAGAGCTGGTGCTCAGTAGGTGACAATTAGCCCTGCATGGCTCAGGCAAATGAAATTTCAGTCTGACAGTCTTTTAAAATTAGTCAGCACCTCTGACCCACCCTAGGGGCCACAACAGGTCCTGCAGCTGCAGTGGTCAGTCTGGCAGACTGGAACATTCAAAGAGTTGCTCCTTCCACAAGTGGAGGAGCTGGGCAGAAATTCTAGCAAGTGCTAAATAGGTCCGTGAAGCTGCCCAAGGGACAGGAGGAATGCCTGGTCCATTAATGGCCCGCTCTGCAGGGGGCCACACACCGGGGCTTCCCGCCGCCTTCTCTCCTTGCCAGAGCTGGAAACCTCAGCCAGGGGGCCAGGCAGTTCCAGACAGGATAGAAAGGGTGAGCCTCGCCGCCATCTGGTCCCCAACTCCCCACCTGATGTTTGTAACAGACCCACTACCTAATTGCATGGCTGCGGGGGCAGCCTTCACATCTTTAGCACTTAATTCACTACTGTTTCTTTGGAAGCCCCAATCCTGGGGCTGTGGAGGGAGGCCTCTGCCCATTTATGCGGCTTTCAAGCCCCGAGCATCCCAGCCTAGCCTTGTTAGGCTCCAGCTGGGCAGGCAGCCAGGAGAGCATCTCATTCCCACACTCAGCCTGGGGCTTTACCCCCTGCCCCGCCCCTCAGCTTACCTGGTTGGTAGGAAAACCCCCAGACCCAGCCTCTCCTTGTTGTCACGTCCTCCCCACCCACCCAATAGGGACACTTTACTTCTCTTGCCCCAAATTTTGGTGCTTTATTCCCCTCTCCACCCCCAACAAAAGCAGGGATGAGGAGGAATGGTGGGGAAGTGGAAAGTAGAAACAGGGAAGCCTGGATTCAAATCTGGCTCTGTCACTTTCTATCATGAAACCCACGACCAGTTGCATTCTTCTGTGGGTCTCAGTTTCCCTGTCTACAAAATGGGCCTTCTAACACCTATCTTGTGATGTCCTTGTGCCAATCAAATGTGATGATAGTAATAGCTAAGGTACCAAGAGCTTACTCTGCACCAGGCACCAGCCTGAACAAGGTGTGTGCACATCATTGTGATCATAAGGGTCGGTCTAGAATAGGTGCCTGATAGATGTCACTTCCCCCTCCTACCCCAGTGGTCAGGGGAGGGGTGGCCATAGCGGGAGGAGACTGAATCCAAACAATGCCCAAGGGTGGGGTGGGTAGGTAGAGAGCTCGCTCTCGTCCCCAAACCCGCTTCTCTCCCGAGGTGGGGACAGATCCTATTCTTCTTGCTCACTGGCCCCTTGAAATGCTAGGCAAGGGTCCACCTTTATTCACTTCTGGCACAGAGCACCACCGTAGGGGTGAGGGGCAAGAGGGTGAGGGTCTGGGATCAAGAGACCTCAACCATCTCCTTCCGCCCTCTACTTCTTTGGGTCAGAGAAGCAAATTTTGGAAGGGTGCTAAGAGGGACCTGGCTGGCCACTGAAGGGGCCCTCTGACCCTTGACCTCCCTGGAAGAGCCCTGACTCACCTCCCTTTGCTATACCCTGCTGGTTTATTATCAGCATCATCTCTATTCATTGGTCATCTAATGGGCTCTGTCATTAACTTGCTGGGTGCCCTGGAGCGAGTCACTTCCCCTGTCTGAGTCATGGTTCCTTCCTCTCTAAAGTGATGAGGTTGGGACTTCCCTGGTGGTCCAGTGGTTAAGACACTGCGCTTCCACTGCAGGGGGCATGGGTTTGATCCCTGGTCAGGGAACTAAGTTCCCGCATGCTGCTGGGGGCACGGCCAAAAAAGAAAAAAAGTTGAAGGGAGGCAGAGAGAAAAGACTGAGGATAAAACACTTGCATGGGTGCCTTCCAGCTCTTACTAGGCAGGAATAATCCCCAATTATTCGCTCTCCTATCTCTTTTAAACATTACATGTGCCCTGCAAGGTAAAAAACAGTTGGATAAATGAAGGATATTGTCTCACAGAAAAGACATGATGTGCCCAGTGTCACACAGCTGGCAAAGTGGCCAAGAGGAAAACAAACTCAGGTACCTTAGGTCCCAGATATCTGTGACCTCTGGGACACTGGTATCTTGGGGAGGATCCAGAGGGTCAGGGATGGGCCAACATTAGGCACCTGGAAATGTGGTTTATATCTGCCTCCTTCCTCCGGGGGCGGTGGGAGATGATGGACGTAGAGGCAGGATCAGGGGGCTAGGGGGAAAGACTGAAACTCTGGACAGAGGCTGAGTGCTCCAAGCATCCAGGCTGGCGTCAAGCCGTAGCTCTAGGAACAGACGGACTTGGGTTCAAAGCCCAGCTCCTCTACTGACTATCTATGTGACCTCAGGCAAGTGACTTCACCTCTCTGAGCCTGCTCCATAAAGTGAGGCTAAAAATGCCCACCCCAGGGAATTCCCTGGCTTTTCATTGGTTAGGACTCCGCAGTTTCATTGCCAAGGGCTGGGGTTCCATCCCTGGTTGGGGAACTAAGATCCCACATCCTGCAAGCCGCGCAGCGTGGCAAAAATAAATAAACAATAATTTTAAAAAATTAAAATGCCCACCCCAAAGGCTGGTTGGATGGATTCAATAAGATCACGCTTGGTACACAGTAGGTGCTACAAAAGCGATGACTGTTATTACTGGGGTTCTACTCAGCTGGACTGTGGAAGCACTCATTCAGTTCTTCCCTTAAGCAAGCATCCTAAGACATCATCCTTGGCTGAGAAATCTTCTTGCCAGTCCACTGCACTTATCATTAACGTATTTCTCATAGCTCAGGAAATATCCAGAAAGCTCTGTCCACATCTTCCAAAGTCAGACCCCGAGAGGGGAAGTGACTCGCTCCAGGTCACGCAGCAAGTCTCTACATCAGGGGTCTCCAACCCCCAGGCCACAGACCAGTAGCGATCCATGGCGTGTTAGGAACTGGGCCTCACAGCAGGAGGTGAGCGGCAGGCAAGCGAGCGAAGCTTCATCTGTATTTACAGCCGCTCCCTATTGCTCACACTACCGCCTGAGCTCTGCCTCCCGTCAGATCAGCGGCGGCATTAGATTCTCACAGGAGCGCGAACCCTACTGTGAACTGCACCTGCGAGGGATTTAGGTTGCGAGCTCCCTATGAGAATCTAATGTCTGATGATCTGAGGTAGAGCCGAGGCAGTGATGCAAGTGCTGGGGAGCGGCTGCAAATACAGATTATCATTAGCAGAGAGGTCTGACTGCACAGAGACCATAATAAATCAATTGCTTGCAGACTCATATCAAAACCCTATCAGTGAGTGGCAAGTGACAATTAAGCTGCATCTTACGGAGTAGGCTGGACGTAAGCAACACACTTCGGGTGTCACTGTCTCCCATCACCCCCAGATGGGCCCATCTAGCTGCAGGAAAACAAGCTCAGGGCTCCCACTGATCCTGCATTATGGTGAGTTGTATAATTATTTCAATATGTATTACAATGTAATAACAATAGAAATAAAGTGCACAATAAATGTAATGCACTTGAATCATCCCCAAACCATACCCTCCCATCACTGGTCCATGAAAACAATTGTCTTCCATGAAACTGGTCCGTAGTGCCAGAAAGGTTGGGGACCGCTGCTCTAGAGGGCCAAGGAAAGGAAATCACCACTGGCCCCAGGGCCCCTGAGAGGGAGCAAAGGCAAGGAGTTGGGTGTGGGAGGTGCCAGCAGCCTGTGGGACGAGGATGGAGGCCTGAGGATGTGCTGGGGGGAAGAGGCAGGCATAGCCAGCAGCAGGAGGTAGGGCAGGGTCGTTATGGCCTCAGGCAGCCCCAGGCTGGAGTCTGCCCGCCCTTCTCCATGCAGTAGCCAGAGCAGTCCCTTTGTGTGTAAGGCACGTCACATGTGGCTCCCCATCTCACTCCAAATAAAAAAGTTCAAGTCTGGCCCCCTCCAAAACTCAGCCTCCCTCGTCCATTCTACAATAGCCCCACCGGCCCCTCCTTACACCGTTGACAGGCCTCCAGGCCTTGGCACTCTCTCTTCCCTCTGCCTGGAATGCTCTTCCCCTCAGTGTTTGCATGGGTCCCCCCTCCAGAGGCCTTCCCTGACCATTCTATCTAAAATAGTAGCCCCATCACCTCTAACCCCTCACCCTATTTTCTTTTTCCTTATGATTTACCACTACCTGACATATTTTATATTTATTTGGCTTACTGTATCTTCCCCAATGGAATGTAAGCTCCATGAGGGCAAGGGCTCTGCTCAGCTCATTGCGATATCTCCAGCATCTGGCACAGAGTAAACAATACATATTTATCAGATGAATGAATGATTGGTTGATTGAACTCTGGTGCCACGATTTTCTAGCTTGGATTGCTTTGGGCAGATCATTTCACTTCTCTGAAACCTCCAATGCAAAAGATAGTACATATCCATCTCATAGGGTTATTGTTTAAATAAAATAATAGAGGGTGAAAGGAACTGACACATAATAGGTGCCCAATAAATGACAACCATAATCACAATTATTATCACCAAGGATCTCAAACTCAGTCACCTGCTTCCTGAGGTCTTGGGCATGTCAATGATCTCTCTGAGCCCCAGTCTGTTCACCTGTCAAACTCTGTCCCACACAAGGGATGTTTGCTGGATGCCTGGGCGGTGGATGTGAAGCACCTAGCAGGGGGTCTGACACCCAGTAAGCACTCACTTTTGAAGCCATTGTATTTGCATTTTATGCATGAGAATAAAACAATTGTAAATTCCAATAACAGTTAAATCTTGGTTAATTGTGGATTATGCAGTTAAAAAAAAAATTAACTTCGGACCAGATTTAACCTTGGTCTACCCCTTCCAACTGTCTTGGTGACAAGTTCATTAGCTAAGTGGCAGCTACTGCAGTCCTAGAGGGTCTAGGATTTGGATACCGGCCCCACCACTTTTTCTGTGACCTCGGGGAAGCAGCCAAATTTTTCTTCATCTATAAGATGGGGATAATGATAGTACCGTCTTTGCAAGTTATCAGGAGGTCACAATGAGATTGTGCACCTGAAAGGGCTTCACAAAGCCCTCAGGAGATGTGATGTGACAGGCAGGAGGGTGAGCTACAGACACACAGGACGCAGGATGGGGCCCAGGGATAAAGAAAGACAGAACCAAGCATTGTGCTCAGCCTGAGCTCAGAGGCGGGTCACAGAGGGAGCTCGGAAGAAGCCAAGCTCTGTCCCTGTGTCCAGGAGCTCTCTGCAGAGAAGGTGCTACTGTCCCCCACGCCACCCCCCAGCCCTGCCCCTTCCTTCTCCGTAGGGCCTCAGGGGGGACCTCTTCTGGCCATTCTTGGCAAGCGGCGTTTTCAAGGGAGGCAGGTGACAGCAGCAGGACACTTATAAGAGGCACCTTTGCCTCAGTCAACCTCAAGCCCAATCTGCTTTCCACCTCCACATCCTGGGGCAGGCCCTGGGAAAGAAGACGTAGGAGAAAAGGCCCCTGGAAGTTCACGATGCCAAACACACTCATGATCCAGCCCGTGAGAGTCTGAGGAGAGAAACACCAGGTCCCCTCCTCACCTGGGCCCTCTGACCCCCTCCACCACCAGAAGAAGGAGAGTGGGGACCACCACTGCCTTGTTCAGCCTGTGCCTGGCAAAACCCAGGTGCCGACTTCACAAATGACTCAATCAATAATCCCTAGACTGCAAATTCCATGAAGCATGATTTTTTTTTTTTTGTCTGTTTTGTTCTTTGATGAATTTTCAATACCTAAAAGAGTGCCTGGCATTTAGTAAGGGCTAAATAAATATATGTTGAATAAGTGATTCCAGTAATAAGTCAATGAACGAAGCAAAGAATCATTGCTATCAAGAGAATTACTATAAGTGAAGTTCCCTGCGGGCTGGGATTTTTTTGTCTTGTGTTCTTTGATAAAACCCCAGGGCCTTGAAAGGCCTTGGAACATAGGAGGTGCAGAGTAAATGTATGTGAGAGCACATGTATGTGAACATATGACTGAGTAAACCACTGAATCATGACTCACTAGAATTTAATCTTTCTGGAGGCAAGGGTTTCCATCTGCTTTGTTTAAGGCTGCATTCTCAGTGCCTACAACAGTGCCCATGTCGAATGAATGAATGAATGAATGAATGAATAAGCAAGGCCCCAGCTCTTGGCCCAATGACCTCAGACTAAGAAGAATGAAACACAAAGGGCACCTGAACCCTGCCCCCGGCCACCACTCGCCTCATGGTTTTTTAAATAATTTGTCGATTGTTTTTAATTGTTGAGGCAGTAATACTTGGTTCATGAAACTGCAATATACAGAGAGGTGAAATAAATAGCTTATATATATATAATATATATAATATAGCTGGTTTTAAAATATTCCCTTATTCATTGGTGTACTAGGTCACGTGAGTCATGGAAGGTTGATAGCAGCATCCTCCAGAACTGTGAGTAATGCAGGGTCACCATGATTGGACGAGGCCGTCTGTCGTCGGAAGTCGAGGCGCCGAGAATTCCGAGGGGCACACCTTCCCTGCGCGGTGTCTCGGGGCAGCTTGCAGCAGACAATAAATAAATGACTGCAAACCAGAGAGCGATTTTTGTTGGAGTTTGGGGCAGGGACAGGGGATTGGGAAAGAGGGGGAGTATGTTGGGGGTGAGGGGATACTACTTTCTCTTTGTTTTTCTCTCTCTCTTTTTTGTTTTTTTTGCTTTTTTTTGTCTTTTTTTTGTCTTTTTTTTGTCTTTCTTTCTTTCTTTTTTTTTTTTTTTGCTTTCAGAACCTTTGGGAAAAAGGACTTTGGTTTCTCAGAGTGTCGTTTTCCTCATTCAAGTCCTCCTCTGGGGACAAGTTTAGAGTTGTCTGTTCCTAGAGAGACACAAGCACCTGTGTGTTGACAACAGTCCCTTGGTGTGAGTCTTTTGTCATAGGGAGTTTCAAGTCAACAGTAAAATCCTTATCGCTCCCCTCCCCCAAGAATTTTGGTTCAGTTTTTTTGTCTTCTTTTAAACACAATATACAAAAATAGAAATTCTTCCTTATTTTTCATGTAAAAATATTCCTCTGATTGCAGTTCTCTGCGAGTGTGAGTGTGGGCTGGGGAAGCCTGGCGGGGCCACAGCGGGGCCAGCCTAGCCGGGGTGTGTGGGGCGGATCCGCCGGGACCGCTTGGTCACTGTGGTGTACTTGAAGGGCTTCTGCAGCTCTGCCTGTCCCTTGGGGTAGCGCTTCATGAAGTGGACGTCCTGCTGGTTCTCCCGGGTCTTGGGGCCCTTCCGTGGCCGGCCCTTCTTGGTGAAGCCCACGTACCAGCCAGAGTACTTGGCCGACATCAGGGCAGTGTAGTTGTTCTCCAGGACCTTCTCGATGAACACACACTCTTTGCTGGTGCCATCGGGCTGCAGGAAGAGAGAGAAGGAGGAGGTGAGAAGTGGGAGGGCAGGCGCAAGGGACAGAGCTATGTAGAGAGGGCACGGGCAGGTGGCCAAGGCTTGGGGTAGCGGAGTAGAGAGGGCCTGACCCAAGCTCTGGCCTCAGCAATTTCACTCCCTGGATCTATGGAGTGGATTTGTCATACTAGCCCCTGCATCCTTCCCTACTCACCAATTAGGTAACATCCTCCCATTACCACTCAGGGATCCATCGCTTCCACTCTCCACCCTGTAACCAGGGGCTTCCACCTCAGCTCTACTAGAACAAGAGACCTAGACCTGACCAATCAAAACATTATTTCCCATGACTGGTGCAGAGCACAGCATGTGGCCTGAGCCATCCCATCAGCGTTCCCTGAGACCCTTGTGTACGTAGTCCCCAAAATCACAAGCCGATTTACACTTGGGAACCATGTAATGCTGAAGCGAAGGCAGCCATTGTACCACCATGAGGGGAAATTCTGTCTGACGACAAAGCCAGCTTGGAGCAAGGAGAGCCAAGAGGAAGAGAATGACAGAAACCGATTCCTCCTCACATCTTTTAGCTTCTGGACCGAGCTGCATCTGAAACTCAAGTTACCTCACTGTTATGTGGGCCAATAATATCTCATGTCCTTTAAAACAGTTGAGACTGTGTCCTACCACATGCAACAGAAAGGGGTCCCAACTAACGTGCACTAAACCTGAGATGAAGCCAACTACTCAACTGCCAATCAACTCCACTGTTACATAGTTAAACATAAATTCCATTACATGTGGGATGTGGTACATCTTTTTTTTTTTTTTAATTTATTTTTGGCTGTGTTGGGTCTTCGTTTCTGTGCAAGGGCTTTCTCTAGTTGCGGCAAGCGGGGGCCACTCTTCATCGCGGTGCGCGGGCCTCTCACTATCGCGGCCTCTCTTGTTGCGGAGCACAAGCTCCAGACATGCAGGCTCAGTAGTTGTGGCTCACAGGCCTAGTTGCTCTGTGGCACGTGGGATCTTCCCAGACCAGGGCTCGAACCCGTGTCCCCTGCACTGGCAGGCAGATTCTCAACCACTGCACCATCAGGGAAGCCCAGGATGTGGTACATCTTAATGTTTGGTGTGAAGAGTGATGGGAGCCTCTAAAAATAAGAGTTTTGGCATGGCCAAACTCCAAAGCCTGTAGCTCTGGTTCTGAGATTTCAGGGTCCCAGTTGAGCTCCCTGGGAGACTATGCTAGGCAAGGAGCACTAGACTCAGAGTCAGAAGTTGAATCAACTCTAACACTTCCTTATGTGACCTCAGGCTAGTTAATTCCACTCTCTAAACTTTGGATTCCTCGCCCGGATCAAATAGGGAAAACGACTCCTGCGTCATAGAGATGTTATGAGGAATGACGCTTATAAACGAGGCTGGCACACAGTAGGAACTTGTTAAATTATTCCTGAAGAGCAGGTGGTTCGGACAGTCTGGCCTCCCTCCTTGGATCTGGACAAAGAGTGGTGTGAAGCAGGCTTTGAATCTCCTCCTTGAGAAAGTCGAATTGCTCTGTGTGGAAGAGTGGGAAACACACAAAGTTGGAAGGCCTGAATTAGCAGCACTCGAGTTTCCAGCTAACATCTCCAAATTTAGGCCGGGCCCACTCCTCGTTACAGACGGATGCCCAGCCAAGTTGGAAGCCCAGCGGTCTGGCTGTGCGTGGAGACTGAGGTGCAAGTTCCAGCCTTTTGTTTGAAGTGGAAAACGGGCCGGAGCTTCCAGGAACGTTCACCTTTGAGCAGAGGGCAAGCTTGGGCCCTGCAGACAAAATGTTGAACTTCGCAGAACGGGACAGGCAGGGTAAGAAAACATTCTCTGGAGGAGAGATCTTTTGAGGAGGCTGCAGAGTGGGCGGGGTTGGGGGGGTGGCCTGGGAGACACACACAGGACCCAGAGGACATTAGGGGCTGGGTGAGGAGTGAGGGACTATTGTGAGGGAAGCCGGGCATATGTGCAAGGCTGATAGGAAGGAGTGGTCTCTGGGCTCTGGGTCCCCCATGAATAATTCTGGAAGCTGCCTATCCAACCTGAGTCCAGGTCCCTTGGCTGGTTTCGATGGAACGGTCAGAGCAAACTGAATAAAGGCTACACCATGGCTGTTTCCCCACCCTAGAGCATCTGCCTGGAAAACTGCTTTCAACCTTCAAGGCTCAGTTCAGTAATCACCTCCCCTGGGAAGCCTTCCCTGACTGCCATCTAGCTCCCTGGATATTTCCTCCTCTTCCTTCAAGACTCCATTTAAGCACCAGGCTTTACTGAACTCACATACTCCATCTTCCGAAACACCTCAACACCCATTCCTTCTCCTGCCACCCCCCAACAGAGCAATTCTGTATCTGCCTGCCTCTTCATCAGCCCAAGAGCTTCAAGAGGTCAGGACTGCTTCTCAGTTGCTCTCCTGGCTCGGCACAAATCTTAGCCCAAGACAGGGGTGCCCAGAGCATTTGTGGTTAAATGGATGAGAGTTATGCTCGGATAGACATGGTGGGGTTGACACATGAATGGGTTTTCCTCCAAAAGAAAATGGACTCTGCCTCCTGGATCCCTTACTAAGGTCCCAGAGACAGTCATGAGCTATGAGAGGCCCCTCCTCTGGAGGATGTGTTGAGAAGAGTGAACAGAGGGCTGGAGCTCCCCGCCTGCCAGCCTTGGGCTCCCTCCTCATCCATTCACTCAATCGTTCAGAATTTACTGATTGCCAACTATAGGCCAGACATTTCCACATGCATTACCTCATTTAATCCTCTCAACTTGCAAAGGCAGACTCTACCTGGTAGAAGAAAACAGTTCAAAGAGGCAAAAATGGCTTTCCCAAGGTCACGGAGCTTGTTACGTGGCAGAGCCAGGATTTGAACCTGTGTTTGCCACGTGTAGCTCGCTTCTCTGCTGTCTAGTGCCAGACAGGCCCATGAGGAGAAAGGGTGTGGAAGAGTGGGCACCGCCCATCAAAACACCTCCCCTCCCCCAGGCCCACCGAGCCACCGTGGGCATGAAGCAAGAACTCGGAGGTTCAAGGGCCAGCACGCTGCCTGGCACACGTGCTCATCCACGTCTGGGTTGAGGATCTGGGCTTCAGGCTGAGATTCCCGGCACTCCAGAGGTCAGGAGCCCCTTGGGAGGAGCCATGGGGCCTATGATGGTCACAAGTTCCCCACCATGAACTCAGACCCAGTGGATAAGAAGCTAACAGTAGGCTGTCCCGGGGCTTGACCCTCACCTCTGCTGACTACCTCTATAACCCTGCTTATGGCCCGCAGAGATTTAAAAAAACACATATGCATGGGCCTCACCCCTGAAAATGCTGACTCAATCAGTTCAGGCAAGGCAGATCATCAATATTTAGAGAGTAAGTGAATAGCCCATCCCAGAACCTTGGTGATTTAGTAGAATTTGATCATCTCTCCCCCTCTACCACCTCCAACCTCCTTCTTTCCAAACTGGAGTCCTATTCCTTCTATTTGACCTGAAGACTGAAACCTGATCACATCATTTGGCCCCTAGATCTAGTCTTCCATGAAACTAGAACTACCCCCTGGTTACATAGGCAAAAAAGTCCTTTTTTGCTTAAAGGCATTTTGAATTGGGTTTCAGTCACTTCCAACCAAAGCAGTCTTCACAAAGATACAGTGGTAGGCAGGGTACCCTCTGCCCTGAAAGGGTCTGGGGCCCTATGTCGCCCCAAAGAGGAAACACCAGTAATCACACAGGAGGGGGCAGATGAGAAAAATCCATCTGGGTTGAATCTCCACAAATGGGGAAAAACTGCCTGGTACATAGTGTTTGACACTCAACAACTCTTTATGGAATGAAAGGAAGTGCTATCTCCTAGGTCAGGTGGACGTGGGGTCCAGAGAGGTGGCAAGGAGAAGCGGGGCTACTTCTCTCTCAGGGGCTCAGGAGAAGAGCTCTGGCATATGATGGGTACAATGCAGCAGAGGGAGTAGCACAGCCAAGGGTGTGGAACATTGGCAAAGGCTCTGCTGGGGGCTCAGCAGATGTGTCCAGCTGTGGCCAGAAATGTAGAAGATTGACACCCAGGGTCTAGACCATCCAAGGAAGCTATCCTGTTGAGCCAAAGGATCCAGAGCCTAAGCTGAGGTCAAGGATTCCCACAGGTGAAGGACCTGGCTTCAAAGAGGAAGGTAACTCATGTTCAACAAGTAAGTGCCTACTAAGTGCCAGCGTTATCTTCCCATTTTACAGGTGAGGACACTGAGGCTCAGTGAGGTCAGGGCACTTGGATTCCTGGGCCTCATGTGGCTAATTCTGGCTGTAGGTTAAGAATCAATCCTCAGAAAGCAAGCACCCACATTTCTATTTCTTTGGTGCCCCTGCAGCCCTTTGGGCAGGTACAAGAAGCATGATGGATGGATCCACAATTGGATGCAGCGGGGGATGCAGGCACGAAGACAGACAGTGACAACCCAGGTAAGCAGACCGGAGAGAGACAGCTGTGTGACGGGCTATGGGCTCCAGGGCGGGTGCGCTGACTGAGCAGTCACTGAAGCCAGAGGCTACAGCAGGATGAGCCAGGACTCATCCAGGCGGATGGTCAAGGGAAGGGCAGTCCTGGCAGAGGGTACAGCATGCACAAAGCCTGAAGGCGCCATCAGGGAGTAGAGGCTGGCAGTGCCATGTGTCCGTGACACAAGGACCACGAGGGCAGGGAAGCTCTCCCCAAGGAGTGTAGCCTTTCTTGGGTAGATGGTGAGGACCCAGGGACTGGTTCTGAGCTGAGCTGGGGGCAGAGGGTGGGGAAGACCTGATCCCTTTTGTGCTTTAGAAAGCTGAGGGTGGGCACTGGGGAAAGGCCTGGAGGTGGAGCCTGAGGCCGCTGAGGAACGTTATTCCCGAGAAGGTATGAGGCCAGAACAGAGGCAGGAGTTAGGGAAGGAACAGACACACTAGCTACCAAGAGTAATTCCAGGACCGGGGTCTGACTGGCTGGGGAGTCTGTGATGGAACAGCAACCCAAGGGCCTGGGGTTCCAGCTGCAGGAGCCAGAGAGAGTGAGGGGCGCTGGGCTAGGCAGAGGCCAACAGGGGGACCTGCCCAGGGCAAAGTCAGGACAGGGGGACTAGGGTGGGGTGGGTTGGTGGGGCGCCCTTGGAGCCTCCCAGGTCAGCCCAGAAGACCGGAAAGAGATGATGGGGGGAGCTGCAGCAAGCGGGGCGGAGCGAGGGGAGGGGAGGGGAGGGGAGAGGAGGGGGCGGGCGGGGGCGAGCCTCCCTGGGCTACGCGAAGCCTCGCCGCCAGCTGAACCATCCCCAATATTAATGACGGGAGAGAGGGCGAGGGGGCAGGAAATCGGAGCCGGCTCCTGTGGAAGCGGTGACTCAGCGGCCAGCCGGCGGGCGGGCGGAGGGCGGCCGGCGGCGGGGAGCGGCCCGAAGGGACGGGGCTGTTCTTTTGACCCCAAGACGGCCCTCCTGGGGTCAAGATGCCGGGAACCGCGTAGACGGGGAGGGAGGGGCGCGCAGGCACTGGGCACGGCGGGCTGCAGCGCGGCCCCTCCTTTAAACAGAAAAAAAAAAGGGGGGGGGGAGAAAGCCGAGCCCACACTTGCAAGCAGGTTGGGCCTGGGAGGCGGCCCAGGCGGGCAGGAGAACAAAGCGCCTGACGCGGTGCTTGCCGCGCCGCCACAGGAAACGCACGGCCAGGCCAGGGCACCCGGCGCCCGGCCTGCCCGCCGCCCCTGCCCCAGACCCCCTCGCTGGCTGGCCGGCCGGCCTCGGGACGCGGAAAGTGAATCACTAATTAAAACCACTCCTTGGCATCCCGGGGCCGCGCTACACGGATTACTATTATTTTGCTCTTTGAGAAGCTCCAGTCGGTGTGGGCAGTGCAGCTGGATTCCTTTGCCTTCCAAACCGGGCTTTGAAGCCCGCCTACCTCTAGCGTGGGACCTGGGACAAGTGCCCGGATGTGGCCAAGCCTCAGCTTTCTCATCTGTGAAATGGGGATGGTGGCAGTACCAAACTCTTGGGATTATTTTGGAGCATTTTTGCTCAGTGCACAGCAGAAAGCAGGTGCTCAATTAACAGAGGCTATTGGTACCGTTGTTATTAACAAATAATAAGCAACAATACCCTGGCTCTGTCCAGCCAGGTAACAGGTCCCTGGCCTGTTACCTTCTCTACAGGCACTTGGGAATGGGGGAGGGGAGACAGATAAGAATTGGGGGATTCAGGAAGTCAAAACCATGGCTTAAACAGGAGTTGAGGTCATGCTTCCTTCCCCCCAACAAGGTGTAATAAATGCAAATCATCACCCAAGGTCTTGCCGCCAAGTCGAAGAAGCCATCCTCCTTGGAATCTGGGTCTGCCCTCCACCCCCCACTCCACCTGTTCAGCAGAAGCCACCACCCCCCTCCATTATACAAGGTGGATAGGGGGTGAGTCGGGTCCCTGCAGAGAGAAGGGAACATGGAGCATGCCACTATAGAGCTACCACCAGTAATGCTTTCCACTGGAACATCCAAAGGAAGCAAGTGTATGAACTTCACAAACAGACACTAGGAAAAAGGGGGGCAGCATCAAAACGCAGCATCAGTGTAGGCTCAGAACCCCTGGCATGTGGGTCCACACCCCACCCCTGCCCTAATTTGTTACATGCAGCTCTCTTGCCTATTCCAAAGTAATAAAATCTTCCTGAAATGCTAGAATCATGAGGCCCAGAGCTGACAAGGCTGCTGGGTTCCAGAGGCGCTGCTTTGAGGAGTCGTAAACCCCTGGTGATTGTTAAAACAATGCTGCAGCCCCTGCCCTTGGCCTACTGGTTCCCTGTCCCAAGACATCAGGTACATTCAGGCAGGGGGCCTCAGAACCCCTCGAGGATTCTCCCACTACCAAGCAAGCCAGAGCTCCACATCCACCAGGAGAGATCAGGGCCCTGCGTGCTCACCAAAGTCACAGCCACAGATACCTCGGCCTGGCAGGCTGCAGGTGCAGGGACAGAGAAGAAGTGGGGTGGTGAAAGGAAGAGATCACAATGGGAATCTCACACATACACACACACACACACACACATTCATGGGGCCTGTTTTCCATTTGGGGCTGATAGGGCCCTGGACGCACTGTTCCATCTACCCAGAGCTGCCGGGGGACCCACCCAATCCAGACCATCACTTACCTTCCCCACAAGCTTGCCTTTCCGGTTCATACACAGGTAGAATTCCGTCTCCTTGCCCTTGATCCGGACTTGACTACCGAAGGTATCTGTCTCCACTAGGAGCTGGGCTTCGAAAGGCAGAAGGAGAACAAGACACATTTTTTTACCAGGGGCAATGGCTGGCCTAAAGAATCAGCGACATGATCCCTGACCCTGTCCCCGGACCTCCCACTGCCCCCAAAATCAGGCACGGGGGATGCCTCCGACAGGTCTCTCTGGAGCAGCCTGCCCCTTAGGCAGGGAGAGAAGCTGTCTGACACCTGTTCCCCGACTCCCAGCCTCTCTTGACTCCACTTGGGACCCAGATCGCCCCTTGTGGCTGAAGACCAGTGTGCCTTCTCCTCCCCTCGTCATCCGCTTACCCTCCCCCGCCAACACCCTTCCCCAAGGCAGGACAGACAGCCACAAAAATAACCCCAGAAAAGCAGCAGTCTCTGAACTAAGGGGTCAGACATTCAGAGGCACGTGAGCTCACACAGGCATGCACACTACGCACACGCACACGCACACAAAACATACACACACACCCCTTGCCTTGTGGAATGCCAAGCTGCTTCCTCCAAAATTTAGGTCACAGGCCCCTTCCTCCAGGGAAAACAACATCTGGAGAGTCCCCTCCCCTCTGGGGATATGGGTGAGGGAGTGCCCTGGCCACTTGAAGTGGGGAAGGGTCAGGGAGGGGTGTTTCGAGTCCCTGGGGAAAGGAGGCTATCTGCATAATACTTCACCTTCCTCAATCAAGGCCACCAAGGCTGAAGAATAACTACCTCCCAGGAGCCCGGAAGTCCCAACCAGGACCCAATACCCCCTGGTCAGGAGTGGGAGGCCCCATGCTAAACCATCTATGCTCCACAGAGCCTCCCTCAGGATGGGGGTGTCCAGAGCTGATCCCCAAAGGCCTGACTAAACAAGGACATCAAGTGGCCAAAGGGTGACTGTCTCTTGATTAGGCATACTGTGAGACCCCTCCAGTCCACATTTTCTCCCCAGTAGGGTGCTGTGTGACTTTGGCAGGTCATGTGCCCTCTCTGAACCTGAATCCCTGTGCCTGGATTTCCCACCACCACCACCCCCTTCTTTGCCTATGACCCCCCCCATTCTCACCCTCCCTCCCCTGACTCTTTGCTTCCCAGCACCTGCCCCTCCCTCACCCAAAAAATTTTTATTTCAGTGACAAGGGACTTGCTTCTCAATAACAAAAATCATAGCCCTAAATACAGTATCCTTGGAGCCACAAAGAGTGTACCTCAGTGCCCCTAAAATACACTAGGTATGATTTTAATAAAAAAATTTTAAATAAATACCCTGATGCCCTGCTGTGAAAATTAAAACCATCTGGAACTCAGGATTTCCAAATAATTAATCTAGCCTTCCATTGACACCACTACTAATTAAAATATGATACCCACCTTTCCAAGGAAAAAAAGAAGAATTTATATAAAATTTAAAGATCTAACAAGAATTTAGTAATTCTAGGAACAAGGGTGGGGGGCACATTCTTCTCTCCACCTTCCCCCATCCCTAGTAAACACTGAGTGGAGAATATTAACCAACACTGAGATAGGGGGTTATAAGCCCTTCCTGTTCCCTGTTCCCCTTAACTCAAATTCCCCATTAACTCTCCTCTTACCTTGGTTCCTGGGAACCAAGGGCCAAACATCACAGCAGCTCTGAGACTTGCTTTCTGTATCTCCTCACAAAGCTCAGGCCCCACACGGGATGGGGGTTGTTGGGGGTTCAGGAGGGTCCCCAACTCTAGGAGCTTCTGACGAAGGTAGCATGTGTAAGGGGATAGGTGAGAGCTTTGAAATGCACAGGTATGGATATGAATCCCTGGCCCCACTTGCCAGTGTATGACCTTGGGCCTCAGTTTCTTCATCTGTAAAATGGGAATAGACATCTCCAATCTTCAACAGTTATGGTGAGGATTATACAAAATGATGCTGTAAAGGGCCTAGCAACCTGTTCTCAGAGGCTGGGTAGGGGAAACTCAGTAACTATTGTTTAAGTTTCCTAATAACTGCAAAACAAAACTGTTTTCCCAGAAAAAAAAAAAAGTAGTGGAAAAAATATCAGATGTGTGTAAAAGGGCAGAGATGGAGCAGAACTTGCCTCCCCAAGGTGTGCCCTCTGTCCTGAACTTCCTCAGCATCCTCCAGGGTCGCAGGCACCCCACACTGTGAGTGCATCAGAAAATGCCTTAGACTGGGATTCATGGGGTCTGATTCCATTTCTGGAATTGCCATCCTGGGAGTGTGACCTTGAGTAAGCCACACAACCCTCTGAGCCCCAGTTTCCTTACCCATGCAGTGGGAATGGGGCTTGACCCTATTCTGAATGTCTCTGGCATTGGAGCGGGGCAGGCATGGGAAACCGTAAGAAGAGGGTGAGGCCACAGGGCTGGGGCCCAGGCAACCCCGAGTGAGTCCGAGGGGAAGACTGCTCTGTCTGCCCTCCCCCAGCACATGCCTGGGCCTCTGTCCTCAGAAGAGCTCCTACTACACGCTGGATCTGGCTCCCATGTGAGCCTGCTAAAGTCACATATCCCCACGAGGTTGGGTACCTTTGTCCCCTTTTTACAGTGTAGGAAACTGAGGTTCAGAGACGCAACCCAGCAGGAAGGGCTGACGTCAGGTCTGCCTGGCTCTTCCTGCTGGGGCCTGGGTCCCAGAGGAGGGCCCCCAGCTCTGGGGAAGACTTGGCTCAAAGCACAACCCCCATCTCTCATTAACCACAGCCCATCTCAGGAAGCCCTGGCCTCTGCCTAAGCCATCCAAAGGGCCTGGGGCTGGGGCTGGACTGCACCTCCACCCCTGCAAGCCAGTCACCCTCACCCCAGCGAGGGCAGGGTCTGCACCAGCCTCTGTGCCCAGGGAGCCAGAAGTCTGTTCTTCCCCGACTGCAACAAGCCATGGAGTGACCTAGACTCCACTCAGCACATGACATAATGAGGAGCGAGCCGGGCCAGGATTATGTAAAGTCTTTGGGGAGTAATAGCAGCAGCATTTCTCAGAAAGACAGAAAGAGAGACTCCGCCCGCTCAGACCAGGTTTGCCCCAGAGCCTGCCTGCCTGGTCCTCAGCAGCACGCTCCCGCTTCTCCTGACTCAAGCCCCAAGCCCCCAAGATGCAGCTCTCAGGAGCTAGGAGTCTCATCTCCGCTCAGTTCCATTCTCGCCTCTGTCCCAGGCCAGGCGGGAGGGGTTGAGGATAGTATCTCTCCCCTCACCACCCTGGCATGCCCCCATCCTCTCTCTGCCACTCTTGTCCCCAGCAGTCTCTTCTCTACACAGCAGCCAGAGGGATCCTTTTAAAATATAAAATTAATTGTGCCTCGTCCCTGCCAAAGCCTCCTATGGATCTCCAACCCACTAAAAATCCAGACTCTTTACAGGGACCCGAAAGGGGCAAGTGGTCTGGCCCCTGCTGCCTGCTCCCACCTCCCTCCCTCACTCACAGCCCTCCAGCCACACAAGCCTCCTTACTGTTCCTGCTCTAAGACACCAAGCACACTCCCACCTCAGGGCCTTTGCACTTTTCCTCTGCCTGGAGATTGCTCTGCCCAGAGCTTCCCATAGTAGCTTCTCACTTCCTAGGTTGACATCTCAGCTCAGATGCCACCTCCTCAGAGAGGCCTTCCCTGGCCATGCTGTCCAATGTCGTACTACCCTCCCAGTTCAGCTCTAGCCACCCCCTGCTCCATTGTCCTCAGAGCTCTTCTCCAAGTTGTTTTATTTGCTACCTTTTCTATTGTCTGTCTCTATCCACTGGAAGGTAAGCTCCATGAAGGCAGGCCTTTACCTGTCTCATTCACCACTGTGGTTTCCAGCACCTAGCCCATACCTGGCTCACAGCAAATGACCAATAAGTAAATTTTAGTAAGTGCATAAAGGGCTTGGTGAGGTAGGTATGAATAAAGCTATTTAAAAGTTAAAGCAAACGAGATTTGAGGAGGTAAAGGGACTTACCTAATGGTACACAGCTAGTAAAAGCAGGGTAGAAGTTCAAACCAAGTCTCTGATTCCAGGTCAATGCCCTTAGCAACTCTTCTCTCTACCTCCCCACCCCCCCGTGTTACTCCTGCCACTCACTAGAACTCTGAGCTCCTACCCACCCATCCTTACAACAATCCCAGGAGATTAGAACTATTTTTTTATTATCCCCATTTTACAGGTGAGAAAATTGAGTCCCAAGGTCAGACAGGGATGGAGTTAAAACGCAGGCAGGATTCAAACCCAGGCAGGCTAACACGGAAGTCTGGGTCTTAGCCTGTCTCCCCCACCGGTCACTTCTCCTCCATGTCAGTCCCTTTCCTGGGGGAGTTAGTGAGTGAACGAACACCAAAGGCAGGGAAGGTCTTCGCTTGACCTCACCTTCTTGGGGCAGAGGTCTGTGGGTTGGGATGCCCAAAGACCCAAAAGTTGGGGCCCATCCCTCCTCAGCTCCACTTCCAAATGACCTTGAGGGAGGAAGGGGTGCCAACGGTCACCCTGAGGAAAATACCTTCGAGCTGATTCTGGGAGGTGGGGGAGCCCATAGTAGCACCCAAGTCTGGGTTCAAACCGCAGCCAGAGAGGCATGAAATGACTTCAGATCTGGTTTTGACTAGAAGCAAAGGCTGCACGCACCAGAGGGTGAGTGCAGGATGGGGTGGGGGGTCCCACAGCCCAGCTCCCCTGAAGGCAAAGTCCACAGAGCCAGTCTTACCAGGGCCCAGCACAGAGCAGGAGCCCAGCGCCTGCCCATGGCTGGGGGCCAGGAGCTCGAAGGACCCAATCCCTTCTCCAGCACTGAGAGAGGAAAGCAGAAAAGGAAAATTACAAAGTGGAAGAAAAAGGAGCCGGAAAGAAAGCCCTTTCAATAAAAACTCATGCTGTCTTTTTTTCCCCGTTTCTCTTAAATGCATGGAGTAACAATGACAATTAAAAAAACAAAACAAAACAAAACTGCTAATACTTATTTGAGCATTTACCATCTGTCAGGCACTGTGCTTGGAGTCTGAATGTGGAATGTCTCATTCGATCCTCACAACAACCCCATGAGGTAGGAACTATTACACCCATTTTACAGATGAAGAAACTGAGGCCCTGAGCAGTTAAGTTACTTGCCAGAGTCACGCAGTAGGACCAGGATTTGAACACAGGCAGAGCAACCCCGCAGCTAGCCTGAGACAGAGAGATTCAGACAGAGGTGAGCAGTGCAGGACAGACATCAGGCAGGTCAGCCATGGCAGAGAAAAAAGAAATGACTTTGATGGATGGATTGATTGACTGATTCCAGTGTGATTCCCTAGCTGGGCTTCCCTGCGGGCAATCCATAGCCTCACTTTAAAGACTTTTGGTTTGAAGGGTAGGAAACGACAGGGAAAGACCAAGAGGCAGACAGAGACCCAGAGAGACACATACAAAGAGGGACACAGAAGACCCAGAGAAAGGGAACTGGAAAAAACTAAGCAGGAGAATTGGTTTCTTTTCCCCCAAGCCTTGGGGTAAAATCCCCAAGACCTGAGAGAGCAGTGGGGGGAGCTGGGAGCCAGCGAGAGGCTGGGCAGAGCTGGCCGCACCCAGACCCCGCACGGAGTGGCCAGCAGCCGGCCAGCCGGCCCTACAATTCCAGTGCTGACAGTGAGGCTGGCCACTCTCCAGGCATCATCCTCCAGCGAGGAAACGTCCTTGCCACAAGAGGCACTGGGAGGTCACACCAAATCATACTCCCTTCCTCCCCTCTGAAGGTGGACCAGGTCGAGGGGAGGGGAAAGAAGCGGGGGTGGGGGGAAGGAGCCCTTTCTGGAGACCTTACAGCATCACTATCCTCACACACCCACACACACCCACTGTGGCCTCTCCCCAAAGGTGCCCATGGTTCCCCTTCTCCTAAAGTCCCCCAAGGAGGTTCGCAGGCCACGTGGGCGAGCCGGAAAGGAAGAGAGAAAGAATCAATAGGATCGATCGGGAGCTATATTTAATCCTAGCTGTACCTCTCATGTGGCCATTTGAGCTGCAGAGTCAGCGAGGTGTGGGTGGCCACTCCTCACTGGGGACAGAAGTCGTGGAACATGAGCTCAGAGGGCAGGGGGTTTAGACGGAGATATTAATGCCCCTTCCCAGCTGGGAGCGCCCCTCGGGGAAGCTGGTCCTGTCGCTCACTGTATCCTTGCTGTAAGATGCAAGGCTGGCTGGAAGGAAGGACGGGAGAGGAGGACAGGAGAAGAGGAGGGAGGGAGCACGGATTCCCCAGGTACCTACTGTGTGCTGGGCTCTGTGCCAGGCACTTGCCCCCGCCCCGGGGGAGTGGTCCCGTCTACACTCCGGGGCGCACACATGGGTCACCCATGTATTCACTGGCCCAAGCATGTATTGAACCGTTGTTTGTGGCTGGCTCTGTGCAGGGGATACAGCAGTGAACACAATAGACAGAAGCCGCCTAGCCTTACAGTTTGCACTATAACAGGAGACACAGAGAGCGAATAACTAAATACATACCAGAACCTCAGGTAGCAATAAGTGCTAGGAAGAGAAACATACCCACGAGGGGACAGAGACAGGAATTCCCTGATAAGGGGACAACTGAACAGTAGTCTGAGTGAGGCGAGGGAGCAAAAGCCATGGGGACATCTGGGAGAAGGGCATCCCCAGGCTGAGGACACAGCAAAGGCCCTTAGCTGGGGACATGCTTGGCATGTTCCAAGGGCGGCAGGAAGCTCGCTGGGGCTGGAGCAGAGCGGGCAAGGACGGGGCAGTGGAGCCCGACGTTAGGGTGCTAGTCAGGAGTCAGGCTACACCAGGCCTTCCTGCCGATCCAATGACTTGGATTGCATTCTAAATGAGCTGAGAGCCTTTGACTAACAGAGTGACACAGTCTCACGTTTTGGACTGTGGTATGGAGAATGGACTATGGGCCGTCAGACTCAGAGAAAAGAGTCTCTGCTGCCTCAGCCACACCAGCCAGCCCAAAGGACCTGGCTCCTTGCTCCAGCACAGCCCTGCAGCAGGTACCAGAATGAGAGAAATGGGGACCAGAGGGCCCCCTCCCACTTCCAGCAAAAGCCCTGGAAGACCCCACATACTTTCCTAGGTGAGTCACGCAAGTCAGCCCCTGATTGTGCTTTGCGTGGCCCCGTAATTATTTTATTCATTTATCCAGTAACCTTTAAGGGGGGCCTGCTTTCAGGACATGTACTAGACATGCAGACAGGCAGAAAGGTCACTGCTTTCAAGGAGCTCACGTTCTCAGAGGGGCAAGGGTGAGCGGGGGAGCTGCCTAGAGGGGCAGAGCCCATGCTGGGGCAGGCTGACTCCCTGTGACCCTGAGCAGTGGTGACACAGCTGGAATCACAGACTAATCCATGCCTAACTGGAACAAGCCCACACAGTACAAACTCCGTGCCCTGCCCGTGCCTTCCCACAAGTTGTGAGGAAACCCACTGGTGCAGGGACGGGATGGAAAGCGCCCAAGGGGACACAGAGAGTGAGGGGCCCAGGCTCTTCCTACTCAGAGTCAGCCCCTAGAAAGGAGAAGGGGCTCTCGCCTGGGAGCTCCTTGAGGGTTGGGCCTGGGTTGTCTCACTCACCGCTGTATCGCCCAGTGAGGGAGGGACCAGGTGTGAACTGAGAGACCGGACCGCACACAATAGAAGGGTCCAGATACCCTTCCAAATCCAGCCTGAGACAGCAGCCAGAGCATGGCCAGTCCGCCCTGCTGCTTAGAATCATGCTGAAGAAGCCTCTTCTAAACTGTAGCTGATATGCCAGGGCCCCACTAAGGGGAGAGAAGCAGTACCCCTTCTGGAAGCCCCACGAATCAGTTCTCGAGAGGGGAAACCTTCACCTGAGCCCATGACGGTATGCCCCTGCCGCCATACAACAGCACAGAGTTCAGATGGTTATTATGAATATTCTTGCTTTAATAATCATATACTCTTTGAGAATAAGATATTCTCTCATTTCAATTACCCCATTTTACAAAAGAGTAAACAGGATCAGAAAGGCTAACACACACCTAAGGTCTCCAGCTCGTAAGTGGTGGAACTGAGATTCCAATTCCATCCGACTCCAGAGTCCACATGCCCACCCTCTCAAAAGACCACCTCCCTGGCTATCACAGCCCCTCCGGAGGCCTGTTCGGGGTTGTTCTGGGCACTGTCAGTCCTGGGAGGCTGGAAAACCTACTGCAAAACCTTGGGTGTTCTGGGCATTTTTTCCTAATCAAGTAGAGGAGCCCTTTTCTGCAAATGAAAATAGGCAGGAAGATCCAACCACGTGGCTTATAAAAGCAGAGTTGCTCCCACACCGCAATCCCTGTTGCTGGGGCCCCTCCGCCTCCCTGAGGGCTGGCTCAGCTGACCCCAGGTGCTCCTCTGCTGAGACTCAAGTCCCACCACCCAGCAGCCCTGCTTCCTGTAGCCAGGGGGTGCTGACACCTCCACATCCCAGCTGAAGGGCATCAACCTTGGAGGCAGGTAGAGTGGGGCCTTCTCATCCTTGCTTGGCAGGTGAAGAAACTAGGCCCAGAGCCAGACATGCTTGTCCCCAGCACTGGGGGCTGCTCAGCGACCCAGCTGCCCCTGGAACCCAGGGGTCCTGCCTCCTGGCCCAGTGCTGTTTCTTCAAGGTGGCAACTACCTGCAGGACAAAGGTGACCAGGACCAAGGGCAGGAAGGGGAGGGGCTGATGTAATAATCCCGGCTGGGCAGGGTGGCCCTCCCCCAGTTCCTGGCCTGCCAGGTGTCCCACTACCTAAGCCTTTAGCCCCCTGGCCAGCATACCTCTCCCTCCAGAGCCGAACCTAAAGCTAAGAAAGTCCTGCATTCCTGGAACAGCCAACCTCAGGGCCCTCAGAGTGCTCTGGGAAAGCTTCAGGGAGCCATGGGGAGAAACTCTTGCAGAACAGCCTGGTGTAGAAGCCTGCCTGACATCTATGCAGATTGCACCGAAGACTGCTCACTGCTG
Source organism: Balaenoptera physalus (assembly GCF_965194825.1). NCBI lineage: Eukaryota > Metazoa > Chordata > Mammalia > Artiodactyla > Balaenopteridae > Balaenoptera > Balaenoptera physalus. Next base: position 27,271,254 of record NC_138890.1, read on the forward strand.
CAAAGCCGGCCAAGAGCTCCTGGGCAGGGCACCCAGACAAAGGTGGGCCTGCATCTTGCACCTACCTGCCTGTGGGGTCCAGCGCCTCGGGACGCTGTCAAATCTGAGATTCTGAGTGTTTTACAGACTCAAATCTGAGATTCCGGGCGTTTCTGGGGATTCCAGACTCCAGGCATTTATAGGGATTGTTTATACTTGGTGTTTGCTGAAATTCCCAGACTGCATTCTAACTGTGTATGAATGCAAGTCTCAGAAGACACCATTCCTTCAGCTGGATGGAGCCCTGAGAAGGAGGGAGCAGGTTCTCAGACCATCCTGGGCCCCCTGGCCTGACTGAGGACTACTGGCTTCCCCTCCCCCACAGGCAGGGCAGGCTTCTAACACAGCCCCATCCTCCTGCCCGGCTTGGCCACATAAATCACCCTCCCAATAATATTTGTATTGATTATCTAGATTGGAAGCCTCAATTGACTCCATTGTCTCACTTCCTCTCCCAGGGCTCACAGATGGGATCCCTTCGCCTCATCTGCGTTTCTAATGCGACATTTAAATAGAGCAGCCTCAGCGGCCAGCAAGGCCCCTGGCTGCCCTGGGTGTTTGGGGATTGGAGGAGTGATAAACATATTCCTTGACAGAGGATCATTAAATCTAGAGTTTGTGGAGCTGGAGGAGAAGCCAAGATGGGCGAGTCCCTGGATACTCCAGGGGTGGTCCCCCAGCACCACCAGGGCGCTTGTTAGACATGCAGAGCTCAAGGCCCCAACCCAGACCCTCTGAATCAACATCAGCATTTTAACAAGAACCCTCAGTGATTCCGACGCATGTTAGTGTTTAAGAAGCCCTGCTCTAGTCCAGCCCTTGTAATGTACAGAGGGAAACTGAGGCTCAGAGAAGGCAAGGTTACACAGCAGGTGAGACCCCCTGAGTCTGCAGTCCAGGCAGAGGAAATGAGAAGACAAGTGGCTTCTGGAGGGAGGGGCCGGCCATTCCCGGCCTCCTCTCCCTCCCAAGCTCTCGACTCCTATCTCAGAGCCTGGACAGATGGTTCAGACCAGAGTCTGACCCCCCTGTACTCTCCCAGCCTGGAGGGGCCAGCCAGAGCTCCGGGGACTCCCCAGGAGGGCACCTCCCTCCCGCCCCAGCCAGCCAGCTGCCCCTTCCCTGGCAGCAACTGGACAGCAGATCCCAGGGAAAACCAGCACCTGGGTCTGCCCAGCACAGCCAGGCGTCCACGGAGGGGGGGCACAGAGAGATGAGGCCCCAGAGAGGCGGCCAGCAGAGGGCCTGGGAGAGGTGGGGAGGAGGGACGGAAAGCTGTGGTCGGAGGGAGGGAAGCAGGGAGAAAGACAGACGTGGTGAGGAGGGGGGAGACAGAGAGACAGACAGAAACAACCAGAAGGAGGGGAGAAGGACTCAGAGAGAGAGATGCCCAGATAAAAGGAGAAGCAGCCAGACTGAGAAAGGAAGAAGGGGGACGAGGGAGGGAGGGATGGAGGCAGTAAAGAGTGATGGGGCAGGAGAAGGGAGGGGAGGCAGCTGGCCTGGAGAAGCAGGAGCCCAGCGTGGCCCAGCCCTGCCCAGCCCGGCCTGGCCCAGCCCCCAGTGACGGTGCAGCTGCCACACTTGGGCCCTACCATGAGGTCAGTCCTGCCCCGGGGCTGAGGGAAAATAAATGGTGTCCAAGATAAAAGATCCAAGAAATTATTTGTCTTGTTGTCATGTCTTGACTGCAATGGGCAGGGGCTGGCGGGCAGGCGGAGCATCATCTCAGAGAAGCCCAGGCCAGCAGGCTCGGCCGCATGCACGCACGTACTGTGGCCACCTACAGCCCCAGCTCCCCCCAACCCAAGGCTGGGGCCTGGGACACCTCCCAGAACCTGGGCCTGAGAAGGTAGGAAGCGATGGAGGTGTGGTCAGTATTTGCTCAGAGTCTGGCCCCTAAATCCCCTCCAGGCTCTGGGAGGGAGGAGTCCTGCCTGCTTCACTCACTGCTGAGGGTCTTTGTGGGTTGGAGGCTTAGGGAGGGAAGGGAGTCAGGGTTATTTCACTCCTCCCAGCCCCTTTGCAGAGGCAGCTTGGGGCAGGTGATGCTTCCTAAACACCCCAGAAGAGAGCTGGGCAGTTCCAGGGTCAAGGGCAGGTCATGGGGACCATGGCCCTTGTGCATAGGTGCACAAGCTCAAGCCCACAGAGCACACACACACAGGCCTGTCCCCGTGCACATGCACACACTCTCACACACATATGCACGTATGCGCACACACACTCACACCAGGCCAATTTCCACCACCACCACTAGCATCCAAAAAGCGTGCCCCAGAGGCTCCCACCCCTCCGAGCATCTGAACCTGGGGAAGCAATGCCGTGGGGAGCAGGTTGCCACGGATACCCATGACGACTGGCATTTATGGGACATTTACCAGCAAGAGCATGCTTTATTCATGTCTTCAGTTACTACTCCCAATAAGGCTCTCAGGGATGCACTACTGCATCCCCATTTTATAGATGAGGAAACTGAGGCCCAGAAAGGCTCAGCGCCAGGTGCAAGATCACACAGCCAGGACACGGCAGAGCTGGGATTTGAACCTGAGGTCTCAGAGGCCGGGAAGAATGTGTACATGGTCGGGGAGGAGGGGGTTGACACTTACCATACTTGTCCCCGTCCTCGCCGCGGGCGCTGATCCTACGGCCCAGGACCTGAATGTGCTTCCCGCTGGTCCGGCTGTAGAGCTGGTACAGCCGCAGCTGCTTACGGCTCACATCGTCCCGAGCCCGCGTCTGGTTCTCCACATGGATGCGGAAGTCCACGTTCTCCTCGGCCACCAGCACCTGAGCAGGGAAAGGGGTGACAGTGAGCTACCCTGGAAGTCCAGAGTCCCTGCGTGCAGGAACCACATTCACAACAAAGAGCCAGGGTCTCCTCTACGCCAGCTCTGGGTCAGGCATCAGCACACGCTCATAATTGCCCTGTTACCACCCCCATTTCACAGATGAGGCAACTGAGGCTCAGAAAGATGAGGCAAGTTGCCCAAGGTGGCCCAGCCAGGAAGCAGCAAAGCTAAGAATCAGGTCTAGGTCTATTTGACAGCAAAGTTTGCTATCTTTCCACCACACCCCCAAATTAAAGCAAGAAGTATGGAGCGGAGTTTCCCATGTGACCTTGGGCCCATGGTTTGTTCTGCCTCAGGCTCTTCCCCAGTAAAACAGTGGAGCAGAGCCTCCGGCCTGACTACACCCCAGGGTGGCTGTTAGGATACAGTGAGCAAATGGGAAGAAAAGCACCAAAATCAATATGGAGATGGGAAATGGATGGGGGGCATATAATTCCTGTTTAGGTCCTCAGCGGGGAAGGAAGGAGACCTGGCAAATTTCTTCCTGGGAACGAATGAACCAGAGCCCACTGTCACTTCTCCCCCTGGAGCTGATGCTGGGGGCGGTCTCCTCTCCACACCCCAAGTGTCCTCATGCTCGCCTCCACCACCAAGCATTTGCCCACATCCCTAGCCCCTCGTGGAGAAGCCTTTGCTTAGCATCTCTCATCAAAATTCCCTGTATCCCTGGAGGTTTAGCTCATGTCTGACCACACTCTCCAGGAAGCCACCTCTGGCTACGCCAGCACGTATCTCTCCCGTCTCCTTTCCCTGAACACGGCCTCTCACCTAGACAACTTGCACCCACCTCCTCACCAGCCTCCTGCTTCTACTCTTTCCCCCTGGTAGTCCATCTTCCACCAAACGCAAACACCTTGTGTAACCCTCCCCTCCAAACTCTCCAGGGCTTCCCATCGCATTTAGATAAATGTCCCCACCAGAGTCTCAGGGCCCTGCAAGATGAGCCCCCAGCTGCTTTCCACCTTCATCTTCTACCACTCCCTCCCCACCAGTTACACTGGCTGTCTTATTAGGGCTCTGAGCATTCCAAACACAAGATACACACAGGCCTCAGGGCCTTTGCACTTGCTCTTCCCTCTGCTTCAGTGCTCTTTCCCAGATTTTTGCACTCTGGCTCCTCTAATTCATTCGAGCCTCTGCTCACATGTCACGTCCTGAGACAGGACTTCCTTGACTGCTTCTCTGAGGCAGCCCCCACTTCTGTCACTCCTCATCTCTCTACCATGCTTTGATTTTCTTTCTAGTATTGATCAACCTGACATAACATCTCTTTATCTAGTTTTTGTCTGTCTCCCCCACTTGTTTGCTGCTATATCCCCAGCACACAGCATAGTAGGAACTCAAACATTTGTCAAATGTATGAATGAACAAGTGAACATTGAAAAGATCTGGAGTCTGTCATCCCATTTAGCATTAAATTAGGTTTTCCTATGCCCTGATAATTGTATGCCTGTCCCAGCCCATCTTAACCAGAAAGCTGAACAATTCTTGAAGTCCAGACAGCGTTCTGGGTTTGTTCTAGGCACGCTAGGCTTGCAGGACCCCATTCCCACAAGAGCATGACCCCACTCAGCCCATGATGGGGCTGTTGGAATTGGGGCTGCCCAAGCATCTGTCTCAGCCCTCAGCTGTGAGCTCTCCAGAGTAGGGACCATTTTTCCTCATTGCTACACCCCATGCCCAGGCCAGGGTCTCTGTCCCCCCGCTGACCTGCACATGTCCTCCAATCCCAGCCTAGGCTCCACAGGCACTTCACCTGCACCACATTATTGAACTTTCACTATCATCCTCAGGGTGGAAACATTATGCCACATTACAGATGAGGAAACTGAGGCTCCGAAGCTGAACCAACAAGGTCACAGAGCAGGCAATGGCAGAGTTAGCCCCAGGCCATGTGGCCCCAAGGCACCGCTTTCAGCTCCACCTAAGTGGGCCCCGCCTGTCTCACCCGTACAGTGGGGAGCAGGATCTAGGTTCAAAACCCAGTCCTGAGCATATATCCAGAGAAGACCATAATTCGAAGTGATACTCGCACCCCAGCGTTCACTGCAGCACTATCTACAATAGCCAGGACATGAAAGCCACCTAAATGTCCATCAACAGAGGAATGAATAAAGAAGATGTGGTTCATATATATACAATGGACTATTACTCAGCCATAAAAAAGAATGAAATAATACCATTTGCAGCAACATGGATGGACCTAGAGAATGTCATACTGAGTGAAGTAAGTCAGACAGAGAAAGACAAATATCATATGATATCACTTATACGTGGAATCTAAAAAAATGGTACAAAGGAACTTACTTACAAAAGATAGAGTTACAGATGTAGAAAACAAACTTATGGTTACCATGGGGGAAAGGGGCGGGGGGATAAATTGGGAGACCAGGATTGACATATACACACCACTATATATAAAATAGATAACTAATAAGGACCTACTGTATAGCACAGGGAACTCTTCTCAATACTCTGTAATGACCTATATGTGAAAAGAATCTAAAAAAGGGTGGATATATGTATATGTATAACTGATACACTTTGCTGTACAGCAGAAATTAATGCAACATTGTAAATCAAGTATACTCTTAAAAAAAAACAAAAAAAAAAACAAAAACCCAGGGTTAGCCACTCCCTAGCTAAGGGTCCCCAGGCAAGTTACTGAGAGTGGTGACAATGGCACCCACCTTGTGGGTTGCTGTGAATATTAAACATATAGTCTTAGAACAGTTGCCTGGTACAGATTTAAGTGCTCAGCAGACATAAATAACTACTGAGAGGATACAAGGGAGCCCTTTAAGAGGCTCTTGGTGAAGCCCTGCAAACAGAAGCCTCCCCAGGACACAAGTGGATCACACTCTCACATCCTTCGAGACGAGGCACTTCTGCTGCTCAGATTACAGTTTGGGAAGATGTTATTGTTTTTGATCATCCCAACAACCCTAGAACATGGGAATGCTTATCACCCCCATTTAACAGATGTAGAAACTAAGGCTCAGAAAAGTTAAGTCGGTTGCTTTGAGCTGCACAGCCCGGTGGCGCAGGGCCTGGCTGCTGGTGCACCAAGAGTGCACACTCTTCACTTCCACTACCCTAAATGGCCAGCCCGTTCACAGTCCAATCTCACACCTGGGACTTGCTTCATTTCACATCCTAATGCTTAGGGAGGATAGAGCTCCAGTGCCCCCTGAGGCCCACACCTGGGCTGGCACAGGGCATGTGTCCTGAAGAACCCCCGCCCGTGGCCCTCAACCTTCCTGGAATGACTTCCCGAGGTGGCCTGGCCCTGTCCCCTCCCCCAAGGCCAGGCCTCCGGCCTCCCTCCCTGTCCTCCAGATCTCCTCCTGCTCACAGGAGACCTTATTGACCAGAGGTCAAACCAATCTCTTCACCCCAGGTCCCCTAGGGGAACTGCCCTGCTCCAGAAGCCAGCCTCCCATTAACGATTTTCTCCCTGGCCCACTGGACAGAGGCAGCATGGGTGACCCAGGGTCAGCAGGGGCTACCCAGTGGCCCTTCCCCAGGATGCGGGGGAATACTCCATCTTGCCCAGCTTCCACCATTTAAGCCATACTCTGTTGGCACATCAATCCCGAGGGCGGTAACAGGGGTGGCATCGGACATGGAAACAGAGTCCGTCCTTTTGAAAAGGCAGGAAGACCCCTGGGCTTCCTGGGCAAGACCTCTGGGGGACTCCAGGTCTTTGCACAGCCCCTCTGCCCAGATGACACCTGCCCTCAGGTACCTCCTCTGGAAGTACTTCCTGCCCTCCGACCTCAGGCTGGCTTACAGCCTCCGGACACTACTGTAATGGCGTACTGTCTCCAGAGTCCAGTTTGCCTGGTTCATCCCTGAACCTCCAGCTCTGCCCCCAGAAGGCACCTGGCAAATGTTTGCTAAATAACTGTGGCTAGGATGAGGAAAATCTGGCAGCCAAAATCAGCCCCATCACTTACTACCCAGATGAGCAGAGTGCCCAAGAGAGGGTTTTTAAAGCCATCAATTGCTAAGCTTCCCTCTGTTCCAGGCACTCTGCTAAGAAGCCCTCAAGACATGGTACCTCGTCAAATTCCTTAAGCCCCCGGGGAGGTAGGCACCAGTTAGAGTGCATTTCACAGACTGGACCTCTGAGGCACCTCTCCGGGGCCACCGAGCTCCGGGGCCACAGAGCTCCGGGGCCTGCCTGCAGAGCACATGCAGAGCGGGGCCGCTCAGGAACATCCTCTCACTCCTCCTTTCCTGCTACTTGGCCTCGCTGCCCAAGAGGGGGCCTGTCTTCCAGGACTTCCTAGAACAGTCAGAGCTGCTCTCTACACCCATCCAGGTGCATAATCATCAGGGGCACTGAAAAGCTGCAGTGTGACAAAAATCAAAATGCTGCGGCTCTCGCAAGGCGAGCAGGGCTGGCACTGCTCCAGGGTGTCTCCTGGGGCAGAGCAAGGTGCCTTACAAAAGGCTCTCCTTCCCCCACCCCATACTCACGGATTATCTTTTAGGTTGAGATAGCTTTTCCCGCAGCAGGGTAGCCTACAGTGGGGTCCCCCTGCAGCCTGGCTGAGACCCCTGTTACCCCCCAGGGGGACCCACCCCTTCTCTGAGGGGCTTGCGCTCTGGTGGAAATATTCACTCCCTGATCCAGGAATTGCACAGGGGGGCTGCAAGGGCCCAACGGGTCCAACTGTCCCCCGAGATCCCAGCACGGACGTGGTGCTTAGCGGGACAGAGCCCGCCACCTTCTGCCTGCAGTCTCAGGCTCCAGTGCACGAGGTGAGGGGTTTTCCTGCTCCCAAATCTGCCTGGCTCTCCACTACCCATTGCACAGCGCCCGCATGTGGTCCTTTACCATCCAGCCCCCGCCTAGCTTCCAAGCCTCCTCTCTTAGGCACCTTGGGGGGAAACTACCGTGCGATGAAAAGAGGTTGGGGTGAGCCCCACTCCAACCCCAGGGCCAACTTCCAGACGTCAACCCAGGTTCCCCCTCCCGCCGGGGAATCCAATAGCCACAGTTGCTCCCTCTGACCGAAGGTTTCAACCTCACCCATCCACTCCTGGCTCTGAAGTCATGTCTGAAGTGGCTTCCTATTTCTTCCTGGGCCCGCCTCACACCAACATCTGCCACATCACACATCACCTAATACACACGTTACATCAGCACACCCACACCACACACATTCAACAATAGCACTCACTGACCTCGGGTGTGACCTGGCTCCACCCCAAAATCACCAACTTACTTGATTTCTTTAACCCTCAGTTTTCTCATCAGCAGAATGAGATTGTGTACAATTATTTATCTCAGAAAAACATAAGTAAGAAGAGCCACTTTTTTTTTCTTTTTCTTTTTTCTTATTTTCTAAACAGTCACTACTTATGGAGCATGTTCTCCGTACTAAGAAGTACCTTAAGTAACTTATCTTACGTCATCCCCAGAGCAGCCCTATGAGTTGGTATGATTATTATCCCCATTTTACAGATGAGGAAACTGAGGCTCAGAGAAGTTACATTGCTTATCCAAAGGCACAAAATTGGTGCAAAAAAGAATCAAGATTCGAATCCAGCTCAACCTAGAACCTCTGCTCCCCATCTCTTCACCCTCTCCTGCTCTATTCTCCCTTCTCTCTGTCACCCACCTCCTTTCCCCCATTCAGGAAAGTAATTGGCTCCGGCCACAAGCCATATGTGGGGCAGGGACTGAGGTGGAGGATTAAACATGAAAGGACTGAGGCCTTGAGCTCACCCCCTACCCAAGAGAAGAGGAAGGGGTCAGACTGCCCCTCCCGCCCAGGTACCATCCTCGAGGCCTCAGAGAATCCGGGCCCCTGTCTCCAGGCAGCCTGCCCAGAAAGGGAGGGTCTCCCTGGTCCCAGGAGAGGCAACCCACAGACTTCCCGCCACATTCCACCACTGCCTGCCTCCCCCTCCAGAAGCAGCACTGGGGCCAGCCATGCCAAGGGCTTTCAGAGCTTCTCCAAATTCTGGATTCAAACCTGAGACCTGCACCCCATTCCAGGAGTGGCCCCTTGTAGAGTCAGCACCCCCTCCACCCTGAAATGCAGCTCCCAAACTCTTCCTCAAGAGCAAGCCTGGACTCAGGCCCAGGAGTTGATGCCAGTCATAGTGCTCCGTGGATTATTACTGTCGTTGAGCACGAATCTAACGCTGGCTCCCACTTAGTGGGCGTTCGCTCAGTGCCAGGGTCCCAGCTAAGCACTTTCCAGGCACTGTCTCCTCGCTCCTCGCCGGACCTGGGCAGGTCAGAACAATTACCATCCCCATGATAAAGGGAGACACAGAGAGGCTAAGGGATTTGCCTAAGTTGTACAGAAACTGATGCAGCCAAGAACTGAACCCACCTCTGGCTCCGGAGTCCGTCAGTTTCCCCTAGCTGACACCCCTGGACAGAAAGCGGAGGAGGGAGGCTGGGCCCACCCCTGAATCGGAGCTTGGTTCACTCAGACTGATGCCCCCAGTCACCACTTAGCCCCAGGTTCCTCCCCTCTCTTCTGTCACACTCCCCACATCCATCCCAGCCAGGGCAGAGTGATGCTCCAAAGGGCCCTTCCCCACCCCCAACCTGTCCATTAAGCTCCTGGGGCTGTCAATGTATTGATTGGCAGGGCTGAGCCATCAGCATGGGAGGGGGGTGCTGCCACCCAAGGCGCTGACCGGGAGCTCCTCCTCCCCATACATCAGCCTGCTCTGTACAGATTGTCAATATGGGTGCCGCGGCCCGTCAACCCTGCAGCCAGCCTGAGGGAGGGGGCAGGACTCCTAAAGACCCATGCTCCCTTCTTTCCTCCTTTTCTCCTTCCTTCCAATCCCTCTCCCTTGAAGCCCCTGGGGGGGGAGAGGGGTCATGCATGTCAAAAAGGTAATAAACAAGCCCTTTATTCTGGCATTCAATGCCCACCATGGCCTTTTATATCACCCCCATTCCTGAACTTGATGCGCCAGCCATCCCAAACTGCTTGGAGTCCCCTGAGCACATCAAGCTGTTCCCTGCTCCATGTAGAAATGGTCCATGTGCCTGCAAAGGCTTTTTCACACACACACACACACACACACACACACACACACACACACACACACACACACGCAGAGAGAGACGCTGAGAGTCTTCACCCAGCTTGTTCCTATTTCAAGATTCAAATGGCGCACCTTCCCAGGCAAGATCCTCCTGCCCTGAGTCTAGTTTCAGGGCCCTTCATCAGAATACCCTCTGCACCCTTGGGCCCCTGCCCCCTGCACAGATCCCTCAGATTTCTCTCAAATCCCTGAGGGCTGGGACAGGTCCTGAGCACCCCGTGCCCCACACCTGGTACAGGGTTGAGGGGCTCCATACAGATGCCCGGCCCTCAGAGAAGCTGTTCTCCCCACCCCTCCACTTGCTGACATTCATGCTGCATGCCAGGTCCGTGCCAGGTGCCACAGGGCCCATGGGATGGGCCAGGCCTCCTTTGACTTCCAGGAACCAGGAGCTGGCAGACAAGCAGGCCTCTAGGCACACCAGAGTCAAATGTATAACTGCAGCTCACAGTTACTCAGCACTTATAATGAGCCATGTGCTGGGCCAAGTGCTTCCCCCCAAGTGACCACAGTTCACCCCCTATAGCAACCCCAAGAGGGAGGGTCCATCCTGATGCCTATATTACAGATGAACCACAGAGAAGCCGAGAATTCACTCAGTCATGCAGCTACCAAGTGGCCGAGGTGGGGTATGACCCAGGTGGGCTGCGTCCAGAGCCTGAGCCCCTATACATCCCTGTGAGCCCCAGCAGAGAACGCACTGGGTCACAGAGCAATGACAAAGTGCTAAGAGGTTCCAAGGCAGAGGGGGGATGGGGAGAGTGGTAAACAAAGCTGCCAAAGCACCTGCCATCTCTTCACAGGGATCATGGAGGAAAAGAGCTGAAGCCTTAGATGTCTTCTTCATCCCGCTCAAAACCCAGTCCAGGGCCAGCCATGTTTGCTGATTGCTAATGAGGAGCAGCACCATAATTGAATGCCTACTGCATACCAGGTCCAAGACATGGCTTCAATTAATCCTCCCAACAGGCCCTAGGAATGGTATTATTATTCCTATTTCTCAACTGACGAGGAGGTAGAGACTCAGAGAGGTTAAGGATCTTTCCCAAGGGCACACAGCCTGTGAGTGGTGCAATAAGGATAAAATTCAGACCTAAATCCAAGATCTATGCTCAGACTAGAGGGGGCCTGATGTCACCGATGCAAGAAGCACAGCCTTCCTAGCTTTCTTCAGCACACTGCAGCATGTTAACACACACACAGAGCATATAATTGATCAAGCAATTACTATTACTCAATTATTTACTGAGTGTCAACCACAGTGCTAGCTACTCTGTGTGCATTATCCTATTTAGTCCTCACCATAACCCTTAAGAAGTAGGTACCTTTCATTACCCCATTATACGGATGGGGAAAACCAAGGTGCAGAGGGTGGAAGGTTAAGAAATTTGCTGAACAGTTGCTCAGCAGCACAGGTAGGATTCAAACCAAGGTCTCTCCTACGCCAAAGCCCACACATTCAAGCACCACAGAAGCCGCCTAGCTCACTTCACTGATACCCAGGTGGAGAAACTGAGGCACACAATGAGCCAGTGACAGAGCCAGGACTCCAACCCAGGCATTCTGAGAGTCCTTCTGCTCTGTGACCTATGGGGGGGCTTGTCTTTGGCCCCATCCTTGGCATAGCAGCATTTTAAATGGGCCTGAGGCCTTATGCCGTTTAGATGTCGGAGCAAACAAAACCCAGTCATCTCCCAGGCCCTACCAGTAAGACTGACTAAAGCCTGAGGGGCCCGCTTACACACTGATGTTCCAGAACAAATCCCTACTGTCAGACCCAAGGTGCCAACAGCAGGCCTCAGCCCTTCCGGAGGCTCAGTGGCTCTCCTCCAGCCTGGGCCACACTGACAGGGCCCTTGGCATTGCCCTTCCCTAAGTGCTCAGCCATAGGTCCTTGTGAGTAGGGAGGAAACCCAACCCAACACAAAATATGGGGCACACAGATGTTCATCAGACAACCCCGGCCCTCAGAAAGGAAACAACACCTTCCCTCTCCCCAGTCACCAGGAGGTGGCAGTGCCATGGGCGAGGGGAGCTTAATCCACTGACAGAGGGGTGGAACCAAGGGAGTCCTCCCAGAACAAGAGACACAGGGACTAAGTCTTGAAAGGCAGACAAGATTTCAGAGCCCTGGGTTCTGCACTCTCCGTGCTCCACACCCTTAGGAAGTCGGAGCTGTTTTCTTGGTTGTTTTCTTCCCATTTTATGCGTGCAGAAGCTGAGACCCAGGGAGGTTAAGTAACTTGTTCAGGGTCACACAGCAAAGACAAGACAGAACGACTCTTTGAACCAGCCTGGCAGATTCCAGAGCCTTTAAAGTGCTGTTTAATAAGCCTGGGTCCTAGAGTGGGCAAGCTAGAGTTGAATCCCACTCTGCCTCTCTTTCCTGCTGCGCAACCAAAGGCAGATTATTTCATGACTCTGAGCCTCACTTTCTTCATCTGTAGAATTCCCTAATTCCAGGCTGGTTGTGAGGCACAGCCTAGATGCTGTGAGAAAGCGTCAGCCACGGAACGAGCCCGCAATACCCGGCAGCAGCTACCAGTATAGTTGTTACCCTGATGGGCCTACACCTTGATTTCCCACACCAACCACTTCCCTGCTACAGGACGAGGTCAGAACCAAAAGATCCTGCTGAGGACAGAAAGTCTTCTCCCTTTCCCCATCCATCTCCCTTTGGGGGTCCAATGTGCCCTCTCAGCCACCCAGGGCTGGGAGGAGGCAACACTGTGGCCCTGACACGCTGCCCAGAGCCTGCTGGACATTGGCTGCACCAACCACAAGAAATGTTCAAAATCCACCTCCTTGCCTCAGAGCAGGTGACACACCTGGGCTGCAGGAAGGCTGGCAGGGTGCCCCCATCTCCCTCCATGCTGGGAAAGAAGCTGGAAGGAGAGTGCTGAATCCTCCAGGCCCCGCTACACCCCCAAAAACATCCACCTCTGGCTCTGAAACCCTTTTACACCAGAACATTCCAGGAAGATCAGGGCCTGCAGACACCAAGTCAGATGCCCTCAACCACAGAGACGCCCACCTGGACTCTGTGATCATCCCCTAATAAGGGATCCTATCAGGGGGATCCAACCAGATCTCTCACTAAGGGCCCCTAGCATGCCTCTTGAGACTCCATTTCCCCATCAGTATTCTTTCTGAACAACTGCAGTGTTTCTGAAAAAGTCTGCCTGGTGTGCTGGAAAGGATACAAGGTCTTGATTTCAGAGTCTTGGGTCTTAGCCATGGCCTTGAAAAATCCCTTCCCCGCTCTGTACCTCAGTTTCTCCATCTGTGAGGTAGGAATATGATAATGTTCCTCCTACTCCAGTCTCCCTTGTAGAATGGTAGAAAGGATGAAAGGAACTTCCTGATGCAAGAGCCACTTGGAAATTCATACAAGTAGCACTTTCTCACCAAATGCAGGTCACTTCTCCCCAGCCTTGGCTTCCCCCCTCCCGCCCCGCCCCCTCCCTTGTCCCTACCCCCATCAGGCTGCAGGATGCTCTCTACCTCTCAATGCTTCACAGCCTGGGACAGGAGGGGCGGGGCTGAAGGAACTCCTGTTTATCTGGCACTCTCCCTCTCTAGACTGGGAGCTCCTTGAGGCCAGGAACGGACTAGTCTTGTTCCAGGGGCAGCAAGAAGCAGGCTCCCAGCAAGTATTTGATAAACAAATACCTGACTGGATGGACGAATGGATGGATGAGGTGGCTTCTTCAAGAAATTAAAAGTACAATCCAATAGGACAGCATCCCATCCTCTTCAAGTCCCAAAGGACTCTGTCTCTGGCTTCCCCATCCTAGCAAGCTTGAAGAGAGGTTCTACACCTCACTGAAGAGGCCAGGCATGGGGGTGGTCAGCCTTAGAGAAGGCATGGAAGGAAACTTCCAAACTTGAGCAAGTGCGGTGAGAGAGGAAGCAGCGCTGTGGGAGGGAGGGACCGAGGGGCCAGTGGAAGGCCCCCCTGCCCTGGCCCGCCTCACGCCTGGCCTGTCTGGGGAAGGCCAGGACCTAGCCGAGCCTGGCGGCAGGAACAATGTCAGGCAGGTGCCGGCAGAGCTGCGTGAAAGGCCCAGCCCGGTGTCATTGTCAGCGCTCAGCCAAGTGCAGAAAAGCAATTTACTGGTCACGCCGCTTGCTCCCCTTGGAAATTTTTAAAATTCTTCCGATTTGAGCTATCCACGGTGTCCCAAGTCGTGTGGAGAAGGGATTTTATTAAATTCCCAGCTTCCCGCTCCCAGGGTTGCCGGCAGGGGAGGGCGGGGCTCACCACATTGTCGGGGGGGGGGGGGGCGGTGCGGGCAGTGTCTGGCATTGACTGTGTTCACAGAAATGTGGCTGGGGGCAAGGGGCCCATTTGGGGTTTGATGGCTGATGATGGATGGAAAGAGGGGAGGAGCCCAGAAACTCTGTTGCTAGGACTGGACCAGTTCCCCAAAACACGGAGGCGGGGGAAGGAAGGGCATAGGTGTACAGAGTTCCCAGCAGAGCAACGTGCTCCTGGGGGATGAGAATTCGCAAAACCTCTTCCACGCCTATCGTATACCATTCATCCTCGGGGCCACCCATGTCACAAATGATGAAGCTAAGTCTCGCAGAGGTCTACATATAGGGAAAGATGGAGCTGGGGTTCAGGCGCAGTCCACAGGATGGCAAAGCCCTGAGCCCTTCCTGCGGTGCAGGGAGCCTCCCCTGGGCCCTGCTCACCAAGGGCACTCTCATTACCACCCTCCAAATGCACCCTGTCCAGGAAGTAGCTGCTCTCCCGGTGTTGGCCCATCACCTCAGTGGGGAGCAGACTCCAGACTCCCGCAACTAGCACAAGGGTCCCACCCCTCATCTTTACCTCTAACGAACACTCCACCTTGTCCCTCGAGCATAAAGGAGGATGTGAGCCTGCCAACATTGTCTATAACTCCCCAGGGTAGCGTTGCTTTATCTTTCAGCAATCATGGGTGCTTTCAAAAACCTGTGGGGAGCTGAGAACCATCTCACATACACTGCATATATGGGCACCGTTTTGCACACAGTGTTTCAGGGACCACCCCTCCCCCATAATCCCATCCTTAGATATCCTAAGGGTGCATGGATCATGGGTTAAAAACATCAGTCAGTCCTAAGGCAGTTTGCAACGGGAAAGGCTGCAAAGGAAAGGGGAGGTGGGGGAGGGGGCGGGGAGAGGAGGCTCCCTCACCTGCTTGAAGGCATAACCCCAATGGACCGAACCCAGACGGCCCATCCAGCTTTCGCCTCCCCGCCCCTCCCCCCCACAGGCTGGCTCTAGCTCTGGCCAGGACGTGGAGGTGGGATGCAGAGTCCAGGTTCCCTCCCTCACATTCCGCCCCCCCCACTCCCTCCCCCCCGAGAACACAAAGACCACACAGCAGCCCCTCCTGGGCCCCACTTCAAGGACCAAGAGGCAGCAGGCAACAAGAGGCCTGGGCAACAAAGTCTGAAACCAGTTCTCTACTTTATGCCCATTTCATCGTCCCCGGACCCAGGCTCAGCACTCAGGAAAAGAGTTCTCACCCAGGTCAGACAAGCAGTCCCCCGGGGTGACCCTGGGGCCTGCCCTCTGCTTGGGGACTCAGCTGCAAACCAAGCAGGCCATGCCTGGCACTGGCCTCTCTCTCTGACACCAGCCATTCCCCACCCTGCCCTCTGCAACCACACAGGGTCACATCTGCTTTGGCAAACGGCCAGTCTTAAGTTACTGACTCCAGTTGTATTGATTCAAGGAGTCACCGGGGACCCCAGCCTGGCCAACAGAAAGAAAGAACCCATCAGTCTGTCCATCCATCCTTCCAGCCCCCAGTCCCAACTAGTTGCCCTCACCTCAATGTCCATCCCGATGGTAACAGCTCTCTCTTAGGAGTGGGACGGGAGATAAGCAGACTCACCACCACCACCGCCGCCGCCCTCCGCAAGAGACCCGTGAGTCTCAACAGCACTCAACACACACACCTGGGAGAACCACCACTTTGCCTGCTCAGTGCTCTCTCTGGGCACCTCGGGAATCCAGAAAGCTAAGGCCCAAGCATCCTCTCGAACCCTATGAGGACACCTGCCTTCAACCCAGAGGGGGAAGGGGCAGATAATCTCTTTTGGCCCCAGCCCAGCTCCTCCTAGGGCGCCTCCGTCAGAGCACTAGGTGGTGGAGGGCTAGGGCAGCTGGCACTTCCTATTCCCTTTCCCTTTGCGCCCCCCCTCCAAGCTGAGGCAGCCTGGTCTGGTTCTAATCGGGGCTGAAGTCAGCTCCCTCAGTCCCTCTTCTCTTTCCCTCCCCCCGCCCCCCAACCCTTTTCCTTCATTTCCACGGCTTTGGAAGCCCCAGTGTTCCAACTGTCTGCGTGCCAAGACCTTCCCGAGTCTGAAAGCTGCTGAAGTAACAGATCAGATTTTAGCAAGTGCTTTCCAGGCTGAGCGCCAAGCCCTCTTCTGATTCAGGAGAGCGAGCGAGCGGGGAGCGAGGCGGGGAACCAGCTGAGGGCTGCACTACCTTGGGCAAGGGTGTGCGTTGCGGAGCGCGGCCCGTTCCGGAGCCGCCTCGCAGACAGTGGTCCCTCGGCCCAGGCGCCCCACTCTGCTCGCTCTCACCCCAGTCTCCCCTCGTAGCACAACATCTCTCTCTCTCTCTCTCTCTCCCTCTCTCTCTGTCTTTCTCTCAATGCTGCAAACGCCTTTGAAACCACAGAGTAATTTACAACTGAAGCTTTCTCCCTGGACTCCAAATCCACTCGGTTGAAAGGAGCCTTTTTGTTTGGAAGAGCGAGAGGAGATGTTAAGGGACGGTTGGCAGAGAAAATCCCTACGTCCTGACTCCTCACCGGCTACGGGCTGGGCGGGGAGGCGGGGGGGGGGGGGGGGCGGGGGGCTGGGGGGGTTTTGGAGCCGGGCACATTGTAGCGGCTGAGGCCGCCGGCTCCGAGCATCTTCTCCCAGCCGAAGCCGACAGGGACCGTGGCAGCCCGCGCCAGCCTGAGTCCCGCAACAGAGCCCCTTGCCCTTGGCCGGTCCCCCGCCCGCGCTGGGCGCATTCGGAGCCACCCTTCCGCGCCCTGGAAACAGGTGCACTGGGCTCAGCGCCCAGGAGGGGTGGGGCACAGGGAGGGGGCGCGGCCCGGGGGAGGGGGGGTAGACACGTACCGGGAGACAGGGGCGGGTGGGGGGGAGGTCAGAGTCAGGAGCCCACGTACCTGTACCTGGAAGCACAGCAGCAGGAAGTGTAAACACCTGCGGGAGAGAGAGATGGAGAGGCAGTCAGTGGGACTGGAGGGAGGGGAACCCGCGTATAGACAGATACGCAGTCGGAAAGTCAGAAGAACGGCCGGGCGGACAGACAGAGCCACAGGCACACGGACAGACATCCAGGCAGGGTGGGCAGCCCCGCACGCGGGCGCTTACAGGCAAGTGCAGGCGGAGGGCGCTGAATACATCGCTGGGCGGGGGGGGAGGCGGCGGCTCCTAGCCCAGCCTGCACATGTCCCCTTCGCGCGGCCGGGACCGGGCGCCTCCGCCGCCGCCGCCGCCGCCGCCGCCGCTGCTGCTGCTCCCTCCTCGCCGGCTGCTGCTGCTGCAGACTCTGCTGCTCCGGGGCGCTCCGCGGCGCGCCCTGCGGCATCAGCGCCCCGCGCGGCTCCTCCCGAGCGCTGCGCCCTCCGGGCTGGAGCGGGGTCTGCGGGGCGGCCGCCGCTGTGCAGGAGGCACCGGCCGGTGCGAGAAAGCTTGCTCACTGCCGGCCGGCCGGCCGTCCGGGCGTCTGCGGGAGGCTGGATGCCCGGCTTACTCCAGGGGCAGCATGCGCGGCGGGGCTGGAAGCTGGGGCGCGCTCTCCAGGCGAGACGCGGGGCTGCGCGGGGCAAGGGGTCAGCGCTCCGGGGCCGGGGCGCGCGGCTGCAGCACGAACGCGTCACGGCCGCTCCGTCTGAGCGCCCGCCGGCTCATGTCTCCTCCTCCGCGTCTCTCCGGCCGTGCGCATCGCCACCTCCCACCACTGGCGGCGGCCGGGGCGTTTTCTACGCGCGGGCGGCGAGGGGGCGGGGGGCCGGGGGCGGGCCCGGGCCCGAGCCGGCACAATGAGGATGCGGGGCCCGGGGGCTCCCCCCTCGGGGCGCGGCCGGACGGGCGCTCAGCTAGCCTGGGTGCGCCGCGCCCACATCAAAGGCGGCCCTGCCTGCTTGCCTGCCTGCCGCAGCCTCTCCACTGCCTCCTCCTCCTTCTCCTGGCGGCTCCGGGTTGGAGGGAGGCGCTCAGACTCTCGGCGACGGGACCGGCAGCTCCGAAGGAGCAGAGCCAGCAGCTAGGCTGGAGCTGGTGAGCGCTCGAAGCCGTCGGAATTCTGCGCCTGGGCGCAATGACCCCGCGCCACGGCGCAAACGCTGCCGGAACTGGACAGGCTGCGGTCCCCAAGAACGCAGTTAGGTGCGGAACGTCCTTACTCTCCCACATTCGCTACTCGCACTCACACCCACCAGCGCTTGAGTGGGGAGCAGGGAAGGGGCGGGTCAGGCCCAGCCCTCGGGGCGGCTCCACTTAAGGGGGTCGCTTTTACCCGCTCTGTGAGTCCACGCAGGATCGTGGCATGTCCCAGGCGCCCTCTCGGACGGTTGGCCACCCTATGTGAGCCCCCTTTCAATCTCCGTCCCTGCCGTTGAGGGGAGGGGATCTCGAGGGCGTCTCTTAAGCACCCCCCTACCCTCACCGCCCCCCTTCCAGGGCTCCCGGGTCGGTTCCCGAGATCCCAGCTGGGCTCTCCGGTAGGTGAGCCAGCTTTGGAAACACACGGCTGCCACCTAGCGTCCCCAAGGCTTCACTGCAGCCCAGCCCGGTCAGGCTATACAGGCCCGGGAGGAGCCAGCAGGACTATGGTCAGCGACCACTCTAGGCCCTTTGCCGGCCTCCAGGCTGAGATTTGCCACTCTTTGCACACTAAGCAGTTTGACTCTTTTAACCAGGTCCCTTCTAAGGGCATCTCTTCTAATCCCCTCCGCCCCTTCAGAGGAATCACTCCTGTCCTTGCCACCAACCTCAAAATGTAGGTGTTCTTGTCACACATTAACTGTCCCACACTGTCTAGAGCTCCAGATAGCTGGGCTCTGCTTTGGCCTGATGCTAAGGGTTTGTCATAGAGGGAAAGAAACTGAACAAGCTCAAAAAGCAAAACTCAGGAATCCGGACTATTTGGTTAAAAACTTCCTGTGTCACTGGCTATGGCTGATATTCCCCATTTCACGTGTAGTGAAACTGAGGTAGACACTGTCAAACAGTGCTACTTCCTAGAGTCATGGAATATGAACTATCAGCAATTGTTCCGATTATCAGGCTTCCCTGCAAGCTATTTTATTTAAGTTCCCTTTCAAAGCTGAGGCTATCTTAAACAGCCTCTGTTTCAGCACTGGACACAAGTGCAGAAAACCTTTTCAAAGCTAGGTGCTGAGCAATGGAGAAAGTTCTTGTGTGAAGCGCTGGGCTGAATTTACTTAGACATTCTCATTGCCAGAACCGGCAAATCCCAAGACAGCATGCAATGCCCAACCACAAAACAGATATGCTTCCCTTGGGTCCTGTGACATCACCATGCTTGATCTTACTTTATAAAGACCTCTGACAGCCCAGTCAAGAGGTGGGTTTGGCCTACTACCTGCTAAAGTGGGGTGTTTGAAGTATCTCCTGGCTAATAATCAGACTTCCAATTTCCTGTACTGTTTCCTATTACTTTTGAATGAAATGGGTCCATAATTATTTATATTCTAAAATGCTTGCAATTTTTTTCAAGGCTCAGATAATGTTTGTTGATTTCACAAATAAAGCTATCACCCAAGTAAGATTCACCCAGAAGTCCTGTCAAGTGAAGTTCTTAGTAAGAGCATAAACTCAAGTTAGAGGTCCTGGATTTGAATATTGCCTCCAACATTTACTTATAAATTCCAGCAAGCTTCCAACAGTACCAGGTGTTAAGTTGCTGCAAGTTACCAAATGAGATCATTCAGTCTGGCTCACAATGAAGGCTCCAAAGATTTTAGCTATTATTAACAGTCCTAATTATGGTTTTCAGGTTATCACATTATCTTTTTCTTCACCATTTCATGAAGTAGGGAAGCAGGATCATTCTTAATTTACTGAAAAGAATCTTTTGACTCTAAATCCTGTCATTTTAACATTCTTCCTTTCCATCGTTCACACCTGCAAACTTATTACCATACAGATGAATCTGAAATGAGCTTTTTCTATTCAAATTTGACATGTTCATATAGCACTTAATATGGGTCACTAATTTGGTAGTCACTTCTCACCAATTCATTCAATCACTATTTATTGTGTCAGGCCCTGGGTGAAGACACACAAACCCCCTGCTTTGAAAAAGCATTTTACTTCTACTAAGGAAGATGGGCAATAAGCAAATAAGCCAAGAGATAAATTCAAGCTTATCGGCACTTTGAAGGAAAACAGTGGGATAGAGAACACCAATTAGCAATACTTAGGCTAAGACCCAAAAGTGGGAGAGCCAGCCACACAAGGGAATATTCCAGGCAAAAGATGTCAATTGCCTGCAAGTGGGAAAATGCTAGGTGACAGGCAGGGTTAGCCAAGAGTGGTGAGAGGGTGAAAACAGGCAATAGGTACCTGTCAGAAACCTTCAAAGGCCTTTTAAGGCACTATTTATGTACAATTTTTAAATGCTTGGAGTTTGACAAATGTTTTTACTTCTGTAAACACCTTTCTCAGGCAACCTCCCACCACACCCATCACTAGTCTCAAGTTACCATTAGTCTGCTGGCACTAGATTCTAGTTTCACAGAAATGGAACCATATAATATGTGCTCTTTTGTGTCTGGCTTCTTTTGCTCAGCATGTTTGAAATTCAGCCTCATCCCTTGTTGCTTTTATCATTGTTCCTTTTTATTGCCAAGCAGTACTCAGTGTGGATATACCCATTTGTTTGGCAATTTATCAAAGGCTTTGAAACTAAGGGTCAAAATCCAGTTTGGTTTTTGTTTTTGTTTTTTTATTTATTTATGGCTGTGTTGGGTCTTCGTTTCTGTGCAAGGGCTTTCTCCAGTTGTGGCAACTGGGGGCCACTCTTCATCGCGGTGCGCGGGCCTCTCACTATGGCGGCCTCTCCTGTTGTGGAGCACAGGCTCCAGACGCGCAGGCTCAGTAATTGTGGCTCACGGGCCCAGCTGCTCCACGGCATGTGGGATCCTCCCAGACCAGGGCCCGAACCCGTGTGCCCTGCATTGGCAGGCAGATTCTCAACCACTGCGCCACCAGGGAAGCCCCTCCAGTTTGTTTTTAAAGCTTACTGCAGCTGGTAAGAATACATTGGAACGGTGTGACAGTGGCAGTAAGGAGGCCAGCAAAAAAGCTGTTACCAGTCCAGGCAAAAGTATGGTAGTTGGGGCCAGGTGGCTATGTGCTAGTTTGGTGTTGGGAGTCAGACACAACTACATTCAATTCCTAGCTCTCGGCTGGCAAATTCACAATTTCCTGAGCAAATTCTCATCTGTAAAATTCCTGGTTGTCTGAAGGGTAGCTGAGAATGTATGTTGACTGCTTCCCCAATGGAATGCAAGCCCTGGAGGGCAGTTACCGGTTTTGCTTGCTGATTAATCCTAAGCCTTAAATACATACTTTGGGACACAGTACTTAAATGTTTATAGATTCTTCCTACCTCATTTTCAAGTGAAAGTACACTAAAAGCACTGCAATCTGACACTCGTTTTCCACCTCTCTCCAATCTTAAGAATCACAAAATTCAGGGAGTCTATAGAATACAAATATTTTAAAGATGAGAGAACCTCCAGCCTAAGTACATAGGACAAATGCAGCCTCAAGTCTTCAATAGGATGAAGTAGCTTAATCAGAAAAGTAGACACAAAGTAGCACAAAATCAGCTCTTGGAACTTTCAGATTAAAAAGGGATGTCTACTGCCAAGTTCAGGAGTCAAGGAGCAACTGGCTTTTCGTTAAGATCTGGCTGGAAGGTGGCCTTACACTTTCTGAAATAACTTTAACCCTGCATCTCCACAGTGCAGACTACTAACTAACCCTTAATAGGGTACTTTCTGTGACCCTCAACCTTTTCTCTTGGATAATTTCAAAGAAAAACACCCCCCAGGCAATCTAAACATAACCTCCCCACCCCACCCCCATTATCCAGTTAATAGCTTCGGCAGGCAAGCTTTACACACCACTATAAACCTCATTTTATCATCATGTGCATGATCCAGTAATTTGGACAGCCTGATCTGCTCTCCCCAAATGGCCTTACTTTATCAACCTATTTTGTCCTCTGGTTCAGGTTGAAGGTAACTGTTAAGTTCTCACCCACAACCTAACCATATGTGATAAAGATACTAAGATACCAAATGAAAAGAAGCTTCCTGCAGACAGTGTGTCTCTGCCCTCCTAGTGCTCAAAACGTTCCTCTTGCTTTTCCAAAGGGTCTGATCTGATCATCTAGGTTAAGTCTGCTGAACAATACTGGGTTCAGTATTAATCAGTATCACTCCCACCAGGGCTGTGGTCTCTAAACGCCATTCCTTTTATTTTTAAATAAGGAACCAGAGCTCCTTGGAAAAACGGATCATTCCAGGTCTAGAAAGAAAATCTGTTTATCTTGTTCAAGATAAGCCTGGAACATTCTGTCACACTAGAAAACAAAAACCTTCATATCAAAGACTACTTACTGGAGTCAGGGATGGTAGGAACAAGCTTGAAAAGGATTCCGCTGGCCAAAAAGATACAACACAGTGGATTGAAATACAAATATATAAAAATCTGAATTCAGTGGCCATCATTAAAAAGTCTACAAATAACAAATGCTGGAAAGGGTGGAGAAAAGGGAACCCTCCTACACTGTTGATGGGAATGTAAATTGGTGCAGCCACTATGGAAAAGTGTGGAGGTTCCGCAGAAAACTAAAAAGTTACCTGACAAAACTATAATTCAAAAAGATACATGCACCCCGATGTTCACAGCAGCACTATTCACA
This sequence comes from Balaenoptera physalus, assembly GCF_965194825.1. Taxonomy (NCBI): domain Eukaryota; kingdom Metazoa; phylum Chordata; class Mammalia; order Artiodactyla; family Balaenopteridae; genus Balaenoptera; species Balaenoptera physalus. Next base: position 27,294,222 of record NC_138890.1, read on the forward strand.
ATAGCCAAGAAATGGAAGCAACCTAAACGTTCATGAACAGATGAATGGATAAAGATGTGGTACATATATACAATGGAATACTACTCAGCCATAAAAAGAATGAAATAATGCCATTTGTAGCAACATGGATGGACCTAGAGATTATCATACTAAGTCAGAGAAAGACAAATACCGTACGATATCACTTACATGTGGAATCTAAAATATGACACAAATGAACTTATTTACAAAACAGAAACAGGCTCACATAGAGAACAGACTTGTGGCTGCCGAGGGGGAGGGGGGAGGGGGGAGGGAAGGACAGAGAGTTTGGGATTAGCAGGTCAACTATTATATATAGGATGGATAAACAACAAGGTCCTACTGTATAGCACAGCAAACTATATTCAATATCCTGTGATAAACCAAATGGAAAAGAAAAAAGAATGTCTATATGTGTATAACTGAGTCACTCTTATGTACAGCAGAGATTAACACACTGTAAATCAACTATACTTCAATTAAAAAAAAAATTTTTTTAAATACTGTAAGTTACCCAAAAAAAAGAAAATCTGAATTCAGGACACTCACTTTTTACTTTCAGGAAGTCAGTGTCTTTAGAAGAGGAATTTCCTAAGTCACAAGCCTAGGAGTAGTTCAACTTTCAGATTACTACCATGTTTAGTTAGCTGATGTCTAATAACTAGCACTATTAGTGACTTCTGAGGCACAGGGAAATCTTTAATTCCTGCCCTTCCAAAACAGAAGCCCTATCTGGATTTGATTAGCTCTATTTAATGAGCTGGGAACAGGACAACCAGTAAGGCCAATTGCTTTCCCTCAGAATGGTGAGAAGTCCTTTTGGGTTTCCTGCCACATAAAAGTGCCCATCAGGTAAACCAAAGTTAAGGTTTAACTTCCACACAAAGCAACTCAAATATTAAAAATTTCAGGGGCTTCCCTGGTGGCGCAGTGGTTAAGAGTCTGCCTGCTAATGCAGGGAACGTGGGCTCGAGCCCTGGTCTGGGAAGATCCCACATGCCCCGGAGCAACTAGGCCCGTGAGCCACAACTACTGAGCCTGCGCATCTGGAGCCTGTGCTCTGCAACAAGAGAGGCTGCGATAGTGAGAAGCCCGCGCACCGCGATGAAGAGTGGCCCCCGCTTGCCACAACTAGAGAAAGCCCTCGCACAGAAACGAAGACCCAACACAGCCAAAAATAAATAATTAATTTAAAAAAAGAAAAGGAAAAAGTAACAAATGTTCAAAAAAAAAAATTTCAGACTTACTATTTAAGACAGTATTATGCAGCAAGTATATTTCTACTTCTGAACATGTTAAGGGACTAATACTAATAATTACCACACTCCTACATCACATAGTATAATAAAAAACACTATCTAGGGAAGGAATGACTCAACTTCAATGTAGTTGCATTATGTGAACACCAATAACTTTTCAAATTAATGTACAGGATGGTTAAGTGATTTGGGATTGTTCTATCAATTTAAAGTAGATGATCTTTTATATCTGAAGTACATAAAAACAAAGAACACTGAACATTTACCATCTCCTACTGTGCCTCCATTAAAATAAAGACATAAAGAGATAAGCTACAAAGACAGACATGGCCTGGAGAAAAGAGACTGAATAATCAATGAAGAAAACCACAGTGTAAATGACTAGAAGAACCCAACACCTGGAAACTTGAGATTAGACAAGACAGTACTGCACCAGTATTTTCCCCCACCCTCCAAAACTAGTTTACTCTGGAAAACCACCCCAGAAACAGAAAGGCTTAAAATCTGCAGACCCCCATCAAAATATCTGCAACTAGAGCCCAGTCAACAAGTACCACCCTCCTAATCAATATAAAAGATAAAATAAACAGGCTGGTGCGGGAGGGGAGGGAAACAAGTAAACAATGCATGGAATGAGAAAAAGTTTCTTCAGACTCAACATACTACGTCCCAAGAACCAAGCAAGAGCATTTGGAAGTTAAAAAAAATAAAACCAACACAAATTTGAAGACAGAAAATAAAGTCTCTCTCCTAAAGTTTAAACAAAAAGGAATGAAGAAAAACATCCAAGAGAATCAAACAGAAGGCCTAAGAATGGATGGGAGTTAAGTAGGAGGGTGAAACCTCCCAAGTAAAAGGCCCAGACCAGAGAAGAGTCTCTGGAGAATAGACCCACAGTCCACCCAGGGCCCAGGAACAAGACTACAAGACACATAAAATTCCAATAAAGCAATCTTAATTAGCTCTCAGAAAAACTGGTCATATACAAAGAATACACAAAAATGGAATAGACTAGGCCAAAAAAGGCAGCTCACACCTAAAATTCTGAGAAAAAGATTCAGCTTACAAGGCAGCATATAAGTTGATGTCAAAAATCAAGATGTTTTCAGGTATGCAAAAAAATCAGAATACTTCCCCCATCTATTGGGAAACTACTGGAGGATATACCACAGCAAAATAAGCAGAACAGGAATCTAGCCCTGACCACCATGCAATTGAATCTTGGTCTAACAGATGAAGGGGTCCCAAGGATTAGTCCCTGAATGTCCTCACATAACCACCACATGCAATAAATTAACTACCCCCATGGATCTCAAATATGTACTATTTTGGATAAATTAAGAAAATAGTCACAGAAATAATTTTGTGTTCTGGTTCAGATAAAGAACCCAGGTTGAGAAAGGCTGCTGCAGGCTATTTAACATGCCAGATTTTCTTTGGGAGTGAAAAGGCTAGGACAGGTGGATAAGAAGGTCTGATGAACACTTGATTATAATTAACTATTATCAAGAGGCGGTAAGGTAAAAGCACTAAGCCCTCTTGATGAAAAATAGATCGGTTAACTCTGAGAAGCAGAACTATTTGGATGGGTAGGGCAGGATACTATTTTAGAGATTTTAGAATACTATTTGACACTTTTACTATGTACATGTATTTCTCTGACAAAGTATAAAGAGGATAACAGAAAGAGAAACAGTGCTACTGTATTAAAATACTGAGTTTATTTCACATGTATATTTTTGTCTCCCCACCATTTCCATTTGTCTGACCACCACTACTACTATGTCCTATCATAACATTCCATACATACTTAAAACCAAGCAAAGGGTGGAGTTCCAACTTTAAAAACTAAACAGGCATTTTGGACAACACATTCTTGGCAATGGAACCTGGACAACATTTATCAGACACGGTAGGGAAAGTTCTCACTCTGCATTATAAAAAGGACAGCCAGATATCAACTGTTACAGAAATGAAATAAGACGGAAAATTTTAACAAACTGTTTAAACTATTTTCTTAAAGAGACTTCCTCCACTGCCAGAGATCTTGAATAGCCTGGAAAAAAAAAGAGAAAAAAAAATGTGGTTAAAAAACCACAACACTTCATACACACCAATAAATTAAACCATGTCTCTCTGTACAATTCAACATATCTATTTTTCATTCTACCACCAAAAAGGTTCACTCTAGATAATTAAGAACTGATTTCAAGGAAATTTATACTCAGGCATAATTTAATTTCAAATACTTCGATTCAGACATAAAATCATGTGATTTTTGTACACAAAGTCACTTTTATACTAATATACATTTAACAACTTAAGATATTTAGTTAAGGAAACGAAGACCAGTTTGGCCAATGTTGCCTCCATGTTATCTGCTTTAGGGCTGCCAGATTTAGAGAAAAACATGCACCTGTACACGGGACACATAAAATTAGTACATTTATCTGAAATAAACTATATAAATATACCAAAGTTACATCTTTCTTTACCTCTAATTATATTTCCCTGATGATGTGGGATCTCAACAGTTCCTTATTTTGCATAATTTGCTTATAAAATTCCTTAATTACAGTCTTATATTTTGTTTACATTTTAAGTTTCTACAGTGGTCACATCCAAATTATTTCATTAATGAGAACACATGCTAGCATTAGCATTATGAGACACTATATATATTTAACATGTTCTGCCATATTAGCTACTCAGACAAGCTCTTCTGGTTTGTTGAAACACAGAACACCATCTTCCATGACTAATTTGCTTTTCCATTCTTCAAGTCTAATGATTTAAAATATTGTCCAATGACCAAAAAAAAGAGATCCCTCATCAATTTCTACATCCCTGTTCAACATATAACTCATTCCACTTGTTCTCATGCTGGTATTTAGTAACATCCATGTAAAAGAGCCAAAATCTTCAAGTGATAAAAAACATTTCAAATGACAATCATGTAAGTGCAGTATTAATTATCTACTTCAAGTTGGTGTTTCTTTTCCTATTCATGAATAATGCCTCTTAAAAAAAAACAGTCTTGATGTTTTTGTCAACTCTTCAAAGGATTCAACAAGTTCTTTTAAAGCAATGGAGCACTTCAATGACTTCGCTCTTCTTTTAATTTACATGGTCCTACTGCTGAAGAGACATTTAAATAAGCAGGTTTCACTCAATGGATTATTTAAAAGAACTTTGGGGGCCTTTTCTTCAAAGTGTTTCAGTGCTTCAAATAAATAGCATTTTCTCAAATACTGTTTTTAAACACAGCCATTGGATTTCAAATGCAAGGGAACTGAATACCATGTCAACAAATACCAGTCATTCGCTAATCATTAAGTTGAATACAAATACTGAAGAACATTTTCATGACACTCTAATGTAAAAAAAAAAAAAAACAACCAGATGCTACTTGACTTACTATTATATAGAATATTGAATGGGACAGAAAACACCTTCGAAAACTTCATGTTTTGCTTCAACTTTGAGTAAACACTGTTTGCACCTTTATACAAACATTCAGCAAGGATTTTATCTGTAGTCTTTCCACAGAAGGCAGTACAATTTTTTTCATTAACTCTTTAATTCAAGAGTTTCTGCAAAAATTTGCTATTATTTCTCAGGTTCCATCTGGATTTTATTAGCCAAATCTTCATAAACAACTTTTTCAGAAGAAAAACTGCACAAGTAATGGGAAGATATTTTACACATTGTAATTACTTACATCTGCAGCTATGCCATAAAAATGTGACACATTCAGTGTTCTGATAATTTCGTAATAGTAAACTGAGATATATTTTTTATTATTGCAGAAATTTCATCCTGGCACTTGAAAACAGCTTTCAGTTTTTAAGTCAGAAAATATTTCTGATAGCAGTGAATTCAGTCATTTTCAGCTGCAAGACTGACGTTATGCTGTTTGGAAGGCCCTTGCAACTTTAGTTGTTACTTTATCTTCACCTAAATTTTTCTTAATCAAAAATTTTATTTTACCACTTCCTTTGGTATTAGCTGAAAAAATTATATATCTCTTATGCTTACCTGTTATAGATGATGGTTTATCTACCATTTTCGATACTGAATTAACAATTACACACTGCATAGTTTTAAAAGGACTTTTATGTTTACTAAATGTCCGCAGAAAATTCACACAATTTACACTGGCTTTTTGGGATCCAAATATACACAAAAAACAGAATAGCAACCAAAAGAATCGAAAAGATTCAAACTGGTCATCTCGTGGCCATGGCAAGGAAGGCTGAACTCACAATAAACCACCACGAAGAGTATTAAACCACTGAAAGGGTTTCAAACCTGAGAAAAATAGTGCTGCCATTTAAGTGATTTAAGTACTAAATATTGTGGTAGAAAAAGATCTCTAAATAACAAATTTAATTTATTGAAGAAAGCTGAATACAGTAGACTTAGGGAGCACTGACAAAAACCATTAAACACAGAATATGTCCTGTATGTACATGATGCCTAGCAACCCTGTGTAACTGCTTTTACATTTTCCTTTACAATCTGCGAGTCAGCAACTATAAATAAGACAGTAAAAATAAATGCATGATTTTTCTTCTATTGACAAAATACCTTCTTCACATTAAGAAATACAAAATCTAACTCAACTGATTTTACACTTAGGTTGATTTCAGCAAAATGTGCTTCCCATAACATCTATGGAGAAAATTGTCTCTGCCAACTCACAAGAAAGCAAAGAACAGACTGACCCAAGTAGCCAAATGGAGCAGCAAGGAAAACCACAGCTCATTTCCTTAGCCAACATAGTACCAAAAGCAAAACTGAGTTCAGTAACCAAGAGATAATTTACCAACTATATAAAAGCTGGGAAAAATGTACTAAAAAAGTTATCGTCTCAGTCTCTGCCAACTAAATTCTTAAGAGTTTCCATGTATTTAATCTGAAGTATTGTCTGTGGTTAGGAACATTTTAAAAGAAGCCAACACCTAGAGAGACTAAACAAATAACCATAATAAGTCACAATAAAAATTTTGGATTTGATCATGTCTCCAACAAAGTTCAGTTACCTCCTGGTCAGTCATCCGGAAACAATTCTTCACATAATTGATGAATTTGGCTTCCACTTTGGGAAGGGAACCACCCTATTGAGACAAAAGCATTATTAAGGATAAGTATAGAAACACTGTTTTTGAAGGAGATTGTTATGAAATTCCTCAAAGATTTGAGTGCTGTTTATTATATGGATCATTGTGATTCATTCCTTGTCTCCTCAACTCCTTCATTTTAATACTGAATAAATCCTTTTTTAGGCCTAGAAAGACATGTTTGTACAACATATTAGGACCTAGGTCTTCCACAGGTACTCTCATACTGAATAAGGTTTGTCCAAGTTTCAAATTCCCTGCCCCCACCCAGCCACTCTAAAAACACAAAGTATAAGCTATGCTTGTGATTCTTCAGGCATTCGACCATCAACTTGACTGCCTACTGTATTTATCTAACAAGTCGGCTTTATCACCATTCTCCACCACCCAGGACCAAATACAAAAAAAAAGTATAGCCCCTTTGGGTATCATGTATACAAGTGACGAAAATTGTTAAAAAGATCACTTAATATGTACCAAAAACCCAGGTCCAGCACGGTGCTAACCTGGGAGTCAATTCAGGGGGCATATGAAGTCAAATGGGGGGGAAGACTTTATTACATTTCACTACACTCTTAAAATTCGCCATTCCTTTCAATTATGGACACAGGGAAGAAAGCACAATAGTAGTAACACCAAATTATTTTCAAAGTATATGTCACCAAATATTTTCAAAAATCTTGAAACGTTTATATTTATCTCTGCTCTGGAATTACCTTAACACACTAATTTTTTCACTTTTGTTTCCTACTTTGATAACTAAATTTTGATTTTCCTTGTAACCTGAATCTTCTGTGCACTTTAAAAAGATCAAGAAGGTTTCAGGTATGGTGTAAGATACTTAGCTGCCTCATTACCTAGAAAATAAACCTCACTATAATTTTACACTTTTAAATTATTGTCACATACATTCTTATTTGATTCAAATATTTATTGAGCAGCTAGGGAGATACAAAGGTGATTAAAATATGGTCAAAGAGGTGAGGCAAATGCACAAGTAATAGAAAGCAAAGTATAAGGTTCACTGAATCACAGCAGTCAAAAGAAAGTGTTTTAGGAGATCAAGAGATTGCTTCCAGCCTGGAAGGGGGGCATGGGTGGGTGGCAAATCAGGAAAGGGGATTGAGTTAAAATAGAAGACTTCAGTCTGGATTGTTGATGATACTCAGTTTGGACTATATTTGTCTCTCCTTTTCCTCTCTCCCCATCTTTGGGCTTAATTTACCAGTAGTGCCCAGGATTGTTCAATGCGCCTGCAATTAAACCAAGGAGATAGGACCATATTAAAATTAGGGGGAGGGGTATCTAAAATGTCATTTTAGAACGGTACGCAAGGGATAAAAATAAAGCAGCGATACCAGGAAGGCTAAAAGGTTTACAGTAGTACTAAAGCAAAATCAAGAAATACATTCTGGTTCTAAAATGTTAGTTTTCCAATTGACTCATAATTGCACAATGAAAGGAAATCTACGGAAGCCATGTAGAACCTAGAGAGCACAGAAAAAACACAGGGAAAGGGAGTCAGTAACTTTTCCTCACCATCCCACATTTATTCTCAATAATTGGGGTCTGAGAATATTCACAGAATTTTAAAGTTTCTCTCAAATGTGTTTCAAGGCATTAAAACCAATTACTCCATGCTCCAGAGTTCACTGAAGTTTATTAAGTGCATCCCCCCGACCCCAAATCAAGCAAGTAGGACAAAAGCTAATTCTCTTCTCACACATTTCCACTAAGACAAAACTAAATGTAAACATGTTAGTCACTCAAAAATTCAAGATATTATCACACGTATTGCCTGGTGACATCTTGGTGCAAATGGCAAATAGAAATGACTCAATTTGTTGGAGAATGTTTCTGACTACAGTCAAACACGAGTAATTTTTTTAAAAACTACAACACCAAGCAGCCAAAGACTACTTTTCCAGCTGTTTGCAATTTTAGAAGACTCATACGCCCTCTGCTGGTACTGTGGCATCTCATGACCAGAACAGGTGAAGGGAAATGCTCTCATTTTAACATCTAAGGTAAGAATATATCTTACAATCAACTTACTTGTATTCCTTTTATAATGGAAAATAAAGCATATTTAACTTCAAATATGCAAAAAAATCAACAGAGACTATAAATTAATGTAAGTAACTAGTAATCCGTTTTTGAGATAATTTCACACCACAAAGGGGCAGGTATATTAACTATAAAAAATGAGGACGATTCCTGTTCCAAACCCCAGAAAGGTAAAATTACCTATTTAGTTCCTTTAAGGAAGACAATTTTACTCACTTTTTCTATACTTGCTTGCATTTTTGCTTTAATGTCTTCTACAGAGCTAGGTCCTTTCGGTGTTTTAGGAGTTTTTTCCTGTTTTTTGAAGGATTCTTGACCCTGGGAAAAAAGGCGAATTTTAACATCATAAGAACTCTTAAGACCCACCCTACCTGGATTTTCTCAATAAAATTCTTACAGTCCTTTGTAAAAACAAGTATACACCAGAACTGAGTTACCATTATAAATGAATTCGTGTCTCAACAATTATTTTTATATTATTGCTTAAGAAAGGAATAGGAAATAGTTTGAGCCTGCATTTATATTCAACACCAGGTCAGTCCTACACTTAAAGGATACTATCAAAAAAACGAAACCAAAAGGTCCCCAAGAATGAAGCTACAAAGTTAATGCAGCTTGATGCCTGGGGCCCATTCCATAGCATTTAAATGATAATCTCCCAACATGCGGCCAGCACTGAGAAACTGCACTATGCGATAAACATACCTTTCAACAAGTAAGAACCCTTACATGACACAACTGTTTGTATCACAATAACAATCTTTTTGTCAGCTTTCTCCCCCATTAGAAAGCCACGGCAATATACAGTTGACCCTTGAATGTCAACAGGTGACGCCAGCCCTCCACGTGGCCAAAAATCTGTGTATAACTTGTCGGCCCTCCACATCTGTGGTTCCTCTGCATCCAGATTCAACCAACCGTGGATATGCAGTACTGTAGCATTTACAAAAAAAAAAAAACCGTGATAAATGGACCCATGCAGTTTAAACCTATGTTGTTCAAGGGTCAACTGTCTAACTATATGACAGTGATTACCAATAAAATAAGCACATCTTAGCTCTTCGACACCAACTACAGGCGTTCTCCAAAGACCTATCAAATTTTTAAAGTAGATTCTTCCACAGAAGAACTTAACTACTTCAGTGGAGCTTGTATTTATATGTTACCACTTACTTTTGATCTTGGTGTTGATGGTTTTGAGTCTTTTCCATTCTGGTTTGATTTTTGTGCATTTTTGGCTGGAGTATCTCGTACAGACTGCAATTAGAAATGAATCTTAATCAATGCCCCTCCCTACATAACAGACATATTAGCACAAATAAAACTGCCCCAAACCATGGCAAAAGCAGCAGTCAGGCTAAGATGAAACAATCATTTTGACAAAAGGTTGCAAAAGGGTTAACAGACAGAAGGCTATATAAAGAAAACAGATAATTCCCCACTATTAGAAGTTTCCAAGATAGCCCTACTCAAGAAAAATTTGAAGTATGAGATCATCTTCTCCTGAGACAATTTTCAATAACCACAAAACAAGCCAATGGCAAAAATTCCCATCATTTTGTTATTAGCTATTTCTGATAATCTTCTACTACTGTATCTTACTTACTTTCTTTACTGGAGCTTTTTCTTCAGCTTCCTCATCATCAAAGTCATCATCATCATCACTACAAATGAGATAAGTCCTTATTACTGATTCAATGCACTCAACAAATCTAGAAAGCTTATCCAGAAAGTGGATGAACCTAAAAGTTTAGTCAATCAAAGCATGAAGAGCTTTCAAACTTTTGCGGGTTGACAAAAGAACTGAGAGCACAATCTTGAACACAAATTCATTTTCACTGCAACATTATTCACAATTACCAAGCAGTAGAAGCAACCCAGGGAATTCCCTGGCAGTCCAGTGGTCAGGACTCCGCACTTCCACTGCAGTGGGGCACAGGTTCAATCCCTGGTTGGGGAACTAAGAGATCCCGCAGGCAGCACGGTGTGAGCCAACTCGCACCCCCCCCCCGCAAAAAGAAGCAACCCAAATGTTCATAAACAAATTGTAGGGAAAATGTCATATACGTATATATAGCAGGGAATATGCAGTCTTAGGGAAATCCTCAAATGTAGCACATGGATGAACCTTAAGAACATTATGCTAAGTGAAAGAACAGTCACAAAAAGACAAATACTGTATGATTCCACTTATATGAGGTATCTAAAGGAATCAGTCTTTATAGAAACCAAAAGTAAGATTGGTGGCTGGCAGGGGAGAGGTGGAAATGGGGACTTTTTGTTCAACGGTTATAGTTTTCAGTATAACTAGATGAGCTTGAGATGTTACACAACAATGTGATTATGATTAACACTACTGAACTGCACACTTAAAAAACAGTTAAGATGGTAAATATGGTGTTATGTTTTTTACAACTGAAAATAAATTTTTGAAAATGAAAATGGAGTTATTTAAAGAAATTAAAATAGAAACATTGCAAATTCATGGACCAGTAAATATTAAGGTGGCAACTCTCCAAATTAATCTACAGATTTAACACAACCCCTAAAAGAATCCTAGCTGGTATCTCCATAGAAACTGATCCTAAAACTCACACTGAAACTCTAGGAACCCAAAGTAGCCAAAATCAATCTTGAAGAAGAACAAAGGTGAAGCATTCACATTAAGTAATTACAAACTAAAATCTATAAAAAGTGCAAAGCAACAGAAATCAGAATAATGTTTCACTGGCAGAAGGATAGACATGGAACTGAAGAGTCCAAAAATAAATATACATTTATGGTAACTATTTTCAAAAAGGGGGCAAAGACCATTCAATGGGGAAAAGTCTTTCACAAATGGTGCTGGGACTACTGGATATCCACAATCAAAAAAAATGAAACTGGCTCTTACCTCACAATTGATACAAAAATCAATTCAAAACGGATAAAAGGTAAGAGCTGAAACTATACAACTTTTTGAAGATTTGGCAATGGTTTCTTAGGTTTGACACCGAAAACACAATAAAAGAAATAAACCAAACTATGAAATCTAAAAGCTTTTCTGTAAAGGACCACCAACAGAGTATAAAGACAACCCATGGAATGGGAGAAAATGTTTGTAAATTCTACCTGATAAGGGATTTGTTTCCAAAATATATAAAAAGTTCTTATAGTTCAATAATATAAAACGAGTACAAGTACTGCTACATGCTACAAGGATCTTAAAAATATTGTGATAAGTTAAACAAACCAGCCACAAAAGAGCACATATTGTATGATTCCATTTATATGAAATATCCAGAACAGGCAAATCTATAAAAAACAAAGTACATTAGTTATTGACTAGAGCTGGGGAAGATGAGGGATTATAGCAGTTTCTTTTTGAGGTGATGAAATATTCTGAAATTGGCTGCACAACTGTGCATATACACTATAAAGCACCAAACTGTTCACTCTAAATGGGGGAACTGGGGGGAAAAAAATCCAATCAATGGAGAAGTCCATGAATAAGTACGAATCAGCAAATGGTGGAATTGGTTTAACTTGTAATTACTTCACAAACCAAACATTACATACTGGCCAAAATGGTTTCTCTTCCACACTACATAGTCTAAATAAAAAACAGGAGTAACTTCATCCATGTGCAACCAAAGAAACACTTCTTTCCAATACAGGGGTAAAAAATCTGCTATGTTAACTGGATAAAATACCGTGTAGTATACATTTAAAGGCATATTAACGTCTTTTAAGCAATTTTTAACAGTGATTTGTCAATTTTGGCCCTATCACCCAATACCTGCATAGGCTACCCCATACTAAAAAAAAGATGACAATGGTTTTTATAAAACCACTATTGTAAGCAGTTTTATTAGGATATTCCCTAATAATATAGGGGAAAAGGGTGTTTATGGAGAAGCACCCTTTTTTTTACTTTTTAAGTAACAGATATTTTCCTGGGTGGCACCTAGGCAAATCCCATTACCACCTCAATGAAGAACAAGGAACACTCTCCACCACCCCCTCACCTGACCTGGCCCCTGTGGGAAACAACACTGAACTTGGAAGGAAGCACACAGCCCATGCTGCCCCAGGACCCAGCCATAACCATGAGCCACTTGGGGAATGGCCACTCCGGCCCCATGGGGGCCCCATGCCAGCCATGCTTGAGCGCCTAACATTTTCAGGGCCCCCTAAAAACTGTCCTCCAAAGTCACCCCTTATAGTTCCCTGGCCACCCAGAATAATCCACCCAGGATGTATCTGTAAGCCATACTAACTTTTTTTTTTAACTTTTTATTTTATATTGGAATATAGTTGATTAACAATGTTGTGCTGGTCATACTAACTTTTAATGTACTACATGGTCTTCAGCTTTTCTTGCTTACAGCAACAGCAGTCAACCAACCCCACACCATACCCCTTCCATCCCCAAAACAGACCCACTGATCTGCCTTTTATTTTGTGGGTTCCAAGCCTTCTGAGATTATGGCTTACAATTTCTACATAATAACTACTTTTAACTAACAAACCTTGGGGCACCTCTTAACATTTTCATTGCCCCCTAACCAATGGAATCTTCTAAGACTTGCTATCCTCAAGGGATCCATTAACTGCCTCTACTTATACATGTATCTGACTACCCTTTTACGAAAACTTACCGATTTGGACCTTGTTACCATCTACACTTTTCATTCCTCCCTCACCACCTAACTTAAAGACAACTTAGAGGAGACATGGAAGACAAGAATGTAAACTATTTACATTGTAGTTACATCAGGAATTATCCCCATTTTAAAGACAGGAAATCTTCCAAAGCCCAGGCATAATTAAGTAGTAACAAACACCAACTATATTGAGTTTGTTTATAAGTTTGACATGCAGGTCATTTTGAATTTTTTAAGCATTCAACTCTTTCCTATTTTCTGCTTCCACTGTCATGCTCAAAGGCCTTTTTAAGGCGCTACCAGCTTGGCTAGTTGAGGTCACTGAAAACCTACTTTGCAGATCTGATCGTTAAATTAGTGCATGTTTTCTCAGAGTCTGTCTTAGATTCCATTTCAATTGTTTTCAGTAAATATACAATGGACCAAGCTGAGAACTCAAGAACAAAGTTGACAAGCAATTAAAAATTCAATATTAATAAATTTTTGATATGGCTGCATATAGGAAAGACTAATCATGAGTAGCATTTTATTCCATAGCATGTTTATAACTTTACCATAGTCTGACCTAGTTTAACAAACATATCAAATCTTGTTTACAACCAAATTTTAAATTCTCCAGCAAAATTCTATTCTCTTTTAGAATCTAATTTTCTCATAAGGACCAGGACAACCATATGCCAAAATCCTTTGTGGGGAAAAAAAATCCTCAAGTGACAACTTACAAAATGAATATAGCTGGAGATATTCAGATTCTCTTTATGCCCAATCCATTTATTATAAACTGTTCAGTGTAAAATACACCAGACTTAGCATACAGTAATGTGGCCACTAAATCTTCCTCAGAAAAAAGGCACCTAGTCAAATACATCTGGGAAATGCTGCATACTGCATTCTTTAACTCAGCTCATTTAACACAAACTGACAACCACTAATCATGATTTTGGTAAATCGTTTTCATAACCCCCCATACGACAATGTCAGGTTTCTAAGGGCATACTACTTACTCTTCATCATCATCGTCGTCGTCATCATCATCATCATCATCTTCATCAGCAGCAAGTTTTACTTTTTTCTTAAAAAAATAATTGGACACACACTGGTAAGGAAGTGCTAATCCAAAGTACCAAACTAAAGGCCAGAATAAATTATGTATAGTAAATTGCATCTGTACCTGTGGAACCTTGCTACCACTTCCAGGGGCAGAACGCTTTCCAGATATACTTAGGAGTTTCACATCCTCCTCCTCTTCATCTTCTGACTCTGCATCTTCCTCCACAGCTAAAATAAAATTCTTTATTAGCCACCACTAAAATTCAACCAACAGCAAGAACTCAGAAAAAAGGGCACTGATAAGACACAGTAATAAGTATTTTAAAACTCAGATTCTATTAGAAAAAGAGTAAAAAGAGAACAAAATTTTTTAAAAGGAATTTAATGGACTAATACTCATTACTAGGTTTTACATGCAAAACACCAGGCTTTTCTAGTTATAAATTACTAGATTCCCATTTGAACCTATTACAGACAGCAGTACTAGAACTAAGCATACTTTATAAAGTCCAAATTGGGAACAAAGTAACTGCACTAAAAATAAGCATAACATATAAAAATAACATACCTACTAAGTGCTGTCCACTAATATGCACAGGCCCTGAACCACACTTCAACCGTAAGACCACAGGTGGTGTTATTTCAAAGCCCCCAAGGGAAACCTAAAAAGAAGAAATTATAAATCACTAAATATTGTGGGGGAAAAAAATGGTTACATGTTTGGTATAAAATCTGTTCATAACTTAAAAATGTTTCTGAACAAGCAAACCCATCAGCCAAATGAACAAATCGGTGAACCTGTTTTTTTCACCTCTGATAAACAAGCAGCTACCACCACGGTGATCAGTCAACACCAGTGACAGAATATGCAGCTGTGACTACTAGGGAAAAAACCAAACCAAATTCCCCAATCTCTTTGTTGTAACCTAAATGACACTCACCTTAAGGCAACAGAATTAGACTTTGACATAAAATCCAAAGTGTAAAAGAGCCCTTACCGTTGGCTGCACAGACATTTTCAAAGTTGCCAGTGTTACTTTAATTGGACTGCCTTCATAATTCATCGCCTCTGCTTCGACAATGTGCAATTCATCCTTTGCGCCAGCCCCTAAACTGACCTGTTAATAGAAAAACAGTACTTCAACTTAAGTTTCCACCATTTTACAACCCCCCCCAACCAGTTGTTGTAAAAAATCAGAACAATTATAAACCTTTCGTTATTACCACTGATGGGAAACTGACTTGAGCACAATGTTGTCTTCAAGTTTTATGTGACTTTGACAATTTCTCATATTTGGTGAATCTTAACAATTACATAAAAATGCATTTGATGACAAAGATGGTTATGTCATCACCCACGCCTAAGTACAAACCACCTAACATCTACTGGCCACCTAGAAGTTAAGTAGTAGGCTATAGGCTAGTGTCTGTGGAGAACAAATAAGATTTATATTTATCACTACCCTAAAGGGCTTTTTAATACAACTGTAGAAGCGAAGAACGTAAGTAAGGAAAGAAAAATACTGCTGTAAAATAAGTATTAATCCACACGAATAGGAACTAAGAGACTGAAATCAAGAAATGTTAAGTAGTTTATTTTGAAAAGTTTAAGTACCGTTCTTAAAGATAACTGGTGCTCATTTTCATCATTATCCACCTTAAAGTGATAATCTTTGTCGGCCTTTAGTTCACAACCTGTAAATGAACAAAAAATTCAACTATAACAAGGAGAAAAATAACACTGAAAATTCAGTGTGAGTAACCAAAAAGTTAACTTGTGAACTAATTTTTACTATTCTAGCTACCAAAAGGCAAGGCAGAAGTACCTCTTCCTGGATTTCTTGAACACAAAAGTCTATAAACATCAAATAACATCCATACAGAGCTTTATAAATTCCACTTCCCACTACATTATTTTATGCTCAACTACACTACTATTCTCATGTAGAAACAGGATCAAAAATTTAGTAAAGCTAGAACTGAAACCAACCCTAACATACAATGTTGATAAAATCCCACTATTTTAAAGTTGAAATTACCTACCAAAACTCCCAGGTGCCAAATTTAGAAATGACAATGGTTACACAAACACCTACATCAACAGCTTGTATTCACAACAGAAAAACTACAAATGTAAACGAACTAAAACTCGTTACAGGGGTCAACATTCCATCTTCGAAGTTACAGAAATGATGTACATTAAATTGTTCAGAAATTATGTTTAAGACAATAGAAATATCCTAGGGATACTTCCAATAGCAAGAGTTAAAGCAAAAATTTTGATATAAATTGATCAGAAACGCCAGCTTTTCAAAATGCTAGGAATAAAAGCCTTAATGCATAGTGCATATTACTACTACCATTCATGAATAAGCAAACTGTCTTAAATACCATCAGAATTAAACTTTATTTAAATAGTCCCATTTAGTTGCCATCTAATAGTTACTGGAATAGATGCTTAACGGTTATTGTTCAATTAACAAATCTCAGCATGGTATATAAGGAAACAAAATTAATTTGGGGCAGGATTTTTTAAAGCCTGACACAAAGGCTTCAACAATTCAGTTTAGTGAGACTGAAAAACCAACGCAGGCCCCTTAGTATGGTACTTGGTGTGCTCGAGGGGGAAATCCCAAAACCCTGGTATAGAATTACAAGTTTTAACAGAAGGCTGCCTCCGCCAGTCTCCCTCCCTCGCCACCCCCCACCCCAAATCATTTGTAATGCACCAGCTCTGGAAGCAAGGGTCATGGGGTTAGATCTAGTCTCTTCCTACAAGTGCAACTTCGTTAAGCCACTTCGGTTCTCTGAGCGGCAGTACCTCCTCTGCGAGATGGACGCGGTGAGACAGAAAGAGGATTCTCTAAATGAGAACTACCAGCATAGATGTGAAGCACCGAACAAAAGACCTCCAAGAGTCCTGGAGCTACCAACCACTTCACCTAACATTTCCGGCCCACCAGCCTCAATCAAGCCCCAGGACCCCAGGCTCGGAGGTGACAAGACGCCAGTGAGCCCCGGATGCAGCGCCCACACCCCCCTCCTTCCCCCAACCACGTGGCAACCACGTGCTCCCCAGCGGTCGCGGCCTCCTCACGCCGGGCCGGGCCGCACCTCCCTTGCCCCCAGCAACCAGCCGAGGCACCGGGGCCGATTCTCGGTCGAGAGCTCCTGACCCTGAGGCCCGAGGACAACGCCATGCTCAATCGATCCTCTCGTCCAGAAAGGAGGCCCAAGCCTCCTCACACCCCGAACCCACAAAACCTCCTGCACCACCATCGCGGAGCTTAGCCTCAGGCACCCGCCCGGAATCAGAAGCCTACCAACTCACAAAACCTCAGAAAATAATTGTGCCCAGAGCTCCACCATGGGCCCCGCGTAACGCCGAACCCTCAGCCGGTCGGTTCCACGTTACCTCAGGCCCTGGGCCTCGGACCGCTGACGCCTCAGCCTTCAGGCCGCCCCTCCTTCCCACCCCCCTCCGTGCTTCCGGCTCGCCCCTCCTGGGTCCCCATCCTGCAGGCGGCAGGACCCCGTCTGCTCGCTTCCCACCCCCTCAGGCCTCCAGCCTGCTTAGCTTTCCCCGCTAACCCAGGCCTCAGTGGGATCCCGCCCCCCCACCAAAGCCTGAAGGCCCTGCTCGGCCTCGCTCCAACCCCCCAGCAGTTACCGAAAAGATAGTTCTGAGGCCTCAGTGGGCTCATGTCCATGTCCATCGAATCTTCCATGGGTTGGTGGCACGCACTTCGGTAGGAGAGAAAGTGGACGGAGATAAAAGACTACCGTTCGAAAGAACAGTCGCGCAGGACGGAATCAGACCAGGGAAAGGACGCGGGCTCCCTGCGCACATATATAGCAACCTGGAGATCTCGCGAGAGCTCCTTAAGTCCCGTCTCCGCGCGCGTGCTCCGGAGCCCCCCTCCCCGCACGGTCGCCCTCCCGCGCAAGCGCTCTTCAACCTCACTCCTTTCTACCTCTCCCCCCACCTCCTCCAGGTACTACGCGGGCTCCCACCGAGCACGCGCACTCGTACCCCGGCCCCACCCCTCCGCCGCAGCCGCCGCCTGTGCGCACGCGTGCTTCCTCCGGGTAGCGCGCGTTCCCCGCCTTCTAGCCTTCCACGTCCTCTCCGGCCCAGGCGCGCGGGCCTTGCGACAGGAGACTGCGCAGCCCACCCTGCAAAATGGCGACGACAACACTTAGCTGTGTTAGGTACGGAGGGCGAGCCGGTTGTGAGTCAGAGAGCAACTCGATTCACCTTTCTCCGTCCCCTCGTGCCTCGCAGGCCTCCAAACAAGCATAACCACTTCGGGTTTTTTGACTCGCCTGAAGGCCTGGGCGCAGAATTCATTGTTTCCCCAAAGTTAAAGCTTGAGGTGCCAGAGACAGTGTACTATACGCATTATTATCTGTTGGAGAGAAAAGATGTAGCTGCTGGCCAGACTTATTCAACTCTGTTTTTATCGCTCTGTCGTTTCTGAGCAAACATCTTCGAAGTTGAAATCCTTCCTCATTATGTCATTTGGGGGCAAAAGGGGACTAAGTCGGCCTCTTCCACATGAGCAGGGCAGGAACCAAGCTTGGGTGATTTCTCCAGATAGAAGGTTTTAAAAGGGCTATATATCCACAACATGTCCCCACGTAACGTCCTGTGAGGCATACACGACAATCCCCGCTTTGCAGACAAGGAAACGGGCCGCGAGGAAGGTGCCCAAACAGATGAAGTGATTATAGACAGGGTTCTCTAGTTCGAAGTCCAATACCAACATCCAACTAAAAGAGCTCAGAGGATTATATGAGGGTCCAGTGTCTGAGGCGGTGCAGTTCTGAATCCTCAAGATTTCTAAGAATGTTCTGACCTGTAAAGAAGGCATATGACTCGTAAGAAATGCATAAACCTTAATTAGACTGTTTGGAAGTGAGCAACTTAAGCTACACTTTGACAAACTGAGGACCATCCCTCCCCCAACCGCAGCCCAGGGGCCCTGGTGCCGATGATTACCCTAGGTATCTTTTTTACATCAATGGACCAAACAATAAATTAAAGAAGTACTGTAAGGAATAAAAATAGTGACAGTAATTTCCTACCCGAATACAATCTACTTGAGATAAACCATAATACACATGACCCAATTATTAGTTAACAGAACGACAGTTCTAAATCTGGAGAAATCAATGCTTGCAATATGTGAATAGACTAAGCTGTTCCTCACCTTTTCCCTTCCCCCAATTGAAGGAAAGTCTTCACCAGCCTGGTTCTTGGATCTTTTAAAACGCAGAGTGTGACCAATTGCTAGAGAAAAAACAGAGTCTTGGAAGGATATCTATTTAAAGGAACTGAGGAAGGCTGATAAAAAAAAAGAGGACAGGACTGTGGCTGAGGAAGATTTAGACGTTTAGAATGAGAAAGTCTCAAGAGAGGAGCTACAGGATAGTGGAGAAGGGGCTAATGTTCTTTGAGCCTATGCAAGTAAAAGTTGAGACTACTTTGTAATACGTTTCTGGATTCTGGACCATGATTATTCAATGCAGCTCTGCACAGAGCCGGAATCATTTGAGAGGCATAGCTCATGTTATATAAATACATTTGCTGTTTTAATATTTCAGGCACTTAGATATTATCTCATGGAATCAAGTGGTTTAAAAAACAACCACTTTTTGCATTTTTCAGATTTACAAATGTAATGAATGCCCATTATCTTTTAAATAAATTAGAAGTATTTAGGCTTATACAAGTGAAAAAGTTAAATGCCCCTCTTTTCATATCCCCATTCCTATTCCTTAAGGTTAATCACTGTTAGTAGTTGAATGACTATACTTCCAGACTATATATAACCGGGGGCGGGGATTATATAGTTAGGGGGGTTTTTTGGTATTTTTTTAATGTGTGTGATTCATATATTGTTCAACTTGCTTTTTATACTCAAAAATATATTTTGGACATTTGTCCAAACTAGTCATAATATGGATATGTTATAATTTAACTATCCATTTCGCCATAGATGGACACAAAAATTGTCTCCATAATTTTGCTATAAGAAATAATGCTTTCGTAAATGTTATGGACTGAATATTTGTGTTCCCCCCAAAATCATAGTTGAAAACCTAATCTTCAATGTGACTATTTGGAGATAGAACATGGAAAAGGTGATAAAGGTTAAATGAGGTCACAAGGATGGGCCTTAATCTATAAGCTAGTGCCCTTATAAAGGAAGAGACACCAGAGCTTTCTCTCTCTCCTCTGTGTGAAGACATAGTGAGAAGGAGGCCATCTGCAAACCAGAAGAAAGCCCTTACCAGGAGTCGAATCCGCTGGCACTTTCATCTTGGACTTCGCAGCCTCCAAAACTGTGAGAAATTTCTATTGTTTAAGCCACCAAGTCTGTGGTATTTCGTTATGGCAGCCCAAGCAGACCACTACAGTTAAGTATCTGTACATATATCCTTTTGGATGTCTAAAAATAATTTTGTAAATATGTTCTAAGAAATGGACTTGTACATTAAAGGGCAGGTATTTACTTACAAATATATATACATATAAATGCATCTTTTTATTGTTTACATAAATAGGATCATACTTTCTATATTGCTGTCTTAGTCCATTCAGACTGCTATCAGAAAAGACTGGGTAGCTTATACACAACAGAAATTTATTTCTCGCAGTTCTGGAGGCTGGTAGTCAAGATCAGAGTGCCAGAATGGTCAAGTGAAGACTCTCTTCCAGGTTGCAAACCTCTTACTGTATCCTCACATCATTGAAAAGGGCTAAGGGGAGCTCTGCAGAATCTCATAGAAGCACTAATCCCATTCACAAGGGCTCCACCTTCATGACCTAATCACCTCCCAAAGGCCCCACCTACTAATATTATTACTATTGGAGGTTAAGATTTCAACATGTATTTGGAGTAGGAGATACAAACATTCAGACCATAGCAATTGTTATGCAACTTCCCTTCTTCATCTCACGTGGTTTAGCTTTCTTTCCATAGTATAATATATAGAGGCCCATTGAATTCTTTTTAGGAGTTGTATAATATTCCATAGGAAAAACTATATACTATTCTTTTAATTCTAGGTTTTATTTATCTCTTCATTTGTTAACACATTCTGTGATGGAAATTTTCAAACATGCACAGAAATAGAAAGAATATTATGATGAACACCATATACCCATCACCCAGCTTCAACAGTTATCAACATATAGCTAATCTTGTTTCGTGTATACCCTCCCACCACCCTTCCCCCTCCACCTCTGCTGGATTCTTTTTTTTTTTTTTAATAAATTTATTTATTTATTTATATTTTTGGCTGCGTTGGGTCTTCGTTGCTGCGTGCAGGCTTTCCCTAGTTGCGGCGAGCAGGGGCTACCCTTAGTTGCGGTGCGCGGGCTTCTCATTGCGGTGGCTTCTCTTGTTGCAGAGCACGGGCTCTAGGGCTTCAGTAGTTGTAGCTCGCGGGCTCTAGAGCACAGGCACAGTAGTTGTGGCACACGGCCTTAGTTGCTCCGCGGCATGTGGGATCTTCCCGGACCAGGGCTCAAACCCATGCCCCCTGCATTGGCAGACAGATTCTTAACCACTGTGCCACCAGAGAAGTCCCTCTGATGGATTCTTTAAAGAAAATCCCAGACATATACATTTTCATCTTATATACTGAAGTATGAATCTTGGAGAGAGAACAATTTTTTAAAGCTTAAACATAATATCATTGATACACGTAAAAATTTTAAATAATTCCTAATATTATGAATTATCCAGTTCAGATTTCCCCAGTTGTCTCTTATGTTTGATTTGTTTGAATAAGGATCCAAACAAGGTCTACACGTTATACACTGAGATGTGTTATCATTTAACATATCCCCTATCCTTTCTATAAATTAGTAGAGCTACAGCTGCTCTGTCAAGTGTGGTTGCCACTAACTACATGTGGCTACTTAAATTTAAATTTCAGTAAGTCCCCTACATATGAACCTTCAAGTTGCAAACTTTCAAAGATGCGAACTGCGTTCACATGTCCAATCACGTTAGTTCACGTGTTTCACGTACATTGTCATGTGTGTGCATCCTCTACAAGTGGTTGTGCTTTTGTGTACTTTACTGTATAGAGTACAGTAGTACAGTATCTTTATTTCAAGCCCAGGATGTCCAGAAACAAGCGTAAAAGCAGAGGTGATGTAGCGGGTACAGCTAAGAAGCGCCAGCTGTTGTACTCTACTACTGTTCTTTTCAAGGTGCTGTACTGTAAGATTAAAAATGCTTTCTTTATGTTTTGTGGTTTTTTTATGTATCATTTGTGTGAAAAGTATTATAAACCTATTACAGTACAGTACTATATAGCCGATTGTGTTAGTTGGGTACCTGGGCTAACATTGTTGGACTTACAAACAAATTGGACTTACAAACATGCTCTCAGAAGGGAACTTGTTTGTAGGGGACTTACTGTAATTGAAATTAACTAAAATTTAAAAGTCAGTTTCTCAGTCTCACAGGTTAAGTGCTCAATAGCCAAGTGGCTATTGGCTAATGGCTATGGTATTAGATATAGTATTGGATAGCACACAAAAACATTTCCATCATTGCAGAAATTTGTGTTGGACAGTTCTGATGTAGAGGCTTCACCAAGATCGTGTTCACTTTCTGGGCAAGAATACGTCATACATAGGTGCCTAGAATACCTCATGTTGTGTCAGGGTATACATAATGTCTGGTTGTCTCTCTTTTTGTGATGTCAAGTTCAGGTATTATCAGCTGGATTCTTCCTTTATAAAGTCTTCCATTCACCTAAGAGTTTTAACTGACCATTGCTTCCTTCCATTTTTCTAAGCTGCTTCCTTCCTTCTAATTTTATCATTCCCTCTACAATTATTGGCTGGAATTCTTCTGTAAAGGAGACTTTTCCCTTGTCAACTATTTGGTTACCCTGAAAACTAGAAAAATAGTTCATAAATGATTGCATCTCTCCTTTTATTTACTTGTTTTCAGAATAGTAGGTGGTACCCTGGATTTTTTCTTTTTTTAGTATCTTTATGTGCACATGAATTTAAATATAACCAGTGTCTCAATCTTTCTTCCCTTTTTGTGGGGGAAGGGATGCTCATAATGGCCCAGTTTGGGCAGCGAGAGTCCCTTCAAGTTGGCTTTGATTCTTTGTGAAATGACTCCAGTAGTCTTTGATAGCTTTCTTACTTTCTGGTATGATAGTGATCTTGGGTGGCCTCGGCCTGCAGTGGCTTGAAGCAGGATTTCGATTTCCGGCCAGAGATTGAGTTTGGGCAGTGGCAGTGAGAGCGCTGAATCCTAGCCACCAGACCACCAGGGACCAGTGACCAGTGACAAGACCCTGGCCCATCAGCTGTGTAGAAATGAATTTCCACATAGAGACGGAAAGTAGTGAAGCAAGTAAAGCGTTTATTAGGAGGAAAAAGAGTACAGTACGTGTGGATAGACACACGGGTGGGCTCAGAGAGAGAGTCGCGCCCTCATGGTAGTTTGAATTACATTTATGGGGTATTTCTTCCAGGTTTCCTTTGACCAGTCATCTTGCTTTGCCTGGTTCTGAGTCCGTATTTAGTATATCTCAAGGTCCTCCCCTGTGTGTGTGCGCATCTCTTAGCTAAGATGGATTCTAGCAAAGAGGCCTATGGGTAGTTGACATCACTTACTATGGGGTGGCGCCCCCTCCATTTTGACCTCCAAGGAGCCTTTCTGAGCATGTGTAATCGGGAAGGTCTCCTTGACTTCGAGAATGAGGAATATGTGGTCTTTTATCTCTTATCTGGGCAGAGCCCAGCCTCCTCCATCATCCTGCTTTTATGGAGTTTCTGCTATTATGGAGTTTCTGGCCACAGGGGACGAACTATGAACTTCAGCTGTTTGACCTGGGCCCATCTATCTCCTGCCTCAATAGAATATTCCAGGCTAACATTATACATTTCCTGTCCTGGAGATAGATTCAGCCATTTCGTTAAGGACCCACTGAATCCTTTAGTGGGAAGTGTTAGATACAGCATTCTGGTTGTGAAAGGTGCTCATTGCTATTTAGTTAGTTGTTTTTCTAGGACTTTTTAATGGACAGAGCTAGGAAATACTCCCTTAGATGAAAGATAATATACTATCCTTATTGTTTTGCATCTTCCTTTTTCTTTTTCCCTCACTTAGCAATATATCTTGGACATCACTCCATGGCAGCATATAAAAACTTTTTTTTCACATCCGATTTTACAGCTGCACAGTGTAGATGTACCCTAGTTTATTTATCTAGTTCCCTATTAATGGACATCTGGGCTGTTTCCAGTCTTGTGCTATTACAATCAGTACAGCAATGAACAGCCTCGTGCATGCATCACTTTGTGTTTTTACTAGGTTTGGGTAGCATTATAATGAGTCAACTTGGCTAGGCTGAACTTTCCTCTGCGTTTATTTTGGTTAGGGTGGTTGACAAGAGATATTTTCACATGAAATTCGGTAGGCAGAAGAGAAGAAGCAGGCATTTTGGTTTTTATGCCTAGAAGATTGGGGCCAGTACTTTTGTGGCTCACGCTCATGGTGGCTTATTTTCTGGCTCACCAGTTTGGCATGGGGCAAAGTCCAGGCCTGCAACTGCTCCACCTGTGATATATGTATCACATTTTCTTTACGCATTTATCTGTTGATAGATACTTACGTTGCTTCCATGTCTTGGCTATTGTAAGTAATCCTGCAATGAACATGGGGGTGCAGATATCTTTTCGACTTAGTGTTTTCATTTTCTTCAGATAAATACCCAGAAGTAGAATTGCTGAATCATATGGTAGTTCTATTTTTAATTTTTTGAGGAACCTCCATAAATAGCTATAGCAATTTACATCCCCACCAATAGTGCACAAGTGTTCCCTTTTCTCCATAACCTCTCCTAAACTTGTTATTTCTTGTCTTTTTGATGTTAGCCATTCTAACAGGTGTGAAGTGATATCTCATTGTGGTTTTGATTTCCATTCCCCTGATGATTCGTGATGCTGAGCATCTTTTCACGTGTCTGTTGGCCATCTGTCTGTGTTCTTTGGAAAAATATCTATTCAGATCCTCTGCCCATTTTTTTTTTTTTATAAATTTATTTATTTATTTTGGCTGTGTTGGGTCTTCGTTTCTGTGTGAGGGCTTTCTCTAGTTGCGGTGAGCGGGGGCCACTCTTCATCGCGGTGCGCGGGCCTCTCACTATCGCGGCCTCTCTTGTTGCGGAGCACAGGGTCCAGACGCGCAGGCTCAGTAGTTGTGGCTCACGGGCCCAGTTGCTCCGCGGCATGTGGGATCTTCCCAGACCAGGGCTCGAACCCGTGTCCCCTGCATTGGCAGGCAGACTCTTAACCACTGCGCCACCAGGGAAGCCCCTCTGCCCATTTTTTAATCAGATTGCTTGGGTTTGTGTTTTTGTTTTGCTGTTGAGTCGTATGAGTTCTTTATGTATTTTGGATATTAACCCCTTATAAGATTTATGATTTGCAAATATTTTCTCCCATTTCATACAGTCTGTTGCTTTTTAACCTAAGGTTTGAAGCTGCAGTTTCCACTAAAATTTTTCAGCAGAACAAAAACACCTGTTTATTGTATTGTTATTATTTTAAAAGCCACTTTTCATTGGCCATTATAATATGGATAATTCTTTACACATTTGTTCTATGTACATAATTTTATTGAATGACAAGTATATGCAAAGCACCCATGTCAGACACTGTAATTTTACTTACTCAGCACCCAGTCCTGACCCCCTTGCCCTTCTCCTCTACAGAATGGAAAGCTAATACTCTAAATCCCAGCATCCCTCATGGTTAGTGGTAGCTATGTGATATATTCTGGGTAAGACAAGTAATTAGGAATCCGATGAGGAGCGAGACGTTCAAAATCCCCTCACCCTATCTCTTTTTTTCCTACCTGGAATAAGATTTCTGGAGTTGGAGTAGATATTTTATGTCCATAAGACAAAAATGATAAGGATGAAAGCTAATATGCTAAAGATGACAGAGTTAAAAATAGAAAGAACTGGTTCTCCATAGTGTTGTGGAGCCGCTGAACCAATATAAGCAATGCCTCCTCTGAACTTATTATATGAGAAAGAAGAAAACCCCATCTGCTTCTTGGCCACTTTCACTAAGCTTAACACATTCCTAAATGATACAGAACTATATTAAGTAGTACAATGATACAGTGATATTTAATATCTTATATAGAACCTCTTCTTTTAGGTAAATTATTTGATTGCAAATATGCTTTCTTAAGTAAGATGCTGTTTCATGTCTACCTTGCTGAAATTCACCGTCTAGTGTTTCTAATCAAGAGGCAGCTGGTAGGCAGCTCAGCAGCTCCATTTACTTTCAGGAGTATTTGCACTAATCCCTTACAAGGGTGCCATTGAGTCTCTTCAAACAAAACAAAAGAAAGGTTTGGTAGGGAATGTCACCATTTCTTTTTCATTTGAAAATGTTTGAGAATGTTTTTAGTTGCAGGTGTTACAAGATGTTACATGGGATTTTAATCATTTTCTCAGGCTGTGGGTTCAGCCTCCAGTCAGATGACAAAGTGTATTCTTGTCCATGTCAAACTTACTAGGAGGTAGCTACACCAGTCCTGTGGACTACAGCCCATCAGACATCTCCAGACTAGAGGAAAGCAACCAAGAAAGTCCTCGAGGAGAGGGGAGAGAGGATTTCTGTGAAAGGAGCTGTTGGCCTAGAGTGAGGGTTATTCTCTGCCTTTACCCCAAGCCAAGTCAGGAAGTTCCACGAGCCCCATGGATTGGAGCAAACTGTGGTGGAGAGTTCTGAAAAACTTGACCTATGTCCCCCAGACTTTAGGTGACTCCAGAGACTGCTGCCTGACTCTTGCCTGGAAAAGTATGATGGCTAGAACCTGGCTTGAGCTGCCTGTGATGGCAAAGCAAAGAGACTTGTGGTGGGCTTGGCTTACACTTCTAGAAGCTGGCACATCCAGAAGTAGCCAAACTAGAGAAGTCTTTTTTTTTTCTTTATTTATTTTCTTATTAGTCATCCATTTTATACATATCAGTATATACATGTCAATCCCAATCTCCCAATTCATCCCACCCCCACCCCCACCCCCCGCTGTTTCCCCCCTTGGTGTCCATACGTTTGTTCTCTACATCTGTGTCTCTATTTCTGCCTTGCAAACCGGTTCACCTGTACCATTTTTCTAGGTTCCACATATATGTGTTAATATACGATATTTGTTTTTCTCTTTCTGACTTACTTCACTCTGTATGACAGTCTCTAGATCCATCCACGTCTCTACAAATGACCCAATTTCGTTCCTTTTTATGGCTGAGTAATATTCCATTGTATATATATACCACATCTTCTTTATCCATTCATCTCTCGATGGGCATAGAGAAGTCTTAAAAGGACTTTTCCAAGAGGACTTTGCCTGCTGTGGTGAGGCAACCCCAGACTACAAAGACTGATTTTTTTCCAGATTCAAATACATGGCAAAACTAGTACAAAGAATTTTTGCATACCTTTCATCTCGCTTCCTCAAATGTTAACATCTTACATAACTACAATATAATTGTCAAAGCCAGGAGATTAGCAGTGGTACAATACTATTATCTAATCTATAGGCCTTATACAAATTTCACCAATTGTCCTACTAATATCCCTTTTCTGGTCCAGGGTTCAATGCAGAATCACACCGCACATTTAGATGTCATATCTCCTCATTCTCCTTCAATATGAAACAGTTCCTCAGACCAGATATCTTGTAGAATATTCTTTGTCTGGAGTTGGGCTGAGATTTCCTCATGATTAAATTTAAGTTATGCATTCTTGTTAAGAATATCACAGAAGCAATGCTGTGTCCTTCTCAGTGCATCATATCAGGAGCCACATGATGTTTTTCCCATTTCTGATGACGTTCACTTTGATCACTTGATTAGAGTGATGTTTGCCAGGTTCTTCCACTAAAGTTACTCTTTTTTCCTTTGTAATTAATAAATATCCTGTGGGGAGATCTTTGAGACTAAGTAAACATACCGTTTCTCTAATTTTACCCACTCATTCTAGCTTCCGTTCATGAATTTTACCTAAAAAGTTATTACCAAAGTGTTTGCCAAATAACGTTTATCTATTTCCATGTACTAGTTAGAATTCTGTAAAGAAGAGCTTTTCCTTTTCATCTATGTATTTATTTATTCAATTATTTATATCAGTATGGACTCATGATTCTTATTTTATGCTATGGGTTATAATCCATTACTCTTAGTATTTATTTTCATACTCAGATTGTACCACATTTGGACATTGGAGCCTCTTCAAATGAACTCCTGTGACCTTTTGCTTATCCCATCATTTTTTGTGTGTGCAGTTCCTATTTTGTTTTACATTCATCTTGTACTTTCCTGCCCCAGCTCTGGAATCAGCCCTAATTCCTTTCATTGGATAATGGCATTTAAAAACGAAGAGCTGGGTGCTAGATGTGCTCATTGGTAGTAGGATGCCATCTATCTGTATGTGTGTGTGTGTATATATATATATATATATATATATATATATATATATATATATGCATGTGTATTGTGTGTTTACGTGCACACGTACCATTAGTTCATATCTCCAATTCCAAACCAAGAGCATAGATTTCATTCAGCCTTTCCCTTTATTTTAACTGCTTTCTCTGACAGTGAAAAACCTGGGTCTCATTAGCCACAGTATATTTACTTATTGGCTCCAATACACATAAAGTAGTTTCAGAAGTGCTAATCCATATCTGTGAGAAAAACAAACTAGTAAGTAAAGTGCAATATTTGTGCTCATTTTTTTCTTTGCCCTTTCAGTATATAGTCAAAGTACTATTTTCCAAAGTTGCTTGGGCTGGTTCTTTTCTGCTCCCACTCCAGTATGGTTATGTTGTTCATTTGTGAAACAGTCCAGTTCATCTGTTTTGTGTGTATTCAATTTGGGGCTCTATCCCATCCCTGTTGATTATATTTTATTCATTTTTTTAGTATGTGAAACATTTGCATGACTCTAAAAGTCAAAAATATATGAAAAGGATTGCTCAGAAAGGTGTCAGTCCCCCTTATCCTTTCTACCCTCATTCCATCCACTGCCTGTAGGTAATCAATCGTATTATTTCTGGTTTGTCATTTTTATGTTTCTTTTTGCACAGTTAAGCTGCAAGGACCAGATTAGCATGAGGAGTGTGAGGAGTTCACCCTGGGCACAAAAAAGGGAGGAAGGTGCACAAAAAAGTCAGTAGTTAAGATAAATAGTATTTTAATGCAATATTTTAAAAATAAAAATTAATGTAAAAATCTGACAAAATGTCAAATTTTTAAATAACCATGATTGTAAGGCTGAGCCATATTGGAACCTGAGGCAATAAAAATGAGCACCCTATGTACCTGTTTTTAAGTAGTTTTTTTTTGTTTTTTTGGCTGCTTTGGTTGCTACGCGCGGGCTTTCTTCAGTTGCGGCCAGCAGGGGCACCCCTCGTCGCGGTGCCCAGGCCTCTCACTGCGGCGGCCCCTCTTGTCGCGGAGCATGGGCTCCAGGCGCGCGGGCTTCAGTAGTTGTGGCACGTGGGCTTCAGTAGTTGTGGCACACGGGCTCAGTAGTTGTGGCTCACGGGCTCTAGAGCGCAGGCTCAGTAGTTGCACATGGGCCTCGTTGCTCCGCAGCATGTGGGATCCCCCCGGACCAGGGATCGAACCCGTGTCCCCTGCATCGGCAGGCGGACTCCCAACCACTGCGCCACCAGGGAAGCCCTTTAAGTAGTCTTTAATGGCAAATTTTCTCCTAGGACTGTAAGGCAGTTGAAAAAAATTGAAAAATTGAAAAGTAGGTAGATTAATACTCATGACATTATTTTAAATTTAAATATTGTATTTATCCTAAAACAGACTACTGTAATTTTACTTCAGCTTAATTAAAAATTATTTAAGATCGCCTCTTGGTCAAAAGAAATGAACAAGCACGGTAATTGTCTCAACTGAAAACAATATAAGCAAAGAAGTAGATATTGAAAATATTATTCATGACTTTGCTTCCATTAGAGCCAAGGGTGTCTTAGGCTCACAGAGCACTGTTGAGCAGATACTACATGTGTAGTTTCTTATTTCCTCTTCTTTATTATACAAAAAGTAGCATACTATGGGCACTCTTTTCACACTATGCATTTTTCATCCTGGAAATTACTCCATGTCAGTTCATAGAGAAGTTCAGAGATGCTGAAGGTAATGATCTCTGAAAGGTCAGCCATAGGGCACAATGCCCAACCTAGCAATTGTGCCCTGTTAGAGGCAAGTTTGTGAAGAGGTCATGAAAATATCCCATGAGACCAAAGGCCAGCATTTGGACATCAGCCACAGGAGAGCACTGATGCTGGATTAAACCATCACCATCAAGTTAGACCCTATTTTTTTCCTCCCATTTCTCCTTTCCATCCTGACCCTGGGGCACCCAAGAGCAGCAGGATGCATAGAGGAGGAGGGGAAAACAAGGTAAAGAAATAGAGAAAAGACCATGATTCTCCTTCACTCCTGCAGCTTTCCAAGCCCAGATGGGCCTGAGAAGCTTTCAACTACGCCAGAAATGGAAGCTCTTACTTAAATCAACCTGGACTTTTGGCACCTGAAAACAGGACTATTCTAATACCTTGAAAATGACAGAAAAGCTAAGTGGTCTGCTCAGTATACTGCAATAGATAGAGAAGGGAGAATTGACCAGGTAAATTTAAAGAGCAGTAGTGAAAAATAAAGCTGTTTCCCGCTTTTCTCCTAGGAAGTCCTGCCTGCTAAATATGCCACGTTCACAAGAGAACCCAACTCAAACTCAAACTAGCTGGAAAAAGGTAAGGCTGATGGGATTTGCTATACAGTGGTTGTAGGATGTCACCAGGGCCACGATGACTCTGAAATTCTCTCAACTCTACCTTCATCAGCTCTGTTCCTAGTTTGAATTCCCTCAAAGGACCAATATTTACATTCTTTCTGTTCATTTCCAAGCCTGAAGGGTAGGAGGGGTGGGAGACCTATCTTTCTTCAAACTGTCAAAGTAAAGTCTAGAGATTCTCCCTGATTGAATTATCTTCAGTCATAGGTTCCCTCAGGGTCCCCCATCTATGGCCTGAGAAATGCTATGTGATAATTCGTTCAGGCTTAGGTTACTTGTTCATCTGCCATCCAGTTCCTGTGGGAGAGGAAGGGAGGTTACAGTGAAGGGTTTAGGCCACTCAGGGTACATCCTGGAATTGAGGGAAGAGTCAGTCCTACCTGTGTCATGTGACTGAAAAATTCAGGATCCTCCAGGACATGGGGTGGATATTGGGGAGGCAACTTCAGGGTATGTCTTATCTCAGTAGATATGCTTATTGTTGGCTGAGTCTATTAACCTACTCTAAACAATAACAACAGCAACCAGTTTTTAAGTACTTTCTATGTGCCAATCACCATATTAAACACTTCCTGTGCATCACCTCATTTAATCCTCAGTACCATTCTATGGGGCTGGTAACTATTTTAATCAATGTATTAGTTCGCAAGGGCTGCTGTAACAAAATACCATGCTTCAACAGGAGAAATTCACTGTCTCACAGTTCTGGAGGCTGGACGTCTGAGATCAGGGTGTTGGCAGGGCTGGTTCCTTGGCTTTTAGAAGCATCATCCTGCTCTCTGCCTTCATCTTCACATGGCATACTCCCTTGTATGTTTCTGTGTCCAAATTTCCCTTTTTAATAAGGACAGCAGTCGTGTTGGATTAGAGACCCACCCTACTCCAGTTTGACCTCATTTTAACTTAACTAAGTACATCTGCAACACTTATATTACCAGATAAGGTCCCATTCTGAAGTACTGGAGGCTAAGACTTTGACATGTGAGTTCTGGGAGGACACAATTCAGCCCGTAACACTTCTCATTTTGCAGATGTGAATATAAGATTAAATAGGTTAAGTAACTTCCCCAAAACCCATAGCCAGTAAAAGGGAGAGACAGACCTCTGCCTGCCTCCAATGCCTATGCGTTCACCTCTTCGCTGTTGTGCTGCCTACAGATAATCATCGTCCAAGAAACTATGCTTTCTATGTAGGGAGTGGGACCATTTAACTCAGCACGTACTTCTCTCATGTTCACCTATTAGAAATGAAGAAAGATAATTTTTTATAAATGCATAGGGTAGGGATACATATAATTGATTTATTGGTACTCACTGCCTCTCCTCCACCTTCCTCCTACATTCCCAGTCCAAAGATTTCTTTGGGCAGAAATCTTCTTTCTGCCCAAAGAAGATTTTGATATAACTTTTCTTTACACTAAGAAATTTACTTCTCACTGTGTCACTTTGGCATTATCTAAAGAGACTTAATGAAGATTTGAATTGCTTTCATTTATATATTTTGTTGAACTATATTTCATCAAAAAAGACACCATGCAAAGACTGTGCAATATAAAATGGGAGGTTGATATAGGGATAAGCCTAAACTGCCATCTTCCC
The DNA here is from genome assembly GCF_965194825.1 of Balaenoptera physalus. NCBI lineage: Eukaryota > Metazoa > Chordata > Mammalia > Artiodactyla > Balaenopteridae > Balaenoptera > Balaenoptera physalus. The sequence goes on from NC_138890.1 coordinate 27,326,863, forward strand.
CTCTACCCTTCTATTATCCGATATTTTAAATCCATCCTCTCATTATGTCATTGCTTGAAACTTCCACCTTTATTTTTTTGTTTTTATTTTAAATTAATTTTTATTGGAGTATAGTTGATTTAAAATGTTGTATTAGTTTCTGCTGTACAGCAAAGTGAATCCGTTATACATATACATATATCCACTCTTTTTTAGATTCTACTCCCATGTAGGTCATCACAGAGTACTGAGTAGAGTTCCCTGTGCCATACAGTAGGTTCTTATATTTTTATATATAGTAGTGTATATATGTCAGTCCCAGTCTCCCAATTTATCCCTCCCCCCTTTTCCCCCTTGGTAGCCATAAATTTGTTTTCTACATCTGTGACTCTATTTCTGTTTTGTAAATAGGTTCACTTGTGCCATATTTTTAGATTCCATGTGTATGTGATATCATATATTTGTCTTTCTCTGACTTACTTCACTCAGTATGACAATCTCTAGGTCCATCCATGGCACTGCAAATGGCATTATTTCATTCTTTTTTATGGCTGAGTAATAGTTCATTATATATATATATATATATATATATATATATATATATATATTTACCACATCTTCTTTATCCATTCCTCCGTCAATGGACATTTAGTTTGCTTCTGTGTCCTGGCTATTGTAAATAGTGCTGCAATGAACATTGGGGTACATGTATCTTTTTGAATTATGGTTTTCTCTGAATATATGCCCAGCAGTGGGATTGCTGGATCACATGGTAGCTCTATTTTTAGTTTTTTAAGGAAACTCCATACTGTTCTCCATAGTGGCTGTACCGATTTATTGATACATTCCCACCAACAGTGTAGGAGGGTTCCCTTTCCTCCACACCCTCTCCAGCATTTATTGTTTGTAGATTTTTTGATGATGGCCATTCTGACCAGTGTGAGGTAATATCTCATTGTAGTTTTGAGTTGCATCTCTCTGATAATTAGTGATGTTGAGCATCTTTTCATGTGCCTCTTGCCCATCTGTATGTCTTCTTTGGAGAAACATCTATTTAGATCTTCTGCCCATTTTTTTATTGGATTGTTTGTTTTTTTGATATTGAGCTGCATGAGCTGTTTGTATGTTTTGGAGATTAATCCCTTGTTGGTCACTTCGTTTGCAAGTAAGAAACTTCCACCTTTAGAGAAGAGAGGGCAGAGTTCAATGAAAGACAATGTAAGGACCACCACAGGTAGGGGTGATGATTAAGTGACTAAGGTGTGCTATGGGTTTCAAGATGTGCTCAAACAGTCCTTCTGGATGGAGAAACTTTGCTGCAGCTGAGGCTTACACTAGATAGAAGAAAGGAATTTTCTTTCATTGACCTCCACTATTAAACTTTGGCGTGTCTCATTGGGTTTACATAATTTTGCACTGTGAGTTCCTTGTGGTTAAGGAACTAATTCTAATTTTGTGTGCTCCCCAAATCTAATGACTGCAATGAAAGAAGGAAGGAAGGGAAGGAAGGGCTAGGAAATATTAATGCCTCTACATTAGGATTTCATTAGAGCAGCTCATGCTATTTGAATCCTCTATCTGTTTTCTAGGTCTGATCATTTTTTCCTGTTTTTTTTTTCCTGGTTTACCATATGACAATACTTAGGAGAATTAATAATAACATCCAGAAACTAACAACTTTTCAAGATATCACCTCTTTTGGGACTTCCCTGGTGGTGCAGTGGTTAAGAGTCTGCCTGCCAATGAAGGGGGCATGGGTTCCAGCCCTGGTCTGGGAAGATCCCACATGCTGCAGAGCAACTAAGCCCGTGCACCACAACTACTGAGCCTGTGCTCTAGAGCCCACGAACCACAACTGCTGAGCCCACGTGCCACAGCTACTGAGCCTGTGTGCCACAACTACTGAAGCCCACGCGCCTGGAGCCTGTGCTCCGCAGCGAGAGGCCACTGCAGTGAGAAGCCCGTGCACTGCAACAAAGAGTGGCCCCCACTCGCTGCAACTAGAGAAAGCCCATGTGCAGCAACGAAGACCCAACGCAGCCAAAAATAAAAATTAATTAAGTTAAAAAAAAGAATATTACGCTAAAAAATTATTATTATCTTTTAGGGATGGTGGTATAAGTAGAATTAGTGAGCAGTGAGAATGATAGTGTACTTAGAAAGTATTTACCCTCAAATTTTTTTTTTACCATCCCCCCCGCCGCTTTCCCCCGTTGTTGTCCATACGTTTGTTCTCTACATCTGTGTTTCAATTTCTGCCCTGCAAACCGGTTCATCTGTACCATTTTTGTAGGTTCCACGTATATGCGTTAATATATGATATTTGTTTTTCTCTTTCTGACTTACTTCACTCTGTATGACAGTCTCTAGATCCATCCACGTCTCTACAAATGACCCAATTTTGTTCCTTTTTATGGCTGAGTAATATTCCATTGTATGTATGTACCACATCTTCTTTATCCATTCGCCTGTTGAGGGGCATTTAGGTTGCGTCCATGACATGGCTATTGTAAATAGTGCTGCAATGAACATTGGGGTGCATGTGTCTTTTTGAATTATGGTTTCCTCTGGGTATATGCCCAGTAGTGGGATTGCTGGGTCATATGGTAATTCTAGTTTTAGTTTTTTAAGGAACTTCCATACTGTTCTCGATAGTGGCTGTATCAGTTTACATTCCCAACAACAGTGCAAGAGGGTTCCCTTTTCTCCACATCCTCTCCAGCATGTGTTGTTTGTAGATTTTCTGATGATGCCCATTCTAACTGGTGTGAGATGATACCTCATTGTAGTTTTGATGTGCTTTTCTTTAATAATTAGTGATGTTGAGCAGCTTTCCATGTGATTCTTGGCCATCTGTATGTCTTCTTTGGAGAAATGTCTATTTAGGTCTTCTGCCCATTTTTGGATTGGGTTGTTTGTTTTTTTAATATTGAGCTGCATGAGCTGTTTATATATTTTGGAAATTAATTCTCTGTCTGTTAATTCATTTGCAAATATTTTCTCCCATTCTGAGGGCTGCCTTTTTGTCTTGTTTGTAGTTTGCTATGCTTTGCAAAAGCTTTTAAGTTTCATTAAGTCCCAATTGTTTATTTTTGTTTTTATTTCCATTACTCTAGGAGGTGGATCAGAAAAGATCTTGCTGTGATTTATGTCAAAGAGTGTTCTTCCTATGTTTTCCTCTCAGAGTTTTATAGTGTCCGGTCTTACATTTAGGTCTCTAATCCATTTTGAGTTTATTTTTGTGTATGGTGTTAGGGAGTGTTCTAATTTCATTCTTTTACATGTAGCTGTCCAGTTTTCCCAGCACCACTTATTGAAGAGACTGTCTTTTCTCCATTGTATATCCTTGCCTCCTTTGTCATAGATTAGTTGAGCATAGGTACGTGGGTTTATTTCTGGGCTTTCTATCCTGTTCCATCGATCTATATTTCTGTTTTTGTGCCAGTACCATATTGTCTTGATTACGGTAGCTTTGTAGTATAGTCTGAAGTCAGGGCGTCTGATTCCTCCAGCTCCATTTTTTTCCCTCAAGACTGCTTTGGCTATTCGGGGTCTTTTGTGTCTCCATACAAATTTTAAGATTTTTTTGTTTTAGTTCTGTAAAAAATGCCACTGGTAATTTGATAGGGATTACATTGAATCTGTAGATTGCTTTGGGTAGTATACTCATTTTCATAATATTGATTCTTCCAATCCAAGAACATGGTATATCTCTCCATCTGTTTGTGTCATCTTTGATTTCTTTCATCAGTGTCTTATAGTTTTCTGAGTACAGGTCTTTTACCTCCTTAGGTAGGTTTATACCTAGGTATTTTATTCTTTTTGTTGCAGTGGTGAATGGGATTGTTTCTTTAATTTCTCTTTCTGATCTTTTGTTGTTAGTGTATAGGAATGCAAGAGATTTCTGTGCATTAATTTTGTGTCCTGCAACTTTACTGAATTCATTGATTAGCTCTAGTAGTTTTCTGGTGGCATCTTTAGGATTATCTATGTATAGTATCATGTCATCCGCAAACAGTGACAGTTTCACTTTTTCTTTTCCAATTTGTATTCCTTTTATTTCTTTTTCTTCTCTGATTGCCGTGGCTAGGACTTCCAAAACTATGTTGAATAATAGTGGCGAGAGTGGACATCCTTGTCTTGTTCCTGATCTTAGAGGAAATGCTTTTAGTTTTTCACCATTGAGAATGATGTTTGCTGTGGGTTTGTCGTATATGACCTTTATTATGTTGAGGTAGGTTCCCTCTGTGCCCACTTTCTGGAGAGTTTTTTATCATAAATGAGTGTTGAATTTTGTCAAAAGCTTTTTCTGCATCTTTTGAGATGATCATATGGTTTTTATTCTTCAGTTTGTTAATATGCTGTATCACATTGATTGATTTGCATATATTGAAGACTCCTTGCATTCCTGGGATAAATCCCACTTGATCATGATGTATGATCCTTTTAATGTGTTGCTGGATTCTGTTTGCTAGTATTTTGTTGAGGATTTTTGCATCTATATTCAGCAGTGATATTGGACTGTAATTTTCTTTTTTTGTAGTATCTTGTCTGGTTTGGTATCAGGGTGATGATGGCCTCATAGAATGAGTTTGGGAGTGTCCTTCCTCTGCAATTTTTTGGAAGAGTTTGAGAAGGATGGGTGTTAGCTCTTCTATAAATGTTTGATAGAATTCACCTGTGAAGCCATCTGGTCCTGGACTTTTGTTTGTTGGAAGATTTTTAATCACAGTTACAATTTCATTACTTGTGATTGGTCTGTTCATATTTTCTATTTCTTCCTGATTCAGTCTTGGAAAGTTATACCTTTCTAAGAATTTGTCCATTTCTTCCAGGTTGTCCATTTTATTGGCATAGGGTTGCTTGTAGTAGTGGATGCTTTGTATTTCTGCGGTGTCCGTTGTAACTTCTCCTTTTTCATTTCTAATTTTATTGATTTGAGTCCTCTCCCTCTTTTTCTTGATGAGTCTGGCTAAAGGTTTATCAATTTTGTTTATCTTCTCAAAGAACCAGCTTTTAGTTTTATTGATCTTTGCTATTGTTTTCTTTGTTTCTATTTCATTTATTTCTGCTCTGATATTTATGATTTCTTTCCTTCTGCTAACTTTGGGTTTTGTTTTTTCTTCCTCCTCTAGTTCCTTTAGGTGTAAGGTTAGATTGTTTATTTGAGATTTTTCTTGTTTCTTGAGGTAGGCTTGTATTGCTATAAACTTCCCTCTTAGAACTGTTTTTGCTGCATCCCATAGGTTTTGGATCGTTGTGTTTTCGTTGTCATTTGTCTCTAGGTATTTTTTGATTTCCTCTTTGATTTCTTCAGTGATCTCTTAGTTATTAGTAACGTATTGTTTAGCCTCCATGTGTTTGTGATTTTTACATTTTTTTTCCCTGTAACTGATTTCTAATCTAATAGCATTGTGGTTGGAAAAGATGCTTGATATGATTTCAATTTTCTTAAATTTACCGAGGCTTGATTTGTGACCCAAGATGTGATCTATCCTGGAGAATGTTCTGTGTGCACTTGAGAAGAAAGTGTAATCTGCTGTTTTTGGATGGAATGTCCTATAAACATCAATTAAATCTATCTGGTCTTTGTGTCATTTAAAGCTTGTGTTTCCTTATTAATTTTCTGTCTGGATTATCTGTCCATTGGTGTAAGTGAGGTGTTAAAGTCCCCCACTATTATTGTGTCAGTGTCGATTTCCTCTTTTATAACTGTTAGCTTATGTATTGAGGTGCTTCTATGTTGGGTGCATATATATTTATAATTGTTATATCTTCTTCTTGGATTGATCCCTTCATCATTATGTAGCGTCCTTCCTTGTCTCTTGTAACATTCTTTATTTTAAAGTCTATTTTATCTGATATGAGTATAGCTACTCCAGCTTTCTTTTGATTTCCATTTGCGTGGAATATCTTTTTCCATCCCGTCACTTTCAGTCTGTATATGTCCCTAGGTCAGAAGTGGGTCTCTTGTAGACAGCATATATATGGGTCTTGTTTTTGTGTCCATTCAGCAAGCCTGTGTCTTTTGGTTGGAGCATTTAATCCATTCACGTTTAAGGTAATTATTGATATGTATGTTCCTATTACCATTTTCTTAATTGTTATGCGTTTGTTTTTATAGGTCCTTTTCTTCTCTTGTGTCTCCCACTTAGAGAAGTTCCTTTAGCATTTGTTGTAGAGCTGGTTTGGTGGTGCTGAATTCTCTTAGCTTTTGGTTGTCTGTAAAGCTTTTGATTTCTCCATCGAATCTAAATGAGATCCTTGCTGGGTAGAGTAATCTTTGTTGTAGGTCCTTCCCTTCATCACTTTAAATATATTGTGCCACTCCTTTCTGGCTTGTAGAGTTTCTGCTGAGAAATCAGCTGTTAACCTTATGGAATTTCCCTTGTATGTTATTTGTCATTTTTCCCTTGTTGCTTTCAATAATTTTTCTTTGTCTTTAATTTTTGTCAATTTGATTACTATGTGTCTTGGCGTGTTTCTCCTTGGGTTTATCCTGTATGGGACTCTCTGCGCTTCCTGGACTTGGGTGGCTATTTCCTTTCCCATGTTAGGGAAGTTTTCAACTATAATCTCTTCAAATATTTTCTCAGGTCCTTTCTCTCTCTCTTCTCCTTCTGGGACACATATAATGCGAATGTTGTTGTGTTTAATGTTGTCCCAGAGGTCTCTTAGGCTGTCTTCATTTCTTTTCATTCTCTTTTCTTTATTCTGTTCCGTGGCAGTGAATTCCACCATTCTGTCTTCCAGGTCACTTATCCGTTCTTCTGCTATTGATTCCTTCTAGTGTACTTTTCATTTCATTTATTGTATTGTTCATCTCTGTTTGTTTGTTCTTTAATTCTTCTAGGTGTTGTTCTTTAATTCTTCTAGGTCTTTGTTAAACATTTCTTGCATCTTCTTGATCTTTGCCTCCCTTCTTTTTCCAAGGTCCTGGATCATCTTCACTGTCATTACTCTGAATCTTTTTCTGGAAGGTTGCCTATCTCCACTTCATTTAGTTGTTTTTCTGGGGTTTTATCTTGTTCCTTCATCTGGTACAAATTCCTCTGCCTTTTCATTTTGTCTATCTTTCTGTGAATGTGGTTTTCCTTCCACAGGCTGCAGAATTATAGTTCTTCTTGCTTCTGCTGTCTGTCTTCTGCTCAAATTTTTTATTAGGGGTTATTCATTTAGGGTTTATTAGGTAATCAGGATTGGGTCACTGAAGTTTAGGAGCCACAAGAAATCATTACATACAATGGGGGTAGAAAACATGTAGATCAGCTTATTCAACCCTATTCCAACCTCCTAATAGTATAGGCTTGCCCTGGAAGCAGGCCTGAGACAAGAATTCCTGTAAAAGTGATTGATTAAGAAGTGCTCCCAGGAAAATCAGGCAGGGGTGTGGGGAAGTGAGTTGGGAAGGAAATGAAGCGAAGTGAGGGTGTGATATCTAGTGAAGTGCCATGGAGGATAACTTTGGCTCAGTTCCACAGGGGAGCTCTGAACAGTGTAGACAAGACTTACACTATCCTGATTGGGGGGCGGGCAAGAAATCCTGAGTATACCTCCACGTCCTTCAGTGATTGTTTAAGGCTGGGAGTGTATGTCAGGGATGTGGAACAGGAGTGGGAACTGTAAATTTGCAAACACTTTTGGCCCTCTGTGCCCACAGGCGCAGTGGTGCCAGCAGCCTGAGAGCAGCCCTTTGACAAAGGGATGCAGGTGCTGGCTGTTGGAAGGAAAAGCACTTGGAGAGATGGTGTGCCAGGAAACTGAGAGGAATTGAGCAGAGTACCGAGAACTTGCACTACTCTTGTGCCTTACATTAGGTCCAAACCAGTGATTCTCCAAGAGGATGGATCATCACAATTCCTAGCCAAAGAGAGGTACAAGAGGAGAGACATGGAATGAGCTACCACCCCTGCTGCTGTAATTGGTTCTGAGGCTATAGTTGACAGTTAATGTCTTCGTCCTCTACCACCCACTGTTCTAGATTCCCCCTCACCTCAGCTAGCACTTCTGTTGGTCTGGGTTGCTTGCTTGTTGGGACAATGTAGACCTTCACTCTAAGTGGCTTAGGCCTCCAGTTACTGTATACTTGTCAGGCCATGGTTCCTGAATTGTCACAGTTAAAACCAGGCATGGCAGCATCAAGAGATGTCCAATGGATTCCCTAGTTCCAGACATATTCCTCTCTTCCTTCATTAGGTCAAAGCAATTTTACCTCCTTCTAGGAAAAGAAAAGGTCAATTACTCCTGACAATATAACTCCTTTCTGTTTCTGTTGGTCTTCAGGTAGCAGCCATAGCTTTAAGTTCAGTAGAATATTTATTGTCCACTGGTGGAAGCATCTTGACTTACTCCACCCTCCAGTCAAAGGGCAGGGCCTCTAGATGTACCTAACATAAAGGTGCAGAAGATGGGAAGTTCCAAGTCCCTAAGAAGGTCACTGGGAGTGATGGATGGAGGGCCATTCTTACCACCATTCCTTGGTTCATGGACCTGTGCAATCTAATGGGAAAACAGCACCATATAATAGCAGTGTACATCACTTCTTGAAGGTAGCACCCCAACCCTACAGGGGGTCACCTTCAGACTTAGCTGTGTCAGGCAGAGGTCATTCCAATGTTCTGTTAGTCTGGAAGCTTTTGAATGATGTGATATATGCTATGACCATAGATCCCATGGTTACGTGTCCATCAGTACTCCCCCAGTTTCATAAAGTGGACTGTTTGATCCAAGGTGATGTTACGTGGGATGCTGTGTCAGTAAATCAATACTTTTTGAGATTTTGGCAGGATGAGTCACTATCCTTTCCATAGTGAAAAGGATCCATTATTAAGAAATTGCCACCAAGTAGCTGGTTGGTCTCCTCTACAAATGGTACCATATTGAATGGTTCCTACTAGTCTTTCAACACTGACTTCTGCTGCTGACAGATTGGACATTTGGCAGTGACACATTAGCCTTAGTGAGAGCAAGCCTATGCTATTTGTATCCATCTCTGCCACCATGATTACTCCACTCTTGAGCCACTATGTGAGCACTGGAATGGGGGCAGAGGCTGGCTGACATCTCCTGTTCATAGGTTGTTTAGTTCCATTTCTGCAGTAGATACTCTCTGGTGGGCATCAATGTGTAACTCAAAGATCTGCACACTTGGTGTCTACTCTGTAGGTCTATCCACATGCCCTTATCAGACCTCCTTGTCTCTGATCTTTCATTCTTGTTCCTTCTAGTCCCTGGCCAATCAGCCATTTGTCACTGCCCATGACTCTGTGTATTTCCTTACATGAGACCACTTTGTTGTCCACATAAAGTGGATGACTAAGGGCACCATCCAAAGATCTGCCCTTTGGGAGGATTCTCCTCCCCCCACTGTCTTTCAGGGCCACCTCTGACTGGGGGTGTTGTGTGACAGCATCCATTTCCAGCTTGCACTAACATGTTAAGCTGACCCATCTATGAACCAGCCCAGGGTTTTCTCTCTTAGTCAGCTGGTTTTAGGGAACCTCCCATGAGGCCATAGGTCTAAGCATTGGCACAATGGAAGTAGAAGATGTGGAGTATGGGCCACCTGTTCATATTAATTGCTTGTGCCCCTTGGGCCCACTTCAGCCTGATCCTGGATGTATTACTTTCACCGTACAGTGGAATGCTGCTGTGTCTCCCCAGTCTTATGATTTAGTGGGTCTGACAGTGACTTGACCCTGCGGTCAGGTACACAGTCTTTACCAGGATACAGTAACACTCCAGAAGCCATTCTTTGAGTAGTTCCCTACTGGAGACTGCACGCCCTTGCTCCATCACCCTAGGGGTCTGCATTGTGGTTCACCCATAAGGCTTGACAGAAACTTCTCATTTGTGTCTTTCTCTACCACAGATGGTACTCTAGGCTTACTGCCCATTAGGGTAATTCCATTCACCATGCCTTTGGCATCACTACCTGGCCGTGTAGAACAGCCAATACTGAGTTTCTTAGTGATGACAATGGCTCCCTTACTAAGACATTCTGTATCAGTTAATGAGAGGAAGAACCTCTGCCCTCTCTTTCACCTGATCATCTGGTGGATTCTTGGGTCTTACGTAATGAGCTTTGTGATCTCTTCTTCAGCATCATCCTTTTAGCACATCTACCTTTATGTAAGCCATCATTTTTTCCAAGGTTTCAGGAGCCACCCCAGCTGGAGCTGCAGCAGGAACCCTTGCTAAGGTACTGACTCCTAGACTATGAAAGGATCCTCCTTATCAACAAACCTTATATTCACCTCTCATTCCTTAAAATCATTGTCAGTGGATATTTTTTCCCAGTTCTAGGCCCTGTAACTTCTTTAGGGAATAATCCCTTTTCCTTCCTAGCAGGTCTGGACCATGCTCTGACTTGACTCTAGTTACTGGTCTAATAGCCAGTAAGGAAGATGCGAACAGATCTTGGGGATGGCAACTATCATCTTGAAAGGCATCCACCTTGGTTGGAACCTATGTAATCTTCAGGCAAGGGGCAGTGGACCACTCCTGCAGGCTCACAGGTTCAGAGAAAGCTGGAGTTTCTATGAGGTCAAACAAAATCTCCTCAGATATCACCATTCCAGGTCTCAGGGCCCATTTCTTCCCTCTCATGGCATAAGAAACTTACAGAGTCTACAAATTCAGGCTCCTCTGTAGTTCTGTTATTACTAAGGCCTAGACCCAATTTTTAGCATGGTTTGTCCTCTGGATGAAGTTGCCTTTAAACCTCACCATGGAGGCTTTCTGACTCTCACCATGTCCTGAATTGGTAGTTGGTCAATCTGAGGTTGCCATTTTCTTCCTTCAGAATGCATAATTGGCATAGACATATTCATCAGCTGGCAGAGTCCCCACATTGGTTCCCTGACCTGTGGAATGAGGACTATTATAGGAGAAAAGACCAAGTGAAAGCCATCATAACTGCCTCTACTTATGGTTACCTATGAAAATAGTAAACCAAAAGCAATACCACATTCCTGGAGGGATTGCCACGATCAAGGACTTGGAAGAAGATGAAGAGGTGGTGATTCCTACCCTATTCCCTCTTTTTTTTTTTTTTTTTTAAATTTAATTTTTATTTATTTTTTTATTTTTGGCTGTGCTGGGTCTTTGTTGCTGCACGCGGGCTTTCTCTAGTTGCAGTGAGTGGGGGCTACTCTTTGTTGCAGTGCGTGGGCTTCTCATTGCAGTGGCTTCTCTTGTTGCAGAGCACAGGCTCTAGGCATGCAAGCTTCAGTAGTTGTGGCACGCAGGCTTCAGTAGTTGTGGCTCACGGGCTCTAGAGCGCAGGCTCAGTAGTTGTGGCGCACGGGCTTAATTGCTCCACGGCATGTGGGATCTTCCCAGACCAGGAGTCGAACCCATGTCCCCTGCATTGGCAGGCAGATTCTTATCCACTGTGCCACCAGGGAAGCCCCCCATTCCCTCTTCGTCTTGCCTTTTTTGGCCCATGCAGAAGACAAATGGATCTTGGAGAATGACAGTGGATTATCATAAACTTATTCAGTAGTGACTCCTATTGCATTGCTGTTCCAGATATGGTTTAATTCTAGAGTAAATCAACACATCCCCAGGACCTGCTATTAAGCCATTGATCTGGAGAATGCTCTTTTCCTCCCTATATCTATTAATTAAGACCATCAGACACAGTTTATTTTCAGCTGGCAAGGCACATTCGATGTCCTACCTCAGGGCTGTATCAACCTTTGGGACCTCTGTCATGATCTAGTCTGGAAGGAACTTGATCGCCTTTGCACAGGATGTTAAGCTGGTTTGTTGCATCAATGATATCATGCTGATTGGACCTGGTGAACGTGAAGTAGCAACTACTCTAGATATTTTGGTGAGACACATACGAGAGCATAGGAAACAAATCCCACAAAATTCAGGGGTTTTCCACTGTGGCGAAATCTCTAGGGGTCCAGTGGTCTGGGACATCTCGAGATATCCCTTCCAAGATGAAAGACAAGTTTCTATATCTGTCCCCTTCTACCACCAAGAAAGAAGCACAAGGCTTAGTGAACCTCTTCGGATTTGGGAGGCAAAGTGTATCTCATTTGGCCATGCTGTTCTAACTTATTTACTGAGTGACCCAAAAGGCTACCAGGTTTCAGTAGGTCCTGGAACAAGTGAAAGCTCTGCAGCAAGTCCAGGCTACAATGCTGCTGTACCATTTGGGCCATGTGACCCAGAAGATCTAGTGGTGCTTGAAGTGTCTGTGGAACATAGGGATCTATGTGGAGACTTTGGCAAGCCCCCATAGATGATTCTCTGCTTAGACATTTAGGATTTTGGACCAAAGTTATGTCATCCTCTACAGATAACTATTCTCCTTTTGAGATGGCTTGCTAATGGGCAGTGGTGGCAACCAAACACTTGACTATAGGTCATCAAGTTACCATGTGACCTGAGCTGCCCATCATAAACTGAGTGTTGTCCCATTCATCCAGTCATAAAGTTAGGCATGCACAGCAGCACTTCCTTTTCAGGTGGAAGTGGTATATATATATATATATATATATATATATATATATATATATAAGGTCATGTTCGGATAAATTTAGAAGACACAAGTAAGTTTCCTGGACAAGGGGCGCAGAGGCCAATGGTCCCTACTCCCACTTCATTGCTCCTTTCTCTCAATCTGCATTATGGACACTATATTTCTGAAGAAGGACACAATTATGTCTCTTGCCTCATCTGCTCTTCTATAAACTTTGGCGCTCCCCCATCAGGAAGTAGAGTCTATGTTCCCCCACACCTTGAACCTGCACCTTGACCAGTGGAGTAGGGCAGGAGTGATGTTATGTGACTCCCAGGGGTCTTGGGGTTCTCGCTCTTGGAACCTTGCCACCATACTGTGAGAAAGCCCAGGGGACTGTGGAAAGGCCTACATGGAGAAGAACAGAGAACTGGCCCATAGTCCTGTCTATGCTTCAGCCAACAGCAAGCACCAACTTGCCAGCCATGTGAAGGAGCCAAATTGAAAGTTCATCCTCCAGGCCCCAGTCAAGTTTCCCAACTGACTCTTCCAACATGGAATAGAGATGAGCCATCCTTACTGAGCCTGGCCCAAAGAGCAAATCATGAGAAAAATAAATGATTATTGTTATTTTAAGCCACTAAATTTTGGCGTGGTTACTTACATACCAATAGATAACTGCTATACTCATCTCTGGCCCTGAAGGACCATGGAGAAGGGACATCCTCTCAGCAGGCAGACCTCTGAGTAGTGTACCTGGTTGTTCATTCTGCCTAAAAAAGGAGATGGCTGGGGTGCAGATCTACAATGATTCATGGGTAATTGTTTGGCTGGGTGGTCAGGGACTTGGAGGAAGGGCAATTAGAAAATTGGTGCCAGGGAGGTCTGGGGAAGAGGTATGTGGACAGACCTCTCTGAATGGGCACAGGATATGAAGATATTTGTATTTCAGGTGAATACTTACCAAAGAGTAACCTAAGCAAAGAAGAATATTAATTATCATATGGGTCATATTATTATATGACTTCTGCCAACATCAGTCAGCCTCTTTATCCAGTGACCCCTATCCCTGCTGAAAAAGCTCATTAAAAAAAAAAAAAAAAGGCCAAACTGGCAGAAACAGAGTTTATGCATGGGCTTAGCAACAGGGACTTCTCCAGCCCAAACTGCCAATAACAAAGATCAGCAATGAGCTTCTTATGTGGTCCCACTCCCCAGAGGGATGAACAAGTCACATGATGTTAGAAATAATTTACATTGTTTTTACTGGGTCACTTCCATATTGAAAGGGATAGCACTTTGTTCTCACCGGATTGGACACTTAACTTTGTATATAGATTTGCCTTCCCTGCCTACAATGCATCCGCCCACATCAACCTCCATGGACTTAACAGACCTTTTCACTGTCATAGCATTCCATAATGCATTGCTTCAGACCAAGGAACTTACATTACAGCAAAGGAAGTGTGGCAATGGATCCATGCCCGTGGAACTCACTGGTCCCTTGTTTGGCATCATGTGGCCCTGTGAAGATTCATTTACATTCCCAGCTAGATGGCAACATCTTGTGGGGCTGGAGAAATGCACTCCATGATGCGGTAAATGTGCCCAATCAATGGTTAATATATAGCCAGGATTTGTGGAAATCCAGGAGTGAAAATGAAAATGATAATCACGAGAAGAACCACTCCCATTTCTACCCCTAGTGATCCCTAATAAATTTTTTGTTTATCATTCCCTTAACTTTGGGTTTTGCTGGTCTAGAGGTCTTAGTTCCTAAGGAAGGAATGCTTCCACCAGGGTACAAAGCAATGATTCCATTAAACTCAACAGATATTGAGACTGCTGCCTGGTCACTGAGGGTTCCTCAGGCAAAACAGGAGTTTCTGTACTGGCTAGGGTGATCGATCTTGACTGTCAAAGGGAAATTGGGTTGCTAGTACACAATAAAGTAAGGAAGACTATGTCTGGAATGCAGTCATTCCCCTGGGAAGCATCTTAGCATGTCCTATGAAAAGGTACCACAACTCAATAACTCAGTATTTAAATTACAGGATATCGAAGGTAGAGCTTGACTTAGCTAGTAATCCAAAAGATGGGCCTCGGTATCTTCATTTTTTTAAATTTTATTTATTTATTTATTTTTGGCTGCGTTTGGTCTTCATTGCTGCGCGAGGGCTTTTCTTTAGTTGCGGCGAGCGGGGGCTACTCTTCGTTGCAGTGCATGGGCTTCTCATTGTGGTGGCTTCTCTTGTTGCAGAGCACAGGCCCTAAGTGCATGGGCTTCAGTAGTTGTGGCACACGGGCTCAGTAGTTGTGGCTCACGGGCTCTAGAGCACAGGCTCAGTAGTTGTGGTGCACGGGCTTAGTTGCTCCGCGGCATGTGGGATCTTCCCGGGCCAGGACTCGAACCTGTGTGCCCTGCATTGGCAGGTGGATTCTTAACCACTGCGCCACCAGGGAAGCCCTTGGTATCTTCTTTTTGAAAGAGGGTTAGCATGCTTTTCATTGTATGAGGGGTAGTTGCAACATGTTAGCCAAAAGTATGATTTTACTGTTGTCTTTATTTGGAAGATAAATATGGTTAATAGACATGGGGTGAACTGTGGTAGTTTTTAATATGACTCAGCTTATCTTTTAACATTTCAAACACACATATTGAAAATTTATTTATTGTTTCTGAAACTTAAATTTAACTGGATGTCTGTATTTTTATTTGCTAAATCTGGCAGTTTTAATTGAGGAATAACAAGCAGTGATGTCTCCTATATTATATTACATAGGATTATATATATAAGTACCTGGTCATTCATCCTGCCTAGAAAAAGAGGTGACCTGGGGTACAGACCTACAATGATTCATGGATATCTAGTTGTTTGGTAGAATTAGAAAAATTATCAATTTTTGATCCCTAATGAAGTAATAGATCCAGGTCATAATCTCAAAGGACACTCATATCATTAGGTGAAAAGTTAGTGAGAATCTTTATAATAGAGGGACCAGGACCACACCACCTGAACCCACTGATCAATCTTAGATTCTCTGAAAGTAGATAACAGACATTGTATGCATCACGATGTGATGCAATAGTACACAAAGATGCCCATGAGCTCCCATCGCCAACACACAAACAGAGCCTGAATCTAATCAGGTCTTTAGAATAACTACCAGTTTTCAGGAAACATAGGGAATAGTAGAACAAGTTAGATGATATCAAGAGAAAGCAGCCAACCAAATCCATTCTACACTTAAAAAATGATTTGGTTTCTCCAACAAATCAAAGCATGAAAACGAAAGGTGGGGAGTGTGTTGAATAAAAGAGACTTTATGAGACAAAAACAACCAAATATGTGGGCCTTGTTTGGATTCTGAATCAAATAAACCAGCTGTAAAACAGCATCTTTGACTATTGACTGGTATTGGATACCTTATGTCTAACTGAAGAAATGAGATCCATGATCACAAGTTTTATACATAATACTATTTCTTTTTTTCTCCTTCTCTCTTTCACCTACTATACTATATAAAGTAAGTTAAGATATCTGATACAGAGTTGTAGTAAACTTTATAATTTAGCACCTAGATTGCAGGGTATCAATATGTGGTTATACTAGAAGAAGAACGAACATCACTTAGAGATGAATGCAGTGAGATTTGGGTCTCCTTTTCAGGATAAGCTCATTTTTGTTTGTATGAGGTATGAGTCCATTAGGAGAGTATGTTGGTTTTGGCTATTATTTTTGTTTGCAAGACTTATTGACAGAAGACAATGGATGCTGCTTTACCAAAGGGGTGGATTGTAGTAGGTATTACAGATTGGCTCATTCAGCTCCATTCCAAGCACTTTGTATTATGTCTTGCTGCCTGCTAAAAGCTGGAAAGCAAAACATTGCATTTCCCAGACTCCCTTACAGCTGGAATTTTTCAGATGATCTATCTAGCAATGTGCCCATATGAAATTTGGACAGTGGGAATATTATGAGGCACAAGTCATAATTCTGCTGTTTGTGCTAGCAAGCAAGGTCATAGAGGTATTTGGAGTGGGGTCCAGTTCCAGTTTCATGGGGTTGCAAGGCATCCACTTTGACAGTGCAAGTCATGACAAAGGCACTGTGACCTTAGAGCCTGCAATTGTGATGACAACTTTCTTATTCCCAGCTTCCCCACTGTGCCAGAGGCTGCTCCCTTGGTGAGCCAGCTCTGCGGTGTGGCTCAGAATTCATTCCTGGGAGCTCAATCAGCTCTTCCAAATCTTCTAATGATTTCATAATAACTGGTAATAACTCTTCTGCTTCCAGCTAGAGTGGATTCTGCTATCTGCAATGAAACATTGACCCATACAATTGGTAATACCCAGAGCCAGTAGGGGTTCAAAGAAACAGACCTTTTCACATTCCACTGATTGGAGTATAAATTGATTAATCATTTATGATGTTTTTTATATCTTTAAAATTCTTACCCTTTGATCCTGTAATTTACTTCTAGAGATGTTTCCTAAAGAAATAATCAGAGATGCACTCAAAGGTTTGTAATACGTATAAACAATGACAATATTTGGCAGTTGTTAAAAACAATGTTTCAAACCATAGTGAATGATATGGGAAATATTCATGACGTCATGTTAAATGAAAAAGGCAGTCTATGTAATATTTCTGTATTATGGATGAAATGACATGATACCTTGAATTTGTTGAAGATACTTCAGCAAAAAAAGAAATAAAAGCAGTTGGGAGAGACAGATGAAACACAACGGGCAAAAATATTGATAATCACTGAAGCCCGGTGTTGGGCACATGGAGATTCATGATAGTTTTCACTCTACTTCTTATGTACATTTGAGAATTTCCATAACATGAAGTGTTTAAACTTTAAAATGAAAACAAAACAGAAAATAAAATGATATGCATAGTATGTGCCCAGTTTTATAATATTAATATACACACACACATAGAAAAGAGACATCTATATGAAAATATCAGTGGTTGCTAGGCATTAAGCGGGGAGGAAGGGATGACTAGGCCTAGCACAGATTTTTAGGGTAGTGAAACCATTCTGTGTGTGATACTGTGATGATAGATACTTGGCTTTATACATTTGTCCAAACTTATAGAATGTACAACACCAAGAGTAAATCATAATGTAAACCATGGGCTGTGGGTGATGGTGTGCCAATGTAGGTTCATTGATTATAAGAAACATCCCACTCTTGATGTGATGCATGTGTGAGGGCAGGGTGTATATGGGAAATCTCTGTATTTCTCATTCAATTTTGCTGTGAACCTAAAACTTCTCTAAAAAATAAACTCTATTTTTAAAAAAAATACATCAAAATGCTAATAGAAGTTACCTCTGGGTTGTGGGATTAGCCTGATGTTAATTTTTTGAATTATATATGTGTTATCAAATTGTGTATTATATTTATTAAAGCAAAGAGTCTCGGTTTAAATCAAACTAACCAAGATAATTTAGAAAATACTTTGATTTGCAAGAATGCCAAATTCTGTTTATCAAGTTTGACTGATAAGGATCAATGGCCAGGGCTTCCCTGGTGGCGCAGTGGTTAAGAATTCGCCTGCCAATGCAGGGGAGACAGGTTCGAACCCTGGTCTGGGAAGATCCCACATGCCGCGGAGCAACTAAGCCCATGCGCCACAACTACTGAGCCTGCGCTCTAGAGCCTGTGAGCCACAACCACTGACGTCCGTGCACCTAAAGCCTGTGCTCCGCAGCAAGAGAAGCCACCACAGTGAGAAGCCGGTGCACCGCAATGAAGAGTAGCCCCCATTCGCCACAACTAGAGAAAGCGCATGCACAGCAACAAAGACCCAATGCAGCCAAAAATAAATAAATTAAATAAATAAATTTAAAAAAAAAAAAGATCAATGGCCAAAGGGGACACATAAGGGTCTCCCAGAACAAGGAAAACGTTATTCTCAGCAGGTGACAAGAGTAAGACTCCACACATGATGGTGCAGCTATCTGAGGGCGAGAAACACATGAGATGGCTTGTTAACAGATTGGTGGGTTTAGCAGCAATCCAGTTCCACTCCGAGGAACTAGAACCAGTGCACAGTTTCAGAGAGTAAGGAAGGAATGTGATTATAACCTAGAAACCTAAAGTCAGATCCTTTATTCCCTGCCCTGCCTGATGGTGGCTGTGGGAATCAAAAGGCATTCTATATCCTGCCTAGGTAGGGATGGCCTGGGAAATATAAACTGGTGCTAGCCTCTCTCCGTGGAGGGAGATCTGGAAGGAACGTGTTGATCTTATTGATGTTTTCATAGATGCTTTTCTATAAATTAATACCTTGATATTCTGTTTCCTTGTTCAATTAATTCAGCAGATATTTATGAAGGGCTTACTACGTGCCAGGTGTGAGGGAGAGAGAAACCACAGACAACTCCTAGGTTTGAGGGCGATTGAGTGAGTGGTGGTCCACGGACAGAGATGAGACCTGGGCGTAAGTCATGTTCGGACTGGGAGCGCTGAAACAAGAGCTCTGTTTGGAGATGCAAAATGTGCAATGCCCATTAGATGTCGGGAGGCGGCCAGATGTAGGAGCTTTGGAGCTTGGGGGAGAGGACAGGGATGGAAAGAGAATTCTTGGGGGCTCAGTCAGGGCACATCGGTTGCCTGAGCTTGCTCGGATTTGGGTTCACCATCAGTATGCAAGTTCTGAAACCCAGAGACTGAGGCTTTGACTCCAACCTGCGATGACCCTTCCTGGAGGAGTGAGCGCTGCTCTCTCAGTGAGTTAGCAGAGTGATAAACTTACAGAGCAACAGCAGAGGGCGCTGTGAAACTAAACTGCTCCTAAAGCCCAGTAAACGTTTATGATCTACGGGATCAATTTCAGCTTACGACATATTAAAATAATCGAGAAAGGGTCTCTACCGTTTCTTGGCTTGCAACCTGAAAGAAATCAGAATCTGTAATAGTTTACCTTGAAATAGCACTAACTTTGTCCTGAAATGCAAATAATACAATTAACAAATATTAAAGAACAAATTGATTTACGTGATGTAGTTTATCTTAGAAGATTTCTTTAAATTGGCCCTGATTAGCAAAGAGCAGGTATTTCAGGGAGGATCTATTTTATGCCTAACTATACACAGAGTAAAATTCTGATCAAGTATTCTCTAAGCAAGAGCTGAGAATAAAATATGGACACTAATTGTGGTCAACACGTTCATTGACAAGTGATATTAGTAATCTTTCCCTCCCAATGTGGTGTGAAGTAGTTCTGATGATACAAGCTACCTGTAGGACTTAAATGACATTAAACCAAAGGAGAACAAAGGACAAAATAGTAAATATATGTGCAATTCAAAATTTAAAAATAAACGTATTTCTTCATTCGCTTTGCAGCTTTCCGTAGGATTAAATGAGATAGCCTGCTAGTATTTGTGAAATACTTAACACAGAGCCTGGCACACAGCAGGCACTCAATAAATGCTGGTTCTTTCTTCCTTTGCTCCCTTTATTGATTCTCTTCTCAATTTACTTCTTATAAAAATATTGCTTCCCACATAGATTAGTAACATTAAATATTCTCTGCTATTGATTTGGGATGTTAGGAATGCAGAAGATAAGATGCAGGAGCTCATGGCAGAGAGAAAGTAAACTTGCAATTGAGAAATCATCCTGCGGGTTTGTTGTTGTTGCTGTTGGTTTTTGATAACGTACAATTATAGAAATTTACCAAGATCCTTTTAAGTGGGCAGTGTCCTGCTTTCAGAGTCAGTTTGCTCAGGCATAGATCAACTCAGAGACTGACTGTCGCCTTGTTATTGAATTAGAGCTATATTTTTGACAAGTATGGCAGCCACATTATCACTTTAATCACCCAACAATCCACTGTGTCTCTTTATGCTAATAAATAAAACATCCTTCGTTAAATATTTCCTAGTAAGCAATAGCAGATCTGTAATCTCCACCCCTATATGTTACAAAGTAAAATGATATAACAGTAATCAAATCAAATCATGTCTAGGAGTTTTATAGACAACTAATAGCTGCAATTGCAAAGAGCACATCAGATACCCATTGCAGGGTGCTTTTCTATTTAATATAATGGACTATGCATATTTCACTAACTGTCTCATGATATCAAATAAATTTAACAAGATGATTTTGTAGGTCAAATTACTTAGTAAGTTCTTTCAAGAATGGCTTTTAGACCTATTATGACTCTTAATGGTGCAATTTGTTAAATGATTGGAATTTCTAGAATCCTGCCTTCAAGTGCCTGTCAGAGACACTTGCTCTGCCCTGGTGATCTATTTTTAAAACCTACTTCTCGCTTGTGGCAACTGAAACAAAAACGACCACCGAAGAGTGACTTCTCCCAGCTCAATTCCTCATTTTCAATTATTTAAACTACTTCCTTATTGCCAAATTATAATTTGAATATTCTAATTTTTCAAATAGCTTTCTGACAAAATTTCTTTCAACTTGTTATGAAGATGTCCTGAGAGTTCTTTTTCCCTCCCAAATATTAAATGTGACCCTGCTGAATTTATGTCAGGAACTATAGACAAAATACTGCCAAAGTTTAAACTTTTAAAAATGGTGGGTTAGTTCTTTTATTGTACACCTGTGATGGTAAATTTAAAGGGAAAACTAATGAAATACGATAGAAATATTCAGTCCTTGCCCTGGGAGTATTGTCTTTGTCTAGATTGTGTCTGTAGGCATTTCGATTTTACTCAGTTTAAGAAAGCCTACTATTCAAGCTAAGTTTTTAAAAATTGCCCACCAAAAATCATGTGGTATTCTTTTTATTTCCTGTCTTTAAAAATTATTTTATAAAGTAACTTGAAAATGCCTTTGTGTAATAATTAGTCTTAGAAGTCAACATCCTTTTAAAACTAATCTTCCATGTCTGGCTCCTTCACACCTTACATTGAAATTCCCCTAAAACTTCAAGTAGCTTTAACATCTTGGTGCTTCCTGGAACTTCTGCTCAATAACAGAAGGCTTCACACCCCGAAGTTTGACATTCTTCTTACTGTAGAGCAGAGAGCGTTCTGAGGCAGAAGAAGTTCCAGATGCAGTTGGAAGATGGTGGTTCTGTTCCTTCTCCACCCCTGGACTCACAAAATGACCCTCTGAGAGTCCCCTGGCCCCTCGGAGCCTCTGGTCGCAGCTTGGAAATGAGGCTGACAACTCTTGATTCCTGCGCTTCGGGGTCATTACAAGGCTTAATGAGGTCATCGTGCTCATTCTCCTTTTCTCTCTCATGTTGCCAGTGAGTCCTAGGTAGGGGGCAGAGTAAGAGCAAAATATGTAAGACTGCTTGTATGTCTGGGTGAAAGTCACTATAGAACAGTGTTATGTAATTTTTCTACTTCTTTCAGCTCAATGGATGCAACATTCACAATCCTCTCTAAGCCCATCAACTACAAAAACTTAATTAGATATTATATCTCCTTGGTTTAAAATAGTATTTAATTTTACATAATGTGTTCAGCCAAAATATTAGGATTCCCTAAACAGAAATGTTCCCTCTATTTTTTCCCCTCAGGCTTTTATTTCAATTTTTTTTTGTAGCTTTTAAAAAAATTATTCTCCTTAAAGTATGATTTCGGCAGTTTCCCTCTGTGAAACATCACAAACTCCCCCGCTACCACTACTTAATTGAAGATGTAATCCCCACTTAGTGACTGTGTAGCCTCCCAGACACCAAGTGCAGCAATGGGTAAATATTAACATTCCGGTTAAATGTGCGCTGCCTCTTATTCTTTTCCCCCCACAAATTGTCTTCCTGCTCCTCCGAGTGTCATCTAAAGTGAGATGATATTAACTGAGACTTACATGGTGCCTGGAGCACTGGAGTTAAAATTAATGGGCAAATATCCTTCTTGCTCACAGAGTAAATGAGCATTCGATCTTTGGGCCATACCCAGGTGCTACGTAGAGGCTCAGACAGAGCGGGCACATCCAATGAAGAATGCCACACTCCAGGCCAAATTCAAGCCCTTTCCTTGCTTGATGGACACAAAATAAAATGAAAGGAAATTTTTAAATGAATAAACAACCCTCAGAACACAGCAGCTTGGGGCTGCATCAAATCCGGCACATATGAGCCTCTTACTGATCTCTTCAAAACACTTTGGTGCTGTGTTTTAATCCCTGGGAATCCTTGGGTTCGGTCAGTTTGCTTTTCTGTTCCAAGACATCTGAGTTCCATCTTTGGGATGAACCCTGAGGCTGATGTAACAGGACACCCCAGGCTCTGTGAGGGACACCTAGCCTCCAACCCACATAACTCAGAACAGAGCCAGATTCAAGTGGAAACTTCTGAGCAGGTGAGAGTAGCTGGTTTCCTTCCTTGCGGTAGACATTGAAGGCTCCCCGAAGAAACCTTTATTTCCCAAATGACAGCAGAGGGCACCAGAGTCTACCGCAAGGCCGAGTCAGGCCGTCTCTTTACCGCCCTCGCCCTCTCACCACAAATGGGTGGCATCCAAAGGTCAGGAACATCTCGATTTTTTTTTTTTTTTTAATTTTGAAAAGATTTTTATACCCCAGTCATTTTGTGCTGTGAGGGAGCCTGGCTGGGGGACACCCTCCTTGCATTCTGATCTCTGTGGAGGGGATTCTGGTGCACATGTCCCCTTAGCATCGACACATTTGTTGTACATAGATGGACATGTATCATTTTTTAATCAAAACTAGAAGGAAAAATTATTACATAACAACAACCTCAATCCTACTGAGGGCCCTGCGCCGGCGATCCTAAGGGGATTTGTGAACATCTGGTCAGCATCAGTCCCTCAAGAAGAAATTATTCTTATGCTCGTTTGAAAGACAGGTAAACTAACGGTCAGACTGCCAAGATGACTTGCTCCAGATGACAAAAGCGGTCTCCATCAGTGAAATAATAAAGCATGGGAGTGCGGTTAGCAAAGGCTTTCAGAGTCAGACAAGCATTCATTTGTTATTCTGAACAGCATTTAAAGCTGACATTAGTTATGAAGGCCAAAAACCATGGTTAAAAGGCCGCTTCTTTCCTGAAGCACCTGGGAAGCTTCCAGGCCATTAACTGTGCTCAGTGGCAGCTCCAGTTTATTCCAAAAGCATCTGTTACAGAGGAAGATGTAAGAAGTGAGTCAGGTCCCTTCCCGGTCCATCAAAATGTGCGAGATGTTTCTAGTTGTGTCCCGAGCACGAAAATGCTATCCTTATCAGAGGGGCCATCCCAGGGCTCATACGGGGGCAGTCTGTCCTGGGGTTCCTCTTATAGAAGGGTCTGGAAAGAATTAATTTTAGGATAGGGTTCTTTACTGCTTACTTCATTTGTTTCTCCTTTGCATTCCACTGAGGGGCTCAGGGTATGGACATTTTGCTAACTCAGGTTTATAAGATATATAACCGTTTCTCTACCGTTTCTTTTATGAGCACCATTTTGCCATATGGCAGAAAGTTCATCGCAGTCACATCATGGTTTCTGTGGGTGGCTCTCAATTTGGGGAGGCTACAGAGCATGAAGGCAAGGTGGGTACTTGTCCTCATCCCCTGTCCATGAATTCTGGCACCTGGGGTGATGACTTTGGTCCTGGGTCCACGAAGGATGCTGCCACAGTGTCATTCTCAACCACAAGGCCCCTCCGGATATCTCTCTGAGCTCTCCCAGACACCCCACTCCTGTGGCATATGGGAGTCATCTTACATAGCTCCTGTGCCCTCTGGGGTGCAGGACACTCTGGGAGGTGGTCTCAGGCCCATCTGTCTACTACACAGCTGTTTGTGCCACAGGGCTTGTACTTTCTCTATACTTTAAATGGGAAGCAGGGCACAGGTTTCCCTGGGACAGATTTCTCCCAGCAATCTGGGTTTTGTGCTGTTCCCTTATTCTTAATTTCCTTTTGCTCCATTCTTCCCCAGCCTGTGAAGTTTCAGCCAGCTTTGTTCTATGTGACTCTTCACCTCCTCTCCCAAATTACTGCTCAGGTCCGTAGTCCCTCAGAGCTTGGGCTTTGAAACTCAAAAGATTTTTCTCATCCTTCTATTGTGACATCCCTTCCCTGAGGCAAGGATGCCACCTGGTCTTTTTGACTGAATGAAGGAGGGAGGAAGACAGGGTACAAGGAAATACAGGGAGGAAAAAAACCTCAGTTGAAAATTCAAATTATTATCTTAGTTCACATACAATAAAATCATTAAAATATAAATAATCAGGGACAAAGAAAATGTAATACAAGTAGAAAATCAAATCCAGAGGAAAGAAAAGAATTTAACCTACAGTTCACGTGGATAACATATAATTGAGCTTAGAATTTGCCTCTGAGCTTCCTGGCAACCAAAGTGAAAAAAAAAAAAAAGACACAGTCACTTTATTTCAAAACAGAAAATATACAAATTTATCGAGAAAATAAAGAGGATTTCTTTTGCTCCAGATTTTAAAAGAATTGTCACTTGGGACCTTGCAAAGGCAGCCCCAGGGGAAAGATGAAGAAGTTGACATCAGGGCAATCCAGAAATGAGCTGCAGGCTTTTCTGTAGTCCTGGTTGCTCCAGACCAGAAGCTTGAAATCAGAGCAGAAGGGCTGCTTGGCTGGCTTGGCATCATGTTAGCTGGCTTGCTCTTTCTTTTTCTTTCTTTCTTTCCTCCCTCCCTCCCTTCCTTCCTTCTTTTGTTTCTCTCTTATTCCCTTTTTTTTTTTTTAATTATTTATTTATTTATGGCTGTGTTGGGTCTTCGTTTCTGTGCGAGAACTTTCTCTAGTTGCAGCAATTGGGGGCCACTCTTCATCGCGGTGCGCAGGTCTCTCATTATCGCGGCCTCTCCTGTTGCGGAGCACAGGCTCCAGACGCGCAGGCTCAGTAATTGTGGCTCACGGGCCTAGTTGCTCCGCGGCATGTGGGATCTTCCCAGACCAGGGCTCGAACCCCTGTCCCCTGCATTGGCAGGCAGATTCTCAACCACTGCGCCACCAGAGAAGCCCTCTTACTCCCTTTTTAAGAAATATTTTAAAATATTAAATACTTGCAATTGATTTTTTTAAATATAAATTTATTTTATTTTATTTATTTATTGGTTTTGGCTGCATTGGGTCTTTGTTGCTGCGTGTGGGCTTTTCTCTAGTTGCGGTGAGTGGGGGCTACTCTTTGCTGCAGTGCACAGGCTTCTCATTGCGGTGGCTCCTCTTGTTGAGGAGCACGGGCTCTAAGTGTGTGGGCTTCAGTAGTTGTGGCACGTGGGCTCAGTAGTTGTGGCTTGTGGGCTCTAGAGCACAGGCTCAGTAGTTGTGGCGCATGGGCTAAGTTGCTCCACGGCATGTGGGATCTTCCCGGACCAGGGCTCGAACCCATGTCCCCTGCATTGGCAGGTGGATTCTTAACCACTGCACCACCAGGGAAGCCCTGCAATTGATTTTTTAAAAAATATACTGGGGAAGAAAAACAAGAAAATTCAAACACCAAAAGAGCACAGTGGTGAAAAATCTGTCACCCTCCATCCTTGTCTCCCAACCTCCAACTCCCCTCCCTACAGCAGTCTTGAAGCCAGTTCTTCCGTCCTCCCTTCCAGAGTTGATCTGTGCATGAGTTAAGAGTCTTTAGCCCATCTCATGTTTTTTTTATACAACTGTAAGTTACTATGCACACCATTCTGTGCCTTGCTTTTTCACTTTGCAATTGATCTGGAGATTGTTACGTGTCAGTCTATTTTTTTAATGGTTGTATAGTATTCCATGACAGTTTTTCTCTGTGTTATTGGAAGTCCCCTACTGATATTCATTTCGGTTATTTAAAATGGATTGCTTTTTTAAGTGGTACTGCAATGAATTACCTTGATGGCAACAACAGAACATTAAACCAAGCGCAGGACTCTTCAGAATGTGGCACCCTGTGCAGCTATACAAGTTACACACCCACAAATCTGGTCCTGCATATGGGTAGAAAGGAACAATGGAATATCAGGTAATCATTAAAAAATGACAAGCCTGAGACATCCATCAGGACAGGAAAGCTTATGTGAAAAAGAAAATATCAGACTGTTCTTACACGTAGCCTGTAGTTTCACAGACATGGATATCCCTGAGTTTACAGAGGCCAGACGTGTGTTGTTTTGGCATATCAGGAAATACAGCTGAGGCACCAAGAACTGTTAGTTAAACCATATGAACTTGCTCTGGTTAGAGGTGGCAATTTCATAGGGTTCTATGTAGCTAACCCACCTTGCTCTGTTCAGGTTCCCCCAAAAGCAGACACTGAGACAGGGATTTCGGTGGAAGTAGTTATTTGGCAGTGATCCCAGGAGGCAACGGCATGAGAGTGGGTAAGGGAGACGGAAGAGAGGGCGGCCAATAAAAAGTGGGTTTTCAAGCTGGTTCCCACTGTGGGCAACTGGAGTTCATTGTCTAGGAGCTGTGAGAATACACCTCTCCACCCAGGACCAGGCAGCTGCAGTACTAATCCGCCAGCTCCCTGCCCATCACGGGTTGAGGGCAATAAGCAATACCTCTCTGCTTGGAAGGCAACAGAGCATGTGCGCCCATGGCCAGGGGAAAAGCCCACAGGCGAAGGGGCACAGGTGTGGGCCCCGAGGAGAAGGATTCTACAGCGCAGCTGTTGGTGTCCCCACGCCAAGTGCAGTCTCCTGGGTGCTCACCTCCCTGTGCCCACGACCATAGTCACTTGAAAGGTCCAGCCACCATGGGTACAGATAAGCTCACAAAGGCGGCAGCTTCCGCATTAGCACTGACTCAGGGAACAGAAGCACAGTGTCCTAAGTCATCAGAGCAAGCATCCTTTGGGTTGACTGCCCCCGAAGCTAAGTTTACGGTAAACACAGTTGGTGCTGCCTTAGGAGAGGGAGACTCAGAATGTGCCTGCTGCTGCTGGCCGAGGCAGGGGTGCCGAGCTCGGGGAGCCTGTACACAGGACCAAGGAAGGAAGGAGCAGCCTGGGGACCAGGGAATCCGGGAGTCTCTGCCAGAATTCTTGTGCGGTGTTTTGCAAGTAGGCCATGTATTACACAGAGCTTGGTCGGTGCAGACATGAGGATTTCCCCCTTTCTAACTGTTAGGTTAAAACAAGATGCTGTGGTCTCCCCCTCACACAAAGCCCCTGTTTCTCAGAGTGTTAGTCAACTGACCTCTAGGTGAGTAATCCGCCCATAATAATGGCCCTTCCATCCTCTCCACGGTGCCTGCAGGCTCATTCATTCAGAGGTAGTGTGTCATCCCTCCGCAAGCCCCCCTATTCCCCACTTCTGGTGGAAAGCAAGAAATTCTTTGGCTTTTTCCTCAAAGGAAGTATTTGGATGCTAGAGTTCGTTTTAAATGTTTTTTTTTTTTTAATTGGCAAAAATCTTTCTAAGGACTTTTGAGCATTGAGCGCGTTTTAAATGAATCAAACAGATATGCGTCTTTAACGTGTCAGCAAGGCTGCTTTAAAAAAAAAAATTTTTTTTTAAGGTTGGATCAGCGTTAGCCCTGTTCGTTCTTGGGAGCTGAAAACTTGCTACCTTTCAAGAGTGGGTCCCCCTTTCCAGAGTTATCCACCGGCTCCTTCCCTGATGGTGCTCTCCTCCCGGTTGCCTGTCGCCTCTCTGGAGTCAGCTGGCAGTATCAAAGCCAAGACGGAATGAAAGAGGCCAGAGGGAGACAGACAGAGAGAACAGCGGGGGCGGGCGGGCAAATGCATCTGTGGTCTCGGGTATTTCTGCCAGAACCGACACTCTGCCGCCTTTTTTTTTTTTTTTCTTGACAAGAGTCTGCTTGGAAATGAATGCACCCACACCGGTCTGTGGCTCTCTCTTCCCCTTGTTCAAAGGTGTCCTCATTCAGGAGGGCTCGGTGATGAACTCCCCAGGGCCCCAGCCCACACTCAGTTTCTTGCGCCCAGGGCTGTGTGTCAGTGCAGCTCTGGGTGTGCTCCCTCTGGCAAGGACACTTGTGGATGGCCCATTCCACCCCTAGCTAATAATCGGCCCTGCTATTATCGAGCAGCTAGGATGTGGTGGGTAGATACAAGTGAAGCAGATATCATTATGCCCAAATAATAGGAAAGGAATCTGCTTCAGAGAGGTTGTGTAACTTACCCCAGGTCACAGAGCTACCAGGCAGGGGCACTGGGATGTGAACTTGCCAGGTCTCATTCTCACCCCTGCCTCCCTGTCAGGGGTGACTTGAGCATTCTGGGTGGCACATTGCCCTCTTCAGTCCCCTGGTCTCTGTCACCCAGGCCACCACCCTTCCCTTCTCCTTGCCTCACTTTGGAGGAGTTTCTAGAGCCCAGCACCATCCCCCCTCAGCCTTCTGGGAACCCCTCTCTTACGCCCTGAATCTTTAGTCTTGCTTCTTGTCTCCCTTCGGGACCCTCCCCGTGGCCACCAGAGGGACTTCCCTAAAATTCAGCATCACTCCCCTCACACACACAGGCTTGCATAAAGCCTTTCGGTGCCCCAGCATCACCACAGGATGACAGCTGAGCTCCTCGACAAGGAATTCAACCCCCAAGGAGTGGGCCCTCATCCATGAGGCTGCTCTGCCATCTATCTAAACCTCTCACATGCTGTCCTCCCGCCCCAGCGTCTGTCCCTCTCCCCATTCTTGGTGCGACTTCTCCATTGGGAAGCCTTTCCTCCTCCCGCCCCTGACCCCAGCCTCACCTGCACAGTCTGCACAGGCCCCTGAGATGGGCTGTCCCTCCTCCCACGGCCCCTCTGCACCCGATCCCTGCACCTGCCTCCCTGTAGGTAGACAGCCATCTGCTCAGCGCCCTGTGTGAGTTCCTCCAGCACAGGCAGCCTTTTACTGCAGTGTCCCCAGCACCAGCCATGGCGTAGGGCCCACGATAGGCGATGAGAGAGAGTCTGTTGGACCCAAAGGTGAATGAACTGACTTTGATGTTTGTAAGAAGGTAACCACACCTGGAAGGCTTCCAATGACCCCTCTCTCCTTGGCAGGGAAGGTTTTGATAGGTTTTCATCAAGGAAAGGGGCAGCCAGGAGATGTCACTAAGAAGGTGAGAGACGGAGAGGACATTAGGGTTGGCAGAAAAAGACAAAGAAAACTCAACAGATTCCAAACGGCACGAAGTACGTCTCCAGACTTCCTGCCCTATGTTGCCTTCCTGTGCCTGGCTCACCTGCTTGTCCAAGGTGCACCTTGGGGCCAGGCAGGGGCTTTTGTCCAGGTAATCTCCCAGGCTTCCGTCCTTCCTGCTCTCTTGTCATCTCCACTGAAACCGGCTTGTGTCTCCCACCAGCCCCCGTTCCCCACCCACACACTCTGCACTGCAACCCGTCAGGGGGAGTAAATATAGCCTGTACTTTACGTGTATCTAAATTCACTCATTACTGGAAAAGCTATCGGTGTTGACGTGTCCGGACATCCATTTTAATTACGGAAAGGGACCTCCTTATCAATTATTTAGAACCCACAGAAAATAATCCACTGAAAATAAGAGAGAAAAATTAGTTCTGTCCTCTGCCTTGAAAATTTGACTCAGGCCCTGTCACAGAATATGTACACTCACACACGAACACAAAATCACACACACACACACACACACACACACACAAATACTCAGGTCCACTCATCACTTTGATTCCATTCTTCCAGCTTCTAAGAATGCTCCCTTTTGAAAAGGGATAAAACAGCAGAAATTAAAATGTTGGTTTTGGGACTTCCCTGGTGGCACAGTGGTTAAGAATCCGCCTGCCAATGCAGGGAACACGGGTTCAAGTCCTGGCCCGGGAAGATCCCACATGCCGCAGAGCAACTAAGCCCGTGCGCCACAACTACTGAGCCTGTGCTCTAGAGCCCGCGAGCCACAACTACTGAGCCCACGTGCCACAGCTACTGAAGCCCACGCGCCTAGAGCCCGTGCTCCTCAACAAGAGAAGCCACCGCAATGAGAAGCCCGTGCACCGCAACGAAGACCCAACGGAGCCAAAAATAAATTAATTAAATTTTTTAAAAAATGTTGGCTGTGTTTGAGAAAAGCCATTGAAAAACAAAAAAACTCATAGGTTGGCATTATGAATTTGAAAGAATATTTAGTTGAAGTAACTGATACCCCTCCTGAATTCAAACCAGTCTGCAGAGCTAGTCAAAACAAAGTGAAAGATTGAGATAATTATCCAAATCATTCAGGGTAAAAATACCTCTGAAGCATCCCAATAATTGAGATCAAAAGTTTTCCCTTGGCGTTCGTCCTCTAGAGTTGCTTAGCTAAAAAGTGCCCTTGCGTTTTGCACACATAACAGCCATTTTGTCTTATAAACCTATTAGGTTCAATGTCTCCATGCTGGATACTGAAAACTGTAGGAAAATGCAGTACGTTTTACAATCCTTAAGAAAGTGGGTGTTGAGAATTTAGTGAGTTCCTATCATTTCCAAGGTATGGTGCTGGGCAGCAGAAGAAACACAAAGCAGTCTAAGTAAGGACCTGCTGAGTCTAAAGTTTCATCTTTCAATGTCTTAACAGAGTTTTTTAGTGCTGTTGTTTCTTTTTAATGTTGGTGTCCTATGTGTTAAAAAAAATTTTTTTTTGAGCCGTGTACCCTAAATTGGTGGCAGGACTATGGATCACTTTCTATTTCCCTTCACTCCTCTACCACATCTTAAACTTATTATAACTTTTGCCTTAATTCAAAACATATTAATTTATTTTTTAAAAAATCTTTAATTTTGCAAATGACCACACGACACAGTAAAAAGTGAAAGCCTCCACTCACTCCAGCATTCTTTTCTCAGTAGTAACCTGAGCAAATCATTTGGTTGCTGTCTATCCTTTCTATTTCTTGTCCTATGACAGAACGAGGCACACGTGTTTGTGTGTGGGATATGAGATATATATATATGTGTGTGTGTGTGTGTGTGTGTGTGTGTGTATATATATATCTTTGCAAGTAAATTGTTTTACTCAATAATGCATTGAGGACATCGTTCGAGGGACTGAACTCTGACCCCAGCAGTGAAAGCGCCGAGGCCTAGCCACTGGACCGCCAGGGAATTCCCACCCCCATTCATTTTTTTTTTTCATTCAAAATTATTTAATTACAAGGCTGGATAACTGAAAAGGAATTTTCCATTAAAAACAGTTTCAGAGCTAGAAAGTATCAATAATATACTGGCCAACAGGTTATGACTCTAGGGCAGTGACATGATTAAACAGAAATGGCTTGAATCTTATGGATGCATTAATCTAGATTCGATGTTGGCTCAGAAATCTATTCACAAATGCAATTTCAAAATTTAAAAAAAAAATCTGTCTTGAGTTTTGTTTTCTTTCCATGTCCATAAAATGAAGAGCTTTTCCTGATCACCAGTTTTTCATACAACAGACAAGTAAATCTCATGGCACTAGCCAGAAATGTTTACATCTTAGGAACTTCATAGCAAACTGGCCTCTTTCAATAGGCAGACAGTGACTCCTCATTTAAAATGAAGCTGTTCATCAGTCAGTGACATTCATAGCTTCATTAGTATTCATCAACCTGCAGGATGCTGGTAAGATTGTCAGGTTTTAACCAAGTCATTTTCCAGCAAACATTTTCCCATATGTTTTGGAACTTTTCTTTGCATCTAAAAAAAGAAGCTTAGCCTCTCCACGTAACAGCTCCGTTACACCGAAAGCCATTGTTCCTAGCACCATAGAGCAGCTCCCAAGTCCTGACGTCCCACTCCCATTCTTTTGGATGGTTACTTTTCATTCCATTGTATGAATGGTTTTATTTTATGAGACCAATCTCTAAATGCTGGACAGACAGTTATCTCCAATTTTTCCTTCTTATAGCCACTGCTGTGATGAACACCCTGGTATATGTAGCTTTGGACACTTATGCTAGTATTCCTAAAATGCCTTTTTTAAAAATTGAGGTGTAATTCACATAACATATAATTAACTGTTTTAATATGTACAATTCAGCGGCATTTAGTGTATTCACCGTGTTGTGCAACCACCAGATCTTAGTTTCAAAACTTTTTCATCACCCCAGAAAAACACCCCAAATTCCTCCCTTACCTTGTCCCCTAGGATTATTAATCTCTCTTCTGTCTCTATGGGTTTACCTTTTCTGGACACTTCATATAAATGGAATCATACAATATGTGGCCTTTTGTGCCTGGCTCCTTTCACTTAGCATAATGTTTTTGAGGCTCATCCAAGTTGTATGTATGTATGGGTACTTCCTTACTTTTTTACGGCTGAATAATATTCCATTGTATGTATAGACCACAATTTGTTTATCCATTCATCCACTGAAGGACTAAAATTCCTTCTCGGAGGGCACAGTCAGGAAGAGCAAGGTGTTCAGAGAGCAGCAAAGGTGGCCCTGGGCACAGGCACTACTTTTGTTCTTCAAGAAGCAGCCTGGCCATTTTGCCGCATATCCTGGAGATCTTCGGTCCAAGAACTTCTTTTTTTTTTTTAAAGATTGCTCTTTTTTAATAGGTTTTTGTTTGTTTGTTCTGTTTTTTTTTTAAATTAATTAATTTATTTGTTTATTTTTGGCTGTGTTGGGTCCTCGTTTCTGTGCGAGGGCTTTCTCTAGTTGCGGCAAGCAGGGGCCACTCTTCATCGCGGTGCGCGGGCCTCTCACTATCGCGGCCTCTCTTGTTGCGGAGCACAGGCTCCAGACGCGCAGGCTCAGCAGTTGTGGCTCACGGGCCCAGTTGCTCTGCAGCATGTGGGATCCTCCCAGACCAGGGCTCGAACCCGTGTCCCCTGCATTGGCAGGCAGATTCTCAACCACTGCGCCACCAGGGAAGCCCAAGAACTTTTGTTAGTTTTGTTTTTTTCTTTTACCTTTTAATCAAGAGTAGGATAAAAGACTCATCAGCCCTCAAGTGCCTCATGATATGGAGTTTCTCAAATTGGAGAGAAATTGAGAAAGTAACTGTCTTGGTCAGTTTGTATTACACATGCCTGGAAAAAATCAGCTCACGGTACAAAGGATTCCTGCTGCTCCTAAGACCTGGCCCTTGGGGGCTAGAAAAGATGGCAATAATAATAACCCTACACTTCAGCCAGGGTTGTGTGGGCTTGGTGGCAGGGAGGGGGATGACTTCCTACAAACAAAATGCATCTATCTAGGGTCAGTTTTTCTCCCGAACACTGCAAACAGAAGCTGTATTTGTCTTTCCTTTTCACTTCCTTATTCCTTGGTCTTTTAAATCTTTTAAAAAGGGCCTACTATGTGCCAGGCACCAAGGATCTAAAGAAGGTAAGAAATGACCCCTGCCCTTGTGAGTTCATGTCACAGAAGGAAGATGGATACATAAAGAAAGAACGTTACCCCTTTGGGGCAAGCAGGACAGTGGAAGGATGGGAATGCACCAGTCCATCCAGATGAGAATGGAAGCATCCAAATGCTTGTCTGAGTGCCTACTTGGCTTGACATCATGGACAAGGGTGCAGGTCAATAATGGGGTTGCTTGTTTTCTCTTCACGTCGGTACTGCCTTGCAGGAGACAATGCTCTGAGGTTTCCACAGACCTAGGTTCAAATTCTGCTCCACTCACTAGCTGCATAACCTCAGGCAAGGGCCTTACCCTTCCAAGGGCTTCCCGACCTGCAGAATGAGGATAGTGCTAGCTCTCGGCTATGCAGATTAAAATAGATGTGTGTAAGCAAATGGCGCATAATAAATACTCAGTGAATATGCATTCTTCCCCCAGTTCCATGTCGATCCATTGTCCCCATAGCTTCTGAGTTAACAGCAGTCCAGACTCTCAAAGTCCTGCTCTCATCTGGGACTGAAGACCAGTGGTGCCTCTGGAAATGTCTCAGGGAGGGGCCTCAGGCTGGCCGGTGTTCCTCTCCTACTTTGCAGAAACCTTGGTATCTTTCGAGTTAGAGTTGTCAGTCTACATCTATGTCCCCAGTTCCCCTTCCTTGGTGTGAGCTCTCTATTCAGCACCCAGCAAACCTCTTTTAGAGGCAGAGCCTCTCACCTCCAGCCCGTGCTCCCAGGAGCCCCAGAAGCTCCTGAGAACCACCCAAACTGGCCTCCCACAAAAGGTCGCACCACGGTCGCCCTCTCCTGATAAATTGAGTCCGAAGCTGTAAGATCTCTTCTGTTAGAATTTTTCAACGGTGTCATAAATCTTTTATTAACATTTGGTATTATACTAATTAAAACTGTTCTCTGTATGTATTATTAATTTCCCTAGCACTTCTTGCTGGGGTGATGTTTTTAGCCAGCTAAGCAGAATGTAGCACAGTAAATAAGAAGAAACTCATTTCCAGACAATTAGCCTTGCAGAAAAATAAGTTGGTTAATGGAAGGCATGATGATTACAAATTTTACCTAAATAAACAGGGTATCTTAATGGTAACTCTTCAAGCTAAGTAAACAGATTGGGGTGGTAATGTCCTAAGCAATACTTAAATGTAACTGTTTAATAAATTGGTAAATTACTCATTTCATCTTAGAACAAAATGGTAATACTGTAGTAATAACCTAGTATATATTCCGTAAATATGAAGCATTATCACTTTAGCTCTGTAGAAATCACCACAGTGATATGTCAGCATTGATCTAAAACTGCAGCATTTTATCTCAAGTTTATTACCCATTTTTGAGAATCGCTGAGATTTTCAGAGCATAATGGCAATAAAAGAAGAATTTAAAAAGCGCTTTAATGTGCATAAGTTAATCAGAGGTATCCTCGGGGGGAAAAGGAAATTTGGTAAAACATGAATTATAAGCATCATTTAAACTTACTTTGGACACTAGAGATAATAAATGGCACCATAATTTAGAAATAGCTTTTAACATCAATGACGGTAAGTACCACTTTACTGTTCATAAGAATTGCAGAGCAATGGTGCTGAGGCCAATTTTATTAGCCATTTTTTTCTTTATAAAAGCAATCCAGCCCTTTCCACAACTGAGGAGACAGGAACAAGAGTTACGTGCTAATATGCAAAATGCATTTAAGTTTTTTGAAATAGAGAATAATAAATTGTGCCAAAAGATAGAGTCTGGAGACAAATGAATGATCATTTAAAAAGAATAAGGTGCTCTCAGAGTTTACATATTTGGGGAAACTTGATAAAAAAAAAAAAAAGCCAACAAATTGTTCATACATTTTCTCATTTGCCAGAGTGTGCGGGTGTGCTTTCAAATCCGAGAGATGAAGCCATAAATCCCAGCGATTGGAAGATGCCGCAACAGAAATATACTTTTGTAAATTGTCGCCATTGACAAATCATTTTTAAACTATACAGAGTGCAGGTTCAGTCTTCTCTTCAGGGTGCCCAAGCAACCCGCCTGCAGAGAAGCCTCAGACCCTGACCTCTACTTACCAAGCACAGCCCGACAGGGTAGCGTGGCTGGCAGCTGCAGAGCTCAAGCCGAGCAGCCCAAGCTGTAGGTCGGACAGTCGCCAGGACTCACTGAACCACCTACTAAGCGCCCAGCGCGCTGAGCATCATGGGGCCCAGCAGAAGCTTGTCTGCTGCAGCGCATGGCCAGGCTGGCAAAACCTGGCTTCTGTCGGGGAACAAATCCAAGACGTCACCCCACACCCTGCCCTTCAGGATTCAGTAACTCCAGGTTCAAGGTCTTCTGCTTTTCATCTGATGGATTTGAGGACAAACAGAGCAATCCACCTTACTTCATCTTCAAGTCTCAGATGCAACTGAGTAACACAGATGCCCACCCTCTCCTGCTTTGGAACATGAATGTGTAACAGGCGTGGGGTCTTCATCAAAAGCAGCTCCTTCTGGAGGTAGGTGGGGACGGACTCCAGTAGTGCAGCCGGGAGGGAGGCAAGCAGAGGAGATATTTCCTGGACTCTCTCTGAGGGAGGGAGGCCAGGCTCTTTCCTGCATGCTTGCAGGCAGAGAGCAGGCTTGCAGGCCTTCTGACCATCTCAACCCTGGTTTATCTCTTTGTGTTCATCTTACCTGCAGACACATCATTGTCCTCTCACTAAATATCACTGATGTTCCCTCCCTCAGAGAGACCAGGAGATATCAAGTTTGCCTGGCCTCCTCATGGGAGAAGTCACATTTTGTGTGCGAACTCACCGCCCATAACCATGTCTGCCCCGTCTCTGCAGAGCTACCCCAACCTTGGTTGAAGAGCTCAGCTTTGGAAGCAGATTGGAGTACCCTGGGCTGGTAGATGGAGAACTGTTGTCTGCAGACATCTATGTAAACTTGGGCAAATTACACTTTAAAGTTGCCGAGGCTTAGTGTTTTCTTTCAAAACTGTTTTATGGGCTTCCCTGGTGGTGCAGTGGTTAAGAATCCGCCTGCCAATGCAGGGGACATGGGTTCGAGCCCTGGTCCGGGAAGATCCCACATGCCGCGGAGCAACTAAGCCCGTGCGCCACTACTGCTGAGCCTGTGCTCTAGAGCCCACGAGCCATAACTACTGAATCCGCGTGCCACAACTACTGAAGCCCGTGCGCCTAGAGCCCGTGCTCTGCAATAAGAGAAGCCACTGCCTACGCACCTCAACGAAGAGTAGCCCCTGCTCTCTGCAACTAGAGAAAGCCCGCGTGCAGCAACGAAGACCCAACGCAGCCAAAAATAAATAAATTAAATAAATAAATTTTTAAAAAATTAAAAAAAAAACTGTTTTATAAGATTAAGAGGACTGAGCGAGAAAATATACATAATGTCCCAAGTACACTGCTCAGCTCATATTAGCTTTTCCCCTCTCTGGAGTCAGAACATCTAGATTCCAATTCATACCCTGTGTTGCTATGTTATTTAAAGTCCCCAAACCTCAAATTTCTCAACTTCAGAATGAGATCTACTTCCTAGGATTGTTTTAAGGGTTAAATGTGATCACTTGGGTAAAACACCTGGTCCACTGTCACTGTCTAGCCCACAGCAGATGTTCTAGAAATGCTACTTAGTATTATTTTTATTTAATAAACAGGTACTTAGCAGTTGCAGTGTGCCACACATCAGCAACCAAAGTAAATGGAAGCCCCAGAAGGCAACAGAACACCTGGTTCCACTGACTTAGAATAATCTAGATTTTCCACACCTAGTCAACAACTATTTCGAGAAGATTCTCTTCGGCGGAGACAGTGCAGACTGAGGTAAATCAGGACTCTAAACTCTGACATAACTGGGTTTGAATTTCTGCTCTACCACTTAATGTCTGACTGTGAGCAAGTTACTCATCTTCTCTGGGTTTGCTTCCTTCTCTCTATGAGGAGAACCAGAACAATTTATCTTGTGAAAATTAATCTACCACTAATAAGAGCAGTAAATGTATCATAGTGCTTATCGTGCATCAGGCTCCTGGTGAAGTGCACAAAGGATTATGTCATTTAATTCTCAGACAACCCTGTGAGGAAGATCTATCCTTACAGAGTACAGATGAGGACACAAAGGCTCAGAGAGGCAAAGTGACTTTTCCAAGGCTACACAGCTGGTGAGTGGTGAAGTTGGATTTTAACCCAGGCCTCTTTACACTCCATACATGTTGCAGGAATTTTCGCCTGGAGGCAAGCAGCATTTAAGTACCATCTTCCTGCCCTGAGCTGAAGATCCTAAGGGTCTGGAGGTTGAGGGCTACACCATGGCTCATCAGTACCCACAGGGGCTCACTAGAGCCTGTTCGTTAGCTTGGGCTGGGGGAGAGGGCAGTAGAAGACCCCTGAATCCCTTAGATAGAGCGCAAGGCCAAGCACCTTCCAACCACCTTCAGGGGTCTCAGAAGAGAAATAACAGGGGACAGTAATGGTAGCAGCAGCAACAACAATAATGTTGTAGATACAACCCAAGATGTTCTGGTTTGTGTCCGAAGTTGTTTGGGGATGATAATCTCCAAACCACTCAGAATTCCCTCTGGCAGTCACACAAAGACACTGGCTTTAATAACAAGTAGGTTTGAGGAGCCTCAATGGGTAAAATCCCATGAGGCAGAGTCAGTGCATTTGGGTTGAAGTCCTGGCCTTTAAAGCCAGATGGCCTTGGGGATATTGTGTCACATCTCAGAGCCTCAGTTTCCTCATCTGTAAAATGGGGATTGCAATAGTACCTATCTCCAAGAGAGCCGTTGTGAGGATTACATGAGATTGTGCAGATGCTCTCAACACATGGTAACTGCTTTGCGGCCAGAGCCTGGGCTCTGGGCTCCAGATCCACTGGGAGCTGGGGTCTGGGTGCACAGGCCCATCCCTGCCCATAGCGGCTCCTCCAACAAACGAACTTGAAACTGCAGGTGATAATAAGCAGGACCCCCTCCCAGGGCCCTCTCCCTCTGATTTCTCGGGGTTGAGTTTCCTCTCTGCTCTCCGCAACCCCCTCCTCCTTAGTCCCACTACTTCCGAAGAACAAAAGTGTCCCAGCTGTGGCGGCCCAGACAGCAGATGCGAGTGCGTGCTGTTTAGCATACTGGCTATTCACTGGCGCCCCTCTGAGCCCAGCACCACCTTCTCTAGCCCCAGGGTCTCAGCGGGGCTTGCCCACTATTACCCCCGAGGGCAGACCTTCCTGAGAGGGTTGGTCTTTTCCTTGAGCACTGCTCCGCATCACTCCTGCTGGCTGAGTTTCTGCTGGCTGGTCTACACTGGCAGGAGGGAGTGGATTTTTCCTGGATGGGGGATGAAGCGGCAAAGGTTGTGCTGCCGACCCAGGTTGCAAGCTTTTGAGAGTTTCAGTGCGTCCCAGATAAATCCATCCATCAATAGGGCTTGATAGCAAAGCCAGTACATTCCAGGGAGCGGGCCACCACGGGAGCTGCGTGGGGTCTGGAGGCTTTTAAAGCCAGTCTAAGACTCTGCTCCATTTGAAGATTTGGTTTCTTTAAAATCGGGGGAGTCTGGGTCAGCACAAATTTCTCTAATGACCCCGCAGCCGGTGGAGCTTTTGCAGTCTTTGATCTGTGGTTGGGTGGGGACACATGGGGAGCCCAGCCGGCAGACTGGGAGTTTGAGTCGGAGCTCAGTTAAGGCGCGGGTTGAACCTGTGCAGGTCAGCTGCCTTTTCTGCTCCCCAGTTTCCTTATTTAGAATGGGAACACGAGACTCTTTTGGGGATTCAGGGGGATGGTGGACGGTATGAAAACCTCTGAACAAATACTCTGTTCAAATATGGTTTTTCTTCTTCCTCTCCACACCAGTTGGGAGCATATTAAAAGGGTTTAATAAGTAACTCATTAATTGGCAGCCAGTCTGACACAAGAACAACTTTGTCCAGTCATTTCAACTCAAGTGAGAGGCAGATATGGCTACGGATCTCAGGGTAACACCAGGATACTGCAACCTCTAACCAGATCAACCCAGGCCCAGTTTCCCAGATGACTTCTCCACCAACTCTTCACCTTCAGTGACTGCAGGAGAATTGACCTCAGTGGGGTCCTGCCCCATTCCTGCCCTTTCGTCCAAAATAGCAACAACTCTGAATAAACCCCTACGCAGTTAGGTGTTTAATTAGATTCCTCATCCATTAGTATATTTTTAAATGCTTCTATTCTCATAATAAATTGAAGATCAGCTGTACCATAAGCCATGGGTTTTTTTCATTTTCCCTGGAAGACTCCTTAATGACTATGTAGCCCTAATTTTACAGATGCAGAAACCAAAGCCACGTTCGCAGGGCCACACAGCAAGGGAGTGACAAAACTGAGCAGAGAAATCCGTGCCACCACCGGCTGGGTGGCACGAGGGAAGGCACAGATCACTGTGGCAATTCCAGGAGGATTTTGTGAGTGTCTGAACCAAGAAAGTGCGCTACTGAGTCTGGACTTCGCTGAGAGGAACCGCTCATAACCAAGTAGGTGCTTGGAAACGTGGGGGGCCTCGGCGCCGCGAGCCGGAAGATTTCGTAAAAGGAAAGTCGCCTTCGGTGTTGAGAAACCCTCGCTCTCCAGAATGCGGGCCCCTGCACCACGCCGGCCCTTCTCCGGCCTTGTTCTGCTTGCGTTTGCGCTGAGGCTGAGACTGGGATTTTGGCGAAGGTCCCCTTCAGCGCTCTCGCAACCTAGGCCCGGTCCTTGGCCTGGAGGTCTCGGAGGGCAGTCCGAGGCCACATCCCGAGGTCCCTAACCGGAGCGCCTAGCTGCGCGGCAAACAGATGCGCACCGCCTGCTGCAGCCCAGGGCCGGCCGCTGAAACGCCGCAGTTGGTGGCCGGACCCTCCTGGGCCAGGCTGCGCGTCCTTAGGCCTCAAGTCTGAGAGAAGGGCCGCAGGCCCCAACTGCTCGAGGAACTGCCGAGGCAGGCGGGCGGGCGGGCGGAGGTTGCCCGGCCCAAGGGTGCAGTGTGGACTCCGGTCTTACCGATGAGCTGGGGCGACCTCAGCTCGTCTCGCAGCTCCTGCACCGACGGCAAACGCGGGGAAGCTCGCAAGCCTGGGGGGCGATAGGCGCTGGCGCCCTTGGAACTCAGAGCCCGAGTCCACCACGCAAGCCGGAGCAGGAAGGCCCTTCTGCCTCACTGTGACCGCTGGGCCTGGTGTCAGGGTGTCTGCAGGTGTCCCCTAGGCCGCCTTCCTATCCTTCGCTAAGCAAAGTCCTCCCAAGTATTAGAGCGCTTTGTTTGGGGGTGGGGGAGGGAGCGCCAGTCCGCCGGCGATGCGCGACCCAGAACTAATTTCTGACTTCTTTGAGCCTTAGTTTTGTCAACTGCAAAATGGGGAGGGGCATCCAAACCTCGCAGAGACGTGGTGCGGGTCATCGTCAACCACACACTGCGTGCACAGCTCGAGGTCCGCGGCCGGCGTTGTACAGGGAGCTGCTGAAGGGGAATCACTCCCTCTTTCGGGAAGCGAGCGGCCAGCCCCAGAGTTCCTGTCTCTCTCTCCCTCCTCCCTCCCCGGGTCTGACCCACCCGGGTCCCCACTGCATCGCCCAACCCCAGGCTCCACCGGCTGCGGTCAGGCCTAACTCCGCGTGCCTGGGCGGGGCAGCCTCGCCCCTCTTTGCGGACGCCTGGGGCCCAACCCCCGCCCCCACCCTGCCCGCGGGCGGATCCCAGCAACCGGCGCTCGGGGAGAGCTCCCGCGACCAGTCCGCCTGGGTCGCGAAGCTGCCTCTTGCCTCTTTGTCCGGCATCTGTAAAATGGGTGCAGCTTCAGAGACCCTCCAAACGAGACTACGGAAGGCCGCGGGGAAGGGCGACCAGGCGAAGTCTCCAGCCCTTGCCCAAGGCCGGCTGCTTCTTGTCCTCAATCCCCTCCGGGGACGTTGGCGGGGCTGAACGTCCACACTCACCCGCCTGCCTCCAGAGCCTCAGGCGCTTCCTCCGGCCGAGGTGGGGCCTCATGTTGGGAGACGATCCAGAAGGAGGCGCCCATGTGGGCCTCCCAGCCTACTCGATTCCCGTTCTCCTAAACTCAGCTTCAGGGGCGCGTGCCTGGTCCGGGTATTTCCGCGCCGCGACTGTGCCTCACCGTCCTCCTGGTGTGGGGACTGGGAGCTGTGCCCCTTAGCGGGGCGTCCTCGGGCTCTCATCCGGCGCAGCCGCAGTGGAAACGGCGGCGGCGACCTCCTGGCTTTGCACAGCGGGAGGAGGGCGGTAGGCGCTAAAAGCCCTGGCTTGGCTCAGCAATTCCTCCCACCTGTTGGGGGCGCCCTCACTGCCCTGGGTGCGCGTGGTTGGGAGACAGTCGCCACCCGGCCACACACAAGTGGGCTGAGCCCCCCTAACTTGAAGAGACCCCCTAGCCGTTCTCTGGCTGGGCAAGGCTTCGCTGGGACAAAGCGCTCAGGGAGAGCAAACGCCCGCGGAGTCACTGGTTGGGGAAAAACTGCCCCCTCCCCCCTAGGGCCGCAGCGGCACTGGGTCCCTGTCCCGGGCCTGCCTGAAAGCCCACCCCGGCGGGCCTCTCGTTCAGAGACCTTTGCGCAAAGTCAGGCACCAGAGAGGGAGAAAGATGTGTGTGCATTCCCCAAAAAGGCCCGAGAATCGAGGGTCCCTCTGGTAGAACAACAAACATAATTTAGAAAAAACAAAAACCACTAAGCCCTGTTATGGAGGAATAGAATAAAAGTGAGGGAAAATAGAAAGCGATGCCAGTGCCCGAGGGATGGGCTGCTTGTTCAGCAAAGGCAAAGAAGGTCGCTCTGGTTTTTAGATATTCAAGTCCCCAGCCGAAGGGCCAACCTTTCCCATCCTGATGACGGCGTTTACTACGATTTTTTTTTTTAGCGGAGAAAATAGAAGCATTTCAGGAAAACACCCAAGGAAGAGACCCGAAGCTCTGAGTCACCCTAGTTCTTCGCTGGGGTGTCTGTGAGTCCCCATGGCTTGGAGGTGGGGATGAGGGCAGAAACGCTGCAGCTCCAGCTCTTTCTTAGACTCCCTCCCCTTCCTAGAGGCCTGCCAGTGCAGACAATTCCGCTGCCCGCCTGCAACGAAGGCGCCCAAATACCCGAGCCCGCAGGGTGCCGCGAGGCCCCGAGGGAGGCAGGGCGATGAGGCTGGCGGGGCTGCTACAGGGCCTCTGGGATCGCACCCAGAAGGGTTTAGCCTTAAGGAGCACCGGGGAGCCCGGCCTGGAGGAGGGAAGGAGAGAGACAGAGACCGGGACGGAGAGAGGTAGAGGCAAAGAGATTTTGGAAGACAAGAAGGGGAAAACAAGGACAAAAAGAGAGGAGGGAAGTAAGGAGAGAGGACGCGAGAGTCGGAAATGGGAGAAAGGATAGGACAAAGAAAGATGAAAAACTGAAAGCAATAGAGAACGAACTATACAGAGGAACATAAAACTGGAAAGAAAAGTTAAAAAGATATAGTAACAGAGACCAAGAGTAACAAATAGAGGAGGAAACTGAATATTGTGGAGAAAGAAATGGAGAGGCCAGAAAATAAGAAAAGTTTTTAAAAGACTGAAAGGGAGAATGATAAAAGGAAAAAAAATCAACGAGTAAGATGAAATGTTCACGGACGCTGCGAGTGTGTGTTTGTCGTTGTCATAAGGGGCCACCTGCTCCAGATCTCGTGATCCCGAAACTTCTAGCTTTTGAGCCGAGGTAAAGCGGGTGTACTGGGCCACGCCGCTTTCACACCTGGGCTTGGGGTACTGGGCGTTCCGGGCGCCCCGCCCCCTCCTGTCTAGTGACGCCACCACGGCGGCAGTGAAGTCACATGACATCACGCTCCACCTGCGGTCCCACGCAACCCAGAAGGGCGAGGGTGTCCCGGGGTTGTGCGCTACACTTGCTCCCCAGACGCCGAGCGTTTGGAGAGCCAGGAAGCGCGCCTGCTCTGCGTGCACAGCCCGCGCGCAGTGCGCCCAGATCCTCTCAAACCGGTCGGAGGGGCCCGCCCAGGGCCTCTCTAGAGAGAGACGACAGTGGGTTGTGGGCTATGGGAGGGAGGAGGCGTGGGCTTCGCGTCCCAGGAAGTTCGAGGTCACCGTGCCTCCCACCCCTTAGGTGGGTTTGACTTGGGACGGCCTAAGTACCCGTCCAGGCGGGGCCTTTCACTCCCCAACTCTGCCTGGCACTGCTCTGCGACCTCTGAGCCTAGAGTGCCCTTCCCACGTCCACCCCATCCCGCGGGCACCCGGACTGCGGGCGGCCGGCACGCACTGACCTGCACCGCGAATCCTCCGCGGGGCCCCGAGCCGGGGTTCGAGCTGAGGCGAATACCGACGAGGCTCGGAGAAGTGGACGCGCGCCCGCACACCGCCGCTCGGCCTCTACCGCCGCAGGGGTGGGGCGCAGGGTCGGGGGTCGCCGAGCATTATTGGAACGAAAACGAAATAAAAGCGGCGTTAAGTGAAATAGCTAACTTTTTTATTAAATAAAACGACTTAAATAAAAGGAACGGAAAAGGAGAAGGGTGGACCCAGCCTCAACGCAGGGTGCCCCAGCCCCTGGCGCTTCCCCCAGTCGCCTGATCGGCCGCCCCTCCTCCAGTGGCCCCCGCGGGGGAAGCAGGTGGCCGGTTTCTAAAGAAAAAAGCCAAAACTTTTATTATTTACACGTTTGGGCAAAAGTACAAAGTATAATACAGGCGCCCGGCCCGGGGGCTGCGGGCGAGGGGCGGAGAAACGTAAGGCGCTTTCTTTGTCAGGCCCGGGCCTGGGGCGGGACTGGGCGCGGGGCGGGGGCTCGGATTGTGCAGTCGCGCGGAGCCCGGGCCCAGCACCCCC
Organism: Balaenoptera physalus; assembly: GCF_965194825.1. Taxonomy (NCBI): domain Eukaryota; kingdom Metazoa; phylum Chordata; class Mammalia; order Artiodactyla; family Balaenopteridae; genus Balaenoptera; species Balaenoptera physalus. The sequence goes on from NC_138890.1 coordinate 27,371,352, forward strand.
TGCGCAGGCGGCGGGGATGCGGCCGCGCCCCGGGGCCTACTTGAGCTTGGCTGGCCCTTCCCGTCTCGGCCTCTATTCCCCCCCAGCCCGGCTGGGGGGCCTGGGCGCCCCGCCGGGTCGGGGCGGCGATACTTGGTGACGGTGCGCGCTGGCGGCTCACACCAGAGAAGTGACGGCGGGGACCTTGGAGCTATCCTCCTCCCAGGGCTGCAGATTCTGCAGAGCAAAGAGCGAAGAGTTGTGCAGACAGAGCGGGTCGGGCTGGATAGAGTCGTTGAGGCTCTTTTGGAAGGCGTCGTGTTGCAGCTGCAGCATGAGCCGACTCGCCTGCTGCCGCTCCGCCTCCCGCTCCTCCGCCGTCTGCCGCCTGCACCGGGGGAGGGAGAGGGACAGCACCGTCAGGCACCCGGCACCGCGGGGCCGCCGGCGGGGCCCCCACCCGCCCGGGAGCCAAGGCCAGCCGGGAGCCTTGAGGCGCAGAGTCAGTCTGCCTCCCCGCCGGCGTTGTGCGCCGGGGACCCGCGGGTCCGGAGAGTGGGTTGGGATCGTTTGTTTTTGTTGTGCGCGGGGAGATCGCCGGGAGGAAACTCCGCCCGCCGCCCACTTGCACACCCGGGTATTGTGGCTTCGCCAACAACAAAGATTGTTTCTTTGCGGGGTAACAAGGGCAGGGCGTGTGTGTAACTGACTAGGCCCTACAGGCAGCCGGGTCACTGGGGTCCGCGGGTGGGCGGGCAGGCTCTGCACCTCGCGGTGTCCCCGGGTCCGGTCAGCCTCATCCGGTTCTCCCAGGCTCTGTCTCAAACCCCTCTTGCAGGACGCGATCGCTTCGCCGTTCACGGGTTGGATCGAAAGAGCGATCGGATAAAAACAGGGCTGGAGTCGGGAAGGGGAGCTAGAGCGGGAACCCGGAGCCCCGCGCGGATTGTCGGGAATCGGAAAGGCAGGGGGCAAGCGGGAGGGTTTAGCGGAGCGCGAGAGGCCCGGGATGGGGTGGGGTGTTGCGGGGGGCAGGTGAGAGGAAACCGAGCGAGCGCAGGAGACCGAATAAAACACCGAGAGAGTTGGAGAGGCTCAAGAAAGCGACACAGGGATGGGAATGGAGGAGAATTCCAGACGCGGGTGAGGACAGGCGCGCGGGAGGGCGAGCTGGGAGATAAAACCTGGGAAGGAGGGGGGAGGTGCAGCCCTAGGAGGGCGAGTAGGGGGTAGCGCAGGGTGGGGAGAACGCGAGGCTCCGGCACGGGGTGGGCGAAGGGCCGGTGCAAGGTAGGCCGGGCCGGGCCTCTCTCACCGCCACTTGGTCCTCCGGTTTTGGAACCAGGTCTTGACCTGCGCATCCGTCATTTTGAGGGACTTAGCGAGCGCCGCCCTCTCGGCCGAGGCCAGATACTTCTGGCGGTGGAAGCGCTTTTCCAGCTCGCAGATCTGCACCCGAGAAAAGGACGTGCGCGGCTTCTTACGCTTGGGCGGCGTCCTGTTCTGGTAAGGGTGGCCGATGCGCCGGGTCACGGTGAAGGGCGTGAGCGCCGCCGCCGCTGCGGAGACACACGAGGCCCCCTGAAGCCCGGCCCAGCTCGACTGCCGTTCAGGCACCATGCGGACCCGGTGCCGCCCGGTGGGGCGCAGAGTACTACGCTATTTCGTTGGTCCCGAGGGTCCCCAGCGGCACCAAGCCGGTTGGGAGATGCCCCCCTCTTCCCCCGGGCACAGGCTTATTTCCCCCAAACTCTCTGATTTTTCTCCCCTCTATGGTTGCCCGGGGCCCTGGGCGCTGAGGCCTCCACCGCACTTGGGCCTCCGGAACCGTTTCCCCGAGTGAAGCACGTAGGGCGCGGCGCCTCTGGCCCCGGGAGGGCCGAGGCCCGGCTCCTGTTTGGACACCCTGCTCACCTGTGAAACGGTCTTTTACGAAGCGGCGGCTGCTCTCCATCCAGGGGAAATTGAGGCCGCCCAGGCTGGAGACCGTGGGCACGGAGGGCATGGCAGGCAGCGCGCTAGGCAGAGGCGGCGGCACGGCCCCAGGCAGCGGCCTGTGCGCTGGCACTCGGATCACGCCGGCGGGCGCCAGGCTCAGGTTGACACTGTAAGATCCCGCGTCCTCGAAGGGCGCGCCGAGGCCAGCAAAGGAGGTGGGCAGAGACGGGTATGTGGCGCCCGGACGGCCCCCGGGGGGCCCTCCCAGGTAGTTGGCGCCGTCGGGGCCCCGCGGGGCTGGTGCGCTGTCCTGGTCCGGGCTGTTGAGGATCTGGTCGATGCCGAAGCTGATGGGCTCGTGCGGGTGCGGGGTCTGCGCGCTGGCGGGCGCCTCCATCCTGGGCGGGCGGAAGGGCTGGGCTGGGCTGGGCGGGGAGGCGGCTGGGTCCCCGTTACGGCGCGGCCATGGAGCGCCCGGCGCCTCTCGTCGCACTGAAACTTTGCCAAGAGTGCGCGGGCCCGACAGGCTCTGTGTCATCTTTCTTGAACCGAACCTGGAGTTTCCGCTGCTAATTCCTCTCCCGCCGCAGCCATTGGCTGCGATCAACAAGCCTCTCTCCTCCCATTGGCTCCTGGCTTTCAATAAAGGCCTAATTCATGGAAATAGGAGCTTAGGGACTGTTCCAAGGTGACATCATTTTAACAAACGAACAATAGGTCAAATTTATTAGCCGGGATAATGGGCGGCGGATATTAGCGCCCGAACCACAGCCTCCCAAACCCGAAATCTAACGAAGCTGCAATTAGGAGACGTTCCCCGCTCCTCCCGGCTGGGGCCGCTTCCCGGCCGCCGCGCGGGGCGGGCAGGGCGCTCTGCTGGTGAAATTGTCGTTTGCTGAGGGGGGTTTCGTTTTCTTCCAAATTTTTTTTTTCATCTGAGCAAAAACCAAACCATATGAATCCTTTCAATTACAATGGAGTTGCAACTCCGGAACGACCCTGCGGAATCTGCGGCAGCGTCCTGGACACCCCACCGCCTCGGGAGCAACGAAAGGGGCGCACCGTGGGGCGCAAGCTGTGCGCTGCCTGCGCGCGGGGTGAGGACAGCACCGGAGCATGCCCCGCGCTCCCGAGGACACCGACCCGCGTGGGGAGAATTCGCCCCCGCCCGGGCTTCGGCCGCGGCGTCGCGGCCACTTTAGAGACGCTCCCTGGCACCCACCCGGCAAGCGGACCGAGGCGAGACTCTCAGGTGCCCACGCGTGCCAGGCCCGGCTGAACGGGACCCGGGGTCGCCTGGTGGGGAGCGAGATCCGGTCCCTCGAAATTCGTTGCAGGATGGACGGGACTGTGGACCCGCGGGGAGACCTGCCCGTGGCGCGGCAGGTGTCGAGACCTGGGGTTCCCGAGGGGCAAGGGCGGAGGAGGCTCATATTTAGAGCAAATAGCGGGATTTCTTTGGGTAACCCTGGGCGCTGAGACCACTCCTTGCTTTGCCCGCGCCCTCGGAGGCTGTGCAGGCGGGCCAAGGGGCACCGGTGACAGGACGGCGTGCAGGGCGGTCAACCCACCTCCCCCCGCCTCCAGTCTCAGCTGTCTCCCCAGGGGAGGTTTACAGAATCGTTCTCTACCTGCTAATTCTAAAATCGTTAGGTGCAAAGGATAAAGGACTGCTGACCCCTTGGCAGGGCCTCCCTTGCGCTCCTCGTCTTGCCAACGTGGTGAGAGCTGGAATGCTCCACTGGCAGAAGGGTGTTCGTATTTGGGCCAGGTCACATCCTAGCTGAGTGACCTTGAGCAAGGGACTCATAGCTTTAGGCTTTGGTTTCCTCGTTTGTAAAACGGAATGCGTGAATTGCGAGATGGTCGCGAGCAGCGAGTGAGATGTGGAGAGCGCACGGGGTTAGGGCCTGGCAGGTAGTAGGCAACAGGAAGCTGCGGCTGCCCTCCCACCACCACTCCCCCCCCACCAGCGTGACAGTTGATGTGTTATTCTTAAGATTCCTGTTTATTTGTTTGCAGTTTTATTTTATTTGCGGAGGCTCAGTATCTTGGAGAGAGAGGTGTATTTGTCTACCATGGGGTCAGTCTCAGGGGGCCAGGAAGGGCAGGGGGCGGCAGAATTACTAGATTCTTCCTAGTAATCTGCCCCCAACGAGGAGAGGCCTCAGGACTTACAATCTTAAGGCCTGGAACCCTGAGTCAACACCCCCTCTGTGACCTTGGGCGAGTCTCTGGTCCTGGCAGAACCTCAGTGTTGGGTGGGGAGGATGAGGCGTCTGGGCAGAGAGGGGTGAGGAGAGCAGGGCGCCTGGACCCTGGGCAAGCCCTCCTCCACTGCCCTCTGCGGACCAGGACCTTCGGATGGAGTCTCGCCGTTGCTCTGGGCTGGGGGCCTCCTGCTTCTAATTCAGGCTCTGCCACTGGGGGGCCTGGGGGTTGTGGGGTCCCTCTTGCATCTCCTGGAGCCTCATTTTCCTTATTTGTAAAACAGAAAGGGTAATAGCTACCCCCAGGGTGGCTGTGAGAAGTAAATGAGAGAAGGTCTGTGGAATTGCCTGGGAGACACTCTGGCGGTTATGTAATAATAACTTTAATGGCAACAGTAGAGCAACTGTGAGTTGAGAACTTAGCACGTGCCAGGCAAGGGCTGGGGCACTTATTTATTCCTCACGACAACCCTGTGTGGAAAGGGCTGCTCTCAACCCTGTCTTGTGCCTGATGAGGGGACTGAGGCTCAGAGTTCTGAGACTCACGCAGACTCAGAGGCCGGTGAAGGCTCTCCACCAGCAGCTCCGCTTCCTTCCTGGCTTCCAGAGCCCTGGATCCCAGGCCTGTCTTTGCCGCTTCCTGGCTCTGTTACATTGAACAGCAAGGCCCACGCTGCACAGGTAGGTGGGCGGGCACAGAGATAGGGAGAAGATGCGGGTGGTGTGACCCAACATTGCTCCCAGGTCATGGTGAGTGGCCCAGTGCTTAAGAATTGGATTCCCACCTCTGTTTATCAGCTGTGGGCTAGGGAATTATCTTTGTGCCTCAGTTTCCCCATCCGGTAAAGCACCAGTACCAACGTCGTGGGATTGAATGAGCTCATTTAAGTAAGCATTCAGCACAGTGCCTGGGGTAGGGAAGGGCTCCACCTCACTGTGCCCCGCTGCCTGGGACCCTGGGCTTCTCAGGCATCCAGCAGTAGGTGCTTTGGGCCACTGGGCACAAACCCCCCTTCTTTCCCAACCTAGACAGAACAGAGCTGTTAGGCAGCTCAGGAAAAGGAGTAAATGGCGCGGGTAGCAGTTCCCGGGACAGCATTTTCAATGTGTGTTCCGACCAGCAGCACCAGCATCACCTGGGAATTCGTTAGGAATGCGCATTCTTGGACCCTAGCCCAGACCTGCTGAATCAGAAACCCTGGGGTTGGGTTCAGCGCTGTGTTTAACAAGCCCGCCAGGTGATTGAGACGCCTGCTCAAATTCAGAAGCCAGTGCCCAGAATATTGCCCATTTCATCCAAGTTTTCAAATTCATTGTTGTAACATTGTGGGAAGATTCTCTCCTATTTTGAAACTCCCATGTTGAATCTGTGTTAACATCCTCTGCCATTTCATTCTCACTGTTACTCAGTTGTGTCTTTTGATCATAATTTGCCAAAGGTTTGTCTATTTTATTGGTCTTAAAGAAAAGACTTCTATTTCATTATCCTCTTTTAAAATATCATCTCCTTCAGGAATGGTTTGTTTTATTTTTATTCATTAATTTCTTCTTTGTTTGTTGAGGTGAAATTTTAGTTCCTTTTGGTCAATCTTCCTTGTTTTTTATTAAATACATTTAAGGCCAGACATTCTCCTCTGAGCACTGTTTTGGCCAAATATTGTTTGATATGTATTTGGTGTTCCTGAAATTGTAATTTTTTGCTGTTCATTCTTACCTGCTATCAATTGAACAATGACAGAGATGGAGATACACACACACATACACACACACACACACACACACACACGCACACACAGAGAGATGAGAAAATCTCTTAGAACTGGGAGCTGGTGGCCCAGACTCATGAGGCCGGAAAGACTTCCAGGATGCAGTGCATCCTCTCCTCCTCCCGATGGAGAAGATGGGAGAAGGGATAGCGCTGCTGGAGGTCTTGCTGGGTGTCATATAGGAGACAGAGGGGGGCTTTAGGGATGAGAGTCAGGATGTCGGCATTTCCAGTTGTCCACATGCAGGAGGACCCAGTTCAGGCTCACTCTACCACCGACTTCCTGTGTAAACTGGGACTCAATTTCCCTGTCTGTAAAATGGGGTAGGGTTTGAATCAGGGCTCTTAAACATATTTGGGTCAGCAACCGAACTTGCAAGATTGATGAAAATATTATGGACCACTTCCGTAGACAAAGACACAAACCCCAGGTTGCATACCTGCCCACCCTCCATCCTTGGTTCACACAGCCCCTAGTTTGGAGTCTCTAGGGGCCCTTCTATTTCTCATGATGGAAGGCTCTAAAGACACCTGCCCAAACTTATTCACTCATCCATTCATTTATTCAAGTATTTACTGAGCACATACTCCAATTTTCTGGACCATGTCCCAACTTTGGGCCTCCATTTCCCCATCTGATAGTGGGAGTAATGCAGTCTGAGCTCTTCATCGCTGCCTCCCCCGATGGGGAGGACTAGAGGGCATGCGGTGGGGAAGGGCTGAAGCTGGGATTGGAACCCAGGACTGTCTTGACTGCAAAGCCCATGCTTTTCCCTTTACCTCATACACCCATTTTTGCTCTGGGAGCAGGTAGTAAGGTTTCTAAGTCATAGGAAATCAGTGGGTGGTCTAGGGGAAGAAGCCCCGGAGCGGCGTGAGGGCTGCCCGCAGTGGGCTCACTTCTGTCTCCCCCACTGTTCCGGGAGTGCCTCCAGGGCAGAACGGTGTTGGTGGCATTCAAGTTCATGTCCTGGGGCTGGCCCAGGGCCCACTGGATGGTCATTAAGAGTTTGCGGTATTAAACTGAATAGCACACAGCAAGGTCAGACGAGGGATAAGGAAGAAGGGGTCAGAAGTGTGTCCAGTAATTCGCGTGTACTCAGTTCAGCATTCGCCTCCCCCAGCTCCGCCCACGGCTGGTGCCTTTCCACCTTTTAAGGCCCAGGCCACCTCTTGCCTCTCTGCCCATCCTCTAAAGCAGCCCTCCTCTCCCCCAGCCACTGTCTATCCCTGTTTATTTTCATCATTGCCTCGTTGCCTTTGGAACCCATCTTATTTCCCCTGCTCACCAGCTCTCTGAAGGCAGAGACTTTGCCTCATTCACTGCTTTATCTGTGGTAGGTGAATGAATGAGTGAACGAATGATCTCCAGGATCCTTGTGCTGAGTCAGACCCAGGCCCTGGCCTTGAGGATGGCCCAGCCTGGCAGGGAGGCTGGCAGCAGCCTGAGGGAGCTGCCAAAGGGCTGGGGGTTAGGAGAGAGGGTGTAAGACAGGAAGGGGGAGGGGAGGAGAGATTCCTTCCCTCGTGCGGGCTGGTGACACACGCGCCTGCAGGTAGCAGGGCTTGCTGGGAACACGCAGGCTCAGGGGGCGAGGGCAGGCACCGAGGGCAGGCACAGGCCGTGGCCTTCTGAGGTGCCTTCACACCCGATCTCGTGCCCTTGTTTGCTCCCACCCCATCAGCCATTTCCCCCATTGTGTGTTTTACAACTTTCCTTTCTTCCTGACAGATTTCTCTACTAAATTTGACTTCGTTTCAACACTTTTGTTGGGCAAATTACATTAAGATGGATGTTGCAGGTACCCTTATGGTTTATTTATCGTGATACTGTTTGTATCTCACGCTTATAAATAACTTATGTTATAGCTTTTGTTTGTGGAAATGTAACTTACATATTTTATTACGCTTTCTGTAAACCTCAAAAAGAATCTTGTCAAGGAAGCACTCTTATCAGCAATCCAACCTATGGGATGTAAAAACCCACACTAACATTATTTTTTAATATGCCAAGGAGGCAGGTTACTCTTGCTGTAGTTTGAAAGGTTTGCTGTCATTGTAAACTTACACCTCAAGAAAACATTAAAAAGTCTCAAGAATGATTTTATAAAGTTCAGGGAGGAGGACGAATCAGTGGCAGAAGCCACAGACACAGCACGCAAGGGGCCCTGTGGGACTGCCCTTTCTTGGGGAGTGACCAGCCCCATCTGGGGGTCCCAGTGGGTCCATATGCACCTCCCCACCCAACTGTCTCCAAAGCCCTGTGGTGAAGTACCTAGCTTAAGGGATGTTAGTGGAAAAGAAACATGAGTTTTGTAGTCAGGATGACCTGACTTTGAATCCTGGCTCGTCCACTTTTTAGCTGTGTGGCTCGGGTCAGTCTTTTAGTCTCAGTTTTTTCATCTCTAAAATGAGGATAATATCAATACTTACTTGACTTTCTTATTGGTAAGCATTACATTTAAATGAGATCATGATTTGCAGTGCTTTGTGGGTGTTCATTAAATGATAGTGGTTCTAGTTGTTTAGTGTTCATCTTGGGACTTTCACTGTCTCCCTCTCTACTCTGCCCCGCCCTGATCTTCAGGCGCTCTTTCCCTCCTCACCATAAGGTGCTGGGTTCTCTCAAACGCTGCCTCGCCTACGCTGCTGGACTGGCCTCCGTCTAGACAAGGCTCCCGTATGCCAGCTCTTCCACTTTCCCCAGTTTCTCTCACCAAACCTACCCTGTCCTTTGCTCTCACGCTCAGCTCTGTTGGTAGTTAACTCAGTCACTGAGCTCAGCTCACAGCCAATGCCAGGTCAGTTGGCGTGTCGACAGGGGCTTCCAGTACCATAACCCAAAGGCACTTCTAGGTTGGCAGGGCCAGTGGAAGGGAGGCCAGGGGCCAACAGGGCTTTTCTGGCTGCTCCAATCATCACATGGTGCAGCACCCTCATCCCCTGTTCTAGAGAAGCCTGATTGGAATGCACAGAAAACACAGAAACATCTAGAACACAAGCAGGATACAGCTCTCAGGGGTCCGGTTCTTAAGTCAGTGGCGAAGGCAAAAGTCCTGCGGTCATAATACCTTCAAACTGTTTCTTGCTTGACTATCAGCTGAAGCTGTTGGCTTGACCTAGAGCCCCGCACTGGTGGACGAGACCCGTTCGCCTGCCAGGAGCTCATCAGGAGGGCGAGGTGCACCGGCAGCGGCCCGAGCATTCCTCTCCTGCTCACTCTGGGCCAGATGCTGGGTAGGTGGTAGACCCCGAGGAACTGCTAGGATCATTTATTTTTTCCTGTTGCTGAGTGTAAGTCACATACACCTGCGATCTGACTGGAGCATGTAACACAGGGGTCCCCAACCCCCAGGCCGCGGACCAATACCGGTCGGGCCTGCAGCCTGTTAGGAACCCGGCCGCACAGCAGGAGGTGAGTGGCGGGGGAGCGAGCAAAACTTCCTCTGCCGCCCCCCATCGCTCGTGTTACTGCCTGAAACATCCCCCCACGCCCCCCCGCAACCCCCGACGGTGGAAAAACTGTCTTCCACGAAACCGGTCCCTGGTGCCAAAAAGGTTGGGGACCGCTGCTGTTAACAGATGCAACTAGCTCTCTTTTGTGCAGGCTCCGCAAGATTGGGTGTGCCCTTGAGTGCTTGCTTTACCCTTGGGATAGGATGGCCCTGCAGAGAACTCCCACGGGGGACTCCAGCTTTCCCCCGGAGCCCCCGCAATCCCTTACCAAGGCCGACTCTGGCAAGGCTGGCCTAAGCGGGTGGGGCGCAGTTCCAAACCAGGACCCACTGGGTCGGGGGGTGAGTGTGCAGTCTGATGTGCTCTGCAAACACCCCAGCTTCCCCACTCCCTCCTCTTCCCTGAGAAAGGGCACAGAATGGAACTTAGCTCTCCAAGGAGAATCAGGATTCCTTTCCAGGTCTCAGGGGAGAAACCTGTAGCCAAACTCAACCTCTCCAGCAAAGGCCAGGTAAGAGTCGTTCGTGGCAGGTGGCTTTGAACATGGCTCCCGAAGACCCCTGCCTCCCGCCTTTGTATAACCCCTCCCCTTGGGTGTGGGCTGGTCCAGTGATTTACTTCCAATGAAGAGAATACAGGGAAAATGATGCGTGGCCCCTCTGCGATGAGGTTATGAGAGGCTGTGACTTCCAGACTGCTGTGCTTCTCTCCCTCTTGCTCTGGTGAAGCGAGATGCCAAGTTGTGAGCCGCTCTGTGGACAGGCCACTTGGCGAGGAGCTGAGGCTCGGTCCACCAACCCGCGAGGAGCCGACTCCTGCCAAGAGCCGTGAGGGGGCTGGAAGCAGGTCCTTTCCCGGCAAGCCTGGTGATGATCAGGGCCCTGGCCCACAGCGCCGGCTGCAGCCTGGGAGACCCTGAGGCAGAGCACTCACCGGAACTGTGAGATGAGCAGTGTTGCTCTAAGCCACTGCATGTCGGGGTCATTTGTTACACAGCAACAGAGTTCTGAAAAACACATGGTACTGGATGTAAACATTAACTGGTTTCAACTCACCATTCTCAGATACAGGTCTTGGAGAGGCCGGGAATTCCTTTGAGGTGACACAGACCTGGGGTCAAATCCTGCCTGTGTGACCAGTGTAAGCTGTGTACCACCTTTGAGCCTCAGCTTCCTTGCCTGAAAAGTGGGAGGAGTGCTGTCCACCTTCACAGGGCTGTTGTGAGGACTAGGTGAGGGGTCAGATGGGGGGGGGCACGGCAGACGTTCCGCCGCTCTGCTGAGTCTGTTCCCCGCTGCGCGCGCCGCCTCTCCGTGTGCTCTGCACACCCGGCGCCGTGAGCAGGCCCTGCTGAAGTGGGGCTGGGGCAGGCCTGACAAGTCCTCCCCCCCCAGCAGCTCTCCAAGGCCAAGACAGAGCCTTTCCTGGCTGGGGAGAAACCACCAGGCGACCTTTGGCGATGTGGTCAAGAAAAGCAAGTATACATGGTGATTTTCTTGTGAGCATTTAAATGCAAATAATACGGTGCTTTTAGGTCTTGGACCTTTTTATTATTTATTTATTTATTTATTTAGGCCACGCCACGCGGCTTGCAGGATCTTAGTTCCCCGACCAGGGGTTGAAGCCGGGCCATGGCAGTGAAAGCCCGGAATCCTAACCACTAGGCCACCAGGGAACTCCCAGGTCTTGGACTTTTCTCAAAAAAAACAAAAACAAAAACAAAAAACAAACAAACCAAAAAACAGTGTCAGAAGGGGATAGGTCTTCTATGAAGGATTTTTGGGGGATGAGTAGTGCACAGTAATAAGCCCATGAGAAAGAGAAACTTCTCAAGTCAGACTTCTCTAAACAGTTGAGGTTTTATGAAGTTCAGAATTTGCCTTCTTATGGAAAATTATTTCCCCCACTGCTAATGAAACATAGTGTAAGGTTGAGGCTTCCTTCTCCCTTAGATACCAGAAGTAACCCTACCTAGAACATACTTTTCCCTGATTTCCTGGGTTCACACATGGAAGACAAACATTTTGAGATAAACTTGGGTGACTCTGCTTTTCTGTGACAAGCCTGTTGTAAAACTCAGCTATCAACAAAGCTTTCAAGAAATACTAGTCTGAGAAACGAGATTATAACAGGAGCTTGCAGATTTACTTCTTCTTCAACAGTAAGGCCAACCTTTCATGTCTTATCAGAAATAAAGGGAACAATATTTACTACAAGCCTGAACCATGAAGACGGAGCAGCGAGACACCAAAGCCATCTGACAGTGGCAATCTCAAATTAATAGCCTGGTTCCAGCCCCTCACGACCTGTAAAGGCTTCCTCCTTGTCCGGGGTTTGGGGTGAGCTGCAGTCCCCACAGTACTAAGAGTTTTTGTGGAAGGATGAACACCAGCTGATCCTCATCCTCTGAAAATCTATACTTTAGCACCTAGCACTGTTCTGGGTGGCCCAAGAAGGCAGAGCTGCTTTGAATCTGTATTTTGACTGGACACCCTCAGCTTCTCTTGAAAATTAAATGGAGGCAGGCCTGGGTGCTGGTAGCACCCAGAGCTACTTGCTGGGGCTACCTACTCCTTCTGAAGAAATAGCTCTGCAGGCAGTAATTGCACAGCTTAATTCTTCTAGACTAAACCACTTCAGATTTATGCCAGTGAAGAGCAAACGTTGTTTGTAAGTCATTTAATTGTGTTACTGTCTCTCAACTTTATCAGACGCTGCTGAGGCGGAGAGGGCTGTGTGCAGTCCCGTGGCATGCTCTGGAGAGCTCCCAGGCTCGTTCTAAGTGCCCACAGCTCAGAGTCCCCAGTGCTGCTTTTTCCAGACTCATAACAAACTACTAATTTAACAGGTTCAAATGGTATATTTGTCTCAATCCGGGATCTATGTTGAAGGCTGCATCTCTCACAAATTCACAACCTTGACTGCAGAACCATTAACCTAGTACACACTTAGGTGTAAACCTGGTTTATTATATTCTTTGGTTAAATATTGTCTCTACACCCTTTCAGAGCATTGTAAGAACAAAGATAAATGATATTTTATAGAAAGACTGAAAACACATCTTTTGCTTTTTCAGTGCAAAGACTGAATTTACATTGTTTGTGTGCTATTATAAATTCTTATAATTAGGCCAGGCTTATAAAAAGGTAGGGCTTTTGTTGTTGTTTGTTTGTTTGTTTTGAAAAATAGATTCCCCTGGGCTAGCCAAGATCACTGTCCTGGGATCCAGACCCACAAGTCTCTTGATAAAAGTTGCTCGGCACATGGTCAGAAGTCGGGTCAGCTCATCATGTCCAGACTGCACGGTTCGGTGCTGCCATCACTGCGCAGGGCCTCTGCCACATCTCTTCTGAAGACGGAGAGGTTCTGGGTGAACCTGTGGAAAGAGTAAGAAAGGGCTGAGGGCAGTGGCAAGGCTGAGGCTGTGTGAAGCTCTGGTGGCGGAGTTCAGGACCCTGGAGACGGCCCTAGGTCCTGGCTGAGCTCCTTCCTCCCATTTCACCGACCACTACTGCTCTGCCAGCAGCAGGCCCTCCTCCTTCCCCTCCCGGAAAACAAGGGTTACCAGCAAATATGTATTTGAACCATGAAGCACTGACCATTTCGAGGGGTGCATTCTGTGGTTATACTATTTAAAAATTATTTTTAAAAGTCAAATTACATTATAGATGATAAGGAATATAAAGGAAAGAACAAAAGCTTATGTGCCTGGCACTGGTTGAGTTTACATATAAATTCATTTAATCATCACAAGTCTTCTCCAAAGTAGATGTCAGTATCCTCATTTGCAGATAAGGAAACCAAACTAAGTGCTTCAAAAAGAGGGGGCACTGGGTAAGACTACCTGGGTTCAAATCCTGGCTCCATCACTTCTAAGCTGGGTGATCTCTTGTCTTGGTGCCCCACATGAGTAGCTAGCTTATGGGATTGTGGGAAGTGAGAATTTACTGAGTCAGGTGAGACGATGCGTGTAAGTGCTCAACATCCTGCCTGGCACATGGAAAACACCCAGTCCTTGCTAGCTAGTACTCTCACTAAACGAGAGCTTGTCTGACACCATTTCACAGAGCGGCTCAGGAGGCGGTACTCAAATTCCCAAGCCTCAGGTGAAGCAATTTCCCCCCGAAGCATGTAGGGAAGGGTTCCCTCTTCCTTCACGAAGTCTCTTCTCCTGCTAGCCCTGGAGGCTGCCCCTTTTTGCCTGATAGAGGATCCTGGCTCGGAACAAGCAGTCAAGGGAACATGTCCACAGAGCCCATCTGACTTGGCCTTGTATTACCAAAGCCCAGGTTTTGGCTTGTGGCTATCGGGATGATTAATATGCATTTCAAATGGCGCAGTGTTTGAACGCTACCACTTTTATAAACGGATGAGGCAAGTATTTTTTTTTTTTTTTTCCCTGAAAACATTTTCTCTCTCCATCATTCGTTATGCCTGTCTCTTCCACTAGAAGCTCCGTGAGGGCAAAAACCTGGAACAATTAGTTCCTCAGTGGTATTCCCCAGTGCCTGGCACATAGCAGATTCTTAATAAAATTTTATGAACTAAATGAATGAATGAATGAATGAATTCAGGCATAGGTGATAAGTTTGGGTTCCTCATCAAGATCTCACTGGCAACTTACCTGTCTCTGTTCTTGCAAAACCAACCACTTTTAAAGGTCAGACAGAGGAAGGAACTACTTACTGTGCATCATATGTCCTGGGTACCATGTTTACTATATTCTGTCATTTAAAGGTCACAATCAATTATCATCATCTCTGTTTTACTGGTGAGAAAACTGAGGATCAGAGAACTTGACTGCCTTACTCACTGCCACACAGCCTATAAAGGGCAGGGATAAAATTTAAATTGGAGTCTGTTTGACCTCAAAGCCAACGCCTGTTCAAATGCCAGGAGGCCTTTCTTTGTCCTTCATAGCAGATCTAAACTTTCCTTCTTTTAACCTTTTCAATTAGTTATTTTTTTTCTCTCCCTCCTGTTGGATTATAAACTGCTTAAGGGCAAAGGCTGCATTTTATTCATCTCTGCATCCTCTATAGCAGGGGTCCCCAACCCCTGGGCCGCGGGCGACTGAAGCTTTGTCTGCCGATCCCCATCGCTCATCCCCATTATCCCTATCGCTCACATTACCGCCTGAACACCCCACCCTGCCCCGCCCCCTGGAAAAATTGTCTCCCACGAAACTGGTCCCTGGTGCCAAAAAGGTTGGGGACCGCTGCTCTACAGTACCTAGTGTGATGCTTGGAAGAAAGTAACTACCCATTCATATTTACTGGATGGAACTAAATTGAGTCTAGGATTACAAGGTGTAATAGAAAAGCTACATCAGTATGTGAGATGTGTCAAATAAGCACAATCCCGGAATGTCCACCTACCCCAGAGATGCTAAACTATGGGGCGCTGCTTACCTGTCTCTGTTCTTGACAGACAGGTTCTGCTCCACTCCTTCCATTAGGTTCCTGAAGCACTGGGCAAGGACCTCCTGCCTGGGGAGAGGTTGGCTGTTTATGAGACTTGCCCTCAGTTCACTGAAATACTGTTGGGAGACAGAACAAGTGTCAGAACTCTGGCTCCAATCTGGGGCCTGAGGAGAGCTGTAGGGGAGGGCTAGACCACCTCCAAAGTGCTCAGGGCTCCTAACCCTCAAAGGGGCTTTGGTCCAGGTCCCCTCTGAACTTTAAGCCTTTAGAGAAAACCAAAGCAACAGAGACATTCCTGAGTATAAACTGTATTATCCCTTCTCATAAAAACCTCTTCCTATAGTTGCTTTATGGTCACGGAACGGTTTAGGCTGATGGAGTCCTCGCCTCCTCTGTGGGGGACCAAGCACATAAAGGTCTTCCTGAGTCTCATCAACCACAGTCACAGAAAGGCTGAAAGAGGAAGGACCGCTTAGGCTGAGGGGAAGAACTGAACTAAAGACGCCCAAGGAGCACTTTGGGCGACCAAGTCCAGGGTCCCTCCTAAGGCCTCTTCGTCTTCGGTGGCTTCAGCGGACTACCGCTCAAACGACCCCAGGCTCTGCTCCGAGTCCGTGTCCCCTGAGTTAGGCTGGGTCTGTTCTGCTGAGGTGGGGTACTACAGGGACTTGCTTAGCTCTGGGAGAGCTTTCTGGCACTAAGAAAACACCCGTCACACCTGGTCACAAAGAACGGCACAGCCCTTTCTTCTCTGCTGGTGTCTGTGGGCTTTTACACACACAAACTCTTACGCTAAAAGCAGCTCCTAATCATTGCAAACAGCCTAATTTCAGCACAAAGACAACGTTCTGCCAGTCATGTGTTTATCCTTCCAAGCCCAAACAGCATGATATTTAATTTCCATCATACATTAAAACAGCTCACATCAAAAACAAACATAATTAATATGTAGTCAGACTAATACTTAAATACTATATATCAGAGGCATTACACTTAAACCACAATGTCTTCCCGAACAAGACTGGGAATGCACACAACTACTTATTTTTCCCTTTTATAATGATGCAGTGACTCACACCAAATAGAAAATTATTAGTTTTTCATCCCAAACCATGAAATATTGCCTCCATCAGTAAAGTATAATATTGTGATGTCATAAGCTTTTTCTAAACACTGAATTTGCCCTTATTCCCTCTCAATCATTTTAAAAGAACTGCTCTCTTTTATACAGCTTGGATTTAAATCACAATAACACTGAGGGAAGATGAATGACAGTGCTACTGAATGTGGCTAAAATTGGATACTTCAGCACAGGTGAATGATGAGACAGCTCTTCTCTTTTTGATATATTTTCTTCTTCTATTAGTTTCCTTCCAAGGCTGGGATTTCAGTTTGAATTCTAATGTATGCGGCTGCCTCTAATCTCACTGTCTTTTTCCCCAGTACTCTCTTATCGTATAGACAATTCATTCTCCCGAGCAGTAATGCACTGTTCCTACTGACTGCTGGGGAGACAGGGGTGGGTTCAAGGGGAAGCTGGAGAACTTGGGAGGCAGCCCAGAGTGGTGCGTGCACTTAAGGACTGGAGACTCGTGCTCCGGATGAAGGGTGCTGCCTCTGTGTTTGGCCCTGTGGGGCTACTGCTACCACTGAGGGCAGTGGGGATCCCACAAAGGAAAGGAGGCCTAGGAAGGGGCAAAAGGGGTTGTTGCCCACAATCTCCTGGAACAGGGAAGGGAGTGAGGGGGAGCTGGAAGCACTGCTGAGCAAACCTCCCGTCCAGTGCAGGGCTCCAGGTGCCAGAAAAGCTAGTGTGAGGCCTCTACTTAACTGAAGGAGATCTGAGGCCTCTGGGGAAGGGCCTTCTGGGGGAATACGGCCTTGTCCTGGGTGCTCAAGGTCCCAGCTCGAGCTCGGTTGGCTTCCCTGTCTTTGTCACAGCTTGGCCTGGTGTACAGCTGCTCCCTCTTCCCAGTGGTCGCCTCCTGTGGACCTTCCTGCAACTGCACTCACCTTCGCGTTGAGCAGGATGAGCCCCAGGAGAGGCCTGGATACTGACCACTGGTTCCGACAGTCTTCAAAGACAATGGTATTCATGAGGACAGACATCATCTAGAAGACAGAGTCACAGGAGACACTGATGCCCTGGCTCAGAGTTCCCCCCAATCCCAGGCCTTCTATGCGCTCACCTTCTATCCCCACATCTTGCCATCAGACATGAAGGTGCTTCCTGGACAAAAAAACAGCTTTGACTCTGGAAGCCTATGATGCTGCCATAGGAACTCTTGGCAAAGACTCTCAGCTCCCTGAGGAAGAGTTCCCACCACCAAAACCTCTGGTGAGAACCTTCTGGGTGGGCAGAAGTCAGAGGCCACAGAGCCAAGAGGATCAGTCCCTGCCTCTCAACCCTGATGTGCTTTCCTCTATACTAGGTCACCAGGCAAAAGCCCAGCTCACCTTTCTTCCTGCCTCTCATTTCACCAAAGACGTCAAGCTATGGAGGGGAAAAATCTCTCCATGACTCCTCTCAGACAACAGGGAGAAATGGGGCACATGCCAGGTAACGCTGGAAGTCAAGTTTCCTGCTGGCTCAGGCTGTTAAAAAGTCTTCTCATTCATTCCTCATACACTAATTCACTCATTTACTCACTTCACTCTTACATTTCATACTCATCCATTTTCTTAAGTTCCAATTCTGCAAGACACCTGGGAGGCGGTAAGAGAACACAGGCATCTACCACAACCTCCATCCTTGAGGAGCTAAAAACTCCCTGGGGCAGACTACTCCGCACAGAGACAAGGGGCACTAAGGCTGGGCTAAGTTGCTGTGGGCATGCAGTGGAAAGAGGGATGCTTCTGGGTCCCTGAGAATCAGGGAAGGCTTCACAGAGAAGGTCATGTTTACGGAGTTCACCATAAATGTGTTCTAAGCAGAGACAGCAGCAAAAAAGGAGGTTGGGAAAGAACACAGTGGGTTCTACAGTGGTGAGGAATGCAGTGTGGCAGAAGAGAGGCGGGCCAGAAGCAAGACCCCAGTGTAGGCTGGAAGACCGCGATGAAGAATCTGGCAGTGGGAGCCAATGATGGGTTTGCAGCAAAAGAGAGACATGCTCCGATTTGTACTTAAGAAAGCTCTCTCTGGGGACATTTGGAACGTGTACTGTGCAGGTGACAGTCAAGGAGGGAGACCAGAGATGAGGCTGCTGCAACAGTCCAGGCAAAGAGCAGTGAAGCAAGCAAGCTGTGGCCATCCATATGAGCTGATGCTACAGTTTCTGCTTCTTGGACTCTTTACCTCCCATCTCTAGCCCTTCCTGTTTTCACCGCTTCAGAGCTCCTTTCCTCAAAGGAGGGCAGGGGAAAATGGCAATTATGTGGCAAAGTCTACTACACACACCGCCCTGACTAGGCTTTGGTGACATGTGGCTTTGTCCTCTGGCATTTTTGCAATCCAATTTACCCTGTGTTCTCAGGCAAGTCACTGAACCTTTCTCTCTGTGTCTCAGTTTCATTAGCTATAAAGAGGGAAATGATAACCCAGTACCAAGGAAGCTCAGAGAATCAAATGAGACGGTGGATATAAAAAGTGCTTCAAAAAGTGTTATAAACATTTAAGGTATATAAAAGCAACAGTAATGCGCTTAAACATCTGCCATTTCACACATCATCATCATCCTAACAGTTAGGCTGGTTGCAAATGAAATCTGCCAATACACATTTACTGTATGTCCAGTGTCTCTGGGGAGAAACTAGGTCTTAAGCCTGGCATGTTGAACATCATTTGCAGATCACATGTTTCCATGTACAATTTAACAAGCCACCCAAAGTCATAGAGCCACAAATTAAATTAGTCTGACAAGCAAAACTAACAGATCCACGGAGACAGCCTAAAATATTATGGGTTTCACAATCTGAAGGCAGAATGGATATTTTAATGGAAAAGATTAAAGTTAGAGGCACCAAAGTCCTCCACTAACTGACAAAGCATGCTGAAGTGACGTGCCAATTACTTTATACGGTCCTCTCGTGGATTCATTTGTCTGAATGCATGTATTTATGTCTGTAATAAGTAAGGGGATGTTTGAATAAAATACTTTTCTAAAAATAAAGTTGGCTAAAATGGATGATTTTTTTTTTTCTCTTTTACTCTTCCAGAAAAATGGAAATTAGTGAGCAAATCCGCTCAAAGGGTACTGATGTGGCAACTCATTTCCAGAGTTCTTATTTCTAATACACCTAGAGGATATGGGGAAACAGTTCAATCAGTGTGGCAAGCCCCTTTGGAGAAAGGCCCCCCCATATGGAAGAATACTGGGTGAAATGCCTAAGTACAGAATCCTGTTGCAGGGAATGTGAAATCTCTGGTGGTTATCGATGCGAACAAGTCAAGACTGAAAGGAGAGAGCCCTTGGCGACTCTGCAGTGGCCCACCCCAGCCTGCACTGAGTCACAAAGCGCCATCAGCGTTCAGTATAAGGAATGCTGCATGAGCGGGGCCCCCACTCCCCCAACCTCTGCTCACTTCCTGCACTGTTACAGGCATGGCTGGAATGGCCATTTCTAATTTGCCCAACCCAGGCTACAGTTTCCAGAGCCTACGTCCAAGAAACACACACATTATCCACTGTATTATCCTAAGCAGTTATTCTGCCCAACCAGGGAATGGACCACTTGGGAAGGGGAGTCGTGAGGCTTAGTCCACTTAGGAAAACCAGACACCACACTGTCTCAGGTGGTGCTTCCTTGTTCTCCTTCCTCCTTCCCAAAGGGCTTTGGCATGAGTTTGTAGAAAATTTCTCTCAGTGAAGCAAAACCAACATGGTTTGACAGGGACAGACTTTGGAGACAGGCAGAACTAAGGCCAAATCTGGCCCTGCCACTTACGTAACCTGGGATGCTGGGCAAGTTGTTTCACTTCTCTGAACCTTTATTTCTTTACATATAAAATGAAGGATTATGGCAACTACTTTGAAGGGCTGCTGTGAGGACTGACTTCTTCCACAGGCACTCAAATCGTTACCAGCGTTCCTTTACTCCAACTATGGTTACCCTGCCTGATCTGGCCCAGTGGAATCTCATGGCTCCAGGAAGCACCCCATTTCATGTCTTGCTTATGGACAGATAAACGAGATTATATTCTCACTATCAGCTACCCTCATTGGGAGTTGCAATAAGCAAACCAACAAACAAGCAAAAAAACCCTAAAATAGAAAACAGTCCAAAAATCAGTCCTATTTGGTCTGGCACATGTATTAGTATGGATTTTGAATGACAGTGTTTCTGTTGTTCTGAAATCTTGTAATCTTCTAAATAAAACACGAAGCTACGCTACAAATATCTGATCTGGAAAGATAAGACAAAGCAATGTTGTGCTACATGGGTCTCTGTTTGCTCCTCAGCTCCTCTCCTATGTTTCTACCCTAAAATGGCATGTAAAGCACAAGCACAAAGCACAGTGGACTTTCCTACTCAAATATGCTGGGTCACTCTTCCCCTACAGCAAGGTGGTAACTACATGCTCTCACTTCAGATGCTTCCTGTTCTATCTTCTGCCTGTGTAGAATAAGCAAAGATGTGGTTTGTGCTGGATGCTTTACTGCTACACGGTGAGTATGTACTCTTTCTAAGGAGGCTGGAGGCTCAATGGGTCTAGAAGCTGAGTGAAGAAGGATGGCTGGAGAGGTGTGGCTTGAGTGCGTACAGGGTGATGACTGCAGTGGGGTGGGGTCGGGAGACTGGTCTGCAAACTTCTGCGGGGCTGGGACCATGGGGGACTTTTCTCTGTATCCCTAGTGCCTAGTATGGCATCTGGCACCGATCAGAGGCTCAGGAAATAGCTACTGGAAGACAGAATGAATACATAAATGAATAAATGAATGAATGAATGAATGGGAAAGGAGGAGTGAAATATCAACTAAAGTATAAAGAGCTAAAGAGCCGAAAGGGGATTGTACAGAAAACAGAGAAGTTCTGGCCTCATTCTATGGCTAAAACCTGAAATGGGTAAATATGTAAATTAATACATTGTTCATTTCCAAGGATCTTGCTTTTGTGTGCAGATCCTGAGAACTCTTCTAAGCCACTGTTGCCTCTCTAGCCAGCAGCTGCCGGGAAGAGCTCTCTAGGGCCTTTCAGGTCACCAGGCCAAAGGCTGAGGCACCATCTTTTCTAATGACAAGCACTTCCACCTAAGAGTAAGCTGTGCCTGAGTTTTCTCACTGCCCAGCAGGAAAAGATACGTTTACGGAGAGCCCTTGGGTGCTCAGCACTCTGTTAGGCACACACTGTCTGTAACTCTCAGCTAAGCCTGAGGTAGATATTATCCCCATTTCATAGACTAGGGATCTGAAGTCCTGAGCAAGTCAGTCACTTGCTCAAGGCATCACAGCTATCAGCTACCACCATGTGAAGTGGAACCAGGACATGTGCACAGGTCCGCCTGAGTCCGGAGGCTGTTGCCTGCCACCCTCAGGCTGCCTGTGGGTGAGGACCAGGACTGCCGCCGTGGTGGTCGCGGCAGTGTGTCTGGCCCCCACTGTAGCCTTCTAGCGGATTCATGGTGTGAAAGGAAAGGCTCGTTTCCGGGCGTGGCTCATTCTTCCACCTTCAGTGAGCCTCCCAGCTATGCTGCCCATGTGTATCTCCTCTGTTCGGCCACTCTGCCACCTGATCGAGAGTCGGGCAGCTACTGAAATCCCTGTGATTGGAATCCAGGGCAGAGGTTCCTGGTGAGTTCGCAGCAGACCTTCTTGCCTCCCACCTAGAGCTTTTATAAATTTGGTTAACATATTTTCAGCCTCTCAAGATGAACAGCAGTAGACATAATTAATAGATTGTCTCTGGAACATGGTCCAATGAACCACTGGTTTCCCTCCCACCAAAAGTATATGGCAATTTAAATTAACATCATAGAAAACATTAGTTAATTAAGCTAATTTTCTTCGAGTTACAATACTCCCTATAAAGTGAGCACTTTTCATTGTTAATGTTCTTCGAACATATTGATTAAAAAAACTAAAAAATACTCCACAAAGTCTAAGAAATAGGTGAAAAAAAATTCCAACTCCTCCCTCCTGCTCCCCATCTGATTCAGAAAGACAAAACTGAAACTGAAGTGATGATATGAACTCTGATCTATGGGGATCAAATCCTTAACATGTTTAGGGAACTTCAGCTCTTCCCTCTCTATCCTGGTCTCTTTGCTCAGGGCTGAATGACCTTTTAGTTACACTGCAACTTTGCTCCCTGTTGACCAGGGAAATGGAAAATGGGAATGGGGCAAGAGCAATCTGTCTTCTCCAAAAGGTGGTGGAAGGAGGGGCTGAGAAGGAGGCTTTGGTTTATATAGAAGAAGGATGGACCAAAGAAGAGATGAGAGACCAAAGACAAAGCGTCCCTGTGCCTAGATCCAGACAGAGGTGGGGAGAGGAGGACAAAGCAAAGATGATCAGGGCTGTGCCCAAGAGGGTGTGTCTGTGGAATGGGGTGCCTTAATCTGCTTGGTGGGGGCCCTTAATGAGAAAAGGGGGTAGGATACACAATTATATGTACTGCTGACCAAGCTCGATTGCCTGTGATTTTGATGCAATGAGTTGCTGATGTTTTGAGAACAACCGATAAATGCACCAAACACTTGAGAGATGCTTCTGAGTCTCAAGAACCCTCTGGCACCTGTAACTGGCTTTTCAGAAGGCCAGTTAGGAGAGGAGGAGGAAGGTTGGCCCTAGCAACAGCAATAAAAACAACAAAACAAAAACGATAGTGTAGTAGAACCTGAAAAAGCAGAGAAACCTTCTACCCATCTCCACAGCAATTTCTCCAGAGCCCCATGCCCTGGTTGAAGATCTACGATCTGGAAGAATCTGAATGCTGCCAAAGGAGGAAAAGCTTCCAGATTTTCAGTGCTTGTGGAAGTAAGCGAGTTGCTGTCATTACCAAGCGCTGTTCTTAGGCCATGTGCATAGCAGATATTGAAATGTGATCCTCCTCAAATTAGATACTGGTCATCTTTAGGGAAAAGGAATCAATTGTTTCTTTGTCTGCTGTCTAGCAACGTGATATTAGTGGAATGTTATGAAAAATGAAAGTAATGGACAGATAAGCAAATATTTTTCTGCCTGGACTAAGCCCCACCACCTAAGTTATATTAAATCTTTTAATATCTGTACATATTAAGCACATTCCTAAGTTCTCATAGTGTCTTTGCAGTCTCATAACAGAAGCAACTATTTAGCACTTTAAATGAAAAAAAAAAATCAAATGAAATGCATGAGGCGAGCCTCTTTTTAGAAGAAACAAGATTGCAATCAATTACAGGTGACCCATTCTCCTCTGAAAAATCATTTGGGAGTCCTGCCTCTTGGCCTTTGTACAATGCTAACTTTGCTTTAAAAAAAACCCAAAAAACAAAAAACGGCAAAAAAACTTCTTACCAATAAAGGTACTGCAGGACTGGTTAACTCAGCTGGCTTTGGTCATACATTAGCATTGCACGGTTCCACATCTAAACTAAGGGCACCCTCCTCTTCCACCCACTCCTTACAAAAAGTTAAGGGAGAAAAAGTTTTCCTCCAAGTGATAAATTGCCTAGAATATTTAAAAACCCTTCCATCCACTGTAAAATCTAAGGAAATACACAACCTAGTTTTGCTGTTGTTTCAATTTTCTCCATTACCAACATTACCCCTAGTTCTCAAAACATTCATTTTAATCATAGTTTATTGGGGAAAGAATTACCTGCCAGTCTCATAGCTTATCATAAAGAAGATAAAGTTGGAATGAAACTTCAGAATTAATTAATTGAGAGTCCTGCATGTGATGTGTCTATTCTGAATGTTACAGTGCACATCACAATGAAAACAGTTTTATTTTCCATGGTTGAAATAAATTACAATAAATAATTCATTTCAATGGCAGAGATGTACTGGAAAGCAGTAGCAACAAAATTGACTGCACTACACTGTGAGTCTCATTCTTGAATCTTCATTATCCACTTGAAACTTTTTACGAGTAGTAACTCATATTTCAAGTGGCTGCACATCTCATAAAGCAGCTTGCTGCATTAAAAGAAAACCAGAAAACCTGGGGCACTGGGAGGCTGAAGGATTTGCCACTCAGCACTATTTGGGAAACTCTTTCTCACTCTTCTCTGGCCAAAAACAAACGGAACAGTTTTCGAGTTGATGTAAAAATTAACCATCCCTTGTCAAAAACATTATCTAAATTTCCTCTAGGTAGGAATGTTGGGAAAACTTGTATGTAAAGGAATGGCTTTCAACTCCAAAGCCATTTTCCTCTCATTTTTTTCAAGTGATACTGTTATTTCTAGTTCATGGTATACTGCCCAAATGACTGACATACAATCAGGTTCTAGAACCTCAAATGTCCTACACTAGCCTCTGGGGGTCCCCAAATTAGAAAACGTGTGTAAGCTCAAGAGAGACTAACAAAGGCATATGTGCTACGTTTTCTGTCTAAAAAACATCAGCCTATCTACACAGGATAGCTAATATTTAACTTGAATCTTAAAAGACACATATAGCATCACTGGGAAAGGATACACTAGGAAGAGAAAATAAAATGAGAAAAGGCACAGGGGACAGGGCTTGGCATATGTGAGGAATAATCAGCCTCTGTATAGGAGGCTTTTGAGAGAGACCTTCTTCTGAGTGGAAAGGAGTAGAGCTGAGGGTGAGGAGAAGACTGGGCTGAGACCAGGCTATAAAAGGTCTTTCATGTCAGGCTGAATGCAGAAATGAGTTTGGGCCAGTACACAAAGGGTAGCCTTCAAAGGACTTCCGAATAATGATGAGATCAGTGATTTAGAACAAAACTTATGGGAAACTGCAGAATGGCAATGACAGGTAGGTACTGGAGACAAGGCAACTTGTTTAGGTACTACTGCACAAGTCCAGAGGAGAAACGATGAGGGCCTCCGCAAGGCTGTGGTAGCAGAGACAGAGAGAAATGGTCAGAATCCTTGACTGCGTATCCCATTTTCTTCCCAGTTAAAGAAATCTTTCTAAGAACTACAACCTGATACTGAAGCTACAGGTAAATTCAGAGCTTTAAGAACATGGCCTCAACTTCAAGACTGCCAACGAGAGAAGGGGCTGGAAGGCTAGGCGGTCCCAGCAGTGCTGCATGTGGCGGAGGGCGGCTGCCGTCTAGCAGGCCCACAGTCCGACAGTGAGCTCGGGGGATAAGGAGCGGCGAAATGAACCCCACCCAGTGTACATATACATGCATGACAGAGACGACTACAAGCACATGTTTATATTAAATATTCAGTGATAAAGTAAACTCTAACTGAGGCCATTCAAAATCAAGGAAGGGAGCGGGAAACAGCATGCTACTTTATTGAACAGTCATCACAACATTTCCCAATGAATATCATATTTCACAACAGAACAACATAAGGCATAATGGCATGAGGGCATCTCATGCGGTCCTCAGAGCAGAGTGCAATGAATATTGTATTTCATAATAAACATATTATCCTTACAGTAGGAGGTTCAAAGTTTCATTGCCTATCATCTGTCACTATATTCTCCCTGACTTCCCGAAGGGATTTGGTTAGATGGACCTAAAAATCTTCATAGCCAACAGAGGAGGATTATTTTACTTATCGTGTTCGAATGATTTTGTGTGAGGAGAAAAAAATAGTTTTTGGAAAATTCTCTCGGCCCTCAGAAGCACTTTCCATTACAGATCAGTCTCGAGTTTAACGTTTAAACCACAGAGGATGGCATGCTGCCTTTCAGATTTGAGCGTTTTTATTTATAGTTGTCTAAATGGCATAGAGTGCTGGCCAAGCGGTTGGGGAGATGATTCAAAGATGTTACTGAGATTTGGAAGCTCTTTCACCCTAATCATTACATAGGGAGCCTAAGGAATGATAGTGACTGAAAGTGCTGGGAATAGAACCTCGTTCCTTGATTTATTCAGACTTTACTGCCACCTACTTTGTGCCAGGCTCTGTGTTAGACCCTGAGGACATACCGATGAATGAGGCACAGTCCCAGCCCTCAAAGAACTCAAGTAGGGGAGGCAATACACTGTTTACATGGCAACACACTCTAGCAAGTGCCACAAACAGAAGCCTGTACAGGTGGCTCTGAGAGACCACAAGAGGCTGACTAACTCTGCCTAGGTGTGGGGGGCAGGCAGGGAAGGCTTCACAGGTGACACCTGGATCTGTTGTAGAGAACAAGCAAAGTCTGACAG
Source organism: Balaenoptera physalus (assembly GCF_965194825.1). Classification (NCBI taxonomy): domain Eukaryota; kingdom Metazoa; phylum Chordata; class Mammalia; order Artiodactyla; family Balaenopteridae; genus Balaenoptera; species Balaenoptera physalus. The sequence goes on from NC_138890.1 coordinate 27,397,349, forward strand.
TAGTAAGGCAGGAAGAGGAGCAAGCAGGTGCCAGGGTTTGGAGAAGTGTCCGGGGAATGACGAGCGGCTTTGTGGGACCTGAGAGGGTGCGTGGGGAGTGGTGGTGGCGGAGGAGGCTGATTAGGTAGGCAGAGGCCCCGTCTTGTGAAGGGCCTACTACTGCGTGCTAGAGAATGTGGGCTTTATCTTGGAGGAAATGGGGTACCATTTCAGTTGGATGACTTCGTTTGGGCAGTGCCGTGGAAGGGCGAACGACTGGTATAACCATCCTCCACAGGGTCTGACCCTTTAGGAGGCTGAGCCATCTGAGTTCTCCCAAGAAGATGCAGCTTTTTTCCTGTTTCTAGGATTCGGAGGCCGCAGACACAGGTTACTTGCTTGGCTTCTGTGCCTCAGTCAGGACATATCTTGGGCCCTGTGTTGCTGGCTCTGTTGCCAGTACCCTGAGAAATGGCACTGCCATTACTTCCCTTGGCCCACAGCACATAACTTAATAGTGTCCTCTGTCAGGAATGGTTCTCTTTGTCAGGAAGCTTTTTATTGATGTTCAACCTTCATTTTCCCTTTCTTAGTATTATCCCATTACGCCAATACTCCATTGTGCCATGCTAAGTAATTCCCTTTCCTCCTTGGCGTTTACATCTTCCAAGTATTTATAGACTTATCAAATGCCCCATTTAGTTGTCACTTAGGCAGGCTATACATATTTAGCTTCTTTAATCTGGCCCCATAAGCCAGCCCTTCCATTCTCCTAAATCACTTGAGTTATTTTTCTCCAGGTTTCTGTCAATTTGTTTCCAGCCTCTCAGTAATGCAGGGGGCTCAGGAGAAAGATGGGCTTGGGGAGGGAGGGCTTGCTCCTTCTGTGGGAATAAGAAGAGGCCATCATTTGCTGAGGGTGGAACTTCTCTCTTAAAGTACAGATTCCAAAACAGGCCAGGCTGCTAGAGAAGCTCTAAAGCCCTCTTGTTATCTACTTGTTTCACCTGCACATATTTCAAGTCAATAATGTTCTATTATCAACTCTTACGTGCTAGGTGCGCACACGTAACACATCCGTGATGAGTACCTACTATGGGTCAGGTACTGTGCTAGGGACTTCTCCTTCTTTCTTTTCTCCCTCCCTCTGCATTTTTTTGGACTTATTCTTTGCTCAAAGAATTACTGAACTCCTACTATGTGTCAGGCACTGTGGTATAGAATTGAATAAAATGTGGTCCCTGTGGCCTAAAAGAGCTCATGCAGCCTAAGTATTTATTAATCTCTTATTGCGCACCCATCAAGTTGTTTCCTTCCAATCTTAAGGGTCTCAGAGAAATCATCCCTAAATGCACTTAACTCTAATTGACGCTTTTAGTTCCCTGAGTGGAACTTCTTTGTCCCATCTAAAATGAGATGCCACATTAAGTATGGGCATTAACACAGAGCTCTTGCTTAGTGTTTTCTTTCTGGTGGGTCTCTTTGGGGCCTAAGAGATTTCTCTTCAGGACTTGAGCTTCCCATCGCTCCTTCTTAGCATTCTATGTTCACGTGACCTCAACTAAACATGCACTTGAATGTTTTTCTTTTCCATGATACCAATGTTCCACGTTATGGGGTAACTGGCTGAGGGAGTGATGGAATGGGAGACATCTAGGTCTTGGCTAGTCTTGGGGAGTCTGGGCATGAGACCACAGGAGGGAGTAGTTCAGCCACCTGATCCCAGGGGCCAGTTCAAGTAAGGTAAAGAACTCCCCCTGTTGAAGGGCTGCTATCCTCAAAGAGGTGAGGTAACTATTCCAAGGACACAGGAAGTAGCATAACTGGTATGCCAAAACCAGGTATGTTGACTGTAAAATCTGTCAGCTCTGATTGTTGTAAAGTAGAAAGTCCTCCACAAATAGAGAATTTGCAATTAAACAACTATGAAAGGAGGACAGAATTTCATCAGTCTGAAAGCACTTACGTCTGTATTTTCCTAAGCATGACAAGGGATACAGAATTAACATGCAAGAGTTCTTCTGGGTTGCAAAGCATACAAAGCAGCATTAACTCATGAAAGGTCAGAGGATGAGGGAACCTTTACCTTGTTCTTCAAGTAGTGATTAGATTGCAACCAAATAAGAAGTCTTCCTTAACACACTATGTAAGCTCACAGCTGCACGAATGGCTACTGCTAGTTAAAATTTCCAAGGGTCAAGACAAATGAATATGAAGGTGGAAGTCACATCTCCAGTACATTAATATACTTTGGGAAAATTTCACATAATTTACCCTTCAAGTACTATGTGAAAAATCAGTAATAACTGTGAAATGAATAAATCATGCCATCATTAAACCAACCCTCACTTTATCCTGTGCCATTCTTTCAAGAAACTCAAAGAGCTTCTTATACCATCCACAGTGCCACTCAGAGAAATGAAGGCAGGGGAACCCTGTCATTTATCTTGCTGTCTCCCTTGAATAGGGGTGAACAGATAAGAAGAAATGCCAGGAAGGAAGGGTAGGTTAAGGCCCTGGGAAGCCTTGGTATGGTAAAATCTAGAGACAAGAAAACTGTAAAATCTAGAGACAAGAAAGCCTTAGTTATATTCTAGGCACTGCTATTTAGTGGCTCTGTGTCTTCGGGCAAGTTATTTCGTCCCTCTGAACCTCTGCATACTTTACCCATACAGGTACTGTGGGATTAAATGTGTTGATGTACCCATACTCTCAAGTTAAAAAAATATTCACATTGGCCCTGTCTACCCATCAGGGTTTTTGTGAGAGTCAGAAGAGACATAAGGTATGAAGACATTATACAAATGGAAAGAGTTATGGCGTTTATTTTCATTCTTGCCATTGCAAGGTAATGCCTGGAGTATGCAGGAAGAATAAGTGAGAAAAAGTCAGTTTGGGCCCAAGAATAAAATCACACCATGCCCCATCCAGTCCAGTGAGTGAGCGTGATATTAAGAATGCTTGTCACAGAAAGAACTCTAAGAAAGGCAGAACACATGGATGGGACCAGGTAGACGTAAGTAATCTGGCTGAAGCCATGGCAGAATCAAATCATCTTGTGAAATGAAGTCTTGGGCCTGGGATTTCCTGGACAGGATACTTTTCTCACATTTATAATTATGAACAGCAGGGATATGGACAAGGACAGGGACATTAAAAAGTGGTACCTGCATACTGTTTTCCAAAGTGAAGGCTACTGTTACACATTTATTGAATACCTTCTCTGGGCTAGGTGAGTCTATACTCATTGGTTCACTTTGTCCTCACAGCTTCCCTGAGTCAAGAATCCTTTGGCTATGAGGACAGCAACTATCGCAGACAAAACGTAGGCCTCAAAGGGGTGACCCCTACACTAGGCAGCATGGTCAGGCCTCTCAAGGGCTTAGAACCAGGGACAAGAACGCTGGTGGGATCCTTCTCAGTCTCTCTCTGTGGGCCTGCCTGGTCTCTCGAGATCCTTTTAGCATGTCTGCTGCTCTTTTCTCTCGCCGCAGACTGGCTACTTCTCTGAGCGTATGGCAGGGAATGGCTGCCCCATGGCTCTTGATTTTTCAAGTCTTCAATTCAGACGAGGCTGACCAGTATCTTTTAAATGCTCGTTTCTAAATCCAGGGAAGGAAAGCCAGCTTAGGTCAAGTGTTTACCTCTTGTCCAATCAGTTCTCAAAGAAAGGGGCCCCTGGCTCAATCAAGGACTTATGAATGAATGAATGGTATGCGTCTCCCCTTGCTTATCCTCCATCCCTCCCAATCCTGTTTCTAGCCCATTTAAAAGTTGTACTGTATTTTGGTTAAGAGCATGGGTTCTGCTACTTATTAGCTGTATGGTATTGGGTGAGTTACTATCTTACTAGAGCTGCAATTACAGTATTTTGATCATAAAATGGAGATAAAAATATCTGCCCCACAGAGTAGTGAGACTTAAATAGAAATACATATATATATATGTACACACACACACACACACACACACACACACTGGAATTTATTTGTGTGCTAGGGACTTCTCCCCTATTCTAACAGAGAGAAAGCTCTGTTAGCTCTGTCAGTGATGGTGGGAGCCACAGGGCTTTTCTATACCAGCTGGCAAAGCCACCTCCCTCTCCCTTGCCCATTGCCCATGTCTGTGTACATATATATAAAGCACTTAGCACACAAGCCTAGCATATAATAATTATTTCTACTTCTTTTTCATCATTATCATTCATCATCAAAATTCTGTTTGAACCTGAGATCGCCCTTTTGTAGTGACTTTTTAGGTCCTAGCAACCCTACAGTAAATAAGGCTTCTGTTACAGGACGGAGGAAAAGTCTAGATCTTTAAGAAGGAGGTGTAAAGCTTCTTCCACTTTGGAGTGTAAGGATGTGGAAATACTCCTAAGCCAATCTTTTCTGGTCAAGGTAGTCTGCTCCTCTGTGACACCCATGCAAGTTTAGGGTCCTTCTGGTGAGCCCTGGGCTGGCTTGGATGTGACACAGGAAGGTGGTCTCAGGTGTCATCTTCACATGTCACCGAAACACTGCTCAGAGTAGAAAGACTGAACTCGTGTTAAAACTTGGGAGTGCAAATGAAATCCCAAATGCCTTCCATTTGTGAAATATGGATAAATGCTACTATCTGCGCTGTGTTAGCATGAAAAAGGCAGATGTCATCTGCTATGCTTTTTCTGAGAATTCTTAAAAGAACAAAAACAAAAATCACTGAGAGTCAGCAGAAAAAAAATCGTCCTTTTAGAAGACAGATTGTTAAACACGTTCCCAGAGTTGGTGTCAGTCTTTTATCTATGGATTCGAAATTTTCCTTGCAGAGGCTTTAAAAAAGAACGCACGTAAGTGAACTCTTTTTACCCGTAATTTATAACGATAGCTAACTGCGCCAATCACTATTAATGAAGAGGCTAAAAACCATCTTGTTGCCATTTGCCATACCGGGCGAGAGACTGTTATAAAGCACGCCTAATTATCATTGGGCTAAACCTGTGTAAAACCGTGCGTTTTTTTCCTTATGAAATGCTCTTTATCTGCTTTACATGAGTGCGAAGGAAAAGGTATGGCTGTTGTTTTTTACTACTCCTTTGCTATTCTGAGAACATTTGCTGCAGAGTAATAGCAAAACTGACTGTGCTAAACTGTAGATAAAAGAACAATGACGGATTGCAGTCACTTTAATTCATAAAGAAAACATTTGGAGCCCCTGGGAATGCCAAATCAAGCCACTGGCACCCAGTGACTCTATGTTAAGTCGCAAACTACATCATATTTTTTAGTTTAAACACAAAGGCTAATGGACATCTAACTTATTTATTTCAAATTCTTCTTTATGAAGCTGGCTCTTTTTTTTTAGCTCCTTGGAAAACATTATAATTCCCCTATTCTATAAACACACAAATATAATTGTAAAATGACATCATTCTGTTTTCATTTAATTACCCCTGAAATGCTTTCTATTTAATATTCATTACTCAAAAGCTAATTTAAAAGAGAAAGAGATGCGACTTATTCAAAAAGATGTACTGTCATTCATAGCAATAGTTATCTAATATACAGAAGTTAATAAAGCAGATTAATCTACAAGTCCCTTTAAGCCATTCTTGAGTTTTGAACAACTGCCTCTTTGACCTTTCACCTTCATGCTGTGCACCAGTAGCAGGTGCCAGCTGTACAGAAATTATGGCTGCGCATTTGAACGCAAAATCTTTTCTTACTTTGCTTCTGACCAGCAGCTGACCCTGTAGGAGTGATTGTTTCTGGTGCCGGCCTAAAGGCTACATAAACCAGTAGCAGATAAACAAAAGGCTACATATACCAGCTGCCTCGCCTAAGGGTACCATCCTAGGCTGACACCTCCACTCCTTCTCCAGCGTCCCAAATTGCTCCTTGTTTGTTTCCATACATGCATTTCATCCTTGTTATTTTGTGCAAGGGGTGGGTATAGGAGAAAACCCCCAAAACAACAACAACAACAAAACCCATCCCTTCCCTCGACTTTTGAGTATTCCATATCAAACTGTGCCATTATGATGCTAATCCAGGTCTGATTTAGCAACTTTAATAAGAGGCTAAACCCTCTTATAACTAGATAATAAAATTTTATTATGTATTTTAATATTAAAAGTCTTAAAATCAAACTCTTCAAATCATATACTGGTACAGAACTAAGGTACTTAAATATCACAGCCCCAGAAAATGGGAGCCCGAAAAAGCAAATTGTGGCTAATTTTTCATTCTCAGAAATGTAAACATGGAATTCCTATGTGGTAGCAGTGAAAGCTCCAACACTCTTAATTATGTGCAGGGAAGAATGAATCTATTCAAGTATGAAGCACACTGTACCATTTCCAGCAACAGCATGAGATGGTTTTGACAGTTATTTCTTGGATACAAATTACACAAGTACAAAAACAATCCCCATAATGATTAAATGCAGTTATGTACATAGGAGAATACCAGTGCAAATGGTAACATATTTAAATGGTTTTCCTTCATTAAAAAAATTATATATGATATTAAACCATCAATCACTGCTGAGGCACAGGAGTTTAAATGTATTGTCACCGGTTGAAATAAATGACTTGGAGACTGAAATCTGGCTCACTCAATATGGTGTCTTTGCTGTTGCTTAGTCACCTAACTCTCTGCTGGTTTGGGCTACATCTGGTGGATTCCATCCCTTTCAATTAATAAGGCAAGTTACGCTATCAATGGATTACATCTTTAAACTGTGCTTAGAGGTAGAAAAACACATGTCCCAGTGGAAAAAACAAACAAACAAACAGACAAAAAAAAAACCTCACCACAAACCTTCTCTGTTCTGTTACCATTTGAAACAATATTTGAAGTACTTATTTCTTTCTTCGTCCATGTTTAGAATAAAATTTTCTTATGGAATTTCAGCAGGGTTATTATATAGTATATGACGATATAATCTTATCTTGGCATTACCATTTATTTTATTATGTATTAGTCTATGACCATGTTAGATTTGATACCTAAAGTCACTGCCTGTAGATTGCACTTTTAAAAATTAATTTTTTTGGTTTGTTTTGCAGACATTCATTGACCATCACAAGGTTTCAGGCTCTGCTAGGTGCTGGGACAAGTATCAAGATGGAGGTGATCTTTGGGGAAAAAAAGGTACGTGTAAAGATAGGTGATAGGGTTATAACACTAATTTCATGATTTATAAATCAAGAATAGGTTTGTTTTAAAAGGGTTTTGTTCTAAAATACCATTTTTTGTTACAGTTGAAACAGTCATTCAACAAATATCTCTATAACAAGAATGAAATCAAAATGGCAAAGATATGGAATATAACAAAGGATTTGGACAAGAATCATCCTTCTAAAGATGGACAAATGATTTTATTATATCACAGATAAAAGCCATTTTAATTAAAAATTAGTGTTTTTCCATTTTTAAAATTATATATTTTAACTTTCTAAACTGATCTTTAGGGGTGGTGGTCACACATTGATCGTTCTTAAGAGTTTTACTCCCTTTTGGACTTTTGTTACCTGGCTATTAACTAGATACTTTTGTGCAGCCCTGGTCCTCTTAGATACTCTGATTTGATCCTTAGTAATTAGATCTCACACACACACACACACACACACACACACAAACACACACACACTTGACCAAAGTGAACTTTATTTCTGCCTCAAACAAATCTTGTTATTATGAAAATTAAAAAAAAAATGTTTGGGAGATGTTAACTGAGTTTCATTGCCTGTTTACTGCACCCCTTCTGTATGCAAAGACACAACTCAAATGTGATAAAATGCCCTCTTTAAGTTTCATTAAAGACCTAAGTATAGAGTCATATGTAAAAGCAAAATAATGGCATCCTCCTAAAGCAACAAATTAAAAAAGTGTGCTTTAAGAATTATCAAAACATCAGAGACAAATAAAAATATCACTGTTGCAAGGCCACATGGGATGGCTAGGAGAAATGCAAGGGATCGTGCATTAAGAGATCTGAGTTCTGAAATTCTCTAAGAGTACAGAATACAAAGGCGGGAAACTGGTAACCAGACATACAGTGCTGACCTGCAGAGTATTTTTATTTTAAATTTTCAATCAGTGGCCAACATTTACAAAACTGGATTTCTGGCTTCTCTCCGGGGGGAAATCTCAATATATCTGGCAACACTGGGTCTTACCACCTTACAGGGCAACAATTAGCTGGAGCTCTTTGGAGGCTGCCCCCTTTAGACAGGGATGTATACTGAACACAGTTTGTCGTTCCTGTCTACCTCAGTCAAGCTTCCTACTTGGCTCTATAGGCACCTTAGTCTGTGGTACCTTACAGAATGAAAAGGAGAAGGAGAGGGATGCTCAAAGGAGTCAGATTCAGACTTGCCCATGTGAGAGGCCCTTGAGAAGGAACTTCAGTGGAGCTAATGGTACTCAGTAGTAGAAGCCTCTTTTAAAAAAGAGAAGCTGTTTACAATCAGAAAGAGGTAAAAAATGACATTCAACACTGATGAATCAGTGGTGAGAGTCAGGACAAAGCCTAGAGACGTGCAGGGTATGGGGGATGGATGCAAAGCACTTGTTGCTTCCCCAACTTCATTTCACAGCTGCCATATTGATTCTATCCTAGAAAAATCAGGTTAGAGTAAACCTCAAGAGCTACCTCAGAGGAATTAAAGGATAGTCACAAAGGAACATCATGAGACAGTTACACTATTAGACTCTGACCTTCTCAAGGATACAAGTCCTGCTAAATTTTATACCTTCAATGTTTGGCTACAGAATTAATGATTGGGTATGGGTGTAGAATAAGAGAGAGGAAGCTCTGTTAGCTCTGTCAGTGATGGTGGGAGCCACAGCACTTTTCTATACCAGCTGGCAAAGCAACCTCCCTCTCCCTTGCCCATTGCCTCTTTGGGTCACTGCCCATCTGTTTCATTCCGGCTGCAGCACAAAGTTGGGGTATAGGATGACTGCTCTAAATCATTCTACCTTAAGGATGGCCCCAGTGGGACTTATTGGAAGCTCAACTTGCCTCATTGTAAGTGCTCAAAACATACATACTACTTCAAATTAGCAGCCGCCAACAAATTATAGCTTTGTGGTTAAGCATGTGAACGCTGGAGCTAAACACATCAAGGTAAAATTTTAGTCTTTCCGCTTATGGACTACATGATCTTATTGACCACTCGTAACTTGGGAAAGTTACTTAATCTTTTTATGCCTTGGTTTCTGTATCTGTAAAATGGTGCTCATAATACTACAGCTTCACAGAGATACTGTGGTGATTAAATCAGATTAAATGCATATGTAAAAAGCTTAAGCTAGTGTCTGCAATATTTTGCCAGTATTATTTTTTTCCTAGAAATAAATACAAAGTACATACATATGTTGCTGTGAAGACGACCAAGACTGCAGCAGCATGTGCAAAAACACAATTCTATTATTCTTCTTTTTTACTTGCCATGTCTAATGACCTATCCCTGGCTTCCCTTTAAATCCATGTTATCCTCTGATCCAGTTGTGAATGTTCTTTCAGCATGTGTTTTTGACATCAATCTACTGCCATACTTTTGATAATAGCTGCAAATTAACCAGACTGAGCTAGTGGGTCATGAGCATACTTTCTATTTAGGGTTCACTAGAAATGTCTATAATAACATTAGAAAGTCTGGTTAATTTTTTTAAGAGCATAAGAGACATTAATATATTTCATCTGCTAAAGTGTTTCCCACTGTGAGAGTCTTGTTGAGGTTCTATAGGCCAAAATCTCAACATCAGTTAAATATGTGACTGCACTTTCTCCTACTTAGTACTATGGGATGGTGTCTTAAGTATGAAAGATGTCTTGTATAGTATGTCAAAATGTTGAGCAATATCCTTTCAATCTAAACACAGAAATGAAAAAAGAGCAGATGATTTCCCTTTTGCTGTAATTCACTTTGGGATGCATGTCACGAAGAGCACTATACAAAAGCAATTTTCATTGATTGACTGACTGATTGAGGAAAAGGGTGAATGTTCTTTCCAGCTTACGTCCCTACTGAAGTATGATTCTTATAACTCCTGACAGCTCTTCACAATTTGTAGTTAAATGTCAGGTTAGCTCAAAGTGGGAGGGAGGGGGAGAGAGAGCGAGGGAGAGAGAAATAATTATAATTAGAACTTTTTCTGGTTTTTAGTATAGCTCACTTGAGCCAAATAGTTAAATAGAAGAGGTTAAGATACATTAAAACCTAAATGTTCTAATTCCTCCATTCAGTGTATTTAAATTTTAGAGAACATAATTGCTAAAAATACCTTGTTAATAAGTTAATTGCATAATCTAATCAGTAATACTGACCATCACATAATTCTTTTTCTACTTCTATGGAAGTTGCTACTCTACCTAGAGCAAGTAGTTTTAATAAAAGTTCTGATTTAGAGAAGCATTCAGCCTCAGTGTCCTATTCTTATAATCTGAAAAAGAATGAGTCCCATCTTTGAAATGCCCTTCTACTCTTATAAAACACGCTCTTTCATCTACCTAATTTGGGTAGATCCTTCTTTCATTCTGTGATATAACTAAATGAATGCTGACCTTTGAGTTATAGATACAAACACTTAACATGACCAGGGATAAAACTGAAAACGTTTCGCGTAGAACTTTTATCTTCCAAATTACTATAGCAGATCAGTGCCTAATCACTGTTACTATTGGCCTGTTCTTAAAACTTTAGTTTATCTCTCTAATGACATAAAAACATGGGAACTTTTTTTTTTTTTGCTTAATATACGTAAACTGGGTTTTTCTCGGTTAAGTTAAAGCAATGCTGGTTAGACAATAATTCTTACTTAAAATAGATTCACTTAATTATAACAGATCTTCAAATGGATTAAATTTAATGCTTTGCAAATTTAGATTTGTTTGCAAAATATGGAAGATGGCTTACTTGGAGAATTTTTTAAAAACACTGACGATCTAAAGCCACATAGCAGGTCATAATAAACGCATTTTCAGGTGAGAGGCACTTAAAATATCTTATAGGAAAGGCTTCTACGAATGTCAGAAGACCCTTTGTGTGGGTTCATGCTTCATTTGCTGTGGAAGCTTGAGGAGATAACTTTTGCAATTTAGAACTGACACTCTTCATGCAACTATGCTTCCAGCGATATAGGTCCAGGTTGGGGGGGTGGGGGAGAACATTTCAAACTAGTAAATAATTGCAGTATCATTGCATCAGTTTAGTTTAAAGAGCTGACAAACCCTCTCTAAACTCCAAGCACAATTAGTCATTAGGGTCTAGTTTTTCAGCACTGTTAAGCAATTTGTAACCCATTCCTTTTAATAGGGTTAGGCATTACTTAACTGACACAGATGCCTTGAAAACTGAAACCTTGAGTTATGAAGCAGCAACCTTGTTCATTACCTTCTCTGATAGGCAAATCATCTAAAAAAAACAGCATTTGATGGGCAACCAATGAATAATCAATGGCTCACTTTTCATCTGAGTGTGAAAATGAGAATAATCTAATATAAATTCCCTCTGGAAAGAGGCTGAATCTTGGATTCTGCTGCTCTTCAGGGTTGATTTATAAGGTCTTGGAAAGCTGATGCAAACAGATGATCAATGGGACCCATCCTTGCTCATAATAACCCCCAACTGGCCCACTCCCTCTTTTCCAAGTCTATCCCTTCAGGCTATTAGCTGTGTCCAGCTAATTCTTCCCACTACTCCTGCCTGCTGCTTTTACTCTGGCCATCCGTTCAGTCCAGCCGACTCAGAAGTAATTTTATACGCGGCAGAGAGCGGGTGGAATTGATTTTTCACTCAGTGCTCAGTTCCCATCTGAATAATTATCAATTTTACTGCCTCATAAAGGGAAGAGTCAAAATTTCAAATCAATTCAAAAGAGCTTTTGAGACGACAGAAACTGTGCATAAGAATAGAGGTCAAAGTTGTCAGTGACCTAAGGAGATGATGTCAGATACTACTATACCCAATCATTGACATCAGAGGCACTCAAGATGATATAACCTAGTGCTAATGCAAATCATATTTATGCTGACTACCAGAGACCAGTCATTAATATTTAAAACGCTATCTGAAAGCCTACATTCCAAATAAATAGAATGTATTCCACTGTTAATAAAGATATATCACTACTTAGTCATATGCTATAAAGTAAAGGATTACCAAGTATTATTAACACATAGAAATTACTTAAACCAACAAACACATGGTAATTCTGAGTAAAGACAAACTTGAATGTCTTCTGCACAACCACATTACTTGTTCTGCACAGTTGGATGGTATTTGTCTAGGACCATAGCCTATTGATTTTTGCTAAAATTTTCTACCCACTTAAAAGTTCCTGCCAAAGTTTATGGGACAATATTGTGATCATGGTTGAGCACTGGCAGGTGGCAGACCTGTCACTTGCCCCGGTGGGGTGAGGGCTGGGTCTGATTACTGGCCAATCCATGGTTATTTATTTTCTCCACTGGCTACATGCTCTAATTCTGTGGTTCTCAGCCTTCTTGTTGCAAAACACCCGAGGGCTACGCCACACTCCCGGCAGTACCAGTGGCTACTGCAGAAAGATGGGTGAGGAGCAGTGCATCCAAATCTTGATAGAATGTGTTATTCTGAAAAGGCATTCCAGGTGAATCTGAGATCTTATCCGGCAACTAGTCTCCTGAGAATCAATGGTGTAAGTAAGTGGTAAGGACTTGGGCTTTTGAGCCAAACAGACCTTGGTTCACATTCCACTTTCCAGTTGATCTCTCTGTGCTTCAATTTATTCATTTGAAAAATGGGGGTGGTTACATCCACACTGCAGGGTTGCTGTGGGGTCTAAATGAGGAGATGTCTCTGCAAGTCCTCTCCTCCTGTCATCACTATGTTAATCCAATTATCACATAATTAGTTAGTTACTTGTCTCTCCTCCCCACCTGGCAGGAAGCACTTATTTAAGGAGAGAAATTATGTCTCATGGGTCTTAATGGCTCTTGCACCTTGTACATAGGAAGTCCTCAATAAATGTGAGTTACCTTCCTCCTGTTTAATCACCAACATGTTGTAACAATTCCAGGGTCATACCAAATAGTTATAGGCCCAGAGCCCTTTGCTTATTTACACAAAATCTTAATCACACACCTCCCTGCCAGGAAAATAACTGGTTAACTGAAACATCACCACAAATAAAGTTTACTTAATGTCATTGAAATATTAGCAAAAAAATGACAGCTAGGAAGAAAACCTCTTCCATGGCTGTCTTATTCATTTTCATCATTTATTTACTCAGACTGACATTTTTATGCTGATTGCAGGCGACTTATTTGCTGGCTAAATGACCAGGTTAAAGTGTTTACATTTGCAAACCACAGACTATTATGGAGATAATTTGGCAAAATAAGACAACTGGAAGCAGTATAAAGATATCACTTTCCAAATTTAGTAGAACTGGAATATATCATAGTGATGCTATCTCCACAGTAAAATGGTATTATTCTCTTTGAAACATTTCTGGCATATATATTTAATTTTATGCATGCTGTTACTGTGATTTGCAGAAGTGAGTTTTTAAAAAATATTAAACTTGGACCTAATTCATATTAGCTAGTCAGAAAACATTTGAAAATAAACAAATCGTGGCTTTATTACTTATTATTTAAATGTTCTTGGGAATATGACCTATCTGAACCTTGATTTCTCATCTTAAAATGGGGAAAATGATATGATGAAGGGAAAGTTCCCAGCAAGTTGCCTGGCACAGACCAGGAGCCCAGAAAATGGTAGTTTCCCAACATACCAGAGTATTCACAAGGCAAACCTAAGATGACGTTATTAGAGGCTCTGGGAAAGAAATCAGAGGTTGACTGTTTCTAGTTCCAGCTTTGACTTTTATTTCTCTTGTCTCTGGAAGAGTTATCCTCTTTTTGAATTCTAGCTTCACTGAGGCGAGATGAATGACTTAGAGATTTCTGGAGGGTGGGTAATCCTGAGGCCAGTGTACTATCCTACCTACAGGGAAAATACTAGAGAAGACCCAGTAAAGAGTCTTGGCAAGACCAGTTGCTCTAAGGGATATTCAGAGACCAGACTGGCTGTTGGGAAACTCTTCTCTCTTAAGCTAGATAAGCAACCACCAGTTACCTGCTGCAGGACCTCTGGATTTTGCTGCATAAAATGTAATAGTCTCTGACCAGCCTGGGCAGCCTCTCTGCATCGAAGTGGCTTCCTGCCCTCTTTTGCTATGTGCTTGAAGAGGTAGGTGACGATGTAGTCTAAACTGGTACAGCAGCTGGAGGAGACAACTGTATCTGTGTGAACAACAAATGAGAATTCATTTGTATTACTAAAGTGTTTGTTTCATCTCACTATAATGCCTAAATTAAAAAAAAAAAAACAACTTTCTGGTTTCAAAGAACTTTAATCAAACTGTAAACTCCTTGAGGGCAGGGATTTTTGCCTTGCTTTTATCTCTTTAAACCCAATGTCTACTACAGGACCTGGAATAGAGACATGTTAGTAAGTAAATGATTCCTGGATTGCATTGGACAGAATTTTCCATATGTGACCTTAATGACCCTCTGTTCAATTGAAGTGACTTTATTAAATATCTACTTGGCGCAAACTGCTCTGCTTCAGGGGAAACAGGGTGTAAACTTGGTGCAAAGTACTTTGCTTCAGGGGAAACCCTCACCCTGGTGTCAAAGAACTCATGATTTAGTACGTAAGTCACTAGCACAGCGCTGCACAAAAATGAGTGACACACTGCTGTGAGAAATTTGAGGGAGATATTGTATTTGGATGAGGATCAAGGACAGTTTGGTGAAGGAGGTAGCACCTGAGATGAGCTTGGAAAACTTATTCCAGTTAAACATAAGGAAGGACATTTTTCACATTTTGCACAATGTACATAGTAGGGTGAAAAGGTATGGATTTTGAAGCCAGACAGCTCTGGTTTCAAATTCCATCTTTTCCAGTTATTTGCTGTGTTGTTACTGTGAAGGAGCCAATTAACCTTTCTCATCGTTTATAAAATATGCTGCAGAGTTGAATGAGGAGAAAAATAACTAGAAATTCTCACAGTAAAAATAACTGACCTAGAGGGTATTATGCTAAGTGAAATAAGTCAGACAGAGAAAGCCAAATACCATATGATTTCACTTATACGTGAAATCTAAAGAAAAAAACAAATGAACAAACATAACAAAAGAGAAACAGTCATAGACACAGAGAACAAACAGGTGGTTGCCAGAGGAGAGGAGTGTGGGGGGGATGAGAGAAATAGGTGAGGGAGATGAAGAGGTACAAACTTCCAGTTACAAAATAAATGAGTCATGGGGACGAACTGTACAGTGTGGGGAATATAGCCAATAATAATATCTTAGTATGGTGACAGATGGTAACTAGACTTACCACAGTATTTTATCATTACCTAATGTATAGAAATATTGAATGACTATGTTGGGCACCAGGGACTAACATAGTGTTGTAGGTCAATTATACTTTAAAAACAAACAAACAAACGAACAAACTCACAGAAGAAGAGATCATATTTGTGGTTATCAGAGGCAGGGGTTAGTAGGAGGGGGAACTGGATGAAGGTGGTCAAAAGGTATAAAGCTCTCGTTATAAGATAAATAAGTACTAGGCGTGTAATGTACAACATGATTAATATACTAACACTGCTGTATATTATGTGTGAAAGTTAAGAGAGTAAATTCTAAGAATACTTATCACAAGGAAAAAAATTTTTTTCTTTTTCTTTTATTTTGTACCTATATGCGGTGATGGATGTTCACTAAACTTACTGCGGTAATCATTTCGGGATGTACGTAAGTCAAATCATTATGTTGTACACCTTAAATATGTATAGTGTCGATTGTGTCTCAATAAAACTGGAAGGAAAAAAATATGGTAGTTACTACTAATTTTCCCTCATAGTGAAAAAAGGGGAGCAGGACCTTTTGGTGTGAGTAAAAGAATGTGTAGAGGAATCATAAGAGAGAAGGCTGACAAAATAGTTTGGGATCTTCCTTGAGGGCATCCAGTAGTAGGTCGAGACATTTACATGTAATTTGAAAGGCAACAGAGGTGTTATTGAAGGATTTTTTTTTTTAGCAAGTAAGTGACATGATTTCTTTGTACACTAAATATCATTTCATATACCTCTAATAACCACTTCTGTATACAGTAGGTACTGTTGTTTGCATTTTTCAAATGAGAAAAATGAAGCTCAGAGATAATTAGCTTATCCAAAGTTCATGGTTTTGATTCAGAGCATGACAGTGCCCAGATTTTTTGGCTAATGGTAACATACGGACACAATTCTGGGGAGTTTATGATTAATAACAGAAACAACAAGACAAACAAAAACGTGATGGGCACTCAAAAAACGGCAAATTTAGTAGATTCCGAAGAGAAGTAGATTGGGAGAGTAGGGCTGGGAAGCAGCAGATTATAAACTTCCTAAGGCAACAGTTACTTTCTTATTCATTTTACTCATCTCTAAGGTTCTGAGACATATGTGTGCTTGTCATAGATTAGAGGTGAAATATTAGTTGATTTAATTAAAGAATGGGTAGGCAAAGCTAATCTGAGAAAGTTTTTTTTAAAAAGTCTTGAGTTTTGTTTAGTAATAATACTAGAATTGGTATAACACTACAATTTAAAAAACTCTTTCACATACATTGTTTTAGAGAGGAATGACATAGTAAATAGAGGTAGGTTTGGGGGCAGGTTTTGAAATACAGAAGTATGCATTTAAAATAGACGATAATGGTAGCTGATACAGGATCATGAAGGGTTGAATGAAGGTCTAAAAGATGGGTATGGACAATAGTTTTGGGAAACTGTGGAGCTATAGGCTTTTGAGAAAGGAGCTTTTATTTCCTTCTAAAGCTATGGCAGTTGATTGATTGACTGATTGATTGATTACCTCTCCCCACTAACTGGGTTACTTTGCAGAAAAGGAAGCTTTGGTTTTATAACCCTGGGAGGTAGTATATAATGTAGTAGAAAACATTTAGGCCTAAGAGTCAGGCACAGACTTGTTGAACTTGTTTGCTTTTCTCTTTCCTTCACATTTCTACCTTTGAAGTCCCAATCATGAAAGTAAATGGATTAAGTAACTTAACATCTACAAAAGGAAGCAAGCAGGAAATAGATATGGTTCCCCTCACCAGTGAAGAGCAATATGCTATCAATCATATAAAAATTATAAACACTTCACATAGATTTGGTGACCACATGCCATGAAGGTTGCATTAAAAGGTTCCAATCTACTGAGTCAGCTATGAAAAAGCCAGGTAAACACTTTAGACATGAAGGTTGGAGCATATATACTTGCAGTAAAAGCAAGAAGAAGAGCTTTCATTATGGCTTATCTATTGTTGGGGGCTTTGAAAAGGACAAATGTTATTTCAGGGTAGATTGAAAAGTGTGGAATCATAAGGATCATGGGCCATTTGATCACAAACAGAATGAACAGTGCTGAGGACTATGTATTATTTTTGGTTTTCTTTATTTGCAGCTCAAGCTACTGTGTGAAATTCAAACAATGAAACTCTCCTGAAATAAAAGAATGAGCAGAAGTCATGAATTTTCATATTTTGTCTTAGCTCTTGGTGTTTATCATCCATGATTTAGACAATTTTGGACAGATTTTTTAAGCCCAACAGGCACTTTGTCTTCTCTAGCAACTTACTGTTTGGCACTGAAACAACCAAATGCCCCTTTTCTTCTGCAACTAGTCTCCATGGGAAGCATATGCATCATTAATAGCCCTCTTGTTTACTAAGACCCATCATAGAAAGCTGTTCTGTAAAGTTAACTGTATAGGAAAGAGTTGCTTAACTGAGAGTCAGAAGAATGATAATGGGGTTGAAATTACATTTGGCTTTGACTCAAAATTTCTCACCATAGCAGAGGGGAGGATGAAGGTCTTGGAAAAACATAGTGTGAAAGGCAAATTCAGAAACAAAAGGCCTATTTGGGTGGTGCAGCAGTTTAGGGTTGAATCTGTATCTTCTAGATGTTTGACTATACGAAGATTCAATTTGCACCTCTGTAAAATGTGCTTAATACCACCTACTTTGTTTTGAGAAATTAAAGATTTAAGAGATAAAGTGTGTAAAGATTGTAACATAGTGCCCAACACTAGTAGGTTTTCCCCTTTTCACTTCCCATTTGTTTTCCTGGCTATTTCAATTCCTGAAACACCAAGCCTGTCATTCTATTTAGCCAATCCATAGCTTTCTTCTCTCTTTAGCATGTTTTTGGTGGGAGAAACTAATGAACAAGGTCTCTAAGTTTCTACGTACTTCCTGGATGTTTTATTTCTATATTACATTTATAATATTTACTCCATCCAATTCAAGAATGTGTTCATGACAATAACATATACCCTTTACTAATAATGAAAATTTTATTAATAATGGACTTGATGGGGAAATTTCTGGTGGTTTCCAGTTGGTTCAACTTTTAGCTTGCCCCCACCTTCCCTTGTCTTGCCTTCTGTGCCATCCTTTGCTTTCCTGGAAGGCACCCCCATTCCTGCCAGGGCTCATCTTCAGAGGCCTTCCCTGATCACTTCTAAAAAAGCCATACAATCATTCCTTCTTCATTATCCTATTTTAAGTCTTTGTTTAGCACTTATCATGACTTGACATTTTCTTGTGTGTGTGTGTGTGTGTGTTTACTGTTGTCTCTCCTCACTAGAATATAAACTTCACATGAGCAGAGACCTTATCTATCTTATTCTCTGCAGTACTCTCAAGGTCTAGAATGGAACCTGGTACATAGCATGTGCACAGCTGATGTATACTAAATGAATGAGTCGAGAGTCATTATTAAGAGCAGCTTTTTGTAAGCCCTGTGCTTGGTCTCTGTATGTAAGAGTATGGGGGTAGGGGGTGGTGGTGGTGGTGGGTGATTAAAAAGATGGAAAATATAATATATACATACAATCACTTTTTCTTTTCACAAATTATAGCTGGCCTGAAACTAAAAATGCTAGTGAATGATTGACTAAAAACATTTAATATCATGTTAAGCATATTATCTATCATTGGTTCAACTTTTCTGTACCTCCCTCTCATTTTTCCCACTGAGGCTATAGTAGAACTGAAGCCTGCCTGTAACCCAATTAATGCCTCTTTGCAAATTTTTCATTGTTGGAAAAGGAGAAACCCAAGTGGTTATGTTCAACAGTCTAAATAATCCTCTTTCTTGAAGACACAGGGCACAATTAACCTGCCAAACTGTGACCTTTATCAGATGGATCCAGCAGGGTGGTGAGGTGAAGAGGAATGGGTTTTAGAGTTAGAAAAACTCCTAGATCAGGCACTTATTAGTTGTATGACCTTAGGCAAGTTGTTTCACCTCTCTGGGCAGCAGCTTACTCTTCTGTATAGTGAAAATAATATTACCTAATTAATTCATTCAATATATACTTATTGAGCACTTACCACATGCTAGGCACAGGGAAAAAATTCGTGATTAAGACACACTGTTCAAAAAAAAAAAAAAAAGACACACTGTTCCTGTCAAGTAGGAAGCCTACAATCAAGTAGGAAATAAGGACAAACAGTGCTATTAGCATATTTCACCTAGTTTTGGTATGCAGAGTGGTTCTGAGAATGAAATGAGTAAAGTACACATATGAAAACACCTATGGCAGCATCAGGCACAGAGTCTGTGTCCATGGTCATACATTCATAAGTGGCAGCACTGGGACTTAAATTCAAGTTCAGTATTCCCTGCATTATGCCACTTTGTCAAGATTCCTTTGGAGACTTGTTAAAATGCAGATTTCAGGCCTAAGATCACACGTTGAGAACAACACAGCCATCCACAACTAATTCAGAATCTTAAAGTATTACTATAATATGAGATAAAAGAATGTCAAGACAAACTGTAATAATAAAAGACTTCGGTTTCTGTCCATGAAGGATTAACTGCTATGAGAATTTTTCCTTCTGCCATAAACAACTAGAAAACAGGACAAAATATATGAAACAACAGTTTTCAATTGTTGCACAAGAAGCAGTATAGGACTATGAAACCAGAGAGGAGGGAAACAAATGAGGTAATACCTACCCAACTGCTCAAGCTTACTGCGTAAAGCAGTTTCCAGGCTACTGGCTAGGAAAGGGGAACCCAAACAAAGCCAAGTGGTCTCACTGAGTTGAATTTGGGGAGGCTGAGGCAGCTAGAACTTGTGGGACAGAGTATCAGAGAGTGGGAACTATATAAGAAGAGAGCTCTGGAGATCTGCAGAGGAGTTCTCTCCAGTCTTTGAACAATATAACAGATATACATAACATATGTGTAACTGGAGTTCCAGAAGGAATGGAGATGGAGAGAGGTAGACTGTAATTATTTGAATGCAAACTATGATTATATTATTTGATGGTGTAGACTGTAAACCTTAGAGTACCACTAAAAATTAAAAAGTATGACTAATAAACTCACAGGGGATATAAAATGAACTCATTAGAAAAACATTTAATTAATCCAAACCAAAAGAAGGCAGGAAAAAGAAACAAAACCCAGATAGGATAAAAAAAAAAAACAAATAGCAATATTATAAATTTAAACTCAAATATACTGGTAGTTATATTAAATGTAAATGGCTGAAACACTATTTAGAAGGCAGAGACAGTCAGATTCGATATAAAAATATGACCCAACTATATACTGTATGTTAGGCAAATATGTCCATATCTTAATCCCCAGAACCTGTGAATGTGTTAGATTACACAGGAAAGAATAACTATGGTTGCAGATGGATTAAGGTTGCTAAGCAGTTGAACCAAAAATAGGAAGATCATCCTTGATTATCTGGATAGGTCCAAGGTAATTCCAAGGGTCCTTAAAAGTGAAAGAGAGAGGCAGAAGACATCAGAATCAATGGGACATGTATCTACGGAAGAATGGTCAGAGATATTCAATGTTGCTATCTTTGAAGATGGAGGGACAGCAGCCATGAGCCAAGGGATGTAGGTGATCTCTAGAGGCTGGAGGAGGAAAGGAAATAGATTTGCTCCTTGAAAGAAAAATGGCTCTGCTGACATCTTGATTTTAGTCTGGTGAGACCCATGTCAGATTTATGACCTAAAGAACTATATGACAGTAAATTTACATTGTTTTAAGTCACCAAGTTTGTAAGAATTTGTTAAAACAGCAATAGAAAATATCTGCTGTCTTCAAGAAACCAACTTTAAATATAAAGACACAGAAAGAATAGAAGTGAAATGATGGAAAAAGAGGCTAATTCTAATCAAAAGAATGCTGGAGAGGCAAGTAATATCAGACAAAGTAGATTTCAGAGGAAAGAATATTAAAGAAATAAAGAGCATCACTTCATAAGGATAAAGGGGTAAATTAATCAAGGGGACATAACAATCCTAAATATATATTTACTTGATAACAGAGCTTCAAAATAATTTATACAAAGACTGATAGAATTAAAAGGAGAAATGGACAAACCTATAATTATAGTTAGAGGCTTCAGCACTTCTCTCTTGATAATTCATAGGACAAGTAGAAATAAAACAGACAAAAAACCAGTAAAAATATACAAAATGTGCACATTATCAAGCAATTAGACCTGATACTTAGAGAACATTCTTCCCAACAACAATGGAACATACATTCATTTCAAGTGCCCATGGAACATTCACCATATTTTGGATTATCAAAAAGATTCAATAAATATAAAAGTTATAACAACCTCTGATATGACTACGACGGAATTAAACTAGAATCAATAACAGAAAGATCAGAAATTAAACAATGTGCTTCTAAGTAATAACTCATTGGTAAAAGAAGAAATCACTAAGGCAATAAGAAAATATTTTAAAACTGAATAGAAAAAGTCCCTGGGACTTCCCTGGCGGCGCAGTGGATAAGAATCCGCCTGCCAATGCAGGGGACACGGGTTTGATCCATGGTCCAGGAAGATCCCACATGCCGCGGAGCAACTAAGCCCATGTGCCAGAACTACCGAGCCTGTGCTCTAGAGCCCGCAAGCCACAACTACTGAAGACCGCGTGTCTAGAGCCTGTGTTCCACAACAAGAGAAGCCACTGCAATGAGAAGCCCGTGCACCACAAGGAAGAGTAGCCCCTGCTCACCACAAAGAGAAAGCCCGCGCACAGCAACGAAGACCCAATGCAGCCAAAAATAAATAAAATTAAATCTTTAAAAAAAAAACAGCCCCCAAATATATAAAAATTTTATCAGTTACAGCCACAGTAGTGCTTAGATAAAAGCATTAAATGTGTACATTAGAAAAGAAGAAAGGTCTAAGATCCACAACCTAAGCTTCTGCCTGAAACTGAAGGAAGGAAGTTATGAAGATCATACCTTAAGTCAATGAAATAAAAACATGGAAAAATAATAGAGAAATAAATGAAAACTGAAAGCTGGTTCTCTGCATAAAATTGATAAACCTGGAGCCAGAATGATAAAGAAAAAAAAAAAGACACAAATTGCCAATGTCAGGGATTAAAGAGGGAATACTACTAGAGATCCTACAGAAATCAAATTGTATAACAAGAGAATATTATGAACAATTTTATGTCAGTAATGTCAGATGAACTTTAGATGAAATGGACAATTTCCTTTAAAGACACAAACTATCAAATGCTACTCAAGATGTTATAGGAGGGACTTCCCTGGTGGTGCAGTGGTTAAGACTCTGCACTCCCAACGCAGGGGGCCTGGGTTCGATCCCTGGTCAGGGAACTAGATCTCACATGCATGCCGCAACTAAGAGTTCACATGCTCACAACTAAGGAGCTGGTGAGCCGCAACTAACTGAACTCAATACCATTTACAACAGCATAAAAACAAAAAATAGTTATAAATACAACAACATATGGACAAGACTTATATATTCAAAACTTCAAAAATGCTGTTGAGAAAAGGTAAAGAAGATCTAAATAAATGGAAAGATACGCCATTGCCAGGAATTGAACACTCAATATTGCTAAGATGTCAGTTTTCCCCAAACTGGGCTAGAGATTCAATGTAACCCAATAATAATTCCCCTGTTCATTTTTTTTCTAACAAGAGAAACTGACAAGTTGACTCTAAATTTACAAAAAAGGGAAAGGACCCAGAATAGCCAAGACAATTTAAAAAGAGAAAAACAAAATCAGAGGGCTATACTATCTGATTTTAAGACTTACTATAAAATTAGGACAGTATAGAAATGGCACAAAGTAGTCTAACAAATAAAGGATATTCTTCAACAAAAGATGCTAGAACAACTGAATATCCACATGTTAAAAGAGGAATCCCAGCTTTTACCTCATAATACTACATACAAAAATTAAATTGAAATGGATCATAGACCTAACCATAAGAGCTAAAACTATAAAACTTTTAGAAGAAAACATAGAAAAAGCCTTTATGGCCTTGGGTTAATAAGCAAAGATTTCTTAAGATAGGACCAAAAAGACATGAACTGTAAGAGAAAAAAATAATTGGACTTCCTCAAAACTGAAAACTTTTATTCTTCAGAAGATACTGTTAAGAAAATAAAAAAGACAAGCCAAGGCTGAAAAAATACGTGCAAAACAGATCTGATAAAAGATTTGTATCCAGAATATATAACAAACTCTTCCAAGATAAAACAACCCAGTCAACAAAATTGGGTAGAAGATTTGAACAAATATTTTACCAAGAAGATAGATGAATGGCAAATAAGCAAGAAAAGATGCTCAAATCATCATTCATTAGTGAAACGCCAATTAAAAACTCAAGGAGATTCCACTTCACACCCACGAGGATGGCTAAGATGAAAAAGACTGATAATAGCAAGTGTTAGGGAAGATATAGGGCAACTGGAGTTCTCATACATTGCTTGGGGGAGTGAAATGGTACAATCACTTTGGGAAACAGTTTGGCAGTTTCTTTGTTTTTAAACATCTTTATTGGAGTATAATTGCTTTACAATGGTGCATTAGTTTCTGCTTTATAACAAAGTGAATCAGCTATACATATACATATATCCCCATATCTCCTCCCTCTTGCGTCTCCCTCCCATCCTCCCTATCCCATCCCTCTAGGTGGTCACAAAGCACCGAGATGATCTCCCTGTGCTATGCGGCTGCTTCCCACTAGCTATCTATTTTACATTTGGTAGTGTATATATGTCCATGAGTTTGGCAGTTTTTAATAATGTTAAATATACACTTAGCGTACAACCCAGAAATTCCACTCTGGTATTTACTCAAGAGAAATATTTGTCCACAGAAAGACTTGTACATGAATGTTCATAGTAGCATTATTCAAAACAACCAAATAATGGAAACAACCCAAATGTTATTGGTTGATGAACATATTAACAAACGTGGTAATCCATACAGTAGAATAACACTCAGCAATAGAAAGATAAAAATTAACTGTTTCGCAAAACGTGGATAAATCTCAGAGGCATTATGCTAAACGAAAGAAGTCACACACAAAGGACTACAGGTTATAGGATTTCACTTATATGAAATTCTGGAAAAGGCAAACTACAGTGAGAGAAAGTAGATAGTGGTTCCTTGGGGCTGGGACTAGGGGAAAGGGATTGATTAGAAGGGGTCAGGAGGGAGCTTTCTGCGGTGATGAAGATGTTCTGTATCTTGGCTGTGGTGGTTCATGACTGTATATATGTTTGTAAGGACTCACTGAAATGTTCACTTAAAATCAATAATTTTTACTGTGTGTAAATTATACTTTAATTAAGCTGATTAAAAAATAAACTATATCAAAATATGAAAAAAGGGCATTTTTCTCTCTTGCAGGTAATAGTTATAAAATAATCTTTCAGTTTGGATAAATAATCTTTCCCCCTTTGTAGGATGATCATCTCAAAAGCACATACATTAAGAGACCACAATCAAGTCTTTCCTCTGAAAACAATGTTCTCCATGATACTCACCAAGAGTACTGAGTCCCTCTGAGATAGATGTGAGAACATACAGGAGTACAGGAGGCTCTAAGTTGGTGACGAAGCTCATGTGGTCCTGGGTGAGACATTCCAGGAGTGGATAATAAGACTGGCTCAGTTTCCGATATTGCTATAACAGAAATACTAAATGTCAAGCCACAGAGAAGCAAAAGATGTGTCACAGCTCAGTGAAAATTGCCATTTATAATATTAGAAATTGTGACCTTACACATAAATACATAAAATAAACATAAATATAAATACATGGAACAAATGACATAATGATTCTCAATTCAGTATTTAAAGGGGTTCTAATAAAAATCTCTTGATCTCTAGAAATCCTAATTTGAAGCTACAGCATACCCTAGTAAGTAATTTCAATTTTGCCTTATGTGGTTAACACTTAAGTGCAATTAAAATCGCTGCAGTATAGAAGACTGAATGATTTTTCTGGGCTGGAATACTGTAACACTGAACAGTGCTTAATAGTGGCTAGGCAACCTTTTTTTTAAACACAAAGAAATTTGCTGTTATAATAGCATTTGGCATCATAGTCTGCTATATTTACACAATGCCAACCCATCTAATTAAATCATAACTTGGTAAATGGCTTAATATTTACCATATACAGCAGGCAAAGGATAAGTACATGAGAAAGATACTTGGAAAACCTCAAATGAAACCCAAACCAGTATCAAAGAAGCACAACACTTATAAGAGAAATAAACCATATCGATATTTATTAAAGTGAGATTGACTATCTCCATAAGAATCACATGGGGTGCTTGTTAAAGATGCAGTTTTCTGATTCCCAATTCAGACTTACAAAATGAAAACCTCTGGAATGAGGTCCTGAAATGTGCATTTTAAAAATGTACACTAAGGGAGTCTTATGCACCCTCAATTTTGAGATTACTGAGTTAGAGGTTTGCTTGTCTACTAGAAAAAAGATTAGAGAAATTCCTAGAACCATATCAGGTTTTTTTTGGTGGGCCTCAACTGTAGTGAAGAGTTCCCTCAATGAGGAGGCTGTAACACATGGCTGATCTGACTCAAGTTTCCACTTTGTAATTTCTGTTGTACAGGCAGCCTTCAATGAGCATTCCATTCTACTGCAAAGAGGCTTGACAACTTTGGCTTGAGATGTGTTTTTTTTTGTTTTTTGTTTTTTTTGGCCACGCCACGCAGCTTGTGTGATCTTAGTTCCCCGACCAGGGATTGAACCTGGGTCCCTGGCAGTGAAATTGCAGTCTAACCACTGGACTGCCAGAGAACTCCCGAGATGTGGTTTTATGAAGACTAGTTTAGAAAGGTGGAAGAGGGTACCTCTAGTGCATTAGAATGTCAAAGGAGCATTTCTCATACAGGCTGACTAATGAAGGCCCCCAGATCTTACTTGTAACCTTGGGCTGGGAGCAGGTGGGAAAGCCTAAACTAAGCCTGAGCATGAATTTGGCTGTGTTACTGAAGTAATTACTGCAACCACATTGGGCATATATTAGCTTTTGTGTAATCAGGCTGAGATATTTTTTAAAAAGTCTAATAATGACTCAGACTCAGCTCAGTGGAGGAGCCTGGAAATTTGAATTCCAACAAGCACCCCAGGTGATTCTGATGGGCCTCAAAGTTTGAAAACAACAGACATAAATCACAGAGACTAGATGGTAGAGTAGAAAAGGGACTTAGAGATCACTTTGTTTAATTTACTCATTTTAAAGGTGAGGAAATTGAAGCCTGGAGAAATAGAGAAGGTGATTTATTCAAGGTAAATGACCAGCAAGTGGCAGAGTTGAGACTACATACCAGGCTGCTCAACTTCCAGTTTAGTACTCTGTCCACCACACCTGAATTTTAATGGAAAGCAAGGCCAAACAGCAAGAGGAGTACACAGAGGAGAAATGAAGGAAGGAGAAGATCCTATAGTCATTCTGCATTTTCTGCTCCAGGAAACACAGACCTTCTCTGAATTATGAGTATAGCTGTAAGCAATTAGTTGAAATTGCTAATTATATTTTCTCTAGACACAGAACCTGGGACACTTGAGATGACCAATTTATCACAAGATGGTAGCTGCAGTTTTCAAAACTGCACATTTAATTATATAAACACAGCCACTATAGTTATTCAAACCCTGTAAGTTAAATCAAGAAGCTGTCCTAAAACATAAAATGATCTGGTGCTATTCTAACTCCTTGGGCTTCATTATAACAATTCCAACCCTGTGGTGGTGGTACTTCACGTTTCATACAAAGACTCCCATGACGCATGATTGCTTACTAGCAAGTCACTGTGGGACACTGACAGCAGCATTTTGACAAAGGCCTGGAGTACATTGTCAAAATGGTTGTCCCCATACAACTTGAAGACGCCAAAGCTGACATAATTTCCACACAAGGCAGATTTGAGAGCTGAATAGCAGATGGAGATGCCCTTGAGTTTCATTGGATAAATCTGATCTTTTGAGAGGCTCCCAAGGGACAGGATCTGATTACCTGTTTTAGGGTAAAAGCAGAATGAGAAAGTGACATAAGTAGATGTAATTCAAAGCAGTTATGAGGCACATTATTCAACATTTTCACTTTACTGCTATTGTTCACTTCCCCCTACCATTGTTCCAGGAATTACATCATCCATATAATGAAAAATATAAATACATAAGGCAGTTTACCTGGGAAGTACAAATGGCCCAAGGAAAATCAATCAAGGGGTACTGGAAAAGTTTGATATTTTTATCTGGATGGTGATTACATGACTATATATGTAGATGCACAAAAATTCATTGAGTTGTACTCCTAAGATTAGTTCACCTTATGTACTTTAATATATATGTTATCTCTTCTTCAATAAGAAGTTAAAAAAAGTAGGAGTAAATAACAAACTAAGTCAAGAGAAAAAGATAACTTAGAGATATAAGTTACTCTGAATTGTGGGATGAATTTTCAACCTTTTCACATGAACTTGATATTGAGTTACTTCACTCTTAGGAGCCTCACAGGTTTGGTACATGAGTTAAATGAAATAAGACACATAAGAAATTCTTGGCATAGTGCACAATAAATGTTACTTCCTTTTTCTCCTTAGACATTTTTTCAGAAGATCTAAAGAGATGACTGTTTAAAAACCGTACTTAAATGCTATGTCTGACCATCAAAAGATGAAGAAATGTTTATATAATCACCTTATAGTTTTTTATAGTTAGCATTTACAACTAACAATTTCTCTTTCTGAAATGTGTGCTAGTAAGGTATGTTACTAGGCAATACCTAAGGATGCTTTGTAAAAAATTATAAAGTCATACATGTTTCTTAGCTCTGCTTTTTCCTGTTCAAGTGAGTACTGCTTCTAAAATTGAAACTAAATTCAATTTACAAAATTTAGAAGCATATTGTTGTGGTTTTGTACTGTGTCTATTGGGCTAAATAAGAATTAAGTTTCCCAGAACTCATTTCCCTGTACGGTTGTGGGCTAGAATTGAGCAAAACAGAAATCTATATGAGATTTAGAAGGTGGAAGTGAAGTAGCAGCCATGACTTTCTGAAGGTTGTTGTGATTAGAGGTGTGAGAAAAAGATGTAGAAATACCGCTGGGTTTTAGTTTCTCCTTGTTCTTTCCTGCTCTGTGTCTAGAACTACAAGCCCTGTTGACCAGTGACCCCAAGCCTACCACCAAGTGCTTGGCAGCAGATGTACAGAGCAGGAGCTGTGCAGAGGCAACAGTCTTCCATTGCTTCTTTACCACTACACAAGTCCCCCCTCTCACCCCACATCCTTTCAGGGTCCCACCCCAGCAGCTGGATGTCTCTAGCTTTTAGCTTTCCCTGCAAGCTCCAACTTGTCCATCCATGCCATTATTTCAGGAGGGCCTATTAATGATTTTTCTCCTGAACTTCCAACTCTCCCCCTTGGACCTATTTTCCCATCTTCACCCAAGATTGTACCAGGTCTAATTCCTAAAATAAATTCCCTGTTCCATCAGTGTCACAGTGTTTGTTTTCCCCTGTTTGAATCCTGACTGATAGGTATATTATGAAAACCACATGTTTACTAAAGAGGTTAAGGAGGACCAATAATTCTAGCAGAGCATGAAACAGGACTCACCCAGGGTGAAGGTTTTCTCCCCTTTCTCTGCCTTACTGAAACATTTCCACACACAGGTTTTCTTCTGTGCATCCTTTGAAGCCCATGTGGCTTTGCTTATAATTTGTACATTAGAATGATAACACCATTGTGTCGGCTGAAGCATATCTTGGAATTTACTCCATACCACATTCTGTACTCTCTCTCAGGATCTCATCCTAACTTACCTTAGAAAGATATTGTAAGTTTCATAAAGATTCAACTCAATACGATAGCGTTCACTTAATAGCTACTCTGTGTGAGGTGCTAGGATAAACGAACAAAACAAAATCTTTGCTCTGAAGGAGTTCAGTCTGCTGGGAGAAGTAGATTTGTAAATAAATAATTCCATACAATGTGACAAACACTATCAACACTATCAGAGAGGTCTGTCAAGATTTTATAGGAATAGAAGAGACTGACTTTGCTTGGGCAGGAGAGCAGTGTGGGAAAGGCTTCACAGAGCAGGTTACTTCTCAAGGATCAATCACAGTTTCTCAGGTGGACTTGAAGGGAGAGAAGAGTATTCCAGAATGATTATGTGCACAGGCATGAAGGTCTGAAAAAGCAGGGTACTGCAGGAGAGGGCAGTTTTCAACCACTGCTTTTCTACCTTTGCCTCCAATTCAATATAAATCAAGGTAGACATTTCCCCCCACTTCCCTTTCCCAGGAAAGAAAAGCACTGCTTACATGTGATGGAAAAAGCTAGGGTAATTTGGTGGTAGTGGTGGTGGTTTACACATTTTGGGTCTGTTAAGGAGGCCGGGGGCAAACAAAGAAAACTGGGTCATCTTTCGGGGACTTCTTATGCTGATGACCTTATGGGGGAAGTAAAGATCCTATATTCTTCAGCACAAGATGGAATAGGCAGATGAAGAACTGTGATGGGGAAAAATGTTTGATTCTAAAGGACTGGATAACCTATCATCAAGAAGGATTAATTATTCAGAATCACAACTTTTATCGTTGTGTTAAAGCTGCAATCTGGCATACTTGTTTTTTTGGACTGTTTCAGACACATCTGTGTTAATTAAAACAGTAATTAGTATACCATTATGACCTTGAAAAAGTAATACTTTTGAAAGAGGAAACTATATTTCATTGTGCTCAAGTGGCTCCGCATTCCGTGGTGGCTGTAAGACTATGGAAGAGAAGACATGGCCTCATCGTTATTCACTCCAATCAGCTTTATCCAATCTATGTTATTCAACAACACTTACTAAAATTGGAGCCCCTGCCCTCAAAAAGCTTAAGATCTAGCAGTTAGACTCACATTGCTGTAAACAAAAGTGACTGAGCTGAGGTTTGGTTTTGATGTTCCTCTATAGGTATGACAACCCTCCTTGCCTTCCTTATTCCACCCCACACCCATAAAGTCCCATCTCCTTCCTTCCCAGAATTTCCTTCCTAAGACGGAGATCTTTATTACACTGATGGACCGCTGGGAGATGAAGGCATTGCCAGGCTGGCAGCCACTGAAGCCAGTAGCAGTTGCCACTTGTACAGAAGGAAATGATACTTTCTTTAATGAAATAAGAGAATTCCAAAGTTTAGAATCAAAAGGAAAATCTCTGATTGTTTCCCACTGATTATATCTGCCATAACTGGGAGCAGGGGAATGAGATGCTGTTACAACCTTAACATCAGACCTGGGTAAGACAGATGTTGAGGCTATGCTGGGGCTCCGGAAAAGGATGCTGTGAACTGAATGGTTTACCTGGCTAAGGGCAATGACTGGGGAAGGGAAGCACAAGTGTTATGGAACTGCCATTCTTACTGTTGTATATGCTATAACAGGAAAAGAAATCTCACTAAATAATAAGGGGAAAAAACCTGGGAAATAAGCATAGAAGACTCCTGCTATAATTTTGCATATTACATATATTTCCCTCATTATTAGCTTACATTAACTGCTTGGGTTCCTCTTTCTTAACCTCTATTCTGTCTTTTTTTGGAGAAGCCCCCCTTTTGTGTGTGTGTGTGTGTGTGTGTGTGTGTGTGTGTGTGTGTTTGGTTAGCTTCCAGCATTCAGAAGTACCCTTCTAGACAACTCTCAATAACTAGATTTAGAGAAGGATATATAAGAAGATGCAAAATCTCCTTTTCTGTTTATCTGATATCTACTTTCAGACCTACTTTTTAAAAAACTTTTTCCCCTTCTGAGACCCTATCTCTTCCCTGATGACTGACTCCATGATGTCCTCTACAGAAGAGGCTCCCTACACCCAAAAAGAAGTGGCCTTCCTTCAAAGGCCTCAGCTGGAGAACTGTATAACAAGATAGTAGTCTAACAGAAAACAAACATATAGTGCATAAGGTAGTGATGAACTCAGGTGGGCTTCTGAGTCATACCGACCTGGGGTTTGAATCCTACTTCTTTGCTCACTACCTGGGTGTCTGAACAGATTTTTAATCTCTGTAAGTCAGTTTCCTCATCTGTAAAACGAGGACAATAACAGTACTTATAACTCACAAGGCTCTTATGTGGAGTAAAGGAGACAGCATACGTAACGCGCTTACCACAGTAACTGGCACAGTGCTCATGTAAACTATAACAATACACAGTACTAGGCGTTCATTTCTTTCTCCAGTCTACTAGCCTGTAAATTCATACATGGGGAGCTATGGCCTGAAAAAGAGGAGGAGGTAAGGCTGGGTGTGTTTGGCGTAAAATAATGTCACTTCCTTCTAACACATAATTCAAAGTAAGGTTAATACTATATCTTTGACCACTTTCCCTTTATTCCTTCAAAAGAGAACTGGCTGCAGGGGGTCTTTGGCCCACAATCTACCAGTTCTCTGTGCCCTCAAAAGAATACCTTTTAAAAAAGGTGCAAGGGATAAGATATACTGTAGTTGTATTTTATACCAGGAAGAACTAACAGTATGAACAATGTCACTTCCTGGTTTACAAAGCAATCCATTACATTGATTTACCTTTTCTTTTTCCCTTTTAATCTCTAAAATTTTAAAGTGAATTTGATATTTAGCTGACAGCTCTACAGGTTGAATGTCTTCATTCGTCATCAGAACAATTATGGGAAGAGAAGTGCAAGCTTCCTGACATTCCTTTACTTCAGGTCACTCAACCCACTATGTCTCTGTGCAAACCAGCCAAGGCCCCTGGACGTAAATGGTTTGGGACAGAAATGAAGCCGTGGAGACTGGAAAGGAATATAACATTTCCCTTTCAGGTTGAAAAAGATTAAAACAATGCAGCACTGATAAGCATGTGGGAAATTAAGAAATTGTTGGGAATGTGAATTAGTATAACTATTCTAGAGGGTAATTTGGTAAAATTTATTAAAAATACTAAAAATGCGTAAATCCACTTTTGGGAATATATTCTAATTCCAAATGTTCACTACCATATCTACCTATCTCTTAGCGTTTGCACTTACACACAGTCTTCTATAAAAGCCAGCCCCTCAGTATGTTGAACTAGCTCCCATCTCCTCTTATGTGCTTGAGAACAAAGCACAGCAATTTCCCCCTTTCTCTCCTATGCAATCTTTTTTTTTTTTTAAACAAAACTTTCTCTTGGCCCTACTTCCCTGCCTGATATTACTCCCCTTTGTAACAAAACTCCTTAAAAGAATTGTGACCTTCACTGTCTTCATTTCTTCTCCTCTGATTCTCTTTTAAACCCACTCCACTGAAAGTGCTCTTTTCAAGGTTCCCAATGACCTCCTTGTCCCTAAACGTAACGGTCGACTCTTAGTCCGCATCTTATTTGATTCATTGACAGCTTTTGACACAGCTGACTACCTCTTCTTCCTTGCCTTCCAAGACACACACTCTCCTGATTTTCTCTTACTTCAGTGTTTGCTCATTCTCTCCTTTGCTGGTTCCTCCTCTTCTCCCTTTCCTCCTAAAACAGAATACCCCTGAACTCAAACCTAAATCTTTTACATTTAAATTCATACCCCCACCCCGGTGATCTTATCTAGTTTTGCAGCTTTAAATACCGTCTAAGAGTTAATGACTCCCATATTTGTTTCTCTAGACCAGACCTCTTCCAATCCTCAGACTTGTATATCCAACTCCGTATTCAACACCTCCACTTGAATGTCTAATCAACACCTCAAGCTCAACACAACCAAAATGGAACTTTTGAGTCCCCCTCACACCCATTCTCAGCGTTTTCCATCTCAGTTAATAGTAACTTCATCCTTCCAGTTGTTTATGCCAAAATCCCTTGATTACATTTTCTCTCTCATACCATATATCCAAGCCATCAAGAAATTTGATTTGTTTTACCTTCAGGATATATCCAGAATCTAACCACTTCTCACTACTCCCACTGCTATCACCTTGGTCAAAGCCAATATCAAATCATGTCAGCCCTCTGCTCAAAACATTCTAAAGTCCTTCTCCTTCACTTGGAGTTAAAGTCAAAGTCCTGATAATCTTTACAGGATATGACATTACATGACATTGCTTTTGTTATTACTCTCTTTTGTTCACTCTGTTCCAGCAACCAATGTCCTTGCTGTTCTTCAGACATGCCAGGTACACTCTTGCCTTAGGACCCTAAAACTTGGTGTTCCTTCAGCCTGGAATACTTTTCCCCAAGATAGCTGCATAATTAACTCCCTTATTTACTGCAAGTCTTTGCTCAAATGTCATTTTCTCAATGAGGCCTACCTCGATCACTTTACTTAATAATGCAACATGTTTCCCAATCCCTGGTACTTCTAATGCTCCCATCTTGATTTGCTTTCTTTCTTTTTTTTTTTCCCCATAGCACTTATTACCTTCTGACATACAAAATAATTTCGTTTTCAGTTCTGCTCACTGATATATCCAGAGTCTAGAACAGCACCTGCTGCTCTCAATATATATATTTGTTGACTGAGTGAAGCTCACGAAGCTGAATGTACAGTGTATGTACTTGCTGCAACAGTGTATGATAGTGAAAATTACATGTTTATAAAAATTACATTTATCAAAAGGTGAATAATTAAATAAATTATAGTATGACCATAAAATGGAATGCTTTACAGCTATTTTAAAAGATATGGTAGAAAAAAATTATGAAAAACCAAAGGAAAAAAAGAGATATGGTAGATTTATATATGTATTAATATGAAGTGATGGCCATGATATAAGTAAAAAATAGCAAATTACAGATTAGCAAGTATATTATAATACCACTTTTGGAATAATATATGTATATGTACACATAAAAAAGTATGAATGAGCACACAATAAACTGTTAATGACGGTTATCTTTGAGTGATGAGATAATCAGGAATTTTCACTTTCTACTTTCTCCAGCAATTCTGAAATCCTTCAGTTTACTGATAGACCATGCTAATGTTTTATATTTATATGATTTTGTAAAAGCTACTGCCTGCTTGAAATGCCCTCCTCAAATTTCCAGGCCCTATTCTTATTTCCTTCTCTGGCTCCTCAGTTTTGAGTTAGAAACTTCTGGGCTCCCATAGCACTCTGTATGCTTCTTAAGCATAAAAGTGAGCACAACACATTATAGTTCTTTATTTACTTGTCTGAATCCACTGCTGGACTCCACTAAGAGAAGAATCAGTAAGATTCTTTTTTGTGTGTCTTATTTCTCTTCCTATCCCTTGTAACTCTCAAACACATAGTAAATGCTCAATAAACGTTAGCTGCATGGATGAAAGAATCTACTGAACTCTAAGCCACTTGTTTGGAGATCACGCTTACTTATTTAACAGCTTGTTTAGCAGTTTTTGCTTGCGTGCAGAAGTGGCCAAGTCCAACACATGTGGATTCACTGTGAAATGTATTCCTCAAGGCCTGGGATCCTCAAGGTGTTGATCATTCCATCGCCTTAAGAAGATTTTTGTGAGCTTACTCTACTACTTTGTTGTCCTATGTCCCTGACCACGTTTCTGATACAATTCTATGCCCCTGACCACGTTTCTGATACAATCTAAGGTTATGTCCATGGTTCCTGGATGATCTGTTTTCCAGAACTGTTATTTCCTGATAACATTTTATTAAGTCTCTAGTTATTTCAAGTCCAACACATTGTTCAGGTATCTTTTTGTAATCATTTAAATATAAATAGAAATCATAATCCTTCATTCTTACAATGCTTCTAATAGTATCAATACATACCAGTAATTTTCAAGCTCTTTTATTAAAAAAAAAAATCTTTAAGCAGGTGACCCCTATTACAAATAAATCTCGTGCAACTATATATATAGCCGGGTGGTTTTGGTCAAAGTGGCAGAAGGGTCCCCTCCTCCCCCCTCTCTGGAGAGGCTCTGTGGTACTTTCACAGATCTCTAGGGCTCTGAAAAACCTAGATGGAAAACCACTGGTTTGTTTTCTAGGTCACAGTAAAAAACAGTGGCTTGTATATCAGTTTACAAATTCAATTTAAGCATATTATTAGATCATACCTTAAATGCACCTGGAGCATATATTGCTCAAAAGAACCCTGATGTAAATTCTTATGTATAGTGAATAATCATAGTTGTTCTATCCACTATTAAAGTTTAGCTTTTTCACACATTGAGCTTTCTTTAAATCAGGTACCTAAGGAAGGAATAAAAGCAGCTCCATTTTTGCCAGTCTTATAAAAACAACCACTATTTCTCCCTTCTGCGCCTTATAAAAACAACCACTATTTCTCCCTTCTGCGCCTTATAAAAACAACCACTATTTCTCCCTTCTGCGCACTCTTTAACCAACAGATGTCACTAAAGATACCATTACCCAGAGGCAAAGGGAAGAAAAGATTAGACAAATGGAAATTGAGCATAAAAAACACCCAGTTCTTAAAACTGAGAAGTAGGTTTCCAAAGTAATAACATTTATTACACTGCATGCAACATTTTAACCAAAAATTTAAGAAAGAAATTTCTTTTATTAAGTTGCTCAGGCTGAACGGATCATAGCACTAAATTCTGAAATACATGTTCTTGAAGCAATTTAAAACTCATTAGAAATAATAGGCTTGGGCTAGTAGAAAATGTGGTAAAATCTAATCCTCATCCAAATGTTACCTGGGCTGCACAAACAGGAAATTGTTTTGTGCTACTGTGGCTAACCTCATTGCTGACCCTGAGCTGTAACGGCGAGAGCAGCTGAGAGCTGAGGCAAAATTAAAAACTTACATCAAAGTATATCATGACAGAATGTAGATAAATAAAACAGCATATCAAAAGTATTATTTTTCTGCCAGTCTCATTGAGTAGCGAGGTGGAGGTATTTCATAAAATATATAACGAATCAGGCGCATGTGGAAATGAGTTCTTCCCCCTCTGAACTGCCCCAATCATTGATTACACAAATACTGCCCACGACAGGTGAGCAGAGAAGGAACCCAGTGAGGATGGGAACAGAAGGGATCAGAGAATGTTCTGGCCCCTTTCTTCCATGGGCTCTCCCTTCCTTCACCTTGGCTTACCACAGAAATAAATAATGTTGGCTCTTCTGTACCCTCCTAGTCATTCTTTTCCTCATCTTCTAGACTCCTGGATGGCAACCATAGGCTCTCCCTTCAGTGAGCATATTAGAATCTCCAGAGGTAAAAGCATGGGTAATAAAACATTACACAGGTAAAGACAGACAAAATCAGCTTGGCTGATTGAGGCCAGCATGTGGAATCAGTGAAGGCTGAAAAAGATTTTTCTATTATTCTATGTAAAGCGTATGTGTCAAAGTCACTGGTGACAAAGTTGAAGGACATTTTTCCATTGAGCCTTCATTTTCCTTAAGTTTTAGGATAGCAATCACCATACTTAAAGACCAGTACTTCATCAAAAATACCCAACTTTGTGTGGCAACTCTCAAGTGGCAGAAAGGAACATGGAAAGACTACTGTCTGAAGTTATACAGACTTTGAATGAAATTCCAATTTGACTATTTGCTAACTATGTAATATTTGGCAAATCTTTAACTTCTATGAGCTTCAATTTCTTCATAACAGTAATCACAGTAGCTAAGTGATCTAAGGGCTTTCCATGCAGTACGTAATTGAATCCTCATAACCACCCTATGAAGTAGGTATTATTTTCTCTGTTTAACAAGAAAGTGAAGCAAGAGAGGCTTAGCAACTTAACCAAGGCCAAGTGACTAGTGAGAGGCAGATAATAATACTTACCTTAAGGATTCAATGGGCTAATGTATGATTAATGGTCTAGTATAGGAGCAGGCACATAATAGCTGATTAAAAAATGGAAGCAACCATTATTTTTAGTCCAAACTAAGGAGAAGAACCTTACCCTAATCTCCTAGTCTTTCTTCAGAGTAAGAAAACTCCTTATTGGCTTTTCTTCTCAAGAATGCTTTGAAGGCTTTCTCTTTTCTTTTTCTTTTTTCTGCTTTTCTTTTTCTTTTCTTCCTCTCTCTCCCTCTGCCTCCTCCTCTTCCTCTTCCTCCAAGATAATCCTCACAGTTTTCTTTCTCAGCTTTTGCTGCAATGCTTTTGTCTATGTCAAACAACCTGACAGAGGACTGAATAGCTTTTGAAGCCCATAGACTTGGCGTTGTTCTGAGATTCCTTTTGGTATCACTTGCTGGACATACATTCTGTCCTATACTAGAGATTCAGAGATCCTGGAAGAGGAAGAAGTTGCTGCTCTTATCAGCCCTACTGCAAGAGTGAGTAAGCCTCACTTAGTAAGAGAAACTGGATCCAGAAAAGGGGGAAGAAAAGATACAACTGTGGTTGGTAACAGGAAACTAACATTTGTATAGTTAAAGGTCTATTGACTACTAAGAAATTCTTATACGTGCATTGTTTCATAATGGGGAAGTATTTCTTTTTAAAAAGTGAGGAAATAGACGCTTAGCACTTGTTACAGGCAGAAGGAAGCAGGACAGCATGGTCCAAGCAGAAGGCATTCCTGAATAAAAAAGTGATGAGGTCAGTGAACCCCTATCCAAAGGAGGCTGGTTCTGTGAGTGTAAGAGAATGGCTCTGGATCAAGGAAAGGCATATTCACTGAGTACCTAAGCCATGTCACAACCTGTGCCAAGCTCTTTACCCAGAGTAGCTCAATTAACCACCTCTAATCCTAACTAGACAGGTAGGTCAGTAGGTATTCATTATGTCTAATTTTACATATGAGAAAACTAGGCAGCAATGGAATTTGAAGATCATGGAGTTGATATGGGTTGGTACTAGAATTGGTACTCAGATCTTTTTTTTTTTTTTAATTAATTTATTTTATTTTATTTATGGCTGTGTTGGGTCTTCGTTTCTGTGCGAGGGCTTTCTCTAGTTGCGGCAAGTGGGGGCCACTCTTCATCGCGGTGCGCGGGCCTCTCACCATCGTGGCCTCTGTTGTTGTGGAGCACAGGCTCCAGACGCGCAGGCTCAGCAATTGTGGCTCACGGGCCTAGTCGCTCCGCGGCATGTGGGATCCTCCCAGACCAGGGCTCAAACCCGTGTTCCCTGCATTGGCAGGCAGATTCTCAATCACTGAGCCACCAGGGAAGCCCCGTACTCAGATCTTTTAATTGCCAAAAACTATGTTTTTTAAAAGATATCATGCTTTTGGAGAAAGCTCCAGTCATATGTCTTTGTATGATAAGACACTGAAAGGAGTTAGATATACCCTGGAAACACAACAAACTGTACTGAGAATATTTAAAAAGGGGTCCATTTTTACCTTTGGGAGGCAAAGCATTTCTACTTTATATGATTCTAATGTATCCATTTTCAACAGATGCAAAAGTTGTGGCAATATAGTTGCTGGTACAGATGAAAATAGGAGAGTTTAAGTTTACTGTGTTAAATAGGTGCTTTCTGTAGTTTCTATACACTTATGATCTCAAACTCTAAAAATCAAATGTACAATTAAAACTAAGCATTTTTAACAGAGGCCTACAGTGCATACAGAACAGAGTCCCAGAATATTTTGAGTTGAAGTAAAAACAATTTAAAAGAACTGTTTTTCTGCTCTTTAAAATAGGTTTTACTTTTTAAAAAGTAATATGCTTTTTTATTTTATTTAATTGGAGTACAGTTGCTTTACAATGTTGTGTTAGTTTCTGCTGTAGAAAATACCTAGGAATAAACCTACCTAAGGAGACAAAAGACCTGTATGCAGAAAACTATCAGAAAACTATAAGACACTGATGAAAGAAATCAAAGATGATACAACAGATGGCGAGATATACCATGTTCTTGGATTGGAAGAATCAACACTGTGAAAATGACTATACTACCCAAAGCAATCTACAGATTCAATGCAATCCCTATCAAACTACCAGTGGCATTTTTCACAGAACTAGAACAAAAAAAATTCACAATTTGTATGGAAACACAAAAGACCCCGAATGGCCAAAGCAATCTTGAGAAAGAAAAATGGAGCTGGAGGAATCAGGCTCCCTGACTTCAGACTATACTACAAAG
This sequence comes from Balaenoptera physalus, assembly GCF_965194825.1. Lineage (NCBI taxonomy): Eukaryota > Metazoa > Chordata > Mammalia > Artiodactyla > Balaenopteridae > Balaenoptera > Balaenoptera physalus. The sequence goes on from NC_138890.1 coordinate 27,436,719, forward strand.
CTACAGTAATCAAGACAGTACGGTACTGGCACAAAAACAGAAATACAGATCAATGGAACAGGATAGAAAGCCCAGAGATAAACCCACGCACCTATGGTCACCTTATCTTTGATAAAGGAGGCAAGAATATACAATGCAGAAAAGACAGCCTCTTCAATAAGTGGTGCTGGGAAAACTGGACAGCAACATGTAAAAGAATGAAATTAGAACACTCCCTAACACCATACACAAAATAAACTAATACGCTTTTAATGGCTGTTCCTACATACACACACTCACTTAAAGAAGCTTTACAAAATTTTGTAAAATCTGTTTCTAGGTACTCAAAAAGAAGTATGAGAATCACAGGCAATTTTTGAGGCCAAACATAGAGTTGGCTGTTGATTTGGGAAAGTAAGACCAGACAGGCAAAAAAGAAGAGGACAAAGGAAAGGAGGACACAGAGAGACATCTCTCAAGAAGAACAATGCAAAGCGTCCAGCCTGTAGTTAGTATTCAGTCAGTGTGTGGCAAACTAACAGAGGATTCTTATCTGTTGTATCGTATCCTCATTCCCTGGCTACATAAAGGTCTCAGAGAGTTGAGAATTTCATTGATGAAGCTGTCAGCATTGGCAAATATTAGGGTTTATGGTAGTTCTAAGGCTCATTTCTAACTACTAACCACATTTTTTTTTTACTATAATTGAATAGAACAATCATTACTGTAGAACTCTGATTCTTAGGGTGCAGTGCCCCCAAATTTCCTACAATAAAATATTTACTGCTCTTTACCAGGATATTTTTCCAAAATTCAGTGCCGGTGACATACTGGTTTAAGCATTCTTTGACCCAATACACTAAACTCCCTGATGTAACTTTTAGCAATTTTCAATATGCTATAAATTTTCAATATTCTATCTATAGTGTATTCCCTTCACCTACTGACACTGCAATTTCATCTAAAAGAAATTCATCAAGTTGGTCAGGCATGATCTGTAGTCAAAGGCATGTTGCTTATTTCTCTTGATGTCAATATGATAGCTACCTGGCTTTTTGCACCCCTATTACCCACTTAACAAATTCATACAGATATGAAACTTCAAAAGAACAAAATAACTAACATCTTTCTTTCCTCCAAAGAGATAAAAGTTATATTGCAGAGACAAATATGGAAAAGGATACTCACCATAAGTGCAAATCATTTTACTAGCTTCTCTGAAGAGAAGAATTCCATTAGGAGATGATACATCAAAGTTCAAACGCTGGGATCTAAGAAATACAGCAAAAATTTAGACTATATATGCAGATAAAGAAACCAAATATAGGTTTAAAATACCCAGAATTTTCATTTATTAGAAGTAGCAACAGTACAATTATCCCTTTTTTAAAGTGTCATTCCATTAAACAAGTATTGATAAAATGTGTGTGCTAATTTTCTCACTATAAAGATACTAGAACAATAAAATTATTTTCATTTATTTGCTGATTCAAAGAATTCACTTTTTATCTGTCAAAACAATATCCTGACATCCTACATCACAGACCTCTTATACCCCTCTCCTTTCATGCAAAGTGGTTGATAGATAATAATAAAGAAAACCCCAAGTATGTATAAGTTTATATAGTTACTTGGATAGAGATTTACATTTGAGATCTCCTGTAGTGCCTAATACACATCATTAAAACAAATTATAAAATGACAGTAAATCTAAGTACCTTTAATACTGCTCATATGCATAATGAATCACCTGATACTTCAAGCATATTTCAAACACATTAAATTACATACAGACTATAGTTTCCACTGAACATAGCTCAAGTAAAGAGAATCAAATCCCAGAAGTTCTAAATAAGAACAGTTCTATTTCCCTAGTTCCTAACAAGTTGGGGAACAGTCTGAAAAGTGTAAAGGACTGACATGCCATCCTGACATAATATTTGCTTTTTTAACATCACTTTGGTTTTAGTTGGCCCCAACATACCTTGTTGCTCTGCTTTTAAGAAATAACGGTATATTTTTAAAAGGATAAGCAAAAATATGAAATAGGTCATAGCAAAGAAACCCCAGAAAGCAAAGATATTTGCCAAGGAACAGAATAAATTGCTAGGAATAGAATAAATTGCTGCTTCTCTATGCTTTTTCAAAATGCTTCAGAATTAAGTGCAATTATAACTTATTAGAAATACTACTGGAAACACTTGATTGTTGGCATAGAATTCCGATTAAAGAAATGTATATACATAATTCACATTAGGTTCCAGAGAAACATAGACAAGATAACATTTTCTGGGATTACAAATTTTTACCAGGTAGTTCTTTGGACAACTGTGCTAGATATGAATTATCCACCTATGGCAGATATAAAATACTTTACAATATACAATGTAATGATTTTTTCCTTTAGTATTAAATGTTGTATCAGTAATATGAACTACTAATTATCTGGCTGAAAAAACTGTAATTTAATAAAAACTAAATTTCTAATATAAAATATATAGCCACCCTTCGTTTAGTATTTAAGGCACCTAGAGAACAGTTTTAAAATAACTAACAGCTTTCAAAAGAATACTCACATTTATTTATTTGCCAGGTCTTTTCCCACCTCTTGTTTAAAAAATTTTAAATTATTGCTGTGAAAAACTCAGCACCATAGATCAAATTAGAGTTACAATCCATACTCCTTCCCTGTCTGGATATCTCCCTTCCAACACGCAGTTTACAAAGAGGAGCTGATGAAAGAGGATGGCTAAGTGACAGGTAATTTGGTGCTAAGCCATATTCATAATGACATATTTTAAAGAGGTAAAACTAATCAGCTTATTGCAGTTTTTCTCTTTTAGCTACACCTTTGTTAATATTTATATATGAAGAACCTGAACCTCTGCTTGTCTATGCAAATTATAAGGTCACGTAGGCAATTTCTGAGAAGTGTGGTAGTTGCTATTTAAATAAAAATTGTGAGTGCATAAATCATCCACATATGTGCATCTTGGCACAGAGGAAGAAGGATAACTTAGAAGTCAAGGCAGGGACAATGCCCAGGGCTTCTGAGACAAACTATGTGTCCATGAATTGCTCTGGGACTCAGTTCCCTTATCCATAAAATAAAGCATCTCAACTCAGAGACCTCTAAACTCCTTTCCTCCTCTACAGAACTGCAGTTAAGCGATGAAACAGTTAAAACTGCCCTGGGACTTTCCTGGTGGCACAGTGGTTAAGAATCCGCCTGCCAATGCAGGGGACACAGGTTTGAGCCCTGGTCCAGGAAGATCCCACATGTCGCCGAGCAACTAAGCCCGTGCGCCACAACTACTGAGCCTGCGCTCTAGAGCCCGCGAGCCACAACTACTGAAGCCCACACACCTAGAGCCTGTGGTCTGCAACAAGAGAAGCTACCGCAGTGAGAAGCCCGTGCACCGCAATGAAGGGTAGCCCCCGCTCGCTGCAACTAGAGAAAGCCCGCCGCGTAGCATCGAAGACCCAATGCAGCCAAAAATAAATAAATAAATTTATAAACAAAACAAAACAAAAACCTACCTTCCTCCATTTTGTGCTTTTGAATCCTTTAAATAATGGTGGCTGTAGTCTTCCATTTTTTTTCCCAGTTCCCATAGTCCCCATATACACCTAAGTATACTAAATTCTTTCTCGCCCGAAGTCTCAACCTTATATCTCTCATTCTACTGCCTTCAACTGGATCATCTTAAGTTTTGGTTCCTGGGTTCTTGCTAAGCCTTACATATACAGACACCAGGCAGGAAAGTCTGACCTCCAAAGAGTGCTACCAAATAGCAGATTACCTTTTCACTCGCCTATCCTACCTCTTACCTGTTTTGCATCAGTTCTGCCATAAGTTTTAAGATGGGAGTTGTACATGCTGGCTCTCCATACCACTGCTCAACAGCCCTCTGAAGAATGGGAATATATGTTGGGTACCTTTTATGAAGCCTGTTAAAGAATTTAAGGGTCAAAAGAAATATTGTTTCCGAAAATTGGTGTCACTTAAAAAGAAAAAAAAGGAATCCACATTTGTTCTATGTTTAGCATACTTATGAAGTATCATGTAACATATTTAAAGAATTATGCTTAATATTGCAGGAAAGGAAAATAAGTTTAGTTAATAAGGGTAAAAAATTTGAATTGCTATTATCAGAGTTTGTTGGGCATCAAACTACTTAAGAAAAAAATGTTGTTTATTATGTAACTTTTAAAACACATAAAAGTAGAGGGAAATAGTAAACCCCATGTATTTATCTCCCAGCTTAGAAATTATCTACATTCTTTTAAGTTGTTGACTTAACTCTGCTTAGTCCCACTATAGCCCCAAGGAACGCTGGGGATGATAGCCTGAAGAAGAAAGCTTTGGGTAATTTTCAATCTCAACTCAAGGTCAGTTTGCTAAAAGGTAGTCCCTTGTACACTCAAGGAGAAATTCTCAAACATCCTCATCAATACCAAGGACTGCATGCCTCTGTTAAGTCAATGGCTGAGACCACCAGAACCTGGAAAACTCTGACTCAGCTCCACTGACCCTTTAACCCGTAACTGGCCTCCTCCTAACAAATGGACACAGAAATATAAAATTAAGGCCTAAAGCTGCAGCAGAAAAAACCCTTCCTATGCCACTACCTTCATTTCCTTTTTCTTTTCCTAATCCCTAAATCTGTCTCTTTCTGATGTTTTTCAATGTACTTGTCTTTTTGTTTCAGAGGAAAGTGCTGAACTGAATCAGCTCATGTTGTTCCTTTCCTGTGTGGTATGGGTAGTGATCTCTATGGTGAGAAAGATCACAATTTTCTTCCCTGCTCTTAGAATAAATTTCAAGTTCCTTAGCATGGCAAACAAGGTCCTTCATATCTGGTCCCTGCCTACCTCCAGTCTCGTCTCTTAGCGCTCCTGCTCTTATCTATGGTTTGGCCATTCTTAATTCTCTGCAAATCCACTGATGCCGGCTCTCTCTTGTCTCTATTCCTCTATACGCTGCTTTGTCTGCTTAACACATTCCAAACTGTATTTCAACATTTAGCTCAAGTTTTACTTCCCCTGGAATGGTGAAACTTTCTCTTTTTTGTCAAAAGGAACCAATCTCTTCCTCATCTAAGTTCAATGAGCACTTTGACCACGTCTCTCTTATAACAAACTGTATTATGGTTGGTTGCCTGTGTTACCCATCTGCCCCAATAGATAGTGAGTTTCTCAAGGGCAAAGACCTGTGCTTCCCTACTATGACCTTGTTAATTCCTATTTGTCCCTCATATTTCAATATACATGTCAATTATTCCGAGAAGCCTCCGTGACACCTCCCGTAATCCCGCATGACTAAGTGTGTCTCCTGTGTAAGGCTCTGGTATCCTGTGTTAGTGCTATCATAGCACCTTATCTCTCCCATTACATGCTTTCTGAGAGCACAGCATAGGTACTTATTGTATGCATGGACCTGGCACAAAATAGATTTCAATAAGTATTTGTTGTGGTAAACCTGCCAACCTAAAAATGAGGTGTAGCATACTTGATTAGACCTACCTATTTGATTCTTTTAAGCTATGCATTTCACTTTGAAGCTTCACGAAATAATTCACATAACATTCAGTGAAAATAAGCCCTTAACTACCTTAAGAGTGTTAGGCTCCCTAAAAGTGCAAAAAGCAATACTTTTGTCCCCTTAGATATACCATGTTAAGGCTGTATTTGAATATATAGGAACAATTTACTTAAGTATTTATTGAAGGCCTATTCTATAAATGTCTTCTCACTGTTATAGACTCTCTGGACCCATCAGTGAACCAAACATTAAAAAAATCCCTGCCCTCGTGGAATTTATATTCTAATAAGACAGAAAATAAAATAGACATATGATCTTTTAGAAAGTGCTACAAAGAAAATAAGGCAGAGAGAGGAGATGAGAAGTGAGTGTATTTGTGTGAATGAGGTTTCAGTTGGATGAAAATGAAAAATATAAAATCAATAAACTTGATTATTAACTCTATTTTGTCAGATAACTTATTGTTTTATTTTTTTCTATGGACTAGAAAATCTGTTATTTTTGATAGATGGTAGATACTCTGTGCTATGTACTGTGCCAGGGATCCAGTGATAAGTAAGACATGGCTTTTTTTCTTGGTGAATTCATGCCTTGAGTCTGGGTGGTGCACACGTAATAGTAATGCTCTGAGTACCAAAATTCTGAAACAGTGCCAGAGGAGTACAGGTGAGAAAATATTCCACCAAGAGATCTGAGTACAAACTCAGTGGGAAAGCATCTGGAAGACTCATCAGGAGACTGAAAAGACCCAAATCTCAGAATCTAAGAATATCATAAGCACACAGAAGCCCCTTTGCAAGGCATTCTAAAGACATCAGGACCATCATATTTTTCAGAGCACACTCTATTCACTAGGGGATAAGGCCCGGGATATGAGGGGAGGCTCCCTTTTCTGTGTGGAATGAGAGTGGTGCCAACTCTAATATGCTTCTGACAGAGGTGACTGCCACAGAGAAAATGAGTGATTATTGGAAAGCAGAGTAGAGGTCTACCAAGCAGGGAGGTTTAAAGGGTTTCAGAGTGAGAGTGCCAGACTCAGATTACATGGTGAGAATCAGAACCCACTCTAGGAGTTTAATTTTCCAGTGGCCTTGTGAGAACTATGTATATATGGATAGGAGGAAGACACTGGGAGACCTTAGGTAGAAGTGGCACAGATCTAATTGCTTTCACCTAGATCTCCTCAATGGATTCCTAAGGTCAACACCAGATAAATAAAAAATAAAAAAATTAATGATATGCTATTGCCTTATAAGATGCTAAATATGAAAAACTGAAAAGAATGAGGCTTCCTTCTTGACGACATCCATCCATCCATCCATCCATCCATCCAATAGTTACTTACTATGTGCTGGACCCCAAGAAAGCATAAATGAGTAAAAAAGTAATTCTTTTCCTCTGAGATTTCACAGTAGAGAAAGCATTCTAATATACTAGAAGGCAACAAAAGAGGTTTTTGTTAAAAATTTTAGGAGATAAGAGTGTGGGGATGTGGTTCCAGAACAGAAATAGCCTGCTAGTTCAGAGCTTAATTGAAAGGTATTCCTTGAATGTGAAACATCTATACCTTTGTTCACGGAGGCAAATGCTGCTGGGAAGCCTTCTCTCTTTCCGTCTGGCAAATGCCTATTCATCTTCCAACACCTAGCTCAACTTTTACTTCCCTGGGAAGCCTACTTTTTGCCCCAAATACCAATCTCTTCCTCTTAAATGTTCATATGGTCCTTTGCATGCATCTTTGTTACAATACATTGATGGTTTATTAGTTATTTGTTATGGCCACTAGATTATGAGCTTCTAAGGAGCGATCCATTTTATTCATGCTTATAAAAAGCAATCATTTTATTCATTTCTCATGCCTGGCACAATGCACTCAAAATATGCCTGTTGAACAGCAATTTTTCAGGTTTACTTTCTTCCCTATTTGTTTGTCCAACATACTGCTGACTATTCTCTTCTTGAAATACAATTCTGATTCTGTTAGTCAGTCAAAATCATCAATTGCTTTATACCATCTATGGAATAAGGGTCTCAGTTCCTTAGCCTGATATTCAAGGGTCCCAGACAATCTGTGTGTCCAACCATAAAGTAAGTGTATCTTTAACAAAACATCTTCTCTACTACTCTCCTTCCTAAACCTGTGCTTAGACCAACTGAAAACCTCTTACTTCACAGTTCCAATAGTCCAATCCTACTTATGTGATAAGACCCAAAGAAATATCTTCACCTTTACAGAGCCTTTCCTGATGCTCCAGCGAAATGCAATCACTTTATTTCTATCTTTGTTATGGCACTTATCACCTTCTGTATTTTATTACAGTTGTTTAGGTAGATACCTAACTGACTCTATTAAACTGTAAGCTCATTTTGGGGTGGGACTTGAGTCTAAGAAATCTACATCCCTCATGAATCCTAGGACAGTCCTTAGCCAAATTTGCTGAACAAGTGAGCAAATCGCATTCCTTTGTCTCATTCCATATTAGGGAAAGGAACTAACAACAGTGGAGGGGTATATTTACTTTGTGCCAGACACTGTACTAGGCCCTTTATACATGTCAGTTCACTCACTTCTTACAACATACCTGTGATACAAGTATTATTAGCCCTGTTTTATGGAGGAGAAAACTGTGATTCTGAGACATTAAGTAATTTATCCAAAACCCCACAGGTTGTTAAGTGGGGAACCCAGGACTGGAACCTAAGACTGTCCTATTCCAAAGTTCTTTTTCTTTTCCCTACAAATCTCATTGTCTTGCCTTGTCTTTGTAAAATGTGTTTATGCATATTAAACAACAGCACTGATTGTGTGACTGAAAAACACTGTACTCAAAGATCAGGATTATGACAATTAAAAGAATGAGTGTGAGGAAATAGCATCATACACATTCTTTTATTTTTATTTTTTTCAATTTCCCGCTGGGTTTTTGATACTTAAGTGTAAGTATGATCTGGAAAAAGTTTAAACAAGGCGACTAAATACAGTGCAAGGTAAGGTGCTTTTATATTGTTGCATTCTCACTACAGGGGCAAAGAAATAGCAGTGATTCTTCTTCTATTCTCCAGTAGTGGGACAATTTATCAACATGGTTGCTGTGTAGTTTCAGGCAATTTAGGTTTGGAAGGACAGAGTGATAAGCAATGTAGTTTGTGTACCAGTTAATGCAGTCAGTGTTTATAGAAATGTTTTTAAATTAAATAGCTAACCACTAAAATAGCATTTTATCAAATAATCACGATAAATAAAATGCATTTTGACTTTAAGATGACATGTGTTCTTATAGGATGTTTCTTCTGTATGCTAAGGACTATACAGCAAATTAAAGAACACACATTTATGTGGATAAAAGGCAAATAAACTTTCTCCAGCAGTAATATGAGAATCATCACTGACGGTTTGACATATCAATATTTTAGGAAGAATAAATGACTTTCATATCCATGTTTTTTTTTTTTTTTATCATACACTTGCTCATTTTTACATTACTAGAATACTTTGGAAAGAATCTATACTCTATCACCTGAAACTGCTTAAAGTATTTTGAAATATTTTAATAAAGCTCTTTGAATTATCAAATAATGTAACTTTTAAACAAATTTTACTATTATTATAAATATTTGCTCTTTTATCCCTTGCCCAAAGGAAAACTATAAATCTTGCCTCAACTGAATGAACACCATTTATCATATTCATTTTGTTGTCAATACAATTATGAAAAGCCTTTGGCCTTTTCCCAAGGAAGCTGATTTGCTACTGAAACTCAATTATTATAAGCAAGGCCGGTACCAAGCCATCCTGTTTGGCAATCTAACATAACTTCCTGCATAACTGACACTTCGCCCTCCGTCTCTGACCCTAATAACATCAACGTCTACAGTCAGATGGAGGAGACAGTGGTTTCTAGTCCAAAACAAAACAGTTAAGTCCCAAGGTTTTCCATTTGCTATTTTCTGCCATCTGCTGGACAAAAGTTTCATTTCAGATAGGTGCCCAAAAGAAGGAGCAAAGTGAGGAAATGGAAAACAGACTTAATTAAAAACTTAAATTACAATATGTTCTATACATTTTAGGCAGTATCAATTATGACAGATATTTCTATTCTTTGATGCTCAGGGGAAAGTTCTTATCTAAACTCTTAGTTAAGATTGTTGCTGAGGAAAACGTGACGCATCAATTGCTGGACCTCCTAGAGTTGTAGGTTGGTTTAAAGATCACCATCAATTTTAAAGTGCTAAAATTAGGTTTTTACAATATTTCAAATAAATGAAAGTTTTTGCTTTGTGAGCTTCTATTTATGTTTAGAGAAATGAAAGGGTCATATGTAATTCCAGTTTATTCTGCATAGTTAAAAGAGTTGTATGACTTTCCATGTTAAAATCTACGATCTCTGTACATGTACTTTGTATGCTGATATAAAGACATACATGATTTCTAAACGGCATGGAAAATTCTTATCTCTAACCCTTCTATGGGCACATAAATCTGATGAGGTAGGTTTTAATAGTAAGTAAAAATGTAAGTAAGTATTCAAAATTAATGTTAAACGATTTCTTTAATGTGTAGCGTTCTCCCTGAAACATGCCCAGATCCTGTTAGTTATGTTTTTGGCCATAACTGTGCCATCAGTACTTGAAGATTACCTTTAAGAAGTTTCTTTTGTAATTCAATTCATGAGGGAAGTTCTTATTTATGATAAGAAGGGTTTGAAAAGAGCAACTGACAATGTAACTTAAAAAATAACTTTAAGGTTACAGAATTCTCTGACATGCTCTGATGGTTTCATGCATAAAGGCATGAAAACATATGTTACACTTACATGACTTGCATAAACTATCACTTTCTGTTAAGATCAAAGAGGATTCGTACAATATTGCTAAAACAATATTAATAGTAATCATTTATGACTCCCTATTATGTTCTAGACATTATACAAAGTGCGTTACCTATTTCAATGGTTACAATAGGCCATGATACTGGATGTCTCTTATTTTAGATGAGGAAACTCAGAGAGGTGAAAAGACTTGCCAAAGTTTACACGGCAAATGGAGAGCTAGGAATTCAAGCCAGGTCTGCCTAACACCAAATCTTTTTACTATTAATGATGAGGCATTTCTGTGGGGGGATGTTTGTTTCCTTGTTTATTTATTTTGCTGTCTGTACTAAGCCTTGGCAAAGGTAAATTCAAATTTTATATCAAATGAAAATCCTAACGATTTATTTTCCCCTTTTCATGTCCATTAATATTTTCATGATGATGAAAAACTACAGCATGATAAACTGAGCCTCAAAGAGATAAAGTGACCTCAGCTCCGCTATTTGAGATAGAGTAGGAATCCAAATCTCCTCGAAAATGCCAAATGGTAGGATCCATTGATCTTGAGTTAGAGACGTCAGCCCAATTATCCCTGCAACCCCAACATAAACAATCATTTGGGGATGTGATTTTTTAAGGTGTCAATATTTAATGGCACCAAAAAAGTGACCTCTCTGAGCTGGGTCTCCAAATGCTGTGCTCAGTTATCTGTACTGCTGCCACTGTGCTGTAATTTTTAGCTGATTACACATTAGTTCATTTAGCTTTGTTTCCTCTTCCCTACTGTGCCATACTATTAAACGAAAGCCAGGGGCCTGGCATCCCTCTGTGCACAGAGCTGGTATTGTCACAGTGTAATAAGGATACATCCAGTCAAACAGCATGGTGTAGCTGGTCTTTGTGTTCAGTGCAAAGGCAATCCCTCGAAGATCTCTTGCCAGCCCGATCAACATACGCTGTCAGTGGGAAAGAGACACAGTAATTGATTTTCACGTTAGCACAGAGCAGATGGAGTAATAATCAGGCAATAATGACCACATATCTGATTTTGATTCATTAGCTAAAATGTCTCGCTCAGATCTCTTTCTACAGAAAGTCATAGACTTTTTAAGCAAACAGACCATCAAATCTGCTGACCAACTCTGCTTCTTATAAATTGAGCTGAGTCATAATTCCAATAGCTTAGAAACATTTAGATTCCTAAAATACTTTGTTTCTGAATAATGCCAAATTAGAAAAAAAAAGAGTATTGATAATTCCACGAAACAAAAATGTACAGGGTCTAGACATTATTTAATAACAACAAATCTTAACCACATTGGCTTGCAAGAAATCAGTCCCACTATGCAATTTGGAGTCTAACCTGAAAGCACACTGGCATTTAAAGATCCCTAAGGAATATCTTTAGTAACTTAGGACAAAATGAAACTGGCCAGATGACCTGTTGGTACCGTGGCATACCCAGAATGGCATTCACATTCCCCAAGCAAGGAAGAGATATAAGGAAAAGAGTTCTTCTACACTCAATATCAAAGACTTGAATTTAAACCCAGCTTTACTTCTTAACTGTAAGACTTAAGGCAAGGCAAATTATCAGTCTCAATTTTCTCATCTCTAAAAGGGGCTAATAATGCCTCTCTCACAGAGGCGCTGTCAGGAATAAATTTAATAAATTTATATAAAAATGCCTAACAAGAGCCTGATACATATATAAGTGTTCCATAAATACTTAGTTTTAGAGAAAACAAAACAAAACAAAATGAAAACTTGACTCTTAAATAGAAGAGATCTGACTTGTACTCTGGACTCTTAATTAAGCTGTCCTTAGGAAGATGCTTGGGAAGTGAAAAAGAAAACCCACGAACAGATGCTAGAATGTCAGAACAAAGAGTACAAATAAACATTAATTGAAAAACAAGGGGGTGGGATAATTGAGATATGCAACTGTGATTTCTGAAGATACTGTTTTCAGTGGAAATATTCTGCCAGAAAATGGTCTCTGAACTATTTTATCAGATTTTCTTTTCCGCACACTTTGGTAATAAATGAAAATCTCTTTAGGAAGGCATTTAAATTATCATTAAGGACTTGGAAGTGAATGCTGACCCTCATCTTAATGACTAAAAAAATTTCAAAGTAGGAAATAGTTTATGTCACAAGTATCTGTTATTTTTGATCCCCCTTCCCCGATGCCCCATACCTAAAAGGTGACTCAATATAACTGGAAGCTGTTTATAAGAATATTCAGTTTCTGTACTGTGTAACAGCTTATAGAATGATGGTAATCTGAATTTCTGAATCTGTAAACCCTGAACTTTTTTTTCTGCTTCTTTATGTAACTTATTCTTTTTCCTTTCATAATCTCACCAGTCCTCGTTTTTCTATAATTGGCTAGTCTCTCTGTGTAGTTCTCTTACGTGACTGCTATTTTTTTTTAAACCATTTTGCCTTTTATGTAACCTGTTTTCATCACCTGGAACCTATTCTACTCTTTCTCAGCTTTCCACGTTTCCTGTAGCTTCCAGAACAGAATACGTCTTCTAAGAAGTCTTTGAACAATTCTATTCTGACTAATTCTCTTTGTAGTCTTTCTCTTAAAGTGGCCTTTTTTGATTCTATTTTTATTATGTACACTTACAAATTACAGGCTACTCTTCAAATAATCTTCAGTTTTCACATATACATAAGGTACTCATCACCATTCAACTCTAAATCAGTCAACAGGAACAATAAGTTTTACTTTGTGTCTAGTGCAAAAGGCTCTTAAAATATTTTAGACTATCCTTATTACACAAAAAGGTTAATATTTATTTCACCACAAATATTTTTCTTAAAAGACACCAAGTTAATCGAAGGGCTCTAACTGACTCAAATCTATGAAATTATATCAATTTTAGAAAATGTTACTCCAAAGCAGAGGAAGCATATGACAATATAATAACTAAATATGTTTTCAAAAGATTCGACTGAGCGGGAAAATGCAGTGTTTAATGTGAGAAACAGATCTCTCATGCTCAAACAATCTTTTATCTCAAAGCAGCAAGAGAACTGTAATAATCTATACAGACACTCAAACAACACTAAGGAAGTACTTTCTTGACAGTCAAAACATACCCAGTTCTGGTATGAGACCAGGAAAACTGTTAACAAGGAGCTCAACCAGGTTATCAAACAATCTCAGAGATCAAGGGATGATCTGAAATTTAGGGGAGGAAGAGCCACAATTTACCATCTCACTTAAAACAGTACAAAGAGGTTTATTTCAAAAGTTGCCTTTCTCCTACAGTTAGTCAACACTTGACTGACCTGAAAAATGAGAGGTCCTTATAAAGTGAGGCTGTTTTGGGGAGTGGGCAGGTCCGGGGTATCTAATCCTAAGGATTCCTTTTTTGGATAGTTCAAGGAGAAACTGCTCAGTGCTGCAGTCTCCTGCATGGTGAACGGCCGTCTGTGTGCCAAGTGTGAGACGGATGGGCTGGGAAACAGTTGAAATGCGGCTCCTTCCACCCTGACCTCCAAAACAGGGTTTCTAATGGAAAGTCTGACAGACCCTTTACTGTAGTGGCACTACTGGGGGCAGCTATAATATTATCCTCATAATTCTACTATATAATAACAACAAAGAAAAAGAAGGTGAAGGGTCATTGTGCTTTGTCTTTAGAATTAAGATGGCTGTCTTCATCCTTACAGCATACTCTTAATTCTGGAGACACATCTTAATAACCTCTAAATAGTTCCAACAAAAGAGCCGTGTCAGAGGAATGAGCAGGCCCCAAGGTGTTTCAACTGGAGTGTTTTCATCTGCCTTTATTGCTCTATCCCTCTCCAGAATTAAGGCAATAACCTGTGATAAATTATTCAGGAACTGCTACAGGGATCAAAGCAAAATCATTCTGTTAAAGTGCTGTTTGCAACATTTGGCACTTAGTGCGAAAACTTTTAATGTGCGCATGCTGAAAATCTAGGATTTTAAATAATTTAACATTGTGGAGTTTTTACGAAGGGACTAAAGATAGCAGGTTCCTATTTAACTGCTCCTCTTCCTCCTACAAGTTTTCATTCATTTCCCTTAAAACTGATGACGTCATGGCCAAAAACAAAAATGATGCATGGGGAGTCAGAGTACTGGACTATATTTTACTGTGGGTACAATCACAGGGGGGAAACATGTACTGTGAACTAACGCTTTAGAGCCAGGGTTTGTCACAGCAATTTCTTTCTTTTTTCCTTTCCTTTGAAAAGAGAAACCCAAGACAAAAATTCAATGTTCTCTTCAATTTTATTAGGACTAAGTAAGAAAACAAAGCTATAAATTTAAGAGTTTTACAGCATTTCCTCCTCTCACAACCATATTTCAGTTTGGCAATGTAGGTCCTTAATGCTTATGTTTATCCTGAAATCCGCATTTGAAAAATATCTATCAATAGGCAGTTAGAAAATCCTGGTAAGGGTTGCAAATTAAATGAATTTGGCAGTCCTGCGGCATTTTCATAGAGATATTTTAACGGCATCACCTCCTGTGGATTGGAATACTAAATACTTTATTGAAGAACAAAACAGAACTGTTTTTATCTCTAGTACTTGCAAAATGAAGTACCTGAAAGCACTTCTGCATGTATTATTTATTCATCATGATAGAAAAATAGCCTTAACCTAATAAATTACATTTAAAAGCATTTAGTGCAAAAGTTTTGTTTATGATAAAGCAACAGATTTAGTTCTTTATCGGTAGCTTAAAGCACCAAGTTTTCTTTATACAAATTAGACAGATGGTGCTTACAGTAGAATTTACTAAAGGTCTGTCACAACAAATGCAGCCAAGCTGCATATTTAATCACTGCAGAATCTTGTCTACCTGCAGCTGCCAACTGCTAATCCAATTTCCCTGATAAATGTGGCAAGAGACACGATCAGCAATAAAGAGCATCTAACTCCATTTTCCTGCAGGGCGTCTTTTGATGAACATTTAGGACGGAAGCACGGAGTGCACTGTGTGGCCTTGGTTCGTGGCAGCTGCATGCATTCTGAGGCACAGTTCTCAGGTTACTCACTTAATTCTGCCACTATCATTACGTTGCTATTGATCTCAGTAGCTGTTGCCTACACAGCATTACTCTAGATGAAGCTGAATCAGGCAGTTATCATGCATCAAACTTGCTCAAAAGCCTGGAGATTTCCCCTTAATTACTTGTGATTTTATTTGCAAATACCGTTAAAGTGTAATCAAGCAGTCACTTTCCAGGGTCGTTAAGAACTTGCTGGTTTAGGGATATATCACTGGAACTCCATTAAAAATGACTCTAGGAAGATGGTTTCTATCAAACTAGATGGGATTACATCAAAACGGGCTTGGAGTATAATGAAATCTTCAAATGAGACAAATGTAATTTTTATACAGATAATGTTTTTCAACCTCACGGCTTCTTTTTGATATAAAGGGCAGCAATAACCACCTTAAAGTTGCAAAGATTTTTTTGGTCATTAAAAATATTTGGGAGACATCTAAAAAATACAGCTAACCTGAGTAGAAACTCTGGTGAAGAATTTCAGCAACACTATAAACACAAAGAAAATCTCTAAGATCCTTTTTTGGTTTTAAAAATTCTATGACTATTGCATGTTAAAAACATTCATTTCAAAAACTCTATGTCAAAATAAAAGGTATAGTATTTGGTTAAGTATTTTTTAGTACAAGAATTACACTAAATAATCACCAAAGGCCATCATTCTTCTATTTGGCTTCTTACTGCTAATTTTTTTTTTTTTTTGGTAGAGAGAAGAGGAGCCATGCAAAATGACCGTCAATATTTTCAACACATTTCAAATAACAATGAAACATGACTCAAGTATCACCAACAAAGGTGCCTACATTCTCGGTATATATTTATTAGTCTTTTAAGAATAATAACCAGTGTCAATCTATTTAATACAGCCCTGATACATTAGAATTTCAGAAGATGTTATTCCTATTTAGCAGATCTTGTGCTCCCCATCCCCCATATTAAAATATGGGGCTGTTTTGTCAAACAGCTTGCTACACTTAAGGATTTTACTAATAAAACATAATGTTGTCTTAGATATTATGACTGTTGCCACAGCTGAACTGACTTGTCAAATCAATCCTAATATGGCTCCCACAGGCACATAAAAACCTTATTTAGCTATCAGTTATCCTAATCACTTTGTTCAGTTTAAGAATGCAATACTTCAAGACCAGCTCCTATTTATACATATATGCCTAGCCATTTAATAAAGTCTTGATTTATACGAATTCTTGTTTAAAAATATTTAGAGATGTAGTATTTTAGCATGTGTACATTTGTGCATTCCTCCATATAAATATGTTGAAACATATAGTGCGGGGTAGATGAGGGAATAGGGACGTTTAAAGTGGTGTACCCACGAGAAATGTTCTTTTAAAAGATACTGCCACGAGAGACAAATGCATCATCTAACCATAAGCTATCTGAAATCATTCGATAACCTCAAAGTCCATTTGTATAAGAAACTAGAAAAGTACTTATATGAAAAGTACAACTCAAAGACACATGCAATTGGGAAATTAAGATTGATGAAGCACAAAGCACACACAAATATGCAGACCTTTTTCTGAATCTATACATCCTAGAATGAACAAAATCGTCTTTTCTCATGTTCGGAAACAAACCCACCTTTACATCTTCTTGTTTAAAGTTGTTACTGAATATCTGTAACACTGTTTCAAAAGAGACTGTAAGAGGCAGCATGAAATTCTCAAATTCGTCCTCATCTTCGCCTATCAGAAAAACAAAAGGGTCATTACGGTTTAAGATGCATGCTACTGACCATTAGCCTCCACAGTGAGTGCTTCATTCAGGCTTAGAAACGTTCTTGAGGAGGGGTCAGCCTGCATTCACATCCATACCACATTTTGTGCTTTGGCTCACTGAATATTCTGGTGTTTTGCCTTCTCTTTTGCACCAAATGAAACAGCAAAATTACTTACCAGCCATTTTTTTTCCTGGCTCTTTATTGGATCAAATAGACTTATGCCCCAGGCTTCTCAGCCCTTCAGCTCTTAGGGCCCCCAGAGCTTCCCTAATGCCTCAAGGAAAGGCACTTTCAAAGCCTCAGAGAACAGGATCTTTTTTCCCTTTCTCTTTAGGTGCCAAGGCCCTAAAGGGCTCACAGACTCAGGTGCCCAGATAGCCCTAAGTTATTATTCTCTTTTATTTATGTTCTTTTTTATTAATTTGTTAAATAGATGTCAGGGAAACTTTTATCTCCAAAGGGGATGGGGTCCCTCATGGGTCATCTGGATTTTAAGTACATTCTCCACGAGTACACTTCCTTTTGCAATAAGCTTCTTTTTCTTTATATAAGAAGGGGAAAAGAGACATTTTCTATTGTTTTTTCACTTCGAAGGTAGAATCTTCATTTAACATATGGATATGTTACACAATTGATAATTCATCCTTTTCAAAAGGGGTTTCCTTCAAATGAGAAAGTTTTCTCATTCATCCTATGCCACAGGGAATTGTGAGTCCCACTTTACTGATGAAGAAACAGGCAGAGAAATGTTAAGCGACTTGCTCAAGGTAGCATACTTAGTTGGAGGTGTAACTATACTGTCCAGACCTCCTGATTTCTATGCTAGCAGTTTGTAAATAGAGGATTAGAGAGGAAACCAGATCTCAGAGAAGAGGTCAGTGGTTCTCGAAGTTTGGTCCTTGACCTAGCAGCATCAGCATCACCTGGGAACATGTTAGATATAAAATCCCGGGTTTCATCCCAGATCCAGCAATTTTTGTTTTAAGAAGCCCTCCAGGTAACTCAGATGCATGCAAATGTTTGAGAAACACTGGCCTATATATTATTCTACAGATAAGGAGAGCGAGGTCCAAGGCCACATACACAGAAAATCAATGGCAGAATCAGGATCTTTTGACTCTTAAGGAGTGGCTGATCTGGCTGACCCTGATCTTTTGTGACTTCTCTTTTCCCTTTAACCTTACATACTTTGTTTCTGGAGTCCAACAGATTCAGGGACTTAGCTTTCTTCAGAAAGAGATGTCAAAAGGCCAATGAGTCTTTCCTAGTATGCTGTTCGACACAAGGATCAGGGTGCTAGGTGAGGGGGAAGGTAAACCAAATTATAGTGACCTCGTGGTGCAATGGTAGTACGTCTGACTCCAAATTATAATCCCTGCCCTGTCAGCTAGCTATGCGACCAAGTTACTCCTCTTAGATACACCCTCTGTCAACTGTGGATAACATTAGAGACCTTTATAGGAGCCAGTTTTATTTTTCAAAGCCCAGGTCAAATGATAGCTTTCCTATTGTCTGAGCTAAGCTCCCCTTCAAGTACTAAGATCCTACTGCAAGCATTCCCCTTCTCCCTTTGGGTTCTCACAGCATTTTGTCTGATTCTTCACCTTTGTCTGATCCTTTAGATAGCATTTATCAGTCTGCTGTGAATGGCAGATATTTTAGCAGATAGCTAATACTAACACTTAATAATACCACCTATATCATTCTACCACTACCACCATTTGATGAAGGTTACTGTGGGGATTAAATGAGATAAAATTTATAACGTGTAAATGTAAATTATTAGATCTATCAGCCTACACTGATAGTATCTTCGGCTTTGCTTCTGGAGAACCGAGACTGCATCTTTTCATTTCTCTGTGAAGGAGAATGATGTAGGTTAAGCCCCTGCAATAAACAGACCCAGTGTCTGGCTCCACCATGCACTGTTTAACTTTGGATACTTAGCTGATCACTTTGTGTCTCAGTTTTCTCATCTATAAAATAAGGATAAATACCTATCTTTGAGGATTATTGTGTATATTAAGTGTTTTAACACAGGAAAAATAGATGATGCGCCTAGAACAGTGCCTGGTACATATTAGGGAAATACTGTATTTGAGTGAAAAGTAGTTGCTCAATTAAAGGTAAATTTTAAAAATACCTTATTTTCTTAATACCTAATATAGAAAAATTACTAACTGAAGCAAACATCAAATCCTTACATATATAATACATTATATTTTAAACCATGTAATTTTACTCTTCTAGTATGGAATTAATGAGAACAGTGACAATGATCACTGCAGGCAGATAAGGGTGCTAGACAGAGTGGATGCTTTGAAAGTTCTATGCTTGAATCCTGGTTCTGCTACTATTAGCTGTCTGCTTTTGGATAAAGTCTCTTCACTCATCTGTAATTAAGAGACATAATATTTACTTCATAAAGTTAGCTGTGAGGATAAATGACAAAAACACTTGTAAGCCCCCCTGCTCAGTGCCTGGCACTTAATAAATGATAGTCAGGAGCATTTTTGTTGTTTTGAGTTTAACATGAACTTAACAGAGGTGATTATGGTGGTCAAATAAAGTGTGACCACGAGGTTGCCAGACCAATACCCTTCCTCTGGGAGCAAGGTAAGGATGTTTACTCAGAACAAAGACAAACTCAGAACTTGAACATTTAAACCCTTCCTTAGTATACTGAGCTACAGATCAAAAAAACTTCCTGATTCCATCTCTTTCCTCAATCAAATTTTGAGGCAAATAGGGACATCAGGAGCACAAGAGAAGGCCACCAAAATGTGAAGGGAGAAGTCAAGGAGCAAATACTAAAGAAAGCAAGGTGAGCAATTCTACTTAAATGTCACTTCCTCAGAAAGGACTTCACTGACCACTCTAAAACAGTACCACAGTGTGTGCCCTCCCCCCTCACCTACCTTCCCACCCCATAAACTACTTCACTTTTCTTATGGGACTTACTATGACTGGCTATTAATTTACATATTTATTCATTGTCTTTCCTACTAGAATGTAAGCTCCTTGGAGAAGGAACTTGGTCTGTTTTGATCATGACTGTATTCCCAGTGCCTAGAGGAGGGTCTGGTGGTCAAGTAATATTTGTGTAGTGACTGAATAACAGTAGTTATTTCTTGAGTACTTTTTATGTGCAGTCAATGAATGTGGTACTTAATTTACTTAACGAACACCTATGTAGCTCTTACTACCTTCAAAGCACTGTTGTAAGTCATTACCAGTCACAACAATCCTGTAAACTAGTATGATGATTTCCTTCATTTTACATGTGAACAGAGAGGTTCAAGGAGTTAAGTTGTTTGTCCAACATCCTCTGCCTGGTAAATGTCAGTGAACCAGGGTCTCCAATTAGTTCTGCTTTACCCCCCCAACTTCATGTTCCTCCCCCCATGTCTCTGATGGGGTGGAAGGTGTCAGAGGTAGGGACTGAAGTCAGGGTCACAAAATCTTGACTTTGCAGTTGCATGAAGTCAGAAGAGGGTGAAGAACAATTAGCTTGGTTCTGGTGAGGAGAAAGGAATTCCTCAGCAATCACTTGAGTTTAAGGTAGGCAAACGAGAGACACTGGTGCATTATTCCTATAGAAACGTTTATGTTTCAGTTAGTACTGTTCCTATTACTGCAATGTGATATGTTGTATCATCTAAGCTAGAAAACTGGTCATTTTTTTTTATCTCATGCAAACAACTTTATACAACATCTATTAAGGATTTTTTCCTCATTTGTATTACCCACGGAGGTATCATTTACTGTTTCTGATACGAAAAGAGAAAACATGCGCTCTTACAACTTTACATTCAAGTATGCAGTCATATATTATATTTAGTATGCCGAATCTACATGTGATCATTTTATGAATAATAATGGAAGCTGCCAGTTTTTTTTTCTAACAAGACGAGGGCCCAGACACCAGTATAATTTGAGGGTGAAGTGCCAATTCATAGGCTACTATTTTCATTGGCATCAGAAAGTAAATACTAACGTAACATCCTAAGTTCTCAGTCATGCATAGATAAAAATAATATTCCTCAGTGTCGACTTAAAAAAAATGCACAACATGAGAATTGCGAGTTATGTTTTATTTGGGGCAAAATGAGGACTACAGTCCGGGAGACAGCATTTCAGATAGCTCTGAGAAACTGCCCTAAAGAGTCTGGGGGTAAGGTCAGTATACATGTGATTTTGGTGAAGGGGGAGCACATGCAATCAAACACATATTTTTTGCAGAAGGTTTTTGCCAGTCTTGTGAAGGTTACTGCTAGTCACAAGGAGCAGACGTCACCATGAAGGATTTTAGTGCTTTTCTAGATATGAGGAGATACAAGAATTGGGCTCATAAAATTGTCTCCTGAAAATATCTAACTATCTGAAGACCTGTTCTGCCAGTTTTTTCCAGTGCACAGAGCGCCTCATCTCTGCTCTCCACCTTGAAGTCCTTTCAGGGGCTGTTGAAAGTCAGCAGCTGCAGCAGCTCATGATTTAATCCTTGTAGAGGTAGATGGCAAGTGCCAACGGCAAGTGCCAATCTGTAATTGACATCAGCTTTTAGGGAAAACCCAAAGCTAAATCCCCTCTACTGGATTTCTGAGGACTGATTCAACAGAAAAGTTATTCATTTTATGAATTTCAATTTTTTTTCCTTCAGAGAAGTCACATTAAAATACAAATAGTAACTATTTTAGTATGTTGGCTCTCAGATATTTTATTTGTAGGACACTTCATTTGTTATTTTGTATAACTTAAAATCTAGGTTGGTGGGAATGTATAATGGTGAAGCCAATATAATATGATGCAGCCACTGTGGAAAGCAGTTTGGTAGTTAGTCAAAAAGTTAAACACAGAGTTGTCATATGACCCAGCAGTTTTATTCCTAGGTATATGCCCAAGAGAACTGAAAGCATATGTCCATACAAAAACTTAACATACGAATGCTCAGAGCAGCATTATCATAATAGCCAAAAGGTGGAAACAACCCAACTGTTCATCAACTGATAAATGGATAAACAAAATGTGGTATATCTGTACAATGGAATATTAGTCAGCCAGAAAAAGAAATGAAGTACTGATGTATGCTAAAATATGGATAAGCCTCAAAAACATTATGGTACATGAAAGAAGCCAGATACAAAGGTCACATATTATATGATTCCACTCACGCTAAATGTCTAGAATGGGCAAATCCATAGAGACAGATAGTAGATTAGTGGCTGCCAGGAGCTGGGGGTAGGGGTAATGAGGAGTGACTACTTTAAGGTACAGGCTTTCTTTCTGGGGTGATGAACATATTATGGAATCAGATAATGGTGACAGTTACACACCTTGTGAATATTCTAAATACCACTGAATTATACACTTTCACAGGATGAATTTTATGGTATGAGAATGTCACCGCCCCCCCAAAACCACCACGACCAAAAATCTAGGTTTGCTTCCCCCCTTAAATGTAAACAGTGCAACTTCTCATTTCCTCAAATTCAAATGCTAATTGCAGCTGGGTTACTGGGGGGTTGGGGGAGTGGCCAAGGAGAAGCAAGTAGTAATAAATGATGGTAGCCAACAGTTACTGAGGATTTATTGTACGATATGTATCGTGTGAAATACTTCGATATTAGTGATAGGTCAGTATAGTAGGCTGAATAATGGCCCTCCAAAGATGTCTACATCCTAATCCTTGGAATCTGTGAGTATGCTAGGTTATATGACAAAGGAGAATTAAGGTTGCAATCAACTGACTTAAAAATAGAAGATTATTCTGGGTTATCCAGGTGGGTCCAATGTAATCGCAAAGGTCCGTGAAAGTGTTAGAGAGAAGCAGAAGGGGAAAATCAGAGAGATGGCAGCATGAGAAGAATTTGACCAATCTTGGAAAAGGGGGCCATGAGCCAAGGAAAGCAGGTAACCTTAAGTTGCAAAAGGCAAGGGGACAGATTCTTCCTCAGAGCCTCCAGAAAGGAACACTGCCCTGCTAATACCTTGATTTTAGCCCAATGAGACCCATTTGGGACTTCCGACCCCCAGAATTACAAAATAATAAATCTATAATATTTAAGCCATTAAGTTTGTAGTAATTTGTTAAAATAGTAATAGGAAACTAATACATCAGTAAAGATCAGGTCTAATGCCATGAAGCTCTTAATGAGAATTAAGAGGAGAGGCAAACAAGGAGATACAGAGACAGTGAGTGAAGAAAATACAGCTGACCCTCCATATCCATAAGTTCCACATCCTCAGATTCAACCTACCAGAGACCAGAAATATTCAGGAAAAAAAAATTCTAGAAAGTTCCAAAAAGCAAAACTTGAATCTGCCATGGCTGGCAACTATTTACCTAGCATTTACATCGTATTAGGTATTATAATTAACCTAGAGATGACTGAAAGTATACAGGAGGATGTGTGTAGGTTATTTGCAAAACTACGACATTTTATATAAGGGACTTGAGCAAATGCAAATTTTGGTATGGGGGGGCGGGGTGTCCTGGAACTAAGCCCCTGTGTATACTGAGGGACAACTGTAACCCGTTTAAAACCAAGTACCAATGGGTAATCTCGTAAGAGCCAGTGACTTCTGCAGGTCTAGGCCCATATCATCTGCTGTTCCCCAGCACTTTATTAGGATAGCACTTCTAAAGTTCTATTAGAGGGGCTTCCCTGGCGGTGCAGTGGTTGAGAATCCGCCTGCCAATGCAGGGGACACGGGTTTGAGCCCAGGTCCAGGAAGATCCCACATGCCGCGGAGCAACTCAGCCCACGAGCCACAACTACTGAAGCCTGAAGCCTGCGCACCTAGAGCCTGTGGCTCTGCAACGAGAGAAGCCACCACAATGAGAAGCCTGCGCACCGCAACGAACAGTAGCCCCCGCTCGCCGCAACTAGAGAAAGCCCAAGTGCAGCAACAAAGACCCAACGCAGCCAAAAATAAAAATAAATAAATTTCTATTAGAAAAAGGCTTGAGAAATGTGCATGGCTAGATTTAACTTGGGCCCAAATTTGGTCTTCATTTCAGTTTCCCTCTAAACTGCCTAGGAGTTTTAGCTGGCTTTGAAGTAACTTATGGTTTTGGGCAGGGCAGGATGTTTTAGTATCAGTCATGAAGTGTCATCAGCTCTTGCTTCTACAGGAAAATAATAGCCCAAATTCTAAAGGTAGAGTAGCTGCGTAAAGGGTATTGGATCTGCCTCATTTTGAGGACCCAGTGTCAGTCAGTGCCCCTAACAGTGTATTTAATCAAATATCTGTCATGATTAATACATACTGAGTACTTGTTTTGTGAAAGGAATTGTTCCAGGTCCTTTCACACATGTTTATCTTATTTAAGCCACATGACAGCTCTTCAAAGTAGATATCTCCATTTAATAGATGAGAAAATTGAGGCACCCTTTAATTCCTCTCCCTAGGGAACCAGAATGTTTATTTTAGTTCCCAGAAGAAAAATACACTGCCTACTGCAGACTACTTACTCCTTTTCTAGCAAACCTATCCTCAAAGTTTCATCCCTGAAGCATCTCATTCCCTGGGGTGCTCTGGACTCTCTACCCTCAAAACCAGGTAAGTTATTAACACTGGATCTGGACTTAATGGGCTGCTTTCTGCCTACAGGGCCAGCTAATTAGTCTTAATTATCTCATTACAGATTCTAAGTATTTCCAGCTGCTTTTTTACCCCTATTGCCCACTTCCCCTCCCCCCACCAAATGTCTATTTTCCAGATAGTCTGTGCCAAGTCATGGACACAGGTGATATATTGATGTATTCTTCCTATTTATCAGAACATCAGCTATTTCTGATCAAGCTTCTCACTTTCTAAATCCTCCTGGGATATCTACCTCTGTGTTCTTTTTTCCATGAGAAGAAATATGCTTTAGCCAGTTATCAGACATAAGAACAAATTTCAAAAACTACATTTGACTTTCACTGACCACAGAACTGTAATATACAAATAATAAACATGAATCTTATCTGTTTGACAGAAGTTTGGAAAGTAATCCCTTCTCCCTTCTTCTCACTGCCCCCGAACCTCAAATCAATCATTCAGTCCAAATAGTTCAAATACAAATGAAGAAGAAAAAGTTACACTGCCTAATTGATTGAGAATGTGAAAGGCAAAGTAACAGTTTAGCAGAAGTGAATGAGAATATGTGGTCAGAGGGCTACAAGTTATATGACTGACCTTCCGCAAGTCATTTAATCTATCCGTACCTCACTTTTCTAACGGATAAACAATGCAATAATACCTATTTCATGTGGGCTGTCCTGAAGATCAAATAGGAAAATGTATGTCAAAGTGGTCTGCAAACTATAACTTTGTAAACAAACGTTAGTTATTATTAATAAAGAAAAGGAAGTTTCTTTCCTCAGCGTATTTTTACTTCTATCTTTAGTAGCTATTTCTAGAATACTCTTCCCTTTTTATTCACGTCATTTACTTGCTATTTAAACTTTTTCAAATTTAAGCTAGAGGTATCTTCAGGTGCCAATTACCTATTATAAGCCACAAAAGTAGATGGATACTATGCTACCTTCATCCCTAAAGAGAGACTCTCTCTTAATGTCTATAAACACCATTTTAATATTAGTATCCCCGTGATCATTAAAAGTATGACTGCTCGTTAGAGTTTGAATATCTGAGGAAGGTACTACTCAGATCCCATCAACATGCGTCTCATCTGAGCAGTTCAAGATAAGGTGCAATCATAAAGTGTCCAAGGAAAATAAACTATGACACCGAGCAATTCTAAATCTGTGGTTGGTAAAAACTTAATTTGCAACTAACAATATTTAGTTCTCTACAAAACAAAATGCTTTGTTGTAGCTCTTTCCCACACTTCCCCTCTGCAATATTTGTCAACTGAATCACCTCCATTCAAATTAAACAAAATAGAAGGTTTTTATTTATTCAAGTATTTTACACTGAACAGCTCCCTGGAGCTGTTCACCATTTACTGACTCGGGTAATACTATCTTTCCTTTAGTTTATTAGATTGACAAAGTTAATTTAAAAATAACCTTGGGAACTTTAAGTGATTCTTGGTCAGTCACTATTTTCTCCTGTATGTATGCTATCTCATGAAGGGATTTTTTTGCATTAATTTTTTTTTCTTTCTCTCTCTCTCTTTTTTTTTAAAATTAATTAATTTATTTTTGGCCGCGTTGGGTCTTTGTTGCTGCGTGCAGGCTTTTCTCTAGTTGCGGCAAGCGGGGGCTACTCTTCGTTGCGGTGCACGGGCTTCTCATTGCGGTGGCTTCTCTTGTTGGGGAGCACGGGCTCTAGGCGCGTGGGCTTCAGTAGTTGTGGCTCGCGGGCCCTACAGCGCAGGCTCAGTAGTTGTCGCGCACGGCCTTAGTTGCTCCGCGGCATGTGGGATC
The DNA here is from genome assembly GCF_965194825.1 of Balaenoptera physalus. Classification (NCBI taxonomy): domain Eukaryota; kingdom Metazoa; phylum Chordata; class Mammalia; order Artiodactyla; family Balaenopteridae; genus Balaenoptera; species Balaenoptera physalus. Next base: position 27,463,244 of record NC_138890.1, read on the forward strand.
TTCCCCGACCAGGGCTCGAACCCGTGTCCCCTGCATTGGCAGGCGGATTCTTAACCACTGCGCCACCAGGGAAGCCCTGCATTAATTTTTATAATTTCTTAGAATACAAAAAATACGTGGCCAACATGAAACATCATCATTCTGACGATGAAATGCTTTCAATTCTGTTCTTTATACAAGTGAACATTTCGTCTAGTTTAGCCAAGGAGCAATTTGATAAAGTGGTACAACTGTTTATTGTCAACACCCTCCCCCCCATTTTAATCTGAAATACAACCTGGGGCACATAGCCTCTAATTAAATTCATACAAAGTACAAATTATTGAATAGAAACCAAAATGCATTTCAAAGTAAACAGCAATTAATGTGACACCCAATTTCTTCACCTTTTTTAATCACTCCAATGTGCAGGGCTTATACACAAAGCATATTCAATTTCTTTTGTAGGATTCAATTAGAATATACTTTATATTTCAATCCAAGAATCACATCCAATGCTTTGCAAGCAGGTTGGTTAGGTGTTTTTTCTATGTGATTCTTACCAAAAAAAAAAAAATCACTGATATAAAAAGTTCCTCTTCAAATTTTTGTTTAATTTGAGAAGAATTCTCATGATCTAGTATTTCTCTCACTTAATACATGGATCTGTGCTTCTTTTGACAACATCACTACCTGTTCTTTCCTTGTTTCCATGACAGTGAACACCCAATAGAAAACTATAGAGCCATCTATATAGGAATTCTGACAGCAACATCCAGTCAATCTAGTTTGTGAGACAAGGCTTCAAATAATAAAACTGTGTTCAGCAGCACTCAACAAATGATTGTCTGTAAAGTAATAACTTGAACAGAGAGCAACAAGTGACTAATCGAGCACAAGAGTGGCCAAGTGTAGCTAATCACTTGCGAAAGTAATCAGCCACTTGATTTTTGTCTTGGAGAGCCCAATGATCAAACTACTCCCAGAGAGAACACAGCAGGCTGATTTCAGGAGCCATGATTATGGCATTCTGGTTACAGTATACTTGTGTGTCATTCATTCGCCAAATACTAACTGAGCACCTACAATGTAGAGATACTGGGATTGGTACTAGAAAATATGAAGAAGGCAAAGTCTATACCCTAAAGGAGCTCAACATATTTTGGGAAGAAGAGCAACTCTGGTTCGTAACAGGGGAAGGAAGCTCTGATAATATATACCACAAATCATCACTTGATGCTTACCATACACGTTTATTTTTAAAAGTGAAAAACACTAATAAATAAAAAAGTTTCTTTTCAAACAGTGTACAAGTTCCATGAGTGTAGCTGCTACTGTTTTTACTTTTATCTATTCCCAGATTCAATTTACTTACATTGAGCATCTACCATGTACCAGGTACTTCCACACAGCCTGTCTTTCCTTTTTCCCAAGGTATCTAAAAACTGCTTTCAGTGTAACAGATATTTACCTTTAAAAAAAAGCTCTGAACCAAAAAATTTCAATTTATACTTTATATGTTCTTGGGTTAAATATTTCAAAGGAATCTAATCGTGAGAAACCTAATAAAACCCTATTATTCAATTACATATTTTTACTTCAGTTTCTCATACCTCACAGTTTACATTAAGCAATACTAAATAAAAGTAGTCTTCAAAAAGGCAGCGTGCGATGCAGGGTCTTTCTGGGCATCATCATGACTATCAATTATCAATGCAAAGATAAGTGCAGTAGTGCTGTAAATACTGACAGTGCTATCCTGTTGTTTAAGCTACCACAGATTTATGAGGGCTCCTTTTGTCCATAATGGCCGTACAAAAAAGGATCTTGACTCATTCCATTTCCAGGTCCTGAAGATGTGCGTGACATGAACCTCCTTCTAGGAAATTTCCTTTAGCTAGTTCTGTTTAACTTTGGTCTCCCTGCTTCTTTCACTCTGTTTGACAGGTCATTAAAAGAGCATTTTTAAGGCTTAGTAAACAAATTAAGTCTAGACAAGGGTGTTACTATCTCCTTTAATGCTTGGACAACAGGGAAAGCAAGAAGGCTAGCTCCTTGAGGGCAGGGGCCAGTATGCCTGACTGGTCTTTGTCTTGCCCTCAGACCTCAGCACAAGGTGCTCTCTAGATGATTATGGAGGACGATGACAAAGAGTCTGGGCTGCTCTTCTGCTCTCCAAGGCAGCAGCTGAGAGGTAATACAGGCCGGTGTGCAGCATGCAAAGCTGTCACTCAGACCCTCCATTTGCCTAAGGTAGCAGATGATTGGGTTTTGCATGCCTGGTTTACACTCTTCAAATATTTATAGACAGTTTTCTTTGCCTCAAGCTCTACTTGTCACTTAGCCAAGTTTTACATACATGGTTCTTTTAATCTTTCTTTAGAAATCAATCCCACTAAGCTCCTTAGTCATTCTAGTTGTATTTTTCTCAACTTTTGGCTGTTTGTCTTTCTGGTGACTTATTCTGTTGAAATGCATGAAAATAACATACATATGGAGCAGAGAAGGGTTTAGTCACCTTTCCATTACAAGGGTCAATGCCTTTTACATACAAAATGAAATTATTTATCCCTTTTCCTTATGTATGATCATGTTTTAAAAAAAATCATGTTTAAGTTGATAGATCAATTAATACATTGCAAGAGAAAGGAAGAAAAAGTATCACCAGTCTTACATTTTCTAAGGATGATATCATATTGTCATTGATTGAATTCTCTCATATGTCTATAAACCGATTAATTTAACCTGCAGTATCCAAACATGGGGGAAAATGGGAATCCAGAACAACGTGCTCAACACAGAGAGGCTTAAGTGCCCATTTTAAGGTAGCTAGCTATCTACCTGTGGATACTTCTGGCTAACTTCAGCTTTTCAATGAAACAAAAACAAGCTAATTTTTCCCATTAGAAAAGTAATACAGTAAGGAAAATTTCAAGTAACCAGAAATGAGGAAAAGTCACCTATAGTGCACTACTCAAAGACAACATTTAACATTTTTGAAGAATTTCATTTAAGCTTTTTTTTTTGATGCGTTGTTTTTTCCCTCCCAATGGGCATGCTCATAATCATTTGCACAGTTCAATAGCTTACTTTTTTGCTTAATATTATAACATAAAACTTCATGTATTACTTTGTCTTCAAGTCATAATTTTTAATGACTACAGACTATTCCATCAAGTAGATATGCCATAATTTTATAATTCCCTGTTGTTGGACATTTACATCATTGCCATTTTTTTTCTAGATTAAATGGCATTACAAAGAAACTCCTTGTTTATAAAGCTTTTCTGTATTTACGATTATTCTTTGATTTTGTAGCAGTACAATTAATGGATCAAAGGATACCCAGAAAATCAGTTTTGAAGTAAAGAGTTAATACAAGTACTATTTGAAGTGAAAAACACCACCTTATATACAAAAATTTGCCTTTTGGCTCTAATGCTAACAAGTGAATGCTCAAATCTCGGAAAGTTGTAGAAAACTGTCAAAGATGGCAAATTCCAATAAGTTAAATGCGGTACTCACAAATATGACACTTCTTTATTCACACAAGTATACTGTTGACCCCTTATTAATTAAGCTTAAATTCTTAACCTTACCTAGATCTACCATCAGAAGACGAGTGAGGGCTGTGTAGAAGGTTGTTCGGCACCTGAAGTCACTGAGACTGTAACTGTCACTGATGCCAAGAAAGGGGAAGTGTTCACTCTGATGAAAGCAAGAGAGCATCCAAAGTTACTAAGCTTTACCTAAACTACCCGGAAAACTCTAGTCATTAATTAAAGGAAATAAGACTCACCGTGTGATTTTTTAACATGAATTTCACGGCATCTATCTTCACAAGTTTTTTTAAAAGGATATAGGTAATAGAAGTTAAGGAATCTGGGGAAATACAATTGTCTTATCAATAAGTAATAGATCAAAAAATAACACTGAACTATAATGGCATCAGTTTCTATTTATGAAGAAAAAATATTTTTTCTAAAGAGTATTACTCCTATAGAAATGCCTTACATTCTGTTAAGAATGATAATCCATTATTAACCAGTGCAATTACTTTTCCTATCTTATACATATTCTAGTTATGGAAAGGAAGAATGACTTTTATAATTAAGACAAAAACTTTACTATTAAAGCCTTGATAGTGGAAAATTAAAACTGACCCTTTTTACATTTTGGGTGTAACTTGGAACTTCTTTTCACTTAATATTATTTTATAAAAAATAATTATGAAAGATCCATAATAGGCTATCAAGAAAGAGAAAATTATTCAATTCTAAGAAACATGAGCTCAGTTAGTAGAAATCTAAGGAAGTTCTGTTTTAGATGAAGAAAATCAGAATACAATTAGGAGAATGCAGCAGATTGCATGTCCTCAAGTGTTGAAGGACAGGTTTAAAGGGCCTAATATTTCTCAAGTGCCTACTAGCTGTAAGGCATTTTATATTTGTTAACCCACCTAATCTTCATAATTACATTGTTAAATATTATTTATTATGTCTAATCTGTGGATAAGAAAACAGAAGCTCAGAGAAATTAAGTTACTTGCCCAAGATTACACATCTATGGACTGAGAGTGCTGACATTTGACCTGAGGTTTGATTACAAAGGCTGTGTTCTTTCTACTGTACCACATTATCACCTGAACAGTTCAACTCAGAATGAGAATAGAGTTGAAAAATCACAAACATGATCACAAAGCCTGAATAATTTCTGGTTAATGCCATCATCAAAGAAGGGCTGAAGTGGGTTCTAAGAACATCTATTCAGGACACAGACACCCTCTGCTCTTACTTAGGGTTTACCCTAAGTGTTTTCTAGTCATGTGTCTCCTACTCTAGCTAGGGCACCTCTTGGGCATTCCCTACATACTTACTCACACCCTTCTTCAAGCCGTAATAATCTTACATGGTTCCATTTATGTCCCAATGAAAACACTGGCTCTTTTCCTTCACATCATCCCCAAATGCAGATGTATATTAACTCTGTACAGTGGGGCTGATAAGCCTAATTTAAAATTTTAGTCACTCAGGTGTGGGTGTAAAAGAGTAGAAAATGCACTGCAACAAAAGTTAGGAAACCTGGGCTTTCAGCTTGACTATACCATTCAATCAGCTGGATGAGAGTCTGAGTACTATACTCAGCGACTCTTAGCCTTAGTTTTCCTCTTCAGCAAACGAGGATATACCCAAGCTATCTTGGGTTGTGAGGCCTGTTGTAAGGATCAGATGATGCAAATGTCTTTGCTAACTGTAAATGAGAGAGGAGATACAAAGAAGCAGAGAATGAGGGCTTCCCTGGTGACGCAGTGGTTGAGAATCTGCCTGCCAATGCAAGGCACACGGGTTCGAGCCCTGGTCTGGGAAGATCCCACATGCCGCGGAGCAACTAGGCCCGTGAGCCACAACTACTGAGCCTGCACGTCTGGAGCCTGTGCTCCGCAACAAGAGAGGCCGCGATAGTGAGAGGCCCGCGCACCGCGATGAAGAGTGGCCCCCACTTGCCGCAACTAGAGAAAGCCCTCGCACAGAAACGAAGACCCAACACAGCCATAAATAAATAAATAAATAAATTAATTAATAAAATTAAAAAAAAAAAGAAGCAGAGAATGAACATTTACAGAATGCTTACTACTTGCAAGGTTAATTCTCACAATCCCATGAGATAGATTCTATTTTTCAAATGAGGAAACAAACTCAAACAATGAAATAAAACTTTCCAAAAGACAGGCAATTAGGATGATTTACATTCAAGCCCCTCTGACTCTAAGGCAACCCATTCCAGTTGCACAGTAAGCAACTGTATATTTTGCTTATTTGTACATTATACTGTAAACTTTCTAAGGGCAGTGGCCGCATGTATGCATTTTCCTCAGTACACTGCTCTCAGTGGGTGCTCGACGCACCATGTGTTTCTGGAAGGTTGAAACAAGATCAGGGCTGATAGGTAGCAAGTCCTTCCCTGCTTACAAAGATGCAGATTTGATGATTTTTTCCAGTGTAAATCACTGAGTAGAAGAATTGCCACTCAAACTTCACTCGGTTAAACAGCGGTGGGGATCAATAAGCTAAGAAATATCTTAAGTAATTACCAAATACAATTCTCTTACAATTGCAAAGTTAAAAGTGACAGGGTCTATGGGTAATAAGAATGCTGCCATTAATAGGAATCTTCCTGTCAGTGCTGCTAATAAACAGCAAGTCATGTTTTGACAATAGAATATTTATGGTAGCAATAAACAGAACATTTACAGGAAGAATCTCATATGCCAAAGACACATTTTCTGCAGAATTGCATCTGTGCACTTTGTACCAAGGCCAGCCTCACGGCCTTTTAATTACCTTCTAAAGAAAAAAAAAAAAGATTAAGAGTGAATTTTTTAACTTTTTTCAATAAAGAAAAAAATGAGCGTTCATCTGAATATTTATATTCCCCTATAGGAATTCAATTCAAAGCTAGTTATGGTCCTTAAGAGGATCTGTAATTTTTTTAAGAAGGTAAATGGATACATCATCATTATAATCTTCATTCTTCTCTAAGAGACTAGGGTTCTTGTAAGTTGCACCATTTTAGTTGGGTGGCAGTACCAGGTTAGATTTCAGAGGCCTGTTGACAACAGTTTTTAACAGTACACGTGGTAATGGTGGTTAACAGTAACAACAGTAGTAGAAGTCCAGTAGAGTAAGAGAACTTAATAAAGGTCCCACATGGAACTTATAAATGGTAGAGCCAAGATTCAAATCCAAAGTTCAAAGGTCTGTGTGACTTGAAAGTATAAGCTCTTTTTACTAGGCTATCTCATATCCATTTGATTTTAAAGATGCCAAATGATTCTACAGAGATCACTAGCTTCTTGAGATACAACTGAAACTGGAACTAGGTCCCAGAAGCGACAGGGAAACTGTTCTTTTAGGATGCATCAACTCATTAGTGAGCCTTCATCACATCCAGGACTGAGCAAACTCCATAACCTGGCCGATACTAACTTACAAACAAAATGCTCATAAAATTTCTGTCTGTATCCACGTGGTTATGAAACCACTGACGAAGGTGAAGATGGCCTTACTGATAGTTAGCATGACAAATGGAGAAAGGCAAGAAAAAGTTGAAAGAATGGTATATCTTAGAGATGGTCAAAATTTTGAAAACTGCATCCTTTGAAAAGAAGGATAACCAAATTGAGAATGCCCTGGTTTCTTAAGTTACAGGTACCATACACTTTAGCAGCTAAGGGGCACAGGAGCACCAAGTATGACTTCAATTCATGCTATCAAGTCTTTGCTGAGGAACACCATATTTCCTCAATCCTAAACCACCACTGATTATAAAAAACATCCTTATTATATGAGCTACTATGAAAGAAAAAGTATTTTAAAATATCATCAACTATAAAACAGTTTATTTACAGAAGTGTTAAAATGTGACGAAATTTCTGTTTTAGAATCAAAGAAGTAGTATATTAGGTGCATGATATTCACTAAGCACAAGAGGGTGGATAATGGTATTGATCTAGGCAATTATGTAAAAGCCATACATATTTCCAAATATTATAGATAGAATTAGATCCTGATGATAGAAGAAAGTTCACAGATAAGAAAATTACCTGTTGGAAATTACTGTAGGTAATATAGTGTAAATATACTGTAGGTATATAGTATAATTACTGAAATATTAATTTAGCTATTTCAAAAGTAGAATTATGCTCATGAACCCTACTAGACTAAAAAAATCCAAACAGGTATAACCAAAATGAAACATCTTAAGGGATACTAATAACTACTTATAAGGAATAAGAGTTAAGGTTTAGTATCTCAGTAGGAGAGGTAACAGTATGTTCAAAAGGCCTGCTACGTGATGAAGTTTTAAAACTATAGAGAAAGGAAACAAGAGTCCTAATCCCTAATAATTTACAACTTAATAGGAGAGAGGACTAGCCAATACTAGGCTATATTATATTAATCACCAGAAATATAGATAAGAACTAGGTGTCCAAGAACATGAAGAAAAAGAAAAGGAACGAAAATGAAGTATTTAGTAGTACCTACTATGTGACTGGATGAGTAGAACCAGGTGCTTTATTATTGTTAGATAACATAGATATACTGTTATGTATTTATTATCTTATTTAATCCTTACAAAATCCTAAGAGATAGGTAATATTCCCTTTCTACAGATGAAGAAACTGACTCTCAGAGAAATTAAATGACTCATTCATGTTCCTTCAGTTAACATAGTGGCTAAGGATTATAACTACTTCAGGATGGCTCTACCAAGTTTTTAGCTAAACCTGAAAATTAGAAGAGACCTAAGTGAGTTACAATGGATCAAATGAAGAGAACAGCACATGTGGTAATTCAGTGAAAGACAATGAAGGGTATCAAGGGGAAGGCAAAAATAAATTTCCTTGGCCCAAGTATAAAGTACAAATTGTGGTTGAGTGGTGGATCAGGAAATTAGTTATGGGAACTCAATAAGTCAAGTACCATTAAAGAACTCAAGTTTAAATCAATAATTTTACTTTGACCCAAGAAGCAAGTGGAAGTGACTCTGGGCTTTTGGGAAGAAAAATGATCAGATCAAAACAATACTCGAGGAAGGTAATCCTGTGAAGCAAGAATAGATAAAGAACTGAGAGCAGGCCTGCATAAGTGGGCTACAGAAGAGGAGTAGAAGATTCTCACCCTTGATGCCAGCACAAACACAAACAAATAGAGCAGATAAATTACGAGATGACTTTTCCAAAGATGATAGAGACAGCAAACAAAGAAATAAATCAACATTTCTTTTGATGAGAAATGTTAATAGAAGTATGCCTGAGGGATGTAGCTGAAACCAGTTTTATTTAACATTCTGAAAACCATCTGGAGATGGTGATATTCGCTGAAATAAAGCAATACATTTTAATACTGTTTCACAAAAGCAGAATTACTACGGTTTATTACTAAATATTTCCTGTAACAGACATACTCGATTTTACTTCCATCCTTCACCCTTATTTCATTCTAGACCCTTGTTTCATCTTTCATCCTTTAGTCTTTCCTAACCCCCCCACCTCATTCAGGATTCACCAAATCCTGGTGTACAGGAACTATGGGAGATAGTCCCAGTCTCAGAGAGTTAGTCTGAAGCCAAATGGAAGGAATTCTTTCTTTAACAGATAACCTGAGCCAGCTTCACGGGCGTCCAGACTATGCACTTGCACAGGGGCCTCTGCTTATAAAGGCCTCTGCTTGGTTCAGTGCTCTGCTGCTGAGGACTTGAAATTCTTAATCATTTATGAACAAGGCACCCCACATTTTCACTTCGTACTGGGCCCCGTGAATTATGTATGTGGTCTTGCAATAACATGATGAAGTTATTAATTCTAAGAATTGTTGAAGTTAACATTATCAATAGGGTAAAGTGAGTTTGGATAAATTCATGAATTTATGTAGAACCCTTTAATGGGGTCTGTTTTTTAAAAGCTAAAGATATTTTGGGTTTTCTCAAACCTTTGAGGATGATGTAATAAGGGCAGCTACCAACAGAGGGCCTAATAGAAAATGAAATTACCTTTCTCATTATTATCTATCTGAAACCCAGAGACATGTAAATGCTATAAATTTTAGTAAACAATGAATTGCAGTAGAAATACTGATCAATTATTTTTCAAAGGAAGAAAAATTTGAAATAATGATTAATAAACAAACAGAATTTTGGATGAAATGTGATACTTCCCTCCCTCTTTCTCAGCATTTAAAATAAGTAAGTTTATTTGATAGCTCTGTATGACCCTTATTCTTGCTCCAGTTTTCCTGGCAGCTTCCTTGTCCTAATCACTTAAACAATCTTACTCCTTTCCCAATTAGATAGAAACTAGAATTTATGACTGGAAATCATTTCAAAGCAGGAAAAAGACCCCCAAGTATTAAACCTAACTGTGGAGGGCTGCCCCAGGACAGAGTCATTTCAACTCTGTGCCTGTTAGAGAAAGCTATTTAGAATCTGGAATTCTTGAAATTTAGTCTTGGAAATTTAAAAAGTACATTAAAAAGTTACTAGATATGTTTGCTAAATGTATCATATATGCCACATGTAATGAATCTGCCGGGAAAACAAACTTTCTCTCCAAAAGGCCACTGGATTTTAAAATTACAATAATCCTACCAATTTAGAAAGCTTCAAATTTACCAACAGAAACCTTGGGGTAAATGCAACAAGGGCTTTCCAGTTAAAATCTGGGGACTTAACGTAATGGTATCCTCCTCACACACATTATTATTTGGAAAACTAGACTATTTCTAAAAACGTCAAGTCCGCCTTTTCCAAGTGAAGACAAATTCCCTTAGAGAAGAGCTTGTAGGAGAAATACCTGACTTTTCTGTTTAGGACATTCAGTTCTATTTTCTGATTAACTTAAGGCAGAAGTCCTCAAAGTATGGTCCTTGAGCCCCCAGCATCACCTGGGAGCTGATGAAAATGCAAATTCTCAGGCCTCAGTCTGACCCCTCCTAAAACAGAAACTCTGGGGGTGGGGGTGGGGTCCAGGAATTTGTATTTTAACAAGAACTCCAGTGATTCTGAGTATCACTAAAGTTTGAGACAGTAACCATTGGGGCCAGGTTACCATTCTTTCCAGGTTACTCTGCCTTAGGCAAGTAAACACACGGCTTTTTAGCGCTTCCTAAAAATGAGGATCTTTTGTGATTTCAATTTCCAAACAAGCAGTCAGATACAAGACCACCAAGTTCAGAGACTGGCTGTGAGGACCATAAATAATGAGTAAGATTCACTCTGGAGAAGACAAAAATAGAAAAAACAAAAAAATAAGTATTCGAAAACATGCATTATAAAAGCAATAAGGAACATTTTGAAATTTTATAGTAAGATAACATGCTTTTCATTTATTTGTTACTAGTATTTTAAATACAAATATTTTGAATATTAATATATAAACATACTTCCATTTATAGAGGCCAAATGGTGATGATTTTTATCTTGCATAACTGTTCCTATTGCTGAAGAGTGTCACCTTATTTTTAACACAGAAATAATGTATTGCTTTAAAATCAGGATTTAAAAACACATTACAATAAAGAAATCGATTAGAAACAACAAAACATGCATTAAGTAACCAGCAACTGCACTGAAATAGATACACCACTCACATATTCCATTATGTAAATGAATTCAAAGATATTTCATGACTGATCAGCTAGAAGGGACATAATGATTTATAATTCAAATAACTGAGCAGTGAAATCAAATTGAGTTAATATATATTTCTAAATATGCAAACCTGAAATAATTGTTAAAAAATATAAATCAATGTACCCAAGTTGAAATTATGCCTATCCCTTGGTTTAAAACGCTAGCTTTTAAACTTTTATCTAATAAGCTTTCTGAAAATACGATTCTTTTATTAACTTCAAAAAAGGAGTGCTCAAAAGCAGTAAGTGACTTGTAAAATAAATGGTTATAATCTTAGGATTAAAGAATATATAAAAGGTATAAGTGATAGGAAAGGATCTTTAATAGCAGATACAAATAAATTAGGCATTATGTAAATCATACAAAAAAACAATACAAATCAAATTAATTTTATATTAGATTTCAATTTCAACCTAAAAAATAGGGGAAATCTAAACATAGATATGTGCTATAAAATAATATAGGCTTCTTTCCAGATAATGTGTTCTCAAAATAATACATTGTGAAAAGGCCAGAGTTTGCAATACTAGGAAGTACTTATAAACCACTTCATATGTTGGAAATAAAGAGTATTTCAGCATTATTATTAAAAAAAAATACAGGTTGAGTTTTTTTTTTAATAAGAAAAAATACATATCTTAAAAAGCCAAAATGACCACTGGAATTGGGTTGTACATCACTTTCCAGTAAAAAGGAAAAACAGCCTGGACAGGTGTAATTTATCATTTTTCTGATTTAATATCAAAGAAATATATTAAAATAATAAAAAGAATCCTGAAATCCTCAAAATTTGTAGTGATAAATAGCCCTCCCTGTCTTTATTGCATTATACCTACTAACAGAAATATTGCATGGTGGATTTTGCCAGACAAGGACGATTATTTTCCAATAAAAAGTTGCATATTAAATTCCAGCACAAAAGTGGGTGTCTAATACTTTGGAAATCTTTTATGGTTTGCCAAGGAACACAATTTTAAACTTAACTAATATAAACATATTCCTGGAGTGAACCTACATTAAAGATTTCCATCCAATGCCACCCATTTTCAGAATGTTGTCCTCATGTTAAAATATCAGCTAATCTTAGTGGTTAACTAAACCAACACTTATTTTTCACAACTCCTATATATTTGATAGCTAACATATAAAAGATCATCTACATACTTCTCTCACATTGGTAGAAACATTATAATAGTATCAACTATAATCTAATAAGAAAGGATGATTCTGGTTTTAGATTTTAAGAATCCGCTAAAGAGAAATCTAAACATTTAATGTGTAATGGGAAATCTTATTTTAGAGTAAATAAGATGTTGATTTGGTAGAGGAAATAATCAAAGAAGAGGTCAAAAACCTTGTAATTCCCTTTCTATTACTCCTTTGTGCCTCTTAACTAGTGAAAATAATATTCGTTTCAACTGAAGACAATGAAGAAATACTGATTCTTAGGAATTCAGTTTTTATAAAATAATATTTTTGGAACACTTTGACTTTCTTAAAATTAGTTACATGTTTTTTTAAAACAAGAATGTCCTGACAATTATGAAAAATTATGGATTAAAACATATGTGGTTTGCGTACTTTCTTATACATCCATTTATAAACCTGGATGGGTATAAACATAATTTTAACCAGTTAGAAATCTATATATCCATATAAATTCAATTGTGACTCTGAATAAAATTTTCATATTATATAGCTAATATAAATCTTTCAAAATTATGCATTTACAGATAAGGCTAAATGAAAGGCTTTTTATTAAAAAAAAAAAAAAAGAACACTTGAAAAATTATAAATAAGGAAAATACCTGGCCAATAGAATGCACTTGTTAGGTTGTTTATGTACAGTATCAGATATAGTAAAAAGGATATCCAACAGAAAGGTCATTTAGGAACTGAAGAGTCCTTGAAATGACAGGCTCACATCTTCCCCAGTATTTAAGGTTTGTAACACTAAATATGAAAAAAAAGTTTTTAATTATAATGAAGGTATTTGTTTGTGTAGGGAGAACATGGAAATACACATACACTCATGTCAGTTAAATGACCTAAATCACAAACATCTCATAAAGTGGGTTTAAGTATCAATGGAACATTTTCTATTCTTTTCATAGCATATTCAAAATTATATACAAGCAATGCACAATGAACACTGCTCTCCAAATGGTGTATTATTCTATAAATTTAGTTTTGTAAATTAAAAAGTTGCCTAAATGTTTCACAGAAGAAACATTAAGTTTGTATCCAAAATAAACATAGTAGGGAGTGACAACAGGAGTTACAAAGGAAGTCAAACAGAGACTCACAGTTACTGCCAAGAAGTGAACCATCAAATTTGTGGTTCCAAAACTCACTTCCTATGATCATGATTGTTTATCTAGCTTTGTTCTCTGCAAGTAAGACAGTGCTACCTATCTGTTACACAGATGAAGAAAGATGTCAAGTGGAGGCATAGAAGTTTAGGCTAAGTGTACAAAGTTATGTCTATGACCATAAACTAGTTAATTTTGCTAATATTGTAAGGATAATTTAAGGACAGTTTCCATGAGTATGTCTCTGATAGCCATAGGTTTCTACTGAAATCAATGAATGCCCTGTCTGAAGGCAACCAAATCTCTCTCAATGATTCCAATTTGCAAGAATCTCTTGAGTTGGTCTTTAAAATTGAGTATTTTCTTTTTAATTAAAAAAGGCAGTCCAACTGAACTGAAGAGTCAAAGTCTGTAAACTTTTCAAAAACATGTTTTGATCCTGCATGCTGCAGTAGTACGGATACCTTGACAAATAACATCTTTTGGATGGTGAATTTTAAATACGTGAAATTAAGTTTCAGATAAGAACAATGCTACCATTCTAAGAATTAAAGCATAATTTAAAAAGTCTCTTATTAAAAATTAACATTTCTGGAGAGATTTAAGCACAGTACAAAGGTCAAAGCAACACAACAACAGAAAAATCAAAGAACCAAAGCAGGGACTCACATTTTCATCATGAATGTTTCTAGAACATGGTTGTCATCTGTTATTCCTAAGACTTCTGACATACGGGCATATACCTGCATGAAAACATTTATTGTTAAAAACTTTATCATTAACATATATTTTCAAAAGACTATTCAAATTGAACAAATGTAAAGATTTAATGCATTGTTGCATCCACACTGATGTAGGGAACGAGTGGGGAGAACAAATGAAGAATTTAAAAAAATTTTTGTAATTTAAAAATTTACCCTCCTCTTTCTCTTCCAGGAAGCACCTCCCTTATTTTGAAATATATATACACCCACATAAACCCACATTCACATACTCATTTTATTCCCAGCATACCACATAACTTTTTTTTTTTTCTCAAAGTGGTAATAAAGCACCCCTTTCTCAAAGGCAGGCATATGTATGTAAAGGGCTGGAAAGTGGAGTGCCTCAATAAAAGATTCCAACATTTAAAAAATTTCCATCTATTCCAGATTTTAGCAAGCCATCAAATAATTCAGGATTATGTTAGGCAGCTATAAAAATAAGGATTTCAAAAATACGAGGAAGTTAAAGAATTCATAGAAATTCTCCTCAAGTATCTCTCAATAAGCTCCCCCAAATATACAGATAGGTCTTACTTTCCATGCTGAAACTGAAATCCCAGGCTCAGGGATTCTCTGCTGAATACATCGGGGCCTGGGAATCCACTAAGCTTCCCATTAGGGAGTGATGGTTGCAGAGTTTGGGGTGTAACATTTCAGTTCCAACCTAAGCCACATTGAGCTTATAAACACATATCCCACTACAAGTGGGAAAATGCCACTGGCAGCCAGTGGAATATTCCCTCTAATAGCCTGGCAAAGCTGAGAGGTGGGTTGACACCTTCATACTCCCTGATGCTCTGGTATGATTCCAGGTTATCTCTGCCAGACACCAGCTGTATGGGATTTCTCTTCTCTGATTTGATTCCCTGTGATTGTGTTCTCTTACTCTCTCCTGATCTGCCTATTTCCTATGGTATGGCAACTTAGCTTTCACTCCCTCTGCCTTTTGTTTTTCTTATGTAAACACTACCTTGATATAATGTCATAGGTTGTGAAGGTGAGATAAAAATCACAGGACACCACAAATCATCCAGAGTTACATGGTGATACAGGGGAGGAAAGCTGTTCATTGCAGAGATCTCATGTTTGGATTTTAAACACTATTCAACCAGAAGCTTGTGTTCCAGGCTTTTGACTTAAGTCCTACGACCAGGAGCTCCTCAGGCCAGTAGAGTGAATCAGAGGGAGAAAGAGAGGGAAAGGAAGGGGCAGGTGAAAGAAGGGGCAGAGGGTAGAGGGGAGAAGCTGGGGGAGAGAGAAAGAAAGGAAGATTGAGATTCAAGTTCCTGTTGCTTCTCCTGCTAACTTCTGAGCCCTAATTGAAAAGCATTTCAATTCCAGTATCTGTGACTTGGCTCATGAGAGTAGGCCTTTATCTCTTGTAAGATCAAAGCTATCACTGTTTTTGTAAGATGTCTGCTGTGAAGAGGGAGCTAGGGAGAAAGAACCTAGGGAGGTTAGTTACCACCAAATCCTCAATCATCAGAAACCTTTAAGCCCATAGAAGGCTCAAAGGAAGAATGGTTGTAAAAGGGGAAGTTTCCCTTATCCCAACATGCTCCAAAAGCTCTCTCATGAATGGGAGTAAGTCGGGCCCCTTGGAAAATCTTATATTGATATGACTATAGCACACAAGGCTCTTCCCAACTTGGCCCCAACCTACCTCCTCATCTATCATTTCCCTCAACCTGAAGCCACAATGAAATACTCATGAAATACTGAGGCTTCTCATGCAATTACAGATCTCTATGAGTTCATGTGCTGTTCATTTTTCCTGAATCAGCCTTCTTCCTCCTCTTGCCCTGATTCTCATTCAAAAGTCATCTCTGAAGCCTTCCTTCCATTTCCAGGTAAGGTAAGTTGTGCTTCTCCTTTATGTTCCTATAGCGTCTGGTCCATTCCTCTAGCATGGTGCTTTTCACATTGTAATTGTTTGGGTGTCCATCTCCCCTACTACACTGTATTTTTATAAAATAAAATTTTACACTTTCAAGACTTTACAAATGCTATTTTTTATGGCAAAGATCAAATTAATCTAATTTTGATTTTGCCCATGCCACACTGAATAACAGAAATGTAACAAAAATGTGATTTTAAACATTAAGACATTTAAACATATTAAAAATATTTTTTAAATTGATAGTCCCTGCAAGGAAGTTTTCTGTTGTGTCTCTGGCATTCAAGAAAGAAGGAATCTAAGCAGGCAGGTCTGTTGTGCTCTGCTGTCAAAACAGCTTCTCAAAGCATCAGATTTGACCCAATAAGATACTGGAAAAAACAGTCAACATTGACACATGGCAGTGCTTTAATCCACAATTATCCTTGTAACTTGCACCATTCCTTTTATCATCCATTAGCTTTGATTCCCATTATCCCATCTAGAACTGTGTCAACGCTTTTGTCCCTGGGGATTTCTCTCCACTACTAGGATCTGACAGCCAAGCTTGAGTACTAAACAGGATCATTACCTCTTAAATCCACTTATCTGATCTACTGAATAGTAAATTGAAAAGCTCATTAAGAGCAACAATCTGATTTGTTTTCACGTGTGACAGGGTCATTTAAAATCAATGTATGATTACTGCATTTCTTTTAAAAGACCGGCTCACATTTTCCAAGGCACCTTATCATTCAGAGAGCATGCAGATAATATGAAAATGTCTTCGAACATTTGAAATGTAGTTATACCATAGATACACATAATTTGGGGGTGAGGACTAATCTGTCCAGTGAGGAAATATCTATAAGATTATTTATCATAAAGCACAAGTCAATGAAAGTTTTCTACTGAAAAAATTCTTACACAATATTTAGGGGTTTTCAACATTTTCCAAAACTTCTATCACTTTACCAAAAATAATTTTTATGACAGCAAGAAGAAACTACATCACAATACATACTCATTTTAGGGAAAGATATAGGAGTTGGCGTAAGAATGCAAGAAAAGGAAAAAAGCTCACTTTCAGTTCATAGATTCCTAATCTTTTATTTCATAATCAATTAAGATAATTTGATCATAGTGAAAAATAAGCAAAAATCTAAGAAATAAGAGACTAATAAGCCCATTTGTGTTATCCTTCTCTGAAGGATACAATGAAGTTGAATAAATCGTTATGCTCTTGGTTATGTGTTTCACATAACCTAGTTTTTGCCTGTCAGCCTGTGCCTTCCTCCCTTTCTTCTTCTTCTTCTTCTTTTTTTTTTTTTTTTAATATGCCTGTCTTTCTGTTAGGCTACAAACTCCCTGAGGGTGGAGATGATGCTCTGTCTTTTATCTCCCATGCCTAATACTCAATAAATGTTTGTTAACTGAATAACAAGAATGTAATGTTAAAATGTGTATTTGGGCTGATTCCATTTCATTCATAATTTTGTAACAAAAGGAAAACAACCAATAAGAGGTGTGTTTTTTTACGAAGAATTTTTTTTTCCTGTAAAAATAATATATTCCAAATTATACTCACTCAGGTGACCACTGGTAAAGTTTTGTTATTTAAAAAGATATAGTTCTTTAAAATTATTATTATTTTTTAATTGAAGTACAGTTGATTTACAATGTTGTGTTAGTTTCAGGTATACAGCGAAGTGATTCAGTTATGTATATATATATATCTATTCTTTTTCAGATTCTTTTCCATTATAGGTTATTACAAGATATTGAATATAGTTCCCTGTGCTGTACAGTAGGTCCTTGTTGTTTATTTTATATATAAAAATATGTAGTTTCAATGCTTAAATATTTCTGGAAGAAGCTCTCCCTGTAGATTCAGTAAGAGGAGCTCTCTCTCCTCCTTTGGATACTCAGAGCATCCATTGTTGCTGGCCTGTTAGTGGCACTTCTCATGTAATAGCATATTATCTTGTTATAGCACTAATTTTCTATGTTTATATGTGTTTCCTCCATTACTTCAAGCACGTGCCGCCTGAGGGCAGGGAAATGTCTATTTCTCTTTACATCTCCAGAAGTACTCAGAACACTATCTCGATAAACTTAGCAACATAGAAAAAGCACAGGTTTTGGTCCCAAAGATAACTGGATTTGAATTCTGCCACTAACTAGGTGTTACTTAAAGTCTCTGAATCTTGGTTTCCTATCTGAAAAACAGGAATAATAATAAAACCTACTTTATGGGCTTTTGGGAAGATTAAATGATGATACCTAACACAGAACCTGACATTTAGCAGCTACTCAACAAATGCTGCTTCCCTTCCTACCCCCTTTCATGGACCCTTTCTAATAGTAGGTGCTAGTATTGTCAGCTACTACCTTTCCAAGAGAAAGCTCATTACATAAAAAATAACAGAAGGGTAAGAAAGGGCTTACCTTGAAGACTTTCACACAGAAAAAAGGTTAAAACAAACAAAACCCTAAATTTGTATTAACTTTGAAATCTTGCTAATCATGGTCAGAAACGGCATTTGTTAAAGGCATAAAGCTTCAAAATTTCATGATACAAAACCAAATTCTTTCTACTTCTAAATAGTTATTGTCTTAGAAGGTAGAAAAATTACCCATTTTAGCCAGTCATCCATCTCTCTGGCTCTTGAAATACAGGAAGTCATTAGAAATGTAAGAAATTATCATTATTACAGACATATGAAGGCATGCTCCTAAAAAACTGTCTTAATATGTTTTCTTATCTCTAGTCATTCTACTGTGAAGCTTCTTTTAAACTTCAGAAAAGAGCATTTGGATATGTATATAACACTTCAGTGACCCACTTATGTTCTTTAACTTCTCAACTAATCAAGTGACATATAATGTCTGAGCATATGCAGGTAGTTGAAATGATCTTATATCTGGTTTTTAAAAAAGAAGCCAGACAAGATAAGAAAACCAGACAAGGGAATACACATACAAACAGCAATAAGGTTTTGAGCTGTAAATTTAATTTAATAAAGAACAAAAGCATGTGCTGTGATAATTTTTAAAATTGCTTTCTTTTTCCAATCCTAATCCTTGGTCTTGGGTATCTGCAGTGTTGTCTCTGACATTCTGGTTATAACTTTGAAGAAACTAATTATGTCAATCCTTAAATTTGAAGTAGATTACAGAACTGGGAAACCCAGAATATTAGTTCCTAAAGGTTGTATGGATAGATAATGACAGTCACAGAAATTCAATAACAGCCCTCTATGAAATGTACTCAAAAGCACCGCATGAAACAAATTAAAAAGAACAATGAATCTCTCATTGTGTGCAAATAAGAAAATAAGAGAAAACACTGGTTCTATAGGTTTTCATAAGAGTTGTTACAATGAATTAAGATTTTGGATAATGAATCTTCAGAAAATTACAATAAGTTAATACCCTTAGGCCTTCTATAAATGTTTAAGATGTTATAACTTCTCAAAGAGCTTTTATAAGCAGGCTCAGTGCAGAAAATTAGCAGTGCTGTGGAAATCAACAACAAAGTATTTTGCCATCAGATGATATACTTTCCTGAACCAATTTAGTGTAAAAAAATTCACATCCAATAATACAAAATTGATACCATAAAAATTTAAAAACTCAACAATTATGAATTTTAAAGTATTGTTTTAATCTATTGAAATGACTTATAAATCAAGATTTTTATTCTTTATTTTTTGAATTTTATTTAATTTATTTTTTTATACAGCAGGTTCTCATTAGTTATCCATTTTATACATTTTACTGTATATATGTCAATCCCAATCTCCCAATTCATCCCACCACCACCACCCACCCCCCCACCACTTTCTCCCTTTGGTTTCCAAGATTTTTAACTGAATGTAATTTGGTAAAGCAAAACCTGTCACTGGAAAGCATTCAATATAATAAAAGCATTAATGTTCCTTAGGAAAATAATTTTGGAACGGAGTGTGAACTCACTTATCATGAGTAAGAAACCAATTTCCATATTTTTGTCTTAGGCTTCAAGTGCCCTTGAAGCCAATGCAGTGCTCTCTATATGAGATCCATTAAAGAGAAAGGGAGGGGAGGGAGAAAAAGGAAAGGTGTAAGAGGAAACTAACAGAGCATTTAATGACTTGGATCTAAAGAGTTTGGAACTAAAGATATTGAGCTCTCTCATTAACGTTTGAAGCAGAATAAAACATGATCGTCACAATTAACTTGTGACCACATCAAGAGAATTAATAGTACAGACATCATTGTTGCATATTAAATACATAAACTTAGTGATAATGAATAGATCTACATTAATCTTGGCTGACTAATTTTTCCATATCATTTAAAATAACATCACAAAATACAGGACCAAAATCAGGTAAAAAAATCTTTTGCTAAAATTTAATTTTAAGACCATAATTTACTTTGGAAACCAAGCGGTAAAAGGTTAGGAATCTGCCTGCCTCGTTCAGTGGAATACAGAATAACATCTGATAAAGAAAAGCTGGCTATGGAGATATAAAATAAATATGAATGTTAAGTATTTATTTCAATTAGAATATCTGAACCTACCATCTGTGGTGGCCATCTTGCTAAGGGGACATGTACCTAACAAATCTCTTAAGAGGCGTTCCCAATCTGCTTGAATAAGCTATTGTATAAGAAAACTTGGAGCGACCACTTTGGCCTCACATTTCCTTCGCTCCACATCCTGTGGCACAAAGCATGAACTCAGCAGGCTGGGGTACAGGGCTGCCTGCTGCCTTGTGATAATCCCCTCTCCCAGTAGGGGCCTCCACTGATGCATGGCTAAGAACATGCTTCCTCTTTTGCTTGCACCCCAGTGGGGTTTCCATTCCTCACTTGGGCCCAAATCCAGACTGCTAAGGAAGGGCTCCAGATGCCGCCAGATATATTTTTGGATTAGTTTCTAAACAATCATTTATTAGAAAGAGGAGTACAGGTACAGTGTGAAAACCAGCAATACTGGTAATTTTGGAGAGATTCTTTCCCTCCTGCCCCGACCAGATCTAAGGTCTAACTACCACCTGTTCAACAGAAGCTGGCCGTTTGCCCCATTTTCCTTCAGGGAGCCACTGACTAAGGATCTCCACCAGCATGAACCTAATGTCTCCCGACAGGCCTTCACTAGCCAAGAGGGACCTGGGTCGAGAGCACCAGTTATTGGTCACAGGATACACAGTCCATAGAAAGACTCCTGTGGTGCAACCAGCTGAAAGCCAACTAGAGAAGATGGGGAGTGTACATTTGTCCTGACACAGCTTTGTTCCCGCTGGCTGCCAATTCACTCCATATATGGGGCCAAGCTTCTGTTAAACTAGTCTTCTGTGGCTAAAGCCATGGTAAAGTCTTGGGTAAATATATTATCTTTCCAAGCTCATACAGTAAGAAGCGAACCATGGCTATGGCACAGGACTACTGGAAGAAGGTTTGATTAATTTTGGTAGAAGGTTTTGAGATCATGGTTTGAAGGGTCATTTCAGGCATTTGATTCATAACTCTTTGCAATACCAAATTTATAAGATGACATGATTACATTTTAGAGCAAAGAACTGATGCGGGATGAAGTTTGTGAGAGAGTGATGGTAGAGGTGGGGAACTGCGAAGTAAGAGATTTTGTTTAATCCTTTACACCTCTCATAGGTGTCTGCCAGAAACATATTCTGGCACAAGAGATACATGTGCTCTAGATACCGTTCAATAACAGATGCTATTCATTGTAGCCAAATACAACTTTCTCCTTTCAGGTATGAATAACTGGTTAGAAACGTTATAATCAAGAAACCTAGGCTGCTTTCATACTATGCAATCACACTAAACAGAGGCTTCGTCGTTAATACTACCGAACATTAGCTGACTATCGAACATTTCGTTATAAAACACGCACACTGTAGGATTCCACAGTGCATAAAAAAGGGAATCAAGAAAAATGCACCCCTACACTTATCCCTGTGCACGTGCCTATTTTAATCATAGGAATCTGGGGCTGTGGTGAGACAAGCATAAAGACTGGTGATCCACCACAATAACCAGCAGCTCAACTCACCTGAACTATTTTCCAAGCCTTCTCTGGAACTCTGGACACATCACTCCTCAGGCGTACATCCTAAAAAGCACAGAGTTTAGGGACCTGCCACCTGGCGTCAGGGATAAGGGAAGAGCAGAAGTCCTTCCCAACTTCCGATACGGGGAGAATGTGGCTCAGGATCTTTGTGGTTGTCACTTAAAATATTCATGGGACTTTGATTTTATTCTGGAGGCTAGGATCAGAGGCATAGTGAAGTGCTGTTCAAAGCCTGGATGTGGTTATATGGATTACAATGGGTTTGCCTCCATGAAATAATTCAAGAAACCAATTACTAAAGGATAGCCCTGAAAAAGAACAAATTATAAATAACACCTAACAGAACTATTTTCAAGAATCTCTTAATACTGCTGTTTCCCATGAGGCACTCTCATTATGCAAGTGTGGCAACTGGGGCTAATGATATAAGTAGGCCAAGTCAACTTTTGAAGGGTAAAAGTATATGCTCAATAAATGAAACTCATTTCTGTCGTCACTCAGAAGGTGAAGCAAATCACATTGAGTCTTCCACCACTTAATCTAACTCTTGCACACACACTCTGCCTCCACCCTGCCTCTCTGAAACATGTCCCATTTCCTACATCCAAAACAACTGCTGTACCTTCCTCCTATGAGCCACTCAACTCTCTATCCCTTTAGGAAGGACAACCTGACAAAAAGAGTAAAGGAATAATGGCCCATGGAATGAAAAAAGGGCTGCCAATGACATTGTGCATATTTTTACTATTCTGTCAAATCTGCTATTTTCATTATATTCTCAAACTTTACTCAAAAACGTTGATCCTATAGTCCTTTGTAGCTTTTACTTTCTGTCTCTCACACTAGCCTAGTTAGTGAAAACTTTAACTTACCCTAAATGCAGAGGATCAGAGTTCACCTTCTGATGGCCTACTGACGTCTTCAAACACTAGTATCTTCAAACACTAATAAACACTTCAAACTTTCTCTGAGGAGGCAATATATGCAGCAATAGGCTAAGTACCGCTTCCATCCTAGTCTTCCTACTGAATACTTTTATGTTGAAAATTAGCTACAACATATGCAAAAGTCTAACTGGTGAACAAAGACAACATGCAGTTGCCCAGGAAGCATAGTCTTCTTTCAATAAGAAGACAGAAATGAGCAAGTTGAGTATATATTTCAGGTAACTTCAACTAGGAGGAAACACAGAATGCATGTCTAGTGCAATGCACACGGGATACTGAGTGAGACTACTACTTGCTAGCCTAGCACAGTGCTTGGCAGATAACAGACATTCAATAAATATTTTATTTAATAAATTAACTCTATAATTCTAGTAAAATTAGTTAGCCTCTAAGAGTCTCAGTTTCTTCATCTGTAAAATGGAAAGAATAATATCACAAAGTAGAAGGCAGTCTAGTGAAGTGGTTAAAGATAGATTCTGAAGCCCAAGACAAGTTGGATTCCACCACTTACTGAGTGATTTTGAGCAAACTGCTTACCCTCTACACCTTAGTTTTCTCAAATATAAAATGAGGATGACAGCTGGACCTAATTTACAGAATCTTTGAGAGGATTAAAGCAGTTAACATATGTAAAGCACTTACAACTGTCCTGGTACATGGTAAAATTTCCATAAAGTACTGGCTATTATTATTGGGCTGGCAAAAAAGTTTGTTCAGTTTTTTCTGTAAGATGGCTCTAGTAGCACTTAGTTGTCTTTAACTTCATTCGAAACAATTTTGTTAGATTGTATGTGGCAGCTGTCACATGAGCGTGCATTTAAACAAAAACTTATCAAAATTGGTGAATTTTTGTGTAGCCACTTTAATATTGAAGATGGAAGAAAAAAAGCAACATTTTCAGCATATTATGCTTTATTATTTCAAGAAAGGTAAAAACACAACTGGAGTGCAAAAAAAAGATTTGTGCAGTGTATGCAGAAGGCGCTGTGACTGTTCGAACGTGTGAAAAGTGGTTTGCGAAGTTTCGTGCTGGAGATTTCTTGCTGGACGATGCTCCGCGGTCGGGTAGACCAGTTGAAGTTAATAGCGAGCAACTAGAGACATTAACTGAGAACAATCAGAACATGGGAGATAGGTGACATACTCAAAGTATCCAAATCAAGTGTTGAAAATCATTTGCACCAGCTTGGTTATGTTAATCGCTTTGATGTTTGGGTTCTACGTAAGTTAAGCGAAAAAAACCTTCCTGACCATATTTCCTCATGCGATTCTCTACTTAAACGTTATGAAAACGTTCCGTTTTTAAAACAAATCGTGATGGCAATGAAAAGTGGATACTGTACAATAATGTGGAACGGAAGAGATCGTGGGGCAAGCGAAATGAACCACCACCAACCACACCAAAGGCTGCTCTTCATCCAAAGAAGGTGATGTGTATATGGTGGGATTGGAAGGGAGTCCTCTATTAATGAGCTCCTTCTGGAAAACCAAACGGTTAATTCCAACAAGTACTGCTCCCAGTTAGACCACTTGAAAGCGGCACTCATCGAAAAGCGTCCAGAATTAGTGAACAGAAAACGCATAATCTTCCATCAGGATAACATAAGACCGCATGTTTCTTTGATGACCAGGCAAAAACTGTTACAGCTTGGCTGGGAAGTTCTGATTCATCCGCCATATTCACCAGACATTGCACCTTCAGATTTCCATTTATTTAGGTCTTTACAAAATTCTCTTAATGAAAAACATTTCCATTGCCTGGAAGACTGTAAAAGGCACCTGGAACAGTTCTTTGCTCAAAAAGATCAAAGGTTTTGGGAAGATGGAATTATGAAGTTGCCTGAAAAACGGCAGAAGGTAGTGGAACAAAGCAACGAATAGGTTGTTCAATAAAGTTCTTGGTGAAAATGAAAAATGTGTCTTTTATTTTTACTTAAAAACCAAAGGAACCTTTTGGCCAACCCAATATTATTGTCATCAAATGCTGTATTATATACAGCACTGCCAGCACAGTGTCAGGAACACTTGGAAAGTTTTTAGCACACAGTATGCACCAAATGAACATTAGCTATTAGCCATTAGAATATGTGCTCACTAAATGGCCACTATTACTATTAAGTAAGATAGTCAAACATTAGTCTGGCATTAAGATTATGAGGCATGCACCAAGATGACGGTCCCTTTTATTTGTGCTTTATTTGGCCTAGATGGTGGAAAATAAATATTTCTTCTAAACTGGCATGTGAGTAGCTTTAATAGTGGTTAAAGAAGAGGGAATAGAGGGAAGAGAGCCCCAGTGAAAGACAGACTAACTCCTAATCTTCTGTCTTCTACCTATAACTTCTATTTTACAGAGGAGGAACAGTAAATGTGATGGGAAAGGAGACAGGAGGAAAACAGAATGCTGTGTGGTAGCAGGTGATGTTTTATCCCAAGGGCTCTGTACAACCTAAGTTCCTGATTTCAAAGCCCTCATCTTCCTTTTTGGAGTCATCACAAGTTCCTGTTTCCTGTCTGCAGGATAAGTTCTCATCTCTGGGTTAAGTAGATGATTTACATCCCTGTGTCCAATAAATTACCAAAGTCTTCCCAATTCAGGTAAACAAGTCCATCCGATTCTCTGAGTTTTCTTTGCTAAATTAAATGCACACAGACAAGGGGTTCCAGAACATCATCATTAGAGTTTTAAGTTATCAAAAAAGTTTTTGTGTGATAGGCCCAGTAAGAACAGAAAGGGGCTGCCTTTCATATATAAATATAATATTGATCTCTGACACTAGACCATGGGTTGAGTTGCTTCTCCTACAGTAGGGTGGATTTTAGCAGATATCTAGGATCTAGCTCGATTCTCTTGTGACTGATGGCTAGCCAGAACTAGAGGTCCAATCTGTGGTTGTAGTGATGAGATTTTTCCTCGGGAAGTAAAATAGCAAATATGGGGATGAAGCTTGTGATGATGGTCTTATCAATCATTACACTTAAAACTGATCATGTCTGGACTCATGTCTAAATACCTACATAGGTAATGTGATACACTGGAAAGCACACTTGGGTTTAGGGTATGATGATTTGGTCAAAAACCCAGGACACCAAACAAGTTTTTAACCTTCCTGAAATCTTTTTTCATATTCTGCAAAATGAAGGTACTCCTACCTACTAAAGGGAATATTGCTGAGAAGACTAAATGAGAAAATGTAATAAATAATGCCACAAAGTGGAGTGAAGCACAAAGAAGAAACCCAATACAGGTTAGATTAAGGTTGGAAAGAAACATGACCTCAAATGCTATTTCCTAGGCATTTCTCAGTCTACATTACCTGAAAATACAGAATTTGTCACTTAACAGCATGGATGATGTTTTAGTACCCAGTGCCTTGAACTTTAGGAACTTCAGGAATGTTAAGGTTGGAGAGTATTGTATAAGTAAGGCAGCTGCATCTGCTGGGGAGAGTGGTATTACAGCCCATGTCTCAGAAATGCAAATAACCAGAAAAAAAGGACAGTTGAGAACTGGGACCAACAAGCATGAAAGCATTTCTAATGAGTCACTAAAGTGGGCTAAGAGGCAATATGGAAGGAAGTGGTCATGTACACTTGGAGATAGGAAAGGACAATAAGTGGCTGAAGGCTTAAAAAAAAGGGTTAAAACAAAAGTTGAAAATTGCAATTTCTCAGTAAATGTAAAGGCACCAGTGCACTAAGGTATTTCGCACATTTCAGCACCGTCTATCCTTTTACAATTTTCCTCATCAAAAGGTGTGGGAGGTTGTCCATGGAAATGCATTTCCAATTTTGTAATGCGAGTCAATCAGAAAATGTAATCCACGTTGGAGAAAGTCGTTTCAAAGCCAACTTTGCTTAAACACATCTATTCAGTAAAGCAAGGGATACTGGGGCTGGGGAGACACACAGGCTTAAGGGAAAACAAAATCCCAATAAGTAGCCAAATGTGCTTCTATTATTTCAAGATTCCTTCAACAGAAACATTATGGGAAGATAAAAATTAGGAAAACACTGAACTGAACTAATTCAAAGTGTTAAAAAAATATTTTGCATTTATGTTTTATAACCAAGTGCTTTTCCCACATTTGTCCCAAGGCAGCAGATGAAGCGCTATATTCACTACTGCTAATACTAGCAATTGGGACACGCTCTTTGGCAAGGCAGAAATAAGATAATTGTTCAACATAGGCTGGCTTTTCAGAAATACTGGAAGCACTGCCTGTAATTATAGACATCTGTCACTGCTAGCCACTCAGTACTAACCCTGACATCAATATACAACCATAGCACTAAACTGCCTGCAGGCATAGCAATGCAGACCAGATACGCTAGGCAGGCAATCATCTGCTTCATCCAAACTATCTGTCAAGGGTTCCCAACCACAAATAGCTCTTACATTTTGTATCCTTAGGATAATATGTTGATTTATTTTAGATTCTCTAATATTTACAGCCTAGGCCATCTACTAAAATAAAGAAACAAAACTTATGGCTAATGGAGGCAGTTACTGTTCACAGTCATCATAAAAGGTCATAGCTCAACCCTCAAATGTTAAAAATTGATGGCAGCTTTAACCATGTGCTATCATACAGATGTTTCCTTTTGTAGAGGCAATTATTTTCAATAGCAATTCAAAATGGTAACTACAATCTTTCATCAGCAAGTATGTTGCCACATTGATCTAATAGAAATGCTCATATTTTAAGAGCTTTTTTGAGAAGTAAAGGTAAGTTTCAGCGATGAGTACTGAAGAATCCAGATTGTCAGTTTGGGTTTAGCTGTACATATAATACTGTATCTGGAAACATTTTTTTTTACGTACACAGATGATGTAACGTCTAAAAACTAGGAAATGATATTGAAGGATAAAATACTTGGTTAATGAATGAGTCAACTGACATATAAACTTGCTGGGTGTAAAGCTTATTGAAATATACATGTACATCTACGTTCATATTTTTAAAAGCCCAAAGACACACTGTAGCTTTAAATGTCACTCTCTTTTTTTTTCTTTTTAAGCAGCCAGGGAAGCAAGCTGACAATTATTAGACATTTAGACTAATCAGGAATAAACACTCACAATTATCACAATGTGTTACTGAAAACCCAGATATTTCTTGGTTTGATCACAACAGCCTATGCTGAAGAAAAACTATTAATTACTGACAGAGAGTGAGCTTACAAGTGAGCTGCATCTTAAAAACCTCTTTTAAAATACAATTGCTAAATGCCTTACAGTGCTGTAATGTGAGACAGGTTCAAATCTTATTACTTCACTGAAATTAAAACCTAAGTTTTAATACTGTTCAAGTCGAACAATGATTCCACACTTTATTGCTTTTGAAATCCCTTGATGATCATAGGAAAAAATGCCCCCGAGAAAAAAGACTGTTTTCGATAAACAGAAAATACAGTTTGCACTCTTAGCCTCTTTGTCATCACAAAAAAAGGATTTAATGCCAATTCTTTAAAAAAAGACTTTTTCCCCCCACAAAATGTGCACCTTGTGTGCCATTTGTAAAATCAGTTCACTTTTTTTTATTTATTACTGCAGCGCGGCAAGGCAATAAAGAAGCTACCGATAGCTAATAAATTACGTGCCTTTTAAAACAATTCTCTTGCTACAAAAACATGTAACTACAAAGGTTTACATTTACATGGTACATCACATGAAATGTCTGTATTTGTGTTTTATTAATCATTTTGGCAAATTGTGGACTTTTACCAAATAGGTGATAGAAAAAACACAGTGATTCACAAATGTCGACGTGATATAAAATAAAAGCCTTTCTAGTAAACTACTCTTTTGCTGTTTGCACTTCTAAAAATCCTCCAAAATTTATTTTAAAATATGTTTTGATAAACTATTTTATGCATCAAAAAGGTACTCAAAGATGTTCTAGTCAAGGTTAATTTAAACTTTACTCAGTGAATACAGAGACCTACAAAAGTACCCTTTTCCTGCTTAATTTATGTTCCTAGTATCATTCAGTCTTAAAAATCATAGCTCCTAGGAGTTACTTGAGGACAAGTTATAAAAGGCAAGATCACTGGATGTAAGGCAAAAATGCCCTCAATCTGTTCCTTAATATATTTTCTTAAAAAAAGATACAGAAACTTATTTTTTTAAGAAATACTCACATCAAACAAACATGTCTTGTTAAGTAATAATCTTTCTTTTAAGAGAATATTATCTTCACGTATCCAAAAGAACTGCCGAAAAACCTTACTTTATGAAAGAAAGTAAGCTGTTTGTTTTTCTGGTTGGTTTATGTACAAATGAATTTTGAACAGTCTGTACTCTAATTCCAGGGTTAAACTGTTAAATTAATCAGGGTATTTGCTTAATGCTCTCACCCTCTAATCTCATGATGAGCATGAATTTATGAGGTAGTGTATTGTCTTTTATTATTAATTTCCTCCATTTCCTGTAATAGCTATTATAGCTGTGGCTTTTTTTTTTGTCTTATACCTACAAAATTTCAACTTTGTTCAATTATGTATGATGAACACTGCTTCAATATTCAAAGCACAAACAACTTTGATCCATTTCATATTTACTTCAAGATGACGGTCCACCATACAAATGAATAAAAATTCTATATTCTCTAGCACTCCATTTCTCCATTCAGATCTACTTTTTCTCCCCTTCTTTTGAAATCAGCTTGATTATGATGATTAACAATTAGGAATTCGTGGAAGATATGTTTTTTGAAAAGTTCAATGAAATAATTTTATTTCATTTTCACAGACTTTTTAGAGGGGAATCATTACCACCATAAATAACTAATGTCCTATAAACCACATATCTTTACATGTAGAGAACCCAGGTATATTTCCTTATCTTCGGTTTCTTTTTAATAGTATTACTCATGTTTATTGAAATCATGACCTTTCCCCACACTGTAGCTGACGTACAATGATAAAATTCTTAATTAGCAACCAAGAAAAACAGCTGACAAAATATGAACTTTCTCTATGGCCCTCTTCTCTCCCTCCTATATCTCATTGACAAAATTTCATTTTAAATCTTTAGTTACTTGAATTATCCCTTTTGGCTGGGAAAGAGCTCATTCAATGTGGTGTCTCCCTTAGATCACTAAGATTGTGCATTCAAAGCAGGTAGGGCAGGTATCATGAACTCCATTTTTTTTTAGATGGGGTTTAGAAGACGGCTCAAGAAGGCTACCCAGTGAAATGGCTTGTTCTCCAACTTCCTACTCAATGGTTTTCACTAATTGACAACAGTGCTTCCTAGCTACTAGGAAAAAATATGTATTCATGGATATTTATCGTAGAAAATCCAAATTAAACTTTCTACTGGGTGCTATTTTATTCAATGCATGGAGAACAACCTTGCCTTATATCTGGCACCTATTTGACAGAGGAGGAGTGGTGGGTGGTTCTTGGTGCCAATTGAGAGGGGTAGAGGAACTCATTTGTTTTACTAATTACCATCCTATCAGGGATGGAACATTTACACTGTCACCAATTTGTTAAACTGTCTGACGTGTACTGATACTTAGATTTCTTGGTCTTGTTTTGCAATCTTGAATAGGAAAGTGGAAAACATAAAGCTGGACTCTTCTGGTCTCTTTTTGCACCAATATGCAACTCCTCGTTCTAGTTTACTGACCTGTTTATTTAATGCACAGAACTGAACGACACTGAAATAAACCCCAAGCATCCCCCCGGGAATCCTTCCTGGACTTTCCCAAGATTACATTAGGTATTTTCCTATACGTTCCCACTGTTGTTCTGCATATCAAATATGGGCCTTATCATATCAAACAATGATGCCTGTCAGCTGTCTGTGTTCTCCACCTGTCTATGATGGCAGGACTATCTCTCTTTATAATAATAGTCAATATTATGGCCCATTGTTTAGCACATAGTAGGCAATTACATGTATTTGTAATGTCTACATGTTTTTTCCAACACCACCAAGCAGTTCTCAGGGGACACTACTTGGATGTCTCACATCCAATTAAGGGCTCTGTCACACAAGACTGCTCCTAATTTTCAAACACCAATTGAAAGTCCCCAAAAAAAGAAAGTAAGAAAGTCCAGGTAGTCACCTGTGCTTCTGACCAACTAGCTACAGATCGAAGGTTCCAGGGACTTCTTCCTTGGGTTTGATTAATTTGCTAGAGTGGCTCAAAGAACTCAAAGAAACACTTTATTTACTAGATTACTGGGATATTATGGAATGATGTAACTCAGGAACATCCTGATGGAAGAGATGCTTAGAGCAAGGTATGTGGAAAGGGGTGCAGATCCTTTTCTAATTTACAGTCCTTAAAAACGGAACATTAGCTGGTTCCAATCCACTGTCTCCTAATAAAACACTGCTCTAATTAACAACACCTACTTCAAAAAAATGACTAGAATCAGAATAAAATTTCTGTTTTTGTCACCATGAAATTTGACCATCTCACCCTACCTAACCCATATTCAATCAATAGCGACAGATATACGATACGTATCTCATACCTAGGATATTGCCTCTGTCCTCAAGAATCTCAAACTTTGTTAAGAAAATAAGGACACAGAGCAGAACACTTAAGGAGCAAGACTGGGAATCAGTTAGTCATTTAGTGAATTCAGAGTTAGATTTAAAGGTCAAATCTTGTGCATGCCCCTTCCTACCACTGTGTTCTTAGTCAAGTTACTTTGTGGCAGAACTGGGGTTAAGAACACCTTTATCATAAGATTATTTTGAGGCCTACAAGATATAATGTATGTAAAAGCTTATTATCATAGTGCATGGCATATAATAAACAATAAACGAGTGCTAGCATTGCCATTATCATTATTATTTAACTAAGTTTTAATGAATATGATCCAGGTATTAAGAACTGTAAGAGTGCATGCTGGAATAGAACACTGAAGGATGGAGATTGCTGTGGGGTAAGCGGGGGGAATGGGGAGGAGAAAAAAGAGAACAATGTAATCTAAGATAAAGATGGTGAGAGTCAGCTTGATAGAGGGGATCTGTGAAAACTAAAATTGGCTAGTAGGTGGAGCTAGATTCTGGAGGACCTTAGAAGCTGAGGACTGTTGGCTAGATGAAGGCAACAGAGAGGTCTCTGAAGTGGGAAGGGCCCTATGATAAAAGTGGTGTTTAAGATTTGTCTGACTACAGTGTGTGTGATGGACCACAGCCAGAGAGGTCTAGCTTTTATTTTTCTTGAACCCTTTGTTGTCTCTGACATCATGTGTTCCCTCTTCTTGATATTTTTACCTTCATGGACACAGTATTCTTGGGCTTCTCACTTTTCAGTTCTTTATTTTCCGTTAGAAATGTTTATTTTCCACATCTTTGAGCTGAGAGCGCCCTTCATCCTTATATACCCAGTTCCTTGGGGGAGGTTCATCTGTTCACAAGGTTTCAATTAAATATGTACCCCCCCAAAACTCTAAATCCATAGTTCCAAAAGTTAAGTACTGAATGTGGAAAAGAAATTCCTCTCTACCTCATCTGTATTACTAAAGAAAAGTAGTTAGGGTTGGGAATTGAAAAGAAAGGCCAAGGTGGCAAAATTGTGACAATTTTGGCTCTATTTACTTGAACAAGAGGGAAGTCTGAGGTAGGCCAGGTAGGAGACTACTGCCTCTGTTAATTATGTAAGAACACAGCATATCAGCTAAAGGCTCATTTGGTTCTTTACTGTCTCTGACTATGACTCCGGTGACTTAGCCTCCAACGATGACCATTAACCTCAGAAGGTTAGAGATGGAGCCCAGAAGTTTCTATCTTTCCTTAAGTAGTTGCGAATCTTTCATTCATGGACTTACCGACCTATTTGTATTTTCATTTTGTGGCACTCCCTGGAAAAATAAGTCCTATAAGATTTCATTATCCACCAAAGGAAGCAGAACTTCTTCTTATTTACCCTGAACTTAATGTAAGGCTAAGGGTACTCTTGAATTTAAATATTTACAAAATTTTCAAGTTCTACCAATATTGATTTAAAAAGCCAAAAACCTGATCTTTTCTCTTAAGTGTTTAACTTTCTAGGCTGAAGAGGCCTAATACTTTCATACTGTTGATTTCTACAGTGTATATGTGAGCTGTGCTCTAAAAAAAGTGAAATATAAATAGAGGTTATGTCTATTGACTGCGCTTTTAAATCATTTGAACTATTGCATCTTTGGGGTCTGTTTTGTACAGACCACATTTTTGGGTAGTGATAAAGGTCAAAAAACATGTAACAACATCGCCATTCAATTCTGATTACCATCTTAAAAGGCTACTAGAGGGCTTAATGTTGACAGGCAGAAAGCTCAAGGAAAAAACAAATTAGCTGTTTTAAGTTTTTAGAAACAGGCTACACGTGTTCCTTTTCTTTCTTTTTAAGTAAAAGCATTTTTTAAAAACCTTAAAAAAAGCAGAAGCAGAGGACCAAGTGCCAACAATACTTCTCAATGACTAGAGAAGAAAATAAAATGTCTACAGACTATCAAAGGCTAGAAAGAGTTTCTGAACTTCACAAACCAAATGAAGCATACTCACCTGCAGCTAAATAAAATCCCTGATTCCTTATGCTGAGGCCCTCTATCACATACTGTATCATATCTTTGACATGACAACATTTTTGAAGAACAGTGTAGAAGAGCTAGAGAAACTAGAGCTCAAATCCCCAGTCTCAAGTGTGGCCCTAAACAACTTTCTCAACTTCTCTAAGAATCAATTTCTTCATTCACAAAATGAAGGTAATAATATTTACCTTGTAAGGCTGTAGAGAGGATTAGCAATAATTTGGACAAAATGCCTAGCACAGTATCTGGTGCACAATAGGTACTCTACAAATACTATTTCTAGTGAGGACATCAGTTGCATATTAGAAAACAGTTAAGCTTATAAAGAATTAGGAATTTTCATTAAACTGTACAACGTTTTTCTTTCTTCTTTTTTTTTTTTTTAATGAGAAGGGGTAAGTAAACAATCATTTACATTCAATCACTACGTATCTTGTTGTTAATGTATCGTATGACGGTCAACTATCTGTTTAGGCAATTCAAATACTGATGTCTGAGAGTAAGTAATTGGGAAGGGAGAAAAACATTTTAATTATACAACACATAACACACTGTACCTAAATTAAAAAGCAACTATGTCTTGAGAACTAAACAGGAATATCCTAAAAGCACAAGTTTTTAAAAGAGTGGTATGGATTCCTAGCTTACTGTGAAAAATTCCCAGTCACTATTGAAGCTTTTTAAAAACTCCAAAATGGCTGACAGTAAGTAAAGAGAATATAAAAGCAGATGGTTCGGATAGTCTGAATACAAAAAAGCAGGTGCTTAGCAAAACAGAAGCATTTGCCAGTCTGCCAGCGCTGCTGGCTCCTGCTTCCACATCCTGCTTGCGTCCTCCCCACATCTGCTCACTGGTGCCCATGTGATACATTCAATTGGCTCACAGGATGAAGAGCAACAACCTGCAAATCCAGAGACTACTGAGATCTGTTGTTTAAAAATGCAATTTCCTTTTCTTTGCAGGTTCCTCTCACTATTTTAAACTCAGAGAGGTGGAAAAATTATCTTTCTTCAAGATAAAGACACATCCCTTAGATTTAAGAAAATTCTTTTAACAACAGCACAATAAAAGGATATTAAAACTTGGTTTATGGAACACATTAATACAGATGTATGCAATCTAACCCAAATCTTAAACCATGTTTGCAGACTATACTCTCTACTGCCCAAGTACAGTAAAAGAAGAACCTTAAATTAGCTTCTAAATAAGTTAATTAATAATAAATTAGCTTCTAGGAACAGAAAGAAAGCAATCACAGTGTCTCTTTATCACATGCAGAACCAAACTACACATTATTTTTCACAAAATATCACTTTTGTTTTGCCTTGAACAAACTAAGCTAGGAACTTCAAAGGAGAATATAATTTAGAAGAAGGCTAAAAATACAGTAAGTTAAAAAAAATAAAATGAACAGTCATATGGTGAGAGGAGCCAGACAGGAAATAGAGTTCAGATTCCCTTAACGGTGTGATGTGGGGTTTTGAAAAAAAACAAAACAAAAACCAAAACTATGTAATTACTTGGCACTTCAATGGACACCTGTGAAAAATATCACAACTTAGACATCAATAAAAAGGAGTAGAAGATCCAGGGTATCTCCAAAAGGGGTCAGGGATGCTGGAAACGGATGTTGGTAGGTATCAAACTAGGAAAGAGCCCTTGTAGAGTGGTGAGGGAAGTTGAGGGTGATTTTATTGAATTGGTAAAGGCAGCATGTCAAGTCAAATGGCTTGCACATGCTAGTTACAGAACCCATGGTCAGGTTTACTTTGCTAACAGCCTCCTAGTTGGTCACTCTAGTTTTTATCCCACCAATGGTGGGTACTAAAGTTCCAGGGACAGGGATGATGACAATGATGATGAAGATAATATGAGCAACTATCACTTACTGAGTGCTTAATATCTGCTAGGGACTATGCCAAGTACTTTATATGCTCTATCTCATTTAATCAATATGATAACTCAATGAAGCCGGTAGGCATTAATATCATAATTTTACCACTAAAGAAACTGAGGCTCAAAGAAGTGATGTGTCTATGGAGTCAGACAGTTTGTATTTGACAGAGGTGGGATCTGAACCCAAGTAAGAATAATGTCAAAGACCACACTCTTAACCAATTTTTTTTTTTTTTTTTTTTAATTCTAGCCTCTTAAGCACCACCTCCAGGGCACTTGCTATAAATTCAGAGACATGACATTATTCCTCGTATAGAATTATAGGATTTTAAGGTTAATTTTCAGCCAGACTTTTGACTATTGGCATTCTCCTCCTCTTCCTCCTGCTTTTTTAAAAAAAATTAATTAATTAATTTTTGGCTGTGTTGGGTCTTCGTTTCTGTGCAAGGGCTTTCTCTAGTTGTGGCAAGCGGGGGCCACTCTTCATCGTGGTGCGCGGGCCTCTTACTGTCGCGGCCTCTCGTTGCAGAGCACAGGCTCCAGTCGCGCAGGCTCAGTAGTTGTGGCTCACGGGTCTAGTTGCTCTGCGGCATGTGGGATCTTCCCAGACCAGGGCTCGAACCCGTGTTCCCTGCATTGGCAGGCAGATTCTCAACCACTGCGCCACCAGGGAAGCCCCCCAATTATTTTTTATATATGATCATGAACTGCTCTAAAAATATATAGTTACATCAATACCAAATAGTATTAAACTATAGAACTCTTTACAAAGCACACATGAGAGCCTCAAACATGGCTTCATATTCATTTATGTTATCATAAAATCACATTCTTTAAGTGGTTTTTTCCATATAATATTGAATTTATGACTATTATTTGGGTAGAGTAGTTTATTACCTGATATTAACTTTCTTTTACTTTTCTTTAGCTGCTCAGAAAAGATGAATGAATCGTAATTTCACTTGCTCTTCCCTGTTTTTCTTAAACATTAACACAAAATAATGGCAAATATTTACTGAAATGTATATGTCAGTCATTGCGTTAAAACAGGGTTCTCAACCTCAGCACTACTGATGTTTTTGTTGTGTGGAGCTGTCCTGTGCATTGTAAAATGTTGAGCCTCATCTTTGGCCTCTATTCACTAGATGCCAGTAGCACCCCTCC
This sequence comes from Balaenoptera physalus, assembly GCF_965194825.1. Lineage (NCBI taxonomy): Eukaryota > Metazoa > Chordata > Mammalia > Artiodactyla > Balaenopteridae > Balaenoptera > Balaenoptera physalus. The sequence goes on from NC_138890.1 coordinate 27,500,000, forward strand.
CCCAAATCGTGACAACCAAAAATGTCTTTAACATTGTCAAATGTCCTCTGGAAGATAAAATCACCCCTGGAAAGAACCACTGTGCTAATAAGCACTTTACATATATTTACTAATTTAACGCTTCCATCTACCATGAGGTAGTTACTTCTACAACTACTCTAGTTTTATAATGAGGAAATTAGGATGGAGCGATTAGGTGTATTTGAGGCAAAAGAACAAATACGTGGTAGAGTTAGGGTTTAAATTTAAGCAATGTGACTCTAGAACCTATGCTCTTACCCAGTACATTATGCTACTTCTCTAGCAAAATAAATTAGCTTTCTCAGGCCTAAAGAATTGTAAGAATTTTTTTTCCTGGTTTAACTTACTACTATCACCTGGGAAAACGTTTAAATGGGGAACATAAAACAAGGCTCGCACAGCTCCAATTTCCTCAGCCGGCTCTTCTTAAAAGTGGCATAATTTGGAAGACGTTCTTAACTTTGGGGGAGGGGGCATCTCCCAGGAAAATGTACATGTACAAAATTTTACATACTTTTTCTTTTTAGTGTTAGAGGATTTTACACGTACAACCTGAGTTTAATCCCTGTCCCAAAACTCACTAGCTGTACGACCTGGATGAAGTTATTTAACCATGCTACTCCCCAGATTTCCCCTGTAAAATGAGGAAAAGATCACTCACCCTACATGATTGTTGTGAGGCTTAAATTGATTACATGCGTGAAGCACCTAGCAGCGTACTGGCACCTAGAAGCTACACAATAAATGGCATTCCTCCTCTTGATAATTCTGTTTTCTTCTTCTGCTCTCTCTATCAAAGAAAGCCTCATCTACTTTTCAATATGCTCTAGACTTTCGGGGGCATAGTGCTCATCATCTATGTCTTCCTTCAATTATTTTATGCACGTCATACAAATCTGGTCTTCAGCTGTATTTGTTATTACTACTTTTTCACCTCACCCTAATGCTCAAGGTAAAGGGGAAGAAAGAGAAGGAAATCTCCTTGGATGCATTTCCTTTCCAATGTCAGAGGTAGAATCTCATGAGATTGCTGCAAGGAATAAGGGAAATCTTTGTGAAATGTTTGGCATTGCATATTATAGGTGACTGATAAATGTTTATTCTTCCTCGTGGGCTATTAGACACAATATGGGGGCTTCTCTGAAATGTCCTTTGAGTACTTAAAAATCCACCTTAGTAATTAAAGTAATGCTTTTCCCTACTTTTTTTGTGTTAGTTTTTTAAGGAAAGGTAAGGCATTATGCAGCCTAGAAACACTATTTCTAGGGAATGAAGTATAGAGCCCACCATGCGGCTTTCAGAAGAATAAATATGACATGTACTCGGGGCCCATCCCATTTACAATTGCATTACTCATGGGCAACTTCTGGTGTGAGACTTCCTAAAGTTGTATAATTGGTTCTTTCATGTTATTTTATCCAATCTTTCTCCATCACTCTGATAAAAAGGCCATTTCTTTATTTTTGGTAGTATCAAAACATATAGAAATCCCGAAAAGGGCTGCTGAAAAAGTTTGGAGGGCCAGGGAACAGAGGAATCCTGGACAGAAATAAGGGCAAGTCAATTCCTGAGGCTTTTAGGATATGAGTTTGTTCCTAGGAATTTATACCAAAGAAAAGTTTCAGCTCCTCTTCTGCTTTTCATTAGAGAGAGACAAAGGACTCTGGCTTAGGACAAAGTAAAAAGAAATATAGATTTTATTTTAAAGCACAGATGGCCTAAGAGAGGATTATAGGCTTGGAGACAGAGGATGGTAAGATGCTAGCTTACCCAGCCCAGAATGCTGGCTGAATCCAGAATATAATGCCAGGAAAAATGACCCCCAAAGGAAACCTGTTTGAGGCTTCTGATGAGAAAGAAAGCCTCAGGTTTCTTAAGAGCCATTGCTAAGGTTACTAAGAAATCTGGCTTGACTTTTCTTCACATGCTATAGAAGCCCAGGTATTTAATGTCCAGTCTTCACAGTATATGCTAAAGCATCTCTTGATAAAATAATAGCCCTTCTGATTCAATATCATGCAAGCATCACGCAAATCATTTAATAGTGTATTTAATCACAGAAAAAGCCAAGTGAAACATGAAATGTTCTCCCAACAGGCCACTTCTCCATCTAAGCCTGGAGCCAAAATCCATCACAAGTGAGAATACTCAAGAGAAGTAATAATATAAAAATCATGTGTCCTTCCCATTCTTAGTTTCTATGAACCAACGCAGAGCACTCCATGGTCTGTGACATCCAAAAAAGATGATGACAAAGGCAACTACAAATTATCCTGTCTCACAGTAAGTGATAACGTCATTTCAAAGTGAAGCAAAACACAGAAAGAGATTTCACAGAGAGTCAAACACTCAGAAGAGGTCCTCCAAATCTGATCTATGCTGTGTTGTGGCAGGCAGATACTCTAAAGGACAAAACGCCGTTAACAAAACATATAATGAACTCTTGTTGCCACTGGGGGAGAGGCTGAGGGCACCATCTGCAGGTACCGGTAAGTGAAAGAGGCTGAGATGGCTAAAAGGCAACACATAGTTTGTATCTTTTTCCCTCTAGGATTAAGAAACAGCCCCCAGAATAACGTTTTTGAAATACATGAATGATCAATCACTCCTCTTACCTAATTAAAAGCCTTCAAAGGCACACTTCCCTACAGGATAAAACTTTCTTTCCTTAACTTGCTGTGGAGCACTCTTCCTAATCTGGCCCTTCCCAACTATGGTAATAACCTTTCCCCTAACTTCTGTTATTTAGTGTGGAATTTTACCCCACCAAGCCCCATGACATGGGCTGATCATGTCGTGCTTTCATACCTCCATGGCTTTGTATACAATGTTGCCTCGGTCAGGAATAGTCATCCTTCCCTTTTCAACCTGGCAAAATCATCTCCATCTTTAAGAGCCAGTTCAAATGTAATTTCTCATGGGATGCTTCTCTTGACTTCTTTCATATGGCACTTCATAAACTTCCTTTGTCATACTGTGTTGTCAATTATTTGTTTGTCCATCTCTTTCTTCCACTAGTCTGTGAGCTCTAAGCATAGTGACTGGAACATAGCAGATATTCTAAATTTTACTGAAGGAATGAATAAACTAGTCCAGCAAGGGACATTACCTTGGAAAGGTAATTTGCTTCTCTGGGCCTTAAACTGCCGTTTGTAAAATTAGGGAATGGCAAAAAAATGTTTTAAAGATATGAAACCATTTCCTCAAATAAGAGCTTACCTGGAAGACTAACATGAGAGACAGATTAAAGCAGAGTGCTGTTTCATGGAAGGGGAAGGTGACTTGCCAAGCTCCTCCTCCCATTGCTGGAAACTTTGCACAAAGCAAGCTGGAAAACTTGTGGACTACACATTTTATGTTTTCTTCCAGTTTTAATATTCTATTATTCTATGATGTTATTCAGTTTTTCAAAGCAGCACATAACAAAGATTATTAGGCAGAAAAATTCCATTGTTCTACTGTCCTTTAGGAACAAAAAACTCAATTTGGAACCGTATTTTCCCATAGTGAATTATTTTGTAGGTACAGCAAATCTGGACTCACTAACTGTGCTACAAAACTGAGTAATTATGGAGCCATTTACCCTACTAGATTACTAGATAAAATCAGGTTGTTTGCGACAATCATTCATTTTAAACACAAAATGTTGCAATTGATCAAATAAATTTTAAAAATAAAAAATGAATTGTTTAATAGTCTTTTAAGAAACCAGGCCTTTATTACTTACGCCTGGAAAGAAAAGGTAAACACCTATAAAAATTTCAGTCATGTGCCTTTCTTTGTAGTTAAGAGCTCTAGGTCTGAAACACTGCTGTATGTTTCATTAGCTATCAGTGACGGTCATTTATTGAGGCTTAATTTCCTCATCTCTAAAACTGGTATAATACTTGCTTCACATAGTTGTTAGAAGGACCAAAGTAAATAAAGTATCTAGCATACTGACTGGCACATGGTAGGCCTCTAAAAACAGTCTACATTTCATTCCCTAATGAATACTAATAAACTATAAAAGACAAGCTTTTCTAGAGTTCTAAGAAAAAAAGTCACTTATTTGGTAACAGGTAACACTCAGTACCACCCATCTTACCACTGGCAATTTATTAATATGAAAAGACTACGACTGAATATACCCAAAATTTGCATTATAACTGAAAAAGCAAATTCAAAATAATTCCATACTCATGATAGGCATAAAACATTATCCTTTCTATAAACGGCAGGTAAACATTTGGTTCAGACTACACCAACAGCGATCATGGTCTGGATTCCAAGGCCTCACCACACAACAGGAGCATACATTTACTAGACATTCAGTTAGTGACATAGTGCTGTATAGCTGGCCTCTAACAATATTTTTTCCTCAATTACAGTCTGAACAATTGAAACTACTTTTTAACAGAAAATTATATGAAAAAAGAGATCAGTCTTGCTTTCAAGAATCACCTATTACCTTAAAAGAGAGTCTCTACAAACATTCTAATAGAGATATAGAGCACAGAAACCAAAAATAGCAGCTCTATTATCATTAAAAACCAGAAGCAAACTAATGGCCATATCACGGAGGAATTTAACACCTCTATTTCCAATATCAATATATAAGAAAGATTCTGCACTAATGATGACCTTGTATATTTGAAACAACTTACAACCTTTTGATATTTCACCAATAAATTTGAATTTTTTAGTCTTGATTTTACTCCAAAGCAATATATATTATACATTTTTACACAATATATACTAAATAGAAAAGAAACTAAAGAGTTAGCAAAAAATGGAAGTATATAAAATGCATGATGAATATGCCAACTATTTATGACGCAGGTATTATTCAGCATTAGGTCTTCATTCATAATTTTTAAAATGAATTCTTGAATTAAGCACACAACCTTTAAAAAATTGGGTGACTGGATTCAGGGTTGGCAGTAGCAAAAGTTAAAATAGATATTCCTGCAAATTAGTCCTGCAAAATAATTATTTTGATTTTAGTCTTCTCTAAATTAATTTAACCAATTCTCCAGTTTAGGCTTTTTGCTAGATCAAAGTATATATCTTTGCACTTTTTGGCTTCATCCTTGATAAACCACCTTTAAACACAACCTTCCTTAGTTGAACTCCTATGTCTGAATATTTCTTTTCACTGGGAAGGGATCTTGTCTTGGGCTTCATTCAGGAAATCATCAATAAAAGGGCCTCTCTGATACATTCATTTTCAGTAAGTGGGTGTTCCAGTAGAGGAAATAGGAGGGAAAGCAAAGAAACACTTTTGGGGAACTTTGCCAATATTTCTTAAATGAATGATAGGAGGAAGAATCAGGTGGAGATGAGCAAGGACAGCCTGTCATGGGCAGAGAATGGCATGAGAGCTGTCCTAATACAATCAAGTAGCCAACAATAATTTCTGCTTTTCATTCATTCATTCAATTTTATGAAACGAGACTGGGATAGAAGGCAGGGGGAAGACACAGGTTGTGAGGAATATTCTGGACTTGGAATTGGTTTTCATATCTTCATGACACGTGAATGCAACTTCCACAGTAAGGTAAGGACATGATGAAGAGGTTCTTGGGTACAGAGCAAATGCCTGCCTCAAAATATTCAGGAATTTTTTTTTAATTGGGTATAATTTACATACTATAAAATATACCCTTTTCAAAAACATACAGTTTTATGAGTTTTGACAAATGCAATAGTTGTGTAACTGCCACCACAATCAAGATATATATATCAGTATATCTATATCAATCATTTCCGTCACTCCAAAAAATTCCTCTGGGCCTCACTGTAGTCAACCAAACTCTAATACCTCTACTTAGGGATCCTTGAGTCCAACAGGACTTGTATCAAACAGAGAAACAGAAGACTGACCGTCGAAAGGTATTTGGATTAGGGTTTCTTAAACTAGGACATAATACGACATCTGCTGTTTATAGCCCAAACTCTGCTCACAGAAGAAATGACTAATCTAATGTTGGGCACGTGTATTCAGCCACAGTTCCAGTTCCACCACTTAGCACAGTACATATAGCTTATTCTTTTATTCATTTAATAAATGTTCAACTGAATTTGATATATGTGAGCTTGATGAATATTCCAGCATGTGTCAGGCACTGTGCTAGATGCTGGTATGAACAAAATCAAACACATCCCCATCCTCACTGAGGTTACAGTTCTAGTGAAAGAGTCAGATAGTAATCAGATAATCACACATATAAACATTATTACAAACTGTGAGAGCTGCTATAATGGAAGTGTCAAATGTTCTGACAGTATACGAAAAAGGTAACCACCTGGTCTGGGAGATGAGGGAGGACTTCTATGATGAAGAGATATTTAAGCTGAGAGCTGAGGGGTGAGTAGGCATTAACTGGGTGAAAATGAGGTTGGGAGACACAGAAAAGAGTGTTTCAGACAAGAGAAGTGACATGCACAAAGGCCTGGAGTTATATGAGTATGGTACTTCTGAGGGTCTTAAAGAAGGCCATTGGGCTGGCTAGGAAAGTAGGGATTACATGAAGTTAAAAAGGTAGGCTGGGGCTAGACTAATAAGGGCATGTAGCATTGTGAAGTTGGTTTTTATCCCCCAAACAATGTAAAGCTATTTAAATAGATGGAAAGATAGAATCAGATTAATTTTTTGGAAAAGACTACTCTGGGTACAATGTATAAAATAGGCTGAAAGCATGGGGTGGGAGGACAAGAATAGAGTGAGGATTCAAGTTAGGAGGGTAATGTAAGAGCCCAAGTAAACAGATAGATAGTAACTTGGACTTGCTTGTTACTGATCTTAGAGGGAAAGCATTCAGTCTTTCAGTATTAAGTATGATGTTGGTTTTCATTGACTGCCTTGACCAGAATAAGGAAGGTCCCTTCTATTCCTGGATGACTGCATTTTCACTAAGAATGGGTGTTAAAAACTTTTTCTGCATTTGCTGAGATGATCATATGGTCTTTCTTCTTTAGCTTAAGAAGGTGAATTACTTTGATTTTTAAATGTTGAACCAACCATGAACTCCTGGGATGATTCCATTTAGTTGTGCTGTTATTAACCTTTTAATACACTGTTGTATTGATTTACAAATGTTTTGTTGAGAATTTCTGAGTCTATGATCATGAAGAATATTGATCATTGGTTTTCTTCTTTTGTAGTATTTTTGTCTGGTTTTGGAATCGGGCCTTATAAAATAAGTTGGGAAGTATTCCTTTCTCTTCTATTTTCTGGAAGAGATTGTGTAAAATTAGAATTATTTTTTTCCTTACATGTTGGGTAGAATTCTCCAGTAAAATAATCTGGGTCTGGAGTTTTCTTTATTGAAAGGTTTGAAACTATAAATTTAGTTTCTTTAATAGATATAAAACTATTCTGGTTATCTATTTCTTCTTGAATAAATTTTGGTAGCTTATGTCTTTCAAAGAAATGGCTCATTTAAAATAAGTTGTCAAACTGTTTTACTTTATTACCTTTTTAAATGTCTGTGGAATCTGTATTGATAGCCATACTTTCTTTCATTCCTTTTCTTTTTCTTTTTTCTTTTGGCCATGCTGCGTGGCTTGTGGGATCTTAGTTCCCCGACCAGGGATTGAACCCGGGCCACAGCAGTGAAAGCACCAAGTCCTAATCACTGGACCACCAGGGAGTTCCTTCGTGCTTTCATTCTTGATGTTAATTTGTCTTTTTTTCCCCCTTGGACAGTTTAGAATTATATTTATTAGTTTTGTCTTTTCAACTAGATTTTGGTGTCAATGATTTTCTCCATTGTTTCTGTTTTCAATTTAATTGATTCGTGCTCTTATCTTTATTATTTTCTCCCTTCTCCTTGCTTTGAATTTAATTTACTCATTTTCTAAATCAGAGGTATGCAACCTATGGTCTAAGGACCAAACCTGGCCTGTGACCTTTTTTTAATAGCTTTTGAACTAAGAATGGTTTTCACATTTTTAAAAAGTTGTAAAAACAAAACAAGAACAAAAAAAAAGAACAACATGTGTCAGAGACCATATATGGCCTTCAAAGCCTAAAATATTTACTATCTGGATTTTGACAGAAAAAGTGTTAACCCCTGTTCTAGATTACTGATTTGAATCCTTTCTTCTTTTTCTAATATGATCATTTAATGCTATAAATTTCACTCTAAGTACTTCTTTAGCAGTATCCCACAAATTACAGTATTTTAGATTATATTTTCATTTTCATTCCGTCCAAAATATTTTTTACATTGAGAGTTCCTCTTTGATCCATGGACTACTTAGAAGTAGTTGTTTTATTTCTAAATATTTGGTAATTTTCCAGATAGCCTTCTGTTATTAACTTCAAGTTTAATTTTTTTTCTGGTCTGAAAACATACTTTACAGGATTCCTATTCCTTTCAATGTGTTAACATTTGTTTTATGGCCCAAAATACAATCTATCTTGGTGAATATATCATGTGCATGTGAGAGAATGTATACTCTTCTGTTGTTAGATGAAGTGTTCTATAAATGTCAATTAGGTCAACTTGGCTGACAGTATTATTCATGAAAAAAAGTAAAAGAACAACCATTCAAAAGCTATGGCTTGTTCTTTTAATTTTTTTCCATGCTTTTTTCTATTTGTGTTTCAGTTTGGGTAATCTCTCGTGACCAATCTTCAAGTTTACTGATTCTTTCCTCAATTGTGTCAAGTGTGCTGATAAGGCCTTTGAAGGCATTTTTCATCTCTGTTAAAGAATTTTCCATTTTTAGCATTTATACTTAGTGCTTTCTTAAAATTTTCAACTCTGCTGAAATTACCCATCTGATCTTGCATGTTGTCCACCTTTATCATTAGAATCTTTAACATATTAATCATAGTTACCTTAGATTCCTTGTTATAGAGTTTTAACGTCTGCATCATAGCTGAGTCTCGCTTTGTTCTTTGCTTTGTCTCTTGGCTGTAGGCTGCTTCTTTTTTCTCCTTTCTTGTAACTTTTTGTTTAAAGTCAGACTTTTTGTGATTTTTTTTGCTTCTGGAAATGCGTGTGTCTTTCTGCTAGGCCTTTTGTGTGGAGCTTTAATAGTTAGAAGCTGGGTTAAGTCTGAGTTTTTTGTTGTATAATTAACCACAGTATATCATAGGCTTCAAATTACTCTAGTGATACCTTTTATTTAGAGTGGGAGCCGGCTCTCAAAGAGGGATTTTCTCAATGTCTGCTCCACCCCTAGTATTAGGTTTCTCCTTTGTGCTGTGCCTCAGATATTATCTGTCTTAATGTTCTTGTAACTCTCCTAGCAATATTCCATTATTACTTGTTAACTGACACTTGTTAGTCTGCTGATAGGGAATGGGTGAGAGTGTTCTGTGTTGTTTTGATTAGGTGTCAGTCTTGGGCAGGCACTGTGTCTCTGGGTCACGGGGATATGACCTTCACAGTGCTCCTGCCTCTCCTGCAGCTGTGGTTCTGGGCCCAGCACATATTCCTGTCCCTGTTCTCTGACTGAGCAGAGTTGTCTGCCCCCACCCCCCCTGCCGCCCCAAAAGTTTTCACTGGTTGCCTTTCTTACTTTGTAAATTAATACCTTTTTTTGGTAGGGGAGATGGGGGAGAAGGGTTCAGGTTAAGTTTTGTGCCCCTCCTACTGTTATTCCCCTCATCTAGGGCTGCACTTTGAAGGATGCTTTCTCAGGACTCTTGCCAATATCTTTTTGGGGTAGGAGGGATTGTCTGGTGGGGTGTGTGAAGAAAGAACCTGAAAGAGGGTACAAAGTCTACATATATCTAAGGCTGTTGGGGGCTCTACTTTCTCTTGCCAGTCCATACTGGGCCTTCCCCAATTCTTTTTTTTTTAATTTAATTTTTTAAAATTAATTTTTATTGGAGTATAGTTGATTTACAACATTGTGTTGCTTTCTGCTGTACAGCAAAGTGAATCAGTTATACATATACATATATCCACTCTTTTTAAGATTCTTTTCCCATATAGGTCCTTACAGAGTACTGAGCAGAGTTTCCTGTGCTACACAGTAGGTCCTTATCAGTTAACTATTTTATGTATAATAGTGTGTACCTCCATCAATTCTTTGAACTATTCTATCCCAATCATTCTTAATGGTGTTCATTGTATGTGCCTCAGGTAAAAGAGTACTTGTGTTCTTTCTCTCCTAGTAGGCACCTATCTCTTCTTAGATTTTAGGTTGTTTGGTTGCTCTGCAACCTCAGCTCTCTGACAGGTTCAAGAAAAGTCATAAACTTGCAGTTTGTCCAGCTTTTTTGTTGTTGTCAGGGTGGGAGTGATGCATCTTCCTGCTTTCTACAGTCCCAAACAGAAGCTAAAAGCCTATTGCTTTTACTCCTAGAATTTGAGTCAAAATGGCCTCAGAGGCAATCTGATTCATTAATTTATTTTACAGATGAGAATACTGAAACTCTAAAAGAAAAGAAATGACTTCTTCGGATATTTAGTGACAGAGTCAGGGCAGCTTTACTTATTTACACAGTAACTCATTATATATAGTATTTGGAGTGATATATAGGAAAACCAGACATTAAAAAAGTAAAAGAGGAATTAAAATGAAACATGAGGACCTGGTATAATATAAAGTTGTATTAGAGTGTAGATGGGGGGGTGAGGGAGGAGAATTATCAAAATTCATAAAAGCAGATTATAAGGTTTCACACAATGGTATAGTTGAGCCATAAGTTGGGGCCAAATTTCCAGATGTCCAAAGTGAAAAGTAAATATTATTTTATAGTCTTTATTATCCATTAGAGGAATATATATGCATTTCCTAAGCACAGAGTCATATCCTAGTGCTAAATTTTAAAAGAAATTTCTCTCATGTGGTTTCATATAGGGACCACTGAGAAATACAATTGTTAGTCTCAACAGCACCCCTAAAGCAACTACAATTATCAGGTTTTACACAAATGCTGAAGTTAGACCTTAGCTAGAAGTGTTTAGTCTTCAAATCTAACCCTATTTTTACTCTGCTATGCAGTTCATTCTATAGCAATTTGCTAGCATAGAGTGCTATTATACAAACTATTAATGATCACTGATGACTCAGTTAACACCAAAATAGGTATGTCCTAGGTTACGAAATTCTTTCAAATTAGAAGGGTCCTCATTACCTTGTCCCATTCTCATTTTAGATATAAATTAGATCATGATAAATACTTTCTTATGAAAAATATAAGTATAGGCAAGTTAAATGCCTACTCAGTTTAAAAAGAAGTTTAAAAAAACCCAGCTAAGCTGACAAGATATTTTCTCTTTAGGATACTATTGATGCCGAAAAGGGAACTTTATAAATATTTTAAAATAATTCCTAGGAATCAGAAACCAAAGAAAAGAAAAACAAAAGCCATAAGTCCTCCTGCACTGTCAAGAATTTATTGGAGTGAAAAAGGGTCAAAATCTAGAAAGACTGGAGTGAAAGACTGGGAGAAACCATGAGGAAAAAGAAAATGAAGAGTCACGTCAGGAATAAGATTTCCTACAACTGCTCAAACTATATAACTTCACAGCCCCAAGTTTCAAGCCTACGATACATTTCTATTTTATATACATCAAATGCAAAATTAATAATTTCTCCATTTCTAATTAGTCACTGAAGGTAGAGGGAGTAGAAACGACCTAGGGTAGGAAGTAATACATATCTACATACACCAAAACATTTAAAGAGACTCTAGTTGAACGTGACTATAACTAGAAATAAAAAACCCTTCTAAAATGATACTCTGAGTCTCACTTTAAGAAGAGTCCTGACAGCCTCTGAATAAACACAAGATTGGTTTTAGATAGTGTTCAAAATGCATGTGCTAAAAGTGCTGGGAAGACCACCTCTTTATAATACAATCTTACCTAAAATGGATCCTACATTATGGACCCAGAGGACAGGATTAAAGAGAGACTCCAGCTCTCTCTCCCTCTCTCTAAAAAAAAAGAAGAAGAAAAGGGTGTGGAGATTTGGGTAAAACGAAAATTTTATATAAATATGTAGATATGTTATATACAGATTATCTATTACAAATATGAACACTCAGTTAATATTCTTGGCCATCTTGACAAGGAGAAAACAATTTCACTACTCATTTGGCATCAGCTAACTCATGTTTGAAAAAAGTAAACATTTATTAATAATCCTCACATGAGAAAATATTTATACAAATTAAAGGGGAAGAATGTTATTTTGGATCCATAATCCGATAGCCTTCCAGTTGGAATGTTAGTTGATCTTAATGAGAGAAATTATTTGATTCAAGAATCAACTGAATAGAAACTAAAATGAGCATAAATGCCCAAGAACAAAATTAACTGTACATGGCAAATGCCCGCCTCATAGCACCTGTCCTCACATGTAGAAAAGAACATCAGCCTTTGACTGATTATTTCCTTTTGACATGATTTATCACCCAGTATTCTTTAAACTTGATAAAGCAAATTAATCTTTGATTGCAGGCGGCACTGGAGGTTGCCATTAGTCATGTAGTTTGGTGAGGTTCCTTGTGTTTCATTTACCAGGCACACAGAAAGAGAGCCCAGAAGCAATTGCCTCAGCTTTGACTTCTTTCCCTATCCACCCAGGAGAAATGATCAAGAATTCAATACACGGTATTTTAAATTACTTCTACAGAACTGACCAACAAGGGGAAAAAAGGAATTTTCTCTTTACCCTATTTTTATAATTATTTTTTAACCAAGGAGAAAGGAACAGTTACAACTTGTGATTTCAACATTAACAACTCAAATAGACTTTTTCTTTGTTTGTTGTGGGGACAAGGGGTGGGGGTGGGGACTGATTAAGAATTATAATTTTAAAAACCAGGATCTTAAAGAAAGGGCATTTAGGAATCCACCGTCAGGAATACAGAAAGAGCAAATAGATATTTAATTTATATTAGTGAACTGAAAACATTTACGTCAATGAAAAGATTCTTACATCAAAACTATCATTCCCATCCTTTAGTGAAAAAGAAATACCTTCTAAAGTAATTAACAATCCTTCCTAAATATTATTCAAATTGTGCTTTTTTAAAAAAAATCAGTACACAGTGATAGGAAACCTATTATGACATTTAAAGCTTATTCTTTTGGGGCTTATTATTTTATAACTTAACATTCAAAGAGCATTTCATTGGCCTAATACTTACCATTATTCATCCTAATATCTCAGTGTGCAGAAGAAAGAGAGATTTATCCGATGAAATAACTACTAGGGAACATTGTCTGAGTTAGAAAGAACTTTGGACTTTCTGCTTTTGGTCCTTTACTTAACTGACAATGTCTATCAGAGACATTTTCCACAATTTCAAAAACACAGATTCCTCTATTATACTAACATTAACAAATTATCTAGCCTTAAGTATAGAATTAAAAACGTAATCCCTAAAAGGTGACCATCTCTATGAGGCTAAATATTAAATCTTCTAAAAATGAGGGAAAACCAATTTGAATAGACTGCTAGAGAACTTAATGTCCAATATTTATGATAGTCTCAATTTCCAATTAGTCTGCATGGAAGCCATTTCTATACCTAAAGGGGAGGAACGTTTCTCTGTTTAGCCTAAACCCACCTTTTAAAAATCATTTATTCTTTTAGAAAGGAATCCAAAGAATACATGAATAATCATTAAAAATATCAAATTCCATTTAAGAATTATGCAATGTCTTTATTTTCAAAAAATAATATTCTATTAAAACTAACTCACTGAAGTAGGCCTAACACCAATGTTTCACAAATTTAATTTTAGGTGATACCATTCGTTCATACGAAATTCCGCAAATGATCTAAATGTGTAGGCATTATGTGTATGGATGCTTAAAAGACCTTTTTCTTAAGTGAATTGTAAGAGTGTTGTTCCCAGCACTACAGTGCCTGGGAACATGCTGAAAGCTCAAGGACAACAATGCTCGTTTTTTAAAAAAAGAACTGTTAATGTTCTTATTCCAATGTATGATAAATCACAGTCTAACCAGATTCCGGTCATACACTTAAGCACAAACTGTTAAATACCATAACCAGGCTCCTGTCAATTTTTCTACCGTCCGTATATGAACTGAAGATTAAGGGTAGCCTATGCACACAAATATTCACAGATTAAGCGAGTCTATGATCTTTTAAAGCATTTATGAAAACAGTGTCACAAAAATCTAATTTCCTAAAACCAATACTGTTTTCTCTTAGTACATCTGAAAGTTTGTTGGAACTATCATTTTGTAAGTAAATTGTAAAGAGTTAGGAATACATTTTTGCAAATAATTACATTAAAATGCATGAATTTGGCATATACTGTCTCAATTACAAACAAAATATCAGTTGGCTTGGCATTGTTTACAAAAACTTTAAAAAGCTAGTAGGATTAACTATAATATTCATAATATTTCAGAGTTACGAAAACTGTATAGCTCCTTACAGCAAATACTGTCAGATATAAATAAATAATATATAACTGTGTATTATCTTTCAAAAAATATATATGTAACTCCACATTATTTCCACATTTTAGCTTAATTTATTAAAAGGCAAAACCTGATTAATCCCATGAGTTCAAATACACTACATTAAAACAAATTTTAGTCTTGTCCCTGCATATAACTCAAAGAAAGGAAAAGTTAGAGACCACTTGCTCTGTAACAAATATTTAAGCCTGCTTTCTTTCTCTCTCTCTCTTTTTTCTTTTTTTGGAGTAAAGAAAGACATTTCAGGAAAAAGTAAATTCAGTGTGACAATTAAAAAGTATCTTTCCCTTTTTATTAATTCTAGTTGTAACTTGTATGCTGATTAAAAGCAAGTTCACATGTAACAACTTATCATTTATATATGAATATACACTTACTGCTTGGCTCCACTGAGAAACTATAAATTTCATCTATTGAACATTAGCAAAAAATTACATGTGTTTATCATCTGGATTATTCTCAGATTAATAGAGATAAATGACAAAACATAATCAGTAGCAGCTCTTCAACTTAATCATTGCATCTGAGCTATAGGAAGCACTTAATTACTCTCATTTACTAGGTTCAATCTAATGAGAAAGCATTAGCCAAATGAAAAGAATGCAGTACAAACAAACAAAATAGTTATACCATCATTAAAAAGAAACTCTGACAGTGCAGGTGACAGCATAGGCAGGATAAATTACCATAATGTTCTAAATGCTGAGCTGTCAGCATGCTAATGCCATGATCAGATACCCTGGGAATCTCAGCACTATAGTTGTCAGAAACAGGTATCATAAATCACCTCTCTCTACTGTACTGCTCATTATCACAGCTATAGTATACATGTTTTTCAGCATACTTTAGTATAAATTTGAAGGCAACACTTATTCTTGTGAGTGGGTCTGTTTACTCTTGCAGACACTGTAGACAATTCTTGCCTAATAAATGGATACTTTATTTTGTAATAATTACAGGATCTTAGAACATGATAGGCCTCTGTTTTTTGATTCATAAACCATTTGAATGAACAGAAAATGTGCAAAAACAGCACATTTTCCCAAGCTGTACATGTACAATATAGTAGCAGTGAGCTAGACAAATTAACGTTATTCCACTTAAAGGAATATTAATTGGAAGCCATTCCTGGATCTAGAAAACAGTAGTACTAGATACAAATTAGAATCACTTCAAATGCCTAGCAACATTTAAGGAAGCCATCTACAAAATGAAAACGCAACCTACAGAATGGGAGAAAATATTTCCAAATCGTATATCTGATATCCAATATGTATAAAGAACTCATACACAAATCAGTAGAAAATAAAACCAAACAATCCAATTAAAAAATGGCAGAGGATCCAAATAGACATTTTTCCAAAGAAAACACACATATGTCCAACAGGTACATGAAAAGGTGCTCAATATCACTAACCAACAGGCAAGTGCAAGTCAAAACTACACCAAGGTATCACTTCACACCTGTAAGAATTACTATTATCAAAAAGACAAGAAATAACAAGTATTGGCGAGAATGTGGAAAAAAGGTGCACTGTTGTGTTTGTTGTGCACTGTTGCTGGGAATATAAATTGGTGCGGCCACTATGGAAAACAGTATGGAGGTTCCTCAAAAAATCAAAAATAGAACTACCATATGACCCAGCAATTCTACTTCCAGATATCTACCTGAAGGAAAAAAAAAACCCTAACTTGAAAAAAAAAATATATATATATGCACCCCAGTGTTCACTGCAGCATTATTTACAATACCTAAGACATGGAAACAAGCTAAGTGTTCATAAATGGATGAATGGATAAAGAAAATGAGGTATATACACACAGTGGAATATTATTCAGCCATAAAAAACAATGAAATGTTGCCATTTGCAGCAACATGAGTGGGCCTTTGAGGGCACCACACTAAGTGAAGTAAGTCAGACAGAAAAAGACAAGTACTGTATGATCAATCTCACATATATGTAGAATCTAAAACAAAAAAACCTCAAAGATATAGAGAACAAATTGGTGGTTGCCGGAGGTGGAGGATAGGATGGGGGAAGGCAGAATGGGTGAAGGTAGTCAAGAAAAAAAGGGACATAATATTTTTTAGGGGAATGTTTTATTTTATAGGGAAAGAGACTTTAATATTTTTTGAGAGCTTATCATATGTAATCTCCTTTAATCCTTACAACAGTCTTATGAATTAACTATTATTATTCTAACTTTAGAAACAAGAAAGCTGAGGGAGGGTCTGAGAGTTTGAGACATCTGCGCAAAGGCCACTAAGTGGTAGAACCCAAGACTGTATAGCTGAAAACTGCATGCCCTTGTAACTAGCAGAGTTAGCAAGAGGATTTTGGAGATAGAAGTCTAAGAACATACGCAACATTATAGACTTCTCAAAAAAGTTGTATGAATAAAAACACGCATACTCTATCTCCAGTATTAATAAAATGGTATCACACTGCTAATTTACATTCACCAAAAGAAACGGATAGTAGGGAAACTAGCTTATCAACTTCACAACATAATTTGTAATACAGTTGTGCCAAGGTAACAGTTGCTTACAATGATGCATCTGCATCCCCCAACTGGTTCTTACTAAAAAGCACAAGATATGTTTAAGAGACAGAAGGGTGTTTTTCCACAAACAAAACAGTATTTTAAAGTATTTTGATTGAGCATAAAAAGGTAAGGAAAAGAAAAAAATTATGGTATATTCAGAAGAGAAGCACAATTTCCAAAGAAAATGAAAATGATGAATGACATTTTCTTATCATCTGTTTGCAGGTTCTCTTGTTGCTTATTCCAAGAAGGGAATGATGTTTCTTACTGGCTTCTTGTATTTTGATAGGAGAAAAGTGGTGGAGGAGGAGAGTGTTACAAGAATTGTTTTAATGCTCTTGTGCAAAGTGCAATTTAATTACACGCTGAAGCCTCAGTCAGCTTTACTTCGACGATGACATAGTTCTACTCTGTTGTAACCAGAATATTTATTAATGTGATTTTAACACCTTTCGTGATTTAGATATAGACCACAGCCTATGATTCTTCTTTTATTTTTGTTTTTTGAATTTTTTATCTTTTAACTTTTTATTTTATATTGGAGTACAGTTGATTAACAATGTTGTGATAGTTTCAGGTGTACAGCAAAGTGATTCAGTTATACATATGATTCTTCTTCTAAAAAGTAGAGCCCTGGGCTTCCCTGGTGGTGCAGTGGTTAAGAATCTGCCTGCCAATGCAGGGGACACGGGTTCAAGCCCTGGTCTGGGAAGATCCCACATGCCGCGGAGCAACTAAGCCCGTGAGCCACAACTACTGAGCCTGCGCGTCTGGAGCCTGTGCTCCGCAACGGGAGAGGCCGCGACAGTAAGAGGCCCGCGCACCGCGATGAAGAGTGGCCCCCGCTCGCCGCAACTGGAGAAAGCCCTCGCACAGAAACGAAGACCCAACACAGCCAAAAATAAATAAATAAATAAATTTTAAAAAAAGTAGAGCCCTGACACCAAATACATTTGCTTAATGTTCATTTTCTTTCCTTATGTTGAATAAAATAGTTTCATTATTTTCGTAGAATTTGACCTTTTTTTTTTTTGGCTCCATCTAATTCCATCCATATGATTCTGAAACATAATAATATGACTCACTTCTAGGGGCCTACTATGTCCAAACCACCTTACACATTATAATAGAAAAACCCTTACAAGCCCAGATGGTGGATCTGAACCCAAGTCGATTTGGAATAAAGCTTGTTATGATATTATTCATTGTACAATACTGTCTTCTGACATGTGTGTAAACTTTCTTTCTTAGATTGCCATGAGGAGAAAACTCTATAAACCTCATATTCATCTATTTCTGACATAATTTTACAGAATTGTTAACTGGAAACTGGGAGAAGAGCTCTAAAAGTACTAAGGCTGTAAGCTCTTGAGAATGCCTAGGCACAGAAATACTGCTCTCCATCACCTCCCCTGACCCCTAGATGGTGCTATGGGTTCAACAGCAGTGCCAGACTGAAGTAACTGGTGGAGACAGGTTTGGGGCAAGAGGAGGTTGAAGTAGAAGGAAGGGAAACTCTCCTCTAGGTTTTAAGCCCACACAGGTTTCCTTAATTATGACCCAGCTATGTGAGCCAGGCACAAGCAGAGCTATATCTCATTTTTGCAAGAAATGTGTGGCAAGAGAATTATGCATTGATTTCTACTGACTTATATTGTAATTTCAGAGGTGAGGTTGATAAATTGCATTTTCGCTTTGATTACTTTTCAGAAACAAGGACTGCTAGGCTTTTCGCTTTATGTTTCTCTATCTATTCCTCCCTCTTCCCCCTTTCCATCACCATGTGGTGAGTGATTTAAAAAACAAAAGAAACACCTCTATGACACAGGATAGGCTCTGTGCTAGAGAAGAGGGATAGAGAGACAGAGACATCTGTTTTTGAGACTATCCACTAGTGTAAAAATCTAATCTCTTCAAACTAGATTATAAACTCACTGAAGGCAGGGCCAGGGCTAATTAAAGAATCAAAAAACATCTGCTGAAACAATAAGTCAGCAAACATGATATTCACTGCTACATTTATGAGTTTAGAAGGCAGAGTTCTCATCATTGCGATTCACTTTCTAAGTTTTTCTTAAAATTCACAGGCCAGTTAGTGACAGTGTTCAGGACTGGAATCCATTCTGGCCATTACACTAGTGTTAGCTATCATTCTCATGCTTGTCACACTTCTCCCCCTCCTTCCACCTTCCATTACCATTTTGATAAACATAAGTTCTCAAGTCACCCCAGACACTCTCTGTTTAGTAGAAGGGGGTGGGGGAGAACTTGCCATTCTTCCAAGGTCGGGGATGGGGGGGGATAACACTATTTTTATGAGTCAAGATTTTATTGAGCTTTCTTTCAGTAGTAGATGGCGTTATAGAAAACAAATGTTCTTTTCTAAAAGAAAATTTCCCCGCAATTAGCAATATGATATGGAATACTTTTCTAACTGTATCTCCTCCTGTAACAGTGACACCAAGCCAAGAAATTTTAAGTTTACTTGCCTTTAATACTCTCTGTAAGAAGTTAAACTATAAATCCACATGGCATTAAAAAATTCATATTAAAGCCATGATTTCATTAAAAGGTACCTCTGTTCATTTTTACTGGGCTCTAGAAACTCTATATATCCTGGATGATAATGCCAGGGTTCAGATGCTGTCCTAGGTTAGCTTGACTCTGTACCTCAAAAGATGTTAGCTAGTCTTAGCTCTCATTTCATTAGAATAAAATTTGTAATAGTAAAAACTAGCAGGTTTTAAAAGATTTTGAATTTTGTTCCTAGGCAAACTGTCACCTATGGTTAGGCAAATGGTATTTGCCATACAGGAGTCCCATGTCCCTCTGACCATGAAACACTAGTAAGGCTTGTTGGAATACTGTTAGGTTGAGCAGTAAGTATGTAAGTAGGTAGACCTATAAAACATTCCTAGCTGCAAAAATGAAAACTGAAACCACTTCTCCCAGCATAAATGGGGTACTCACTGTAATACATGGATATGTAAAATCTATACCTAAATGTTTTTCAACTTTCTGGGATATTTAGGATATTGTTCTCTTTTGATGATCATATGTACAGCTCAAGCTGGCAATCAATTTTGTCTTCTGGCAAACATTTTCCGGCTCCACTATATAAATAAAGTAAGCAATACTACCTCTTTGTAACTTGAGGGAGATTAGATAAAGAACATTTAATCATTGTTTTAAAAATACTTTAATATTGTATTAGATTTCAAATTCTATTTCATAGTGGAAGTAAGATTTTATTACTGATTAAATTATACTCATAAAATAGGCTACAACCTTTAATTTACATAAAATCAATGACAAACATCATTCATCAAGAATAAAAAAAGATGTTATTTTTGAGAAGTTTCAAACTAGTTTGGCAAAAATATCTTTCATTTGTTCTCTTTTCTACCTCCCCCATCTAACTTAAGTACCAAGACTACAGCTAGTCTTTCCCCTAGTATTTAAACACAGAGTTGATACATGCTTAATAACTGTTAAATGAAAGAAATAAACAGTTCTTTTAGAAACCATTTAGTGTGTCTGTACTCTATCATGCTTCTAAAATACTGGAAAATACACAATAGATAAATCCTATTTAAAACATTCAGCAATTTCATTATATAAGATAAAAAAGAGGATATTTGCTTTTTGTGGTTGGATAAACTTCTGGAAGTGGTAACATTCTAGTTGCAATACCAGTCATATACTAAAATTTAATGGTTAACATTAAAACACAATCTGCTTTAATTATAATGTAATTATTCTCCATATTTCATAAAAGCTAACTTTGGAAATCTGATTCAAGTACACCAGAATCATGATATCCTGGTATTTTGTTCTGTAAGCTGTTTGAGAAGGCAAACAGGGTCAAAGAATAAACAAAGGTCTCAAGTATTACTGCTAACAATTTTGACAACTTATAAGAAAGTATTATTCTTATACAGAATTGTAGGATTCTCTGAAATTGGGAGGTCAATTTAAAAGGCCCCAAATGTATACTAAAAGGAAGGTTCTTCTGAAATCTGGGGATAACAGTATAGGATAATATTTCTCAAACTTTTCGATCTCTAGACTCTTTTACACTTTTAAAAACTACTGAGGAGAAATCCAATTCAGTTTTAGGCATATACATATTCTTCTTCATATTCTTTTCCGTTATGGCTTATTACAGAATACTGAATATATAGTTCCTTGTGTTATACAGTAGGACCTTGTTGTTCATCTATTTTATAGATAGTAGTTTGTATCTGCTATTTCTAAACTCCTAATTTATCCCTCCCTTACCCACTTTCCCATTTGGAAACCGTTAAATTTGTTTTCTATGTCTGTGAGTCTGTTTCTCTTTTATAAGTAAGTTCATTTGTATCATATTTTAGATTCCACATACAAATGATATCATATGGTATTTGTCTTTCTCTGTCTGACTTACTTCACCTAGTATGATAATCTCTAGGTCCATTCATATTAAAAAGACATATAGAATAAGGCTTGGTCCCTAAATATAAGAGGCTCACAATCTAAAGGGTATCAGAGAAAAGGACACAGACAATTCACATAAAGTATGATAAATGCTTTTACTGCTTTGTGCCATGTGCTAAGTCCATTTGGAGGAATATCTAATCCAGAGTTATTATAGAAGGTTGGAGAGCATTCCATAGAAAGGGAAGCGCATGCATGAGGACACAGAAGTACTGAAGGAGCAAAGCATGTTCAAAGAATTGCAAATAATTCAGAAAAGCCAGTGTGAGGTGAAATGAATATAGTCCAGAGGAGAGGTTAGGTCCCTGGGGCTCTAGATTTCACCTTGAAAGCTTGGGGAATTACGGAAGACTGACACTTCAGAAAGAATGCCCTAGCAGTGTTGTCTAGGATGTTTGGGGATAGGAAAGTCAAGACTGGAATTAGCAGATGAGAAGTAAAGATGGTCTGAATGTGGCAGAAGGGAAAGAAAAAAAGCAAAAATATTCAAGAAAATTTAGGAAGAGAGAAGAAGAGTCCAAATGACTTTCACATCTTTCATATTGTGACTGAGGTGACAATGATTCACTGGCAGGAGTGAGAGATGTTTGGGGAGAAGGTGAATGGTGAGTTTGAAAGAGCCCATGAGACATAAATAAGTAGAGATTTACAGAAGGAAGATAGATATGAAAGCTAAAGAGCTAGCGATGAGCTATTAGTAAAGCAGCAGGCTGTGTGTATAGCACTAGAGGGTCAGTGCCCAGAAGACTGTGTTTACTTATTTTAACTTCACATACAGTAACTAATTTAATCTTATAGAAACCCTACAAGATAGGTACTTTATTATCCTATTATAGATGAGGACATTGAAGCATAAAGACGTATTAAAAATTTATCCAAAGTCACGCAGCTTGAAAGTAAGAGTTGGAATTTGAACCAGGCAGTCAGGCCTTACATACTATCTTGTGCTACAGACGAACAGATTACAAAAACATTAATTTTAGAGACCTATAATTAATTTTTAAACTATTGTTTTCCTGATAGATAAGAGTAATAATACTCAGAAACAGTTCTACTTATAAAAATATAATTTACTTTAAAATATAATTTATATAAATACTATAATAAATATTTTATATAATAAAATATATAAATAAGAAAAAAGGCGTGTAATACTACCACCTCAAGGCAACTACTCTTCACATTTTAGTATATTTCTTTCCAGGATAAAAAAAACCCTCCTGTTACCCTTAGGGATACAATTTTTTTAGCCTACTTTTAAAAATTTAAGATAACATAACTATTTCCTCAGAATATTAAAATTTCTACCCTATGATTATGTTAATTCTTCAAACGGATATACACAATGTACTCAACCAATGTCTTAGTATTGGACATTTATGTTTTTCTCAATTTCTCACTATTATAAAAATATTGCAAAAAACACCTTTGCACACAATGCTCTTTCTGCCCATAATTAATTTTAAAATAAATTGTCTCACAGAAAATGGAACTGAGGACACGGGGAGGGGGAAGGGTAAACTGGGACGAAGTGAGAGAGTGGCATGGACTTATATATACTACATATATACTACTTGTACATACTACATATACACTATTTATACATACTACATATATACTACTTATATATACTACATATATACTACTTATATATACTACATATATATACTACATACATACTACTTGTACATACTACATATATACTACTTATACATACTACATATATACTAATTATATATACTACATACATACTACTTGTACATACTACGTATATACTACTTATACATACTACATATATACTACTTATATATACTACATATATACTACTTATATATACTACATATATAAGCCCATGCCACTCCCTCACTTCGTCCCAGTTTACCCTTCCCCCTCCCTGTGTCCTCAATTCCATTCTCTACGAGACAATTTATTTTAAAATTAATTATGGGCAGAAAGAGCATTGTGTGCAACAGATAGCTAGTGGGAAGCAGCCACGTAGCACAGGGAGATCAGCTCGGTGCTTTGTGACCACCTAGAGGGGTGGGATAGGGAGGGTGGGAGGGAGATGCCAAGAGGGAGGAGATATGGGGATATATGTATATGTATAGCTGATTCACTTTGTTACAAAGCAGAAACTAACACACGATTGTAAAGCAATTATAGTCCAATAAAGATGTTAATAAATAAATAAATAAAAATAAATTGTCTCAAGACAGATTCACAGATGACAATTTCAAAACAATATGCATAGACAGCAGCAACTACAAGTAAAACCTAAGTGTAACTTTTTTCTAGAAATAACTTCTCAAACATATTAGCACTGCATAACTTTAATTGAAAATTATTTTGAAAACTTAGACAATAAAAATAACATATAATAAATGGAAATATAGCTAAAAAGCACATAGCTTTTAAATTTGAGCAGTTATATTTAAACTGTAATAGGCAATTTGAAATACATTAAAATAGCAACATTCCCTTGATTTGGATTGGCAAATATTATTTTCAGTTTTATTTGATTAACAAATATTCTGTTAAGTTTTTCCAAAATAAGTGAAACTTGGTCAGCCATTTTTCTGATAATACTATTTGATTTGAGTGAAATATTGAAAAAGAAGTAGAAGACACAAAAAACTTAATAACATGATTGCACCTGAACTTTAATCTTTTAAACTTATGTTTAAAGTATGATGAAATGCGATCTGAGTCTTTTCTATTATACTTTGACAGATAAGGTATTTAAAAAGTCCTCCTTAGCAGTTACACTGCTTCATGCTTAAGAAATTGAAAACAATACTGAAAATTGAGACCGAAAACCAAATCAAAACCAAGAAAATCCAAACTGTTACTAATATAACTGTTTGTTTGGCAAAGCATCTGGCTTACAAAAATTGGTCTCTCCAAAAGTAAAAAATGGAATATTCCGTCATGTCAATTTTATTTTTTAATCAAACAATGGAAAATGAGTAGATTATAATATCCATCACCGATAAGCCTTCTTTGAGTAAGTATCAATTGACTCTGACCATAATTGATAACCCAAGCCAATAGTACATTCTGTTACAATTCCAGGTTCAAAAGGTTAATTATGGCCTGGCCACAGGCTCATCCGGAAACCTGAAACTGATTGCTATATGCCTTCCTAATGAAGATGTACTGCATGTATTATAGCAGCATACTGACAAGCGACTGATCCTCCAACATCAATGTAGCAAGCAAGCATTAACCTTCACGTCAATTTAACTGTCATTCTCACAGTTTATATCCCGCCAGGTCCTTTTATTCTCTGAGAAAAAAAGTGTCTGATAACTGTATTTCCCTTGCAAAGGCAAGATTTCTCTTTTCATTCTAATGAATATGAAATCAATAGTAGTAAGTCAATTCAAACTACGTTATGAATTAACAATACCCAGGAAAGTTAAGAAGAGATTAGAATGATGATGAGAGTTATCATTTGTCACCAAAATCTTTAATTTGCATGTAGATTTACTGCCCCAGTGCACAGGGCGTTAGAAAACTATCAGCATCTTTTCTTTCCAAGAGGTACTTACACTGTCCCCATATTTGCAGGAAAAGAAAAGAAAATGGCAGGCTGAATTATGAGCACCTACTCACAAATAAAACCAATTTAGCAACCGTCACGGCTTGCACCCAATACTCATTGCCAGTGTGAGGAAGAGGAGCTAGTGTGTTCTAAAACAGAGTGGTAGGACTAAGATATCTTCAATACAGCATAGGTTTGAACAGACCATATGACAATTACTAGCAATGAAATCACTCCTTCGATGGGCAATGTAGAAGCAGAGTGGTATAATAAAATGAGCACTAGAATATATGAGGTTGACAATGCAATTGCTGTGCTCTTTACTATCTATGTGGCCTTGTAACAAAACATTTAGCCTTTCTGGGTCTCAGTTTCTCTACCTGTAAAATAAGAACAATAATTCCCGCTTAGTTTATCTCATAAAGCAGAGGTTTTTCAACCATAGCTACATACGAGGATCATGTTGAACTTAAAAAAACAAAAGAATGAAATAATGCCATTTGCAGCAACATGGATGGACCTAGAGATTATCATAGTAAGTGAAGTAAGTCAGACAGAGAAATACAAACATATGATATCACTTATATGTGGAATCTAAAAGAAATAGTATAAATGAACTTATTTACAAAACAGAAACAGACTCACAGACATAGAAAACAAACTTATGGTTACCAAAGGGGAAGGGGGGGAAGGGATAAATTAGGAGTATGGGATTAACAGATACACACTACTTTATATAAAATAGATAAATAACAAGAAGTTACTGTATAGCACAGGGAACTATATTCAGTATTTTGTAATAACCTATAATGGAAAAGAATTGAAAAAAAGAATATAGATATATACATACATATATATATATATATATTATAACTGAAGCACTTTTCTGTACGCCTGAAACTAACACAATATTGTAAATCAACTATACTTCAATAAAAAAGAAAAAAGATACCTTAGTCCTATCTCAAGAAATTCTTATTTAATTGGTTTAGGGAGCAGCCCAGGCACGAGTATTTTTTTGGTGGTGGTTGTTGAGAAAAACTTCTTCTAAATTTACTTAAAAATTATTTTAGTATGGAAATATTCAAAC
The DNA here is from genome assembly GCF_965194825.1 of Balaenoptera physalus. Lineage (NCBI taxonomy): Eukaryota > Metazoa > Chordata > Mammalia > Artiodactyla > Balaenopteridae > Balaenoptera > Balaenoptera physalus. Next base: position 27,526,092 of record NC_138890.1, read on the forward strand.
ATACACAAACATAATGAATACTTTAATGAACCTCAGGTATCCGTTACCAAGCTTCAATGATTATCAATATTTTGCTAGTCTTGTATAATCTATTTCCCCATCCCCCAACATTTAAAGATTTCTGTTGGAATCATTACAACAAATCTACACTGGCATTTAAAAAAAAATCCCCATGTGATTATATTGTACAACCACTATCGAGAACCACATGAGAAATTTGAAAGTATCTTCCACATTATAAAAGAGTAACAAAAACAAATCCATGCCCAAATGGATTATGAGGCGCAAGCATTTTTACTGAAACTGACTGATCAAGTCAACAGAATAAAATAGTTTAGTGAATTCCATTTTAATCATTTCGTCCTTTGAACTGACTAGTTCTTGCACAAAAGAGACCCTCCAAGGTCACAGCAGAAAAATCTCATTTCTCCCTTCATGGCCTATATTTTCATCTTTACTCTGCCATCTAATAGTTCCCCAAATGGAAAATTTATCCCCTCCTGGACCCTTACCACCTCCCTACCCAGCCACCTCCCATTTGGCCTCAAAGCCCAGATATTACCATCATTAAGTCCTCTGGTTCCTCTCTCCTGAGTCCTGCTCTCCTCAAGCCCAAGGCAGGTGTCCCTCTTAAGGGCTGCTACAGGCCTGTCTTTACCTCGGTCACAGGTTTACCTCCCTGTACCATTTCTTACCAGTCTCATCATTAAATACAAGATTCTAAGGGTAATGATGATTTCACAACAGATTTGGTCCTTGACAGGCATTCAATATGTGAATTCTTGAGTATTCAAAACCGTTGGTCAGCCATTTTCTCTAGGAGCCCAATTAGATATGCTCAACAGTTTGCTCACCCAGCTTACTAATGCACCTCAACTGAATGCCTAAAGGGCAACAAGCAGGGGTGACTGCTTAATAGATAAAATACTGAGAAATGTAAGAATTTGTGGTGAATCCTAATTACATTTTTTTCCAACGATACCTCCAACCTCAGAATGGCCTGCTGTAAAGAACCCTGGTTTCTGTATCGGGCTATCATTTAGAGAGACTGAGTCTAAAAAGTACATACAGGTTTTTGCTATTCTAAGATGTAAAACAGAAGGATGTTTTCAAATAAAGAAAATCTTTCTTTCCTCTCTGAACGTTTTAGTTCAAAGATATTCATAACATGCTAAGAAGCAAAGTTTACTAACCTGTAAAATATAATACCACCACTTATATAAACACATCCCCTGTAATTATTTCCCAATGATTTTTCTTTGATTTAGTAGACCACTAGGGAAAAAATAACTGTATTCAACGATGATAATAAGAACAGTTGTAATAATTATAGCAATACCACCACCAACAACAGTAGAAGCATCTAATTCTTAATGAGTACTTTCTATGTGTCAGTTTATCATGCTAAGAATATTATCTCAATCCTTGCTTCAACTCTATAAAAAGTACGTATTATTATCCACATTTTATGACAAAACTAAAGCTCAGAGAGCTCAGGAACTTGCCTAAAGAAAAAGAGCTAGGAAGTAGTGGTATACGTACTCTGCTTAACATAGTTTGGGAGGAAAGAACTAAAGAGAGAGAAACTATTGATAAAAAAGGAGTTAACATGATTCAGTAGCAATTTGAAGCAGAAAGTAATATAGTCTTTTATAAAACATCAGTTTACAAAATAAGATACGAGGTCAAGAATCATAAACTTTAATTACATGGTCACAATTAATGTTTCAAAACATTATCTAAAACCATCATAATTCCTTTTGTGCTACGGTATGAATCTCAGAAAGTTCTACCACATACTTAGAATTCTCACTAGATCTCAGAAATAATTCATAAATATCCCCCCTCTTCGCTCTCCTCCACCCGTAACTTTTTTTTGTTGGTAAACTAGCGTTTTAAGGTAGACACTGACCTGTAAAAAAGTTAATAAGAAAAAAAAAAAAAAGTTAATAAGGATTTAGCCTCTTTACAGATTCAAAATTCAGGCCCTATCCTGGTCACATTATTATTTTCCTAAAATTACTCTTTCCCTGTTAAGTTGAAGCATTTCCTCCAAGTACTCAAATTGAAATTAACTAACAATTTCTCATTATATCTAATCTTTACTTCTTCGTTTTAAGATCTTACCATTTTATAGAAAATATCTCTCCAGATCTACAACATATTACTACTCTTTTAAAAACCACTCCTATCTGCCAAAACAATAACAATCCAATTTGTACTTTAATTCTATCTCTGAGGATGTGCCTCCTAAATATTTATTGCCTATGCAGCAAACTAATTCAACACCTTTACAAAATATTTTCCTCCTCAGATTTCCTTTCACTTCATTCCTCTTGCCAATAATAGTATCTTCAATTCAACGACTTCATTAGTGACCTCTGCTTCAAATCTTTTTTGGAAGAAGAGAGGCAAAAACAAGTTAATAAATATACCAACACTTATTCTCTTTCCTCAAAGTATTCAAGACAACAACACTGTATAATCATAAAGAGCTTAGCACTTTTCATGAATGACAAAGAAAGTCCTTTTACATGCATTTCACATTATTTCATCTGATCTTTACACAATCCACTGAAATAGAAAAGGCAGTTAACATGTCCATTTTGGACTGGAGAAAACTAAGGCCCAGAAAGCTTATGACTTGTCAAAGGTAACTGGACTACCAAAACCCTTCTCAATTTCTATGTATTTCCTTATCAGTATCCACAATGGATTTCCTTTGGTGGACTATACACCTACCAGATGAAAAGAACGGTGCTTTTTATTTATAGCTAGCAATGTCTTAAATAAGTTCAGCTTCAAGATGATAAAATAGAAAAGACTTACACAAGCATATAAACAAAGTCTATGGCCCATGTCAGTTCCAGTCACAACCTTCTCTTTTCCATGAGCCATTCTAAACATGATTAAGGTCATCACAACAAGTACATCAAGAGGACAGAGAGTAAAGAAAACAAAATGGAGTAAATAACACACCTCCACAGCATTATGAACAACTTAGTGAGAATTTGTAATTCACATAACTGACCTTACTAGGGGATAATGAATTTTGAAAAAATAATAAAAGAATGTGAAATTAAATGAAATTATCATGAGGAAAAGAAAAGTAGGGACAGAATACAAAGAAAATCGCCAATATGAGTAAAGTAGGATTGACAATCAGATAAAGACTGCAAAAGTGAATGTATTTCTCTTGGGTAAATTGCGGATAGTACCATATACCAAGATCAGCCAGATAGTAAACTTCTGTAATTCCTCTATGTCAAGAGAGCATAGTTCTGAAAGATCAGAAGAATCAGTGTTAGAAGGCAGGCTTAGGTAGAACGGTATAAAGTTAAGAGCCTTCAGAATCTGATGAAGTATTTTTGCTCTCAGATGCCTAGAGTTTCTGTGATTATTTAAAGGATCTGTTTCTAAGGAACAGAGAAACAGTGGGAGGATCCACAAAGGCAGAACCCCACCTTAAACACATAGATCATTACATAAAGATGATGATGATGGCAACAGCAATGTCAGCAATAATGAGAATAAAAATAAAACGTTCAATTTATAGAAAAAGTTACAAAATGCTAGCCACTTGTAGTTATTTTTTAGATATAATCACTAATCCTCATAATAACGTTGCAACATAGTCATTATTGGCCTTATTTTCACTAGAGAAAATTTAACAGAAGTTGAATTCATCTAGTACTCAGTGACTTGCCTAAGGCAGAAATCTCTAATCACCTAACATACACAATTAAAAATCACACACATGCTGGCTGCCACCATCTAGATTGGCATCTGATGACCATCATCTCCCATTAAATAAAAAAGCACACAGCCTTGCAACAAAGTTAGTTGGTTCTTTCATTCCTTGGTCTGTTTCAGAACCTACTATGGAGCTAACATATGCCAAGATATGTTATATGCTGGTAATCTGTACTTTGAAGGCAGTGAACTTCACGTCTTTAAAATACTTTTCACACCTAATGACTATTTTTAGCAATATACTTGCTAAACTAAAATAACATTAGCTACCTTTTATGGAGCAACTTACCATAATCAAGTACCATGTTTAGTGTTTCATGTATGTTATACCTCAATTAGTGGAGATTCAGGTCTATATAATTACAAAACCAGGAATCTTTCCAACTCATCATCTTGGCTCAAGCTCAGCCTTGATTTAGTCTGCATTACTTCATTGCCCAAAGCACTAAATTAGACTGATGCAGATAGGGGATTATTGCTACAAGTGAAAAAATGCATGACACATACACACTTAATCTGATCACATTGCTAGACTGCATAAAAACTAAACTGAAAATAACCAATAAATTTCTACAGTCATTTAAAAAATATAGAACTGTTTAGGGTTCATGAAAATTATAGCAATTATGACTATATTTGTCCTTTATCCCTGAAATAACATAATAGACAATGACAATCATCAGGTGCTTCTCCAGAAGTTCCCCTCTTACAAAAGCTATCACACAAAACTGAGTTGTGGATGTTCCTTCTTGTAGGGAGGGATCATTATAAAGGCAGTGATCTTTTTTCAGTAATAATTCTGAAAATTCTGTATAATTCTGCAATTCTGTATAATCATCAAATTAGTAAACAAAATTGACCAATATGTACTAAATAGTAATAAACACTAGAAGGAGATAAAAAATTAATAAAGTAGAGCTTCTGACCTCAAGTAGCTTATAGTCCTTCAGGGACAAGGCCATATATAAACACATACTAGCTGTCTATGATATATTAAAAAAGTGTTTATACCTTCTGTAACAAATTTTGGGGACTAAACCACAGTGGCAGGGACTTAGATGTTGGTTGAGAGTAGGGATGGCAGGAAGCTGACTTTACAATACACATGCCTTCCCACAAATTCAAAGACAGAAACGTATACATTACATACAGATAAGTACTTTCCATTATATGGAACCAAAACAAACTAAGCATTACTAGGCATTCACTAAATGCCAAGCACTGAGTTTAAGGACTAGAGATCAAAAGTGAATAACAATTTTTCTCAGGACGTAAAAAGCACCTGGTAGTATGCAGTTCAGGTTCCTCAAGCACTCCTACTGCGGGGCTAAGAACAAGCTGGGCTTCCTAGGTTTTTTCAGAAGCTAGATGAGTTTCAGAATAACTGTGTCACTATGATGGAAAAAAGCCTCTTAGCAAAAATAAGTGTAGGTGACAGATACTGTTAAGCTCTTCTGGTTGAGAATTTCTTTAGCTCGACAGACCTTAGCAATAATCCAGTATAAGCCGTCATTTTATAAATAAAACCTTAACAGGATAAGGTCACGTAGCTAACTGGAGGTAGAACCTTATACCTGGTTTATCCTAATGGTTGGGAGAGAAGTCTCAGTAAATCCTTTTAATCTTAGTTTATTATGGTGACACTATTATGAAAGGTGACTATTTATTATGGAAGTAAATATGACATTATAGACCATCAGTCACAAATTGGGAACATGTTTGTTTTAAGAATCATGGTAACAGAACTTGTCTATATAGTCATAGATCAATTTGGCTAAGCATTTTTGGATCTTCAACAAAATTTGAAGTATCATTCAATATATTATTGGGAGTTCACTAAATGCCCAACACAGAGCTTAAGGACTAGATATCAAAGGTAAATAAAATTTCACAATGTAGGAAACTCCTGATGGTGTGTAGGTCGGACACATAAATGTGCAATATAATTGTTTCAATAAAAGAATGTACAAAGAGTCATGAAAAGAGAAAAAAATTGATAATAATTCTGGGGAAAATAACTTCTGTTTTGATAGGAATTGATGACTGTTATTAAGTCATTTAATTAGGGATGAAAACTATTTTACATAACTTAAGAATGAAGTATTAGAAAAGAGGAAACATATGTGTTCTTTAAAAGGAACAAATGTATGTAGGTAGGACCAACACAGGCATAATCATGGTTGACCATGACTTAACATTCAGTAAGATTTTGGAGCAAAAAAAATTGGTTTTGCTTTACTTTTTTAGGTATCAAATCATATTTTCCCACTGACTTCAATAAATTTAAAGCACGTTCTTTGGCAAAATTTCTGGTCCCCAAAACAGATGTTAATAAAATGAATGATTAAAGATGACCTCATCAAAATCAAATATTTAAACATAAAAACCTATAGTAACCAATGCAAAATTTAAATGCAAAGTAACTAGGAAATGACTTTATATTTAATGAGAAGATTAAAAGTTCAAAGACAAACAAGAAAAGGAACTTGATAAACAGAACACCCTATACTGAAAAGCCCTCTCTTCATTTGTTTAATCTGTAATCCCTGTCATGTTGAGGAAGCTATAGCCTTTTAAAAAATGGACATGCTTACTTAATAACAGGGGCAAGGATAAAAACCATGAGAGTTTATTTAAGTGAATAAATAAACTCAGCAGTACTTTTTATTTTTAGAAGTTACATCTGGTCATACCCAAAAAACTGCAGTATAAGAATTTGAGGTTATATAGCAAACCCAGGTAACAAGAACTTGTACTAGCAAAACGCCTAAATAAACTGTTGTCTGACAAAGCAGCTTATTTAGGAGTTCAAATGCTTCCATATATGTTAATTCAAATAATTTTCACAATAATCCTGTTTAGTAGGTCCTATTATCCCCATTTTGCAGACGAGAAAACTGGGGCCTCAAGAGGGTATATGACCAAAAAATTAGGGATAAGGGTCAGACTAGAACGCAGCGTTCTTGATTTCTACTAACACTCTTTTTTGAGGTCCCAAGTCAGTGTAAAGAGAACATAAGAAAATGGCTGATCAGTTATTCCTTGATCAGCACCTTTAGAAGGCCTGGAGTGACAATAGTTTATCTTTTTTTCATATGAGAAACAAAGGTTTCAAGTCACTCTTCTTGAGGTAAGAACAAGTCAGGGGAGCAACACAGCATACCGATTCAGAGAAGATAACTAGATATTAGAAAAAGACCAGCTTTTAAGGGGTGAGGGTGGAACATTTTAAAATGCTACAGCAAAAATTACTTTGAACACTGTGAAAAATCGTACATTACTTAATGTGATAGGAAAAAAATGACTTCAAACCAATATTCTGAACCTAAGGAGTTATGGAGCTTTAGAGTTAGAAGGGTCCTCACAAATTTTAGTTTATTTCAGCTCCTAAATAAGGAAATGGAGGATTCCAAAAGTTAAGAGACCGTTGCACCTTTCACAAGACGGTATTTGCATTCAACATATCTAACATGTATTACAATGAACTGGTAAAGAGCTAGCTCATCTTTCCTTTTTAAAATTCCAATTAACTAAAGTAATGTGTCTTTAAAGCTAAATTCACATCAAATCAGGAAATGTTATGTAAAAATTTTTATCTACCAATATATATTTCATGATTACTTATTATTAAAAAATTGAGTTAGTATTCTTAGTTTGAATTAGAAAGAATATTTCCAAATTACAAAATAAATATCTTAGTTTCTCGAATACCTGGAAAGTCAGCTGTTCTATAATGGCAAGTTTTCCATGTTTTAAAGTATTTAGAATAAAAATATTTAAAAAATGAAACATATAATTCTATACCTTGAAAAAAAGGACACTGCATGACATGTTTTGTTAATATTTGAACACTTTCATCAGATTCTGTTTATTGTGAATATACTGCTAAATGCTATATCAATCTAATATCTTGTAAATCATTCATGAAAAACAGATCTGCAGAGTATATTGGGAAGCAGTTCTCAACCCATATCTCTTTATTCAATGACCATGGTATAGCTCTTATCCTCTTATTAAATGATGCGGAGATCTGTCACTTAAGTCAGTTTTACTGACTGAGGGAAAAGATGAAAGAAAGAAATAAGAGATAGCACTGCTAAAGAAATAGAGTCAAAGGTGAGAATACCTACTGAGTGTCTTCAGAGATGCAGTTCAAAGAGTGGTAAAAACATAAGCTTCAAATACTATGGACCAAGATTTTAAATACCAGTTATATCACTAGTTGGATGACCTTACGCAGAGCCTCTGGGCCTCAATTTCATCATCTATAAAATGGAATCATATCATCTACCTTCATATCACATAGCTAAAAGGTACTCAATAAATAAAAACTGCTATTATTGTGTTGAGGAAAAAAGTTTGGAGCATGAATTACACATAAGACAAAAAACAAAATGGTGAGAAACGGCCCTCTTTTTTCATACAAAAATGCCCCAAAAGGCTCTATGTTACCATGGGCAGGAATATACAGTTTCTTCCATATAATAATGATGAAGAGTGTGCTATGCAGAATGCTCTATTTGCAGCAGTGATTCATTGTGTACAGGGAAAAAACTGCTGACACGTTAAGAAGATATCTTCCCGTAAAAGGTTGAAGTCCTTAAGCAGCAAAAAACACCAACGTCCATCATCTTTAAACCCTATTGATTTCTGGTGAAGATTTAAAAGTCTGTTTACTTATTTCCCATCATTTCTGTCAGGGCTGTAACAGTTCTCTTCCCACTGAATAAACCTCTCATGATCCTCCTGGTGATTAAGGTCAGACAAAATGTCAAACTCCTAATGCTAAGTGCTTTTACATTAAAAATTCATCTCAAATCACCAAGTAAAATCCAAACAAGAAGTCAGACATGTAAACAGTTTTTAAAAAAGGGTTGCAGTGACCATTACAGAATATAGGTGCAGTGTAGAGGTGCAAAAAAAAGGTTTGGCAACAGGTCAGAACACTCCCCCTTCCTCCTGGCATATTCGTTGTCATTTCCTATTTTAGAATTAGTGGTCAAGCTGGACATAAGTCTGTGTGTGTGTGTGTGTGTGTGTGTGTGTGTGTGTGTGTATGTATGTGTGTGTGAGAGAGAGACAGAGAGAGAGAGAGACAAAGAGAGACAGAGAGAAGGCAGGAAGGAGGGAGGAAGGGAAGGAGGGGAAAAAGGAGGGGGAATGGAAGAGAGGAGAAATGAGAAGGGGGAAAAGGAGGGAGGGAAAGAGGGGGAGAGGGGAAGAGAGAGAAAAAAGGAGGAGGAATAGGGGAGAGAGAAACAGTGACAGAGACAGAGAGAGAATATTACCAATATCACTTCAAATCTTTAGGAGCCAATTGGTTCTACAACTTCAGCATGGTCTTTGGTTTTAAAGCAGGGAGCATGGATGGAGGGAGTATTTGCTCAGTATCTGAAATAAACATTGCTAGATCTTCTTGTAAGTGTATTTGAATCCTTGGATCCAGGGGCTAAAGAAATAGTGTCAGAATCTGGTCTCTCTTCATAACTCAGTGTTTCTTTTCACTCCTTTCATTCACTCTCAAACTGGCTTTTTGAACATAGTAGCCCTTAACATCTTAAGACTTAAATTTTCCTAGCTACAAATTCAGTGGAAAGAGAGCTTCTTTTTCCAAATAGTTTCAAAAGGTCTCAGAAATTAAACCTCACTGACCTTGGACTTGGCTTGTTTCATATGCTCATATTAAACCAATAATCGTGGCCAGGGGAATACAGTGATCTGACTGGCCAGGGCTATGTCAAGTCTGCATTCCTGAGGCCAGGAAATGGGGTCAGTTCCCCATGGACTAAGAGTAGTAGACGCAGCGTGGAATTTACTTGATAAAAGAAGCCAGTGCATAACTCTAAAGTTTCTGATGGGACCAACAGGAGGTTATAGTTATCATTTGTTACTTTGGCAAGACATTTTACTTCTTGGAGCCTCAGATTCTTCAACTTTTAAATAGGGATGACAGGACCTACTTTCAGAGATTTAAATGCATAGGTAAAGCACTTAGTTTTGTGTCTAACTCGTAGAAAGCATTCACCTTCTATGTAGAACTGGACCAACTAGAAGATGTGGTAATATTAGCAACTCAGTGTCATGTCTGTTACGCGATGAGTATCCATTAAGCAGGTCTTTCAGGTTTTTTATTTTCACATTGCTTCAGATAAGATCTTAGCCAGAGTCTCAATAAATATTCAAGAGAAGAAAATAAAGCATTGACAATACTTGAGTTTATTCTACTTATGAATTAAGCAAAAGTCTCTATTTATGTGCCTTGATGGGTGAATGCAGACAACTTCTTAGTTGCCCTGAAATTTATGATGAGAATCCTTCCAATGCTACAGTTCTAGGATATTAAAATTCTTTGAGGGCTTCCCTGGTGGCGCAGTGGTTGAGAGTCCGCCTGCCAGTGCAGGGGACACGGGTTTGAACCCTGGTCTGGGAGGATCCCACATGCTGCGGAGCGGCTGGGCCCGTGAGCCACAACTGCTGAGGCTGCGCGTCTGGAGCCTGTGCTCCGCAACGGGAGAGGCCGCGACAGTGAGAGGCACGCACACCGCGATGAGGAGTGGCCCCCGCTTGCCGCAACTAGAGAAAGCCCTCGCATAGAAAACGAAGACCCAACACAGCCAAAAATAAATAAATTAATTAATTAATTAAAAAAAAAATTCTCTGAAGTCATTACCCAAATGAAGAATAAACTCAGTAGAGGTGAGTGATGGATCTGCAGTATCACAAATGACAAAATAACCAATTGCACCATTACAGAAAAAAATGTATATATACTGACATTTACATATAACATATTGTTATATATTTAGAAATAAAGTGAAGACAAACTTTATCCTCACAGCATAAAAACTGACAGTATATCAAATATTCCACTATTGTAGAGACAGGTCTTTGAAGGAAGAGTTCATTTAGAGAGATGAAATTCCCAGATTTCTCGGTATCCCTTCTGCCAACCAAAATAATTTTCTCACTCAACTGCTAGGATCCCATTAATTCTTTAGAATTATTCTTTTGGGTTAAACAACAGTTTACTTTAAAAATATAAACACCATCAAGGAACAGAGGATATTTTCTTTTTTAAAAAAGCCACCATAAACAAATTCAAGACGCTAACAACAAACTAGGAAAAACTGTAACACATGACAAAGAGCTCTTATAAATCAGCATGAAAAAGGACAAAAATGAGATAGAAAAATGGGCAAACAATACAAACTAGGTAGTTTACAGACAAAAGAAAACTACATGAAGAATAAAGATATGAAAGAATATTCGTTAAGTATAGAAATGCAATTAAAGTATCTGTAAGATAATATTTTTCATCGGTAAGATTGGCAAGATAAACATGACCTGATATTTACAAGTTGTGTGGGAACAAAAACTGTCAGACACTGTTGGTGGTCTTCAATAATTGTTAAATAAATAAACTGTAAACAGATGAAAGTCTCCATAATCACATATGAACAACAGTCCTTAAGTGTTGTATAGAAAGGGCAATGTTGCTGAGATTTAATACAACACTTTTGGAGAGCAATTTGGCAATTTCTATCAACATTTTAAATGTACATATTGTTTGACATAGCAATTCCTCTTATGTAATAGTTATCTTACAGCATTTATGTACTGAGCAAATAGCACAAATATATAAATATAAGGATGCTCAATGTAGAAATATTTGTAAGAGCAAAAAAAGAAACAACTTGATTATCCATTAGTTAAATATGACTGGTTAAAGAATTTATTGTATATCTGTACAATGGGAAAGAAGTATATTACATATATACTATTTGACAATTAAGAATATGAATGAAGTAATACACATGTGTTAATACAGAATGATGTTTAAGAAATATTACATGGGAAAAAAATTGAGGTTCAGGACTATATACACAGATGATTCCATTTGTATGAAAATAAGTACAAAGACATATAAAAATACTTGGCTATACATATGACTGTCTGAAAGAAAATATGAAACTGTATGTTGAGGTTACCTCTGCGGGGAGGGAGCTGAGCTTTCACTTTTCGATATTTTTCCTTTGTCTTTTTTAAAACAAATTTTAAAACATTACTATTATTTTTAAAAACATAACCAGTGAAAACAACTCAAGTGTCCATCAGCAGGAGAATGAATAAACAAATTGTGTTATATTCATATAACAGAATACTACTCAGTAATTAAAAGGAAGGAACGAACTACTACATGCATGTCAACACGGATGAATCCTTATTGAGTGAAAAAACGTCAGATTTGAAAGAGCACATACTGTATGTTTTCATTCATATAAAATCTAAAAACAGGTAACAATCTATGGTGATAAAAATTAGAAAGTGTTCCTCTCATGGGCTGGGGGAAGAGGGACATTAACTAAAAAGAGAAATGAGGAAATTTCCTTGGTGTTAAAACCATGTAAACACTGATGTATACATTTGTTAAAACTCACCAAATTGAATGCTTAAAATCTGTTTATTTTATTGTAAGTAACATATATCTCAATAAAGCTAAAAATAGCTGCTACAACTACTTCCATAAGAAAATAACTCTGGTAAACATAGTCTAGACCTCAGAAATAACTCCAATCACCTCTTCTGAGAGAACAGTGTCAATGTCCATCAGGCAGGCAATAAAGATAGACACTAGAGAGAAAAAAAGTGGCAAGTGCAAGAAAAAGAGGTTAAGTAGAGGAGAAGAGGAAAAGCCATAAGGATAAAGATTCCAGCAGAGAGAACACAAAGGAGGAAAGAAGAGGTGAATTCGGATTATTAGAGAAAAGCCCAAATGCAGAAAGGAAATGGACTAAGAAGGAGCTACAAAGAAATAAGGCAGACAGTATTGTAAGGAGAAAAAAGAACTAGAAAGAAAACATGAAGAAGGGGCTTAAGGGAATGAAACTGTCCTTGACTATTACTGACAGACACTGTTAACACAAAGATTAAATCGCTTCATGCTGATGACAAGATCTTGCATATAGAAAAGGAATCCACTGAAAGCTATTAGAACTAATAAATGACCTAAATAAATGAAAAGACATTCCATGTTCACAGACTGGAAGACAATATTGTTAAGATGGCAATAATCCCCTAATTAATCTACAGATTCAGTGCAGTCGCTGTCAAAATCCCAGCTGACTTCTTTGCAGAAATTGACAAGCTGTCCTAAAAATCACATGAAAATCCAAGGGATCTAGAATAGTCAAAATAATCTTGAAAAAGAATAACAATTCCTTCCTGATTTCAAAGCTTATGACAAAGCTACAGCAGTCAAGACAGTTTGGTACTGGTATAAGGATAGACATATAGGTCAGTGAAACAGAATTTAGATTCTAGAAATAAGTCCTCATATTTACAATCAACTGATTGTCAACAAGAGTGCCAAGACCATCCAGTGGGCAAAAAAATACTCTTTTCAACAAGTGGTATTAGGAAAAATGAATGAATGAAAGTGGACCCTTACACCTCATACTATACACAAAAATTAAGTCAAAATGAATCAAAGACCTAAATGTAAGAGTTAAAACTACAAAAATCTTAGAAGAAAACATAGGAGTAAATCTTCAATACCTTGGATTAGGCAGTGACTTCTTAGTTACAACATCAAAAGATCAAGCAACAAAAGAAAAATTAAAACTGGTCATCATCAAAATTAAAAACTATTATGCTTCAAAGGACACCACCAAGAAAGTGAAACGACAACTCAAAGAATGAAGGAAAATATCTACACAGTTATATATCTGAAAAGAGACCTGTACCTGGTTATATAAAGAACACTTAACACCCAATAATAAAAAAGCAAATAACCCAATTTTAAAATGGGCAAAGGATCTGGAAACATATTTCTCTGACGATATAAAAGCGGACAATGAGCATATGAAAAGATGCTCAATATCATCAGCCATCAGGAAAATGTAAGTCAAAACCACAATGAGATACCTCTCCAAATCCACTAGGATGAATAGAATAAAAAAGGCAGGTAACAACACATGTTGGCAAGGTTTTGGACAAACAGGAGCCCTCATACACCTCTGGTGGGAATGTAAAACGGTGCAGTTACTTTGAAAAACAGTTTGGCAGTTCCTTAAAATGTTAAACATAGAGTTACAATCTGACTGAGTAATTCTACTCCTAGGTATGTACCCAAGAGAAATTAAAATATATATCCACACAAAAACTTGTACATGAATGTTCATAGCATTATTCCTAATAGCCAAAATTAGGAACAATCCTAATGTCCCTCCATGAATGAACGAACAAATAAAATGTGGTATATTCACACAAAGGAGTATTATTCAACAATAAAGAGAGACGAAGTATTGATACATGCTATAACACAGATGAACCTTGAAAATATACTAAATGAAACAGGTCAGTTACAAAGGATTACATATTGTGTAGACTCCATTTATATGAAATATCCAGAATAGGCAAAGTAAGTATGGTAAGTATACAACCTAACTTATGAAGCAGTCTTGACCAAAAACAAAACAAAACAAAGAAAAAATCAAGCCTGAGGTCTCTGTATCTTACTACTAATATACAAGAAATACAGGGACAGAAGAATATACCAAAATATAATCAGCAATATCTAGACTGTGAGAAATTTTACAGGACAAACCACCTGGCTTTTTGATTACATATATATTTGAAACACCTTTAAAAGAAGATATTACAAGTTAGAAGACATACAATATGAATATGTATAGAATAGCTCCATAAAAATACACAAAAAACTGATAAGTATGGTTTCTAGGAGCCAGAATTTGATGGCTGAGGGATGGAGGGGACAGGGAAATCACTTGTCACAGTGCATTCCTCTCTGTATTTTGCATTTTTGTACCAAAGGACTATATTACTTTTTCTATAAACAAACATTTTTAAAAAGACACCTGAAAACACTATAATGACACATGTAAAATACAGAAGCAAACTTTTATTCTGTACTAGAATGTTAATCAGATCCTCACCCTTCCACCATCGCCTTGATACCCGGGGGCTCAAGGCAATATGTAGACATAGGTTCCCTGAAGGAAAAAAAAAGTGGGAGGAAAAACTTAGAGATGCTAGAGTGATAGAGGTGGGCAAGAAAAACTATAGATAAACTTGTCTCATTGTATAATTTTGTTTAATGCTAATATGACTTTTAATGATATTTACTCATTTAACAAATATATATTCATTGCCTACTTGGCAATGACAGTATTCTGGGAAATAAACGGTGGTAGGAAAAACACAATTTCTGCTATTAGTTTACAAGCTTTTAGGGACACAGATGAAAAGGGCAATTATTAGTAAAAATGATAAGTGCCCAAATCCATAGCACAGGTTTCTAAGAAGGCACATTAAAGGAAGCTGAACCACTCTGGGCACAGGAAGGAGTAGTCAAGGAAGGCTTAATGTAAAATGTCAGTCTACGGAAAACCCACTTAGGTCAAAAGCAGAACGAAAGCAATACTCTGTGATCCGGTATTAGAGGCATATTGCACAAGGAACTCATATATACAATTGGCCTTCATAAATGCCAATTATGGTGTTTAAACCTCTGCCTTCTGAGAGAAACCTTATGATCATGTAGTAGTGGTATATATACCATAGATAGAGGTGCCATACCTGCTTATCAAGTAATTATAGATGCATCAATAAACTCCCTCCCATCTAAAGCATGATGGGTGACACAGGAAGAGTAGGGAGAGGGGAAGTGAATTTATAGTTTGAACATTTTTGTTCAATTGTTTAGTCCTTGGTTTTGATTTATTTTTAGCTATATTTCATTTGAGTTGAAATTTCAAAATAATGTGGAAGACAGACATGAACTTTTTTTTTAATCAAAGGAGGGTCATGGATTTAAAAAGGTTGAGAAATACTAGTATGTAATCCCTTCTCTCCCAGGTTACCCTGGTAAACTAGGTTTTGAAGATGCAAATTAAGTATCATTTGTTACAGCTTTCCCCACCTCCTCCAAGTTGTCCAGTAGCACTTCCTGAACTCCTTGGTATTCCAGCATTAGAAATTCAGTGCCTTGGGTTACCCATCACATGCTTTTAAAATAAAATACTACCTGAAGGCACTCCTTAGATAACATTGCAACTGTGTATATATTTTCTCTTCCTCACTAGACTGTCAGTTCTGGAGGTTTAGCATTGTGTGACTAAGGCAGTGCCAGACACATAGTGTCTAGGTAGTATATGCTGAGTGAAATGAACCCTAAATCACACTAAAGGCTCCATAGTCATAAAGCAGAAAATAATCCACAGGTGGGCTTTATGGACCACATGGGTAATGTTGCTTAGATATGACCTCATCAGTCATACCTTCACAGAGATAGCACAACTATCAGTAGGATTACTTTCAAGGAAAGAAGACAGCAACTTATAAAAATAAAAAAATATATAATTTTTTATAAAATTAATATAATTTATAAAATATGAAATATTATGCTGGAGAGTAAAAGACACAGAATCTCCTGAGGTACAGCAATAATAGTTATTCTAATATTATTCTCAATTATTTAGACACTCAGCTCTAAAATGGGCTTGAGTGTTTCATCAGTGCTCTCACCTCAGCTGGGTCCTTACAGCTACCTGCAATTTATTTATTTTTTAAACCATAATTTACTTTCTGTTCTAACCTTTCTCCACTTTCTTCAATGTCCTCACTCCAGTCTGGTGTCCTTTATTTTCAGTGGAGGACTGACTGCCTCCCACTTGGCTGAGATAATCAAGGCCCTATGACTTTTCTCCATCTCTCCCTTCCCCCCTCAATATCCTGTCACCTATTATAAAAACAAATAAAGAAACAAAAATCTTTGTGATGACCTTAGTTCCCCACAAGCTACTATCCGTTTTCTTTCCTTCCTCTCTTGTGAAATAACAGAAAATATATACGTATTGGTCTCTGCCCCAAGTTCCTGGAACTGAGCTCCTAAAACCCTTGAAGTTTCCTAGATGGTAAGAGCACTAGGGGCATCTTTTGTTCTAATATTTGGCCTTTGACCCTGGTTCCTGACACAGAGCTCCTAAATCCCTTGGAATTTCCTGGGTGATAGGGGTGTCTTTTGTTTTAATTGGGCAAATCTTGGTAGGTTTCTGGAGAGCTTCAGAATGGCTGCCGGTCACCAGAAAGATCAAGACGTGATTAAAAGCTTGCAACTTTCAGCCCTATTCCCCATCCTCCAGGATTGAGAGGGTGGATATTGAGTTACTGAGTTAATGTTTAGTCATGTCTAAGTGATGAAGCCTCCATGAAAGTACCAAAAGCACGGGGTTTGGAGAGCTTCCAGGATGCCAAACACATGGAGGTTCTGGGAGGGTGGCATAGCCAAAGAGGGCATGGAAGCTCCACCCTGCTTTCCGATACCCTGCCATATGGTGTCTCTTCATCTGTATTCTTTATTATATCCTTTATAATAAACTGGTAAACCTAAGTGCTTCTCTGAGTTCTGTAAGCCATTCTGGCAAATTATCAAACGCAAAGAAGGGGTCATGGGAACCTCCATTTCAGTCAGAAGTACAGGTGATTACATGGGACTTGCCATTGGCGTCTGAAGGGAGGGGGCAGTCTTGTGGGACTGAGCCCTTAACTTGGGGAATCTGATGCTAACTCCAAGC
This sequence comes from Balaenoptera physalus, assembly GCF_965194825.1. Lineage (NCBI taxonomy): Eukaryota > Metazoa > Chordata > Mammalia > Artiodactyla > Balaenopteridae > Balaenoptera > Balaenoptera physalus. The sequence goes on from NC_138890.1 coordinate 27,543,440, forward strand.
AGATAGTGTCAGAACTGAACTGAACTGTAAGGATGAAGTGAAGTGTAATGTAAGAGTAAAGAAAAAAATGGAGCTTTTCCAAGACACTTTCCCTTCTCAAAAATTAATGTTACACTTAAGCTTAGGCCCAATATTAGGTGCTGCCAATACAGATTTAAAAGAAACAGGCCATTCTATAATATAACTCAGTCTGTAAGGGTAGACAGATGTGAACAAACAATTACAATGCAATATGTCATTTGCTGTCTGCACCATCACTTCAAAGAACCCCTCACAGGCAGATTTAACAACCTTAATCTCAGGTTTCATCTTATTTTGATATTCAAGGCTACCTGACACCCCATCTTTAACACTCGTCTTGCAATCTCCTTTGGCATCTAGGACACCAGATTATCCTGATTATTTGAAGCTGACACTTAAGTCAGTCCTTAATAATTAATAGAAGGAAAAAGTTATTTAGTGTATCCCAGGGAAGGCAGTGCTATACTTTATCCATAGGAAGATATTTAGGATCCAAGACAGTTAAGTGAATTTTTGCAGGTGCCAAAATAAGAAAATACTATTGAACCAGTAATCTCTATGTTAGATACTCTGATGTTTATTTCTTTAAGTTTTAAAAATGTGATCTATATTTAGTTGATATTATTGTATGAGCATATGAAGCTCCTCTCTGACTATGGGTTTTCAACAGTAAAGATTGTCTTTTATCAGTGGAAACAGAATCTAGGTATCAAGGAGAGATTCTTAGAGATTATTTCATTATATTACATTGAGATTGAAAGTCTTTTTTTCCTCTGGAGTCGCAGACAAAGGATTAAAGTATATAAAGGCATTTATGTTATCAGATTTTCAACATGGTAGTTTATGCAGATATACTAACATAACTTATAAGGATGAGATACATAATATGCTATATACATGGAGATTAAAATAACACAATTAAATAAAAAGCAGAGCTGGTACTCAAACCAAATGGCTGGTTCTGAAGCCTACCCAAACTGCCTCTTAGCAAAGAAAATATCTTAAACTCAAGGGTGGCTTTACTTGAACTGATAAAATAAGTATAATCACAGTCTTAAAAGTCTATGTCCAAATTTAGAAGCATTATTACAGTCTTTCCTGAAATTCAACAAACCGCAATGAATGATCATGCTGTTCAAACTCCTTAAAACCCAGGGGTATATTATTTTACTGGTATTTTGCTTCCTAATGAAAAGTAAAGACTACAGTGGATTTTCTGATACATGAACAATTTGTTCATTTGACCAATCTAGTTTGTAATTTTCTCTAATATACCTTCTTTGACAAAATACCCATATTTACAAGTAGAATAGAAGATATGGGTTTTGGTTTTACATTTTGTAATAATGTATGTTATTTGATTTTAAGAAGTCAAAACATTTTTTCCTGAAGTTTTCCTACTATACTGCAGAAAAGGCAATTTATCATATGGGAAAGAAAGGGAACTAGAGCAAGACCTAAATTTAAATCTCCACCTCGCTTTTAATTTTTGACCAGTTATTAACCTCCAAGCCTTGGTTTTCTTACCTGAAACGTAGGTATTTTTTTTAACAAGGATATTATTTAACAAGGATTAAATGACAGTGTATGAAAAAGCTTCCAGCATCTAAGGCAGAGAAGACAACAAAAGGAAACATTTACAATCAGTCTTCCTATTAGAACACAGTCTCAAAAAAAGTGTGAAAATGAATAAAAACACAAGCTTTTTTAGTTACTGATAAAATTTATACAGAGTCTAAAACAAGTCGATGTAGCAATTGCAATCACATATAAAAAGTGTACCTAAACAAAACGTGGGCAAAGATTATAATAGGCAACTCACCAAAAAAATGATCAACAAAGAGATGTTCACCTGCATAAATATATATTTTGAAAGAATGTATACTTTGTAAACAAACATCTTTGTCTCGGAATAATTTTAAGATTATAGGAAAGTTGCAAATATAGTACAGAGTTCTCAGATATCCTTCATCCAGCTTCAAACGGTAGCATCTGATATAATCAAGGTACATTTGTCAAAATTAAAAAATTACCATTGTTACAGTAACACTATCAACTGAACTACAGACTTGATTTGTATTTCACGAGTTTTCCCACTAATGACTTTTATTTGCTATAGGAAGGAATCAGTCAACTTCACTTGTACTGAGTCATTATATTTCCTTGGTCTCTCCGGTATGTGACAGTTTCTCAGACTTCCTTTGCTTTTCATGTCCTTGATACTTTTGAAGAGCACTAGTCAGGTATTTTGCAGAATTTCCTTCATTTTGGGTTTATCTGATGTTTTCTTATGATCAGACAGGGGTTATGGGTTATGGGAAGAACACTACAGATGTACTACCACTTGACTTATCACTGTTGATTCTAACCTTGATTATTTGAGTAAGGTAGAGTTTGACCCAGTTTCTTCACTGTAAAGTTCACTAGAAAGTCTCAATTCTATCCTGGGATCCCCTGACATCTTGGCTGACTTTTTAATCTATATCAGTTGAAGTTCAGTGGCTTTTAACAAATGCATAGAGTCACACATCCAACATCTTAGTACCATATACAACAGTTCCATCACTTTAAAAATTCCTCTGTGTGCCCCTTTTGTAGTCAACCATTCCTCCTTTTCCCTGCCCCCTGGGTAACCCACTGATCTGTTTTCCATCTTATTAGCTTTGCATTTTCCAGAAGTCATATGAATGGACTCATACAATACATAGCCTTTAAGTTATGGCTTTGTTTTCAGCAAAATGCATCCAATATTCATCCATGTTGTTGTAAGAATAAGCAGTTCACTCCATTTTATTGTTGAGTACTATTCCATTGTATGATGTACGACTCACCTGTTGTTTATCCATTCACGTACTGAAGGACATCTTGTTCGTTCCTGCATTATGGTGATTATGAATGAAGCTGCTATAAATATTAGCATACTGGTTTCTATGTGAACATAAGTTTTCAATTCACTTGGATAAATACCTAGGAGTGATGTATAAGAAACTGTCAAACTATCTTCCAAAGTGGCCATACCATTTTGCAATCCCACTGGCAATGAAAGAGTCTCTGTTGCTCCAGATTCTTGTCAGTATTTAGTACTGTCAAATTTTTTGTTTGCTTTTAACAATTCTAACAAGTTTGTAGTGGTATCTCATTAGTTTTAATTTGCATTCTCTAATGATAAATGATGTTGAGTATATTTTCATATCATTATCTGCCATCCACATATCTTCTCTGGTGAATTATCTATTCAGATCTACTGCCCATTTTATTATTATTATTATTATTATTATTTTACTGTATTAGTTTTTTACTGCTGCATCAAAATATCACAAATGTAATGGCTTAAAACAACACAAACTTACTATCTTACATTTCTGTAGGTTAGAAGTCCAAAACAGGTTTCACTGGGCTAAAGTCAAGGAATCAGCAGGCCTACATTTCTTTCTGGAGATTCTAGGGGAAAATTTATTTTCTTGCCTTCTGTAGATTTCAAGGACTGCAAGTGGTCCTTGGCTCATAGCCCTCACCCCTCATTTTCAAAACTAGCAACAGTGGATTGAGTCCTTTCCACATCACATCACTCTGACTGCTTCTTCTGCATCATCATTCCATTTTTAAGAACCTAAGAATACTTGTGATTATATTGGGCCCAGTCAGATAACCCAGGGTCTTCTCCCTATCAAACTTATTTCCATCTGCAACCATAATTCTTTGCCATATAAAGCAACATATTCACAAGTTTCAGGAATTAGGAACGTAGATCATGGTTGGGGTGGCCGTTATTCTGCCTACTACACTTACTGTTGAATTTTTAGAGTTCTATGTATATTCTGAATACAAGTTCTTTGTCTGACATTCAATATCCAAATATTTTCTCCCATTCTGTGGCTCTCTCTTGTTAGAACAGTGTCTTTCACAGAGCAAACATTTTAAAGTACAATTTATCAACTTTTTCTTATTTTATGGATTGTGTTTTTGGTGTCAGTTTTAAGCATTCATCACCTAATTCAAGGTTACACAAATTTTCTCCTATGTTTTCTTCTAGAAGTTTTATAGTTTTACATTTTACATTTAGGTCTATGATCCATTCTGAATTGATTTTTGTATAAGGTGTGAGGTACGTGTCAAGGTTCTTTTTGCGTATGGATGTCCAACTGTTCCAGCACCATTTATTGAAAAGACTATCCTTTTGCTATTAAATTTCTCTTTAACCTCTGCCAAAAATCAGTTGACCTATCAGTGGGTCAATTTCTGGGCTCTTTATCCCATTGAACTACATGCTTATCCTTTAGCCAGTATACACTGGCTTGCCATCTGTAGCTTTATACTAAGTCTTAAAATTGGGTAGTATCAGTTTTCAACTTTTTCTTTTTCAATTTTTTCTGAAACTGAAAGGGTTCATTTGCCTTTCCACAAAATTTTTGAATCAGCTTGTCAATAACGACAAAAAAACCTTGCTAAGATTTGGACCATGACTGCATTGAATCTAAATGTCACACTGCGTTGTTTGAAATATATTAAGTTCAAGTGCATTAATAATTAATAAAATATAAATTAAATAAAAGTAAAATCTTTTCAATTACTAGATTGGCAAAGATTACAAAGAACTATAAAAATTGCAAAGTTACAGAAAAATAACAACTGTTTATTTTTTTGGTGAGGTACAAATTGGTTATATCTTTTTGGAAGGCAAATTGCAAGTCCATAAAAATTTTTTCATGTTTATTCTTTCATCTAGCAATTTAATTTTTAGAAATTGTTGGAGATATACTTATAGAACAGATAAGCACAAAAATATTTATTGCAGCACTGAATATAATATTTTTAAAAATCTAAGTATCTATATTAGAGACAGGTTAAACTGTATGATGCATCCGTAAACTGGAATAAAATGTAGCCATTAAAAAGGCAAAAATACATGTGTGAATAAGAGTGAAAATCAAGTTCTAATTATGTTGGCAATATTCTGAAGAAGAAACTAACTCTCCAGATAGGTATACTAGTATTTCTACATTCAATTTGTGGGGGAGGGGAGAGGTGAGACAAACAGGAAACAAACTACTATTTTATCAATTTATTACAATTTGAAAAAGTTAACTGTTAGGGGTAATGTATAAGTAGACCATTCTAATTTTGTCTGCTATTGGCCACTTTGGGATTTTGAAAAAAAATCATTCTCTCTGTTTCTGAATCTTAGGTTTCTCCATCTATGGCAGGAATTATTTACTCACCTAAGTCCGGGGGCAATGAATGGGGCATAGGGAATGAACTTTATCCAATCTTCAAAATGATTTCTGCTCCTCAAAAGTTTAAGAACAGCTGATCTCCATGACTTTTTCCAGCTTCAACATTATATTTATTCAGATTACAGATACAAGCAAACAGTAGAGGTAATTCCAAAAAAGAGAATATATTTGCCCTAACAGTTTCTTTTGAAATACCCAAGAGAGAGGGATGCTGAGTATACTGAAAAAAGAACAAAAATGGCAAACAGATTTGTTTTCTTTAATTAATCTTGTTGGATCTTGGTTTCCTCACCCGTAAAATGATAGGACTGAACTAACCAAATTTCATTTAAAGTCCCCTACAAATATGAACATTCTAAGATAATCTATCTTATTGAAATTTGGTTTTCTAATAAATAGAATTTGCTTGCTTTGGCATACAGAAGGGCTATTTTTTTTTGTTGTTGTTGGTAAAGACAGAAAGGAGAAATACCAATATGCTTCAGCTTTTCAAGTCATCTTTTAGAAATTTTGTCTATCTACTAAGTTGTAAGATTTTTCCTCTCTTTTATTTTATATCCCTGACAAAAATATTGTTACTTATCTCTTATAAGGAGGGGCAGAGCAGGTTTGGTAGGCCCTTTTGCAAAGCTTAAGCTTCAACAGCATCATGGTAAATCTGCCTATTCTTATCTCCTTTTCTATTTAATCACTCTATCACCATGATGCTTTTTCAAAATTACTTTATATTTGGCTTTATTTCCATTTTCTTCTGTGGCTTTTCAGAATTTAGATCACGAATCCATCCCCCATTCCTGACCCAGACAGAATAAACCATCTCCTCTGTACAACATCCAATCTTGATGCCACTGTATGTGTTGCATGGAATGTTTATAACTATTTGTGTGTAGGTCTCACTTATTAACCAGAATTTCTCAGGATCTGGTATGAAATCGCATTTCCTATTTCACTGGTATCTAGAACATAGGGCTTGACACAATATTAGTGCCCAATAAAGAATGAATTAAACCAAACTGAATATTGGAATACAGTGGTTTGAATTGCATGTTTAATGGTGTGCTAAGAAACTGTGCAACAGCTCAACAGTAATTCTAGAGCCAGAGGAGAAAGAAAAAAGGTTAAATAAATTTGTTTTCTAAATAGTCAAAGAGTTGATTTACTAGAGAAAGCTAGATGCCAGGAAAATATATTAAGTTATGAGAAATCATCTGGGGAAGTTGAAGAAATGCCATCACTTAGAACATCAAAATGCTAAATTCAAACATTAATGAAATTGCAGACTAAGGGAAGACCCCTGGCTTGGTACCATATCCTAGGGGATTTTTAAGGAAGATTCCACCTCAAGTTTCTATGACTATCTGAACCATTTCCTCATGACTATACATCCAACATAATCAAACTAATTTTAAGATTAGAGATAGTATTGAAATTTGTAAAGCCTTTTAGAATATCAGACTGTATAGGGACTTCCCTGGTGGCGAAGTGGTTAAGAATCCGCCTTCCAATGCAGGGGACATGGGTTCGATCCCTGGTCCGGGAAGATCCTACAAGCCACGGAGCAACTAAGCCCGTGCGCCACAACTACTGAGCCTGTGCTCTAGAGCCTGTGGGCCACAACTATTGAGCCCATGTGCTGCAACTACTGAAGTCCACATGCCTAGAGCCTGTGCTCCGCAACAAGAGAAGCCACCACAATGAGAAGCCCGCATACCACAACGAAGAGTAGCCCTCACTTGCCGCAACTAGAGAAAGCCCACACACAGCAACGAAGACCCAACAGAGCCCCCCCCCCAAAAAAAAGGAATATCAGACTGTATAAAATGTGTCCCACTTTTTATGCAATGGGACTAGAGCATATATTTCTTTCTTGATCCCAAAGTTCCATTAATGGGGCCCTGAATACCTAAATCTGTAATCTAATGAGCTTTTAATTTTAACATCAATTTACAACTTGTACTTATGTTCTAGTGGATAAGATAAACTTTTCTATGCTCTACCAAAAAAAAAAAAAATCACGTAATTCTTTAAAAATGGTCATAAAATATTTTCACTATTCTCTGTCCCTGGTCCCTGGGATATAAATATATATACATGATTTCTTTAATAGAATAAGCACTCAAACTTTTAAAGTGCTTATTCAAATGAAATGAAGCTTAAATGGTCATGTTTATTGTCAGCATATAAATTTCAAGATGATTCATTTTTACTAAACATCAAATGATATTTCCATTAGTCATTATTCATAAAAAAAATCTTATGATGGCTTTTTAGTTTTTAGAAGAAAATGTATACAAATAATAATAAGATACTTATAAATCTAGATGGTACAAGATGGTACATATCATTACAAAGACATAGAGATATAGAAAGATACATACACATGCAAGTATGAGGTTCATTTCAAATGGAAACTCAGAAAGCTACCTGCTTTTGTTAATGCACATTTACCTAAAACTGCAGATAAATCTCTTTATTAACATCACATGCCCTTAACAACTGGGTGGTATAATCAATCAGTAAATACTTAGTTGGGCACATACTATATTCCAAACAGTCTGTAAAAATCAAGTATGCTTTTTCTAGAGCAGGGGGGCATATAGCTTACAATAAGAATGGTTTAAAAAGAATTTCAAATATGTAATTCAAAATATACAATATGTTTTATATTTTTAAAAGTTCAAAGCACATTTATTAAATTGGACTTGCAATGGTTTTTCATATCTGCCATATCCTTATCTATTTGTTATCTATTTCACCTACTGATTTTTTGAAAGGCAAGGGGAAATCTCAACTATTATTGAGGCTTTCTCAGTGCATCTTTGTGTTTATATAATAGATTTTACTTTATAAATTTCTCCGATATTTTTGAAATGTAAATGTTTATGATGACTTTATCTTCTTTGTGGATTGTACCTTTCATCACTATTAAATATTCATCTTTATAAAAAAAAAAAAAAGAATGGTTTAGAGAGGTTCTGGATCCTGGCAAGATGAAATAAGCAAACTATAACCTGTCTCTCCCACTGAGTACAAATATAAATCCTGCACAGAAAGCATGGAGAAGCTATTTGAAGACTTTGCAAAGTAAAGGATAGTGGGCAGATTAGAGAAGTAGACCAGTATTCAAAGTACTAGCAAACCAAAACCACAAAACACACAAAGAAACAGGAAAGTATGATCCATTCATAGGAAAAAGATAAACTGACAGAAACAATCCATGAGGAAAGCCCATTCATTGGTCTTATTTGATGAAGACTTAAATTAACTGTCTTAAATATGCTCAAAGCGCTAAAAGAAAGCATGGATAAAAAACTAAAAGAAATCAGGAGAACACTATATAAACACTTAGGTAGGGACTGTTAATTTAGAAAAGGGAGATTGTAAAATGGAACCAAATAGAAATTCTGGAGCTGAGAAGTACAATACTGAAATGAAAAAATTCAGTAGAGGTTCAATAGCAGATCTGAGCAGGCAGAAGAAAGACTCAGTAAACTTGAGAATAGGGCAACTGGAAAGTACTCAGTCTAAGGAGCAGAAAGAAAAAGAACACAGAAAGATGAACAACACGTAAGGGACCTATGAGAAACCATTAAGCATATCAACATACACATTACAGAAGTCTCTGAAGGAAGAGAGAAAGAGAAAAGGGCAGAAAAAATACTGGAAAAAATAATGGCCCCAAACTTCCAACATTTGATGAAACACACAAATCTATATATCCAAGAAGCTCAATGAACTTGAAGCAGGATAAACTAACAGAGATTCACCATGAGACACATTATTATGTCAAACTGTCAAAAGACAATGACAAAGAAAAAAATCCTGAAAGCAATAAGAGAAAATAACTTGTCAAGTATGAGACATCCTCAGTAAGATTAACATCTGATCTCTCATCAAAAACCATGGAGGCCAGAAGACACTGGGATCATGTATTTAAAATGTTGAAAGAAAAAAGCTGTCAAACAGGGACTTCCCTGGTGGCGCAGTGATTAAGAATCTGCCTGCCAATGCAGGGGACTTGGGTTCAATCCCTGGTCCAGGAAGATCCCACATGCCATGGACCAACTAAGCCCGAGTACCACAACTACTGAGCCTGCGCTCTAGAGCCTGTGAGATGCAACTACTGAGCCTGCATGCTGCAACTAGTGAAGCCTGCACGCTCTAGGGCCCACGTGCCACAACGACTGAGCCTGTGAGCTGCAACTACTGAGCCTGCATGCTGCAACTATTGAAGCCTGCACGCTCTAGGGCCCATGTGCCGCAACAACTGAGCCTGTGTGCTGCAACTACTGAAGCCAGCATGCCTAGAGCCCGTGTTCCACAACAAAAGAAGCCACCGCAATGAGAAGCCCGTGCCCTGCAATGAAGAGTAGCTCCCGCTTGCCACAACTAGAGAAAGCCCAAGCACAGCAACAAAGACCCAATGCAGCAAAAAAAAAAAAAAAAAAAAAAGCTGTCAACCAAGAATTCTATATCTAGCAAAACTGTCCTCCAAAAATTCAGGAGGAATTAAGACATTCCCAGATTTAAAAAAAATAAAAAGCCATCACTAGTAGACCTGCCCTACAAGAAATACTAAAGAAATTCCTCCAGGCTTAACTGAAAGGATACTAGACCACAACTCAAAGCTATATAAAGAAATAGAGATCCCTGGTAAAGTTAATCACATAGGTATATACATAAAAGCTAATATTATTTTATTTTCAGTTTGTAACTCTTCTTTTTTATTGTCTATATGATTTAAAAGAAACAAGCCTAAAAAATAATTATAAATCTATGTGAATGGGCATATTCTATACAGATTTTGTGTATTTTGTGACAACAGCAACATAAAAGGAAGGAGCTGCTGAATAAGAGAAGAGTTCATGTATGGTACTGAAGTTAACTTGGTATCAATTCAAACTAGATTGTTACAAATTCAGGATGTTAACTGTAATCCTCATGACAATCACTAAGAAAATAAAAAATTTACAGAAAAAGAATTGAAGAGGGAGTCAAAACTGACACTAGAAAAAATCAATAAAATGCATAAGAAGGCAGTATGGAAGGAATTGAGGAACAAAAAAGATATAAGATATATAGAAAACAAACAGCAAAGTGGCAGAACTAAGTCTTTCATTATTAGTAACAACTTTAAATGTAAATAGATTAAACTCACCTATTAAAAGACAGAGACTGCCAGAATGACTTTAAATCATCCAACTACATGCTGCCTACAGGCAATTCACTTTAGACCCAAAGACACAAATAGATTGAAAGTGAAAGGATGGAAAAAGATATCCCATACAAACAATAATCAAAAGATAGCTGGAGTGGCTATACCAATATCAGATAAAATAGATTTTAAATCAAAATATTGCTACAAGAGACAAAGACAGACATTATATATTGATTAAAGGGTCAAATCAACAAGAAGATATAAAAACTATAAACACATATGCACCATACAACAGCTTCAAAATATATGAAGCAAACACTGACAGAATCAAAGGGGAAAATAGTTAGCATCATACTCAATGGTGAAAGGCTAAAAGCTTTCCCCCTAAGATCAGGAATGAGACAAGGATCCCACTTTTACCACTACTATTCAACACTGTACTGAAAGTTTTACCTACAGAAATTAGGTAAGAGAAAGAAATATAAGACATCCAAATTGCAAAGGGAAAAAATAAAACTATCTCTATTTTTAGATGACATGATTCTATAAAGAGAACATACTACAATGTTCAGAAAACATATACTAGCTACTAAACAAATTCAACAAAGTTGCAGGGTACACAATCAATACACAAAAATCAGTTAGGTTTCTATACACCAGCAATGAACAATGCAAAGAGGAAATAAAGATAATAATTCCACTTACAATAGCATCCAAAAGAATAAAATATCTTGGAATAGATTTAACCAAGGAGGTGAAAGATGTGTACACTGAAAATTACAAGACAATGCTGAAAGAGATTACATACCTAATTAAATGGAAAGCCACTCCATGCTAATGGATTAAAAGATTTAATATTGTTAAGAAACAGATTCAATACAATTTCCAATTGCCTTCATTTGCAGAAGTGGAAAAGATGATCTTTAAATTCATATAAGATTGCAAGGGCCTCTGAATAGCGAAAACAATATTGAAAAACAAAGTTGGAGGACTCACACTTCCCAATCTCACAATGTACCCCAAAGCCACAATAATCAAAACAGTACAGTACTGGCACAAGGAGAGACGTATAGACTGTCTTAGTCTGTTTGGGCTTTTATCACAGGCTGGGTAGCTTATAATCAACAGAAATTTATTTCTCACCGTTCTGGAGGCTTCCAGGGAGGAGTCCAAGATCAGTGTGCAAGCATGGGTTGATGAGGGCTCTCTTCCAGATCCTCATATGGCAGCAGTGGTTACGGATCTCTGTGGAGGCTGTTTTAGAATGCACTAATCCCATGCATGATGGCTCTGTCTTCAGAACTTAAGTATTTTCTAAAAGTCCCACCTGCCAATACTACCACCTTTGGAGATGAGGATTTCAACATATGAATTTTGGGGGGACACAAACATTCAGACCATAGCATAGACCAAGGAAATAGAATTTAGAGTTAGAAATAAACCCAAAAATCTATGGATAGATGATTTTTGACAAGGGTGCTAAGGTCATTCAAAGGGGAAAAAAATAATATCTGCAACAAATAGTGCTGGGATAAATGGTTAACCACATGCAAAAGAATGAAGTTGGATTACACCATTAAGTCAAAATGGAGCAATAAGCTAAATATAAGAGCTAAAACTATAAAATTATTAGAAGAAAACACAGAATATTAATGACCTCAGAATTTGGCAATGAATTGTTAGATTTCACACAAAAGCAAGAGCAACAAAAGAAGAAATAGATAAACTGAACATCAACAAAATTAAGAACTTGTGCTTCAAAGGACATCATCAAGAAAGTGAAAAGACAACTTACAGAAAAGGAGAAAATATTTGCAAATCATGTACCTGATAAGGGTTTAGTATCAAGATTATTTAAAGAATTCCTGCAACTCAACAAGAAAAAGACAACCCAATTAAAAAATGGGCAAAGACTTGAATGTACTTTTCCAAGGAAGATATACAAGCACAAGAAACTATGTCCAACATGATTTGTCACTAAGAAAATGAAAATCAAAACCACAATGAGATCACTTCACACACACCAGATGGTTATAATTACTTACATACATAATATATAATCCAAATATACATGTATACATAAAAAAACCAGAAAATTAAAAGTGTTAATGAGGATATGGAGAAAAAGAAACCCTCGCACATTGCTGGTGGAAATGTAAAATGGTGCAGCCATTGTGCAAAACAATTTGGTGGTAACTCAAAAAGTTAAACATAAAAATTACCATATGACTTAGCAACTCCATATATATATATATATATATATATATATATATATATATTTAATTTTATTTTATATTTTATATATACATTTTATTTCTCTCTGAGATAGCCACACAGAAACTTGTACATAAGTGTTTATAGCAGCACTATTCTTAACAGTCAAAAGAAGGAAACAACACAAATGTCTGTCAACTGATAAAGAGATAAATAAAATGTGGTGTATATACATATCCATAAAACAGAGTATTATTCAGTCATAAAAAGAAACAAAGTACTGACACATCCTACAACTTGGATGATCCTTGAAAACATTATGCTAAGGGAAAGAAGCCAGTCATAAAAGGTCACACATATTGCATGGTTCTTTTCATATGAAATAACCAGAAGAGTCAAATCCAGAGACAGAAACCAGATTAGAGTTATTGCCACAGGATGGGAGAGGGGAGAATGGAGAGTGAGTTAATGGGTACAGAATATTCTTCTGAGGCAATGAAAAATATTTGAAACTAAAGAGAGGTAGTATTTGCACATTTTGAATGTACTAAATGCCACTGAATTGTACACTTTAAAACGCTCAATTGTACGTCATGTGAATTTTACCTCAATGAAAAAAGAAAGAAAAAAATGAAAGTAATGGTTGACAACTTCCCAAATTTGGCAAAAAACACAGACCTACACATTTATGAAGAATAAACATAAAGAAATTCACACCTATACAATTATAACCAAACTGCGAAAACTGAAGGCCAAGAAAAAAATTCTGAAAGCAGCCAGAGAAAAATAGCACATAAAATGATGGGGAATAGCAATTTAAATGACTGTGGAATTTTCATCAGAAACCATGCAGTCTGATGAAAGTGAAACATTTTTAAAGTGCTAAAACTGTCAACCTAGAATTCTATGTCCAGAAAAAAAAATTCTTTATGAAAAAAGGTGAAAATGACATTCTCAGATGATAGAAAACTAAGAGAATTCATTGTCAGTAGAACTGCTCTGTAAGAAAAGTTAAAGAAAGTTTTTCAGATAGAAGGGAAATGATATGAGAGAAACCTGGAACATCACGAACGAAAGAAGAGAGAGTGAATATCAAGATAAATAGAATTTTCCTCTTATATTCTATAAAATATGTTTAATGGTTCAAAGCAAAAATTATAACATTATCTTAGGGGTTTTCAATGTATGTAGATGTAATACGTAATGCAACTACAACACAAACAGTGGAGGATAAAAGGACCTACGTTCCACTTTAAGTGGTAAAATATTAATTCTAAATAGATTGTGAAAAGTTAAATATGCATATTATAATCCTTAGAGTAATCATGAAAACAAATTTGAAAAGCTATAGTAAAAAACTCAATAGATAAAATAAAATGGAATACTATAAATATTTAAATAATCTGAAAGTAGGCAGGAAAGAAGAAACAGAATTAAAAGTAGAGGAAACAAACATAAAACAAGAAAAGGGTAGACCTAAATCCAAATATCAGTAAGTGTAAATGGTTTAAATATACCTATTAAAAGACAGAGCTTCTGAAAATGGACAAAAAAATCAGGACTCAATGATATGCTGTCTACCAGAAACCCATATTAAGGTAAAATGCATTTACATTTAAATATAGGTTAAAGTAAAAGATGGAAAAAAGATATCCCAAAAGTTTTGTATCCCAAAACTATACAACTTTTAGGAGACTATTTTCATGTCCTGGGATTAGGCAAAGAATTCTTTCACATTGCTCATTTAACTATGCATGACACTAAAAACATAATCCATAAAAAAAAAAAAGGTAAATTAGATTTCACCAAAATTAAAAACAGTTGCTCTTTAATGGACACTTAAAAAATGAAAAGACAAGCTATACCTTGAGGGAAAACATTTGTTAATCACATATCCAGCAAAGAACTTGTATCCAAAATCTATAAAGTACCCTCAAAATTTAACAGTATGAAAACAAATGACCTGATTTTAAAATGGGCAAAAGACTTGAACAGACATTTTTCCAAAGAGGACACATGGAAGACAATTAAGTACAAGAAATAATGTTCAGCATCATTACCCGTTAAGAAAATACAAATTAAAACTAAAATGAGATACACTATAATCCTATTAAAATGGCAAATAACAACAGACCCTAAAAACACCCCCACAAAACCACCCAAAACAAAAAAACTACCAAACAAAAAAAAATTGCTGGGATTTTTTTTTTTTTTAATTAGTATTGGACTGAATATAGAGATCAAATTGGAGACAACTGACATTTAAACAATATTGAGTTCAAATGCACTAATATTTAATGAAATACAATTTAAAAGTGAGATATTTTCAATTACTAGACTTGCAAAGATTACAAAGAAGGATAATGACAGAGCAAAATAAGAGCGTGTACAAACAGGTTCAACATTTTTGGGAAGGCAAACTGTAATGCATACAAATTTTTGTGTTCATTCTTTTACCCAGAAATTTCATTTCTAGGAATTATTGGAAGATATACATGCAGAAAAGACATGCACAAGAATGCCTACTGTAGCCTTGAATATAGTATCTTAAAAAATCTATGCATCTGTGTTGGAGACAGGTTAAACAAAGTATAATGCATCCATAAAATTACAATACAGACATTAAAAAAGACAGAACTATATGCATGAATAAGGGCAAAAATCAAATTCTAGTTATGATGGGGATATGCTGAAGGAGAAACTAAGTTTCCATATGGGTAGATCATTTATATTAACCTGACAACCTGATATTAGTGTTGCTAATTTGGGGAGGGGCAGAAAGGAAACAAATTACTGATACTACAAAAACATGCATGAATCTCAAAGGCATTATGCTGAGTGAAAGAAGCCAGTTTCAAAAGGTCAAACACTATATGATTCCATTTATATGACATTCTGGAAAAAGGTAAAACTATAGTGAGTGAGAACACATCAGTGGTTGCCAGGGGTTAGGAACGGGAGAGGGTATGGCAGCATGAGGAAAGTTTTTCTTAGGTGATGGAACTATTCTGTGTCCTGATCATGGTAGTTGCTTTTTTCCCAGAAAAACTAAATAAAAATGCTATATTTTTCACTACTAAGGCCTTTTTAAAAATTCTGATTCACTTCTGATTCAAAGACAATTAGAATTAGCTTGCTAAGTGGAAGTGATTACAAAGTGTATTGACTTTTCGAAAACAAACTTATGGTTACCAAAGGGGAAAGGTGGGGACAGGGATAAATTAGGAGTTTGGGACTAACATATACACACTACTATATATAAAATAGATAATCGACAAGGACCTAATGTATAGCACAGGGAACTCTACTCAATATTCTGTAAAAACCTATATGGGAAAAGAATCTGAAAAAGAATGGATATATGTAATATGTATAACTGAATCACTTTGCTGTACACCTGAAACTAACACAATATTGTAAATCAACTATACTCCAATATAAAATAAAAATTAAATTAAAAAAAGAAGTATATTGTTTTTAACATTCATAATGAGTTGTTAGTATAAATCTTTCTGAGAATGTGGATAGAGTTCTTCTTTCTGTCTATGGTAAAGTCATGAAGAAAATGCTTCTACCTTGTAAAATAATAATCAAATCTCTTATGCTATATCATGTCTTCAAGTGCCAAACTAATAACATCTTAAGATAAACCGAGTCACTGGATTCACTGGTTTTATCTTCTCCTGAATGAAATATGTTCTTTCTTCTCATGCATATAATGATGTCAGTCACTATATTGGATATTTAGGGTTTTAAAAAATTCTCTATTTAAACACAAACAGCCATTCTTTTGGTCTAAATTTGTGTCAGACCTTTATCTTCATGCACACTAGAAATAATGTTTTCTCTTGCACAAGAGAACATTATAAGCATTATAAAACTGTTCAAATTGTTAAGTTATACATTATAATTAGTTTGGCAGAGCTAATACAAATCACATTTACAGACTAACAATAATAAAATTGAAGTACCAGTTAAATATCCAAAATAATTAAAGGAATCATTTTTAGCCTGGCATAATTAGCTAATTCACTTTACAAGCATTTATTAAAATGAATTCACATGTTATTATTCCATAGGTAGTTACACAATAGTGTTTATACAGGAAAAAATAATGAACCAAACTCTTTGTATCCAGCCCTCCACAATTAAAACGAAGACTCCCCAAGTAATATCAATCTAGGATAGACTAATTAAGTTTGGTTTGATAACCATTCATTTCTTCTATTGCCTCTGAGCAAATTGTTTATTAGAGAAAGTTATTTTACACAAATCAAATCAAACTGGGTAAACCATTATATTTGAGGGAAACTTTAGCCATCAGTCAATTAATCCATCATTTTCTCCAGACACTATTGTTTAACGAGCAGATCATATTATCAACAATTTAGATATCGTATGATTCAATTATAACAGTAAATTTATTGACAGTTTCTCTAATACTTTTATTATGAGTAAATTTGGATTTCTCTCTACCTTTGTGAGCAAAGCAAAACCCAAATTGGGTATTACAGTCAAATATTAAATATAAGATTCTCTACAAATTTTATAATGGTTTGGAAATACATTATTATTGCAAGGAAAAATAAGAGTTAATGAATTAAAACTGCTAGTAAAGTAAAATAAAATTTCAACATAAAGATTACTAAAATATTTCTTTAATATGCTGAAATATATCTATATGACCTTACAGCTATATTAAAAATACATTTTAAGAATGGACTTAAGAAAATACTAATTTGTACTCACAAACAATTAGGAAAAATTTGTCACTCTATAATCTTGATGTTCAAGCCATATGCCAATTGAATTTATATGAGCTATTAAAGCTATAGTTTGGCTCATTAGATGTGTAAGAATACAGGTTTCACAGGAGGCATTAAAGTAAAAATGTCATAATATTAATATTCATAGACAGCATGAGAAAAAATAACACCTTCCTACACCTGCTTGGAAGACCATGTTTAAGATCAAAACAGAGCAACAGCACTGATTTCTAATTCTTAGTAGGAAATACGTAAGTGCATAATTTGCTGGTTTATCTAACTTAACTTATTTAACTTAATCCTCAAACAGGATTTTTTTTTAATCTAAGAATTTAAAAATAGATCCTTTCTACATACATTTGTCTCTTTATAATTTTGGCTCTTAAAGTCCAAAACAATTTATTAACATTTTGTTACTAGATTGTCTCTGTTCATTTTATGTCAGATAGGTTTATCTCGCCAATCTGAGTTTAAATCCCTCAGAGTTATGGTCTATGGCTAAGACTTATTCTCTACCTCATGTAAGGGAAGTTCTAGACTCTCTATCGAATGACAGAACGGTAGGTGCTTGGAAGGAGCTTCTGATTTGTCCTAACCCAATTCTCTCTCACTACATACAATAAAGAAATTGAGAATCAGAAGTGTCTGAGCCCATATGACATACCTAATTACTAGTACTGATTAGACAAACATGCTGACTAACAATAACTTGTTTATGCAATATACATATTCCTGTTGAACAACTATAGCTGCTAGTGGCTAGCCTATGTAATCTAACAGTGACAGCAAGGCAGAGTTGTTCAATAGCCCAAGGAATAGCATATGGCCTAAGAATTACAAATTCCTACATATGTCCACAGTTCTCAAAATGCACTCCTCAGAGGCTTAGGATGCCAGAGAGACACGTCAGGGTCACCACAGAGACAGTAAGAAATGAGCCACTGGAACATCTGGCTCCCTGCAATCACTGTATCCTCATTTCCATTGGAACTATTTACTTCTGTGTAAGATTTATTTAAGAAACAGTTAATTATAAACCAGTTTGAAACCATTATCTTATCCTATGTATATTCCTGAAATCTTCAGAATAAAATGTTTTAAGAAAAGAGTGACCTTAGGTTTTTTGTTTTTTAAGAAGAATACTTCATTTTATGTATTTGCCTCAAAAAGATTTACTTATTACAAAGTAATTATAGGAAGATCTGTATGAAAATACTGTAGTCACTCATTTGATAGAGGTCGATATTTGCATGGTACAAACTGTTTAATGCTAAGTACAGGAAAGCAGTCACCAGTCAATATATAGCATCAACTATATCTCTTTTTTGAAGTCATCCCATATTCATCCACTTTTGTGTCCATTAGCTACAGTCTTATTATTAGTTTATTTTAAGCAAAGTACTATATCCTCTTGTAACATATTGCAGAAAAGACTTTATGTAACTATTTCTCCAAACATCTTAATATATACTCCCTTCAGACAAAGCAAAAATTTAAGAGTAGGGGTCTTTCTGTGACTTTGGTTTCCCTGACAAAAAGATGATGCCTCCCTCTAGATTGGTTATTACAGTCATTAAATGGTTCTTACAAAACATTTAGCTCTCTGTAATTTTATATGGTTTTGATTTATAGTTATAATTAAGAAAAGCAATGCAAAAAAGACACTAGTTAGAACCTTTTAATCCAAAGGTGATTCAAATGTGAGTGCTACTGTACTAAAATCATTCTTGATGTTCCTGCTCATCCTCAAAATATTAGCAAAGGGAGAACTCCTCTTTGATCCAAACAACTCACCAGCATTAATTAATCATCTCTTTCACCACAAATATTTCAATAATACTGAAAACAACAAATGTATTTAAGTATAGCATCTGTATATGATGATGTACTTCAAAAATGATTTCAACTGGGATATATAAGACTTCCTTCAACAAATAAAAATATGTTCTCATATTTTATCACAAGTTAGATTGTGAAAGGCGGGGTGGTAGTTCGGCTTCTTTATTTGTTTCTGGGAGATGCTGCTTTGTGCCCAGTGATGATTAAAAAAACTGAGAAATCACAGTACATAAATGAAGCAAATGGGTGACAACAATTACTGAAACGGCTCGCTGCTTAGTAAATATTATGTAATATATTACCCTGAATTTTTACAGTAGCTTTCTAGGGGATCGCTTGAATGCCTTTAGATATTGAATATTTTCCACTATTTCATACCATTGTAGGAAGAATTGAGGAATGACAGGATTGAGTCAATTGCTCAATGTCATCCAGTGAGAGAATTAATATCCGAATCTAGTTAGCTGGCTTTCCAAGAGTGAGGATATTCTTACAAGATCATATTGCCGCTCTCAATGAACACGTGCTGTGCATTTAACTATGTGTGAAAATTACTGAATACCTACAATAGGGCTGAAAATTGTTTGAGATATCTGTATCTGCATTCACACTTCAGGCTCTCTTTAGGTTCCTCTGGTATTATTAGGTACAGGTCTTCCTACTTTCAAAAATAGTATACTAAGGCTTAGAGGAGTGACAAAGCTATTTATTTTCCGTTTTATCTACAAATAATTTCAGATTTACAGAATAACTGCAAAAATAGTTAAAAAGAATTTGTATATATTCTTCACTCACATTCCCTATATGGTCACAAAGCTTTTAAGAGATGTGGCTGGGACCTAAAACATAGCTTTCTGATTCCAAATGATATGGCTCTTTCAACTACACATGAGTCATGGGAGGTTCAAGAAATTATAAGACCCTATGAAAGATCACTGCAAAATGGCCTTTGCAAATGGTCTAAGCAAAAATGAGAGGCATTTTTCAATAGACTATACTAATTAATGATGATAATACACTAGAATCCAAAACTATATATACTGATTTTCAATACTAAATAGACTTACAAGAACCACCACTAAGAAGCAAAAATATTACAGCATAGTTTCCTCATCCGTAATTTCCTACAGTTTTGGATTTTTATATGGATTAAAGTGAGAACAGAAGTACCTAGCACAGTGCCTGAAACACTGCAGACACTAAGTAATTGGTAGCTGCTGTTACATAACAAATATTTTGTTTAAATATGTTTTGTGATTCAGGCTCTTGTCATATACAGGAGTATGCCAGAGGTATAATCATTGCTTCCCTATAAAAGGAAGCATATTATACGGACGGAAAGAGCTAGATGCTATTAGGCTTGCTAAGATGCTAACTACTAACAATAACTTGTGCATGTTGTTTAGGCTGGGGAGAAAAAGTTACCAATTCTTTGCCACTACAAAATGTCACTTTGCATTTGGAAAAGCAGTAGCTAGAAGTAGTATTATAAGGATAACATTTTATTATGAGAATTTGTAACATATAGAAAAGTTGAAAGAACTGTACAATAAACAGCCATATATCCACATTCTAGATTTTATAATTAAAGAGTTGCTGTATTTTGCATTATTACATACCTTGCCATCCTTCTATCCATCCATTAATCCATCAGTTAGAAGGGGTTTTTAAGTCCTTAGATTCATAAAAGTTTTTAGTAATTACATGTGTAATCTGTTACACAGCAACACATAACTAATGCAGGATACAACTAGAAAAATTCTTAGCAGCTTCCTCTTCTCTGTGTCAAAACTTAACTTATATACATTTTTAGCTTCTTCTCTCTCTTGGAACCTCAGACTTCTCTTAGAGTCTTCTTTTTACCTCAGTTTTCCCATGTTTGGTTCCTTTTCTTCCACACCTTCTGCCTTAGAAGAAGGCAAATGATTCTCAAAACTTTTTTCAATTCAAGGACCCCTTTTACAGGATTAAAGATCCCCCAAACTCTACATCTCATCTATTTCAATTTGTCTATAACTCAAATAAATAAAATAGCAAGACTTCACAAGCTTTAATGGAGCTCTGGACTACTTTGGAAGGGCCATTAAATAATGTTTGTTTTTACTGAGTGCTAGAAATAAATTGAAAACCTATCTATACCAGCACGAAAAGTACAAATATTCCCAAATTATAAGCTCTTAAATATATAGGGTAGTCCATGGCTCACACTCTGAGAGTCTGACATAACTTATCAAAAATATCTAGATCCCCACAGAAGATATATGTGATAGACTGAATATGTTAAAAGTATATTTAAACAGTTAAAAAGTAAGTCATTTACAATATATTAAGAAAGCTATTGAAAGCATCATTTGAGTCTGAACTACCTCTCTAAGAGCAAAAACCTAGCCAAAGAAAAAATCTTTAATGGTATTAAATTCATTATTATAAATCTTAAAAATTACTAAGGCATTGTTTTTAATTTCTCATTATTTGTCCCTTACTTACTTCGCTGAGCCACACTGGCCTTGCTGTTGTGCAAACACACCAAACATGCTTCTGTCTTAGAACTTTGTATTCACTGTTCTGGGGTATTTTATCACAGATACCATTATGGTAGTTCTGCAATTTATTGAGATTTTTGCTAAAACGTCACTTCATTAGAAAGGCCTTCTGGGGACCTCCCTGGTGGCACAGTGGTTAAGAATCTGCCTGCCAATGCAGGGGACACGGGCTCGAGCCCTGGTCCAGGAAGATCCCACATGCCGCTGAGCAACTAAGCCAGTGTGCCACAAATACCGAGCCTGTGCTCTAGAGCCCACAAGCCACAACTACTGAGCCCACGAGCCACAACTACTGACCCCGTGCCGCCTAGAGCCCATGCTCCGCAACAAAGAGAAGCCACTGCAATGAGAAGCCCGTGCACCGCGACGAAGGGTAGCCCTCGCTCTCCACAACTAGAGAAAGCCCGCGCACAGCAACGAAGACCCAACACAGCCAAAAAAATAAGTTAATTAAAAAAAAAAGGCCTTCTATAAATATCCTATATTAAAACAACCCCACCTAGCACTCCCTATCTCCCATATCTCACTTTTTCTTCTTAGCTCTTAATGCTTATTTTTATTGTTTACTATTATTTTTGTAATTTTTTATTTATTAGTATCTCTCCAACTAGACTATTAAAACCAACAAAAGTTATTTTATTCATGTTCTCCCATGTTCCCCAAAAGATTTGGAAGCAGGTAACAAATTTAATACAACTTCAAATCCTGCTTGAAATTATGTTAAGTGTAAAATGAGTCACAGATAGATGATTTCAAAGATTTAAAATACATCTTTCTAACGTCTCTAAACGTTACCTCTCTCTTATTTCTGGCATTTTGCTTTTGTATTGCTTCTTCGCTTTGTTTTTAACACAGAAAGTGCTCCCAAGAAGTGATGACGTGAATCAAGAGAAAGTCACAAAAATATTCATATAGTTCAAAATGGCTGTGTAACCTGGCAAGCAGGGAATGAAGTCAGTTATTTAGGAGGCTTTTCAGTTTCTTACATTTTAAGAATATACTAGAGTTAGGTGAGGCACAGTTTAGGCCTATGTCCCCTCAGCCAATTCTGAACTCTCGTTTCACGGAGTATGTCTCACTGCAGTTAAGACATACTTTGACAAGTGTTCAGTTTTTATACCACCACAACCACTATATGTGTTATAAATAAAAACTATGACTTACAAAGAGGGTGGTAATTACATCATGATAGGCATTAGAGTAATGCCTAAGTGGCTTGTGAGAATATTATAACCTAAGAACAGAGTTATCTCTCTTGGAAGAATATGTTGTCATTTCTAACTTTGCAGGTGGTTATTATTGCTTTAGCTAAGAATTTATAGGTATAGTGCTTTATAATCATGAATATATTTATGACAGCTTCTGTTTTTTGTTTTATACTGTTATTTGTTATTTAAATTGTCATGGTGCCAAATCACAATGAAGCTGAGATCAGAAAGCCACTCTGCATTGAGCAGAACTTTCAATCCAAGCAATGATCTTAGCCCAAAAGTCAACGCACTGGGCTTTTTACTGTTCTAAATAATGGTCTCAATGTTATAACTCATAAACAAGACTCAACAGAGAGAGGATGGACATATGCACAATTTAACTAACAAGTTTTAGTGTCATGGGATTTTTTTTTCTTTAATATAGAGACAATATATTTCTTCCATTTCCCTCTTTGAGACATCAAAGGTCTTTTACAATCAGGCCCCAGGCAATTGTTCCATATTTTACCTCTCTTCATTGCTTAGAATATTATTGCATTCATACATTTATTATTTCAACTGAAGAGTCAGAAGACTACTGACCTATTCACACTATTAATAAAATATATAGAGTACTGAAAAATAGCCTGAAGTTTAAAGGGTATTACCCACCCACAAAAATGTCAAGCTTAGCAGCAGTAAAACTTCTAATCTCGCAAGTGACAAAAGGCAGATTCCAAGTCCAGCCCTGAGCACTGGAAGTGCGTTAGACTACAGACTTCGAAAAGATACATTTGGAAAAAAAAATCTTTACAAAATATTTAAAGGCTACGATTCATGTAATATATAAACAATAACGTGAGCGTAACAAATATATTTGACCTTTTAAGTAATAAAAAAAGCAAAAAGAGTCTCCAGTTTTCTATTACTACTAAGTTTATTTTCCTCATCAGTTTCACCCATTTATTGTACAATAATCCCTCATTACTGTAGCACAATAACGCATAGCCTATACCCACCTATAGTTGTCTTGTGTCTATTTAGTTTTATAGCAAGCAAGCAATTTGAGAATATGGTAATAAAGCCTCAATCACAGTAATGATGTACGATGGGCTGTAATTTCTCTGTGCTAATGGGTTACAAACAATATTACAGTGATGACGGGAATCTCATTGATTCATTATATGACTGCAATAATATCAAAATGACTTAATATAGATCACTATTAAGTCATGCACATGCTACTAACAACCTCTATATTTCACTGTATAGATATATAGGGAAATAAAAGTAATACTAGTCTTTCTATATAAAAGTTCACACAGCACAAAACATTTTGTGTTGAGTACCCTAAATCAATGTTTAAAGTTGGAATTACTGCATTGAACTGGTTCTTTGAAAAGAAAACCATTGGTTTTAATCTGCTTGAAGCAATCAATTACTCCCTGTCCTCTTTATTCCAAACTGTAATGAAAACTAAACTGCGTTGTCTTGAAAACTAAATGTGAAGATGATCATAAACAGAATTTAAACTCCATGGATTATTCATATCTACCCATTTAGATTTGCCATTTCCATTATGAGTACATTTGCCACGAGCATTTAATGGACATCTAAAAGGGAATTCATTAAAGCAGGAGCTGTTGGCAGCACTTATGGGCTTCAGACTGCTTTATGCTTGCCTTTAATAGCTCACTATTATAAAAGTGATATATTGTGTTCATCCCATTAGTAGTTTGCAGAAAGGTCTGCAAGAGATAACAAACCCTTCTGAATATTTTCAGAACTGAAAGTAAATCATAGTTTTTTGAAGTATCATATTCTAACAATATACAATTTTAGAGTCTACTAAATTTAGTTGTTTGAAGCCAAATAAGATTTTAGCAACCACAGATACATTTTATGAAGCAGGCACCACCTTTCTGAAATATTCTCTGGTTATTAATGTAAGACATTAGTAGCCAACAGGCAATCCAATCAATTACTTGAAGGTACAGTAGGGATAATAGTACAATACATATTTCTATGAGTTAATGGCAAGACATCACCAAAAGAAAAGCTAGGTAGAATATTCCTACACAATTTCATGCTGCCACTCTTCAGGAGGCATGAAAGGACTGTTTCTGACATCTTGGATGCATTAAAAGGGTTTCTTAGAAGAATGACATTCATTGTTTTTTGTTTGTTTTGTTTTTGTTTTTTGGTCCTACAGAGGACACAGAAAATGGAAACAAAGAAACACAAAACATGATTTTACTGTTAAAACTTATTTGAGTAATGCAATCAAATCTTAACTGGGAAGGGAGAATGAGGAAAGGAACCCCCAATTTCAGTATGTAATCTCTATAATGCCTATGTCTAAGCTATGCTTTGTTCCAAACTTAACATACTTTACTTAAAAGATAACTTGAAGCTTATAGTGGGGTCAGTAGCATGCCTTTTTCTTAGAAAGGGCAGAACAATCCTATCAATGCACGGAAGAATCTAAAAGTCACATTATGTGGTTCTGGAATTCATCAATTACTTATTTTTCATAGCACATTTGCCTTTCTAATTTTGTTTTGCTCATAGTAAGGGAAATGAGCTAGCATGTCCCTTATTACACATACCAGGTGTCTGAAATATGTTAACTGGTGTAGAATGGAAATGTTATCATGGGTAATCTAAATCTATACATTTAATTCTTTAAATCTCTGTGTAGATAATTAAGAGCTGACACCATTATGATATTTTAAAGACTAAAAACTGGTCTTTTAAATCTCTAAATCTCGGTTCATTTGTTTATTAAAACAGATGTTGCAATGATTTCACTGATATAAATATGGAAATGTCTAAAATTCACATATGCATCTACATAAAAAACTACTGGTTACATAAGTAAAAGAGTAAGAGAAGGGTAAATATAAGGTATTATTTTAAAACTTATACTCTTTAGATATATACATACTTCTAAAGGCAGTCAAATACTCAAGTTTCATTCATAGTTTGCTATTTCTTCAAAATTACAATTCCTCAACAATGTAGTTGATTATCCCAGCCCAAGAGCAGCATGGGAAATCTGTGTTACTCCCTAACCTTTTGAAACATGGCCACTGACTTCATTACAATGCAGATTCTAATACTTAATAAACATTTTAATGTGTGTGACATTCCTGGTTAAGTAAGGTAATTCAGATTTCTAAATATTTAAGTTAATTTACAGATTTATAGGATTGGGTTAGGATATGTTCATGTACTCATATAGTGCACATATAGGAACCTAATCATATTAACATTTACGATCTAGTGGGAAATAACTTTTTGTTAGCATCTGAAGCAGAGTTAAATAAATAACTTTCCTGTTCAAGACAGATTATCTTGGAAATATTTTTTAACACCAGTGAATATTTTCAGTTCTTCTGCACACGTTACACTAAACATAAGGGGATTAAAAAACAGGATCTGTATTCAACAAATTCTGTGTGTAAGCCCATACTAATTTAATTGTACTGCTATAGAATCAAGTAAACAACTACTTTATTTAGGTTCCAGTCATAAAATATCAGGTGGTTCTGAATAATAAATGCTTGAAAAAGTT
Organism: Balaenoptera physalus; assembly: GCF_965194825.1. Lineage (NCBI taxonomy): Eukaryota > Metazoa > Chordata > Mammalia > Artiodactyla > Balaenopteridae > Balaenoptera > Balaenoptera physalus. Next base: position 27,569,982 of record NC_138890.1, read on the forward strand.
GCTTTCCCAGCCAAAGAAAAGTTCTCTTGCTCAAAACTAGTACTGACATTTTTGAGTAATAAACACCAAAAAATGCATCTCAAAAAGCCAATATTAAAGGGTAATACAACCATTTAGCTTCTTGGCTGACAAAATTTCAGAGAGGAAGACAACTGCTTTTTCCCACTAAGTAGGAGTCATTCTTTACTGTAGCAAACTGAAGTGTATTAACTTCACTGAAGTATATTAACTTCAGTTTATAACTTATGAGTCACCTGGAGAGTTAGCCAATGGAAGGAAATAAAAGCCCAATTTATTCCTATCTTTGTGTTGGCAAACGGCAGAGACAAGGTATATCACAGTAGAACTACTTCTGTTTTCCTCACAATTAAATGCATACAGTGTCATTATCAAGATGCAACAAATTAATGTTTTATAAGATTGACAAGTAATTTATTATAGTATATAAAGGGTCACCTATAAAACAAATTACATATAATGTACAAGTGCATTTTGTTTTTTAGATTTTTATTTTAATTGTATTCTTTTTTTTTTTTAAGATTTTTTTGATGTGGACCATTTTTAAAGTCTTTATGAATTTGTTACAATATTGCTTCCATTTTATGTTTTGGGTTTTTTTTTGGCCATGAGGCATGTGGGATCTTAGCTCCCCGAGGAGGGATCAAACCCACGCCCCCTGCAATGGAAGGTGAAGTCTCACTGGACTACCAGGGAAGTCCCTACAAGTGCATTTTGAAGGATAGATTATCAATGTCAGAATACAAGGAAGATCTTTTCCCCCCAATTAAAAAAAGCTTTTGAAAAATGAGTTGTCTTGAAAATAGCCTCATAGCCACAGACCTAATTCACCTCCCAGCTTAAAATATAGCATCAAGGTGCAAAGTCAGACTTCAGTTAGCTAAGACCACTTGCCTGAGGAGCAATCATAAATTTCTGCTTATAACTAGCTTATGGAAATTGGATACAGAACAGGGAAATTCTTGTCTTTGCCCTTAATCGTTCTGACATTAAGTGAAAGAATCCATGGCAAACCAACGAAGACTTTCATGATGACCATGCATGTAAATGTTAGCTCTAATATTCTGAATCCGCCGCTGGATTCAAGACATCTACAAACACAGTTAAAAGCTATTAAAATTACAAAGGTACAAGATTATATCTGCTAGATTGATTTTAAGTTGCTCTAAACTCTTACAAGTTCAATAAAAATGGAAACAAGGATCAGCACTAAAACTGCAACTAGAAATACCTGTTTCAATATGTCTTTCTCTCTCACCATACACACATACTCCTTTTAAGATTTCTGGAATTTAAAATGAGTAAGTATCCTGAAATGATTACATTATTCAGCAAAGAGAATTTTTAAATGATGTGATTAATCATTAATAGTTTAGGTGGGTCCTAGAATTAATGGATAGATGAATTGTATATCTCTCTGAGGTCTAGGAAGCTTCAAAAAACTAAGGCTGACTGATGCTGAGTGAGATAATGCCTGAGTGTGACTTACCTGACCAGAAAAGAAATTGGCTTAACATATAGACTGACTTGCCCTCACCTGGACCCTTAGAGTGTGATCCCTGGTTCAGATGATGATGGGTCAGATCGTTCTCAAGGAGGAAGAAACCCGACTTGGATAGGTTTGCCACAAGCCCTTCACAGGAAGATGTCAGTCTTCTGTGCAAGACAAAAAAGAAAAGAAAAAAAAGGTACAGTGGCAGTGGATGAATTCTCCTTTCTTAGGAGAGGAAAAAAAGTCAGGTATGCATATTCTCCACTTAGCTACCTCTTTTCTGTACACAAGGCAAAGAAAGTCTCTGCAAAAGTGGGAGAGACAAAGGTATCAAAAGTCTAAATCATTTTGGAATAGATATTATAATAATAAAGATGCTAATTACAACTGATTATTTTCATGGCCCCGCTGAATTTGATTTGGGGAAGATCAATGATCAAAAGTTTGTTTTCATGGGCAAAGTAGTTAGTTCTAGAATATTTCTAAAAATGCTTAAGAGTAGATAAGGAGGATGTCAACAACGCAGTGTCAATCCAAATCATTAAATTATTTTCAGATATTATAGCTACTCTAATGGTGATTTAAAAGAATGTATCTTTCTGGAGCCCAAATTATCTGGCATTCCAAAGACCAGTATTTGATACGTCTCTAACATGTTCCAATCAAGTTTTCCATAGGTATAAAATATCTTTATTGATGTTTTCAAAAAAGAATTCTAAAAATACTATTTTCTCCAAGACTAATTTACTTCTTTTAAGAATCTATACTCAAAAATATCATGTTAGTCTTTTTTATAGATACACAAAGTTTTATTTTAGATAATTAGCAAACTCCAGGATTCCATGATGTCTATTTTGCCCTACTAAACACAGTAAATTTTTGTTTTTTATTTATAAAAATTTGTTTAGCTTTATTTGCACTGCCATATATGTCTAATATTAATTTAACTGTTTTTCTTCATGGGCAAGACTAGAATTTCAATGTTCTGTATGTATGGGTATCACTTAGTTTTTATTTTTAAAAAATCAATAAGCAAAAAACTCCATTTCACATGAATGAGATGATAGGGTGAGATGATATAGAAGCTAATAAATGCTACCTTAAAAATATACTCAAAATAAGACTGGCTGCAAAAGTTCAATAGCTACTATAAAAATCTAATAGGCTAACTAATTAATAGCTGATAAATTTATATGAAATCAAAATCCCTTCCTCAATTCTAGTTCTCACCTCCCATTCTACAAAATAAACAGGAATTACTAGGTCTAGTAGTCTATATTTCTATATAGCTCAAATGGCAAATAATAAAATTGATCTCTGTAATGAAAATCACTATATGAAGCTACAAAGTTTAGCACTTAAACTTAAGTGTGAAATTATTATGAAGCAAGGCTTGATGACCAAAATATTATTATTATTATTAATTATAATATGATCTTACTGGGGTTAGTTCAAATGCTTTACAGACTCTTTTTTTTCAGATTCTAGGGTTTTTTTTTGCTGTTTTTCTTATTTTTTATCTTTAAAAAACATTATTGAAGTGTAGTTGATTTACAATGTCACATCAGTTCCAGGTGTACAGCACAGTGATTCAGTAATACATATATATATATGAACATATATATATTCTTTTTTAGATTCTTTTCCTTTATAGGTTATTATAAAATAGTGAGTATAGTTCCCTGTGGTATACAGTAGGTCCCTGTTGGGTATCTATTTTATATATAGTAGTGTGTATGTGTTAATCCCAACCTCTTCATTTATCCCTCCCCCCTTTTCCCTTTGGTAACCATAAGTTTGTTTTCTATGTCTGTGGGTCTATTTCTGTTTTGTAAATAAGTTCATTTGTATCTTTTTTTTGACCCCACATATAAGTGATATAATGTGATATTTGTCTTTCTGTTACAGATTTATATTGTATGTACAAGTAGATGAGTTTTTTATAAAGGGGATTTTTAAAATGTAGAAAATTCCAGAAAAGAGCTATAATACTCTCTGCAAAGCTCACAAATAGGAGAAGGGGGAAAGTGTTTAGATCTACCAAAATATCAAGGGTAATTCCCTTTAAGAGCATTACAAGGAGATAAGATGCTTCATGGCAGAAATGAGTTTACCAATGTTGAAAGAAAAGACAAAAATGAATTCTTCATGACACTGATTTATCATAGAAATAGCAGAATCTTTAAGACTCCTAAACCATGCAGTAATAACAGAATGAAGCTAAGCTGCAGTTTCTCAAAGCAGTGCCTTGCCCTATATGATAAACTGTTTAAGAAACAGACTCTTAAAGATCCATCCAAATTTTACTACATGTTCTAAGGTAGAGAAAATGTGAAACATTCCATAATTTAATTCGAATATGTGAGTAATTTCTCAACTTAGGATCAAAACTACGACAACTAAGAAAAAAATTGAATGCCAAATGGAGTAAGTTCATTTGTAGCCTTGGTGTAATTTTTGCATAACTATTCTAGAGCATGCCTTCAAAGATCCAAACCAAATTACTAAATTTCAGCATTCAGTATTTTATAGATGTTTGTTAATCCAAGAAGTACATGTATTTTCACAATCATTATGTAAATATTAACAAATAATGAATATATGAGCTAGTATGTATAGATACTAACTTTAATCCCTTTGGAGTAAAAAGGAAAAATTAGTTGGAAGCCTGTGGTAAAGTTACAAATTGCAGTTTTCCCAGTAATAATCTGGTTAGGAGGCTGTAACACAAAGTGTAAGAACATAAGAGCCTCTAGAGAAAGATCAATTGGGTCTGAATCATGGCTCTCTCATGTACTAGCTGTATGACTCTTGGCAAGTGAAATAACCCTTGTGAGCCTCAATTTCCCCACATAAGAATTAGGATAAGTCTACCTCTACATTGTAGGGTAGCATAGTGAATAGGAAGCACATGAAAGTTGCTCAATAAATGGCAACTATTATCATTATTCTTTACTAAATTTTTCCCAAGGAATTTAATAGCCTCTCAAAGAGAAATTATAAATTTCAGGGGTTTTGTGATAATTGAAAGACATAATATACTCATTTATTATTTCATTTCACAAATATTTACTGACTGTCACAAAATATGCTTGGTGCTGAGAACACAATGGTGAACAAGACAGACACATAATTACATTAATTTTAGCTGTGAATAATCACAGTGTGATAAGTGCGTTGAAGACTAAAGACTAAGTAATATGACTTCATATAACTGGAGGCCCTAAGATAGGAAGGAAGGATGAGGGAAGGCAGTCCAGAGAAAACAGTGTAGGAATTAGCAAGGCAAAGATCAGAGAAAGATCATTCCAGGGAGAAGAAACAATACATGCAAAGGCCCTGGTAAAGTATCTGGAGAATTTTGGAACTGAAAAAATGCCAGAGTACCTAGAGAAAAGAAATTAAAAAAGAAAAGGAAACTGGTATAGGATAGGACTGGAGAGGGAGACAGAGAGTTTCTTCAGCAGATGCTATAAGCCATGGAAAAGATTTGGTCTTTATCCTAGTAACAATGGGAAACACTAATTTTCATTGTAAAACAATCACTTTGGCTAACGTATATGATGAATAATTTTGGGGGATGCAAGAATAGATATGGGCAGACCATTAGAAAATCGCCACAGAGGTCATGGAGATGTGGCCTCGACTAGTAACATGCTAATACATATAAAATTATATAAAATCAAATACTTAGGACAGAGAACTGAAAGGTTTTAATGGCTACAGTGAGTTCTAGGTTATAGACGTGAGCATCAGATGCCATTTACTGAATAGAGAAATCTAAAAGTAAAGCAGCTTTTTCAGGGGATGTCATGAATTCTGTTTAGAGGCTCCTGAATTTAAGATGATAAACAGATGTCAAGTAGACAGCTGGATGCGCAAGTCTAAAGTTCAGAGGACAGGCCCAGCTAGAGATATGTATTTGGGCTCTTCAGTAAATAAGTGGTAATTAAAGACACAGGCAATGAGACTAGGGAGAGAACGGAGAAGACAGATGTGAAGACCTAAGCCCAGCCCTAAGAAACAATGTTTAAAGGTCAGATTTAGGAAAGTTAGTATACAAAGAAGCTGAGAAGGAATTATGAGAGAGATTAAAACAAGAAAGCACGGTGTCAGAGAAGCTAAGGAAAAAGAAAAATTGTTTCAAGAAGGAGAAAGTGGTCACTTATGTTGAATGCTCATTCATTTAAAGTTCATTAAGATAAGGGTAAAAAAGTATATACCAGCTTTATAAATACTACTGTCATTGGTGATCTCAGCTCAAGCAATAAATGGGTAGTTCTTTTAGGTCAGGTGTGGCAAACTTTTTCTTCAAAGATCAGATAATAAATATTTTAGGCTTATGGGCCAACTACTACCTTTGCCATTGTTGCCCAAAAGCAACCACAGACAATACATAAAGGAATAGGTGTGGCTGTTTTCCAATAAAACTTTATTTACAAAACAGGCACTGGCTCTCAGACCATAGTTTGACAATTCTTATTATCAATCAAGCCTCATGTCAAACATTAACTACTTCAGCAAGGCCTTTCATGTTCTTCCAATCTAAAGTAGACTCTTCTTTCCATCTTTCTGTCATACCACCCTGCATTACTGTCTTCACAGTGCTTATCTAGTATCTTAAATTACCTTTCGGATTTGCTTAGTTATTAAATATTTCTCTCTGCTTCCTCTGGAATGTAAGTTTCATGAGACTAGAGATCAAGCCTGTACAGTTCACATTTTTAAATCTCTAGTATCTAAAGCAGAGATGTTGTTCCCAGTTCAATGAACTTTTTTTTTTTTTTCCTCCCAAAAGAATGAACTTGCTCTTCTAGCCATGATGCAGTAACAGGCACCCGGCTCACCCTTCTACCTTAAGCAGCAAGAGAACTAGATTAAATATAATAAGCAACAGTTTTGAGAAAATGGAAAACAGGCAGTACAGGACTTGGATTCCTATAAGAAGGAAACAAACAAGCGTTCTGGACTGTAGAAAAGGAGGGGGGATTCTAAGTATAGTACAACAGTCTCACTGAGTTGAGGAGGCAAATACAAGAGTTCAGAATCTGAAGTAACTTGAACCTTCAGGGCAGAGTTCCAGAAGAAGTTTCAGAATGTTCACAGACTTCATGTCAGAGACCACAACAGCCAGAAGGCAATGAAACACATTTTTAAATAGCAGAAGGAAAGAAAATGTCAAACCAGAATTCTATACCCAGTAAAAATATCTTTTAAAGGTAAAGGCAAAGAATTTTTCAGGCAAAAGAAAAGAAGCTGAGAGAATTAGTTTCCATCAGACCTGAACTACAAGAAATGTTAAAAAAAAAAAAAAAAAAAGTTTTTCACATGGAAAATAAAGAAGATACCATAAAGAAATCTAGAACTACAGAAAAAAAGTGTCAAATAGCACATATGTAGGTATATATAAAAACTTTCCCCTTCATTCTTCAATTTCTCTGAAAGACAACAACTGAAAAATAATAACAATGTATTGAGAGGTTTATAAATGTAGAAGTTAAAGAACAGAAGGGTTTAAATGTAAGTATATTGTTATAAAGTTCTTATATTATATATGAAGTGTTATAATATCATTTCAGGGTAGGTAAATTAGAAATGTATTTTATAAACCACAGAAAAACTGTTAAATAAAACAAAGAGGTATAGCTAACACACCAATAGTAAAGATAAAGTGGAATAATTTTAAAATACTCAATTAATCCGAAACTGTCAGGAAAGGGGGAAAAAGGGGACAAAAAAACAGATGGAACAAACAGCAAGATAACAGCAATATCGATAATTATATTAAAGAGAAATAGTCTAAACCAGGGTCAGTGATCTACAGATCACAGGCCAAATCCAGCTTGCCACCTATTTTTTTATGGCCTATGAGCTAGAAATGGCATTTACACTTATAAATGGTTGAAAAAAAATTTAATAATAGTATTTCATGACACATGACAATTTCTGGAATTCAAATTTCAATATCCATAAGTATAGCTTTATTGGAACACAACCATGTCAAATCATTTACATATTGTCTATGGCTGCTTTGTACTAAATAGCATAGTGGAGCAGTTGTGACACAAACTGCCTGTAAGGCCTAAAATATTTACTATCTGGCCCTTTACAGAAAAGGTTTACTGATATCTAGTCTAAACACATTAAGTATAATGCAGTGACTGTGAGATAGGATACTGCCTGTGAGAAAACCACTTTAAATATAAAGAAACAGATAGATTAAAAGAAAAAAAATACAGAAAAAATAAAATCCAGGACTTCTGCCAACATGGAGTAATGGGGATTATATTCACCCCCCTGCCTGAAATAATTAAAAATCCAGACAATTTAAATATATGGAACAATAATTTTCAAGACATTAGAGTCAGGAAGCAAAAAACAGGGATCCCTGGGATTGGCCCAGGGAGGTGGAAGCTTGGTGCAGCCCAGAAGACTCCCCAGGTTGAGGGAGAAAATGATAGTCCAAAAGGCCAGAGCAGCTAGAGTTTTGAGTTTGCAGGAAAGAGTACTGGAAAAGAGAGAGCTATAAAGAGAAAGAACTTCAGAGATGTGTAGAGGACTGAATCTTCAACTGAGTACTTATCAATCCATACATGCATTTGAGGAAACTATCTGATGTCAAAGAAAAAAAACCCACAACACTAAAAAGACTAGAGAGAATAGTACCTGGGGTTCACAGAGGGCCCCAAAATAGGTCCTATACCCAACAGCCACAGTTGAAAACCTTATAATTCATGGTACATTGAGTAGAATACTCAGAAAGGTTTTGTTTTAGCATTGAGGCAAAATTAGTCCTAGACAACATGCTTTTCTGGCTCTGCATAACAAAGCTTAAAAGCAAGATCTGAAAGAATCACACTGTTTCCAAGTACTTTAATTGCTTCCCAGACCAAATTCAACAGTATTTATAGAAATACAAAAATGTCTGCCATCCAATAAAAAAAATTATTAGGAATGCAAAGAAAAAAATTCTATAAATGCAGAATCAGTAGACAAAGACAAAAAAGAGTTACGATAACATATATAATATGTTCAAAAAGTTAAAGATGTTAAGCAGAGACATAAAAAATACACAGAAGTCCCAAACTGTACAGAGAAGAAAACTAAAATGTCTGAGCTGAAAAATACACTGTCTGTGATTAATAACAGATAAGACATTGTGGAAGAAAATATTAGTGAACTTGAAGACAGCAATAGAAATAATCCAAAATAAAATAGAGAAAAAAAGACATCAGTAAGCTGTTGGACAACTCTAAGTGGCCTAAAACATGTATAACTGGAGTCCTCAAAAGAGAGAAAAGGGAGGGACAGAAAAATATACCTGAAGAAATAAAAGTCTAAAGTTTTCCCAATTCTAAGAAACTAAAATTTCACAGATTTAAGAAGCTCAACAAATCCCAAACACAGAAACATGAAGAAAGCAACAGCAAGGCACATGATAATCAAATTGCTTAAAACCAGTGATAAAGATAAAATCTTAAAAGAAGGCAAGAAAAAGGACAAATTGCATACACAGGAAGAGAAAAGAATTACAGCAGATTATTCATTATAAACATGACAAGTGAGATGGCAGTGGCACAACTTCTTCAATGTATTAAAAAAAAAACTGTCAACCTAGAATGATATTTCCAGTGGAAATATCCTTCAAAACAGAAAACAAAATACATGCTTTTTCAGACATACAAAAGCTGAAAGAATCTTTTATCAGGATTTCTGTGCTACATAAAATTTTATGAGAAATCTTTCAGACAGAAAGAAAATGATGTCACATGGAAATCTGGATTTACACAAAGGAATCAAAAGCATTGGAAATGGTAACTACATGGATAAATATAAAAGACTTGTTTTCTTATTATTTAAATCTCTTGAAAAGATAATTGACTGCTCAAAGCAAAAATAGTATCAAGGTATTGTGGGGCTTATAATATAAGTAGAAGTAAAATGTATGACAACAATAGCATAAGGCCAAAAGGGGGAAAATGGAAGTACACTGTTGTGTGATATAACTTGAAAGGGAACTATGATGAACTAAAGATGCATTCTATTTGTTCTATACAACCGTGATCAATGACTACTAAACAGAAGTTATAGCTAATAAGTTAAAACAGGAGATAACATGGAATAATAAAAAGTAATCCAAAAGAAGGCCAAAAAAGTACAACAAAGAAAAAAGAAAAGGGGAACAAAACCAGTTGAAGCAAACAGGAAAAAAAGCAAGATAATGCATTAAATCCAACCATATCAATAACTACATTAAATGTAAATGGTCTAAACAGCTCAATTAAGTGGTAGAGATTACCATCTAGGATTAAAAAAAAAATTGAACCATATGCTGCCTACAAACTTATTTATATAAAAAATAAAGACATAGTAAGGTTAAAAGTAAAAGAATGGTATCAGTAATCAAAAGAAAATGAAAGTAGCCATATCAATATCAAACTAAGTAGATTTCAAAGCAAAGAATATTGCCATGAATGAAGGTCATTTTATAATGATAAAGGGGTCAATTCATCAAGAGGACATAACAATGTTGTGTTAATTTCTGTTTCTGTAGTACAGAAAAGTGATTCAGTTATACATATACATATATATACACATTCCTTTTAAACAACATTTTAAATCAACTATACTTCAACAACAACAACAACAAAAATAAATAGAAGAGTCAAAAAAAAAAAAAAGAGGACATAACAATCCTAGAAGTTTATGGACCTAATAACAGAGTTTCAAAATACATGAAGCCAGAACAGCTAGAACTGCAAGAGGAAATAAATATATGTCAGTGATTTCAACAGTTCTCTCTCAATAACCAATAAAACCAAGGAGCCAGAAAATCAGGAAGAATATAGAAAATCTCAATACTATTAAAATGTCAGTTCTCCTTGAATAGATCTATACATTTAATGCAATTCCAAAAAATAGTGTTATATTTTAGTGATGGATAAGCCGATTGTAAAATTTGTAAAGAGAGACAAAAACCAGAATAGCCAAGGCAATGTTTTAAAACAATATCAAATTTAGAGGACTTACACTATGTGATTTTAAGACAATAAAAGCTACAGTAATCAAAACACTATAATACTGGCATAGAATAGTCTTATAGATCACCATAGGACAGAATAGAGACTTCAGAAATAGATGTAAAGATATATAACCAATTAATTTTCTACTAAGGGCTCAAGATAATTCAATGGAAGAAAGGACAGTCTTTTCAGAAACTGGTGCTGAAACAACCTGATATCCATGTGGGAAAAAAAATGAACCTCTACTCTATCTCACACCACAGACAAAAATTAACTTGAAATGTATCATAGATACAAATGTACAAACTAAAAATATAATACTTCTAGAAGAAAACATAGGAGAGAAGAGTTGTGACCTTGCAAAGGTAAAGATTTCTTAGGACACAAAAAGTAAGAAACAAAAAAGAAAAAAAAAAAAGATAAACTGGACTTCATCAAAATTAAAAATATTTATTCAAAGAACATCATTAAGAAAGCAAATAGTAAATCGCAAACACAAATCACAGAGGGGGAGAAAATGCAATAAATATGTCTGACAAGGGACTGGAATACAGAATTTATAAACAACACTCTATAATAAGAAATAAATATCTCAATAAGAAATAGGCAAAAGAGGTGAAGAGACACTTCACAAAGTGAGATATATGAAAGGCCAACAAGTCCATGAAAAGATGCTCCATATCATTAGTCATTAGGAAAATACAAATTAGTACTATACTAAAATCCCACCATACACTATAATGGTTAAAATTTAAAAGGCTGACAATACCAGATTGACAATGTTGGCAAAGATGTGGAGTAACTGGAACATTCATAAGGTAAGTGAAGGCAGGCAAGAACACTGTAATGCAGAATTGGTGTCTGCAGTATAATCTTGTAAACTTTGCCGTTTCTGTCATTTTATCTATTTGTTCCATAGTTCACTGTTGGTCTAAAGTGCTCTTTTTGCAAATATTCTACTAAGAATTTTATTTCTTCAGCTGTGTAGTATTCTTGGCAATATTGTTTAAACAAATCTAACACTAAGGCAATAACCAGAAAAATACAAACTGCAGGACTTTTTACAAAACAGCTGGCTTGAAGTTCTCAAAAATGTCAATATCATGAAAAAAGAAAGGTGGCAAAAAGATTTTATATTAAAGAGAAAAAAGTAAATTCAACACATGATCATTGTTTCTAGCATTAGAAAAAAGCTATACAGGACATTATTGAGACAAGTGGAAAAACTTAAATATGGACCATATATTAAATGTTCTTATATCATTATTATATTTGAGTGTGATAACGGTATTTTCATGTATGAGAACATCCCTCTTCTCAGGAGATACATGAAAAGTATTCTTAAGGGTTCACTGTCCTGATGTGTGTAACATATTCAAATGGTTCAGAAAAAAGTTTATATGTAATGTGTACATAAATGTGTCATACAGACATAGAACGAGAGATAAAACAAATGTGGCAAAATGTATGGTATAAAGGCATTTGTTATAATATTCTTTAAACTTTTCTGTAGATTTGAAATTTTGTTAAATGTGTAATTAAAAAATAATTTCCCATAATTATCATGAAAAACTTTTTAAAAATTCAATTCCTTTTTTTAAAATTAAAAAAAAATTTTTTAACGTTTTTATCGGAGTATAATTGCTTTACAATGGGGTGTTAGTTTCTGCTTTATAACGAAGTGAATCAGTTATACATATACATACATCTCCATATCTCCTCCCTCTTGCGTCTCCCTCCCCCCCTCCCTATCCCACCCTTCCAGCTGGCCACAAAGCACCGAGCTGATCTCCCTGTGCTATGCGATTGCTTCCCACTAGCTATCTATTCAATTCCTTTTTGATGAATAATATAAAAAGAAACAGAAGTAGTTGCCTATTAGAACAGTACTAAGGGAGACAACAGAAGCCAAAAACTATACTAAGTAACTATCCTCATATAACACCCTGGTCATTTCTGATTACCAACTGGGTAATAACATCAATAGTTATTCACATTCCTATGTAATGGCAAATTAAATAAACAAACATACGAAATATATTATCTACTATTAATTGAATTAACCTTAAATTGATTAAACTCTTTTTAGGTACAGTAACTGGTATAAAGTTAGAAATTACTGGGGGCTTTTGTGTCCATATTCATGAGGCATGTTGGTCTGCAATCTTCTTTTTCTGAAATTTCCTTGCTGGATTTTGATATTAAGGCTATATGAGACTCATAAAAGAAATGGGGAATTTATTCTCCTCCTCTCTTTCCTGAAAGTTTGTGTTAGAGTGGTTTTATTTCCTTCCCCAGTGTTTCATGGAGGTCACCATCTGTGCCTGGAATTTCCTCTGTGAATAGATTTTTAATTATAAATTTTATTCACTTTAGTAGATATTAAGCTATTTAGATTTCACATTTCTTCTTTTGTTAGTTTTGGTAAGTTCTGTTTTTAAAAGAATTTGTCATTGTCTCTCAGCTGTCAAATTTATTGGCATAAACTTACTTGTAAGGTTCCATAATTATCCTTTTAATGTGTGTAGGATCTATAATGATGCCCGTTTTCATTCCTGATATTGGTACTTCGTGTGTGTGTCGGGGGGGGGGGGGTTCTCTTTTTTTGTTCCTTAATCTGTCTTGCAGAATTTAATATATTTTATTAGCCTTTTCAAATAACCATCTTGTCATGTCATTGGTGCTCCCCATTGATTGCCTGTTTTATATTTCATTGATTTCTACTCATATTTTAATGATTTCCTTTTCTCTACTTACTTTGGGTATAATTTGCTAATCTAAGGTAAACTACAATAATTACCTCTGACAACAAAGGTCTTGAGTAAAAAAAATTTTTTAGAAAGAATTTCCCTAACTCTCGCCACACTGAGGTGGGCTGTGTAGCATATAATCAAAATTTTATCACTAGAAGATAATTTGGAGATCACCTACTTTAATATTTATCCTTTTGGGAGATTCATAAACTGCTTTAATAATCTGATGAACACTACAAATCTTTTCAGAGAAGTATACAAAATGAAAATATTAGCATATTATTTCAAGGATCTTCAGACTCATTTCTCTTTGTCCAGTTTAATTGTTTCATTTCACATGGGCTAAATTTGAGATTTAGACTATAACTTACCCAAATAAACCAATGTTAATAGGTATGATTTAGGGAACGCCAATTCTGTGTGAATCTCTACACTTATTATCTCTAACCCTCAAAACAACCCTGCAGAGCGCTTTATAGTGTTTTATTTAGGAAAACTGGTATCTAAAGAAGTTAGGTAAATTGCCTAAGGCCACAGACCTACTAAATGATAAAGACAGGCATTAAAACCAAGTTAACCAGATTTTAAAACTACAATATTTTTCACCACAAAATGTGGCATTAATGGTAGAGACAAAACTAGACAGCAAGTCTCTTGACTCTGTCCTCCTCGTCATATGGTTTAGATATGTATGTCTAAGCCAAGATGCTGACATGAGAATTTAGTAGGGCCAAATAAATTAAGTAATGTCATACTGCAACATACAAATTACACAAATTGTAAAGGTACATTGTAGGATACTGTCAAGCATCTATATGCAACAGTTGTCAAAACACCCTTCTAAATGTTGTAACAGTAAAGAAAAGTGGTACTTATTGTTGGAAATACAAGTTAAGATAGATTTCAATAGTAAACATAAATATTCAGATTTAAAAGCAATTTTGCAATGATAAGCCCCAAAAAGACCTTCTGAGTTAAAAAGCTTGATTACATAGCCACTTCAGTTTTACTGTGAATAGAATATACATATATTTTATTTTATATGGATAAAAGACTTCAATTTAAAAAAATAACAAATGTTGGCAAGGATATGGAGAAACTGAAACCCTTGTCCACTGATGCTGGGAATGTAAAACGGAAGAATCAGTCTACGGCCATACCACCCTGAACGTGCCCGATCTTGTCTAAAATGGTAGAGCCACTGTGGAAAACAGTATGGCAGTTCCTCGAAAAATTAAAAATAGAATTACCATATGATCCAGCCATTGCACTTCTGAGTATACACTCAAAAGAATTCAAAGCAGGGTCTAGAAGAGATATTAGTATACCCATGGTCATAGCAGCATTATTCACAATAGCTAAAATGTGGAAGCAATCCAAGTGTCCATCGACAGATGAATGGATAAGCAAAATGTGGTTCACACTCACAATGGAATATTATTCAGTTTTAAAAAGGAAGGAAATTCTGACACACGCTACAACATCGATGAACCTTGAGGACATTAACTAAGTGAAATAAGCCAGTCACAGAAAAACAAACGTATGACTCCACTTATATGAAGTACTTAGAATAGTCAAAATCACATGGACAGAAAGTGGAACAGATGTTGCCAGGGCTAGGGGTAGGGGAGAATGAAGAGTTACTGTTTAATGGGTATAGAATTTCAGTTTTGCAAGCTGAAAAAAGTTCTGGAGACAGACTGCGGTGATGTTTGCACAACAATATGAATGTATCTAATACCACTGTACACTTAAAATGGTTAAGATAGTAAATTTTATGTTATGTATATTTTATCACAATAAAAAAACTTGGGAAAAAGATGATGTCAGTAACATTAATATGTATTAGGTTATAGCAACTGTATTAAAATTCATCTACCTCAAGTCACATATTTCAATCCCCTTTAAGAATTCCCATCATATTTTTCTAAGCACATGAGAAACCAAACTGAATATACAGTTTTCATTTTTTATGTTTGAAAAAGATGGTATCAATTCTGAATCATTTAAATATTAGTTTACAAATATTGCTTATAGCTTAATAGCATTGTGTAGATGCAGCTTCAAAGATATTGGCTCTGGACAGTAATTATATACTCAGCCTAATGTTTCAGTTAATGGATGCGCATTTCAGTGATAATTGCAATGCTTGAACGTAATGTGCCTTTATCAGCAGTATAAAATAAAGCCAGCTTACCCAACTGACAAAACAGGCTATTTTTATAATTACTTAATTTTATTGAAGAATATTATCAAATGGCAAAAAGTTAAACCTACAATAAATACTAGCATTTTATTTACAATTATAGAAATATCTTTAAAAACTTAATGATGGTGAACATTGACATAAGCTGAAGTTGTGAAAATGTATTAATGTAATGATCCAAGAAAATAATTAGATAAAATCATTACATTCGAAAAATAAAAGCCTAGATGCTAGTTTTCTCTCTAATACTTGCTAGCTATGAGACCTTGGGCAAGTCATTTACTCTCACAGGGCCTCACTATTAAAATAGGGTTAAACAAAATTTAACTGCCTCAAGGTAGCAGATGATTTATCAAGAGCCTTTCCAGTTCTAAACTTTACAATGCCATTACAGTATATAAATATTAAATAAAAACCTGAAAGTATTCTAATATGTTATATTCTATCTAGGTTCATGAACATTTCTATATCTAAAAAAATACTCACAAATGATAATTTTTTTTTAAAAAACTTGGAATTTCCAATCCAAAATAAAAAAATATTTTATACAAATTAAAAACCACAGCTCCAAGACCTGTGCCCCACTGACATTTTTTTTTCATTGAACACTGTAATAGATGATTTAATTTCCCATCAGCAAAAGCATCTGGATAGACATCCAAGACACAAGTAAAAGCACAATAAAACAGACCAGTCAGGAGGTCCATTTTTAATTAGTAGTAGTTAAAATGCCTCAAGGACCTCAAGAAGACTATTAAACTGCTGAACGAGAAGGGCTTAAAACTAAATAAATATTGCTATCAAAGACCTATACTACTTTTAGTACTGATGCTATTTTTATGTGAATATACACTTTTCACATTATATGAACACACACATTTAAATACCATGACAACGTAAAGTCTAATCGTAATCATTTTGGTAATTTTACATGGATATGCCTAAGAATGAAATAGTTTTTTAAAAAGCCAAAAGCCCAAGGTTCATAAATGGGCTCCACCCCAAAATGGCCTGAGTGTTCCTAATTATTTGAAATGGCAGTTCCTCCAACCTGACAATTATGTTCAAAATGCTATATTCAAAAATGTATGCACACAGCAATAAAATTCTCCAAAGTCAATGAAGAACTAAGAAATGATAAACAGCATAAGATTTAATACAGCAAATTTATGTGCATTTGGCAGACTTCATAGCATACTGCAAATAAGAAAGTAATGTGAAAACCCTCAACTTTCATCTGTACTAATCAAGTTAATTGTAAAGACATAAAAAGTATATCCAGAGTAAGGACTAGGAGGTAGAACTTCTGAACGAGAGTTGTTTAAAGTGTAGTTCATGGATCACCTACATCAAAATTAGTAGGAGTACTTATTAAAATAGAGATTTCTGGATCCTGCCCCAAATCTACTGTATCAGAATCTTTGAGAGGTAGAGGAATCTGCATTTAACAAACTCACACAACAGGATTCTTATGTACACCACAATTTGAGGAACTACCTTTCCAGAAACATCATATTGAGGATTTTTGGACTTAAATCAAATTGTTCTTTTTTTTCTTTTGCCTAGCAACTAACTTTTCCATTTTTTAGAAGCTACTGAATAAATAGGAACACAGAGAAATCTTATTCTCTTTAGTAAAGCTAGCAAAAGATAAAGTATCCCTTTCCAATCAGAAGAGCAGTAATAATGACAATGTAACTTGAGATACATCTTTTATTTTTTCTCTTTTTTTCTTTTTGGCCGCACCTCGTGGCATGCGGAAGGAACTTCCCTGATCAGGGATCAAACCCATACCCCTGCAGTGGAAGCACAGAGCCTTAACCACTGCCCAACCAGGGAAGCCTAGATACATATTTTTAGTTCCACAATCAGACAGTATGTCCTAGGTGGAAATTAGAATCCTAAACATGATGCATCTACATATAGAGCAAGTAATTTGGGGGTTGACCAACCTAGGTCTGAATTCTGGCTTCACCACTTTCTATTTGTGAAAACCTCTGGCATGTTATTGGGTTAGCCAAAAAGTTTGTTCGGTTTTAAGTAAAAATAAAAGACATTTTTCATTTTCACGAAGAACTTTATTGAACAACGTAGTCACTAACTGAACGAACTTTTTGGCCAACCCAATATAATTATGACATCAAAATCCTCCAGAAAAGAAACTTTTCTTCATATTCACTTAGTATAGTGGTTGAAAGCTGTTTAGCAGAGCATGAATGAAATAAATTCCTGATTTCAAATGACCAAACTAACCAATCTCATGAAGATCACTTTTGCTTTATCTGAAGTTCAGGTATTATTACAACCACTCTATGAATTCACGTTTCCATAAACGATTTTCCCACTCCTCTTTTCTTTCACTGTCATCATGTCTACTAGTAGTGCCCTTATCTTTTCACTCATTGTCTTGCTTTTTAGGAGAAAATAACTTCAACTATCATCTTAATTTAGTAAGAATGAGAAAGAGGGTCCTTCAAGCACCCTATCTTTCAGACTTTTAGATTCCCAGCCCTTCTGACATAGAAAGATTATCTTTATCCATAAGCTTTTTAAAATTACTTGAGGGGCTGTGGAGGGTAATTAAAAGTATACAGAGGCTTCCCTGGTGGTGCAGTGGTTGAGAATCCACCTGCCAATGCAGGGGACACGGGTTCGAGCCCTGGTCTGGGAAGATTCCACATGCCATGGAGCAACTAAGCCCGTGCGCCACAGCTACTGAGTCTGAGCTCTAGAGCCTGCGAGCCACAACTACTGAGCCCGTGTGCCACAACTACTGAAGCCTGCGTGCCTAGAGCCTGTGCTCCGCAACAAGAGAAGCCACCGCAATGAGAAGCCTGTGCACCACAATGAAAAGTAGCCCCCGCTAGTCTCAACTAGAGAAAGCCTGCATGCAGCAAAAACCCAATGCAGCCATAAATAAATAAATAAATTTATTTTTTAAAAAAAGAAAGTATACAGACCCAGAGACAAGCATTATTAATTAGCATTTTAATATATTTTCTTCTACTCTTTTTGGATGAATTTTTAAAATATTTATGTATTTATAATTTGTTGTCCTATAAAAAGTGTAACATTTTATCAAAAGCATATCATGTCAATAAAATTTTTCAGAAAAGAAAAAAGTATGGAATGATACAGTGGTTATGCCTAGAAAGAGGGAGTACAGGGGTCTACAAAAACTTTTAACTTTCAGTCTAAACAAATTCCATTGTCTGATCAATATTTTATCAAATGCTGTGTCATAACTTATTTAATCAATCTTCTACTCTTTTAAACATTACTGGGATAAATACCTTGGTACACAAAGTTTTGCCTGCATTTCAGATTATTTCCTCAGGCTACACTTCTGTACATAAAACACTGGGTCAACAGATGTGAACATTTTTAAGGACCTTGATATCATAATTATATTTTATTTGGTTTCTCTGAAGCAAAACATGAAGGAAAAGTAGGTTGCAAAATAAGCTGGAGAACAACAGGTAACAGCATTATTACTCTGAAAGTCAAATTTCACAAACATACCTTCACTTTAATACCTCGAGAATCTATTCTAATTGACAACTCGTATTGATAATAAAAATGCTAAATGCAAACATGTTTATGTAACTTGGTCATAAACTTCAAGGTCTTAAAGAAAAGGTATGCATATAACAAATTTCAGAAACATTTCACCTGTAATACATAAAATCCCCAAAGAAGATCATCAAAATCTTTGTTTATGACAATATACAGTTTATATATATTTATTCCAAATAATGTCTGACTTCCTGAAATTGGCTGATTTAACTATGAATATTTATTGGAAAGCAGACATACCAGAACTAATTCTTATTTCACTGAGAATTCTTAGTGTCTTTATAGGACATGTCTAGGTATCAGCTATAAAGGCTGTGCTATTACTCCAAATATTATCCGTATTTTCCCAAAATTTTCCATGTAGAAATTTTTAGATGTTTTCTGACATAAGGAGGCCTAGGTTTAACTTTAAATTATAGTCTGTCCCTTGGAGGTGAATCCAACAGGGTTGTGGTCAAAAAGTAAATAAATTTAATGAATCACTAATTTATTATAGAGAACTTAATATAGCTTACCGATAATCTGCTAGGCTTTGAATGACTCCACAGCTACCTTAAGAAACAGATTTCTATAACTCCTTAATGAAATGACTACTAGAGAGTATTTAAGGGGAAAGCAATAAATAAACCAATAACATTCTTCCCAAACATACATGACTTTAAGATGTAAGTGGACAGGAAGTGAGGTTTATGTGCCTTTCTTGTCACAGAATCTGGTCTATTTTTAATCATCTTTCTGCCAATATAGAAAGATAACACTTACCAATCTGGAAATTTTCATGTCTGGAAATCCTAAATCTATTAACATATGACCTAGTAATGATAACCTACCTCATACCTATAAATCAAAATGCCCGGGAGTATGAGAATCTGTATTTTTAACAAGTATCCTGAATTCTCTTAAAATCAGAGACACATGAGAGGCACTATATTAGAATTATCTCCCATTCCTCTTTCCTTGCCATCCCATATAACAGAATCATTTCCAATTTTCTACTCAAAACACTTTCCTTTCTACATCCAAACCGGATTAGAAAAACAAGTGAACATGACTAGAAAGAGTTTTGGGTTCCAAACTCAGTCTATAGCTGTGTGACCTTAGGTAAGTCATCAATTCCTATAGAATGGGGTCGAGGAGATGCTTCTTTATCTATAAAAGTGGTTGGTCTAGAAAGCATTTCCCACAATGTATTCTGTAAAACCTAAATAGGCAGTCCCCATAGAAAAGGTTTCTATGGTTAAGTAATTCTGATAAATGCTAAGGATCATTTAAGGCAAGGCCTTCTTAGAACCTTTAATATGCTAACATGTATTATAAATTTCTAAGAGAGAAATATATAGTACATGGGCTTTTCCAAATTTCTATGGCAAAAAATCCTTTTAAGTGCTATTAACTTGTTAAATTCTTTTATCAAGACCCTTGTGATCTGTAGAAAACATCTTAGAAAGTGCTCATTTAAATTATATCTGTAGTCTCTTCCAGACTCTAACATTTTGTAACTCTAAAAACACTGTGTACCGTTCAAATTGGAGCAGAAAAGTGAGAGTCACATTGCTGTTGTAGTTGCCACCATCATCATTATCATAGCAGTTAATATTTACTGGGCACTATGTATCAGGCACTGTGCCAACTATTTTATACGCACTCTCATTTAATCTCAAAACTTTCCTAAGAGGTAGGTACTATTATTATCATTTTCCAGATGAAGAAAGAATGGCTTAGAGAGATTATATATTCATCAAAAATTACAAGGTTATTAAGAGACAGGACTGTGAATTAAATCCAAACTATCTGATTCTAGAAGCAGAAAAGAGTGTGACTTCTGACCTAATCTGGCTAGTGTCTGAAGGACTTTTCTTAAAACGTATTAATTTTAAAAAGTTAATGAGCCCATAGATCACCAGCAATATAATATACATAAAATGCCAAGAGGGAAGAGTCACAACATTTGAGAACTATGTTCAAGGCATTAGTTCAGATTGTAGTTTTCTTTAAAAAAAAAAAATCAATATATTAAGAGAAATTTTATTTAAAAATAATTTTATCTTCAAAAATATATTTAAAAAAAATGTTCATTTTAGCATTAATTATAATATTAAAAGAAATGTTGAAAATAGGGATAAGATTAGGAATACTCACGGTTTATTACATATGTACCTTGTATAACAATGTATAAGTATATATTTTAGTTCTTGGGAGAGGAGAACGTAGATCCTATTGACTTATACATTCCCCTAGATTATTTTAGCACAACGTTTAACAGACAATGGACTAGCGATCATTTTCCCCTTACCCTTCTTTAGAGCTTAGGTTAAAATAAAAGCAAGAAAAGACCACATATTCAGGTTAAAAGAGGCAGGGGTGGGGATGAGTTGCAAACAAACCTAGGTCCTTATGATGATTAAAAATAGAAATTAAGAGAGCATCTGTCTTCAAGCAAATAATTCAGTGGTTCTCAAACTAGTGAACATCAGAATCACCTAAAGAGCTTGTTACAACGAAGATTGCTTGGGCCCACGCTCAGAGCTTCAGATTCATTAGGTCAGGTACAGTAGGGCCCAAGAATTTGCATTTCTAACATGTTTTCAGGTGGACTATTGCTCCTGATTTGGGGTCTCAGTTTGAGACCACTGCTGTAATTCTCTATTTCTAACCTTTAAAATCCTTTCCTCTTCTGATGAACATAAAAATCTCACCTCCTTTGTTCCATTCTGACATTTTCTCTCACTCCCCTAACCCTCCATGAAAACAAACCCATTCATTTTCCTTCTCATCACAATCACACTTGAATTGTTCTTTTTGGTTAGTTTGAGAGCAGGTAAGCAGGTGAAAGGTAGTACTGTCATTTTTCATGTAATATGGAGATATACAGAACGCTTCATAGTTTACAACTTACTTTCATATATATTAATTTAGTTAGCACTCATAATTCTAAAATGTAGGCTGACAGTGCTTATGTTTTAAGGCAGTACTAGAATCCATATCTTGATAAATTGTAAAATGCTCCTCCGGCTCTCTTCTCTTCTGGTGATCCATTCTTTTATGCCTATTTGAATTGTTTATTCGATTTTTCTGACAAAAGATACAATATAATTGATATTGGCATAACATATTGATATAATTCATTACCAAAAAGACCAATGAATACTATTATTCTTATTTTACTAACAGGGGAAACAAAGCTGGAGAAGCTTAGTGTCACAGACCTAGTTAATGGTCAGTGTATTGAATGACTATGACCCAAAAAGGATAGTGGAGGAAAAGCAAAAGAGGGAGGGAGAAACACAAATCCAACACAAGTATCAAAAGCAAAAGAGGATAGAAAAATAGAGATTTTGAACAAATTATAGATTTGATTTAGGCCAGAAGTCACACTTTTGTCTCCTTCTAGAGGGATTTCAGAATCAGACTGTGTGGTTTTAATTCCCAGTTCTGCCTGGTGTTAGGAAAAAAACATGAACTTAGATTATCTGTCAATATTACAATGACTGTAACTATGTGCCCCAAAGCCAAACTATTTCCAAATTCTCCACACACAAAAAAATCAATCTGTGATACGTCAGTCATATTCTGAAAAAGGTCAGAAATTATATTATATATTCTAAAGATTTGATTACATTAAATTCTTTCATGGAGAATTTCCCCATTACATGAATTTATAGAGATAATTTTTTAAAATTTAGCCCTATCTTCTTATCAATAACAAATTTTTTTCTTTCAAGTATCTGCATTGTATTAAATTCTATGCTAAATACTTCTCACATATCTTACTTCATCTTCACAATTCTCTGTAAAAGGTATCTCTCCTGCTGATAGATGAGGAAACTGATACGTAGAAAAGTTAATGGATTTTCCAAGGGTAGTTAAGAGATAGCAGGAGGAGCACAGATCAGGTCTGAGGCCTATTTGACTAAAAGCCCAAGCTGCTTCCCACTCCAGCACTGCATCTTTATTCTAAATAGATAAATCCTTTCTCAACTGGATTGTTTGATAGCTACCTTATTTTGGGGAAGAAAAAAAAAAAATCACAAAAGTCAAGTGTCTAAAATACATAGCTCTATTTCTCTAACACTGCCTACCAGAAAAAAATAAGGTGACTACCTTGATAATTTCTAATTCGGACGCTTTTTAAAAATTCAAAATAAATAATCATCTTTATCTTATTATAACACATGACAGAGGATATATGCAGTTCTCATTATGATGCTTTCTTAAACTCTAACTGCTAAACTTAAATGAGAGGCATTCGGTACAATCTGAAAAATATTCAGTTCAATTAAAAGTAATTGATGCATAGTGAAATAATTTTTCCCAAAGCTGCTGTAAAATCTTCAAAAAAATAAAGCTACTTAATAATTTTCATCTCCTACAGGCTAGAGAGAAGCATTATTGCATATTAAAAATTGGAGTGTAGTTTTCCCAGAGGTAAAAGAAAGTTATTAAAACAACCTATTTATTGTTGATATAACTATCCATTTGTGCCACACAAAAAGTAACAAATTTCAGTACATTAAAAGAAAAGCTAATTAAGGTATAATTAGTATTTTCTGTATTTTGATAATTAGGGGTTAGTTGGTTATTCCTTTTCAAATTTCTACTTGATGCACCCCGACAATGCCTTTAATGAGCAACTAACACTATTGAATCCCTCATGGCAGAGGAGTTTAGTGACCACTACTACATTACTTTCATTTATCACTGCCTCTTTACCTATAAATTAATCTAGCCCTGTAGCTATGTTGATCTACTTTATATCAATTTCTTCATCCATATCAGCTGAATATGTATGGCATTAACCTCATTTGCTAGTTGAGAAAAGCAGAATTAAAATGAGATCTAATTTCTCGTGCACAGCACAATTTCAAAACTGCCTGCTAATTTCCACCACCTGTCAGTGTGAAGAGCCTTTACTTTCTTGTAATTAAATAAAACAGTATATTTTTTTAGCAGCTCTAAAAAAATGTTAATCTTTCAAAAGTGTTCAGTGATCATTAATCATGAGGACAGTAAAGGAGCCTTATTCAGAATGCTCATTTATCCTTTGTTTAAGCTAAAAAAATTTTTTTGGCCTTTCCACAGAGAGAAAAAAATAAATGTACCAGATGGAATATAAACATTAGCTATTATAATCCATGCTACTGACATTTCTATTTATCTGGTTTACAGCCACATGGTGGTAAGAGGCTTAACATTACATAACTTGGAGATAGCTAGTTTGATAGAACTAAGCGGGAATATAATAAGCACACAACATTCTCTAAAATCAGTAGGAATCTAATAAATGCACACTGCATCCATCTATATATAGTAGAAACTAAATTTATATTATTTAGAATACAGTATAAATGGATAAGTTTTGACAACACATTTAAACAAATTCATCCAATAAACCGCCTACTATGTTCTGCATTAAATTGTTGCCTAAAAGTATCATTTGAACAAAGACAGTGTCATTCAGACTTAGACAAACATAGTTAAGCATGTTTAATTGGACTTTACTAGATTTTCCAAATATATATAACATAACCAGTAGGAAACATTCAAAACTATCAAAAAAAAAAAACAAAAAGAAAACACTGCTTGTCATTTAAATATTAAGAGACAGTAATTTTTAATTACATTTCTTCTGTCTTTTCTAATACTTATTTTTTGTTTGTTTTACATCATTGTAATCACACTATTAAGTTAATAAATAGCCTGCAATTCTGGATTGTCATTCATATATATATTTCAATAAGCTTACCTTGTTAATTTTTCTTCCTAGTTATCAGATAAGAACATGAATTAGCAACGAACAATATATATTTGAGGAAGAAAAATACAAACACACACACGAATATATTATTAAAATGTTTAACTACTTAATATCAGGCTCGCTCTCAGGCTAAACATACCTATTCTCCAAATACTAACATGCCTTGGAAATAATACGATTACTTTCTTACACTACCAAAAAAGAATAACATATCAGTAAATAAATGATTAAGTAATTAATATAGAGAACTTTTAAAGAATTATTAAATAAACGATTAAAGAATGATCCACGATATTCCTCATTCAGATTTGCAGAAAACATTTGATGCGACAGAATCACCATCTTAAAGCCTAAAACTCTTTTGGAAATATTTTAACCATATTTATTTACAAACTTGTAGCTAAGATAACTTTTCTTATCATTCCAGTTGATCATCCAGTCATTATAATATATAATAGGTGTTAAGCATTCCTTGAAGCTAAAAGAAACAAAGATGTGGGATGGATTATTTACAAATATTACGTAGCTTCAGGGTTTCTGCAGCAGAAGTAGGATGGATCCTCTCTCATCCGGATTCCCTTCAAGCAAGCCACTTAAAGCAATTATCAACAGAAGAAAAGAAAATACTTTCTGGAATGAAGTAGGAGATTCTCACTGATAACTACTTTGACACTAAATAATAAAGAACATAACCAATTTTAGCAACACCATCACAGGTGAACACATTTCTAGTGTAAATTCAGTAGATTTGCATGCCTCACCTTTTGATTTGTAGGGAAAGATCATCTTGTGTATGATTTCCACAAGACCCAATGCCTATTCAGAAAAACTACAGACCAATGTGGGGAGAAAAGAAATTTTTTAGTTGTAAAATTTAAAAACTAAAACCTCTTTAAACTGAGTGTTTTTTAGTGCTGAAAACGCTTCAAAGATACATCTTAGTCACAGCCACATACTATTTCATTTATTATTTTTATCACAACAATTTCTTAGAATCATTAGGAAAACTTCAAACATCAAAAGATGTCCAGATAAATGTATCTGAGGCAAAAAAATCAGCACCAAAAGAAAGTATTATCTTCTGCCTTTTAAAAAATTAATGAAGAGAACAATCCAAAATATGTCATTCATAATCGAAATGCACATGTAGTTTTACTTTGTGCATTTTGTCCACAAATGTCAAATTCTATAAATGCTTCAGAATTTATATCATTTAAAATAAATGGAAAAATAAGAAAATATAGATTTAAAATACTCTGTGTATAAGCATATATTTTATCAAGTTTTTACAAATAATCATTATCTTTGTATTCCAGGATTTGGCATAGTGCTAAGCACAAGGAAGACAGTAAGTGTTTAAGGAATACATGTATAAAGAATTACATGATTACATATGCCAAATAATGGTATATTTGATTTGGTATGATAAATAATACATAGGAGTCAGTTTAAAAATAATAAACTAAGCCCATTATTTTTCCAATTTAAATCCTGTATTTCTCCAAATTACATCATAATTTCAATTATTAACAGCTGCTAAGATTTTAACTTCAGATTTTTCTGCTGCAAACCTCCTTGTCTAGTACTTAATGCTCTTGAATCAACACTTAAATGCACTTAGGGAGTGGAGTGCCAAGCATAACTTGGCAAATCCATTTATAAAGCAAAAACATAAAAAAAAAAAAAATTAAGCCTTAGGCTGCTTTGCTCAACTTTCTATTAAGCAGAGACATAGAATGTGTTTTTTCAATAGTTAATAAATATTATCAAGTAAGATGAATTACATGGGAATGGGGGTAGAGAAATCATGTTTTTTAAAAAAGGGTCTGTCTGAATTCTGATGTATTATATAGGTATTAGATGTATTATATGACAATTGAAAGAAAAAATCCTTGAGCAATAAAACAATCCAGCACTATAAGCATTAACTAGGACTATAAGCACTAACCATTCTCCAAGAAGGAAAACGTAGT
Source organism: Balaenoptera physalus (assembly GCF_965194825.1). NCBI lineage: Eukaryota > Metazoa > Chordata > Mammalia > Artiodactyla > Balaenopteridae > Balaenoptera > Balaenoptera physalus. The sequence goes on from NC_138890.1 coordinate 27,596,778, forward strand.
TAGCTCTGAAAACACGCTATCACAGAGACAAATTATGATACATTTACACAGGAAATGTGAAAGCAACTCAAAATGAAAGTTCGAAACTTTTAAAAAAGTTTTAAAATACTTAACAGAAAAAAAAATCCCCAAGTCAATGATCATTATTCTCTAAAAATCCCAAAGTCAATGATCATTATTCTCTCTACTCAAACTTCAAAAAAAACAATCGACTTTTGAAGGTACTTTCTTCCCCCTACAACCTGCATGATATACTTGTTACACTAGAATATTTTTTTAATGTTAAATGTTTACTGTTTAAATGTTTTAAAGCTGCTACCTATTTTTCACCAAAGTGAAAATCCTATGCACAAAACAGTTTTCATGTGATTTCTTAAATACTTTCTCCTAAAACTGTTATTAAATACATATACAAAAATTGTTTTGCCAAAAGTTGAAATATATCCAAGTTACCTGGAAAAGCAGCAAGTACGTTATTTCAACATTGGATTGCAATTATAGTTACAGCAGTCTACTTCAGTTACCGTTACGATTATGTTTTTCTTGTATTTACGTGCTTCCCTACTCGATTTACCAGTAACTGTTACTAACATTCTACACAGGAGGATCTAACAGTTGTAGAGAGAGAATGCCATCTGCTGCTTCATGTGGTACTCAACAGGAGAAAAGCTGGATAACAGGTAAAGTAATTACAAAACACAATTTAGAAATCCATATACAAAGATGATACTTGAAAGTTGAAATATTTCCATTTCTATTTTGGATAACTTGAAAATACATCAACAGTCACTTACTGTCTTAGTACAAATTCCAAGTATTCCACAGAATTACAAGGATACAATGTGCTTATATATCACACTAGTTCATGATGATTATAAATAAGGCTTTTACTCAGGTATGGAGAGCCAGAGAAGCAAAAGAAAAGGATCACTTTGCCTGACCTTAATAAAGTTATTTCCCATTTATGAATTACTACAATATCCTATTTATGAGCATATGGCTTGTACATAAAGGGACCATATAACTTATTATCCAAACAGGGACACTTCTGAGAACAAAAGATGGAGCAATTAACTATCAATTATGCTAGCACAACAAGTGTGAACTGGGACAATCCTAGGCAAATCTGAATGCATGGTCACCTATTTATAAATTACTATGTTGCCTTTATTCCCTTTGGCTTCATAACAATGCCCTGAGAACCTTCCTGAAAAGCAATTTGCAAATTTTTAGAAAATAGCTAATTCAGGAGGATGAAGGCAAAAAAAGGGGAGATGGAAGTAGAAATAAGATGAGAGTGCATTCCCAGACCATATAATGCCTCAATCTAAGTAACTACCTCAAACAGAGTGATTTTTTTACTTACTTCACTTTGTTATACTATTTGAAATTCTTTGGCACTAATAAATATCTTCTTTAGAAAAGGCAAATCCTTCCTAGGATAATTCATTCATCCATTAATTGGGAGTCTTCCCTTTTGACACCTAGCAGATGCCAAGTGTTTAGAAAAAAAGCAAATTTGTGAGGTGTGTGTTTGTGTGTTGCTGTGCGTAGTGTGGTGATGGAGAAAAGAGAGTTACAGATCATTTCAAAGAATGAAATCCCTCTGGTGGTGACTGACTGTATAGGATGTCAAAACTGGGAGTGAAGAAAAGGAGAGAAAAACTCTAAGACTAACTTGTCTATTTGAAAATTTAAATCCTAAAAGGGAAAGGGAACTTGCTTCCTCCTCAACTTCTGGTGTGCTAGTTTAGGAAGCCAAAATTCAGGAAACTTCTATTAATACTATGACTTATCAGTGTCATTGATTAAATAGTTCTTTGTAGATCTATTTTTAAAGGAAAGTACATTCCAAGATCTAAACGACCACAATTTAACTAACTTTTGCAATTCAACTTACTGGTGAGATTTCTGTAACCAACAAAAGCAAAACTGATGTTTATGGGTAGGGTTGGCTTGAATAAATAAAGGGAATTAAAAACAAAGTTCAAAATTTCCACCTACTGATAAATATTCAGAAGCCAAGATCTCTCTGTGTGTGTATGTGTCTATAAAAAAGGTTCTTCCATATCCCATTTTAAAATTTACAATTCAATTTTAACTGGATTAAAAATTACAATGGGGGATTCAGATCAAGATGGTGGAGCAGGAGGACATGGGACTTACGAACACATCAAAAATACATCTACATTCGAGAAATTCTCACTGAAAACTAAAATAACGGGAGAGTTGCTGACTCTTGTACAACCAAGGCTGTAAGAAAGATCCACACGGGATCCAGTAGGAAGGAAAGAGAAACGATCAGCTCAGGACCTGGGTCCCTGGGAGGGGACAAAGAATAGGAGGGGGATCCTCTCTAGGGAGTGAGAGGTTCAAGTCACATACTGGATGCTCCAGCCCTGCAGTCTGACACCACCAATACAAGTTCCCTTAGCTGGTTAGAAAACCAGTGGGAATAACAGGAAGGTTGTAAGAAACCTAGATTCTGCTGGTGAAGGGCCTGCACACACTTGGTTACTCTTGAAATAAAGTGGAGAAAGCAGAGTGAAACTGCCCTAGACTCCTACAAATTTCCTGTGATCGTCCCAACGCAAGGCCCAACCTCAGTTAAGCGCCCACGTTGGCCCTGCTTGCTTTGCGACATGGCTCCACACTAGGGCTAGGGCTGCAGTGGCTACGGGGAGTGCTCAGTTGTGAGGGACAAAGGTGGCTTGAACCCTGAACAAAACCCGAATGGGACATGGGCAGGCATTACTGGCATTTACGGAAGCAGCTTGACATAAGCGGTCTAGGACTCTGACTACAGCTGGGACTGCCACAGTCCTGTGCCCAGATCCACACCAAGCGCCTGCTCCAGCCCCTGCTGCTCCAGCACTGCTCCCCTCTAGGGCAAGGGTGCCAGTGCTGGGAGGAGGGAGAGCACACACACAGAGGGAACAGAGCCAGCTCAGACCTGATCCTCAGGGCTTCTATTTCAGCAACTTGAAACCTGCCCCTGCCCCCAGTAGGGTGGTGACAGCCACTGAGCAGAGGAGAAAAAAAACCCTAAAAGACCCCATCACCATCAATACTAAACCTCCCATAAAAGAAATGTAAAGGGTCTTCTCTAAAGTGCAAAGAAAAGGATATAACAAGAATTAAGTATCTATAGGATAGGAAAAAAAAAAAACTCACTAGTAAAGGCAAATATACAGTAAAGGCTGGAGATCAACAACTTAAATAAGCTAGTACAAAGATCAAAGGACAAAATATTGTAAAATCAACTATAACTACAATAAACATTAAAGGGATAAACATGAAGCTGTAAAATACAACATCACAAGCACAAAATGTGGGAGAGGAGAGTAAAGAAATATAGATCTTTTAGAATGAGTTTGAACTTAAATGAATACCAGTTTAAAACAAGTAGATATAGTTATAGGCCAACACATATGAACCCCACGATGACCACGAGTCAAAAACCTCCAATAGATAAACAAAAACTAGAGAGAAAGGGATACAGGCATACCACTAAAACAAACAAACAAACAAACAAAAGATCATCAAACCAGAAAAGAACAGAAAAAAAGAAAAGAGAACTACAAAAACAACCAGAAAACAAGTAACAAACTGGCAATAAGTACATACCTATCAATAATCACTTTATGTGTCAAAGAACTAAATGCTCCAATCAAAAGACACAGGGTAGCTGACTACATAAAAAAATAAGACCCATCTCTATGCTGCTTATAAAAGACTCACTTCAGAGCTACAGACACACACAGACTGAGCATGAGGGGATGGAAAAAAGATATTTCATGCAAATAAAAGCAAGAAAGCCAGGGTAGCAATACTCACAGCAGACAAAATACACTTTAAAACAAAGACTATACCAAAAGACAAAGAAGGGCATTATAAAATGATAAAGAGATCAATATAAGAAGCAGATATAACACTCGTTAACATATATGCAACTAAGACAGGAGCACCTAAATATATAAAGTGAATATTAATAGACATACAAGGAGAAGGTGACAATAACACAATAATTGTAGGAAATTTTAATGCCCCATTACATCCATGGACAATCATCCAGACAGAAATCAGTACGGCAACAGTGGTCTTAAATGACACATTAGATCAGTCGGACTTAATTAGCAGATATCTACAGGACATTCCATCCCCAAACAGCAGAAAATACGTTCTTTTCAAGTGCGCATGGGATGTTCTCCAGGATAGATCACATGCTGGCCACAAAACAAGTCTCTACAAATTTAAGGAAACAGAAATTACATCAAGCACTTTTTCCAACCAAAACAGTATGAAACTAGAAACCAATTATGGGAAGAAAATTGGGAAAAACAAACACATGGAGACTAAACAACATGCTACTAAAAAACCAATGGGTCAATAAAGAAATGAAAGAGGAAATCAGAAAATACAACAAGACAAATGAAAGTGGAAACACAACTTTCCAAAATCTATAAGATACCAACAAAAGCAGTTCTAATAGGGAAGTTCATAGCAATACAGGGCTTCCTCAAGAAACAAGAAAAATCTCAAATAAACAACTTAACCTACCACCTACAGGAATTAGAAAATGAAGAACAAACAAAGCCCAAAGTCAGCAGAAGAAAGAAAATAATAAAAATCAGAGAGGAAAAAAATAAAATAGAGACAAAAATAACAATAGAAAAAAAAATCAATGAAACAAAGGGCTGGTTTTTGAAAAGATAAACAAAATTGATAAGCCTTTAGCCAGGCTCCTCAAGAAAAAACGAGGACACAAATAAACAAAATAAGAAATGAAAGAGGAGAAATAAACAATACCACAGAGATACAAAACTTTTAAGAGAATTCTATAGTTATATGTCAACAAACTGGACAACCTAGAAGAAATGGACAAATTTCTAGAAACATACAACCTTCCATGACTGAATCAGAAACAGATAATCTGAACAGATTAATCCCTAGAAGTGAAATTGAATTTGTAATCAAAAAAATCCCAGCAAACAAAAGTCCAAGACCGAATGGCTTCACAGGGAAATTCTACCAAAGAGCTAATACTGATCCTTCATAAACTACTCCAAACGACTGAACTGGACAGAACACTCCCAAATTCATTCTATAAAGCCACGATTACTCTAATACCAAAACCAGTCAAAGACACTACAAAAAAATTTTTTTACAGGCCAATATCTCTGATGAATACAGATGTAAAAATCCTCAACAAAATTTTAGCAAACTGAATCCAACAATATATAAAAAGGATCATACACCATGATCAAGTGGGATTTATTCCAGGGACTTAAGGATGGACTGATATTCACAAATCAATCAATAACACATTAAATTGTTAAACAGAATCATAATGTATACTTTGTGTCTAATTTTTCATTCATCATGCCTAAATTGATTATCATCAATTTACCCACATTTTTGCATGTATCATAATATTTTTCTTTTCTTTTACTGCCATGTGGTACACATTAATTTATCTATCCATTAGACTGTTAGTGAACACAGGTTTCCAGTTTGGGGACATTATAAATGAAGCTACTATGAACATTCCTATATAAGTCACTTGGATATATAAACTTATTTCTTCTGGGTAAATACCTAAGAGTGAAACTGATGAACTATAGGGTAAGCTCTGTTCAGCTTTAGTAGACTCATCAAATAGTTTTCCAAAATGGATACATCAATTTACACTGCCATCAGCAACATACCATAGTTTCATATATTCCACATCATCGTCAAGGCTTGGGTTTATCAGTCTTCATTTTTAGCCATTTTGGCAGGTGTGAAATGATACTTCTTTCATATTTCTCTGATGATTAACAATGTTGAGCATTTTTTTATGTGATTACTGGCCATTTAGATATCTTCTTTAGTTGTGCTTGTTTAAATCTTTTCCCCATTTTAAAAGTGAGCTTTAGTCCTTTTTTGGTAGTAGTTGAGACATTCATACAATCACACATTTAAAGTGTACAATTAATTGGTTTTTAGTATATTAACAGATATTTGCAACCATCACCACTATCAATTTTTGAATATTTTCAACACCACAAAAAGAAACCTCTACTAGACAATAATCTACATTCTGTTTCTATAGATATGTCTATTCTGGAAATTTCCTGTAAGTAGAATCACACAATATTTGTTCTCCTGTGACTGGCTTCTTTCACTTAGCGTAATGTTTTCAAGGATGATCCATGGTGTAGCATGTATCAATATTTCACTCCTTTTTATGACTGAATAATATTCCATTTAGGGATATACCACATTTTATTTATCCTCTCTTCAGTTGATGGGTATTTGGATTTTTTTTGACTTAATGACTACTAGGAATGCTTCTATGAATAGTGTGTAAAGTTTTTATGTGGATGTGTGCTTTCATTTCTCTTGGGTATATACAGAGGACTGGAATTACTGGATCATATGGCAACTCTATGTTCAACTTTTTGAAGAACTTCCAGTCTGTTTTCCAAACTAGTTGCACCATTTTACATTCCAACAGTGTATGAAGGTCGAACTTCTCCACATCTTTACCAATATGTTATTATCTGTCTTTATGATTATATCCATCCTAGGGGTGAGTGAAGTGGTATGTCATTATAGTATTGAAATGAATTTTCCTGAATTATAGTGATTTAATTTCTGATGAATTATAATTTCTATTACATTAATTTCTATTCTTACTTTATTATATCCTTCCTTCTGCTTACTTTAGGTTTAGCTTCTTCTTTTTCCAGTGTGTTAAGGTAGAAGGTTAGGCTATTAAAGATGTTTCTTCTTTTTTAATGTAGGTGTTTATAGCTATAAAGTTAGCCCTAAGTACTGCTTTAAATGAATCTTATAAGTTAGGGTATATTGTGTCTTCATTTTCTTTCACCTAGAAGTATTTCCCAATTTCCCTATTTCTTCTTTGACTCATTTGTTATTTAGAAGTGTTGTTTAATTTCCACATATATGTGTTTCCCAAATTTCTTTTTTACTGAATTCTATTCATTCCATTGTGGTTGGAGAACATACTTTGTATTATTTCAATCCTCTTAAATTTACTGAGTTTTGTTCTATGGTAAAGCACATAGTCCATCCTGGACAATATTCTGTGTGTACATGGGAAGAAAGTATATTCTGTTGTTGTTGGGTGGAGTGTTCTATAGTTGTCTGTGGTCCAGTTAGTTTATAGTGCTGTTCAAGTCTACTACTTCCTTATAGATCTTCTGTCTAGTTGTTCCATTCATTATTGAAGCTAGGGCATTAAATTCTTCAACTAATGTTGTTATTTCTGTCAGTTTCTGCTTCATGTAAAAAACAGAAACTTCAGTTTTTGCCTCTGTTCTTAGATAGTAATATGTTTGTAACTGTTATATCTTCCTCGTGGGTTGATTATTTTATCATTATAAAATGTCCCTCTTCATCCTTAGTGACATTTTTTGTTTTAAAGTCTATTTTGTTCGATATTAGTATAGTCACTCCAGCTTTTTTATGGTTGCTGTCTGTATATCTTTTGCCATCCCTTTACTTTCAATCTACTTGTATCTTTGAATTTAAAAAGTGTGTTCTGTAAATAGCATGTCGGACATTGATTTTTTTTTTTAATCTGACAATCTCTGCCTATTGGTTAGATTATATAATCCATTCTAAATGTAATGCTATTATTGATATTGTTAGATTTATGTCAGCCATTTTACTTTTTAAAAAATGTCTACTGTCTTTTTTGTTCCTCTAGCTTTCCTGTACTGCTTTCTTTTGCATTAAGCGAATATTTTCTAATGTAACATTTTAAAAACTTTAATGACTCTTTTCACTATACATTTTTTTGGTAACTTTCTGGGTGGTTGCCTTTGGGCTCAATATATACATCTTAATAGAATCTACCTCAGATTTATACTAACTTAGTTCCAATGAGATAAAGAAATGTTGCTCCTACATAGCTCTATTCTTTTTGCTCCCCTTTTGTAATATTGTTATTGTATGTTATAACATATTACAACTACATATTACAAACCCAACAATAAATTATGGTAATTATTTCTTTACATAATTTTGTCTCTTAAAGAACTCGAGAGAAAAAAAAAGCAAGAAAATGTTTAAAGTGTTTGCTAGATAAACATTCTTATTTACCATTTCTAGTTCTCTTTATTGATTCTTATATTTGAGTTACCATCTTGTGTCATTCCCACAACTTTGCTTCCACCCACCTTCTTTTTTCTTGTTTCCCCACCCACCTTCTGTGTGCTGCTATCGACATCTCTATATGTTATATGCTATCGATACAGTGTATACGTATATAAAATATGTAACTGTTATATACAATTGCTTTTCAATCAGTTAAGAGAAGAAGTACTCTACTTTTTAATTGCTTAATTAGCTTCATTAGTGCTCTTGGCTTTTTCCGTGGATCTGTACGAATTTGTCTGAGATCACTTGCTTTCAGCCTGCAGTACCTCATTTAGCATTTCTTATAAGGCAGCTCTGATAGCAATGCATTCTCTCAGTTTTTGTTTATCTGGAAATGTCTTTAATTCTCCTTTCATTTCTAAAGATAGTTTTGCTGGATATGGAATTCTTGGTTACCAGTTTCTTTCAGCATTTTGAATATGACATCCAAATGTCTTCTGGCCTTCACTGTTTCTAAAAAGAAGTCAGCTATTAATCTTATTGGAGTTCCCTTGTATGTGAGGAGTAGTTTTTCTCTCGTTGTTTTCAAATTTTTCTCTGTCTGTCTTTCAGCATTTTTACTATGGTGTGATTTTAGTGTGGACCTTTTTTGTTACACTTCTTTGATGGGTAATGTTTTTCAACAAATGTGGTAATTTTTAAGCCATTATTGCTTTAAATATATTTTTCTGCTCCTTTCTTGCTGTCCTCTTTGTTACTCCTCCTACCAGGTACTCCATATGTTTGTTGGTGTACGTAACGGTGATCTACAGTTCTCTCAGGCTCTGTTCATTTTCCTTCATTCTTTTTTGTCTGTTTTTTGAATACTACAATCTCTAGCCATCTGTCATGGGCTACATGTTTGTGTTCCCCCCAGATTCATATGTTAAATCTTTAACTCCCAAAGGAATGGTATTAGTAAGTGGGGTTTGGGGGAAATAACAAAGGTTAGGTGAGGTCATGAGGGTGGGGCCCTCATGATGAGATTAATGCCCTTATAAAAAGAGGAGCAGACAAAGAACCACTCTCTCATTTTTGGCATGGAGCAAGGAAGGACATGTGAGTACACTATCAGGAAGAGGGCCCTCACCAAGAACCTAACCACACTGGCACCCTAATCTCGGCTACCAGCCCCCAAAACTGTGAGAAATAATATTTTGTTGTTTAAGCCACCCAGTCAATGGTATTTATTATAGTAGCCCAAACTAAGACATAGTCAATCTTCAAGTTTGCTAATTCTTTCTTCTGCGAGTTTAAATATATTGTTGAGCCCCTCTAGTACACTTTTCATACCAATTATTGTACTTTTCAACTACAGAATTTCTATTTGTTTCTTTTTAAAAAAATTTCCATTTCTTTACCGATATTCTCTATTTCATGAAACACTGTTACCACTTACTTTACTTAAGTGACCTTAATGATACTGAGTCTCCAATTCATAAACATAGTACATATATGTCCATTTATTTGGGCCTCATTTAATTTTTTTCAACAATGTTTTAGAGTTTACACTGTACAGGTCTTGTACATCTTTCATTAGGTTTATTCCTATTTTATGAAGGGCTTTTGGGGTATTAAAGTAGGTGGTATTTTTAAAATTAAGTTTTCCAATTGTTTGTATACCTGAAATATTTTTTTTTAAATTTTATTGAAGTACAGTTGATTTACAATGTTGTATCCAAAATATTCTTAAATATGTCATCCATACACATGTGAACATCTTTAAAGTATGTTCTTAGAACTTCTGTTCCCTGATCCAAGAGTATATGCATTTTTAACTTTCTTAAATATTGCTAAACTGTTTTCCAAAGCAATTTTACCAATTTGGATTCCACCAGCAGTGTAGAGTGTTTGCTATTTTACTTCCTGACAAATACTTAACACTTGTCAGACTTTGTAACTGTTTCCAGCTAACAGGTATAATATGGTAACTCACTGTAGCTTTAATTTGCATTCCCGAGTCTGCAAAAGGATGAACATTTCTTCATATTTATCGGCAATTGTGATTTCCTCTTCTGTGAATTGTTTATTCACATCTTTTGCCCATTTTTCTACTGAGTTGTTTTTCTCTTGTTGATTCATAGAAATTGTTTATAGAACTGAATATTGACTCTCTTTAAGTTACATGTATTACAAATATCTTACAACCTGTCTACAGGTTGTCTTTTTACTTTATTTATTGTATCTTTTTTATCCACAGGAGTTTTTACTTTTAAAATGGGTAGAATTTATCAACCTTTGTATCTACACTTTGGGCTTTTTATGTCTTAAAAAAGTCCTTCCCTATCCCTAAATCATAATCTTCTACTTTTCACACTAAGAGTCCTCTAACTTAGTTGGATTTGATATTTATATGCTGTGAATAATACAATTTTTACATAGATATAACAAAATATCCCAGCAGCATTTATTTAAAAGTTTGTCTTTTCCTTATTTATATACTGTTTCAATATAAACGTGGATAAATTTTCTATTTTTTTTCTTTATTTGCTATCTTCCCTCTTTAATTAATAAACTTACTGGGGAGATGGACCATCCTATTTGCCCTTGTATCCCTGGCCTTAATATATAGTAGTTACTTATTAATATTCATTGGATAACTGAAATATGCAAGCAGGAAATAAATACACAGCAGCACATATACATCATGTCATAGAATAGAATGCAGTATCAAAAGAAAAAGTTGCAAAGGTAGGTGAAGTTTGACCATAAGAAGAAATTTATTTTGTAAATAATGGGAAATCAATAATAATTTTAAGCAGAGAAATGGCACAGGAAGAAATGTGTTCCCTGAAGACTGGCAAAATTTAAAGACTGACAAAAGCAAGTATTATGACAATATACAGCAACACACACCTACTCTGCTGGGGGAAGAAGAATAAACTGTTACAACACTTAGGAGGGCAACCTGATAATATCTTGTAAAGCTGAAGATACGAACATTCCACAACCCAGCAATTCCACTCCTAGTATTTACCTTCAAGAAACTCATACATATGCATGAGGAAATAGGTATTAGTATACATACTGCAGTATTTTTTGTAAATGTTAAAACTGGAAACACCTAATCTATATTTTAAAAAAAAGAATATATAATGGCACAGTAATATATTGTAATACCATTAAATAATTAAAATACTTAAAACTATACGTATCAGGGCTTCCCTAGTGGCGCAGTGGTTAAGAATCTGCCTGCCAACGCAGGGCACACGGGTTCGAGCCCTGGTCCAGGAATATGCCACATGCAACAGAGCAACTAAGCCCGTGCGCCACAACTACTGAGCCTGTGCTCTAGAGCCTGCGAGCCACAATTACTGAGCCCATGCGCTGCAACTACTGAAGCTCGTGCGCCTAGAGCCTGTGCTCTGCAACAAGAGAAGCCACTGCAATGAGAAGTCCATGCACCGCAACGAAGAGTAGCCCCCACTCACCGCAACTAGAGAAAGCCTGTGTGCAGCAACGAAGACCCAATGTAGGCAAAAATAACTAAATAAAATAAATAAATTAAAAAAAAAAGGAATGACACCTGTTCTTTAAAACAAACAAACAAACAAAAACTACATGTATCATCATGGATAAATCTCAAAAACAATGTTGATCAAAAAAGGCAAGTTTCTGCCTAATAATTTTCTATAAAGTTAATAATACTATGTTTTGTTAATAAATATATAGAAATGTGGGAAAGAACGATATCGTACATGAAAATCACACTAAATTTAGGGTAGTAGTTACTTTTGGGCAAGAAGTGAGGCAAATAGAATCAGAGCAATATGTTTTCAATATTTAATTTTAAAATATACAGATCTGGGGCTTCCCTGGTGGCGCAGTGGTTGAGAGTCTGCCTGCCAATGCAGGGGACACGGGTTCGAGTCCTGGTCTGGGAGGATCCCACATGCCGCGGAGCAACTAGGCCCGTGAGCCACAACTACTGAGCCTGCGTGTCTGGAGCCTGTGCTCCGCAACAAGAGAGCCCGCACACCGCGATGAAGAGTGGCCCCCACTTGCCGCAACTGGAGAAAGCCCTCGCATAGAAACGAAGACCCAACACAGCCAAAAATAAATAAATAAATAATTTAAAAAAAAAAAAAAAAAAAAAAAAAAAAAAAAATAAAATAAAATATACAGATCTGAAGTAAATATGGCAAAGCATTCAGATTTGACAAAGCTGGAAGATGGATGTGTGACTATTCATTACACTATTCTCTCTGGTTTTCTACCGAAGAAAAGATTACTCTGGTGGCAGTATGGAAAATGGGCTGGAAGAAGGCAAAAAGGAAACAAAAGTACAACCAGAAGACTTCTGAAATCTAGTGAGAAATGTAAGCAGTAACAAGAATAAAAAGGAAGGGCCCTGAGAAAAGAGTGGAACTGAGAGATATTTAGGAAATAAAATCAGCAAGAATAGGTGACAGATTAGACATAAGAAATAAGAACAAAGTGGAAATTTTGGGTTCAAAGTCATTCTTCCTCAAAATAGAAAAGTAGGTAGAAGGCATTTTAGAAGACAATGTTTCTTTTTAGAACCTGTTGAGCTTGAAAGGCCCATTCAATATCCCAGTCAAAGATCCAACAGGAGGCAATACAGCAAAGTGGTTAGCAGCAAAGGCTCTATCAGGTGTCCTGGGTTCAAATCCAGGTTCAACCACTTAATCACATTAATTAACTATTCCAAGCCTCAGTTTCCATATCTGTAAAAAGTGGTGGGGATGTTAATAAAGATAACTATTTCCATGGAGTTTTTGTGAGATGAAATTAGATGCCTGTCAAGTGCTGAGCAAAGTCTTTGGCACAGACTAATTGCTCAATTAATGTCTATAGCCACTATTTATGATTTCTCTTTCTCACTTATAGGACATACTTCTATACAATCACTTAAATGATTCCCACCTTGGTTCCTGGAGCATTTATTTCTATAAATTATATTATTTTGCATATGAAGGCTTTTATAGAATTTTTAAGATGCTTATTAATTGTATACCTTACTTAAAATTGTCAAACAGGGCTTCCCTAGTGGCGCAGTGGTTAAGAATCCGCCTGCCAATGCAGGGGACACGGGTTCGAGCCCTGGTCCGGGAAGATCCCACATGCCACGGAGCAACTAAGCCCGTGCGCCACAACTACTGAGCCTGGGCTCTAGAGCCCATGAGCCACAACTACTGAAGCCCGCGTGCCTAGAGCCCGTGCCTAGAGGAGCCACCATAATGAGAAGGCTGCATAGCACAACAAAGAGTAGCCCCCACTCACCGCAACTAGAGAAGGCCCGTGTGCAGCAACAGAGACCCAATGCAGCCAAAAATAAATAAATAAAATAAATAAATTAAAAATAAATAAATTAATATATCTTTAAAAAAACCTGTCAAACAATTTCACTAAAGTCAGCATCATTTTCCAACTCAAGAACATATCCTTTGTTACCTGAAAGTATTATACATGATATCTAGACCCAATTCCTATGAAATTCTACTAAATATATACATTCAACCATTATCTAGTAGAAAGCATACAAGCAATATGCCAAGCATGTGGAGGTGATAATAAAGAAGACAGAACAGTCCTAACCCAAATTATAGTCTCTGTATGTTTTGCTCAGAAATAATTACAATGCAGTATAATAATCCTAAAATAGGGGACAGAAAAAAGGAACTCTCCCAGAATTTAAGTTAAGAAGAGCATCCTAAAGGATGGGGTATCTGATGTGAAAGGAAAGTAGGAGAAAAGGAACTCTCCCAGAATTTAAGTTAAGAAGAGCATCCTAAAGGATGGGGTATCTGATGTGAAAGAAAAGTAGAAGTTAGCTAAGTAAGGTAGGGAAGTGGAAGCTGAATTTAAAAAAATAGTGTCCCAGGCAAAGGAAACATTTTTTTTTCAAAGGTCCAGAATTGAAAGAGAATGTAGACTGTTAAAGGAGCTGAAAAAAATTTAGTACACATAAAGTATGCAATACAAGTATGGAGTAGTGAAGCATGAAACTGATGACATACATAGAAAACAGACTGGGAAGAACTTTAAGTCATACTCTATATGATCCAATTAAATGACATAATGCTTAGGAGACCTTAGGAAAGTTCCTGGTACAAAATAAGTACACACTGAACATTATTCGCTTACTTTAACCTAATGCTCTCCCTTTTTTTGCCATAATCCGGAATGCTCTCACCAAAAAATATTTTCCATCTAGTCCTCCTTAGTTGGTTTACAGAAAAACAGTATGTAGAGAACTTATAAATGTCTTAGACAGTCTGTTCTTTCATTTGTAAAATGGGAACAATAATACCAAACTTGCAGGCTTGTTATAAGACCTAGAGAGAATGTGAAGAGTTCCTAGAAGAGTGCCAGGGCACACAATAAGGACCCCCAAAACAGTTCCTACTAAGGCAGATCAGCAGACAAGCCAAAAAAAAAGAAAAGAAAAGTGGAAAGCTTTGGCTTCACTTCAAGGTTATGCAGTAGGAATGCCTCAGAAATAAAATCATGTTATTCTCTTTGAAAATAGGATAAGATGCACCAAAAATGTTAGAGCAAAATTAAAATAGAAGAATCAACACCAGTCTGATGATGTGTTTATTTTTTCCTAATATGTAAGCAATTTAAAAAAAGAAAAACTTATCTTTTATAATTCACTTTTTTCACAATTACCTTATATTAAAAGTTATATACATACAAGAATCTTCAGAAAAAAAACTTCTCAAACCCACTGCCCTAAAACAATTGATTTCATTTTACATAATTATTTCCAAGTGCTTTAACCACAATAATTTTAAGGCTTTTCCACTCCATATTACACTGTTCTGATTTAGGACCCAGACCAAATGGGTATTAGATAAGCAATGTTTCAAGAGTATTCACTTTTGCAAAAGCAAAATAAACTCTCTGGGTACATTTAAAACAAGACAGTTTATCATAATTCAATGTGTATCCTGTATAAATTTTATACCATGTAATTTTTGTCTGATTCTAATTTGTCTTACTGTCAACCTAAAACAGTTATATCTAGCTACTCCTTTTTCTCCCTAGTGGTCTCATTCAATGTCCGCTTAATTCTAAGAAAATTTTTTTGATATTAATCCTGAATGAAAAAAAATCCTAAATGGCAATAAAATATCACAGTGTATTTCACAAAGAAAGCATCAAACTATATCACCTTCTTAAAAAGCAGAGAAAATTTTACCTGAAGTAAACTAAAGGATGATCTTAACAAAATCAAATACTTTTCATACTACTATACAACTACTATTAACAGAAAACCATAAATGAACTGAAGGTTAAGCTAAATTTCCCAGGGAAAAAAAAGCTCAGTTCAATATAAAAAGCTTATTCTAGAACTTAATCTCTTAACATTACTAATACAAACTATAAATCCAAAGGAGACAAGAATATCCTTAGGACTTCCAACAGAGAAGGTTTTGGAAAGAGTTATTACTCTAGGAAGAAAAGAAAAAAAAAAAAACCTCATAGATCTTACTCAGTGTCCAAGTACTACTAAATATCTGGTTAGGGTTCACATAAATGCCCTCAATAATACCTTAATGCCTTAAGATCAATTCACCTGAACTTGCTAATGCTAAACTTTCAATTACCATAGTAGAAGTGTTCCCTTCACTAAGTTAACTGCGGCCTCTCAAAGGCATGTCTTACTCTTCTTGTCCTCATCATTTACCATGTAAAAATGCCAAGGAATGAGTGGAAAATACACTGGAAACCACATGAATAAGTATCAAAAAAACCCACAAAACCCTCAGAACTACTAAAAGAGTAAATCGTATGTTTTAAACCTTGACTAACCACATAAAAAACATTCACTAACTCTGCCAATCAATCTTCAAAGACAACGGTAAATCTAGGCATAAAACATGCAATCTCACATTGCTTTCAATACCAATTAATCAATTGACTTCAACTGATCAACTAAATTTCTTATGTAGAAACTGCCCAAATATATCATTCAGCTTAAAGCTGTTATATGTGAACACCTTTCTTCATCTTGAATAACATTAATTTTAATCTCTAGTAAAAACCTACCTTTGAGGTTCGCTGAAGTTGATCACCAACATATGTTTTACGAAACTGATCCAAGAACCACAGAATTGCAAGTTCTATTTTCTCATTAGAACACTGAGGCAATCCGGTATCCATTAAAGATATAAGCTGAAAAACTCTTTTCATGAAGGAAAAAAGAAGCTTCAGTAAAAATTCTTAGAGAAATACCATTAAAACATTTATCATCAATTTTACATAATATAAAAAGTGGAAAAATACAAATGCTCATAAAGAAAATATTTTAAAAAATCATCTGAAATCCTACCACGAAGAGATACTACAATTTGGTCTAACTCCTTCTAGCTCTTTTTCCTAACACATGCACTTCATATACATGCATACAAACCTACATGGACATGCATTTATTATTTTACTAAACATTTATATATAGATATATGACATATACATATATAATATATATAGATATAGTAAATATCTACAATTATAACTATTTTATAAACACAGGTATTAACTTATATATTTATGTATATAGAATATTTTAGTAAAAGAAGAATGATATTGAATGTGTAGTTTTGTATTTTACTTTTTCATTACAACATATTTTCATATGGGGTCATAAGGTTCAAAATACAAAAAAAAGAGGTACACCCATCAAGCTGTATCACTTTCTTAATGAGTAATAAAAATTTTACCTGAAATAAATTACAAGATGATCTTAACAAAATCAAATATTTTTAATACAAGTATGCAACTATTATTATCAAAAAATCATAAATGAACTAAAGGTTAAATTAAATTTCCTAGAGAAAAAGCTTAAGAGAATAAAAAGCTTAGTCTAGAATTTCCCCCCACCCCCAAATCCTTCTGTTATCTATCTATTTTCATTAAAATTTTCCAGTGAATGGTTGCCAACTGCCTGGTGCTAACAAAATTACCATATCATAATAAAATTTTTAAGAAACAGAAGTAGAAGTTCTGGAGGAAACAGCACCTATTCCTCTTTTTTCTCATTGTGCAAAGGCGGCTATGCCTAGCCCTAACCCACCCACACACACACGCTGTTAAGTTTGTGTCATTCCAGAGACTTTTAAATGTATGTATGACTATACATTCTCCTCCCAACTCTTTTACACATATGGAGCATACTACACTGTTATATTGTTAAACCTAGCTGTTTTCATTTAATAATATACCTTATAGATCTTTTCATGTCAGATATAAAGAGCTTCCTTATTCTCTTTTTACAGCTGCTGAACATCATTATATGAACATACCACGTTATTTTCATACTTTCCCCCACTGATGGACACTAAGGTTGTTTATAATTTTTTGCTGTTACAAAAATGCTGCAATTAACAATCTTGTACACATCACTGCACACATGTTCAGTTATAATATACACCAATATAAATCAAATTACTAAAGAATATGAATTTACAATGTTGATAGCTATTACAAAATTGCCTTCCAATGAAATTGAAACAATTTATACTCCCATCATCAGTAAATGAGAGTGTCTATATACATATAGATAATTCAGGGTGATACTAAACTTTACAATTTACTGGAATCTGAAAAATGGTATCTCAGTGAAGTTTTAATTTGTATTTCTCTCATGAATGTAAAGTCAAAATTTTCCATATTTTTAAGTCATACATATGTCCTTTTGTGTGCCCTTTTTGCTCATATCCTTTTTTGATTTTTCTGTTGGGTTATTTTTTTATTGCTAATTTCTACGAATTCTTTATATATTACAAAACTGAGCCCTTTGCCTGTGATTGAGATGTAAATATTTTTCTCCACTTTTTCATTTGTCTCTTGACTTTGATTATGGTGTTTTTTTAATATCATGCATGTTTTTCTTCTTTTTCTTTTGCAGAAAACCTTACCAATTTTTCTCTTATGGATTTTATATAATAACAAGGTCTTACCCAAATTTGAGGTGTTTTTGTTCCATCTTTTTACATTCACCTGTATGATACACTGAAATTAATCTTGAACCTATCTGGTGAGATATGGATCAACATTTTTTCGCAGATGGCTACCCAGCTGCTTCAACACCATTTCTTTCTTGTATAGTCTGTCTTTTGCCCACTATTTTGAATTACCCTTTATCACATACATTAGGTCCATTTATACAGTCATATTACTTCCTGGACCTTTTATTTTATTCCATTGAACTGTCTCACTAAACATATCTTGCCCAATTATTTTTTTCATATTATTAAATAACTTTCCAAAACATTGTATAAAATTAAGGCTACACCAAATTTTAATAATCCCATTTTGAATACAAACTTACATTTCAGTGAAATATAATTACTGTCCTATTCCCTACCAGCAAAGAGTTCTAGGAACAAAATGTCTACGTTACAGCGAATGAACTTCTTTAAAAAACTTGGTATTTATTGCCAAAGTGTTATGAGATAATATTTTGGTAACCATTTTTATAGTTATTAATTCCTAAATTAAGCTACTTATTTAAAAGTACCTTCACTTACTAAATATCTTTAATGCTATTAAAATTCATGAAGGAAAGCTTATAAAGATCAAATTTAAGAATCAGTCAACCAGGTTTGTTTGTTTTTCCTAAAAAGATGTGTTTATTCTCTGATTTTGAAAGGAGGGACAAAGCTCACTTTTAAAGTCTGTGTATTTGTGAACGCACAGACTCCTGAAGTAATTTTTAGTTAAATAAATAGATACACACACCAAACTTCATCTCTGGATCCTCTTAAGTGACTTAAAGCATATCCTGCTTTTAAATTCTTTATGAGTAGGACCTACTTTTTCCTACTCTGGTTCTTTGTTGAGTCTATGCAATTGCTTGTTTACTTTTATTTCCTTTTAATAACATACATTCCAAAAATCTGAGGAAAACATGAAACCAATAGCCAAGTTTGTTGGGGTGCCTTTACAACTCATATCAAGCTGGTGATTTGCATTTGCTTAAGAGGCAATGCAAATCACCAGCTTGATATGAATTGCAAAGGCACCCCAACAATCCCCAGCAGGAGAGTAGGAAAGAGTTCCCAGAAGGACACATGATCCATCTGTCAAATAAGCTTTGATAGTTGTAAAAGAAGTTCAGCTGCAAGTGACTGAAATCCAAAAACAATGGCTTAAACAATATAGATGTTTATTTTTCTCTCAAGCAAAAATTCAAGGCAATGTTCTAGGACTAGTTGGTGTTCCACGGTGTATCAGGGACTCAGGTTCCTTCCGTCTTGTTGTTACACTTGCCTCCACTCACCCAATCACTTTATGGTCTAAGATGGCTTCTTCAGCTCCACCCATGTGCATATATGTTACACATACCACATTCACTCACATTCAATTGCCCAGAACATAATCACTTAACCATACCTAGCTGCAAGAGATTCTAGTAAATCTACTCTTATTCAGGTGGCCAATGCCCAGCAAAACATTTCAGGTATGCTATTACTGCAAAAGAAGGAAAGAAGAGATACAGGACAACTAGTAGTCTCTGCCACAGTGCCCTTCAAAGATCTGTGGTCACCTCTAATAAGTGCATAAGACCAAAGCTTATATTGTATATACAATATTCACTTGTGTTTCAATTTATTGGCTTACATTTATTTTTACCTTTATCTTAAATTATCTTTGGAGCATGGAGGGAATAAAAAGATAAATATTAAATAATTTTGATCCAAGTATAAGTACACCATTTCAAGTATAAAGAAATGAATTTTTGGATAATCAATTCTTTTATATTCCCCTTAATATCCAATTCCATACGTATTTATTCAGTCAACAAATATTTGAAGGCCTATAATATGGCAGGTATATATTAGGAGTTCAGAATACAATACTGAGCGAAACATATATATTCCCAGTCCTCCAGAAATCTATAGCCTATGCAGGGAAAGACAGTAAAACAAGCAATTAGAATAAGGAATGACAAGTGCTATAATAAACACTACAAAGAAATTAGCGAGAGTTCCTAATATTCTAGGATGGAACAGAGCAGAGAGTGTCAAGAGAAAGGGGAAAGCATGTGCAGCCTTCTAGACGGCGAGGGGCGGGGGATAGCACGGCTCATTTAAGAGCTGAAAAAAAGTTCTATACGGCTATAAGACAGTGGCACGAGATGAGGCTACTGAAACAGGCAGGACCCAGATTACGAAGAGCCTGATAAATCACACTGATTTTAATCCCAATAGCAATGAAAGTCATTGCAGACTTTAAGCAAAGCATAGACATAATCACATCTTTATTTTAGAAAGCCAGAGAGGAAACAAGGTGCCCAAGTAAAACTGTAGCATGAATCCGGGCAAATGATGACAGGAGTTAAAACAGCAAGGGTAATAGAAATAACTGGACTAACTGGGATAAGCAGAAGGTAGAAGTGACAGAATTTGATGACTATACGGATGTTGGTGAGAGTAAAAAGAAAAAGTTAAGGAGAAGTCCCAGGATTCAAGCCTAGGCAATTGAGTTGACAGTGATGAGACACACAAAGAGAGTCAGGGTTGGGAGTAGATGGAAGAGACGAGTTTAAGTTTAGTCACTGAATTAGAGGTACATGTGGGACAAAACATGCAAGGAAAACAGTTCAGTAAGTGTTTGGAAGTCAGAAGATAAGAATTACTAAAATAACACAAATCACTGAGCCATGCTGAGGGCTCAGTTAAGGTTAAAAAAAAAAAAAGATATCTTAGTTGGCAATGGTACCTATCTAAAGAAGTGTGCAATTTCTTTTATCACTCGACAAATTAAGAGAAAGCTCTGAATTCCTTCAGAGTTTAGGTTTTGCCAGGCAGATGAGATAAAGATACAGCAGTGAACAAAGCAGATAAAGCTTATTCCTTCCCTATTCTAGTGGAATAAACAAATAAACATCAAGAGGTAATAAGTACTATGAAGAAAAATAAAGTAGGATAAGGATGTTATTTTGGATAGGGAGGTCAAAAGAGGTAGAGACATCTGGGTACAGACCTGATTGAAGTGACGGAGTACTACATAAACATCTGGGAGAAAGCATTCCTAGCAGAAGAGAAGCGCGAAGGCCCTAAAGCGAAAACATATTGGTAATACTCAACAGCAAGGAGGTCAGTGTATGTAGCTGAGTTGAATGAAAAGCGATAGGAAATAAGGTCTGAGAAGTAGCACAGTACACTTTGGGCTATGGCAAGAATTTGGAATTTGTTTCACGTGTGACAGGAAGCCACTGGAAGTTTCTTGTGTAGAGAAGAGGAAGCAACACTACCGGATGGGAAAGAAGTTGAAGTCATCTATATCACAGCAGGGTTTGGGGCAGAGAGCAAAACACTGAGCTAGCTGCAAAAGTCTTCAATAAATAATGAGGAATGATTGGGAGATGAACAGGTGAGAGCAACATGAAGAAACAGAAACAGAGGGTGGCCTAACTGAGAGGAATGAGCCGAAAAGAAGCAGCCACCAGCAAATTAGAGAGGATACAGGATAAGACAAAATCCCTGGGAAATCTCTCAAGAGGTTTACATTCTGGTCATGATGAATGAAACTGAAATGACTATAAAATTATCTTTATTTAATCAGAATTGTGTGGCCTGAGCACAAATATACTTATTTGCTAAGTTAAAGCAGCATATTTAAAAATGTTAAAGTAACATGTTTTAAATATCATTATCACAACATTGGAAGTTTTTATGAATATCAACCTTTTTCTGATAAAATAACACACAGATTTTTGGCAGGAGCTTCTCAACTTCTAATTTGGTAGCATCCTCCCAGGAGTTAAAAAGGTTATCATAGGGCTTCCCTGGTGGCGCAGTGGTTGAGAATCTGCCTGCCAATGCAGGGGACACGGGTTCGAGCCCTGGTCTGGGAAGATCCCACATGCCGCGGAGCGGCTAGGCCCGTGAGCCACAATTACTGAGCCTGCGCGTCTGGAGCCTGTGCTCCGCACCAGGAGAGGCCGCGATAATGAGAGGCCCGTGCACCGCGATGAAGAGTGGCCCCCACTTGCCACAACTAGAGGAAGCCCTCGCACAGAAACGAAGACCCAACACAGCCGTAAATAAATAAATAAAATTAAAAAACAAAAAAACAAAAAAACCCACTAATTCATTAAAAAAAAAAAAAGGTTATCATATAACAACACCAGAAGGCACTAGTATGACAGTTCCAGTTACCTGGAATTTCTCCATGTGAAAGTGATATTTTAAAATTTTACATAAAACATCATTCTTATTTAATTTAAAATCTCAGTATGTTAAAACACACGTATTTATGTTTTTTCTAGGCAAATTATGTAAGTCCTGGTACATACCCCACCTTGAATCTACTCGGCCCTGTTTAACCCCCCACCAACCCCACCACCTCTCCTCCTGTCCCTGGGCTCAACCACTTTCCTTGTAGTCCCAGTAAAGACTCGCACAGCTCCTGCAGTTATAAATCCTCACTCAGGGGGAGGAAAGGCCTACCATAGCTCCAGCCAGCCCCTACCTCCAACCAACAGGACCAATAGTAGCTCTGGCTTCCCCAGCAGCTCCTCAAAGAGGCCAGGGGACACAACTAAGAAGTATGGAAAAGTTATACACTCCGGGAGTAGATTTCAACCACTAAAAAAATGGGACGCAGAAATAAGTGAACAGATAAACCACTTGCCCTCAGTCCCCGTTCCCCACCCCCACCAAGATGGACTGCTTTGAAGCACAGCTGTTCCATGTGGTTTCTGGGGAAAACTGTAAAAGTGAGCAACCAGGTGTGTAATACACCACCTTCTATAGTTGATTCTCATTATTTATGGTAGTTATGTGCTGCAAAATGGCCATAAAAACTGAATTAGCAAATACTGAACCACTGCTCCTAGAGGTAATACAGGAATAGGTTCCCGAGGAACTCTGGTCACAATATTTTCATCAACTAATCAACACATAACCTGTTTTATCTTTTACTCACTTTTCCTTCATTCTTTCTTCCCTGAAAATGTATCCTTTTTCCCACCCCACAAAAAAATCTTAGCCCATAAACTTCAACTAAGACTTTGTTTCCTAGGGAAAACAGGCTAAACACAAAACAAATCTTACTTAGAGCTAAATATGTTTGCCGCTTAAAGAAAAAATTAAAATTTTCTACTTGGCAAATACACACCACTTTTGTTTATTTCCTGTTATATATATTTTTCAGGAAAATAGTGCCAGTGGGTAATTTTCTACTTGATGATGAAAACAATAAAAAAAAAAATCAGACTAACTATAGCAAAAATTATTCTTAATTCCCACTTTACTAAATATGTAATGTTATATTAAAAGATGGTACAGAAGCAAATTGTTCACTTGGTTTAAAATTAATCAAAGCATTTTGAGAATGCCCCGGTCACATTTTAAAGTGGTTTGATATTGGAAATAATAAATCTTAGGAAAAACTAAAAATATTTATGTTCCATTCAGATTCAAATTTCATTGAAATGAGGTAGTTTAAAGGTTGAAAAGGGTATGAAATGAGAGAGAAATTTCTATTCAAAATGGCAACAAATGTATTAAACAGTTAGGAATATATTTAAGAATAATAATGAGGGAGAATATCACACTAAAGACTTCAGTAAGGTGACAGTGGTGTACAAATAGACTTCCAAGATCAGTGGAGAAGAATGAAAGGCCTAGAAAAAGACATGAGAATTTTGTGTAAGATATATGCAGCATTTCAAATCAGTAGAGGGTGGGGTTTGACATTAACTGGTTAACACGTGGAAACTGTCGAAAAAGTACATAACAAAATAAATGTTGGATATATTAAAAATTAAATATAAGAAGCTGAAACCATAAAAGATCCAGGAGAAAATATAGCAGAATATTTTTATTATCCAGGTGTGGAACAACCTCCCTAAACATGAGCATTGAAAAAAATATGAAAGAAAAAATTCATAGATCTTAATATATAAATATTTAAAGCCAGTAAAAAAGCAATTTCTAAAACAAATTAAAACATATGGAGAAAACGTATTCAAAATGAATACCAAAATATTACAATCTTTGATATATACTGAGTTCTTACAGATTAGGAAAGATAATCATAAAAGAAAACCGGGTGAATGATACAATCTATATATAATAAAAAATCACAAAGAGAAAACAGAAAGGGCAAGAAAAGGAATGGAAAAGAATGTTTGACACCACTTGTAAACAAAGAAATACAAATTAAAATGAGACATTAGTTACCTATGAACTGGCAAAGATAAGAATCCTACCACCTAGTGTTCAACTGCAAAAAAAAAAAACAACAGGGGCTTCCCTGGTGGCGCAGTGGTTCAGAGTCTGCCTGCCAATGCAGGGGACACGGGTTCGAGCCCTGGTCTGGGAAGATCCCACATGCCACGGAGCAACTAGGCCCGTGAGCCACAACTACTGAGCCTGCGCGTCTGGAGCCTGTGCTCCGCAACAAGAGAAGCCACGATAGTGAGAGGCCCACGCACCGCGATGAAGAGTGGCCCCCGCTTGCCGCAACTAGAGAAAGCCCTCGCACAGAAACGAAGACCCAACATAGCAATCAATCAATCAATCAATCAAAAAGAAAAAAAGAAACAACAATAGCTTCTCATGGCCTTTGGGTTCAGAGGATAAACTGGTACAACTTTTCCAGAAGGCCATTTGGTAATGTGTATTGAAAGTCTTTAAAGTGCTATATACTATTCAACCAGCTATTCAGCTTTTAGGACTTAACTCTAATAAAATTATTTTGATCTACATAAAGATACAGCTAAAAGGATATTCACCTTTATAATAAGGAAAAATTGAGAAACAACCTAAAATTCCCAAAGCAAGGATCTATTTAAATTATGGTATAGCTTAGAATATTTCATGTCTAGATAAAATGTTTATATAATTATTATGTTTGAGTTTTTAAAAAAGAATTATTTGGGGTTTTTTTCTGGTAATATAGTGCTTACTATTTGCCAGGCATTGTCCTAAGCACTTTAAAATTATTTTAAAATTATTAACTCATTTAATCCTTATAACAGCCCAAAATGAATTAGATATAGTACTAGTATCCCCATTTTAGTTTACAAAACAATATTACAGTATAACTTTTGTTGAAAAAAAGTTGAAAAATACACATGTAATGTACATATACTCTCAAACATTAATTAAAAAGACTCAAAGATCTTTACCAAATGAAAGTAGTTATTTCCAAATTAATATATAACTTTCTTTTCATTTGAATCTTTAGTGTTCAACAAAAACATGTTATTACTTTGTTATAAAGATGTTATTAAAAATGAATTAAAATATATGGAAAACCAGCTCACTCATATTATTCATATGAATATATTTGACTATACTACTTATTAGAGATATAACTTTTACAAATCACTTAAGCCTTGGTTTTCTCATCAGTAAAAAGGAAAATAATACCTTCTCCAAAAGGCCAAAGGACAAAATGCTTTAGCTCATAATAGCAGCTCAGTAACTAAATTTCTAAGTACTTCATAAATTTCTGTAAATTATATGGCTACTACTTACCGACAGGATAATTCTCCATCCATAGCATCATGTTCATCTGTACTGGTATATGTTAATCTTCCTCCAACAACTGTCCCAACCAAGTATACCAGCCAGGCAAGACGTCCTAATATATAACAAGGAAAAAATCGTTTAGAAAGTATTGATAGAAACAAAGCTTATTTTTCACAATATTCTAAAATTAGCAAAAGTTCTTCCAAACAAGTGATAAACTACTGTGAACTCAGTTCTTGACAGAGTGAAGAGTTGGATTTTAAGTTCACCAAGGTAGTATAATAGTGTAAATGACACATTTTAGAGTCAGATACAACTATGAATCCCAGCTCTACCAATCTGCTATGTGATCTTGCATAAGTTACTTACCTCTTTAGGGCTTAGGATTTTCATTTGCAAAATGGAGAAAATAATATCTACCATGAAGGTTTGATTAACATAAATTTGATAACAAAACACCAAATGTTATGTCAACATCAAGGGCTGTTATTAAGTACCAGTATGATCCAATGACCAGTACCTTCTCTGAATAGTCAATATCATGGTAGTACCAGTCTGATCATTTTTTAAATTGCCCAGGCTTGGAAGATAATGGATGGTATACATTTACTCCCTTTATATGTTTATGCATAATTTTTTAAAAATCCAAAATTTTCACTATGCAAATTACATTGTTTGACAACCAGATTAACCTCACAGGCAGTAGTAGCAAAGGACTAAATAACTTTATAACAGTGGCACAAATGGCAACGCCTTATAGTTTTCAGAAATCTTACTTTGGGGGCAGGCAAAATTGACTAATTTAGAAATGGAGGTATTTATTGAATAATTGTTGTTTAGGTACATTACTTTATTTCTCTAGATTCATTGATCTATGTATCAAATTCTCCAGGATTTTTGAGACATTTATGAATAATTAACAACAAACCAATTATTTTTCTAAAAAGAAACTTTGTGCTCATCTTGGGGACTGACTTTTCAAAGATGAGCTGGCTATTTTATAATACTAAAATCAACTATGTTTCTCTATTGGGAAACTTTTTCAAGTGAACTGAAGTGTTTTTTACAAGGTATTGAAAAGAGACTGCCCATGCTTGTTAGAAGACCTAGGAAGGATAAATAAATGTGGGAAGAAAAACACATTCTTCCTATGTTCCTGTGGATTCTACCAGTCACTACAACTAATCAACAATTCCTTCAAACTTCTGGAAAGACATAAGTCTCTTGAGGTGACAAACTTCCTGTAAGGCAGAAATATAACCTGGTAAGTATCCACATCCCTTAACCTATCACAAAGCCATAAATAAATCAGAACTGACTTAAGTATGTAGCCTTATACATTACCAATGTAAAACAGAACACTAATTTGATCAAGTAATTCATAAAACAGACTCAAGCTTCAAGACATGTATAATTAGTGAAAAAAGTAACACAAAAAAAGGCTCATGTAGGAAACTGAAGATAGCAATATTAAGTTACCATATGCAGTTGAAATGTATTTTATGATCAATATAAACGCCTATTAATAACATAATGCTCTCCCCTGATGACCCCGCTTCCTTCTGTGGACCCTCTCAAGTGGTAGCTGATTTCTCTTCCACACCTCTTGTAACTTGGGCCTTGAACCCAGATGTTCACTTGATGTTCCTCATTTTTACCTCCAGAACAGTCTCCTCTCTCTCCATTGTAAAAGCACTCAGCTTTACATCCTATGTCATCATACTACCAAATTCTCTTTCTTATTGCAATTATCTACTCTCCTTCAGGTTGTTACTCCTTATTTTTTTGACTGTGTTGGCTGCTGGTTCACTGCCACTCTTTCCAACAGTATTTTTTTTTTTATCATAACCAGTAATGATTTCAATATCTACAAAAATGAATCTTACAACTCCAACAATCCTTTGTTCTACTGGGAACCTCCAGTCACTTGAACCTATCATCTAAACAACTTTACTGAAATATAATTCACATACCATATGATTCACTCACTTAAAGTATACAATTCAATGTTTTCTAATAAATTCACAGGGTTGTACAACCACCACCACATTCTAGTTTTAGAACATATTCATCCCTCTCAAAAGAAATCCTACTCTGTACCCACTCTCTCCAGCCCTAAGCAACCACTAATCTACTTTATGTCTCCTTAGATTTTTCCCATTCTATTTCATATGAATAGAATCATAAAATATGTGATCTTTGTGACTGTCTTCTTTCACTTAGTGTAATGTGTAAAGATCATCCATGTTATAGCCTGTACTGGTACTTCATTAGTTTTTATGGCCAAATAACATTCCATTGTTTGGGTATATCACATTTTGTTTATCTACTCCAAAGTTGATGGGCATTTGGGCTGTTTCCACCTTTTGGCTTTGTAAATAGTGCTTCTATGAACATTTGTGTACAGTTTTTAACGCAGATATGTTTTCATTTCTCTCAGATATACCTAGAATTGGAATTGGTGGGTCATATGATACCTATATTTTAACATTTTGAGGAACTGCCAAACTGCTTTCCAAAAGCAGCTGTACCATTTTATCAATACATTCCAACCAGCTATGTATGAAAGCCCAACTTCTCCAAATCCTTGCCAACACTTGTTATTATCTTTTTAATGTATCTGTCCTAGTGGGTATGAAGTGGTATGTTGTAATTCTGACATGTCTTTCCCTAATGACCAACAATGTTGAGCATTTTCCATGTGCTTATTGGCCATTTGTATGTCTTCTTTGGAGAAATGTCTATTTAAATCCTTGGCTCAGTTTAAAATTGGGTTATTTATCTTTTTTATTATTGAGTTGTAAGAGTTCTTTATATATTCTAGATACAAGTCTCTTGTCAGACATATGATTAGCAAATATTTTCTCCCATTCTGTGGGTTGTTTTCATTTTCTTCATGGTGTCCTCTGATGCACAGAAATGTTTAATTCTCATGTGGTACATATTGCTAATTTTTCCTTTGTTATTTCAGCTTTTGCTGTCAAATCTAAGAAACCATTGCCCAAATCAAAGTCATGAAGATTTAGTCCTAGGTTTTCTTCTAAGAGTTTCATAGCTTTAACTCTTACATTTAGGTCTATGATTCATTTTGATTTAATTTTTGTGTAAATATAGGGTTCCAACTTCATTCTTTTGCATGTGGACATCCAGCTGTCCCAGCATCATTTGTTGAAAAGACAATCCTTCTGTCATTGAACTGTCTTCCTACCACAGTCAAAAATCAACTGATTACAAATTGGAGGGTTTATACCTTAACTCTCAACTACATCTCACTGATCTAGTATCTACCTTTACACCAATACCACACTGTCTTGATTTCTATTGCTCTGTCGTATATTTTGAAATCAGGAAGTGTGAGTCTTTCAACTTTGTTTTTTTTTTCAAGATTATTTTGGATATCCTGGGTCTTCTGGATTTCCACATTAATTTAAGGATCAGCTTGTCAATTCCTGAGAAGAAGCCAGTTGGGATTTTGACAGAGATTACACTGAATCCATTAAGTCAATTTGAGGAATACTGTCTTCTTAACAATATTAAGTCTTCTGAACCATGACCATGATGTCTTCCAATTTATTTAGTTCTTTGATTTAATGTTTTACAGTGTCAGTGTACAAGACTTAACACTTCTTTTGTAAAGTTTTTACCTAAGTAGTTTATTCTTTTTAATGCTATTGTAAGTGGACTTGCTATCTTCACTTCATTTTTGATTGTTCATTGATAATATATAAACCCACTGTTGATTTCTGTCTATTGATCTTGTATCCTGCAACTTTGTTACTCTTTTTATCAGTTCTAATAGTTTTTTGGGATCTGTCATTTTTTTCACTTTCTTACACCCTTCATGTCTTCTCTACCCTGCTTACCTACCTCCAGTTCTACTGTCAATCATTATAATCTCTGTCTTGCATACAATGTCAACTTCTCTCTTCCTCCGACATACTCATCTTACGAAACCGTAATTGTTTAAATCCAAATCCCCACCTACTCTTTGCCTATCCTCACACAGCTTAATGTACCTGCAAAAAGATACAACCATGTTGACTAGTCTCACTTTGAATGCACCTTCTCAGTCAGGTCTTACACAGTTATCCTATCAATTTTCAATACCTAGAGTATGGTAGCGTGTCTTCAAGACACCCATAAATTCCTTCCCTCCATGTATGAAATTGCCATCAGGAAGTAGAGTTTATTTTTCCAATCCTTCGTAAGTCTGGGCTGGACTGTGACTGCTTTGACTAAAAGAATATGGTAGAAGTGACACTTATTCCAGTACTGGGCTTGGCCTTTAAGAGAACTGGCAGCTTCCTCCAGTCTCTCAGGGAATGTTCACTTAGGGGAAGCCATTCACCATGTAAGAAGACCACATACCCTGAGACCTAAAGGCTAGCCATGTGGAGAGACTACATGGAGAGAGAAATGCCCAACTATAGCCCATTCATCAAACATTCCAGCAAAGAGAACAGACTTGTGAGTAAAGAATCATTCAGGTGATGCCAGCTGCAGCTGTCACCTGATTACAGCACCTGAAAGGCCCCAAAGGAGAACCATCCAGTTGAAACTTATCAATCCCAGAGAACACTGAGAGATAAGAATAAAATTGTTATTTGATAAACCACTAAGTTTTGGGCAAAAGATAACCAGAATACAATCTGCCAACATTTCATATCCACCTTTCCTGATTCATTATTTTTTTTAATTTTAGCACTTATCACTTTCTAACATAATATATATTTTATTATTTATCTTGCTTTGTTACTTGTCTATTCCAATAGAATGTAAACTGCATGATAGCTGTTATTTTTTCTGTTTGGTTGTCTAGTGCATATCCAGAGCCTGAAACAGTGCCTGGCATACATAAGTTATCAAATAGACATGGGTTATTGAATTAAGAAATCATTACATAGAAAATACAGCATGAAACAGGCAAGAAGAAGTTAACAGCTTATTATCAATTTAGTAAACATTAAAATGCAGAGCCGTTATTAAAAATGAATGTTAATGGTAGTTACATTTCTATTGCTTATATAAAAGCAGCTTCTTAACGCACATTCAATACAAGGTATGATCTAGTCTATCCCACTATTTGCAAATTCACCTACTTGGTAAAATTTATTTGTAATCCCCCAAATCAATACTTGTGATCATTCATGGACAGATGCAGAACAGCAAATAATTTAAGTTGCCCAATGTTCACATTCCAAGATTAGGTAAAACAAAGCAACAATCTGCTTTCTTGTTTCATCTCTCATACTATAAACAGCTAAGTATCCCTTTTTGGTATCTTTTTGGTATCACATTGTTTTTGCACTTTTGTGCTCCTTGTTTATAATTTCACTGTTTAAAATAGTCAACAAGAGTAGTGCTAATGTGTTGCCTAGTGTTCCTAAGTGAAAAAAAAAGCTATTATGTACCTTGTAGAGAAAATACACGTGTTAAGCTTCGTCCAGGCATGGGCTGTAGCGCTGTTGGCTGTGAGTTCAATGTTAACGAATCAATGATATATATTAATGTAAAGTGTCTTTAAGCAGGAACACATAACACAAGGTTATATGTTGATCAGTCGATGAAAATGTGACCAGAAGCCTGCAGGAACCCAACCGGTATTTCCCCTAGGAGCAATGGTTTAATATTTGCTAATTCAGTGTTCACAGAAACTTTATAGAACATTAAATACCAAATAAGGAGAATCGACTGTATTTCTCAGAATCTTACAAAGGTTATCATTAATAGATTGTGCTCCAATGTGTGTGGGGCATACACATTTTATATAATTGATACGAATCTAAAACATTGTGACCATAATCTTTGGTGAATGTAGTATAATAACTTACCTGCCCTATAAGAGTCATTATTTTTAAAATATCTTACTGCAAATTATTTCTCAAAATGAAAAATATTATTTAAATCTAAATAATAACCTTCTTTATATATTTTATCTATTTAGATTCTTAGATACTAATTTTGCTTAAAGTAAGCTTCACTATTACTAAAAATAATAGCAAACATTTAAATAGTACTTACCATGCACTAAGTACTATTTTAAACATTATATGTATTATCTGTACCTATATTTATTTAGTGTCACAAATCCCTATTAAGAAGTATATGATTCAAATATAGGCAATGGATTTCCAAGAGTCCATTCTCATACCATTATGAGATATGTACCACTTCCTCTCAAGACTGATTAAAGGAAGTATTTGAACAACACAGTGGTCAATCAGCTAGACAGACCCTGATGATCCAACAACCTCTTAAGTGTTTATTTAATACATTTTAATTCCTAATCCTGACTGTTCTCTACCTGTCTCCCAGATTTTTACTACAGATGAGACTTCATCTCCCTTTGGGATCATTTCTAGGGCATTCATACTTCTTTCGATTCCCAAACCAGCCACCCTAAAACCAAGTATATGTGACACATGAAATTAACATTTGTTGAATAGCTGAATTTAAAATAAGCAAACTTACTTTTGGAGTTTATAACTAATGTAAATGTAGAAACACCTGCCTACTAGCTCTTCATAAAACAAGCCATCTTGAAAACAGACACTGATTATATATACATGAAACTTTTATATTTCTCTGTTGGAAGATCAATATTTAAAAATGGAGGCAGTACAATTTAGCCACCAAGAGCACAACTTGGATTCAAATTCTGCCTCTACTATTTATTATGCTTGTTATTCAATCTTTTTGGCTTTAATTTCCTCATTTATAAATATGAAGATGATAATAATAATTGGCTCATAGGCTTCTGACAGCACTGAATGGTATTCTGCATGTAAAGTACTCATAATAATTCCTGGGCTTCCCTGGTGGCGCAGTGGTTGAGAGTCTGCCTGCTAATGCAGGGGACACGGGTTCGAGCCCTGGTCTGGGAAGATCCCACATGCCGCGGAGCAACTAGGCCCGTGAGCCACAATTACTGAGCCTGCGCATCTGGAGCTTGTGCTCCGCAACAAGAGAGGCCGCGATAGTGAGAGGCCTGCGCACCGCGATGAAGAGTGGCCCCCGCTTGCCGCAACTAGAGAAAGCCCTTGCACAGAAACAAAGACCCAACACAGACAAAAATAAATAAATAAATAAATTAAATAAAAAAAAAAAAATTCCTGCTACAAGGGCTGACTAAATGTTGGCTATTATTATTATTATTATTATTAAATAGCTATACCGTTTTTAGTTCTTCTATAGCATAGCTACAAAAGCCATAAAACATATCAATATGGAATATTTATATGTCCATTCTAAGTTTTACTTTAAAGCTGCTCAAGAAAATGAAGTCACACAATATTTAAGAATTTTTAAGTTCTTCCCTCTCTACCAAAGAGGCTTGTCACAATTAAAGCTACTTACAGTTAGCTGTGTCTACAAACAAAAACCCTGAACTGAAAAAAACTCTCAAGAATTTTCAGAAAATTCATTTGCTGAATATCTGCTATGTGCCATGTTCCGTCCACTGGGATATAACTAAATATGTATGAGGCAGGGTGAGAAGGGGGAAAGAGACCCTATGCCCAACAGATTGAACCTGGTGAGAGAGAGAAAAGTGAAAAAATGATTTTTCAATGCAGTGTGATGAGTATCACTGTCTAATAATAAATATTAAATATAGGACAAGAATTTCTCAAATTTTAATTTTTTATTCTTTAATTCATTCTATTTTGTGACCTTGAAATTAAGGCTTTGATATCAAAGAATGCTATGCAAAGATAGCATGTGATCAATTGTGAGCATTTTTTCTAAAATTATGGTAAATTTTGAATGGAAGTTTATTCAGAGAGAAGTAGGATGTATATTTACTCTTTCCCTGTTCTGTTTTAGAAAGCAGTGATTTCTATTGTACGAGACAGAAAAGCATGAATTTTTAACTCTAAAAATTAACTACTAACTGAATAAATTAGGATTAGTGTTAGAAATGAACAATGCAATGAAATATAAAGGCATTTAAATTAATCTATCAAATACAATTTTCCTATTTCACTGAATGAGTGATATTTCTCATACACATTAAACCTTACCCTAAAACTCTAGAATATTAGAGTTACAGCGTTCAGAATAATAGATGTTAAAAAGTTACATTGGTTACGGAATTATATCCACAAAGTTTAAAGAACCATGTAAATCCATAAATCTAAATTGCATTTAGAAATTTAAATATCCTATACATGAGTTTCCTATCTATAATTTTTTTTTAAATCTCATCTTAGATTACATTTCCACTATAGTTTTTCATTTTTCGATTTATTCTGAAATGTTCAAGGCACTTGTTTTAGCAGCTGTTCAAGAACAGAACAATTTTTCCTTTAACAAAATAATTATTGCTGTAATAATCTGTAATTATGGTTTATAACTGCAATAATCCCAAAGAAATCAGTCATTACCCTAGATCACAAGTAATTGTTAACTACCGTTAATGACCTATTTCTTAGGGATTATTGTTTTCGTAAACCATGACCATATCACCACAAATATGGAAGAGCAAGACAATATAATACAAATGAGATCATAATATAATAATAAACTTATTTTGTAACATTAAAAGCCATTAAGCATCTAAATTAAAGCACACATAACGAGAGCATATCATTTTCTTTGTTCAACACTAACTGAAGTCTTCACACAAAAGAAATTGAACACTACCATATACAGCAGTACAAACTAGAACCACACTAGGCATTTTTCATAATATAAAACAATTATTTTTGAATAGACCACAGATATTTTTAAAGGGCAGACAGACTCCTTCTCACTAACCTTCTGACTAGAAGAAAGGAAAAAAACATATCTATTAAACATTTCTATGTATCAGGCATTATATTAGAAACTTTGAAATGATGTTTTATTAAAACTACAACTACAAAAACTCCCTGAATTTGTATTAATCAAGAACCAGGTCTGGGGCTTCCCTGGTGGCGCAGTGGTTAAGAATCTGCCTGCCAATGCAGGGTACATGGGTTCGAGCCCTGGTCCAGGAAGGTCCCACATGCCGCGGGGCAACTGAGCCCGTGCGCCACAATTACTGAGCCTGCGCTCTAGAGCCTGTGAGCCATAGCTGCTGGGCCCACGCACCACAACTACTGAAGCCTGCACGCCACAACTACTGAAGCCCGCATGCCTAGAGCCCATGCTCCACAACGAGAGGCCACCCCAATGAGAAGCCCACGCACCGCAACGAAGAGTAGCCCCCACTCGCCACAACTAGAGAAAGCCCGCGCGCAGCAACGAAGACCCAACACAGTCAAAAAAAAAAAAAAAAAAAAAAAAAATCGGGTCTGACATTTTATTCAATAGATAGACCTATTTAATACCAATAAACTATTACATTTCAGTTAATTCCATTCATGTATCTTAGAACAGCTATACTTTCTTTCAGTACCCTTTTGTAGGAAAACAAGTCTTTGATTTTACAACTGAATCTTTTTATACTGTAACTAATATTTGATACATATGAAAGAATATATGTAATGTATATAAAGTACAGTCTTCTCTCAGTATCCACAGGGGATTATTTCCAGGATCCCTATGGATACAAAAATCTGCAGATGCTCAAGTCCCTTATATAAAATGGCACAGTACTTGCATATAACCTATTCGTAACCTCCATATGCTTTAAATCATCTCTAGATTACTTATAAACCTAATACAATGTAAAGTCTAGGTAAAGAGTTGTAAATACAATGTAAATGCTAAGTAAACAGTTGCTGGCACATGGCAAATTCAAGTCTGGCTTTTTGGAACTTTCTGGAATTTTATTTTGGGGGGAGTATTTTCTGTGGTTGGTTGAATTAGCAAGTGCAGAAACCTCAGATACAGGGGGATGACTGTATAATAAAACAAACTCCTGTGAACCCCCTATCCAATTGAACAACCAAGGCATTACCAATACTGTCACACCTACCTCCATAACCCGAACCTAGCTTCTCCCCTTACCTTGCACCCTAGAAGTAACCATGACTGTATTTGATGCTTACTATCTTCTTGACATCTTTTTATCATTTACAGATATATTCTTAAACAATATATTTTTAGTCTCACTTGTTTCGGGGCTTTAATTAAGCGTTTCATACTATATATAGTTTTCTGAAAACTGTTTTTTTTTCCACTAATTATTTCTGAAATTCATCTTTAAGTATACCTGTAGTTCATTTTTAAATGTTATATAATATTCCATTGTATAATTATATTATGATCTGTTTATCCATTTTCATGTTGATGGACACTTGAACTTTTTCCATTTTTTTGCCTTTAATAACACTAAGGCTATGAACATTCTCATGCCATGTCCCCTTGTTTAGAAGAGCTTTTCTAAAGGACATATCTAAGAGTGGAAGTGCCAGGTCAGAAGGTATTCAAATGTTTCACTTTTCAAGATAACACCAAAGTGATTTCCATTCTATTTCCAAATGACTATACTTTATACTCCTACCAGAAGGATGTAAAAATTCCCTTTGATCTACATTCTCCTGGAAGATTTACTTTTGCCAATCTACTGGAAGTAAAATGGTATCTCATGTGCCTTGATTTCCCTTTCTCTTATGAGTAGTGACATGCTTATTTGTAGGTATTGATCATTTCCCTAAAGAATTGCTTGTTTTATTGATTTCTAGGATTTATTTCCAGGTTCTTCTAGATGGTGATCCTTGCTTGGGTTAGTGTGTGTGTATGTGTTGCAAATATCTTCTTCGACTTCTGGTATTTTTTTTTTTTAAATCTTGTGTTTTTAAGTTATCTTTCTAGGAATTTACTGATTTTGAGTTTTCTAATTTGTTGACTTCAAAAAATACTACGCATAATTTTATATTTTAAACCTTTGCTGTATCTGTAACTGTATTTCCCCTCTTGATCCTAATGTTATCTGTGAATTCTCTTTTCTTCTTATCTCATGAGAGGTTTGTCAATTTTATTAGTACTTTTAAAGAATTAACTTTTGATTTTTTTGATATTACTGAATCTTTGTCTTTTAGTTCCTTAATTTCTGCTCTTTGTTTCCTTCTTTCTCCTTTCTTTGGGTTTGATCTGCTCCTCTCATTCTAACCTCTCAACTTGGATGCTTAAGTCACAACATTTCAGCCTTTCTTGTTTTTGTGAAATAAATTTCCTACTGAATTCCAAACATGTTGTATTTCCACTTTTCTTTGTTTTTTAATTTCCCTAAGACTTCTTCGTTTACTCCATAATTACTTAGAACTATGTTTATAAAATTACCAACTTTATGGAATTTGTTATTTTTACAGGTTAGTTTTAATTTAATCACAAATTGGTAAGAAAATCTGGACTCTATGATACTGTCTGTCATTGAAATTTGTTGCGACTCACTTTATGTACTAATACTTGGTAAACTTTTTAAAACTGAGATATAATTGACATATAACATATCAGTTTCAGGTGTACAACAAAATGATTTGATATTTGTATATATTGGGAAATGATCACCACAATAAGTCTAGTTAACATCCACCACCACACAGTCACAAATTTTATTTTCTTGTGGTGAGAACGTTCAAAATCTACTCTCTCAGCAACTTTCAAATATGCAATACAGTATTATTAACTATAGTTTCCATGCTGTATATTACATCTCCATGATTTATTTATTTTATAACTGGAAGTTTATACCTTTTGACCATCTTTACCCATTTCACCCACTCCCCAACCCCACCATAGCAACCACCAATCTGTTCTCTGTATCTACGAGTTTGTTTTGTTTTGTTTTTCAGATTCCACATACAATGAAATCATACAGTATTTGTCTTTCTCTGTCTTAGTTCACTTAAAATGCTCTCAAGGTCAATCCGTGTTGTCACAAATGGCAAGATGTCATTCTTTTTTATGACTGAATAATATTCCTTATATACTATATAATGTATAATAATTTTACATATATATGTTTATGTGTACACACACACACCCCACACTTTCTTATCCACTCCTCCAGCAATGGATACTTAGGTTGCTTCAAGGTCTTGACTATTGTAAACAAGGCTGCAATGAACATGGGGGTGTAGATATCCTTTTGAGTTAGTATTTTCATTTTCTTCAAATACTCAGAAGTGGAATTGCTAGATGATATAGTAGTTCTGTTTTTAACTTTTTGAGGACCCTCCATATTGTTTTCCATATTGGCTGTACCAATTTACATTCCCACCAACAGTGCACAGGGTTCCCTTTTCTCCACATCCTTGCAAACAGTTGTTATATCTTGTCTTTAAGATAACAGCCATTCTAATAGGTGTGAGGTGATATATCATGGTGGTTTTGATTTGCATTTCCCTGAGAATCAGTGATGTTCAGCACCTTTTCACGTACCTGAAAGCCATTCACATGTCTTCTTTGGAAACATATCTATTCAGATCCCCTGGTCATTTTTTAATTGGGTTGTTTATTTTTTTGCTATTGAGCTCTGTGAGTTCTTTACATATTTTAGATATTAGCCCTTTATCAATATGTGACTTACAAATATTTTCTCCCATTTGGTAGGTTGCCGTTTCATATTGTTGATGGTTTCCTTTGCTGTGCAGAAACTTTTTATTGATATAGTCCCACTTACCACTTACCTATTTTTGCTTTTGTTGCCTTTGCTTTTGGTGTCAAATCCAAAAAATCACAGCAAAGACCAATGTCTAGAAGCTTACTACCTATGTTTTCTTCTAGGTGTTTTATGGTTTCAGGTCTTATGTTCAAGTCTTTTATCGATTTGAGTTATGTTTGTGTGTAGTGCAAGATAGGGGTAGAGTTTCATTCTTTTGCATGTGGCTATATAGTTTTCCCAACACCATTTATTGAAGAGACTGTCCTTTCCCCATTGTATATTCTTAGCTCTATGTCATAAATTAACTGACCATGTGGACATGGGTTTATTTCTGGGCTCTCTATACTGTTCCACTGATTTATGTATCTGTTTCTATGCCAATGCCATACTGTTTTGATCACTATAGCTTTGTAATATAGTTCAGAGTCAAGAAGCGTGATGCCTCTAGCTTTGTTCTTCTTGGTCAATTTTTTTAAAAACATGCCACGTGTCCTATTAATATTTTCTAATTGTTGGTTCCAGCATTTTATATACATCAGTTCAATAAAGTCTGTTAATCATATTGTTCAAATCCTTTTGACTTCCATATTTGATTTATCAACAATTTGCAGAAAAGTACTGCAACTCCTCATTATAATGGTACATATGTCAATTTCTCCCATAGGATTACCATCCTTTGCTTGACGTTTTGAGACTATTTCAAGGTACTAGATATTTGAAATTGTTATACCTTCTTAGTATACAAACGATTATCTCCAGTTCTAGTAATGCTTTTTATCTTCAGTCTTGTTTGATATTAATATAACTACCCCAACTTCTTTTAGGTTCGTATTTACACAGCACATTTTTTTTATCCTTTTACTTTCAACTTTCTACGTTTTAAAGTTTTGAGTATGTCTCTTATAATGGGCATTTGGCTCACTGGAATAATTCTTTAAATATTCAACTTTATAATCTGGCTTGATTGTAAATTTAATTCATTTATGTTTATTAGATTAATAATGTATGTGGAATGCTCCTACTATGTTATTTTCTATTACTGTCTTTCTTTTTGTCTCTCTTTTCTTTTCTTGGCTTTTTAAAACACTGAATTTGCATGTTTACCTATTTCATTATTTTTCCTCTACTGTGTGATGGAAGTTAATCACATATCTTACACTTTTGTTACTCTTGAAATTTTACCATCTTAATTCTCTTCCAAAATAAAACAAAGCATTAAGACAATTTTAATTCTTATCACATCCCTCTCTCATGTACTACTGTTTATGGTAGTTTCTTTTTTAATTTCACAAGTTAAAAACAATAACTTTTTAAAAAATATAAGGCTATATTTGTTAAGATTTGTGTGTTTACCAATTTCTGTGTGTTCCTTTCCTTCCTTCTGGAATCATGTCCCTTCTTCCTGAAAAATAATCTTTAGAACGTTTAATGAAAACTTTTAATAAAGAACCTCAGTAAAGATCTACTGGTAGTAAAAATTCTGTTTTCACTTGTCCAAAAGTGGTTTCAGTATCTTTGTTCATGAAAGATACTTTTGCTGACATACAGTTATACGATGGCCATTACTTTGACTCAATTTTTTGAGAATAATATTCCACAATCTTCTGGCTTACATTTTTACTGTTGAGAAGTGAGTTTTTCACTCTATTTTACACTCTTTAAGCTGCTTTTGAGATTTTCTGTCTTTGGAGCTACACAGTTTGACTAAAGTGCTGTTTTTTTTTGACTGGTACATTTTGGATTTGCTGTATTGACAGATGGATGTCCTTCATTAATTCTAAAGAATTCTCAGAAAGAATGTTTTCCGTTATTGCTTCTGTTCCATTCTCTCTATTCCATCTTCTGGGATCCAATTTGACATATCTGACCTTTTCATTCCATCCTTTAACTTCTCTTTTAATAGCTACTTTTGACTTGCCTGGTGGTCCAGTGGTTAAGATTCCACACTTCCACTTCCAGAGAGCACGGGTTTGATGCCTGGTCGGGGAACAAAGATTCCCACGTGCTGTGAGGTGCGGCCAAAAAAAATTTTTTAAATAAAAAATAGAAAAATAAATCCTTCACCAGTTTAAAAAAAAAAAAAAAAGTTACTTTCCTTGTTTCCCCACATTCTTAAAAATTTCTTCAAATCTAACTGCCAATTTTCTAATTCTTTCCTCAGCAGGCTCTAATTTACTGTTTAAAAAATTCATTAAATTTTAGATCACAAAAAATATTTTTTTCAATAATAAAAGTTTCATTTGAGTCTTCTTCAATCTGCCTGGTCATTTTTCATTCTCTTGTTTGCTCATCTGTAGTTCTTTTTCCTTTAAACATTTCATACATAATTATTTTATATTCCTATAAAATTCCAATATCTTAAGTCCTTGAGGAGATCTGAATCAAATAAACCATTCACTGTTTTTGTTAGTGCTCAGTCATGGTACCTTGTTTTGTTGTTTGTGTGCTGCTTATTTTTTAAATCATGAAGAGTTAATTGACTGCTCTTAATCTGCAGGATTCTTAAGGCACTAAAGTATGGTTGCTATTCTTTACAGAAGATTTTAATTTACTTTTTTGCTGGAAGGCAAGGGGATCTACCAGTTTCAGACCACTATATCCCCTCTCAAGGGCTCAACTTATTATAAGAATCCCAAGTTCAGTACACTGACTTTGCTACTAGGCTAAGGTTTTGTCACCAATTTAATCATTGATAATTTGCCTTTAAAGGCAACACTGCCTTTTTTGCCCTTGTTTGCTTCCCATCAGTTCATTCTGGTTAAAGTTCATTTTTTGAGGGGGAAGTAGTCAGAAGAGAGAGGGACAGAGAAGTGGAGGAGAGCAGACTGGAGGAGTAGGAACCTCAGAAATTTCATATACTTATTTCAAGCCAAGCAATGCAGGATCTGACTGTTTGCAGCTCAAAGGCCTTTCAGAGCATGTAGTTGACCACAATGAAGTGAAAGTTACTACTAATTCTTTACTTTTAAGAAGCAAACACTAATTGTGATATAAAACCAAAAACAAAAAATGTGATTTTTATAGGTAGTTGGTTAAACATGAACCAAATTATAACATAATCTGAATTAATATAAAAAATGAATCAGAAAAGATCTTATATAAGGCTGCCATTGTGTCATCAGGAAAAACAAAAAAAAACAAAAAAACAAAACCCAAAACACTATAAGACAGGCTTACAGGGCAACCACATATCTACAAAAAGAACTGAAGGGACAAGCGGGGACTGAAATCCAGCCTGTACTCTACTCACCATACTAGCATATTATACCTGCCTGGGTGCTTTTTCTAATTTGCACAAAGGCACCAAATATATTACTGAGTTGGTAAGAAAGTAAAATAAATCCGCAAAGGCCAAAATAGATGTCTGGGCTGAAACTGAGAGATATATGCATAGAAACAACTAGAGAACTTGAGCTTCTTGTTTGAAGGACAAAGGACAAAGCCTAGGGCATGCCCAATAAGAGGACTCCAACAAGAAGCTCTTACACCCTTAGCAAGAAAGTGAACTGTCTGCCCTAGACAAAGAAAGACAAAACAGAAAATTGTCTAACTTGATTTCCATGTTAGTCACAGGAAAGAAGGAAAAATCCCTCAATTCAGACCTCACACAGCGAGTGGCCTAAATACAGACTACCAATGTGATATGAAAAACCTTATTCTAAGGAAGCAGTTTAAATGGTATTGAGTTGATAGTCCTCCTCCACCCCATTTAGTAGATGGACCAAACATTTCAATTAAAGGACAGAGATGGTCAGCAGTGATTTTTTTTTTTAAAGGAAGAACTATACACTGTCTACAAGAGACACACTTTAAAAACAAAGACACAGACAGACTGGAAGTAAATGGATGGTGAAGGATATCCCATGTAAACAGAAAGCATAAGATGGCACTGGCTACAGTAATATCAAATGTGGTGGATTTTAAGATAAAAGGATCAATTAACAAGGAAAATAAAAAATTATAAATGTCTAAATGAAGCAAAAATTGAAAATTAAAAGTAGTATATGGGACTTCCCTGGTGGTGCAGTGGTTAAGAATCCACCTGCCAGTGCAGGGGACACGGGTTCGATCCCTGGTCCAGGAAGATCCCACATGCCACGGAGCAACTAAGCCTGTGTGCCACAACTACCGAGCCTGTGCTCTAGAGCCTGCGAGCCACAACTACTGAGCCCGCGTGCCACAACTACTGAAACCCGTGCGCTCTAGGGCCTGTGTGCTGCAACTACTGAGCCCGTGTGCTGCAACTACTGAAGCCCGTGTGCCTAGAGCCTGTGCTCCGCAACAAGAGAAGCCACCACAACTAGAGAAAGCCCACGCACAGCAACGAAGACCCAACACAGCCAAAAATAAAAAAAATTTTTTTAATTAAAAAAATAAAAAGTAGTACAGACTATTCCACAATCATATTTGGAGATTTAATACCTCTTTCTCTGTAAATAATAGAAATAGGCCCCCCCCAAAAAACAGAAAAAAATCAGTAAAAACAAAGAATATCTGCACAATACTATTAACCATCTTGACTTAATTTCTATTTACATACTACTATACCCAACTATGGCTATGGTAAAATACATATTCTTTTCAAGCGTACATGGTCTGTTTGTCACAATAGACCATATGCTGGGTCATAAAACAAGTCTCAATAAACTTAAAGTCTGAAATTATACAAAATGATATTTGCCGAAGGTAGAATTAAATTAGAAATCAGAAACAATAAGACAACTAGGAAAACCCCAAATATTTGGAAATAAAAGCATACTTCGAATAATCCATAAACTAACAAAGAAATAACAGACTAGAAAATATTTTTAACTAAATGATAATGAAAATAAAAGATCAAAATTCATGATGTGCAGCTAAAGCAATGCTCAAAGCAGAATTTATAGCTTTAAATGTTTTTATTAGAAT
Organism: Balaenoptera physalus; assembly: GCF_965194825.1. NCBI lineage: Eukaryota > Metazoa > Chordata > Mammalia > Artiodactyla > Balaenopteridae > Balaenoptera > Balaenoptera physalus. The sequence goes on from NC_138890.1 coordinate 27,639,825, forward strand.
ACAAAAAAATCTAAAAATTAAAGATGTGATGCCTCCATCCAAAATTAGAAAAAAAGACCAAATAAAATCAAGTATAAGGCAGAAAATAATAAAGCCCCCCCAAAAAACTTATGAAATAAAAAATGAACAAACCAAAAAAAAAGAAAGAAAGAAAATCAGTGAAACTAAAAGTTGATGTCTTGAAAAGATTAACAAAGTTGATAAATATCTAGTTAGTCTATCGGGGAAAAAAGAAAAAGGGCAAAAATTATCAAATGGATGAAGGGGGATCAAAAGGTACAAACTTCCAGTTATAAAATAAACGTCATGGGGATGTAATGTACAGCATGGTGACTATAGTTAATAATGCTGTATTGCATTATTTGAAAGTTGCTAAGATAGTAGATCTCAAAAGTCCTCATCACAAGAAAAAAAATGTTTAACTATGTATAGTGATGGATGTCAACTAGACTTTTTGTGGTGATCATTTCCTAATATATACAAATACCAAATTATTGTTGTACATCTGAAAATAATATTATGTGGCAAGTATACTTCAATTTTTAAAATAGGAAGAATAAAAGAAAAGACATCACTTCAGATCCTACAGACATTAAAAGAATAATAATGAAATATTAGAAATAACTTTATTCCAGTAAATTTAAAAATAGGACCAATTCCTTGAAAGACACAAATGACTAAATTTGACCCCAGGTGAAAGAGAACATTTGAATAGTCCTATACCAATTAACAAAATTTCATTCATAACAATAAACCCTCCAGGCCCACTGGCTTCACTGATGAATCCTATCAAACTCTTAAGAAAGAAATAATACCAATACAACACAAACTCTTTCAGAGTGTAAAGAAGGAGGAAGAAACACTTCTTGACTCATTTTATGAGGCCAGTATTATCCTGTTACCAAAACCAAAGTCATCACAAAAAAAGAAAACTACAGACAAATATCCTTCATGAACATCAATGTAAAATAAAACTTCTGCAAACTGAATCTAACACTATATAAAGGAACAGTATCGTAACCAAGCAGGATTTATCCTAGGAATGGAAAGCTGGTTTAACAGAAAAATCAACCAATATAATTCATTATATTAGTAAAATAAAAAAGAAAACAAAGGTCATTTGAGTAGGTACATAAAAAAGCATTCAAAGAAATCAATGCCCCACTCATTATAAATAGCCTGAGAAACAGAAGGGAACTTCATCAAATTTATTACCAATGGTAAAAGGCTCAATGCTTTCTATGTACAAACAGAAACAAGGCCAGAATATCCATTCTTATCGCTTTTGTTCAACATTGTACTAAAGGTCCTACCAGTGGAATAAGGAAAGAAAAAGAAATAAAAGGCATGAAGACAAGACATAAAACTGTATTTTAGGTGACAAGATCATATAAGACAATCCTAAAGAATCTACAAAAAAAGCTATTAGAACTAATAAGTAAATTTAGCAAAATCACAGGACACAAAGACAAAAATCAATTCTGGTCTTATATAAAATAGCAAAGAGTAATCAAAATTTACAACAGCACCAAAATATATAGGAATAAATTTTGTGAAAGATTTTTAATACCTATGAACTGAAAACAATAAAACATTGCAAAGAAAACTTTAAAACACCTACATAAGTGGAGCAATATATCATGTCCATCAACTGGATATTAAGATGGACCATACTGATATATAGATTGAGGCAACCTCAATCAAAACTCTAATGAGTTTTTTTTTTTAAAGAAACTGACAAGTTGATGCTAAAATTAATACAGAAAAGCAAAAGATGTAGAACACAAAACTATTTTGAGAAAGAAGAACAAGACTGAAGACTTAAATTACCTGATTTCAAGACTTATAAAGTTATAGTAACCAAGACAGTATAATATTGGCATAAGGATAGACATTTAGATCAATGGTACAGAATAGAGTCTAGTAACAGACCTTAGCCTTTTACGGTCAACCGATTTTTGACAAAGGTACATGATAAGTCAATAGGAAAAAAGATAGTCTTTTCAACAAACAGTGCTAGAACAACTTGATAACTGTACATGTTGGGGAGGGGACCTTATCCTTACCTCACACCATTCACAAAAATTAACCCAAAGTGGATCACAGACTTAAACATAATAGCTAAAACTATTAAACTTCTAGAAGAAAAATATAGAACATATTTGTGACTTCAGTTACAGAAGATTTCTTAAATATAAAAAGCATAAGCCATGAAGAAAAAATTGAAAAGGCAGATCATCAAAATTTAAAACTCTGCCCTTTGAAAGACAGTTGAAAAGACAAACGACAGGAAGAAAATATCTGCAACATGTATGTGAAAAAGGGACGGTATACAGAATATATAAAACACTTACAATTTCAATAATAAGACTATGTACAAAAGAACAAACAACCCAATATAAAAATGGGCAAAAAATGTGAACAGACATTTCACAAAGGAAGATATAAGAATGGCCAAAAAAGCACAACTTCATTAATTATCAAGGAAATTCAAAGTATAACCACAATGAGATACTACTACTAGATACCCAGTAGAATGGCTAAAGTTAACAAGACAATATCAAATGATGATGAAGATGTGGATCATTCTTAAAGGGAATGAAAAATGGTACACTTTGTAAAATAGCGTAGTAGTATCTTATAATATTATACACACGTTTCTCATATGACCCAGCAAACTGTCACAGGTATTTACCCAAGAGAAATGACAATTTAAGTACATACAGAGATTTGTCTGCAAATATTCACAACATCATTATTCATAACAGGCAAAAACTGCAAGTATAACTCAAATGTCCATTAAGTGGTAAACAGCTAGACAAACTAAAGAAAAAGCCAAACTATGGAATACTACATAGCAATAAAAAGGAACAAAATATTTATATATACAATATGTTTGACTCTCAAAAACATTATCCTAAGCAAACAAAGTCAAACACAAAAGACTAGTTATTGTATGATTTCATTTACACAGAAACCCAAAAGAGATGAACCGTAGTGACAAAAACCAGTGGTTACCTGGATAAAGAGTTAGGAAAATGGATCAAAGGGCATGAGAAAATTATTTATAAGGTTCTCTGTCTTGAATGTGGTGGTAGTTACATGGCTATGTATCTACTAAATTCAAACTGTACACTCAAAAAAAAGAAAAAAGATATTTGCAACTCAACACAGACAAGGGGCTCATATAAAGGGCTCTTAAAAGTCAATAAGAAAAAAAAAATCAATGAGAAAAAAAGAACCAATAACCCAACAACAAAAAAATGAGCCAAAAAAATGAGTAATTCTTTTACAGAAAAAGAAGACCAAATAGCTCTTAAATAAACAATGCTTAACCTCACTGATATGAGAATGTTAAATTATACTGAGAAATCATTTTTCACCTATAGGATTGCCAAAAATTCAAAAGCTTGGTAATACTGTCCTGTGAAGGCAATAACATGGAGCCCTCATAGACTGCTGGTGGACAAGTAAATTGGTGCAGTCCTTACAGAGAGTAATTTGGAAATATTTATAAAAATTACAAACACATTAACCCTTCTACCCAACAGTAATTCTGCTTCTGGAAATGTATCCTACAGATATACTTGCATAAATATAAAATGACAAGTACAAGGTTAATCTGTACAGCATTACTTTTAATAGCAGAAGATGGCAAACAACTCAAATGACTCTCAACAATGGAGAGAATAGTTAAATAAATTATGATACATTCAAAAAATAAATATTATTCATCTATAAAAATTAAGTATTCTCTGTATACTGATTTGACAATAGCTATAAAATACATTGTTAAATGAGAAAAAGCAAGTAGAATGTGAGTGTGGTATGCCACATTCCATGTAAATAAAAGGGGATAAGAACTTATATATTCCTAATTGTACATGCATACAGAAAATTTGGAAAGATGCAAAACCAATAAGAATCGTTATTTGTTAGAGTGAAGAATAGTAGGACAGATTATAGGACTGGAACAGAACACATTTTAATTTCTCTTTTCTGGACAACGTAAATATAATACCTCTTCAAAAGATTGGGTGAATTAATTAAAATAAAATTTGATATGAAAACTAAGAGAACAGACACATTAAAGTTACATGTAAAAACAGGTCACAAACTTGAGGACAATATTTACAATTCAAACAACTAAAGGATTAGTGTTAAAATGTTATAAAGAGCTCCATTAGTAAAAAAAAAAAAAAAAAAAAAAAAGAACAAAATAATCCAAATGGCGAGGAGGAAATGAACAAAAGTCATGAACATATATATCACTGATGATGAAAGAACATAAACATAAACACTAAACTTCATTAATAATCATGAGAGTGAAAAGTAAAATATGCATGAGGTATACTACCTCAACTAGCCTGACAAAAAGTCTAACATTATGAGCCATTGGTGAGGATCTAGATCAGAGTGGGTGGGATATAAAGTAGTACAATTACTTTGTAAAATATAGTTTGGCATTGTCTACTGAAGCTGACTATGTAATTAATATATATAACAATCTTTACAGCAGCATTCATTGCATTAGCAGAAAACAGAAAACACAAATACCCATTGACAAGAAAATTCATCAATAAATTGCAGTGTATTCAAACAACAGAACTGCAGCAGTACAAATGAAGGAACTATAGCTACAGCATCAACACAAACTCTCACGAAGGCAACACTGAGAAAAAATAATGAAGCAAGTTGTAAAAGAATAAATAATTTGATTCTATTTGTATAAAGTTCAAAAATATGCAAAACCATGCATTATTTTCAGAGTACATACATATGCAGTAAAACTGTGAAGAAGAGGCATCAATTAACAAACAAACATCAAGAATTTTTTGCTGGTAGGAAAAAGGGAACAGCAAAGATATTGGTATTGACCTGTTCTTTAAGCTATGTGATGGTGTTTGTTACTGCTAGTTACTATGTCTCAAAATATATAAATACCCTTTTGTGCTAAAGAAAGAAATCAGTCATGACAACAAGATGCTACGAAGCAAAATGTTAGTTCTCCTCCATCTAATTTATAAATAATGAGATACTAATAAAAGAGAACATTTCAAGAAGGTTAACTATTCCTCTATCCGCTGCTGAGCAGTATTGTGTGACTCAGAAAACAAACAAAAACCAAAAAAACAGATAATGAATAAAAGGTATTTTTAGAAGACAGTACGTAAATGTATAGGATAATTTTTAAAGAAATTTTTTAAAAGAGTTTAAATGGAAAATCACTCAAAGTTTGACTATCATCCCTTACCACTCACTTTCCAAACAAATATGAAAGAAAAAAACATCCTGGAACTGTAATTAAACTGCCTCCTATTAGAAATGTATATAGCCAGTTCCATTCTCATAAGTTATCCCACTTAAAATCTGAAAAGTGTATTTAATTCCCTATGTTCCTGAAAATCCTTTCGTATTAAGGAAATATACAGAAATAGATAAATTCTCCTTCAGTAAAGAATGAAAAAGAAAGAGGAAATTGAGAAATTAAAATATAATAATAAAATAAAGCCATGGTGAAGGCAAATGAACAAATGCAAAACCACGATGAGGTCTTCAGTAAATTTTTACTGGCTAAAACTGGGCTCTGAATTTGCAGTCAGATATAGCAAAGAAGGAAACATGATTAGTTAAAGGATAGTTATAAGTTAATAAACTCTACTCAAAGATCATTATCAGCTTTTTTTGATACTGAAGCCAGAGAGAAATATTCCCTGTGAATCTTATAAAGAACTAAAACCATCAAGCCACCAAAATACCCAGAAGGTTAATAAAATTAATGGATTATTAGAGGAATAGAACTGGGGGAAATAAACAAAAATACGTTGCAGTAAAATTATTAAATAAATTGATTAATGAAGCTACTTAAAATTCAACATACTACCATATTATTATATTATTTATATGGTCATATAAAATTTACTGACCTTCCTGAATTGCCATGTCCACAGTTATTCCAGAAGCTGAATGCAGAAGCTTTTGGTAATTCTGTGCATTTTGATCAAACAACTGTACAAGAAGAGTGCATGTCTTCTCATATTCACATCTGCTAACAGTGCACAACTGCTCCAACTGCTGAAACACAGTGGCGGTATCATCCAGTGGATCATCTAAATTATCTCTGCAAATATATAAGAAAAGGATTGCAGATGATATTAGAATGAGATGTACTTTTATTCACCACAAATAAGCTTTATTTATGTTAAATAAAAATCTATCATAGATAAAGAAATAAAAGACATAGACTGGAAGGTAAGAAATAAAATGTCTATATTTGAAAATGTGAACCACAAGAAAGCTACTAGTACTAACAGGTGAGTGTATTTCCAAGGTGCTAGCAATACAGGTCAATATATAGAATTCATTACTATATACTAACATGAATTGGAAATTTAAATTTAAAAAACAGTATCTCCAAAGGCACCAGAAAACATAAAACACTAATTAAATCTTAAATATATGTAAGATCTAAAGACTTAATAATACAAAACAGTGATGAAAGGAATCACAGAAGAACTAAATAAATTAAAAGATAAACATGCTCATTGGCTAAAAGACTCAATATTGCTGAGATGTCAATTCTTCCTCCAAATTAATCTACAAATTCAATGCAATTCTAGTCAAAATTCCAGCAGGACTTTTTTTTGTAGATACTGACAAGATGATTCTAACATTTATACAGAAAAGCAAAGGAAGTAAAAGAGCCAAAACAAAAGAGCCCTTTAAAAAGGGAAAACCAAGATGAAAATTCACACTACCTGATTTCAAAGCTTATTATAAGGCTACAGTACTCAAGGCAGGGGCTACTGGCAGAAGGAGAAACACATAGACTAATGAGAATAGAGTCCAAAAATAGAACCATACATATGTGGTCAATTAATTTTTGAAAACAGAGTAAAGACAATTCAATGGAGAAAGGACAGTCTTTTCCACAAATGGTGTTGGGGATAACTGGTCTTCCCTATGCAAAAAAGAAAAAAAGGAAAGAAAAAGAACATTGAGTCTAAACCTCATATCATATAAAAATTAACTCAAAATGGATTATGGACCTAAATTTAAATTATAAAACTTCTAGAAGAAAAAAATAAAGGATAAATTGGACTTCATTAAACTTTAAAACTCCTGCTCTTTGACACACTCTGTTAAGGAAATGAAGAGGCAAGCAAAGGACTGGGAAAAAATATTTGCAAAACACATATGATAAAAAGACTTGTGACCAGAATATACAGACCTCTTTAATCTCAATATAAGAAAATAAACAACCCAATAAAAAAATGGGAACATATTTGACAGGCATTTTACCAAAGAGTATATACAAATGGTAAATAAGCACATAAAAAGATCCTCAACATTGTTAGTTATTAAGGGAATGCAATTTGAAACCACAATGAGGCACCACACCTATTAGAATGACTAAAATTTTTTAAAACTGACAATATCAAGTGCTGGTGAGGATGCAGAGCAATTGGATTTTTCATACACTGCTGGTGGGAACGTGAAATGATACAGCCACTTTGGAAAATAGTTTGGCAATTTCTTATAAAGTAAAATATACACTTACCAGGCAACCCAGAAATCTCACACCTAGGAATTTATCCAAGAGAAATAAAAACTTAAATTCATACAAAAATCTGTATAGGAACACTTACAGCTATTTTACTCATAAAGGCAAAAACAGAAAGAACCCAAATGCCCATCAATAGGTGAGTGGACTAATAACTGTGATATATCCATAAAATGGTATACTATTCAGCAATAAAAAGTAAAGAAGTACTGACACAAAATGGAAGAATCTCAAATGCATTATGCTAAGTGACAGAAGCCAGACTAAAGGGCTACATACTATATGATTTCATTTATGTAATAACATCCAAAAAAGACAAAAATTTTAGGGAACAAAACATCAATAATTGCCAGATGCTGAGGATGGGGAAAGGTCTGACTACAAAGGAACCTAAAAAAACTTTTTGGGGTGATGGAACTATTTTATATCTTGATTGTGTTGTTAAACACAACGGCATACACTTGTCAGAGCTCAGAGAACTGTATACTAAAAAAGGTGAATTTTACCATAGGTAAATTATACCTCCATTTAAAAAAATTCCAAGATGCAGAAGATGAAAATACAACAAAAACATTTAGTTTTCAATACCTCACAACTATGGCAACAGATTCCAACCGAGAAGTGATAAAGGCCTTCGTGATTTCTGGTGCATAAGTGTCTAATAAGTGGGGTTCAGTTGATTTCACAAAAGGAACTGATGCTACCATCCTTTGCCAGAGAGTTAATAGATAATGAACACTGTTGGGAGCAAATTCCCAATGCTACAAAAAAATAAAGCAAACGTTATTTAAAATGACATTATGTCTTCCTAGAATAAGAAATGCAGAGGCAAAATTAGTAAACATACAGTTCAAAATAAACTTTTATTCCGATTATAACCAATGAACATTTAAAATAGCAAATTCTGTTAAATGTTTGTGAACTTCCTTCTAATCTTTCCAGGAATATTTTTTCACAGAGTTGATATCATGTGGAAAATATGGTTTTAAAACTTCCCCCCAAACTTATAAAAAGAATTTTTCCAAAAACTAATCTGTAGAACTTTATTTCATTTCTCCACATAGATTTTGCTACAGCGTCTCAATTCGGTCTTTAATTATTAGATATTTAGATGGCCTCTAAATTTTTATTATTATAAAATTTGTTACAAAGAAGTTTTTTACCTAAAATCTTGCAATGAACATTTTTAGTAAAGTGCTCTAATAAATGTTTTTAAAAATCCCTACCAAATCTTACCAAGAAAGGGTTTTAAAACTATCTACAGTTTAACATCAACTATATATTTTTATTTACCTGTAGGCTAGTAATGGTAAAATTAGCAATCAATCTGATAACTTCAGGATACTCCTTCACCATAACTAATTCTCCCAGCTGGTAATTTGTCTTTAAACGAGCCAAAAATCGACAAAATTCATGATAATTACCTGGATTGGACAAACCCTAAATTATGAGACAAAAAGAAAGGCTTTTTAAAAAACTTAAAAACAAAAAACCAAATGATTCCTACTCGACTTAATGTTGTCCTAAATGATTAATAATAAGGAATCCAAACTAGAGGCTTTGGAGGAAGCTTTGACCATGATGACTAAATCATAATGTTTGGGAACCATTATATTAGCCCAAAAAAATTTGCATGAGAGACAGAAAAGAGAGGAGAAAAGGGTGGGGAGAGGGAGAGAGAGAGAGTGTCTCTTGTGACTTAAACAGAAGTCAATACAAGACCTGAAAAATATTTAAGATGGAAAGTAAGAATTGGCTCTTGAAATCCTGGAAAAGAGCAATACCACTAGACTTACATTAAATGTGTACCCACAAATAACAGAAACATCTTTTAATTCAACAAATATTTATTGAGTACCTAGAGGCATTATGTCCTCAAGCAACTCCTTGTCTCTTAAGACATTCAAATAAACTGCTGCAATGTAGAGCAGAAAGTTTAAAAAAAGTACTACAAGACACAGAGGTAACTTTGTGGGGAGGACAGGTTAAAAGGAAAGACCAACAAAGTGCCCCCAGTGAGCTCCTTGAAGATAGGACATGTGTGTTATTATCTTTATAGTTTGAGAACTCTGCACTATAGCTGGCATGAAATAGAATTCAAGTATCTTTCAGTATCTGTTTAATACTGAAAGAGTTTGTAAAAAATTTCAACCCATGAAAAAATATAACATAGTTTCTAATTATTAAGGACTAATTTAAAAATATATTTTGTATTCATGGGTCTTTTAATACATACTTATAATTCTAAAAATATATATAATATTCAAATTAACTTTTAGAGCCGTAAAACATCAACATGAGGATATTGGAAAATCAATTAAGAGAATTATCCGATATTAGCATATTATCTTCCACATACTGACTGATGATAGTGAGCTGAACAACTAAAAATTTTAAAGTATTGATATATTGGTAAAAATCCCATTTATCAGCAAAACACATAAATTTCAGATATGCCAACAGTGAAAAGATAAAACGAATGCACAACACATAAAATACCTCTTAATGTGCAAAAACGACTGTTCTTTAAAGAGTAAGAATGTTTTCTTTATGTATAGATATTATATGTCCCCCCTAAGTTATTAATAACCAAGAGACTTAGATAAACCTCCTTAAATCATCATTTAACCTTTTACAATCTGTACTTTCATTACAGATATTTTAAACCAAAACCAAAAGTGAAACAAATTTTATCTAGGCATCCAAAATCACTAATTTATAATGGCTGTGCAATTCTCTGAAATGAACACAGCCACTGAAGATTTGCAGTTAACATAGAGAGTAGATTTAAAAATCTACAAACTTTTATTGTCCACAAGAGGGCAAAAAAGATATTATTTCATAATTTAAAACCACTTATTCCAATATTAACATCCAGATTTATACTGTCTTCTAGTTTAGAAGGTAGACATGACTCTGAATTAATCACTTCAGTAATTTAAGAAGTGCAAGCAAAGTACAATGGTAAAAAGCAGAAGCATAATAAGATATACAACCTCTATTCATATTTACCTAAAAGAACAGGAAAAATAAAAAGAACAACACAGCAGTCAGTCAGGAAAACATTCACTTTTTAAAACTGCCCATTTATACCACAAATGAGATCCAAGAAAGTAGAATATGATACTTATTTTCTTCCAGAATCGTAATAAAGTCATAAGTTTATTATGCACCTTTCAGCAGAAAAACTGTATTTAAATATGGTAAGTATTAATTAAATTATTTCAAAAATACCTGAGGGTTTTCAAGTATCCTTTTTACTCCCTTGATTAAATTACCAAGGTACTTGGCACGTTCAGGACTGCTAAATAAGGACCTTCTTGTAGAAGCAAACTGAACTAAACATGAAAGTGCCTAAAAACAGGAACAACAAAATTCATTTCAACTTTAAAATTAATGTAAGGCCACATGTAAGGAACACTACTCTTTACATTTAAATTTTTAAAAATTTTAATGATAAAATAGTGTTATAGAATCCAAAAACAATGAAAGCTAAACATCATCAATAATTACCACCACCCATAACCCATCAATCCCACCACTAGAATTCCTATTTCTGTGTAAAATTCCTCTAATATTTTTGTATATATTAAATACACCAGAGCAGAGCCGGGACCTGCATACACTCAAAGGCTCCCAATTGCTTTTGATGCCTAATCTGTTTGTAAACCAACGAACCAGGTGTTTCATCAAAAAGAAAATATGGTTTTGTTGTAGAATACATTTGGGAACTACTGTACAATATGCACTGCACTATCCTACAAGTGGGAAAAATCCTTTAACTTTACTTAATCCAGCATGTCCCAAACTTATCTGGTGATAAAACATCTTGCCCACACCATTTATTAATATCTTGAGGAACAATTTGGAAAATGCTGCTGAAAAAGTTAGATACAGTATAAAAATTCCTGCAAAGTGTCTGTGGCCTAGTTATCTTTCTGAAGTTAATACTTAATCAGCCAATTTCACTTCTTGGGTTCTTAATTATACTACTGGAACCCACTGAAGCCTGTTTGTTCATTAACTGAGAGGCCCAAAACTGGCAACTTTTAGGCCAAACTGGCCCACATATGTAAACTTGCCCACTTTAAAAAAAAAAAAAAAAGAATTATCTATCAATATTTAAATATTCCAGTTAGGAGATTTCACACAAAATGTCTGGCTCTCTTGGCAAGGGTGAGAATAGGGACAAAAATCAGAGGATAGCCTTTTTAGATGTTACTCAGTTGGCCACAGTCCTTAATGTTAAACACAAAAAACAAGCAAACAACCCAAAAAACAAAACTCCCTTCTGATGTGTAGAAGGTTCAGGAACCATTAGCGTAATAAAAATATCCAGGGGTTTGGGGTCAAAACCACCTGCGTTTGAATCTCAACTCCAAAATTTAGTTCACTGCCCTGAAGAAAGTCACTTAGGCCATTCTGGATCTGTTTCCTTGTCTACATAGGGAAGATAACAATAGTTACCTTGCAGGGCCACTGTGAGGATGAAGTGAGATAAGCGATCATAGGATAGGGCATGCCCAATAAATGTCAGCTACATTCTCCTAAAGCAGTTGCTTTCCACTCTACTTTTTAAGCACCAGTAGCTTGTTTGTTTTATCCCAAAACATAACTGTACATGAAACCATGGTTTTTAAATAACTAAAGACAAGACTCTTCTGGTTAAAAGACAGAAGGCTGAAGTTCTGTGGCACCACCTGGAAACATGAGTGTCCTGTGAAACCCAGTTTAAAAACCACCACCTTAAAACCCTCGATTTGAGAGCAAACATGTTTTCTAAGAAAGGGAGGGAGTATTTTTGTGAACCTATTCCTCCCTTCTAGGTGATAACATATCTAAACAAACATACTGCTGATATGTACTTTAAATGTGGAACATCTTTTTTTCAGGAAATGACAATATAAGAATTCCCCAACTTCACTTCTACAAGCTTAGATATTAAACTAACAACTTTCCTTTTTTTTCAATCTTGCCTGGTCTCTGTTTTAGATTCCACAAAGATGGGATACAGAGTCTCAAAGTTCCATACTATAACCAAAGAGTTTCAAGAATCTTTTAGCACACAACAGAATCTGATTCAAAAAATAAAGGAACAACTGGAGTGATGAGCACAAAATCAAGTGAGCAGATCCCCTTTGTTTCTCATTTGGAGATATCTGATGGGGGGCCACATGGCAAGCCTGACATGGAGCCAAGCAAAGTGGAGAAAGAGTTAGAGAGGTTAAGAAAAGGGAAGGTAACAGGTGGGGTGGCAAACTACTGGACTGAGGCCCAGAAGAAGAGCTGGGGACTGAGTAGGAAAAAAGATACTTAGAGGTTGATAGGTTGTCTTGGCTACAGGCAGGGACTAAATCACCAGTTATGGGTTTTGGGCTCACCAGTGAAATGACGGAAACTATGGACTATAAATAGAAACTGAAAAATAGCTTACGTAATACAAATCCCAGATGATGTAAGAATCTCTTATAAGAGGTAAACCTAATCAAGAATATAAATAAAGTAAATATGTACCACCCTTATATAAATATCACAGGTACTTTTTAATGAAATAATGAATGAGTTTTACTTACTAACTGAGATAGGAGTGGTGGAAGTGAATGATACAAATTAAAGAAAAGATCCAATGTTTCTGGTTCCAGGAAAACTGGAAAAAAAAAAAATTCTAACACCATTACTTTCAATTCAGTGATCTTCACATAGTAAGACATTATCATACAAACCAAAAACTCCAAGACCTCTGCATGTGGCCAATCTTTCTTTGCAGTTAGGCTTAATTCCTTTTTAATTCCTAGCTATTTTCCTTTGAAATATGAAATAATACAAAGATAGAAATTAATTAGCTAAGATGTTCCTTATTTCCATGTAGCACCTACAGTTCTTACCTAGAGAACCTTCTCATTATTTTCATTTACATTAAGGTAATAAAAACATTTAAAAATTCAAATAGTATCAAAAAGTAAATAGTACTAAAAAGTATATAGTAAAAAACAGCTGTACCCTACTCCATTCCAACTGCCTTTCAACTCTTAGCTATATTTAAATACATGTTTCCAAATTACATGCTGTATTACATGTCTTTGACTGTTTTATTTTAGGTTTCAAATGACCTTGTTATGGTACACTCTCCCCTCTACTCCCACCACTCTTTCTACAATCCATCATCTCTCAAAAATCCATCCACTGTTGTAACAATTTGGAATTAAATCAATTCTAAGTGTTTACCTTATTATGACTATGTAAATAATGTTAACAGCTAAGCCAAGTATACTATGATTATATCACATTTCCAACACTCCCTGGATTTAATCACAGCATCTTTTCTGTGCTTAGTTGTGTAGATCGATATCTGTCACTAATCCTTTCCAAATGCTCTGACAGATTTGCAAAATGTTCTTCATGCCATTTTCCACCTGGTCAGTAGCATCAAATAACCTATCACTTCCATCTTCCCACCCCTTCCTCCTGGAGCCTTCTTCAACTTCGACTGGCTGTTCCAAAATGTGTTACATAATTATCTCCTTTTAATGTCTGCTGATAGTCATCTTGTGTTAAAGCTTTCCTGAACTCCATATCCTCTATTTTCTTGCTTGTATGTCAAGTAGCTTCATAAGAGCAAGTACATAAGGGATAAATTTCAGAACGATTTACATGTCTGAAAATATCTTTATTCTCTTATACTTGGTAATTTCAGTCTAGTTTGAAAATTATTTTCACTCAGAAGTCTGAGGATATTACTCCATTGTCCTCTAGCTTCCAGTACTACTGTTGAGAAATCTAATACCATTCTTGATCCCAATCCTTTGTAGGTGACTTCCCTTCTGGTCGATTTTAGGTTCTCTTTGTCCTTGTTATTCTGAAATGTCATGATTATGAAGCTTAGTGTATTTTTTTTCATTATGTTGGGTACTTATGGGATCTTTCAATCTGAAAATTTATGTGTCTCACTGCTGAGAATTTTTTTTTGGTATTGTTTGCAAATTGCCTTCTGTTTTTTCCTGTCCTTTCTTGAACTCCTAATAGTCAGATGCCAAGCCTCCTAGTTTCATGCTTCAATATTCTTGCATTTTTTTCTCCTATCAAATCTCTTCTTGCTTTTTTCGTTCTACTTTCCGGGATATTTCCTTAACTTTATCTTCCAACTCTTTTACTGAATGTCTTATTTGGGCAACCTGTATATTTGGAACACTGTCTTAACTTTCGTTTTTGAAACAATATCCTATTCATGTTTCAGGAGTGCATTACCTTTTCTTATCTCTCTGAGGATAGTAAATTAAACCTTTTTGAAATTTACTTCGACTCTTCACTTTGCCTCTGTTTCTACTAACTCTCTCTTTTTAAAAAAAGATTTCTTGAGATAATCAGATTTATATGCAGTTGCAAGAAATAATACAGAGAGATCCCATGTATTGTTGACCCCACTTCCACAAATGGTAAGTTCTTGCAAAACTAAAGCACAATATCACAATCAAGAAGGCACACTGATAAAATCCAATCCACCAATCTCATTTGGCTTTCCCAGTTTTACATGTACTCATGTGTGTGTGTGTGTATGTGTATTTAGTCTGTGCAATTTTTACTACGTGTGTTGGTTCACGCATTCATCACTACTATCAAGATACAAAGTCCCTTTTAATTGTTTCTTTTAGTCTCTGACTTCCATATTAGAAGTTTTCACCAAATGTATGGTGTTTCTCTACTATATCTGATATCCCTGAATGCGAAACCTCTCCAGTTTAATTTCTCAAGGGAAAAAAGCTCTGGTCTTGGGAATGGAGGGGGAAGTACACGTAGGGAAGGAAGGGAAAAGGGCAGTCACAGAGCTGCACAGAGGTGGTAGAGAAGATCCCGGGGGTGTTTGTGCAGAACATAGACTTTTTACCAAGTCCTTTCAGCCCAATTCCCTACCTCTGACTTCAATAGGAAAGCCCTATTGCCATCATCTTTCTGGGATGTGTGAGAGCAAGTGAGTTTGCTCTTTTTTGGTGTCCTTCTCTGTAAGAAAGTAAATTGCAATTCTGCTCTGCTAAGTTAGCTACTCTAATTCATTCTCTTTATAACTTTGAAAAATATCTTGATATCTCCTGCCAAGTGTTATATCCTCTCCTACTGTTTATCTGAAAATTTCAAAACAGAGCTCTTCATTTCCCCACCTAAACTGGTCGTCCTCCAAATCTAGAGTTGTCTTTTCTTTTTTCCAAAATCAAAATATAGAGGTTACTATGATATGAACTGAGGAAAACAGATTTCAACATTGGGTATCAGCAGCTACCTTAGGTTACAAATTTTTTTGAACTTTTTGATTGCCAAGTAAAAAACAGAGATAATTGCACATAAAGCAACTATACTGCTAATCCTGTGTATTTTATGTTGACCATTCCTTACACTAAACTTTTTTCTTACTTGTTCTCCAAGTTGTTGGAATCTGTACTGTACAAAGATCATCTGCAGATTCATCTGCTGAACTGCCAATGAAGTCAAAGTTAAGGCAGTTGAGGACCAGTTTCAAGACTTGCATTACTAGGTTTTGCTGACCTTGGTCCTGAAGGTTTAAAGGCTTGGCCAACACCTGAAAGAGGTTCAGAGTCAAATGAAACATTATGACATATGTCAATTAAAAGAATTTTACTCAACTAATTTAAATAGTTCTTCAGTGACAAATTAAAATTAGTAAAAAAAAAAAAAAATTTGCAAAGTTATGTTGTATATATTAGAAAAAAACTGTAATATCACTATCAACAAAAATCTACAATAATAGATTAAATTTTCAAATTTAATCTTGTAAAATGGGGTTAAAACCTTTCATATTTAAATGCAAACTGGAGGTCACCTTCTAAAGTTGTAAGAAGTAACTTTAGGACAAATACTTTACACAGCACAAATGTATAAATGTACAGGATTTGTTAGCTCAAGGAGCAATTGGAACAAGCTGAAAATATAATATTCTTCAAGAAAAAGTAGGGGAGCTTCATGCATAAACGATACATATTCAGCTAACAAAGGTTCTCAGAGCTGTTTGAATGTGGAAGGACACTCACAAGCTCCTGGAGAACAAGCCCGACCCCCTCAAAATGTTCATTCTGACACAACCAGAATAGATTATATCTCCTAGAGATACAATGTGAAATATTTGTGGAGGAAATGATAAGAAGCTTGGGGTTCTGCTTCAAGAAAAACACAGAAAGAAATAAAGTGGTTAGTTAAGGATAGAGATGAAACAAGATTGGTCACGAGTTGTTAATGCTTAACTGGTTGCTGGGTCTAAGGGAGTTTATTATACTATTCCATCTTCTTGTGTATATGTTAAAATTTTTCATACTAAAAGAAAAATTTTTAAATAATAGAGGAACTTTTAGTCTGGCCTAGTGTGGCAGTTACCATGTTACTATACCACAGAACTTAAATAAGTAGAAACTAGTGATTAGTGGAACATACTTTGGGAAATGCTCTACTACACCAATTAACAAGCTTGAGCAGAATGAGGGAGTCCCTATATTACAAGAGAACACAATATAATTATGAATCATACTATCCCTAATGTTCAATAGGGCACTAAGTAGCAAACGGGAAAATATTATTTCCTAAAGAAATTATTAAAGTCAACTATCTTGGCTCAACTCTGAAAAAATATTGATAAATGATGAATTAGGAAAACTTGCCATCATTTCATTGTTCATCTGCACCCCATTAAAATATGGGCAGGGCAATATAGAAACTAAGTCTTAATTAGCTTCTGCAATAAGTAATCTACAGTAGGAAGATAATGAAACTACTGTCTAAAGACAAGTTACTAAATTCCCTTTGGATCTTACTTTATTATATCCCGACTACATAAAAGTGAATTTTTTGGAACCGCTTACAGATTTGTGCAAATTAATTTGTACTTAAATTAAATGGGCACAGGGGAATTCATCTGAAATTCTTCTGAAACAGGATGCTGAATTATTAAGTAACTTACCTCTTTTAGAAGAGAGCATGCTAGCACTAAAATGTCTTTAAGAGAAGTGTCACGAAATGAGGTAGCTATTTTCCTGTGTTTTGCTGAAGGTCTAGAATAATCGACCTAGAAAGTTCAAGATGAATTTATTTAACCAGACTTACCAAACAGCAAAGCAAAAATTTACTATGTAAGAAAAGGAATGAAAATAATGATTAAAGAATCATAAAGTATAGAGCTAAAACAGCTTTTAAAAATCTACTAGTATAAGTGATTTGTTTATGGTTACTCAAAGAGCTAATAATGGCAGAGCCATGACTAGAACCCAAGTTTCTGTACTGTTTTAATTCAGTGCTCTCTCTACAAACTATACTGATGCCAAAATTGAAAAGCAGAATTGATCATACTTTCAGAGGCAATATAAACACAGATTATAAAATAATAGATAGATACTGTCAACTCCTGAGTCATGCATCACATTTCGCATTAGGCAAGTAATAGCTTCCCTGTTCCTCAGGCTCCACCTATAAAATGGGAAATCTCTGAGATAATCCTCAAATTCTAACTTTCTGTGAAAGAGCAAACTGAATCAGTTACAGAAGATTCTTCTATATGAAAGTGATATTTCTATATATATCAGATATGTCACTGATTCATGTATTTTGATATTCTAAAAAAAAAAAAACCAAGGCAGAAATTATAAATAATCAGAAATTTGATTTGTTACATAAGCAATAGTATATTCCCCCTGAATATTTTATTAGTTAATAATAAATAATTTTTAAGAATAAGTTTACTAAGACTAGTCCTTGAGCCTCTAATCTAAAATATAATATGGCAAAAACTATACTATTAGTACCATTAATATTTCCATTTATCACTAGGAAACAGCAAACAAAGCTGAAATCTGATACCCAAACAATTATTAATACCACAGGCTACAGCGGCTATAGCATTCCTTTTGGTATCTGAAAGATGAAAATAAACCATTTTCCTTCCTGATATTTATAGACTTGAAAAAAGTAGTGAGATCAAAATTATCTGATACTTCCTAAGCTCCATCATATTATACTTAAATGCCACATTTACTTATAGAAACATGAAACATAACAGAAGCCCAAAGTGATTACAGAAAGCAGTTACTGGAATCTCTACCTACTATGTAAGATCCAAGTTAGCATTTCCAGCATTCCCCCCTTCTTTTAAATCAAACGGCCATCTCTCTCTCCTTCAATTGGTCTGTCTCTTCAGTTTCCCTCAATATATAAAAGTTTCTCCTTAATACAAATTAATAATAGCATATAGCATTATAATCTCAACTTATATATATTAATATATAATAATAATATATATTATTATATATATTATATATATTAATTAATAATATTCACATATTATTTCACTAAATCCTCAAAACTAACCTGTGAGATATATATTATTCTCTTTTCACATAAGAGAAAATTAAAGTTCACAGGCACACCATATCTATAACACTGAGGGAAGAACCTTGGGTTTATTGAGCACTTGTATGTACTAGGACCTGTGCTAGTAACTTATCTAATCTTAATAAGACCCAAGGAAAGTGTCATGATTGCTTTACAGATAGTGATATGTAAGTTTAAAGACATTAATAAGTTTGGACAAAGCAGTAGGCAATAGAGCTAAAACACAAATCCAGGTCTTATTTCAGAGTTATCTTCAAGGCATACATGCTTATTCTACTTGGGTTACTTATTTAGATATCCAATTTTTTTGAGAAGAGGGATTATACATCCATTTTCTACTGCATAACTATGTCTCTACCATGTAGGCAAAGAATATTTTACTTCTTGATGATTATATATTGAATATACTGCAGGAACACTAGCCTTAGCTTCTACAAAAGCATGATAACATGTAATTCTAAACTTTTAAGAAACCTCAAGTTTAGATCTTTTTCTTAGAAGATACATCCTGTTGTTGACCCTACATGAATTTACCTGGCTCACATTTGACAATTATAATATTTGATTTTCATTATGCATTGTAGATCTCCCTATTGCCTGGTTCAGAAGTACTTAAGAAATGCTAGTTGAAATTGTTAATGCTCTAAAATTAGGCTAAGTAAAATGTCTCCACAGAAGCCATGTATTTTTTACCATACAAAGTCAAAATCACACTTCAGAGCTTGAAGCTTTTTTCAAAAGGTACCTAGATCTACATAAGATAAGCGTGGAACATCTTGTGACAGAAAAGTAAGAAAATGTTCGAAGGATGGTGAATAAATGTCAAATGAACAGAGATGCTAGCCTGAAAGGGTTCCTAATGGCCAAATTTGGGAAAATTTGGGCATCAAAATATAATGTAAGTAACAAACTATAACCTATTAAACAAAGTTAGAAACCAGGAATCCAAACTGATAGAAATAATAAATGAATAAATCAAAAGTTTAATGAGGAATAAGGTATTTTCAGAGTCTTAAACTACCTGCCCACAAAATACTCATTATTTACAAAGGGGGAAAGAATCAATGTACAGTTGGAGAAGCCTGGTAGAGACCATCTTAGTCAAGTGACCAAAGTGAACATCATTAGTGACATAACAAATCAAATCATGTGCTTCCTGAGAGGAGGCAATGAGAAAACCACAGATCAGCACATCAGCCCACCTGCAGCACTCAGAGCCAGACCTCTCAGCCAGCTGGGCGAGGACCAGCCCCGACAACCAGTACGCCTGCAGCAATCTTGGCCCAACCACAACAGGAGGGCACAGGCAGCCCACACAAAGGAGGAGGAGCACCTGGAGCACCCGGCTCTGGTGACCAGGGAGATGGTACCACCGGGCCCCACAGAACACCTTTTATGTTAAGACCACTGTTTGAAGACCAGGAGATGTAGCTGATACACCTACTACATAGAAACAAACACAGAGAGTCAGACAAAATGAGGAGGCAAAGGAATACCTTCCAATTGAAAGAATCAGACAAAACCCCAGGAAAGGAACTAAACAAAATGCAGATAAGCAACTTACCAGATAAAGAGTTCAAAGTAAGTGATAAAGATGCTCACCAAAATCGGGAGACAAATGGATGAACTCAGTGAGAACTTCAACAAAGAAATAGAAAATATAAAAAAGAACCAATCAGAACTGAAGAATACAATAACTGAAATGAAAAATATACTAGAGGGAATCAACAGCAGACTAGAGGAAGCAAAGGAATGGATCAGCAATCTGGAAGACAGGGTAGTCAAAATAACCCAATTGCAACTGCAAAAAGAAAAAAGAATTTTTAAAAAATGAGGATAGCTTAAGGGACCTCTAAAACAACAAGCGTACTAACATTTGCATTATTATAGGGGTCCCAGAAGGAGAAGAGAGAAAGAAAAGAGCACAGAATGTATTTGAAGCCATAATTGCTGAAAACTTCCCTACCCTCAGTATCAAAAAAAAATCTGAATAAAAAATAGGCAGAGGACCTGAATAGACATTTTTCTAAGGAAGACACACGGATGGCCAACAGATGCATGAAAAGATGTTCAAAATCACTAATCCTCAGGGAAATGCAACTCAAAACCACAGTGAGATATCACCTCACGTCTTTCAGAATGGCTATTATTAAATAGACAACAAATAAGTATTGGCAAGGACGTGGCAAAAAGGGAACCCTTGTGCACTGTTGGTGGGAATGTAAATTAGTATGGCTGCTATGGAAAATAGTATGGAAGGTCCTCAAAAAATTAAAAATATTGGGTTGGGCAAAAAGTTTGTTTGGGTTTTTCCGTAAGATTTTTTTTTTTTGGGGCAAAAAGTTCGTTCGGGTTTTTCCGTGGAAAAACCCCAATGAACTTTTTGGCGAACCCAATAGCACTACCATATGATCCAGCAATTCCACTTCTGGGTATTTACCCAAAGAAAACAAAAACACTAATTCAAAAAGATATATGCACCCCTATGTTCACTGCAACATCAATTACAATAGCCAAGATATGGAAGCTACCTAAGTGTCTATCAATAGATCAATGAATAGAGTATGTAGTATAAATACACACAATGGAATTACTCAGGCATTAAAAAAGAATGAAATCATGCTGTCTGCAATAACATGGGTGGACCTAGAAGGTATCATGCTAAGTGAAATAAGTCAGATAGAGAAAGACAAATACCATCTGATTTCACTTATATGTGAAATCTAGAAAACAAAACAGAAAGACTCACAGATACAGAGAACAAACTGGTGGTTGCCAGAGAGAAGGGGGATGGGGGCTGGATGAAATAGGTGAAGAGGATTAAGAGGTACAAACTTCCAGTTATAAAATAAATAAGTCTCGGGGATATAATGTACAGCATGAGGAATATAGTCAATAATATTTTAATAACTTTGTATGGTGACAGATGGTTACTAGACTTACGTGGTGATCAATTCATATATATATATATATATGTATAAATGTCAAATCATTATGTTATACACTTGAAACTAATATAATATTGTATGCCAACTGTACTTCAATTTTTAAAAAAAGATAAAAGTTCTTAAATATAAACAATACATTCCCCTTTATTATAACATTACTCCATGTAAAACCCAACTTCTGCTTTTGTTCTGTTTAGAACCATGTTAAATACAAAAATGAACAGGAGCAGGTGAGGATGTGCTCAGCTGCTGAGTTCCTAAAGGCGCTGGTTGGGGGTAAGCATAGCTTCTGCAAACTCTCCTTGTATGGGTGAAACCCATGCTAACAAGTAGCCTGTTCTTTGTTGAGTCATGCTGTGTATCCATTATTGAGAATCAATTCACCAAACTGCTAAACTGCTTGTCTTTTATGTGTAAGCAAATAAAGGCTTGTTCCACTTTTGCATATAATTTATTTTTATGATTAGTATATTACTATATACACAGAGGATAAAAGGACGGTTCTCCAATTGCCATGGAGAGAGGACCATGTCTAATTTCTTGTTCTTTGCAGTACTTTATATTGTTACTGTCATTTTCAGTAACAATAAAAGTGTTCCAATACTTAATTATCCCACCAATAAAATAGACACCCCCCCCCAAAAAAAGACTTGCTTATTCAGAGTTTTAAGCCACACAAAGATTTTACATCAAAGAAATGACATTACTTAGCAAACTTCATGTCACCATTAGATGGAAAGGCTTACCAGGTTCATTTCCTGAGTCAATTCTGAGAGGATTATTACTCCAATTATGCAGTGTTCCACAGTACCCTTTGGAGAAAAAACCAAGTTTAGCCTAAATGGAGACAAATGATTGGTTCTTAATGTATAAACCAGGTAACATTTACAAGTAATTAAATACTGAAACATCACATTTTCTTAAAATAGATCTATTAAAATATATAGAAAAATCACTATGAGGTCCACAAATAAAAATAATGTCAAGTTCATTTTTTTGAAGGATAAATTTAGGTATAGAGTTGAGTGGGAAAAAAGCTCACCTACCTTAGAACTTCATGATACTCTATAAAATGTTTTCAGCACGTAGGACTTACAATAAACTAAACCTCAAAATACAGGAGTGTAGTTTAATCCTTTTCATAAGACCACGAATAAGAAAGAACAAAAAACAATTTTTAGCTCTGTAAATTTGCTTGAAGATAGATGCATTCAGTAAATAATTAATAACTTAGGAACTAATTTAAATCCCTCAACCAACACCAGATAAGATCACTTAGGCTCTTTTAATATTATTTAATAGTGCATGTATATGCATTTACTATGGATCTGTAATGAAGGCTTGTGAACTGCCCAACGCACTGCGTAAATACATGACTATCAATACAGTATGATGTTTTAATGTAATCAGCTTCCAATTTAATCTCAATAACTTCCTTCAAATCAAAATTCAGATTTTATATGCACATTACTGACAAATTACCCAACTGCAAAATCACACTGGAAGTATGAAAATAAAAAAATCTAACATCCAATTACAGTATAATAATTTTAAAAAAGCAATACAGATGATACACTTTTCAAGCCTTAATTTTATAGCTGGTCATTCCTTCTAACTATCACAGAATTCCACTAACAATGGGTCACTAGGTGTAATTAAATTCAAATTATCTCAGAATAAAAAAATAAAAGAAACATCCATAATTTTTGCTTTTTTTTTTTTGACTGCACTGGGTCTTCGTTGCTGTGCGTGGGCTTTCTCTAGCTGCGCCGAGCGGGGGCTGCTCTTCGTTGCCGTGCACGGGCTTTTCATTGCGGTGGCTCCTCTTGTTGTGCAGCATGGGCTCTAGGCGCGCGGGCTTCAGTGGTTGCGGCACGTGGGCTCAGTAGTTGCAGCACGTGGACTCTAGAGCACAGGCTCAGTAATTGTGGTGCACGGGCTTAGTTGCTCCGTGGCATGTGGGATCTTCCCAGACCAGGGATCGAACCCGTATCCCCTGCGTTGGCAGGCAGATTCTTAACCACTGCCCCAACAGGGAAGTCCAATTTTTGCATTTTAACTCTTTATGGCCCTTTAGGACAATCGGAACTCTATGATAAACTACAGATTTCACATTACTGAAGCATCCATCTTCTGTGTAAAACAGACCAATGCTCCTTAACGTGTCATTCCCTGACCAACTGTTAGTCCATGAATCTGCTGGTAGTCTGCAAATTTGATTCTAATCTGAGAATGGTTTGATACTGGTCCATGACAAGAGATTGCACCAAAATATAAAACAGATAAGTCACTAAGTACACTGTTTAGTTCAGCTGGCATTTTTTTCATAGCAAGTCTCTCTTGATGATGGAAGCACCATGTTGATTTACATTCTGACATAAACTCCTTATCTTGCTGTGAACCAGCAATCTGAATAGCACTGTCCTAGATGATAGTAGTATCTCCTGGGTATGTATGTAGAAAGGAGGCATGTAAATGTTAGAAGTGTGGCAGCAATAAGGTTACAATAACAGAGAAAAGAAGATATACAAAATTTCAGGCCATTAAAAATTTAACAAACTTAAAATAATTTTTAGTACAAAATTCACAGAAGCTGTTATTACCCAAAGGAACCATGCGGTACTATTTTAGAGTACTAAAACACTAAGTCAGCTGTCTTTCTCATGACTCAAGGTTAGGTTAAGTCATATACCCAGAAAGCAAGTGCTTTTTTTGTGATACTGTAATAAACTTTGAAGATAAAACATTTTCTGTTTCTTCTGGTCTTCCAAAACTGACAAAAGCACACTAAAGCCCAACTTAAGCTCAATTTATCAGCCATTGAAAAGGGAGCTTGAGAAATCTTAGCCAACAAGAATGATTTCATTTCATTCAGTTGTCAACCTTGATTTTATTTTAAAAGAACTCTGAAATCTATTCTTATTTACACTAATGATTCTTGATGAGCTGTGTACAATCTTAGTAAATGACAAGAGAGGGGTGCTACTGTGTTAGTCAAAATTATATGCACAACTATAAAGTGAGAAACTCATATGTCACTGAATAAACTATCCCTCTGTCCCACAGCAGATCTCCTCAGGGCTAAAAATACACTTATTCTTGTGATATTTTAGATAATCAAATATTTGTTAACCAGGATTTTAACAATATGAATAAAAGAGAAGCAGTATAGTCTAGTGTTTCATATTCTGAGGTTTCTGGCATTACAATGTATGATGGAGTTACATCTTACATAGGGATTAAATCTGACAGTTACGGTATAAGCAATAACATCTCAGAAAGTCCAAATAGCCCCCTAATTGCCAATAAACCAACACTGAACATCTATTAATCCAAACTGTCAGTTTTTCCTTGAGAACTGTAACAGATCACTGCTTCTTCAGCAGAGCACCAACTAAAGTACTTTTCCTGCGATTAGGGATAACACTTGCATGAAAAAGTATGTATCTTTAAATATCTGAATCATACTGAGCAGGGCATGGTGGTCATCCTAAGAGGCATACAGGAACAGAAAAGAGCAGATTTAAGTTTCCCATATCACACCCCACAACACAAAATACTATGTGGAATGGCAAGTGGAATCACTGGCACAGTTTAAATTAGTGTCCTCTTGCTTTTCTTTTTTCTTTTCTTTCTTTTTTTTTTTTTAAGTCCAAATACCTGAATTTGTGTAAGTTAAATGTGAGTATGTTATACCTTTAATCATTTAGGTTAAAAACATTCTTGAGAATTTAGTATGACTCAATGTGGTATAATGTAAAAAGATTTTTAAATATATATATCTTAAGTTAGAAAACCTGTTGAAGTACGAGTGCTATGCTTTACTAGATCACTATGCAATCCTCTACAAATTTCCTAACTTTTCTAAGCCTCAGTCTTCTCATTTACAAAATGTAATTCCCTTCACAGAGATGTAATTAGCATTAAATTAGATAATACATGAAAAACATTATATACATGTTTTGCATATATGCAATACATAGACACACGTGGTTAGAAATGACAACATATATTTTTGAAATTATAAAACCATTATAATTTGCATTCTTCTGGTTTGGAAGTTATATGACATGATCCTCTTTTCCTGGCAATAAAAAATACAGGCTCCAGAGGATAAATAATAAACCATAATTAATATGGTTCTGGTAGCCACAAAACAAACCATACAACTTTAAGAAAAGCAGTTTTCTAAACCAAAAAAACAACTACTGATGTTCTTATAATGTAATAATGCCTTCTTACCTGAAGAAACTTCTTCACATCAGCAATAATTTCTCTGAAGACAAACTGGTCTTTCTGAACCTCAAACCACCCCAATTTAGTAATTTTAGCAATGACTTGAAGTAGAGCTTGGATGACAAAGGGAGCCAGCTTGGGTTGTGATGCCACATAATTAAGAATGTAGTTTCCTGTAAATAAAATATTGTGATCATTTGGACTTTTCAGTAACTTAAAGTGAATAATGTAAAAACAGGTAGTGATGACAACACATTCTTTGACAAAAAGTCAATCCCTTTCTCCAAGATATGTACTTATTTATACAGTCAGTTCTCCTATAAGAGTTATTTGGAAAAAGCAAATTTGTTCCAATTCAATTGATATATTAGGGGATA
Organism: Balaenoptera physalus; assembly: GCF_965194825.1. Lineage (NCBI taxonomy): Eukaryota > Metazoa > Chordata > Mammalia > Artiodactyla > Balaenopteridae > Balaenoptera > Balaenoptera physalus. The sequence continues at coordinate 27,666,332 of NC_138890.1, forward strand.
ATATGAGTATAATGCGAATGTCACTTTCATTTTTGCATAATTTCATTTAGAAAGAAACACTAGGTGAATAAGGAAAATGGCAACCAAGCCAAACGAACCAAGCCATACTCAAAATGCATATATCTACTAGCTATCTCAGTTCATCTCATGTGTTATCAGACTCATCCCTTTTGGTGTTACAATTTCCATCCTATTTCAGATCACCTTCCTTCTACCTTCACAGTAACTCACAAATTTCAACACTTAATGAGTTATTTGTGAGTTATTTGTTGAAGTGGGTCCCCTTCCACAAACTTCAGGTCTTCTTCAACATAAAATGCTGTATTTATTCTACCATTTAGTATTTCTTAACCATTTAACATGTGTAAAACTCTACTATGTCTTTTATTAGATTTCTATCCTTTTTTTAATGTGTCACTGACAAAATGTTTCAATTTTATTTCCATAATCCCATTTCTCTAATAAGCCCTGTTGTTTTACTACATATCACTGCACGGCATAGTCACTTTTAGGAATACATATGTCATGTTACAGCAAAACTGACTACACACTATATGGCTGTTTAAGTGGCAGAAAAAAATACAAATAATATAATGTGATAAAATAAGTACATAAGTTAAAGAAAGTACGAACAGAAGAGTAAAGCCTGGAATAAAGTTAATATACCCAAATCATTAAAAGTGGGTAGCAAATTCAGCTATGAGCTTCCCAATGGAGGAGTGACTGAGGTAACAAATGGGCCACAAAAGTCTATCAGAAAAACAGAAGAAAAAAATTTTTTAAAGGGAAAAGTTTCCATTTCTACTTTGGCCCCGAACGTCAGCATACCATTTGGGAAAAGAGTGAAGAAAAAGTAAATATTAATACTTCACTATTTAACTAAAAATAGCTTTAATGGAAACAATCCCAAAATCCAAGAACACTTTCAACAGCTGTTCTTGACAACTGTAATGAGAACCTTGATATAAAAAAGAAAAGTTCTCACGACTAGCACATTTCAACCTTAATTTTTATTAACATTAAAAATACACAGTTATACAAATAAAAATAATATTAAAAAGCACAGATTTTCCTAGCATTAAGATAAATCTGAAAGAGGTTTCTGCTATGGATTAAAGTAATATGGTTCTCTTAAGCTTCATTACATGTAATCTTTTATTTCAATAACAAAACTTATGAAAATGACACTGCCTCCTGAACATAAAAGAAAATCTGGTTTATTTACTTCTATTATTTTTATTTTTAGTATCTTGAAAAATTTTAACCTGGAGGGAATGTGAGGAATCTATATGTAGGTAGTGGTAACCACTGGGAGGGTAATCTCAAAAATAATAAAACAACAAAACAGGAGAAAAACCAAGTTTCACATTTAAGCTAGGTACCTTAAGCACACCTTCCCAAACTCCCTGAGCAAAGATACTAGCTAATAAGTTTATTATCTAAGGCAAAAAAATTTAACAGACTTATTTCTGTTACTTTAGTTGAATGTTTTACATAAAATATTCTCACGTTATGCTTATTACATGACCTATAATAGTGTTCCAGTTTAATAAGCAAGAGCCAATGATAACAATCAAGTAAAACAACAGCAATCTCATCATCACCAGCCCAAGATAATAGGGAAAAGCCATACCAAGAAGAAAATGAAATGTTCAGAAAGACACATGGGAGAATGAAATAAACAGCTGCAAAAAGTCCCCGACAAAAGTTAACAGAAACTTGGAAAGCTATGCACTAGAGGCTCTTTGAGTGTCAAATGCCCATATGATAACAACAATATTTAGCATTTATGAAACAAGTTAGAAATTAAAAGTGCTTCCCAGAAAAAAAGCTTTATGCAGCTCTCACAGCAATATGAAGATATTGCTACTATATTACTATTACTATTATTCTGTTTCCTAGGCAAAAAAATATCAAGGTCAAAGAGGTGAAACAACTTGTCACAATGGCCAAATTGGGACTTTGAGTCAGGTTGTTTTTGTTTGAGTTTGTTTGTTTCCTGCTTTCAAATACCGGTCAAACCATATATTTTAGTAATAATTAGTAATTCAAAAACTCTACTAAGTCCAAACTTGTAGACAGTCTTTTGGAGTTTACTATCATTAGACTGAAACTTTAGGTATTACACATTATAGAAATTTAATATGAAATATTTTTGGCTGATTAATTGAAGTCAAGTAAAAATATGCCGCAAAGTCTATCAGAAAACATACAAAAAGAATATAAAAGAAAAGGGGAAAGACTCAATCTCTACTTTGGTCCCAAAGACTAGCATGTTATTTGGGAAAAAAGTGAAGAGAAGGTAAATACCTCAACATTTAACTACAAATGCTTTGATGGAAACAATTCCAAATGCTGTGAACACAAAAATTTGAGCTATAATCTATGCCTTGAGAGCTAGCTTATAAAATATTTGGAGAGATAGACAAAAAGAAACTACCACAAGAAGATCAAGGTAAGACTTACGAGGTGAAGATGTGGAGAAACTGCAACGTTCACACATTGCTGCTGAGAACGCAAAATGGTATAGGCACTTTGAAACATAGTTGGGCAGTTTTTTTAAAAGTTAAGCATAAACTTACCTATGACCCAGCAATTTCACTCCTAGGTATCTACTCAAGAGAAATGAAAACGTATATCCACACAAAGACTTGTAAGTCAATGTTCATGGTAGCATTATTCACAGTGGCCAAAAAGCAAAAACAACCCATATGTCCATCAGGTGGTGAATGGATAACAAAATGTCACACATCTATACAAGGGAATATTATTCTATAATTAAAAAAATGAAATATTGACACATGCTACAACATGGATGAACCTCAAAAACATTTTGCTAAGTGAAAGAAGTCAGACGTAAAAAAACTACACATGATAAGATTTTATTTATATGAAATATCCACAGAAGGTCCATCTATACAGGCAGAAAACATCTTAGAGGTTGGTGGTATGGGAGCAGGACTAACTGTAAATCAGCATGGGGATTTTGGGAGGGATGATGGAAATGTTCACACAACTCTGTAAATTTACTAAAAATCAAAAACTGTACACTTAAAACAAGTTAACTTAAGGGTATATAAATTATACCTCAATAAAGCTGTCTGAAGGGGAGTTAGCAAGGAAGGAAAGAGAGAGGGAGGGATGGAGTGAAGGACAGAGAAAGGGAAGGAGAATTGATTGATTTATATAGGTAATTAAACTTAAGCTACACTTTTATTTGAATAGAAGATTAAAAGGACAGCATTCCAGGCTAGAGAAACAACATAAGAAAAGGCACCAAGGCAGAAATAACATGGCATGAGGAAAATACCTTCTGGTACAAATAGGCTAGTACCAACGAGATACAAGACTACAAGGATGGGACGATCCATCAATTACAAGCTCATGAAAGGACTCGAATGCCAGGCTGAGGAAATGGTATTTAATTGATGAGCAATGGTAAGCCATCATTAATTATGCTAAGAAAGGTAGAAAACAGTGTACTGGACACAGAGAACAGGCAACGGAGTTAATGTTGGGAAATAATGAAATAGGTAGTTTGGGACCATATCATGAAAGAATGAGAATTTTGGAGTTGATGTAATAAATGCAATGTGACTTTGAGGCAATCTTCACATTTTCCATTTTAACTGACATACCAATTATTCTACTGACACATGTCAGACATGTCATAACATTCTAATCTACTTGCAGAAGCAAGAGTAGTAAGTCAAACCCAAGAAACTCATAAAGGAAACACATCATTCGTTGCTTGAAATTGTGCGGTAGGTTTCTACTTTTCTCTTTGTTCCGAATTTCCTTTAATGAGTGTACGTCTTTTTTTTTAAGTATCCATTTAAAAAAGATAAGTGAAAGAGACAATCTGAATAGGCCCATATCTATTAAATTAATTGAGTCAATAATTAATAACCTTCCAAAACAGCAAGCACCAGGCCCAGATGGGTTCACTGATGAATTCTACCAAACATTTAAGAAAGAAATTCTACCAATTCTCTACAATCTCTTCCAGGAAAAAGAAGGAGAGTGAATTCCTCCTAACTCATTCTATGAGGTCAGCATTACCTTAACACCAAAACCAGACAAAAACATTACAAGAAAACTTGTAGTTGAGCCAATATCTCTCATCAATATAGAAACAAAAATCCTCAACAAATTATTAGCAAAGCAAATCCAACAATGTATAAAAAGTTATATACCACAACCAAGTGGCATTTATCCCAGGTATGCAAGCATTGTTCAACATTTTAAAATCAATTAATGTAGTCCATCACATCAATAGGCTAAAGAAGAAAAATCACATGATCATAATAGATACAAAAAAAGGATTTCAAAAATCCAACAGCCATTCATGATAAAAACTCTCAACAAACAAGGAACAGAGGGGAACTTCCTCAACTTCATAAAGAACATCTACAAAAAAACCACAGCTGATGAATAAAATCAAAGAAATAAATAAATGGAGAGATATTCCATGTGCATGGATAGGAAGACTCAATGTTGTCGAGATGTCAGTTCTTCCAGAACTGATCTATAGATTCAATGCAATCCCAACCAAAATCCCAGAAAGTTATTTTTTTTTTGGATATTGACAAATTGATTCTAAAGTTTATATAGAGAGGCAAAAGACCCAGAATAGCCTACATAATACTAAAGGAGAAGGACAAAGTTGGAGGTCTGACACTACCTAACTTTAATTTTTATAAAACTATAATAATCAAGACAGTGTGGTACTGGTGAAAGAACAAATACATCAATGGAACAGAATAGAGAACCCAGAAAGAGACTCCCATAAATACAGTCAACTGATCTTTGACAAAGGAGCAAAGGTAATAAAACAGAGTAAAGATAGTCTTTTCAACAAATGGTGGCAGAACTGGACCTCCACATGCAAAAAAAATGAATCTAAACACAGAACTTACACTCTTCACAAAAATTAATTCAAAATGATCACAGCTCTAAATATAAAATGCAAAACTATAAAAACTCCTAAAAGACAACAGGAATAAAATCTAGATGACCTTGGGTTTGGTGATGACTTTTTACAAACAACAACGAAGGCACAATCCATGAAAGAAATACTTGATAAGGTGGACTTCATTACAATTAAAAGCTTCTGCCCAAGAGAATGAGAAGACAAGCCACAAACTGGGAGAAAATCTTTGCAAAAGACCTATCTGATAAAGGACCATTTACTAAAATATACAGAGAATAAGAAAACAAACAACCTGATTTAAAAATAAGCAAAAGACCTAAACAGACACCTCATTAAAGAAAATATACAGACAACAAATAAGCATATGAAAAGATGTTCAACACCATATGTCATTAGGAAACTGCAAATTAAAAACAGTAAGATTCTACTACACACCTGTAAGAATGGTCAAAATCCAAAACACTGAAAACACCAAATGTTAGCAAGGATGTGGAAGAACAGGAACTCTCATTCATTGCTGATGGGAACGCAAAACTGGTACAGCCCCTTTGGAAGGCAGTTTGGTGATTTCTTACAAATCTAAACATACTCTTACCATACAATCAAGCAATCACTCTCCTTGGTATTTACCCAAATGAGAACTTATGTCCACACAAAAAACCGGCTTTATAGCAGCTTTATTCGTAATTGCCAAAACTTGGAAGCAATGAAGGCGTACTTCAAAAGGTGAACAGATAAACTGTGGTACATCCAGACAATGGCACATCAGTCAGCATTAAAAAGAAATGATCGGGCTTCCCTGGTGGCGCAGTGGTTAAGAATCCGCCTGCCAATGCAGGGGACACGGGTTCGAGCCCTAGCCCGGGAAGATCCCACGTGCTGCGAACAACTAAGTCTGTGTGCCACAACTACTGAGCCTGCACTCTAGAGCTCACGTGCCTACAGCCTGCGCTCCACAACAAGAGAAGCCACCGCGATGAGAAGCCTGGGCACCACAGCAAAGAGTAGCCACCACTCGCCGCAAAAAGAGAAAAGCCCAGGTGCAGCAACAAAGACCCAGTGCAGCCAAAAATAAAATAAATAAAATAAATAAATTTAAAAAAAAAAAGAAAGAAAAGAAATGATCTACCAAGCCATGATAAAACATGGAGAACCTTAAATGCATATTACTAAATAAAAGAAGCCAATCTGAAAAGGCTACACACTGTATAATTTCAACTACATGCATTCTGGAAAAGGCAAAACTATGGAAACAGTAAAAAAGATCAGTGGTCGCCAGGAGTTAGAGGGGAGGGAGGGATGAATAGTTGCAACACAGTGGCTTTTTAGGGCAGTGAAACTATTCTGTAAAATACTATAACGGGGGATATGTGTCATTTATACATTTATCCAAACCCACGGAATGCACAACACCAAGAGTGAACTCTAATATAAACTATGGACTTCGGGTGATGATGATGTGTCAATGTAGGTTAATCAACTGTTACAAATGTACCCACTCTGGTGCAGTATGCTAATACTGGGGAAGGGTATTCATGTGCGGGGCCAGGGGGTACATGGGAATTCTCTGTATTTTTTGCTCAATTTTGCTGTGAACCTAAAAGTGCTCTAAAAAAAATAAAGTCTATCTAAAATATGTGTGTTTAAAAAAAATTTTAAAAATAAAAAATAAAATAAAATATGTGTGTTTATGTGTATAAAAGTCAAACAAACAAAATCACAATGTTTTATGACAGGTTTATTAATGTTTGAACCCTTATTTTTTAAACTGTAAATTTCTCTTTTGCTTTCTGAAGCACACAAGTCCATGAGAACATGGATAAATTCTCCTCTAGATTTTCTTCAGCGTGGTAGGTTTTTTTTTTTGGTAGATGTTCTTTATCAAGTTGAAGGAGTTCCCCTCTGTTATTAGGTACTTAAGAGAAATATCAGTCAAACATATGAGGCAAATGACAAATCACTGTGGGATCTGACCATTCAAAAACTGAGCTTAAAGAACCATCATATATAATACTACACTTTAACTTTTCTGTTACACAAATATGAATCACGTAAACCTTGAGGCTGGAGAGCAGAAATGAGTCAACAGTCTATTATCAACAAAGAGAACAAAAAAATTCCCATACCTCAACTATCAAGAGTTTTGTCCATATGAAAAACAAACTCACACACTTAAAATCTGAAAATACATTACTTCTGAAAGCATATTGGTACTTTATAGAATCAATTTTCCAACTACACTAAGTTCCAAGCACTGTTCATCCATATACACATTATTTTCCTAATAAGTAGGAATCTGCTTTTGATTTTATATGCATCCCATATGATTTTGATATAGGATCCTGAGAAATGCTGGAGAGTAGACTTCTTTCCCATCATTTAGTTGTATATGAAGTTAAGATAATTGCTAAGAGCATGGACTCCACAAAAATTGTGTAAGTTTGAATCACAGCTCTACTTCTTGCTAGATGTGTGATGATCTTGGGCACAATATAGAGCCTATCAAATCTAATTTCCTCATTTATAAAATGAGGATAACAATAGTGCCCATCTCAGAAGTTTGGTAGATAAAATGAGATAGTGCAAATCTTAGTAAATAGTATAGACAATAAAATGCTAGTTATTATTTATTATCAAACTAAACAAATGTTTTTCTGACAACACATTTTTGTATAACACATCGTTGTTTATCACTACACGTGTAAAGGAGACTTGACTATTCATCTTTAAAAATGACAATAAAATAACTTGCATGCCTGTTAACAGTTTAGCATATTTAAAAGCAAAAATTATTTTTAAAGTGCAGTTTGATAAAAAGCATAATAAACCACTTACTGATATCTATTCTTTGTTCAATCGGCAAAGGACTGACTCGGCTAATAAGTTTTGAAAGACATGTTGCTGCAAGGAGTTGAGCATAGGATGTCTGTAAAGAAATATAAATTTTAATAGATTAATCAAAATACTATGATAAGGGGACTTCCCTGGTGGAGGAGTGGTTAAGACTCTGCCTGCCAATGCAGGGGACATGGGTTCGATCCCTGGTACGGGAAGATCCCACATGCCGCGGAGCAACTAAGTCCATGTGCCACAACTACTGAGCCTGCGCCCTAGAGCCAGCGAGCCACAACTAGTAAGCCTGCACGCTCCAGGGCCCACGTGCCGCCGCTACTGAAGCCCGCGCACCTAGAGCCCGTGCTCCACAACATGAGAAGCCACCCAGCTCGCCGCAACTAGAGAAAGCCCGCGCGCAACAACAAAGACCCAATGCAGCCAAAAAAAAATACTATGATAGGAACTTTTCCTAAGCAATATTGGGAATTTTTCTGGTTTTCCAAACTGGCAGATTTACAAGGGATAAAATACACACACACACACACACACACACACACACACACACACACACACTCACATAAAATCCCTCATAAGGGTGGGGCAGTTGAGGAAGGTATAGGTAGCCTTTTCAAACGGCAAGCAGTCGAGAGGAAAAAAATGATTATGAGCAAGTCCAAATAAAATACACTTACCATGTCTACATAGTCCTGCATGTTCTGCCCTCTGATTATCTCTTCAAATTCATCTGGTTCCACTCTTTGCTATCCTCTGACCACAACAGCCCTCTTTCAGTTCCTTTCAATGCCTTTCCCACCCTGATCTCCCCACTCCTTCAGATCCATGCTGGTTGTATTCACTCTGACCACCAATTGTCTTAACTTAATAGCGTACTCAATCCTTCAAAATCTGATTCAGTTATTCACTCTACCCCTAGCAATCTCTTGTAAAGACAGTCCTATTTTTTTTTTCTCTAGACCAGAGGTCAGCAAACTAAGGCCTATGGACCAAATCCAGCCTGTTTTTGCAGGCCCACGAGCTATGTATGGATTTTACTATTTTAAACAGTTGGGAAAAAAATCAAAATAATAATATTTTGTGACATGTGAGAAGTACATGAAATCCAAATTTCAGTGTCCATAAATAAAGTTTATTAGAACACAGCCACACGCACATAGTCTGCTTTCAGACTATGACAACAGAGTCAAATAGTTAAAACAGCATATGGCACTCACTGCCTCCTACTGCTGCTCAGTGCACTATAAACCGCAGTGATGTACTTACTAACTTCACAGCACCGAGTGCCATAAGTATCACCACGACATGACACGCACCTTATATTATTACCAGTGCATATCTGTTATGTCAAAACAAGAAAAGATAGAAAGGCACTTCAAATGTCTAACTTTTAAGGCACAGTGGAATGTGGATCATTTTGTTATTGAATCAGATAGCAAAGCAATGTGCTTTTTATGCAACTGTACTATAGCTGTCCTAAAAGAATACAACATATGTTGACCATATCATACCAAGCACTCATGTCAGTATTCCTAACTCACAGGTAATCAATAGTCAGAAAACAGGAGAAAATTTAAGACAGAATATCTATAACAGTGAAATTTCTCCACAAAAAAATAAAGTGAGGCTGCAACCAAAGTTAGGTTTTGAAATAGCTCATTTGTTAGCCAAGTAAGGAAAGTCACTTACCAACGGAGAGTTAATTAAATCACCATTATTTTATTGCAGTAGCCAAAGTTACACATGCAGAGAACATAAACTTCAGACTACTAGCCTTTCAGAGAGAATAAGGCCCAGATAGTTGAAGATACTAGAGCAACATCAAAATTCAATTTCAAACCAGGCGAATGATCTGGAGGTTCTCCCTAGTTCTTGATGAGTTACAGATGTTACCAACATGTACTGCTCATACTGTTACCGACATTATCTGTTTATTCCAGAAGTCAATGCTAAATTTGAAGTGAATAAAGAATTAATCTCTATGAAGAGTCTGCATGCAATTACTGGTCAGAATATTTTGAAAGAAGTTGAGAAAATACTAATTCTGTACAACCTGAAGTAGTTGCTAAAATGTGCCACAGGTGGTGGTAAAAAGAAAAGACTTAAGTGGACAAATTTACAAAGCTTGTAAAAATGTAAGAGACTAAAGTCTGTGGTTATTCATTTTATTATTCATCAGTAGGTACTTTGTAGTAAATATCTGAATCTATCATGTGTTAATGAATCAGTAGTGTTAACAGTGGACTTCAGGGACTTCCCTGGCGGTCCAGTGCTTAAGACTTCGCCTTCCAGGGACTTCCCTGGTGGTGCAGTGGTTATGAATCCACCTGCCAATGCAGGGGACAGGGTTCAAGTCCTGGTCTGGGAAGATCCCACATGCCACAGAGCAACTAAGCCCGTGCACCACAACTACTGAACCTGTGCTCTAGAGCCCGCGAGCCACAACTACTGAGCCCACGTGCCACAACTACTGAACCTGTGCTCTAGAGCCCGCGAGCCACAACTACTGAGCCCACGTGCCACAACTACTGAAGCCTGCGCACCTAGAGCCCATGCTCCGCAAGAAGAGAAGCCACCGCACCACAATGAAGAATAGCCCCCACTCGCCGCAACTAGACATAGCCCATGCCCAGCAACGAAGACCCAATGCAGCCAAAACTAAATTAATTAATTAATTAAAAAAAAAAAAAAAAGACTTCGCCTTCCAATGCAGGGGGTGCGGGTTCGATCCCTGGTCGGGGAGCTAAGATCTCACATGCCTTGCGGCCAAAAAACCAGAACATAAAACAGAAACAATATTGTAACAAATTCAATAAAGACTTTAAAAATGGTCCACATCAAAAAAAAAATCTAAAAACAAAACAAAAAAACAGTGGACTTCAATTCACTTTCATGAATTCATCTTCAGTTCTGGAAATTTCTGTCAGAAATAGAAGCTGAAAATTCTGACTTGCCCCACTGCACAGTAGTTCAATAGCTTGGCAGTGGTAAAGTTTTACTGCAATTTTTTCTTGCTCAGGACTGAGACGGAAATTTTTCTGAATGAGAAGAACCATTTTTATCCACTATTGTTGAACATTAAATAGCTTTTGAAGTTAGTTTTTGCTTCAAACTTGATAATGTCTCTTAATGAATTCAACCTAAAGTTACAAAATTGTCTAAAAGGCAAACAGTGCTTAGTACTAATGTGAAACTTATAATGCAATAAAGTTAATCTAATCACAACTAACACTGATTGAATCACAAGTAATATCAAGCTGCTTTATATACTTTCCACACGTCAAATATTAAAACAAGTAGCAAGATCTCTATTGCTGAGTATATTTTCTGAGCTCAAACTATGTTCCAGCAGCACTTTTTTTCAGACCTTGTTGCAAATGCAAAGGAAATTTCCATATTTCAAAATCCATTTAACTGAGCAATTGAGGAGCCTCCACCTAACCTTCAATTGGAAGTGATTAATCTAGAACGTAATGATATCCTAAAAGACAAATATCAAGAGAAGTTTTAATAGAACTCTATACATGCCTTCTAAGTGATGAATATGCTTAATTAAAATCATATGCTCATCAGCTGATATCAACATTTGGTAGTACCTATCTGTGTGAAGAGACATTTCCAAAGATGAAATTTGTTAAATCTCATTACCGATCAGTATTAACATATGAACATTTGTAATCAATGCTAATGATAGGAAATACTAACTCTGAACCCCAGTTAAGCAAAATGTCATCCCCAAAAGAATAATTCCATTCTTTTCATCAGTAGACTTATACTACAGAAAAACTGTACTCAATTATTATATTTTAAAATTCGTAAATAAAACTTCGTGGAAATTTGTTTTCTCTCTTCTAATAGGTATATTTACAAAACATCCTTGATTTTGCCTCTTGGCCCACAAAGTCTAAAATATTTACAATCTGGCCCTTTACAGAAAAAGTTTGCCCACCTCTGCTCTATAGATCCTACAGTTCCCTACTGTAGTGCTTACCATATCATTCCATAGCTCTTTATTTATAGTGATACATCTATGCCTTCCCAACTAAACTATGAGTTACTTTAATGCTTGTAAATAAAGCAGGTAGGTAGTACAGTGCCTGGTTTTACATTTAAATACTTGCTAAATGATGTTGAATGAATGGCTATGAATCTCTAGAAGAGAGGCAGGCAAATGAATCTCTAGAAGAGAGGCAGGCAAGAAGTAATCAGCATTCCTCTGAATCATTCCTTCACATTTCAAAGTTAATTACAATCTGCCTCTCCCACCTAGATTTTTAATTCCAACTTTCTAAAAATATAACTTTTGCCACTGGTAGAAGACATAAAAAGGGGCCAAGAGGAATCAAGAATGTATTTTGATTCATGCCTATTTTCACCTCCTGGGCTCTTCCCTAAGTTTTCTTTCCAGGCTTTCCAATTCTTTAACAGTGAAATAAACTACAGTAAAAAGACATATGGTAATACCTATCAGTTAACCTATATTGCTAACCTACATGCATTCATTAACACTGACATATACCTACCGATCTTTCATTGTTAATTGCTGTTATCAGATACTTACTGTTCCTTGTTCTAATAAAAGTTGACACTTGCTGAGACATTCTGGGCTGTCAATAAGTTCCAGGAGTGCTTTCTCAGCCTCTATTCTTTGTGTAAGATCAGTCCCTATGTAGAGATGAGTACATAATACTTCCAATTCAGCCAAACTCTTAAGAAGAAAAAAAAAAAAAAAATTAACATTTTACTTGAGTGAAAAAAAATAAGGTAAATATATTAATCACAGGAAACAAGGGATGCAAATATCATATGTGTATTCATCAAATCAATAAATGCTTATTGAGCTACAACTACTTACTAGGGGTCACAGTGGTGAACAAAAAAAGGCAAATCTCCTACCTCTAAATTATTTAAATTGATAGTTCTGTGATGGAAAAGTAAGAGTACAGAAAGAGGAGGACTTGTCTAATCTAAGGGGTTTAAAAAGGCTGGCCTAAAGTATATAGTAACATTTATGCTGACCTGAAAGGGTAAGCCATATGAAAAAGACTAGACAGCAGTTCAGGCAAAGAAACAGCATTTACCAGAGGCCAGAATAGAGCTTAATCATTTCAAGGCATTAAAAGGTCAGTATGAATGGTAGACAGACAGCCAGGAGGAGTTGCCAAAAGAAGCTAAAGAGATGGGTAAGGGGAATTATCATGTGCAAGTTGCAGACATTATGCCAATTTACATTCTTTTTCAGATTATAAGAACTTCAATGGTTCCATCTATATAAAAGAAAAGATATAAATATATGCTGATGTGGGTCTTCAGAACTAATGACTCATAGTGCTGCAGGTGAACTATGGCATGATTCTCAGGAACTATGACTTGACCCCATGTTACTTATAGCAGTGTAATAACTAGCTATCATCTTGTAGGCTGTATATTTTACAGATATAAAGAATAATTCATTCTGGCTATCATCAGAAAGAACACAAATAACAAATGTTGGCAAGGATATGGAGAAAAGGGAACTCTCATACACTGTTGGTGGGAATGTAAAGTGGTGCAGCCACTGTGGAAAACAGTATGGAGGTTCCTCAAAAAACGAAAAGGAGAACTACCTTATGACCCAGCAATTCCACTCCTGGGTATATATCCAAAAAAAAAAAAAAAACACCAAAAACACTAATTCAAAAAGATACATGTGCCCCAATATTCATAGCAACATTATTTACAATTGCCAAGATATGGAAGAAACCTAAGTGTCCATCAACAGATGAATGGATCAAGAAGATGTGGTATATATATACAATGGAATATCCCTCAACCATAAAAAAGAATGAAATTTTGCCACTTGCAGTAACATGGATGGACTTGGAGGGCAATACGCTAAGTGAAATAAGTCATACAGAGAAAGACAAATACTGTATGATATCACTTATATGTGGAATCTAAAAAATACAACATACTAGTGAATATAACAAAAAAGAAACAGACTCACAGATACAGAGAACAAAGCAGTGGTTACCTGTGGTGTGGAGAGAGGTAATATAGGGGTGGGGGAGTGGGAGGTACAAATTCTTGGGTGTAAGATAGGCTACAATGGTATGTTGTACAACACAGGGAATATAGCCAATATTTTATAATAACTGTAAGCGAAGTGTAATCTTTAAAAAATTGTATTAAAAATATATAGGGAGGACAAACAAGCCAATTTTAAAAATAAAAATAAAAAAGAATAATTCATTCTGTTTATAAATATAATCTAATCTGAAGATATAGGACACGTGGATAAAATGTGAAAGAAAAAATTCTAAATGAGTTCAGTATTCCTCTCAGCTTCAGAGAATTTTTGTTAAAGGTATCTTACTAAAACTACTTCAGTTTGAACTTAGAGAATTATTCTTTGGAGGACAAAAAAAAAACTGGCACAGATTTCAACGTCAGGTGGGCATATGAAGGTAATGGGATATTCATAAAGAAATACTATTTTTTATCCTTTTCTGACCTGAATTTTTATGTGGCAGCCTTACAGCTACACTAGTCTAAACATTCCGTCAAATGCATATATCTTTGCCTAACAGGAATACATAAGAAACACTGAAATAAAACCTCCTCTAGCTCCCTTTATTCTTTTTACTTCTCTCTCCTTAGTTTCTTTATGGCATTTTCCACTTCTCTATCCAACTCAGAGCCCAACATCTCAGACTAGGGAATTTTTTGCTAGAGCAAAAATAAAAGTACAAAAGAAAGGTTTCAAAAGGATAAAGTAGGATAAAGGACAGCAAAAATGAACCACATTTTAAACATTTCCTCTACCTAGATTGGCCCAAGAAGCCCTCGGAGTGCTACTACATACTGTTCATCATATTAAAATGCATAGAAAATTTATGGTTCATGAATACATATGAATTCCCATATTTCCTCCAAGGGTAAGAAACACAAAAATGAAAAGAGTTACCTTTTTCCCTCTCGTGACTCATGATCAACCTCAGAAATCTTTTCCTTCATCTAATAAATTTGAAGGGCTAAATTTTAGAGCTGATAATACCCAGAATAATTTAATGATAAACTGATCCTGCTGTCATGCATTCATCTAGGCCTACGAGTCTCTGAAGAAGTAGACTTTTTGAGTATAAAAAAGAACGAAGCCAGAAATACTGAGAAAACCTAACTGCTGAAAAACAAAAGGTCAGCTGGGAGGATTAAATGAGTTAGGGCCACATAACTTCTGGCACACATTACACACTATAAACGTTAGTTGTTTATTATTAGTATCACCTAATAAGAATATTGTAATAGGTGGAATTGTATCCTCCTAAAAGATATATCCAAGTCCTAACCACCAGTACCTTTGAATTATTTGGAAATACCGTCTTTGCAAATCCTTAATTAAGGATCTAGGGATGAGATCATCCTGGATTTAGGGTGGGCTCTAAATCTAATGATTGATAAGAGAGAGGGACATTTGAGATGCAGAGACACAAAAGAAAAGGTCATACAAAGGAGGCAAAGATTGGAGTGATGCATCTACAAGCCAATGGACCATGGACTGCAAGCAGCTATCAGAAACCAGGGACAAAGCATAGAACAGTTTCTCCCTCAAGGCCTCCAAGAAGAGACTAACCCTGTCAGCACATTAATTTCAGACTCTGGCCTCCATTAAGTATAAAAGAATAAATTTTCTGGGACTTCCCTGGTGGTCCAGTAGCAAAGAATCCACCTTCCAATGCAGGGGACATGGGTTTGATCCCTGGTCGGGGAACTAAGATCCCACAAGCCACGGGTCAACTAAGCCCGAGCACCACAACTACAGAGCCCACGCACCCTGGAGCTTGCACACCACAACTAGAGAGAAAACCTGCACGCCACAACTAGAGAGAAGCCTGCAAGCTGCAATGAGATCCCGCATGCTGCAACTAAGGCCCGACGCAGCCCCCAAAAATAAAGAAAATAATAATAAATAAAATAAAATAAAAATATAAAACTAAAATAGCTTCTAAAAAAAAAAAAAGAATAAATTTTCGTTGTTTTAACCCACCCAGTTTGTGGTAATTTGTCACAACAGCTCCAAGAAACTAACACAAACATTAATATTAATCAATTCAGTGGTACCTAAGTAAATCTATTTGGAAAGATTCTGAAAAAGTTCTGGAATTTTGTCTTTTTTGCTATACTGATTTAGTGAACTCCAACAGAGAACAAGTCTGAAATGTATTTAAAAAGTATTTGTTTACAACAATGTCCCAAATGTCTTTCAAATTATTAACCACTGAAAGGCAGTGCAAGATAAAAAAGGTTTGAACTTTCTCTTAAGAAAGACTGAAACAAAGTGGAAAAAATTAAGTTATTCTTTCACTGTAATGATAACAATTAAATAAATGCCTGGTATACTATTGATAAATCTTTTTAGAGAAAAGGATACATACACAAAGACCCTTACCCTGTTGGAAAAGCATTATCTAAACACTTCAAGTAGTTAAACTTGTGATGACTGCTGAGTCACCAAGCAATCTTCTGATTAGCATTTGATTTTCCAGATAATCTGTCTATAAAGAGAGACTATTTTTCATAGTGAACTGATAAACTGCATCTTAGTTTTATAAACTGATGTGTGAGATTATGGTTAACATAAGAATGCCTCAGAGAAATGGATCCCTTCTCAACTTGTTGACAAATAGGGTTTGAGTTATTAAAGCTTCTACATGGCTTCATATCACCATAAGAAGCCCATATAAATAAATAACAGGTAAAACAAGTAGAATTGGATATCACCTAACTCCCATCGATAAACTACCAAACATAAACAGACAGCACCCAACTTCCATAGCCTAGGAGACACTGACATAATCCTGCCTACAGTCTAAATATCTTCCAAGTTATTCTGGACTCATTTCTGCACTTTGCACTTGACATACAATTAACCAGTAAATGATGTGACTTCTTTCTATACAGTAATTCCCATCATGTATCCATCAACAGGCAAATGCCTAGTAAAAGAAGCAAGACAAAAAGAGTATATATTGTATGGTTCTATAGTAAAAGAAAGCAGATCAGTGGTTTCAGGCTGCGGGGGGAGGAGAGAGTGGGAGGAAAGGACAGGGAAGCAGCAAGGGGGGATTACAAAGGAGCATAAGGAAACTTTGGGGGGCTGATAGATATGGTCATTATCTTGTTTTCTGAGATGGTTTCACAGTTAATATACTTATGTCAAAATTCATCCAAAAGGACATTTTAAGTATGTACAGTTTATTATTTGTCAATTATACCTCAAGAAAGCTGGGAAAAAATGAAGGTTTTTTGTCCTAGGGAAAAATGTCCCCTAATAATAAAACAATAAATCGATGAACCACAAAAAATTCCCAGCTCAATTAAATTTAAACTCCTTTCTACTACTTCCCTGTATCTTTCCTGCCTTCTGGAATTAAGCTTCTTGACTACCATTAATAGAAAGTGTCTTTATCTTAAAGTTACTCATTTTCCATAAACTCTTTGTTTTTTCCTCCCTTTACTACCTTTTCCTGAGCATACCTGAGGGCTCATTTCTGGGCCTCTTAGTACTCTTCCTTCTACAATGAATTGGATATTTGTTTTAGTGCTTTATAGGTTTACAAAAGTATTTCCATCTTCTATTTTTTAAACCAATTCTAAAAAGTAGACTCCTGTAAAGTACATATTTTTAGCACACCCGTTTTATAGACAAAAAAAAGAACTGAGGCTGAGAGATCAAATACATATATATACACACATATATATATCTACACACACACACACATATGTTGCTCAAGATAAGAGTAAATGGTCAATTCTGAGCCACATACAAATCTGTGGGCCCCAAGCACATGTTGTCTCCTCAGCACCTTGCCATCTTACCACCCTTTACTTCAGTCATCATGTACCTGCAGGTGATGTCCTAGTCCACACTTTCAACTGTCTATTCACCACCTTTATATTTATCTACAAACTTCTTCTTCTTGGAAATCCAGAAAGATGTTGAAAACAGCCCCAAAATGTCAGGAACTGAATTGAACATATTTCCCACAGATTTTCACATCAAGTGTCCCTTTGTTTTCAGTGGTTTCAGAGGTGTAGACCAGAATCTAGACTTACAATCTTGATGTTATCTTTTACTTTTCCTTCTCCTTAGTCCCTCCTATATAGTTAAGAGTTTGGCCTTGCCCAAAGAAAAAGTCTGGTCTTTGCCCTCAGATTCTGGGAGGTAATCTACGTCTATGATAGGAATGTTTTTGTTCAGGGCGGGGCCGGGGGTGGGGGGGGTGTAGCAGACCACACCCCATAGTCGTAAATTGGTGGCTGGCCACACCAAAGACCAACCGTGTGTTTTAGGGTGGGGACTTTAGATTGCTCAGTTATCATCTGACCTAAAGACTGAGCTCAATCATGTGGCAACCGACCAGTCAATCAACGACTACATAAAGAAGCCCCAATAAAAACTCCAGAACTCAAAGCTCAGGTGCACTTCCCCGGTTTGCAATACTTGGTGCTTACTACCACACATATATGCTGGGAGACTAACATGTCCTGAGGACAACAAAAGCTTTGTTTGAGAACCTTCCCAGATTCTGCCTTATGTATCTCTTCTTTAATCAGTTTTAATCTTCGTACTTTCCTGATAATAAACTGAGTATGATAGCTTTCAGTGAATTCTGTGAGTTCTTCTGTTAAACTATCAAACCTGAGAGTGGTACTGGGAACCCCCCAAATATGCAGGTGGTGTCAGAAGTGAGAACAGTCTTGCGAACTGTGCCCTCAAACCTCGCGGTTTGGCTAATTCCAGGTACCTACCTAACTTATCACAAAGTCCTACCAATTCTTTTAAAATAAAGACTCAGACTCAACACCTCTACATGATATTCATAGACAGTAGACCAATAGAAGAGTATTTTCCAATTGTGGGCTACAGTGCCCAGGATTTCTTTAGGGGCTTCTTTGGGAATCAGAGTGGAAGCTTTGGAATCTGTCCAATTACTTATTAAGTGACCTCAAGCAAATTACTTAAGTTTTCTAAACCTCACTTTTGAAACTGCAGGTAGTAATATCCACGATCTAAAATAATTGTGAAGATTAAGACAGAAAAGACGAGAGAAAGCTTAATCCAGCTCCTGGCACACGGCAGATCTACACAAATTGTAAATAATCTCTTCAGTTAATTATAAAACACCACATTGGTCTTTTGTCTATAGTTTCTCCCATTCAACTCCATACAGGATGATCTTTTCCAAACCCCTTTCTCATCATGTTACCATCGTATTCAACTATAATAGTTCACAATCACATCTAGATCATATCAGGTAGCCTGGCTGGCTATTAAGCATGACTATAGTCCCAGGTTCTGGAATAATCCTGAAAGCTAAAAAGATCGACCAAACTGCATCTCCTAAATTTTTCCTAATGTTATCTCTTGATTCTCATCAAGGTCCTTCTGTTAAATCTAAAGTGCCTACCTCCTACTTGGTTCCAGAAATATCTTTCCTCACTCTGTCCCCTACCCTCTAATCTGGACTGTCTCCTCTCAGATAATCCAGACCCACTTCTTCCTTTGGGACAGAGTACCCTAACCCACAGCTTCCTAACCAGAATGCATGTGCCTTGAATGGGTTATAGTATGTCAGGGACATTGATCCCCTTGTCCTCCAGGCAGTCAGGCTTTTGGTTATGAGCAGTTTACGTCAATGAACCACACAATTACCATTTTTTATGTATGCCATGATGTGAAAAAGATTGTGAAGCAGTGACCTAACTTCCCCTTACATAAATCCACTTATTTACTTATCAAAATGGTATAATTTTTCACTAACTACCCTGTTGGGTAGATGACAGTAAGATATTGGTATGAAAGAATGTGGAATCATGAGTTATTAAGACTACTCTAATTCTGTAGCCTTGGGCAAGTCACAATTGTTCTAAAACTCAGTGTCTTCAGGGATAAAATGTATATATGCACATAAGTAGGGGGACTGGCTCCAGGACACCCTGCAGATACCAAAACCCAAAGATGTTCATGTACCTTATATAAAATGGCATAGTATTTGCCTATAACCTCTATACATCTTCTCAAATACTTTAAATCATCTCTAGATTACTTATAATACCTAATACAATGTAAATGCTATGCAAATAGTTGTCAGTGTGCAGCAAATGGAAGTTTTTTGGAGCTTTCTGGAATTTTTAAAATATTTTCAATCTACAGTTGGTTGAATCCACAGATGCAAAACTCAGGGATACAGCAAGCCGACTGTATATGCACACCTCTCAAGCTAGTTGTGGGGCTGAACATCTACAACGAGCATGTGAAAATTCAAAATGCTAGGTACCAGTAATCATTAGTAATAAATGCTCCTTGAGTTAACTGGGTAACAATATGATCCATATGCTGAAAACAATTCAAACTGAGAAGGTTCAGAGCTTAATTCTGGCCCCCCAATCATCAGGTCTTTTATTTGTCCAACTCCACTTTTAAGCTTCCCAGAACTGCTGTGAAATACATTCCTAGCAAACCGATTTAGGTAGTTTTGGCATTAGCAGCTAATTTTTCCACCACTACCTAAGTATGAAGAAATCTTCCAGGCTGGGTAATTTACTATTATGCATCATCTTTCCAAGTCTGAAACCGTTCCAAACTTCCACCATAGTTTTTTTTTTTTTTTTTTTTTTTGGCTGCGCTGGGTCTTTGATGCGGTGCACGGGCTTAGTTGCATGTGGGATCTTCGTTCCCTAACCAGGGATCAAACCTGCATCCCCTGCATTGGAAGGCAGATTCTTAACCACTGGACCGTCAGGGAAATCCCCAAAACTTCCACCACAGTTTTTAATTGCCCTCAAGATTTACACCTGAATTATGAACATCTGTTTACCTATTTACAATCCCAAAGTCCTCCCTGTGAAATTCCTCCTGTGAAGATTTCCAAAGGGCATATTTACTAAAGTGGTAATAAATAACATTATTTTGACCTGGAGACCCTTAGAAATGGCAAGGAGTCAAAAGGTAATGTGTCAGGCTTACCACCTCCTGAGTTGTCAATTACTTGATAGGAGAGTGGCTGGTTGAAAAGAAAAGACCCTTTGGAAGAATCAATAATTAAGTAATGAGTCACTGTAGTCACAGGGGATCCAAAGAAATCTACAAAGCGTTGGGACACTTAGATACACTGTCACCATATTATGAGATTGCCTACCTCTCCAAGGTCATCTCCTGCCTCCACAGGCTTTCCTGCTCCCTTCCCTTTTATATGAACCTTAAGCTCCAGCCAAACCGAACTTCCTGCAGTGTGCCATGTTCTTCCACAATTCTTTGACTTGGCTCACACTGTCGTTTTGCCTCTATACCCTTCCCTTCCTCTTCGCCTGGCCAACTCCTACAATTCTTTCAGTATCCACTAGACTGCAAGTTTCCTGAGTGTACAAATCATAAAGTTTTGCTAGAGCTATATCTTAAGGGCCTAGCAAAGTAGGAACTACAATAAATTAGTGGATGAAGAGAAGCTCAAAAAAGCTTGCCTGAGAAGCACAGCAGCTCTGCCTCACTCCTTCCCAACACACACACGGTTGACTGCCCCTTTTCAATGTTCCTATGATATCCTGTGATTAATTCTATCATATTTTTCACATGTACTATAATTATCCGTGAATTCCATGAGGGCAAGTATGGTAAGATGACGTAATCCTTTATCCCAGAACTTTGCACCGTGCATGAGACACGTGGGGGGCGGGGGGAAGCTCTATAAATGTTTGTTGTATGAATAACTGGATGCATATGCTAGAGTGCCCGAGAATACGTTAGCCTTCCTCCAGCCCGCGTCCCATCCAGACCATCTCTGCGCTCCTAGCGCGCGTCCTGCCCCCGTTTCCTCCTCCAATGAAGCTGCTGCAGAGCCCTCCTTCGCAACTCCCCATATACACAGCCCCTGGCCGCTCTGGCCAATTAAAGTCCAACTGCTGCGCCCTCCATCGGCGGACCCAGGCTCCCTTCTCGAGCTCCGTACGAACTGTGTGGAGGCAGACGATGGAACCGTGGCCCACGACGCGGCGGGAAGGCTGGTCCGGCCGGGCTCCCACCTGCTAGGGCGCCGCCGAAGCCTCCGTGCGCGCCGTGCGGCGGCACCGGGGAGAGCGGGCTCCCACGCCGCCGGTCCTCAGCAACCGCACCTCCCTCGAGGAGCGAGCTCCAGCCTGGCCCCTGCCCCTCCACCCGTCAACCCCAAGCTCTGCCTGCCCCTTCTTCGGGCCCGGGCCCGGGGTGTTCAGCCCAAGCCAGTGCGTGGGTCCCTGGCCGGGGACGGGGGTTGGGGCTCCGAGGCACCGGCCCGCGACCCCGCGGCCTCCGCCAACCAGCCTCGGCCCTCAGTCTCCAGACCCCAGCGTCCCGCCCGGTTCCCGGGGCGGCTGACCGGAGGAGCGAGAACCCGCGGCGCAGAGCGCACTGACCTGAAAGTGCAGCGCCATCTTCCCGGGAGGCGGCGCCAGTCGGCGCCCCGAGCGCCCGAGGGGAGGGAGTGTAGGCGGGCGCCGCAGAAGCCCCAGCAGCCCGCTGGGTCCCTGCGCCACTCGCTAGCTCGCTCGTCGCCTCGGCCCAGCTGCCGTCGCGTTCAAAGCTCCGGACTGGGCGGGGCTGACGGGGCGGGACGGGGTGACGGAGGCGGCGCGCGCGGGGCGGGCCCAAGAGGGGCGGGGCCGGGGGCCAGGAATCTCAACCGCCACCACCCCCACCACCCCTCCCCGTTCTCATGCTTCAACTGCCACAGGTGAGTCGTGACTTAAGACCTCCGGCCCTTGAGGCAACCACCATCACCCAACTGTCAGCCATGACCCCTGGCCTTACATCTCCCACAGACTCACTTGACCTCTAACCCCTAGAGCATAGCTATTGCCCACGCCTTCTAACTCCCCCATCTCCACAACATTTCTTGTCCCCCAACACCCACTTGCCAATGACAGATCAGCCATAACCTTTGACTCCTACATGCCAGCTGCTGTCCTTGATCCCTGACTCCCAGAACCCAGCTTTCACTTTTT
Organism: Balaenoptera physalus; assembly: GCF_965194825.1. NCBI lineage: Eukaryota > Metazoa > Chordata > Mammalia > Artiodactyla > Balaenopteridae > Balaenoptera > Balaenoptera physalus. Next base: position 27,689,133 of record NC_138890.1, read on the forward strand.
TAAAAACTTTATTTTGGTTAAAATTAAACTGACAGTATCTACTACATATCGTTAAGTTATAAAATTCTAGTTCACTTCTTGTCTAGATTTCACTTAACATGAACTTATATTTTACACTGAATGATTCCATTGGAATGAGAATTTATTTGAGGAGAAGTAGGTCAAAGTCACTCCTTTCTGAAGGAGTTCCTCTTGAAGTTTGACACTTCCAGTTGGGGGTCATTGTACTTTAGTGTGAAAAATTCCTTTAATACCTCTTAGAGTTCATGTTTACTAGTGGCAGATTCTCTCAGCTTTTGTTAACATGAAAACGTCTTTATTTCACTTACATTTTTAAAGGATAGTTTTGTTGGGTATAGAATTCTATTTTGGCTTTTTAAATTTTTTTTTCAGCATTTAAAAAATGCCTTTCTCTTGATTTCTGGTTACCATTGTTTCTGATCAGAAGTTAGCCATCAGTTTGATTGCTGCTCCTCTGAAGGTAATATGTCTCCTTCTCCCACCCCTGGCTGCTTTAAAATTTTTCTCTTTCCTTTGGTCTTTAGCAGTTTGAGTGTGATATAACTCTGTGTGTGTGTGTGTGTGTGTTCCTGCTTGGGGTTCATAAAGCTTCTTAAATATGAGATCTAATGGTTTTTTTTAATCAATGTCTGAAAATTCCCAGTCAGTATTTCTTTAAATACTGTTTCTGTCCCTTTCTCTCTCTCTTCTCCTTCTGAAACCCCAAGTACATGTGTGTTAAACCTTTTAGAGTTTTCCATATGTCTCATACTCTTTTCTGTATATTTTGTCTTTTTTTCTTGTCATGCTTTAATCCACATATTTTTTACTGACCTTTCACCCAAGTCAGTAGAAACTCTCTTCTGCTGTGTCTGAGCTGGTATACAACCCCTCTGTTGAATTCTTAATTTTAGTTATAATATTTTCAGTTCCAGAATTTTCATTTGACTCCTCCCTTTCCATTCTTTGAATAGATTCCAAGGCTCTGGTGAAATTCTTTATCATTCCTCTATTTTCTTGAACATTTAAATTATATTATGTAAAGCCTGTGACTCATAACTCCAATATCTGAATCAGCTGTGGGTCCTCCTGGCTTTTAGTATTTGGTCCTATTTTTTTCAAGTGTGCCTCAATAATTTCTTATTGAATGTCAGGCAGTGTGGAAGAAAAACTGTAGAGGACGATATCAGCTTTCTCCAAAGAAGGTTTTTAAAAAATTTCTATTGTAGTAGGCAGATAGAATACCAGAAGATAACTTCAATCCTATAAGACTTGGCTTTAGGCTTTTAAATTCAGGTTTATTTCCGTTTTACCCTTATTCCTGGGTCATGGTCCTCAATAGATCTTACAACTAAAAGCCTGGGATGTTTACTAAGACACCTTCACCCTGTTGGCTTGAACTCTTAATCCCTGTCTCCCCATCACTGTGCAGCTGCTAAAATCTCTGTTCTACTCTTTAGATGCTGCTCTTCTGCTGAGTTTCTTAAAGTCTCTCCCTACAGGTATACATCTTAAGAATTGACTGATGATTTGGGGGAAATCTGTACACAGATTTTGGGGCTCACATCTCTGCGGTTTGCTCCTCTCTAGAATTTTGTCCCTGGAATCTCAGCTGCTTTTGTTCCCAGACTCCCATGTCTGCTCCTGGCCTATTGAGATCGCTGCTGTCTATTTAGCTCTGTTACTCCTTGTGCCAACTGGAAAATGCTTTTGGGGTGGGAGGGGAAGGGATGGGAAAAGCTGAAGTAAATGTGGATCTTGCCCTTAGTGCTTTCATGCTCTCAAGGATTGAAGCCAATTAAGTCCTGCCTTTGTTGGTTGTTCTCTAGTACCTTCAAGCAGTTGTTAAATATATATATATACACACATATATATTTGTTGTGTGATATGGTTGTTAATATATGTTAAATTATTGTTAAATACATATTTATTTCTTTATAGTTGTTATATATGTAATATAGTTGTTAAATATGTATGTATATTTATATTTATTTGTCCTTTTTTTATAATTGTTTTCAGTGGGAGGTCTAATCCAGCATAACCTAATTCATTATGACCAGGCTATTTGCATCTACCATTCTTCACCCTTGATTTTCATAGCTCATCCACAGCCCATGATTCCTCATCCCCACAGCTCAACTCCTAAACTTTAAAATCTTTGATACCTTCATCCTGCCATTTTGTGCTCCTAATTCCTAAAGATTTTGATTCCTATATTTTAACTTTCATTTCCATGTCCCAAGACTTTTGATATCCAATCTCGTTTGTGATTCTCACATTCCAACATTTCCGACTCTCACATCCAAAGCACCAGTGTTAATTTCTGACCTCCCTATTGCACTTGCCACACAATAAATACCCCATTATTTTAACTGACTATTGCCTTTGCCTAACTTCTAGATCCCAACCACATTTTAAAGCTATAGTTTTAAAGTAGCACTTCTGTTACCTCAATTTTTAGGTCATTAAGAGAGGAACAATTACTTGAGATTTGATCATTTGGCATTTTTTCCCACTCCAGAATATCCTTGGGGCAAATATGAGATTGTGACAGGAACAGCGGCTGACTGCTCTGTGGATTCACCAGGTAATTCTGGAAATGAGAAGCCAATTATTTTTTCCTTTTAAATTTGAGTGACCACATAAGATTTCTGTTTAATTAACACTCCCTTCCATGATTTTCTATCAGCAAAATATGCACACAACTCCATATCTTTTTTTGTCAATTAACAAAATTTAAGATAGAATTGTGTCACTACAGCTATTAAAATTAGCACAGAAGATGCTCCAGGATGTCAAATAATTCATTTCTGTCACAAAACTCAATTAATGGAGGGACATTTAGAGCCCTTAGGAATTACAAAATTATCTTCCTTTATGGCAACTAGCCTTCTAAAAAAGACAGATGGGTCTTTAATCTTTGTATCTTTTTAGGGGATTCAATTAGCATTTGTAATTCTGGTGCTTTAGGAAATTCACCTAACAACTCTGATTTTTGATTTGTTATTTCTAAGGTCAGGATAACAGTAAGTCTATAATTCAAAAATTTTACAAGAAGTAATATTGAGATGAGACAGTCAAGCATAGCAGTTAGGAAAAAAACATGGAGCCAAACAGCCTGGGTTAGGATACCAGCTGCCTCACTTACTAGCTGGTAAACTTGGTGAAGTTACTTAACCTCGCCATGCCTTCATTTCCTCAACTGTAAAATGGAGACTAATAGTATATATCTCATAGGTTGCTGTGATGACTACATGAGTTAATATATATAAAGTACTTAGTGTGTGGTAAATAATAAGTGCTACATAAATACTAATTTTATTATCAAGTAAATTCATATTCTCTGAATATCATATTTAAATCAATATTTTTAATGGAGTAGCATTATAATTTTAATCAAACAGAGTAAATTATTCTACACTTTTTTACTTTGTGAATTTACTATCAAATTGGATATTTCCTCATTGTCCCTCTTGCCCCACCCAGCTTCTCAATCCTGAAAATTTTTGAAAGGCTCTGACATTACCTACATTAACAACATTTCTATCTCATGTTTTCATAAATGGTGCGACTGAAACTTCCAAATATCCAACTAAAATTCTCACTTTATGAATACTTAAAATGTAAAACCTATGATCAGTCATTTACTTTAGTAACATATAAACAAAATATAGGAAGCATTAGTACACATTTCCCTTAACTTATTCTACAAATGTAATTTTATTAAATACACTGAGTAAGATTGCTTAATACGTCAATAAGTTTGGGGAATCCAGCAGAGGGCAGGCAGGTAAGAGAAATAGGAGGAGAATGAATCCAATAAATTCAAATTTACGTAAAACCCCTTCAAAGACAACAGTTATATAAAATATTTACCTGTGTATATTTATTTCATGTTGGTTGATTTCAACTATATTTTTGTTTTGTTAAGTCATTAACTTTAAACTCCATTTATTTAAATAGCCAGTGTGAAACCAGAGTAACAAAAATAATTTTTTTCTTCACTAATGATATGGATATGAGTTATTTTATAATCTTGACATTACATATATATTAAAAACTATACATACTTTTTCTTTAAATGATTTTTACTTTTAACTCACTGCCAATAATAAGGGTATACTGCTGTGTATTAATAATGCCATTATTTTGACAAATAAAAATTAATGTTTCTCATTCTGTACATTGCCTTATATTACTTGCATATTAATTCCTCCACATAATAATAAGGAGTTTAAGGCATTGATTATGTAAGCAAGATAGTAGCATTACTTAATATGCATCTTAAAGTTACTGCTAAGCAGGATCATGATAAAATGTGACCTGATATGCAGTGCTATTGGATTAATAAAGCAGTATAACCTTTCTGAAAAGCAATTTTGCAATATGTATCAAGAACCTTGAACATGTTCATCTTCACCCAACTTCTAGAAAGTGATTCTAACAAAAAAGCCTAAATTTTTTTAAAGTTTTATATGCCAAGATATTTATTATAGCATGATTTACAATAGGAAAAAGCAGAAAAGCTTAAGTAAACTATGGTACATCATATGGCAGAATCCTATACAGTCATGAAGAATTATATTTATGGAGAGTTTTGTAAAAAAAATATGGAAAATGCTGTCTTACAAGGTTAAGTGTAAAAGGGAAAATGGAACAATTTATCATTTCAATCAAATGAAAAAAGGCATAGAAAAAAATGAATGGAACAGAATACAAACAAATATTAACAGTGCTGTCTTACAAATGGTGGAATTAACAGGTGATTTTTTTTCTTCTTCATCATGTTTCTGTGTTTTCAAGATTTTCTAAAAGGTACATTATTCATTTTTATAATGAGAGGAAAACTTATGGTATAACAAAAAGTGACACCAAAATAGATTACTGTTAATCTCATTAAGGAAGTACTTACTAAAGAAGTGTTGACGGCAGGTGTATATATTTGGAAGAAAGACCAATCAGAAAAGCTGAACTTGACCAGGCACTACTGCCACAAATCTTTTTTGGAATAAGGCAAAGTGTGGATGTGGTATGTGTGTGCATGTAACTTTTTTTAAAATAATGCAATCTTAAATTGAAATGGAAAATATAAAATGTGTAAATCCTAGGGGAATAGGGCAGAAAAAAAGAGCTATCACCAGTCATAGCCCATTTTATGCACATAGCTACTTCCCAGAAATAGGCATGTCCCCATTTCAAGTGATTTTTTCTAAAAGATATCCATAAAATACGTTTAAGGCTGTATCAATGAGAGCAATACTGTTTTAATTGTTTTTAGAGTAAAATTAATTTGGACTAAAATATAAAATTAGGTCCTTCACATACTAATATTACTTTGAGCAGGCAAAAGCTATACCATTACTTACAACCCAAGCCCCTTCCTTAAGGGTCAACATTTTCCTTTTGCTAAGAGTTATGTTTTAAATTTACTGTGAGGATACCAAGCTGAGCAGGCAAGTCTCTTACTATAAGGAAAAATAAAAACACCTAAGAATATCTCAAGGAAAACCAAGTTGTGAACTTTCTTCTTTCTCCTTTCTTTTTCTGCCTCCCATCTCCCCTGCTCCAACACACATTAACACCTTCCGCACGAGCAGCATATGTCATACTGAGGAGCTTAGGAAAGATGATACCCATATTAAATCCTTTCAAATTGCCGAAATTTATTTTAAAAGAGTATTTCTATCATTTTCTCCTGACTATAGAAGAAATCCATGATTTTTGTATAAAATATCATGGTACAGAACTGTATAAAATCAAAAGTAAAAATTACCAAGAATAGCAGCCTCTCAGAAATAACCTATCTTAATATAGCAGCATATGTCCTTCCATGCCTCTGTCTCTACACATGCATATGTGGGCAAAAAAAATTTCTGAGATCATGCTATAAAACTGGTTTGTACCTTGGTTTTTCTGCTTAACAATATATGCATTTTAGGTATTTTTCAATGTCAATATTATAGATCAACCTCATTTCTTTTTTAACAACTCTGTATTCCTCCATATGTATATACTATGATTTATTTAATCAGTCCTCTACTGAGAGAAATTTAGGTTTGTATGATTCTTTTTACTATCATAACTAAAGCATATAGTAGCAATGTTAAGTGAACTATCAATATTCTTTATAACTAGGAGAGGCAGAAAAGACAAAATTTTGCCCTCAGGCCATCTAAAAACACTGCTCCAAAAAAGCCTTCCCAGGTTGACTTGTACATAAGTTGATTATACGTAGAGTCTTATGTTGTATGTTGACTTATACATATAGTTCATTGTTCACCAAGAACACTTCTGAGAGTAAAAGGGGGAACTATTAATGCATACTCTGTGCTAGTCCTGAAGCCATCCAGTAGGGTAGAGCAAGGTTTATACCAGCTGTGGCAAAAGAATGTTGGGGGAGCCACTGTGGGCCAAGCAGGGTGAAGAGGACTTCTGTGTAGAGGGCTAGTTGGCAAGCCTGTCAGAGCCTGAATGGGGTGAGGAGAGCATCCCTTCATGAGAGTGGTCCTTCTTGGAGTGTCAGAGACTAGCAGGGGAGGACAGTATCCATACAGAGTTTTGGCCTCTTGTGGGGGTTTGGAGCCCAGATACCAAGGGTATCTGTGCATTGAGGGCATGGGTTGGGGGCACAGTGCAGGATTTTGAAGTTCAACAGGCCCGAGAAAGGCATCTATCCAGGGGTGGGTTAGGGGCTAGCTAGGCATGGGGAGTCAGAACCTGAGTAGGGTGAGGAGAGGGTGTTCATATGGAGTGGTGTTCTATAAGGGGTGTCAGAGCACAAGTAGGGAAAGAGGATATCAGTGCAGGGGAGGAGTTGGCAGTGGAGTTGGGAAACTGATTGCATACTGGGAAATTGAGGAAATAAATACATTAATAATACTGGAAGCCAGATTTTTCACTGTGGGAAAAGGGAGTTACAAATATGGAAAGGGGGGAAAACTAGAATGAACCCTGTGGTGTTGGATTGGAATTAGAAGTATCAGTGAAAATTCATGGTTTTCAGAATGTAGAGATAAATATAGAAATAAGTTTAGGTGTGTGTGTATGCCTACATATATGCCCTACTGAGAGTTCCTGAGTTCAGCAACACCCCAATAATAATGAGAACACCTAACATCCAGAACTTGGCCTCTAAATATTATTTTCCACTTATAGGAACCAGCCACTTGGAGAAACAGCTGATTCCAAGTTGGGGTATGTAAGTACAGAATATGTTTGGAACATTTTGGGGCACCAGAAAGTAAGGAAATCTTCAAAGAATGAAGGGGGGCAGTCAAAAGGACATAAGAGCCAGCTTGAACGGACTCCCACTTGCCAAATCTAGGAAGAGTTGGGCATCAAAATAAATAATGATAGTAATAGATTATAGCCCATTGAATAAAATAAGAAACCTTAATAATATATTAGTCCATGCTAATATAAGTAAATAAATGAATAAATTGAAAATTTGATGAAGAATGGAATATTTACATAGTCTCATTGTAGTTCCTCATAAAATACTACTTAAAGAAAGCAAAAAAGAGTAACTTTTCAGTGCAAAAATGTCATTCACCACCTTGATTGTGTGATTAATGTAGGTAATATTAGTAAAGGGACAAATGTAAATCATGTGCCATTTGACAGAATGCAGTAATAACACAGCATCATCTCTGTGATAGTCTCACAGAAGATGCATATGCTGAATCTAACCTTGAAACACTATGATTTACATCATACAAACTCAAATTGAGAGACATTCTACAAATACCAGGGTAGTGAAAGTCAAGGAAAGGCTGATCCACTAAGAAAACTAAAAGAGAAACAATAATTTAAATGCAATGCATGATTTGAACTGTATAATTTTACAATAAAGGACATTTTGGGGATACTTGGCAAAACTTGAATGAGATCTAAGAATTAGAAGGTAATACTATATCAATGTTAATTTCCTGATTTCATGGTTGTATTGCAGTTATGCAAGAGAATGCCCTTGGTTACAGAAAATCAACACGGTGTATCGGGGGATAAGATAATTGTGCTTCTTACAATTGATACGTGTCTTAGGTTTGAGGAAGTTCAGTCAGTGACAATTTTTATTATCCTTGAGGCAACATCACTTAAATAGTCGCATGTTCTATCCATACAGACAATAATCTGTAAAATATTCCAAGACCCCTAGGACTGGTTCCTTGTAATGGCAGAAATCATTCTGAGAAAATAAATCCTCTGAGAGACTGTCTTTACCTAGAAGGCCTAAAGCAGAGCCCACCATGTCTGCATCACTAGGAACATACTTGGATTCCTGTTTTACTGTGGAAAAAATGAAGATACATTCTAGGCACATGCCAGTAACACTTGCCATGAATTCACTAATAAGATCTCATTGGGTGGTAATCTGAGAAGTCAATATGTTGGCCTCAGGAGTCCAGGGGGATCTGTCTGAATGATGGATGTACAACTAAATTTTAGAGTGTTAAAAGGAGACGATGGCTGGGTAAAGCATCAGTCACCCTGCCTAAGAAGAGAGGTCACGTAATCATAGTGCTAAAAACAACATTGAACCACTTTCTGGACCAAAGTATAGTGGGCCACCACTCTATAGAGTGATACTAAAAACCTCTGGAGAAGCCCACTTACAAAATGATCAGAGTATATATTTGGCTGGTGGTTTCTATTTCGAGATAGAACTAGCATATTTGAAACTGGAAAAGAACATATGGCATTTCCAAAAGCCCAACTTGAAACCAGATAATTTGAACATGGACTATACCAGAGACACTTCACAAAGGGACTGCCACAGGCTTAGCACCTTCAGCAATGGCCCAGAATTGGCCATTTTGTAAACGAGCCCTTTGTGTGTTCGTAGCATTGGACATTTCATACACAGGCCCTCTTGGACTACCTCACCTCCAAACAGCCTGGTGATGACCATTTTCAAGAGACACCAGAATTTTGAAAATGCGCCAAGCCAAAGCATATCTTAAATGAGCTATTCTAATCAAGCTTTCTTCCTTTCTTTCTTTCTACTGCTCTACATTCATCCTCAAACACATACTTAGACAATCTGTTTAAAACTGGGATGGTGTATGCCATTTTACAGCTGTCTGCTGCAATGCAATCATAGATGGAAAAGCCTTAGTCATTTCTCAAACTGGTTCACCAACTCCTCATCTTTGCCTGATGGTTACCTGTAGGCAATTTTTTTTGCAAATAGTATCCAATTGCAAATGATTTTATTGATTCTTAGAATATGTAAGGAATGTTATGCTAAGTTATCTCCTTGTGAAATAGAAGGTTAAATTCGTTTAAAATTTTAATCTTCTTCAGTGCATGAATCATGCATTCAGCCTCTTTTACTTCCTCCATGATGCCTATCAGAAAGTTTAGTACAGAGAAATGCTTACAGTATCATTTGATTATTCTTGTCAACTGAGGTGATATTTGGTCATTATATGAATAAGGCAAGCTCTTAAGGTAGGAGAATACTGTTAAAAAAAAAACAAACTAGATCCTAGTTTGTCTGGAAAGAGTGATTCATTATACCTGAAATTTTGACAGAAAATTTGACTTTCAAAATGCTTTGTAATTATACAAGTAAATATAGGTGACATTTTATGTGAAACGTCTACATTCCTATATAAATATGTTTCCTTTCTCATAGTCACTGGATTCATATTCTTCATCTTCTTCAGTGTAGTCTCCATAATTCGTATTATTTTTTGTGATTTGGTTCCTTGCAGGAATTTGATATGTAAATGAAGAACCTATAGAGGCAACAAGTTAGAGTTTACATAAGTGAAAAATGCAATGTATTTAATAACTGTTGGCCTGCAAGTAGACCTTTCAGTGCGAGTAGACCTTTCAGTGCTATACTTACCCACACCCCCCGTCTCTTTACCCCTTGTTATGGACTCTTTGTGTTCTGCGAAAATTCATATGTTGAAACCCTAACCCCAACATAACTGTATTTGGAACAGGGCCTGTGAGGAGGCGATAAAGGTTAAATGAAGTCATAAGGGTAGTGCTCTAATCTGATAGGGCAGGTGCCGTTATGAGAAAAGGAAGAGACACCAGAGCTCTCTCTCCTTTCAACCATGTGAGGACACAGAAGAGGGCCATCTGCAAACTGCGAAGAGAGCCCTAATCCAGAAACTGAACCCTGCCAGACCTTGATCATGGACTTTACAGCCTCCAGATCTATGAGAAAACAAATTTCTGTTATTTAAGCCACACTGTCCATGGTATTTTATTATGACAGCCTGAGCAGACTTAGACACCCCTGTTCCGCCCTTCCTCCCAATATACACTCTTCTCCATATATACTGGTACTCATCAAGCCCAGAATTCAACTACATGCAAGCTTGGATTACTTTATATTATTACTAGATCTCGCAAAGTATTTGAATTAAATATGCGCCACACATAATAATATTATTTATTTTTATTTGATATACAAAGAACTGTGTTCCTAAGTGGCCAAGTTCTACTCTGCCTTTTCAGTTTTAGAATCTGTTAAGGGCATTATTCACCTTATAGCTGAAAGTTTGTATCCTTTTACCAACTACTTCCTACTTCCTCCACCCCACAAGCCCCTGGCAACCACTTTTCCACTCTCTATTTCTGTGAGTTTGGCTTTTTTTAAAAGATTCTACAGATAAGTAATACCATGTAGTATTTGTCTCTGTCTGGCTTATGTCACTTAGCATAACGCCCTCAAGGTCTATCCATGCTGTCACAAATGACAGGATTTTCTTCTTTCTCATGGTTGAATAATATTCATATGTATTATATTCATATATGTATCTTATTTATCCATTCATCCATTGATGGATACTTAGGTTGTTTCCATATCTTGGCTATTGTAAATAATGCTACAGTGAACATGGGAGTGCAGATACACCTTTAAGATAGTGATATTCTTTCCTTTGGGTATATATCCAGAAGTGAGATTGCTGGATCACATAATAGTTCTGTTTTTATTTTTTTGAGGAGCCTCCATACTGTTTTCCAAGGTGGCTGCACCAATTTACATTCCCACCAACAGTGCCTTTTTCTCCACATCCTCCCAACACTTACCTCTTGTCTTTTTGATGACAACCATTATACCAGGTGTAAGGTAATATCTCATCGTGGTTTTGATTTGCATTTACCTGATAATTAGTGGTATTGAGCACCTTTAATGTACTTGTTGTCCATCTGTATGTCTTTTTTGAAAAAATGTCTATTCAGATCTTCTCCCCATTTATTAGTTGGATTGTTTGGGGGTTTTTGCTGTTGAGTTGTATGAGTTCCTTATATATTTTGGATATTAACCCCCTTATCAGATATGTGATTTGCAAATATTTTCTCTGATTCTGTAGGTTGTTTTTTTATTTTGTTGATGGTTTCCTTTGCTGTGTAGAAGCTTTTTAGCTTGATGTAGTCGCACTTGTTTATTTTTGCTTTTGTTGCCTTTGCTTTTGGTGTCAGATCCAAAACATCATCGCCAAGACTGAAGTCAATGAATTTACCCCCTATTTTTCTTCTAGGAATTTTACCATTTCAGGTCTTAAATTTGAGTCTTTAATCCATTTTGAATTGATTTTTGTGTATGGTGGGTGATAGGGGTCCAGTTTCATTCTTTTGTTTGTGGATATCCATTTTCCCAGAATCATTTACTGAAGAAACTATCCTTTCCCCACTGAATATTCTTGGTTTGTCAAAAATTAATTGACCATACATACGTGGCTTTATTTCTGGGTGCTCTATTCTGTTCCATTGATCTATGTGTCTCTTTTTGTGCCAATACCATACCATTTTGATTACTATAGTTTTGTAATATAGCTTGAATCAGGATGTGTGATGCTTCCAGCTTTGTTTTTCTTTTTCAATAATGCTTTGGTTAATTTGGGTTATTTTGTGGCTCCACACAAATTTTAGGATTTTTTTTTCTATTTCTGTGAAAAATTCCATTGGAATTTTGATAGGAATTGCATTGAATCTGTAGATTGCTTTGGGTAATTTGGACATTTAAACAATATTAATTCTTCCAACCCATGAACATGGAATATTGGAATATTTTCCCACTTATTTGTGTCTTCTTCAGTTTCTTTCATCAGTGTTTTGTAGTTGTCAGTGTACAGATCTTTCACCTCCTTGGTTAAATTTACTCCTAAGTATTTTATTCTTTTTGATGCTACTGTAAGTGGGATTGTTTTTGCAACTTCTTTTTCTTATAGTTTCTTGTAAATATTTAGAAATACAACTGATTTTTGTGTACAGATTTTGAATCTGTGTGACACAGAGACATAAAGTGAGCAAATGCTGTCGGAAAAATGGTGCTGATAAGATGTTGGGCACAGACTTGCCACAAACCTTCAATTTGTAAACAACACACTATGTGTGAAGTGCACTGAAGCAAAGCTCAACAGAAGGAGGTATGCTTGTATTTATTGAGTGCCTACTCTGAGCAAGGCAGTGTGCTGGGTGATTGACATATATTCATTATTAAACTATGCTGTGATATTCCTGAGAAGGTAAGGCAACAGGACCAAAGAAGTGAAGTAATTTGCTCACAGTCTTTTTCATTCTGAAGCGTATTATGCTAGTTATCTATTTATTTAACTATACCAGTGACTGTCAAACTTTAGAATGAATTGAGGTCATCTGGAACAATTATTTTTAAAAAGTGCAGATTCATGAGACACACCCCCTGTATCCTGATCATTTTTGGCTACATTTGGGTCCTGCAGTTTGTTGTTTCACCAGGGTGTCAAGATGATTCTATAACTTGTGGTCTTTGAGTCACACTTTGAGAAACACTGCACCACCATCCTTTTTCTCTATCACTATGTGCAGACCTCTAAGTCATATTGATGAGATCATACATATGAAACGGTTTTGTAAATCTTCTAACACATTAAATATGTAAGGTATTATTGTTTTGCTTGACATGATTACAATGAAAATGTTTTAATATTTCAAACCTGCATTTTAAAATGTAATCTGAAGGAGAGAATTCATTAACATTATCAACAAATACACTGAATGTGTGAACTGTGCAAATAATTCATATACTTGCATTGAAATTATCAACATGAAGGATCATTTTGTCTGCCTTTTTCCTCCACTCCAGATGTGGTATTGGATAGGCTGAAACTTCACAAGCAAAAGTGACATCATTTTGAGTGAAGTTCTCTGTATTTTGAGGAGGCAAAGAAATAATAGGACCTACAAGAAAAAAATAATTAAGTGAGAAATTTGTGTTAAAAAATGACTCTAGTATCTAAAATGTTTTTGGAAATAATTTGTGCATGTATAAATTCAATTGGCACAAAATAATTGAGGGCTTTTAAAAATCATATAAATAGTCAGTAGTCTTTCAGCCAAAATTGCTACAAAAATACATGTGCTGCGCTTATGGTCAATTAATCTATGACAAAGGAGGCAAGAATATACAATGGAGAAAAGACAGTCTCTTCAATAAGTGGTGCTGGGAAAGCTGGATAGCTACATGTAAAAGAATGAAATTAGAACATTCTCTAACACCATATACAAAAATAAATTCAAAATGCATTAAAGACCTACATGTAAGACCAGATACTCTAAAAGTCCTAGAGGAAATCATAGGCAGAAGAGTCTTTGACATAAATCGCAGCAATATTTTTTTGGATCTGTCTCCTAGAGTAATGGAAATAAAAACAAAAATAAACAAATGGGACCTAATGAAACTTAAAAGGGTTTGCACAGCAAAGGAAACCATAAACAAGACGAAAAGACAACCTATGGAATGGGAGAAAATATTTGCAAATGATGCGACTGACATGGGCTTAATTTCCAAAAATATACAAACAGCTCATACAGCTCAGTATCAAAAAAACAAACAACCCAATCAAAAAATGGGCAGAAGATCTAAATAGACGTTTCTCCAAAAGAAGACATGCAGATGGCCAACAGGCACATGAAGAGGTGCTCAGTATCGCTAATTATTAGAGAAATGCAAATCAAAACTGCAATGAGGTATCACCTCATACCAGTCAGTATGGCCATCATCACTACAAATAATAAATGCTGGAGAGGGTGTGGAGAAAAAGGAACCCTCCTACACTGTTGGTGGGAATGTAAATTGGTGCAGCCACTATGGAGAATGGTATAGAATTTCCTTAAAAAACTGAAAATAGAGTTATTGCATGATCCAGCAATCCTACTCCTGGGCATATATCCAGAGAAAACTCTAATTCAAAAAGATACATGCACCCCAATGTTCATAGCAGCACTATTTGCAATAGCTAAGACATGGAAGCAACCTAAGTGTCTAATAGCCAAGACACAGAAGCAACCTAAATGTCTATTTATGGACAGATGTATGGATAAAGATGTGGTATATATATATGTGTGTGTGTATGTGTATATATATATATGAATATATATAATGAAATATTACTGAGCCATAAAAAAGAATAAAATAGTACCATTTGCAGCAACATGGATGGACCTAGAGATTATCATATTAAGTGAAGTGAGACAAAGACAAGCATCATATGATATCACTTATACATGGAATCTAAAAAAAAAATGAACTATTTACAAAACAGAAATGGACTCACAGATGTAGAAAATAAACTTATTGTTACCAAAGGGGAAAGGGGGGACGGACAAATTAGGAGTTTGGGATTAACATATGCATATTGCTATATATAAAATAGATAAACAACAAGGACCTACTGTATAGCACAGGGAACTATATTCAAAATCTTGTAATAACCTATAAAGGAAAAGAATCTGAATAAGAATATATATATAACTAGAATATATATATATATATGTACATATGTATGTATGTGTAAAACTGAATCATTTTGCTATACACCTGAAACTAACACAACATTGTAAATCAACTATACTGCAATTTTAAAAAATATGCATGGTGTTTATGCAGCATTAAAAGGGGAACTGCAATGACAAAGAAACCTTGCATTATAAACTTATTCAGAGATACTTGTCATTTAAATGAATATGGACTACTTAGGATGGGAAAATTTTTTGCCTAAATTTCTAAAAAGACTTGGTGAATATGAAAACTGTGAAGAGTGTTGTACTAAGTCGGGTGGGGGATGCTGAGGAGGAGAAAAATAGGAAAATAATGGGGGAAAAGGGCCCAAATATCTGATAAGGCACTTGTATCTAGAATATATAAAGAACTATTACAATTCAATAATGAAGGACAATCCAATTAAAAATGGACAAAGAATCTGAATAGACAGACATTCCTTCAAAGAAGAAAGGCAAGTGGCCAATAGGCACATGAAAAGATGCTCAGCATCATGGGCCATTGGGAAAAGCAAGTCCAAACTACTATGAGGACTTCCCTGGTGGCACAGTGGTTAAGAATCTGCCTGCCAATGCAGGGGACATGGGTTCGATCCCTGGTCTGAGAAGATCCCACATGCCGTGGAGCAGCTAAGCCTGTACACCACAACTACTGAGCCTGTGCTCTAGACACTGCAAACCACAACTACTGAAGCCCGCGCGCCTAGAGCCTGTGCCCCGCAACAAGAGAAGCCACCGCAATGAGAAGTCCACGCACCTCAACGAAGGGTAGCCCCCGCTCGCCACAACTAGAGAAAGCCCGCGTGCAGCAACGAAGACCCAATGCAGCCAAAAATAAATAAATTAATTAATTAATTTAAAAAAACTACTATGAGATACCATTTTCAAATACACTAGAAGGGCTATAATTTAAAAAATTAAAAGATAATAACAAGTGTTGGTGAGGATGGTGAGCAACTGGAACCCTTATAACCTTCTGGTAGGAATGTAAAATGTTGCAGGTGCTTTGGAGAACAGTCTAGAAATTCCTCAAGTCGTTAAACAAAGAGTTGCCATATGATGCAGGATTTCTATCTGTAGGCACATACCCAAGAGGAATGAAAGCACGTCCCTACAAAAACTTGTACACTAGTGTTCATAGTAGCATTATTCCTAATAACCAAAAAGTGGAAACAGCCCAAACGCCCATCAACTGAAGAATGATTTTTAAAATGCAGTATATACATACAATGGAATAATAGTCAGCAATAGAAAGGAATGAAGTACTAACACATGCTGCAACATGGATGAACCTTGAAAATATCATGTTAAGGAAAGAAGTCAGTCACAAGGGACCACATACTTCATGATTCCATTTACATAAAATGTCTAGAATAAGAAAGCCTATAGGGACTGATAGGACATTAGCGATTGTCTAGGTCTGGACAGGATGGGATGATTGGAGGGTGATGACTAAGAGGAGGGGGGCTTCTTTTTTGGGGCAATGAAAATATAAAATTGATTGTGGTGAATAAAATTGATTGTGGTGATGGATGCACAGCTCTGTGAATATACTAAAAGCCATTACGTTGTATACTTTAGATGGGTGAATTGTACGGTATGGGAATTATATCTCAATTAAAACTGTTTAAAAAAAAGTACCATGTCAAAAAATACAAAAGCCGTTTTTTATAATATAAGGGATAAAAATAGTCATTACTCCAGGATTTCATTTTCACTTTGTGGTTGGGAAAAGAAAAAATATATATTTGAACACTTATGTACCAAGCTTTGTACAATTCTTATTTAACACTACCAGTTGGCAAGGTAGGTATTTTCTTAGTTTATAGGTGACTTCAAAGATTTTAAGCACCTTGCCCAAGGTCAGTCACATAGTTAAGTGGCAGAGCCCAGAATTAAATAAGGTTTGTCTGTCTGCAAAGTAACTGTTTTTCCCATTACACCATTTGCCCCATTATACCATAACTAGCTTTATAATTTTTTTTCAACAATGGAACTAAATCTAAAATAGACTCTTTATTCAGAAAAGAAGTAAAACAATTAAGAATATGGTAAATTCTACTGTGGTGTTATTTTTCTTTTTTAAAAATCACATAAAAATATCCTAAACTTGTACGAGTTGCCTCAGAGGACATTTTTATCCATTTAGAGGATAAAATTTAAAATATATGTATTAATATTTGTATTACTAAATTATGTGTGCTAAAAATTCTTTCTGAAACATAATGAAATATCATTGTTGCATAAGTGATACAGCATCTTGGAAATTGACTTTTATGGCCCAGGGTACAAAAATTGAGTCATCTTTAGTCCAGCTGTGTGAATTTTCTTGCCCCCTTATTTAACTGTTTGTTTTAGTATCTATAGCAGTTGATACAAGCCGACATTGTATGGTTATTTAATGGCTGATATGGTCCTATAAAGGCAGATAGCTTTTATAAATTTTATATTCTGTAGCTTCTATTTCTTAATTTGAAGTATTTTTTCATTAGAGTAATCTCAGGGAATCAGAATGGGCTATCAGTCAATTTAACATTAAAGTAGTTTTTCTTTTTTGTTCTGAGAAAGCAGGAATGTCAATGCCAAGAGCACCAGAATAAAAAACCAGAAATCACATAAATCCCCCTTTACACAGGCAAAACTACTCTATGTGGCCCTTGGAAGTATTAGTTTGTGAACATACAATCAAAAATAAATGGGATAAGAAATAAAACAAAAAGTGAACTAGTGTTAAATTGTTGCTTCTCAGCATTAGGGAGTACATTTTATATCAAGAAACTCATAAAGAATAGATGATTTAGTTTAGCTCTCCTAACCACCAAATTTTCTGTCCTAGCTTGTGCTGAAAGCTTCCAATATTTGGTAATACTTTTCATTTTTGTTTTTTCTCTTTTGGGAGTACTTTATGATTGCTAACAATAGTAACCTTTTCTTGGACTTAAATGAATCAAACATATTTAGTTTTAATCCTTGAATTGTCCACAAATCAATTACTCCATTCTTGGCTAAAGGAAACTCTAATATGACTTCACTGTTCCAGCTAATGCCACATATTAATCAGCGAAGTTGGCCCTTTAATTTTCCTGTGTATTACAAACTTAATCTACTCACAATAACCTGTGCTAATATCACTCATGATAAATCTACCTGTCTTGTCCGCAAAAGGTCTCACAGACTTTCCATAGCCCAAGCACGATCAAAGTTCAAACTCAATCTATCATATTATCTGCCAAAACCCCAAAGAAAATCGTACCCAATGGACTGTTAAACCACATTAGGTTTGTATTATTTAGCTCAAGAACATTGAGTCAGAGTTAAGTAAAATACAGCTTTGAAAGTATGTTAAAGGATTGGCTTGTTGTTTCTGGTAAGTGTATATATCAGTATGTTAAAATAAGTGCAAATTGTTTCTTATGAATGTAAGAAAATCATAATTATGTTGGCAAATTGGTCATTTTGCAAAGCATGTGAATTCAGACCATTACAGGAAGGTATTAACATAAATTAACAGAGTAATGGTTAACTCTGTTTTTGTAAATGTGGTGAATTTTTAAAGGCTTGTCACAAGATTCTGAAAGAATCCTACTTGCTGAATTAATTTTCTTATACTTTACCTTCAAATAGTGCTATTATTCATGTAGAAATTAGAATGTGGAGGGAGTAACCAAATCAAGAATGGAAGATTCTGTATGCCCAAATCACTGACATTACCAGTCCTTTTAGACTCATATTCTCAGCCTCAGGAACTCACAAATTACCCTGAAAAGTTGTGAATCAGTGATTAGAAATGATGTAGAAGATTCCTGAAAACTAGCTTTGATGACCTGAAAAATGATACTAGAAGAGCTACCCTAAGTAAAAAAAAAATTTTAAGTGGACTCTGGAAAGCTTAGTCTTATGAATACCCATTAATAATAAATATGATAATGATAGCAGGATCGCTACACTTCACGTGTCGCTGTGGTTCTAGTACTCTGGAGAAAACAACTATTGTTTCTCATTTACAACAGAATACTTTCACAATAATAGGTTAGAGCTGATTGGAGAAATTATTTTGAACACGTGGATCTGAGGCAAAAATATTCTCTTTGCTAAGCTATGTAATTCTCAGGAGTTTTGAGTTTCAGCACATCCAGTACTGCAGCACTCTGCAAACTGCATCTGTATCTGCAATTCTAATACTGTGTTAGAATGGGTTGACATTATTACAGTAGGGGCATTGCTGGTTAAGCTTTATTTCATTCTAGGAATCTGCTTCTTGAGATCTCAAGGTTTTACCTGTCAGAAACAAATGTAGTAAAGAAAACTGTACCTATGGACTTTTGAAAACTAAGTGGAATGATCATATTCTGAAATGCAAGTGTTTATAGTGTGAGCATATGATAACACAGTGGATTCTAGGTACTGAGATAACTGTTGAACTTGCCCTATTTCATTAATAGCTATTTCCAGAACTATATTTTGAAGTGTTTAGTGAGCAATGTAGAGCTCTGGAGAGCATGCATTAGGACATTTGAAAATCTATAAGAAATTGCAATGACTCATTTTTGAAGAATGAATTATATTAATATGGGGCTGCAAAACTATCTCTGTGAAAGTTACTGTTGTAATTGCTTTATTTTTCTTCATCTTTCCCAATGAGTATAGTAGTTTTATGTTTACATTGGTTTCTTTCTCCTAGCAAGGAAAATGCAGCCTTATAAGAACTTTGTCTTATTATGGCTCTTAAGAGCACTGAAATAAAAGCAAATGATTTCCCATTGACATAGGAAGTCTTTTCTACTTACTTATCAAGTAATGTAGATTTATAGTCTATTTACATGTAGTTCTTTCAAATGATGTAGGTTTTGACTCTCACACTAAAATGAAATTTCATCCAACTGATTATGTGCCATGTCCTTACTTTTAAAAATTATTGAATCCAGCACAGATATAATTCATAATTATCAAGGCATTTACCTTTTTGCATTTATCTTAACTCCATGTAGATATCACTAAATTAAAATTTAGTTAATTTTGCATGATAACTATAGAAAAGACAAAGAAAATACTATTATTGTTAATGAAATATATAAACAGAAACATTTGCTATTACTTGGTGAAGTCACATAGTGGAATTCTATTATAGTTAATTTTTTGATTCTTGTGTAATTTTATCTACAGAGCACCACTAAATCAAGCCCTGGACAACTAACTCCACATGCCTGGAGGTCACATTACCCAGAAATTAAGTCAGATTATGACCACAAATAGATACCAGGCTCTTATATCATTTGTCAATGTTAGAAATAGAAAAACATATGCAGAGTCCTATATCCTTTATTCTTTAAAAATTCTACTGAATGGTATGGGGATTCTGTGTTACCTGATTCACAAGGTCCTTTGTGTTTCGTGCTAATATTGGTGCTCTGCTGAGAGTTTAGCTTCCTGAACTGGCAAACATTCTCATAGGTCTTTCCTTTCAGCCCACCAATGCTTCCCTAGGTAACACAGATGCATCATGGCTTGGGGATTTCTCCATCCATCAGCACCTCTTCATCCAGGACACATGCCAGGTAGTGCCTACACTGACCATAGAGATAACTATTTCTGTCCAAGTCACAGAGCTGACCTTCTACATTCCCACTTTCTGAGCAGCAGCCACATTGATCCCACACAGTCCCAGACAAGCAGTTTGCAGGCTGGGAGCAGAGTTCTAAATCATATTTTCCTCAGTCACCACCTCCCCTGAATAATCTCAGTCAGCTCTCATGATGCAAAGTGGGGAGACTTTGCAAAACATGTAGTTGGGCTGCAAACATCGCTATGCTTACCAGAGGCTTCATTCCAGGCAATGAACATGAGCCTTGAATGTTTAGTTTTAAGCCAAGAGGGGGAAAAAAGTACCCATTTCTTCTTTTTCTTTTTCCTCTTTTCCCTCCAAAAAACCAAAAAATCACAAATCTGCCACAGACGGTTTCAAGCCAATATTGACATCAGATTCCAAGTCTAGAGAAGATAAATAGGGTATTTAAACATCCACAAATACTCTTCTGGGATGCAATTTTTATAAGAGCAGTTTTTGGGTTTGAAACAAACTACACTCTTGGCAATAGAAGTGTAGTTTTGCTTCCTGTTGGTTCTGGAAGCCAAATCCTGAGACAGTTATTGTATGAGAATAGAATTGTTTTATACCACTTAATGGTAAAGCCCAAGAAGTATTAATGAAGAAAAATTATGTAAAGTATAAAGTTTATTATTGTGTGATTTTTTAAAAAATTTAAGGAATTTCTTTCTTTTTTCTCTCCTTACTTTCCTTCCTTCTTTTCTCTCTCCCTCCCTCCCTTGTTCCCTCCCTCCCTCCCTCCCTGCCTTCCTCCTTTCTTTTCTTCCTTCTGTTCTAGTCATAAGAGTTAGACTAACATTTAATACACCTAGGCTACTATTTTATAAAATACTAGAGAATATCTGTGGCCCAACCTAATTGGTCTCTGTTTATTTGAGGGTCAAGTGAGGTTTTAGGCCGTTATTTAACACACTCTGATTCTAAAATAACTGCTAAACAAGAATAAAGCATGTGCGTTCTAGTTAAACATGGTAAATTAGTTCTCACATGTTCCCTCCTCCAATCCCACTGAAATGACAGTGAAGAAATTTGAAAAACACACACTAACAAGGACCAAGAAAAACAGGAGAGGGCTCCATAGCAAATGAGAAAATCAACACAATGTTGGAAGCTGGGAAGCAAATGAACAGGTGGTAACTGATTTAGCACATCAGAGGGAATAGAACCCTAGATATCTGTAGTGGGAGAAGGTGACAAGAAGCCAGCCATGTTGTACTGCAGAACTCCAGAATGTCAAGGCTTGAAAGCAGTAGGAACCTCTGGAGACCAAGTTGTAGAGTGGGGCTGAAAACAGGGGATGTTTTGAAAATTAGTCTATAGCAGGGGCCCCCAACGCCCAGGCCTGTTAGGAACCCGGCCACACAGCAGGAGGTGAGTGGCGGGTGAGTGAAGCTTCATCTGCCACTTCCCATAGCTCGCATTACCGCCTGGACCTTTCCCCTCCCCCCCCCCCCCCCCCCCAGTCTGTAGAAAAATTTTCTTCCATGGAACTGGTCCCTGGTGCCAAAAAGGTTGGGGACTGCTGGTCTATAGGACAGTAAGATCCCTTCCAGGGTAGCTGGTTAAAAAAAATCCAGGAGTTAAATCTTGTAAGGCTTGCTCAGCTGTGGCCAGGAGACTTACTGAAAGTCAGTTTACTGAACAGCAACACCTCATGCCCATTTTCCCTCTGGGCTCCCAGGATGCTGGCAGCCAGGTTTATACCTTCCGAGGAAGAAATGGGAGGGTCCTTCTATGGGGAAGCTGATCTATGGGAAATATAACCTTTGGGTGATGTCTTTGGGTACTAACCAATGAAAAAGCTGACCCACCATCTCATCACCCTTTTATCACTCTCTTTAAAAGCTTACCAGTTGGATGTTCTGTCCACATACAGAACTTCCTGTGTCATATTTAAGAGTGCTTCAGAGTGATGCAGGCAAGAGGAAAAGCCTCTAATAAGAAAGATGAGAATCAAATAAGCAAATAGAAAAATACTACTTGTAGAAAATCGACAATTTAGGGAGTAGAAGAAAATTTTTTCTTTTTAAACTGTATCTTTAGAGAGAGAAAAGGAAATTTTGCATCCCTGGAACAAGCACAAGATGCCATAATAAACATTCAGAGAAGAAGAAATAGACCTCAGAAATGAAAAATAAAATGCCAAAAATAAAAAACCCACTAGTTTGAAGGAAAAGTTGAAGAAATCATCCAAAATAAAAATTAAAAAGGCAAAAAAAAAAAAAATAGGCAAGAAAAGATGAGATAGAGGATCTTAATTCTTTTTTTTTTTTTACTTCTTTGTTGGAGTATAATTGCTTTACAATTGTGAGTTAGTTTCTGCTGTATAACAAAGTGAATCAGCTATATGTATACACATATCCCCATATCCCCTGCCTCTTGAGCCTCCCTCCGACCCTCCCTATCCCACCCCTCTAGGTGGTCACAAAGCACGGAGCTGATCTCCCTGTGCTATGCGGCTGCTTCCCACTAGCTATCTGTTTTACATTTGGTAGTGTGTATATGTCAATGCTACTCTCTCACTTTGTCCCAGCTTCCCCAAGGATCTTAATTCTTGAGTTCCAATATCTAACTAGTAAGAGTTACAGAAACAGAGAACAGAGAATTATCACAGGGAAGGAAATTATGTAAGAACCATACAGGAAAACTTCCCAGAACTGAATGCCATGCATCTCTAGGTCAAATGGCCTCCTAAGATCCCAGCACAACAAATGAGGCCAGCTTCAAGAGTGATCAGTGTGGTTTGGGGCAGTTTGTGGTTCCAGGATGAATGTTGGGGAAAAACAAAACAAAGCATGCACTCATAGTAAAATGATAAATCACTTGATACATTTGACTGACCATACTGAGAGTTTTATGGTTCTGGCAGAGAGCTAAGGATGGATTAGTAATAGAAACATAAAATACTAAAGAAATGGAAAGGTAATGCAATTATTAATTCCAGGGAAAACTGTTATATGAGAAAAGAAACATTATCAAGATATGCTATTACTGTTGCTCATCTGTGAATAATATTTCTATGTCTAAATCAATGTAAATATTGACTATTGGTTTAGCCAAAAATTCTTATATTTTTATATTAGAAGGAAGAAGAGGGGAGTTGTGGGGAGGACATGGTGATTGAGAGTTAATCCTCATCTTTCATAGTAGTCAATTATAATTCAAAAATTGTAAAATCAAGAAAGAGCAATTAAGCATATTTTAAAAGAAAATTGGTAGGAGGTAAATAGCAGAAAAAGCAGTCGAAAGAGGTTTGCTCTGGGGAATGAGAATTAGAGTTGGGGAGGGATGGTGCAAGGAACTGTTGCTGTTTGTTTGAAGTCATGTGGAACTCTTCAATATTCTTGGCTAAACGTGAATTTTAAGTTAAAGGTAATAGTAACAGAACACAGTCAGATAATCGCTTATGGCTTTGAATCTTGGCTCTGCCCATCACCAGCTCATGACCTTGGGCAAGTAATTTCACCAACTTGGTCCTAAAATTTTCTTAAAATTGGAAAACATTTTGTAGAGTTGTGTTGAAGAGAAAATAAGATACATATGTAAAAGCTTCTAGGGGATACAGAGGCACTTAATAAATAGCAGCTTTTCTTTTTTCATTAGTTCATGGCAATCAATAATTATAGTAAAAGTAAGTCTTCTTAAAATAATTAACCTACTCTGGCACAGTAACCTCTGGCCGAATATCACTCTGGGCAGAATATTATATTGGCTTGCTTCAGACTCTTGCTAAGTGGCCTGGCTGTTGCCTGAGAAACAGTCATTTAAACTAGACATATGGATTTTTGTCTAAGTATGATAGATGAGGCAAGATAGCAGCTGGAAAAGGAAGGGGGGTGGGAAGGGAATTGATTTTGGTTTTGTTCGAAGGGCTGGTGTCATTTTTCTTAGATTTGTCATCATGTCTTGTTTGATCACTTGAAATCTAGGTGTCAAATACCAGCTGCATGCTTTACAAAAGCAGCAGGTTTTATAGAAGAATCTGAAAGGTTTAGGAAGTAAAGAGGAAAGGAAAAGGAGGAGATAGTGTCTGATGCCAGTTGCCATCCTAGAGAAGGACAACTATCACAGGACAGGGGGCATTGAGAGATGCCTAAACAACGAAGTAGGATTAGAGGGGCAGCTGGATGTGAGTGTGGAGGGGACACATATGAAGTGTCCTTTGTGTTCCCAGTCTTGGCTAGTCAGCTTCCTTTGAAATCTCATAACCCCAACCTTAACCCAAATAACTAGCTCATGATGTGGCTATTTATACTCCCCTCCCCCACTTTGACCAATGAGAAACCTTAAGCAAAGAGGTTAAGTAATTTGCCCAACACTGAATATTTAGCAGAGCCAGGATCTGTACCCTGGTGAATCTCACTTCAAAGTCCATCTACTTTTTTCATTCTGTCATTCTCTCTCTCTCTAGATATGAAGTTATTTTTATGAAATAAGTGCATGCAAGCCTTTTGTAAGGCATAAAGTATTATATAAATCCAATATATTTTAAATATTATTTAACATATGGAAGGCAAAAGACACCTGGAAATCAGAGAAGCAGTTTATACTTGTGTAGCACTCGGTGTATTTTAGTTTGTGGAGCAGGTTGAAAAAAGAGATGGGAATATGAGGCCAAAATGGAGAGGAAGTGGAGACAGAGATGAAAGGTGGTACATTTTAGTATTTCAAGAGAAAAAGAATAATACAATTATTTCCGAGTAGTAGAAATTGCTCAATTTAAACATTTGTTTCTTGCATAAAAAATTACATAGTATGAATTTTCTGGGTATAAAATTAAAAAGGTTGTTTTTCCAAGGCTGATCCACAAAACTGTTAGGTCCTTGCTACTTAAAGTGTATCTCGGGACTGGCGGCTCACCTACCTCACCTGGGAGTTTGTTAGAAATGCAGAATCTGGGCCCATCTGATCATTGAGACCCCCAGGTGATATGTGTGCACATTTCAGTCTCAGAAGCATTGCTTCAGGTCAAAAGCCAAAGACTGTGGATGGAGAGAAAAGGGTATAAATTTGGGCAAGGAGTTTGTAGGGTTACATATTTTTTGTGAGAAAAATGAATTTCAGGGAGTATCTTGAGTATTTTTTATGACTAATCAGTATAAACAAATCACTCCAATTGCCACAAAAATGACTGTGGCTGGGGAGTGGTGGTATGGAGGGAAGTTATAGTGTAAATAAAGTTCATTAAACAAACAAACAAAATGTTTGGGTATGAAAAGGGATTGGAACATTTAATTCAGCCTGCCATTTACCAGCTACGTTTTAATGAGCTGAGAAGAACTTAAATGAAATCTTGAAAATTTAGCTTAAAAATTTCCCTCTAATAATGTTATATATGTTATGAATAAAATAAAAGCAAAACTTCCTGGATTTCTTGTTTGTCAAAGCAATTCAGCATTTCATAAAGAAGTTTAGTTTACTCCCATAGTGTGCAAAGGAGGAGGGAACAGGTATCTGGCACTTTGTGAAGAACCCAGGAATGGAGCAGGAAGTGGTACGCTTAGATCTCCTGAGTCCCCACTAGGGGATAGGTCACATTTCCTGGCAGCCTGTCATTACCATTTATGACTCTGCACTCTCAGCAGAGCATAATACTGGAAGAGATTGGTGGAGACGTGAGGCAGGGGGACAGAGATTCAAGGATTCACCGTTATAGCTTCAGGTATCTGACCTAAAGGAAATTACAATCCCTCAAGTCCTCAGGGAGCAAATTAAGAATTTACACTCCTTCAATCAATTCATTAACAGGTATTTAGTAAGCACATACTTTGTGAACAGCTCTGCGCAATATATCGAAGTATAAGCCATAGTTCTTTTCTTCCAGAATCTTCAAATTTCCATGACAGAATTGGCAAAGTAATTCATGGAGGGGTGGGTGATGTGCATTTGGTTAGGAGGGGGCACCGTATTTAGGCCTGTATTTAGGACTTGACAGTAGACAAAGCGCATTCAGAGTCAGTAGTAGTCAGTTTTCACATTTTAGAGCTATGCAAACACGTTTGAAGAGGTTTAGTGACCCATCCAAGGTCATCTGCAAGCTGACAGAGCTGGAAATAAAATCCAGATCTTCCATTGCTAATTCCATGAGGGAGAATAACCCAGAGGATGATGGTGATGATGGTGATGGTAATGATGATGATGATGGTAGTGGTGGTGGTGGTGATGATGGCGATGATGGTAGTGTTGATGATGATGATAATGGTGATGATGGTGATGGTGGTGTCACCGAGTCCAAGCTCGTACCGCTTGCAGCTCTACAAGCCAGTAGGTCGAGAGACAAGGTGTTGCGACAAGCAATAGTGACTTTATTCGGAAAGCCAGCAAACCGGGAAGATGGCAGACTAATGTCTTAAAGAACCATTTTATCTCAGCGTAGAATTCAGGCTTCTTTTATGCTACGTGAAAAGGGGAAGCAGGAGCGTTCAAGGTTAAAGAGTAAAGGTGGATTGCAGACTTCTTGGAGCCACCTGGCCTTCAAGGAAATCATAACGTTTCTTTGTCTTTCTGCTTGCTCACGTAGGCTCAATCACAAGGCTCCTGCAAAACCTCAAGTCATTAGCAGTTATTTTTACTTTACCGTTCTTATCTCTGCTTATTTGCAAGGTTTCTAGGCTGAAAGTGAACTTATCTACAACCCGGAAAGTGGGATGAGAACTTTCTTCAGGGAACCTAGTGAGCCATTTGGGCACAAGCAACATTTCTCTAATGTTTAACTCTTGCCGTGCAGGGCTAAAATAATAGAATATATAAGCTAAAGAATGAGGGAGGCAGTTTCAATATGGTGTTAGTTCTGTTCTTAGTGGTAAGGAAGGATATAAAAGTTGAGAAAAGCATTGCTAAAGACTCTCCTTCTTAAACAAAAGGCATTCCTGTTACTTTTGCCACCAATGTTGTTTGTTCTGGCTGAAGGAGAAAAATGAGTGGCTTCAAGGGACTAAAGCTGAGGACGAAAAGAGGGACTTGGACATCCCAATGTGATCTCAGCATATATGGGGCTTCCCAGAGCTCTGTGAAGTGGCTGTAAGTGAATAATCCTTATTGTAACCCACGACCGAGGTTAAAAAAATCAGGAGCTCCACTAAATGCATCTGGCAAGCATTTCGTCTTCCCTTAAATAAAATAAATTCCCTTAATAAAGCCAATGGAGGCAGGGTTGGTGGCAGGGGTGGGGGGCGGAGAGGGTGTGTATGATTTATTATGGAGCAAGGAGAGGGCCTTGATGGCTCTGAACTATCTATTAGAACTGCTGGTTCTAAAACCAAGTTGTACATTGGTTTCTCTTTTTGTGCCAATCTTACAGTTTTAAAAAAATATAACTTTTATGAATATCATCATTAGTGCTATAAGCACAGGGAAGTATAAGTTAATTCTACAGTAAAGTGATTATTAAATCCATTAGTCATATACAGGGAATCCATAATTAACTTATTCTCCAGCATCAAGTAAATGATTCTACTGTGTGCTTTAAGAAAGCAATTGTTCACTAATATGCAAAATACAGCAGAACTATTAGATCATAAAGCTTTGCAATCTTATAATTAAATTATAAATTTTACATATTTTAATAATGTGCTTTAGATACTTTAATTGTTTTCTACGCAAGATTAAAAGGAGGTGCCACGGTTTTTCTCAGACATATTATATCTAGACCTGAACCGTGCAATGCTTAATAATAATTGATGAGTATCTACCAGGGATGACAGTAGTCTTTCAGAAGCATCAGATATTTCTTTAGATTATTGCTGAGGACGAAAATGAAGATGTGCATTAGTCTTAAGTGGAGTTGCAGCTATACCCTTGGGCTTTCTTTTGTTTTCCCCCCTTTTGCTGTTATAACAACCACAGGCATCCATGTTCTCTCTTCCCAGAATGGGCTGGCTTCCATTCTCACTGCCTTGGCTGTATGCGTGGGTAAGGCAACATGCACATTAAATTCTCTGCAGGGGACTTATGCGCCTACATGAGCAATCTATTGTTATTATATTTTGGATTAAATAATGGTGCCATTCTTTTCCTTGTGCGCAATTAAATGTGTTTGAAAGACCTGGGAAATACCACAGATCTGTGCCTCGGGGGGTGCCTCTGTAACCTTCTGGTTTTCCAAATCCTGATTGTTGCAGTGGGAACTGTAGTGCTGCTTTCCTTTATTCTCCCTCAGAGGGAACCAACCTTTCTCAGATGGTTTCCCTGTTCCAGCTGGTTTTCCAGTTTTTAGAAGTAACATTGCGTTGAAGATGCCCTCCACACAAGAAGAATGAGAGGTTCATTCATTCAGCAAACCCTTATTGAGAGTTTACCACATTCCCAGCCCTGAGCTTAACACTCGGGGTATAAGGACTTAAAAAGATGAGACTTCTTGACTTAGGTCGTGAATCAAGCGTATCACCAAGGCTTACACAGTGTATTAATTTGTTAGGGCTATCATAAGTTGCCACAGACTGGGTTACTTAATCAACAGAAATTTATTTTCTGGAAATCTGGAGGCTGGAAGTCCAAAATCAAGGTGACCGCAGGGTTGATTTCTTCTGAGACCTTACTCACGTGGTCAGCAAGGTGGCTTGCTAATGGCCACCTTCTTGCTGTTTCTTCACATAGTCTTTCCTCTGTGTGTGTCTGTGTTCTAATCTCTTCTTATAAGAACTCCAGTCATACTGGATAGGGCCCACCAGAATGACTTCATTTTAACTTAATTACCTCTTTAAAGACTCCTGTCCCCAAATATCCCAATCTGATGTACTGCGAGTTAAGACTTCAACATATGAATTTGGGGGAGGGGCACAATTCAGTCAGTAACACTAAGGGATCACCATTACCAAGCCCAGCCTAGAGTTATTTATTTTTGGCTGTGTTGGGTCTTCGTTTCTGTGTGAGGGCTTTCTCTAGTTGTGGCAAGCGGGGGCCACTCTTCATCGCGGTGCGCGGGCCTCTCACTATCGCGGCCTCTATTGTTGCGGAGCACAGGCTCCAGACGTGCAGGCTCAGTAGTTGTGGCACACGGGCCTAGTTGCTCCGCGGCATGTGGGATCTTCCCAGACCAGGGCTCGAACCCGTGGCCCCTGCATTGGCAGGTAGATTCTCAACCACTTCCCTGGCGCCACCAGGGAAGCCCAGGGAAGGCTTCTTGAAGTCCGAGTGTTGAAAGATAAATAGGGGTCACTCAGATGATGTATGGGGAAGGAGGATAGGCAATCTAGATGGATAGGGCAACATGTGATGATTAGTCTTGAGTATGGCCGGACCTGAGTGTGAAATGGGTTGGGGAATGGATTGACACAATGTTGAATCTGGAAGGTGAGCAGGAGGCCAATGTTGGAGGGCCATATGAGTCATGCTAAGGGATTTGGACTTTATCCTAAAGGCTCAAAGGAACCACTGAAGGATTCTAGGCTGGGGAATGGTGAGATCCATTTTATTTCTTACAAACAAGGTGGTATATTTAGGGGCCCAATAGAAAGATCACCAATGTCCTAAAATATCTTCCCTATGTGATTTACCACAGTACCTGAAATTCTCAATACCAAAGAAGCACTCCTGTGGGTCATTGTCCTATAGATGCAATCCTATTTATTTTCTTGATGGCATTAATCAGGATCTATAATTATTGAATTTTTTGTGTGTAGTTATTTCTTTGATGGTCTGTTCACTGTATTTCCTCTGCATCTAGCACAGAGCCTGGCATATAGTGGTTGCTCAATACATATTTGCTGAAAGAGTGAATGAGTCATCCTGGCATGAACAACACATTAAGCTATTAAAGCCAGTAAATTGACCCAGAGCCCCTGGAATAAGACAGAGATCAGATAAGTTTTGGTGGCTGTAAGCAGAGAAGTGTAAGCCAGACCTAGGTGAAGTTAGGTAGGACAGGCCAGTGGGAAGAGCCAGTGCACTGGCCACTACCTCACTTAGGTCTGTCGCTGGCGGGCTGGGTGGGTGGGAGATGAGGACTAACTGAGATAATGCACATGGAGGTGATTTGCACACTGGACTGGGAAGCTACATGGCCCGTTGGAATCACACCTCTGCCAGTCGCTGTCTGTGTGACCCTGGGAAAGTGGCTTACCCTCTCTGGATCTGCATTTCCTTGTCTTGAAATGAGGATAATGATAGTTCCTACCTTTTGGTTGTAGTGAGGATTAAATGAGTTAATATAAGGAAAACTTTTATAATAGGGTCTGGTACATCATAAGTGTTATGTCAGTCTTGGCTATTATTATTATAATGTGTTTTAAAATTTTAATTAGAGGAAGTACAATTAATCCCCTTGATTCTGATCTCTACTCCTTTTTCTCCAGCTTCTAAGCTACTCTTATTCAGTTTCTAAAACCTAAATCATATTAATTCCCTGCTTAAAAATCTTAGGCTTCAAAAAAATTCTTGGCTTGAGTTCAGATTATCACATGTATATCATGTGACTGTCATGTTCCAGGCTCTGGAACAGAAGTTGTGAAAAGGTAAATGCAGCAGCGCCTTCTATTGATGGCTTCACATTGTTTCTAGCAGTGTTTCTCAGAACTTGGTCTACAGACTTCCCATTATTAGTGTTCAGAATAGAGTGAGGGCAGAAGTCTAGGGCTCGACACTATCACAAGGGTATGGAGAAAGGTATAGAAAAAGAGCGGTAGTAAGTGGGACGCTGGGAACTGCAGTATTCTTTCTAAAGAATTGGTCACATCTTTTATACCACCCAGAAGAGAGCAACTGGGGCTGAGGGTGGTCCAAGCTCTTGGAAAAAAGGAAATGCATGAAGAATTCAGACACTTTCAGGCCGTCCTACACTGTGGCTACCCAAACCAAAACTGGCTTCCTCGAATTGGCTGACAGAGCAAGAGCCTGTTTCATATGTGAGTTCTGGACACAAAATCATTCTCTGTGGCAGCTCTGATATTGGCAGATGGGGGATTTAGCTCTGTCCTGTTTATATAACAGCAGTTGATAGATAGTGACTTCATAGTTGGATATTTATGAGAGGTTTCATTTCAAATAATATAGTTTTGGCCCGTGGCAATGCGAAGGCTATTACCCATTATTACTGAGAAGCTAAATCTTTAGGATATTGTAACTATAACTGCAGGGTCTGTTTGATCTACCCGGAAGAACTGGAAAAGTTAATATTTTTCAAAGCAATGAAAGCTTTATTATAAAAAGTCTCATTAGGAAGTTATCTGTCCCTAAAACATATAGGCTATCAGAAAGTCAGGTATAAAAAAAGCAACTTTTCATACTTTTCTTTTACCTTATGACCTCTATCACATACCAAGGTAATTAAAAAGGAAAAAAAGTTTTCTGCTTTCCATTACAGAAACCAAACACCTTGCCATGCCCTCCATCCAGGTCCCAGCTCTGAGGTGAGCTGGTGAAGTCCATTCTGCACCCTTTCAAGACAATGGTCTTTGCTGTGTTAGGAACTGAGGCTTCTGCTGACATATGCTGTTCTCAGACCTAGAAACTGTCATCGAATCCTGAGTGTCCTCTGTTTCCTCAGTTGTAAAAGAATACTACCCCATTTTAACACCACCTGGGCATATCTTCCAGAGTCTAAGGGTTTTAAATCCTTGCAATGTGATGGGAGATCCTCGGCAGTTGGGTCTGGAAAAGATGAGTGGGTAGGGTGGTACAAAAACTCTTTAAGGATGCGTGCTGGGAATCATCAGGGAAACATCATATCACTGTAGCTCTTCTCAAAGGGACACTGGATGGCACACAAGGGCCCCATTCACAGGGGCTCTCTTGGTTTGGGGGAAGTGGACTAATAGCTAGATGGTTGGAGAAAAACTGGGCAGTTAATGAGGGTGATAGATTTAGCAGAGTGGTTACATTTTTTCCTTTTTGTATTTGTAATACAGGAAATTGAACAGGACACACATAGTAACCCCTTACATTTTTGGAAGACCTGTGAGGGGAGTTATGCCGGTGTTACGGGATGCGTTGGGTCATCCCCCCAATCCCAACCCAAAATTCATTAGTTGAATCCCTAACCCCTACTACCTCAGAGTAGCACTGTCTTTGGAGATAGGGTCTTTAGAGAGGTGATTTAGTTAAAATGAGGTCATTTGGGTGGTCCCGAATCCAATATGATGGGTATCCTTATAAGAAGAGGAAATCACAACACAGACATGTACAGAGGGAAGACCATGTGCAGACGTAGGGAGAAGACAGCCACCTATAAGCCAAGGAGAGAGATCTCAGAAGAAACCAACCCTGTGGTCCCCTTGATCTTGGACTTTATTATCCCCAATTGACAGATGAGGCACAGAGAGAGGGATTAATCTGACTAAGATCACACAGCTAATAAACCTCAGCCAAGTCTCAAAACCAGGCATTCTGACTCCAGGGAGGGATGCTTGGGGAAACTGCCCTAATCTACAGGGACAGAATTTGTTTCAGTATTCTTGGATTCAATGAATGTATTCATTCACTCAACAAGTGTTCACAGGACACTTTTTATGTGGGAGCCACTCTGCTAGACACTGTGGATGCTCAGCGAATAAAAGCAGAGAGAGTTCTTGCCTGTAGGAAGTTTATATCTCATGGAATGACAGTAACCAACGAATGTTTCAAATAGGTGTAAAATTGCAGTTGTGATCAAGTTACGGGGCTTTTTAATGAAAGGCATATACTGCTACAATATATGGAGACTTGAGCTGTTCAGAGAGAGAGGGAGGTGAAAATTAAGCCTAAAAGTAATTCTATAAGG
Organism: Balaenoptera physalus; assembly: GCF_965194825.1. Taxonomy (NCBI): domain Eukaryota; kingdom Metazoa; phylum Chordata; class Mammalia; order Artiodactyla; family Balaenopteridae; genus Balaenoptera; species Balaenoptera physalus. Next base: position 27,722,219 of record NC_138890.1, read on the forward strand.
ACCCAGCCCTGTGGGTGATATTTGGTGAAAACTCCCATAAAGACTTGTTTTACTTTTGCTTATCTGAAACTATGGGTTTTAACCTTAAAATGAAACTTTATGTGGTGCCAGCCCTTGGTCAAATTGTCACTTCCAGATCCCAAGGTTCCCAGCAGCCTCATGCTCCTTCCCACTTCCCTGTTTAAGTGTCTCCCATTCTTCATTCATCCTGAGTTAAATGTTTTAAGGGTTATCTTTCCAAGGAGACAGGTACATTTTCTCTTGGATTAAGTCATAAGCGAAAAGACTGCAGGTCTAGTAGAGAGAGCTTCCTTGGGCAGGAGCCCTATTGAGAGGTGGTCTTCATTTCAGCATGACATATAGCCAGGCTGCTACTTTATTTTCAGTACGTAATCCTATTTAGGCCAATTTTTTTTAAAAAAAGAGTGTGGGAATGGTGGAAATAAGAGCTAAAACTTTATTATGTAGAAATAAGAAAGGACGGGGTGTGCATTTTAGGGTCTGACATATTAATCAGAAATTCTAGAGACTCTATCTTCACACTCTTAGGAGCACCAGTTTCCTACATAAACTGGCAGGAGAAATCAAGTGGGTTCTATTTTGAGCTGTCCAACTAAACTTCAGTGTTAGCTGAGCCTAAACAAGAGCATCTGTTCTTGAAAGTAGAAACCCAGTGCTTGATACCCACTCTTTGTTTTTAAGTCTCTCTTAAATCAATAAGTGTAGAACCATTAGGTACCAACAAAAACCAGTTAAACCAGAAACTGTAATTTTTTTAACCAATAATGTGTCTTTTATTTTTATACAGCAACCTAACAGCTAAAAGTTCTAATAAAATATAGATGGCGTTTACTGAGCATGCAACAATATATGCCAGTTATGGTGTTAAGTATGCTGTACACTTTGTGTCATTGAAGCCCACAAGGATGTTTTCCTGTTTTACAGAGAAGGAAATAGGTTCAAAGAGGTTAAGTGGGTGGGGTCACACAAGTAGCTGGAAACAGGCAGAGCTAGGGCTCAAACCCAAGCTGACTCAGTACAAAGCTGTAGCTCCTAACCTATCCAGTGCACTGCTTGGATTTCTCACAGGGTCAGTTTGCTTTTTCCTCACCCTTGTGAGTTACTGGCTTTGGAGATGGAAATTTCAGTGGATATTCAGTGGATGAAGGAGACATGTTCTCACTGTTTGCATTTGTTTCATTCCACAGTATCATCTAACTTAGATCCAGATTCTCGATACTTCTAATAGCTCATTGTAAGAGGGAGGCAGTATGGTGTAATGGATAAAGCATGGTCCTGAGACCAAATAGACCTTGGATTCAGACCTCAGCTCTGCCACTTACCAACTGTGTAACATTGAGCCAGGCAGACAATCTTATTGAATCATTGTTTTTCTTATCTGCAAAATGGGTTAACAGCATTTACCTCATAGGACTATTGTCAGGATGAGAGACAGGGTAGGTCAGGTGCTTAGTATATGACTGACACTTAATAAATTGTGGCTATTGACTCTCATTTACACACCATGAGCTCCTGTCCTTTTATGTGACTCATAACATCAAGTCTATCTAAAGTATCTGTGAAGAAGAGAAATGACAAAAATGAGAAACGAGAAAACCACTGATGGACTGCATTGTGGTAATTATTCTTAATTTTTCCAAGAAGATTGAATAAGAGTTATTTTATGCCTCTGTCCTATTTGGAAAACATTATAAAACTTTGAGTAGACAACAGTGGTTATAGCACAGTGCTTACCAAAGCACCGTATGCTTTTTTGATAAAGATATAACTTTATTGCCCTTTATGTACTCTCTTGGTTAATAAAGTAAGCAAATGGGAGATAATTTGAAATACCTTTTCTACCATTTATAGTGTCAGAACATACAACTTACCTTTAAAAATGCAAAAGATTGATTGCAATGAAAGGTATGGCTTATACACACAAATGCATTTTTAAAACAATTCACCTGTGTAGTGCTGAGAGGATTCATGATCTGAGATCTTTCACCTTTGCAGAAATGAAATAGGATTTTCTTGCTAACTGCATTCGGGGAGCAGCTAGCCAGGTCAGATATGTTGTGTGGGCAGGATGCCAGCTTTTGTGATCTTCCCTGCAGGGGACTTTGAGAAGGAATTGGTGAAAAGCTGGGTCCTATGTGCTAAAAAATGGCTTCAAAAAGTCCTTTCTGGGGAAGAATGATCTTATTTGGCAGCAAAGATTCCAGACATACTCTGCCTAAAATTTCTGGGGGTGGAACAGTCCTGGCAGTTTGAGAGAGATCTTCAAAACATAGGCCACAGATAATGACTTTAAATCTGAACAGGGTTGTGGCTTTTTATAACAATACTGTAGATATTGTAATCTTGCCGTGCTGCTTCTGCACAAGCAGAGCATGAAGTTGCGTGCACAGAACCATTTGAGGAGGTAATAGAATCAGCAAAGAGAACACTGGGCTTAGAAGACATGGCTTCTAGTCTTGGCTGTGTACTGTGTTTGATCTTGGACGCATTCTCTGATGCCTTTGATCCTTATCTACTAAAATGGCATATAAGCTGGTTGAATGTCTTGATGTCCCAGCTGCATCCCAGTTCTGATTTTCTAGGGGTATGTAATGCATGCATAATCATATGTCAAATTAATTAGGACCCACTTCTATTACACATTTCCAAAACACTTTCATATTTATAATCTCATTTTTAACCCTATCACAAACCTGTGAGATAGGAAGGGCAAATATTTTTGTTCCACTTGACATATTAGTGAATTTCGGCAAATAGAGATTAAGGTAATGGCAGAGCCCAGATCTCTTTTTTTTTTTTTTTTTTAATTTTATTTATTTATTTATTTTTGGTTGTGTTGGGTCTTCGTTTCTGTGCGAGGGCTTTCTCTAGTTGCGGCAAGCGGGGGCCACTCTTCATCGCGGTGCACGGGCCTCTCACTATCGCGGCCTCTCTTGTTGCGGAGCACAGGCTCCAGACGCGCAGGCTCAGTAATTGTGGCTCACGGGCCCAGCCTCTCCACGGCATGTGGGATCTTCCCAGACCAGGGCTCGAACCCGTGTCCCCTGCATTGGCAGGCAGATTCTCAACCACTGCGCCACCAGGGAAGCCCCCAGATCTCTTGACTTTCATTCCTGGACTCCTACACCAAATGAAACTGGGTTAGTCTTTTATGATACGTATAAAAGAGTATGCAATTGGATTCTTTGTGGAAAAAAAATAACTGGATAAGTTATGTTAAATTACTACAGGAGCAGATAAAACAAAGTTCTATTTCCCTTGTTGAGAATTTGCCTTTGATTCCCTCTGTGAAATGGATTAGAATGTTCTGTTAGGATGTAAGAAATATACAAACCCAGGAAAGGTACATCTCATATTCTTTTAAATGGATAGTTTCTCCTGGGACTCCTTTACGTTCTGAAAATTCACTTTATTATTACATTCTAAGGTTTGTACCTTTAAATGCCACGGCATCTAAGTCTAACTTTTATTGGTGATATCTGTGTTTATCACTTTCCACTGTCATCCTCTCCCATTTCCTTTGTTTTGTTCCATAGATACGATTTGATATATGAATGAAAGCTTTAGATGCTTCAAGATATATTTTGGCGAATTGGTTCAATAACTTGTTATTGAAAAGCAAAACCCATCAGGGACGTATTTGCCTACTTCCCCTAAAGAGAAATCTCTCATCAAAATCAACTGTTATTCATCAGTCATGCCACATTTCTGTATGTTATGAGGACATACCCACATTTTTTGTTTGTTGACTATGTCCATAAAAGTTTCAACCTAAAAAGCCAGCTTTCAAGACTACTTCTAAAATTTGGAAATTAAACAAGTGTCTTACTCCATAAGATAATAAGTACAGCTGTAATTTGGATTCTGGCTAAACTTGCAAGGCCTGCTTTCTGTGCAGTTGCAGAATAAGTTGGTGAGCCAGACTGAAAGAGGCCCTAAGAATGAGAAAGAAATTTGAATTTGGAGATTCCCTTTTATGTCACAACTTTGATAATCTCATACTTCTCAACTGAATCTTCTCCTTTTGTCATTCTGAGAGTTCTTAATGAAACTTTGGGGTCATACCCCTAGCCTCCTTGAGAGCTACCTTCAAGCCTCATTCAAGCCAACTGCCCCTCCTACCCACTGCAGAAGCCAAAGTCTTTGGTTGCATAGAGTCTAACTTTCTGCTTTCCTGTGAAGGTTTTTAGTTCATTTCAATGCCTGTTAAAGTTTAGTGTTTCACAAACCAGGAATTGCTGAAGAACTGCTGCATCCCCATACACCTTCCTAACTCTTCAACCACATGTTTTTTATTAGATGCCTTTTTGTCATGTTGCGGCCATATCAGAAAGAATAGCTGTCCTGTTCCTTCTTGGCACCAACGTAGAAGATTCAATGCGACAAAAGAAAAATTTTGCTTTCTGTCTGCTGTATACATTATTCATATTCAGTAATCATATTGAGTTGGACTTTTCCTTTCCATGTGGCAAACACACTGTATTATTTTTTTTCCTAGAAAATATAGCTTTAATGCAGCTGTTGTCTTTTCCACCAAGGGATTTGGCATCTGTCTTCCCTTCTGACTTGACATCAAAAACATCTGGAGAGCTTTGAAAAATATAGATCTTGGGTCCATAGGTCTAGGGTGAGGCTCTGGAATCTTTTGTTTATAAAGCTCTACCAGTGAATCTTATGATCAGCCAGATTTGGGAACCAGTGTTCCAAAGCATGTGTGTTGGGAGTCCCTAAAACCACTCACAGGTTCAGTGATTCTCTAGGAGAACTCACAGGACTCAGCATACAGTGGTACTCATGACTATGATATATTATAGGGAAAGGATATAAAGAACAATCAGCTAAGGGAAAAGAAAAGCACATGGCGTGAAGTCTGGAGGAAACCAGGCATGGACTTGCAAGAGTATTCTCCCTGTGTCCTCCCTAGGCCATGCTTAATTTTTCCTAGCATGGAATTGAGACAAGTGCGGAGTACTGTCTACCAAGAAGCTCACCAGAGACTCAGTGTCCAAGATTTTTATTGGGGGCTGGTCACATAGGCACCCCCTGCTTAGCGTGATCCAAAATTGCAGACTCCCAGAAGAGAAGCAGGTGTTCAGCATAAACCACATTGTTTGTGCAAATAGGTTAGGCCCAATGAGCCACTCTTACCAATTAGGGAATAATGGGAACTCTCCCCAAATCCAAATTCCCAGATGCTGGCTAAGGGCCAACCTTGCAAAGAGACCATTCTTAAGGATAGCAGTCTCGGGCCTGTTATGTTAATGATTTTCTACACAGTAAGTGAACCAAGTTTCTGTATTGGGTAGGAGGAAAAACGTCCAGATGAAAATGGAGATTTTCATGGTGATGAAGTGTGATATCCTATTCCTTAAGGATTTTAGTAAAATTCATGCCCTGACTTGAATAGGAAGCAGGCCATCATGAATGCAGGGTATGGACCACTTGACTCTCCAAGACCAGTTAGGCCATGGCTCTAGTCTGGGCTTATTAAAGAAGAGATAGCTGGCTTGTAGGTGCAGATGTCCTCAAAGATCACAGAGACATTGGATCAACATGCAGCTATTCACTCACTTTTTATGTTCTATTCCCCTTTCCAGTTTTCCAAATGGGATTGCTTCTTCTCTAATTTCTGGAAAGGCACAATTTTAAGTAATGAGATTGGGTGATCAAAGCCTATTTCACATCCAAGTCACTGAAAGCTGTGGGTCACATGACTCCCCTTCAAATGCCCCCAGAGAAACCGTAATTTTGGAACTCAACCTTGTGGGCCACCAGGAATATTCTTAGGCATACATTCTTTGTTAGCAATACTTGGTATGACACCTTAGTTTTGTGCAGCCAGAGGCATCTCCCGGTATCTACAACCTCCCAAGATTACCTATCAGAACCTTCTGCTTTCAGGTAGGTGGATGGCAAAATCAAAGGGGAGACAAGATTATTTATTCTCATGGGAAATTTCCAGATGGAGACTAGATGTTTATCCGAGCATTTCATTATTCAACGGTATTTCATTATTCAATTTGCACATTTTCTTTCTTCAAAACAATTAAACTTTCTCTTAAGTTCGTTTCTGTCTATTTATTTTATTCAGTTCACTTATTCAGGTGAATAGTGGCACAGCATATCTCATGTACAAAACCTTCTTGAACCTAATGACAGTCATTATTCAGCCTTGCTTTTCAAGGTGCAAAAGCTCCTTCTTATTGGACCTGTTTTCCATGATTTTAATCACTTCCATGATTTTAATCACTTTTCTCTGACTCTTTTTCCATTTCTGTACATCCTTCTTAAAAGTGTGGTGGACAAAATTGGACTCAATGTTTTTCAACACAAATATACTACAGTCTGATATATATAAATTCTCTACAAAAACTTGAAAAAGATGTATATTATATATTTTTAAAATTATTTTAAAAACATGAAACATGTATTCATATGTTCTTTCCTTCTTTAAATTCATTGGTAAAACACATAAATTATATTGACCATATATTAGGGCATAATTCCCTGTCTGTTAGGACTCAATTTTAAAAATGTATATTAAGAAGCAAGGGTCTTTGGCAGTAAATACATTACTAACTGGTCAAAATTAACTATAAGCAAGTGGCTGAGAAGAACAGCTCTGTATGTGTAAGAGTAATGCACAGCACTGAGGAAAGACCACACCTCAATCCCGGTTGTCAAACTTTCCCTAACTACAGATTGTCACTATACTTTCCTGTCACTGAAAGCCCATACTGTGTTTTTTCTCCTAATAGTACTCCTTTGCATTGCCGACTTATTTTCAGCTTGGTCCACTGTAATCTCTAGCTCTTTTTTGCTATGCTCATTTCTCCATTTCTCCCTGTCTTTCATTTGAAAACCCTCTGTCATCAGTTTGTTACTGAATATATCTATATCTATATATCTATATATCTTCCTTCCTATATTGAGAATATTGATATTGATATTAAATATTGATATTCTCAAAATCAAAATAATTTAAAATTGTATTTCCATAACTAAGGATGTTTTCAACTTTACCTAGTTTCATGACTTTGAGAAATTTGGTGAGGTAGGTCTTGATATTTTCACCCAAGAAATAAATATTTTGAATAAAGCGAGTCAGGGACTGATCTGGGTAGGTAGGATACATGGGACAGATCTAGAGTATTAGGAGTTTCTACTGAGAAGTCTAGTGTTGTAGCCTACATAAATTTCAGAGTGATACAAAAATCCAAGAATTTTTTTCCCCAAAGTATATTCTCAAACTATAAAAATATCATTCAACAAAAACAAAAGAGAATTCCAAAACAATGAAGAAGGCTTGAAAGGGAATCTGGGACGTTTTTTGAAAAGTGGATCTTTCAATACCACCAGGCCTAGCTGTTTAATTGCAAGGCAAGTATTGTGGTACAGTGGTGTCAAAGAATGACATTAACTATGTCACCAGTGTTTATCTTCCTCAGTTGGAAATAGTAGGGGTACGTGTGTGTGTGTGTGTGTGTCTGTGAATATATATGTATACTGTCTGGGGTGAGTGGAACATGAGGATGGAAGAGTGTGAGCCCACTGAGTTTGTTTTATGATGTATACCTTTTCCAACTGGGATCTTAAAACACATATCCTACAGATGACCACTTGATTTGGGTAGCTAATATGGTATATTTATTTCACAGTTTCACATCTTTATAGTTTTTTAAAAAATATAATTCTTGAATGGAGTTTCAGGGCAGATATTTCCTTTCAATCCTTTTTAAAAAGAATCACAAATATGATTGAACCATAGGGTCACATTCCACCTCTTTTAATTCTCCCATTCCCACCAGAAACATTTTGTTAAAAGCTCAGGTGATCAAACCCATAGAAACTGAATTGTGAGAAGTATCATAAGGGGAAAAGAATGAGAGCCTATGGTATAGGGGATTATAGAAAGCCATAGTTTACTTCTGAAAGGAAGGGTAAAGGGATACATTTATTAGAAAAGGAAGCTAAAGAATAAAGATGGCAAGATTCTTTTAAAAGATTGAGCCTGAACTGAAAGCCTTTATCATGGCACTCTCACCAATTGCCATTTATGGTACTGTTGGCTGAGCTTGGCCAAGTGGCAGGGATGCACATAAGGTGCTTCTTATGTTAGGGTGAGAGTGGCTGGACTTGGAAAAGATAGCTCGCCTGCAGCCTGAATGTAAATTCTGTAAGAAGTCCCACTGTTACTCAGAAAGCTCAGGACCCAGGATCAACATTCTCCTACTCATGCAGGATAAGTCACTCAAAGTAGTCCAGCTAGAAAGATCAGGTATCTGAGCAAGGCCAAGTTGACTTGTGATAAGCCACTTGTTTCTGGGTAATACAGCTCATTACCTAATGAGCATCATTCCTGATCATTAAAGCATAGGGATAAAAGCTCCTCTTGGAAGGATCCAGGGGATCTGCTGCTGGCAAAGTGTTGCTCAGTGTCAGAGTAGCAGATAGAATTGGACTTGATTCTGCAAGGCTTCATGACAATAGTCAGTATAAAGACTCGTAGAATAAGTTTTTTAAAAAGTTCCTCCATTTCTTCCCATGTTATGGGGAAAGGGCTTCAGCATTGTTTAGGACTGGCTTGCATATGATAGTAAAATGATAAGACATGTCAAATGGGGGAATAAAGCCCCAGAGCTCTCCCAGTTTGGGGAATCCATTATATCTTAGAAACAAGAGATTTATGTTTGAGATTACTGATCCACTAAATTTTTCTTCACTTACATTTGATTTTTCAAAGGTTGGACTTATTGGGAAATGGGGACAGTTCTGCTGTGACATTAAATACTATATTAAAAACTCACCTTGGTATGTAGTGCACTGACTTCCAGGGAATTTACTTAAGCCCACATTTTATTTTATTTTTTTAAACATCTTTATTGGAGTATAATTGCTTCACAATGGTGTGTTAGTTTCTGCTTTATAACAAAGTGAATCAGCTATACTTATACATATATCCCCATATCCCCTCCCTCTTGCATCTCCCTCCCACCCTCCCTATCCCACCCCTCTAGGTGGTCACAAAGCACCGAGCTGATCTCCCTGTGCTATGCGGCTGCTTTCCACTAGCTATCTGTTTTACATTTGGTATTGTATATATGTCCATGCCACTCTCTTACTTCATCCCAGCTTACCCTTTCCCCTCCCCGTGTCCTCAAGTCCATTCTCTACGTCTTTATTCCTGTCCTGTCCCTAGGTTCATGAGAGCCATTTTTTTTTCTTTTTTTAGATTCCATATATATGTGTTAGCATACGGTATTTGTTTTTCTCTTTCTGACTTACTTCACTCTGTATGACAGACTCTAGGTCCATCCACCTCACTACAAATAACTCAATTTTGTTTCTTTTTATAAGCCCACATTTCATTTTAATCAAAACCAAAAACTAGAAAATGTTATTCCCTAAATAGGCAACAATGTATTTTATTTTATAAGCACTGTAGAGATTTAGTAAATAGCATGTGTGATTAATTTAGAAACAACCTCTGACACTTGACGCAATACATGTAATAGCTTCCTTTTCATTTTTTATATGAGTTAAATGCAGACCAGGGAGCCACTGGGCAGTCAGTCCTGAGTAAGTTTGTAATCTTGGGCTCCATGGGAATATCTTTCATAAAAATAAAAAAGGAATGGGTTGATGTTCCTATTAAAAGATTCTGTAATGCTAGGACTTCTACACAGCTTAAATAATGGTTGGAGGGGGGTTCATTGTTTGAGGAGGAATGCTCAAATGTTATTTTAGTCACTTGTGGCACCATTGGATTAGGGTGCACACTTGGCTTAGAATATCGTTTACATCACTACTTTGTTCTGTTGAAGACCTATGGCATGCAAACAATTCAGCATACACTCAAAAATACATGTAGTATGCCCAGTAAAATACATTGGCTAGCATAAAAATCAAAGGAAATAGTAGTTTGGAATATCGATCAACATTACTGGGGTTTTGAATTGTGAAATAATCAACAATCCTGCCCATCTTATCTCGGAAGATAAACTTGAACTTGTCTCTAGTTTTCATTGTCAGGTCACTGTAGTCAACGTTATCGCTGGAAATTTCAATGCTGGCAAAGCTGATCTTCCGTTTAAAGCTGGAGATGGAGCTGTTGATGATGTTAGTGATGTTGACTTCTTCCACTTCCTTCGCCTTCCCCTAGTTCATAAACAGGGCAGTTAGATTGATAGACTTGACTCAGCAAAATAAATAAGTGGGTATTTATATACTTAGAGGACTTAGTATTGAATAATTAGGTTTAGGAGAGACCAGTACTGAGTGCCTCATAAATTGGCTGGTAAGCAAGATTTGGCAGTCCTATTATCCTGTTTATAGGCACCTGTCCCTAGGTCATCAGCTTGTATAATGGGAAGAATAACCATTGCCCATTCTAGGTGTGCAGAGCCGTGTGGTAAATGTTAATTGCTCAGACCTTGAAGCTAGCTGACCTGGGTTCAAATCCCATTCTTCCTCTCACTATTGTGAAATTTTAGTCACCTTAATCCCTTTAGAACTCAATTTCCTTGCCTGCAAAATGTTGATGACATTAATACTACCTCTTGAGACTGATGGGAAGATTAAATGGCATAAATTATGTAGAGCTTTTAGTAGGTGTTTGATGAATTCCATTCTATTCCTGGGAGGAGGGAGTAATTGATTATGAGAGTTAATAGAAATCAGCAGTGTCTTCAGGTCTTTGCCACACAAACAGAAATAGTGATGCTCCTTGCAATCCCATGGACTTGCCATTCTCCACCATGGCTGGGACAACATAGACTTGGAAGAAAACTCCACGGTACACAGAGACAACCTGGTCTGGGAAGAAAACTCCATGGGACACAGAGGCAACCCGGTGCCAGGGCAGAGTCTGGGTGGGGTGACAGCAGCCATTGTTGACTCTTACTCAAGCAGCACATCAGAAGCAGCCCAGGACTCTGACAGTGGCTGATCCACCATAGCTCACCACCATACCCCATACACACAGAGAGTCTGCACAAGTCCTGCTTGCCCTGTTGTTTGGCTCCCCAACAGGGCGGGGGTGGCAGAGGCTGGGGGAATGATCAGCTATGAAGGACAGAGGGGACTTGGACTCAAGGCTTCATTTGAGCAGAGCAAGGGCAAAAATTGCTGGTGCCTGCACAGGCAAGTACATCGGAGGGCAGTACACTCGGCCCTCTCTCGGCAGCTTACCCAAGCCGAGAGCCCCCACAGGCCTCCCTTGCTTCAGCACTTCCCCAGTGCTGGGAGAGGGGAAAACATACATTTAAAGGGGACAGAGCCAGCATGGGCCCAACCCTCAGGGCTTCTGTTCCAGCAACTTGGGATCAGATCCCACCACCAATAGGGTGGTGATGGCCACTGAGCAGAAGGGAAGTCACACTTCACAACAGGCTCTAGCTCTAGCCCCTCCATTTCCAGTCCCACCTTCTGCCAAGGTGATAGCTGCCAGCACACCCTGAGGAAAGACATGACATGCATCAACACCAAATCCAGCAACAGCAATGGGCACATGCACTCTTTATAGGGACACATCCACATAAGGACGCCCATGCAAGACTGCAATAGGTAACTGTTTCACCTAAACTCATAGAGGCAGAGAAATTTAAGCAAAATGAAAAGGCAAAGGAACTGGTCTCTGTTGAAAGAGCAAGAGAAACCCCCTGAAAAAAATAAATAATGAAACAGAAATAAACAATACCAGATAAAGAATTCATAACATTGGGAATAAGAATGTTAACTGAATTAGGGAAAAGAATAGATGAACATGGTGAGAATTTCAACAAGGAACTAAAGAAATATAAAGAAAGACCCAATCTTAGGAATTTCCTGGTGGTCCAGTGGTTAAGACTCCATGCTTCCACTGCTGGGGGCCCAGATTCAATCCCTGGTCAGGGAACTAAGATCCCACAGGTCACATGGCATGGCCAAAAAAACGACCCAATCAGAAATGAAGAATTCAATACTGAAATAAAACTCACACTAGAAGGAATGAAGCAGACTAAATGATACAGAAAAATGCAGAAGTGGTCTAGAAGATAGAAAATGGAAAATTTCCGATCAGAACAGCAAAAAGAAAAACAAATTAAAAAAAAATTAGAATAGTTTGAGAGATCTCTGGGATAACATCAAGTGTATCAATGTTCGCATTATAGGGGTCCCAGAAGGAGAAAAGAAAAAGAGAAGGGGATGGAAAATGTATTTGATGAAATTATGACCAAAAACTTCCCAAACCCAAAGAAGGACCAAATATCCAGGTACAGGGAACACAGAGGGTCCCAAGCAAACTGAACTCAAACAAACTCACACCAAGACATAATTAAAATTCCGAATGTTAAAGAGAGAATTCTAAAGGCAACGAGAAAAACAAAGAATCATATACAAGGGAACCCACATAAGGCTATCAGCTGATTTCTCTGCAGAAACTTTGCAGGCCAAAAGGGTGTGGTATAATATAGTCAATGTGCTGAAAGGGAAAAACCTGCAACTTAGGTTATATTACCCAGAAGGATTACTATTTAGAATTGAAGAAGAGATAAAGAACTTCTAAGACAAGCAAAAACTAAAACAATTAATAATAAGCCTACCGTAGAAGAAATGTTAAAGGGTCTTCTCTAAGTGGAAAAGAAGAATCTAGAGGAAAGGGAAAATCCCACTAGGAAAGGCAAATATATAGTAAGAATTGAGGATCAACCACTTAAGCCAGTGCGAAGATTAAAAGACAAAAAATTGTAAAAGCAACTATAACTGCAAAAAACAGTTGAAGGATAAACATGAGATGTAAAATATGACATCAGAAACACAAAATGTGGGGGAGGGGAGTAAAAAATGTAGATCTTTTACAGTGTGTTTGAACTTAAGTGACTACCAGTTTAAAACAAGTAGGTATAGTTATAGGTCAATATATATGAACCCCATGGTTGCTACAAGTCAAAAACCTACAATAGATACACAAAAACTAAAAAGAAAGGAACATAAGCATATTATTAAAGGAAATCATCAAACCACAAGGGAAGAAACAAAAAGAAGAACTGAGAAGAACTAGAAAAACAACTGGAAAAGAAGTAATAAAATGGTAATAAGTACATACCTATCAGTAATTACTTTAAATGTCAATGGACTAAATGCTTCAATCAAAAGACATAAGGTGGCTGATTGGATTAAAAAACAAGACCCACCTATATGCTGCCTACAAACGAGCTAAATACAGACAGACTGAAAGTGAAGGAATGGAAAAAGATATTTCATGCACACAGAAATGACAAGAAAGCCAGGGTAGCAATACTCATATCAAACAAAATAGACTTTAAAACAAAGTCCGTTACGAAAGACAAAGAAGGGTATTATATAATGATAAAGGGATCAATACAAGAAGAGGATATTACACTCGTTAGCATAAATGCACCTAATACAGGAGCACCAAAATATATAAAGCAAATACTAACAGGCATAAAGGGAGAAATTGACAGTAATACAATAATAATGGGGGACTTTAACACCCCATTTACACCAATGGACAAATCGTCCAGACAGAAAATCAGTAAGGAAACAGTGGTCTTAAGTGATACATTAGAACAGTTAGACTTAATAGATATCTACGGGACATTCCATCCAAAAACAGGAGAATAAACCTTCTTTTCATGTGCACGTGGAACATTCTCCAGGATAGATCATATGCTAGGCCACAAAACAAGTCTCAGTAAATTTAAGAGGACAGAAGTTATATCAAGCAGTTTTCCCAACCGCAACAGTATGAAACTGGAAACTAATTACAGGAAGAAAATTGGAAAAAAACAAAAACATTTGAAGACTAAACAAAATGCCACTAGAAAACCAATGGGTCAGTGGATACATCTAAGAAGAAGTCAGAAAATACCTCAAGACAAATGAAAATGGAAACAAAACTTTCCAAAATCTATGGGATGCAGCAAAAGCAGTTCTAAGAATGAAGTTTATAGCAATACAGGCCTTTCTCAAGAAACAAGAAAAGGCTCAAATAAACAATCTAACCTACCATCTAAAGGAATTAGAAAAAGGTGAACAAGCAAAGCCTAAAGTTAGCAGAAGGAAGGAGATAATAAAGGTCAGAGAGGAAATAAATAAAATAGAGGCCAAAAAAATAATAGGAAAGATCAATGAAAACAAGAGCTGGTTTTTTTTAAAAGATAAACAAAATTGATATAAACCTTTTAGCCAAGTTCACCAAGAAGAAAAGAGAGAGAACCCAAATAAAATAAATGAAAGAGGAGAAATAACAACTGATACCACAGAGACACAAAAAATCGTAAGAGAATACTACAAACAGTTATATGCCAACAAATTGGACAACCTAGAAGAAATGGACAAATTTCTAGAAACATCCAGCCTGCCAAGACTGAATCAAGAAGAAACAGATAATTTGAACGGACCAATCACTAGTAGTGAAATTGAATTTGTAAAAAACAAACAAACAAAACTAAACTAAAAAACCTCCCAGCAAACAACAGTCCAGGATCAGACTGCTTCACAGGGGAGTTCTACCAAACATATAAAGAAGAGCTAATACCTATCCTTCACAAACTATTATAAATAAACTGAAGAGGACAGAACACCCCCAAATTCATTTCATGAGGCCACCATTACCCTGATACCAAAACCAGGCAAAGACACTACAAAAAAAATTACAGTCCAATATCTCTGATGAATATAGATGCAAAAATCCTCAAGAAAATATTAGCAAACCAAATCCAACAATATATAAAAAGGATCATATACCATGATCAAGTGGGATTTATTCCAGGGATGCGACGATGGTTCAGTGTTTGCAAATCAATCAATGTAATACACCACATTAATAAAAAGAATGATAAATATCACATGATCATCTCAATAGATGCAGAAAAAGCATGTGATAAAACATCCATTCATGATAAAAACTCTCATCAAAGTTGGTATAGAAGGAACATATTTCAAAATAATAAAGGTCAATTTTTACAAACCTACAGCTAACATCATACTCAATGATGAGAAGCTGAAAGACTTTCCTCTAAATTTAGGAACAAGATAAGGATGCCCACTCTTACCACTTCTATTTAACATAAATAAAAGACATCCAAATTGGAAGAGAAGAAGTAAAACTGTCACTACTTGCAGATGTCATGACACTTTATATAGAAAACCCTAAAATCTCCACCAAAAAATTATTAGAACTAATGAATTTAGTAAAGTTGCAGGATACAAGATTAATATACAGAAATTTGTTGCTTTTCTATGCACTAATAATGAACTATCAGAAAGAGAAAGCAAGAAAGCCATCCCATTTAAAATGGCATCAAAAAGAGTAAAATACCTAGGAATAAACTTAACCAAGGAGGTGAAAGACCTATACTCTGAAAACTATAAAACACTGATGAAGAAAACTAAATATGATACAAAGAAATGGAAAGATATCCCATGTTCATGAATTGGAAGACATAATATTGCTAAAATGTCCATATTACCTAAAGCAATCTACGTATTTAATGCAATCCCTATCAAAATACCCATGACGTTTTTCACAGAACTAGAACAAATAATCCTAAAATTCATATGGAACAAAAAAGACCCCAAATTGCCAAAGCAATCTTGAGAAAAATGAACAAAGCTTGAGGTATCACCCTCTCTGACTTTAGACTATACTATTATAAAGCTACAGTAATCAAAATAACACTGGCACAAAAACAGACACACAGGTCAATAGAACAGAACAGAGAGCCCAGGAATAAACCCACTTACCTATGGTTAATTAATCTGTGACAAAGGAGAAAAGAATATATAATGGAGAAAAGACAGTTACTTCA
This sequence comes from Balaenoptera physalus, assembly GCF_965194825.1. Classification (NCBI taxonomy): domain Eukaryota; kingdom Metazoa; phylum Chordata; class Mammalia; order Artiodactyla; family Balaenopteridae; genus Balaenoptera; species Balaenoptera physalus. The sequence continues at coordinate 27,738,055 of NC_138890.1, forward strand.
ATAAGTGGTGCTGGGAAAACTGTACAGCTACATTTAAAAGAATGAAATTAGAACATTTTGTCACACCATACACAAAAATAAACTCAAAATGGATTAAAGACCTAAATGTAAGACCTGAAACCATAAAACTCCTAGAAGAGAACATAGGCAGAGCACTCTTTGACATAAATCATAGCAATATTTTTTGGATCACTTTCCTAAGACAAAAAGAAACAAAAGCAAAAATTAAACAAGTGGGGCCTAAAATTAAAAGCTTTTGCACAGCAAAGGAAGCTATCAATAAGATGAAAAGATAACTTACTGAATGGGAGATAATTTTTCCAAATGATATGAACAACAAGGGGTTAGTATCCAAAATACATAAACAGGGACTTCCCTGGTGGCACAGTGGTTAAGAATCCACCTGCCAATGCAGGGGACACGGGTTCAAACCCTGGTCCAGGAAGATCCCACATGCCACGGAACAACTAAGCCCGTGTGCCACAACTACTGAGCCTGCGCTCTAGAGTCTGCGAGCCACAGCTACTGAAGCCCACACACCTAGAGCCCATGCTCTGCAACAAGAGAAGCCACGGCAATGAGAAACCTGCGCACCGCAATGAAGAACAGCCCCTGCTCGCCACAACTAGAGAAAGCCTGCACGCAGCAATGAAGACCCAATGCAGCCTAAAATAAATAAATAAATTAATTAATTTTTTAAAAAAGTAAGCTAAAAAACCAAAATAAAACAACAACAAAAAAACCCAAAATATATAAACAGCTCATACAACTCATTATCAAAAAAAACAAACAACCCAATCAAAAAAATGGGCAGAGGACCTGAACAGACATTTTTCCAAAGAAGACAAAAAGATGACTAACAGGAAAATGAAAAGATACTCAACATATCTAATTATTAGAAAAATGCAAATCAAAACAACAATAAGATATCACCTCACATCTGTCAAAACGTCTATCATCAAAAAGTCTACAAATAACAAATATTGGCTAGGATATGGAGAAAAGGGAATCCTTGTACACTGTTGGTGGGAATGTAAGTTGGTGCAGCCATTATGGAAAACAGTATGGAGGTTCCTCAAAAAACTGAAAATAGAACTACCATATGATCTAGCAATTGCACTCCTGGGTATATATCCAGGTAAAAATGAAAGCACTAATTCAAAAAGATACATGTATTCCAATGTTCACAGATGCACTATTTATAATAGCCAAGATATGGAAGCAACCCAAGTGTCCCTCAACAGACAAATGGATAAAGAATATGTGATATACATATATATGTGTATATATATATATATATATGTATATATATATATGAAATATTAGCCAGCCATAAAAATGAATGAAATTTTGTCATTTGCAGTAATGTGGATGGATCTAGAGAATATTATGCTTAGTGGAATAAGTCAGACAGAGAGACAAATACTGTGTGATATCACTTATATGTGGAATCTAAAAAATAAAACAAACGAATGTAAATAGCAAAACAGAAACAGATTCACAGATATAGAAAACAAACTAGTGGTTATGAGAGGGGAGAAAGAAAGGGGAAGGGGCAAGATAGGGGTATGGGATAAAGTGATATAAACTACTGTGTATAAAATAGATAAGCAGCAAGGATATATTGTACAGAACAGGGAATATTAGCCATTATTTTGTAATAACTTTTAATGGAGTATAATGTATACAAATACCGAATCATTATGCTGTACACCTGAAACTAATATAATATTGTAAATCAACTCTACTTCAATTAAAAAATAAATTTAATTTAAAAAATAAATACTTTTTTAAAAAAGGAAGCCTACAGGGAGTAAAATAAATGAAATACATATTCTTTGGCTGGCACATATGATCATTTGCCTTTGGTACTTGAGTAATATAACTGTGAAACCTTGTTCACAATAGTTAAACACAAGAGAAAAGGCAACTGGATCTTTGGGCTATTCTGAATCCTCATTTCCTCACCATTGGACCCTGTGCAGTCCTGGCACTTTGCTGAAGTAGGGCAGCTCTTCTGCACTGGATCCCTATCATTTTTTTAGCAGGAGCTTTAGTATGCTAACGTCTATCAAATTTGTTAGCAGGAGCTTTAGTATGCTAACGTCTATCAAATTGGGCTTCCAGAGAATCCCAGGGTTCCGTAGGCCTGCAGAGAATAATAGTTAAGGGCATGGCCCGTTGCCCACTTCAAGTGGGAATAACAGGTAAGTGTCAGGCTTTGGAGCCAAGCAGATTTGGCTGGTGCGAATCTCAGCTCTGCCTCTTACTGCCTGTGTCCCCTTGGATAAGTCACTTATCTTCCCATACTCGGATCCCACAACTATAAAAATGGAGATAGCCTTACTGGGTTGTTTTGAGCATTTTAAATGATATAATATTTTCAAAGAGCTTGTGACTGTGTCTGGCACATACATGCTCAATTGATAATAATCATTATTATTATTCTGAGAGCTGGACCATGGTGTTTCACAGCTAAGTCAGATAATAAGTCTTTCCCTGTTAGCAGAAAAATATGCTAATTACGAAATTTGCCACAATTTAATCTTTCCATACATTTTTCAGTAAACCATTACTTGTATAATTTAGGAAAACAAAAATGCGACAAAAGAATAAATATTAAATACATATTAATCTGCAACATAAGCAGCTGATCATGTTAGGTTTGATACTGGGTTTTTCATGGATGCTTGTTCTTGCGGTTATGATTTTATGTTGCATACAGATAACACCGTTATTTTCTGCTGGAAATTTAGACATATTAATATCTCACTGTATTTGGTGAAAAGAGCAGTCTTTTTTAAAAGGTGTCATGACTTCCAGATTCCCCCAACTGAACAAGGATGACAGTCACTGGTGCAAACTGAATCACTGGGGGTCAGGAACCAGGTCCAGGTCATCTCTACAGACCAGGCACAGGTGATGAATCATATATAGGGCCCTCAAAATTCTTACCCTATCTTTGGCTGCCATCTGCTGTAGGGAGCTGTAGTGGGCAACTGCATATTCCAGGAGGGCCCCAAACACGAAGCTAAAGCAGATCCCCAGGTACACGTCAATGGCCTTTATGAAGCAGTTGGTGTTCGGAAGAGAAGTGCGGGACCCAATCATCAGTGTGGTCATTGACAATACAGTGGTCACTCCTGGGAAAAAAAGTAAGCAATGTACCCACATCAGTGGGCAGTGAACCTTCCATCACCCCCTGGCAGACTGTCTCCCTTCAAGACTTGGCAAGGTGAGAACAGGACTCAGAAATAGAGCATAGCTCATTCTGAAAAGTCTGTGGCCTTCTGGAAAAGGGTTGATTTGTCTATTTTGTACAGATATGAGTGATATGATTTTCTAAATGTTTCGCCTTCTGTCTTCTCACTGGAGGGAGGAGTTCAGTAAACAAAATAACAGACAATAGACCATCGAATCACAATTCTCCCTTATCTGTCACTGTCAAACACAAGTTTAAAAATGCATTATTCCTGGGCTTCCCTGGTGGCGCAGTGGTTGAGAATCTGCCTGCCAGTGCAGGGGACACGGGTTCGAGCCCTGGTCTGGGAGGATCCCACATGCCGCGGAGTGACTGGGCCCGTGAGCCACAATTACTGAGCCTGCGCATCTGGAGCCTGTGCTCCACAACGGGGGAGGCCGCGATAGTGGGAAGCCCGTGCACCGCGATGAAGAGTGGCCCCCGCTTGCCACAACTAGAGAAAGCCCTCGCACAGAAACGAAGACCTAACACAGCCATAAAATAAATTAAAAAAAAAAAAAAAAAAGACTGCCCTTTAAAAAAAAAAAAGCATTATTCCTAAAGTAGTCTCTCTGTCTCTCTTTCTCTCTCTGTAAAAGTCTCTCAAGAAACCAGCTCCTGGAACTGCCCTGGGAATATCAATGAAAACAATGGTAGAAGGTAAAAAAAAAATTAGGACCTAATAACCCAGTTCTTAGAAATCTCCCGTTGGAGCTACTTACCAATGCAGGTTCTTGCAGGAACTGAATCAAGGGAGATCCAAAACGAAACCCAGGATAACACCACCAGGAAAGTGGAAGGAACATAGGTTTCCAAAATGAAATACAGGACATTCCTCTGAAGCTCAAATTGCAAGACCAATCGTGTATAATTTCCTGATAGGGTGAACAAGGGATAGGAAATCATGCCTGCTCACCTAGCAGAGTGGTTTCCCTGTGGGATGTTTAACTTCACTATATTCACGTTAAGCCGTCTGTTGTTCACCAAAACATAGTTAATCATGAGCTGTCATTACAGTTTCAATGAAAGAAATTGCGGTTGTAGAGAATGGGATTTATGGGAGTGCTGATGCCCCCACCCAGGATCCTCTTCTTGTGCCTTTCTCTGTCATAGTATTCCTGCAGCATCGTAACTGCTGGTTTCCTTGACACCTACTTCACTAGACCGTGAGCCCCTTGGGGACCTTTTCGGTAGTAGGTGTGGAGCAGGTAAAAGTGCCAAGCCCAAACCCTACTGCCCCACCGCACCTCAGAGGGGTTCCTGGGCCCCAAAGGGACCAAGAGGAAAAAAGATGATATTTCTGACTCAGAATACAACTCAGCTATTTTGCTTTTGTGCAGTTTGTCCCATGAGTTACCTGTTTCCTGCTGCGATCTGGTAACTAATGTGAAATATTGCTGTATGGTGTACTGAGCAAGCCGCAGGTTCTCCAGCCCGCGCACAGAGTCGTTCCCTCTCAGCCAGCTGAACTCCACGTCATTCTCATCATAGCCCCCTGGCAAGTGAAACAGTGCCCTGATCAGCAGAAGAAGGTAGCAGATTGAACGGGTCTGGAAAATGCTGTGATATGGAGGAAACAGGAGCTCTGTCTTGATGGTGCTAAGTCCAAGGATGATCCCATGCAAAATTTGGCATGATTTCTCAAGTGTAATTGCAGTGTCTACTCAGAATGAGATGACCTGCTAGGGCTTTTCACCATCAACTGAGAACCGTTTCTATGCTAAGCATTGTATAGACCTGGTAGATGATAAGCAACTAGAAATAGCCTCTATCATTATTTAAATGATATTTTTGAACACTTATCTGTGAACCCACAAAGGCCTGTGCTAGACATTGCTTTTCAGGACAGTCTAACACCTCGGAGGGGGTTCTCAGGGACTTTACAGTTGGTCTATTCATATTTTCATATTGGCATAAATGCAAAAACAAAAACAAAAAACCTTCAGCCAGCTACTTTATTCATGTATGTAAACATAGGTGTTTGATAAATCCCAAAGCAGTTTTACCAGTATAGCTGATGATAGTAATAATAGCTACCTTTTATTAAACATTTATGTCCTTTACACATTATGTCTCTGAGGTTCTCATGAGCTTGCAAGGTAGACCTGCATATTTCTTCATTATTTAAAGCTTTTTTAAAAAATAAAATAGAAATGGATCTTATACTTGATATATATAAAGTAGAGCTTACATTTTTCCTCAAATGTTATTATTCAATAAATGCTGTGCCTTAGAATTGAGGAACTATAATGTTTTGCCCATTTTATACATGAAAATTATCAGATTCTGAGAGGTTGCATAAGTTTCTCAGGATACCAGTGCAAATGAAAAACAAACCAGGATTGTACCTCAAGAAAGTTTAATACCAAAACCCATGGATGATGATAATAATAATAATATCTATCATTTAGTAAGCAATTACCTTTCTAAGTGCTTTACAACATTATCATATCATTTAATCCTCAAATGCTACCTTTGAGAAGATAGATGAATGGTTAATAAGCACATGAAAAGATGCTCAAAATCATTAGTCATTAGGGAAATGCAAATCAAAACCACAGTAAGATACCACTTCACATCCACTAGAATGGCTGTAATTAAAAAGACAGACAGCAACAGATGATGAGAATGTGGAGAAGCTGGAACATTGCTGGTGGAAATGTAAAACGGTGCAACCACTTTGGAAAACAGTTTGGCAGTTTCCTGAAGACTTAAACATAAATTTAACCCAGCATTTCAGTCCTAAGTATCTGTCCAACAGAATCAAATCATGTCCACAAAAGGACCTGTACACAAATGTTACAGCAGCGTTATTCATAACAGCTGAAAGGCGGAAACAAGCCAAAGAGACTTGTTCTACTTGTATTCCTTTGTCTGGAATAAAAAGGAATAAAGCAGTAAAAAGGAATAAAGTACTGATATATGCTTCATCATATATGAACTAAAAAACATTATGCTAAGTGAAAGAAGCCGGATGCAAAAGACCACATATGGTATGATTCCATTTATATGGAATATCTAGAAAAGGCACATTCATAGAGACAAAAGGTATATTAGTGGTGGTCTGGGAGCTGGTGGTGGCAATGGGGAGTGACTGTAAATGGGCACTAGGAGTCTCTTTGGGGTGATGGAAATGTTCTAACAATGGAATGTGGCAACGGTTGCACAACTCAGAAAATTTACTAAAAACCTTTGAATTGTACACTTAAAATGGTTGGATTTTATGGTATGTAATTTATACCTCAATAAAGCTGTTAAAAATAACTCTTTGAGGGCTTCCCTGGTGGCGCAGTGGTTGAGAATCTGCCTGCTAATGCAGGGGACACGGGTTCGAGCCCTGGTCTGGGAAGATCCCACATGCCACGGAGCAACTGGGCCCGTGAGCCACAACTACCGAGCCTGCGCGTCTGGAGCCTGTGCCCCGCAACGGGAGGGGCCGCGATAGTGAAAGGCCCGCACACCGCGATGAAGAGCGGTCCCCGCACTGCGATGAAGAGTGGCCCCTGCTTGCCACAACTAGAGAAAGCCCTCGCACGAACCGAAGACCCAACACAGCCAAAAATAAATAAATAAATAAATAAAGTAGCTATAAAATTAAAAAAAAAAATCAGTGGATTCAAGTGACTATGAAATTAAAAAAAAAAAAAAACTCTTTGAGTCAAATACTATTATTTTTCCTACTTCACTGATGAGGAAACTGAGGTTAATTCTACTCACCCAAAGTCACCCAGCTAGTGAATGGAAAAGCCCAATGGTTCTGGTACCTGTGATCTTAAACCTGGAACTTCATTTTCCAAGGCTACTGGGAAATGGGATGCCAGTGTTGGGACTAACATTTTGTTAAGTCTTAACCTATGGTATCCACTGTTTGTCAGTGGTTATCTCCCCCTGCATAGTGGGGAGAAGTAGTCATGAGCTCTTAGAGGATTTCCAGGTAAAAATTGTCTGTGTGCTTTCCCTTGGAAGCACCCCCTCATTTACTGAAGCCAGCTGTCCAAATAGGCCTAGAATCCCAAAAAAAAAAATACGTAAAAAAGTAAATTGTACAAGCCTCAACTTAGATACTTTGCTATTACAACTGGGAAATGTTCACAGTCATTGCATTCTCACTGCTCTGTCCCTGAGTGGATATGGGCAATTGTGGGATGGTATCAATTCTTGTCTAGGGATGGTGTTCAGGAAAAATGCCCTTGGTGAGGTTTCTGTACCCAAATAACTGCTGATAAACATTCAATGAAAGCTTCCCCTGCTCACTGGGGACGATATTTGTGCAAGCAGAGTGCTGAAGTTTCCAGAAGAATCTCACTCCTGGGATTTGAGATGAGCACAGCCACCCATGGAGGGCAATTTCTTTTTCTATGTGGGGCTGAAAATGAGTTCTCTTTTTGATAACCTCAAGTTTTAGTCTGCCCCCAAACAGCTGTATTGCTTCAAGAAGGTTTTGCATGCATTTAATCAATAAGGTAATTAATCTGCCTGCCTGAGTCTTTAATTAAATGTCTACCTCTGAAAAATGCTGCCTCATAATGGTTGTGTTTCTTGGATGTTGGCCACTTGTGTCCTTATGTAAGAAGTGCCCAGTGGTTTCCAGCGCTTGACTGTAGTTTTTCCTTCTTGCACGAGCCATGTCTTGATACCTTGATAACTCCTACGTGTGGCATTTTCTTCCCAGAACACGTATCACAGGTGCCGCCTCCCCATGGTGGGCATTTCAGAGTGGTTTACTAAGGAATCATGGAGATCACTCACGGTGCCAGGAGTTCATTTGACACACATCAACTTAGAGTAAATCCTCCTTCCTCATCACAAGCAAACCCCCAGATTGCAGTTTAGATGCCCACTTGCTGACATTACTAGATTAAGCTTTATATATATATCAAACAATTTCTTTTAGAAGTTGGAAGCAGTCTTGCAATAAATGTCAATGATTGTTTTGTATACTTGCCATTTCTAACTTCTACTGTGTTCTTTCTGGCTTCCATGAGTTAGCAGATTCTGAGGCCCCCTCCTAGTCCTATTGACCCCTGTTTGCTTGGCTGTCTTATCCACTTTTAGGTGGAAATATTTGGTGCCAATGCACAGTGGTCCTCTCCCAAAGATGTAATACTGTAAGGTTTGTTTTTGAGCAGTCTCCAAATCTCTCTGGATGTACACCCAGAAGGTCTGAACCCATTGTAATCAACATCAAGGAGAGAAAGGCCACTATGTATAGGACACTCTTCATGAAAGCACAGATCTAAGTCACCCCAGAAAATCATCTAAGGGGCCCACATGATGTATACTCACAGCTTTCAAGTTGCAACTTGCATGTCTGTGTGTCCATGGGGTATTTAGACAGGTCCATGTTACATGCAACGGTTGTTGTGATTCTAAGAAAGGAAAAATGGATTCATAGAGAGTGTTATGAGGATGCTATAGAAAGTATACACTCCCTCTTAAGGGCCACTCCAAGAGAACTTTCACCTTGACTCTTACAGTGAATGTGTGACTTGATGCCTGCGTTCAAAGCAGTCCTGAGTTTTCCTGTGCTAAGTGACATTTGTGAGACTCAGTTAAAGCTTGGGGTCCAGAGTGGAGGAAGTTGGAATGTTGGCAATTCAGAGGCAAACTTGCAACAACATTGCAGAACAGAATCATTCACTGGCTTGTTTGAGATGCTTTTGCATCCAGTTTTTAAATTTATTCTTCAGGAGAGACCCATGAGGAGTCCGTCCCTATGCAAAATGCTTCACATGAATTATCCCTTTGAATTTTTAAAGTAGCTTTACTAGGTAGGAAATATTATTATTCTCCTTTTGCTGCTGAGGAAACTGGAGCTCAGAGAGTCAAGTAACTTGCCTAAGGTCACAGAGCAAGAACTTGCCCCCAAATCTGTCTGACTCTAGAGCCAGGCTATTAATCATCATCCATCATTTGTAATCCTTGTACAGGATACTGTGTTATGTGCCATAATACAGACAGACACACACGCACATGCACATGCACACACACACACACGTGCTGTGGGAATACAAGGAAAGGGCACCTTAATATTGACTGGAGTTGGGGTCAAAGGAGAGGTCTGTTGGACTTCTTGAAAGAGGTGCTGGGGTTCTGGCTGTACTTTGCAAAATTCAGTGCAGCTGAGGAGTGTCAGATAAGCGGTCCAAAAGTTCAGTTCATTGCTTAGCTCAGTCCTTGTTTTATAACTTGAGCCTCTCACTTGGGATTTAAGATCAGCCTCATGAATATTTGGTTCCTGGCCTTCTGCTGAAGGCCTCTAGCAGTGTCTGCAGTCCTGGTCCAGCCCTGGCACAGGCAGCGATGAGTCCTCCGCCTGTGGGCTGCCTTACATAGCACTTTGGGGGCATCTTTCCTGTTCCTGCCAACCAGCGGCTTGATGAACGATTGGGTGGGAGGAAGTTTTGGCCTCAGGGATTTGTAGAAGGGGCAAAGGGGAGCCTGTGACTACAGGTGGTGAGGCTTGGAGGACTATGCTTTGCTTCTCCGTCTGTACAAGAATGACTCAGCTAAGTAAAGATGTATTCTGGAGCCACCGCCACCCCGCTGAGCCCCATGAAAGGAAAGTTCTTTGTACCACCTCTCTGTTTGCTCTTGCTGTTCCCCTTACCTCTTCTTGGCTAACTTCCTTTAACTCTTTAAGATTCAGCTCAGAGTCCTGTGACAGCATCCTCTAACATCACCCCAAATCACTAACCTACTCTCCACCTTGGGGCCCCAGCGCCCTGACTTCCTTTCCTTATGTGTCTGTGTCAGGACAACGTCTTATTCGGCTCCATATCCTCAGTGTCCAGCACGGGCCTGGCACAGAGCACACATTCTCAGTAGATTCTTGTTGAGCCAAACTGGACTGAGAAAGGGCCCTTCTGCTCTGGGGACAGGGATCTAAGAAGGCAGGCACGTGAGAATGGTAGGTGGTTATTCGAGCGCTGTTCAGAATACCTTTGCCTTTCCTCCCAGCTCTTTCCCTCCAGCCCTGAGGTCGCAGGTGCCCAATTACCTGAGAGCATACAGGACTGTGCCATTGGAGAAGAGGCGGATGAGCCTATTTCCCACAGTCACTTCATGGAGGAAGGACTTTTTGGACTCCACGATGTAAGTGTCGGGCACCCAGAGGAACTCCACTAGGCGTGCATCCAGAGTGAAGCTCTTGTTGCCTTCGAACACCAGCCGCTTGTCCGTCCAGCGCTGTCTGAGGTATATGGTGGCTGTGTAGTCCTGAGGGGGCAGCCGGGGGGAGGAAATGGATGGAGGGAGAAAGCTCAGAAAAGGGAAGGAGAAGGGTCAAGTCTTACTCCCCTACCCCCCTCCACTGAGGTCAAGAGCACACATTACAGTAGACATGGGTAAATAAAGTTTGTCTTGAGGTGGTGGCCTGTAGCAATAGGAGAACAAAGCACCTCATTGATTCTGGATAGTAACGCCCACTGCCAAAAGGGGGCCCCACAGGAGCATGTTCAGGGTCTTAACTTACTTGCCCTCCATCACAAAGGCCACACCAAATTGTTGAAGGTTTTGGTGAGCAAGGTGCTTAGGTTGTCCAGGATTTACCCAGAGTCCACAGTGGACCCTCTTGGCAAACTGCCTTTAGTGTCACCTTATCTATAATGTGTTGTCTTAAGTGAGAGGATGGTTGAAAGCAGTTATGTGATTGTTGGTTTTCATCAGCTTGTCTCCCACTCTGTGAGGGACCATGTGACATTCAGGCTTCCCCCCTGCACTTTTATTCTTTTCCCCCACTTTTATCCCTCACCAAATACACCCACTCCACTCCCTCATTTCTCCCCTCCTAGCCTTTGAATCCACTTTCCTTCTGATACTCAGAAGATCTGTTTTACAAGCATCTTCCACTGTCTTGGGTTTCAGGATAGGTCTCCAGCTTCTGCCATTCCAAGTAAGTCTCTGTTCTGCTTTGAGTAGCTAGAACATGTATCCTCATAAAACACAGGAGAGGCGCTCCTTGGGTGGAAGACGAGGGGGCCACACTTACCATGTTACTCTCTGAAATACTGGAAATACTTGCAATGTCCAGAGTCAGTGCTATCTGAACAGGTTCTCCTAAGAATGAAGAAAAACCAGAAAGACTTCCATAGAAACACAAACAGATTTCCTAACCCTACATTAGCACAATTTAAAAATATGCATATATTAGAAAATTATGCCTATTGGAAACTTTTAAACAATTTAGAAGTATATAAAATACTTCTAAATAAAAGGTTAATTTCTATCCTCCCCATCTCAGGAGGAACCACTACGTAGAGTGTGCCTCCCTTTTGTATGAAAAAAATGCACAAATATGTAGTTAGCTAAATACATAAGAGAGAGACCACACTGTATTAATTAGTGTGTATTTTAAAGAATGTAGCGGTATTTGCTACTTCTTTTTGTTTTTTTGGTTTTTTTGCTACTTCTTACTTGGAGGATTTTTTCCTATGGTGCTTGCAAGGGACTCATTAGAAATGTAATAGAGATTTGGGAATTAGTACACAAATATATTTCCCCCCCCCAACCAAGTAAATTTACCACAAGGTGGCATTCAAGACTGCTCATGGTTGAGCTCCCGCTCACCTCCTGACACTTCCCTCCTCTTCCTTTATTCTCCAGGAACCCTAAACTATTTAGAACTGCAGAGCTGTCCACGTTTCGTCTGGTGTGCAGATGTTGGGCCTCAATCCTGGAGTCCCAGCAGATGGGCCAAACTCCTGAGAGTGCCTGTCTTAGCTCTCAGGACTGAGGTTTGGGAGCCTCCATTCTCGGCGGCCAGGCCAGGCCAGGGACGTTTACTCCTCCTTAGACTGGACATGTGGAACAAAAGCCCAGGAGTCAGAAAGATGTGAGTTTCATCGATCTGGGAAAAGTTACCAGATCCTTCAGAACTGCAGTTTTCTCACCTGCAGGTTTGAATATAATGCTAATGACATCAGAGGGTCACGGACAGGGTTAAATGAGACTAGGTGTGTGACAGCTTCTTTGCAGGGTGGTGGCAAGAGAGAATGGACATGAAGTGCCTGCCTAGCTGGACATCTAGAAGGTGCTCAAAAATAATTATCTGTACAAAGCCCCCAGCATTGTTCCTGTCACATCCTTCCAGGCACTCAGTAAACAGCATTTCCCTTCCCTTCCCCTCTCCTCCGTGATCTTAGCTAATTCTGGAAAAGGAAAAACTTTCCTCACCAGGTTAACAGATGGAGTAGCATTCACTTGCAAGATAACTGGGGGCGCCTCAGGGAACTCTGACAACGCATTAACCAGGAAAAGGAGAGGCCAAATTCAAAGGACACTTAGAAACAGCAAACTGGGGGGAATCAGACAGAGCAGCCTAATTATCTATTGAAGGAAACCAAGCCACAGGATATAGGTAAGAATTTGGAAGGGGAGTTTTAAAGCCAATGCAATTAACAATAATTAACTTAATACTTAGTGTTAATACTTGGTGGGAAAGGGGGAGATCTTTGAGGGCAGACCCTGGCAGGTGCTGAAGGAGTTATGGTGCTAAGTGGCTTTCTGCCCCTCAAGGCAGCAAGGTGCAGCGTTAAGAAGAGGAGCTTAGAGTCAGAGTGTTTGAAACCTCTGCTGGCCACATCATAGCAGTGTGACCTTGAACAAATTGCTAAACCTCTCTGTTCTACAGTTTCTTACCTGTAAAATAGAGCTACTAATGCTAGCCATCAAGGGTTGGGTTGGGAAGGTTACAGGATCTATTTTATGTGCCTGGAACACAGTGGGCAATGGGTCAGTGCTGGTTGCCCCCCTCCCCGCCCCTTGAGAAACATGGAGAATGGAAAACACACAAGAGCTCCAGCCTCAGTGTGGGTTTTTGTTTGCTTGTTTAGTTTGTTTCTAGGTAGTCTAGTCTAGGCCTTGCTTCAGTTGGCTTTTTTATGGACTGGAGTTTGCTCCTTCTTTCCCTTGAGTTATAAAAGTTAGCTGTGCCACCAGAGGGCAGCTTTCTCCTAGGAAAGAGGTCAAAGCCAGGTTCTGGGCAGAGTTCAGGAGGGCCTGTTTGCAAACCTGTGCTGTCCAGCTCAGTCCCTGAAAAACCCTATAGAGGTCTTGTCGCTCAAGGACATCAGGGTCCGAGAACTGGGTGGACAGACATTACGGAGAGCAACGCTCCCTCCGTGGGCCTCGAGGCTGCCTTGTAAATGTAGATTCTGTAGAAGGCAGAGTGCCACAGGCTCGTGACAAGGGGTGGGGGTTGTGCCTTCCCCTCCTTTTGCCTGACGACCCCTTGCCCCATTTTTGCCCCAGGTGGATCTGGGCCTCACGTCCCCTTAGGTCCACTCCAGGCTCAGAATGGGCACCTTGCCCTAGGACTCTGCACCTTGTTGGCCTGTGAGCAAGCAACAAAAAGGGCAGTGTCCTGGCCTAATTGTTTGGGATCTGGGAGGCAGAGAAATTGTTGGGTGGACCCAACCAGATGTGGAGACTCATGTGCTTGTCATTAGTGTTCAGTTGGTCCTGGGAAAACCAGAGGAGGTTGAAGCCCCCGAAGGTCCCTTAACATAAGGACCTCAAATCCTAATTGTGTGGCCAGGAAGATGCATCTCTCAGATCTCCAACCGAAGAGGGTGTGATTGGCCCCAGCTGCTGTGCTCTGAAATCTTCCACCACACTGGCTCGGAGGCCATGCTTCCCATGGGCTGCATCCCACCAGGGACTGAGCATGGCAGGAATACTAAGGCAGGCCTGTTCCTGGGAGGCACAGAGATGGGAACTCCTCTGATGGGAACTTTAGCTCAAGAACTCCTTGGTAGCCTTTCCAAACACACTTAGAATTGCACTGTAGTCTAAGACTCCTCCACCAGCCTTCCTTCCCTCCCTCCCTCCTTCCACTGGGGTCAGACCTGCATTGCGTTCTGACAGCTCTCCAGCTTCCTTCTCTTCCTGCCCCATATTTTGTCATAGATATGGCCCCAATAAATATCTTGCACAGATAATCCCCTCGCAGTGTCTGTTCCTCAGAGGACCTGGACTGACCCACTAATCCTATATCTGACCAGAGAATTTTATCATGTGAAGGGAGGAGCAAGAAGGAAAGGGATTAAAATAGACTGCATCCTGATGCTGTATTTACACACTTCATTTCATTCAGTCCTCCCTGTGAGGCAGATGATATGCCCCCCAATTACAGAAAGGGAAACTGAGGCTCAGAAAGCTAAGATGCTTGCCCAGCAGTAAAGCCAGGAGCCAAACTTAGGTTTGTTCCACTCCAAGGCTCTTTCTACTAGTTTCTGCTCGAGGTAATAAGACGTTAGTGACCACGTTGGTTCAGTCTTGCATTTTACAAACAGAGAGGCTGAGACCCTGTGAGGAGGTATGTGGTGGCCTCATTCTTTCCCTCCTTGCCTTATTCTTTCAACAAATATTAATTGATAACTTGCTATCTGTTAAGTACCGAGATGCTGCTGGGGTTGGTGAGGTAAATAAAGCAAGACTTCCCCAGGGGACTGCAGCCTAGAGCTGAGACAGACATAAAGCCAGTGACAGTATCACCCGGTAATGGCTATGATTTCGAGATATGTTCAAAACAAAGTGTGAAGAAAGGGGATGGGGCCTGGGGGAATCCGGGTGGGCTGCTCAGAAGTGGAAGCCTTTGATCTGAGACATGAAGGAAAACTGGCATTTCACCAGCGAGTCAAATTGGAACAAGCCATTCTTGACAGGTAAAGAGCCTCAGCAAAAAGCATGGAGGCCAGGGAGGCCAAGGAGGTCAGGGGGCACATTTGTAGCAGGGCATAGTGGGGAGAAGTTGGGGAGATGAGACTGACAGACAGGTAAGGCTGGGCTGGGAAGCACCTGGTGTACCATGCAAAGGGCTCTGGACTGTATGCTGAGGATGCTGGGAAGCAGGCAGGTATTCTGAGCAGGCAAAGGACCCATGGGGGTCATCCAGGTGGCAGAGTAGAGGGTTAGCCTTGAGGAAGCAGGCTGAGGCAGGAGGACCAGGTGGAGTAGTCCTGGTGAGGCATGGTGGGTTCCTTGAATAATGACACTGGAGGTGTGGGCAGAAGGCGGACAGCTTGTGTGAGGTTGTGAGGAGGCTCTAGTAACCTCCTCAGCGGGGAGGAGTATTTCTGTATCCTGCAGGTGGATAGACCAGAGAAAGTGCTTTCTCCAAGGTAGCGTGAAAAATCATTGGCAGCTGTTTGTATCCATCACTGCCACTCCTTAACAGGTTGCAGGTCAGAGAACGCAGTCGACTAAGACCTCCTGAAACCCTCGTCTGCATATTGTCTCTGTTCCTATCTTTTTGAATTGATGTCCTGGGCAAAAAGAATGACCTACCACCAAAGTTGGGCCTGAGAAACTTGTTATATCCTGCTGTGAGATTCTCAAAGCCAGGCAGGGACAGCTTGTCACTTCTGCTGGCCTTGATGTTAAACTGATTCCCCTGGATGCACATCCTGGAAAAGAAAACGGGTTTCGGTGCACACGCTTGCTTACGTGTGGATAAACATGCATACACACAGACTTGAGCTTGTGTTTGCATGTCTGTGTGTGGTTGTACTCAGATACGAGCAGTAACTTCCCCAAAGAGAAATCTCTGATTTTCAGCTGCTGAATTAACACGTCCCTATCCCACTCCATTTTATTACCCATTTGCTATATATCACAGTGTCATGCTAATTTGGGAACACTCCAAGCACCTTCCCCCCAAACCCAAAGGGTTCGTCCATCTATGACCGTTTTGGAAGCTTGACTTCTCCAGATAGAATAACCAGCAAGAAGTTGCATTTGTCCTGGTGCGTCAGGGAGGTGAAGGCCTGACATTCTGTCTCACCGTTGCTAAGTAGAAAGCGCTGCTGCCCCTCCCACCACATGCAAAACCCAAAGCAGTTCAGCTCAAAGCCACCGTGGGGTAGCAAAGCTCACCTTCCAGTGAGGAGGCTCAGACACATGAAGGTCAAGTGGAGACTGTGCCTCATGTTGAGGAGCTGCTTATGCAGAGAGGGGCTGAAGTAGAAATACCTGGGGAAACAGATGGGGTAGGTGAGAGGCAGACAACCCAAAAGGCTCACCTCCTCCCAGCCCAGCTTCTCTGTCCTGTGGGGTGTCAGTTACAGCATTTTCTCCACGTCTGTGGGGAGCAGCCTCTTCCCACACCTTTCCGTTTCAGCTCCTGCCCACTGAGTGTCATCCAGGAGTGACTTCATTTTGAAGGATCACATTTTAAATCCAGCCCAAATAAAGGCTGAGGACTTGTTTAGAGAGTGGTTCACCAGAGCAGAAATGTAGCTGGTCCATCCTGAGCTGCATATCTGGGGAGCCCCAGGACTGTCCTCACCCTGTCCGTGTCCTGACTTTGCCAGGAAGGACATCCTCGACTACACACTCCCCCCGACCATGCCATGTATCTGAGGGTCTAGGCCTGTTAAGCAGGTCACGTAGCCAGGAAATGAAAACTTCCCGAGGACCTCCATGTGCCAAGGAATGTGTTAGGTACTTTCCCACAGATCTTCTTGCTCTATCCTCACAACGGCCTTGTGAGATGGGCAGGTTAACCCCTGCATTGTGTTGAGGAAACAGAACTCACGGAAAGGTCACTGTGCCAGTGAATGTCAGAGGAGACTCTGAAGCCAGGGCTGGCCGCCTCAAGACCCAGTCACACTGGCTGCTCTCCCAGCCTCCTGGACCTGCTCCCTGGGTGCTTTGAAGCAGTTCAGCTGCTGTGGGTGAGCATTGTATGCGTGCGGACTGTCAGGGTAGGCATGGCCCAGGGGCATGGCCTCCTCAGGTTTGGGAGCTGCTGTCAGATGTCTCTGAGAGAGCACCAGACAGCCAGGCAGGTGAGCCTGTGACCTGTCATGCTGGTGACAGCAGAGTGGAGGTTCTCAGGGTGGGGGTGAGGGCTCAGGTCCCATTCCCAGGCAGATCCAGGTTGGGTCATCCCCTCTGCTTTGGTAGCTTCTGTGAACCAGGCCACTTTCTGGAGTCTTGCCATTCTGGGGCTTAGGGTGCAATTCAGCCATTAATTAACATTATTTTACTTACAAAACAAACACATGCTTATTGTAGAAATGGAAATGAGATAGAGATGTATACAGTCAGAAGTGTAAATCTCAGTGATGTGTCATTGTAGGGTTATCAATTTAACGAACGTACACTCTGGTGGGGCACGTTGATGGTGCAGGAGGCCGCGCACGTGTATGGGGCTCAGTTTTGCTGTGAACTTAAAACTTCTCTGAAAAGTAAACTCTCTTAAAAAAAACAGTGTAAATCCCTCCCTCACTTCTCTCTAGTCTCATACCTCCGAGATGATCACTGTTAACAGTTGTTTTATCCAAACATCCACTATGTTTATATATACACATATACCTTTGCAGGAAGAAAAATATTTAACAGCAAAATTGGGATGATAGCCTGCATATTTTTTTGCTATTTACATTTTCACTTAATAATAAAAGCAAATCTTTATTGAATATTGAATGCATGCTTGTACTGTGCCAAGAACCTCTCCTGTCCTCACAACAACTTTTTGAAGTAGTAACTACCATTCTCATTTTACAGATGAAGAAACTGAGGCTTAGAGAGGATAAGAAAAGTCCCAAGGTTACATAACATGTGAGGGGCAGAAGTGAATCCAGGTAAGCTGAGCCAAGAGCTTTTTTTTTTTTTTTTTAGCATTTTTATGGTTTTGTTTATTTCACTTGCACCTTTTTTTAAAAAAATTGAAGTATACTTGATTTACAAGTACTTTTAATCACTGCACCTGACACATGCTCTTTCCCAATGTCAGTGGGACCTTTCCATGTCAATTCCTATAGATCTGCCTCATTCTTTCTGATGGCAGCAAGGTATTTCATAAGATCAATGTACTAACATTTATATAACACATGTCCTATATAGACACTAAGTTATTTCCAAATTTTTTACTGTTACAAAATCAGTAATGAACATCTTTGCACATATGTAAGCTCCTGTAATTCTGCACTCTGTCATGTTTCTCTACCTCAGTCTTTTCCTTCTCACGCATCAACAATACCATTATCAATCCACCAATGGTCTTAATCAAACTTTCTCCCTTTAGTTCATTTCCTCAACCCTTGTCCTTCCCATTATCCCCAGCATCGAGTTTAAGAAGCAGAGGTAGTTCCGACATGTGCAGGTTTCCACTCCCATTCCCAGAATCGCCATCACATAAATACTGTGAGCTCCAAACTTGTCATATTAGCCTCCTTCCTACACAGGCACTGTTCCCCTGTCATCAGTCTCTTCAGTATAGACAAAAACACTTATGGGGAAGCAGGAGTGGAGCCTGAATTAGGTTGAGGTGAGGAAAGGCATTATTACCATGCGTCCACCTTGAGAAAATCACAGAAGGTGAAGGTGTGCGGTGTGTGTCCTGGGTGGCAACGCAGACAGGGGCACCTGTGGCTCGAGTATCAGACAGAAGGTGCTCTACTCTTACTCTGCGCTTGCTCTGAGATTGTATTACTTCTCCCTGAGGTTCAGTTCCCTCCACTGTAAAAGGGATAGGAATCAATAGTTCTTCAGATGATGGTGAGACCTGATACAAAGTAGGTGCTCAGCAAATTCCAGACCCGGCCCCCTTCCCTCAGTCCCAGCAGGGCTTATATTTGGATCCCCTTCCCTTGCCTCCCTTCAGGCACCAGGAGGGGCCAGCAGTTCCCTTACCAGACAGCTACCAAGGCTCCGTTAGGACAGGTCCTTCAGGTCTTCACGCTGGGCTTTCAGGTAGGGCATGGTCTTCTGGGTCCCCGAGATTCTCCCCATCATCAGCCCTGACCCCCTGGATGCAGACACACAGTCACTCTCTGATGGAGTGGATCTCTCTGTGGGAAAGACAGAGCTGCAAGACCAGCCAGGCAGACAGGTGGGTGGAGCCTCTGCCAGCTCCTCCTCTGGGTGGAGCTCTGACCAGGTTCTGGGTGTCTGCGGGAATCCTCAGCTCCGGCTAGGGCTGCTGGCTGCCAAGAGTTTGATTCTGAGTTGTGTCCCAGCCATACTCCTGGACCACAGCCAGAAAAGACTCTTAAGATCAAAGACCCATGAAAGTCAAATAAAATGGGTAATGCCACCCATCATGTCTGGAAGATGAGTCTCTAGTTCTGAATTTGGAGGACACCCCTCTGTCCTGGTATAATGGAATGGGGGTTTGCAGTGCGTATGACCTTGGACAAGCCACTCCACCTCCCTAGTCCTCAGCTTCCCATCCATAAAATAGAACTTGACCATTTCTAAAATTCTGATTCCTGGTTATGTATTTGAAAAGCTTCTTTGGGATCAATAGAGAGCCTTGTCTATGTAAAAGGAGACTTGCAAATGCCAGGACCTCGTGCTTTCCACTCTGGGAAGTTTCAAAAAGAGACATAGGGGTCAAGAGAATGGGGGATAGAGGCTGAACAGGCCAACCCAGGAAGAGGTAGGAGAGACTCTGGGAGAAATTTGGCTAGATTTCTAGGTTGCTCCCCCTTCCCCATCCCTACCCCTCACGCAGAGGATTTTCCATTCCCCACAAAGTCCATTTTAGGAGCATCCTTCTTCCATGGCCAGTTGAACCTCCTAGCAGAAGTGCTTCACAGTGTTCTCTGAGCCCTGAGTCCTCCCTGTCACTATAGCCAGTGGCCTCAAAACTCACTCTTGGCTCCGGCCCTGTGGGAAGGCACAAGGAATTCCCTGGAGGCTTGGCCTTGCACCCTGAGAGAGCTGGGAGCCAGGAAGGGAGTCAAATGGAGAGGCCCAGGAGAGAGCTGAGTCTGTGGCAAGAGGCCCTGCAGCACCTCCTACCCTCTTGACATAATTGCTGAGCTCCTGCCCAGACCCCTGCCTGTCTTGGAGGTGGGAAGGTGGGGAGATAGGGAGACAGTAGAAGAGGGAGCAAATGGAGCTTCAGGAAGTGAAAGGAGGTAGGAAGGATGGAGTGGGCCTCCATGTACACAATGCCCCATAGATGCCTTTGGCTCCAAACTAGTTTCCTTAGTGTGCCCCTGGAGCCCAGCCAGCTTCGCAAACATTTCTGTGCTGGTTGGTGGGGAGTAGGTGCCTGAAGAGAAAGCTCTTTGATCTCTCCTGAGAGGCCTCACTTTCACCGGAGAAACTTGAAGGCATCTGGAAAAGGAATGGTTGAGGATCCAGTTTCAGGTTCTCAATGAATGGAAAGTAGTTTGGGGCTTTTCTCAGAATTTCCAAGATGTTCTTACATAAAACAAAGGCTCAAAAGTAACAAAGACAGTTTGGAGCTGGGAGATGGGGATGGGAGGAGTGGGTATCCTCTGGCTCAGGAACAGTGAGACAAAAGAACATTGGGCAGCTAGCTGGGTGGCTTTGCCAAGTTACTTAACCTCTCTGTACTTCAGTTTCCTTATCTGACAAATGGGGATGATATCATTGCCTATCATTCAGCAATGATAGGTTTGATATCATATCCGAAATCACCTGGCATTTTGTACCTGGCACATTGTAGATGCTCAGTAAGTTGTTCTTTTTATCTGATGTTGTCAGTATCTTCTCATGTTTGTACTTACCTATTTAATCCTCCATCCATCTAAGTATCTATCTATCTATCTATCATTTACCCAACCATCCAGTATTTAATCTTCCCAATCAGATTGTTAATGCTTTCATTGCATGGGCTTAAATAAATAAAATGGTAGTGTTGACACTTCGCCTACCTAATGCCTACCCTAGTTAAACATCTTGCAAATGAAGTTTTATGAGTTTCAACAAATACCTTTTTCTATAAGTAAAGTTTTGTTCGCATACAGCTTGCACGTTTGTTTACGTGTTGTCTGTGGCTGCTTTTGCACAAGGACAGAGTGAGTAGTTGTGAGACCAGGTGGTCTGCAATTCTTTTCACTGCCTGGCCCTTCAAGGACTTTGCTGACCCCTGTCCTAGGTCACAGTCAGCAGGTCCACACCAAGCTGTCTGACTCCAGGACCCATACTCTTACATTCACAATAGACCCACCTCCTCACGCATGGTCCAAGGTTCGTATTCCTGAAAGTTCTTGCTTGGAGGATAAAAAGCCGCAAGGTGCTTACTGCCTCATTTTACACGTGTGAATTTCATATGTGTGAATAATTAGCACCCAATTTTATTTGTGCATCCAGGGTGACTCCTGGACGCCCAAGGCTGCCCTTGTATGGACAAGGGGATGTCCTACGTACTCCTGAACTCTCTAAGTGGTTATTGTGCCCTTGGGTTTGGGAATGAAGAACAAGCTAATTGCACAGAGAACTGTATTCAGTACTCTGTAATGACCTATATGGGAAAAGAATCTAAAAAAGAGTGGATATATGTATATGTATAACTGATTCACTGTGCTGTACACCTGAAACTAACACAACATGGTAAATCAACTGTACTCCAATAAAAATTTAAAAAAAACAAATGAAGAGTTTTAGTGGTTTTCAAGCCTTTTGGTTAAAAATATAAAAAATGCAATAATCGGTTTGCAAGAACAATTGATCGACCTCAGAGAAGATAGGAAGTTACCAGCTGAATTTAAACAAAAGCCTTTGCATAGTTGGTTAAGACTGAAAATTTTGTATGTTAGTAAGCACAGCCATTACTGTGATACATTATCACATTTCCATTTGTGATACCTCTCTGAACCTTAGTGAGATATCTTTTTTCAATTCTGAAAACTATGAGAGCCAAGTATCAAAATAATTTGAGCTTAGGGCTTCCCTGGTGGCACAGTGGTTAAGAATCTGCCTGCCAATGCAGGGGACACGGGTTTGAACCCTGGTCCGGGAAGATCCCACATGCCGTGGAGCAACTAAGCCCGTGCGCCACAACTACTGAGCCTGCACTCTAGAGCCCGTGCTCTGCAACAAGAGAAGACCCCGCAATGAGAAGCCCGCACACCTCAACAAAGAGTAGCCCCCGCTCGCCGCAACTAGAGAAAGCCCGTGCGCAGCAACGAAGACCCAATGCAGCCATAAATAAATAAATAAATAAATATTTAAAATAATTTGAGCTTAAAACCAGATGGTCTAAGTATCGAATGGCAGAATGTTAATATGAAGATAAAACAAACATAATAAAACATATCAACCACGTTGCACTCACTGCAAATATTAGTATTCATAATAATTCCTTTCAGTGAAAAGTTTTTTTGTATGGTTAACAAAATCAGAGCTTAAAAAGTAGTGTAATTTCATCTCTAGCACATCCGTTTAAATACCTTTCTATGTCTTACTGTGATATTGTGATTTATAATAAGAAATATGTATTTGGTCTTCATCCCGTTCCTGGCACGGAGCTCCTAAAACCGTTGGAATTCCTTAAGTGATAAGAGCTATAAATGGTATCTTTTGTTATGAGGTGACTTTTGGACTGACCCTAGGTCACCTAGGGATGAGGGCTGGTTGCCAGAGGAGACAACTATGTGATTAGAGATTTGGAACTTTCAGTCCCACCCTGGACTTCCAGGGAGGGAAAAGAGGCTGGAGGTTGAATCAGTCACCAGTAGCTAAAGATTTAGTCAATCATATTTAAGTAATGAAGCCTCCATAAAACCTCAAAGGGACAGGGTTCAGAAAGCTGGGTTGGTGAACACTTGGAGATTGGGGAGAGTGGCATGCTAGGAGAGGAGAGGGAAGCTTCCCATCCTTTCCCCATGCCTTGCCCTATGCATCTCTTCTATCTGGCTGTTACTAGTTATATCCTTTTATAATAAACCAGTAATCTAGTAAGTAAAATATTTCTCTGAGTTCTGTGAGCTGTTCTAGCAAATTAACTGAATGGGAGGGAGCCCATTGGAACCTCTGATCTATAGCTGGTTGGTCAGAAGCACAGGTGACAATCTGGACTTGAGATTGGCATCTGAAGGCAGGGGAGGGTGGGCAGTCTTGTGGGACTGAGTCCTTAACCTGTGGGATGTGATGCTATCTCCAGGCAGATAATATCAAAATTGAGTTGCATTGTAGGATACCTAGTTGGTGTCAGAAATTTGCTCGTTGGTGTGGGGGAAAAAACCCACTCACAGGAATTGGGTGCAGTCATTACTTAAACATATGTAACATATATTAGTATATTAGGAAGTAAGATGTGTATATGGTTTCTAAGTAACTAAGTGTATGTATATGGAGGGTATAGGATCAAGAAGGTATGGAGACAGTTGGGCCAGGCTATTCTTTCAGCTTCCAATTGAGTTTTGTCTACCACATATCACCAGACTGGTCTTCATAAAAACCCAGAAGAGATCAAATTACTACTCTGATTTCTGCTCTCTGTTGAGCCTCCCTCTCCTAGAAAGAGTGGCAGCCCTGCATACCTTCAGGGGCTGGGCAGGTAACTTGATGTAAGAAGACAGGCTGAGTGTAAGGCATGGTGGGAACCATGGTGAACAGGAGAGTTCTTTGCCTAAAGACATTTCAACTTAAAAAATTGGACAGACAAGAGAATTGTGACCCCCTGAACAGGTGAAGGCTGACCTTGGAAAATGCTGTCCGTCTCTTGCTGCATCCTCCCAGATGCTTTCTACATTGTGGTCATTGCTAATTCGTGTTGATCTTTGCCCTGTGCTATTCCCTCCTCCTGGCCAAGTAAGCTTTAGTTAAATAAGCCTGATTCCATCTCCTCTTTGGAGCTCCTTGACTTTTCCTCCCTGGAGCTGCCCTCACAGGTTACTTTTGTTGGGGTTTATTGTTCTCAACATGTCGATAACCTGCCTGTCTCCATCACTAAGTTGGTGCTCCCTAAGGTCAGGTTCTTTGTCTTCTTAACTGGTGCATCCCCAATATCAAGGCCAGTGCCTTGGTCACATAGTGGGTTCTCGAAAAGTTTGCTGAGCCAATGAATGAATGCAAACAATGGCACCTGTATACTGGGTAACAGCAATGTATTATCAGCTTTAGTATTTACTTCTAATTTCTTTTTTTTTTTTTAACATCTTTATTGGAGTATAACTGCTTTACAATGGTGTGTTAGTTTCTGCTTTATAACAAAGTGAATCAGTTATACATATACATATGTTCCCATGTCTCCTCCATCTTGCATCTCCCTCCCTCCCACCCTCCCTATCCCACCCCTCTAGGCGGTCACAAAGCACAGAGCTGATCTCCCTGTGCCATGCAGTTGCTTCCCACTAGCTATCTATTTCACGTTTGGTGGTGTATATATGTCCATGCCACTATCTCACTTTGTCACATCTTACCCTTCCCCCTCCCCATATCCTCAAGTCCATTCTCTAGTAGGTCTGTGTCTTTATTCCCGTCTTGCCACTAGGTTCTTCATGACCTTTTTTTTTTTTTCCCTTAGATTCCATATATATGTGTTAGCATACTGTATTTGTTTTTCTCTTTCTGACTTACTTCACTCTGTATGACAGACTCTAACTCCATCCACCTCACTACAAATAACTCCATTTCGTTTCTTTTTATGGCTGAGTAATATTCCATTGTATATATGTGCCACATCTTCTTTATCCATTCATCCGATGTTGGACATTTAGGTTGCTTCCATGTCCTGGCTATTGTAAATAGAGATGCAATGAACATTTTGGTACATGACTGTTTTTGAATTATGGTTTTCTCAGGGTATATGCCCAGTGGTGGGATTGCTGGGTCGTATGGTAGTTCTATTTTTAGTTTTTTAAGGAACCTCCATACTGTTCTCCATAGTGGCTGTATCAATTTACATTCCCACCAACAGTGCAAGAGTGTTCCCTTTTCTCCACGCCCTCTCCAGCATTTAT
This sequence comes from Balaenoptera physalus, assembly GCF_965194825.1. Lineage (NCBI taxonomy): Eukaryota > Metazoa > Chordata > Mammalia > Artiodactyla > Balaenopteridae > Balaenoptera > Balaenoptera physalus. The sequence continues at coordinate 27,762,964 of NC_138890.1, forward strand.
TGTTTCTAGATTTTTTGATGATGGCCATTCTGACCAGTGTGAGATGATATCTCATTGTAGTTTTGATTTGCATTTCTCTGATGATTAATGATGTTGAGCATTCTTTCATGTGTTTGTTGGCAATCTGTATATCTTCTTTGGAGAAATGTCTATTTAGGTCTTCTGCCCATTTTTGGATTGGGTTGTTTGTTTTTTTGTTATTGAGCTGCATGAGCTGCTTGTAAATCTTGGAGATTAATCCTTTGTCAGTTGCTTCATTTGCAAATATTTTCTCCCATTCTGAGGGTTGTCTTTTGGTCTTGTTTATGGTCTCCTTTGCTGTGCAAAAGCTTTTAAGTTTCATTAGGTCCCATTTGTTTATTTTTGTTTTTATTTCCATTTCTCTAGGAGGTGGGTCAAAAAGGATCTTGCTGTGATTTATGTCATACAGTGTTCTGCCTATGTTTTCCTCTAACAGTTTGATAGCGTCTGGCCTTACATTTAGGTCTTTAATCCATTTTGAGTTTATTTTTGTGTATGGTGTTAGGGTGTGTTCTAATTTCATACTTCTACATGTACCTGTCCAGTTTTCCCAGCACCACTTATTGAAGAGGCTGTCTTTTCTCCACTGTATATGCCTGTCTCCTTTATCAAAGATAAGGTGACCATATGTGCGTGGGTTTATCTCTGGGCTTTCTATCCTGTTCCATTGATCTATGTTTCTGTTTTTGTGCCAGTACCTTACTGTCTTGATTACTGTAGCTTTGTAGTACTTCTAATTTCTAATAATAATAAATACATACCTTCTTCTTTCACCCTTTCACCCTCTCCCTGCAACCTCCCTCATCTCCAAGGTATAAACTTTCAGACTTTATATGCTTAAAGGAGTGGAAAAAAGCAAAAAGGCAAGTGGTGAAAGTTCCTTTCTCGGCATTGTCTCTGCAGTGGAGACAAAGCTTGAATCCAAGACAGTGGTTCCTGTATCAGTGGTTCCTGTGTCAGAATCACCAGGGGTGATTACAACACGTTTTAACAGGGGTTAAAAACACACCTTCCCGGGCCTCTCCCCAGATTTGCTGAATTGGAATCTCAAGAAACAAGGCCAAGGAATCTGAATTTTAATAAGCTCCCCAGGTAATTCTTATTCATTCTAAAATTTGAAGACTACTGCTGACAGGTAGATCTCCCATCTCATTCACTCATTGATTTGGTATTACTCAATACCTACTAAGCCTGTGCCAGGCACTGTGCTAAGTGCGGGTGGAATATTGCTTGCTGACTCAATCACACCTGCTCCTTCCTCTTTTAAAACTCACAGTTTAGAGATGGAGACAGACAATAAAGAAGTAAAGGAACATATTCACTACAACTTGTGATAAAAGCTGTGAAGGAAATAAACAGGCTGTAATAATAGGGATTAAGGAGGAAATGTCCCTTTGAGAGTTTGACATTTAAGCTGATCCCCAGAGGATGGGAAGGAGTTGGGAGGGCACAGGAGGCAGGGTGGGGGCTGGGAGGATACCTGTGGGAGCGCCTGGTCCAGGGAAATGAGTTTGGACTGGAGAAGCTGAGGGCTGGCCTCACACCTCCTCAGGCACCTTCCCATCTCAACTCTTGGAAACTGTAATATCTGCAGTAACATACACACTAGCTTTGACTTTGATCCTTCACATCTCCTGGGGTTCAGCCAGACTCCCATTGTCCAATAATCCCAGAAGCCAGGGGGATGTTCCACTCCCTCTCTCCACCCCTGGCTTCTTTGTTCTTGTTCCCTCAATCAGCCTTTTCTTCTGAGTGGCTAGGTCACGGACACCTTTAGAAGACTGTGCCAGAAGTTGAGAGTATTAAAGACCTTAGAAATCACTCCCAAGCCACAAACACAATCACTGGCACTGTTGGCTATAGGGCAGGTGGAGAAAGGTGGGCTGGACTGACCAGGAAGCAGTCCCAGTGAGGGGACCATCCACGCCCGTTACTGTGCACCCTGGGAAGCTGCTCCCCCTGGGAAAGTGGCTGGAGGAAAGATTTGTTGCAGACAGTGTGTGCCATGGCAATGGAGCTTCAGAACCAGAAGAGGGCAAGCTGTCTCACCAAGCCTCTGCCATCACTTTATTGTAAAGAACTCATGCCCAGTGCACCCAGCCTTACCAGATTCCCTCCACGCAAAAAATGAAACCAAGAAAACGCAAACACAACCTTAATGTCATTGCCAGAGGGTCAGGCTGTATATATAGTACATTACCTTTGTTTGTCAATATGAGTCCCTGGTCAGTTTCTGGGGGTCCTTGAACCCAGATATTCATCTGCATTCCCTGCAACGTTGCCCATGTTCCAGAGCCCAGTGGGGCCTCTCATTGCTGTAAAGGGGTCCAGAATATGGCACAGTGGCATAAAAGTTATTTTCAGCAGAAGGCATTTGGGCTCCTGATAAAAAATGTCTTATCTGCCTAAAAGCATTGCTTCCCAAAACAATTCAAAAAACTTAATTATCCTACAGCCCTTCCCTCAGTACAACCAGGGAGATTAATCCTTACCGCCAGAGATAAGAAGTTTCCACATCACACCTAAACAGGCATTGTTATAAAAACTATTACGTCTCCCATCTATTCTCCTAAGGGCTATTTATCTTTCCTAAAAGTCATTTGTTTTCCCATAAGTGCCTTTTCTCCCTGTCCTCCACACTTCTAAGAAGTCACTCTTTTTCTGTAAATGCCCTTCTCCCCCTCCCCTTCCCCTTTTAAGATGTTATATAAACCCCCAGTTCTAACTGCCTCTTTGAGTCCTATTTCTTTGTGAACTCCCATATGTATGTGAATAAAAAAAAAAATCTGTCTTTTCTCTTGTTAATCTGTCTTTTGTCAGTTTAATTCACAGGCCCCCAAACACTAACATAAGAGGATAGAGGAAAAGTTTTTTTCTATCCGGCAACTCTATTTCATTTACCAACTTGCCCCTGCCCACCCTGGATCCCTGGCATCTTCCCCAGAAGTCATGAGGAATTTGAGAAGGGCTTGAGGGTCTATTTATCACAAGGGGATGAAAAGTCTCTGGGGTGAGGCCAGCAGAGCTTGGGGCACTGGGTCTGGTTTGGGATTAGAAGTTTCAGTTTACATGGCTTTGTAGAACAGAGCCCAGGTATTAGAGTCAAACCTGGATTCCGATATCTTGGCTCCGACGCTTCCCACTCTGTGATCTTGGTCGATCACCTAATCATTTTGAGCTTTAGTTTTTCATCTGTAAAATGGGGATAATAGTACCTACTTTGTGGCATTAGCATATGTAGAATACCTTGCCCTATGCCTGGCACACAGGTGGTGCTTAATAAACATTTTTTAGCTGTCATTTCAGACCCAAGACCCTGAGTGGCCAGTGGCAGCCTCCCTGCCTAGTGCCAGAAGCCTCCCAGCCTGAAGCACTAGGATCAGCATACGTGGAAGGGATCTTTGCAGGACCTGGTTCTCAGAGTTCTGCAGTGACAGTGGCCTGCCAGGGCATGTCTGAGGCCTTGGGATACAGATCTCACATGCTTGGGATTTACTTCAGTGACCTGCAGAGCAGCTCATTACTACCCTCAAGGCCAGCCCAAGTCTAGTCAGCTCACTGCTTCAGATAAAAGCAGGCCCACAGCTAAGTTTCCTAATTCTTAGAAAGATAGGACTTTTATTACTTTTCCTTCATCCTTCCAACAGAATTTGAGAGCCTACAATGTGTCAGATGCTCTTCTAGGTGTTGGGGATGCAGCTGTGAACAAACAGGCAAAGTCCTTGCTTTCATGAAACTTCTGTTCTAATGAGGGGGACACAAACAGAAAATAAATAAACCCATATGTAGATGCTAAAGAGGATGGGGGTGGTAAGGGTTCTATTTTATATGGGGTGATCAAGGAAGGCCTCTCTGAGGAGGTGATGTTAGAGGGAGCCCCTAAAGGAAGGGATGCTGCCCCATTCCAGCTTCCCTCCTCCAACCTCTTGTCAATACTTTCTGAAATTCTATTACAATCAGATGTCTTCCCTGCTTAAAAATCCTTCAGTGGATTTTTTTTCTAGATAAAGCTGTGCACCTGAAACTATCACAGCATTGTTAATCGGTTATACTCCAATATAAAATAAAAAGTTTAAAAAAAAACAAAAACAAAAAGCCCTTTTGGCATAGCATTCAAATGCCTTCAGGATCTGGCCTGCAAGATACTAACCCTCCATCACTCCCTTATTCTGCAATTGTTGTTCCACACTGACTGGCTTACAGGCATCCAAATGCCCCCAGGAGGTCTCTTGCACTCTTTCCCTCTCCCCTTCCTTCCCTCATCCATCTTTGCACATACTGTTCCCCTGCCTGGAACATCCTTTGTCTTCTCCCTCCTACCCATCAGGCCAACCCCAACAAGTCCCTCAGAGTCCCTCCTGTTCTACCTGGTTTTCTCCCCACCCTCTGTGCTGACCTCTCTCATAGCAGGTACCACACCGTAAACCAAAGAATACATCGCTTGTATTCTTGCCTGGCCCCCACACCAGACTATGAGCTTCTAGAGAAACTCTTCACCTTTAATGCCCAGCATAGAACCAGATACTCAGTAGGTGCTGAATGAATTAATGAAGGGAGAAAAGAATTTGTTCTCTGTCACCTTATTGAGCCCGTCCAGCATGGCTTATTTTATTCAGCAGGAAAACTAGATCCAGCCTTTTTCTCCCAAGCAATGTCTCTTTCTCTCCACTGTCTCCTTAGGTTTTCTTTCCTCTGTTTTCTCCTTGTTCTCCTGTCTAATGCTGTCTGTCTCCCTTCCTGAGTCTCCTCTGCAGACCTATGTCTCCAGGTGAAGGTCTGGGACCTGGGCCTGCACATCTGCAGCTCTGTTCAAACCCCTCCCAGCTGACGGAGACCTTTTTCCTGATGACCCAGACTTCCTCTGGGGACCCAATTTGAGATGTGCTGTGGGTCCTGGTTGGCTAGAACTGAGACCATATTAAGTTAGAGGGCATTTGCCAAGCCAGGTGGAGCCCACCTGGAGGCCACCCAGATCCGAGGACAAAGGCAGGCATCGGAGCTGTCCATATTGCTGCTACCTAGATCCTAAAGGATCATCTATGTGGACCACATTGACTGAAGACCAGACTTGGCCTTGGGGATTCCCTGGCCACCACCTTAAATACATGGCCCCGCTCTATTTTCCACTGGTATCCATTCTGGTCTTGAACTTCAGGAACATTCTGACCTGATATTTGCTTAATTCATTATTTTGCCTTGAACATGGTGACCAGACTGTCTGACCTCTGGTCATTCTCTCAATGACCACATCTTGCTGCTTGCTTTCAATTATTTCACATTCCTTGATTGGGTTGGGCCCCTTGCTAGGTTCTAGGTCAGAAGTCAGCAAATGTTTTCTGTGAAGGGTCAGGTAGTGCATTATTTAAGACTTTGAGACATGCTGTGACTACTCAACCCTGATGTTGTAGCACAGAAACAGTCACAGGTATTAGGGAAATGAATGGGCGAGGTGACGTTCCAATGAAACCTTATTTACAAAAACAGGCGCTGGGCAGGATTTGGCCCACGGCCTGCAATTTGCGGACCTCGTCTCTAGACTGGTGATGAGTCATGAACCCGAGCATGTGCCTGGAGCTCTGCCCACTTGAGGTGATTGTGTTCCTTTGAAATTAAGCGTTTGAAAACTGAATTCATTTCTGCGACTCTCCCCACCAAATCAACAACTGTTCCCTCTTTCTTTAATATAAATTCCCATTAGATTTGTTCCCCAAGGCCTTCCAATCAACTTTCCTTATTTCTTTTCTTAACCCCTTCCCTGCATCCCTGAGGATACAGTCTCAGGGTTGTCACTTCTCCCCTATATTCCATGGATGACCCCTTGCTTGGGCCCTCAGGACTGCTTGCTGGAGTTGTTATAGCAGTGTGGTCCTAGCCGGGGCCAGTTGGCCTTCACCCCGAGGCTCTCAAAGCTGTTCCACCCAAGGTCATTGCAAACCCAGACCAGCTTGGGTGGGACAGGGTGTTCCTCTCTTCACTGGACGTAGATCTCCTTTTGAGGCTAAGCGACACTCTTCTCTCATCAGAGAGGAAGAACATAAAGCTGGGCTAATCCACCATCCCTCCTTTCATAGCACCCCCCTCCAATCCCTCCAGCTCCTTCCCCAAAAGCCACACCCAGTGCTCTGCCTTAGCTTTCACCATCATCCTGGAGTGTGTGTATCATTCATTTACTCAAAAGTACTTGTCAGGTGCCTCTTACATTCCAGGTGCAGAACAGACATGGTCCTTGCCCTTACGAGCATCCAGGTCAGCAACCGTTTTCTGAAAAGGGACAGATAGTAAATATTTTCAGCTTTGTGGGCCTTGTGGTCTCTCTTAACTCTGCTGTTGTAATGCAAAATAAGTCACAGACAATACATATACAAATGCTCATGGCTGTGTTCCAATAAAACTTTATTTATAAAAACCAAGCAGTGGGCAGGATTTGGCCCACAGGTTGCAGTTTGCCAGTTACAATTGTTGTACCTTTTACAACAGCTTCATCCTGGTGCTGTCTGAAAACTATGATTCTGTGAAACACCAACATCTGAGAACTGAGAAGTGCATGATTTCTTAAGAAAATGCAGTAGCACAAAAACCTTAGGACAGTGTATTTGATGACTGAAAACTAAAATGGTACCCAGCTCAACTCAAACAGAAGTTCGGAAGTTTGAGTGATAGAAGTGAAGGTAACAATGGGGGCATGAGTCAAGAAGTGTTGCTTGGTCCTATCTGGAATGAGAGCTGAGGTTCAGGGAAGTTTATAGAAGAGGTGATACTTGAGCTCAATCTTGAAAGGTGAGAAGGTGTCAGAGGGAAGAAGGGCATTCCCAGTGGAGGGAACAGTGTGAGTTGAGGCATGGGGACTTGACACTAGTGTGGCATGGGCAAGGTTGGAGAGTAGGCAGGGTGCCTCATGGTCACCTCTGAATGCCATGCCCAGGAGTTGGGACTTTATTTTATGGGAACTAGGGATTGAAAACAGGGAAGTGACATGATCAAATTTATGTTGTAGAAAGATCACTCTGGCAGCTGCTTGGTGGAAAGACTGAGCTGGAGAAACTAATGGTAGGGATCTCAGCTAGGAAACCAGGGCAGTGGTCCAGGCAGGCACTGATGTGGGCCTGAATGAAGGAGTCTGACCTGGGCCAGTCACTTCCCTGTCTGCCCCTCAGATGTAAATTAGATTATCTCTAAGGCTTGTTTGCTTTGCCCAGGGGCCTCAAGATACTGGGGAGGACACAACGTGAAGTTGGGGCCACATTAGTCGGGCACTTTTTCCCTGGTGGGTAATGCAGGGAAAAGACTGGGACAACAATCTCCAGGAGGGTTACGGGGTGGCTGGAGACACTGAACAGGTCCCAGTGGGCAGAGTGAGCCCTGTGAGATCTGGATCCTGTCCCTGAGACACTGAGTCAGGCTGGAGCCTGTCCAGCCAGTTAGAATGGTGAACACTATGCTGAACTATTCAGAATGTTCTGAGGGCGAGACACAGCCATCCCATGGAATCATCAGATACCCACTTCTGGTCTCAGCTGCACTGTCCCCTGCCTGGTTTATGTCAGTGTCTTCCCAACTGCTTCTGCCCTGTCAGCCATATTTCACATTCACCTCCCTAGCCTTTCCAGCCCCCTACCCTGCTCTTTCCTTTTTCTTCATATCTTATCCCCTTCTACCACCTTCCATAATTCAGTCATTTACTGTGTTTATTGTTTGTCATCCATTGGGCTCCTCCCTATAGAATGCAAGCTCCACATAGGCAAGGCCCTTCATCTGTTTTGTTCCCTGATTTCCAGTGCCTGGCACATAGGAGGTATACAAATTTGTTGAATGAACCACAGCTACTAAATGCTGTTGGCATTCTAGGATTCCTGTTCTGTGGTCCTTGCCCAAGGACACACAGCCAGAGAGAGACTGACTGCCAAGTCCATGTCCCCTCCCCCAGGCCTGGCTGAGGCTGAGCTGAAGTGGGCTGTGTGAGGTGGTCTCAGCCTCTGGACCCCCACTGCACATTCCCTTGACTGAACTCCCTCAGTCCCCTGGGTGGCTTCTCAGTATCCTGCTCAGCATCCCCTCTTTCATATTGAAAAGGGGGAATTCCTCGGCTAAGGAGATCTGCCCTAGTTGGAACCTGGAGCAAGAGGCTGTACTGTAATGGCCAAGGTGGCGGGGTTGTGTTGAATTTCCTCATGCTTAAGAATAGAGGTTAGAGACACTTGGCTGAGGGTGGGGGAGTGGAGGTGGGTAGCAGGCAGGGAGGTGATCTGGCAGAGAGGCAAGGCTTTCACAGAAGAGCTAATTCTAGTGGTGCGTTGAAGACCAGTCCTCCGAGGTTAGAGAATTCAACCCAGCCCATTTTTGCCGCAGGTTCCTGGCTTGCTTCCACCCCGTCTTTCCCTGAATATTATAGACGTGTCACTCCAAACTCAACCTTAGAACATGGCTTTCTAATCCCTGTAGTATGCATGTACTTTGTAAGCATTCGTGCAGCCAGTTCAGGTGTGGCCATGGATGTGGCCTTGCCAGACCTTCTCCTGGGTCTCCCCAGAGGTGCCAGCCTATTGCTGATGGCATCTCTCCAAAAGGCTGGGGCACCTGCCTAGAACTTAATGAGGTGCTGAGGTCTCCAGGAAGGTCATTCTGATGTGACCCCAACCTTCTCCCCTTCTCCCCCTCTCTGTTCTGCTGCCGCTGCACCCCAAACATACCACGTTCAGTCACGCCTCTGGGCTTTGCACACCCTGTTCCCTCTTCCTGGAACACCCACCCTGCTCTCCCCACTGAATTGCTCCTCATTCTTCAGGAGCCAGACCCAGTGCTGGTCTTTCCAGGAGGTCTTCCCTCTCCCTGACCCCTTACATGTGCACACACACACACACACGGATACTCTGTACACAGACATATACATTTATCTTCCATACACACACACAACATGCACACACAAAGACACACACGCACATACACCACAAACACTATTCACACATAGACACACACACATATACACTAAGTATATATATAATACATATGTATCCATAATCCCTTCCCCTATGCATGTACACACACCCATAGTCCCTTCCAGATACCCCCACTCGCACATATACATATTCCACCTTCCCTGAACACATTCACACACCCTCCTGCCCTCCTGCCCCCCCAACGACGCACGCAACACCCAGCCACCCCCTTCTTTATGCTCCATAGCTCACTAGGCAAAGCTGTCTTTTAGCAGGTTCTGCACTGGACCATGGTGTATCATCCCCTGTTCCTCAACCTGGGCCAGAAGCCCTGTCTGAACCCCAGTCCCTGACAGAGCGTCTGGCACACAGGAGGGACTGAAAAGTGATTGGGAGGTGGGGACCGAATCAAAGTGAACTCATGAATGAAAGGTGGGTTGAGATGAGCCCTAGAAAGGATTCAGGCCTGGTGTTCTTACCAGGAGCGTGCAGCCCTGGGCCCCGGTAGAGTTGAGGTAGGACAAGGGTATCTTTACTTTGAAAACCAAAAATAAACACAAAAGCAACAAAGCAATACACCAACTTCCCAGGTGAGTCAAGGCCACCAGCCCTCTTGTTTTCGGAGAAGGGAAGTGGTGGCCCCAGTTCACACAGTGCCCTGGTGTGATGGTGTTGACTGAGCCAGCCTTGCGGAGCTGGCTCAATGTGCAAACATGGTGGAGCTGAGGAAGTGTGCAGGCTTGGGAGTGGAGGGTCATTTGCTCTGCATGCGGTGTGGATGGGGACCATGAAAACCTTTGCTGGGGGAGGTGGCAGGGTGTGGAGCAGTACTTCTCAAGTGGAGCAGTTTTGTCCCCAGTTGGACAAGGGGCAATCAATGTCTGGAGACACTGTCACAACTTGGGTGGGGAGGGGCAGATGATACTGGCGCCTACCAGGAAGAGGCCAGGGATGTTCCTATACACCCTACGATGCCTAGGCAGCCCCACCCCCAACGAAAGAACCGCCCAACCTAAAATGTCAACAGTGCCCTCTTGAGAAACACTGGTGGAAAGAACACGAGTTTTTGGAAGTGGTGTGAATCTCAACTCTGCCCCTTCCTGCCCATGTGACCTGGGACAAGTCACTTCCCTGCGGCCTCTGAACCTCGTTTTTCTCACTTGCAAAATGGGATACTGGGCTTCCCTGGTGGTGCAGTGGATAGGAGTCTGCCTGCCAATGCAAGGGACACAGGTTCAATCCCTGGTCAGGGAAGATCCCACATGCCGTGGAGCAACTAGGCCCGTGCGTCACAGCTCCTGAGCCTGTGCTCTAGAGCCCGCGAGCGGCAACTACTGAGTCTGTGCTCTAGAGCCCGCAAGCCACTACTACTGAGCCCGTGTGCCACAACTGCTGAGGCCCGCATGCGGGCAGCCGGTGCTCCACAACAAGAGAGGCCACCACAGTGAGAAGCCTGCGCACCGCAATGAAGAGTGGCCCTCGCTCGCTGCAACGAGAGAAAGACCGCGTGCAGCAACGAAGACCCAACACAGCCAAAAATAAATAAATAAAATTTAAAAATTAAAAAAAAAAAAGGGGATACTTATGTCTGTGTCAGGGGCTTATTGTGAGGATCACAAATACACAAAGCGGGAATTCCCTGGCGGTCCAGTGGTTAGGACTCTGCACTTCCACTGCAGAGGGCCTGGGTTCCATCCCTGGTTCGGGAACTAAGATCCTGCAAGCTGCACGGCGTGGCCAAAAAAACAAACAAAAAAGAAATACATAAAGCATCTACCTAGCTGAGTCACAGGGTGAATGGAAGGTGTGTGATTAACGACGGCCTCTCTCCAGCCCCAGAGCCTTCCAGAGCCAGACTCCCGAACCCAGGGTAAGCGACCTCCACCTTTTCCTCTGCCGTGCCATTTTCAGATCTTCCTCCTAGTGTCTCCCTGATCACTTGGCTTCGGAAGGCTCCCTGTTCTATTACTGGCCTTCCTCTCTCCTCTCTTTGAACTCTGTGTCCATGTGGGATGGGGTTCTGAGCCCTTCATCTTCAATCCCCCACCTTGAATATACATACATCTCTCCTTGACTGGCTATGTTAGCTCTAGACGTGTAAAACATTCCTTGGACGTGGGGCACGGGGTATGCCTGTGTGTGTGCTCTTGCACGTTCATGCTCACATGCCTCTGTACACTTTCCTAGTCCTCTGGTGTGATTTTTCAGAAAGGAGATGGTAGGGGAATTCCTGATTTGGAGGTGCAGCATTTTCATTTCTAAACATGTGTGAATTCACATCCTCAAGTATACTCGTGATCTAAAAATAAGAGGTTATAATAATAATAAATGCCCGCGACTGAAAGTGAAACTTCCCCGTCTTCTCCCAGTTTTGCTGTAACTCTAGCTTTTAGAGGAAACTGTCATCCTTGTTTGGACAGAAAAATGTCAAAGAACACCAGAAGGGAACTGTGAGTGCCCCTTACTCTTCCTGAGCTTCTCTGGGCATTGACACGTTTTTTTTTCCCCCCACAAATAGTTTGTCTGTAGCATGTATTTTATTTAAAAATAATAAACTTGCCTTTTGGTGTTGTAGGGGACCAGAATTTGCCACCCTAAAATATGTCTCTTAGGCATATTAATTGTTTTAAGCTGGTTATTTTCTGAGAAACAGCAGACATGAAGGACCTGGAAGACCAAGTAGGCCCTTTTGTAAGAAACATTTACCTTTGCAAGGGAAATCTCCATTTGTAAGGGTGTCTCCCTCTCTTATCCTCAGAAGTCACCTTGACAAGGTTGCCAACACACTAACTCAAATCCCTACTTCTTCCTGTTGGAGTCTTTTAGGAGCTTCCACCTTGATGCTTTTGCCTCCATTTGCTCCCATCTGCCATACACTACCCCAGGCCTCTTTCCGAAATGCAGATCAGATTATGTCACTCCCTTCCTCAAAAGTTATCAATGGCTCCCCATTGCCTCTAGCAGAAAGTTCGAAATTCCATAATATGCCATTTCAGGCCCTCCATGGGCTCTCCCAGCTGACTTGCCTGGCCTTTACTCCCAATGCAAGCTCACTCTCAACACGCTGCACCCTAAGTCCCAGCCACTCCGATGTGTTCCGTCTTTTCCTCCCTCCAAAGTTTTGCTTTTGCTGCTTCCATCACCTGGAATACCCTTTCTTTCCCATTCCCCCCTCTCTAAAGGTTACTCATCCTTTAAGACACACCTCAAACGCTTCTCCCTTCCCAAAACCTCCTTGTTGGAGTGAATCTCCCTGTCCCTATAATATAGCCAAGTGCTGGAGTTGATTGGGATACACATTTTTCTTCCCCAGTATTGAAAGCTCCTGAAATTCAGGAACTGTGTTACTAACCATTGTGGCTGATTTCCCTCCCCCTTCCCTGCATCTAAGCGCTTGGCACAGATTAGGATTAAATAAATTGTGGAATTGAAGGGTTTTCTACAAGCTCTTTTAGGAACCACTGATACTGACAGGTGGGGATGGGGGCTTGATGACCTCCGGAAATCCTCCCCAGACAGGCAAATAGCTTGGAGAAAAACCAGGGAAGACTGTAAAAATTTTTGCAAAGCGTATTCCAGTGGTTGGGAACCCACTCCAGCTGATGCCATATTATTTTCCCATTTGTAAGAGCCAGGCAGCCTCTTTCTTTTCCCAGCCTCTTCCTCTTTTCCCTAGCTCCCATCTCTGGCTGTTCTCCAGGGGAAATTTATGTCTGTAATGGTGGAATAACTAGCTCCCAATCCTGGCATGCATTAACCTCGAATTGATGGTGTCAGCTAGTGAGAGAGAGGGAGCAGGAGGGTTCAGGCATTATGGCGCCTCTAACTGCATTTCTTTCTCTAGGGCCTGGCTTCAACTGAGCCATGGCTTATCAGCTCCCAAGCCCTTGCACATTTTTTCACTCCCAGGTAAGAAAGATCATTATAGGTTTTCCCATACTCTATGACATCAGTAATCTCCATTTTAGTCACATGTTTCCCCCCAGCCCAAATAAATTAAACAATATATTTCTTACCACAAAGATTTCTTTACCTGTGGACTTCTGGTTGCCCTGGCAACAGGGAGTTGTAAGTCTTAACCCTCACTTACTAACTGTGACCCTGGACAAGCTGCTTGGCTTGAGTTCGTTTTCTTATCTGTAAAATGGAGATAATTATAGTATCTACCTCATAGGATTGTTCTATGGATCCAATGACCTGATATATGTAGGTGCTCAGTCATAGGGCTGTACTCAATAATGTGAGCTGTCATGATTATTACTTGGTCCAGGTGAGCACTGGGACCCTGTACCCTCTCTGGGCCTCAGTATCCTTTTCGCTAAAATAGGGGCTGAGACTTGACCATCAGTAACTCTCAAGTGGAATGCTGAGATGGGATAGTTCTTTCATCTCCCCACCACCCTGACTATTTATATACCCAATCCTGCTGCTGTTTCTTATCACTTAAAGTCTTTCTCATTTTGTTCCACTCACCAATGTAAAAGATTTCCCTAATAGTAGTCGTAATAGTCTAGTAACATGACTGGAGAGAAGGGACTTCCTTAATTAGAGCTGCTCCCTTGCCAGCTGGAGAAGTCGCTGTACTTCACCAGTTGCTTCCTCAGATGGTTTTTGTCTCTGGAAACCAACAATATCAGTTCACTTAATAATTCTTATATTGGTGTAATGTTTTACTGTTTAGAGGGTTTTCCATCTCACTGGCCTCAATTCACCCTCCCAAATAATCCTATGGGATAGTTGGAGTAAATATTATCAATCCCATTTTATAGATGGGAATGCTCATTCATTCAGTGAACGTTTGTGGAACACATTTTGTACGAGCTGCCCCAGCTCAGATGATTGTTGTAAGTGGCTGAGGTGTCATTGCTCTAAGTTGTGGCTCTGGGTCAGGTTCCAGGCCTTCCTGTGCTGGGTCCAGTGTGCCTGCACCCCACCATATCTGTCTTCTGGAGTCGGCCCCAGTAACTAACCCCTGATTCCTGGCACTGATGCCCTCACCTGATAATCACGTCCAAGAGAGTGTTTCAGCACAGGCAGCCCCCCTGGTGTTGTTTGCTGAGCCCACAGCTCCCTGGTGAATTGCTACTCACCCTCTAAGCTCCAGCTCCTCTCCTGTGGAGCCTTCCCTTACTTTGCCTTTCTTTGCTCCTCCCAGCACGGTACTTTGGATTCATCTCCATGACCACATTTATCATATTGTCGTGTGATGACTTATGCACACCCCTGCATGTCTGTACCTGCACCCCACCACCTCCACATACATCCCCATCCATATACCAAGCTACTAGCTGGAAAATTCAGGCGGTCAGGGGCCCCTTCTGTCATCCCTGAATCCCCAGAGTGAAGCCCAGCGTCAGCACAGGCTCAGTAAATGTTTGTTGAATGGAGGGAGTAATTCTGAATGGGTCATTCCATCTCTGAGTAAGGTTGATATCTTGTATCCTCTGGGTGTAGTTGAGCGAGGAAGGGGAGAGGATGGGGAGATGGAGAGGGGAGAGAGTTATTAAAGATGGAAGCAGGATACCAGGCCTGGCACCTCTGTGCTTCTTGGGGTAGATCGTTTTAATATGGGATGTGTCTTGTTTATAGATATCCAGTAGCCATTAAAGACATGTGTGTAAGTATCCCTCCCAATCTGCTGCCCATGTTATTTCCTCCCAAAAGATTGTGGGTCAGGAAATTAGAAAGACAAAAAGCAGCCAGGAGACTTGCTTAGCAGAAATGAAAGGGAATTTCTGATGACGGTCTCTCAAGTGCCAGGCTTCCTTGTTACCAAGTAGTATTATCCCCATTTTACAAGCGAGTCAACAGTCCTAAAGCTCAAGTAATTTATCCAAGTTCACACAGTAGGTACTGGGCCAAGGTGAGATTTGACTTGAGAACCCCCAGCCCCAGGAACACTAATGTCTCCAGGCGCTGTTGGGGACCAGGCAGAAGGGTCTTAGATAAAAACTAGACAGGTTAGGAGATGTGAAAGGGGAAGATCTCGAGAAGGTTATGTCGACCCTGGGAAATGGTTGATGTCTCCATAGGTGGACTCTGCTTCGTATCTATCTGGTATTCTCTTACCTTGTAAATAGTTACTGAGCTCAAGAAAATGGCCAGCAGGGGGGCACAGTCAGGGTCACTTTTCTATCCTGAAGGGACCACCACAGAGGGGCAGATGGGAACTGGTGGCAGTCACCTGGAGGGACCCTGAAGTGAGAGCTCCAAAGCTCCTGTGAGGGAGAGGGCTGTGTGTGTACGTGTACATGCTCACATGTGTGAACTCTGTGTGTGTGTGCATGCCATGTGTGTGGGCTCTCAGGAGCAGAAACAGTCCTGTTCAGTGTGGTTCTCTAGGCTGTTTTTCCTGGCATCACCAACCATGCGATCTGCAGGAAATCTTCCTCTACCTCAGTTGGCTTCTGCTCCAAAGGACCATTTAGGCCACATGCCCCCACCCTGCAGGGGCCCCTGTTTGACCAGCTCTTGAGCAAGATGATTAATTCCATTTTCTTAAGAGTCACGTTGTCTGGAGAATCATCTCCGGTTTTCGGGAAAGTGACTGAACTGGGGGCTGGCAAAAGGCTATGAGGGGTGGGGGGACAGTCACCTGAGCACACAGAGTGCCAGCTCGCTCCTTCATCTTCTTTGTGCTCAGCACCCAGGTGGGGCTCAGGCTGAGCTTTAGGGCACTCAAGTGATCTACCTGGTCTAGTCCCCTTTCCCCAACCTCCAGCAGGATGACCCCAGCACCATGGATCCTGGAGCCAGGACTCTGAGGGTGGGACTCCAGTACTGAGCCTGGAATTGAAGCAGTTTCCCTGCCTGTGTCTTGCCCCAGTGAGGAAGTCTTGACATCGTCCTGTACTTGCACTCCACCATGACTTTTTTTCTTTTTTTTTTTTAAGTGGTTTACGTGCTAAATTTTATTTATTATTTGACCCATTGTAAATATCTGGTAGAATTAGAATCAGGCCATATATATATTTTCTTTCTTTTTTTTAATAAATTTATTTATTTATTTATTTTTGGCTGTGTTGGGTCTTCGTTGCTGCGCGCGGGCTTTCTCCAGTTGCAGCGAGCGGGGGCTACTCTTCATTGCGGTGCGCGGGCTTCTCATTGCGGTGGCTTCTCTTGTTGTGGAGCACGGGCTCTAGGCGCGCGGGCTTCAGTAGTTGTGGCTCGTGGGCTCTAGAGCGCAGGCTCAGTAGTTGTGGCGCACGGGCTTAGTTGCTCCGTGGCATGTGGGATCTTCCTGGACCAGGGCTCAAACCCATGTCCCCTGCATTGGCAGGTGGATTCTTAACCACTGCGCTGCCAGGGAAGTCCCACCATGACTTTCTTGTCCCTTCTAGCTAATAAAATAATGGTGTATACAGGACTCTTCATAGATTATGAACCTCATAGACTTTGAACTCTTCATAGATTATAAACTTCATAGATTATGAACTGACTCATTCAACAGCTAATTTACAGGCCAGGGAAGATGCTATTTGAATTATCTGTGGTTTCTGTATTCACTGATTCAGTCAACATTTATTATACCTATTCTGGTCCAAGTGCTGGGGAAATAAAGATGTTTAAGACATGGTCTGTTCCTTGAGGGGTTCATGGTCAGCTGGAGGAGAGAAAGTTGTAAACAAGCAATCCATTATGCAATGGAGGGGGCGGGGAGTGGCATTATAGAGAAAGGAGCCAATGAGGTGAGAGAAGAGAAGAGAGAGAGGGTGGGACCATCTGTGGGCTGTAGGAAAACTTCACCAGGGAGGTGACAACCGAACTGGTTCTTGAAGGATGGGTATCATTTAGCCAGATGAAAAAGAAGGGCAGGGTCCTTCTGGGCAGAAGGAACAGTGTGTACAAAAGGCCAGAGGTTGTGATGGGGAAAGTGTGTCCCAGGAAGACACCAGGATAGGGGACATGAAGGGGAGTGTCACATGATGGGCCTGGGACCCATTTGGAGAAGCCAAGAAGTTTGGATATTATTTGACAACTAGGGAGCCAGCAGAGGATTAATCAGGGAGCTGCCTGCTTGCCGTACATGGCGTGAGAATATGGTACATGGGTTAGAGAAGAGCTCCAGCTCCGAGGTCACGTGGTTGGTGCCCAAAGAGGCGGTAAGATTTAGGTGGGGAAAACCTCTTCACTGGGACTACAGACTAACTGTGGCTTCCCACCTCATTAACTCTGCAGATCTGGCAAGAAAGTGTAGACAACCCAACAAACTTCAGTTCCTACAGCTGGAACATACAGCAGCACTGAAAATACATCTTGTCCTATTAAGGACAACATATAATAATCTTATAATAGGAATATATCCTTCATTCTCCAGCCAATATGAAAATGCAGACATTTACACATACAAGTTTAGAGCAAGAAGGTCCTAATATCTTTTCATTAGATTTTGTTTTTCCAGTGGGTTTCGGGGCTAAAGATCCTCCTCCTCTTCCTCCTACTTTTCTAATGAACAAAAACCTTTCTTTGTATTAAAGGTTGGAAAACCAAGACCTTGAAAATGTAAGTGAATTGCTCCAGATCCCACTGTGTTCAATGGCAGAGCGAGTGTTGGAACTCATGAGGACGGCGGTGGCTGTGGAGGTGGTGATTCCTGAGTATGAAATGACATATCCATGAAGTACTTAAAGGTGAGGATGCACTGATGCAGTTGCCTAGGGGTTTTTGGAAACAAACAAACAAACAAGCAACCACCCTCTATCTTCTACTTGAATTATCTGGATCCCAAGACCAGAGGCTATTGATTTGCCACCCATGTTTCCCCTAGCTTCTGCAAGTTTGGTCTTCACATCCCAGGAAGAGATAACTGGACAGTGGGAGGAGTGAAGAAAACATCTCCCTTTTTGCACTTCTGTCTGCACATCCAAGGAGCCAGGTGGGGCAGGCTTTTTGCTCAGAGCATCTTAGCAGGGCTTTCAGTGGAGGGCAGCATAATAAATAATATAGCCCCCTCTCTGCTGCCCTTCATGCCTGAGAAGTTTGCAAAGCAGGGAAGCAGCCACTCTTACCCCTCATTCCTGGGATTCCCTACTCTGGTTTGAGGCCGATGCCTCAGCGTGAAGCTTTGCTACTGTCATGGGGGAATCTCTGCAGCTGTGTTTTATATGTAACTTATTAAGAAGTGTGAATTAAAAATTTTCTCTTTCACTCCTATATAGGGTAGCCAGATTTGGTAAATACAAATATAGGGCATCCAGTTAAATTTGAATTCCAGATAAAGAAAACTTTTAAAAATATGAATATATCCCAAATATTACATTATTTGGTGCTTATCTGAAATTTAAATTTAACTGGGCGTCCTATATTTATGTGGCAGCTCTACTCTCTCCACAAGAAAAATGGCCCAATATCTGTTTTCTCTGACCAGAGAGCAGTTGTTTACATGTTTTTGCCATGATGATCTGCTTTGAGCTTGTTAAAATAATTGGTCAAAATATACATGTGCCTGGGGAGTTCAGATGTCTGCATTTCTAGAAGAGTGTAGGAAATTCAATCCAAATATTGATATTTCTGATGATTAATCATTAGCAGTGTTTGTGTCTGATGCCAGCTCCTTCTTTTGACTGAACTGATAGATCAGATTAGTGAAAAACAATAGCTGGTCACTTGCTTCTACCTGATCCCATATCATTAAGCATCTGCACTTTTCAATGGGTTGCTTTGGTGTTTGTAACCATTACAGTTAGTGTGTAATTAAGACATGGAAAATACCTCCTTGCGGCTAGAGCCTGTCTGGCTCTGTAAATAGTACCTTTACTGACTGAGCCAATAGACTGTTCACACCTGAGAGAGAGGCTGTCCCCGCCCCCCCCCCCCCGCCAACCCCCAATAATTGGAACTAAGGTAGTCCCTTAAGAGTTACAGAATAAAATTCACACAATATGAATGAAAGAAATCATCTGTAGATGTTATTCCAGAGGATGACAGAGGTGTTTTTGGAAAGCCTGAACTCCAATCAAGGTGACTTGGTAATATCTTTGGGGGAAGTCCTACCATGGAGGAGGTGACAGGTCTGCAGTAGAATCATGTGGTCTCTGGAAGAACATCAGTTATCCAGAAGGGAGGGTGGGCCTGGAGCCTTGAAAAAGGTAACTCACAGGACAAGAACTTGGCAGTGTTTATCGAGGACCTTCCAAGGGAGAGAGGCTGGAATCTGCCAGGGTGTTTTCAGGTCCTGCAAAGGTGTTGTCTCTTGTGGGGGAAGGATAGTTCATGAGGCCTCAGCACAGTTCTGGGTGACAGCCTCCCCCATACCCTCCCAATTTCTCTTGGCTTTGACTTCAACCCAAGAAGTGATGTTCTGTTTCTAATTGGGTCTCCCTTTTGGATTTGCTTACAGGGATACCAGCACTGACCATGGAGCATGACTGCTCTGGCTCCCTCCCTCCCTCCCTCCATTTCTTCCTTCCTTTCCTTCTCTCTCTCTTTTTTCCCTCTTGCTCTCCTTCCTCCTCCCCTCTCCAAATTTTTCTCTTTCTTGTTTTTTCTTGTATATCTATTTCTCAGAATTGATTAGTGAGGTGGAGTGAATTCTAGTTTGTACATAAACCTCCTGTGAGCCTGGGTAGTCTGAGTCGGTGCCCCCAAAGTCTGGTCAACTTTCAGAGCATTGCCAAAATCAGGTTGCTGGACTTGTAATGCTGGGGGGTCAGGCACTAGAATCCTGCACCCTGAGGTGCCAAGTCCTTCTGCCTGAGGGCTCAACTCAACAGCTCTCCTGGAAAAGTCTCTGAGCTCTACTGAACTGCCACGTCCTTGGGCGAATATGCAGTTTTGTGGTTTATAATCAATCCGGTTTTGTTTTACTTCCATAAATACTGCCTGTATTTTTCCAGAGCCTTTTAATCTTATTGTATAAATTCCCATAGATGGGCAGGCATAGATCTCTTCTAGAGTGAAGGGAGTCAAAAACAAACAAATGCTTCATTGACTACTAGGCATCTAATGATAGATAATATCCAGTAAAATTCTACTCTTTTTTTAAAATTTTTATTTATTTATTTTTATTCATTTGTTTGCGCCGGGTCTTGGGTGTGGCAGGCATGCTCCTTAGTTGTGGCTTGCCAGCTCCTTAGTTGTGGCATGAGAACTCTTAGTTGCAGCATGCATGTGGGATCTAGTTCCCTAACCAGAGATCGAAGCCAGGCCCCCTGCATTGGGAGTGTGGAGTCTTAACCACTGCACCACCAGGGAAGTCCCTAAATTCTACTCTTTAAAGAATAAAAGACAAGTCTTCCTCGGGTGAACTGAGGCCAGGGGAAACTGGTGCAGTAGAGAATGTAGTGTTCTTGTGACCCCTGAGCCATGGATTGAGCACTTCACTTTGTCTGCCAACCATGTGAGAAACAGGCGCCAAAGCCTTTACATTAAGTAGCTATTCACTGCTGGCTTCCCTTGGCAAAATGCCGACTGGGTAACCTTTCTGCATCACTATAGAAAAGATGAGTAGCTGTTTGCAATTGCAAGTGCATATAGAGCAGATACACTTTTGTCATCATCTTCTACATCGTATATAGTGTGTGATGAAGCTGTACACAGAGGCAGGGGTTCTTATGGCAGGTGAAGGCTGCTATCGCATCAAATTCCATCGCTTTCTGTTCTGGAGATTGTGTTTGCCATGCGGACATTGAGGCAAAAGAAATGACCAGAGCGGCATTTCAGGTTCCTCTCCTTTTTGGTTATATTTTGTGTCCCATTGCTCAGGATATTGATTTAATATAAGAAGGAGGCAATTAATTTAATTTAAAGGGAAGCTTATTCATTCATTAAATAAATATTAGCAGAGCACCTGCTCTGTGCCCAGCACTGTGATGCCCTTTCAGCCTAACAGGAACAAACATGAGAAACAAACATTTGTTCCTGGTTCAATGGCGACCAGCAATGTGTGGTTTGGTGTCCTGGACCTATGTCTTTTTGTGCACATTAGAACTATAGGTCACCACTAGGTCATGACAATGGGAATGGGGCTGAATACTATAGGTACAGGACAAAGCTGGGAGGGCAGGGCAGGGATGGTCTGAGAGACGTCCAGACCTGGGCAAAGATATAAGATCCCCCCAACATTCCAATCCAAAGCCTTCAGACAGAGTATTTGGGTCTAATTACCTACATCCAATGGCTTTAGCCAGGCAAATATCTGGCAAGGTAAGTGGTTAAAATATTGGATATGATGTCAGGAGCTAGGAAAACCATAGAAATGGGAGGGGCAGGGTCAAATAAAACTGCCAGTTTGACAGAAGAGAAACATCTCTCCATCCTTCCATTCATCCATTCATTCACTCATTAATTCATTCAGCAAACATTTATTAGTATCTGTTCTGTGAAATTCAAAGATAAATAAAACATGCTACCTACCCTCAAGGAGTTTAGCACCTTGTGGGAAAGAAAGGCAAGTGATAATGATTAGAAATACTAACTAAGCCTTGCTTAGTACAGTTTTTTTGTGCCAACCCCTGATTTCCTCAGGGTGACAGAAAGAGGGCCAGGTGTCACTTGTACATGTTGTGGATTGCATTACAGGCGAGGAACCCTGAGCTTAGGGAACCCATATCTTTTATAGTGGATAGTAAGCCTACCTGCCCTTTGCTTTGAAGGGGGACACTATCTATCTTCTGATGCCACTTGCTATATAAACATTCTTGAAAAGATAATCTATAACCAAGACAGTGTCTCCATTCACAAGATGTGCAGAAACATGAGAGACTCCTGGAAAACTGCTTTCCCAAGATGATCTTTTATTTGTTTAGGATGACAGCTTTTGTGGAAACAGTGAGGAGATACTGAGGGAAGTCCTTGACCTTGGTATCAAAGTGGATTTTGCCCTCCTCCTGTAGGACTCAATGCTGGGGTATGGCCGTGGTGAAACACGTAAATGAGGTCACCAGCAGGAGTGGGAAGGGGGCGTGGTGTAATCAGACACTCTCTCCTATGGGCCAACGGTAAAGGCTTTGCTTTATGAAAAACATGTGGCTCCATCCTATTAGCATCTCAGAGCAGATATCTAAAGAGAAAGGCAGTCGGCCCAGGGTGGGCATGGAGAACCATGTTGTGTACAATTCAGTGTGATGATCTGAAGGAAGGAAGGAAATTAAAATCTGTTGAGGACCTCTTATATCCCAGGCTTGCAATCAATACTTCTACAACTTCCATTTCACTTAGTCTCATAATAAACTTTTGTCTTTTTTATTGTGGTAAAATACACATCACATAAAATTTACCATTGTAACCATTTAAAAGTGTACAATTCAGTGTCAGTAAGTTCATTCACAAGGTTGTGCAACCATTACCATTATCTAATTCCAGACATTTTCATCACCCCAAACAGAAACCCCAGACCTATGAAGCGGTCACTCCCCATTCCTCCCTCCCTGCCTTAGCCTCTGGCAACCACTAATCTGCTTTGTGCCTCTATAGATTTGCCTATTCTGTATATTCATAACAACCTTTTGATATAAGTATTGTTATTCCCATTTTACAGATGAGGAAGCCATAGCTCAGAGAAGTTCACATCCTGCCTAAGGTCACAGAGCTGGTAGGTGATGAATGTGATGGGTTCTGTACTGAACTCTCCAGTTAGAGGAGGAAGGTCAGTCACTTACGTGGCCCTCGAATGAGCTTGGCTTAGAAAGGCCCTCAGGAGCATGCCCCCTGTTAGTATGTCGAGGGCGTGGAGCAGGGCAGAGGGAGGGGAGCAGGAATCCGGGGCACCGGGCCTGAATCAGAAGGCAGGCAGGCAGGAGAGGTGCTCCAGGTGGAGGAAGGATCCGACATGTTGTCAGGGGGTGGCCAGTCGGCCGGTAGAGCCAGGACCCCCGCAGGTCTCTCTTGCTAAGGTGGCATCTGGGGCAGGGGCAGCACCCCGATTCTGGAGGTGCTTCCAGCACAGCAGGCCGTGGCCCCTGTACTACAGATCTAACAGCTCTGTTTACTCGGGTGAGCCTGCCAAGAGAATGCCCCAGAAGTCAGCTGACTCAGGTTTCTTTTTCTCCAGGGAAACCCAGACCTGTGTTTGGGTGAAAGTCTCTCTCATCAGCTGCCAACACCCCCAGGCTGCCTGGGGGGCTGAGAGACTGAGCGGGCGTTCATGAATGGCCTCTGGTCAGAGGCAGCTGCCACCTGATGCCTCAGATGGCTGTGTGCGCCTTTTGTTCTTCTCCTGGGAACCCATGAGAAGCTGGGTCAGGGCGCTGCACACCCACGGCAGCCTCTCCCTTCAGCCTCATGGGGCCACTTTCTGGGTCTTCACCCAAGCCACTGGGACTCAGGGAGGCCCTTTTCTTGCTTGGGGATGTATGGTAGGTGTTTGGGTGTGTTCATTCTTAGATTCCTAAAACTCAGTAGACTCATGGCCTCTCCCTCTGGGGAATGTTGGCCTCCTACCTTCCCAGCGCTGGGAAGCAGAAATGAGTGGGGGAAAGTGGGGTTTCTCTGGGGTGCCTTGGCTCACCCTCTCCTCTCGAGTACCTCTCTCAGTAGGGTATGGCATCCCTCAGCCCCGAGGGTCCTCAGAAGGGTTAAGCATTCAGCAAAATGAGCCCTTCCAGATGGGCTGCGCTGTAGCAGCTGTCGTGAAGGGCCTCCGCCAGCCCCCGAGGGCCTTTGGGACACAATCGTGACTGCATCTGGCCGTGTCTGACTTGGGAGGTGAGGCATGTGCCTTCCTCCTGGCAGTGATCTGGGCGACCCTGCTGTTTGGGTTAGGGTGATGACCCTGCAGTGCCTCGTGGGGGTGAGTGGGAAGGAAGGGGGCAGGGAGGGCGCAGCAGCTGTCTGGCTGCCCACAGAGATGGATCCTGGGGCGAGTACCCTATTCTCGCTTGGCAGAGCGGACACAGAGGCAGGGCTGACTTGGGTTCACCCAACTCTACCACATGCGGCCGGGTGGACTTAGGTAAATCCCTTTGCCTCAGCGAGCCTTCACTACCTCTTTTTACAAAGGGGGTAATACCCACCTCAGTGAGTTGTTGTTAGGCTTAAATGAGAGAATGCATGTGAAGTACTCAGTAGATGGGCAGACTTTGACCTTCCATGTAGCATTCATGTATCCTAAGAGAGTGACTGGATTTGCTCATGGCTGCATATCTCTGGGCCTCAAAGCCTGCCTTAGCCTTTTGTGGGACATTTTTCTGATTAGTCACCCTGGTCCGGGCAAACCGCGTTTCTGTTCTTTGAGTGAGGAAAGCCCCTTGAGACTCCCACCCTCTCTGCTTACCTACTTTTGTTTAGAGTGATTGAGCCTGCATGTGTAACCCCTACTGTCCTGTGGCTTGGGGGGCAGAGAGAAGGATGGCTATGTATGCTTTGGAGCCAGATGGCTTGGGCTGAAATGCTGGCTCTACCACTAATTGTCTAGGTGACCTTGGGCAAGTATCTTCACCTCTCTCTGCCTTACTTTCACCCTTTCTAAGATATAGATATGATCGTCTTACATATATACGTCAGGGCTATTGGGCAGATTAGATGAGCTAATACACACATAGACGCTTAGGACAAAGCCTGGAAGAGGGAAGGGGCTCCACGGCTTTTGGCTGTTATCAAGACCTTAAATTCTGTGGGTCTGCCTAGGACCCCCGTGGGCTGTGAGCAAAGCATGGATGAGGGGGTCGGCAGCACGTTCTGTTTTCTAGATATGAGAGATGGGGTGATGGGAGGGAGGGAGGAAGAAAATGAACATTTCTTGGTGCCTGCTGTGTGTCAGCCTCCTTCGTAGGTATCCGTCCTACGTTGATTTCATTTACCCTGGTGAGAATCCTGTGAGGCAGGTGTCTGTTTTTACCTTACAGAGGAGGCAGCAGGTTAAGGGAGGTTAAACACCTTGCCCAGATGTTAGAGATGAGTCAGGGTTCAACTCCAGGTCTGTCTGAAAAGCGCATTATTCTCCCATTCCCCCTCACCCTTTCCTGTTGACTGAAACGGGCAGTTCCTAAACAGAGAGGGGACTGTAATTTAAGACCTACTCATTGCATTGTGTCCTTGTTGGATATATTTTAAGAACTTCCATAAGTGACTGTGAGGCAATCTATAAAGATTAAATACAAGTTCCTCATCCCAAACTGTCCTGGAAGGTTTCAGGTCAAATTGTTAAAATGCCGATGGTGGTTCTACCATCAATCTGTCCCTCTGTTGACCTGGAGATTTGATTGCGTATGGTCATCATTTACGGCCACAAGAAAGTCAGAAAGGTTCATGGCTGGCTCTATGACATTTGTCACTTAACGGGTAACTTCCTTTCATTAAAAAGTGTGACTTTCACCAGAGTAAAAGGAGGCTGCTTTCTTTCACGTTACAAGCCATCTAGAACCTTCTTATGTTTTCTGGAACCTAAAATCTTTAGAAACAGTTAACACTGTGGTTTTCACGAATGGCAGCTGCACTGGCTTGGGCAGACAGAGCCTACAGGGGTTAAGGATGTAGAAGTGGGAGGTTGGGAGGCAGAGAGGTGGTCCAGGTTATAAATGGGAGGTGCTGTTGCAGCGGGCACCTCTGGCTATGGTGACGGGAGGACGTCTGGGAGGATGTGCACACAGTCCAGGAGAGGGGTCTGGCGGCGGTGGGGGGGGGCGGTCCCTCAGTGGGACAGTGCAGGAGAGTATTTCAAGTCGGGGGTCCGAGTGAGGAGTCCTTCAGTTTTGAAGAGAGGAGTGTTGGGTGATGAACACTCAGCATAGCTGTCTAGAGCAAGCTGCTCCTGTGAATGAGGAATCCACATTTGGGGAGCAGAGGGATTCAGAGGAAGGCCCCCCTCTCTTGGGGAGTCCCTGGGGGAAGTGCTGATGTCAGAGACTACCACTGGAAAGGGAACTCCTGTGCTTGTTCCCACCCTGATATCCCCTAGGTCAGGGATGACTATTCTGGACGAGAGGAGAGGAAGAGGAAGGATAACCTTCTATCAAAATGGGGATGCTTTCCCAGTGCCCGTCATATAAATCACAAGGCCAAAGCAGGTGGAAATGGCTTACCTTAGCCTCCCTCTACAAACCGGCATTCCAGCCCTTCTCAGTCTGTGGACCATCCACCCCAGACGATAGAAAGGGTGACTGGGCCCAGCCCGACTGGCCTTTGTGGCCTTTACACACCCGGGAGCCACCTCTCCCAGAACAGAGTGGGTGGCAAGGAAAGACATAGCTGGAGATTGGGGGGCTGTGTCTGAGGCAAACAGATGTCCTCACACCAGAATGCTACAGCGTGAGGGACAAAAGAGAGCAGCTACACCAGCCCCCACTGCCCAAAACCCAGAGAGGGAGATGGGGTCAGACTTAGGTTGGGTTGTCCAGTTTGTTGATTTAGCAGTGGAGCCAATGTCTTTTTGATTGAAGGTGTGAACTAATCCTTGAATAAATTCTTCCTGACTTACTGCAAATAAATATTTGCATCAGAGGGAGGTGGTTTTTGTGGCCCAGCAGAAATGGGCTTAAGAGGAATGAGAAATACCATCTTTAGCTAAGGTTACATTTTCTTCAGGTCTGTAAGGGAACACCACAGAAATCTCTGCCATCAAACAAATCTGTGAGTGAAGTGGATGTCGTTTGTAGCAAAGGTGAGAGCTGACACCTATGCTGTGCTGTCCTGAGTAGTTACAAAGAGTAATGCATTAACCCCTGACCACAACTCTATGAAGGAGGTACTGTTATTACTTATTATTATTAGTTATTACTAGTTAGGGTCCTTCAAGAAGCAGAGGCCAAAATGGGATTAGATGTGCCAGAGATTTATGGGGCCGAATGGCTATGAAGGAGAAAGGGGGAAGATCAATGTAGGGCTGACAGCTGTAAAAAACGAGAGAGGGCAGGAAAGATTGGGTAGGAAGAGCCGCAGACAGCAGTGCAGTTCTGAGAAACCCTCAGCCAGGCTGATGGCAGTCTCCGTGCAAAAGTCACTTCTTAGAAAGATCAGGTGTCCTGCAGGAATGGGCTGAAACTAACACCCCCTCCACGCTCAGTCACTGGCTGGGCACAGCCTGGAGGATCATGTGGCCCCGGGCCCAGAAGCAGTCATCCCCAGGCTCCTTCTCTCCTGGGGTGGAGAGGGGTGGTCACGTTGACATCGTTGCCCCTACTCTGAAGCCATACGCATAAGGTGGTCAGGTAGGTTCTCTTGAAGGAGTTCTGAGCAGCACATCTCCATGGCTGCCACACCCCCATTTTACAGATGAGGAAACTGAGACACAGAGAGGTTAAGTCACTTGTCCACTGTCTCATGGCTAATAAGTGGAAGAGCTGGCACCAAAACTGGCCTGGTGCCAAAGTCCACCCTCTTAACCACCAGGTCATACTATGGGCTGTAAGATTATTTGTTGGTTTTTAGGGGAAAGTACTGTTGCATTAGCTTTGGAATCAGGCAGACCTGCGTGTTCCTTCTCCCTCTGGCACGCACTAGCTGTGGCAGATGGAGATTGGAGTATGTAAAGTGCCTGCAACCGTGGCTAGCACAGAGTAGGTGCTCAGTAAATACTAGTTCCTGATCTCATTCTGCCTCCTAGGGGAGGCCACCAGAGGTCACACAACACAAAAAGGGACAGAAGAAACAAGTTCCAAAAGAGGGTGGTGTTCTCAGTAGCATTGTTTCTTGGAACTCTCCAGAGAATCTGAGAAACAACTCCCCAGCCCGCCCCCTCCTTTTGACCAACACCTTCAGGCCAGACTCATACATAAGTCTTGGTTATAAATCGAGCCCCTCCTCCCCTCCTCCCTGGTCTGGTCTCAGCCTAGGGCTCTGTCTCCATGTAGGGGGTGGGAGTGTTAAGATCCAGCTTTCTGGATTATTGCCAGGAGTCCCATAAAGAACCCAGCTTGGGACCCGGGACCACGACCAGCAGGAAGTGGAAGCTTTTCTTTATGGTTTCAAAGACCTGCTTCCTGCCATCCCCCTTGTGCATGGACCAAAGCCTGTAGGCAGCCTGGCTCTAGGAAAGGCCCAACCATCAACCTGGAGAAAGGAAAGGTGCCAGCTACTGGCTCTTCAGGTCAACTCTGTAGTAATGTCCACGTTGTTAAATGTTCATGTTGTTAAAAACCTCAGTGATGCTGGCGAGGGATGTGTTCATTCAGCAAAGAATTCCCGAGTGCCTGATGTGTGCAGGTGCTGTGTGAGGTGCTGGTACATGTGGGGAGAAAAATGTGATGTGGGCCTTCCCCTTAAGAAGTTTGTCATCCTGGGGGAAATGGACACAGCAACAGTGGAGCAGGTACTCGGCTGCGAAATTTGCAGTGAAGGGGAGGCCAGCCACACTTGAGATTGGGAAGACATCTCAGAAGTGGCGACAATTATATGAGGTCTTGAAGGGTGAGTTGAGGTTTGCCTAGGCGCTAGGTGGAGAGAGCATTCTAGGAGGAAGGACAGTGTGTACAATGGCATGGATGTAGGAAACACTGCAAGGGGAGCAGCCTATAGTTTGGTTTAGCTACATACAGATTCCTGGGAAAGAAGTGTCAGCGGATAGAGATGGGCAGGAAGTGGGGAGCAGGCCATGAATGGCCTTGTAGGCCTTGCTGAGTAGATGAGATTTTATTATACACATCACGTGGGAGTCTTCTTATGGAATACAACAGAATAGAATCAACAATGACAGTAATTGCTATTATATAGATATAATTATTATGATTATTATTCTGTTTTTTTATAAGTGAGTGCTTACTACGTACCAGGTCTTTTTCTAAGGGCTTTACCTGAGTTAATGTGTTAATCCTTAAATTTAACACTTAACACTGTAAAAGGTGTTATTATTACCTCCACTTTACAGATGAGGAGACTGAGGCACAGGAAGAGAGTAAGTGGCTGGGTTTGAACCCAGGCTGCCGAACTCCAGGGTACATATCTGCCACTGCTGTTTTCCTAGTGAAGAAAAGCAATCATGCGGAGCCCAGAAATGTGATAGAAACACTACTCCTTTCAGTGATTTGTAATTCCTGTCCTAGCCTTGCCTCTGAGATTCGGTTTTTACTTAGTGTTTCGGTGTCAGGCTGCTGTGAAGAGGAATAAATGAGCATTTTAAAGGTTCTGAGATCTTTCCCCCCCCCCCCTTTTTTTTTTCTTTTAACATCTTTAATGGAGTATAATTGCTTTACAATGGTGTGTTAGTTTCTGCTGTATAACAAAGTGAATCAGCTATATGCATACATCTATCCCCATATCCCCTCCCTCTTGCGTCTCCCTCCTACCCTCCCTATCCCACCCCTCTAGGTGGTCACAAAGCACTGAGCTGATTTCCCTGTGCTATGCGGCTGCTTCCCACTAGCTATCTATTTTACATTTGGTAGTGTATATATGTCCATGCCACTCTCTCACTTCGTCCCAGCTTACCCATCCCCCTCCCCGTGTCCGCAAGTCCATTCTCTACGTCTGTGTCTTTATTCCTGTCCTGCCCCTAGGTTCTTCAGAACCTTTTTTTTTTTTTTACATTCCATATATATGCGTTAGCATACGGTATTTGTTCTTCTCTTTCTGACTTACTTCACTCTGTATGACAGAGTCCAGGTCCATCCACCTTACTACAAATAACTCAATCTTGTTTCTTTTTATGGCTAATATTCCATTGTATACATGTGCCACATCTTCTTTATCCATTCATCTGTCGGTGGACACTTAGGTTCCTTCCACGTCCTG
This sequence comes from Balaenoptera physalus, assembly GCF_965194825.1. Lineage (NCBI taxonomy): Eukaryota > Metazoa > Chordata > Mammalia > Artiodactyla > Balaenopteridae > Balaenoptera > Balaenoptera physalus. The sequence continues at coordinate 27,792,519 of NC_138890.1, forward strand.
GCTATTGTAAATAGAGCTGCAATGAACATTGTGGTACATGACTCTTTTTGAATTATGTTTTTCTCAGGGTATGTGCCCAGTGGTGGGATTGCTGGGTTGCATGGTAGTTCTATATTTAGTTTTTTAAGGAACCTCCATACTGTTCTCCATAGTGGCTGTATCAATTTACATTCCCACCAACAGTGCAAGAGAGTTCCCTTTTCTCCACACCCTCTCCAGCATTTGTTGTTTGTAGATTTTTTGATGATGGCCATTCTGACTGGTGTGAGGTGATACCTCATTGTAGTTTTGATTTGCATTTCTCTAATGATTAGTGATGTTGAGCATCCTTTCATGTGTTTGTTGGCAATCTGTATATCTTCTTTGGAGTAATGTCTATTTAGGTCTTCTGCCCATTTTTGGATTGTGTTGTTTGTTTTTTTGATATTGAGCTACATGAGCTACTTGTAAATTTTGGAGATTACTCCTTTGTCAGTTGCTGCATTTGCAAATATTTTCTCCCATTCTGAGGGTTCTGAGGGTTTTCGTCTTGTTTATGTTTTCCTTTGCTGTGCAAAAGCTTTTAACTTTCATTAGGCCCCATTGTTTATTTCTGTTTTTATTTCCATTTCTCTAGGAGATGGGTCAAAAAGGATCTTGCTGGGATTTATGTCATAGAGTGTTCTGCCTATGTTTTCCTCTAAAAGTTTTATAGTGTCTGGTCTTACATTTAGGTCTTTAATCCATTTTGAGTTTATTTTTGTGTATGGTGTTAGGGAGTGTTCTAATTTCATCCTTTTACATGTAGCTGCCCAGTTTTCCCAGCACCACTTATTGAAGAGGCAGTCTTTTCTCCATTTATATTCTTGCCTCCTTTATCAAAAATAAGGTGACCATAGGTGCGTGGGTTTATCTCTGGGCTTTCTATCCTGTTCCATTGATCTATATTTCTGTTTTTGTGCCAGTACCATACTGTCTTGATTACTGTAGCTTTGTAGCATAGACTGAAGTCCAGAAGCCTGATTCCTCCAGCTCCATTTTTCTTTCTCAAGATTGCTTTGGCTATTTGGGGTCTTTTGTGTTTCCATACAAATTGTGAAATTTTTTGTTCTAGTTCTGTGAAAAATGCCATTGGTAGTTTGATAGGGATTGCATTGAATCTGTAGATTGCTTCGGGTAGTATAGTCATTTTCACAATGTTGATTCTTCCAATCCAAGAACATGGTATATCTCTCCATCTGTTTGTATCATCTTTAATTTCTTTCATCAGTGTCTTATAGTTTCCTGCATACACGTCTTTTGTCTCCTTAGGTAGGCTTATTCCTAGGTATTTTATTCTTTTTGTTACAATGGTAAATGGAAGTGTTTCCTTAATTTCTCTTTCAGATTTTTCATCATTAGTGTATAGGAATGCAAGAAACTTCTGTGCATTAATTTTGTATCCTGCTACTTTACCAAATTCATTGATTAGCTCTAGTAGTTTTCTGGTAGCATCTTTAGGATTGTCTGTGTATAGTATCATATCAACTGCAAACAATGACAGCTTTACTTCTTTTCCGATTTGGATTCCTTTTATTTCTTTTTCTTCTCTGATTGCTGTGGCTAAGACTTCCAAAACAATGTTGAATAATAGTGGTGAGAGTGGACAACCTTGTCTTGTTCCTCATCTTAGAGGAAATGGCTTCAGTTTTTCACCATTGAGAACGATGTCGGCTGTGGTTTGTCATATATGGCCTTTATTATGTTGAGGTAAGTTCCCTCTGTGCCTACTTTCTGGAGGGTTTTTATCATAAATTGGTGTTGAATTTCGTCAAAAGCTTTTTCTGCATCTATTGAGATGATCATATGGTTTTTCTCCTTCAATTTGTTAATATGGTGTATCACATTGATTGATCTGTGTATATTGAAGAATCCTTGCATTCCTGGGATAAACCCCACTTGATCATGGTTTATGATCCTTTTAATTGCTGTTGGACTCTGTTTGCTAGTATTTTGTTGAGGATTTTTGCATCTATGTTCATCAGTGATATTGGTCTGTAGTTTTCTTTCTTTGTGACATCTTTGTCTGGTTTTGGTATCAGGGTGATGGTGGCCTCATAGAATGAGTCTGGGAGTGTTCCTCCTTCTGCTATATTTTGCAAGAGTTTGAGAAGGATAGGTGTTAGCTCTTCTCTAAATGTTTGATAGAATTCACCTGTGAAGCCATCTGGTCCTGGGCTATTGTTTGTTGGAAGATTTTTAATCACAGTTTCAATTTCAGTGCTTGTGATTGGTCTGTTTATATTTTCTATTTCTTCCTGGTTCAGTCTTGGAAGGTTGTGCTTTTCTAAGAATTTGTCCATTTCTTCCAGGTTGTCCATTTTATCGGCATGTTGTTGCCTGGAGTAATCTCTCATGATCCTCTGCATTTCTGCAGTGTCAGTTGTTACTTCCCCTTTTTCATTTCTAAATCTGTTGATTTGAGTCTTCTCCCTTTTTTTCTTAGTCTGGCTAATGGTTTATCAATTTTGTTTATCTTCTCAAAGAACCAGCTTTTAGTTTTATTGATCTTTGCTATTGTTTTCTTCATTTCTTTTTCATTTATTTTGATCTGATCTTTATGATTTCTTTCCTTCTGCTAACTTTGGGGGGTTTTTTGTTGTTGTTCTTCTTCTTTCTCTAATTGATTTAGGTGTAAGGTTAGGTTGTTTATTTGAGATTTTTCTTGTTTCTTGAGATAGGATTATATTGCTACAAACTTCCCTCTTAGAACTGTTTTTGCTGCATCCCATACGTTTTGGGTCATCGTGTGTTCATTGTCATTTGTTTCTAGGTTGTTTTTGATTTCCTCTTTGATTTCTTCAGTGATCTCTTGGTTATTTAGTAGCATATTGTTTAGCCTCCATGTGTTTGTATTTTTTACAGATTTTTTCCTGTAATTGATATCTAGTCTCATAGCGCTGTGGTCAGAAAAGATACTTGATACGATTTCAATTTTCTTAAATTTACCAAGGCTTGATTTGTGACCCAAGATATGATCTATCCTGGAGAATGTTCCATGAGCACTTGAGAAGAAAGTGTATTCTGTTGTTTTTGGATGGAATGTCCTATAAATATCAATTAAGTCCATCTTGTTTAATGTATCATTTTTTTAAAATTAATTAATTAATTTATTTATGGCTGTGTTGGGTCTTCGTTTCTGGGTGAGGGCTTTCTCTAGTTTTGGCAAGTGGGGGCCAGTCTTCATCGCGGTGTGCAGGCCTCTCACTATCACGGCCTCTCTTGTTACGGAGCACAGGCTCCAGACGCGCAGGCTCAGCAATTGTGGCTCACGGGCCTAGTCGCTCCACGGCATGTGAGATCTTCCCAGACCAGGGCTCAAACCCGTGTCCCCTGCATTGGCAGGCAGATTCTCAACCACTGCGCCACCAGGGAAGCCCTTTAATGTATCATTTAAAGCTTGTGTTTCCATATTTATTTTCATTTTGGATGATCTGTCCATTGGTGAAAGTGGGGTGTTAAAGTCCCCTACTAGGATTGTGTTACTGTCGATGTCCCCTTTTATGGCTGTTAGCATTTGCCTTATGTATTGAGGTTCTCCTATGTTGAGTGCATAAGTATTTACAATTGTTATATCTTCTTCTTGGATTGACCCCTTGATCATTATGTCGTGTCCTTCTTTGTCTCTTGTAATAGTCTTTATTTTAAAGTCTATTTTATCTGATATGAGAATTGCTACTCCAGCTTTCTTTTGATTTCCATTTTCATGGAATATCTTTTTCCATCCCCTCACTTTCAGTCTGTATGTGTCCCTAGGTCTGAAGTGGGTCTCTTGTAGACAGCATATATATGGTGGGTCTTGTTTTTGTATCCATTCAGCCAGTCTGTGTCTTTTGTTTGGAAAATTTAATCCATTTACATGTAAGGTAGTTATCGATATGTATGTTCCTATTACCACTTTCTTAATTGTTTTGGTTTGTTATTGTAGGTCTTTTCCTTCTCTTGTGTTCCCTGCCTAGAGAAGTTCCTTTAGCATTTGTTGTAAAGCTGGTTTGGTGGTGCTGAATTCTCTTAGCTTTTGCTTGTCTGTAAAGGGTTTAATTTCTCCATCGAATCTGAATGAGATCCTTGCTGGGTAGAGTAATCTTGGTTGTAGGTTTTTCCCTTCCATCACTTTAAATATGTCCTGCCACTCCCTTCTGGCTTGCAGAGTTTCTGCTGAAAGATCAGCTGTTAACCTTATGGGGATTCCCTTGTATGTTATTTGTTGTTTCTCCCTTGCTGCTTTTAATATTTTTTCTTTGTATTTAATTTTTGATAGTTTGATTAATATGTGTCTTGGTGTGATTCTCCTTGGATTTATCCTGTATGGGACTCTCTGTGCTTCTTGGACTTGATTGACTATTTCCTTTCCCATAGTAGGGAAGTTTTCAACTATAATTTCTTCAAATATTTTCTCAGTCCCCTTCTTTTTCTCTTCTTCTTCTGGGACCCCTATAATTCAAATGTTGGTGCATTTAATGTTGTCCCAGTGGTCTCTGAGACTGTCCTCAATTCTTTTCATTCTTTTTTCTTCATTCTTCTCTGCAGTAGTTATTTCCACTATTTTATCTTCCAGGTCACTTATCTGTTCTTCTGCCTCAGTTATTCTGCTATTGATTCCTTCTAGAGAATTTTAAATTTCATTTATTGTGTTGTTCATCACTGTTTGTTTGCTCTTTCATTCTTCTAAGTCCTTGTTAAATGTTTCTTGTATTTTCTCCATTCTATTTCCAAGATTTTGGATCATCTTTACTATCATTACTCTGAATTCTTTTTCAGGTAGACTGCCTATTTCCTCTTCATTTTTTTGGTCTGCTGGGTTTTTGCCTTGTTCCTTCATCTGCTGTGTGTTTCTCTGTCTTCTCATTTTGCTTACCTTACTGTGTTTGGGGTCTCCTTTTTGCAGGCTGTAGGTTTGTAGTTCCTGTTGTTTTTGGTGTCTGCCCCCAATGGCTAAAGTTGTTTCAGTGGGTTGTGTAGGCTTCCTGGTCGAGGGGACTGGTGTTTGTGTTCTGGTGGATGAGGCTGGATCTTGTCTTTCTGGTGGGCAGGACTTTGTCCGGTGGTGTGTATTATGATTTTAGGCAGCCTCTCTGCTAATGGTTGGGGATGTGTTCCTGTCTTGCTAGTTGTTTGGCATAGGGTGTCCAGCACTGGAGCTTGCTGGTCATTGAGTGTAGCTGGGTCTTAGCATTGAGATGGAGATCTCTTGGAGAGCTTTCGGTGTTTGATATTACAGGGAGCTGGGAGGTCTCTGGTGGACCAATGTCCTGAACTCGGCTCTCCCACCTCAGAGGCACAGGTCTGACACCTGGCCAGAGCACCAAGACCCTGTCAGCCACACGGCTTTTGGGAAGTCTGAGGTCTTCTGCCACCATTTAGTAGGTGTTCTGTAGGAGTTGTTCCACATGTAGATGTATTTCTGATGTATTTGTGGGGAGGAAGGTGATTTCCACTTCTTACTCCTCCGCCATCTTGAAGGTCTCCTCGTTCTGAGATCTTAGGATGAAAGGTTTCTGTCTTTAAGATCCATATTTCAAATAATTCACAGTCGTTCCATTGTTAATGTTGCCTGGTTAATGTCCCGCTCTCTGTGAATGTCAGCTCTTTCCCGAGAAGCTGCCTGCTGACAGCAGGAATGCTTCTGAGCTGACTGCTCTGCGAGCAGGCGCCAGGTCTGGTCCTGGGGTGGCCTCTGGAGTGAAATGCAGCAGCGTTTCCCCGCCTTCTCACCAGGGGAGATGAACATTATTGACCCCTACAATAGACCAGGCAAAGTGTCTAGTGGTCTATAGCTATTATCTCATTTCATCTTTACAACAACCTTAGGCAGGTGGTCTTAACATCCCCATTTTTCAGATGAGGAAACTGAGGCTTATGGAGGTGAAGACTCTTGCTAAGATCATACAGCTAATAAATGGCAGAGCTGGAATCTGAACCCAGTCTGACCGACTATAAAACCCACTCGCTTTCCCCCACAACATTCTAAGCTTGTGAGTTAAGTATTACCCTCCCTGCTTTATAAATAAGGGAACAGAGGCTCAGAGAGGTATAATCACTTACCTGAGGTCACATAGCAAGTACATCGCAGCAGTGGGGTTGGAGCCCAAGCCTGTCTGTCTCCAAGGACTCCAGGACAACCTTTCATCCTGGTTCAGCCTGGACTCAAAGGAAGTCACAGTCCCTGGAATCAGGAGAATATTCTGTTCTTCAGTCCCCAATTCCCAAGCCCAGCACCCACTCCTAGCTTTGTGTGTCTGGCAGAACAAAGAGGTTGCTCTGCCTTTTCTGCCTCTTCACCCCATGGCCTGGAGGGTCTGACTCTGCACTACTGGGGTGAACCCTGAATCAAAAACCAGAAGACTGGGTCAAGTCCTTGTGTCACCCTCTTGACCTTGGGCAAGTCACTCATTTGAAAACTGGGGGCGGTGAGTGCCCTGTTGGCTTCTCAGGGGAGTGGGGTGGGGGAGAATCAGAGCAAGCAATGTGGACCAGAAAAGGTTTTGAAACCAGCCCAGGATGGTACACCTATGAGGGGGCAGTATGAGTATCATTATCATTTTGTTGTTTTCTTCCTTCCCTCTCCCCTCTTGCTTTCCTGCAGCCTCTACCAGCAGGAGGGAACTGTGCAGGCCTCTCTCCAAACCCACAGTTAGTGACTCCCCTCTGGTCTGGCTTGTTAGACCACATTTCTCACAGTTTTCGCCCCTCAGCCCTTGGCCCTCCAACTGTCTTGAAGACCTCTGTCTCCCACCCTTGAGAATACTTTATTCCCTAAGGGGAAGATTCCAGGGCAGATAACCCAGCTGCTTTCCTGACAAAACCCAAAAGTAAATAAAGGAAGATTTACTGAGTACCTGCAACTTGCCAGGCACTTGAAATGTTTAATACTGACAGCAACCCTGAGAATTTTTTCTCATTTACTTTTGATGAAAGCAAGGCTCAGAGGGGCCAGATGCTTAGGGCATGCTGGAGAAAGGATTCCAGCTCTGGGCTGTCTCACTCACTGGGAAGCCAGACCTTCTACTCCATTCTGCACACCCTGCCAGTGGGCAGGTCCTTCTGATGCCCAAGTCTGTGGCTGTCTGTCATGGAGGCTGAAGCCAGGACTAACAAGTCCTAGGCTGGGAAGGTTACCTTTTCCTTCAGACTGCTTAGGATCTTTCAATCACCACAAGAAATGGAGGCTCTGGGGACATCGCTATTCCTGGCCCCTTCATCCCAGCCCCACTTCAGCCTCAGAGCACCAGATGGGCCTGAAGGAGGCAGTGGGCTGAGGCCTTTGTCTGCCTCCGGTGCCTGCAGAGGGCAGTCTCTTATGTGGGCGGGAAAGGACGCTGTACTTGGGAGTCAAAGATTCCGCTTCCAGCGGGCACCACCAACAACCGGGTGTGATCTTGGACAGGTCTCATCACTTCTCTGAGCCTTGGCTTCTTGGTCTGTGAAGTGGGACCATATCCTCACCTCACTGCTGTGTGGGCGGGATAAATGAGTCACCCTGTGGAAGTGCTCTAAAGGGAAAGCAGGGTAGGACCTGCTGCATGATGTGCAGGACTCAGAGCAAACATAAATGTGGGTTCCCTTTCCAGGCGGTGGCTGCGGAGCGTGACGCTAAGCGCCGGGCCCTTGGAAGCACGGGGCCCCCTGCGTGCCCAGGTGCTGAGGTTAGGGGCGGTGGGGCGCATCCTCCCCCTAGCGGCAGCTGCGCACCGCCTCAGCTCCTGGGCCTCATGGTGAGGCCCAGGCTGAGGGTCCCGCGGCTCGTTCGGAGGGGCGTCTGCTCCATCTAGCGGCGCAGGGCGAGCAGCACCGCCGCGCACACCCAGCTGGCCACGGCCTCCCGTGTTCCACTCACCCTATGTGGGCGAGGGAGTGCTTCCGAGTCACACCGGCGGCCTCATCTTCATTCCCCATCTCCCATCGCTCACCACGTCCTCTGCATTGTCCTCCAGGGTCTCACATTGGCCCTTCCCCGTCATTAGTTCCTTGGTCCACTCAGCCGCCACTCACTCCCCATGGTTTTGGTCAAATTCATTGAGGTCCCCACCATCCCTCCCAGAGCTGGTCGCTCTTCAGCCTCTGGAGACACCCTCTCTTCAGCTCCATTCCTGCCTGCATCTCCATCTTCCTCGGAGCCCTGTGGCTCTCTGCCACCTCCAGAGAGAGCCCCTTCCCTCGGCCTGGCATCTGAGGCCGTCCCCCTGGTAGCCCCAGCCTGACTCCTCACCTTCCCCATCTTGGCCTGTCCATGATCCTTTAAACATCCCTGGCTTCCTGACACCCATCCCTGACTTGGGGTCCCCTCCTCCTGCCTGTGGCCTCTCCAGGTCCCACCTCTGCTGGGAAGCCTTCCAGACTACTAGAATCCTCAGGGGTGCCATCCCCTTTGTGTGAACAGCAGTATGGGGGTGCTGCTGGAGTCAGAGGTGGCCAGGTCAGGGGTGTGCACAGAATGACTTTTTGTGAAATGACTTACATTAGGCATTTAGAATGGCTAAACGTTCTTATGGCCATTATTATCATTAAATTCTGTATCCATTAATTACTAGCAGTGACCTTGGGCCCCCTGATTTCACTTCGCTGAGCATCCCCCCAATCTGGAAAATGGAGATGTTATTTTTATTCCTATCCCAGAGGATTGTTATGATACTAAATGAGATGCTGTACAGAATTCAATAGGATTGAATAGAATCCACAATGGTCCATCTTTCTCCATCTCTCCCCAAGCACTCACCTATTCTGTGTCAGCATGACAGTGAGGGCCTTTGGCTCCTTGGACTGGGCAGGGAGTGGGGGGCTAGGAGACAGGAGGATTGGGTACTCTTAGTTCCCAATCCTCTGCCACAAAATCCTGACCACCCCTCAGGTGTTCTAGTATGGAGAAGGGGCCTGGCTTGGGCTTTGGGAGGTGGATAGAAGGGGTGGGACTGCATTTGGCAGGCTTCCTGTTGGGGGTAGGGAGCAATGTAATATAGCTGGAGAAACTTGGCTGGAACAAACTGGCCAGAAGACAGACCAGGGAAGGTAAGATGATGAAGCTTGTTCATGTAAAGTGCTTCTTGAGGAGCGGAGGTCCCAGAGTGGTAGGTAAACCATGAAAGCTGTTGGTTGTGTGGCCTGGGATCCCAGACCAATTTTTACATTTTTTTCTTTTTTTGACCACACCATGTGGCATGTGGAACTTCCCTGACCAGGGATTGAACCCGTGCCCCCTGCAGTGGAAGGATGGAGTCTTAACCCCTGGACCACCAGGGAAGTCCCCCCAGACCAATTTTTAAAAACATCTGTAAAATATAATTGACATACAATAAACTACACATATTTAAAGTATATAATTTAATATTTTTGGTGTATGTATATACTCATGAAATCATCACACAATCGAAATAATAAATACATCCATCACCCCCAAAAGTCTCCTCTCGCCCCTTGGTGATCTCTCTCACTCCTTCTCTCCACACTGACCCTCCCCAGCCCCAGACAACCGCTCATCTGCTTCTTGTCACTATAGATTAGTTTGTGTTTTCTAGAATTTTATATTAATGGACGTATATAGCATGTATTCTTTTTTGTCTGGCTTCTTTCATCAGTATAATTATTTTGAGATTCATCCATGTTGTGTCTATCAATAATTCATTTTTCTTTATTGCTGAGTTGTATTCCATTGTGTTATGGATACACCACAGTTTGTTTATCCACTCACCTTGTGATGGACATTTGGCATTAGCCTGGTATATTACCACCACTTGCTAGTGGGGAAAAATGGTCATAGAATTTAGGGCAGAGGTTGTAAATTGATGACCTCTGAGCCCAATCCAAGCTCAATCCCAATCTTATACTTGTTTGGTTTGGTCTGCCTGGTGTTTTTAAAATACTGAGCTACTTGCTAGAATATAGAACTTCAGATTTTTAGGGACTTCCCTCATGGTCCAGTGGTAAAGAATCCGCCTTATAATGCAGGGGACCAGGGTTCGATCCCTGGTCGGGGAATTAAGATCCCACATGCCGCAGGGCAACTAAATCCGTGCACCACAACTACTGAGCTCGCAGGCCTCAACTAGAGAGCCTGCGTGCCACAGACTACATAGCCCATGCGCTCTGGAGCCCAGTGCCACAACTACAGAGCTCACGTGGCCTGGAGCCTGCATGCCACAACTAGACGACGGAGCCTAAATAAATAAATAAATAATAAAAAAAGAAAAAAGAAAAAAAAGAAATTCGGATTTTCAACTTTACTTGAAAAAATTGTTAGGTCTAACACACAGGGCCCAAATTCCAAAAATATGGCAGCAGTCCCTAGAGCTGTGATATAGTTTCCTCCTTCGCACTGGGTATATATTCTTTGGTTTTCAACTCATTTTTTTAGTCTGCTTTGCTCTGTATACACATTGAACCTGGCAGTTCCTGTCTTAGTGGTTAAGTGCAGCAGTCAGAAAGTCCTGGGTTCAAATCACTCTACGACTTATTAGGTATTTGATCATGGTCAGGTTATTTAATCTCTCAGTAACCTCATTAGTAAATGGGAATAATAACAGAACTAATTTCAGGGTAGTGAGGATTAAATGTATGAGAGCATGACATAAGTGCTCTGTAAATTATATTTAATATTATTATTATATTATGGTTGCAAAGTATCAGTAGGTGGCAGAGCAGTGTAGTGGATGTGGCACTAGTCTGGGTTTCTGGGTCCAGCTTTGTTGCAACCCATCTGTGTAGCTGTGGGCTTTGTTTGCTCCATCTGTCTTATGAAGGAGTGGGGCTGGGGTCAGTTAGCAAGTGTCAAGTTGCAAGTTACAGGAGGTTCAACTCAAACTGCCTTAAATAATAACAAATGAATTTATTGATACGTACAACCAAAACACTGGCAGGACATGTAGCTTCAGGTGAAGCTTGACCCAGAAGTTCAATGAAATCCTCAAGTAGTCCGTTTGTTTTCATCTCTGCCTTGACTTCTGTGGTATTATGTCCATCTATAGGTTGACTTTCCTGCAGGTTACAAAATGATTGCCTGTGTGTCCCAGGGCTATGTGCTTTTTCATTCATGTCCAGCAGGAAAACGAGGGACTTCGTTTCATCGTTCTCTGTAAACACCCTAAAATTCATGATGATGGCACTGGCTTCAGTCTTAAGCCTACCCCTGAACCAATCACTGTGGCCAGGGGCATGGGAGGTAATGATTAGCCTAGACTAGGTCATGTGCTCCATTTCTAGAACTGTGAGTACAGTTAGCTCTCAGAATCTCATGGGTCATCAAAAGTCCACTCAGTGGGGCTGGCTACTCCTGAGGTTTTCCCCTTCTCTTCAAGATCTGGTTTTTTGGCAGAGGTTGTTGAGGTCTGCCAATTAGATTGGGCCTTATTTTGATGTGAAGGGACTTATTTCAGCTCCTCTAAGAAACCCATATGGGCATCTTTGTGCATGTTTCCCTTTAGGGGAAGAGTAATTTGGCTTGAATTCATGGACTTGTTTTCATTGCTTTAGTTTTCACGACAGCCGCTTTCTAACACCTTCTGGTGTTTGTATATCATTACAGCTAGTTTTAGGAATAGGTGGAGAAGGTCTTCATGTTCTCTAAGAAGTGGAGCTGGGCATGGATTTTGGAGTTTGGCAGGCTTTTAAGCCCATTTCCAGCTGTTGTGGGCAGTTTCCTCCGTGTCTCTGGGCATCCTTTTTTTTCATCCGAAGAATAGGTGCCTAGGATACGTACTTCACAAGGTTGTTGTGAGATTCAAGTAGGATCTCATCCATAGAGAGCCTGGCTGGTCCCCAGTCCCATCTATACTTCCTCCTGTAAGCCTCTCCAATGGGCCTTGCTGGCCTCTGCTCAGAGGATTTATTCAGAGATGGGATGTTAGAGAACCACAGGATTGGTCATGATGGGATTCTCCATTTCCACAACAGATCTGATTTCCTTAATGGAACAAGAGATAGAATCTCAGAAGCCTGAGCAAGAAGTCACAGCAAGCCTAGGCCCAGATTTTGTATAAATGCCTGGTGATCTCCCCCCCAACCCTGAGATCACGTCAAGCTCAGCTCAGAGGAGCCTTCCCTCCCCACCCTGTCTAAAGCAGCCTCCCAAGTCACCCCAGTCATTTTCTATCACGTCACACTTTTGTTCTCTTCATGCCACTTTACCCCAAATCATTTTATTTGTTTTCTGTTTCCTCCCAGTAGAAAATAAGATTCATGAGAGCAGGACACATATCTGGCCTAGTCATTACTTGTTTTAGGTTAGGTTCCTCTAGAATCCAGCCCTGGGACAAGGATGTGGGATTCAGTAGTTTATCCGGGAGGGGATTCCAGGAAGCAATGGTAGGAGAATGCAGGAAATGAGACAGGGAAGAGAAAGAGGTCAATAAGGGGTGTACTTTTGAGCAGATTACTACTGTGGGTGATTGGGGCTCAATCCTAGTGGAGAAATCTGGGAGAAGGTATAGAGCTCTTCCTACTGAGGAGAGGGGTCTGAGGTATTGATCCACCAACTCTCATTGGTCATTGGCTAAGGGCTACTCCTGGGAAGTGCTAACTACCTGATTCTTCCTGCCTGCCCTGCCCGCAAACAGAGTGGGGCTATCTTGGCCACAGTCTGTCTGTGACAGTCAGAGTGACAGGCAAAAAGTCACAGGCATTTGCAGCCAGCAGCTGTTGAGTCCACCTGTGCAGTCAGTGAGTGCCAAGCGTGTCTGATAAGGCATCTACTACACGGTTGCATCCCCATCAGCAGGCACGATGACTGGCAAATAGTGACAATTTGTTGGATGATTCAGGAGGAGCAGGATCCCTCCAGGAGGCCAAGAGGATGGGTGTTCCAAGCTGAGAACCTCATTTCTCTTAATACCCCAGTTGCTGAGGGATGCATGGATCCACAAAAGCCCAGGCCTCTCTTTGTTTCTGTGCTTCTGTGGAAACTGCAGCATTAATTTTTTCCTTGTTCCTTTATTAAAAGCTTTGATGAGTGGTGGCCCATATCCTTGCAATTGCTCCAACAGGTTGTCCTTTTCTCCCTACCTCACCAGGACAACCAACTTCCTTTCTGTTGATTATTCATCTTAGGACAAGTTTTGAATCTTCCTTCCATTCTGATTTCTCTCTGAATATCTCCAGATGCTGATTTTCCTCTCAGTATTGGGTGCCGAGGACTGAATTGGGCTTCTTAGCTGTGTTCTGGCCAGGACAGGGAGAAGGGTAGCAGCCCCTCCACTCTCCTAGGGCAAGGGCTCTCAATTCTAGGTGTACACTGGAATCACCTGGGGAGCTTTTAAAGCATATTGATGCTCAGGGCCCCACCTCTAGAAATTCTGATTTAGAACCTGGGATAAGGCCCTGGCATTTGGTACTTTGAAAATTTTCCCTAAGTGTGCCTCCCCAAGTGATTTTGATATGAAGCCATGGTGGAGAAACACTGGCCTAAATCTTACATAGGCATCAAACAAAGGCATCTGAAAAGGTCAGAGGTATGTGTAGGTTCAGGTGCAGCTTGATCTAGCAGCTCAATGATCTCATCAATTTCTGGTTTATTTTTAAATTTTTTATTAAAAAAAACCTCTTTGCCTTGCCTTCTGTGATTCTGGTTTCTCTCCCCTTTTGTTATCAGATAACCTCTCAGAATTCCTAAATCACTACCAACATGTCCTAGGACTGCTGTCTCATTCATGTCCAATAGGAGAGAGAACATCTTTGCCCCATTGTTCCCAGCACGTCTTGAGATTCATGCTGTGTGGACTGGCATAGGTATCAAGCCTAGCTCTGAACCAATCACTGTAGCCAGGGGGATGGTTCAGGTCATGTGCTCCATTCACAGCACTGGGTATGGTCCCCACTGTGGCTCTCTATGCACTTTACAATCATCTGGGCAGCTTCTAAGGAATTCTGATGCCTGGGTTCTACACTCAGAGATTCTACTTCAATTGATCTGGGGTGGGGCCCAGGTGTTGGCATTTTTCAAAGTTCCCCAGGTGATTATGATGTGCAGCCAGGGTGGAGAACCATGGCCTAGACATTGTACAGCCTCAGGATGCAGGTTCACACCCCACACTGGAAAGGTCACAATAGATCGTCTGCTTGGACCTAAGTATATGCCTTGCTAGGGGCCAGCCACATATCCAGCAGCCTTAGATGACCACATGGCTGCACTCAGGAAGCTCAAATAGAGAAACAGAGCTGTGGCCTCTATAATTTCCAGCCCTAAGCAGCAGCAGCCAATGGCAATCAGATTGGGAATATTTCATCCATGCAGAGGTGTGGGGACCTGCTCTTGCTGGTGATCCACGGGTACCTGAGGCTTTTCCCTTCTCTATATCTGTTTTCTCATCTACTATTTGGATTCAAAGAATGCCTTTGCCTCTCTGAGCTGACTGGAGATGAATGAGATTTGTGTGAGGTACCCTCAGTTCCTTGGGGCGAGGCAGAATCCCCTAGTAGGAAGGCTCTAGGAGAAAGTGGGAAGAGTTTAATCTCTCTATGGAGCTGTGCTACCTTAGGCAGTTTCCCTTCCCTCTCTGAGCTTCAGTATGCAAACCAGCAAAATGAAGACTCTACCTTCCAGAGTATTCTGCCATGAAATGAGATAAAGCATATAAGCCCCTAGTGCAGCCCTTGGCACATAACAGGGGTTCAATAAATTGCTTTTCTTCCAAGAATGCCACTGTTAGCTCTTAATCTTTTTAATGTGATGTCAAATGAGGAAACCAAGACCCACAGTGTCCAATATAAACAATCATTTGCTGTTTATAGGCTGAAGCCTCTTGATCAACTCCTGGACTCCAAGTCCCTCAGCAGGGGGTCCTGACCACCTCTTCATCTCTGTACCCCCAACCACACCATGTGAGGCTCCAGACTTTCTATACCAGAGGGTCTTGGGAGTGACACTTGTTCTGGAAGGGGGGTGTTGTGAAGAGTCTCATCTTTAAGCTGCATTTGCTTATGGTCACAGTATTTGCATTTGAATCGGATGTTTGCTTGGGGGCAGGGGAGGGTGATGTGCTGCTTGGCACAGTGCCTGGCACAACGTAGGCACTAATAACTGGAAGCCAAAGGAATAGGCTAACCTTCCCTTTCACAGCTTACCTCTTCTGCCCAATGTCATGGACGAAATGAAGATTAAGAGTATAAGAAATAGTTCTGTTTATTGATTAGAAGATGGTATAAAATTACAGCAATTTGCAGGCATTCTGGGCTTTCTGGGAGGGTCATGCAGTGCTGGGCTCTAGCAGGAGATGGAGTGGAGGCATGGGCCACTGGGCATTGGCTCCCTTCCTATGCATGTTAAGGGACTTGCACCACCAGCACAGATGCTAATATGAGACAGCATTATTGTCCTTGCCTCTGGAAACAAAGGACATGTGCAGTTTGGGTCATCAGACAATGCCATGCTTAATAATTCAGTCCTATCCTACATATGTTAGGCGCTGGCTCTCCCAATCTGGTCATGGTAGATTCTAATTGTTCTGTATAATACTCATTCTTCCCACCAAAGAAAGAGAAACAGGCACATTGGTTTGGGAGACCATCAGAAGTTGATGTGCATTTGGCTCAGGTCATCTTGCTTCCAGATACATCAAGGTCTGCTGGACTTGGAGGCAGTAGGCTGGGGCACGCAAGCAGAAAAGTGTGCACTACTGTTTAAGCTCAAGCAGAGGGACCTTCCATAGGGCAGCAGTACGAAGAGGTGAGCATGCTTCCAAAGCAAACCCGATTTCATCTTGTCTCTCTCAAGAAGAGGGAGGAGGAAGACCTGGCAATCAGAGACTGAGCCACGTGATCCTGGGTTCCACAACACGTCTTTGCAGAGAATTCTTCCAAAGTGCAAAATGTGTTTCTGTCCCAAGAGTCTGCGTGTAAAATCAGAAGGAGGGCCGATCAAGGTGTTAAGTTGGTTGTTTAGTAACGTCTCTGAGAGCCGAATGGCTGTATTCACAGTTAAATGACATTTTGGAACAGCTGGAGGGACCTCATGATGTTGTCATCCTGGGATGGAAGGAGGGGGAGAAGAGGATGGTTAGAATTCTCTGAGGCTTCTCTCTGAGAAGCTCTGTAACTTCTCAAATCTCCAGAGCAAATCTCCAGAATGGGTTTCCTATTCAGAAAGAACTCTGCAGGGGTATGAGAAACAGGGAGTAAGGGGTAGGTGGGGACCTAGAAAGTGAGAAGTTCAAAGGGAGAAGCACCTTCTCTGGCTTTAAAGAGGAATTCAGAAAAAAGAAAAAACCCAAATTATCCAGTAAACCAGCGAGGACTACTTCTTTTAAGAAGCTGTGGGCAATTGCATTTTTATCAAATGCTTGTTCTATACCTATGGAGATGATCACATGTTTTTTTCTTTTTTATTCTATTCTAGTTTACATTTTTCTATTGTATATTCTCTAAGGAGTAAGTATGGAATGTGGAAAATCCTCAAATATTTAGATATTAAACAACACATTTCTAATTCCATGGGTCAGAGAAAAATAGACTACCAAAAGATCCATCAACTAACAGGTTAATACCAACTTTAGCAGGGGTTCTTTAGGGCACTGCTCCAGGGCATTGGTCAAAGTCTGTTAAGAATGATCAATTCTCAGTCTACTCTAGTTATTAAATATTTTGACTACATAGTGACCCTACTGCTCAGGGTTGTTTACATTACATGAGGTTTACTTAATGTACCTAAAACTTGGTAGGTGCTCACTGCATGTTAATAACGTCTCCCCAGCTTTCTTGCATTTGCAGTTCTTATTGGCTGGAACTCAGAGTAACTGTGCACCTTTCTGAGAAAAGGTAGGAGTATAAATGCATTTTTCTAAATTAGAGGAAAGCAATTATTTCCAGTTCAGTCTCTGGCTGACTCTGGGGCCAGTTTATCCTTTTAGCAACATCAGCATCACCTTTGACCTTCTGAATGGGAATCTGCATTTTAACAAGAACTTCAAGGAGGCTGGTTTGCACATTAAAGTTTTAGAAGCATTGGTCAGGGCACTTTTGTTAACATGAAGATTTCTAGATCCCCATCCCAGATCTAGAGTCTCTGGGTTGAGGCCTGGAAATGTGCATTTTTAGAATCATCCCAGGCAATTCTTATGCACACTATGGTTTAAGAATCACAGCTTTAGATTTTTTTTCCAGCTACTCCCTTGTAGTCTGGGGAGTGGGTCATCAAGCCAGAGGAAGACTGAAAAATGACAGTGTTGCCCACTTGGAAGTCTGTAGTTTCACAGAGAGCTCCCTCTGGGCTTTCACATCCCCCTTCTTAGTCTGTGTGGCTCAGCCTGTGCTTACCCAAGACTAGCCACAGACCAGTCTGAGGAGTGGAAATTGTTGAAATTCTGAGTTGTTGCTGGTGATGGTGATGGTGGTGGCTCTAATCTGAGAAATTGCAGGTTTCTCATTTTCTCCCTTCTGCCTGTCCCAGATTTCCCTTCCCAGATATAGAGGTTTTCTGCCCTGAGATCTCTCCTTACCTCCTGACAGGATTCAAGAAATTCGTCTAAAGTCACGATGCCATCTTTATTTTTGTCCATTTTCTGAAAGACCCAACAAGAAGCACTTTAAAGAATCTGGTGATATGCATTCCAAAACTTGCTTTCTGTTAACCAACATTCCCCCGAGAATTAGGATGGTCTTTCACTGACCAGAAAACTCCACCCAGGCCCTGGTTACAGCACCTTGACCCCCATGAGCTTCCTTCAAATTAAAAAACTTGCTGTAGATGCTCATCTTCTCATCACCAGATTATTCTGCTGACACCCTAACATGTCTTTCCCAGTCTCACTTCTAGCCTGTCCATTTGGCAGAAAGAACACTGGACATGAGAGGTTCTACTTCTGTCTCTGTCACTTACTGTGTGACCTTGAGTGAGTCTTTAAGCCTCTCTGAGCCTCTGCTTTTCCCATCTGCAAAGTGAGAGGATTAGACTAGAATGAGCTCTGATGTTCTCTGATACTCTCCTGCTAGGTTAATTTTTTTATTTGCACACCATTAAGATTTTGCCACTCTTCTATTCACGGACTAACAGCACCTACTTTTTACCAGAGTAAGGCTAAACTCTTCGGTCTAAAGATCTCACCCTAGTTTCCAACCCACCCTAGTTTCCACCTGATTTTCCCTTACTCCCCAGACACAAATGCTTAACACCTACACAGATGTGCTTAATGACGTCTTCTCTGTTTACTCTGATCCCCCAACCATTTTTATGGAATTTAGAGTCCATACTCTACCACTTATACTTAATAATATTCTTCCTTATTCTCTGCTGTAGTGTATACTTCTCCATTTAATGAGATAATCTATTCCTGGAGGGCAATACATCTTGTAATTCTTTTCTGTTTCCTACCATCTGTAGTGCAGGCTTGGACACAAACCACTGCTCAGAGGCTTGTGGGTTGACTGATCTAAGTTGAGCTTAAAGCTCACGCACAGGTGTGTGCTCTTACCTGGAAGAAGACGTCCACGTGCTGCCTTGGAGTGTCTTCTTTAAGCACAGGATACGTGTATTTCCCCATCATGTCATAGATGGCTTTGACAATGTCCATCATCTCCTGGAGAGGGGACATAGAAGCACACAGTGTGGGAACCAGGAAGTTAAGCTCTTCTGGGTGACAGTCTGGGGCTTTTTGTCCCCCCTTGAGAATGAAAGTGGTAAAAGGAACTTCTTCAGCTGATGAGAGGGAGTTAGAAAGCAAGCTGAAGGGGCTATATTCTGGGAGCCCCTTCCAGAGAGGCTTCCAGAGAGAGGGCAGTGGAAAATTCTCTTTGTAGTCAGAAGCTCTTGGGTAGCTTGCCTCTTCCTGAGCATTCCTCAGTGAGGGGTTATAAGTAGGATCTGAGTGGACATATTCGTGTACTGATCAGCCCACACCCCATTTTTGGAAGACCCTCTCTCTGCTCCATAATTCCTTTGAATGGTTGGCCTGGGTGGCTGTGTTTGTACCAGGTGACCTGTCACTGTGACCACAGCTGATTGGAACAAATGTGGACATCCAACTACAGAGCTGAGCCACTCTATTTTTATCTCTTGAGAAGTCTGAGTGAAGAGTTGGAGTTGGTGCCAGAGTTGGTGCCATGGGCAAACCATTTCTGGGATTTAGCTGAGATCAGGGGAGAGCAGACACCGAAAATTATTCTATTACAGGGAAGAACTTCCATAAAGAGTAGACTGGAGCAGATGGAGTAGAGGAGATGAGAGGAATTCTGGGAGAAAGGGAGAGAAAGAAGAGAAGTGAGGAGAGTAGAGGAGTAGAGGGAGAAGGGAGGTGGGACACAGGGGAGGACAGAGAAATATTCTCATGAGCACACGTGCACACACACACACACACAAACACTCTCTCTCTCTCTCTCTGAGAAAAGCAGTTGAAGAAGACAGAGGTAGTAACAGGGACCAAGAGAAGCCCCGGAGAGGCAGCGTCTGAGAATGGTTACCCTATCCACTAAAACCTCCTCTGAGGTCTTCCCCCCCGCCCCCCCCACCATGTTGCTGCCAACTTGAACCTATCATTCCTGCAGAGGAGAGTGTGACCAACTTGACCTAAGACAATGCTGGAGGAGGGAGAGGAAAGTGAGGAATAAGAAGAGGAGACTGGTGTGACATGGGGGGAGACTAACAACTTTCTAGCTTGAATGGGGATTAAATGTGTTACACCAAACGACCTATATCTTCTTTTTCACTTTAAAAAATTATTTATGTTTTAAAAGACTTTTTAGAGAAACTACCTATATCTTTACAAGAAATCTCTCAGCTTAAGCTTGTTTATGTTGATCATTTTGTAGCTTTGTAACCAAGAGATCCCTTTCTACAAAGGCAAAAATTACCATTCTTGATTGATGGGGCCAGATAGATGTTACAAATTCTTTCATATTTCTTTTCTAATCTTTCATTGATATGGAATAAGTGATCAGCACATACACATTAAAATAATTAACTTGTTCTTTTTATTGCTCTGTAGATCTGTTTCCCCAAGAATGTGAGTTCTGAGGACACATGCTTGATCCTTCATTGCTAAGTTCTCTGCACCTGGCACCATGCCTGCCATGCGCTGGGAGCCCAGTCACCATTGAGTGGCTCTGTGGTGTTTTCCTGATCACACTGACCAGAAGTAGTGTTCCATGGGCTTCCCCATCCCCTACTTGGAATGGGGGAAAAGAATGTAGGAAGGCAGCCTTGTCTTCAGGATATTTGATGGAGTGTCTACAGAGACCCGGGGGACAGCTTCTGTCTTGGGTTCCTTGCTGCTACTCCTCATTCCATGTGCTTATTTTATTTAATTGTTTTTGTTTTGTTTTTTAACCTATTGTTAATCATTTTAGACTTACACAAAACTTGCAAAAATAGTACAGAGCATTCATGTATACCTTTGACCCAGCTTCCCCTAATGCTAACAACTTGCATAACCACAGCACAATGATGAAAGCTAGGAAAGTAATAATGCTACAATACCAGTAACTACAACACTATAAACAATGCCACAAAACTATTAAACTATAGAGCTTATTCAAGCTCCATCAGTTTTTTCCCCAATGCCTTTTTATGTTCAAGGATCCCACGTCACATTCAATTGTTGTGTCTCCTTAGTCTCCTCTGATCTGTGACAGTGCCTCATTCTATCTTTGTCTTTGGAGACCATGACTCTTTTGATATGAGTACTGGTCAGTTATTTTGTAGAATGTCTCTTAGTTTGGGTTAGTTCCTGGTTGTCTTATGATTAGACTGAAGTTATGCATTTTTGACAAGAATACCATAGAAGTGATGTTATATCCTTCTTGGTGCAACATATCAAAGAGGTACATGGTGTTGCTATGTCTTATTACTGGCGATGTTAACCTTGATCACTTGATTAAGGTGGTGCCTGTCAAGCTTCCCCACTGATCTTAGAATCTGCTAGTGGATCTTGCCTGTAAAAATTATTACTGTAATGTTTGCTTAATGGGGATTTTGTATTTTCTTTATTCCTTCTATGTTTATTAATTAGAATTCTTCTTTAAGGAAGAGTTGTCCTTCCCCTCCCCCATTTGTTTATGTATTCATTGATTTAAATACATATTTATTATTTGTTTAAATACATAATATATTATTTGTACATATATATTAGGACTCTTGGACATTTACTTTATTTTATAGATTATAACCCAAAACTATCAATTTGTATTTTGTTGCCCAAATGGTTCTGGCTTTGGCTGTTGGGAACTCCTTCAGGCTGACTTCTGTGGTTCTTTGACATACCCCGCCCGCCACCTTTTCTTTTTTTTAAATAGCACTCCCATTTTTTTCAACACTGCAAGAAGCTCCAGGATCATCTTCTTGTATTTTCTCTTTCCCAGGCCTGGAATCAACCAAGTCCAAGGAGGCTGGTCCTTTTTATTGGAGAATGATATTTAGAAACCAAGATCTGGGTGCTAGGTCTACTCATTGCTCCGGGAGTGTCATTGCTCTTAGGTCCTAACAATGGACAGAACTAGGAAATATATATCTCTGTCCATGTGTTTAATTAAAGATGTGTGCTTTACAAGTCCTTAACACCCATATGGCTATAGGTTTATTTTCTGAGTAAGTTTTATAACATAAAAGACTTAAAGATAAATTTTGATTGCTCTCTCAGGATTTTCATTGCCTACAGTTTTGATGAAACTATTTCCAAATGACTGCCTGGAGAAGATGAAGCTATCTTTTCTAAGAAGCTGCTTATTCACACTTTCTTTTCCTTTTAAGGAGTACTTTATTAATCCTGCCATCCAGAAAGGTCTGATGAGTATTAATGGGGACAGTTTTGTCTAGTTTGCAAATTAAAAAAAGGGAGGAGGAGTTAGTAAGATTATTCAGTGATGGAATAATGGTTGAATCAAGGTTGAAGATCTT
This sequence comes from Balaenoptera physalus, assembly GCF_965194825.1. Taxonomy (NCBI): domain Eukaryota; kingdom Metazoa; phylum Chordata; class Mammalia; order Artiodactyla; family Balaenopteridae; genus Balaenoptera; species Balaenoptera physalus. The sequence goes on from NC_138890.1 coordinate 27,814,342, forward strand.
GTTATAAGTCTCATTTTAGGGTCCTTTCTTTATATATTTTGTAAAGTAGTATTTGAATATTTTGGAGTATAATATATTGAGTATATATAGAAGCATTTAATTATTTACAAAGTTGAGATAATATTATACATACTACTGTATACTGTATAAAGTGATTTTTAAAATGTAACATACAAATTTTTATATCTTATTGCTGTTACATGGTTTTAAATGGCCACCTGTCATTCCATTATATGTATTTACTGGAATTTTTGCCACATCTGCTATTAGTGGATATTAGGATTTTCACATTTTGGGGATTGTTCACCACTTTATCTTCAGCACCTAAAACACCTAATAAGCCCTCAAATATATGTTGAGCAAATCCATGACTGAATGAATGAGGAATGAAAATTGGAGAGAAATCTGCAGGGTTGAGGTGAGGATTAGGGATGACATTTGTAACTCCAGGCACTGTGCCTGGCACATAGGAGCTCAGGAAGTGGGATGCTATAAGATGCTAAATCCAAGCTTTGACTGAGATGCCAGGATACAGTAGATACCAAAGTGAGTTTTGAGATAGACCTGTGGGTATTTCACTATCTAGATACCACATATACTTTGAGGCTCTAAAAGTGTCAAGCAGTGAAGATTCAGAAATTTATTTGTGATGATATATTTAGAGATGGCTGCACCTGACCCCCTTCTGAGGTTTTATTAGTAGGCAGAATAGGTTGTGGCTAATATGATTCAACTGGAATCTCCTCTTCCTCAAAGATCTGCCTTTTCTCTTCTAGGTGATGCCTGCAATGCTACTATTCCAGTTTTTACCTTTAACTTGTGGCTGTTAACCTGTTAAAATGCAAATTCCCGTGGGAGGAGTTACTCTACACTGAAATAAATTATTTATACCCCCTTTAGAATGTGCATTGAATAAGTGAGAGTGAATGAATCTGCTTAATCCTTTCTTGAGTGCCCGTGGCCAGGGCAGCGTAGGGCAATGGGGGAGGTCAAAGGTGACCTTCATTTTGTCAGGAACCACCTCTGCCCCAAAGCAGATCCCTCCTCATTTGGACCATTTCATCCTCATGACTAAAGCTGTTTTCTCTCTAATTAGGTGCCTTCCCTGTAGCTCTCTCATGCCCCTGGCCTCAGCTCACTTACCTCTTTGTTTATGTATCCGTCTTTATTGATGTCATACAAATTAAATGTCCACCTTAGTTTCTCATGGACGGTTCCTCTCAGTAAAATTGACAGAGCGGTTACAAAGTCCTGAGAAGTGGAAGAGGCATGAGAGACATTAACCACCAAGCCATCGGGTGGGGTGAAGCTTTGCCTTTGGGTCAGACTCTGTGACTGCTTTTACAGAATGGTATCTCCCAGGTCCTCTGTCCCCAGAAGGATGTGGCCAAGCTCAGTGAACAGCCCCACCCCCCTTCCATTGCCTACCTTGCCCCATTTTGGGGAAGGAGCTTCTGGAGGAAGAACGGAGCTCAGTGTGTGCTGACACCTACTGTTGCCTTATCCCATGGCTACAATTATTGTACAAGTGGTGGCATCATCTGGTGGCTAAGAACGTGGACTCTGGAAACATACCACCTGAGTTCAAAGCCCTCCTTTACCACTTACTGTTTGACCTTGGGAAAGCCACTCAATCTTTCTCTGCCTTACTTTCCTCTTCTGTAAACTGATAATAAATAATAGAACCCTACCTTGTTAGGGTTACTGTGAGGATTAAATGAGTTCATACATGCAAAGCACTAAGTACAGAGACTGCAGCCTGGTCAGCGCGGTGTGCATGTGAGCGATTAGACTGTTATCGTTAGTCCCTGAGGTCCTGAGTTCCTGGAGGATAAGGGAAGTTTCTTCTTCTATCTTCAGGAAATCCTTGTTAAATGGTAAAGGACTGAAGCATTTGATGGTCCACTCCTTCTCCCAACACCTCCATGGTTTAGAGGAAGAGTGATGGGGACCTCCCAGAGACAAGCATACCTCGAACTTCACGGAGCCCGTCTGCGTGGTGTCGAAGGCGTGGAAGAGGTAATGGGCATACATGCTGGCATCTGCAAGGCACAGAAGGAAAAGCAGGTGATGGGAGCAGGGGTCCTGCAGAGGGGAGTGAGATCACTTGAAAACAGTAAGAAAGAGAAGAGAGTGATGCTAGGGTGATAGAAAGGAGAAGATTACAGAGTGGGAAAAACTGCTGCTGTGACCTGGGACCCGTTTGGCTTTTCTGGGGTTTAGGTGGGAAGTTCTGGCAAGAGCTGAGACAGGCCCTTGCTCCTAAGTCTAGCCATCCCCAGAGAGAGACGCTCTTGCCTGTCTATGTGTATAATTCTTGTTGGATGAATGACACGGTACTTGTGTGGAGAAGATGCTCTTCTGAGTGGCAGCACAATGCCATGGAATGAGCACCCATTAGGGAGCAGGCAGACCTGGACTTGGAGAGCAGCTCTGTTACTACCTAGCTGTGTGACCCCAGGCATCTAACACGACCTCTCTGAGCTTCACCTTCCCATCTCTGCACAATGTTAAACTTTTCATATAGCCATAGCATCAAAACCATCATCAAGCCTGCCACATAGTCAAAACTCAATATAAGAATGGCTCCATAGGACTCAACAAACATCGGCTCTGGGGCCTGCATGGGGTGAAGCTGCCCCCGGCTGGGGGAGGGGTCCCGTACTGGGTCCCACACCTAAGAAGGCTGCTGAAGAGGTCCATGAGAAACGGAGCCCAAGAAGTGTCTGGGACACTTGGATCTCTGTTTCATCAGGACCCGGGGAAGGGGTCCTGCAGGAGATGGCTCCTGGGGCAGGAAGTAAGTTGGCATGTGACACACTGAAGCCACAGGAAGAGCCTCTGATGCCCCAGACCCGTGGGGTCAGAGCAGGTTCCTGCAGGAGTCAGGCAGAGTGACATAGCGGCTATGAGCCTGGCACACTTGCTCACCTGATTTATAAGCACAATTTTATTCAACCTGCATCTTTTTGGATTCCTTTATTTTTATAGTCTCTGATATTTACTAAAGTTCTTTTTCAAGGAAAGCTATTTTAAGGAAAGGATGGAGTATAGCACAATGGTAGGCCTATCATGGCAAAGCTTTAGACAGACACTTCTTTGGGATCAAATTCTGGTCTGCCACTCACTAGCTGTGCGATGTTCCGTGAACTGCTTAGCCTGAGACGTAGTTGCCCGGATCGCAGATAACAATACCAGCTTTATAGAGCTGTTAGGAGATTTTGTGATATTGCTTTATCACTCTGCTCTCTGGGAGAAGGTCCATTTTCAGAGCTCTTTTCTGCTAAAGCTTTAGTGAATTCCACACCTTGCAATAAGGGAGGAATTCTGCTCTGAGTTCTCCCCAACCTTGAGGAGGAGGCAGATAATAAGGAAGTATGAACTTGGAGGAAGGAAGGCTGCCAGAGGATGAAGAGAGGGAGCCAGGAGGGATCTGTTTCAAGATCGGACTCACCTCCATGAGGGAAAAACTGAGCGTAGATCTGCTTGAATGTTTCTTCATTGACCACACCACTGGGGCACTCCTGTGTGAAAGGGGGAGAGTTAGCGGGAGTGTCTGAGAGCCTCGGGGTTCCTTGTGATCCCTGGTGGGCAGGGACTGGGCAACCACCTGTGCACCTCCGTATCTCCAAGGTGAGTGGCCGGGAGATAGTTCCACCTTAGGACTGAAGCTGCTTTGCGAAATGATGAGATGTCATCAGAGAACTGGCACTGTGAGGTGGAAAGAGTCTGGGCTTTGGGATTAGAAAGACCTGGGTTTGGATCCTGGCTCAGCCCCTTCTAAGCTTTGTAACTTGGAGTGAGTCACTCTCTGATTCTCAGTGTCCTTACCTGTAAAATGGGGCTACCAGTACCTTTCCAGCAAGGCTATCATGAGGCTAAATATATGAAATAATGAGGTAAATTAATACATTGGCTATCAGGCTTGTACTTCAGTCTGTGAGCTTGGTTAGCAGCAGACCTAAATCCCATCATTTCTGGGGCACTAACAATATTGACAGTGTGAATGGGTTATGCTAAAGCTAGTATCTGGGCCAAGGCTGTGCCATCCTGTGAAGCCTCTGGGCTATTGGCCAGTTTCCCATCTACTGAGACTGCCTCATTCTTGCCTGGCATCTTTCTCTAGCCAGGTGACCTTGCTCTCCTGTTTCCTTTATAGATTTGGCCTTCCTTTTTTTTTTTTTTAAAGATTTATTGATTGATTGATTGATTGATTGTTATGTTGGGTCTTCGTTTCTGTGCTAGGGCTTTCTCTAGTTGCGGCAAGCGGGGGCCACTCTTCATTGCGGTGCGCGGGCCCCTCACCATCGTGGCCTCTCTTGTTGCGGAGCACAGGCTCCAGACGCGCAGGCTCAGTAGCTGTGGCTCACGGGCCTAGTTGCTCCGCGGCATGTGGGATCTTCCCAGACCAGGGCTCGAACCCGTGTCCCCTGCATTGGCAGGCAGATTCTCAACCACTGCACCACCAGGGAAGCCCTGGTCTTCCTTTTACAACTACACATGTGCAAAAATCTCTCTGATGGGTCCCTTTGGCATTTGGGAGAGCTTAGTCCCAAATGGGAAATCCTGCCTGGGCCTTCAGAGGCCATGTGGGTCTTACATTTTTGAAGCCTCGATAAAGGACTTGCAGCTCCCTCTTGGTGAAGTTGGTCTGGGCCTCAAGCTGCTCCAGTCCCTCAGGCCGATGGCAAACCATGGTCATCTCCAACTCGTCTTCAATCTTATCTGGAATCAGAGGAGATGGCATTGAAGCGGCTAACCTTGGTGATCACTTGTCAGCCCACAGTCTGGGCTGTCAAAAGGGTGGTGTGGTGACCTGAGACATAAGGTCATGGGCTGGGGGTCACACTGCAGATGACCTTCCTGCTTTGAACCCCACCTCCCTGCTCAGTCACTTTCTGTCTTACCATCAGTCCAGCCATTACTCCAGCTGTGTTGGATACCACCTAGGGAGGGAGCTTGAGCCTTGGAGATAAACGTGTTCCAAGTGGAGATGAGGGCAGAAGTGCTAAAGATAAGTCCATATGAAAACATTTCCTTTTCTTTCAGAATAACTGCTCTGCATATTCAGTTTGTTGCCCATTGAACCATCTGAATATTCTAGAGACACAGGTAAGTGAGCAGATTGACTAACATCCTCCAAACAGCAAAGGGAGACAAATTTATAAAAAAAACCATAGAGTAAACTCTCACCATTTAGGAAACTAGAGGAAGACTAGCTTGATTTGGCAAAAAGTACAAATTACAGCATGTTAAGTATTAATTTAAAAATATGAATGCACTTCCCGGTATTGTAATATCTACCAGACATCCTTAAATAATAGGAAAATGACTTAAATGGGAGCTACTTTATATAAATGAAAGCTTCTGAAGTATTTGAAGGGCTCTAAAAACAGTTGTTTTAAGTAGTAGTTTATTCCTCCTACATGTACTATTATACAATGCAATGTAATTTTGCACTAGTTATTTAGAAAGTGTCATTTAAAGTATCCCATTGCTCTGTCCATCTCCTACTGTAGGATCACAAAATCTAAATAAGTATAACTTTCAACGTTTTACCATCACAGAAGGTAAGTGAGTGTTTTCCTCTAGGCCCTGCCAGAATGCTTTCTATAAATTTACTCCAATCAAGAATCAATTGCCATCTAACCTTCTTGGCCCATTGTTGCCATGCAGGCATCACCAAATCCATGTATTGAACAACTGTAAATATGGGCTGGCAAGAGTAGTGATGAGATGGGCATCACTCCATGATGATGGAGAGTGAGGACAGGCTGAGTTTCTATCTGAGAGAACAGGATGAGCAGGTGCATTACACTGTGTGCATTTCCCTAGCCAGTGTCAGTCTTTTTGCATCAGATTCTCTCCGCGATTGTCACTTTTCCTTTGAGACTCTGATCTCAATGCAAAAGGAATCCGTCAAAGTGAGTTTATATCTTATACCTCCTCTCTAAGGGAATGGACATTTGGGTAAGGTTCCAAGGGAGAGACAGAAGAACCTGGTAACAATTCCCAATTGTCATCTTTCTTACATACTGGGAAACACATATCATCTTATCCTACAGAGAGTAAAGCAGATTATTCAATATAAATAAGACTCTGTTTATGCAAAATAGCTGCAAGTGGCCAATATCCTTATAATTTGAATAGAGCCTTTAAATACTGTTATGTTTCTAGCTAACAAGTTAAGTAGCAATTACTTAAATACTGCAGCATTCTCAAACAAACAAAAAACCCCACGTAAGTCTAATTCAGAATACTCACATATATTTTCAACTCATTTAAAATTAGAATTCAAGTTGTTGGTTTAAATTTCCTAGCATTAGATTTAATAGCAATTTTATTTTTAAAAGTGCACAGATGTTTAACCCTGAAGAGAGGTGAAAGTTATATTAAAATGTAAATAAGGAAGACACAAATGTATTTTTGGAAGAAAAGATGTATTTTTGAAGGCATCTAGTATACATTTCCGAGTTTATCTTATCCAGAAGCTTAAAAGATTTTTTTTTTTCAGTATTGACTGTGATTAGATTCTTCACAAGCTCAGGGAAATCTCTTTGCAGAAGTTTGAGAGAATCTTTCTGACTCAGAAACTGCACTTGCTTACCGTCTCTTTCATTAAAAATGCACTAAGTGATTATAGATATATCAAATATTAAAACCACTTCATTAAGATAGAACTGGTTTGTTTACTGTCTGACCAGCAGGATCAGTTTCTGTATCGAAGAGATTCTGTAACATCTGAATATTGACTGCCAAGCTTTTGTTTTGTTTTGCTTCTTCATCACCCTCTAATTGGCAGACTATGGTAACATCAGTTGCTGAAGGAAATTTACATATTTGGGGTTCAAGATGCTGATGCTGGGAAATCGCCCGCACGGCGGGTGTTAGGGGCTTAAACCAGTGGTTCTTGAATTTTTTTTTACTGTGTTTCATAGTAAGAATTACAATTTACATCACAATCCAGTATACATAAAGGGAAAATTTTATAAAATGTTTTGAAGCAAGGGTTTCATGAAATAGAGTACCATTTCATGAAATGGTACTTTCCCTCAGTAATGTGGGATATACTCTGTTCTCAAATTTAATCATTCCTTTATAAAAATGTGCTGATTGTGACTCTCATGGCCATGATTTGGGAATGGAAAACACTAATTTAATTTGCCTACACTCGTAGCAACCTTATGGGTGCCTCTGCAATGGCTTCTGCATAATTTAAGCATTCTTTTCCCTCACATCAGCTCTCCCTCCTCTTTCTCTGTATGCTTCATGGTTCTGGCCACTGTAAATATATTCTGAAGAAACTCTGAAAGGGGCTGTGGAGGTTTTAACATCCTTGCTTTCCCCCGGGGAGCCTCTGAGTGCTATCCAGGCGGTCCCACTAAGGGAAGGGGGGTGGCCCAGCTCTCTGGTTGGAGGAAGAGGAAACAGAATTAACAGATGCGCGCCTCCTTGACAGTTTCTTCTGAGGTTTGGTAAGAGTTTCAGAGGCCAAGTGTTGCTTGTTATTATTATTTTTATTATTAAAAATAATGTTGAGCCAGTTACTAAGTCAGGTTGAGTTGGATGATAAAGATAAAAATTAACCCAGAGATCTAATACAATGGTGATCACTACCTAACAAGAATAAATCAGAATACCTTTTGTTTGTAAACTAATTTTACTCTGTAAAATGTTTTCATGCCTGTTGTCCCACTAAAACTTTGTGTGTGGCGGGAAGTGGGGGAACATTACCCTCTCCATCAGAATATTAGGAAGATGGGGGTCCTAACAGATCAAGAGTTTTCTAACTATAAGTACCTTAAAAAGTGACGAACAATCTGTCACTGGGGGCAGTTAAAGCAAGATGGAATAACCAACTGTAGAGGATGCTACACAGGTAATTCCCAGACTGAAGGAAAGTTTGGAGGAGATGATTCAGATTATGTGGACCTTAATGTTTGGGGGTCACAGACTCTTCTGAGTGTGGATGAAAGCTATAGGCCCTCTTAGAAAAAGAAAATGCACCTAACCATGGCACTTTGCCTATACTTTCCATGAGTTCCTGTATCTTTCAAACACATGGAGCCCATGTTGAGGACTTCTAGCATGGGAGGTGTCTTCCACACTCTGTCACTAACTGGCTTTGCCTGAGTCCTAGGTCACATAGCCAGCTGGTGACAGAACTGGACCTCAAATCCAGCCAGTACAGGGCCTGTTTTATAGATCTGGCTTCCATGTGCCTCCACAATGGCTTCTGCTTCCCTCGAGCACAAAACTGCAAATTGGTTGTAACCAGCCTTGCAGTAGTTCTGTTCTTGACAAGCTCTGTGCCCGTGTACAAGTGAGGCCCTTAGACTATGAGCAATAGGAGGGCCCAAGTCTTTGGTCTTCTCTCTGCTGAGGGTCTCCTCTGTTAGGTCCATAACCATTACATGACCAAAGACCATGGCTGTGACCATCTCCTTCTTCCTGTACTGGAAAATATTTTCTCCATCATGGGGTCTCCGGATTGGATTGTGTAACCACCCATTTAGTTTTGAGGTTACAAAATGTGTTGGTCATTGGCATGAACACAGTCCAAAGATAGGTCTTGTTTGGCCCATAAAATGTGTTTTAATTTTGTTTGGAATTTCCAACATTTAAAGTTGAGAGATTCACGCACAAGTTTGGATTTCTGATTTCTCTTGGAAAATGGGATTCTCTGACAACTTTGGTCTCAACTTCTCACAAGGTAACAGTTTATCAGAGCTGGGCGGGGCTGATCCCTCTGAGGAGTGAAAGCCTCTAGTGCGCCCTCTCTTCACCCCTGGCTCACTTACTTCATTTGGGTTCCCTGCTTGGTCCTGCAGGCATCTGAGTTTTTGGCTCCTGATCTATACCTACTTGCCCTTCCACCCACTACCATTCTCCTACCTCACATCACCCAGGCTACCACCTCTCTCTTCCTCACTATTTGTTTATTTAAACACATTCTGCTTTGTTTCACAAAGGACTTGAAGCTGATTATATGAAATACATATAATAAAATAAAAAGAGAGAAGATAATAGGAAAAACTGCCTCAGAAAATATTGATTAGATTAGGAGGTCGAGACCACGGGAAAAAAGAGAACATAGAAATTCAGGTCATTTGTTCTAAGCAGTTACTACACTTGAGCCACAAATTGGCTCTGAGATTTTACATATATCTTATTGTCTGTGAGAGAAAAACATATCAGTTTCTTAAGGGGACCAAAATTTTTCCTGTAACTTGTCTCTAAAAGAATGTTTCCAACTGTTTCTATTTAGGTGGGGTTTGCTGTTAAGGGGCACAGAAAGTTGGTCAGTGAGAAGACGAATTACAAAATATATACTTGATTAAGAAGCTCTCCCACTGAAAGTAATGTGACCAAAGTAGTCAAGTTAGTTTAAACTTCTTTTTACCTCTCTGATACTGGTAATACCACCAGGCGATGTCTAGGAAAAAATAAGAAAACATTTTACCAAAACCATTCATCAAACAAGCAAAACACACTTTTATTTTCCATGGAAAGTCTGCTCTGAGGGTGTCCAGGTCACCACCCAGCTTGACATATGCGAAGAAGTCTCTTGTTAGCAGAGCTGGGACTGACCTTCTCCCATGGGCAGAACAGGCAAGAGCAAGGGGTCACCTTGCAGTGCCCACGGCTCCCAGCAGGGAGCTCCTTGAGCGTGCCCACAGCCATGCAGCCATGCAGCCCGAAGAGAGATGGGATGGCACGGGGCAGAGGATGAACGGATGTGGGTGGGCCTTGGAAATACCTGCATGTTTGAAGAGTGGCTTATAAGATAACCCGCCACAACGGAGGCCCCATTGCCACGCTCTGCCACTTTGTGATTTGAAGCTGCATTCTTGCAGGATTCTTTATTCACTCACTCAACAACTATCAGTGAAGTACCTACTATGTGTATCTCAGTGAATGAAACAACTCTGTTCCCTGCTCTCATGGAGCTTACAATCTACAAGTCTTTGCTTCTCTCTTTCCTTCTCAAGCTTGATAAGTAACACAGATGCAGAAGAGGAAAAAGGGCTACTGAAAAAATGAATTAGCACATTAGGATGAGCGGGCAGGGTGGTTGAAGGCAAAATCCCCTATTACACTGAATGTAAAACAGAAGAAAAAACATCAGACCTGGAAAATCCTCCATTACACGGTGGAGTAGGGTGGATCCAGGTCCCAGAGAGTGGGAAACAGGCTCTATTTGCTGCTCTCCTGCTGGCCTTTTTGGGCCGATTTGGGGGTCAGCCTAGTTTCCTCTGTAGGCTATTATGTGAACTTCCTCCTGTCTTTCCAGTATCCCTGACCAAGAGTGCATAAGGCAGACCAGCCACGACTTTAAGTGTGTCTTAGTCACCCCTTACCCACAAACCCAGGCAGGAAAGGCTTATTTTCCTGCTGCCCCTAAAAGTGGTGGTATAGGTGGGTGTCCTTTGGTAAGTATTTCTGCTCTTGTCTCCTGACCTGAATCCCATGGGAGAAACTTATTTTGCTGGATTTAGTTGCTCCCTTTTATCACTCTGATAGGTAGCATTTGTATGTATTTGTTTTTCTAGTAGAGATTATTTTTAGAATGGTTTTAAGTTTATAGAAAAATTGCACAGAAAATAGAGAGTTCTTATGTACCCCACCCTCACAGTGTCCCCTGTTTTAACATCTTGCATTGGTGTGGTATATTTGTTACAATTGAAAAACCAGGATTGATATATTATTTTTAATTAAAGCCCATAGTTTACATTTGAATTCACTCTTGGTGTGGTATACTTCTATAGGTTTTGACAAATGTATAATGCCATGTATCCACCATTATAGTATCCTACAGAATAGTCTTACTGCTCTAAAAATGCTAGGGTAGCATTCTTGCAGAGATATGTCTAAAACTATGGACTGACCTTCTCTGGCATGCCAGGAATGTGACAGGTATTGGGAGAGAGATGAAAAGATATAATATGTGTTCATATGGAGTTCTTAGACTGATGGGTAGGGCACACACATAGACCAAGAATTACAAACTCAAATGCCAATATTAGTTGGTAGGTAATTTAGATGACTTGGATGATGTATGTACAACCATAGAGAGTGGTGGGGACTGAGAGCTGGAGAGCCATTGCCCCATGAAAGGGAAATAGCTGTTATGCAGCCAGTTGTTGTCATGTAGAATTTAAGCCTGGTGAGTCCAGATCTTCAGATCTTTCAAGAGATGCTACTATTAAAAGATGATTTGTGTCCTGATTCCTAGCTGTTATCAAGGAATTTAACATTTATACATACAGCATGGGCCAAATATAATATTCCTGTTTGTAGAATATTGTGAATTGCTGGTCTGGAATTCTTCATTGGCAAATCATTCCAAGCAGTGTGGATATGGCTAAGACACTGGGAGCCAAGAGGAGGAAGCTCTTAACTAATGCCACTTGGATGGAGGGGGACCAGAAGGGGCCGCAGGGAAGATTTCAAGGGGAGGTGATAATTTACTTGAGTCTTGAAGGAAGAGGGACAAAGGAACAGCATATGAAAAGGCACAGAAGCCAGAAAGGCCCTGATATTGTAAGCTTTCTTGTAGCAGAGCTGACCTCTCACTGAGAAAAGCTAGAAAAATCACATCTGTTTGGAGAGCTACCAAGATAGCCTGAACTTTAGAAGCCATGATTCTGGAGGGAAGAAAAACTCATTAAAGTGAGTCTGACAATCAATGTTGCTTTTTAACTCAAGTGTATATAAAGTGGCATGGGTAATGAGATTGAGAAACTGAGCAAAAATGGTCTGCTAAGCAAAGAATGTGAGCAGAACTCTCAGGAATCTGGGAAGACAAAAACTGGATCAGTGCCACAAAGACATTCAGGACTTGAGGGGCCCAGACTGGAGGGGCCACAGAGAAATGAGCCTGGTAGCTCTAGCTGCTTATTCCCTCAAGGCTTTTGCTAATTCCTAAGTGACACAGGTCAAGAGAGACTGAGCAAAAGCCATGGCCGAAATGTGGTAGAGCCAAACAGAGCTTTTGGCAGGCTCACAGTGTTGGGAGTTAAGTGCTGGAGTTCTGGGTCTTCCTAGGAGGACGGTTCCTGGTAAACACCCAGGCTTTCAGTTTGACCCCTAAAGGATTACATTCTAGGAGCAAGAACAAGTTAGAAATAGATCAGGCCTTACAAAGATTGAAATCCAGCCTCAAAATAGCTCAGTCCCTGTTTGGATTAAGTTTATCTGCCCCTACTCTGTTACCTCCTAGAAGTTGAAGGCTGAGCTAGGTAGTTTACAGATTTTTTATTCTAATGTCCGTTTTTCATTGAAAACTTGCCAGGCATATTAAGAGACAGGACCAAAAGAAAAAGATAGAATATAGCAATGCAGTAATAGATTTATGGGATTTAGATATTGGACCAATCAAGCATGGGCTTTAAAATAATAATGAAATATGCTCAAGAAAATAGATAAAAAGGTGGAGAATTCTACCAGAGGACCAGAATATATACAAGTAAGTAAGTTTAAAATTCTAGAATTGAAAAGTGTATTATCCAAAATTAACAACTAAATAGACCAATTTATCAGTAGGTTATGCACAGATGAAGAGAAAATTAATGATTTGGTAGATAGGTCGAGAGAAAAATATACTTACTGATGCACAAGAGAGAAAAAAAATGGGAAGTACAGATAAGAGCATAAGACATGATGAAAAATTCTAACTTAGGTATAATTGGAGTTCCAAAAAGGAAGGAGATAAAGAATGATGCTGAAGCAATATTTGAAGAGATAAATAAATGAGAATTTTAAAAATGGATATAATAAATCAAGCCACAGATTCAAGAAGCACTACAAACCTCAAGCAGATAATCACAAAGAAAAACCACACCTAGGAACATCACAGTAAAACTGCTGAAATACAAAAGCAAATAGAAAATCTTCCATACAAGAGAGTAATCTTCAAGTTATAACCAAACCTTAACTAAATGCTGCTTGCAAGCATAAAGACACAGCAAAGGCAAAAGTAAAAGAATGTAAAAGGATACAGCATGCAAATATGAATCAAGAAATCCTGTCATGGCTATTTTAACATCAGCTAAAATAAACTTTAAGGCAAGAAGCTTTGCTGGAGAGAAAGAGGAAGTTTTCATAATGAAAGGGGCCATTCACTAGGAAGACATAACAAAATTCTAAATTAGTATGCAATAAGAATATAACTTCAAAATACATATAAAGCAAAGGCTGACAGACCCAAAAGGAGAAATAGCAAATTCATAATCAGAATTGGAGATTTTAAAACACCTCTCTCAGAAACTGATAAAACAAAAGATCAATAAGGGTATAGAAGATATGAGCAATGCAATGAACAAACTTGGCCTCACTGACACATGTAGATCTCTTTACCCAACAATCATAGAATACACACCCTTTCCAAGTGCACATTGAACACTTACCAAAATTGATCGTTTCCTGGCTCCTAAAGCCAATCTCAAAAAAGTTCAAAGAACTGAAATTATTCAGAATGTTTTCTGTCCAAAGGGAAATTAAACAAGAAATCAAGAGTAAAAAGAAAACAAGGAAATCTCCAAATGTCTGGAAATCAAGCAACATGGTTCTAATTCCTAAGTGTCCTATGTATCAAAGAAGAAATCTCCTGGAAATCAGAAAGTATTTTGAAGTAAATGACAATGAAAATATGACATATTGAAACTTGTGGGATGCCATTAAAACTGTACCCAGAGGGAAATTTAAAAGAGCATAACATACTCGAGCTGCAAATAATTTATGTGACAGTGTGCATGAAATTGAATGCTGTGCTATCTCTTTTATCATATTTTTCATGTTTCCAGAGATTCATTTTTAATGTTGCCTAAACTATGTTGGTTACATTGGGAGACTATATTAGTGATAGCATGCTGGCATTTGAAAATGTAATTTTTTACTCTCCCCTATACATAGTTTGTTGGTTTATTCTGGGCAACTTTAACACCATCTTTTTTTTTTTTTTTTAATTTATTTATTTTTGGCTGTGTTGGGTCTTCGTTTCTGTGCGAGGGCTTTCTCTAGTTGCGGCGAGCGGGGGCCACTCTTCATCACAGTGCGCAGGCCTCTCACTATCGCGGCCTCTCGTTGCGGAGCACAGGCTCCAGATGCGCAGGCTCAGTAGTTGTGGCTCACGGGCCTAGTTGCTCTGCGGCGTGTGGGATCTTCCCAGACCAGGGCTCGAACCCGTGTCCCCTGCATTGGCAGGCAGATTCTCAACCACTGCACCACCAGGGAAGCCCCTTTCCCATCTTTTGATTGAAAAATTACCCCAAGGTAATCAGGGGTGAAGATCCTTGTTGGTGTCTGTGTGGAGCAGAGGGGGAAATAAACTACATTTGGACCCTTAAGTATAATCCTGGAGGCTGAGATTCTTACAGCCAAGGCTTAGAGGTGAGTCATAAGCTCAAGCAGACACACACAGCACACAACTCATCAGCTCTGAATTTTATAAACTTAACGATGAGTCCCAGGAGTGCTGAGCCTTGATAAAGATTTTTCTGAGAGTTCCAGACATTTTTTTCAGTCTCCTTGGTTCAATAAAACTCAAATCATGTTTTGCTCCAAGCATTGGTTCTCTTAATCTTGAAACCCTCCTGACCCTTTTAAACAAAACTGAATTTATGTTTCTCATTCATTTACCCCTTAGTCCTGAAAATGTTCTGAAAAAAAAAGAGTCCTACCAAAAATAATATTTGAGTACTGCTACTTCCATCAGATGGGAGGTTTTCCAGATGAAATGTCTTGAAACATATATATATATACTTACTTGAAATATATATATGTATATATATGTGTGTGTATGTATATATATACATATATATATAGAGAGAGAGAGATAGAGAGAGAGACAGAGAGAGAGAAAGTATTTCAGTTCTCTGACCTTCCTCCTCAAATGGGGGTGATTTTGAGGGTGGCCTTCAGATCAGCACACTGGGTGAGGTGTGTGGAAGGGGCATGTCAGATGCACCTTGCACTTCTTGGGGGTGGTGGTAGTGGTAGAAATTGTCAGGAATGTAATGCAATTATTAAAAGTCCACAAAATCACTACACAGATTGTGACGTAAGTCACCATTCTTTTGATTGTGTGGCAGTGTAACATTCACACAGTTTTCACCAAGAATGAAAAAACAAAGAAACACCTGGGAAAGAAGTAAGTCACCTACGTCCCAGGGTTGGCAGGAAGAAGGAGCCCTAAAAGGTGTTTCAGGACAAGGAGCAAGGCTACATATATTAGGGACTCTTGTGTCCCCTCATCTCTAAAGCAAACACTTCTGTCCAGCTAAGCCCCCGACCAGGCTGCAGAGTAGAAATAAATGTCAGGTTCACTGCAGTGTCTAAACCACAAGCGAAAATCTCTAGATAATGTTGTAAGTGGACCTCTTTGTCTGGAAAAAGTGTCCCAGGATGAAACTTTTGATGATTTATTTAGGTAGCTCCAGCAGTTTCTACAGCTCTAGGGGGGAATTAGTTATATCCTGCCACCAGCTAGTTTTCAGGAAGCAGTGGGGAAACCTCCCACCATGTCTCCTTTGGTCTCAGCTGGACATTGCTCTGAAGTTCCAGCACATGGGGACAGTCAGTTAATGAGCAGTGGCTGCCCTGCTTTGGGAACAGAGGGCATACTACGCAGGATGAGTGGTTCTAGAATATTTCTGCAGGAAATCAGAGGATTACATGGGTGGGATTTTGTTACTTCTCTTGACTGGGAGGCTAAAATGATTTATTGCAAATGAGGAGGAGGAAAAAATAGTGTCTAGATGCTTTTAGTATTAAGATGGAAAATTGAAGGTACAGAGAGAGGCTGAAGGAATTACTCAGAGGAAAAGTAAAATTGCCATGTGAGTAAGACTTATCTCAGGTTGGCATAGAATTTTCTCATTCATGGAAACTCATTGGATCAAGGTCAGGCTAAGGTGTCAGTCTTTCAGTCTGCTTTTTGAAGAGTAGTTCACTGCCATCCAGATAACTTGACAACTTCCTGAGTGATGGTTTCCAAGCAGAGGGCTTGCTTTGATGCGCTGGTAAGTGTTTAACAACTGGCTCTTGGGGGAGAAGCCTGCTTGACGCAATTTTCCAATATCCTTGGTGCAAATATTCCCATCATAGCCTAGTTCAGACTATCAACATGAAGTCACTGAACATGGATTTGGGAAGTAAAACCCATGATTCGCCAGTATGACCTGACTCCATCACATTATAACTACTATTTTAGAAGAGCTGTCTTATGCTCAACTATCCCAAATTCATGTACTAAAGATCTGAAAACCAGTTCAATACTCGTGAAATACTCAATTTCACAGAGTAGGTTTAGCCCCTGTAACCCAACCAAATAAACCCTTTCTTTGTTAGTGGAAAAATAAACTCCTGTATGCCATACAGAATAATCACAAGCAGGGAAATAATGGAGACTGGCCAAGTGAGCTTTTTCTGGAATTCAGTATTAATGTATCCTCATATTAAGTGCCTGTCTTGGTGAGCTCAGAGAGCATGCTAATAGTTTTAGAATTGATCTAATCATCTCACTGTCCCTAGGAGGTATGTGGTCATTAGACTAATCTGAGTTATAATCAGACCCATCTTGTAGCTGTGAATCTAAAGAGATAAGATATATAAAGTGCTCTCTGAATACAGGAGGTGCACAAAAATGTTATTCCCACCTTCTAGTGTATTAAGATTGTGATTTTAAGGGTCCTTCTCAACAGCAGAATCCAATAATCATGTCTGTTAGACACTTTCTAGGTCATGATTACAACTTTTCTGATGGATCTAGTTAATTACGTGTGCTTCTCTTCGATATAGGAAGATTTTCTTGTTCTGTGATTTACTCTGTCAGACAGGCACCCAGTTGCCAGTTCAGGTTGGACATTAACTAGCTAAAGCGAATATTATCATCCTATATTAACTGCAATGGGCATAAGCAAACACAAGACTCTGGATGAAAGAGCTGTTAAGCATCTCGGTCTGCAGACTGCCAGGGAACAGGGCGGAGTTTCTGTGGGTGGTGGACACCAGAAACGCAGGGCCTGCAGTGTTAGCAAATAGACATAATAACTGCCGGTCACTGAGAAAATTTCCTGCCTCTCCTCCCTTAGAGTTATTACATGGCTCCATGTCCTCTGCCCTTAATAAGCCAGACAGTCACGGTGTGCATTGCTGTGGTCCATTTCTTAGCTGGAGAAGGGCACTGGATGTTACCCTCAACTGGAACAGGAGCTGCCAAATGCAAGGACTGCAGCCAGGTTGTCTGAGAATGTCTGCCTGCCTGCCCAGAGGCAGGGAGAAGGTGGCAAGGTGTCATCTCCAGGACTCAGCTCGGAAGCCTGTTAACCGTGCACTTAATAAATGAAGCCTTGGCAGACACACCTTGAATTATTAATGAAGTTATTCAGCTTTGATTGTTTCCTTCTTTGGTGGAAAGGTTATTCACTCAAATGCCTTTGATTAGACTGTCCAATACATCACAATTGGGCCTATTTTATGTGCAACTTTATGGTGATAATAGTTCTGTCTCATTTAGAAGCAAATCAGACGTTATGAACTTCGTGATTTATTAATGTTTTGATTTCTATAAATGTCCGTACATCTCACATCCCATCAGAGAGCCCGAGAACAACCAGTGCAGGGCTAATAAAAATGTAAAATGAAACCATCGTTAAAAAAATGGAAAGACTGCCTGTTAAAAAGCCCTGCTGCCTCTCTGAATTGTTTCAGGATCCAGGTCATTACCACAAAGGCCTCCTCCACCCCCCAGCCCCACCCCTACCCCCTGCACAGCCCCACTTAAGCACAGCCTGCATGAGACTGTCTGGGGAAGCTCTGTCCTGCTTGTCTATTCTGTGTGGACTGAAATAAAATACAAGAGGTGAAAAGTCGAAACTGGAGGGGCCCCTGGAGCCTGCACCCAGACTTCTCATCCTCGAGAAAGCAGGATAAGGGGGTCCCTCTCCATCAAATTCACCCCACTACAACCCACCACCTCTCTGCTGAATCTTTAGGATAAAGCTCAGATTCCCCAGCTGGCATTGAAGTCTATCCTGGGGGCCCAGTTTACCTTTCCAGAACAATTCCCCACAACTACATGGCATGGATCTTTTGCAATAGCTGCAGATTCTACTGGTATGTGGACCCCTATCTCTGCCAAAGCATGTGATCAGCTGATCCCAATCCCAGGCACCCTTGAAACCTAAGAGCCATCTCCTCCGGGCAGCTCTCAGAAACCACCACATGGAAAGCTCTCGGTCTGTCCAAACTCCTGAAGCACTTCTTATGTCTGAACAATCACCCAGTAGGTATCAGAATCTACCTTTGGGTGTTGCAGTTTACATTTACAGGAGTAGGGTGAGGTGGAGTGGGGGTAGGGAGACTGTGTCTTGTCCTTATTTTTGTTTTATTTTTAGTATCCCACTATATGATGTCTAGTATCTGCTTTGCACATAGTAGGTGAATAGTTAAGTGTTCATTATTTGCTAAAAGTGTGTAGAGCTATTAGGAGCTGAATGGGAATTACATTAAGAGTCCCAAGACAGCAGCCAAGAGACTATCTGGAAAGCAGTTGGCTAATTTAGTGGCTAATTCCATCATTTGACAGTTTAGTTCAGAAATCACAATCTGGCAGTCCACAGGGTACAGTTGTTATCTCACTCCTTTTAAATGTGAATTTTGCCAACATTTATTTCACATAAAATATGGATTTTGGCTTCTCTCTAGAAATCTGAAGTTACAGCTATGCAGGCCTGCATTATCACATAGCACAACTGGCTGGAGCGGAGGAGAAGCTGCTCGCTCTAGACAGAGCAATTGTACTCTAGTAAACCGCAGACCCTACTACTCCCTATTGCCTCTCCAACACTAAGACCAAGGGAGAGTTGTTATCTATCATCATTCATTTACATTAACTGCCTGAGTCTTTGGTCCTGTTTAACAGCCCCTCTCTCCTACCCCATACCATGTTTTTCCAAGTGACTTCTGTGTGTTTTGTGATATTCTAGAAACGTGACTGAATTTCATTTTTTGGGTTCCAAGCGACATGGAGAAAAAAAGGGTGCCCTGTGTTTAGAGAGGACCTTTGTACAGATTCAGGCTGTGTCCTTAGATGATGCTTCTGTGCTGCTAACATCACATGCATCAAGAATGGGGTTGACATACAGGTTCTGTTTCAGTACATTTCAGCCTTCTATTTTACAGAGCACTCTTCACATCGCTTAGCTCCTGTGAGATACGCATTATATTATTTTCATTTTACAGAGGAGAAAACTGAGGTTCAGAGAAAAAAGAGAAAGTATTATTATTCCCTTTTATTAAGAGAAATGGAATCAGAGATCTTATGCGACATCCCTGAGGTTATCAAGATGGTGAGTAGAAGTGCAAAGACTAATCTCATCATCTGATTGACAGTCAGATACTTACTGGCATAAAGGACCACCCTATGGGTCTCCCTTGGGCCCACTCCTGTATCTTTGTGTTTGTTCCTCTGTCTCAGCAAATCAGGGGCTACATTCCTCTACCCAAGCTTCTCACACTTTCTGCACTTGAGGATTTACAGAGCCCAGTCTGTGGCAGGAGGGAAGACACCAAGTGGCTTCAGGGTTTTTCTCCCCATAAATTCCCCTGCCTCAAACTCTGCCATCCATTTAGCATTTCTAATTTTGTTTCCTGTTTCTGAGTATGAGGGTAGCCTCCACTCTGGGTGACAAGTTGTAGAAGTCACAGAGCATATGAGTTACGGAGAGGTACATTGATCCTGCCCTCTAACTTCACAGATATGGCTCCCGGGGCCCAGAGAGGGAACCGGACTTGTCCAAGGTCACACACTGGATTCCTGGCAAAGCAGAATTAAACTCAGGTCAGTCCTTCTGGCAATCCAGTATTTTTTTCACAGCACTATTTACTCCTTCAACAAATAATTACTGAGTGCCTCCTAGATGCCAGCCACTCTTCCAGGCACTGGGGATACAGAAGTGAACAGAGGTGGTGATGTGTCCTGTGAATGACGATAAAGCAGGGTTACAGGACTAGAGAAACGGGTCACGGGAGGCACTATTTTATACAGGGTGGTCGGGGAAGGCGGCAACCCAATTAGGCATCAGTAAGTGGGGAATAATGGTAGGCTTTGCAGCCAAAATAGTCAGGTCTGAATCCCAGCCCTGCAGCTTAATAGTGGACGAGCCTGAGCAAGTTCTGTATTCTGAGACTCACAGTAAAATGGGCACAGTAGCACCCATCTCCCAGGCTGTTGGGATCAGAGGAACCACTGCACGGAAAGTGCCTGACTTGTAGAAGGCACTCAGTGAAGTCCCCTCCTCACTTTAGTGCAGGGGCCTCAGCTTTCTAATAGGTGTCTTTGCTTGGCTATGAGAGGGATGCAACCTATAAAGAGCCCACATAACACTCCATTAGCCAGGGTTGGCCAGCTGGAAGGCTTTTGTAGATTAAGAGGATGAACGAGCCAGGGTTAATTAGCTGAGTTAGTTTGTGAATGCATTAGTGGGTCACAGGGCTCTGAAGCTATTTAATCTGAGGAGTGGTGGGTGGCAACTGCTAAGCTTGGAGTGATGCTTTGATGAAACTTCCCAGATTGGAGCTGTGGCTTGGAATTCCCAGCCCTTCTGAGAGAAACAGTATTTCTCATCATTAGAGGTAAGTCTCAAAGTGGCTTACAGTAAAGCTTAAGTTGGATCATAGAAGTCTTTGAAAATTAAGTCTCAAATATAAGAAACCCAAACAGCTTCTGCACGTGCCTTCTCTGTGAAGCCTTCCCAGGCCCCCTGCCTTCATCTCGAGGCCTGATAAATTCTGTCTATAGCGATCAATTCTACTGGATTACGGGGTGGGGACACTGCAGGAGAAGGCACACTTTCCTTTTCACTTTACAGCTTTGTTACTGTTTGAAATTTTTTTTTAAGCTATATGTGTGGATTTCTATTATAATTTTAATGTTTTGGTTAAAAACATTACATTTTGAGTAGGATAATGTAAGTAGATGCCATTTATTTCATTGTGAAGCTGGTCCTAGTCAAGTCTGGCCCAGTGCAATCGGTGTTTTCTAGTGCAATGGGTCTAGTTGTGTTTGTTGTGATGTTGTTTTTGTGGAATCAAAGTTTTTTCAAACAAAACATTATATTGTGATGATCACTGGTGCTCATCACAAACTATTTTTGGTTCTCCTTCCAAGCACTTCCTGCTCCTTTGGATGCACTTCCTGCTCCTTTGAAGTTAGGTATGATCATGTGACTGGTGTTGGCCAATCCAATGGGAACAGGGGTGATGTGTGTCCTGGGGTGGAGGTAGAGATTAAGCAAATGATCTCTGAATTACAGCTGAGCAAAGTGCTATGAAGGAAAGGTAGGGGATGTCATAGGAACTTAAACAGAAAGACCTAGCCATAACTGCAGGGCTTCTCTGTAGCAGTCCAGAAGGACGGGAAGGGGATGGCCAGGTGGAGAGTGAGGGCAGAGGGAAGGAACAGCCTCTCCAAGGACTCTGCGGTGGGAAGAAGAGAGGCCTGCTCTAGGAGGTGACATCTGCATCTAGGAGATGACAGGAAGCCTCCCAGTACGTCTGGAGGCTGGGACGTGGTGAATAAGGGGCAGAGGAGTGTGAGGCGGGCATGGACCATATTGTGCCAGGCTTGGGGCCCATGTGAACAGTTTTAGGAGTGGCAAACAGCAAAGCAAGTACAGTACAGAGGGTTTTTTTTTTTTTTTTGAGAAGCCAGTGGAGAGTTATGAGTTAGAATATTAATCACCCAATGAAGGCTGATGTTAATCATAAGAGAACTGATGCATCCTTGGCCCCTTCCCACTTGCTGGGACTTCATGGAGAATGGCTTTGCAGTGCAGGTCTCTGCCTGATGGCTTTGCATCTTTCCTGTCCTTGCTGGCTCATTGCAATAGAGAGCCTCTGTTAAGCAAACAGGACTGAGACCTTAGACTTGGTCCCAGCTCTCTGCAAGTGAGGGTAAGGGAGGAAAGTCTTTTCCTCCCTGTCAGTTAATAATAATACCTACAATTTGAGATATTTGAAGTTTCAGCTGGAATGCCAAGGGGCATGGTTATTCCTATTTAGAATGCCATAGGCTGAGTCAGGCTTGGCTGGAGACCTGACTCCATGTCATCAAGAGAACTAAAGCTGAAGAAAATCTCCTAGGACTGTTAAGATTTTTTTCTAGCTAATCAGTAACTTCCTTCTTTATTCTTATTTTAGTTGGCCCATGATCCTGAAGGGGGAAACAGGTCCTAGTAGTTGTAATTAAAAGGGAGAGATTAAATATGCAAAAGAGATGTAATAATTATTGAAGCAAAGTCTAGGAAGCTAGGAAGCAATGGGACCAGGATTAAGGATGTGGGTAACCCTGTACATATTTCATATCATTTCTCAGAAATATTCCTAGAAGTGGAAAAAAGCAGGCTTTATAAAATAGGAAATTTCTGTCTATCTATCTATCTACCTATCTCTAGGATATCATATATAAAAATTTTAGCAGTGGTTATCTGTGAAGGTTGGGGTTTGGATGGCTGTTATATGTGTATTTTTAAAAC
Organism: Balaenoptera physalus; assembly: GCF_965194825.1. Lineage (NCBI taxonomy): Eukaryota > Metazoa > Chordata > Mammalia > Artiodactyla > Balaenopteridae > Balaenoptera > Balaenoptera physalus. Next base: position 27,836,880 of record NC_138890.1, read on the forward strand.
TTTCTGCAATGATTAAGTACAAATTTCTAAAAAGGAGAAATCCATGAAGGTTATTTTTAAGTCGACTTAAAGAGCAAATGTGGAACACCTCGGAAGCCCTGGTACTGGGGGTGGGCAGATGAGGATGGGGCACCTCTGGCTTGGGGAATCTTTGTGTAGCCTTGGCAACATGTTAGATTCATCAATCTCAGTTTTAACACTGGGAAATAGTAGAAACCATCTCTACTTTTTAGGGCTCTTGTGAGATTTCAATAAGTTGATGAACAAAGATACAACTGGCATGGAGTACAGGTTCAGCAGGTGATAAACAGCTCCTGATAACTCTTCCCTGACCTATGAAGAAAAGAGACACAGCCCGGCTAGAAGCAGCGGTTTGGACAGGGTTCCCTCTAGTCTAGAGGAGGCATTTCTCAGATATCAGGGGGTGGGAATGAGGGGGGAGGGTCTTCCATTGGTCAGAATAGTAGCTGATATTTCAGAAGCATTTCCTAGGCACCAGGCCAGCATCTAGAGCTTCATGTATATTACCTCATGCAACCCTTCCCAAACCCTGTGAGCTCCACACTGCTACCCTGTTAAAGACAAAGAACCTGAGACTCAGAGATGTAAGGTAATCTGCCCAAGGCCGCACAGTTAGTAAATGACAGACCTGAGACTCAAATCCAGGTCTGCTTGATGCCAAGACCCATGTTCTTAACTGCTGTGTTATATTGCATGAGCTTTATAACCACATCAAACTGGGTTAAAATCCCAACTTTGTCACTTGGATGTGATCTAACCCAGGTCTCATGGTCCTCATGGGGACTAAATGTGACAAGGTATGTGCACGACCTGTGCCTGGTGCCCAGGAGTGTTTGTCACGTGGCGGCTCCCTTGCTTCCACATCTGGGTCCCCAAGAGGATATTCCCACAGCTTTTTGGTCTTCTGAGGAAGTTTCTGAAAGCGACGCTGCTGAAAAAGCAATTTTTTGCTGTAGCTGTGCGGATAGATTTTTAATATTTAATTAGGGAGACCTTCAGCTTGGAGAGAGGGCAGGACTTGTTATTAAATCCCTGCTGCTTGGTCTCCCTCACTTGCCCGTGGGATTATTCATTCATTTCCAGTCACACAATTTAATATTGCAACAGCTAATGGGGAGATGTTGATAATTTGTAAAACTGGTCGGTCCCGAGGCCACTAGAGAAGCTCCACGCCTGGGCCTAAAGCAGATGCTCCGGAGAGAGGGCTCCTGAGAGCTTCCTGCTTATTATCTTCAAACATTCATGAGTGCCTTCTGAGAAGCCATGTTGAGAGCAATGAAGACTAGAGTGTTCACTGCACAGTTGCATCCTCAAGGAGTCAGGACACTGGGACACCTGCATTAAATGCATTAAAGGGTTTTTGTGGTAAAATTCATACCCAGGATTTGTTTTAATCAGGTACCTTAAGACACACAGACATGAAAGTGACTGTCATGAAGGAAGAAGTTTATACTCACAGATCCCTAGAAATGGGAGGCACAGTATGCCAGTGCAGGGCCACACAGGGAAGCACCAGGGTCAGTCAGGAGGCAGAGATGGATTAGAGGGGAGAGCATGGCCCAGACCCTTTGCTGGGGGTTTTGTGGGAAGGAATCGGCAAGGCAGGATAGGTATGCTGAGTAAGCTTAGGATTGGAAAGTGTGAATAATGTGGCAGCCTCTGGGCTACAGGGGTGGTCCCTAGTTGTCTGGTACCTGGCCCTGGGGTGATTTAGGGCAGACAGAATATTGGCTTGGTGTGTGAGACTTAGATAAAGGAGACCGTTGAGGTCTGGGCTCTGGATTGGCTGGCTTGCCTACAAAGGCACACTTGCAGAGTAGTCATTTGTTATCCCTAGGAATTAACTAGCTCTGTAGGGGGGCAGTCTCTCCAGGATGAAGGCCCCAAATGCCAGAGCATCAAGAATACAGAAAATTAGAAAATATAGTCAATGGAGTTTGGTTCTGCAGTTAGATAGACATGGGTTAAAAATGCCTACTTTGACATTTCCTAGCTGGGGCATTGGGCATGAACATCCCTGGGACTCAATTTCACATACTCAGTATCTCCCCTAAGGACTACGGCAAAGCTCCAGCCTTCAGCCTGTAGGCTCAACCATACCAATGGATTCTCTGCATGAATAGGCAGAAGGATCTTTGTTAAACAGTCATTCATAGAGCACATAACTATGGAGTATCTAGTACATGCCAGGCACTTTGACAGGCAATGTGATTACAATGGTGAGCAAAGGCAGATGTGGTTCTTGTTCCCAGTGAGGTTATGGGTTGGAGCATGGGAGACTTAACCTCGGAATCACAGACACAAATACAAAATTATAATTGAGAAGTTCTGTAAGGTGGAGCTATTCAATGCTATGGGAGGGAGTGGCAGGGGGCTGTGGTGTAGTGTAGGCAGTCAGGGAAGATTTCCCTGAGGGAGTGATGGTGGGCATGAAATCTAAAGCCATGGGAGCTCACTAGATAGGAAAGAAGGTGTATTTGTGTGTGTGTGTGTGTGTGTGTGTGTGTGTGTGTGTGTGAGATTCTAAGTGGTGGGGGGAAGATGGGGTGGAGCTTTTCAGGAATCTCTTGTGTAGAGGCTCTGGGGAAGGAGAAGACAAGGTGTTCAAAGGAAATACATCTGAATATGTCCCCAACTTTAAAACCTTTAATGGCTCCCCACTGCCCGCAGGACAAAGGCCATGCTCTTTAATGAGGTGGTCAAGGTCCTTTATGATCTGCTCCCTGCTTAGCTTTCAGGTTTTATCTGTTGCTTCTCTCCTACTGTCACCGCGCTACACATCTACTCACTCTCTAGAGGTACTTGCTGTTCCCCCAACACAACTTCCTGGGTGACATTTTCATACCTTTGCATGTGCTCCTGCCCCCATCTGGTGCCTGATTTCCTTCTCTCTCTGCCGGCTTATTTCCTGGGTCTCCTTCAAATCTATCCCATTGCACTGCACACCTCCACAGGACACTATTTAGACTACAGTGTGAATGGTGCTTGCTGGCGTTGTGCAGCTCTCTATAAAATGTCACCTCAAGGGCTACTTCCTCTGAAATGGAAGTTTTTCTGTCTTCCCCAGACAGCATCAGTTGAGATCCCTCTCCTGCAGCATCCATCACATGGCATGGTAAATACAGAAAGGCTTTTCTGTCTCTCTTGATCATGGGCTCCCTGACGATATGGCAAGTTCAGTCACTCATTTACCAAATATGTATTGCGCTTCTGTTCTGTGCCAAGTACTGTTCTAGGCACAAGCAACATGGTCACAAATAAGTCAGACAAGTGCTCTGTTCATCAGGACTGAGATGTTAAACAAATAATCACTCAAATGAATTGCATAATTACGCAATTATGAGTTGTCTTAAGTGCTGTGAAGGAAAAGAGTGGTGGCAGCATGAGTCAGAAAAACCAGAAGGAACCTAGTTTAAGTTTGGGGGAAGGAGAGTCTGCAGACATATAAGCTGAAAGTAAAGATGAGAAAGAGTGGTAAAGAGTTTCAGGGAGAGGGAATAGCATGTGCAAGGATTATGAGATGAGAACGAGCTTGGCCTTTTGAGGAACTAAGTGGAGGCCAAGTGGTGGAGCAGAATGATGGAATGATGGAAGGAGGACGTATCAGATAAGATGGCAATTGGTCAAATCAGCCAACTTCAGGATTTTATCTTTAAAGCAATGGGAAGCAGAGGTATCAAGTTTATAATTGCCCCAAACTGACCTAATTAAGCTTAAAAGTTTTTGCACAGCAAAGGAAACCACTGGTGAAATGAAAATATAACCTACTGAATGGGAGAAAATATGTGCAAATGAGATGACTGATAAGAGATTAATATCCAACATATATAAACAGCTCATACAACTCGACGACAAAAAAATGAACAACTCGATTAAAAAATGGGCAGAAGAACTGAATAAACATTTTTCCAAAGAGGAAATGCAGATGACCAACAGGCACATGAAAAATGCTCAACACTGCTAATCATCAGGGAAATGCAAACCAAAACCACAATGAGATATCACATCACACCTGTCAGCATGGCTGTCATCAAAAAGAACACAAATAATAAATGTTGGCAAGGATGTGGAGAAAAGGGATCCCTCCTACACTGCTGGTGGGAATGTAAATTGGTGCAGCCACTGTGGAAAACAGTATGAAGTTTTCTTAAAAAGCTAAAAGTAGAACTGCCATGACTCAACAATTCCGCTCCTGGGTATACATCTGAAAAAAAAATACTAATTCGAAAAGATACATGTACCCCAATGTTCATAGCAGCATTATTTACATTTGCCAAAATATGAAAGCAACCTAAGTGTCCATCACAGATGAATGGACCAAGAAGACGTGGTTGATATATATATATGTATACACACACACACACATACAATGGAATACTACTCAGCCATGAAACAGAATGAAATTTTGCCATTTGCATCAACATGGATGGACTCGGAGGGCATTATACTAAGTGAAATAAGTCAGACAGAAAAAGACAAATGCTTTATGATATCACATATACGTGGAATCTAAAAAGACAACGAACTAGTGAATACAACAAAGAAGAAGTAGACTCACAGATATAAAGAACAAACTAGTGGTTACCAGTGAGGAGGGGGGAGGGGGCAATATAGGGGTGAAGGAGTGAGAGGTATACACTATTGGGTATAAGATAGGCTACAAGGATGTATTGTACAACATGGGGAATATAGTCAATTTTTTGTAATAGCTGTAAATGGAGTGTAACCTTTAAAAATTGTGTTTAAAAACTGCCCCAAACCAGGAACTCACCCAAGTATCCATCAACAGTAAAATAAACAACAAATTGTTAGCATGGTCAAGCAATGAAATGCTGCTACACAGTGATATGAATAAATTAACTACAGCCGCATCTAACAATATGGGTGAATAGAGTGCAAAGCCAAGTAAAACTAATCTAGGCTTTTACAAGTCAGGATAGCGGTTATCCTTGGGGAGTGGAGACCCATGAGAAGGAGATGTTGAATCTCTCTGGCAGAGAGAATCCACCAGACTTGCTGATGTAGTGGCCAGGAGTGTGAGGGAAAAGGATGGGGGGTGACAAGGAAGATTTTCCAGGCTTGAACAATTGGATGGATGGTGGAACTGTGCTGTGCAGTGCGGAAGGCTGGGAAAGAGCTGTCACGTTTCTCTCTGTACCCTTGGCCCCAGCAAGGGGCTGTTACAGAGGCTGGGTTTGATTAATGCTGACTTACCTTTGGTTTGTAAGTCAATAACCTAATGATCAGCGCTGGGAGAACAGCTAGTTACCACCCTGTGTTCTACACATTTCATCTTCTTAGGTTAGTTCAGAACTATTTGTTCTCTAAATTCAACAGCTTTTTGTGGAAGGGTTTATGGATGTTTGTCAAATGGACAGAACATACCTATTTTCCTTATAGTTACAATGCCAGGTTATGTGCATAGGCACATATATGTAACAACTTCATATGTTCCTCATGATTCTGGATGTTGAGAAAAGAGAAAAGAACATTAAAGAGAGCCTCTCACTGCAAGTTACTATGTTCAGTGCATTTCGTACCCTGCACTATATGCTCCTTAAATAACCTCATGAGGATTATTTTATAAATACTCATTTTCTAGGTTATTAGGGCTTGGTTATTAGTCATCAAGTGACAAAGTTGGAATCTGAACTATGTTTGTCTGTTTTTAAATTTTTATTGGAGTATACTTGATTTACAATGTTGTGTTACTTTCTGCTGTACAACAAAGTGAATCAGTTGTACAAATACATATATCCACTCTTTTTTAGATTCTTTTCCCATATAGGCCACTACAGAGTACTGAGTAGAGTTCCCTGTGCTATGCAGTAGGTCCTTATTAGTTATCTATTTTATATATAGTACTGTATATGTGTCAATCCCAATCTTCCAATTTATCCCTGCCCCCCTGACCCCCCGGTAACCATAAGTTTATTCTTGATGTTGCCACATTGCTTCTATCTGATCAGGGATGAAGGTCTGGGGATCCTGTGTCTTAGTGGGTGATAGAGGACATCTCCCCATCTCAGCCTCTATGACGACAGGAGGGAGTCCTAATGCTCAGAAGGTGCCTGGAGACCTCCAAAAGAGAGCAGCTCTCAGGTTCTGTTCTGCCCTTCTTAAAAAAACATTTACCCATAATGTCTCTTTATAGGATAATAAAAATGAGCCATCTGTGGTTCATTGGGAAACATGTCTCAGGCTTATTAAAAATATATGAATTTTTACTTTAAGATGGGATGGCCGTCTTAAATTTTGAAAAAAAAATTCAAAATTATAATCCAAAATGTATTATATATTATTAATTTATTTTTAATAGACATATTGCTTATAGATTAGCATTCTAATTATTTCTGAAAAAGTGGGCAGCAACGGGGCGAGGTTTCCAATTAAAATTGTCCTGAAGATAAATTGAGATCTCTGGCTGAGAGCACTTCAGCCTTTTCCCCATCTGGGAGCAAGAGCGTCTGTCCTCCTGGAAGGGCCAGGCTGGGATTCTCATTTGTGCTAGATTTGCCCCAAGAGCTTGAGGTTCTCCGCAGGAGTGGACTGGGGTGCTTCCAGCCACGGTTCCTGCAAAGGCACCATCCAAGAGCTGCAGGGGTGAGGGTGAAAACCATGAGGACAGAACTGTCTCCAGCCTGCCTCTTGCTGCCTCTCTCCTCCCAGCCATCTGCCCTTTCTAAGCCCCCTTTCTGCTTGCTAATCCCTCCTCCAAGCAAAAGCCACAGCATGCCTGCTGCAGCCGTGAGGGCAGCTCTCGTTATGTGATGACAGGAAAATTTATGGGTCTTTCAAATGCTTTATGTAATTGCAAAATCTCAGTATTTATAGTTTGATTTGAAGCTCAGTCACGTCAATTCAAATCAGGTCTGAGAGCCTTCTGTGGTCAGATGTTTGCATCTGTAAAGTTGGTGACGTGAAAAGAGTTGGATGCTGCCCCCAGGGAGTGTGGCTTGATTCCATACCTGTCACACACTAGACATGTTGCTCCTGCAGTTAAGTCGCCTGCCCAATGGCGTTTCCTTGTGTGTGTTAAAGATGCTCGCTTCTCAGGGTCTTCCCAAGGATGAGGTGGATACCCAGGACACAGCACATAGTAGGTGTGCAGGAGGTGTGGTTCCTTTCCTTTCCGCTCCTGCCTATGCCTGTGTTAGGAGGTGGCGTGGCGAACTGAGCTCTGGGTCACCCTGCCTGGGAGTCAATCTGGCGCCATCTTTAAGGGACAACATGTAGGAGGGCTGGCCTGACCCCTGGGAGGTTCTTCAGGGCAAAGAACACTGAACGACATCCCTCAACCCCTGATTCAGTGTTCTCTGCTGGGCTGGGCATTTCCATTCTCTGGGTTTTAATTCCTTCTGCAGTGGAAAGAGGGGGTGGGGGGATGGGGCACTGGATTTCTACTTTTCTAGCCTTGGGCAGTTCTCTCTATATTTTTAGTTATTAATCAATTACGGATCTAGTCTCCAGAAACTTCTCTAAAGTCACCTTGAACCTATGCTATTTTCAGTTTATATTAATTTCCTCTTGAGATACCAAGTTTCATTAAGTTTATTGGCTTTGGTAAGTCAAATTTCTTTTGATCGGTCCTAGTTTACTTCTTTTAATCTAATTTTAGTATATTTAGGATTTGCTCAACATTTATTTCTTTTTTTTAACATGTAAGCATGTCCACACTCTCCATATTCAGATTTTAGGGAAGAGAAGACTTATATAAAAGAAGTTTAATGAACTCCTACTCTGTAAGTTAATGAATTCCTACTATATGTAAGGATATGCTAAGTACTTTCACATTTGTTAATCTCCTTTTATCTTCCCACCAATAGTGGGAAGTAATATTAGTATCCCCAGTTTGCCATTGTTCAAGCTAAGTCTCAGAAAGCTTAAGTGACTCTCCCAGGGTCCCACAGAGAGTAAGTGCCTGCGCTGGGATGTGGAGCTGGATCTCTCTTTCTGTGAGGTAATATTGCTTACACAATGTTGCAACAGAATGTTGCAATGTTGTAATGTTCCACCCAGCTGCTTTCTGCCTTCCTTCTCTTTGTCTTTCTCTCTCTTTACACACTGAGAGATGGAAGTGGTTATTCCTGGAGCTGTTCAGCATTGACTCTTTGCTTCTCCAGACCTGGAGGGGTTTTTTTTGAAGCCTCCATGTCTTGTCTGAAAAGGACTGGAGACTCGAGAGCAGGGGTCCTCCAGGGCTCCCATCTAGCAGCCTGCTTCTTTCCTGTTGCACTTGGCTTCTGTGGGATCTTAGGATAAAGCCATCACTGCTGCAGCTTAATGCAGACCTGGCTGAACAGCAGCCCATACATTTAATACCTTGCATGTTTAATCGCATCTGGCCAATGAGTCCATTACATGTTTGGGGATCTTTACTTAGGTGGTTCTTGGGGAAAATTGAGGGCATGTATTTCAAGCAATTTTTGAATTATGTCTCTATTAGCATCTGTGAATATCTCCCCAGGGGAGCCAAGAAAACTCTATTAGCTGAACATTTTAAAGCAGGATTGGAGGAAGCAGTGGGGGAATATCCCATAGGAACAATAATTACAAACAGCACTTCCATGTAAACAGGTCTTAATGTGCCTTCTATATTGAATTCCTGAGAGTGAGGCTCTGGGGTGGTATCTCAGTGCCCCCTCCAGGACTGCACCCCTGAAATGCTGGGAACTGAGGCAGAAGGCTCAGGGGGCCCTGCTGGCTTCCTGGGTACCAGAAGCCTCGCAGACCATGGCAATGCTGAGTTGTAGGCAACATGACAATAACGGCATTGTTGTGTGACCTTGAGGAAGTGACCTTGGGCAAGTCGCTTCCTCACCTTGGGCCCTTAAATTGTTAGCATTGAGCTAAATGCTTTCATACAATTCATTTCAATTAATTCTCCTAAAGTCCTGCAAGGTGGGTTATATTACCCCATTTTACAGATTGGGAGTTAAGTAGCTTGCCCAAAGTTGTGAGTCAGCAAATGGCAGAGTTGGGGTTTAAATTCTGGCCTCTGACTCTAGCTTGAGGGTTATTTCCATGACACCAGATCATTTTCATGCTCTTTAGGGTGTTGTCCAGCTAAACATTCTATGAAGTATACCTTTTTGGTACCAGAAGCTTGGTGATTTCACATTGGCTTTTGCAAAACTCTCTCAACTTATTGACACTCTAGCAGCCATGGGAAGAGATGTATCACTCACTAGTTCTGTGTTTTATTTATGGCTGCTGCTGTTCCAGTGTTCTAGGGGTTATGGCTGGGGCCCAGTGCACCCATAAAGCATCCTGACTGATGGCTGGTTGTCATAGTGATGGTGCTGTAGAGAAATGCTGTGGCCCTGGCTGGATCACATCCCTTCTGTCTACCTTGAAAGCAAGTATGTGGGTCTTCTTACATAAAGTGGAATCATGGGATCATTAAAACTTCAAGGTTGTATAGACCTTAGTTAGATCATCCAGTGGATTTTAAACTCCCATAAAGGCAAAGAGTTCTTTAATCAAAGGAAATTTTGCTTGGCGGCCAAGTATGTAAAAGAGATGAAAGCAATCAGATGCTAGATTTAAAGTGAGAGATCAGAAGAATGTTGTTTTCCTTCTTCACATCCCATAGGGTGGTCCTTCAGATTTTGCAATTCATCATTTGGAAAGTAGCGATCTAATTCAACCTGCTCATTTTACAGTTGGCCAGGGGGAGCTCAGTGAGGGACACTGATGTGCCCGAGGGAGGGGCTGAGGCTGAAGTCCAAGTCTATTGACATGCCACCAGGGGCTCTTTTCTTAACCATGTAAACAATGGCAATGAGTACGCCCCAGGATTGGGCTTGAAAGGATTATAAATCCTTTGCTGTGAATAATTTGTGCATTAATCTATCCATTCATCAGCTTTTACTGAGTATCTAGTTGTCAAGTAGGAGAACTTGCTCTATTCTTAGAATATTCTCTAAAATATGAGGGGATTACCCCAGGGCAGGCTAGAGGGGGAATAGCACACTTCTGTCAATATTTAGGATGTATATTAGGACGGTAATAGAGACGTTTGGAGAAGGAGCCAGGCTTTGGAAGAAGACAAAGGCCCACAAGAGAAGAGCGAGAAGTAACTGTGTACGGTGTGGGATATGGGGTCTTTGCTGGGAAGTTGGAAGCCTTTGTCTTGGGCTGCCAAATGCATTTCAAGGTGTGAGGCAGTTTTGGAGATAAATCTCTGGGTCCGTCACCCATAGTTATTTGTTCATTCATTCAACACTTCTTGAGCATCCTATGTACTGGGCGCTGTGTTGGGCAGAAGGAATGTATGGTGGATAGGACAGACATAGTCACTGTTTTCACGAGTTAGCCCCTCCCCAAGTCTCTTCTTTGCTTATGGGATAAAGACATTTGTTCATTTGTTCATCCATTTAACAAATGTTTCTTCTTGGTGTTAGAACCAACTATCCTCTTAAAGTTGATTCCCTGAGGAGGTACAGCTTAGTGACTCGTGAGGAGACAAGTCACACCAATCATCTCTCTAGTTTTTAAAATAAGCAAATGTGAAAGCAGCTAACAGTCTAAAGCCAGTAGACAGTTGTCCCTCAGTGTCCATGGGGAGACTGGTTCCAGGCCAACCCACCTGCAATAGATACCAAAATCCACAATTTCTCAAGTCCCTTATATAGTAAAATGGCATAGTATTTGCATATAACCTACGTACTTTCTCCTGTATACTTTAAATCACCTCTAGATTACTTATAATACCTAATGCAATGTAAATGCTATGCAAATACTTTCTCAAGAGCAACAAATTCAAGTTTTGCTTTTGGGAATTTTCTGGAATTTTTTTCAAATATGTTCTATCTGCAGTTGGTTGAATCTTCCTATGTGGCACCCACAGATATGGAGGGCCCACTGGACTATATTAGTACCATAATTTAAAAAAAAGATTGTACTTGGGTTCTTCCCACAGAAATTCACTGACAAAACAACTGTCTAAGCAGGGATCCATTTTCCAAGAGTGATTCGAGATCAGTTAGGGTGCAGAAGGAATGGAACACTGTCTAGATGAATTTCGATGGAAATGGATTAGAAGCAGGGAAGTCAGGGAGAGAATGAATGGAAAGACCAGCCCAAGTGGGCATCATAGTAGAAGGCTGTGAGTAGCATGAGAGAGATTTGGGGTCCTGGGGCTGGACAGAGAGAAGACCAGAGGCATGGAGAGGGAAGGTGAAGGCAGAGAGGAGGAATCTATGGACAGATTTGACTTTTTAATCCTTAAATGTTGCCTTGAGGGAAATAAAGGAACAATACTGCTGTGCTTACTTATTTCAAGGGCATTGGATCAATGAAGTACTGTGTTGAATATACTAAACAAGTGACTATGTGGGTGACACTGAACTCTTTATTTTGGAAAACCTCAAATGCCCAGCCTGAGAGATGCCTAACGAGGTAATTAGACAGACTGTTTTTTACAGTCAGGTTTATGGACCCTGGGTACAAAGGCTGGGTTCCTACCTGGGGCTGATTTTGTCTGGGGGTGATGGTGTTCTGGCCACAGCTCAAGTGCAAAGTGGGTTGCTGTGACTTTCTTTTGCAGAGTAGAATCTCTAGAGATTGAAGCACAAAGAGCAGTTGGTAAACTGTTAACTAGCTAAGCAGACTTCTCAAGGCTTCTGATGATAGAATGTAAGTTACTGGACACCCAAGTGAACCACGGAGAATCAAGTGCTTGCCTCAAAACTGGCTAAATCTCCTTCCTGTTATTGCCCCCCTCCCTCCATCCTTCCTCACTCACTCCCACCTCTTTACCTCTTACTTCCTGGCCTCTTCTGACCATTTCTCTCTCCTCTCCCCTCTTTTTTTCTACCTCTCACCTTCCTATCTTATTTCTCCTCTTCTCCTCTCTGTAGTTGAAAATATTATGGACTTTTTAAGCAGGATAACTTTATTCCTTAAAGGAATTTATCTTCACTTTTCTTAATATAAAAATCAGGTTGTGATCCTTTTCTGTGAGTACCCAGGAATCTGCATCATTATCTTTAGCTTCTGGGCACTGGTGTCACAATAGTACTTGGGGATAAAAGTGGGGATTGGGATGTCAGGGCAAGCTACAGGCACTTTCACTTTATCTGTATTGTAAAGCATTGTTTTAAAAAGTGAGATTTCAGAGAAGCTGGAAGCTCTCAGCGGCGCCGCGGTCCCCGGCTGCCCGGTTGTGCCCCGCTTCCTCCCTCCTGCCCCGCCCCTCTCTCCTGTGCCACCACCTCTCCCCCGGAGTGACTGAGGGCCCCGTGGCCCCACCCCTGCCACCCAGCATGGAGCCCGGGTCCCCCTGCAGCCCTAACTGCCTGCTTGGCGTCTCTTCCCTCCGCGGTCACTGAGCTGCCCCAGAGCCCGAGCGGAGGGCAGCACGACGCCCTAGGCCGACCGCGGCCCCGCCCTGGCCACAATGCCGCACAATGCCGCTGCGCTCCGGTTGGACTATGCCGGCCAAAGCCCGGTCCGCCCTCCGGTTCCCACACCAGCTGTGTGGCTGACAGGGTCTTGGTGCTCTGGCCGGGTGTCAGGCCTGTGCCTCTGAGGTGGGAGAGCTGAGTTCAGGACATTGGTCCACCAGACACCTCTCGGTTCCACATAACATCAAACGGCAAAAGCTCTCCCAGAGATCTCCATCTCAACACTAAGACCCAGCTCCACTCAACGACCAGCAAGCTCCAGTGCTGGACACTCCATGCCAAACAACTAGCAAGACAGGAACACAACACCACCCATTAGCAGAGAGACTGCCTAAAATCATAATAAGGTCACAGACACCCCAAAACACACCACAAGACGCGGTCCTGCCCACCAGAAAGACAACATCCAGCCTCATCCACCAGAACACAGGCACCAGTCCCCTCCACCAGGAAGCCTACACAACTCACTGAACCACACCTACCCACTGGGGGCAGACACCAAAAACAATGGGAACTACAAACCTGCAGCCTGCAAAAAGGAGACCCCAAACACAGTAAGTTAAGCAAAATGAGAAGACAAAGAAACGCACAGCAGATGAAGGGACAATGCAAAAACCCACCAGACCAAACAAATGAAGAGGAAATAGGCAGTCTACCTGAAAAAGAATTCAGAGTAATGATAGTAAAGATGACCCAAAATCTTGGAAATAGAATGGAGAAAATACAAGAAATGTTTAACAAGGACCTAGAAGAACTAAAGAGCAAACAAAGAGTGATGAACAACACAATAAATAAAATTTAAAATTCTCTAGAAGGAATCAATAGCAGAATAACTGAGGCAGAAGAACCGATAAGTGACCTGGAAGATAAAATAGTGGAAATAACTACCGCAGAGAAGAATAAAGAAAAAAGAATGAAAAGAATTCAGGACAGTCTTAGAGACTTCTGGGACAACATTAAATGCACCAACGTTCGAATTATAGGAGTCCCAGAAAAAGAAAAGAAAAAGAAAGGGACTGAGAAAATATTTGAAGAGATTATAGTTGAAAACTTCCCTACTATGGGAAAGGAAATGGTCAATCAAGTCCAGGAAGCACAGAGAATCCCATACAGGAAAAATCCAAGGAGAAACACGCCAAGACATATATTAATCAAATGATCAAAAATTAAATACAAAGAAAACATATTAAAAGCAGCAAGGGAAAAATAACAAATAACACATAAGGGAATCCCCATAAGGTTAACAGCTGATCTTTCAGCAGAAACTCTGCAAGCCAGAAGGGAGTGGCAGGACATATTGAAAGTGATGAAAGGGAAAAACCTACAACCAAGATTACTCTACCCAGCAAGGATCTCATTCAGATTCGATGGAGAAATTAAAACCTTTACAGACAAGCAAAAGCTAAGAGAATTCAGCACCACCAAACCAGCCTTACAACAAATGCTAAAGGAACTTCTCTAGGCAGGAAACATAAGAGAATGAAAAGACCTACAATAACAAACCCAAAACAATTAAGAAAATGGTAATAGGAACATACATATCGATAACTACCTTAAATGTAAATGGATTAAATGCTCCAACCAAAAGACATAGACTGGCTGCATGGATACAAAAACAAGACTGTATATATGCAGTCTACAAGAGACCCACTTCATACCTAGGGACACATACAGACTGAAAGTGAGGGGATGGAAAAAGATATTCCATGCAAATGGAAATCAAAAGAAAGCTGGAGTAGCAATTCTCATATCAGATAAAATAGGCTTTAAAATAAAGACTATTACAAGAGACAAAGAAGGACACTACATAATGATCAAGGGATCAATCCAAGAAGAAGATATAACAATTGTGAATATTTATGCACCCAACATAGGAGCACCTCAATACATAAGGCAAATGCTAACAGCCATAAAAGGGGACATCGACAGTAACACAATCCTAGTAGGGGACTTTAACACCCCACTTTCACCAATGGACAGATCATCCAAAATGAAAATAAGGAAACACAAGATTTAAATGATATATTAAACAAGATGGACTTAATTGATATTTATAGGACATTCCATCCAAAAACAACAGAATACACTTTCTTCTCAAGTGCTCATGGAACATTCTCCAGGATAGATCATATCTTGGGTCACAAATCAAGCCTTGGTAAATTTAAGAAAATTGAAATCATATCAAGTATCTTTTCTGACCACAGCACTATGAGAGTAGATATCAATTACAGGAAAAATTCTGTAAAAAATACAAACACATGGAGGCTAAACAATATGCTACTAAATAACCAAGGGATCACTGAAGAAATCAAAGAGGAAATAAAAAAAAACCTAGAAACAAATGACAATGAAAACACTATGACCCAAAACCTATGGGATGCAACAAAAGCAGTTCTAAGAGGGAAGTTTATAGCAGTATAATCCTACCTCAAGAAACAAGAAACATCTCAAACAAACAACCTAACCTTACACCTAAAGCAATTAGAGAAAGAAGAACAAAAAAACCCCAAAGTTAGCAGAAGGAAAGAAATCATAAAGATCAGATCAGAAATAAATGAAAAAGAAATGAAGGAAACAATAGCAAAGATCAATAAAACTAAAAGCTGGTTCTTTGAGAAGATAAACAAAATTGATAAACCATTAGCCAGACTAAGAAAAAAAGGGAGAAGACTCAAATCAACAGAATTAGAAATGAAAAAGGGGAAGTCACAACTGACACTGCAGAAATGCAGAGGATCATGAGAGATTACTCCAAGCAACTACATGCCAATAAAATGGACAACCTGGAAGAAATGGACAAATTGTTAGAAAAGCACAACCTTCCGAGACTGAACCAGGAAGAAATAGAAAATATAAACAGACCAATCTCAAGCACTGAAATTGAAACTGTGATTAAAAATCTTCCAACAAACAATAGCCCAGGACCAGATGGCTTCACAGGCGAATTCTATCAAACATTTAGAGAAGAGCTAACAGCTATCCTTCTCAAACTCTTCCAAAATATAGCAGAGGGAGGAACACTCCCAAACTCATTCTATGAGGCCACCATCACCCTGATACCAAAACCAGACAAAGATGTCACAAAGAAAGAAAACTACAGGGCAATATCACTGATGAACATAGATGCAAAAATCCTCAACAAAATACTAGCAAACAGAGTCCAACAGCACATTAAAACGATCATACACCATGATCGAGTGGGGTTTATCCCACGAATGCAAGGATTCTTAAATATACGCAAATCAATGTGATAAACTATATTAACAAATTGAAGGAGAAAAACCATATGATCATCTCAATAGATGCAGAAAAAGCTTTTGACAAAATTCAGCACCCATTTATGATAAAAACCCTCAAGAAAGTAGGCATAGAGGGAACTTACCTCAACATAATAAAGGCCATATAAGACAAACCCACAGCCAAGATTGTTCTCAATGGTGAAAAACTGAAACCAGTTCCTCTAAGATGAGGAACAAGACAAAGTTGTCCACTCTCACCACTATTATTCACATAGTTTTGCAAGTTTTAGCCACAGCAATCAGAGAAGAAAAAAGAAATAAAAGGAATCCAAATCAGAAAAGAAGTAAAGCTGTCACTGTTTGCAGTTGATATGATACTATACACAGACAATCCTAAAGATGCTACCAGAAAACTACTAGAGCTAATCAATGAATTTGGTAAAGTAGCAGGATACAAAATTAATGCACAGAAATCTCTTGCATTCCTGTACACTAATGATGAAAAATCTGAAAGAGAAATTAAAGAAACACTCCCATTTACCATTGCAATAAAAAGAATAAAATACCTAGGAATAAACCCACCTAAGGAGACAAAAGACGTGTATGCAGAAAACTATAAGACACTGATGAAAGAAATTAAAGATGATACAAACAGATGGAGAGATATATCATGATCTTGGATTGGAAGAATCAACATCGTGAAAATGACTATACTACTCAAAGCAATCTGCAGATTCAGTGCAATCCCTATCAAACTACCACTGGCATTTTTCACAGAACTAGAACAAAAAATTTCACAATTTGTATGTAAATACAAAAGACCCCGAATAGCCAAAGCAATCTTGAGAAAGAAGAACGGAGCTGGAGGAATCAGGCTCCCTGACTTCAGACTATACTACAAAGCTACAGTAGTCAAGACAGTATGGTACTGGCACAAAAACAGAAATATAGATCAATGGAACAGGATAGAAAGCCCAGAGATAAACCCATGCACCTATGGTCACCTTATTTTTGATAAAGGAGGCAGTAATATAAATGGAGAAAAGACAGCTTCTTCAATAAGTGGTGCTGGAAAAACTGGACAGCTACATGTAAGAGAATGAAATTGGAACACTCCCTAACACCATACACAAAAATAAACTCAAAATGGTTTAAAGATCTAAATGTAAGGCCAGACTCTGTAAAACTCTTAGAGGAAAACATAGGCAGAACACTCTGTGACATAAATCACAGCAAGATCCTTTTTGACCCACCTCCTAGAGAAATGGAAATAAAAACAAAAATAAACAAATGGGACCTAATGAAAGTTAAAAGCTTTTGCACAGAAAAGGAAAACATAAACAAGACAAAAACCCTCATAACCCTCAGAATGGGAGAAAATATTTGCAAATGAAGCAACTGACAAGGGATTAATCTCCAAAATTTACAAGCAGTTCATGCAGCTCAATATCAAAAAAACAAACAACCCAATCCAAAAATGGGCAGAAGATCTAAACAGCCATTTCTCCAAAGAAGATATACAGGTTGCCAACAAACACATGAAAGGATGCTCATTATCACTAATCATTAGAGAAATGCAAATCAAAACTACAATGAGGTATCACCTCACACCGGTCAGAATGGCCATCATCAACAAATCTACAAACAATAAATGCCGGAGAGGGTGTGGAGAAAAGGGAACCCTCTTGCACTGTTGGTGGGAATGTAAATTGATACAGCCACTATGGAGAACAGTATGGAGGTTCCTTAAAAAACTAAATATAGAACTACCATATGACCCAGAAATCCCACTACTGGGCATATACCCTGAGAAAACCATAATTCAAAAAGAGTCATGTACCACAATGTTCATTGCAGTTCTATTTACAATAGCCAGGACATGGAAGCAACCTAAGTGTCCATCGACAGATGAATGGATAAAGAAGATGTGGCACATATATACAATGGAATATTACTCAGCCATAAAAGGAAACGAAATTGAGTTAGCTGTAGTGTGGTGGATGGACCTACAGACTGTCACACGGAGTGAAGTAAGTCAGAAAGAGAAAAACAAATACCGTGTGCTAACACATATATATGGAATCCGAAAAAAAAAAAAAAAAGTTCTGAAGAACCTAGGGGCAACAGGAATAAAGACGCAGACATAGAGAATGGACTTGAGGACACGGGGAGGGGGAAGGGTAAGCTGGGACAAAGTGAGAGAGTGGCATGGACTTATATATACTACCAAATGTAAAATAGATAGCTAGTGGGAAGCAGCCGCATAGCACAGGGAGATCAGCTCGGTGCTTTGTGACCACCTAGAGGGGTGGGATAGGGAGGGTAGGAGGGAGACGCAAGAGGGAGGGGATATGGGGACATATGTATGCATACAGCTGATTCACTTTGTTATACAGCAGAAAGTAACACACCATTTTAAAGCAATTATACTCCAATAAAGATATTAAAAAAAAAGTGAGATTTCATTCATGTATTGCTTGTGCAATTACTATGTAAATAAATAGGAAAACATGTTTTTACAAATCAGGTAAGTTGAACATTTTAAGTTTCTCTTTCTCTGAAGAATCTCAAACCAGTCCCATGCAGTTGTTTTGACTTGTATGTGGCCGTCACTTTTTCTCACAATCTATGGCCTTGGATAGAAAAATAAGTTTTAAAAAGTTTATCGTGCTTGCTCTGACAGATTGTGAAATACCAGCGATTTTAGCTCAGCAAATCTTGTGTGTCTTTGTGTTGGGTTTTAGATTTTCTCAACTACAGGATGGATGTGGGGAGGTGGGCAGGTAGCAGAGTGGATGGGACCTGGAGGCAGTCTCATTTTGTTGGTCAGGTTGGGGGTCTTCAGGCTGCAGCTGAATGAAAGAGTCCTGGGCCTGGGCACCTCCGGATAGCCCTCCAAGACCCAGACACTGGGAAGGCTTCTGACCACAGAATACATTCTCCTGATTGGAGGCGAGGAGGTCCTGGCTGTCCTGCTGCTTGTCATACAAGTAGAAAAGGTTTAGATATAGAACTTGGGGGCCACCCAGAGCAGCAGATGGGGTTGTCCTTATGGGGGATGAGAGGCCTGCAGAAACCCCTCCCATTTACCTTGAAAGGAGTATTTCTGGGAACATCATAAGCCTTGAAAAATGATAATATAATGAACAGACTTGGTGGAGAGAAAGATGGGAGAGGTAGTGGGAGAGGTAGAGGAAGTAAGTGTCCTTTTCTCCCAATATTTTAGAGAAGGTGGATAATAGACACTACTTAAAGCCAACATTTAAGTAATCAAGGATTGTGTGCCATTTAAAGTATAATTATATCCACAGAAGAATTAAAAACAACAAACCAAATCTGGAGGTAGAAAGAGGAAAAAGAAGCAAAAAGAATATATTGTATAGCACAGGGAATTACAGCCATTATCTTGTAATAACATTTAATGGAGTATAATCTGTAAAAATACTGAATCTCTATGTTGTACACCCGAAACTAATATAATATTGTAAATCAACTATACTTCAATTTAAAAAAAAAAAAAGAAAGAAAGATGAAAAAGAGAAAGAGAGGTTGGGGTTAAGGTTGTAGAGGAGTAATCCACTTGAGCTATTTCTGTTTATTCAGTGCTAGGAGGGTATATGAACCCTGGAGATACACACACACACACACACACACACACACACACACACACTTATCAGCAAGATCATGCTCTTTTTAAAGGCTCTAGGGGAGAATCCATTCCCTTGCCTCTTCCAGCTTCT
This sequence comes from Balaenoptera physalus, assembly GCF_965194825.1. Taxonomy (NCBI): domain Eukaryota; kingdom Metazoa; phylum Chordata; class Mammalia; order Artiodactyla; family Balaenopteridae; genus Balaenoptera; species Balaenoptera physalus. The sequence continues at coordinate 27,856,290 of NC_138890.1, forward strand.
GGTGGCTGCCAGCATTCCTTGACTTGTGGCCACATTGCTTCAATCCTTGCCTCCATCTTCACATCAACTTCTCCTCTTCTGTCTGTGTCTAATCTCTGCTTCTCTTTTATGATACTTATGATGGCATATAGGACCCACCAAGATAATTCAGGGTAATTTCCTCAAGATCCTTAATCATACTTGCAAATAACCTTTTTCCTTATAAGGTGACATCGTTTCCAGGGATCAGGACCTGATATCTTTGGGTGCCCATGGTTCAGCCCACTACAACCCAACTTTATTAGGTTATAAGCCCTTTACCAAAGGGAATAATACAACTATTTGATGAGTAGAAGTGGTGATATTCCTAATGTTCCAGGCACAGTTTAAGGGCAAGTTTCGCTGCATTTGGACAATGAAAAGTGCTCTGGAGTGGGACTCAGAAGGCTTGAATTGAGTCGTGAAATTGTTACTTCCTAGTCATGTGGCCTTGAAATTGAAGCCCCAGGACCTCAGTTTTCTTAACACTATAAAATTAGTTCAATGATAATATAGGATATTTATATCTCACAGGATTTCTTTGTTGTCCAAGTCAAACATTATATGGGCAATGTTTTCTTAAGCTATAAAATACGAAACAGTCCATAACAAATGGTTAAAGTTGGATATGTGTGGGTAGTTGGCTTCATATGAACCATATTTCAAATCTTTTGCCATCAAGTGGATCCAGCAAATCTCCAGAGTAATACTACATGTTTCATATAATTTAGAATGCACAGAAAATGGACTTTCTTAAGGCCCCAATAAACACACCTGGATTCTCATGGTTTCCCCAAGTTTACCAAGTTATTATCGCTATTGTTTTTGGTCTGTTGTTCTTGTGTAGCTTGTGACATTCCTGGTTTCATGTATAAGTTATGGTCAGAGACGGCAAAATAACCCTATATTTAGACAGATATAAGATATGGTAGCAGGAGAACCTGCTTTGAGAAACACTGATGTGTGCCTCACTGCTTCAGGCAGTGCTTTGAGCTGGAAGAGTGAATCCCTTCTGAAGTTACTATGGCAGAGCCCGTAGACATGGTGCTTTGGGGAGAGAGGGCTCTCATCTGGTGAGGGTGAAGTTGCATAAAGCTGGCCCAGCAAGCAGTGAGAAGAGAGGCAGAGAATTAACTGGTATTGGTCTCTGAATCTTCTGGGGGCATTACTTGTCTGTCACCTCCACACCCCTGCCTTGATCTTCTCTCTGCAGCCCCTGCTGTCCTCACTTTGGTGGAAGTGAAGATGAGCTTGATGGATCAGCAAGCCCTGGCAGTGAAGGCTGGGTATGCATGGTGACATAGCATATAGGGGAAAAGTCATCTCAGTGTTCCTACTCTGGAAGTTTCACTGGCAACTGTCAAATGCAAAGGGAAGGCTTATACTTCCTAAGAGGCTGGATGGACTTTAAATCAAAGACATAAAGCATGGGTTTTGTCTTTTTTGTCTGATGAGTAGTATATTCATTTGATTGGCATCATCTAAGGCTGGAAAGAATTAAACATTTATAAAGTCCCTGCTATGAAACAGAAAACAAGCTTGGTACTTCCCCATATGCTGCTTCATTTAATCCTTACAATATGTAGCATTACTACCACTGTTTTGGGTTGAACTGTGTTATCCAAAAAGATATGTTGAAGTCATAATCCCTGATAACTTAAATGTGACTTTATTTGGAAATAGTCTTTGCATTTGTAATCAAGTTAAGATGAGGTCATTAAGGCTCTAATACAATATGACTGGTGTTCTTATAAGAAGAGGAAAATACCATGTGAAAACAGAGACACAGAGAGAAGATGGCCATGTGAAAATGGAGATAGAGACTGAAGTGATGCTGCCACAAACCAAAGAAGACCTGGAGCTACCAGAAATTGGAAGAGGCAAGGAAAGATTCTCTTCCAGAGGCTTGGGAGGAAGCATGGCCCTGCCAACACCTTGCTTTTGGACTTCTAGGCTCCAGAACTGCGAGAGAATACATTACTCTTGTTTTGAGCCATCCACTTTGAAATAATTTGTTACAGGAAATTAATACAACCATCATTCTCATTTCTCTATTTTTACAAATGAGGAAAGTGAAACCTGGAGAAGAAGAGAAACTTGCCCAGGGTTACACAACTGATAAATGGCATATCCAGGATTCGAACCCAGCTATTTTGACTCCAGGCCTAATATCTACGCTATTTCAAAATTACTACTGAAAAATAAAATAAGAACAAGACCAAGGGCCTAAGAAAGACTACTGATGGGTTCTTTAGAGATGTTCCACTGCTCTCTTTAAATTGACTGCATCCTGTTGGTCCCTCCAGTAGGAAGAGGTCTTCTCCTCTTAATAATAAGTGAGTGAATAGTTTCCCATATCACACACACATTAAAAATGGTGTTTTGGGCCACATGGTGAAGGCTCTAGCATAGGAGCATATGTGTGGTATAGACTTAATGACAGACCACAGACTCCATCTGGAGGGGGCTTACTTGTTGAGGTACTAGGTGTCCAGGACAGAAGATGAAATTTTAGAGACCAATACCTGCTTGTTGCTGTTGCTGTATCATTGGAAATTTTATGTAACTTCTCTAAAAACTGTCTTCTTCCTTATATAAAAGGAACAATGATATCAACTTCCAAGAGTTATTAAATTTTTTCCCTTAGAGTGTTATTTTGAGGGTTACATTAGCTCACGTATATAAAAGCACCTGGCACTACACCTGGGACATTGTAGATGCAGAATAAATATTAATCCCTTCCTTCACCTGAGTTCCTGGAGGCAGTCTTAAACATATGTTCTCTATTTTCACCTTAATCCCCTCATTACCATAACATTAGATGAATAACTGATATCTTCTGTGGTAATAAAACCAAAAGCTGTAACCTTGAGAAGTTAAAGCAGGGGAAGGGAGATGGTCACCTCTGGATATGGAAAGGAAGAACAGGGTAATATTTCCAACTGCACCATTAGCCTTATAAGGAAGTAGGCAGCTCTTGCATTAATTTGTAATCTCGGTGGGTTTCTGCTCTGAAGCTCTGAATAGGGATGGGACACATTCTCTTGGGACCTGGTGGAGAACAGAGACTTTGCTCAATTGTTATGACTGGCAAGCTGAATTTGGAGTTTTAGAAGAGCACATATAAGGGACTGAGGGAGAGGAGGAGTCTCTATGTGCATACAGAACTATTCTTCCCGATTGTTAGATTTCAGGTGGTTTTTAAGAAAGAAAAAGTTTTCTGAATATGTTTCAGCTTTCAAAATCTCATAGAAACACAATCATAGACTTGTAGAATCATAGATTCACTAAATTTTAGCTAAAGCTTTAAAAGTTCTTACATAGGGCTAACATATAGAACAGATAAAGTGGAGCTGGTTTTGTGGAAGCAGGAATGAAGGGCTCAGAGTCTGCCTTACCACCCCCTGCTCAAAACCAAATAAAAGAAATCTTTGGGTTACTCCAGAATTCCATGAAGCAGAGATTGAAATCATCAATATTGCCATAGGAAACTGAGATCCAGGTAAAACAATGATTTGAACAAGGTTAAACAGAAACAGATTATTGATAGAAACCAGGTCTTGTAACTGCTCGTCCAGAGTCCATCCAACCACATCATTCTGTCCTTCAGTCTCTGGCCTACCTCAGCTTTGATTGGTACTTTAGCTACTCCTTTGTCTGCAAACGTATTTCACTATTATGCATGTGATACTACCTCTTGGAAGAGGAATTCTGTCTACACCATGCAGTTATGGAAGTATATACATCAAATATGAATATACATAGTTGGAGGCTGGTCTTGTTTAATGCATTGCTCATCAAAATTGGAATCTTTCCTGGATCCTAATTTTATGTGATAAGAATTATATAGAAAAACTATGTTCTATTTGGAAAAAAGTCTCATGAAGAGGAAGAAAATACTCTTTATTTCTTGAGCTCCTTTAACTTTGGCGACCAACCACTAACTTTCTAGTAATAAACATTAAACAACATGGTTAACCTGAATTTTTAACTATATTCTCACTAAAGAATGGAGTTAAAGTCATGGCTGATGAGGTGGTTTTAGAGTAACGGTTCTTATGCAGGTTGAGGTTTAAGGGCTGGAGAAAGAAACTGATACTTGTTTAATGTCTTCTAGTTGCTGGGCACTGTGATTAGCATTTTACAAAATCTTTTACCACCATAATCTTCCCAACTACTTCTTAAACAAAGTTAATCAGTACAATGACTTTTGACAGTCATTGGCTTCTACCAACAATATAGTTATCAGACAATTTGAGAGAGGATTTTGATGTATTCTGCTAGTCTCACACAGCTAGTAATCCACCAAGACTCACATGCATATAGGGTGGGAGCAGAAGATCCTAATTCCCCTGTCGCTCCCCCATCACTCTCCAGGCGCCACGTTTCAGCACCACGGACAGCGCATCACTCGGGGAGCTTGGAGAAAGGCCGGAATCAATACAGCTCTGGTTTAGCCGGGCTTTTTCAAATCTCTCGGGTCTCCGCGCGCTACTTTCCATGCATATTCTAAACTACTCTCACAACAACCTAAGCTGAAAAACACATTCATATAAAACGGCAAGCTCGAGGGTTTGCTTACCGTCTGACAAGTCAATCAGCCCGAGGTAGTGCAAAAGTTTCAGAGAGGACCACACGACCACCACTATTCCCAATGTTTGGAGCCCCTCAGACTCGCCCTCCGCCCACATCCTCACGGAACACTGGCGCATCAGCAAGACGCCAAGCGGGCATTTAAAGCCGGAAAACCACGCTTCCAAGCCTCCCTTCCCGCTGTTCTAAGTGCACGGTTTATTTCCGCCGGTCTCTCTTCCTCGCAGTCTCTCCCCGCTCCCTCCCTTCCACTCCTCCCCGCTCCCTCCTCCTTTCTCCTCCTCCTAGCTGGCAACGTCTACGTTGTTTCATAGTAATCTTTGCTTTTATTTCATTTTCTCCTAAGGCAGTTTCCCTAAAGGTTTAACCAACCCCTAACCATCTGCTACCCGAGTGTGACCGTAATTGGCAACGTCTCACAGCATATTCTCTCTGCCACTCAAAGGGAACGCATGTGAGAGTACACATAAAGGAAGACAGAAAGGAAGAGACTTAATGCTTTTGATCTGAGATAGACTTAGACGTGAAGGTTATTCTTCAAAAGGACAACAATTTGTTTTTACTTCTTCAGTTACAAACCAGTCAAGCTTATTCTGGGATATAAGTGGTCCCTGCTTTGACATCACAAAATATCCCTGGAAACCGGATCATCAAGAAAGTAATTGTAAACTGGGCTGGGCCCACAGTTATATTTGTGTTTAGGCAGGTTTTATATCAGTATCAGAAATTATTAAGAGGGTAGTCAGGCTGACTAAATGATCACTGGGCAGCACTGAATAAGCAAAACTTCTGGAAATAAAGCAAAATATCTATATCTATCTATCATCTATCTATCTATCTATATATATAGTGAAGCAAAAGATGATATTCATGTATCCTAAACTTCTCGGCTCTGTGGGGAACTTTACAATTTTCCTACACGGGATTGTCAGCAGTGAGCCTCGTGGGGAATGGTAGTCAATGTGGTGAAGAAGGAAGACTGGAGACTAATGTCACAAAGACCTTGGGAAAGTTCCTTGGTCTCCATGAGGCCCAGTTTCCGCTTCTGTGTATACACTTACCTCAAATAAGAGAACCCATATCAAGTATGAGAACAGAGTATGCATTTAAGAAATGCTAGTCTCAGATTTTGAGAATACACTATGTTGGCAACCATGTGGGGAAAAGACACTCTCATGAATTGTGGGTGGGAATGTACATTCATACAACTTCTTGGGAGGGAAAAAAATACATCAGAAATAAATAGTGTATATATACCCTTGGGTCCTGAAATTTCACATACGGGATGCTTACATGTGTGTGCGAGTATATATATGTGTACAGGATATTCACTGCGTCATTTGTCTATAACAGCAAAAGAGTGAAAAAAGTATATGCTTATCATTGAGCACACTGGTTAAATAAATTACAGTGCATACATAAAAGGAATACTATATAGCCATTATAGGAATGGGATACAGGAATATTATACAGCCATTAAAATTATCTATCTTGTAAATTTAATTGTAAATTAAAATTCTTTTTGGAAGAATACTAAAAATATATAATTAAATGAAAAATGTTGTTTAGTACATTACCATTTTAATTTTGAAAAGGGACATTTACATTTTACCATTATCATTTTAATTTGGAAAGGGACATATACACATACACATGCTTGCATATACATATTTCCAGAAGGATAACTGATAATTGAGAATTTTAGTTGCTTCTGTAGGGTCTGGGGCCAGAGGGAGACCCACTATGAAAATTTTCTCCCGTGTGTGTAACTGACTTTAAACAACGACAATAACTAAATGTGAAAGTTGGTCTCTCCTTTCTTTCCTTCTTTGTGAAAGGGGGAGACATATTCTACATATCTGAGTGAGACTCAGGAAACTCTTGTTTTCTCCGCTCTGTAACTCCCCCATTGGTTCTATATATCAATCTCCAATTTCATTGGTGCCTGGGCAGTGCTTGGAGTCAGTCTATTCCAGCTTGTGAAAGCTGGTTGTTAAAATTTCAGGAAACCAGCAAGACAGTTGTTACACCTTTGGTGGCTTGAAATCAACCACAGCAGGAGTATTTACACCATGAAAATTGGCAAACACTGTAAATGAGTGCTTCCTCCCCCCCCTCACCATTACAGGTTTACCAGGACACCACTCTGCCATTCCAGATCCCACCTGCCCAAAAGGAAACCTGACAAATTCACCTGCCCAGGGGTTGTCCTGCCTTACTGTGTTTTCTATCCTGTGGAGCCCTAGGGAGAGAAATACTTAACCCAATGAGCTTAGTGGTATTTTAGGCATTAGCACAGCCAGACATGAGGAACTAAATCAGGAGCAGAGGTATTTGCAAGTTTCTGGTAAGCCAGTACTCTGTTCTCTTGCCTTCTCTATAAACTCTCCTGGTTTGCACCTGCTCCTTCCTGTCTCTCTATTGCTTCCTTTCCAACAGCTCTCTACCTTATAAGACTGGTGCTGTCCCTGACTTTCTCCTGCCTCTGCATTCACCCCCCTTTGCAAGATTATGTATGCTTACTGCTCTACATGTCAGCTCTGGGCAGATGGCTCTGGTCTCAGACACATTTCTGTCCTGCATTTTTACCTGTTGTATTATTTCACCTTGCACAAAACATTCTCAGTTCAGTTCCACCAACATGTATTACTCAGCATTTGTTAGATGCAAGGCCAGATGCTAGAAACTAGACTTAACCCTTTGCCACTTTCTGGAATTTCTGGGAATAAATGACATGAGAAGGAGGAGTGGTGGTTCCCACTTTCTGCCTTGCTGTCACCATGCAAAGACTTAAATTCGTTCAAGAATTCTGGTCTCAAAGACAAGTGCCCTCCTGATTGTCTCCTAACCCTGAGCTTTAGGAACATCTGCCTCTCATGTGAGTTACGTCAAAGATAACCAGACAGATTTAACTACTATTTTCTAGAAGTCGTGGGGTGCTTTACACAGGCCATTTCCCTGGATTCTCACAATATATCTGTGTGGGTATTTCCACTTTCCCAAGAAGATCAGAAGGAAATTCAGGTCTCATAGGTGTATGAGTATTAAACCCAGGTCTACCTGCCTCCAAAGTCTTTCCCACACATCCAGCTAATAAATGAGGTATCTGTGGTTTGATACTTGTGAGAGATCCATGAATTGTTTATTAAAGAACCTGCTTTTTCTCACATCACATTTCCAACCAGTATCATGTGGTGTCTGCACAAATCTTCCCTCTACATGTAACCTCCCTTTAAAGTTTTATTGAATTTCCATCTTTCACTTGATGAGAAATTCTTACCCTAACGGGAACACTTATGGAATCCATTTCACAAATTGCTTTTTCTTATTTCCATATAGATTGTAAGGTGAATATGTTTGCATTGTAGATATCAGCCTGCATAGAATTGGACACTTTTCTCGCTTTGTCCCAAATTATTATGTTTTGGCCAAGAATCTTTGTTGGCCCTCTTCAATTCTTTATCAGCACTAGCAGGCAACTTTTCCCCCTCTGGGCTGTTTGCCATAAAGAAACAAAGGATTGGTCATTCATGAGATGTTCCCCCTGAGTGTGGATGGTGGGGTGGAGGTGGTGAACCGACCTCATGTATCAGCTACCTGACTTGTTCCGACCCAGACACCACAAAACACAGGATTCCAATTCAGAATTGTCACAGTCTGACAAATGAGTACTGGCTATGGTTTTCAAAGTCCCTCAGGACTCTTGGGAACCAAGATTGTCACAGTCATAAATGACTAGTGTCTATGTCAGCTCAGGATGCTATAACAGAATTCCATAGACTGGGTGGCTTCAACAACAGGTATTTATTTTTCACAATTCTATAGGCTGGGAAGTCTGAAATCAGGGTACTAGCATGGTCGTGTTCTGGTAAGGGCCTTCTTTCTGGCTTGCAAATGGTTGCCTTCTTGCTGTATCCTTACATGGTGGAAAGAGAGAGAGCTCTAGTTTTTCCTCTTCCAATAAGGACACTAATCCAGTCATGAGGACTCCATCCTCATGACTTCATCTAAACCTTATTACCTCACAAAGGCCCCACCCCCACATATTATCACATTTCAAATTAGGGTTTCAGCATATGAATTTTGGAGAGACACAAACATTCAGTCCATAGCACATAGTTTTCACCAAACAATTGCAGGTACACAGAATCTCTGCATGAGAATTTTAGCTCTGCCCCCTGTGTGACCTGGGACAAGTCATTTAAATGTTTGCAGCCAGCCTCCTCACCTGTAAAATGGGAATACTATTGGTACCCGTATCATAAGATTGTTGCAGTAATGAAGTGCGATAATGCCATAAACTGCTTAGCACAGTCATGGACATCCAGTGAACGGCAGTGTGACATAGAGGTTCAAAGCAAGCCTCCAGGGTCAGACTGCCTGCACTGACTCTTAACTCTGCCTCTTACTTAGTTCTGTGACTATTGGTGAGTTACTTAACCTCTCAGTGCCTGAGTTTTCTCACCAGTAAAACAGATATAATCACAGTATATACTTCAGACAGTTGTCGTGAAGACTGAAATGAATTAGTTATTATTCATAGAAAGAAGTATATTAGTATCATTATCATTATTATTATCCATATGCTCCAGGAGATCATAATCAGCTGGGTCCCATGGAAAAGTCACAGATTGAGTACGTACACGGAGTTTGGGGGTTTGGATCTGGGGACAGAAAGGAATATTATTTCAGGTATGGGAATAAGACTTTCTCTGGAAATTTCTGGGTGCATGAACTTCAGTTCTCTAGCCACAAATCTTCCTTCCAGACAAATGGTTTCAGCTGAGTCTGATTTGTTGCTGCTTAAATTTCATTTGTGTTGGCCCCCAGCAGTTAGAAAATGAAATTCTATTTTAGCTGGCTACTTCTGCTGCTCACAGCTTGCTTTTTGCTGTTTAACCTGAAGTAAACAGAGGTGTCCTGTGGTACGGGGTCCCCCAAGATTGGAGCAGTTGACTTAGTTAACCGAAAACACATGTGCAATGCTGCGTTCACATTCACTTGACTCCGTAGGGCTTGCTGCTGGCATGTGGGTTTCTGCGTGGTTCTCCCAGTAACGGTAACGTACCGTCTAAATCTCATCTGGATAAACTAATTTGGTAGAGGCCTCATCTTCTGGAATGTTCTGCTGCAGTTGGTATAAAAATAATGCCAATAATTGCATTTGGAGTTCTCTTTTCTTTAAAAGGTGGGAAAGAAATGAAAGAATTCCTCAGAGCACCATCTCAGAGCTCTCAATTCTACCAGAAGGCGAACTATTAACTGCAAGATGGTTATGATTCAGAGAGAAAATCATTACTACTCCCATTACTGGTCAAAATGCGAAAATTATTCTAGTGTTCTTTATCATAGCCCTTATCTTGGTGCTCTTTTGGGGGCACTGGCTGGATTTGTTTAAATTAGTTTTATAATGAAGATGATAATTGTACAATAATTAAGTAATGATATATCTCTTCCTTCCTTCCTTCCATCTTTCCTTCATTCCTCCCTCCCTTCCTTTTTCCCTCCCTCTCTTTCCTCCCTCCCTCCCTTCCTCTTTTCCTCTCTCTCTCTCTCCTTTCTCAGATATATGCTGGGCCTGTGTTAGACACTATGCACAGATGAAAAGGAAAGCCTTTTCCATTAGGAAGTTCACAATGTCTAAAAAATGCTCTAGGATTTCTATTGGATAGGCCAAAAAGTTCTTTCGGGTTTTTCCATAAGCCGTTACAGAAAAAACCAGAATGAACTTTTTGGCCAACCCAATAATTTGCAAAATTGTTTCACCTTTTACATTACTTCACATATTGAGGTTTCTCAACAAATATTTGTTGAAAAATACTGTGCTACTCTTCATAATAAACTTTTAAATTAGGGTGCAGCATTATTTTCATTTTACAGATAAGAAAACAGGGGCAAAGAGAGGGAAACTAAATGTTATCAGCATTTTTCATGGGTTGGGCACTGTGTGGGACTTTCACACAGGTTTTTTCCTTTATCTTAATTATAACAAGAATGAGTACCAACTGACAGAGGAAGCTCAGACAAGTGTCTCCCAGGAGGTGATAAAACTAGTTGGTGGCAGAGCCAGGCCTGGAGTTCAGGTCTTCTGTGTATTCTTTCATTGAGAGCATTCTCTGACTCCCCAGGACTCCGATTCCCAGTGGTCAGCAGTGGGGGCAATGAGGGGTAGAGTTCAGAGTTGGTCCTGGTACACGATTTCCCTGTTTCTGCTCAGTTCTTTCTCTCAGGCCCTTTGCTTCTCTTCCCAATAATAATAACTACAGTAGCACAGCCATCCCACCCTGGGTTAGAGATTTTATACACTTTCTTATCTCACTCAGTCCCAACAATGATTCCACTTCTTCTCTAGTCATTATTGCTCCTGATAGCATATTTATGGGAAGGGGCAGATGCTGAAAGGTAAAAGCCTCAGTGCATGGAGCTGGAAGCCCTTCTCCCATAAACACATCACTGGGGAGAGATGACCTGCTTCAATCAGCTTCCCGTGGAATCCAATGGGGGAGTTCTCCACGCCTTGGGTCCCAGTCCCTCTGTGGGCAATTCTCAAAGGCAGATCTGTTTATCTGATTTTATCATCAGCTCCATGGAGATGGGGGGCAGGAGAGACAATGGGAGAAAAGCATCCTGGTTTTCTTCTTGGATTTTAGAAAACCCTCAGAAAAGATTACCTCAAGCACCTCACAAGATTAGTTTTAGGAGGATCTCTTTCAAGAATTCTGTGTCCTTTGGGATGAACTTCAAGACCTCCCCTCTTCCCTCCCTGCCACACACCAAACTTCCAGCCTGCAGGACTCAGTCTTCATTCTGCATCTCATCAACTTCTCCTTCCCCTATCACAGTCCTAGGCTGAGGAGGTAGAAGCATAGGTCTCTCTGCTAAAAGCAGGTTAGAACGCAGGAGTTGATGCTTCCTGGCAGGTAAGAGTAATGAGCACATTTATTAACAAGTGCACAATGTTCACGTTGATTGTCAGTGTGAATCATTTTTTGGTTTGAGCAAAACGCAAGAGGGAGGGGATTATGGGGATATTTATATACATATAGCTGATTCACTTTGTTATACAGCAGAAACTAACACAACACTGTAAAGCAATTATACTCCAATAAAGATGCTAAAGAAAAAAAAAAAAACCTTAACTGTTGTCAGTGAACATTCATTTGTAAATAAAGCCAGAGAATAACGGCATTTAAATATCCACCAACATGATTCAGTTTTTACCTCTTTTGCTTCCTCAGGAGGGATCCAGGCTCTGTTGGAATTTCAACACACATTCTTCTCTTCCTTCCTTCCCTCCTCTCCTGCATTGCTTTCTTCCTTCCTGCCTTCCTCTCTCCAATATCATGTTCCCTAGGACCCAGTGATACAACTGTGACTAAGATCAGTCTCGACCATCAAGGAGTCTCCAGTCCAGTGGCTGTACTTCCAAACAGAACCACAGATGGGCACCAGTTCCAGCCAGCTTTCTTCTAGACCGAATGCATTTGACATTGCCTTCCTGGCATGGAACTTGACTTGCACTGCCCTGCCCATTCCCTTGTCTCTCTGTTTCCTCACATGGAATGCTCTCTCCTTCCTCTGCCTGGCTAAAGCCGAATCAGTCATCTTCCAGAGCTGAGCTGAAGTCTTGACCCTCCACACTCTCTAACCTGCTCTTCTTTCTCCAAACGCAGAGCACATATTTGTCAATCATGTGCTTTTTGGGGAAATCTCTTGCTTTAGTTTCTTGCATTGCTAACTAACTCTCAGTAACAATTGTGAGAGTTCTTATTAATGAAGGAAGGTAGCATGGCATAGACACAAGGATGGGGGTTTGAAGGCAGGCCTGGGTCTATTCATGTCTCTGACACTCACTAGCTGGATGACCTTCAAATGACTTGACCTTGCTGAGGCTTTGTTTTTTCACCTGAAGGTAGTGGTGCTTCCTGAGTCCTAGGACACCTCTGTGGCCAGGAATACAAGGATGGTTTCAAACACTCTGGCAGGAGCATCCATCTTCCTTCCAGGAGCATCCCTTCCTACCCCCCAGGGATATACTTGTCCAGGGCCTGTCATAGGACAGTTCATAGGCTGAGCTTTGAAAACTGGAGGGAGGCATGTTTGCTTATGTGTTTACCTACCTAGTAGAACCCCAAATCCATTCTTTATGGGATCATAGATTATTAGAGGGGAAGAGTAAACCAGAGGAAGCATCCTGAAGAATTCTCCAGTGACCACAGATTCTCAGCCCTATAACACCTGAGAGATGACACATTCCTACTGGGGACAGTGGTCAAGGCAGTGATTCTTGCTTGGTGATATGGGGAGTGAATTGGAGAGAGGATTTCAGAATCTCCAAGAGGCAAATATGCATAATTAGGAAAAGTTCCTCAAGTGATTTTTCTATGTGCTCTTCCGTCATTAGAACTGATATACTCTAACTCCTTTAAAAAGTATTATAAAATATTTCAGACATAGAGGTATAAAAAATAATTTGATTAATACTCATATACCCATCTTAGGAAATAAAGTTATACCAATAGAGCTGAAGCCCATGTACCCTGCTTTGATTACAACCCCTTCCCCTCTAAAATAACCATATCCTGAATTCGGTGATTTTCACTTCCATGCATTTCTTTTTAGTTTTACTACATACACACATATATATATTCCTTAAGCAGTATATAGCATCATTTTACATGTTATTAAACATTACATAGATAGAATCATATCACATGTAGGCTTCTGCAATTTGCTTTTATTTTTTTGCTCAAACCTACGTTTATAAAATTCATCCATGTTGGCATGGGAAACTGTAGTTCATTCATTTTCACTGTTATATTATATTCCATTCAGTAGCTATGCCATGATAAACACACCATTCACCTGTTAGTAGACAGTTAGCTTGTTACCTCTTTTCTGCTATTGCAAATCCTGTGGCTCTGATCAGATTGAACATGCTTCTGATGCACTTTTGCAAGAGTTCCTTTTGGGCAGTGGTTCTCAATGGCAATTTTGCCCCCGGGGGACACTTGCCAATGTCTGGAGACATTTTTGGTTGTCTCAACTGGGGATGCTACTGGAATCTAGTGGATAGAAGCCTGGGATGCTGTTAAATATCCTACAATGCACAGAACATCCCTCACAACAAAGAAATATCTGTCCCCAAATGTCAAGAGTGTGGAGGTAGAGAAACTGCTTTAGGGGAGGAGTAGAATTGCTATATTACAGGGTTTGTGCATCTTTGATTTAAATATTGCTAAATTGTTTTCTAAAGTGGTTGTATTAATTTACACCCAAACTAATGGTATGTGTAAGAACTCCCATTCACCCCTACTTTATAGATTAAAAACCTGAGGCCTGGTAGAGGTGTGGAGTGACTTGGACAAGGGTATGGAATGAAAAGGACATTATAAAACTTTGACAAAGACATGGTGCTATGTTTTCCCAGAGAGAACACATGAAAGGAATATAAATCTAGTCCTTCAATGCAAGAGACATTACAAAGTGTCTATTATGTGCCAGGAATTATTCTTTACATTCATTGTCTCTAATGTTGCAAAACTGTAGAAGTTAGTATCAGAGAATAGCACAGCACACTTAATAGCATGAGCTTTGAAGTCAGATAGACCCAGAGTTGTGTCCCAGAACAGTTATTTACTAGCCCTGTGCCTTGGGGTAGTTACTCGACTGCTCTGAGCTTCAGTTTCCTCATCTGTAAAATGGGGATCATAATAGTACCTACATCATACTATTGTTGTGAAAGAAATAATGCAATAGGTGATCCATAAATATTAGCTGTCATCATCATCATCACATCATCACTGTCATTTAATAGATCAGGAATAGAGCCTCTGAGTTTAAGTAAGTTGGCAAAAGGTTACAGCCAGTACGTGATAGAACTAATCTGAACTCAGTTCCATCTGACTCCAAAGTCCATCTCACTTTAACTGTCACGATGCCTCCCTAAGAGGGGAGGACTCCTAGCCCCATCCCAGTAATTTGGCCTTTTTTTGTGGGGGGGAGGGTGGGTGCAGCCCATATGAATTATTAAAAGTCAGACTCTGTCAAAAACTTTTAAATAACACATTTTAATGGTTCCATGAATATTTAGTAACTCAACTAAGTAAAACAAATGCTGCCAAGACATCAGTCCCCTGGGGACCTGCTGTAATAGATAGAAAAGGATGATCTATAATTAGAATACGGACTGCATGCAAATGGTGGGTCTACAGAGTACGGAAACAACTTAGTCTCTTACAGATTATGAGTCTCGTCTTTACCACATTATTGCTATTAACCTGCCCATCCCTGAAGACAAACCAACTGAAACCTATCACCTCTGCAAAGGATCACAAATTTAAAGTTAATGGTGTCAAATTGAATGATGCTTGCCTTCCTACATCCAGTTTGCAAATCATGTCCTCTAATTTCTCGCCCCCCCATTTCCTCCTGGGAAGACATTTGTCTTTAGAGGTTGGCAATGAGGCATTTGCCATTACATACATTATGACATATTTTACATATGCTCCAAGAAGCCGGAGCTAAATTACACTGGTGAGTTATTAAAAACAGCTCTCAATGCTATTATTATTTATTGCGTTTCCAACTCTCTGCAGCAGCTGATTACACTGCTTAATCTTGTATTTTTTAAAATTCTCCACCCTGAAATGAATTCTCCCTGCAATGAATAAGCAAGGTCAATCACACCAAGCACCCTTTGGAAAAGAAAGTTTGGATTCTGGAAAGCAGTTTGATGGACAGCCCTGGAATCGAGCCTGTTTCCCCAGGCTTAATCCTCTGTTTCTGGGGAAACAGAGGCTAAATATTTCCATGAAGTATGAACATCTCTTCTCCAAAGCATTTCCAGAGGGAGTTCTCCAAATCACAGGTCTCACCACACCAGTCCCTTCCATACAGTGTCCACTGCCATCTCTGGCTGTCATTGAAGGTCCTTGGTGATCTGGTCCCTGCCTGCCTCCCAACATCACCTCTCACAGTACCGCCTTTCCATCCAGGGCACAGTCATCATGGTCGCTCGTGTTTCTCACCAGGACCAGGCTCTGCTTTCTGAGCTTTCCCACCTGCTGGTCCTTTCACCTGGAATTTTGCCCCCAGCCTTATTTCTTTTCCCAACACCTTTTCATTTCAGACTCATCTTGGGAACTATCTCCTTTGGGAAGCCTCCCCAGTGGGGAACAGAAGCATTTCTTACCTGCTTCCATGAAACCCTGCACTTACGTCTATTGCAGCACTTGGCACACTGTATTGTCCTTGTGTATTTATGTATCTGTTTCTTGTCACACTGTGGACTGCTTGGGAGCAAGGGTAGATCTCGGTTGTTGAAGCTCCCAGAATAAGGCCTAGCCCAAGTGCTTCAGAAATTAAGAAATCCCAAAATGGAAGCAGTAGAGTGGAGTGGAAAGAGACAAAACTCTTGAATTAGGCATTTATTCATTCATTCATTCATTCAGTCAACAAATATTTATTAAGTATCTATTATGAGCCAGGTACTGTGCTAAGCAATAGAAATACAATGATTAAGAATCAATGGTGGGCTTCCCTGGTGGCGCAGTGGTTGAGAGTCTGCCTGCCAATGCAGGGGACACGGGTTCAAGCCCTGGTCTGGGAAGATCCCACATACCACGGAGCAACTGGACCCGTGAGCCACAACTACTGAGCCTGCGCGTCTGGAGCCTGTGCTCTGCAACAAGAGAGGCCGCGACAGTGAGAGGCCCGCGCACCGCGATGAAGAGTGACCCCCTCTCGCCGCAACTAGAGAAAGCCCTCGCACAGAAACGAAGACCCAACACAGCCATAAATAAATAAATAAATAAATTAATTAAAAAAAATACATGTTCCATTTAAAAAAAAAAAGAATCAATGGTTAGAGTGCTAATGGGCTAATGAAGGAGAGGTACATGACTCGAATAATAGCTCAAGCCATGTAATTACAAGCTGTGATAAGTGCCATAAAGGAAAAATACTCAGGGCTATGACAACATAAACACAGGACCCAACCCAGGCTGGAACTGGTGCAGGGAGTTTCATCAGGGATGCCTTCCTTGAGAAAGTGAGGCTTGAGCTACTTGCTGAAGGATCATAAGGCATTAACTAGACGACAGGTAGGGCAAGAACATTTAAGGAAAATATTGCATGTGCAAAGGTCCTGAGGTGAGTGGGATCCTAAGTGTTGAAGAGGTGTTTGGGAACTGACTGAAGGCTAGGGTTAGAGGCAGGGAATGGGCAGGGCCGGAGGATGTGGAGACAGAAAAGGCTGGGAGGCACTCTAGGGTAGGCCACGCAGAGTCTCATAGACTGTGTTAAGGATTTGTTTATCCCGGGCACAATGGGTTTTAAGCAAAGGAACATCATCATGAGTGTGTGTGTGTATGTGTGTTGCATTTTATAATGTCTGCAACATAGAGGACAGAATAGAAAGTGACAAAGTACACAGAAATTGTAGGCAATGTACCTGCAGACTGCCTCAGATAACACAGTGGTAGCAAGGTGGAGTTGACTGAAGGGCCACATGGAGGTGGGAAGCCTTCTAGAGATCCTCATGGAGATAGCTTGACCATATTTCACAGTCATAAGCCCTCTCCAGGATGTCCCCCTCCCAAAGCAGAAAACTGTACTGGCAAAGCCTCAGCCTTCCCTGGGGTTAGCTGGTTTGGGGGGGGGTCTCTGTTTTAGAGTTGAGCTCTTCGGCGCTGTCATACTTGAGCTCAGGCTAGCTCTATAATTTATATTTATGCCTCTAGGATAAAGAGGTCAGAGAACTGGACCTTAAATTGTAAGTTCTGCCTCTAAGAACTTCTAGGTCTTAGAAGGGTTAGGTCAGCTCCAAACTAGACTTAATTTGCTACCTTGAGAAGAATGGGACCTTGGGATTTGGTCTGGCTCATCTTTTCCTTCCTTGCATCCATCCATCCATCCATCTATCCAACAAATATTCACTGAGAAAATGCCGGAGGAGGCTCTAGAACCTGGTCTCCTGATCCCTATACAGTACTTGTTCTGCCCTGGTCCACACCTGTCATTATGCGTTAGTGTCTCTCAGCCATTGCCAAGGAGGTGAAGTCTGGCCCACAGACTGTCACAGAATTTTGCTCTTTCAGTTCTTTGGTTGCTGAATTGGAGCACCAGGCAAACCCTGCGTTCTTCTCTCCCAGTTTAATTGGCCCATTATTTTAAACTTTTGTAGATAAGGGAATAAAAAAGTCAGGGGAATATTGTATTCATCACATTCAAATTAATATGCTTCATTACCATAAAGACAAGGAGTGTGGCTGCAGTATTTTCTCAAAACTTTTAATTGAACAGAACATGGGAGGGGGGAAAACCGAAAATGGAAACCACCAAGCTCAGATGCTGTTTTTCACTTTCTCAGAATGTGTGCTGTTTGTGATCTGCTCATCTTATTAGTGTTAATTATGGACTAAAATAAAATGGCATTTAACACTGTGCTGAGACTTTAATTAAAGCCAAACCTCCATACCCAGGAACTCTCTGAAGTCCAAGGTAGTTATTCTAAAAGGGTTTAAACTTCTGCTGGGCCAACGGTACACCTATACCCACTCATTCCCCTGCTGTGTGAAGGCTGCTACTTCTGGAAACCATCCATCCATCCATCCATCCATCCATTCTTTCAACAAATAAAATTTTACTTTAACATTTAAACTTTAGGGACTTCCCTGGTGGCACAGTGGTTAAGAATCCGCCTGCCAATGCAGGGGACACGGGTTTGATCCCTGGTCCGGGAAGATCCCACATGCCGCAGAGCAACTAAGCCCATGCACCACAACTACTGAGCCTGTGCTCTAGAACCTGTGAGCCACAATTACTGAGCCCGTGTGCTGCAACTACTGAAGCCTACGCACCTAGAGAAACAAGAGAAGGCACCGCAACAGGAAGCCCGTGCACCACAATGAAGAGTAGCCCCTGCTCGCCGCAACTAGAGAAGCCCATGTGCAGCAATGAAGACACAATGCAGCCAAAAATAAATTAAAAAAAAAAACTTTCTATAAAAAAAAACATAACATTTAAACTTTAAAGTAGTTTTGGGGGAAGAAGACAAATATTTGTTAAGGTCCACTATATTTATTACTTCAAATATATTATCTGAAGCCTAATACAGCACTAGTAATATAAGGAACATTCAAGTAAGGGTAGTAGTATTGTATACATTATCTCATTTAATCATCAAAACAGTCCCATGACACGGGGACAGATTACAATTATATCTATTTTACAGGTAGTAAAACTGGGGTCCAGAGAGATTAGGTGACTTGCCTAAAGTCATATTCATTCCATCTTTTCCTGCTTTACCATGTGAAGCTAGAAAGAGTATTCTGGATCATCTAGATTCATTCATTCGTTCAATCATTCAACAAATATAGATCACCCACTCTGTGCCAGGATCAATGCTGGGGCCTGGAGGGAGCTCAGTCCCACGGCTTCCAGAGTCAGTGGGGTAGGTAGACATTAGATGGAGATGACAAATCAATGTGATGGGTGCTGAGAGAGAAGCAGAAGACCCAGAGGAGCATGACACAGGGGCACCCAAGTCCAGCCTGGGAAGGGTTTTCCAAAGAGGTAAGACTAGTGGAACAATTTCACCCAGGATTCCTATAGAAGGACCCAGTCAGAAGGGTGGCCTAATAGCTCTTCTTCCAGGGCCTCTGGCAACCCCAAGCCCAGCTGCCCAGCAGCAAATATGGCACAGTGCTCAACTACCTGGATTGCAAGTGGGCCTCTTTAGATACCTGGAAACTAATCCCACATAGCATGTCAATGACTGACCACAGTCACCAGGGCTGCTTGGCATCAGACACCGTGGATAATGCTGAAACATCAGTGCCTGGCACAGACTAGGCACTAATACATATTTGTGTTCTCTTCCTCCCCTGCCAGGATTCCCCAACTCTGTCTGGTTCCTGGGTTCTGAGACCTTAACTGGGCTCCCCAACTGCATGCCACAGTCTCTTTATATGGAAGAAAAATCAACACAGGAGAGCGATCACTGATATGGTCAGGGTCAGGGATTTCTAGGGCTGACTCATTGCTTAATGACAAGGGGCAAGGCAGTGGCCCAGACCAGGGCAAGCCACCTGTTCCACGTCAAACAATAGAACCAGAACTTGGACCCAGGACTCCTGACTTCAGTTTGGTGGTATCTCCCTTTTCCTAACAGAGCCCAGTGGGGGACTTTTTAGGAGATTCTCTTACACTAGGCGGGAGGTCAGGATGCTGTAGAAAGTGATTTTTGCCCATAGATTAGCTTCCTGTTTGCCCAACTTTGCTTTACCTGCTCCTTCTCAGGAACCTCGCTGCAACTCTGTGACTTGCCCCATCAGCTCAATGCTCAGCCCCTCAGAAGTTGCTCCTTTTAAGCTTCATCTTCAGGGAAATGGGAAGCAGTTTCAAGGAAAGTCATATATTGCTTTTACCATCCCCACATCGATCCCCTGTGATTGTTTTTCTTAGGGGTGAAACCTGTGACTCAAAGTGGCCAGTTGCATCCTAGGGTCTCCTCACAGTGATTAGCTCTGGGAAGGGCACATGACTTGATCACTATGAACATTTGGGATTCAGTTACATGAGCCAAAAAGTCCCTTTAACTTAAGCAATTTTAAGATAATTTTTCTGTTATTTGCAAGCTAAAGAGTTCTGAATGATGAAATAATAAAAATAGTAACTGATATGAGTTGAGTGCTTACTTTGTGCCAGATACTGTTTGAGTTCTTACTTTTGTGAACTTATTTAGTATTTGCTGCAACCTTATAAATACGTAATATTGTTATTCTTACATTGGGCCTGGTGAGGTTAAACAACTTACTGTATAAAGGGGACCTGGCAGGTAGGTGATGGATCTGGGATTTGAACCTAGGCAGCCCAGCTCTAGAGCCCATGTTCTCAACAGCAATGCAAGCCTATCCCTAGGTGTATATTCTTTTCAGTTAGACCCCAAGGGCCCTCTTTTCCATTTGCTGGTCTTGTAGAGAGGCAGTTCCTCTCCCATCTGCTCAAATTCTTGGGAAGGATCAGATCAGTTTCATGAGGTTCCCGTGGAGGAGGCAATTTGCTTGTGCAAATATTATACCCCAGAGGCCTGCCCACCACACTAAGCCTGCGCTTCTGTCATTAAAGGATGTATTTCTCTGGATTATTAATAATAATGGTAACTTAAATAATAATAGCTTTTACATGTTGAATACCTGCTATGTTCCAGGACCTCTTTTAAGCACGTTGTACACATTACCTCATTTAATCCTTAGAAAACAGGAAAGTGCAGTCAACGCTGGTGCCCAAGGTCACTGAACTTGGAAGTATTCTTGTCCTCACAGCCTGTTGGAGGACATGCCCTGACTCCTGGGCCTCTTGGACCTATGATCACCTAGAGGGAGAAGTGGGCAGAGCCCCAGTGAACAGGCAACCCAAGATAGGCCAGAATGACTCATCTACTGCAACCACAGCTGTGGGACACGGAGGAAAACCAGTTCCCCACTCCCTGGGGATATCCCTTGGCCTGATGGAGAAGATCAAGAGTGAAAGGACAGAAAGGACTCCTCAAGGGCCAGCAACTAGCAGAAGAGACCAGGTGAAAATACCCCAAAATGTTAGCTGTGGCTTTCTCTGCTGTTGACTGATTAGGAATACTCATCTTCATCTGTATTCTGTCATATAGTTGCTAAATTGTCTATAATGAGCATGACTTATTTTTTATACTCATAAAGAAAATGAAGCGAAACAACAACCCATTATGAAAATTAATACAGGATTCTCCAATAAAAGGAATCCAGGTTCCTTGGAGAAATGGCTGATTCTAGGGCTGGGGTAGGAAGTATATAAAATGAGCCTAGAGCATCTTGTATTGCCAGAAAGTAAGGAAGTGCTCAAAAAACAAACAAAAAAACGTACAATGATGGGGGTATGTCAAAGACACACAGGAGCCAACTGAGAGAGCTCCCAATGGCCAAAGGTGGAACAATTTGAGCAACAAAAAAGGTAAAATAATACTGGATTGTAACCCAAAGTATAAACATAAATACCCATGAGTCCATACCAATATAAACAAGTCTCTTGTGCAGGAGAATTCCAAATAATTGATGTAGATACTCCACCCTCAAGGAGGTGAAGCATAACACCCCGATCCTTAGGTGCGGGCTACACGTGGCAACTTCCTTCCAGAGACGACAGTATGGAAAAGGGGAGGGAGAGAAGCTTTACAGAAGAGAAACCTGACAAACACTACCTCTGCCAGGTGATCAAAGTCAACATCATGATAAGCCATGCTGATTATATGTATCCTTGACATGATGTGATGGAAATGGCACTTTACCTCTGTGGTCTTCCTCCCCAAAGCCAGTCAAAGCATGAGGAAAACTTCAGATAAGACCCAACTGAGGGACATTCTACAAAACTACACGGTAACGGCCTCGAAACTGTCAAGGGGAAACGTCTGAGAAACTGTCACAGCCAAGAGGAGCCTGAAGGGACAAGGTGACTGAATGTAGTGTGGTAGCCTGGATGGGATCCTGGAACAGAAAAAGGACATTAAGGAAAAACTAAGGAAATCTGAATTAAGTATGGACTTTAGTTAATAATAATGGAGCAATGTCGGTTCATTAATCGTGACAATGCGAAGGTAAGATGCTAATAGTAGGGGAAGCTAGGTGTGGGGTATATGGGAACGCTCTACTATTTTTGCAAATTTTCTCTAAATCTAAAACTATTCTAAAATAAAAGTTTATTTTAAAAAGTCCAGAACAGGGAGTGGCAGTGGTAGCACATGTGTGTTAAACAGTCTTGGGATGATCACTCAGCCCCAGTAGCAACTCAGCTGGAAGGAGAAACTGTTTAACTCCCAGTGACTTTTACTTTGCCTTTTATTCCTTAGAAAAACCTGGACGTCTGTAAATAACTCTTAGCTGGACCAGAAGGGAACAAGGTTATTGTATCTAACTGGCCTCTCCCCAAGTCCCACAGAGATCTCCTGGCAGTTAAATTCATTAACTTGGTATTTTCTAATGATTAACACTGATCAATAATCTGCTGGGTCCGGTCCTTAAATCGACTCCCCCATTAATAAGAATGAAAGCACCATTTTATTATCAAGCCCTGGACCTTTTGCAGAAAAGGCTTCTGGGGTTTTGGGCTTCCATTCCCACTGCTGCATATCAGGTTAATTAAAACTCTCACTCAGGTCCCCCAAGCCTCATGCTTGTGACTTGGAACAATATTAGCTGGAGGAAAAGACGTCTCGAAAAATTATAAAATTATAAAAATTATGAAATTATTATTTATATATAATTTATAAAATTATAAAAATAATGAAATTATAAAAATAAATTATAATTTATAAAAATAATGTATTTCATTCTTGAAATTTGCCAAAAGAGTAGATCTTATGTTCTCACCACCACCACCGCCAAAAAAGAAAAAAAGGTAACTGTGAGGTGTTGGAAATGTTAATTAGCTTGAATGTGGTAATAATTTCACAATGCATACATAAGTCAAAACATCATGTTGTGCACATTAAATATATACAATTTTTATTTATCAAAAAAAGAAAAATGGGTTAGAGTCTTTCACTCAATGAGGCACTCTGTTATTGTCAACTAAATTTTATTGAGAACCTACTAAGTGCTCCAGTCTCTGCTCAAATGACCCCTCCTTAGAGAGACCCCACCCACTTTACCACTCTATCTAAAATGTCACTGCCGACATGCTCTCTGGCTGCTGTTTTAGTTTTCGTCACTACTCACTAATATATTTAACGTTACTTTCTCACTGTTGTTTTTTGTTTTGTTTCCCCACTAAAGCGAAAGCCCCACGAAGGATTAATTCTAAAGGTGACGGAGGGTCGTGGAAAGTAGCATGGTGGGACTTGTGTTTTGGAAAGATGACTCTGCCTGGAGTGTGTGGACAGGACTGGAGCAAGGTGTAGACAGAGTTGGAGGAGGGTATAGACAGGACTGGAGGAGAGGGCACAAATGAATGCACAAGGCCAGGGGAGGCAGTTCAGAGATCTGGTGAGACTGCATGGTGTTGACGGGATAGAGAGGAGAGGAAGGTTGCTGCAGGTGCCAGGAGCTAGAATGGGCAGGACTTGTGGAATGACTGGGTCTGGGTGGAGAAGAGGGAGATTTAGAGGATGACTCTCGGGTCTCTGGCTTGGGTACCAGTCCACTGAGGCTGGGGACACTGGGGAAGGACACATGGGGAGATGGCCTGAGATCAGATGTTATCGTATTTCCTCGGAAAGGGGCATTTGATGTGGAACCCAGAAAGATCTCTTTCTGTTCTTCTAACTCTGATAGAACCCCCAACTCCTTGTCTTCTATAGGAGAAACCCTGGAGAGTGGGACT
Source organism: Balaenoptera physalus (assembly GCF_965194825.1). Taxonomy (NCBI): domain Eukaryota; kingdom Metazoa; phylum Chordata; class Mammalia; order Artiodactyla; family Balaenopteridae; genus Balaenoptera; species Balaenoptera physalus. The sequence goes on from NC_138890.1 coordinate 27,880,254, forward strand.
GAAATCCGCATTAGCTGGCCTCGTGTACAAGCTGGGTGGGCAGAGAACTCTGGTGGGAGTGAGGGGGAGGTGGGGTGGGAAATGATGCTCAGGCCACCTGCCTCCTGGCTCCTACTCAAATGTGATGTAGCACAACTTCATCTGGACCCCTCGGATCGGCGTGGTGGGAATGAGCAAGTGGGTAGGCACGCAATACAGACCTTTCTGTTGAATTGCAAAGAGATGAGGAGGGTGTAATACAGGGTGGGCAAGCCATAACCCACGTGCCTTTTCAGCCTCAGCCCCTTTCTTATCGCAGAGCTCAGGGTCCTCTGCTAGGTCAGGGAACACAGCTGCTGAAGGCTCCAGGTGGAGGTACAGGGCCCACTTCTAACCACTCTGCTTACAGTCTTAAGACCTCCTCCTCCTGATTCCACAAAGAAACCACGATGGCTCTATCATCGTGATTCACCTACTCCCAGAACCTTGGAGGGATCTTAAAGGGCATTAGCGTCATCCCCTTATTTACAGGCCAGGAGAAGGCAGACGTGCCTCGGCCAAGGTCAGACAGGAAGTTGTGATGGATGTGACCTTCCAAGTCATGTATGTCATTGTACACACATGGACAAACAGTCATGTGTCCCCACATCCATGGACATGCGCTCTCAGGGAAACACACATACAGACCCTTTCTTGGACCCCCTCTATGTGCTTCAGGCCATGGACAACCCCAAAATGTATAACTCCAGCCTTGTCTGACCTCTCCTCTGAGCTCCAGACTCATCATCAGCTGCCTGCTCAGTATCTCCACCTAAATGGCTAATAGGGAGCTTAAACATAACAGGTTCAAAACCAAACTCTTGATTTCTGTCTCATCAAAACTGCTCCCAAGTAAATTTTCCAGAAAGTGACAGCTACCTCAAGTCAAAAACCTAGGTGTCATCTGAAGAGTCTTCTCTTTTCTTTACCTGTCCAGTCCCCATGCAAATGCTCAGAGGGACCTGTTGGCTCCACCTCTGAAATATATCACAGATCTGTATTTGTTAACCTGCCTTGGTTCTCTAGCAAAGTGATCTTCCTGTATGAACAGTTAGCCTGTGCTGGTTCCATGTCTAGGACACATCATAAAGAAGGAGCAAGGGGCAGCCAAGGGCAGGGGTCACTGAACCCTGCTGGTGGTGGCGGGGAGCGTATGGACCAGGCATAGCCCAGGGCTCCACCTTGGTGGGTCTCTGGGGGCCAGGTGGGGAGGAAGCAAGAGAGAGCCTGGCCCACTCTCACCTCTTTCAGATTCTCTAGCCTAGAGGCAGATGCCAAGCGCAGGGCGGAAATCCGCATGTGTGTGGAACAGGAAAGCTGGGGCAGAGGCCCTGGGCCTGGAGTCCTTATCTCCTCTTATGTTGGGTCTTTAGCTGCCACCCAGCTAGTTGGGGAGAAATGTAAGGGCAAATATCCACTAACTGGGCTTCTCATTACAGAAACTCTCCATCAGAAGCATTATGCTCTCAACTCCAACTGGCACTGCCCTGGGATCTGCTTTAAGCAGACAAATGACTGCCTTGTATAAAAATCATTCTCCTTTAAATATTAAGGGGAAAACGTTTTCCATTTTCTTTGATGTGGCTTTTATTATATCTTGAGGGGCAAAGACTTCCAATTTCAAAATGGAAATCATTGAGAAACATGATTGAATTTGGGAAACAGTTTTACAGCCAACGGTTCTGGACTGTGTCAGAAGTTCTGAAAGCTATAAATAGATCTATAATTCATTCAAACATTTTGGAGATTTGAAAAGTGACTGGGTCTCACTTTGTCATGCACCTGACTTAGAGTGCCCTGTCACTTCAGGTCTGTATTGTTCTACGCTCTTTTAGGACTAGGAACAACTTGAGATAAGCTTATTTCCTTGTACCTTTCTCCACATTCCTCCCACCTCAGTGGGTCATGGGCAGGATTAAATGGGCTAGAGTGCATCAAGACATAGGCCAGAGTGGCCAGTAAATAGTAGGTCTTATCATCATTCTAATCTTGGGACCCTCAAAGGGGCCAAGAAAAAATCTAGGGGATTACTAGGAGATGAACAGCAGAGTCATGATGAAATGGAAGTAATTCCAATAGTAAAAACTCTTCCCTCAAGGTTAAAGTTCTGAAAGACGATTAAAGCATGGAACAAAAAGGCAAGGAGTCTGGTTCAGAGTCTGGTTTAAGACAAAAAGCAGAAGGTTCCCTGTGCTGTGCATATTACTTCTTCATTCCCCTCCACATACTTTGGAACATGCAAGATATTTTCAGCCATGCAAGACTCTGGGTGAGCCTTCAGGAAAGAATTCTCTAAAGAAACAAGGAAAGGAATTCTCCAAAGGGTGTCAACAATGCTTCTCTCTGGGTGGCAGGAATTCAGGTGACTTGTTTTTTCTTCTCTCTAATCCTGTGTATTTTCCAAGTTCTCCTTAATGAACATAGATTGCATTCATAACAAAACCCCAGGTTTCTTGCATTCTCTCTTGTGTTTCCCCTGCACCCTCCCACACCTTTGTCATGAGTCCCTTTGAAATATCCTATTTGGGTTCCCATCTGTTTCTTGTTGGGATCCTGAGATACACTTCCCCTACATAGAAGGTAATTGTAACCATGAAGAGAGCAAAGCAAAACAGTGTCATGAAATTCTAGTGAGAGGTGGTTGCTTGTCAAAGGCTTTTAAAGCCCTGCTTGCCTTATTTTGGTTATTAAAAAAATAAAAAGTGGATGGGGAAGACTAGCTCGTATTTGAGAAGTGTTAGAGGCATGCCGGCAAGAAATACAACTTGTCTTCGAAGTACACAGAATGGAAAGAGACTATGGCCCATGTGTCTCAATGTTTTTGACGCTGGGCCCCTGCACCACCTAAATGATCTCTCATACCACAGACCTCGTGTTTCTGGAAACATTGGCTTAGAGGGCTGCTCATGTTCTGCCTGTTGTGAGACTGTCGAGTTTGTAGGCTCCCAGGGCCCAGACACGAGAAACTGAGAAGTGTTATGTGTTCAGACCCATTGTGGAAGACAATTCCAATTGCACACCTGAGTCTCCTAATCCCCAGGTGCACACAACAACATGCGAAATTCTGCGTCCAGAAAACTCTGACAAACGCCATCCCTCTTGACCAGCATTGACAGAAAAGGGGTCCAGAGCTGGGCTGTCTTTCCTTCACTTGCTAAGCAGCAGTCCTGTCCGCCTTCCAGCTGAGCCTGGCAGGGGCTCTGCCTCTGACACCCAGCTGTCTTGCTCCCCACTCCTCCCCCTGGGGGTGGGAAGGGCACTGGGCGCTCTGAACACAAGCCCAGACGTTCGCTCCTCCTCCACCCCTCATCCCACCTCCCTGCAATCTGGTGTGTGTTCTCTCATCCCAAGCCAGCAAAACTAAGAAAGAAAATCTGGGCATATTAATGTCTAGAACCAACCTAAATGGCTGTAAGCTTCTGGAAGGCAGGGACTGTGCCTTAGTTTTTGGTTTTTGTGGGGTTTTGCGGGGGAGCAATGTAGGGAGGGGGGATGCAGAGTGGTGTCAGGAAAAGTACTCAGGCTTTGCTTAACCAGTTCCAGCTTCCCCATCTGTAAAATGGGAATGCAGCAACTATCTTTCCATAGGGATGTTTAATGATAAAAAGAGAGAAGATATATGTAAAGCCAGTGGTACATGCCTGCCATGTCATAGGCATATAAATAGTAGATGGCAGCCCCTCCCTGCCCCAGCAGGTACCCTCGAGTTTGATAGCTAATGTCACTCAGACAAGCAAGTGTGAACACCTGCCGGCTTTTCCAACCCACCCGTCTGCTTTCCTCCTGAGGAGGCAGTGCCCCCCTTCCTCTGTGTCTGGCCTCCTCAGTGACTCCAGGTCCTCTCTTCCTGGCCCCTGAGAACCCCCTTCCCCCAACACACCACCAGGGACTGCAGCTCTACCCTTCGCTTTGTCTCCCGCCCTCTCTCCTCCCCCACAGCCAGCCCCCTCCCCCATCACTCACCCTGACAGCCACAAACGCCTATTTATTTGCCGACTAACTTCCTGATGGTTTAATATCCCCTTGAATTACTGTACGATCTCTTTCAAGTTATATTTGATTATTTTTCACATTTAAAAACATGAACCCAACAATGGCACGTTCCATTACAGTCAGAAATAAAACAGTATTGCAATATTATCTATGCATCTTAGACAAGGACTCAGCCCCTGGAAATTATGTCTCCAGCATGGAGTGAGATCTGCCGTGATAGGTAACATATAAATGCATACGAGACAATAGATAGTTACAAAGAGAGAAGATGCTGAATAATTAATCCACTCGCCTCTCCAGGAACGTTCTTTATAAATCTGTCCCAGGCGTTCATTTTCTTTTTTTAACAGAAGCAAATATTTAAAAGTAAAAAATAAATTATGTCCAGGAAGGAGAGATATAAAAAGAAAAATCAGTGGGAGAGAGATAGAAGATTATAGATGGTGAGGGTTCCAAGATTGCTGTAACATCAACCGGATGGCACTTGTTAAGGAGATAGATGAGGTGAGTCAGGATTGGTCTGGGATCAGATCTAAGCACTAGGTATTCATGCTGGATTAATGCTATGGACTTTTAACCTGGGCCCAAGTTTATGCGTAGTTGGAGAAGGAAAAACCCACCAGGACGCATTTAGAAAAATTCTAGATATCTCCCTTGCCTTGACACTACTGGATTTCCAAGAATCTCAGGATAAGTACAGGATTTTATGTGATCCAATCCAAATCTGGCTTTGATTTGCATCCCTCCCTTGAGGGGTATTTACTACCTATCAAAGTGACTTGTCTTATCTCTGGCAGCTGTGACTGTTAGAAAGTTCTTCCTACAGAGACCAGAGCTGTCCCCCTGAGACCCACCTTTCCCTAGTTGTACCCCCAAGAGCCAAGAAGATCCCAAGTCCTCGGCCCTTCAGATATATTACCAGAGATCATGTCCCACCCACCCCTTCTCCTGGTTAGTGGGCCTAAAATTCCCCAGATCTGAAATTCCTTTGGGCTCAGAAGGTTCCTTTTAAAATATACTCCTTGTACCAGTTACTCATAGCTTAGTGGGAAATATGGTGTTTATTCTCTTTATTTCGAATCTACATTCTTTATCAGACATACGCTTTGCAAATATTTTCTCTCACCCTGTGGCTTGCCTTTTCCTTTTCTTAAAAGTATCTTTTGGAGCAGAAGTTACAAATTTTGATGAACTTCAATTTACTAATAGGGTGATGGTAAGAAAATCCTAAATTGGCAATTTCTTTAAAAATTAAGCATTCACTTATCATACCATCCAATAATTCCAACACCTCTCTTGGTATTTTCCCAAGAGAATGGAAAGTATTTGTCTATATAAAGACTTGTACATGAATTCAGAGTAGCTTTATTTGCAATAGCCAAAAAATTGGAAATAACCCAAATGTCCATTGACAGGTGAATGGATAAACAAACTGTGGTACATCCATACAATGTAACTACAATACTACTTAGCAATAGAAAGGAATGAAGCAGTCAGCTAGGTAATAACATGACAGTCTCAAAGTAATCATGTTGCATGAAAAAAGCCAGATAAGAAAGAACACATATTATGATTCCACTTACATAAAATTCTAGAAAATGCAAACTATAGTGACAGATAAGTGTTTGCCCCAGGTGGAGAATGACAGGAGGGGGAGGGATGGAAGGAGGGGAATAAAAAATGGCAAGGGGAAACTTTTGGGGTGATGGCTATATTCATATCTTGATTGTGGTGGTTTCACAGGTACAGCCATACGTCAAAACTAATAAGACGTCACAATTTAAATATGTACAGTTTCTTGGACTTCAATTATACCTCAATATACCTGTTTTTCAGCGCACAAACTAAACTGACAGTCCTGGAAGAGAAGACACTTTGATAGCAGGCAAAGGCAAGTATACTTGAGAGGAGGGGAAGATTGAGAACACGTTGAAATAAATCTTATCCCCATATGTATTTTTATTTTGCATAATTTATTTGCATAATTTATTCACTCAACTACTGATGGGCATTTAAGTTGTATCCAGTTTTTTTTGCTGTTGTAAATGATGCTGCAACAAATACCCTTGCATATGTCTCTTAAAGGACTTACTCAAGAAGTTCTCTGGGGTAAATATTGAATAGTAGCATTGTTGGGCCATATTCAACTTTTCTAGGCGTTGCCAAACTATTTTACAAGGTTAGTGTACTAATTTGCTTTCCCACCAGGGATGTATAAGAGTTCCTGTGGCTCCATATTCTCACCAATTCTTTATAAATTTCTTAATTCCTGTCAATCTAGTATTGTGAAACCATGTCTCATTGTGTTTTTTATTTTAACTTTTTATTTTATATTGGAGTATAGTTGATTAACAATGTTGTGTTAGTTTCAGGCGTACAGCAAAGTGATTCAGTACCTGTATCTATTCTTTGTCAAATTCTTTTCCCATTTAGATTGTTACATAATATTGAGCACAGTTCCCTGTGCTATACAGTAGGTCCTTGTTGGTTATCCATTTTAAATATAGTAGTGTGTACGTGTCAATCCCAAACTCCCTAACTATCCCTCCCCCCTACCCTTCCCCTCTGGTAACCATAAGTTTGTTCTCTAAGTCTGTCTCACTGTGTTTTAATCTGTGGTTTTCTGACTACTAATGAGGTTGAGTGACTTTGCCTAAAATTGTGACCCTTTAAATTCTTCTGTGACACTACCAAACGTAAAATAGATAGCTAGTGGGAAGCAGCCGCATAGCACAGGGAGATAAGCTCGGTGCTTTGTGACCACCTAGAGGGGTGGGATAGGGAGGGTGGGAGGGAGGGAGACGCAAGAGGGAAGAGATATGGGGACATATGTATAAGTATAACTGATTCACTGTTATAAAGCAGAAACTAACACACCATTGTAAAGCAATTATACTCCAATAACGATGTTAAAAAAAAAAAAGTCAATAAATGTATTCTGACCACCAAAAAAAAAAAATTCTTCTATGAAATTACTTTTGGTATCTTCTGCCCATTTTTTTATATTGGAGTGTTTGTTTTCTTCAACTTAGTTCATAGGCCATGTTCATATATTCAGGATCCTTAGTCTTCTAAGTATCCAGAATATGTGCTTTGGTTATCTGTGCTGCAAATAACTTCTCCCCCTCCATGGCTTATACTTTAACCCTCTTTAAAGTGTCTTTTGGTGGAGACAGCTCTTAATTTTAATGAAGTCAAATTTATTCATCTTTTCCTGTATGGTCTGTACTTTTCGTATCTTGTTAAAGAAATTCTTTCCTAACCTGAGGCCATACATATATTCTCTTATATTGTCTTCTGAAAGTTTTATCATTTTTCTTTTTCACATTTAGGTATTTAATTCACCTGGTATTGATTTTTATGTAGGGTATGAAGTAGGAGTTCAATTTAATTTCTTTTCCATTATAGATTACCAACAGTCCCAGCACAGTTATATAGAAGTCTTTTGTTTTCTCCGCTGCTCTGCATGTCACATAGCAGGTATCTGTATCTGTGGGAGTCTTCTTCTGAGCTATTGTTTTCCATTGTTCTGTTTGTTTATCTCTGTACAACCACACTCTCCTCACCACTCTTGCTTTATCTTAAGTCTTACTAATTGGTTGGATCAATTCTCCCATCACGTTCTTCCAAAAGTATGGCTGTCATTCTTGATTATCTGCATTTCCATAAACATTTTGGGAGTAGTTCTTAAAGTTCCCAAACCGTTAGAATTTTGATCAGAATTTCATCAAAATCACTTTCCGCTTTGGGGTGAACTGACATCTTTACTGTGTTGAGTCTTCCAGTTCAAGGTCATGGCTCATTCTCCCCATCTATATAGATCTTCCTTAATGCCATCAATAAAATTTTATTAATTCCTCCACAAATGTCTTGCACAACTTTTGCGAGATTATTCCTAGATATTATAGATATTTAATATTCTTTCAAATGGTATTTTTAAAAATTCCAGTTTCTATCTTGTTGCTCTTGGTGTTTGTTTTTTCATTGATTTTTGTCCAAAAGTCTTGTTGAATACTGGAATTCTAATAATATATCTTAGATTATTTGAATTTAGGCAAACATATCACCCATAAATAAGTTTTTTTCTAATTCTTACACATTTTGTTGATTTCTTTCACCTTCCTTTGCTAGCTAGGATTTCCAAAACCACATTTAAAAGAAGGGATGTCAGTGCCCCCAAACTTAAAGGGCATGCTTTCAATGATTCTTCCTTAGGTATGATGGTTGCTGCATGCTTTTTCCAAATATCCTTTAACAGGGTAAGAAAGTTCTTTCTATCCTGGTTTGCTATGTTTAAAAAGATAATGGACAGATGGTAGATTTTATCAAATGCTTTTACCTCATCCCATGTGTTGATGAGCACATGATTTTTGTCCTTTAATCTGTTAATGTAAATTTCTTGAAGTGACTTTCTAACATTAAACCAACCCTACATTCTTGAGATAACCTCAGGTTTTTTATGTTGCTGGATTCAGTTGGATAGTATTTTGTTGAGGATTTTTAAAAATTATGTATATCTACATGAGCTTTTAATTTTCCTTTCTTTTTTTTTTTTTAATTTTTATTTATTATTTATTTATTATGTTTTATTTTTGGCTGTGTTGGGTCTTCGTTTCTGTGTGAGGGCTTTCTCCAGTTGCGGCGAGTGGGGGCCACTCTTCATCGCGGTGTGCGGGCCTGTCACTATCGTGGCCTCTCTTGTTGCGGAGCAGAGGCTCCAGACGCTCAGGCTCAGTAGTTGTGGCTCACGGGCCCAGTTGCTCCGCGGCATGTGGGATCTTCCCAGACCAGGGCTCGAACCCGTGTCCCCTGCATTGGCAGGCAGATTCTCAACCACTGCGCCACCAGGGAAGCCCCTAATTTTCCTTTCTTGGTCAGGATTTGATGTGAAGCTTATGCTTGCCTCGTAACAAGTTGGGAAGTGTTCCTTCTTAAAATTTTACTTAAATATGCATTACAATCAACTGGTAAAAGTGTCTGGGCCTGAGGTTTGTGTTGAGGAAAGGTATTCATAAACTGATAATTTCTCTGAGGTTATAAGTTTTTAATTTCATCTTGAGTCAGTTTTGGAAAGTCTCTATTTTTATAAAAATTTTTATATGTCCTATAAGTTTTCTAATTGCAAGAAGTTTGTTCAGAATATCCTCTTAAATCTTTTAAGGTCTTAAGTTTCCTTTTTCCTTCCTAATTCCTTCCTATTTATGTGTTCTCTGTTTTTCTTGATGAATCTTTTAAAAAGTTTATCTAGTATTTTATTTATTTATTTATTTACAAAAGTTAATTTCTGCTGTTATCTTTATTAGTTCCTTTTTTTTACTTTCTTAAGATTTATTCTGTTTTTCTTTTCCTAATAGGTTGCCTACTTTGTTCATTAATTTTCAGCCTCCCTTCTTATATAAGCATTTACGCCTTCAGGGCCAAGCTGCACAGGGCCAGGGGATTCCCTTGAGGCCTGATGGTTGTCCTGCCTCAGCTCTGGGCCCTGCTTCACCATAATCACTGCAGCAGAGGTGTTTTTTTGTTTGTTTGTTTTTTTAAAACATCTTTATTGGAGTATAATTGCTTTACAATGGTGTGTTAGTTTCTGCTGTATCACAAAGTGAATCAGCTATACGTATACATATATCCCCATATACCCTCCCTCTTGCGTCTCCTTCCCACCCTCCCTATCCCACCCCTCTAGGTGGTCACAAAGCACCGAGCTGATCTCCCTGTGCTGATTTCCAGCTGCTTCCCATTAGCTATCTATTTTACATTTGGTAGTGTATATATGTCCATGCCACGCTCTCACTTCGTCCCAGCTTACCCTTCCCCCTCCCCGTGTCCTCAAGTCCATTCTCTATGTCTGTGTCTTTATTCCTGTCCTGCCCCTAGGTTCTTCAGAACCTTTTTTTTTTTTAGATTCCATATATATGTGTTAGCATACGGTATTTGTTTTTCTCTCTCTGACTTACTTCACTCTGTATGACTGACTCTAGTTCCATGTATGATAAAAAACCCTCCAGAAAGTAGGCATAGAGGGAACTTACCTCAACATAATAAAGGTCATATATGACAAACCCACAGCCAACATCATTCTCAATGGTAAAAAAATGAAACCATTTCCACTAAGATCAGGAACAAGACAAGGTTGCCCACTCTCACCACTATTATTCAACATAGTTTGGGAAGTTTTAGCCACAGCAATCGGAGAAGAAAAAGAAAAAAAAGGAATCCAAATCGGAAAAGAAGAAGTAAAACTGTCACTGTTTGCAGATGACATGATACTATACATAGAGAATCCTAAAGATGTTACCAGAAAACTACTAGAGCTAATCAATGAATTTGGTAAAGTAGCAGGATACAAAATGAATGCACAGAAATCTCTTGCATTCCTATACAATAATGATGAAAAATCTGAAAGAGAAATTAAGGAAACACTCCCATTTACCACTGCAACAAAAAGAATAAAATACCTGGGAATAAACCTACCTAAGGAGACAAAAGACGTGTATGCAGAAAACTATAAGACACTGATGAAAGAAATTAAAGATGATACAAACAGATGGAGAGATATACCATGTTCTTGGATTGGAAGAATCAACACTGTGAAAATGACTATACTACCCAAAGCAGAGGTTTTTGCTGAACTGGCTGTGACCTGAGGGCAAGGGCAGGCCAGGGCTTGAAAGAGCCAACCGGACCCTGGCCTGCCAGCTGGCTCCCTCTGCTGGTGGTCCCAAGTCTTCCAAAACCCCTTCAGTTTCTGATGGCTGCAAACCTCAGTCATCTTGAATTCTCTTTCCCTCCCTTGCCCCCGAGCACTCACTCTGTGACCTTCCTGGCTGCTGGGGACATGGGCACAAATCAGCACTAGTCTGGATGAGAGACAGGTACTCACGCTCCTGCTGTTTCTCAGCTCAGCCCCTTCTCCCCTCAGCCCTGAACAGATGCAACAGAGTTTTGACTTGGCCTCTGGACTCCTCCACTCTGCTGCGCTCTCCCAGAAAAGCCAGACGGATGCTCACAGATGTCGACATGTTCAGTCTCTGCTCAAAAGTCATACTGTGGCTTTTCCATTATGGTTTATCCCAGGAGATTGGATTTGGTTCCCTGTGCTATACAGTAGGACCTTGTTGTTTATCCATTCTAAATGTAATAGTCTGCATCTACGAACCCCAAACTCCCAGTCCATCCCTCCCCCACACCCCCTCCCCCTTGGCGACCACAAGTCTGTTCTCTATGTCTGTGAATATATGTCTATAAATGGAGTCACTTGGCTGCAGAGCAGAAATTAACACAACACTGTAAATCAACTATACTTCAAAGAAAATAAAGTCTACTGTGGCTTGATCACTGACTGCCTTGGGCACTTGTCTGGCTGCTCCATGAGAGCAGGGACCTCGCCACTTGTAGGCACCACTAAATCAGAGCCCGACATTGGGTAAGTGTGCGGTAAACATTTGCAGAAAGAATGGGAAAAAAGTGGCATTCAAGGGTCTTCATAATCTGGCCCCGCCCTACTCTTCCCAAGACTTCTTTTCTTTTCTAAGGCTCTCCATGAACTTTCTCCTGTAGCCAGACTTCTCCATCAGGGGGGAGAGGCAATGGCCCTGCTCTGGGTCAGCCCTGCTTGGTAGAGGTGTGCACTGATGGTTTATAGAAGAAGAGGGTGAGGCTCAGATAGGTTCAGTGACCCATCCAGTGAGGGCTGGTGAGTGACAGAGCCTGATTGTGCATAAGTCACTGTATACATCACTTTGCTTTATCTCCAGAACAGCTCTGGGAGGGGCTGCTAATCTAATGTCCCATTTAACAGGCGGAGGCATAACGTCCAGGGGGTTGAAGGCCTGGCCCACGGCCACCCAGCTGGGCAGGATCTGAGCCCAAAATCTGACTGCAAAGCTTCTATCTCCCACCTCACCACTTTTTCCTACTGTGAGGCAAAGAAGCCACAAAAGCCCTGCAAGCCACACACTGGAGATGGTTGAACAGGCAGGGCCATGGTCCTAGAGAGGTTGAGATCTAGTGGGAAACTCACAGGAAAACTCATGAACAGTTTATTGTGTTCTCAATCAGGGGAAGGTGAGTCTCACTTCCTGGTGCCTGTTACGCATCGAGCCCTGGGGATGCAGTGGTGATACGCTGCGCTCCTGACTGCAGGAGCCCCTGAGTCTAGGGGAGGAAGGTGTCGGACTAGAGGCCCAGCACAGACCAGCGGGCTCCACCACGTGGCACAGCAGTGAGGAAACACAGAAGACTGGCTGTAATCCTGGTGTGTTAGTTTCCTAGGGCTGCTATAACAAATTACCATCAACTTGATAGCTTAAGAGAACACAAATTATTCTCTTACAGTTCTGGGGCCTGATATCTGAAATCAGTCATTGGGCTGAGGTCAGGGTGTCGGCAGGGCTGGAAGCTCAGGAGAACCCATTTCCTTGCCCTTTCTAGCCCCCAGCTGCCTGCGTTCCTTGGTTTGGGACCCCTTCCTGGCATCATTCCAACCTCTAGCTCCCATCCTCACGTCTCCTTCTCCTCTGCCAGGCCTAACCTCCCTCTGCCTCCCTCTTATAAGGACCCTGTGATTACATTTAGGGCCCACCTGGGTAATCCAGGAAAATCTCCCCATCTCCAGATCCTGAGCTTAATGACATCTGCAAAGTCCCTTTTGTCGTATCAGGTAATGTCCACAGCTCACATTTGGGAACCGTTATTCAGGCTCCCACACCTGGATTCACTACTTCTTAACTGGTTGATCCTGAGTAAGTCACTTTATCTCTCAGAGCCTCAGCCTCCTCCAGTAAAATGGAGATAATAATTCCAATTGCAAGAAGGTCGTGGGTTTAAAGATGAAGTGGAATGATGTGAGCTATGATGCATTATGTAGAATATTGATTTTAATCACTGCATCTGAATTTGCTTCTCTCAGATCCATCCTCAGCCCTCGGCCCTGCTGGGCTTGATGCAGACACAGGTAGACAAGTTTAAAAGCAAAATGAAGGGGACGGGGCTTGAAGTAAATTCCGTACGGAACTCCCCCGCGTCTGTCCTTTAGACCTGGCTGTGGGCAGGAGAGCACTGGCCTGTGGGCCCCGAGCCCTCGCTCTGATAACGATACTGGGAAAGCAGGACTGGAGGCCGGTGGAGGCCCCCCGTGGCCCCCAGGTTTATTCAATGAACTAGGACCCTTTAACAACAGTGCCCATTGGGAGAGGGGCAAGTGGGGGGGGCATTCCGTCTGCTTCCACAGGTCTGTGACACTAGCAATAACGAGTATCAAGCTCATGGCACTGTGTGCACGCAGCAAGTGCTCAATACATGTGGCCCCTCCCCTTTTTCCTCTTGCCCACCTGCTTCTTGAGGGCAGCCCCTGGGCTCTTGATGCCTTTCCCTTCTTAGGTCTAGAAAGAAGCCACGAGGAGTGGCAGAGATATCAGCCAGGAGTCACCTGCGGCTCTGCCGCCCACAGGCCTGTGATCTGGGGCAATGGCTTAGCTGCCCTGCCCTCACGCACCTGACCGAGAGGAACTGAAGTCACCTCCAGGGAGGCTGTGAGGATCGAGGGGGACGGGAGTGGCAGGGAGTAAGTGCCCCGCTCATAGATGCCGGTGCTGATAGGAGAGCCTGTGCCTTGCCCTTCTCAGGGCTATTGCACTCTACAGGAGAGGCGGGGTGAAGACCCTGCCGGGGAGGACAGTCTGGCATGGGGAAGGGTTAAGGGCTGTGGGGCTCAGTGGCATGCTCAGAGGACCTGAGTCACCTCTTACAGGGGCACCCTCGGCTAATGTGAGGAGGACACTCGTTTACCCCACTTCACAGGCAGGAGGGATTCGGGCAGGCTGGGGCGAGCCTGGGTTGTGGCAGAGGTTGGAGGGGGATGGTCTGTGCGCCGGGTTAGGCTGGTCCTGCAGGAGGCGACACTCTGGGGTGCCTCGCTCTGCCCTGTGCTGATGTTGTTCGTTTCCTCTAAGGGTTTTTCACCTTAGTCTTAACAGTAGCCACACCAACTGATCACCTTACAATCATTTTCAAAGAGACTTTTAGAGTGCTTAAAAATGAGCTATACTTATGCTTGCAGGGCTTTCGTGGGCATCAAACTAGGAAATGTACAAGGGAGCAACCAGCCCCTGTTATGAAATGCTGGGCGTTTCACTTCCACCCCTCCCCCCAACACTGCAGGATCCAGGGCTTCTGAGCCCTTTTTCCAAAGGCCTCCTTTATGCCAGAAAAAAACTCTGTCTTGGGGAGGGTGGAGTGGTTCCTGAACAGAAACATCCCGTCAATTTAATTTTGGGAAAACAAAGCCGACTGAAAGGCCGAAACAACCCCGAGAGGATGATATTGCTTTTGAGTCTCGGCTGGGACCCAGGGGATCAGGCCTCCCCTACCCCAGCAGACGTGAGGATCCAGGGTCTGGGACAAGGTGTTGAGTGTATGGGGTCTCCCCTGGGAGTCATCCACTGCTGTCTGGGGAAGGTCCTGCTGAGGTTCAGGCCATATCCTGGGGGCCAAACACCTGCCTGGCCTTAGGGATATTTCATTTACTTTTCAGAGAGGGCAGCCTGGTCCAAATCCTGGGTTTCCTGCCTCAGACTTATTTCTTAAAGCTGGGGTTTGAAGGCATCTATCTCTCCCTTCATCCCATATTCCCGATGGATACAGAACCCCAGAAGCAGCCGCCCCAAAGCACCCTGGGAGAAATCATATGCAAGTCTTGTGGGAGCACCTCTTTCTAAAGCATCCTGGGAACAGGATTCACATCCCTGGCATGTCCTGTTCCCTTAAAATCTAGAGAAAATGAATTCTCCTAGCTCTTCGGAGAAGCTGTCCTGAACTCCCTCCCAGGCAAGAGCTGGCCCTGTCCACAACAGGGTCCTGAGGCTTGGAACCACGGAGAAGGTGAAGGGGGTCAGGGCGAGGGTTAACAACCAGGTCCTGGGGTTGCACACACAGGTGCCTCTTGAGCCTTTGACGTTTTAGTGCCAGAAATGAAATGTCACTAGAAACCTGGCCTTACAGTGACGTCACAGTCCAACAGCCCACATGCGCATTAACTGGAGTCTAAAAATTGTTCCATTGGCTGGAACTCTGACGTGAGGTGATGGGTGGGATACAGTGATAGGAAGAGACACTAAGCCAGGGGTGGGTGACACGGCTGGTGGGATGCCATGAGTTTGGAAACGGCCGAGGCTGCATGCCACAGAGGTCGAGGGTCTTTTGGAGCACCCAGGTGGGATTGATGAGGTCCCCCAAAGCTCCCTGCATCCTTCCAAACCATGCCAGTAGGCCTCAGCCATTTGAAGCTGCCAGACAAAGCTCTTCAGAACCAATGTCGTAGATCATGGGGAGATACCCCCTTGAGGCAGGCAGCCCAGTGCAAGCCACATGCACAGGCCTTACGGTACCTTATGGTACCCCGAAGCCACTGTCCCCTCCAACCAAAAGCCACGCCTCCCCCAACCAAAGCTAGGGGCCCTCAGTGGGACCCCGAGGTTCGGCATCCCCTTTCCAGACCCAGAGAAGTCCCCTCTGGGACAGGAGAAGTCTGCACATTGAAACCGCCCTAAGAATCGAGATGCAGTGAATCACTCATGTCTTACTGTGGCCGCTTTTGCTCGCAAACTGCCAGTGTGTCATCACACAGCCCTCCCGCTGCTCCAGCCTGACTTACCTGCAAGAGAGAACACAGATGGGGATGACAGACACCTTCCCTTGGGACCAGCACAGCCTCCGGGACGGGGCCAGTGCAGCCCCTCACACTGAGGGAGAGTTGGCTCTGCAAAGGCCTCCCCAGCATGGCAGAACCCTCAGGGTAGCCCTCACGTTTCTCTTGATGCCTTGACCTTGACCAAGTCAACAGCCTGAGAGAAATGTGATGAGGCTTAGAGGTGGAGTCTGGAAAGAGGCTCTTCCCAGGAACCCAGGGTGATGGGGAGGCCGGGCCCACGGGCCTCCATGAGCATGAATGCACAGGGAGGCCATAAAAGAGATTTGCCTTCTGAGCTGAGAGGTGGGAGCTTCCTCTGCTTGAACCCTTTCCTTGGCGAAGGGAACATGGGGACCAAGATATGTTCTTTTCCTAGCATCCAGGGGCTTTGTGGTTCAGTGAATGCTTTATCCTCTGCGCAACTGCAAGCCAAAAGGAAGTAGCAGCTCCAGGGTGGAGTTTGGATTCGCCCTTAAAGACGATGCTCCCCCTGCCCGTTTCCTGTGCATCCAAAGGAGGCAGAGGAGTCCATTCTGTTCATGCCACGCCAAGCTGCCTTTCACTGTTTCCCTGGCAGGATATTCCCAAGCTTTATAGTTCTCCAGACTGTGAGGTGTGTTGGGGTCTCAGGCAATGGCAAGGCAGCGCCGAGAGTTTTAAATAACGAGGCTTTTCCTCAAATATATATGCACACGCCTAGCACACACTCGGAGGTTTTAGTAAACACTGTTTCTCCTCCCTCACGTTATACTCCATGTTTCACTGAGTTTATATGTTCTCTGTGTGTATAGACTAACAGATATGCCTCTGTTGTCAAAAGCCTGAGGTACCAGTCGAACACTTTCACTGCCAATGTTTCTCTTGGAATGATTAATTTTAACCCAGTTCTGGATATTGACCTGC
This sequence comes from Balaenoptera physalus, assembly GCF_965194825.1. Classification (NCBI taxonomy): domain Eukaryota; kingdom Metazoa; phylum Chordata; class Mammalia; order Artiodactyla; family Balaenopteridae; genus Balaenoptera; species Balaenoptera physalus. Next base: position 27,896,854 of record NC_138890.1, read on the forward strand.
AGTTTGGGAGCACCATCATCCAGGGGTATACAGCCCAAACCATGAGGCAAGTAAATATTCACTTGAAATTCAAGATGGCAGCTCTGGGCTCAAGCTCACCTAGATTTAGTTGACTTTTCCATACCTTGCTAATGTCTAACACCAGGCTGGACTACGTTTCTTCCCTGCATGCTTTCTCACAGTGTTGATATGCTAATATACATTGTGACACTCTAGTGCCCACCACTTCCTGATTATTGGACCACTGTCCCTGTCTCAGGAGATGGGAAAAATATCTAATTCTCATATCAACCACTCAGGAGTCACCCCTGACACCTCCCTGGTCCCTATTTCCATGCTGAATCCATTACTAAGTTCTGTTGATTCTACTTTCTAAGTCTCTCTGGAATCCACTGTTGCTGTCTTAAACCAGGTCACCACCATTTGTGGAACTGATGGCCGGTGCTCATGCAGCCATCTTGGACCATGAAGCATCCATGGACTGATGTTGGCAGAACAGGAAGATGGAAAGAGCCAGAGTTCTTGATTGTTTGAAGCTGCCATCCCAGCCCTGTACCAACCACCTCCTGCTTTCTATTATGTGTGAGAGAAAAAAACTTCATGGTCTAATTTAATGTTATTTTGAAATTTGATCACATGCAGCTAAACCTTGTCCAACTGAATCACTGCGGCGGACAGAGGGCATCTGACCTGTGAACAAGTGTATACCAGGTGGAACACACATGACTCTTGAGTTAGAAAGTGTCTGGTTAGGGAGATGGGAGGACAGGAAGGTTCCACAGGTGAGAGTGGGCCGTGGGGACGTGTCGGGGAAGTTATCGCAACCACATATGGTTGAGCAATTACTCAGCTCCGGTACTATATGTCCACCTGTATTACCTCAGCTACTCCTCACAACACACAACCTTCTGAGTCTGACTCGTTATTATTTCCATTTTATAAATGAGAAAAGTGAGCTTAGGGAGGTGAGGTAACTTGCCAAGGTCACACAGTCAGTAGTGGGGGAAGGATTCAACCCCAGGAAGCCTGGCTCCAGGGCCTGTCCCTCAGCTACTGACTTCTGGAGGTGTGTTTATTTTCTTAAATATCCAACAGATGAGTGTTTTTTGTTTATTTGTTTGTTTTTTCTGGGTTTTTTTTTTTTTTTTTTACAAGTTGCTGAAGTACAAACAGAATTGACTGTCAGTCTGGAAGAAAACCTAAAGATCATCTAACTAAAGGCTTTCAGTTTATTATATTATTATTATCATCATTATCATTATTAAAATTACTAATCAGTAGCAGTAATACTAGTAATAGCAGCTGGAGAGCCTTTGGTCAAACACAGTCTCTTGTGGAACCTTGTGAAGAAATAAAAAGTAGGCTACCCCAGGTGAAGCAGGGTGTGGGACCCCAGGGAATCTAACTTGCTTTCCTGTCTCTCCGACCTGCAGAGGAAATGATCCCCAACGTGGCGACGCCAATGCTCTTCCTGGGCCTTCCCCAGGCTGCTGCTGCCCTCTGCTGGTCACAGCTGGAATTGGCGGACATCGCCTCCCAGCGCTGGGACACGAAGCTCCAGACTCCAGCAAGAGGGTGCTGCTGAGGCTTCCTCAGCATCCACTGCTCCCACCGCCCTGTCGTCGTTGTGTGGGGAAGTGCCACACAACTTGTTAGGAGCAAAAGGAAGAGACTGCTTTATGTGAGGCTTGGTGCTCCTAGGAACTGCCCACAGGGTTACTCTGGACATCTGGACCAGGATGGAGAGGAGGAAGAGCCAGACTGGAGTGGGGCAGGGGTTGGGAGGAGGGGAGGGGAGGAGGGGGAGGAGGGAGACGAGGGGGAGGAGAGGAGGGGAGGGGGAGGGGAGGGGAAGGGGGAGGAGGGGAGGGGGAGGAGGAAGAGGGGAGGAGGGGGGAGGGAGAGGGAGAGGAGGGGGAGGGAGAGGGAGAGGAGGGGGAGAGAGAGGGAGAGGAGGGGGAGGGAGAGGGAGAGAAGGGGGAGGGAGAGGGAGAGGAGGGGGAGGGAGAGGGAGAGGAGGGGGAGGAAGGGGAGGGGGAGGAAGGGGAGGGGGAGGAGGGAAGCGAGGAAGAGGGGAGGAGGAGGAGGGGGAGGGGAGGGAGAGAGAGAGGAGGGGGAGGGAGAGGGAGAGAAGGGGGAGGAGGGGGGAAGGAAGGGGAGGGGGAGGAGAAGGGAGAGGGAGAGGAGGGGGAGGGAGAGGGAGAGGAGGGGGAGGAAGGGGAGGGGGAGGAGGGAAGCGAGGAAGAGGGGAGGAGGAGAGGGGGGAGGGAGAGGGAGAGGAGGGGGAGGGAGAGGGAGAGGAGGGGGAGAGAGAGGGAGAGGAGGGGGAGGGAGAGGGAGAGAAGGGGGAGGAGGGGGGAAGGAAGGGGAGGGGGAGGAGGAGGGAGAGGGAGAGGAGGGGGAGGGAGAGGGAGAGGAGGGGGAGGGAGAGGGAGAGGAGGGGGAGGAAGGGGAGGGGGAGGAGGGAAGCGAGGAAGAGGGGAGGAGGAGGAGGGGGAGGGGAGGGAGAGAGAGAGGAGGGGGAGGATGACGGGGAGGAGGAGGGGGAGGAGGGGAAGAGGGGAGGGGGAGGGAGAGGGGAAGAAGGGGGAGGAGGAAGAGGAGGAGGGGGAGGAGGGGAAGAGGGGAGGGGGAAGGAGAGGGGAAGAAGGGGGAGGAGGAAGAGGGGGAGGGAGGAGGAGGAGGGGGAGGATGAGGAGGGGCAGGGGAGGGAGAGGAGGGGGAGGAGGATGGGGAGGAGGAGGAGGGGGAGGAAGGTCTACTGGAGGGACTGGGACAAGGTCATTATAGCCTTTAAGTGACTGACAGACCTACATCCTGAATCTAGCAATTATTACTTATTTTCAGAAACTGCCACTGAGAATGGTAACATAATTTCCATTCCACAGCTGTCAAGACCTTAGACTATGAGGTCAAACTATCTAGATTTGAGTCTTAGACACTAGATGTGTGACCTTAGCAAGTTACTTAATCTCTTCAGGGCCCACTTTTCTCATCAGGAACTGGGGACGCTCCAGGCCATAGAGAGGTGACTGAAAGGAATCCACGAGCAGATGCAGGTGGAGTGCCAGCGCATGCCTGGCATGGGGTAAAGCTCAAAACCATGGAGCAAGTGCAATTACTGTCCACAAAACACTAGCAAATGGCTGCAGGGATTTGAAGCTGGTCTGGCTTCCTGCCCCTAAAGGCAGGGAGCCGTGAGCAAGGACGTTTCAGCGTGGGCTAAGGTAACAGGTGCTGTCCTCTGAAACGCAGACTATAAACCTGCATCTGTAAACTATAAGCCATCTCAACTTGCCTAAAGTCTAGGTCTTGGAGCTCTCTGAGCACTCCCCCTGCTCAGGAGCCACTTTTCTTCCCCCCTTTGGCACCTCTCACTTCCCCCTGGTTTCAGCTGAACAGAGAGAGCAGAGAATAGACAAATCTTTCTCCTGGAGTCCCGGCCCCATTTTATCTGACATTCGTTTATTCAACAAATATTTACTGAATGCCTTTTCTGAGCCCACCACCATTCTAGGGGTGGGGGAGCGAGCAGTGAACAGAATAGATGATCAATGTGTCTTCATGGAGCTTACACTTAAGTAGGGGTAAAGGGAGATAGGAAATCAACATGTAAACAACTACAACATGTAATGTGATAAAGAGTGAAAATATCAGGGAGAAACAAGAAAGCAGGGAAGAGGAGAGGAGGGTTGCTGTCTGAAACTGGGAGGGGGGTTGTCAGGGACAGTCTCCCTAAGGGGACATTTGCACAGAAGGAGGTGAAAGTCTGAAGCTGTGCATGTGGATGTCTGGGCGAAGAGTACTCCAGGCAGAGGGTAATAGCACAAGCAAAGGTCCTGAGGCAGGGGCGGGGGTGCCACATTCATGGACCAGCAAGGAGGCTGGAGTGGCCGGAGCAGAGTGAGTGAGGGGGTGGGGATAGAAGAACTAATGGAGGTGGGGGGGAGCAGTTAGGATCACATCAGGCCTTTGGCCTTTACACTGAGTGAGATGGAAAGCACTGGAGGGGTTCTGAGCAGAGGAGGGACATGGTCTGATTGATTTTGTAGAGTATCCCTCTGTCTGCTGGCAAAGAATGAACTAAAAGAGTGGGAGGCAGGGGTAGAAGTGGGGAGACCGGTGAGGAGGCTCCTGCAATCATTCAGGACAGAGATGGGGGTGGCAGCTTCCCAATGAGAAAGCCTTGCCAGGCATTTAGTGTCTGGAGAGAAGACGGGAACAGGGGCGGTAGAGGGATGTCTGAACCAGTGGTTCCTGGCCCACAGGACTCTAAGGGGGCCAAGGAGGAGCTGGAAAGGCCAGAAGAGTCCATATCCCACCAAGTGCCCATACACAGGATATACCTGGAATTCATGTATATATCTTTATTTTAATCTAGGTAGATGCTGTGGTCCTAAAAATAATGTTAATTTTAAAATGTTGCTGATTTGTTGTCTGTTTTGAATGCATTCGTGTTTTTGTTCAGTGGATCCTACCCATTGTTCTGTTGGTGGTGTGGATGGATTGGGGGTGAGGCCAACCCACTGCAGACACAGAGGTGGACTTTGAATGCAGATAGCCTGGTTTGCAGGCCTGGCTCTGCCACTATAAGCCATGACCTTGAGCAGGTCGTTTCCCATCTCTGAGCCTCCGTGTATCCATCTGTGAAGTGGGGATGGTAGGACCTGCCCCAGGGCGGTCGCTACTGTAGGGGGAGCACTTGGAATTCTGGAGGTGTTTATAGGAGGGGCCCCGCCTCCTGCCCCAGAAAAGCCGGCCTCTGTTTTTGCTTTACCACGGGCTTGCTGTGTGACCTTGGGGGACCTGTTTATCTCTTTGGTCCTTCACTTCCTCAGGTATCAAACAGGGATAAATGCAGGATGGAAAATACCTGTTCAGAGGGCTGGGATCAGGAAGTGTGACACGTCATATTGGTTGAGTCATTGATGAGGTCTCTGCATGCAGGAGGCGCTCAGTCAATACTCTCCTTGTGGATGAATCGGTGCTGCTGTCCCAGAGAGCAGCCCCGGGAGAGCCCGGCCGGGTTCCAAGGGCTCGGGCCTCTCCAGGCAATCCCCTGTGGTCAGAGCTCTGGCCCTCGGAGCAGGTGGCCCGTTTGCCCTCTGCTTTCTGCCTCCGTTGTCCCCGTGTGTCCTTCCTGCCTCCACAGTGTGATGGGCAGGCCTCCAGGGCCCAGGTCACTCCCAGGTGACCTCATCCAGCATCACGGCTCTACACACCATCTCTACACCCATGATCCACAATTTCCATCTCCCGCCCGGCTCTCTCCTGAACTCCAGACTCCTGCTTCCAGCTGCTTTCTTCACATTTCCACTTCAGGGTCTAACAGAACCCTCAGACTTAAAACAAGACCCCTGAAATTTCCCCCCAAACCTGCCCCATGTCTTCCAGTGGCAGTTAATGGAAACTATTCTCCCAGGCACTTGAACACAACTTTCGGAGACTTCCTTGACACTGGCCTCTCTCACACCCACATCCAGTCCATCAGCGTCTCCTGCCGGCTCTGCCTTCCAAATCAACCCAGAGATGGTCACTGCTCGCCTACCACCCCTGTCCAAGGCACCACCTCCCGCTGCCTGGTGGCTTCCTAGCTGGTCTCTCTCTCTCCCTCGTCCAGTCTTATCACGGCAGCCCAGTGACTCTTCTGTAAATCGAAGTCAGATCATTTTATAAATTATATAAATTTAAGCCCAGAAAGTTTCTGCTCAAAATCCTTCAATAGCTCCTAATTTCACCTCAGAGTTGAACAAAGATCCTTGAGAAGATACTTGTCTTGGCTAGAGACAAAACTTGGAACAAGAAACTATACCTACCCCCTGGAGCTTACAGTGTGGGAAACACAGACAGCAAGGACTACACACTGATAGTTTCATATTGTGATGGTTCAATGAAGACCCTGCCAACATTGGGGGAGGGGCGCTCTCTGAGGAGAGAGACATGAAAAAGACTGAGAGCTGAAGGGGACTCTTGAGACATTAACTTTAATAATTCTTCCTGCCCCATTTATATATGGAGGGAAAAGAAGCCCAGAGTGGTGAAGTGACCTGCCCAAGGCCACACAGCATATTACTTACAGAACTGGAATTCCAAGGCAGGCTTCCTGACAGCCTGGTTTGTGGCTAATGAATGCCGGCTTGGAGCTGCAATTCCTGACAGTGATGTCTGGGAATGCTATGAGATATTAATCTTCTCTTAAAAATGTGTGTATATATATATATTATATAATATAAAAAAATAAAAGGAGTATACATCTCACACTTAACATGTCCACACCTGATACTTCCTCTGATGAGCCACGATACTGATGTTACCCACTGGGTTAATGGTGACTCCATCCTGCCGTTTGCTCAGATGAGAAAAACCCTTGCAGTCAGTCTGGATTTCTCTCTCACCCTCACACCTGGTCTCTCAGCAAATCTGGTTGGCTCTATATTCACCGTACATCCAGAATCTGCCCCCTTCTCATCACCTTCACTGCTACCATCCTGGTCGGAGCCACCATCACCTCCCACAAGGTCCTTGCAGAAGCCTTCCAGGTGCTTCCCTGCCTCTGCCCGTGACCCCATCCCCACCCCCAGTCCATCAGTCCATGCGCAGCACAGCTGTTAATATGCCATTTGGGTTTCACTCCAAACCCTCCACCAGCTCCCTTTCTCATGCAGGGTAAAAGCCACAGCCCTACCCCTGACCTGCAGGCCACACACCTTTGTCCTCTTGTCACCTCCCTGGCCATTTTGCCTCTACCCTCCCCTTGATCCTCCGACCCTGGCACATTCCTGGCCGTGCACTGGCTGTTTACTCTGCCAGGAAAGCTCTCTTCCCAGAGACATGCACATTCGCCCCTATTACCTTCAGGTTGTACTCGACTAGGCTGTCCTGACCACTCTAGCTGAAATTTCAGGTTGTTCCCTGCTTGATTTTTGATTTGCTCTTACGATGAGGTGTCCTACTTATTTTTCTTATCTTGTTTGTTGTCTACATATTTAATAAGGTGTCTGCTCCTCTGGGTGTGGCTCCCTGGGTACCCCTCTCCCCTAAACTGCTCCTGGCTTCCTGTACCACTCAGCCCAGATTTCAGGTCAGGTCTGTCTAGCCCCCTTTGGACACCAGGTGGCGCCCATACCACGCCAAGCTCCTGGCTTCCAGGGCCCTTTAAGGAATAAGACCCCGAGAATCTGCTCAGGAGAGGCCAGTGGCCTGATCCCCCCAGACACCACCCCTTGAAAAGAGGATGCTTTTTCTGACCCCACGATGAGGATTGGCTTCTCTTAGACCTGGGGATTCACAATTCTTCCCCGTGGAAGAGAAGGAGGCCTCTCTTGGAGGCCTCTTCCTGGTTTACTCTGGACTCAAAGTTCCCTACCCCCCACCCATGCCAGGGAACCCTGCGGACAGCCGACCGTGTGCTAGGTGCTGTGCTGGGCGCTTTTCTCCGGTTGTCCCACTCAATCCTCACCATAGCTCTGTTCCCATTTGTAGACACTGTAGATGTGGAAATTGGGGTTCAGAGAGGCCAGGCAGCTTGCCTGAGGTCATACAGCTGGTAAGTGCAGAGCTGGGATTCCAACCCAGGCTCCCTTGACTCAAAGTCAAGGCTCTTCCACTGTATCAAATGTGCGCCCCCAGCCTCAGCCCCGAGCAGAGAACGGCCTGCAGAGAAGGCAAAGTCGGAAGCTGGTCCCTCCTTAGGTTATCACATTTCAGGAATCAAGGAGGGGAAATGACACTTGTTTGTGCTGGCCATTTTCTTTCATTTTCTGCCCATGCCCCTGACAATAAGGATGTGTAAACTGAGCCCAGAGAGGTTCCGGCACTCGCCCAAGGTCACGCGGCAGAGCTGTGTTCTTTCTCCCCACCTCCCTGCCTCAGGGTCTGTGCAGAGATGCTGAGGTGCAGAGGCAGAGCCTCTGCAGCCTGTGCCAAAGGAGGCCATGTGCAGAGAGGGATGGGTAGATGCTCTTCAAAGCCTTGCAAGGAAGCACCAATGGGGGGTGTCTCGGAGGGGGCCTCGTGAGGTTGAAAGAGATACAGGATTTGAAGAGAGAATAGTAATTACAGAAGAATTAATGATCCAGGAGGCTTTGGTTGGACAGGGTCTGATCTCAGGGTTCTTCTAGGGCAGGGGTCCCCAACCCCCGGGCCACAGACCGGTACTGGTACCAGACTGCGGCCCGTTAGGAACCTGGCCACGCAGCAGGAGGTGAGCAAAGGGTGAGCGAGCGAAGCTTCCTCTGCCGCTCCCCATCGCTGCCCACAGCTCCCCATCTCTCCCCATCACTCCCCACCGCTCCCCATCTCTCCCCAGCGTTCCCCACTGCTTCCCATCTCTCCCCATTGCTCGCATTACCGCCTAAACCTCCCCCACAATCCATGGAAAAATTGTCTTCCACGAAACCGGTCCCTGGTGCCAAAAAGGTTGGGGACCGCTGCTCTAGGGCTTTCTGAGTCTCTTCCCTGTCCTGTCACCCCGAGTATTTATTTCCCTCACTACTTTAAATATTGATTCAGATACTTGTTCTCCTGCCCCACAGGTCCAGATGAGTCTGGGCTGTGAAACAGGCAGGAAGACAGGACAGGAACGAAGGGCCTCTGCTGTGGGGAGGGCTCAGCGCTGAGGGCAGACTGCTGTCCGGCTGTCCTGGCCCCCAGGGGAGGCACAGCCCTGACACGCTGGGGGTGTCCCCGGGGGGTTGGGGAGTGTGGCCGTGTGGCCTGTCATTGCCATCGTGGCGGCTGCCATCACTGAGCTGTGTGTGCAGCGCTATCCTTTCTCTGGTCAGGACTGGGGCTGCGAGCTGACAGGCCTGGCCCTGGTCACCAGCTCGTCAGTGGCTGAGCTGGGATACCTCCCAGGTCTGTGGCCTCGCTGGCCCCCAGGGCTTAAAGGTGGGAAGGAGAGGAGCCAGAGGCCCCCCCCAAGGAGAGGCTGGGAGCACATGGCAGCCCCAGCTCCAGCCCAGCATCTGGGGGAGATGCAAGAGATTGCATCACCACTAGAGAGCCTTTTCCTCGGCTTCTGATGAAGAAGGAAAAATCAGCAGTTTGGGGCCTGGTGGCTCCATGGTTGGGAAGATGGCCTTCCCTCTATGCAGCGAGATAAATCTGTTTTCTGTTTTTGTTCTTTCAAATAAATTCTGTCCAGGACAGCTTTTCTTTGGGTCTCCAGCTGCTTTTGAAAAGTCTTTGATATGGAGAATGGCAGAGACAAGTCACCAAGGCTCAGACTTGTCCTGGATTCCTGAAGCCCATTCGTGGCTCCTGGGGGCCATGCAGGTAGATACCCTCAGCGTTTCCTGAGCACCTACTATTTGCCAGGCACGGTGCTGAGGCTCTCACAGACATTTTTTGCTTCCATCCTCACAGCTGCCCTGGGAGGGAGGAATTCTAATGCCCATTTCACAGATGAGGAAGCTGCCTGTCCAGTGCGCTCCAGACAGGAGCTGCTCTCTCCTGTACCAGGCAGCTCTGCAGACAGGCTCTCACAGAGCTGACTGTCCCTGTTCATAGAAGAGGGAACAGAAGCTCAGAGAGGGAATCACCTGGGCAAGGTCACACAGCAAGTCACTGACAATCTGTAGCCCTGTCTCCTAATTCCTAACCCAATGTTCCCTCCACTGTCCCACACTTGAGCTTTTCCCAGTTGCTTATACCTGGTATGAATGGGGGAAGGAGGTAGCCTTGGAGATGTGATTATCTGGACCCAGCACCAATCAGAATGGCTCCCTCTGAGCCTCAGTTTCTGGACCTGTGAAATGGGAGTGATGCTGCACTCTGGAATTATATCTTTACGACACAGTCTCACAATTTGTTTCTTTTCTTCCAACCTTCCTCCTCGGACATTTCCTTCTAGATCACAAGGCCATGCTTGTTCCCTTGGGGTATAATCGTTTCCTAGGAGACTCCCTCCACCCCTGGTCTCACTGTTCCTTGAATGTGCTGTGCTCATTCACACCCCCATGTGGCGCCCAGGCTGATCCCTCTGCTGAGAGTGCCCTTTTCTCTTTTGCTTTACATCCCTCCCTTGTTTCAAAATTTACGTTGGCTCCAAATTAGTTAGCAAGGGCCTTTTCTTCTGCCCTCCCCCAAGTCCCAACGCACCCCTCTCCATTCCAGTCATATAACTATACTCTAGATTCCCCGAACAGGCCAGGCTCTCTCTTGCTTCTCTGCCTTGGCACTTGCTGCCCCTCTGCTGGGACGCTCTTCTCCCCTTGAGCACTGGGTGAACTCCTACTCATCCATTAAGACCCAGCCCAAATGCTCCCTCCTTTGGGAAGTCTTTCCTGGTCCTTTGGCCCACCTTGGGTAGAGGCAATTGAGACCACATGCTTGCTTCATTACTCGTGTTCACCAGCACATCGTAGAAACAATAATCATATGTTGATCGAGTCATAGCATTCAGCACATTGAATTATCAGTGTCTGTCTGCTGTCTGTCTCATCCACCCGGCAGTCATTAAGTAAATATTTATTGAGCCTTACTACATGCCATCTATCTTTAGCCTCTTTTTCTGATATGGCTGTGAGTTTCCTGAGGGGAGGGACTGTGCCTGGATCACCCCTGTATCCCCAGAGTCAGCATCTGCCCTCAAAATTCTCACAGGCTGTTTACCTACTGTTCGCATCACACTCATTTCTGCCCTTCACCAGAGGAGCCCAGCTAACCCCTGACCCCGGCTCCCTGCCCTCCCTCCACAGGCCCAGACTGGCCCAGGAAGTGGATCCGGTGTCCCCAGAATACCTAGCAGCCTGGGCAGGGTCTGCTCAGCACTTGCCCGCTGCACCCTCCTCAGCACCAGCCCCATTCGGACGGACAGACAGACAGACAGACAGACAGACAGACAGGTCCAAGTCCTTTCCTGGGGGCCAGTGGGAGAGGGGATCATCTCCTTTCACAAAACCCATTGTTTATGGGGATTCTGGCCTGTCTCGTTTCCCTTTTTCAGGTTCAGGTTTAATCCATTTCACAAATATGTTTGGGGGTGCATTTTGTGTCCCTACTAGGTGTGCCTGTGCTGGGGGTGCAGAGGCTGGGGACGACCGGGGGGTGGCAGCCCTGAATGCTGAGGCAGTCCTGCATGCAGAGGGGCCAGCTATCCAGAGGAGGGCCGGCCGGGGTGCCAGGGTGGGGTGAGCCTGACATAACTGAACACTGGCAAAGAGGCCAGGCTTGCTAGAGCAGGCAGAGGGAGAGTGTAGCAGAACCAAGGCACCTGACTGCCACCTCTGGGCTGCAGTAGCTTCGCAGCTGCAGGGCCTTCTATTGGCTGCCTGAGGCCCTTCTTCACTCCCACCCAACATCGGGCAGATGGGTCTCTGACTGACTTGGTGGGGCCTTGACTGTCCAGGCCCCCTCTCAGGGCAGGTCATGTTCCCCTTGGACCCCTGAGTTTCAGCCTTACCCCTCTGATCTATCTCTTTCCTTCTGGCCCTGACCTAGGACCTTAGCCTGGAGGTCCCTGTGTGGACAAGTCCCCCTTCCCCACCCCCATGACTCCCCTAGTCAGACCCTCAGGCCTGCTTTAGAGTCCCCAGACCTGTGCCGGGTCAGGAAGGAGTGTCTGTTTCCCAGGGCCGCGAGTTTAAGCAGCTGGGCTAGCATGAGATTGATGCTTATGTCAGGGGTGAAGGAGGGAACAGATGTTTTCTGAACAGCAAATCCATAGGTGCAGGAGGCGGGAGGGGATGAGAAGGAGGGACAAAGTGATTTTGCATTCTGGAGTCAGCCTGGGGCTGATGGATGGAAGTGCTCAGCGGGGGCTGGGGGGAGGGGGAGTCTGTGGGAAGCGCCGGGTGGGCTCCGGTCCAGAGCTGCTCTCAGTGCCACGGGCTGCAGGCTGGAAGGAGGCCAGAAGGCCAAGGGCGCGGATTTTCTGTCTGACCCCTCCGTGCATGGCCGGAGGTCCCCGCCAGGGGACTGGGGGCCAAACCTGTGCTGCTCACAAACCCCAGACGTGAATCCTGCAAATTAACCCTGAGCTCCCCTCCAAGGGACACCCCATTACCAGAAATGTATGTAACGCAGCGCTGTGTGTGTGTAAATATTCACATATTGATGGGCGTCTTAGCGGGACAACCAGACCTGGAGTGAGATCTTTAAATCATGGCTTTAGAGCCCAGATCCTGGGCATGGAAAATACCCCATGTTGCTTTTTATGACAGTTATGAAGAAATAAGTGCCTTCTTCTTTATTACATGTGTTATTGATTTTTTGCCCTGCAAACAGTGTTCCTGGCAGTTTTCTCATAGGGTCTGGTGGGGGGCATTAGAGCCAGGGAAGAAAGCAAACCCAAACCCTTCGGAGTCAGAGAGACTGAAGTTGAAATTCTAGCTCTAATACCTACTGTGCAATTTTAAGGATCTCAATGTCTCTGAGCCTCAATATCCCCACTTGTAGTAACGGGGCTCGTGATATGCACATGCTGTTGCGAGGATGAGAGGCCCTGGCTTGAATAAAGGGATTTGGGCTCACAGGAACCCTGGGGGTGATTTGTCTGGCCTCTAGGTGATGGAGGAGGCCGTGTGCGTGTCTGACGGGGGGCAGGGGGCAGCCAGCCATGGGCGTGATTCGTGTTCGCCTGCGAAGTCCCTGGGCCCAACAGTTACCCATCTGGGCCAAATGCCACAGGCGAGACCCTTTTGGCTGCATTCTCTTTTTCGAATGCCATCTCTGTGTGTGTGTGTGTGTAGGGGGCGGAGGTGATCCCAAAGGCAGAAAATCCCCACGTGCTTCTCCACAAAATCCTCGACACTGTCAGAATGACACCAGGCATGGCTTCGGGAATGAAGACTTTTCATTAAAAGCTCTGACGTGTACTGGAGAGAGAGGACACCTGACCTCCTCATGCTGCTGATACGTTTCCTCGGGGGTCCCGGACCCTGGAATCAAGGGAAGGCCCAGGCCCCTCTCCTCTCCAGCTGGTCCCTTAAAGCACGAGCCTGTTCCCAGCCTCGGTGCTGGGTGGGGCTCCCACCTCGGCCCTGGCAAGTCTCAGCCTTTTTGTACAGCACTTGGGGAGAGCTAAACACCACAGGCTGGCTCGAAACAGACCCTCCAAACTCTGCACGTCAAATCAAAGTACTCCAGGCTTTGGTGGATGCCTGAGGGCCAGGAGCTGGCCCGAAGCTTGGACACCAGGGTCCATGGGGTCAGCCAGGCTCTTGGGCAGTGGCAGGAGGACCTGGAGTTTTGCGATTTTTCTGGGACTTGAAGTCATCTCAGCCCCTTCCCAGCGCAGCTTGGCATCATGAGAAGCAATAACCAACTCCTTGAGGGTGGAGGGTAGCAGCCCAGGCTAGTATGGGTCAGGCAGGCCTTGTACTGGTTCCAGTGGGGAGTGCAGGGGGCTTTCTAAGGGGCAGAGGAAATCTGCTTGAAGGCGCTCGAGAAGCAGAGCCTGGTCACAGCTCAGGAGGCATGTGACCCAGCAGGGCTGCCCCCTGAGGGCTCCATCCCAGCTGGTTTGTCGATGCAAGGACTGGGCCTCGGGCTGCTGACGCAGAAAAGGGGTTAATGACCAGCCCTGGGAGGCCAGAGAGCCAGGCCTGGAGACATAGATATTCTCTATTACATAATAATTTTTTTTTTCTCATATTGTTCAGGGCCATTAGCAGCTTTGTCACAGGAGCATTCTTTGAGAGCCACTGGGCAAACAGAGTGCCCTATGCCAGAGCCTGGGGTCCTGTTCCTGTCTTCCCCGCGAAGTCCACACACACACACACACACACACACACACACACACACACACACACCAAAAAGGAGGGGGCACAGCCAGGACCACAGCCCACATCGGCCCCCAAGGAGGTCACTGGCTGCAGCTCCTGCTGCAGCCACCAGGTCACCTTCTCCCTGGAAGGTCACCTGCCTGTCTCGGGCTCCCCAGCCCACTGGGCTTAGGACACGCACACACACCCTCGCTGCGAGGGAGGCTGGGAAAGTGAGATCTATTCTTCCAGGCTTCTCGAGAGGAAGGTGGACCCTGCCTCCCACCAAAGCTTGTTAGATGGGGGAGTTTCTCAAATCTAGGAGGCGTTTTCAAATGCTGAAGGAACCATGCCAATCCCTCCGCACCCCCCCCCCCAAAGATAAATGTCACTACACGGAACTTGTGTGACAGCCTCGCTGCAATGTGCCCCTCGCCCGCCCACATCTCAGGCTGCAGCCCTGAAAGGTCCAGCTTCTGACTCCTGCCTGGGCAGCAGGAGGGCGGGGCAGGGTGCCTTGGGGCTCCAGAGTCAGGGACAGTGGCAGAAGACCCTTCCCACCCCTGCCCATCCCCCGTGTTAGTGTCCCTGCCCCTGGTCCAGCGTGGTTAGCTGCACAGGGAATTTCTAGTCAACTTGAAGCACTCACCCCAGACCCTCCCTCCCAGCAGGACCCGTTGGTTGGTTGGTTGGTTGGTTGGTTTCCTGGCTTACTGTCAGGAGCAGTGACACCAGCTCAGGGTGGCTGAGGTGAAAGGGGGTGGGGTGCCTTCTGCACCCCTCTTGGAAAGCCAGCATGCTCTGATTGGAAGAGCTAAGTGCTGGGAGTCTAAGAGTCCTGGGCTTGAATTGCTGCCTTCGTACCTAACAGCTGGGGAGGTGCGGCATAAGAACACCAGTCACTTGTCCCATTGGACAAGTGGCTGAGCCTCAGTTTCCCTGTTTGTTGAATGCAAGTACTCAGACCTGGACGGCAGGGTGATTCTAAGAGTTAAAGGAAACAATGACTCAAACATGCTTTGCATAACGCCTGGTACGCATACAGTCCGGTCTCCACAAGGGCTACCAGTGTGGTCATACCCTCCTCTGCTTCAGACCTTCCAGAGACTTCCAAACTCCTCGCCATGGCCTGCAAGGCCTGCAGGGCAGGGTCCAGCCTCCTCCCCGGCCTTATCCCACGCCACTCACTCCATCGTTCACTACACTTCGGGAATCTTTCGTTTCGTTATGCCCAGTGGTGTTTTTCCCACCATGGGGCTTTGCCCAAGCTCTTCCCCAGGTCTGTGATGCATGCGCCCCATTCGTGGCCCTGTGGCTCCTCAGTGAGACCTGATCCCTGGGTCCAAAGCAGCACTGCTGCCCAGTTCCCAACCCAGTTACGCTGTAACGCATTATATTGTTTTCCTGCCCTTCAAAACCTTTGCGCCTCTGTAATCATTGTAACAGAAGGTGGATGAAGACGTCCTGCTGCCCAGGATTTTGGCTAAAGCTTACAATCTGGGGACAACGGCTGGGAAGTAACCCTGGATAAATAAATAGAACAAACAGAGTTGTTGGATGCACGTTAGACTTGCCGAGAGAAAGTGCGATGGGTTTTGTGACTAACCATCCCAAGCCAGGGTACAAGAGGATAGACATTCCCAAGGAGACGGCGGAAGGGAATTTGTAGGAGTAAGTGCACTTTTGATTTTCCCCCTTCCTTTCCATGAGGGGGCTCTCCCCGGGGTCACAGCCCAATGATGGGGAGCCAGAACTCCTCCCAGAGGTGAGGGTGCCCATGTGAAAGGGAGCTGGCATTTCATGCCCTAGTAGGGGGTCCTGAGTGGCAGACACCTAGTGCAGCCTCAGGCCTGAAGCTTGGCGACAGAGCCCTTGGGAGAGCTTCCTGAGTCCCTGGGGTCTGGGGGGTGTATATGAACGTAAGATTGGAGGCTGCATCCCCTTGGAGAATTCAGGAGGTGGGGGGTTGTGCTGAAGCAGCCTCAGGTGGCCTCCTACAGAGACAGGGCAGCTGGGCACTGCCCTTTGGTAAAGCGTAAGTTTGCCAGTTTCTTGCGGCCAAGGGGGCTGAGGAAGGTAAGCAGGCTTGAGGCATTTGCACAAGATACCCTCCCCCTCCCCCTGCCAAGAGGGCTGCTGCCCAGACAAGAGGACCTCCAGGCAGAGAGAGGCTGTGACTACTGGGGTGAAGGGGGCCCAGCAGCTGGGGACACAAGGATGCTTACAGAAGCTCAGCTGACAAGGGCATCTATCTGCAAGAGGCTGGGAGAAAGAAAGCCCTCCACCAAGGAGCCCCATGAAAGAGCCAGCATTTGGAAGCTGACAGCACACCACGTGATAGAACTGCCATGCTGGCTGGGAGAAAATCACCAGCAGCTCCAGCCAAGTCCAAAGACCCTTGTCTCTCCTCAGCCAAGCCTCCCCGCTGCCCTGCGCCAGAAGCAGGAAGGTTAGGAAGGGAGGGAAAAGTTTGGAAGTGCAGGCTGGCTGTGCCTCCCCCAAGCCCCCCAGGTCTGAGTGCTGAGACAGGCGAGAAATTTAAAACTGTACGTGAGACTGAAGTTCTAACCGGATGGGACTTTTAGACACTTGAAAACTGAAATTATTCCTGAGACGAGAGCTGTAGTGATTGCAAAGCTAGGAAAACAGCCAGAGACATAAAATAAAGACAGAGGGATATGAGAGACTAGAGGACTGTAAACAGTTTGGAGAAAATGAAGCTCTCTGTCGTCTGTACCCCATTGCGTTTAGACCAATCCATGGATCTGTTACCTTCTGGTTCCCTTACTTATTAATTCATTTCCTGCCTCTCCAGCCCCCACTTGACTCTACGCTCCACCAGATCAGGAATCTTCTCCTTCAAGGTCACTGCTGCGCCCCCAGTACCTAGAACAATGGCTGGCGCATAGTATCATTCTACTGAGTTTGCCCCCAGTTAAAGAGACTTGGAATCCCCAGCCCCAGGGGATGAAAGGTGGGCTGAGCAACTGATTGCGGAGGTCAGTGCATGAGGCAGGACCCTTTCCCCCGGAGACCAGCCATCAGGGGCAGGAGGCCCAGAACCTCGGAGAGCCTGGGGTTGGAGTGAAGGCTGGGCCTGGCTTCCCGCCTGGGACACAGGTGTCGCTGAGCTCCTGCTAAAAATGGCTCTGCAGGGGCTGGTGGCTCAGAGTGCCCAACAGAGCACTCCTGACGCTGGATTAAGAACTCTCCCCAGAGCACTTCCGGGGGCCCGGCGCTTGGCATGCCCACCCTGTTAGTCTGCAAGCCACCACCAGAGGGCGATGCTATCACCCCCATTTCCAGGTTCAACCCCTCCTGCGCATCCTTATAGCCCCTTGCATCCCACACTTCCTTAACCTGGAGCCTTATGAGGTGGTTTTCACATCTGCTTTGTTTAAGGGGAGAGGGTTGAGGCGGAAGGGGTATTTTAGTTTCTTAGGGCTGCCGTAACAAAGTACCACAAACTGGGGAGGTTGAAAACAACAGAAACTGATTCATTCCCTCCCCGTGCTGGAGGCCAGAAGTCTGAAACCAAGGTGCCAGTTGGGCCACGTTCCCTTGAAGGATCTAGGGAAGAATCCTTCTTTGCCTCTTCTAGCTTCCGGTGGCCCTGACATCCCTCGGCTTGTGGCAGCAGAACTTCATCTCTGCCTCTGTCTTCGCAGGGCTGTCTTCTCTGTGTCTCTGTGACTTCTCTTCTTTTTATAAGAACACCAGTCACTGTGTCTAGGATGATTTCATCTCGAGATCCTTAACTGATTAAATCTCCAAAGACCCTATTCCCAAATAAGGTCACAATTTGAGGTTCTGAGTGGACATGAATTTTGAGGGGACACTACTCAACCCAACCCCAAAGGACTCTTGATTGAAGACCTACTTTGCCCCAGGGCCTGGTCAAGCCACCTGCATCCTCTACTTTTCATTATGTTTCAACAAATTGGGAGACATATGTTATTATTTCCTTGGTTTTTTTTTTTTTTTCCCCCAGAGGACGAAACTGAGGCTCAGAAAATGGCCCTGACTTGCCGTAAGTCACATGGCTGCTCAGCCGGGGAACCAGGGTTGAGCTCAGGGCTGTTAGACGCCAAAGCCATCTACCCTGGTTTATGAGCAGCTTGAGGACAGCGCTTTTGGTCTTATTCATCTTTTCATCTCTCTTCTCCCATCATTTCTGGAGCCAGGGCTCTGCACACTGATAGCTCTGAAAACTGATAAAAAGAAAGGCACCACTGACCTTGAGAAAGACCTGGAACAGGCGTGTCACTGACTTGCATGCTGAACCTTATGTGGCTGCTGGGTGTACGCTGACCATCCCCCCACACCTCCCCCAAACAACGCTCTGTGCTGACAAGTGACAACCGTCACTTATTACCCAGCTGCTTCAGCTCCACCGAGAAATCTGCAGCCCCTACGATCTTAGATCCGTGCTATCCCTGGAAAACAGGAAGGGCAACCACGATAATGATAAAATCTAAACAACAGCTACAATTTGTGAAATGCCTACTACCCCACAGGCTCTCAGCCAGGTATTTTGGACATGTGATGTCTTGAAATCTTCATAACAGCCCATATAGGTATTATTATCCTTGTTTTGCAGATGGGAAGATGGAGGCTCAGAGAGGTGATGTAAGTTTGGAAGTTTGGAAGCAATAGAGGCTGGATGCTGACCTGAGTCTCCCTGACTCGGAAGTTGGTATTTCTGCAGCCCTATCTTGCTTCTTTCCAGCTTCCCTGCCACTGCCTCCTAGTACGACCAAGAGAAGGACACCTTTGTATATTACAGCAGATCCCCTGGGCAAAGGCAGGAAGTGGGAGGAGCCAGAAAGCAGTGTCCAGGTTGTGGGTCAAGAGGATTAATAGGTCCATGGGGAAGGCCCCCATACTGCTCTGAGTTTTAAATGACTTCAGAGAGAACAAACACCATTCCCCGAAGAGCCAACTAATGCAAGTGAATTTGCATATCTAAATTGGTTCATGAAAAACAAGCTCCCAGTGGACTCGGGGGTGGGTTCATGAGTGTCGAATAATGAAGACTTTTGTGTTAGTTAGGTTTGTTTGTTTGTTTGATGTCTCCTAAAATTTAACTTCACCTGGCTTGAAAAATAGAGAATTCACTGGCTCGTGGATCTAAGAAGTCCAGATGCTTCAGGCACAGTTTGATCAGGACTTTGGCATCATTTTCTATGACACTTGCCCCCTCCTCAAGTTAGTTTTGTTCTCTTAGCTAGTTTCTTCACAGTAGCAAAGTGGCGATAGCAGCTCTAGCTCTCACTCTCGTACCAAACTCCTTCTAGAGAAAGCTTTTCTCTTTCTAATCAGTAAACCAGATTTCTGAGCTTAAACCTTACTGAACCAACTTAGGCCATGTGCCTTCCCTGCATCAATGATTAAGGCCAAGGGAACTAATGGGATTAAACTTCTGGGTTCAAGCCCATGAGAGACCAATCCCAGTGTTGGAGGTGGGAGGATTACATCTCAGCTGCTACGGGACAGGGAAAGCGTGGAATGGGTGTTGGGAAGACACCCCAACATCTACTACAAAGATCTCTAAGGGGAAGGAAAATGGAACTGACATCCTCTGAACATCTGCTATGAACCAGACCCTTTTTTAGTTTTTACAACGCATTGCATGGTAGGTGTTTTTATTTCCATTTTCAAGATGAGTAAATTGAGGTTCAGAAGTCTGTAGTTCAGGACACTCTTGACATTAGTAAGTGGTGGACTTTGGGTCTGAATCTTGGCCCACTTGCCCCTGCTCCTGCCATCTGCTGAGGGGGTTCTGGCCCTGTTTCCTCTCTTTCCTCTATCTCCTTCTTCAGACCCCTTACCCTTCCTCCCAGTTGGAACTCTGTGATTGGGGATGGTGGCACAGAGGTCTGAAGATCCCTAACTGAAAGGTGGATAGAATCCAGTGTTAACAGCGTCAGGGACTCACAGGATCCTCTAATTTTCCCTAGTGCCATGAATCAACATTCTTCTTATCAGATTGTTACATAAAGGTACAGAGAGGGCAAGACGTTTTATTAAGATCACACAGCAACTAATGAAGGGGCAAGAAGAGCAAGAGCTGGAAGGCCTGTATTCTAATCATCTCTTCTCTCAGTTGCTTTCAATTGCTCCCAGTGTTTTGGGTTAAAGCAGCACATGTAGTGCTTCTGCACTTGGAACAGGTGGACCCTGCTGGCACCCTCCACCAGGCTTCAGGGGTGAGAATCCCCTTGGCCAAGTCCCCTTCACTCCAGGTCTGATTTTGAGCTCCTCAGGTCCTGCTAGAAACTCACTCTAATCTAACAGACCTTCTTACGTGCCTCCTGCCTATAGGCTCCCAGGAGGTCATCTGCATCCATCATCTCTTTAAACATCACAAACACCCTGTGAGAGGCAGGGCTCACTCTCCAGTCATACAGAGGGGTAAGCTGGACCTCAGAGAGTTTAGCCACTTGCCCAAGATTATGAGCCAGGCTATGAACCGGGTCCATCAGATACCAGTGCCCGACTGTGCCACTTCTAATGGAGGTACTGGGAAAGGATTTGAAGGGGAGGTGTTCTGAAAGATGAGGCTGTAAAAGAGTTCCCTCATTGGTACAGTGCTTTTCAGACTCGAGCGATATTGCCCATAGAATCGCCAACTTACTCACTCATCCAACCATCCCTTCAGTAATTATTTATTGAGCACCCACCACGTGTCGGCACTGTTCGGGTTCTGAGAATCCAGTGATGGACAGGACAGGGTCTCTGTCCTTAGGAGGCTTCTGGTTATGTGATGTCTCACAACAGCGTGAGGCAGGCCAGATGTTGAACTGTCATCCCCATTCGACGGACTAGGAAACTGACGCTTAGCCAAGTGATGTGACTGGTCCAAGGTCACACACATTACGCGAGTAACGTTACTAGGGTTTGAACTTTGGTTTTCCAACCCCTTCAGTTACACTGCCCTGTACACCAATGAGAGAGTCAAAGGAGGAGAGTCAAAGGAGAAAATGGCAGCTTTCTTTTTTTCTTTCTTCCTTTCTCTCTTCCTTCTTTCCTCCTTCCTCCCTCCCTCCTTTTCTCTCTTGGCATAAAAATATACAGAGTGTGACAGTGTATTCTTACAAGGCTCTATGTGGAGAGCTGCAGTCATGGGGGACACTAGGCCTGGGGACCCTCCCTGAGCTCCCAGAACTTTGGAACCAAGGTCCTTGCAGGGAAACTATTAGCATGCGTGCAAGTTATTGCAGGCAACCCGGGGCTTTTAATCAGGCAGCATTTAAACTGTCCCATTTTGTCTGTGATTTCGCCGGATGTTTACATCATTTGTAATGAGACAAATTGGGACAAATTGCCGAGGACACTTATGTAAATGAAACCAACAGAAATGCTCCCATCTCTAGTGGTCAATGGAGGGCTTCTTTCACTTTTTCCCTCCTTTCCTTTCTCTCCAGGGATGTTGTAGGGAAGAAATGGTCCTTTATATTCTGCAAACCTTCTCCCTAGGCAAACAGAATATTCCTTGTAAGACAGCCGCTTGACATCTCCGGTTGTAATTCTCTCCTTCATCTTATTTACTCTCTCACCCACCTCGAAGGAAAAGTAACGGCACAATAAATGTAATTCTTTTAACTTTCTCTGTTGTTGCCTGCACAGAGAAGGGTTAGATCTGCTTTTCATGGAGTAGGTCTGCAGAACCTTCGGAGGACTCCTCATTCAATTAAGTTTGGGAAACAAGGCTACTAAGGTTAACCCAGAGTCTTCCCTGCAGGACGTTTCAGAGCCTTTGATATGCTAATGAGCAATGAGAATCTCCCAAAGCAGGTGTGGCTTATAGGAGACCTTTTATGGAATTGGTCGTGAGCAGAACCAGTTTTGCAAAAAGTTATGTGAACTCTGTCTCCAGAAGGCCCAGCCTATCTGGCAGCAGCCCCGCCTCCCTCTGGCCTATTATACCTTGTAAGTCTGGCTGATGATAAACCCAGATTCTGGAGAGTGAGGCCCTGACCAGATCGAGCAGCATGACCAGGCTATATGGGAGCCAGAGGATCATGGTATGGGAGCCAGAGGATCGTGGTGTGCGGGCCCGGAGGGGGCAAAATCTGACCTCGGCCAAGCGTTCCACTCATCTTAACCTGCTGGCCATATCAAGGACTTGTAATTTCTGGCCTCCTGGCCTTTGCTCCCGCTGTATCCTCTGGCCTCCATGCCTTTCTCCTCTCAATGCTTTGTAGTGAAGGCACATTATCCTGCTACCTCATCTTGTCTTGCCATCCAGACCTGGGATGTTCCTGGCAGAGACCCTGCGTTCCTATCTTGCGATCCCTAATCTCCAGCTCAGGGCAAATATTTATTACATGCTCACTAGGTACCAGATCCTGGGCCCTAGAGATGCCAGAACAAATAAGACATGGACCTGCCCAGAAAGAACATGCTACTTAGTGGAGGCGCAGACAGGGAACCACAGTTACAATCAGCGTGATCACCGCAGTGACGGGGACAATCAAAGGGGGTAGGCAGGGCAGAGGGACCCTACGCAGCCTGGGGACAGCCGGGAAGGCTGGATTCCAGAGGACAAGCAGTGACATAAGGGATAAGTAAAAGTTAGCCAAGTGGAGACGGGTGTATGGAAGTGTGTTCCAGGCAGATGGAACAGCCTGGGCTAAGGTCCAGAGGCAAGAGAGGGCATGCTGGATTAAGAAACTGGATGAAGGTCCGTGTGGCTCTGGGGGGAGCATGAGAGATGCAGAGATTGATAAATGCCAGATGGGGTCTCTAAGCAAGAGGATGCTGAAGAGGGAGCTCCAAACCCTGCCTCTTTCACATGCAGAGGGGAGTCTCAGGCAGAGGGAGTGCCGGCTTTCACAGCTAATCAAATGTGCAGACATGAAAACAAAGATCTGCCCCCTTACCCAGCCCCTATCTGAGTACCTAGGCCCTATGAGCTCCTGCCCACACCCCTGTCTTGTTGGCTCTGGGGAGGAAATTATTTGAAATTACCCCCCCCAAAAAAAAGAAGAAGAAGAAGAAGAAAGAAAAAAAGAAAATGTTAGTGGCAGAAGCATGTTCCAGCGTTTGTTCGTGCTGTTCCCTCCCCCTAAAACTCTTCCCCCTGATGGCCACATGGCTTGCTCTCTCGATTTATTAAAACCTCTCTTCAGATGCTCAGGCATCACCTCTGGCACAAGACTCTCTCTGAACACCCGTTCTAGAAGCAGCCCCAGCCTTCTCTGTTCCCCACCATGCTTTATCTTTCCTCCACTGCACTTACTGCCTCCCGACGTTCATTACACATTGATCTGTCCACTTGGTCACTGCCCATCTTAACTACTGTGATGGAAAGCTCCATGGAGATGGCACCAGTTTGCTGATATCCAGTGCCTAGCTCAGTGCCTGGCCCACAGTAGGTGCTCAATAAAAGCTGTTGATTGAATAAATAAACAAAAGACCAGTTATGAGCACCAGATGCTTCCTTATGTACTGTCTCATCAGATTCTCAAAACTACCCCAGAGCATAAAAAATATCACCCTCATTTTTTGGGAAGGCTCAAAGGGGAAGGCACTTGTATAGGGTCCCCAAGTCAGCCACTGGTGGAGCCAGGATGTGAATCCAAATTTGCAGATTTTCACTACTCGCAACTTAATAAAGCCTTGTTAAGTGGACATTATAGTTCTCCAAAGGCTGCCTTCCCCTACTAAAGTAGCCCTGCTCCCAAACATGCAGTTCTGCATCTTCCAAGGCGATGCAGCTCCCTGAGCTTTCTGGAGGAAAAAGAATAGAACAGCAACCAAAATGAAATAATAATAGGCATTATTTACTGCATGCTTACTATGTGCCAGTTGCTGTGCTAAGGACATTACTTGTACCAACTCAATTAATCCTCCCATCAACCTATGAGATAAGGATTATTATTATCCTCATTTGACAGATAAAGATACTGAAGCAGTTGAAGTAGCTCAAGGCCCCGGCAGTAAGTGGTGAGGTCTGGATTCAAGTACAGGCAGCCGGGCTCGGAGCCGGCAGTCCTCTGTTCCCATGGCCATGTGGGGTTCCAGGGGGCAGAGGATTCTCCCTTTGACCTTCGCCAACTCCCATCCGGTGGAAAACCTCAGGTCGCTGGGATTCTCTCTGCAAGGAACTAGTGAGATCATGATTGTGATGGTGATGATTTTTTTTTCTAAGGCAGACAATTAATCAGGAGTATTAATGAAAATGCCAGCTCCATTACTGCAGAAACTTAAGTAATTTAATGGGAATTGGACTCAGGCCATTAAAATGTTATTACAGGCTTGTCAGTCAGCTCTCCATGCCTCAATGACATTGTTTGGTGCTCCCAACTAGGAGCTGACTATGCCAGGGTGTGCTGTGCCAGCGACAGTGACTGTACCACAGCTGCACCCTGCATCGGGTCCCCAGGCCTGGACAAAGCAGCTTTCATGTTTCGTCTTGCCTTAATGATCAGTGAAGCTCCTACTATGTGCCAGGCACTGAGACAGGAAGTAAAGCACAGAGACACAGGCTCTGCCCTCAAGGAACTTGTAAACTCAGGAGGGAAACATGTATGTAAAGACGGCCATGTGAACGTGCAGGAAAACAGCACATGCAGTGATGTTAGAAAGCTCAACCCTGGCTCAAGGTGGATGGGAGGCTTCCTGGAGGAGGTGTCACTATGCAAAAAGAATTTCTTTCCTGGTAAGTTGCTTCTCTCCCCTAAAATCCGATGGGACTGATAGCAGAAATTGGTTATCTGAGGGTTTAGTGTACATGTGTTCTCAATGGGAAGCATAGCATCTCCACAGGGGTAAAAATTGGTTCTTCTGGGGCTTCCCTGATGTCACAGTGGTTAATAATCAGCCTGCCAATGCAGGAGACACTGGTTCGAGCCCTGGTCCGGGAAGATCCCACATGCCGTGGAGCAACTAAGCCCGTGCGCCGCAACTACTGAGCCTACACTCTAGAGCCCACGAGCCACAACTACTGAGCCCGCGTGCCACAACTACTGAAGCCTGCGCACCTAGAGAGCATGCTCTGCAACAAAAGAAGCCACCGCAATGAGAAGCCTGCGCACCACAACGAAAAGTAGCCCCCGCTCACCACAACTAGAGAAAGCCTGCGTGCAGCAAGGAAGACCCGATGCAGCCGATACATACATATATACATAAATAAATAAAATTTAAAAAAAAATTGGTTCTTCTGGGTGGGGTGTGTGTGAAAAAAACGTAACTCTTTTTATATTTAAAGCACAGTTATGCATATAGTACACAAACAAGTACAGAGCATATTTTTGGTATTAAAATTTCATGGTGGGGGGAAGAAGAACAGGGGGAAAAAAATGCCTAAAGAGATGTTAATGAAGAAAAAATTGAGAAGCTGGTATGCAACCAGCACTTGGACTACGGCTCCCAGCACATAGATGGGGTGAGTGTGCCCTCCAGGCCATCTGGCTGATAGTAAACTGCATGAGTTACAGCCCACAGTGAGGAGGTGGGACCGGGGCTTTGGCTAGCCTAGACGCTGGCCAAACGAACTGACAGCTTTACTTCACTCCTTGTCTGCAGTCGTGCCCAGTGGAATCCTGTCAATGGCCCCACCAGCAGGGTCTCTGGCTTTCCTCTTGGCTGTGGCAATGTTTGGGAAGCAGATGAAGGCAACTCCCAGGGACTGACAGTCCTTCCCAGTCAGCTGTCTCCATCTGCTTTGTGACACAGCCAGATGAAGCAGGTCTTCCCTGGGAATACACACTTCACCATTCCACCTCAGGTGCTCTCTGGTACTTGATGGTTATTTGGGAATCAGGCATTTCAATTCATCACTTCTCTCGTGGGCAGTCAGAGCTGGATGACTTCCTGTTGAACACACTTAGTCCCCTCATTCTGTTCAGGCCGCAAGCTCCTGGCGCATTCACGATGTTTCCTCTTCTGGGTCACAAAGAGCCAGCCACACAGAAACCAACCAGCCCCTGCTGAGGACTGACCAGGCAAGGCCTTGCGTTCTCTTTTATGGAAGCTCTTCGTTGTCCTTCCTGATCAAATAGTCCCTCTTCTAACGTGTCTACACATTGTTATTCATTCTATCAGTCAGGATAAGCTAGGATCTGCCACAGTAACAAACAACCCCCAAATCTCAATGACTAAAAATAACAAAGACTCATTTCTAGCTCCTTCCCCTCCCTCCCTTTGTCCTTTCTCTTCTTTCTCCTGTTCCTGTCTTCTCCATCCATTTCTCTCTCCCCCCTCCTCCTTTGGGTTCAAAATCTTGGCTCTCTTACTTACTAGCTATGTAGCTTGGGGCATGTTACTTAGTTTTTTTTAATGCCTCAATTCTCTAATCTTTCAAGCAGGAGGTAATCATAGTGCCCATTTAATGGAATGTCGAGAAATTAAGTGAATTAGTGCGTGTAAAGTTGTCAAACCATGCTGAACATAACAGAAATGCTCAGTGTTTTGTCTAATTACTAGCTATATTATTATGATTCTTTAGAAAGGAGTCAAAAAATGAAGACTGGGACTTCCCTGGTGGCGCAGTGGTTGGGAGTCTGCCTGCCAGTGCAGGGGACACGGGTTCAAGCCCCGGTCTGGGAAGATCCCACATGCCGCGAAGCAACTAAGCCCGTGCGCCACAACTACTGAGCCTGCGCTCTAGAGCCCATGAGCCACAACTACTAAGCCCGCATGCCACAACTACTGAAGCCCACGCGCCTAGAGCCCGTGCTCCGCAACAAGAGAAGCCACTGCAATGAGAAGCCCGCACACCGCAACGAAGAGTAGCCCCCGCTCGCCGCAACTGGAGAAAAGCCCGCACGCAGCAACGAAGACCCAATGCAGCCAAAAATAAATAAATAAATAAATAAAAATGAAGACTGTGTGAACAGCCTCACAGTCCTGATGGATGGGAGATGGATGCTGGTTGCATACAGGGGGTGGTAGTGGTCCACACTAATTGGGTGGGAAGGGAGGTAGGGGGTAAAAGTGACAGAGAAGCCCTGACAGAAAAGGAGAGATTGGAGCTGGGATTTCAGGGAGAGGCAGGTGTTTGCCAAGTGGAGACAAGTAGAAGAGCAACAAGGATGAGAAGATCAGACACTACAGTCATGGCAGTGGGAGGAATGAGCACAGCTCAGGGTGACGGTCGTGATCAAGTGTGAGTTCTAGCAAAATCTCCGCTGTGTGAAAAGCGGATGAGACCAGGCGGGGACTTGTTGCGACAATCAAGGGAGAGACAGGAGAGACATTTGGGAGGAGGAACCAGCAGAACCTACAGACTGATTGGCCCTTAGGGGTGGGGGGGAGGCGTCAGCCAGAGGTTTCTAGCCTGCCCAAGGGGAGTAGGACAGGGCGCACGGCCATTATCTGAAAGAGGGTGCACCGTGGGCCAAATCGAGTTCCCCTGAATGATGCTGGCCACGCTCACTCCAAGCCAAACCTAACACCGTGAGTCTGGGGCAGGGCGATCAGTCTGCTCTCCTCCTGCCACCATGACAACGAGACTCCACTCCATTAAACCAATTTACTCCATCTCCTTAGACTCAGGAAAACGGTAGCAATCTCCGGGGAGCGCTGTCTGATCCCTGACCTCCGGCTCACCCCGAGAAGCAGTGCGTTTTCAGCCCTGTAGGCAGAAGGCCTGTTTGCTGTCACTCATCCACGCTGTTATCGAGGTTCCCAGGATGTGTGATTCAGCCGTGGGATCTGTATCCTCCTCTCCAGTCACCCCATCGGTCTCGGGAAGGGAGAGCAAGTGCTCCTTACTCGTGATGGCTCAGTTTCGCCCATTGCACTTAACTCCTCTGCACTGTGCCCGGCAGGGGCCTGCTGAGAGCTCTGGATCGACTTTCTGCAAAGCTGGCTGGCCTGGGTCACTTGAAAACCTGGCCCGTGGCCGGGAAGGAGGTCTGGCACAGGGAAGGGAGGGGAGAGAGGCTCCGAGAGGGAGTGTGCTTTGTGCCAGGTGTTTCTGGAGCTCACACATGCTTGTTGCCCCCTGTCGCATCTGTGTTGTAATTGGGTGTCTATATGTCTGGTTTTCTCATGGGCCAGGAGCTCGCTGAGGGCAGACATGCTGCTGTGGACATCTTTGTCGCCAACGCCTGTCCAAACCACTCATAAATGTCTGTGGATAAATCAGGGGGTTTATTCACTAGAATGCAAGCTCCAGGAGGGCAAGGACTTGTGCCTGTCTTGTTCACTGCTACGTGGCCGGCATTTAGCACAGTGCCTGGCAAGTGTTCAATAAATACACATTGAATGAATGAGTGAACAAATCCTCCCCCACAGCAACCCTGCAAGGTGGCTGTGGTAGGCTGCATCACTAGGTCATAATTCCTCACTCCCTCCCTGCCCTTCCCAGCCCCACTGGCACTGGGCTTGGCAGTGTGACTTGCTTTGACCAATATAACAACTGGGAACCTGGGCCTGATTCCAAAATTGCTGCTCTTTGCTGTGAAAACAAGCAAAGAGTGGGCTTGGGAAGAGTGGGCTTGGGACGTGGTGGTCCCAGGTTCTAGGAAAGCAGCCGTGGCCATGAACTCCAGGGGAGAAAGAAGGCTTGCCAGATAGCTGTCTCTGTGGCTTTGACCACACAGTGTATGATACTTCCCACAAGCGCTATGTGGATGATTCTATACGTTCTGACATTTTCTTACTCTCAGCAACTGGCTCTAACTCTCTGCCCTGCCCCTCGGTCTCATGCTAACTTTGCTGTGCTGTGCTTTTCGTGGGAATTAACCTTGCCTTTCAAAGATGCCATGAGGCACGGGGCAGAGAACTGAGTACCGGATGTGGGCAGCTGGAGCACGGGCTCTGCAGAGCTCTCACTACAGGACCCCAAGCAGGTCCAGCCCCTCTAGAGCCTGGACAACTGGAAACCAGGGGCTTGAACCAGATAAGCTCCATCAAGCTGTCCTGCTCCAATTCTAAGAGCTGCCTTCCTCCCCCGCCCCCAGCTGGGGCTGAGAACCATCTTTCTCAGAACCAAAGTTGACTAGAATTGGGATCTGAGAAGGCATCTCAGAGACCCTCAAGAAATGACTGATGAATCTGAGTCTCACTGTCAAGCCAGAAGACCTGAAATCAAATCCCACCCTAGGCACTTCTTATTTATGTGACTTTGGAAAAGTCAGCTCGTCTGGGGAGACCTCAGTTTCCTGATGCAGAAAATGGGTAATAATAGCTACCGTGTAGAGCTGTTTAAAAGATGAAAGGATATAATACATGTGAAAGAACTCTGTATTAGGTGCCCAATAAGTTTGGAATATACAACTCTAGAATAATCCTCTGGGGGAGGGGGGAAAGGGTATATATTACTGTTGATGGAGGCTGATGGTTTGCTCTATCACCTACAGGAAATACGTTCTGCTAGTTTATAACCATTGGACCATTTATTAAGGACTTATTAGTATATTAGTGGTCCTACTAAGCACATGACCCATGAGCTCACTGTGTTTTTAGAACAACTCAATGAAATAGGTAGAATATTTACTCTAATTTTACATATTGATGAAACTGAGGCATCAGGAGGGGATTAATAGAATGGGCCCAGGTCACTCAGTGACTGAAATGCACAGCCAGGATTCAAATCCGGATCAGCCTGGCTCCAGAGTCCCGCCTCCTGTTAGCTATGCAAGGACACTCTCCAGGCTTCACACTACTTGGAACCGTGTGAGAATAGGAAGCCTGGCCAGCATGCTGTGTCTGTCAACACTGCTTGACTGCCTGGAACTGCTTTTACTAAACTGTACCTGGATAAGGCACATGGGTCTATGCTGAGGGGAAACTTAAAAGCACCCTACAAAACTAATGATGGTGTTTACAATAGGGATTTGGTTAAAACACTAGCTCACTGCATCACACAGGGCTCAGGGGAGAAATTTCTCTCAAACATCAATGTTAACAACTGGTATGTTCTCATTTTAAGGTAAGTGGTTCTCAAACTTAAACGTGCATCACCATTACCTGGAGGCTTGTTAAGACGCTGATGGCCGGGTCTCACTCTCAAATTCTGAGCTGGGGTTTTAGAATTTGTATATCTCACAAATTTCCAGGTGATGCTGAGGCCACTGGTCTGGGGATCACATATTGAAAACCACTGCTGTGGAGGTTTGCATAACAGATCATGTTTCGTTCTTTGCAGGGGCCGCTGGGAAGCTCAGAAATAGATTAGGAACCACCCCAGCAAAAGATCATGCGCTTTCCATTCTAACTTTACATCCAGCTTTCCTTTTATTTTTTTTTCACTTGTATTTTCCTATTTGTCACAACTTCCTGACTCACATAAATAAGCAAGTTAGCATTTAACCATTTTTGTTCAACAGTATACGTCACCAAAAAACCCCTGTGAAATTCAAGCACGCACACACACACACACACACAGAGAGCATTAATCAAAAGATTCAGTGAAATGGCTAAGTGCTTAGATTCCAGCATTAGGCCGACATGGGATTCACATTCAACCTCTCTGTGCCTCAGTTTCCTCTTCTGTAAAACAATACTTCCTGCTTCCTAAGCCGTTTGGAAAGATTTTGCACGTGATAACGCATGTAGCATGGTGCCTGACATAGCTAGCTCGATAAATGCTAGTGATCATGATAATTATAATCTGCCAGAAACATAAATAAATAGCCATGTGGCTGCCATTGCCCTCCACTGACTCTCTCACTGGAAGGAAGTGAGGAAAAGCTTTCTCATTCTGTGCGATAAGAAGCCGCCGTGGAGAAGACGGCTTTTTCTTTTCTGGTCTTTGCTATGTATGATTCTGCAGGAGACACAGTGAACTCCACACACTGGAGTGTGGAGTGGTGAACAACTTTTTCCTGCCCAGAGCATGACATTGTGGGGCACAGCGGGAGGCCCCATTATATTACTATCACACCAGGGGAAAACAGACGTCTCCTTGTTGGAGAGTGATGACAAGTAAAGTTAAAACACCAAATCCAAGTATTCAGAGCCTGACTCAGAGCCAGAGTAGCCTTCCCTGCCTCCACCCAGGATCATTCTTCCCACTAGGACTTTGATCCTGAGTTTTTAACTTTTCCTCCAGCAGAGAAGATTTTACAGAGCATGGAAGGAGCTGTACGGCTTTGTCATGTCTCTGAATGAAGAAATTTCACCTTCATGCTAATTTCATCTTCATTATGAGTCAGTCAGGTAGACATAGTTCTCCCCACTTTATGCATGAGTAAACTGAGGCTCGGAGAAGCAAAGTGAGTTGCTGAGGTCACACAATTGATGTTATCTGACTTCAGCAACCATTCTCACGTGACTACAGTGTGAAACCCAGCAGATCGATCGGCTGCCTCAGGGTTCAAAGCTCTTTCACACTCTTCTCTCCCCTCTTGTGTTTGCTTACCAATATGGATGACAGCTGGCTGAAATGGGGTTTTATCTGGAATGAATTTAATGGTGGCCTCATTCCCAGGAGGGCCTGGGGCCTGGGCAACAGTGGTGGAAGACAGGGAAAGAGGGCAGGATATGCGGGGTGTGTCAAACAGGCCCCTGTGTCAAGTTTTGGTGCCCTCTCTTTTCCTGCCTCGACTCCCTGGCCCTAGTACAGCCTTTAGGTGAAAATCTTCCAGATAGTATCCCGGTGACCCAGACAGACCCAAATCAGGGGACATGACTATGGAAGACCCAGCAAAACAAGAGACAGGAGTGGTATGTTATAGTGAAGAGAGCCTTGGACCCGGGGTCAAGAGGCCCGAGTTCTAGCCCTAGCTCTGCCATTTGCTAGAGGTAGTAAGATCTTGTGTGTGAGCTGAGAGTGACGCGGCCCCTCCAGACAGCCTGGCCTCCAGCTTTACACTCATCCTGAGGCCATTCTCCTTCATTCTATCCTCCCTCCTATAGTACACTGAATAATGGCCCCCAAGATGGTCATAGCCTAAGCCCTGAAACCTCTGTGAATGTTCTTATCTGGCAAAGACTTTGCAATGTTATTAAGTTAGAGATCTTGCAATGAGGCCATCATCCAGGATTATCCAGGTGGGCCCTAAATGAAATCCCGTTTATCCTTATAATAGGAAGGCAGATGGAGACTTGACACATACAGGAGAGGAGAGGGGGCAGAGATTGGAGGGATGTGGCCACAAGCCAAGGAATGCTGGCAGCCACCCAAATCTGGGAGCAGCAAGGAACGCATTCTCCCCGACAGGGAGTGTGGCCATGACAGCACCTTGATTTGGGCCCAGTGATACTGATTTCAGAATTCTGCTCTTCAGAATGGTGAGAGCATAAATTTCTGTTGTTTTCAGCCCATCTAATCTGTGGTAATTTGTTACCAGCCATAGGAAGCTAGTACACCCCCATACAAATTCAATTCTAAAAGCACTGGCGAGTCATATAGGTTTTACTGAAGGTTACATGGGGAGATGAGAAAGGAATTCACATTGAACATGATATAGCTGGAAATTAACCAGGCCCCACATGGAGATCTCTGTCCTCCAGGAACCCTCCCCTCAGCTGAGACCCTCATCTTGTCTTCATACAATCCTTCCGTGACCCCAGAGTGTCCGGGGCAATTTATCTACTGCCATTCTCGGGCACACAAAAGAGCCTCCTTGAAACAGAGCACTCAGCAAGCCGGAATTGACCCTGCATAAGAAGACACTGTATTTTCTTTGCCATGAGTGGACCGAGCAGGGACTTCAGAGTCGGACAGATCCAGAGTCCTCCTCCAGGCTCTGTCACTCACTGCTGGGAGATAGTGACCTCTCGGCAGGTGCCTCATGATCTCATCTGTTAAATGGGGTTTGAATACCTACCTCTTGGGGTCATTGTAAAAATAGGAGAGGCACCCAGCCTTGGGTTTGGCATATAGTCATCACTCAGTGATCATTTATATTAGATAATGATGCTTGGATTAATTGAGCACTTACTGTGGGTCAGGCATCACTCTAAACTTTTTACAGGGATGAGCTCATTTATTCCTCACCTCTGCTCTATGAAGTTGGCATGAGAGGCACAAGAGGCTAATTACAGTGCAAGTGTAGGCTACTACTGAAAGTGACTGTGGCTGATATGTGGGTCCAAACCAGGGCGATCCCACTCCAGAGCCACATCTTTAGTCTTCAACGAGATGGGGGCGTCCCATCAAGAATCTAAGCTGAGACGTGGCTGTGTCTGGGAGTGCTGGCGAACCAGGGGTGGCCCCTCGACCTGCCTCAGTGAGGGGACCTGAGTGTTTCCTGCAAGAGAACACATCCCGGGGAAAGGAGCTGACAGGAGCATCTGCGCAGTGAGAGGGCAGCTTGGTGGCTGCCAGTGGCATCTGGCCCCAGCCGAGGGTGCAGCCAGGTGGGAGGGAGCAGTTTCTCGGACAAAGCAGTGCTCCAGGGGAGGAGAAGTAGAGCAGCAGGAGACAGAAACAGCTGATGCTGCATCTGTAGCTGAGGTTCTGCAAAGAACAAGGGAGGCTATGAGCCAAGTGTTGTTATGAGGGCTAAATGAGGTCATGCATGTGTTCTAGACATGTTGCATGGCCTGCCAGGCCCAGGTCCCTACACTGCCCAACCCACAGCCCCAGAAGAAAGAAAAAAAAACTGAGATGGCCAAGTTCAGGGCCATGGGACTCCAGGCTCCTCCCACTCTCCTGTTCCCCAGCAAGCTGAATGGCCACGAAAAGCTGTCAGTCATTTTATAGGCTGCGGAGAGACTGCTGCCTGCTGAGGTTAAAATGAGATAGGCTTCATACCCACTAGGATGACCGTAATTTTTTTAAAAAAGGAGAATAACAAGTGTTGGCAAGGGTGTGGTGAATTGGAACCCTTGTACTGATACATGGCTGGTGGGAATGTAAAATGGTGCAGCTGCTATGGAAAGCAGTTTGGCAGTTCCCCAATAAGTTAAACATAGAATTATCCTATGACCTGGCAATTCCGCTCCTGGTATGTACTCAAAAGAACTGAAAACAAGTGTTCAAAAAAAAAAACCTATACATGAATGTTCGTAGCAGCACGCTAGTCATAGTAGCCAACATGTGGAAAAATCCTAAATGTTCATCAGATGATGAATGGGTAAACAAAACGTGCCATACCCATACAACGGAATATTATTCAGCCATAAAAAGGAACGAAGCACTGACTCATGTTACAGCATGCAGGACCCTTGAGAACATGATGCTACGTCAGACACAAAAGGCCACATATGGTATTATTCCACTAGTGTGAGATATCCAAAGTAGGCAAATCCATAGGGACAGAAAGCAGACTAGTGGCTGCCAGGGGCTGGGGGAAGGGGAAGAGTGGTTACTGGGTTTGCATTTGGGTTGGTGAAAAGTTGGGAAATGAGACAGTGGTGATGGCGGCACAACATTGTGAACATACTCAATGTATATATTGAAGGGTACACTGAACTGTACACGTTAAAACGGTTAAAATAATGATACAAATGGACTTCTTTGCAACACAGAAGCAGACTCGCAGACTTGGAGAATGAAACTTGTGGTTGCTGGGGGCAGGGGATGGATTGGGGGGTGTTGGGATTGACGGGCACACACTGCGATATTTAGAGTGGATAACCAACAGTCAGGCGGGGTGAAACTGCTGTCTGTATAGCGTTGGGGAACTCTGCTCCACACTCTGTAGTAAATCAAATGGGAAAAGAATTTGAAAAAGAATAGATACGTGTATACGTATAACTGAATCACTCTGCCGTACACCTGAAACTAACACAACATTGTTAATCAACTATCCTCCAATATAAAATAAAAATTTAAAAAAAGAAAAGAAAAGCTAACACCAGAGGTCCAAAAAGTGGTTAAAGTAGTCAATTTTATGTGATGTGTCTTTTATAACAATAAAAATATAAAGATGGGCTGATGTATACGATTCTCCCCGTCTCTCTCAGAAAATGTCACTGGAGAATGCCAAGAAAATGTGGAAGTTGGAGCAGAGGCTAAAAGACCTTGAGGAGGCGTAGACCCAGAAATCCTGGATCCGCTGCAGTGATGAGGACGCAGGAAGCAGGATGAGCAGAGACAAGACAGAGGGAAGAGGGCAGGCAGCTGGGGCAGAGAGCATGGCAGAGCACCTGGGATGACCTATGAGCTCTTGCTGCTGTGGGAACTCACCTCAACTTACAACCTGGGGGAACCGAGGCTCAGAAAGGCGAGCCCATTGACACGGGGCAAGAATCAAACACAGGCCTTTAACCACTGCTCCATACTGCACCCCAGGTTGGGTTGATATCCTGCCCAAGTCATTTACTGAGCTGGAGGAGGAAGAGGAGGAGACCCACTGGCTCAGAGAACCAGATCTGCTCAGAAAAGAGGCACTGCAGGCAGCCCAGTGCAAATGGCCTTTCTCTTTGCTGAGAAGTTGCTTGCAGAGACCTTCCCGGCCTGTGTGGTGTATGTGCATGCCCCAGCCCATCCGCTCTTGGGGGCTGAACCTGTCTCGGTGCCATTCTCAGTCATTCTGGCCAGATGAGGCCACCGAGTCAGTTCCTAGGGAAGGGCAGGTCTGGGAAATGCCTGAGCAGCCCTCCATGGAAGGTTCCCGCACTCAGCCCCTGCAGGAGGGCTCTCCAACCTCCATCAAGTACCAGCCGTGAGCAGAGAACAGGGACTTATTTGTCTGTGGCTTTCTTGCCTTCATCCGCCATCTGGCTGACCTCCATCCCCCTCCCCAGGCTTCTTGGAGACCAAACTGCCCACATGTGCACAAAGCCTTGTCATTCCCAACTGCCATTTGGCTTCTCCCTACAAGTGCGGCGTGGGCCACAGTGAAGGTCAAGATGGGCTCTGCGCCAAGGGTCCTAAATATCCTGCTCGGCCTCAGAGTGACATCTGAGGTTTCTTTCCTCTGCTACTCCAGATCCCCTCCACTGAACCTACTTGGTCCAACATAAACTGCTGCCCCTATGGCCTTTGGCACTAGAGAGCACTACGCAGGCTCCGATGCATCCCTACCCCACCCGCCCTACGTGGCATGACTCAGTACACTCCCCAAGCTCATTCCAGTGGGCTTTCTGTCACTGGCAACCAAGAGAATCCTGATGGATAGGACGGGAGGAAATTCCCCGAGAATCAGACCTGCCCTTCATCCTGCCCTCCCCATTTCAGTAAGTGGCGCCACCTGTTGGTCAAATCAGACACCCGCGAGGCTCCTATTGTCCCTCACCCTCACCACGGATCAGTCTTCATGCCCAGTTGATTTTATTTCCTACCTCTTGAACTTGTCCCTTGCTCTCCACCTTAGTTTGGGCCTCATCATCTCTTGCCTTTAGCAGTTTTCCTTAGTAGTTTCTCAATTGACTTCCATACCCACAGTGTCTTTCCTTCCAACTTCTGCTTCTCCCCCAGTCTACTCTCCAGTAGTAAGTAAAACCAGAGTGATTTTTCTGAAACCCAAATTTCATGCCCTGTCTCTGTTATCAGTAACATTCATTGTCTATGTGCTAAAATACAGACTTTGGCCTGGCATTCAAGGCCCTGCCCGGCCTGGATGCCACTTATCCTATAGCCCCAGCAGAAGCCCCCCACCACCCCCGAGCCCCCAACCACATAGGATTCGAGAATGTGCTGAGCTCTCTCACCCTCACCCCTTGCTCATGCTGGCCCCTTTCTGGGACATCCTCCGTCCTCCTCTGTTTGGCTAACTGGTCACCTCCATGATCCCTGACTTCACATGCCCCCCACCTGTGTCACTTGCTTGGGGCGCCTACCCAGACCCCTGTGCACACCCTATCCAGTCACATGTCCATGACCCTCTGTTTACTCGTGTGTCTCTGGGGCATCTGTCTAATCTGTCATCATGTGTCTGGCTCCCAGCACAGGGCCTGCCACATAGTAGGGGCTCATTAAGGAATCAGTAAATAAGTTAATAAAAACTGATCAGTGAGTCTGAGCTCAAGGCTCTTGACTCTCAGGTGAGGAAAGTGGAAGCTTTTCCTCCCGCCCCTCCTTCCCTCCAAAGGTGTGATTCGGACCGTTGCGGCTCCTCTCTGCACCAATTCGGCTCAGCAGAACCTCCAGCGACACTTTGAATTCCTGTAAATTACCTCCCTGCTATGACTTGTAAGCTGGGTTGCCAAGCAACGAGAGGGGATCTGGTCCTTATCAAAGGGGCTTATCCGCACATTACGCACTCGGAAGGTGTCCTAGCGTGCAGGTCGGGGGCGGGCAGAACCCCACTCCCTCAGCCCCTCTGCCCTGCCGGGCTCCGCAGCCGCAGTCTCATCCCTGGCCCTGAAAGGAGCTGGCCACGTTGGGGGCACCCGAGACAGCCTCTTTCTGAGCTTCTGTGCTGACTGGCTCACTATGCTGGGGGTCAGGACAGGAGAGAGAGCTCATGAGCTGTGACCTGGTGCAGACCCAGAGACCACGCACTTTGAAATCAGGAAGCTTGGGGTTTGCAGCCCAGAACTGGCGCCCAGACATGTGCCCTTGACTGTGCTTCTCCTTGCTAGGTCTGGTTTGCTCATCTGGTCAGTGCAGATAGTAAGACCACTCGCCAGGGCCGGGGGAGGATTAGATGAGATGATATGAATCCCGCAGTGACACCTGGCACTGAGTAGCAGCACGCGAATGGCTGCTGTTGTTTGTTATCTAGGAGGCCTGCTGCCGCCCTGAGTAGTGGAAACCACAGCCTTGTGTGGTCAGGCCCGGAGCAAGAGTCCCTACTTGTGCCTAGCACCGAGCTACCAGAGGGAAACAAAAGAAACTGAAGCCACCATTGTGGCCTTTTGGGAAAGTCCTGTCACCTACCCTAGATGTCACAGCCTACATGGCAGACCGGCAGATGCACGCCTAGTCTGCAAGTTCCTGCGGCCGAGGAGCAGAGGGGGAGGTGGTAAGCGGTGGAGAGCTGCGAGGTCAAGAGGGAAGGCCACTTCCGTGGGCTGGACCAGGGCCAGGGCACAGAGTCCCGTGCTAAGTATTTGCTGATGGACTGGCCTTAAAAGCAAAGGAAATCCATGCATCGTGCAGGATCTGATCTTGACCTTTCAGAGCCCTGCAAATTAAAGGCATCAGAGGAAGGTTTGAGTGTGGTGCAGAGTGGCGGCCCTTGGGCTTGTAGGGTCTCCGAATCATACACGGAGGGAGCTGCCTGTCTCACCCAAGTGGTGAGAATCCAGGGTGAGGTCATTTCATGCTGGCCTCAGCTTGGTCCCTCTGGCACCATCCCATCTCAGTGGCAGCTCTGGCCCCTGCTGCCTGCTTCACTGCTCTTTGCCAGGGTCAAGACCAGGTTAGACTCCAGGCAGGCTGTGCCTCTTCAAGGACACCTTCCCGGATGCCTGAAGGCTGCATGGTGGTCCCTCACTGTGCTGCGATGCCTCCATTATAGCAGGAAACACACGTTCCAACCTCGTTCTTGTGACCTGAGCACAGGAGCCAGGTCTGGTCCACGTTTGGTCTGCAGCCCAAGCACAGGGTGGGAAAGAGCAGGTGTCTATTACAACAGGTGAGAGGTGGAATGGATGCAATCTCGTTTTTCTGGTTTCTCCACTGCTAATGCATTTATTGTTTCTGCCTCTCCCTGCCCTCAGATTTCATTCCATTTCTTTCTTCTATCTTGCACAGCTTTTAAATACCACTTGTGTCCTCTTGGGATTAAAAACTAAGAGAAGCTCTGAACAGCTAACCTGCCTAATGGCTGATGGAGCCAGAGCCCAGGATTCTCAGGGCAGAGCTGAGGCCCAGCTGAAGTTTCACGGGATGCTCTAGTCTGGCTCCCAGGCAAGGTCCCACCTTCTGCTTCCATCTCTCGCTCTGTCTCTGGGGATGGCTGGCAGTAGACTGTGGTTCTGATCCATTGCTCCCGTAATTACCTCCAAATGTTATTTTCATGAAGCCATATTCTCCTCCACACCACCGTGACTCCCAGCCGTCCCCGCCACGTGCCCCATTAGTTTCAAACCCGGAGCTGGTGTATTTAAAGGGCACCGCAGCCCAGTTCATAGCCCTGCATATGAACTGGGACAGAGCTGCTCCGGAGAGAGAGGGCAGGAACAGATGTCTATCGAATACCTACAAGGTGTCTTGAACTTGCCAATGGCAGGTGTGCTCTTTGCAATGACCTGCGGGGTTGGTACTGCATTTATAATCCCTGCTTTAAAGACTGAGGAAGCTGAGAGGGGATGCAACTTGCCCAAGGCCACGCAGGCCGTCCATGGCAGAACGTGGCAGAACGTCACACCAGGGCTGTCTGCTCCCGAGTCTGAGCTCCCTCCCCTGCCCACAACTCCTCCCATGTCCCGTTCAGAAATGCCAGAGGTGACCCAGGATCACCTCTTTGGAAAGGTGCATGTGTAAAGTCAAAAGAGGCCCTTTCTTGTCCAGGAAGCTCTGTCCCCTGTCTCTGTCTCCGCAGAGCCTGCAGCTGGGAGTCTGACCCCACAGTCTTGCTCTGGGCTGGCCCCAGGTCAGCTTTCCTGGTGAAATTTCCTGTCACTAAATGTAGAGGTGTGCACTCATTGCTAAGTTCATGGCAGGCCTAATTCAGTAAACATGCACTTATTTGTTTATTTGGACAGTAAGTAGGCTCACAACAGTCTTCTGATTTAAGCCCCAATAGAAAGCCCATTTTCTAGATGAGAAATCAAGCTCAGGGAGGCTGGCTAACTTGCCCAAGGTCACAAAGATGGTAAGTGGTGGAGCTCAAATTCAAAACTAAGTCTAATTCCAGCCCAATTCTGAAGCGCAGTATTTCCAAACATTAATTGGCCATCTGCTGGCTGTGTGATAGGCACGGTGCTACTCAATTTGTATGAGCTCTCTCACTGAATCAGCAAGTGGCACTGGACTATCTGTTATTAAATCATATTTATAAAGGGGGAAACTGAGGCTCCAAGCATCTGGCTGATTTGCCCAGGGTCGCACAGCTAAAGAATGGTGGAATGGAGGTTTGAATCAGGCCCTTTTGGTTCCAGAGGTTAAACTCTAAGCATCTGCTGTCCTACCCCTGCAGTAGGACATGTCTATCAAATGCAGGGCACCAAGCTAGGCTCTTGGGAGGCAGCAATCAATGAGACATGCTCCAGGGAAGGATGACAGGAAAGTCCTCAGTCACAGTGCAATGTGAGAAGGGTGGGCTGAGGAGTCTGTCCAGGGTGGAGGAGGTGGGGAAGGGGTGACCATGGGTGCACAGGGGCCAAAAGTGGCTCCCAAGAGTAGAGGAAGCTTAATCTGGATCTTTAAGGACAAGCAGGATTTGGGTGGGAAAAGAAAAGGAAGAAAGGAATTCCAGGCAGACGGAACAGCCTGTGCTAAGGCCCAGAAGCGAAAGAGAGCATGATGTTCTCAGGGAAACGCAGGTCATTCCATGTGGCACTGGCCAAGAGTTCCAGATGGTGAGCAACTTAAGAGGCAGGCCAAGGCCAGGTTGAGTAAAGTATGAGGTTACGAGCAGCGGTGCAATCTTATGGTCAGTTAATCTATGACAAAGGAGGCAAGGATATACGATGGAGAAAAGACAGTCTCTTCAATAAGTGGTGCTGAGAAAACTGGACAGCTACATGTAAAAGAATGAAATTAGAACATTTCCTCACACCATATACAAAAATAAACTCAAAATGGATTAAAGGAGTTGTATGGTTTCAGGACCCTCCAAGTCCATCCATGTTGTTGCAAATGGCAGAATTTCATTCTTTTTTATGGCTGAATAATATTCCATTATATATATATATATACATATATATACACACACACATATATATATATATATACATGATATATATATCACATCTTTTACATCCATTCATCTCTTAATGGACACCTAGGTTGCTTCCATGTTTGTCCTTATTTAAATACCTCATTCAGGTCAGTGCTGGAGGAAGGAGGAAGTGAAGAAGAAGATATTCAGGTGAAATTCATATGCTGGCTCCTGGGTTCTCCAGTTTCTTCTCCTTCCCCCACTCACAGTGTTCTAACTTTTCACTCCCCCCTCCCAGACCCATCACATGCTTATGTCCACCCCACAGTCCTGAGCATCACAAAATCTTGGGGTGGGAAAGCACCTCTGCATTCCTCCTGGCTATTGCCTCCTCTTCCACATGTGACCAGAAATATTCTACTTGATCGCCTCCAATGATGGGTGACTCATTATATGAGATAAAGGACCTGTAACTCTGACAAGTCGGGCAGTGGTTGGACATTAGTTGCCCTGATCTCATTTGAGATGTGAGAAAACTAAGCAGGTGCCACCATTAGATTGCACAGGATTTCTGGGGGAGAAAAGGGCCTTCTTAGCTGTGTCTGGGTAAGAGGTCACAGGTCAAAGATGAATGCATTGTATGCTGCAACAACTTCGCTCTCCAGTGTAATCACAATAGCATTTATTGAGCACTGACTGTATGCCTGGCATTGTGTACTAGCTCATTTTAATTGCTGCTTCCACTTTTACCCACAGGCTGATGTCAAATTTTTAGAGGCGACATTTGCTAGAGGAAGGAGGAGTGAATTGGCTCTGTCTGGCTCCTGCTCTAGTGCCCTTTCCGGCCTCTGGTTCTGGCTAAAGCAGTGTCAGCGGACCTCAACTCCAGGGCAGCCTGTAGGTCTACACAGGCCTATGGGATCTAGAAACTGCCTTACTTATGGTCCAGGGCCTCAGCCTTGCGTTCTCTGCCCTCTCTTCCCTCCCACCCGACCCCCTGCACACACACAGGTAGGGGTACAGGAGGGAGCATTTCAGATGTGATTTAGGGCCCATCTGCGCTCTCAATATCCCATTTCAGCTTCAGCATCTGAGATGGCAGGAAGCCTCTTCCCCTCCGGTCTCAGCTGACGTCCGTCCCCTGGCCCCGTGCAGAGCAGGACAGAGTCCTGTTCCTGCAGAGGGTTCCGCAGAGGTGTGACAGGGCCCTCCTGGGCATCTCCCAAGCCTCCCTTCCCTGCGCAAGACCAAGATCTCCTCTTCTGCAACCTCGGAGCCTCTGATCTGTGGGTGTCCTTGGTAACGGGCGGTGCTTGGGCAGGCAGCAGAGAGAAGCCCTGCCCTGGCTCTGAGTGTGTGCAGCTGTGGTCAGACAAGCTCACCTGATCCCAGGGTGCACATGTTCACACAAGGTCCCTAACGCTGAAATAACACCTCTACCTCCCACTTGTAAAATCTCAGGCATGTCCGTCCATCTCTCTTGCTTCTTTGACCCTCATAAAACCCTGTGAGAGAGGCCAAGTAGGTATTATTGTCTCCACCTTACAGATAGGTATTATTGTCCCCCTTTTACAGATTGAAAAATGAGGGTTGGAGAAGTGAAGTGATTGCTTCCCAAGAGCTGGAGTGAAAAATCAAAGTCAGGTCCACCCGAGTCCTGGTTCTCTGCTTATTTCATTCATTGTTTCCATGGGTTTGCTTCTATACCCACAGGGCTAGGTAACTTGTCTGGGGTCACATGGCTGAAAGATGGTAGCGACAGAATTGAAACCGAGAGACCACGGACAGGTATCCGGTGCAGGACGTGTGGAATTGGATGACGACCTTCTCAGCCCCTCTCTGGCTGGTCACCTCCTCACCTGCAGGTCCCTGCTGGTCTGGGCTCCCGCTGGTGATCTATGGGGCAGGGGGCGGGCTGGCGATTCCTTCCCTCTCTCGGCTTCCCTGGCTGCCAGAGAGGCAGGTGGCTTCCTCTCATCTCCCATTCAAAGGGCACTGAGCTTGCAGAAGGCAGATGAATGAGCTCTTCAGCCAGGGAAGATTTTGTTGCTAAAATACACGGTCTGATTACGAGTGATTGAGGGGCTAGGAGAGACTGCAGTTGTCTCTGATTTGTTCTGGTTTGAAGTAGTTCTAAACAAGTCACCAGGAGGCAGGAGCGGGGGCTGCAGAGTTCAGCGTTGCAGGCCTTTGGCAGTGACACATTTCCTGTGGACGCCAGGGCCGTTTCTGACAATCCCGGACAGGGTTTTCAAACAGTTTTTGAAATCAGATTCGGTACATTTATCTCGTCTCCTTTCCATGTGGCATGAAAGCTTCCCCATTTTCTCTCTCTCGCTTTCTTTTCTTTCTTCCTTTTATACATATATATTTTATTTTATTATTTTTTTGTCCTCTCCAGCATCAGAAGTGAGCCGCAAATTAAGTGAAGGCGGCTTGGGGAAACCGAAACCAGCCTGGTGTGGAATAATGATGTTATCGGTGGCCCGAGATTCGTCGTGCCACTGCCTCCCATGT
The DNA here is from genome assembly GCF_965194825.1 of Balaenoptera physalus. Classification (NCBI taxonomy): domain Eukaryota; kingdom Metazoa; phylum Chordata; class Mammalia; order Artiodactyla; family Balaenopteridae; genus Balaenoptera; species Balaenoptera physalus. The sequence goes on from NC_138890.1 coordinate 27,939,638, forward strand.
CTGTCTGACAAGGAGAATCTGCTTGAGAGAATTCATCCTGTCAGGATTGAAGGCAGTAATTCAGGCCAGTGATTCATGACCCCTTTATGGGCCCATGAATACATTCATCTTCCAGATTGATCTCATTCCAAAATCCATGATCGTCCACTCCAGCAGGAGGTGGCAGAGGGGGTGCGACGTGTGGGAGACAAGCCTCTCTGCCAGCAGAGACGGAGGGGGACCCTGGTGGTTCCTCCGCGTGATGGGAAATGCGGCTCAGTGGCTCAGTGAAGACGTTTCAATTAGACGGTTTGCGAGATGCCTGACTCAGGCCCGCAAGAAGGCTGGACAGCTCCTTCCTCACCAGGAGAGGATGACAGAGTAAGACCACCCCCCTGCCCACCCACCCCCGCGCCCATTTGTCACTTCTGCCTTGGTTTGAGTCATAGGGTTGCTGCAGCTGCAAGCGACTGTCCTTCTCCTGCCCTTTAAACCGGACTGAGCCAGCCACCCACCATTCGTGAACTCTCCGGGGTCCAAATGCTTGTGCAGGGATGATGGCCCTGACCGACCCCAGCAGAGGCAGGATGACCAGCTGGGAGGAGCACAGACGCTGGAGCCAGGTCAGCTGGGTTCAAATCCTGGCTTTTCATCTTGGTGGCTGCTGCATGAACGCGAGCATGTCACTTAAATTCTCCGTGTCTCAGTTTCCCCACAAAACTCACCCATGGCCCGATTGTGTGGCTGAAAGGAGTGAATATATAGTAAACACTGAGCGCTGCCTGGTACACAGCTAGTGCTCAATCAGTGTTGGCTAACCCCACACACTCTCCCGTGCTTTGCCCGCTGGCTTCCTAGAAGCTCTGCCCTTGACTCTGACGTCTGCTTCCGGTCCCATTGGTTTGGGAACTCCCTGGGCAGCCCCCTTTGGCTTCTAGCATCTTCATTTCCTGTATACATTTTGGCCTTGGTCACAGCTCCAGCTCTGATCCACCAGAATGCCACCTACTAAGCAGGCCCCAAACTGGAGGGGTGTTCAGACGGGATGAGAGCTTTGGGACCGCTGTCCAGTGTTTGCACAGCTGAGGCCCAGAGAAAGGAAGGCACTTGCCCAGGGGCGCTCACCAGTGACCCCTGGAGCTGGCGTCCCGGCTCCAAGTCTAATGCTCTCCCCACTGTCCCACGATGCTTTAGAAGGTGCTTTCTTAGTGATGCCACTTCAATTTTCCTTGACTGTGCCTCAAGCAGGAGTCCTGGCTCATGGACACCGCTCTGGAACACGCCTGAGTCTCTCAAGTGACACCCAGTCTGGCACGGGTCTCAACGGTAGGATCCCTCAGTTCTCGATCCAAGAGGCAGCTGCAAACTGTGACAAGATCTCCACATGGCAGCCGTGGCCTCACAACCGGTGCAGTGGGTGAGCTGGGTGGGTGTGTCACAGGGCGTCAGCATTTGCAGAGGAATGTGCTTTTTTTTTTTTTTTAACAAATGGACAGATGAGCTTCCCTGTGTGGGGATGGGGGATTCCAATCTTCTAGAACAAGTTGTTTGAATTACTGTCTTTTTATTGCATACAAGAGAATAAACAAACCCTTTGCATGTGCTTCCTTTCTCTGTTTTCAAAGCCATATTCTTAAAACCTTGGAGCTTCAGAAACAACTTTTTTGCATCTTTACGTTGGAAGGAATGTCAGCTAGCCTGGTATGTACATCACTGGCAGCCCTGTTTTCCAGGCAGGTGTGGAATGAGCTTGGATGAAGCCCACCACCCTGACACTCCCCTGCCCCATTTTCCCCACACAGGCCTTCCTTAAGGCCACAAGAGAGCACTGCCTGTCAACTGCTTGGTCTACACCCATGGTGCAAACTTGCATACTGTAGGGGGAGGATGGATCAGTTGTAAAGAGCCTGGCTCTTTGGAGTCAGAGCCTTGAGTTCAAATCCAGCCATTTATTAGAAGTGTGATCTTGGCAAAATTATCCTTCGTCTCTAAGTCTCAGCTTCCCTTCAGTAAAGTGGGGTAAAATACTTATCCTGCGGAGTTCTTAGGAAGATCGAATGAGCTAACACAGGTGGTAGTTCCTTATCCTCTCCCCTTCCTCCTACATTCTAGAACCTGAGCACTCTGGCCCACCACAGGCTACACCCCAGAGAGTTAGTCCTGGAGATGGGCAGGGAATCAGCCCTGAGGGGCCTGCAGGGGAGAGACGCAGGGGCCCCTTCCTTCCATCATCTTGGGGTCTCTACCACAGATCTTCCAGGCAAAGTGCTCAGTGCAAATACAACGCCCCCTTGCTCAGTAGATCGCAACCTTACCCTCGGGGGAGGGCTCAGCTTCTGAAATGCTCGGGATGGAGCCTGGGGAAGGTGGGCCTCACGCAGGGTCCTCTGCTTCTCTGGCCAGCGACACTTGCTGTGAGTTATTTTCACAGATTCCCCTACTGAGGACACAGGCATGGCCCTCGCAGACACAGCTCCCTGACCTGAGGGCTGTCCTCCTGGGCTCTGCTTCAGAGCAGACTCACAACTAGGTCGCACCACTGCGTCCCCTTTGTCTGCACCCCTCCTACACTCCATCGCCTACCCCCACCTCCATCCTTCACCCTTCCAATCCCCAGCCTCAGCATCTACCACAACCAATGAACACCTGTCATTCAGAACTCTTGGAAGAAGCCAGGCCCGGGGAGCCGCTTGGCAGGATTTTGGTGGCCTTGAAGCGGACTCTCACGCGGGGACTGGGGGGCTTGTCTGAAGAAGGGGTGGCCTAGTTAGATTGACCTGATGCTCCAACCCACCCAGTTGTGCACACAGCACTTAAAACCACATGGCCAAGTGGTACCTGCTACACTCTTCGTGAGAAACCCAATGGGAACAACGGCTGTTTGCCACATGTGGACCTTGTGGTACTGCCTTTCACAACTCATTGAGGAGACTTTACAATCGTTATTTACATTTATAGAGAAGGAAACTGTACTTAGAGTCTGTAACACCCAGCCCCATAGTGGGAAAGGCTGTCCTTGAACCCTGGCTTTCTGACTACAAAGTACTGTGCTCCTAGCCATGTAGATACACCCATCTCTTGGAGGGGGAAGAGCCAAATGCCATCTCTTTCTGAAACCCAAGGCAACGCTGATCCAGGATGCTCCCCAAGGTGCCCAGCACCCTGTGGCTGGCTCTGTGCGTCCTATGTAATCCCAATGCATGTGATTTATTAGGAAGGAAGAGGCACCAACAAAAATAAGGAGAGACAGGAACATTTGTGGAGCTCCTACCATGTGCTTTATACCATGTTGAGTACTCAGAAATCCTGGCCTTGCCCATTTCTAGTTGTGTCATGTAGGAGAAGTTGCCCTTTGGGAGCCTTGGGCCCATCATCTGTGAAGCCCCCCTCAAACAATATCAAATGACTCCTCATTGATCAAGAGTTATATCTTGACTCAATCTCTTAAGGGTAACCTTGTATTCCGTTATACAACAGAGGTCCGGAAAGGCTAATTGACTTTTCCAAGCTTATATCCCTCTTGAAGCTAGAGCCCACTCTCCCTTTTCTACAGTAATGGCTGGGAAGGGAGGCCCCCCGACACATGTTCCCAAACTCCAGCCCTCTGTGAGGCCCCCCCGTGAGGTGACAACCCCTTCATCTCCCCCTACTCGGGAAGAGTGACTGAGAGCGCTGGGAAGAGGGACCCCCAGCGAGGGATGATATCTGTTTAATGAGGGACCGTGGGAAGGTGGAAAACACACCCGATTTATCTTTGTTCCCTAAATACCTCTTAAATTCTCCCTCGAATACTTCTAATTCAGCAGAATGTGAACAATTATAGCGGGAAGCTATTCATAGGTGGAAGGGGGCTGATGGAATTATTTATCAAAGTGACATTTTAATTATAGTGAAGAATGAGTTTGTTGTCACCGAGATGGAAGGCGGTGGTACCAGGCCTCCACACACCCCTCCAGAGTAAATTAAAAACGCTCCCCTCTTCACGATAACTCCATTAGGTGCTGGGGACGCAGGGAGCAAATGGCAGGTTCTTTCCAGTACACATTTCTGGGAGTTGGTGTGATGTGAGGGGTTCTGCTTCGCGCCGGGAGGTGGGAGGGTCTCCGGGACACGTGGGGTCGGCAGGCAGAAGCCAGATGGATTCAGAAGGGACTCCTTCGGCTCTCAGGGGGCTCTCCTCCCGACCTGATCGTGGACCAGGCCACTTGCCCGCACTATCCTTGTGTCCCGCTCTCTTCTAGAAGAAGAGATATCTGCCTAATAAATTCCAACCATGCAGAAGTGTATACAGCAAAGATTAAGCCACTTGAAGTAAATGAACCAATTTCCTTAACCTCCCTGACTCCCTGACTCCTCCTCTGAGGCAACCAGTGTGTGCAGATTCTCCTGAATTGGTCCTGAGATAATCTACACACACACAAGCACGTTTGTAGTCTGTGCTGGCTTCAATTTTCTCCTTTAGTTATTGCTGGGCTGTTTTACCTCCCTAACTAGAAGGAAAGCAAGCAGAGGGCAAGTTATGTTTTGTCTGGCATTCACCGACACCCCATAGCATGGCACTGTTTTTGGTTTCTACCATTTAGTCAGCACCCGAGACACACCAGGCACCATGCTTAGCGCTTGGCAGAGGTATTAGTTCTGACCTTCCAAAAGGCCACGGAGGGTTGAGTTTCTATCCCCATTTTGTAGATAAGGAAACCTAGATTTGGAGTGGCTAAGTCAAGCCTTCCAAGTCATGACATGCAGTTTTTGGGTGTAGCACTGGGCCTGCATCTACTCATTCAATATTTAATATATTCTTACATGTGCCTGCCACTGTGTCAAAGACAATTAAGACACGGTCTCTGATCTCCACGCATGCACAGTCTACGTGTGGGTGGGACAGGGAAGAGCATAGATAGGTCAACATGCTATTAATGGTGTAAAAATGGTCGCCTTCATAGAATGTGCTTAGTGTTTGGAAAGAGGAAGATTGATATTTAAATATAAGCCCTGTCTGCAGGGGACACGGGTTCGAGCCCTGGTCTGGGAAGATCCCACATGCCGCGGAGCAACTGGGCCCGTGAGCCACAACTACTGAGCCTGCGCGTCTGGAGCCTGTGCTCCGCAACAAGAGAGGCCGCGATAATGAGAGGAGAGGCCGCGATAATGAGAGGCCCGCGCACTGCGATGAGGAGTGGCCCCCACTCGCCGCAACTGGAGAGGGCCCTCACACAGAGGCGAGGACCCAACACAGCCAAAAATAAAAACATAATAAATAAATAATAAATAAAAAAAATTAAAAAAAAAAAAAAAAAAAAGCATAGACACCAGAGATGGGTTGCCTGAGTTTAAATATAAGCCCTGTCACTTTCTACATCACACATGACCTTGGATAAGTCACTTGGTTTTTTTTCAGGGCTTAGCTTGCTTAAATGTAAAATGGGCATAATAATACCCACCTCATTGGGCCGTTACAAGCAGTGGGGATAATATTTATAAAGAATTGAAGGGACTAGAATTTTTCCAAAAAAGATACACAAATGGCCGATAAGCACATGAAAAGATGTGCAACATCACTAATCATCAGGGGAATGCAAAGCAAAACCACAATGAGATACTACCTCACGCCCATTAAGATAATTATTGTCAAACAGCATAAAATAACTAGTGTTGGTTAAGATGTGGTGAAATTGGAACCCTCGTGAACCACTGGTGGGAATGTAAAATGGTGCAGCTGCTATGGAAAACAGCATGGCGGTTCCTCAAAACATTAAAAATAGAATTATCATATAATCCAGCAATTCCACTTCTGGGTATATACGCAAAAGAATTGAAAGTAGGGACTCAAACAGATATTTGTATATCCATGTTCACAGCAGCATTATTGACAATAGCCAACATCCAAAAGGCGGAAGCAACCCAAGTGTCCACTGAGGGATGAATGGATAAACAAAATGTGGTATATACATACAATGGAATATTAATCAAAAAAGAAGGAAATTCTGACCCATGCTATACCCTGGATGAACCTTGAAGACATTATGCTGAGTGAATAAGCCACTCACAAGAAGACAAATACTGTATGATTCCACTTACATGAGGTCCTTAGTGTAGTGCAACTTACAGTGACAGAGAGTAGAATGGGTTCCCTGGGGCTGGAGGGAGGGGGAATGGGGAGTTAGTGTTTAATGGGTTTCAGTTTCAGTTTTGCAAGATGAAAACCTTCTGGAGATGGCTGGTGGTGATGGTTGTACAATGTGAATGTATTCAGTGGTACTGAACTGTACCCTTAGAAATGGTTAAGATGGTAAATTTCCTGTGATGTATATCTTACCACCATTGAAAAAAAAAGAATTGAGAGATCTCAGCAAGTGCTACTTCTCTCTCCTCTTTTCTTTCCCTTCTTCTTCTTTTTTTTTTTTTAAGATTTTATTTATTTATTTTCTTTATTTCTTTGGCTGCGTTGGGTCTTAGTTGCGGCATGCAGGATCTTCCGTTGCAGTGCACGGGTTTCTCTCTAGTTGTGGTGTGAGGGTTTTCTCTCCCTAGTTGTGGCGTGTAGGCTCCGGGGCACGTGGGCTCTGTAGTTGTGGCTCACAGGCTTAGCTGTCCTGAAGCATGTGGGATCTTAGTTCCCCGACCAGGGGTCACCCGTGTCCCCTGCATTGGAAGGTGGATTCTTTAGCACTGGACCACCAGGGAGGCTCCTCCCTTCTTCTCAAACAAACTAAACAGAGCGTCCACCACAGTCCCGGTTCTGGGAACACAGCTCCTGCCTCCCTGTGGCTCAGACTTTAATGAGAAGAAGGACATATAGGCAGGCGACGATCACTCCCTGTGATATGTGCTATGCTGGAGTTCAGCCTAGGGCGTGGGGGAAGCACAAAGCGTGCCTGAGGGGTGTGTGTGTGTGCACGCACACACCTCGGGTTGCTTTGGGAAGGTGGAGGGGGGCAGAGAATGCTACCTAAAGGGGGTGACACCTCAGCATGTGCTCCATGAATGTGGTGGTCAGCCTGACAGAACCTAGAAAAGCTCCTCTGTATCTGTGTTGTCTTCTCCTCCAGGCCTGCTCCATACAAACCTCTCAGGCTAATCCAGCCTCCCTTTCCCCATCCAGCAGCATAAGGGAGAGGGCTTAGAAGACACAGAAGAGGGAGGGACCACAGATGGAAGGAGCCTGCATGGAGCAGAGGCACAGACGCACTGCCCCCTCCACTTTGAGCTGCACTGGTGAGAAGTAAACGTCACCATCTTCAGCCACTGAAACTCTGGGGCTGTCTGTTACAGCATATGTACTGTTAAAATAATAGGACTTACACAGTCCGGCAGGGGACCCTATCATTTAAAATACAGATAAGTCTTAGGAGTGGTTGTGATAATAGTAAATCCTGCCCCGTCAGGTTGGCGATGAGCTGGGGGTGGAGGCAGTTTGGAGTGAAACTGGAACCTCTCCCATCCCTCCCATCACCCTCGAACCCAGTGTCCCCCAACACTGACCATCACCGAACCATAAACCAGAGCCCAACCACTAAGCCTAGGCAATTGGATGAGAACATTTCAGCTGCAGTCAGCCATCCCGTCACTGTGGATCTCATTTCTGACTCAGACTTGCTTGCCCACACTCCTTTTGCTTTGCCTCCTAGCACTTAAGTTTAATCTGCAGGATGTGGCTCCCTGGTCCCCAAGCCTTCCCTTCAGGAGCCGCATCTGGCAACTATCACAGCGGTTGATGAGTGCCGGGAGGGGAGTGACTTTGGCCAAAGCCGGGATCAGGGTGCTCTGGGATGGCAGCTCCCCTGGTCTCTCCCAGGCCGGTCAAGAGAAGTGTGAAGGTTTCCAGCTGCCTCGTATCCACACTCAAGGTCATCACTACTTGCTCCAAGTTGCCAGACTTGCATCCCATAATATGAATACCAGCACTCACCAATTATAGAGCATGCACTGGATGCCAGGTCCTCTGCTCAGGATTTACACGTCATCTCTTCTAATCCACACGCCATTCCTGCGAGTTCTGACATCCCTGACCCCGTGTTGCAGAGGAGGAAAGAGACGCTCAGAGAGGTAAAGCCAGCCACTCGAAGCCATGCATCTAGAGAGTAACAGAGCTGAGATTTGAACCCTCGACTCTCTGACTGCAGAGGTTTCTGCTCTGGGCCAGGCCTCACGACTTATGTTGAAGGTCAATGGGCTCCCAGGCCATCCTCAGCCCACAAAAAAGACTAATTTAATACAGTCATCAAGTACCTGCATATACTCCTCTCATTCTGGTCTGTGCTCCCACAACATCTCTTCCGAGGGGCCTTCCCTGGACCCCTGTCTAAAATAAACAGGCCCCATCATCCCCAGTGTAGGGTATGCACAGAGTAGGTACTCGGTAAATATGTAAGGTAATTAATTTGAGACTCTGAATACCTAATTAAATTAGGTAATAACAAATACCACTTATTGGGTACCTTTTAGGTGTTAGGAACTGCCCTAATGCTGATGTGAAAGTATCATCTAATTTTAATTGAAGAGGTAGACACCATTATTATACCCATTTTAACAGATGGGAAAACTGAGGGTCAGAGAGGAGAAACAATGTACTCGAGGCCATCAGCAAGAAGCAGAGGAGGTAAAAGAGCCCTGGTCTAACTCCCAGGCCTAGATGCTGAGCCTCTGCTCTATACATCCCTTCTCTCCTTGGGCTGACCTTGGTCCTCGACCTGTGGCCATTTGTAGTCAGACTGAGTCACAGGAAACAGCCTAGATATGGACATGGAACAGGGAGTGGTTTGCTCTGCAAAGCTACTGGGCTCCCTTGGTGACCTCTTGCATTTCCTTCCCTAGGGGAGCTGTGCCAGGAGCCTCATTCAGGGATCTGAGGGTTTAGGAAGGAAGGCAGATGTGTGTGTGTGTGTGTGTGTGTGTGTGTGTGTGTGTAAGGAAGGCAGATGTGTGTGTGTGTGTGTGTGTGTGTGTGTGTGTGTGTCTCCCTCGGTCCTGGTCTGAGGCTGCCTTCCTCCTGACACCACCTAGTAAAACAATAGAGGGCATTGCCGTAGGCGTGAGTGACAAGCACCATCACAAGCCAATACTTGCTTTTTAAAATCTTGCAAGAAACGAATCATACATAGAATCCAGCAGGGAAATAGGAAGTCCCCTTGAGGATAATGCTGGGTGGCCCCAGGAGTGGGTTCATTAAATGTGTGGGATGGAAATAAGAGCACTGGCCCTGCAGCCAGACAGCTGGCATCAAGCCTCAGTGGATCTGCCACTCACTGGCTGTGTGGCCTCGGGTGAGTGACTGCACCTCTCTGTGCCTCAGTCCCTCATCTGAGAAATGGAGACAACAGTGGCTGTTGAAACAGAGGACCATGAATTCTATGAAACACCCAGATGAGGGCTCAGTACATGGCTGGTTCCTTAGGTCCCTCCCTGACTTTCAGCTCCAGGGCATTGAATTTTTTATATTATGAACCTGAAAGGTTTAACTCTCCAGTGAGTCTGACCCTTGATGCCCAAGGGCAGATCTATGAGGAAAGCAACAGGTTCTCAGGGGACCCAAGAGAGCCCATTTCAAGTCTGGACTGCTTGGAACAGGCTGGCTTTGTCTCTCTCCCTCTCTCTTTCTCTGTCATTTGTCCATTCATTCATTCATTCATTCATTCATGGCCTCTGCTATGTGCTGAACTTGGTGATGTCCAGAACAGGACCTAGCTAAAGTAGATTCCCCCTGTGTTAGGCTGAATAATGCCCCCCTAAGGATGTCCATGTCCTAATCCCTGGAACCTGTATGTTACTTACGTGGTCAAGAGACCTTGCAGTGTGATTAAATTAAGGATCCTGAGATGGGGACAGTTCCTGGAATTATCCAGGTGGGCTCAATGTAATCAGAATGGTCCTTATCAGAGGCAAGAGGATGAGAGTCAGAGAAAGGCAATGTGATAACAGAGGCAGAGGTTGGAGTGATGCACTTTGAAGATAGAGGAAGAAGTCATGAGATGAGGAATGCAGGCAGCGTCTAGAAGCTGGAAAAGGCGAGGAAATGCCCTCTCCCCCGGAGCCTCCAGAAGGAACACAGCCCTGCAACACCTTGACTTTAGCCCCTTAAGACTCATTTCTGATTTCTGACCTCTAAAACTGTAGAATAATAAACGTGTGCTGTTTTAAGCTACTAAAGTTGTGACAACTTGTTACAGCAGTAATAGGAAATTAATACCCACCGCCCCATCCCACATTATTCTGTATCATGCAACTTTTTGGTTTTCTTCAGAGCACCCACTTGTAATTACAGACTTGTCGTTCATCTGTCTTCCCCACTGGATTGTGAGCTCCATGAAGGCCAAGATCCTGTCTGTTCTCGTCCCCACCGTGTAGCCAGTGCTGAGCGTAGCGGAAGGCACACAGACACTGCTCCATGAATAGCTGTTGGATAACTGTTCTGCCCCTGTCCTCAAGGACCACGTACAGAGCAGCGTACAACCTGCTCTCAAGGGGAGTGCTGACCCATGGGTTGGGGAGACCAGAAAGGTACTGACGAAAATAACAGCAATGCCTACTCGAAACTGAATGTCTACTAGGCCAGGTATTGGGCTAAGCACTTCAGAAGCATGGCTTCATTTACTCCTGCCAGCAGCCCTATACAAGATGAGGGACTGAGGCCCAGACTAAGAGAGATGAGGTTACTTTCCCTGGTCACACAGATGGGTAATAAATTTAAGTACAACCGTCTGGCTGCAAAGTTCATGCAATTTCTACTGCAACAAACTGCTGCCCTGTGATTTCTAAGGCCCATTAGGGCTTCTACATTCTCATCTATTCTCCTCCCCACCACCATCATCATGATCATCATCATCAGCAGCAGAAGCGGCATCTTAATCTCAACACCTTACTACAGCACCTAATATACGCAAAGTGCTGTGAAGGTTATGAACAAGTGACTATTATTATTGTTATTATTATTATTGCAATTGTTTACTAAACACCTACTGTGTACCAGGAGCCATGCCAAACACACACATGATCCCATTTAATTCACATGACCACGCCATGGGATAGGAATTAATTTTTCCCCTTTTACAGATAAGGGCACTGAGATTCAGGGACATTGACCAGCTTGACCAGCAGTGAGGAGGAAAGCTGGAACTTCAAAGCAGATTCATTTGATGTCAGAGGCTGTGCAATCAACCGCTATGCTCTCCAGCCTCCCTAACTGCAGGGTCAAGGCTGTTTGCTTGAGAGGTACTGTCGGAGACATGTGGAAACATCAGCTCCTTCAAGACAGGGCTCGGGAGGTCCATGGTCTAGGATGGAGAGCGATCTGAAGCATGGCCAGCGTGGGAGACAGGCCTGCTCCCTAGAGGAGTGAAGGTGGCCCTGCAAGTGGGTCCCATGTGGACATCTGTCATGGGCCACTCAGCCAATGGCCCCGTCTACCCTGGGAGGAATATTCGCCATGGATGCATTCAGCTCTAATTTCCTCCATTCACTATGCCATTATGAGCTGAGTTCTAGATGCCGCTGGGTGCACTATTGCTCTAGTGACAACAGAACCATCTCTGCCGCAGGAATGAGAGGCAGGAGCTGATATGTTCACGGGTATCGGGCAGAAAGGGTGTGCCTGGGAAACATGCTGGTGGAGTTGAACATCTCTGAGCGAGGAGGATGGGGAGCTCAGGGGCTGAAAGGCTGGGAGACGTCACGAATTCAGTCCTTGTTAAGGCCTTGCCAAGGAGCTAGGTGTCAGGATGTCAGGATGCAACTGGTCAACACCCAATGGGGGCTGGGGGTGGGAAGAACGTGGTGAAATGTGGGAGAGGATATCAACAACCAACAGGCAGCAGAGTCATGCTTCCTTCCTCTATTGGGTTCAAGTCCCAGCTCATCCTCTAACTCACTGGTGACCTTGGACAAATCCCGTCCCCTCTCTGAGCCTCCAATTTTCCCTCTGGAAAGTGAGGGAGTCGGATTAGATATTCTCTAAGGACACTTCCACTTGTGAAATGTTATGGCTTAATTAGGCCAGAGGCATATTGTTAAGAAAGCTAGCTTTGAACTCAGATTTTATTTTTAAAAATGATTTTTGTTTCTGGATTTACTACTTATTGGTGATGTGACCTTAGGCAAGTTACTTTGCCTTTCTGAATCTCAGTTTTCTCATCTGCAAAATATAGATACTAGTAGTTCCTACCTCCTAGGGCTGCTGGGGATTAAAGGGGATAATGCCTATGAAGGGTTGACCCTGTGCTGGACACTGAGGGCACTCAGTAAATGGGGGCCACCGTGATGACAGTCATGAAGCCACAGGCCGCTCTGCTCCAGGGTGTCAACTTCTCTTCTTTGGGAGGATGGGGGATTGTTAGGCTCCGGGAGGTTACAGAGGGAAATGTGGAGCAAGGGAAAGAAAGCACCTGGATCTCTCTGTTACCACTGATTCGAGCTGAAAATAAAACTGAAATTCAGCTAGAAAGAAGGAGCATGTGAGTCACTAGGGAAAAGAGCCCTCCGCCAGCCTCCGAGTCCTGCGAGTTTTCCCTCCACGCCTTGCTGTCCTTGTCACCGTGACCTTCCTCTCCCATGGGCTGGGCATCTCCCCCACACCTCACACAGATTACAAAGCTCTCCAGGCTGGTCCTTCAGCCTCAACTGTTCGCTGCCAGATCCTGCTGCTAAGTGCGGCTTTTCTTATGTTATTCCCCTGAGCCCAAACCTTTCGCAACTCACAGGCTTTTGAGTTTGGAATTCCAGGCTCTTCCAAGTTCAAGTCCCAATCCCTCCTGCCACTCTTATCTCTAACAGTCCAGCCTGGCCTCCCAAGACCGCTGTGAATCGACCGTGAGCAGCCTCTCTCACTTCCTGCCTCAAGCCCCTTCTCTAAATCTAGCATTAATGAAGTAGTTCATGCATTCATTAATTTATCTAGCCAACAGATGCGAATAGAATTTCTAAGTCGCACAGAGTCTAGGGAGTGTGGCTTGGCGCTGGCAGCCCATGGGAGGCTGCTGTCCAGTCCAGTGCCCATGGCAGACATTACTAATGGATCACAGCACTTTTTTACTCACCGAGTTCAGATGCAGCCTCAAAATTCTCAAAGCAATTCCTCAGGCAGCCTCTACTTATCAACTGAGCTGGCACAACCCAGATTCCATCTTCAGGTAATAGAGTCAGCCAGATGGGGACTCTGGGCCCATCCCACTGCCACTGCTTACCCTGTGAGACCTCAGACAAGGCAAATGTCCATTCTGAGCATCCACATCCTCAAGGTTAAATAAGGACGATTATTTTGACCTCACAGGGCTACTGGAGGATTAGAGCTCATGAATACGGCGAGATAACATTTTGGGGTTTTCTCATTGCTCTCCCCCCGTTTGCTCAGCAGCATTCACTGCCACAGGGGTGGGAGATGCAACCGGAAAGGTGAGAAAGATTTTCAGTTTATTAAAGCCTCAGGTGCCTGAGCCCTGAAGATCATTTTGTGCCCAAAACAATAGATTTTGAAGAACAGAGGAAGAGGCAGCCTCTTCTGCCCTCAAGTTCAATAAAACTTCTCTTAAACCAAGGCAAGGAGGGGAGGGAAGAAGAAAACTAAGAAGCTTGTGGTCACTGAGAAGGGAGGGGAGGAGAGAGAACCCCTAAGTCAGTTTGGAGATAAGAATGCAACTGAAAAACAGGCTGGGCGCTGGGGTTTCTGCAAACAGCCCGGCACAGGAGCGGCAGAGATCCTAGGAAGACAGGCTGAGGCAGCCTCCCAGCACGCGCATGCCCTGGCACGGTGCCCAGAGCAGGGGACAGTTCCCAGGTGTTGCCTGGAGGTGCTGGCAGGCGGGTGGGTAGCCGTGATGAGCCCACCTTTGGGGTGGGACAGGGAGGAGGCACTGAGGACTGCCCAGGACTGGATGGGAATGAGGACATCTCTGCATTTGCTGAGGTAGATGAGGACAACGGAGCTGGGTGTCCTGAACCCCCGCTGATGCACTGACCCAGAATCAGCTCCTCTGTCCCCGCTCCCAGCTCCGGCCCCAAACTTAGATGCAGCTTTTGGGAAAGAAGTTGGGAGAGAAACTGAAAGGACAGAGGTTAAGGTCCTGCTACCCAAAGGGCTGGGGGCTCAAAATGGATATAAAATTGAGTGATATAAAAACTACATTTCTTCCTCCCCTGAACTTGAGGGCTGCTGTTTGCTCACCACATAGGCAAAGTAGCTGGTGTCTATTAGTATTGCAAATCTCAGCCATTTCACAGCTAATTATTCTTGCTAAACGGAAGCATTATTAAGTGTTTTCGTTGTGAGGATTAAACGAAATAATGTTCTGTAAACCCTCTGACACATAGTAGGTGCTCGGTAAATATTAGCTTTCCTGTTTTCCCTTCCCCATTCGTGGAGTTAAATCCCTCCTACCCACAGATTCTGAGAACTGTCATTTACGTCGTGTAGGCAACGTCTCAGGGGCTGTGAAGACTTGATCTGACTGGCCTGCTGGCTCTGTTGTCAAGTACATTTGATCAGTTCATGAAGTGCTCTTTAAAAAATGCTTTGTGCTTTGATAAGTTTGGGAATAGCAGGCTTGGGAGGCAGATTGCTCCCTTGTAATTCAAGGAAACGTGTAATCCTTCAACATCGAGCCTGCAGTAAACTTCACATTCATTTTCCCTGGCTCTTCCTCTACATTTAGGACCAGGGGTGTAGACTTTGAGAATCCCCCAGGAGGACTGGAAGGTGAAAGGTGTTATGGGGCTAAGAGGTCTACCCTCGGATTGTCTTCCAAGGATGGATGGTCTCCCTCCTGGCTTCCCCCTTCTCAGTCAGCTGGAAAGCTAGTCCCCATCTCTTTGGGAACAAGGGACTCCAAAAATCTGCCCCAGACCAATAATCTGGAGTTGATGACCTATGTGTCCCGCGGCAATCTGTTTTTGGGTGGCCATTGCTGCTAACCCTTTAACAGCCTGGAAAGCTGCTAACACAGAGAGAAGGGGTAGAGGCAATATTATATTGCTAGCACTTGCTACTATTCATTGAGCAACTGCTAAGTGTTAGGCTGTGCTGAGTACTTATATTTTCTCTATTCTTCATGGCAACCCTGTGAGAAAAACCTTATCCCTCATTTTACCAACTAGCAAAAGGATCCGGGAGAAGTACCTGCTTACGACTTCCCAACAAGTAAGGGGTGGAGCCACCTGCCACCCAGGGCAAAGCACCTTAGTCAAGATGAACTAGAAATTGTTATTCAAACCATCTACATATCACCTGTCATCTGTTCTATATTGTTAGCGCTTAAGGCAGCTGTGTATCTTTCTCATTCCATAGGTAGGTTTAATCATCATACAAGGATCCTTAAATCATTTTCATAAATGAGGTGGCTAAGGCCTCATGTCACCTCATAATCTCTTCTGCAATGTTCATATCACTTCTTGAGAGCTCAGCTTGCACACCCAGAAAGTCACTGAGATGCATGAGCTCAAGGAACCTTGGCACACAGGTCGTTACTTTCCCACCTATGCCCAAGGCAGCCATCATAAATGATTCACAGATCTCATTTCCACTGAACCCAGATGTGGCCCCAGAATCCTTCGGAAACAGCTCTTCAGGAAATCACGACCAATCAATTACAAGTTGGCACGGGGAAGTGAATCCTATTTGTCATTGCAGATTGAGAAGATTGCTAAGGGCCCTTCATACTCTGATACTCTATGAGGCCTTGTGGTGTGGGAAGTGTAGCAGTGAACTCGGGATTTGGAGCCCTGAATCCAGCCCAACATGGCACTTGCCAGCTCTGTGACCTGGGACAAGTTAGTTGCTGTCTCCAGGCCTCAGTTTCTTCACCTGTATCATTAGCTCTGTGGTCTCATGTAGTTCCAATAATCCGTGATTCATGACACATCACCTGATAAGGATTGGATATGAAGGAAGCCCACAGAATTTTGCATCCCAGGCCAAGAAGACATCATCTAGGAGTGATGATGCCTATCTTTAGGCTTATTAAGAAGGAGTCTGTGTTAGGCATTTTAATGACAACATAAAATGCTGTTTGAGATGAGGCTCCAGTGAATCACAACCGCATCACATATACTCAGGATCAAAAGTGCCTCAAAAGTTATTTGTGTCATCTGACATTGAGACCCCTCTATACAAGACATTGCCAAGTCTCTGCTTGTATGCCTCCGTGACAGGGAGATTCCCAAGACTTCCCAGGGCAGCCCAACACTTCTTTGGACACTTCTGAGTATGTGAAAGCTTTTTCTTATATCCTGGCATTACTTCACCTCATTGGACATTGTAACTCTTGGGCTCATACAGGGCCATCTAATCCTTTTGCCTCTTAATAGATCATCAGGTATCTGCAGTTACTTTTCATGTCTTATGCCTCTATACCCCTGCTCTACCCCTGCCATGAGACCACCTTGTCTTCACGTTAAAACATCTTCAAGTCCTGCCACTATTCCTTACGTGATGTGGTTCTGAGTACCCATGCCCTGGATATACCTGGGGTTGTCTATGTCAACATCCAACTTGAATGGAGTCATGTAGGCATGGTCTGCTCAAGGCAATGTGAAGTGGGAGCTGGTGAGGTAGCTGGTGAGGGGTCCTATGGTCAAATGACTTGGATTCGGACCTCAGCTCTGTGTGACCTTGCATGAGGGACTTTTCAGAACCTCAAATGCTTTGTCTGGAAATGAGAGTGAAAACAGTACTTGCCTCATGGGGTTATTACAAAGATTAAGTTGGCTAATGCATGCAAAATGCACGCAGGAAATGCTCAAGTAATGTTAGTTATTACCACTCTGTCTTCCTAGAGATGGTATTTCTGTTAGTATAGACTAAAGAAATAATTATCCAGTAGTGTTTCTAAGAAGGTGCAGATCCCTGGGAGCAGTTCTGTCACTTTTGGAGTGGGACATGGACCAGTGTGTTGTGGTGGAGGGGTTTGGAGGCGGTCAGCACACCTAAGCAATTAATGGCCAAGGGACCAATAGCCAACTCTCCTTAGAGGCTCAGAAAATCAAATTTAGAGCAGAGAAGGCTAAACCCTGGCCTGACAGAAAGCACCAGGGATATTTATGAACTTGTAAGAAACTCATTATTTTATTTTTTTTCTTTCCCATTTAGGGCTGTTCATCCCACGGTGTTTAAGAGCTGATTCAGGGCAAAGTATGTGAGCTGTTAATGAGCTTTTGGGATGCCTTTCCCCACTCTGGCAGGGGATCAGAGGAGAAGCGCACAGGGCTGTCAGAGGAAGGTGGAGAAAGCTGGCTTTGATTCCTTGTGAGCCACTCTAAGTCCTGGCCCAGCAGGTCTTCCCGCCTCCAAGCTAAGAACCAAATCCAGCTCTGAGCAGGGGACGAGGAGCCTTGGATTTCCAAGAAATCTCTCGAGCTGTTTGAAGAACCTCTAACTTCACTTTGAAATGCTAGAGGATCCAGCAAGGCTCAGCGGGGACCAGAGCCCTAGGGGAGGTTTATTATACCCAGGAGATGCCATTAACTCATGGCTTTCCCCGCTGGGCCAGGAAGATGGCATCACAGTGAAGAGATGTGCTCGCTAAAAATGCCCAAGGGCACTTCATGACACTGGCAACTGGTGGGGTCAGGGCCAACTTCTGCTTAACCCTGAGGGGAAACAGGCAGGGTCATCTTTCTGGCCTGCCTAAGGCTGTCTTTGGAGAATTTTTCATCGTTGATTCTCCAAAAGTGGTACATCAACCACCTTCATCATAACTAGGTGCAGTTACTTTTGAAAATGCAGATTCCTGGGGCTTCCACAGTCCTGCTAAATCAGACTCTTGGGGGCAAGGCCTAGGATATTATATACTTAACCAGCTTAATAGGTTTTTTTTTTTCATCTTTATTGGAGTATAATTGCTTTACAATGTTGTGTTAGTTCCTGCTGTATAACAAAGTGAATCAGCTATATGTATACATATATCTCCATATCCCCTCCCTCTTGAGCCTCCCTCCCACCCTCCCTATCCCACCCCTCTAGGTGGTCACAAAGCACCGAGCTGATCTCCCTGTGCTATGCAGCAGCTTCCCACTAGCCATTCATTTTACACTTGGTAGTGTATATATGTTAATGCTACTCTCTCACTTCGTCCCAGCTTACCCTTCTCCCTCCCCACCGCTGTGTCCTCAAGTCCATTCTCTACATCTGCGTCTTTATTCCTGCTCTGCCACTAGGTTCATCAGTACCGTTTTTTTTTAGATGCCATATATATGCGTTAGCATACGGTATTTGTTTTTCTCTTTCTGACTTACTTCACTCTGTATGACAGACTCTAGGCTCAACTACCTCATTACAAACAACTCAATTTTGTTCCTTTTTATGGCTGAGTAATATTCCATTGTATATATGTGCCACATCTTCTTTATCCATTCATCTGTTGATGGACATTTAGGTTGCTTCCATGTCCTGGCTATTGTAAATAGTGCTGCAATGAACGTTGTGGTACATGACTCTTTTTGAATTATGGTTTTCTCAGGGTATATGCCCAGTAGTGGGATTGCTGGGTCATATGGTAGTTCTATTTTTAGTTTTTTAAGGAACCTTCATACTGTTCTCCATAGTGGCTGTATCAATTTACATTCCCATCAACAGTGCAGGAGAGTTTTAATAGGTATTTTTCATGCTCCTTAGGGTTTGAGAGCCATTGCATCTCGATGCAGGACTAGTTCTTATGTACTTAATACATTCTGAGGCTCTTGTGGTTTTCAGAGCAGATAGGTTGTACATAGAGAGGTGGTGAATATGGATGGAAGAGAATATAGTTTGGAGAGATTCATACCTGGGTTCTAGTCCCAGTTTATTGTATGCTGCTGAGTTTTGGGGTGGTTTGTTACACAGCATTATAGTGACAATTACTGACAGATAGACTTAAGCCATTTTCAAATTAGCTCACTAGGCTTCACTCATGGCCATCTTTCTGCTCCTCAAACATACCAAGCTCATTTCCACCTCAGTGTTTTTGCTCTTTCTGGTCCTTCTGCCTAGAATCTCATTCTCCCAGTCTATTCATGACTATCCCTCTCTCAATGTTCGTTTTTTAGCTCAAACATCCTTCCTCAGAGAGATTCTCTTTGCCCAGTCTATCTAAGCAGACCTCTCCCCTCCCCAACTCTCTTTAATTTCTCCATGGCATTTACCATCTTTTGAAATTTGTTTGTTTATTGTCCATCTCTTTCTGCTTTAAGATACCTTATTTGTTATGGTCATTGCTGGGCTCTCACTGCCTGGAACATAGCCTGGCATTAGTAGGCATTCGACAAATATTTGGTGACTGAGTGAATGCACCACATTTCCCAGCACCACATTTTGGGGAACCACTGCTAGCTCTGAGTGATTCTTCCAATGCCCTCTGATCTGTGGCACTCAGAGATGCCTGTCTAGCTTCTCCACCATTCTCAGCCCCCTCCTTTGCACTCACTTCTGTCTTCGAGATCCCTCTAGTTTTCATTCCTCCCTTCTCCCTCTGTTGGCTCTATGAAGGTGGGGACCTTTCCCCCCCATTGGGCCCCAGTGTAGAGCACTGCTGCCTAGCACACAGTGTCACTCAAGACATACTTGTTGACTGAACGAATAAACAATATAATATGCACTTTGTCCTAACAATTCCAACCTAGCGATCTAGCCTTAGGAGGTAATCTACCTGCACCAAGTCATTCACTGAAACATTTTTTAGAATAGCATAAAGTTGTAAATAATGTAAAGTCTATCAGGGGACTGACAATAAGTTGTGATGTGGAAGAACATGGAATTTGCAGCGAATATAAATGAAGCTCTTGACATATGTGCATTTAGGTGACTTTTAACTTTTTCTTTCTTTTTTTTTTTTTCTCTTATAAGTAACACTGCATTGAACATCCTTGCCCTCAAAAACATATGCTCATCTCCCGTGTGTCCTTGGGATAGACACCTAGAATTTGAATTATTGGGTTATTTGGTATGAATTCTCTTTAAAAGCATCCTACTTTTTCCAAATACACTATGTCATCTCCAAAAATTAATCAACAAAGTTACTTAGAGCACCTGAGAGAATACTGTTTCTTGGTTTCTTTAACTCTTTTTAATCAAATGAAAACAGTATTGGCCCAGAGTCAGAATTAACAAGCGAGACATTCCATATTAAAAGATTCAGTTAGAATGAAGACAAAGGCATCATATGAGCTCTGACATTCACACGCAACAGACACACAAATGGATTTCTCACTCGTTCCAGCTTTTGACTCAGTGTATCCAGGCAACAGAAGTCTGGATTTAATAACAGATGTTCGCTGCATAGCAATCACCATATAATGCCAGGGTAGACTAAAACAGCATTTTATCAACCAATAAATGTGCTGTTTGCTTTATTTTACCATGTTGTTCTTCAGTTCCCTTCAAAACCGAGAGGACAGATTGAGTCACTCGGCATCTGCTGGGAGCAATATGCTTGGCTTCATTTAAAATGAAAAATCAGGTCTGTGTTTACATTTTTCACCAAAGCATGGGATCTGATGTGCTAACACTCCCAACTGGGCTAGCCGCGGGGGTTTTCAGGAAAATCTCAGGGGAACTGGGACGGAAGCGGAACTCAGTCACCCTTCTGGGAAAGACATATGGTGGTCCTTCCACTTCCATCAGCCCCACTGGAGGGAGGTCTGGATTTCCCTCACCCATAGACCGAGTGTGGGCAAAAGGACTCCTGCAGAGCTCCTTCCCACAGCCAGCAGCTTTGAGAACAAGAGTCTACTTTGAAAAGACCAAGCACTCAGCAATGTTTGAATAACACCTTTGTGTAACCTGTAAATTTATGAATACATGGACACATTTTCTGAGGGAAAATGCTTCCAAGGTGGCAGCCAAGAAGAATGTCATTTTGAGTCAGTGCAGGTTGGCTGAGACAAAGTCGGGGAAGAGAGCAAGAAGCTAACCTTTGTCAGGCATGTATTCTGTACCAGGTATCAGGCTAACTTTTTATATATTATCTCATTTAATGATCATAACACAGCCCCGAAGCAATACTCACTTGTTCTCTCTTTAGTGGAGGAGATAGAAGCTTGGAGAGTTGAAGTCACTTGCCCAAGCAGCTAACATATGCTAGGGAATTGTGTCAGGGTGGAAGGTCAATCCTATGCTAAATTGGATGTGACTGACTGTGTTTTCCAAAGATGCTTGCAACAATAGCTTCCATCCCACATACTCTTTTAGCACCTTGCCACTTCTCCATTGAGAGATAGAGTCTATGGCCCCTGCCTTTGAAACTGAGTGGGCTTTTGCAACAATACCAACAGGTGTGGTGGAGGTGATGCTATGTGATTTCTGAGGCTACATCATAAAAGGCACTATGGCTTCTACCTTGCTTGCTGGAATACTTGTTCTTGAAATCTTTAGCTACCCTGTAAGCAGTCTGGCTGCCCTGAGGTCACTATCTGCTGTGAGGTCCAAACAAGAAGCTTATGTAAAGAGGAAACAGGCCCCTGACCTGACTGTAGCTCTCAGATGACAGCCAGTACCAACTTGCCAGCCACGTGAGTGAGTCATCTTGAAAGTGGATCCTCCAGGCCCCAATTGAGTTACCTCAGCTGACTCCACATGGAACAGAGACAAAGCACCCCTGCCAAGCCCTGCACAAATTGCAGACTTGTGAACAAAATAAAGAATTTGTATTGTTTTAAGGTATTACATTTGGAGTGATTTGTTACACAGCAATAGCTAACTGATACACTGGGGAACTCAGAAGAGGGTTAAAAGAGCTCCATTCATTCTCTGATCCTCAGTGCCTGGGTATAACTTTTCAGTGAAGGAAAACTATGTTTTTTATATAACAGTTGTAATAAAGTGAATTTTTAAGAAGAAAGGCCCATTGTTAGCAGTCTTCTCTGACTCCTTTGCCCAGCCCCACACAGGAAAGTCAAGCTAGCACTATGCTTCTAAAGGCTTATTGAGAAAAATTGAGCTCCCTTTGTCCAGAAGGAGAGAGAATAAAGGGAAAGTGGGCTGAGTGGGTGGAAAGGAAGCAAGTGGGAGGACTAAGTGAGGGGCAATTTTGAGCCACTCAGCAACAGAGCCTAAGGGATGAATGGTGGGGATCAGCACGTACAAATGCAGTGTAGACACAGGAGCAATAGCAAAAAATGGTCACCACCCTAAAAGGAGAACCTGGTCCCAACTTAAGCTTAGAGTTTTTATTTGACACTCCCCACTCTCCTCAAACTGGGGTGGGGACCTCCCAAAATAACTGAGACTGAATTTTCTGCCAGGGTGGCAGGTAGCAATTTACACTAGATTATACTGATTCAAAGATATAATGCAATCGACCCTTCTTGCATCCATTTTTCCTGCTTATAACTTGAGTAACATATGTCCTATTAAAGGGGAAAACATTTCAGTAAGTGTTGACTCAAATTATTCTTATCATAATGTTACTTAACATAGGCAAGCATAAAGCTAGGTATAAAATCCTTACACTTATAGCTCTTATTGAGCTATAAAACAGAAACAAATTTCCAAATTAAGCACAAATAAGACTGCAAAACTAGTAAACTTCAAATTAACAACATTAGTTTAATGTGACGTGGTTTGGTTGAAAGTGAACTTCTGCTTGCAGTGTGACCATGGTGTGGAGTTGACATTTTTTTACATTTTACTTCAGCCTGCTGGTCTACCTCATGCTATACTGGCTCAACTCTCTCTTGGTTTTCTCCTGGAACTATCAGAAAATTGTACTCGATCACATGAGGACACTCTAGAAGGTACCTAAGTCCTTCTCTCTATTTTTTTTCCTTATTAGCTCGTAACAATAAAAATGAAAACAAAACAAAACAAACTCCAAAATAAACAGATGCCTAACTCAGTTAAAAGCATAAATGAAAATATGGGCACTAAATCACATTGCATAAATCAGGGATCAGTGAACTTTTTCTGTCAAGAGCCAAATAGTAAATATTTTTGGCTTTGGGGGCCAGATGGTCTCTGTTGAGACTACTCTACTCTGCTGTCTTATTGCAAAAGTAGCTCTGGATAACAGGCAAACAAATGAGCGCTGCTGTGTTTCAATAAAACTTTAGGTATGGAAATCGAAATTGGAATTTTCTAAAATTTTCAAGTGTCATGAAACATTATTATTCTTTTGATTTTTCCCCCCAGTGATTTAAAACTGTAGAAATCATTCTTGGCTTGTAGGACGTACAAAAATAGGTTGGGCGTTGATTTGGTCCATGAGCTGTATTTTGCGGATTCTTGGCATAGATTGTGACAAGGTGGTTACAACCGATAATCTAGAATATTAAATTGATGTTTAAATAATTTACTATTTAAATGAAAAATTAAAAATTTTAAAAAGATGTTACCCTTGAGAATTCGTAGACCTTGGAGAATATCTCCAAGGATTTGAATTGAGAGGCAGAGCCTTGGAAAATTCCCAGAGAGCAAGCTCACCATGTTTAACTGGAAAAAGAAAAATGCAAGGGCGGCGGCTGGAGTAGATTTCCTCAGTCCTCCATAGTATCTTCCTCCCCAACCCCCAAGCATAGGTGACACAGTAGGTGCATAAGAACAGTACCAGCAGTACCCCAAGACCATCCACAGAAGCACTGTGGTAACTGCAGCTTTTGCAAAAAAAATGTTCCTTTCCCAGCCAGCTTGGAAAAGACTTTGGGTCTGTGTCTGGGCTCAGGTAAGAGAACGATGCCTGAGCTCAGGCAGGAGCCCTGATCACCAAGCTGGCCTCTCTACTTTACTGCTTGTTAGCTGTGTGACCTTGGACTTAACCTCTCTTTGCTTCATTTCCTTCGTGTGTAAAATAGTCATGTTGCCGCCAAGGTTCTTTGTCCTCTTTCTCCCCAAATAGATGAGGGGCGTTATGAGGCTTAAATGAGATAATAGATGTAACGTGTTGGGCACAATACCCAGAATATAGTAAGCATTCAAGAGATAGTAGCCATTAATAAAGTCACAGTAATGAGAGTTGTCGGGTAGTTGTTTGAGCTTCCCTGAGCCCCATCCGTAAATGGGGGGCCCGGGGTAGTCTCACCCAGTCTCAGGGGTGGGTTCAATCAGGTGCCACAGGCCAGCAGCAGCCCCTCCCAAGACTTTCACTTGTTCCAGAGAATATTTCTGTCCCAGTCAATAACACTGTACAAGTTGTGGTGAAAACTGAGAGGCGATTAATCATTGAAACTGGAAGCATTTGATCCTACAGCAGAGAGGAAACGGGAACAATGTGCCAGTGATTTCAGCATGCCACATATGCCTTGATCTTTTAAGTGCTGCCTGGTTGGGTTATAAACATTTCTACTCTGGTGTGGGGATTTTGCAGGAGCCTCAAGAAAGCATTGTGAACATAAGAAGGGAGTGTTTGGGGTGCACACAACCCTAGGTATTTGGTGGATTCCGGGTGTTGGGAGGCCCCCACTTGGGTCCATCTGCAAGGAGCTTTTCTCTACTCAGCAGCAAAATGTGTGCAGAAGTTCCAATCTAAGATCCAAAACCTCTCAGCAGATGTTTTATTGGGCTCGTTTTGTTTTTGTCTGTGTGTGCGTGCATGTGTGTCTGCGCGTGCATGTGTTTGTTTAATTGAGGCAACTCTTAAAAATTGGGACATTATGCATATAGTCTATTTCCAGCTTCTTTTGAAAAGTCAGGAAATCTGGCCACATTCCCCTGGGTAACAGCAGGCTGGGGTTGAGAAGCAGCTATCCCTTTAGACAGGGTCCGTGTGCCTCTATTCGCCATCCCCCGCCCCACTCCCTTTCATCTTTCTGACAAGTAGACTACTTGGGTCGTCATTTATTACTGTGCGTGGGGTGCTATTTGTCTTATAGTAGAGACACAGTTCTCTGTATTCACATCTCTATTAAATGTGGGGACATGAAAGATAGATCAAGAGGGATGCATTTTTCAAAGAAAAATGATGGAAAACATATTTCCTTGTGATAGTGAAGAATACTCCTCGGTACTTTGTATGCAAATGGCCATCCCTGCTCACTTACATGCCTCATCTGGCCCAGAGCTACCACTCTGCCCTATTTTCTAAGCCTCCAGAAATCCCCACCTTTAAGCCCAGTCTCCTTATTCATGTAACGCACTCAGCCAATGTCTACCCGATGCATGCTCTGCGCTGGGTACCCTGCTTGGCCCTGGACTGCAGTGGCGAATCAGGCAGACGTGCCCTCTGCCCTCTCAGACTGGCCAGCCAGAGGAATCCCAGCAATGCAAACAAGCCATCCCCCCCGCCAAAAAGACTGGTTGCCTTCGTAGGGAGAAAGCTATAGCAGTATCACCGTGGTGGGAAATGCCTAGTGAGTCAGCCATCTTTCCAGGAAGAACTGATGTTTCGGCTGAGACCTGGAGGGGGAGGCACAGTGCATTGTTCCAGGCAGGGGAAAAGCATGTGCAAAGGCAAGAAGGCAAGAGAGAAAGGTGTTTGAGAACTGCACGAAGCTAGGTCCCATGGGAGTATGCAGTATGGCGGTGGACGGGGTGGAGGATTGTCCAGAAATGAGTCCAGTGAGGTGAGCAGCTGGGCTGTGATGTGTAAGCTGTTGGAAAGGATTAATGGCTCACTGGGGGCCTGAAATGCATGGATAAATCCCAGGAGCCAGAGGAGGGCAAGAGTAAGCCAGAGGGAAAAAGATATTGCAGTGGGGGAGGGGGAGGGAGGTGAGCAAAGCTGGACAGACAGTGAGGCTGCAAGAGGGAGGCAGGGCATCCAGGGTAGCAGTCCCTCCGACATCCCTGCAGCAGACCCCCGAACCCAAGGGTGATGGAGGCCCAGAGGACAGAGTGCAGGCTCCAGAACAGCAGATATCTGGCCGTGCCACTTTCTCATGGGCCTTGGGACATTACTTAATATTTTTTAGCCTCAGTTTCCTCACTTATAAATTGGATAATGATAAATACCTCCCTGACTTGCTTAGCGGGTTAAATGAGGCTAAAAACATCTGGCACTTAAGGAGGCCGTAATAAAAGTAAGTTGATTTGCAGTTGATTTTGGTGTGCATTTAAAAACCTGATGCCTAACCTGGGATGACTTAGCTTCATTTCCTCCCATGAGGCATCTCCTGTTCGGGGGCCCCCACCTGGGAGGAGCCCTCCCCGGTGCCTGCCATCTGTCACTGGTGCTCGCTCCAGTGCTGACCTGGAGCCTGGCACGGGGCCGCAAGCATAATTACCACTTCTGAATCGATTCCTTCGAGCCCTTTTGAGCAGGCTGAGGAAGGCTGTGATTAAAATGATTAAAAACCTGCCTCCTATTTCACAGCTTTTAATATTTGATAAGCTTTTGGAGAGAGGGATGAGAGCAGGGCATGAAATCTAGCAGTTTACAATCCCAGCTTCCAACCCTCTCAGGAACCTATCAGGGCACTGAAAAAGGGGAGAGAGAGAACGAGAGCCAGAGCCAGAGCCAGAGGGAGACAGCCAGAGAGAGAGACAGAGCCAGAGAGAGACAGAGAGAGAGAGAGAGAGAGAATGAATATGGGGAAGGGTTAACTAGCATGCATTCTCCAAAGAGGGAAAGCACAGAAAGAAAAGGGGAGGAGATCCTCATTCTTTCAGATTCTTTGTGGTTTTGAATGCCAGTAATAATTTAGATTATTATCATGAAAATAATGATAATAAGAAGACAATAGCAGCTATC
The DNA here is from genome assembly GCF_965194825.1 of Balaenoptera physalus. Taxonomy (NCBI): domain Eukaryota; kingdom Metazoa; phylum Chordata; class Mammalia; order Artiodactyla; family Balaenopteridae; genus Balaenoptera; species Balaenoptera physalus. The sequence goes on from NC_138890.1 coordinate 27,966,193, forward strand.
ATTTATCAGGTACCCAATATATGCCAGGCATGTGTGTAAGGAATAGATCTCCTTTAATTTTCCCAACGATCTTATAAGGGAATAGATTTCTTCTTAATTTTATAGAAAATAGAGGCTCAGAGAGGTGAAGTGACTTTTTTCTGGTATCACTCAGCCAGTTACTGGGAGAACTGAAATCCACATTGGGTCGATCGGACCCCACACTCCACCAAGTACAGCACTGTAGAACGTCAGAGCAGAAACAGGGAAATGCTGCAGAAAAGCAGGAGACTTTAGATCTCTCTCCTGTCCCCATCCATAAGCATGACAGTCAGTTTTCTTTGGAGAGAACAACTCCAGTGGTCAGATATCAATGCCTGAATGTTTTGTTCTTTCTGTTCCTGCAGCTCATAGCCTCTCTCCATGCTAACATCCTTCCTTTCATCCTGACCTTGATGACTCTGCTGGAATGTCAGGTCACCTAGGACAGCTTCTCCGTCTTGATTCAAATAACCCTAACAAAGCTTAGCATGGGGTTGAGCACTTACTAAGTGCCGGGCACTGTTCTATCTCTTTTCCCCACCTGTTATCTTGTTATGCACAACAACCTGACGAGTTAAGTAGTATTATTACCTTTATTTGACGGATGAAGAAACTGAGGCTCAGAGGTGTTGGGAAGTTTATTCAAATAACCCCAGTAGGAATCTGGACTGCCCTCCGGCGTGGAAAAGACAGCTTGAGGCTTCCCAAAGCAAGGTCTGGGAGGGTCACAGAATGTCCACCAACAGTGTCAAAGAGTTCGTGGTTCTAGAAAAGCTAGTCAGCGAATGTCTTTCCTCTGCTGTGCATTTGGGGCCAATTATGTGGAGCTCAAACAAACTGCGAATGGACTCCTTAGAGACAGCTCGAGAAGTCGCTTTGTCCTCTTGATCTTGGGAAGGTAAGAGAATGTTTCAGATTACTGGGAAAGAGCTATGTCTCTGTCTTTCTGAGGTCACCCTGAGCCCCCTGGAGGCTATGTCTGTTGAGGGAAGGGTCCCAGGGTTACAGCCATTGGCTGCTTTCCACTTGGAGAGGGCAGAGTTACACCTGAGCCCATTCTGGGGGGAGTCACTCAGTGGTGGGGGACCTAAAATCCATCCTGTCTGACAGAGGATACTGAGTGGGAGTACGTTAGCCATTGAGAATTCTGAATGGGATGCAATGTGGGAGAGGGAATAAACAAGTCTGGGCAGTTTCAGAGAAAGAGCCAGGACCAGGAAGATTTCAGCTCCACACAGGTATGAATGTTCTCATAGAGCAGCCTGTGAAAGGTGTGAGCCGGTCACTGCTAGAAGTGTGTGAGCCAAGGCTGCGCACATACGGGGGATGTCGTAGAGGGTACTTAAGCCTAGGAGACAGTTTATGAACTTTAAGATCTCTTTCAACCTCGGGAGTGCAGTAAACACAGAACCGAAATCAATCTCTGTTCCTCCAAGTCATTTTAGCAGTCAGCACATGTTTGGGACATACCAGATAACCAGGAAATGTTTGTTGAATGGATGAATAATCTGCTGCAATAGATATGCACCAAAGTGTTCAGAAACACCAATGAGGGAACTATGTTCCAGTAGTAATAAAAGCCACAAAGTCCTCTACAGTTCAGGTAGTTCACATGGATAATCTCCATTATCGTTCCCATGTTATAAATCAGGAAACTGAGCTTCAGAGTCAAAGGTCACACATGTAGAAGGTGGCAGAGCAGGGATTCAGAGCTTCAGGCGTCTGACTTCTTAGCCATGCTCTACACACTAGGGCTGCCCAGACTACGGCTACAAACCTCACCCTTTGCTGAGGATGTAGCCTGGACCCAGGGTAGCTCTTCATTGAGACTCTGCCTGCAGTGGGGAGTGTTTCTGGGGCCAGAACAGGAGATGTGCAGTGAGCAGCTGCCTCCATAGTCAGGTTTTCTATCTGGTTTCCATTTTTCTGCTTGGAGACTCTTGGTCAGGTCTCTGCCCTCCTGAGAGCACTACCATACTCCCAGCATTGGTGGCACCTTCATCCCCCTCGGGGCTCTCCCTGCTACTCCTCCTCTCAGCCACTAACTCACCTCCAACCAGCGACCTGCCTGGACTCTTGGGGCCCCTGACCCTTGTTTAGACCCCATAGTCCATTGCTGGCTCCTTGGCTTTGTTCAAGCTTCTGTCCAGGGCCTCATCACCTTGACCCGCATCCACCATGCTTACTCTCCATCCAAACTCCAACCAGGATGGCCCGGCCAGCCCCTTTTTTCTTCCTGGCTCTGGCCTCAACTGTCTTCCTCATTGCTTCTTAATCTTTGCTTCTTCAGTGATTAGATCCTGACCTTCTGCCTGAGCTCTGAAGCCCACTTCCATCTCCTGACTTGTTGCCTGACCCATATGAGATCCTAATCTGATTCATCACTTCACCTCCTTTTGTCCTCTTAACTCTTCACCCTTGGTCTGACCTCTTTTCCTCCTGACTTTCCATCTGATGTTTGGTCTCATCTTCAACTCCTTCACTTCCTGTCTCCCACTCCAACTCATCCCCTAGACTGGGTGTGTCCATAGTGACACTTCGGGCACTTACTCTCTGTTGTGAGGGGGCTTTCCTGTGCGTTGTAGGATGTTTAGCAGCACACCTGCTCTCTACTCTCTAGAGACCAGTAACGCCTTCCTCTAGCTGTGCCAAACAAACATATCTCCAGAAATTCTCAAACATTCTCAGGGGCAAAATCCCTTTATGTTGAGAATCACCGTCTCTCACCCATGTGCCTACCCCTGCACTTCAGACACTGACCTGTATTCCATTCTCTTCCACAACTGGACCTGATGCATTTCTGTTTCCAGCTCCCCTAGGTAACAACTATTGCCACCTCCCAGGCTACAGACTCCTGACCTCCAGAATCCTGAATCAGATTCTTTTTCTGAATATCTGGCTGCTTGCCACAGACTTTCTGTTCTCCATACTCCATGCCACAGTTTCTTTCTTCCTGATTCTTCGTTTTCCCCCTTCTCCTGGTTTATGATTTTGCATTTTTCTCATTTTCTGTGTCATGTGGAGATGAGGCATTGGACTTAAATACACTACCTAGTTACTCCTCCCAACAATCCTAGGAGACAGGTATTATTTCCTCCCATTTTGTGGATGAAGAATTTGAGGTCACAAAGTCTCCTAGGGAGAAAGTGGCAGGGCCAGGATTACAATTCTAGTTTTTCCGACTTAAAGCACATGCTTTGAAAAATAAAGCACATTGTTTCTCATTATAAAATTAATGGATTTGAATGAGATGACGTATATAAAGTGCCTAGGGCTTCCCTGGTGGTGCAGTGGTTAAAGATCCGCCTGCCATGGCAGGGGACACGGGTTTGAGCCCTGGTCCGGGAAGATCCCACGTGCCGCGGAGCAACTAAGCCCGTGTGCCACAACTACTGAGCCTGCGCTCTAGAGCCCACGAGCCACAACTACTGAGCCCACGTGCCACAACTATTGAAGCCCGCGCGCCTAGAGCCCGTGCTCCGCAACAAGAGAGGCCACCACAATGAGAAGCCCGCGCATCGCAACGAAGAGCAGCCCCTGCTCGCTGCAACTAGAGAAAGCCCACGCGCAGCAACGAAGACCCAACGCAGCCAAAAATAAATAAATAAATAAATAAATAAATAAATAAATCTATTTAAATAAATAAAGTGCCTAACAGTGCACACAGTGGGTACTTATCAAATGTTAATTCCTTTCCTTACCTATTTCTGGGGGGTAATAAATAGAAACTGTTAATTGTTTCAAAAAGAGCAGAGGGCCTTTTAAGTTCTTCCCTCTCACTGGCCACACTCTCCACGGGGCTCTAGGTTCTTTTAGGCAGAGGTATTACGTGTCCCCCATGCTTCCTTCAGCACCTTGGACAAGGTTTAATAAACAGTCATTGACTGAACCATTGATTAAAGCAGCACTGGGGGTACCAAGTCACCTCCATGGTGACTCTATGGGGAGAGATGGGGCCGGTGTACTGGCCCATGGCTGCTCTCAGACAAGGGCGTTTGCATAACTGGAACGTGCTGTCCCCATCTCTAATAAAGATCTGAACATCAGTAATTGGCAGGCAGAGGCTGTGTTCCCTCTATGGGATCAGAAGGGAAAAGAACGTTCCCTGAATGCTAATTTCCTCTGCAGCCTGCACTTGGGGGTGGGGGGCGAGAGGGGGGAGAGGAAGAAGGGCCGAGGGGTACAATACACTCCACAGGCAGAGCTCTGGTCTTGTGGTCATTTCATTAAAATGTCCTGAAATAAAAATTAAAAGGGCATAGGATTTGGGGCCAGGTAACTTGGGTTAAGTTTCTGAATCTATTCCTTACAAGCTAAGTAAGAAACAAATGGTTTTTTGGTCTCTCTGGGCCTCAGTTTCTGTATCTGTCAGGTGAAAATAAAATGATAACAAATGTAACTGGCAAAAATGTTTGTTGGATGAATGAATGAAAACCTGATACGTTTTTCAAAGGGATGCGACATCAGCAACATAAATAGTCTGTTTGTTCTGCAAGAGCATGAAGGGGAAAAAGTCTCATAAAAATAGAAAATAATGACAAACCACATCCAAGCTTCTGGGTGAGGTTGGCCAAGACTCTCTTGCCTCCTGTGGTGAAGAGCAACACCACGTCCTAGCCCAGTGGTGCCCGTGTCTGGTTGGGCAATTATTTGAGGTGCTTTTAAAGACACAGTTTCGTAGACTACATCTCCGAAGAGAGTGTGGTTCAATAGGTCTTGGGAGGGCAGGAAGAATGCAGGAATCTGAATTTTTATTGGTGCCCCCTAGCAATTCACCGTAGAGGCAATGCTAATTCAGGACCATGGTCAGCTCCAGCCCCCCCACACAGCCTTTTCTCCTGCCACCAACACCGTTGATCACTGGGAAGACCAAATGAAGTATCAGAGGAAAGATGCTGTTCAAATAAGTGTTGTTACTCTCAATTTACCCTCCAGGACCCTTAGGGAAATTTGAAGGACATATGAGCAGGGGTGAGAGAATATGATTATAAGAAAAATATGGAGCTACACTTATTGAACTCCCCCAGAACATGAGTATAGTTAATATATTATTAGCACCGGCTACTGTGCTAATAAGCATTGCTAATAAGCAATGTACTTAGCAAACATGCATAATTATAGAAATTAGGCATGATAAAATAAAAAATTGTCAATAGACGGTCAATGGTTTCTTCCTGCATCTCTGATGAACATTTGTGTACCTCTGGAGTGTGGGCTCCTCTATTTGATGATAACTCCTGCCAAAGATTCAGAAGACCTTTCTTGTGCGTCCGCTCCTTGATGTGTTCAGTATGCTGTGACATGGCAAAGGAGGAAGAAGGATGGAGGGTTGTGTGGGATTGTGTGTGTGTGTGTGTGTAAGAACAATGTTTGAGAGCAGGGATGTGTTGGGATTGGAACCTTCCTGAATATGTCCAACATCATAAAACCTCCACTTCTAAACTATATAGTATACCTTCCCATTCCTCTACAGGTAAGATATAAGAAAGAGGGGGACAAAGGAAGACTTTTACTGCATCGCTTACACCAAATATTTAGCACAGATCCCCTTGCCTCAGAAAACTCAGGCCGGAGTGTGAGGTGTCGGGGGAAGGACAGGTAAGGAAGCCCTGTGCATGGGCACGTGATATCATCAAATTGAATTTAGGACCGTGAACCTGTGTCCAGCAGGCTCCGGGTACCACTCCATACCGTTCCATCAATAGCAGCCACTGGGATTTAATTCCAAGAAACTGAGCAACTGATTGAACCAAAGTCAGCGCAATCACTAGATTCATTCCTTTCACCACTGTGTCTGCATATGGTTGGGGGGTGTAAACCGTGCCCCAGCCAAGGTGGAGAGGAGCAGCACCTGCCAAATCAATAGGCAAGATAGGACCTTGCACTCTGGGGAGGCTTCTAACCGAGAGTGAGGATGAGTAAATGATAGGTTGATGGATGGAGGATGGGGAAGCTCTGGGTTTTGTAGGCTCTCCTAGGGAGTTCCCAGTACTGTAGTATCCAAGACTGAAAAGGCAGATTATGGGGGGAACTAGGTCTGGGTGTGGAGGGTTGTGAGTGGGGGTGAAAAATGGCTCTGGGTAGCAAACCGACAGTCTAGAAACTTGGTGCCCTGGCCCTGGGCTCCCTTCCCAGAATGGAGGGGAAAATGAACACCTGCGTTAGGACCGGGGACTGCAAGGGACCACAGGACTAGACCTGGTCCCATGTGTTATTCCAGGGCCTGAACCCCATTCTGGGCAGATGTTCCACTTGCTGTGTTTCATTCTTCAGCTGCAGCTTAGAGCCCTGGGCTCAGGAAGACAGATTTCTCTGTACGGCAATTCCAGGAAATTTTAGATGAAAATTTGCCTCCTGTTGAACAGACTTTCTTGAGAAAATAGAGCATGTCGTTCTCAGACACGGCAGCTCAGGGGCTGGGAGATGACATGCAGGGGATGAGGGGGTGGGGTACCCACAGGGTGCCAGGCTTTGAGAAAGGCTCTTGCAAAATCAATGCACTTGCAGGGACACACTGGGCTTTGGGAACTGGACAAGGGAAGAGAGGTCGGAGAAGAGAGCATTCATTTATTCATCCAGCACATGTTTATCAAATGCCTGTAGTGTGTCAGGCACTCTTCCTGCCTCTTGTGAACAGCTGTGAACAAGGCCGCCGAGGTCCCTGCCCTCACAGAGCTCATGTACAGTCACGTGGTCCCTGGGCATGGATTTCACAGTGAAGCTTTGGGTCCTGTTGCTGCCGACTCCTTAATCCTTGTCACTGAACACTCCTGGGCTCACCTCTCCCTCCACACGTGTGCTGGGCCCACTGCCTACAATCCCTCCTGCCTCTTATCTGCCTGGCAAACACGTATTTGTTCTTTGGGTCTCAGCTTCATTTGAGCTCCCCCAGGAAGCCCTCCCTGTCATCCTTGCTGGGCCAGCTGCCTCTTCTCTTTGCTTCCATTTGTCTTAGCATTTGCCTCTTCTGTTTGTCTTTCAAAACATAATACAGCCCTTGAGGTTAAGTCTGAGTCTTAATCATTTTTGTAACCTCAGTTCCTAGGGTAAGTCCTGCTACCTAGTGGGAACTCAGGAAATAAGTATTGCATGAAACTGAATGGACCACTCCTGTGTACCTACTGTGTGCCAGACACTGTGTGCACTGAGTATCACGGGCGGTGGAGAGGTGAATGAGACATGGACCGGGGCCTTAAGATGCTCTCAGTCTAGTGGGGGGTGATCAGAGGCAGACTTTGCACCTAAGTGATAAGTAACAGATGAGCTTCAGGCAATGCCCTGAAGGGACAGGGACAAGAGGGGAAGCAGGCAAACGCTGCCTCTAGTCTTGCTTCCCATGTATCCCCGTCATACACTTGCTCCAGCTAACTTCCTGCATGTTCCTGCTCCAGCCCAGCACGAACTCCCTCCCTGCCTCTTTTCACGCTCTCTTCCACGCCTGGAATGCTCTCAGCCCGTTCAGACTCTGCCCACCCCTACTGTCACGGTCACTGTGGCTACCATGTCATCTACACGCCAGTGGCCCTCAGTGGGGCTGGCGAGGCAGGCGGGACGGCAACGTTCATCTGAGGATCTAGGGGCCAGCCAAGCAGAACAGGGACTTTTTAATTGACATTTAAATGTCGGTGTACCACATTAAATGTTATGGGTGTTTCATTGCTGCCCGACAGGAGCATAAACACATCTCCCCCTCCTTAATCACTGCCCACATTAATTACAGATGCCCTTTGTAAGTGGAAACAAACCCAGGGCAGATGCTACACTCCAGTCAGGAGCTGGACAGCAGGTATGTCCATCGCATATAGGATGCTTGGCCTGGCTGCTGGGCCCCAAAGGGGACCTCTTCTTATGAGAAGGATGGACAGTTAGAGAGAGAGATAGAGAGAGACCTGTACAGAGGGAGAAGCAGGGGAGCAGGAGTGGGAGAGGTGGAGGGAGAAGCAGGGAGAGCAAGGGAGAGGAAGGGAGATAGGTGAGAGGTAGAAGGAGGTGGAGAGGAAGAAATATGCAGTGGAAAGCCCAGAGAGAAAGACATTAGGGGCTGGAAGGGGGTGGGGAACGGGATGAAGAGATAGTATAGGACAGAAAGAGACAGACAAAGAGAAAGGCAGACAGAGATAGAAAAAGACACAAAGATTCATAGAGAAGGACACAGGGAAACTAACAGAGATGGAGAAAAAGAGACAGCAACTGTCCATTTATAATAGCCAAGACATGGAAACAACCCAAAAGCCTATCAACAGGTGACTGATTTAAGAAGATGTGGTATATATGTGGCATACAATGTATGTATGTATATGTGGTATACAGTGAAATATTACTCAGCCATAAAAAAGAACGAAATACTGCCATTTGCAGCAACATGGATGGACCTAGAGAATATCATACTAAGTGAGTAAGTCAGACAAAGACAAATATCGTATGATATAACTTATATGTGTAATATAAAAAACAATACAAATGGATCTACATACAAAACAGAAACAGACTCACAGACACAGAAAACAAACTTATGGTTACCAAAGGGGAAAGGGAGGGGGAGAGGGGTAAACTGGGAGTATAAGATTAACAGTTACAAACTACTATAAATAAAATAGATAAGCAACAAGGATTTACTGTATTTAACACAGGGAGCAATATTCAATATCTTGTAATAACCTATAATGGAATATAATCTGAAATATATATATATATAACTGAATCACTCTGCTGTACACCTGAAACTAACACAATATTGTAAATCAACTATACTTCAATTTACATAAAGAAAAAAATGATTTAAAGAAAGAAAGACAGTGACTGAGAAGCAAAGACCTGCAAATGAAAATGATTCTTACTAGAGAGTCCTGGAAACTCGAATCTCTGGGATACCCACAAGCTGCCTGCCCCCTTCCCAAGTTCGGACCACCCTAATCCACAAGGGAAGGGTAGGGGGAGACAGAAATACTGGTAAACATGAGGTGGTCCTGAGAGGGAGAGGGTCAGAGAACTCACAACACTGTTGTGTGACATGGAAGTCTCACTGTCCCCGTGGGGCAGCTGAGAACTGAGGCCCAAGGTCACAGCGTGAGACACCCAAGGTCATAGGCAGAATTAAGCCTAAGACCCAGGTCTCATCTTTTCCAAGGCTTTTGCCACGAGGCAGCGCACCTGTCCAGACACTCTGGTTCTCTCCCTGATCAGATCTGAAGCCTGACCCATGCTTTTAGCCCAGATCCAGACTGGGAGTAATAAGTACCGGGGCGTGCACAGCTCGCCGGGTCAGGTCATGGGGAAGAGCACAGAGAATTCCCTCGCGGGGCTTCTGGCTGGAAACACAGATGTGGTGAGGGAGAAGTGGAGGGCGGTGAGGGGTTAGTTTATGAGCTCTGCCTGCCCCACAGCGAGCTTACTACCCTGAGAACCTGGCCCTTCCTGCTTCTGCTGCTCAGTGTGGGCTCCACAGGAGGACTTTAGGAAACTTCTGGAACCTGTGTTACGCTGAGCATAAGCTTTATCAATTTTGAAATGTTGTCACATAAACCCTCTCTTTACAAAGCAGTTGATTTACACGAAATGAACATAGTATATAACTCATGCCTATGTTGCAAAGCATACTATTGAGCATTACCTATGAAAGCCCTACTTTCCCACTTCAGAAACACAACAGTGACCAAGTAGCTGAATGTTTCCTTGGAAATACTGTCAGCCTTATTTACACGGATGAGGGAAAAGCAAGAGGGAACTGGGAGAGTAGGAAAGGTGGTCAGGGGCTGGAATGGCAATCAAGATGCTCTCTAGGGCTCGGGCTGAGGAGCCTACAGCTTTGGGGGCTTGCTGGGTTGTGGGCATCTGTCTGTGTTTATGTGTCAGAGCTCTGACACATCTGTTTAATAGCCCCACCATTGCCTGGCAATTAAGTTCAGTTTCCCTAACTTGCACCAAGGCCCTCACAGATCCTGGCCAAGAACACTGGGGATGGATGCAGAGGAGAAATGTCCAGAGTTGCTTCTTCAAGGAGCCCCAGCTTAGAGGAGGGTACTGACAGTAAACAGACCCTGGCAGCATGCAGTGCCCCTGACAACAGAAGGTGTATAGATATGAAGGAGCCCAGAGTAAGACTCACTTGGCCAAAGGAGGAAAAGTTTAACAGAGGAGGGGATTTGGAGTTTGGACTTTGAAGGATGAATAGGAGCCTGCCTCAAGGCCAAGGTGGCCCTCCCAGGCCATCCCAAGCAGTAGACAGATAAGGTGTAATGTTATAAAGTTTGGGGAACTATTTACTATGTTGTAAATAGTTCCTGTGCTAGGTACTGGGGAGGGAGCCAAAAATGAATAATATATTTGCAGCTTTGTAGATAATTGGACATATATGCAAGTAACTAATTGTGGGTTTATTGTGATAGCTTGAATAAGAGTACTATAAACAATACTTTGGGGCTATAGGAGTAGAATTTTGAAGACAATGCATTTATCTTTACTTCTATCAAATTTGCAAAGGGAGTTTAATAGAGAGGAGGTGATTCTGTCTAGGGTGATGATGGATGTTACCTTGAGGAGTGATGTTTAAGCTGGGATTGGGAAGAAGATTCTCAAGAGCAGATCAGACAAGGTGTCAAATAAAGACACTGCATAGCCCAGGGTAGACTTTCCCTAAGAAATACTTAGAATCAAAGCCTGTCTGGGATAGAAGAGAACACAGGGATCCCTGTCTTTTTTTTAATCCTTGTATTTTACGGATGGAGACACTGAAAGGAAGAGAAAGGACTGGTTCAAAGCCACTCAGCTTGTTAGGGGCTAACAAGATATAGCTCCATATGGTGATCTGCAATTTCTGGGTTTTAAACAAGTCTTGGATTTATAAGCACTTTATTTTATTAGATTTGTGTGTCACGGCTGATGCCCTTAAGGATTTCAGTTTGTGCTTTTCTAGCTCGTTAAAACATAATAATAGACTTGGGGACCATTAGAGTTTTAATTCCCCTGAATCAGCACTTGGCTACCTCTTTCAGGGAAATGCACAGGTGGGCTGGATGGCAGCACCCAGGGTCATTCCCAACTAGCCCCAGGGGCTGCACAAGCTGACAGCTTCTCTGGTCACTCTGAGAGTCTTCCTATGACCTTGAATGGAGTCACTCTGTCCACTCCCAGTGTGCTCTGACCTTTCTCTACAGGTGAGCTTGGCGTCCCACCTGTCCGATGATGCAGCTGGAAGGGACTTTTCCCCTGAGGTCTCAGCCAGCTTCAGTCTTCTGATCTTAGAGTGCAAGAGCAGTTTAAATAATAAGCATCTTTGACTGTGGCACTTTACTTTCAAGTTCATCGTCCCAACCACCTGGGCAGGGGGTGTGATGTAGCCATTCTATAAACACTCCAGGAAGGAAGGGGGTTTATAAACACACAGAGCTGAGACTTGTTGCCCAAGTCTGTGTAACTTTAAGTACAGTGCACTTTCCTAAACCAGAATGTCTGTAGTTTGCTAATAGACAAGAGAAAGCCTCAGTACTGAGTGTGGAAAGAGGAGGAGAAGCCAAAATATGACTATTGTTTAGGGCTCCAATACGCCAGATGCTGTTCCAAGCACTTTACCACTCTCCTCTCACTTAAACTTCATAACAACTTTGTGCTAGAAAACTCAGATTAAGCCCCAATTTGTCACCATGGCTCTGTGATTTGACCCCTGGCTATGACTCCAAACTTATTCCTACCCATCTTCTCTTCCTCACTCCAGTCTGGCCACTCTGATCTTCTTCCTGTTCCTCACACATGTTCCCACCTCAGGGCCTTTGCACAAGCTGTTTCCTCTGCCTAGAAATGCTCTTCCTAATAATGGTCATATGGCTCAAATATTACACTCTTAAAGTGGCCTTTCCTGATCTCCACCAGCACTATATCACAATCCGGTGACTGTTCGTCCCTCAGAGGACAGGACCCACATTGTTCACTGCCGGGGACCTAACCCCAGGGGCAAAGCTTGGCACATAAGGGGCCTCAGGAAACGCTTATAGCATGAGCTGCATGAAGAATGCCAGGGGGAGGCAGGAGAGAGGAGGTAGGGAAAAAAGGCATGAGGTACCAGAACCTCCTCCAGGCCACATTGTTTGAGATGGCTTCACAATGGACAATTTTCAGGAGAGAAAACTGTTGACTTAAGTTTATCCATATTCATTCCAGAAAATATTCACCACGCCCTAATAGTGGCTAACACATTTGAGTACTTCCTATGTGCCAAGTCCTTTCAATGCATGAATATACTTCATCCTCTTGACAACCCCACACAGTGGATACTTGTGGAATCTTATTTTACAGCTCAGGAGAGAGGGCCAGGGGTGTTGAGTCACTTGGCCAGGGTTGCACAGCTAGCAAGGGGGTTGCACAGAGAGTGGGGATTGGAGCCTCGGCAGACTTGGCTCTGAAGTCCACGTGCCGGGGGGTGGGGGGTGGCATCCCTGGGACACAGTGCCATAAAGTAGAAAGAGCAGAAGTTGTGGGGCTGGCCCTTGGGGAAAGTCCTGAGGCCACTGCAGCTGACAGTGTGGCTTAGCCTCTCAGAGCCTCAGTTTCCCCATCTGTAATATGGGATGGTGATGTCAACCTGGCAGGATGGCTGAGAAGGTTAAACATCAGACAGGCACAGAAGGTGCCCCATACGTGTTGGCTCCTGGAGGAGTAACCTGTGTCCTTTTGGAGGATGTGGTTCCCACCTCCATCCTTCTGCCCACAAAGATCTTCCTTGGGGAGCAGTATCCCTAGTGCACGGATCAGGTGCTCCAAAGTCACCCCCACAGACACTGCTGACAATCAAGCTGAGGGGCACATCTGCATTAACTTAAGTAATGGCTGAGCTCAGTCTCAGCCTAACTGGCGAAACTAGGTCTGCAGATTGTTTATTGCTGGAGTAAAGAAGAGCCTGAGTACCCTTGTTCTAAGAAGATGGGGCTGGAAGGAAAGCGATTCTGCTTCGCCTGCCAGCGATGAGGGATAATTACAGCTCTTGTCAAAATAAGATGTGGAGATAGAGCCCATTCCCCCCCAGTCGGTTCCTCAAATCCCCTGGGAATCCCTGGTTTAATTAAATACCTGGTGCAAACGCTTGCTCGGCGCTGGGTGTTGGCAATGCAGCAACATGGCCTGGATTAAAAGTCCACCCCAAACGGAGCCAGGATGAGCGCATTCCCCCTCCCTTTCTCAAGGGCTCTGGCTGGTGCTGGGGAAGGGGGTGGGGGGCAAGAAAAAGGAGAGGAGAAGGGGAAGGAGAGGATGACAAACATGGGAAAGAAATAGAACCAAAGGAAGCTCTGGCAGCAGCAGAAGGGATTAAATGGAACATAAAAAGAATTTCCCAGCTGGGAATCGTGCCTGCAAAGAAATTTTCTCTCTTGATTAAGAAAATAAAGCTCACATCCTTGAGTCTGGCCACGGGTGGTGAATCTCCATTCGGGGGAGGACGGCTGGGCTGCTCAGCCCTGGTTTCCAAGATGCTGCAGCTTCATTAGGTTCATTCATCAAGCCACCTTCCCCATTCCTCGGGCCTCAAAAGCCACTGCCCTCTCTTTACCGCCTTGGCCCAGTTCTGTACATGAGAGCCAGCCTCTAATCCCTCGACAGAACTGACTGAGCTTGGCTGCAGCATTGGACAAGACAACTGAAATCCTGAGATGACAACCGGAAAATTAACACTGATCATATCCTGAATCCGGATAAGCCGGTGTGCAAAATGAAACTTCCTCTCAGAGGCTCCTGGGACCTTCCCATCTTTCTTAGAGGTCAACAGTCCAGACCCCATTCTGGCCCACCTCCTACTGATTCTAGACTGGGTGTCTCAACGTAGTGGCCCAGCGACTTGATCTAGCTAGTGCTTAGATATATTTTCTTGGGGACACACAGTCTTCTAAAACTCAGATAATTTTGTATGACATCTGTATATCCAGATTCTCGTGAAAAATCAGAAGACATGGCCACACAGGGCCACATTCCCACAGGCCTCAATGGTCAGCTGGAACTGAGGACAGGCCACGGCCTTGCAAGCATTTGACACTGGCACACTGAACTAGACCCTGGAATGTGAGGGCAAGAGCCATGACGTGGCCCTCCCACACTGCCTGCCCGCATTGTACCAGGTATTGTTGGATCAGCTGTAAAAATCTCGCAGGAAGGATAAGCCCGTGTTCACCCTTTTATCCATCCATCCACTCACTCAACACATGTTACTGAGCACTTCCTCTGTTCCAGGTACTCTGCTAAACCTAGAGACAGAAGGTTAAATAAAATAGACAACCTAGGTCCGCCTTCTCACTCTGAGTTTCCAGTCTGAGACCTTCTCGTTACCTGTAAGGAATTGTAACTGGAAATGAACTCCTCTTTAAGACAGGCCAGCCTTCCTATGAGGAGTCCTTACTCTCCCAAGATGGTAATTGTGACACTGAACAACTCGGCAATACCACTATGTGTACAAGAGATGTGTTAGCCCTCTGAAGGGTAGGGTGGGGTGGAGATCTTTCCATTATTCTAGCTCACGAACAATAGAGGGGAGAGGGCAACAGGTAGAGTTAAAAAGAATGTGGATTCCATATGCTTGGGTTTAAATCCTGGCTCAGTGCTACCTCGGGCAAGTTACTCAGCCTCTCTGGGCCTCAGTTTTCCTCTCCTGTTAAATTGCGACAATGATAATTCCTACCTTATGAAGTGGTTATGAAAAATAATATTTGCAAAGTGATTAAGACATAGTAAGAGTTCTACTTAAGGATATGATTGATAAATAAACGAGAACCAGGGATACACACAAGCTCTGAGACAGGAGTATGGGTCATGTGATTTCCAAGCATCCTTCCCTGATCAGGGTTATAGGATTCATCTGCAAAACAGAGCCGTCCCTCACAGGGCTACTGTATTATCCAGAATGTGCTGGATAATGGTGCTGGACCCAGTGTCTGGGCCACAGGAGAGGCTCACTGGGGTTTTCTCCCTTCATCTCTCCCTCCGACACAGGCTGGCAGCTTCGTGCTTTGGTGTATGGCCTCAGCACACCCTTGGGATGTGTTCCCTGCATATCAAGCACCCCAGAGCTGAAGATGATGTCATTCGTTGGGAGCCCTCCAGGGCCAGCTGGGTTTCCGAGGAAGGAAGGAGGGAGGAGGGAGGGAAAGGCTGCATCTCACCACTCTGAGACTCCGAGCGCTAACCCCTGCTCCTCGTCAGCACCAGCCCTGGCCTGGACAGCTCCTGACTGCCTCTCTGGTCCACTCTGTCGCCTCTGCAATTCCATCCCCACACAGCTGAGCTTCGAAAAGCATCCATGGGAGCTTGTCATTCCTGCTTAAAACCATCCAGAAGCCTCCCATTGCACTTAGAATAAAACCCCAACTCCTTGGCATGGCCCACAAGGCCCTGCCTGGTCTGGCCATTGCTCGCCTTTTAACTGCTTCTTCTAGAACCCTCCCTCGCATTTATTGTGGTCCAACCATGACTGCCTTCCTTCTCTTCTTTCTGCCTGGCCTGGAGTGGCCTTCCATCTTCCCCCAGAGGTTTACACATTTGGCCCCTTCCTGTTACAGAAGCCTGAGCACAAATGCCACCTCCACTGGGAAGCCCTCTTGGATTTCCCCATCAAAGCAGCTCTCCAGTCTCCCCGCATTACCTGCCCATGTCCCCCTGTGTTATTTCCTTTGTAGCCCTTAACATTGCCCCCAGTTATCTTGTTGGTTTGTTACCCTGATTGTTGTCTGCCCCCACCCCCACTAGCAGGGCAGCTGATCATAAAACCCATGAAAACGAGCACTTCGTTCTGCTCTTTTTTGCTCAGCTCCGTATCCCCAGTCCCTAGCACGGTGCCTGGCACACAACTGACTCAATAAATATTCGTGAAATCAATGTGTGAACGAACGGATTCATTCCTTTCAGAGGCCAAGAGATATATCCTGGTCCCTCCCAGGGCCTGATGCTGCACTGAGCCCTCCTGTGACAAATGGTTCTAATTTTAATAACTTGCTAAAGGCTAAGGAGAATGCAGTGTCCTTGATCTATGGCACAGAGGACTGAGTCTCCCTCCAGCCCATCCAGACTTCACCATGAACAGGCACACACAACCACCTACACACACACACACGTGCATACACATATACACACACATCCTTGTGAGAACAAGTGAAACTGTGTCGATGAAGGAAAAGAGGATGGAGTCTGGTCTCAGGCTCCCCTGGATTACAAACCTGGTGAAGCCCTGGCCCAGGATTGTCAGGAAAGAAGGTGTGGGCAACACAGATCCCATAAGAATGGGGGTCTGGCTCTGCATAGCTATTACTCTATGGGGGTGCAATTACCCAGCACTTTAGTGATGGTTACACAAACGTCTCTGGGATTCTACACTGTGTGAGGTCTCGAGTGGACTGTGGGTCTAGATGTGGCACATGCCCTCCAGCAGCGTCTCCCACCCAGGGTGGACACAGACAATAACATGACCTTGCATGTGGCGAAGCCCACACAGATACACGCAGAAAGCATTACAGGAGGCCAGGCGAAGCAACATTACAGTCTATTCCGGGGCTGAGGATGAGGCAAAGCCCCAGAGAGTCTCTGACTGTTGAGCTGAAGGATAAGCGTAGGTTTTGCTAAAAGACAAGAAGGAGAACAGACAAATGAGGAGAAGAGCACGAAAGAGGCATGGAAGTGCGTGTGTGCGCGGTGTGACTGGGGTGCAGTGGGCTGAGTGTAGTTGAGTTGAGGATACGTGATGAGACGGGAAGAGATATGGCTGGGGAGGGAAGCTGTGGAGAGTCTTTAATCCCTGCTAATCCACCGAGGCACCTTCAGCACAGGCCTTGGGGAAACCTCAGAGGCTGTTTGACAAGGCAGAGTTGTGGTCAGACAAACTTTAGGAAGATTACATTAGCACAGTGTAGGGTATGGATCGGAAGAATGGGAGTTAGAGGCAGGGAAATGAGACAAGGTGGCCATTAAGAAAAGATCAAGGCCTATTCCAAGGAAATGGAATTTCAGAGAGAAATGAGAGGATGGATTTCAGAGTAACTTAAGAAGTAGACTGACAGTTCTTGGTGATCAACTGAAAGCAGCATTGAAAGAAAGGAAGGAGTTGAAGATTCCTACTACTGTCATAGTCATCATCACCAACACAATCATCATCACCATCATTATTACTATCACTGTCATCACCATCCTCATCACAATCATATCACCATCACTGTCATCAGAATCACCACTGCCATCATCATCACCATCCAACACCATCATTACTATCGTCATCACCATCTTTATCATCACCATCATTGTCACCATCATTATTATCATTGTCATCACCATCATCATCACAATCATCACCATCATATCACTATCACTGTCATCACAATCATCATCGCCATCATCACCATCCAACACCATCATCACCATCACCATCATCATTACTTTTGTCATCACCATCTTTATCATCACCATCATTGTCACCATCATTATCATTGTCATCACCATCATCATCACAATCATCACCATCATATCACTATCTCTGTCATCACAATCATCATCGCCATCATCACCATCCAACACCATCATCATTATTACTATAGTCATCACCATCAGCATCATAACCATCACCACCATCATTATTCCAGCTAACATTTACTGAACTTGGACTATCACTCAGACACTGTTACAGAGCTTAACTTAGAAAGAATCCTCAGATCCCTCAGAGATTCTGTAAGCCTTAAAATGATCTACTTCCTTACCTGTCTTTCCTGAACTTCCTTTCCTAGATAAACTCTGCTGTTCCAGAAACAAATGTGATTGTGCTTAGTCTTCCTTATGGTTCTCTTGAGTGGTACAATTATATCAGTAAGTTTTGCAGCTTCTAGGCTGGGTGCAAATATTTGGCCAACTGCCCAACTCGTGGGCCTGTTCCATAACTTGAGGAGCACCTAGGTTCTAACCACTTGATGTTTCTTTCTTAACGCTTCCCATGACAGTCCAATGCTCCTATAAGCTACACAAGACAGAAACCACTGTCTGTTCTATTCATCAATGTATACCCACAGTGGTAGGCAGAGCGGGCATTCAACAAATATTGGCTGAATAAACGTTTCTTATCTCTATAACCCACTTTTCAATGTTCATTGAGGGTTGACCAATCTCTGTGACAGAAGTGAATTCTATCCTAAAAGATGAGTTATCACTGTTCCAAGTTCCTTATATTTCTGTGGTTAAATATGACTGGAAAACAATGAATCAAACAGACTTTTTTTTTTATCATAGGACTTCTCAGAGCCATGAATGTTCTAATGTATGTCGTGAATCTCTAAGAGAAGGTTCAAGTATATAACATTCCTTAAGCTTATTTAAACCTAGAGACCCTTTGCATGATCTAATGTTCAAGGAACACACTTTCAGAAATGCTGGAGTTAAATCAAGTGTTCGGTGATTTCATCAGCGGTAAACCAGCTATCATTATTGCAGTTTTCCTTAATTATATTCTTAACATGGTTAAGAGACAGACAATCAATATTATCAGTTAGTTGTATGAATGTCAGGTCCTCAAATCAGAGCAGGTTTTCTTAGCCAAGAACATGATCATGGTCTAAGGTTGGGACTAAAATCTTTTTGTATTAAAAAGAACCCAGGGGGCTTCCCTGGTGGCACAGTGGTTGAGAATCTGCCTGCCAATGCAGGGGACACGGGTTCGAGCCCTGGTCTGGGAAGATCCCACGTGCCTTGGAGCAACTGGGCCCGTGAGCCACAATTACTGAGCCTGCGTGTCTGGGCCTGTGCTCCGCAACAAGAGAGGCCGCGATAGTGAGAGGCGTGGCGCGCGCACCGCGATGAAGAGTGGCCCCCGCTTACCACAACTAGAGAAAGCTCTCGCACAGAAACGAAGACCCAACACAGCCATAAATAAATTAATTAATTAATTAAAAAAAAAAAAAAAAAGAACCCAGGAAATCAAAAAGGCTGATTTATGGCATGTACTTTTTCAGGCCAGGTGAGAATTTGTTCCCTTAGTGTGACTACAGCTTCTGACCACAGGACCCCTGGATCTGGTGGATTGGAGTGGACACAGAAGGGCTTACCCTTGGGTGTGCGCAAGGCAAGCAGGGACCCCAGCTCTAATAGTGACCATGAGCTCGCCAGGGCGTCGCCTGTCCTCTCTAGCCCAGTCCCCATGCTGGAGGTCCCCGCATCACGATCCTCCCATCTGAAGAGGGAGAGGATGGTTTAGCCTGGGGCAATCATGAAATCAGTGATTCTGAAAGCAAGTCTACTGCCTTTAAATAACGATTTATAAAGATTTAGTTATGCACTCAGGGGCCACTCCAAGCCGCTGAAAATCTGGCTTGGAAACCAGTAGGTAAAACCTAGGCCCCACCAAGTGGGTAAAGCCCTCCACTTAAGTCTTAGATCTCAAAGGGTTAGACCTTTAATATAAAGGTGAATGAGAAATTAATTCACACGGAAAAATCTGCCTGACCTGACTTTGATGAAGATTGGGGAAGTGGGGAAGGGAGGGGACTCATGTTCCTTGAGAATTTGTAACCCTGTGCTAGCCCTCACTTGGGTTTGTGGTCTGAAAAATCTCAAGTAGAAAATTTAATTTTAAATGGTTTAGGATTGGGACTTCCCTGGTGGTCCAGTGGGTAAGACTCCATGCTCCCAATGCAGGGGACCCGGGTTTGAGCCCTGGTCAGGGAACTAGATCCCACATGCATGCCACAACTAAGAAGCCAGCATGCCACAACTAAAGATCCCAAGGGCCACAACTAAGACCCAGAGTAGCCAATATAAATAAATAATAAGTAAATTTTTTAAATGTTTAAAAAAATGGTTTAGGATTGGTAGTTTCCCCAGGAGACTGCAAGAAGCAAGCACAGTCCTTTCTGGAGAAGTGAAACTTTAACTCAGTCCTCAAAAAATTCTCAAAGATTAAGTTCCAAGGAAAATTCATTGTCAAAAATTACAAAACATACAAGGATATAAGGCACTATGAGAGAGAACCAGCAGGAAAAACAGATACCAAAATCAGATCAGCAAAGCTTTAGACACTAGAATTTTCATTAGATACAGAATACAAGATGACAATGTTTACATGTTTAAAGAAATAAAAGGGAGGCTTCAAAATATAAGCAAATAATAAGATACTGTAAAAATGTCTTGGCAGATTTGAAAAAGAATCATATAGAACATCTAGAAATAAAAATGTTTATTAAAAAAATGTAAAAGCCTCAACGGATGTTTATGGATAGGTTAAAGAGCAAATTAGAAACAACTGAAGAGAATTAGTAAACAATTAGGTAGTTATAAAGTAAAAGTATCTAGAATGTAGGCTAGAAAGACAAAGATGGAAAAAATGAAAGATGTTAAAAGATGTGGAGGATAGAGTGAGAAAGTCTAACACAGGGCTGCTGCTTAGGATCATTCAGATAGTAAACAGTTCAATTCTAGAAGGTGCAGGAAACATCACAATCTATGACAGAGAAATATTAAAAGCAATCAGAGAGAAAAGTTAGATCATCTACAAATAAACAGCAATTAGGCTAACAGCTCTCTTCTCAACAACAATGGAAGCCAGAATGTAGTAGAATACTGTTTTTGGTGAGTCAAGAGAAAAATACTGACCACCTGCAAACATACACCCAGAGAATTATGTTTCAAGAATGAAAGCAAACTAAAGACATTTTTGGACGAATAAAAACTGAGAGTTTAACCACCAACAGATCCTCATCAAAGGAAATTCTTAAAGAAGTTCACTTAGTTAGAAGGAAAACTAATCTAGATAGAGGGTCTGAGGAATACTAAGCAAAGGTGTGACCAATATGAGGGTAAATTTAAACTAATATTACTATATGAATTAATAATAATAATGTTTAACTTGTTGACTTAAAATAACAAGATAAAATACTGACTTCAGGTAGGATGTAGTGTATCGTAGCAGGCCAACTCCCCCACTGCAAGAACTATAAAGGGAAAAAAAAAGCTGCAAAAATAGAGATTTTGAGGGTATCAAAGAGCTGTGGAAATGAGAAGTAAATGGACCTAAGTTGCAGAAAAGGAAGAGCTCTTCCTAAATAAGCTGATAACTGCTGACAGCTTTCTTCCCTGGGGGCATTTGCGATTCTGGACATTAACTGAGGCTTAACCTTGGCCCAAGCAGAGGTCGTCTGCTGGGCGAAACGGAATCTAGCAGAGCTTTAAGGCAGTAGTACAGGGCTGGTATGATAGACTGGAACCTATAAAAGCCAGAAATATAAGGCTGATTTTCTCTATAGGACATTGATGAGTGCTGATGCAGCACAGGTAACATGGAAGCTGAGGTGGAAAGTTGGAATAAAATCTCTTAGGATCTCATGGTCCTTAGGAGACAGATTTCCACTAGAGGGAGAGGACCTGACATAAATGCCTGACTCTTTTCCCTCTTTTGGGAATGAGGAGACAGAAACCAGTGTGGTTCTTATTCAACAGTCTTGGAGGGCCACACTCAAGGAACAGGGACAAACCAGAGGTGGTGGACGTAGTCTGTTAAAAACTACAACCCATCAATGACCCATCTCAATTCCTGAATGGGCTGAGGGACTCAGCCGTTTACCCTGTCCCCTAACAGAGGAAAGGAAGAAGCTTCTCTGATAGAATAAATCATCTGGAGCCTCCACAGTTCTTTAATACACAATGTCCAGCATACAGTCAAAATCGTAAGGCATGTGAAGAGGCAAGAAGAGGAAGAGAAAAGGAAGCAAACAATGGAAACAGATTCACAGATGATCTGGATATTTTAGTCATCAGATAAAAACATTAACTACAATTCCTGTGTTAAAGAGAAATGAAAATGATGGATGAAATGGATGAAAATATGAGCCTTCTGAAGTCTCCTATCTTTCAACAGTTACTTGGTATCAGTAAAGAAGTACAAACTTACTAGATGGATTTAACAGCAGACAAAACACAACAGACTACAGGATCAGTGATTTAAAGACAGAACAATAGGAAACAGCCAAACTAAAACCAGAAAGAAAAAAGAAAAGAACATTAAAAAAAACAACAGCGTATAAGCACCATGTGGCTCATGTCAAAGGTCCAACATACACATATTTGTAGTCCCAGAAGCAAGGAGAGAAATTGGGTAGAAGCAATATTTGGAAAGATAATAGTCAAGAGTTTCCAAACTGATGAAAGACACCAACTCACCGATTCAAGAAGCTCAGTAAACCCCCAAAAAGGATTAAAAAAAAAATCACATCTACACACTTCACAGTCAAACTGTTAAAAACCAAAGACAAATTCTTCACAGCAGTCACAGAGAAAAAGACACAAAATCTTCAAAGAAACACGAATGAGTCTGTTAGCTGACTTTTCAACAAAAATGGATGAACTTTTAGAAAACATCTTTAAAATGCTGAAATTTAAAAAATAACAAAACTACCCCTAGTATTATATAAATAGCAAAAAAAAAAATCCTGCAGAAAAAGGAACAAAATAAAGATATTTTCAGACAAATGGAAACTAAAAATTAACAAAAATGTAATGTCATCAGACCAGCCCTAGAAGATATACCAAAGAAAATTCTTCAGATTGAAGAAAAATGATTCCAGCCAGAAACACAAAATTGTAAGAAGGAATGAACACTACAAAGGAAATATTTAGGCTAATATGCAAGAATATTGACTTTAAAAATCATAATATAAATAATGTCTTGTGGGATTTATAACATATGCAGAAGTCAAATTTTTAACAACAATAGCACAAAAAGTAAGAAGGGAAATAATGGAGCTTAATGGTTGTAAAATTCTTACATTGTTCAGGAAGTAGCAAAAGTCCTAACTTAAAAATAAACTGTCACAGGCTAAGGATGTACATTGAAACTTCTAGAATAACCAATGAAAAATAATTGCAGAATGTGAAACAAAAAGCCAATACAAGAAAAACATAGAATAATAAAAATATTTGTTTGATTTCCAAAAAAAGACAAGAAAGAAGAAATGACAAAGAAAACAAATAGCAAAGTGGTAGAATTAAACCCAACTATAGCAGTAAGTGTATTAAATATAAATGGACTGTAAATCACAAGATAGAACTAAAATAATGAACCACAGCATTTAAGTTGGGAAGGAGGTGTTGGGAGGGCGAAATTTCCTCCCTACCCTGCTTGAGTTATTTTGGCTGATCTAATAATGAAATTGACACAAGACAGATTAACAGGAAAAAAAAAAAATTCATATCCACAGAGGTTCCATAGAAATGAGACCCCAAAGTGACCAAAGCAGGTTGTTTATAGATCAGTTTTAGACAAAGGAACAATTCTTTGTAGAGATTTAACAAAACAAAGGAGTTTGTGCTTAGGGTAGCAGACTAGTGAAGAAGTAACCAGGTTGGTTTATATAGTTTTCTTAGCTTTGAATTCCCTAACTCTGGTGATAAGGATGCTTTCTCTCCTCCTAGTACAGGGAGGATACATTCAAATGGGAGATTTATCTCCCGCTTTCATGGGGAAAGAGATGGATCAGAGTGGTTTTCTTTTTTTTAATATCTTTTTTTTTTCAATATATATATTTTTTTCACCAGCTGTTTCTCAAGTAACTTGAATGCGGAAGAATCAATGGCATATTTTGGGGTAGCCTGCTCTGAGTCCCAACAGAGATAATTAGAGTCCAAACATTGTAAAGGTATTATTATTCAGGAGAAGAGTAAAGATATCAGTAAGATTTAGACCTTGTTAAGTGTGCATGTTAAAATAGGATACCTACTTAAAAGAATCAACCCAGTAAGCTCTCTATTCTGAATTCCTTTAGAAATCCTAGTCAGTTACTCTGAATTTGACAATTATTATTGTACAGTTACAAGGTTTGGTAGAGAAGTAAAACTCTTCCTGACACTAAAAGATTTACTAATGGGCAGAGTTGAACTAGTTAACAATCGAAGAAGAGAAAACGGATAAAGATGCCAGATGCTTCAAAAGAAAATTTTACCATCTAATGATTGGAAGATACTCTTGGGAAAACTGATAAATCTCTAAAATATCTGCACAAAATGACACTATTATCATGCTTTGAAAATCAAACACAAAATGAAGAATGTTACCTTGTGCTAAGACATGATTCTCTCTGAAAAAATTTCATCCCCCTCCCCACAAAAAATCAACACTCAACAATTTCTATTTTCAATGGAAAAAAATTCGCACATTTGACACTATAACTTACATTTTGTTAACAGAAGATTAAAAAAAGACTTGTTTCCATGCTTTCAGGTTCAGTTTTTCAAGGTATGGCTCCCATTCAAACCTTTTTCCTTCACCATTTATAATGGATATTTTGACCCTGGTTTTAAGAAAATTCTCTTTAAGCGGTATTTTACTGGTACCAGTTATCCTCAGAAAAAACGAAGACTGCCTGTGTCTACTTTCTTTGACCTGAGAAGCATCTTTCTGTGCGTTGATATATGTATGTGTGTCTTATTGTCTTTTCCACACTGGATTGAGTCTTGGCACTTTCTGCGTTTTAATAGTTGCTATGAGTCAGGCACTTGCTAAGTACCTCTCACGTAATCCTTCCAGCAACTCCGAGGCATCTTAGATTTAGAAGCTGAGGTCTGGATAGTTTAAGTGATGAACTTGCCCAGTGCCACACAAGGAGTTTATGACTCAATCCAGACCTCCAACCCAGATGTGTCTGACTTCCAAACCAAGCTTTTAATTTCAATGCTACACTTCCTTATCCATCTTTCTCTCCCCAGGGGTTATCACAGAGCCTGGCACATAGTAGGTGCTTAGTGAATGTTGGCAGGTCTGAACTGTGACTTAACTCAGGTCCCCGGTTCAGTGTGATATGGCTGAATAGCTATTATTACCACTGCTCAGTTTGACTTTTGGGTATATGGCTAGGAGCCCAGGTGCTATAAATCTATAGATGGGGATGCCTCTTTGGAATAGGAGCTGACAATGGAGCATCTTTTTCCCATCTGGCTTTATAGATGATATTATGGGGACGGGAGAACTGAAAGGGAACCAGCAGGTCCTGAGCTTCTACAGTGTGCCAGGTGTTGTCTGAGGTGTTTCCAATTTGTTCTCTGCATCTCCTAAGAACCCTACAGGAGGTGTTACGATCTCATTTTTGTAGATGCACAAACTGAACCTCAGAGAGGTGAAGGCAGTTGCCAAGGCTGCACGGACTACAAACAGCAGAGCCAGGGTTCAAGCTGTCTAACTCCTCTTCACAACATTACTTATCACTATTGTTTGGAGCATCCGAACAAGGTCAGAAAGTGGAGGGGGGGGTGCTTTACTTGGTGATTCTGCCACTGCTGAGAAGAAGGAGGGTAAGGTACTCAGTCACCTGGGTGGCCAGAGGGTGAGGTTTCAGGAAGAGAGCTTGCTGGTGACAAGCATTGAACAGTCCAGCCCACATTTCTGGGGCAAGGCTCAAAGCATCACTCATTCAGCCGAGAAAGGTGAATCCCTCCCAGTAGGATTAATGGAGACAATAGTATTTGCCGTTCAGGACTAGCTAAAAGCTTGTTTGAGTTCAGATAGAAGCCTTACATTCAGGGGAACTGAGAAACAATTGCAGCAGACTCGAGAGGGTCAGGGTGAGAACTGACCCATCCAAGAGGAGTGCCCCAGGCCTGGCACACAGGACAGAGAGGCCAATGGGGACGTGTGGAGCGTCAGGTCACTTAACTGTATATAGAAAGGGGCCTCAGAGGTCAGCCTTCTTCCAGCCCCCTACATTCGGCCCATTTTAGAAACAGGAAACCAATCCCCAGAGAGGGGAAAGGACTTGTCCCAAGTCACAGAGCCAAGATGATCAAGCTCATGGTTTTTTTTGTGTGATTTTTTGGTGTGATTCCATTTATTTAAATTTCAAATTAAATGCAATATTTTACAAGTGTATTATTTAGGGATATGTCCATAAATGGTAAAATTAAGTAGAATAACAAAGAGGAAAATAGATGGGAAAGTTTTTACAGAGCTAGAACAAAAAAATCTTAAAATCTGTATGGAGACACAAACGACCCCAAATAGCCAAAGCAGTCTTGAGGGAAAAAAGCGGAGCTGGAGGAATCAGACTCCCTGACTTCAGACTACACTACAAAGCTACAGTAATCAAGACAATATGGTACTGGCACAAAAACAGAAATATAGATCAATGGAACAAGATAGAAAGCCCAGAGATAAACCCACACACCTATGGTCAACTAATCTATGACAAAGGAGGCAAGGATATACAATGGAGAAAAGACAGTCTCTTCAATAAGTGGTGCTGGGAAAACTGGACAGCTACATGTAAAAGAATGAAATTAGAACACTCCCTAACACCATACACAAAAATAAACTCAAAATGGATTAGAGACCTAAATGTAAGACCGGACACTATAAAACTCTTAGAGGAAAACATAGGAAGAACACTCTTTGACATAAATCACAGCAAGATCTTTTTTGATCCACATCCTAGAGTAATGGAAATAAAAACAAAAATAAACAAATGGGACCTAGTGAAACCTAAAAGCTTTTGCACAGCAAAGGAAACCATAAACAAGACGAAAAGACAACCCTCAGAATGGGAGAAAATATTTGCAAATGAATCAACGGACAAAGGATTAATCTCCAAAATATATAAACAGCTCATGCAGCTCAATATTAAAAAAACAAACAACCCAATCCAAAAATGGGCAGAAGACCTAAATAGACATTTCTCCAAAGGAGACATACAGATGGCCAAGAAGCACACGAAAAGCTGCTCAACATCACTAATTATTAGAGAAATGCAAATCAAAACTACAATGAGGTATCACCTCACACCAGTTAGAATGGGCATCATCAGAAAATCTACAAACAACAAATGCTGGAGAGGGTGTGGAGAAAAGGGAACCCTCTTGCACTGTTGGTGGGAATGTAAATTGATACAGCCACTATGGAGAACAGTATGGAGGTTCCTTAAAAAACTAAAAATAGAATTACCATATGACCCAGCAATCCCACTCCTGGGCATATACCCAGAGAAAACCGTAATTCAAAAAGACACATGCACCCCAATGTTCATTGCAGCACTATTTCCAATAACCAGGTCATACAAGCAACCTAAATGCCCATCGACAGATGAATGGATAAAGAAGATGTGGTACATATATACAATGGAATATTTCTCAGCCATAAAAAGGAACAAAACTGGGTCATTTGTAGAGACGTGGATGGATCTAGAGACTGTCATACAGAGTGAAGTAAGTCAGAAAGAGGAAAACAAATATCGTATATTAACGCATATATGTGGAACCTAGAAAAATGGTACAGATGAACCGGTTTGCAAGACAGAAATTGAAACATAGATGTAGAGAACAAACGTATGGACACCAAGGGGGGAAAGTGGCGGGGGGTGGGGGTGGTGGTGTGATGAATTGTGTGATTGGGATTGACATGTATACACTGATGTGTATAAAATGGATGACTAATAAGAACCTGCTGTATAATAAAAAAAAATTTTTTTAAATAGATGGGAAAGGGAGTGGAAAGAGGATTGATACTAGAATATTCTAGTTTTGAGCAAGATGGAATATACATAGTGTATTTTGCTTTTATAGCTCTCCCATACAGTATCTCATAGCTGGGGAAACTGGGGTTCATAAAGAAGTCACTCGCCTAAGGTCACCCTATGAGATCACCTAGCATCCCCATTCTATAGATGGGACCACTGAGGCAGAGATGACACATCTCAGGTCCAGCACAGAATGGCATAGTCAGAGGCACCAGATCTGTCAGCTTCTGCCCATCTTTTGGTGTCACCACCAAGACCTTCTCCACCAGGGACAGCAAGATGTGCTTGGGGTTCTTATCCCACTGATGGCACACTTTACCCCTGTTGCCTGCCCATCTAGCTAGAGTCTTTTTTCGACCCCACCTTCTGCAGCTGGAGGAGGGTTAGCTTGAATAAAGAGCTGCTGTCCTGCAACCATTAGGGCAGGCACGGGAACTTGGTAAACTTGTCAGTGTCTCTGATCTTTCAGAAGCCTCAAGGCCCTGCTAGGGGTGGGTCACTATCAAGATCTCATTACTGAGGTAGGGGCACTGTCCAAGGTTCTCAACCTCTATTCACTGTGCTGTGCTAAGGGAAGGGCAGGTCTTCATCACGTGGTGGGTTCTGTGAACTTTCCACCTGTTATCTGAAAAGCACCGTGGTTGCCAGCATAACTGTGGATAAGTCATAGCCCCCATGATCCGTGTAGCAGTGCCGGACGGCAGCTATTGCTGCACTAACTCACCACTGGGACGCTGCATGAGGAATGGGGATTCATCTTCTATTTGCCAGTCCCAGGGCTGTATTGATGCCTGGGCTCTAGCAGCCACCTCACAGTGCCTCAACATAAACCTTTAGAGACTTTTGCAGGGTGGAATGGGGGTGGCTTCTGGGCAGGCATGCCCTCTAGGAAGCCCAGCTGGTCTCTCTGCAGGACGGGGGCTGTGGGAGCCACGCCCCAGGAAAGCTCCTGGGCTGATTTCCTTGCCTGAAAATCCTGGTTTCCTCACATTTGAGTTTTCCTGGGTGGGTAGTGGGAAGAAGTTTCCCTAGGATCTAAAAGGGAAGCAGCATGTATTGAGAGCCCCATTTTACAATGAAAGAATTCAGGCCCAGAGAGGGAAAGTGAACAGGTCATGTCCACACAGCAGGCTGGTGGGGCTGCTGAAGCCAGAATCCAGGTTGAGACAATTATTATTTTAAAAAACCAATCTCTTCTCACTTCACCTTGGGCATGAAGTCACTGGGGAGGATAAATTTGTATTCACCCTGTGTTCTTGATACGCAACGTACTTGCCCTGAGAAAGGGGAGATCTGGGTTCAGAAGACAAACTTGTAGAGATGCCTGGGCTGTTAATCAACACCCTGGCGGCACACTTGGCATCGGCTCCTTAACAAATTACTTGCTGAGCACCTATGCTGTGCCAGGCTCGGGGCCAGGTGCTAGGGCACAGCGGTGAACAGGCCAACCAGGTCCCTACTCTCCTGGGGTTTGAAGTCTAGTGGCGGCGACAGATAACAGGCAAGCGAACACATTCACAATATACAATTAGGTTGGGATAAGTGCTCCTGGGAAAATAAAACAGGGCGATGAGATGAGACATCTGGTGGAGGCAAGGGCCACTTTGGCTAGAACAGTCAGAAATATGAGGAGGGGGGCAGTTTTGCTGAGACCGGAAAGCTGAGAAGGAGCCGCCAGCTGTGGGAAGGTCAAGGGGCCAGAGGCAGGAAGAGCCTGGCAGAGGCAGGAAGAGCCTGGTGTTTGCAGAAGCACCAGGAAGCCACAGAGAAGGAGGGGTCGGGGAGTGGGTTCAGGGAGGTCAGCAGCTGGGGTGGCCTTCAGGGTCACGGTCAGGAATGTGGATTTTACTCCAAGTGCCAAGGGAAACCACTGGAAGGTTTTACGCTGGGGAGTGACAACCTGATATATGAATTGACTGTGACTTGTAGGCCGCAGTCCGGAAGCTACTGCAACAGCCCAGGTTAGACATGAGGTTGGCTTGGGCTAGGGAGACCATGCAGGAGGTGAAAAGAATTGGGAGAGTCGAGGTATATTTTGGAAGTCACATGACTTCAGGTCCTGCAAATTGTATACGGATGGTGTTTAAGGCTGGGAGGAGAATGGATGAAACCACGGAGGGAGGGATGGGAAGGCAGCCCAGAGCCCTGGGGCCAGCCACTGTTTAGTGGGTACCATTGGAGGGGAACCCAATGAAGGAGGCTGAGAAGAAGTGGCCAAAAATGGATCCACTGAGTAATACTGGTTCACTGAATGAATGCGTGAGCGCCAGGGGCCAGGTGTTTGCCTTAGAGGAAATATGGCGAAGGGGTCTTTCTCTGGGCTTGTAGGAAGGGGGACTCCCATATGCTGGAGCACCAAGTCCGCTGTGGTCATTGTTTCAGGACCGTCCCCTCCATGGACTGAGAGCTTCTGAGCAGGGCCTGGGAGTCATTTGTACATCTCCGGTGCCAAGGACACAGCTTGGTGCAAAGGAGACTTCTGGAAGGAGGACTAGAGGGCACACCATGTATGTCATGGGGCCAGAGAAGTGCCCGGGGGGCGCCTACCCTAGGGTCCCCCACCCCTCACCCCCTCAACTCCCCTCACACCCAGTAGCGAAATTCCACCTTGACTCACGCCAGGCCTGAATCTTTCACTCTGAGCTGAAGCCGTGACTCTAGTTACATTTCACATCCCAGACGTAACGGCGTGTTTTCTCCCATCTCCCTAGGCTCCGTGCAGAGAAGGAGAGAAGCGGGTGACAGAGGGCCCTAGAGGCAGGCTTAGGGATGAGGAAGGACGGGGCTAGGAGTGAAGGAGGAGGAACAACTGTGTGTGTGGACAGACCCTCCCTGTGGCTCCCGACCCTGCAGAGTCCAAAGTCAAGGTCATCAGAAGAACAGGGGCTGGTGAGACTGTGAGGAAGGAACTGGCCTTAGGGGGACTTCCCGCGCCCGCCCTACTGTAAAAGGGTTTGGGAATAATAATAATCATAATAGAGTGTTTAGCATCTATGGCGCATCTGCTATGTCAGGCTATGTGGGGTTCATCAAATCACCCTGCTTAATCATTCGCCTGACTGCAGACTGACATGTTCCTCAAAGTGGCTGTGGGGAGGACACGTCCACCTGAGAGCGTGCCTTGGAAGTCTGCACCACATGCACTCAGAAGCTCCTCTGCCCACGCTGGGGAAGGAGTGCAGGACAGACAGTTAGAGCCCTGGTTGAGAACAATTCTTGGAGCCTCAGTTTCCTCATCTGCAAAATGGGAAGAACCATAGTAGCTTCCCCCCAGGGCTATTTGAAAGATTAGGTGAGGTTGTGAGGTTTCCGGGTGTACAGGGCGTAGCATAGAGCTGAACTCAGCTGTGGGGATTCTTCTTGCTTTAAACACCTAAAGGGCAATGGAGCCAGGTCTGGGGCCAAAGGGGCAGCTGCTTCAGTCAGAGTCTCAGCAGGACACAAAGGCTCACTCAAATTGAGTAAACTGAGGCAGCATAACAAAGGGTGGTGAGGGCAGTACTGCATGGATGGTGCAGTACTCCGGGCAGGGAACAGTGGGTGCCTTTAACACCCCAATCCAAAGAGTGAAGGGCAGCTGTCAGTACCCAGAGACAGAAAGATCTGGGTGGAGAGGGCTGCCTGAGAGGGACTTGGCCCTTTTTTGAGGGCCCGCCGGGCAGCCTGCTACAACGCCAGGGGAAGGAGCCTGGGGGCAGGTACCTTGATGTCACTCTCCTGTCCTTAGTCTCCTGCTGATGCCTCCATTTACAACAGCCAGAAGCCAGAGGCAGGCCCTCCTTGCCAGCGTCCTCCCAGGTCAGCCTCCCCCGCACACAGGGAGGACGAGGCAGAAACAAAGACTAACCAGCCCAAGGGTTAGTACAAGCAGAAAAGGCGGAAGCAGACACCTACCCAGGCCCATGTTACAGATGGAGAAACAGGCTCAGAGGGGTGACTGAATCACTGAACTTGGGCCGCCTGACTCCCTTGTCCTTGCCCTTAACCATTGTCCCACATGGCTCCACCCATCCGTACCCTGAGCTGGGTGTTATTTTCCTTATTTACAGTTAAGGGAACATATGCTCAGGCGGGTAACGTGACTCATCCAAGGTTACACAGCAGAATCAGGATGGTAGAAACCAGGCCTGGAGGCCCCAGTGCCAGGCTGCTTTCCTCACTCGGCACAATCCTGCCTTGGCAGGAGGAGATGTTTAGACCAGAGCTGCTACCTTTCTGAGCCACCAGCCCGAAGTGCCAAAGGATGGCTGTGAGGGTGGGTGTCTGGGGAGAGCTGGCTGTTGCCCCATCTCTCTTTGCGAAGCCCCGTTCTGGTGCAGCTGTGGTGTGTAATCTCTCCTCAGCAACGATTTTTCCAGAGCAGAGCTTTACAAGTGCGACTCTCCTCTCCTTAATCCATCTTGCCTAACACCTTGGGGACATGTCCTGCCATCCTGCCTCCCTCCTTTCCTGCCCTTCCCAACCCCACTAGCAGCTCTGCAGACTTCCGAGTGGGTTTTCTTTGACTCTGTTCTCTGCACCAGACGGATAATACATAAGGCTGTTTGCCAAGGTCATCTTTGGTGCGCTGCGGGAGTGAGGGAGAGTTAAATCACAGAGAATCAGCCCAGGGCCGCTCCGCTTTCCTTAAGGTCTCAGCAGGTGTGGGGCAGGGGAGGGGGAGGCTCTGGTCCCTTTCCTCCCCTCACTCTAGCTTGACCGGTGGGACTGGGCTGGCAGCAGGGGAACGTTTGCCTTCCATTATTTCATCCTTGGGGAGGGTAGACAGAAAAGTGGAGGAGAGGGTGGTTTTGATGACGGTAGAGAAAAGGTTGTGGGACACAGTCTGGACAGAAAATGGTCAGCTCTTGGTAAAGGTGGGGCAGGGCTTGGCCTGTTTCCTAAGGTGGAGGTATGAGCCTCTAGCTAACAATACTCCCATTCTACTGATGGGAAAACTGAGGTCCAGGGAAAGAAAGGCGGTTTTCAAGGTCATAGACAGTAGTAATTGGTGGAATGCAACAAAGCACACCTCTCCTGGGCAAGTGGAAGGAGATCCCAGATTAGGACCCCAGGGGTCCTTAGTTTGAATCCAGACTCTGCTCTGACTTGCTGTGTGACCCCAGGCAAGCTACTGCCAGTTTCTGGGTTTCAGAGTTTGACGTTTTTGTTTTTTTTAATCAAACACCTACCATGTGTGAGGCACTGGGATTCTGCAAGGAACAAGCAAAATCCTGCCTTTATGGAGCTTATATTCAGGAGGAGGCCCTCAGCTGGGCGCTCAGCGGGCATCATTTGCAATCCTCGAGACAACCACCGAAGACTGGTATTATTAATATCACTTCACAGGTGAAAGACTGAGCGCCATCTCTACACTGGTGGGACAGGAGGAGACACTTCCTCTGACGATTCCCTCCCACCTCCATCCCCACCCCCCCAATGTTCTCCCAGCAGGGAGAAGCAGAACCCAGTTCCCGTGATGCTGCACATCTCAGATACTTAAAATTTTCTTTATTTGGTCTGGAGATGTGCGATCAAATCTTTTTTTTCAAAAGTAGATTTACCAAAAAAAAAAAAAAAAGTAGATTTACCTTCTTAATTATGTTTGAGGTAGATTTACAACGCTATTAATTCCCACTCCCTGAATAAACATGGGAGGCCAGTGTGCGCTCAGGGAAAAGCCTCAAGCCGTGTGAGAGGCAAGGGGTGGGGATGGGCGGGCTGGGATTTTAGCATTTCCTGCAGGTTTTCAGAGGGTGATCATTCACACAGGAGAGCAGCTGGGGTAGGGGTGCTGGATTTACAAAAAGTTGGGGGCTAAGTGGGAGGGGGGCCTCTGAAGGCAGTCCCCTCCCCTCCCCTCTTTTCTCTGGTCCTTTATCACTAGGAGCTGGGTGTTCATTGTACACCTACTAGACGTTGCTGGGGAAGCAGGGAGATGTACAATCGCCAGTTCCCCGGTGCTATGGTCCGAATGTTTGTGTCCCCCGAAAATTCATGAAACCTAAGCCCCAGCGTGATGGTATTAGGAGGTGGGGCCTTTGGTGGGTGATTAGGTCATGAGGATGTGGTCTTCATGAATGGGATTAGTGCCCTGATAAAAGAGGCCCCAGAGGGCTCTCTTGCCCCTTCTACCACTTGGGGACACAGTGAGAAGACAGATGTCTATGAGCTTATGAATCAGGAAGTGGGCTCTCACCAGACACTGAATCTGCCAGAACCTTGACCTTGGACTTCCCAGTCTCCAGAACTGTGAGAAGTGACTGCTTGTTGTTTATAAGCATTTGTTACAGCAACCAGAATGAAGACAACTGTCTTCTGGCTTTTTCTATCCCATGAAAGCTGTCAGCCTTTCCTTGTGGCCTCTAGCACAGTGTAACAACATTGAAGAAAGCTCATATCTTCCCTCCTCTTCCCCCCACCCAAAGGTACCCCCATCATGTTCCACTGAGTTACTAGGCCAGGGGTCAAGCAGAACTTTCCGCCCCTGCCTACCCCCATGAAGTCTCCGAGGACAGGAGCTAACCTAATTTGCATCCTCTGAGACAGAGCCTGGCAGGCACCACTGCTCCTGACCTCCCCCTGGGTCACTGGGATGGTACTGGGACCACAGCCCCTGAAGCCCGCACAGCCCCCGCTGGCTGAGTCAGGGACAACAGGATCTGCAGCCATGGGACGATTTAGCAGCTAATGAGAAACGGAAACTACGAGAACAAACAAATGAAGCAGCCACTGCTGTGGGAGAAACACGTTCATCAGACTCTCTGAGAAACCGAGGCAGCCAGCACAGACCCACTGCACACAGGAGGGGGCTTCGGCTGCTAAATGATCCATCCTGGGCCGGGAGGCAGCTGCCACAGCCCGAGTCCCGTGAGGCCCCGCGTGTCACCCCGCAGGCTCACGACTCCTGGGGCTCCCTTCTGGGCCGCGCAGCTAGTCCTGTCTGGAGCTTCTACGGGGCAGAGACTGACTGCAGGGTGAGGTTGGGGTGACATTGAGCCAATGAACGAACAACTGCGTAGGAAAGCACTTGAGGGCCTGACCCCAGCCAGCCCACCCGGTCTAGCCCATTGCCCTCCTGACCCCACTCCCTGCTGGAACCAAGGCTTATAATTTACTGTTTACCAGAGATGTTGGTTGTACCCATTTTGCAGGTCAGGAGACGGGCATTGGGAGAGGAGCTGTGACTTCCCAAGGACTGTAATCTGAAAGACGAAATGTGAACTTTGTGCACTCAAGTCTTGGGATTCAACGTTGGAGCTCTGTCCGTCAAACAACTTGAACCTGAGTCTCTCTGTGTTCACACCTTCCCCACACCTACGACCCCCATTCTAAAGATGAGGAAAGTGACACTTAGAGGTGCTGAGACACTGATCCTATGCCACACAACTACGAAATTACAGAGCCGAATTCCAGGCACTGAGCCAAGCGCTGGGCATATGAGGCAGTGGAACCCAGTGGTTAAGGCTCTGAGCTTACACTGCCTGGGGGGACTGTGAACCCTGGCAGCATGGCCTTGGGCAAGGTATCCAACCCTCTCTACATTAGTTTCCTTGGCTGAAGAATCAGGATAAAAATAGTACCTGCTGCACAGGACTGTGAGATGGTGTAGGGAGAGCAGTGCCATGCTCACCAGAAACTCTCCATAAATGTTGGCTGGTTTTAACCCTTGTTACGCTATGCCTGGTTCTGGAAATGTAGAGATGAGGGAGGTGCTGCCTTTCCCCTCTCTGAGCTCCCTGAGTCTGTTGCGTTCTCCTGTCTTGTTATTCTCAACATCCAGAGACCCCTCCCCAATTCGGGGTGCAGGCAGGGCGTTCCACGCTGACTGCCCCCAGAAAGCACAGAACAAAGAAGGCCCTGCTTG
Source organism: Balaenoptera physalus (assembly GCF_965194825.1). NCBI lineage: Eukaryota > Metazoa > Chordata > Mammalia > Artiodactyla > Balaenopteridae > Balaenoptera > Balaenoptera physalus. The sequence goes on from NC_138890.1 coordinate 28,001,551, forward strand.
ACTTCTGAGTCTCTAAACAGAATCTGACAACTGCAGGCAAAGACCGACAGTTGTCAGAGAAAAGGCTTTTGATTCCGTGGACTCTCTGAATTCCACAAGCCCAGAGCTGTGAAGGACTCCTGGAAAAAACAAGGGATCTGAAGGCTACCTTCTTGGTCAGAGAAACCTCTGCCTCACCACCCCCTCCCCTGCCCTGTACCTAAAATTTGCCCGAACTGGGGCAAGGAGAAGGAGGACAATCCTAGGGGAAGGAAGACTAGGTGTTTGTTGGTGGTCACCTGAAAAGGGACGGTGACCCTCCCCTCCAGCCGAGTCCCTAAGGCAGCAGGAGGGGTGGGTCTGAGAGCAGAGGGCATCCACACACAGCCTTGTGGCCGGTGATCTGGATACCAAGACGGCCTCGTGGGGCGTCCTGGACAATGTGTCTGTGGTGGTGTCAGAGGCCCTTATCCCAGAAAGCCCACTATCTCCTTATGCCCAAGAGGGTCTCAGGAATATCAGAGAGAGAGAGAGAGAGAGCATGAACTAGACTCAGGAGGCCTTGAGGCTCAGATATGGAGAATACCCCAGGGATCCGCATGGACCTGCGACCTGAAGCAAGATGGGTCAAGGACATCAGAGTGGATGTGAGCACAGACAGAAGACTGAGAACCAAATGCCCCCGCCCCCGCCCCATGCTTTGGCACCCCTGCCTGCCTGTGATGGCAGAAACTTCCTGACACAAAAATGCAACTCCAGAGAAGTGGGGGAGGAACCTAAATTGACTAAGATTTTGTTTCTTTCATTTGGCAGAATGAAGGCCTGAAGTTGAAATTAAGCTCGGTTACCGAACAATAAAGAAAGCAACGTTTCTTGCATACCCAAGTCTGTGGTCTGAGTTGGCTGCAGGCTATAAGCCAAGAAGAATTTTTAATATGAAGTACCTATCTCTAAGATTGAGGTCAGTCTAAGGGCTAGAAAGAAGGAAGGTCAAGGAAGACTTCCTAGAGGAGGTGACCCAGGAACTGGCTTTTGAAGATCATGGAGGAGCAGTTGGCCAGATGGATAAGAATGGCAGTGGTGATGGCATTCCAGGTTTGGGAATTGCCAATGCACAGGCTTGGCAGAGAGAAAGGGCTGTCCTGCTTAGGGAGCTGAGAGTGGCCTGAGGCCAGGAGACCATGGGAAATACTGTGAGCTGGGTCTGGAAAGATGTGGGGCCAGGACTTGATGATTTCAGAGGCCATGTGGCTGCTTCAAGGGCCTGTTCCCCCTGGGTTGGGGTACTGGGGCTCTTGCAGTGCCTCACACAGTTTGGCCTGCCCTCGGTTGAGTCAGAGGTAAAAATAGCAAACCACATTCCTCTCATACTGCACTGTGGGGTAAAGGAACCTATCCTGTTTCTTCAACAAAGCCAATTATTAAAATGTCCTCATTAGGAGCAGGAGTGGCATAACAAAGCATGCTAATTATGAGATTTGAAACTCCCGGTGCCATAGAACTGATATTACCAAAGATAGGAATAACTGCTAGTGGTGGACTTGCCAGAGGAGGACTTGATCTCATTATTTCATGAAATTGAAGTCGGTATTTATGTAATGTGCCAAGTTTTGCCTGAGGCCACCCGAACCTCACCACCTCACTGGTGATCTTCAGACTACCAGTTTCAACAAAACCTGGGGTAGCTAGGCGTTGGGAGCACAGGATTCTAGGTCCCAGCCCAGACCTCCAGAATCAGAATTTGCATTTTAACAACACTCCCAGGTGATCTGTGTGCACAAAAGTTTGAAAGTACTAAGGCAGAAGGCAAAAGCTTCCAAAGACCCATCACCATAACAATTCCCCTCTTTAATTTTCTACAGATGCTGCCTTGTCCTCGCCTGATTCTACTGACAGTCTAGGGCTCATGCTGCCTTCACACAGGGTCAAGTCTTAAACCCACACACTCTGTCCTACGAGGATGCACCTATCAGGTAAGGCTCTTGGTTGCAAACTACAGTATCCACTCTAGTTGGTTTACACAGAGAAAGAAGTTATTAGAAGATATTTGGGAATTCAGAGAATCTCCAAGAGGGTCAAGGTGTTAGGTTTGGAAGCCGCCCTACCTGGAACAATATTCAAGCCCTCTCTAGGAAAGACGCCACCCACATTCCCATTGCTCAGTATAGGCACCATGGCCACACTAGGAACTAGACACCGGAACATCCCCACCACTGCCTCTACAAAGCTGTTTGCCTCTGCTGCCACCCTCGCCAAAAATGGAGTCCATACTTCCTTAGGTGAACCTCTTCCAAATAAAGCCTCATGTGGGTCCCTCTAAATGCAAGGGCAGCAGAAAGTCTGAGTGTGAGTTCCCACCTCGGGGAGGGAGAACTTCTAATGTCAGGAATTTTCCAAACATAGGGAAAGTGTTCAATAGATCCTGGGACGCCAAAAACTGCTGAAGGGCCAATCTTGTGGGCAGCTCTCTAGGTATGAGAGGCAGAAGGGTATGAAAGCGTCAGGCAGCCCCATCCTTGTCCTTGAAACCCAGCTACACGATAGGCTATTCTTTGGGCAAGTCATTTCCTCAACTTGAGCCCCAATTTCCTCACCTACAAAATGAGAAGAGTAAAACCCACAGCATTGTTGGGAGGATTAAAAGGAGCAGTTTGCAAAGCCCCTAATGTAGTACCTGACACATATGCTATCATTAACATAATACTCATAGTTGTGAGATCATCACCACCAATAATAGTCCTATCCCGGAGTCCTGGCAACCATCTGTGCTTTGATTCTATTTATGTTGCCATCTAAACAATCAAGCAATATCTCATGAGCAATGAGCACCTATATGTGCCGGGCACTGTACTAGGTGCTGGAATGGTAAATGAGAGATAACGGTCCCTGCTTGCCAAGAGCTGGCCATCCAGGAGAAATAAATACACCCACAGCATTCTGCAATGGGCTGATGACCATGGTGGTGTAGAAAGCATTAATCCCCAAGAAAACTATTCAGATGAGACAACATTCAAGGATAGGTTTGGCGGGAATTCCCTGGTGGTCCAGTAGTAAAGAATCTGCCTTCCAATGCAGGGGACGCGGATTAGATCCCTGGTCGGGGAACTAAGATCCCACATGCCGCGGGGCAACTAAGCTGGTGCGCCTCAACGAGAGAGCCTGCGTGCCGCAAACTACAGAACCCACGTGCTCGGAAGCCTGCATGCCACAACTAGAGAGAAGCCCGAGCGCCACAACAAAGATCCCGCGCACCACAATCAAGACCCAACGCAGCCAAAAAAATAAAGAAAATAAATAAATAAAAATTTAAAATATAGACTTAAAAAAAAAAAAGGATAGGCTTGGCAAGGAAGTAAGGATGGGAAGGAAGGCATTTAAAGTCTAGAGACCAACAAGAACAAAGGCACAGAAGGGGAGAGTTGCGAGGCAATTTGGGGGAAGACTCTATGACCTGGTGACTAAGAGTCTGCACTCTGCAGTCAGACTATCTAATGTGGGTTCAAATCCCAACTCTGCCATTTATAAGCTCTAACCCTGGGCAACTTTGTTATTCTACCCTGTAAGTCTATGGTTTGCCATCTGTCAAATGGGAATAATGGTAACAGAACCAATCTCAGAAGCTTCCAAGAAGATGAATGTTCAACAGTAAACACAGTGCCTAACATGAAGCAGGTGTCCAGCAAATGCAAGAGAGAATGATTTATGATTATTCAGGCTGGAGGTTAGAGTGAGTAGTGCCTCGGTGTGAGATTAGTCCTTGCCAGAAACCTTGCATGCTTTAACAAGGCAGCAACATCTTTTGTTTCCACCAGCCCAGCGGCCATTCCTCTTCTTCTAGGATGAGCTCCTGGGTTTTCCCACTCCTCCTCCAAATACAGTCCACTTGGTTGTTAAGGCAGAATTGTCCTTCCTCCCAGATCCTGGCCAATCAGAGTGCAGTGTGTGGCCAATGTAGGCCAATGAGAGCCAGCCCTGGGATTTTCCTGGAACTACTGAGAAGAAGCTCTTTCCCAATGAGGTTGCTGAGCTGGCAGAGTGTGAGTCTGGGGCTGCTGGTCGCTGCTCTCAGAACCCCAAAGCTAGAGCTCTCCTGAGAATGAAGCCAAAAGAAAGGAGAGCAGACCTGAGAAATGGAAATCCACAGACTCCTGTTGGCACTTTCTTTGAGTACCTGGATTCAGCTGTGACTGAAGTTTACCCTACCCTGGCCTTCTTATTACATGAACCAACAAGTCCTTATTTTTTTCTTAAAGAGTAAGAGTTGGCTTTCTGTTGTTTGGAACTGAAAAGGTCCTGACTAATGCAGATGGGATGCCCACTCACCCTTCATTCTGCAAATGGGCCGTGGGCCCATCTTTGAGGCTAACAATTGTCTCCTATTCAATAACTGCCAGCTCTGTTGAATTGTTGAAGGGAGGCCAGTGGGTTCCATTCTCAAATTCAGAGCGTCACCCTGTCTGGAATGACATTCCCCACGTGCATGTGCATTCAGAGGCGGTATCGGCACAAATCCCCGCACGACGACGTCTCCTCCTTTCCAAATGAAAAATAGCCTAAAGTCCTTTTAGACCCTTGGATTTCTCTGATTGGGTGTCCATGACCCTGTGACATCTTGAGGTCCCAGAATGAGTCCCAGATTTCCTGCCAATAGGCAGAGAGGGGGGAATAGAGGGTAAGGGGCCCGATTTACTCTGACATCCCACAAAGGCCTCCGCTCTCCAAATAAGCCTGGCTCTCGCCCCATCAGCAACATTACGCCCTTGGACATTTGTTTCCAACTATCTTCCAGATTCCTTAGGAAGACCGACTACATTTTCTGAACTCCTGCTGTGCCCCAGGCACTAGACATAACACTTCTCATGAATTCCTCATGCCAGCTGTGTGGGATGGCCCATTCTACAGATAAGGAAGGCCATCCAGCTAGCAAATACCACGGTGGAACTGAAGTCTGGCCTGCAGCTCTTTGCACAAGCCCATATGGTGCTGGGAAGGTCTAACAGGCCTTCGAAACAGCTGTCCAGCTACCCAGAGACCACTTGTAGCTCACTCCTGAAAAAAGGGCCTGCTGACTGCGGCAGGGTACTGGGAGAGGTGAAGGGCCAGGGAGCGGGGTGAGCGGGGGTGGGGGGTGGCCAGGCAGCCACTGCAGCCTCCGGTTCCAGAGCAGCTGGGAGGCTGAGTCAGAGCAGCCTGGGTGGGGTTGGCTGCTGAGATACAGGTTTCCCCCGAGGGCAGGCCCCGGGCAGAACTCCTCATGCAGTCAATCCTTAAAGCTCCAAGGTGAGCTCCGGAAGCCTTCCGGAATCCTCCAGCTCACAAACACCACTGCAGCATGCCCTCTCCCTGATATGCAGTGAAAGCTAACAAAAATAAAATGACCCCTTTAGAACCACTGCGTTTCTATAAATACAGGACGATAATCATTTTTGAAACTATTAAAATAAATTTTGCCCCCCAAACGAATACTATGTGGCATTAGATTACATCATTATTCTCAAAACAAAGGTGTTTTTATTTATTTATTTAATGCTTTCACTGTTACCAGGAACCCGAGGACAGACAAAAGAAAATGCAGTTGTCTTAAGATGTGCATGCTGGGGGAGGGTGTGTGAGTGTGTAAGCACGTGTGCAAACCTCCAGCTCAGTGGCCCTCCCTCACCTTCAGGCCTCCAAGGAGCATCCTTCAAGTCCGTACCTTTGCAAAATAACTAGTGACCACCTGCTGTGGGTCTTCGGGTCATTCCTGAATACTTTGAAAGGCCAAACTCATATGCCTGGCTGTGCGTCAGCTCTGAGCTGCTGACTTTGGCATGTGGCGTCACACTGGGTCCTCAGAACCTTCATTGCCCCATTTCATGGGTTATGAGCTCACTGAGGTTCTAAGGAGGAAAATGACTTTTCCAAAGGACTACAGAAGCCACAGGGCCACGATCAGAATTTTCCCCCAGGTCTTCCTGATGCCATGCCCATGTGGTTTTTCCTGGGCCAGCACCCCTGCCTCCTCAGTTTAATTCAGCTCTGCAAACATTCATTCATTCAGTTGCCTCAAATCTCCTTTGTAACAGGACAGAATATTAGCAAATGACTAAGTGAACTCTTCGCTTTATTTACCTCCTGCCATATGTCAGCCACTGTTAAGTTGAAGACACCTTGAACTCAGACCTTCAAGCTTCATGGTCTGGAGCTTCATGCTGGGCTCCTGGTGAGCATCGGTGTCCTGGAGCCTAGAGAAGGGTCACCTAAGCCAGCTTTGGGATGGAGGAGAGACACGGGAAGGCTTCCTGGAGGAGGTGATGCCTATACCAAGCCCCAGAGGATAGGAAGTAGGTAGTCAGATGAAGGGTGTGTGTTCGAGGCTGGGCGGAGGTGTCCCAAACAGTGAGGACGGGATGAAAGCAGCTGACACTGTCTCAGTCTTCCCCTCCCACATGTCACTACCTGGGTTTCATTGGTGACTCTCCAATTCCAGCAAATTTGCAAGGCCCAGAAGGACAGATCTCCAATTGGAGGGGCATGATCTGGGTGCAGCACACACTCGATATGCAGGAGAATGAATGAACCTCTCCACACCCACCCCCTGACCCGGACCCTGTCCCTTGACTGCATGGACCTCCCTTCAGAAACGGGCTGCCATGTAGGGTTGATGACGACCAAAAAAAAAAAAAAGCTGACTTTTATTGAGTGTGTGCTGTGGGTCAGGCCCTGTGCTAAGCACTGCAGACTTGGGGCCAGCTTCATAGTCACAACTGACTTTTACAAAGGAGGAAACTGGGTCCCAAGAATGTGACATGAGCTCGGCAAGGTCACACAGCTGGAAGGTGGAAGAGCTGGGTTTTGAACCCAGCTGTAGGTGAAAGTGCCTGATGATCCAGGGCAGATGGTGGGTGCTAGTACTGGGAGACTCGGCAGGGCTGAGCCGGGGCCTGGCGCCTGGGAGAGATTCCAAGGGTGGTTGTGAGATGGAATTGCATGGAGTACAGAGCAGCCCCAGGAGAGCAGCCTGGTCAGCTCTGGCATTTCTGGGCGGTGGCACCGTTTCCCTGGTGACTGGCAGACATGAGGCTGTGCAGGGGTGAGGCTTCTGAGCACGGGACACGAACTAACCCTCACCCCTTGCTGAGGGGGACGTCACAGACACGATTACTGGAATTACTCCCTTCACCCAGGCGGACCCTGGGGAGTCAGATGGCTCCCTCCACCCTCCCCTCCCTCCCACCCCAGGAGAAGCATCCAAAGCACTCCTGCCTCTGCTCAGTTGCCTAGGAAAGGGGCTTGTCACCACGTTCGGCTGGCACTGCGATACTGCAGTCTGAGTCAGAGACACATGGCAGGAAAGGTCAAGGATCCCAAATTAACTCAAGGAAAAACTGCCGACCGGCAAAGATCTATGTAGGGTTTTCACGAGGTCTTCCTTCCTCCGCGTTCCAGGAAGGGAATGCACGTTGATGACATGCCAAGAAGGGCATACTCCAGACAATGGAGTGCTTGGTTATTCCCTTGTTAGACTTTGTTAAGTCTCAGGCACTACCTAGGGGCTTTTCCGCAGGTTACTTCCTTTATCCTCACGACTCCCCTATGGGGGATTTTGATCCCCCATTTCACAGAAGAGCAAACAGGCTCAGGGAGGTTAAGCCACTTGCCCAAGGACATCCAACTGGTAAGTGCTGGAGCCCGGTTAGGACCCAGGCAGTTTGCAAAGTGTGGGCTCAGCCCCTCAGAGCCCAGAGACAGGGACAGGCCCACGGATGCAGCCCAGGCACACAGCAGGGACCCAGTAAATGAGGCACCTCAGACTGAACCCAGGGCCTCACTAAGACTATAATGTCTCAGACAAAGATCCCCAGGCCTTGCACCTGCCCCTTCATTTCATTCAATGTGGAACAAAACCAAGTTGCATGTTTTTCCTCCCCGGCCCCAACCCACTTCTCAGAGGCAGGGGTTTTGTAAGGGAGAGAGCCCTCTCACGCCTGGTGAGCCCTTGGAGAACTCACAGCCCTTGGAGAACTTCCCATCCAGAGGGAAGCCATCCGACTCCACACTTGGTGGGCTGGGCCTCGGAAGAGAGAGCTCCAGGCTGGGGTTCAGGAGTCAGGCTTCTGGGGTAGCAAGGGGTAGGGCCCTTCTCCTCTCAGGACCTCAGTTTCTCCCTCTAAAATGAAAAGGTGGACCGGGTCAAATCTGTTTTTTCTTTTTTTTTTTTTTTTGGATTTGCTGTTTTGTGAGTATCCACCTTGGGACATGCAGCAAACATTCGATAAAAGAGCTACTGTGTACTAATTCGGTTGAGTGCTTTACATGAATTATTTCATTGAATCCTCCCAACAATCCCACGGGGTAGGTTCTTTTGTTACTATTATTTGTATGTTGTAGATGGGAAGAAAGAAGAACAGTGGGGTCAAGCGACTTGCCCAAGGTCACCCAGCTAGCAGGTGATGGAGTCAAGATTCAAACCGTAGTCCAGCTTCAGAGCCTGGAGCATTCATCCTTCCATCCTTCCATTCCACACTTACATTTTCAAGCACATTTTCAAGCAGGGCAAGGCCACGTTTGAGGAACTAGGGGAAGGGCACAGTGGCATCCGATAGGGGTGGTTGTCATGAGGGTGGCAGGTGGGGGTCTGGTCTGGGAGGATGGGGTGTTGTTGGCCGAGAAGAGAATATGGCTGAGCAGCAGACTGGGGTAAGAGGAGTGGAGCTCAGTTTGGGGCGTGATGAGTGGCAGGAGACATCCGAAGGATGATCCCCAGCATGCACTTGGAGATGCACGGCTGAAGCTCAGAGGGCAACGTGGGTGCTGGGGTACTTGGCATCAATAGTATCTAGGTGCTTGTGGGAGGGGATGGGCTCTCCCAGGGAGGGAGTACACAAAAGGGCTTAGGTTAGAACTCTGGGATCCCTCCTTGAGGAGGGTAGGCAGAAGAAGAGCAAAGTCATCAACTTCCTACCTCTATCGACTTTACATTTGCCAAGTCCTAGCCCTGCCAGCTGGGATTCTTAGGAGGCCAAATGATTACCCTCTTCTTTAAAACTCGGCCCTGAGAAGCAGTGATCGGTCACAGTCCCAAAACACTGCCTCTCTGCTCTGGCACCAGCCCAGGATTCTCCAGCAGGCTCTGAATCGTGTAATTATCCATGCAATAATTATGCCTGGCAGAAGGCTTCAGCTTTCCTGGGGGAGGGCTTCCCAGAGCATTGCCTAGCAATCCAATCACCATCAGCCTGCTCCGAGGATGCTCGCCACGGCCCAACTCCCTTCCTCTGAGCGCAGTTCCTGGCCTGGGGGAGACCTCCTGTGCAGGAGCAGGTGGGAGCCTGTCAGTCTGACAGGGGCACCTGTCAGTATCACTTGGTTTGGCTTCCTGGATGTACACAGCCCCATCTCCGACTACTGCCACCCAGCAAGCTTCCACCATCTCCCACGGCCCTATTTATGACCCAGAGGGGGGAAAAAAATCTATCAACTAGGAGCAAGCACCTAATCAGTTTATTCGGTTGCCTCAGGTCTTCTGATGCAATTATAATTCCTACTAAGGCACCGGTGTCAGGCTCATTTCAACAACCACTGCAGACACGATAATCAAAGCACCAGGATTCCTTTGTTCCAAACCCTGTACAGATGACGCTCACAAGGTATGCTTTGGAGGGAAAACTAAGCATGTTTTTTAAATTTTTTTTTCTCTCATCTCCTCTCGTTCTTGTTTCCTTCCATACAGAGATCAGGGAGAAGCTGCCAGAATGTCCCACGTGCAGCTGGAAACAGACCCAGGCCTACGGGGCTGTGAATGTGGCTCATATATGCTCACGGGCCAGCGAAAGATGCCGCGTGATGAGGCAGGAGTGGCGCCCAGAAGAGGCTGCTGGCTGCTTCCCAGAGACCTCACAAGGTGGCATTTACTTTGGCGAACTCCCCAGCCCCTGGCCCCCAGCCTTGGAGGTTCGGAAACCTGCTTTTGCTGGCACACCCAGAAGGGACCCATCTGTCAGGAGAACACTCCCATTAACCCAGATCATGAGACCAAAATATAAACCACACTGAGAAAAGGAACTGCCGTGCAAAACAGGACTGCTGAAGCTGTCGTGACCAGTGCTGTCTCTCCCTAGAGGCAGAGCTGCCTGGGAAGGCGTGTTATAATAATAATAAAGTTTCCTGATGAACCTAGAATCATCTGGGATGCTAGTTGAACCACTAGAAGGTTTAATAGCATCAGACTCTGACTGTTTGCTGCATCCTTTCCCCAGGAGGGAGATAGTTGACCCTTGAATCACACAGGTGATCTGCCCTTTTCTATGCCCAAGAGGACCCAACAGCATCTGGACTCAGACTCCTTCCCCAGGTAGGACCCTACCCAGCTGATTGGGTGCCCATCCCTGAACTGCTGTCTGTGGCAGGCCTGGCTGTGGTCTTCACACTACCTCCATCTTAGCTTCCCCAAGAGTATAAACTTGCTGTGGAGCCAACCAGCGACCACATTTTCTGCCTCCTTCCCCTACTCCACCTCCCCACCACATCTGGCTGGGGTTAGGAGCAAACTCTCCCGGTGAAATCTGTGTATAAGTGATGTCTGTCATGGCTGGGTCACAGTGGTTAAGAAGCAGTGTGTTATCTCTACCCCCTTCACCTAGATGTAAAGGAGGCCCTAGGGTTGGTGGAGTGACAAGACGGAAAGAAGCTGGATCCCTGAGTGACCATGTGGAAGAAAGCTACTGGCCCACCAGGAACACCCACATTGGACAGTTATATGAATGATAAATAAAATTCTATGTGTTAAGCCATTGAAATATTGGGGTCTATTTGTTATAGCAGCTAGCATTGCCCTAAAGAATACATTCTTCTATTCTAGGCCTGCCTCCCTGAGAATACAGTCATCAGCCGATGGAGTGCAAAATCTTCTGAAACTTCAAATTCATACCCAACCACCATCTCTTGTGTCACTCCTAAAGGTGGCTGATGGTGCGTGCTGTGCATGGATTTGCTTTCCCAAGTTCTAACTTGATTCCCACCTGCCATCCTTCCCAGATACGAGCTGATGTTACTTGCAGATCCGAAGCCACAGGCATGACACGGCAAATGGGATTCTGAAAGTATAGAGATTTGTACATATACAGCAACACACAAATGACTGGAATGGTCTTTCAGCCTGGAAGAAGAGTTTAAACGCACGCGCGCGCACACACACACACACACACACACACACACACACACAGAAATGCACTCACAGGAGCAGAATGGAGACAGAGCAGAGAGACAGCCTGGGCTGTACAGAGGGAGCAGAAAATGTGAACTTGATCAGAACTGGGATGCAAATAAATTTCACCTATCTCCATGTCAACTGTAATCAATTGGTAGTGACTGCTTGGAATGCTGTGTTAAGAAGGATTCTGAGTCACATTCTAGCTCAGAAGGAAAAAGTACTATGATGGATGATCAATTTCTGCCATGGGTAATAGATGAGGGAATGATAGCGCATACCAGGAACCATCATACTTGTGCTAGGGACTAGGATTGTGGTTGCAGAGAAGCCTATATTTATGAAGTCTATAGCCCAGAACTCACTGGGTCAAACCATAACAACCAAAACCACTGTCAACCCTCAAATGAGTGCCTATTACGAGGCAGGTGTTTTATATACACCTTTTCAGTTAATCCTGACAACAACCTTGGAGGGAGCTATTAGCCCTATTTTACAGAAGACAGATCTGAGGTTCAGAGAGAGTAGATGACTTACCCAAGATCACACAGCTCAAGAAAGACAGAGCCAGCTTCTAGACAAGAAGTGCCTGGCTGCTAAGTGTGTGCATTTCACCATTACATGGAACGCTCTCTGCATTCAGTGGGGTCTGGATTAAGAGGAACAATATATGTCAGTCTTTTCGTCTGGCTGCTGCCCACTGGCATGAGAGCAACGGTGGCGGGAGAAGGGCTTGTCTCCCAGGCAGCTCAGATGGAAGTTGTGTGAAGACCAAATTGGTTTCAGGTTTGAGCTTCCTACAGCCTTTCTGTCTCTTGAGCTAGCTTACTGCTCTTCCAAAGTTTTGGAAGAAGGCCAAGAAAGGCAGGAAGAGAAGGAGAGAAGGGATGGGAGACTCTTATGTTGTCAGTTCCAATGATGTGCGAGCTATCAGGGAGAGATCACAGAGCTGGCAGCCAGGAGAACTGGGATTAGTCTTGCGTCGCTTTGAGCTCCCACAGAAGCAGCTTTCCTGAGCCTCAACCTCCTCAAGTGTCAAATGGAGCTAATGCCAGGTAGTAGGTGTAAAGTCTCTGAGCGATGGCACTACAGAGACCTAAGGGACAGATGGGCCTGGGTTCAACGCTGTCCCTGCACTTTGGCCTTCGGCCTTGGGCAAGTCAGTTCTCTCTGAGCTTCAGTTTGCACACTTCTAAAATAGAGATAGTAACAGTATCTACCTCAAAGGATTGTGTGACAATGAAATGAGATAATTTAGGGGACGTGCCCAGCCCAGTGTCTGATGTCCCATTCAGGGTAGCACCCTTTATCTCTCTCTACACAAATGCACATGCACCAAACACCCTTTAAAGAGTCACTGGGTGATATGAGAAGTCTGGGGAAGTGGGGGGAGCCTGCCTCAGTTTCCATCCTTTCCAGATTGCACTCGGTGCTTTGTAACCTTGAATAGATTCAGCCTAGCTTCTGTCCATCACTCTAGCCCCTCACTCACTCAGTGTCTTTGCTTGAGTTCTCCTTTCTACCTGGATTCCCATACACACCTTTGAACAACTATAACAGTCGCAACAGTAAAAATGCCAACAGTGAATGAATTCTCTCTGTATCGAGTGCTTGCTATGGGTAGGCAGCCTACCATTGATACCTGCATGCTACATGTTTACATTTTCTTCCACACTCCTATTACCCCTCTCCCTCCCTTCATCCCCTTCTTGATTCTGTTCCAGGGTTTGGGGGGACAATAAATCAACTCCATAACAGATAAAGCTGCAGGCCGCTCTAATCCCAAAACCACTCTGGTCTTTCCATTACCTCCTGTCCTGAGCTGCCTGGGAGACAAATCCCCATCCTTAGCTCCATTTACACTTGATTTTTCATACTCTTCTAAGGAGCTGATGTGGTCAGTATTATAAACCTCACTGGACACACAAAGAAACTAAGGTTCACCTAGTAACTTACCTCGAGTCACACAGCCAATAAGAGTGCAAGCCTGGGATTTAAATCTAAGACTATTTGGTCTTCAAATTGAATGCCTTATTTGACAGAATAGTACCTGGCCCCCAATGCTGACAGGTTATCCCCATTTTTCTAAACAACCCCACCAACAATATGTGATCCATTCAGGGACCCCCTCAGGCTCAGAGTTCCAGGACCAGGGGATTCAAGGTGAATCCAAGCCATATAGGTTCCACCAAAGAGGGACACACAAAATCTCTGGTCTATCATTATTCATCACCTATTACAATAATCTCTCCATTAGTGACAGGAATAATAAATGCTACCAATATTAAGAACCATTACCATGCATTGAGCCCTTACTATGTGCCACATACCTAAAAGCCGCAAGTACCCTACAATGTGGTCATGGGATTATTCCTTTTCCAAGATGAACAGAGGCCCTACAGGTGACTCTAACTTGCCCAGGGTAAAAGGTGGGCTATGGAGATACTGGACTTGAAGCCACTTCCATAATCCCTCCCAGGACCCGGGGTGGGGGGAGGGATTGCTGCCAAGAAGAACTTTTCTAGAAGCAGAATGTGCCTCTCCTTCTTACTACACAAAAAATGGGCGCTGAGGAGGAAGCATGGACCCTCCAGAAGCAGCTGCTGGGAGATGCCATTTTCTCCACTGTTGCTTGTATTCAGAAGTCAGTGCAGAATCAGGGCAGAACGTGGTTGGGCCAGGCTGACCTCCAGGGCCCCCCCGCCCCGCCCAGGCAGTCTTCCCAGCTTGCCAGGTAAGAAGGGCTGCTGCAGTAACCACCCTGGTCCTGGCGTGAGTGCAGGTACATTCTGGTGTGCTGGGGAGCTGCCTGATGACCCCGCGTACCTTTGGAGATGGGACATTTAACCGATGAGTTCATCTAAGAGCACAGCCTCACCCTGCAACGTTATTCTTGCCTTCCGCAAATATGTATCAAAGACTGACTATGTACCAGGCATGGCACTGTGCTACACGCTGGGAAGGCAAGTGTCGAGAAGGCAGCTTATATGAAAAGCATTCTCAAAGTACCAACCACGAATAAGAGTAGAAGTGTAGAGGCATGGGCTGAATTGTCTTATTCATTCCTATTGTTAACAAATATATCTGGGGGAATTCAAATTCTGGGGGTTGGAAATCTTTCTGTGCAGCCTAGTCAAGGAAGATAGTTTGGACAAAGGGAATGACAGCCTCAAATCCACCTGTGCTACCACCTCCATCAGCACCATTAATTACTACCACCAGTACCGCCATCATCCTGCCACCAACACTACTACTCACACCACTACATCACCACCACCACCATCGCCAACATCCCCCCTGCCATTATGACCACCACCACTAATACCACCCCTCATCACACTACCGCGATAGCACTCCTATCACTAACACCACTAACACCACTAATACCACTACTAATACCCTATCCTCATTATCCCTACTCTAATCATCATTATCACCATTAAGATCATCATGCTCCAGCATCACCATAAATACCACCTATCATCAGCACCACTGCTGCCATTAATACCACCAGTCGCCAATATCATCGGTCACCAACACCTCTGCCATCATCAACATTAGCCCTACTATCATCACCACTACCACTTATAACATCATCCCTTATGACCATCATCATTGCTACCACCAACACCAACACCACCACCATCATCACCACCACCATCATCAAGATCATTACTACCATGGTGACCATTATCACCATCTACATATTGATACCCACCATTTATACATTGCCTTACAGTTTGCCACGTACATGCACATTGTCTCACTTAATCCCCATGACAATCCAATGAGTTGATATCATGATAGTTATTATTTAACAGATGAAGAAACTGACATGCAGAGATGGGTTAAGCAATTTTCTTAAACCACACAGCTCATAAGGGGAGTTAGACTGGCCTTTGGTTCTATTTTACTCAACACCCCACACCTGTTTTTTCCTCCATCAACTCTAAGTAAGCAGTTATGGAATGGCCCCCAATGCTCTATGTTCTTGCACTAACCACAGCCTTTGACGTTCAGATACTGTGGATAGGCATAGGGGGTGGTGTCAGAGCTATGTCCAAGCTTCTTTGCCACACTGATCCCAATTATGGAATCTCAAGTCCTCCTGCATCTCTGTGAAATGTCAGTTCAAGTCACCAAGTACCACTCGTGGGCTCAGAACTGTGTCGAGCTTCTCGGAGGAGCTCAGAAGGGCAGAAAGAAAAGTTCCGGTCGGTCGTTGAGGAAAGTGTACTCTTACTGGAGAGTCATGCATGTTTACAGGGAGTGATTATAGAGCAATTCAAGGCGATCAACTGCTAAATCATGCAGGACAAACAGTGAGTGCATTGGGAGGGTGGGGGGAGAGGAGGCGGGCGGAAGTGATCACTGGGAGACTTTTGAGGAACAGGGTGGGGTGAGAGGGGACAGACCTGATCCCCACTTCCTTTGTCCTGTGCTCGTCCTTGCTCTCTATCACCTGCCAGGACCCTTTCCTCCACCTCAATAAAGGTGGACAGCCTGACTCCGTTCTCTGCCTCCATTCTCTTCCCTCCCATTTCTGATAACAGCCTTTCCAGTGACATCCTCCAAGTCACAAACGTGCAAAGCATCACTGTCATTGTTTATCCCTTCTCCTTTCTTGCTGTCTGCTTCACTGACGTTCTCATGCTATTCCTTCCGCCTAGAACTTCACCACCTACATTCCTGCCTGGGCCAAGCCCTAGCTCTGTTATCAACCTCAAACGCCACCTCTTTCAGCCTTCCTCTCTGATTCTCCAGCCCTGCCCCTCAGGAGGAGATGCTCTTTCCCTCCCCAGAAGCCCCACAGTGTAACACAAGCATGCGGGTGCTGGAATCAAACCCTCTGGGTTCAAATCCTGGCTTGGCCACTTATGAGAGATGAGACATTGGACATTTCCTTCCTTATGCCTCAGTTCTTCAGTTTCCTCATCTGTAAAGGGTCAAGTTATAGTGCTGACTTCCTCATGATGCTCTAAGATTTACACAAAAACCAAGCTGCTAAAGTGTCTGGCACATAGTCGGAGCTCTATAGATTTGTGTTAATAGTATTATTATTGTCACCAGCGTGAAGCTCCTTGAGGGCAAAGGCAGTGTCCTACATCACTCTTATCTCCTTCTGGCAGCTTCTCCTTCAGGGGAAGTAGATGGGAGCCTGACGTGGCTCCCGGACAGGCTGCACGACGTGGACCAATGTACAGAGTGGTGGCTCAGGCAGGTCAGGAAGAACCAGGACAGTAGCACAAGGCAGGAACACATGCAATAGGCAGTGGGGAGTGAAGGGTGCCCCTGAAAAAGTCGGGACAGGATTCAATACTCAGTCTTCAGTCCCAGGCCTTCCCACCCATCCTCGCAGTGCACCCTGGGGACATATCAAAGAAGCAGGGTGCTTCTAGGAAATGCGTGGGGCTGTATTTGGAGTCAGTCAGAGCTGGTGTGAATCCTGGTTCTTCTACCAGCCACCTGAAGGGACTCGGACAAGTCACTTCCTGCCAAGTCTCAGTTTCCTCATCTATAAAATGGCGGGATGAATGCCTACCTCTCATAGTAGGAAAGTTCATTTGCTAGATGGGGATAATGATAGTATATACCCCATAGGGTTGCTGTGAGAGTTAAATTAGTTTAATGTATCAAAAGTACTTGGAATAGTACTTGGTACAAAGTGTTACACACGTGTCATTTCTTTTTACTATTGTTCATATTATAAAGGCTTTTAGGGCTTCCCTGGTGGTGCAGTGGTTGAGAATCTGCCTGCCAATGCAGGAGACACGGGTTTGAGCCCTGGTCTGGGAAGATCCCACATGCTGTGGAGCAACTAGGCCCGTGAGCCACAACTACTGAGCCTGCGCGTCTGGAGCCTGTGCTCCGCCACAAGAGAGGCCACGACAGTGAGAGGCCCGCGCACCGCGATGAAGAGTGGCCCCCGCTTGCCGCAACTAGAGAAAGCCCTCGCACAGAAACAAAGACCCAACACAGCCAAAAATAAAAATAAATAAATAAAATAAATTAAAAGAGATTTGCTTACAAAATATTTAAGAAAAAAAAAAGCTTTTAAAATATTGTTATATTTGTCAACAGCTTGCAGAGTGCCTGGCACACAGTAGGTGCTCCGTACAGATGAGTTTTTTCTTTTTCCTGTCTGGTTCCAACTCTGAGGCTGAAATACCCAACAGGCACATTCAAGAGATGCTTAAAGCACCAGCAAAGTAGAGGCATCAAAACTTGTGAAAAAACCTGTTTTGAAAGTATATTATATTTCAAAAAATGATCAAAGAAGTTATCATGGGAAAAATCTGAATTTTTTTTCATTTCTTTAGACTTATCTTACTTTTCTGTTTTGAATTATCTAAGTAGCAAATGGTGAGGCAGTTGGTGGTGGGGACACAGTCTTTTAGCCTTTGGGCCTTTAGGGCTTAAGAGTCTAATCCAGCCCAGTGTCAGCACTAAGAAAGGGAAGGAAAGGGAAGGAAGAGAGAGGGGAAGACTCTCTAAGAGACCCTGCTGATTGTGCAATTTGACCATTTGACCGTCTGGGAGAGTCTCACAAGGATGAGTCCCAGGGATGGAGAGAAAGTGCAGCCTCCATCACATGAATGCTAATGCACTGGCTTCCCAAAGGCAGCCGGGCGCCCTGTGGCCTCCAGAGCCCTCCCTTGGCCGCCAGCCAAGCCCTCCTCTTCTTCTGGCTCCAGGGTCGGATGGGTGAGGAGGCCAGTGGCTGTCATTTCCTGTCTCTAAAGGCTCGGGAGCAGCCACAGTTGTTCAACCTCTTCTTGGGGGTCAGAGGCCTGCTTGCCCTGGATGTGCCCTCAGGCCGGAGGAGGTAACTTGGAATCAGACATGCTTCAAATCCTTGCTCTCTAATACTGGATGATCATAGAACCTCCCTGAGCCTCAGTTTCCCGATTTGCAAAATGAGGATAACAAAACAACCATCATAGGACTACTACAGAAATGAAAGAAGATTAGGCATGCAGAAGGCTCTGGGACACCGCAGGCCTTCAAAAGTTAGAATTCCTCCTCTTCAAGCAATGCTTCCCCATCTCTCCAATTTCTACCCTAAACAAGCCTATTTACCCTGGAGGAGTCCTGATTAATTGCTTAGTGCAGAAAGCTTCCTACAATAACTAGGATTGTTCGTTTGTTTTCCAACAGAGACATCCTACTAGGCCCCCTGGAAAAGGCATTTGACTTTCATGCTTTAGGCCCTTCCTTTGTCCATTAGACTCCTACTAACTTCTGTCAAGTCTTCTGGCTTCAAATCCCACACAAAGGCTTTTGCTCAGAATCCAGGCGGCCAGCCTGCTCTGCCATACTGAGCATTGTCAATGAAACCCCTTGTGGAGAGATGTCAGTAGTTCACACCAGTCTCTCCTGCACCCTGTCCCGGCCTACGGTCTTGGAAGCCAACTAGATGAAGACCTAGAATGCCCCCTTGTCACACCGTCAGGTAGCATAGATCTTGGAGGTAAAGCTAAGGTGATGGCTGGTAGAATCAAGATTCAGGATCTCACTTGGCTGGAATAACATTTTAAATTAGCAAATGAAAACTTAATGGGCATACATAGTCCTACCCTTCTGTTTCATTTAAGGAAAAAAAAGAAAAACGGATCAATTGCAGAAATGCTGATCTGGGGAAATATGACTTCCTGGCAATTCATATAAAAACAAGCAGTGCTGGGGAAGCCTGGGGTTCAGACCCCAGGGCTGACGCTCAAACTGTGTGACTGTGGGCAGACCGCTCGCCTTCTCTGGACTTGTTTGGTTATCCTAAAATGATACTTAAACCAGAAGGCTTCAAAGGTCCCTGCCAGTTTGATATATAATCCTATAATTATATATACATATATATCAATATATACACACACATGCACACTATAATCTGTGCTCTAGGGCTTCCCCGGTGGTGCAGTGGTTGAGAGTCCGCCTGCCGGGGCAGGGGACACGGGTTCGAGCCCTGGTCTGGGAAGATCCCACATGCCGCGGAGCAACTGGGCCCGTGAGTCACAACTACTGAGCCTGCGTGTCTGGAGCCTGTGCTCCGCAACAGGAGAGGCTGCGACAGTGAGAGGCCCGCGCACCGCGATGAAGAGTGGCCCCCGCTCGCCGCAACTAGATAAAGTCCTCGCACAGAAACGAAGACCCAACACAGCCAAAAATAAATAAATAAATAAATTAATTTTAAAAAAAAGAAAAAAAAGAATCTGTGCTCTAAGTCAATGTTTGTCCAACTGCAGTGGGCATCCAAGCCACCAGGAGATCTTGTTAAAAATGCAAGATTCAGTAGGGGCCTGCGACTCTGCATTCCTAATAAGCTCCCAGGTGATGCAGAAGTTGCTGGTGCGAGGACCACACTTTGAGTGGCATGGCTCCAAACAGCAGTAACTTGCCTCTAATTCACCCTTGCTATGTTCTGACCACAGTATCTTACATGCATTATTGCATTTAATTCTCATAACGACCTTGGAGGTAATTACTATCAATATCTTAATTCTCTAGATGTGGAAACGAAAGTTCACAGAGGCAAGGGCACCTGCCTGAGGTCACATAGCTAATATGTTGCACAGCTAGGTTTTGAATCCAGGTCTGTCTAATCAAGAGCACGTGTCCGTACCTGCTATACCACATATACATGTGTAATACAGATTTAGGCCAATGTGTGGCTAAGGACGGGAAGGGAACTAATGAGAAAGCAGAAGGCAAATGCACCAGCAAGTTCTTGCGTTTGTTTCCTTTGCAAGGATGACCACTCATCCACCCACTGATCCCTCCCTGCCTCTCTGGACCCTGTGAAAATACAGACTGATTCTGGTGTCCGATTCTGATGGTTTGAAATTCTAACAGTCTTGGAGGTATTTAAGCGCTCTATCCTTCTCTGACAGGCAAGGATGGCTGTAACAAAGGGAGAAGAATTTAGTTCACAGAAATGATTACAGCAGAGGAGAAATGTTTAATCCTATTAATGAATTTGCTAATTGACCTTCTGCCCCCAATCATTTCATATTCAGGCTTTTGGAGTGTCAGATTAAATGGAAACAGATCCAGGGGTGGTTGGAGATGGGGTGAAAAGCATTTTGCTCAAGGCCTGCAGATGGTTCAGTAGTTCCGTATGCTAATGAGGTGCTTTGTCTATCCCTGGATGCCTTCTCCCCCACCTCCACACACCCTGTTTTGGCTGTTCTTCCTCGAGGGGAGGCCAGGAGGGGAGGAGGCTGGTGAGCTTAAAAGCTCAGGCTCTGGGATCAGCCAGAACCAGGTCCTGCTATCCGTACGCTGTGAGACTCTGGGCAAAGCACTGCCCTTCTTGGAACCTCAGTTTCTTCATCTGCAAAATGGAAACTGTAATAGGGTCTGTTCTCCAGGGCTGGGAGGAGGTTAATAAAATAACACAGGAAAAGGGCAGAGCAAGGTGCCTGGCACAGAGCGAGGCCAGGTCAACGTTAGCTATTACTATTATTATTAACCCTGCAGATGAGCCATGTTCTCCTATCTCACCGTTGGGAATTTCATCATCATCTGACACTGACGGCTTCCCACAGAAGTCACCGGAGAAACTGCTTGGGATTCCAGTGGCCATAGCTGTGATGGCTCTGGGGCCCACGGGGTGGACTCAGAGGCCACAGCTCGAAGGCACAGAGATCACCAAGGACTACCCAGTCACACTGCAGAGGGAGCAACAGAGGAGGAAGGGACCTGCCCTGAGATGGGACAAAAGGCAGCGGCAAAGCCACTACTGCCCCGAGCTGCTAGGATCATCTCACCTGCTGTGACCCACTGTGCTCACTACCTCCTGGGCCCCTTCCACAGCCCTATAAAGGAGATGAGGGAGACACCATGACTGCCCTCATTTTAGACAGGAGGAAACGGAGGCTCGGAGAGGTTCAGCTAAGAAGTCACGGAGTCGGAGTTTGAACCCAAGTCTCTCACTTTAACCCAGTGGTCCTAACCATTGCACACCCTATTCCTAACTCTCTGATTTGACTGTAGCTCCCACTGCCACCCCCCATCCCCCAACTGCCCCAGGGAAGCTTTCAGTTTGGCCTGGAATAAGAAGAATGAATCCAATGCTCTGCTCCCACGGCTAGGGGTATGGGACTCTAGTGACAGCACAACTGATCACAGCTACTCCCTAAAGGTGACCTATTTAAAACACTACCTGGAGGGAGGGGAAGCATTTAAAGATAAGTCAAGTTGTCTGAAAGTCTCAGGACTCTCTCAGTCTCTCTCTCTCTCTCTCTGTCTCTCTCTCTCTCGCTCTCTCTGTCTCTGTCTCTCTCTCTCTCTCTCTCTCTCACACACACACACACACACACACACACACACACACACACTATCTCTCTTTATCTCTCTTTCTCTCCCCCCGCTCCCCAATACTGCTCGTCCTCTGCCTGATGAATGGGAACATCAGCTCCAGGGCCATTATGCAGTACTTTGCAGCACTTCTCCCCATGAGCGGACCCGGATTTCTCATTTGCGAGGCCACATTCCTACACTCCTTGGAGCCATCAAGAACTCACAACCTGGTCTATCCATCCTTATCTCCATGCAGACAACATCCATCAGCATCAGGCCTTGACAGAGGCCCTGGAATAAGACTCATTCCCTGAGAGCTAGTCAGAGAGACGAATGCGTAAATCCATAATCACATATTGTTCGGGACTGGAGCCAAGGGAAGGAGCAACAGCTGTAGGGGAGCAGGGGAGGGAGAAATGTGCTCTGCCCACAAGAGCTTGGGAGGAGGTGACATTGATTGAGGTCTTGAAGGGTGTGCAGGAGTTCGCCTTGGGAGGTGGAAGTGGAGGGAGAGTGGGGAAGCCAAGGGGGATCTTGGGTAGAAACAACATCAGGGAAGCAAAGTTAAAGGACACTTACGGGATTACTTAGTGAACAAATAACTGAGTGGACAGATACACAGATTCTTGATCTCACCCAGACAAGACAAAGGGGAACCTGAAATACAAGGGAGGGCATTGAGGGTCGGTCCTCACTTTAGTTTTTTGAATGAATCAACAAAAGAGTGAGAGCCTAGAGATACTTTTCCATCTTCCCACCTTCCCCAAACATACCACACACCTACAGGTATCCAAAAAATTACCAGAACTCTTCTTGACTGAACTTATAATTTTCAGCTCTTCATGAAGCACTAGTTGTAAGTTTACTATTAATTATCTGTACCAGGGCCTCCTGTACCACTGACTCCTTCCAAGTTTCACGGTGAGGGGCTTAGATCCAGGATTTGGGCAGCATGACTATCAATGCTCTTCATGCAAGGACAGCTTCCTATCATAGCCTTTCTGGGACTTCATTAATCATTCATTAATTTATGGATTCATTCATTCATTCATGCACTCTTTTCTTCAACCATTCCTTCTGTCATTCATCTGCTTCCTCATTCATGCACTCATTTATTTATCCCCTCATTCATTCAATCATTCATTCTTTCACTCACTGGCTAATGTACGTATTCACTTGCTCATTTGTACATTTACAAACCATTTATTAAGCAAAGCCCTTCTAGGCATATAAAGAAGTCCAAGACACGATCCTTTCCCAGGGATCAGGCCAAAAAAACCTCAAGCAGTAGTCCTTTCACTTCCATCTTTCAGTCTTTACCATCTCCCCCTCCCCATTCGCTTTGAGCTTCCTTGACTTCCTTCTGGGACGGAGGGACCGGAACTGTGCCTGGCACTGGGAATGGTCTCCCTGTACTTGTGTGACTCTCAGGGGGCTGGGGCGCAGGAGCAGTGTTCTCAGCACTTGCCTGCTTAATGGTAAACAGACTCAGTACATTCTGTGGACAGAGCCAATTCAGAGCCAGCAGACCAAAGAAAAGAATTCATTCCAGGCAGAGGGCTGGTAACTGAAATTCCAGTGGGCAGCTAACTTTTCCTTCAGGGTCTGCAATTCCAGGAAATAACAGAAAGTGGCCAAGCAGTCCATTATTTATAAGTTCCTCCAGAAAAGATTTATGGAGTACCTACTGTGTGCAAGGAACCAAGCCGGGGACTATGAAGGATGATTCAGAGTAGCTCCCCTGAGAAGCTGACGCTCTGGGGATGGGGTGAGGGGTCAACACCTCCATCAGTTGCCTAATTCAAAGCATGACTTGAGAGTCATGAGAATGTACACCTTAAAAGATTAAGGAATTTAGATAGGAGAAGTTGCTTCTTTCCAGGGCCTGGGGGAGCCTTCCTGAATGGGGAAATAGCTGAGTGAGGTCTTGGAATGTGGGTAGAATTTTAACTGTTAGACAAGGAAATGGGGGGAAGGGTAATACAGAGTTAAAAGGATGGACAAAGATGCAGAAACGGGTAATGCTCAGGGCATGAACACCTCTGTAAATCAGTATTCCTCTTTTAGACATAAGAACACTGACATTTCCAAGGTGAAATGACTTGCCAAAGGTCCCTTGAGCCCAGGACAGTGTGACGGCAGGGCTACTGCTTCTCTACGCCTGGCTGCCTCCCATTGGTCTCCCAGATTTTTCCCGGTTGAACATGCTGCCCGGAGCAATAAACCCCAAACCTGGCCTCATCAGGAATATTGTGCTTCCATAAGGTCTCTAAGGTTCCGAGATGCTCACTGGTCTAGGAGTGAGGGGGCCAGTCCCATATTTGTCTCTAACTTGCCATGTAGCCTTGGAAAAAGCATCGAAAAGCTGTGAGATTTTGTTGGCTCATCTATTCAATGAACACTCTGGAGATCCCAAGCTCAGCCCTTCCTGAAGGTTCTGAATGCTTTCCCTCGGTCACGGAGGATTGATAACCCAGCCGCCCCTGCAAAGTAGGCTTATTTGCTTATAGGCAAATTTCCACTGAGATGCCCTTGGGCTAGTGACGTTCTCCCTAAATTCTCTCACCCCCCTGCCCCTCACACAGGCCCAGCCACTGCACCTGCGTGATCCTCATCTGATCACCCCTGACATCGCGACCCTTTAAGCCCAGAGCCGTGTCCTTCGTATGATAAACACATACAAAACTGTTGGAGCCAGAAACCCTACCTGGGACTGGGATGCAGAGGCTGAATCCCTGAAGCAGGACTTTTCTCATTCTTACTTAACGACAAACAAAGGTCCCAAACAGAGGGAAGGATAGGAAATTAATTTAAAACTTTTTTATTCAGTGATGTAGCCCTTAAATTACTTTAGATTTCTGTTGCCTTCTGGAAGCTCTCCCTGAACACCCAGGTTGGGCTAGGCATGTCCCTCGCCACTAAATCATGTGGAGCTTTATATGTATGTGATTCCAAATTATATTTTCAAAACATGCAGGGTATTTGTTAAACAAGATACAATGTTTTCAGGACCAGCCACAAAGCAGAGGTCAGCAGGGGCTGCAGCAACAGGACCAGCATCTGAGCACGTGAGGTTTGGGTCCTAGTTTCCTGGACACAGCAGAAGAAACGCTCCAGAACTAAGCTGTTAGGATTCCAACAGGCATGGACTACTTCCAGGATGGCTTACTCTAGGCATTTGGAAGCCCTAAACACTAGAGCCATAAATTGAATAGTAGTTAAAATTTGCTGACTACTTATCATGTAACAGAGCTCGTGCTAAGCATTTGATTTGCATTATCCCTGAAATCCACACAGCACAACAGCTATTTTAAGATGGTAACTACTACTGTCCCTGTTTTCTAGTTGAGGAAAATAAGGCTTAGTCATACAGCTAGTAAGTGGTAGAGCCTGGATTTGAACCCAGCAGGGACACCGATTCCCGAGTTGAAAATCTCCACCACTCTCTTCTGACTGTTTGCAATTAGATCTGAGGCTGGTGTCTCAGACATCATAGTGGCAGCTCTGGTAAGAGCATCAGCAATAGAAATCTTCAAATTTGAGAACTGGATGGAACCTGAGAAAATGTCTAATGTAACTTCCGCCTTTTACAAAGGTGAAACCTAGGTCTCCATGGGGGAAGGGACCTGACCAGGAAGTGATCCTTGATCACTAGCCTTTCCAGCCAGTTTCCAAGCCACTTTTCTCTGCAGAAAGGGTCTTCTGCTGATCAGCATTCCACTGAG
Organism: Balaenoptera physalus; assembly: GCF_965194825.1. Lineage (NCBI taxonomy): Eukaryota > Metazoa > Chordata > Mammalia > Artiodactyla > Balaenopteridae > Balaenoptera > Balaenoptera physalus. The sequence continues at coordinate 28,026,739 of NC_138890.1, forward strand.
CTAGCCAGGAAGATAAGACTCTGCTCCAGGACAAAGGCCTGGGGGAATGTACGTAGCTGGAGCCCTGGACAATTCCAGCCAGTGTGGTGTGGCTTTGTGCAAATGGGGCTGACCAGACACCCCAGGCTCCGGGCAGCTTGTCATGGCAGCCCATCCACTAGCCCTGGACCCACAATGAGCTTCAAACAAGTGTTGTTGGGAGAGTTAAGTGAGAATGAGCAGATAAAGCACCTAGCACCGTGTCAGGCACACAGTAGGGGCTCGCTGAATGCTGTGCCCCCTCCTCTCTTTTCTTAGACTCCTAGGAGAGAGAAGCAAAGAGCTCTGGCCTCTTGGAATCCTTTGGGAATCCATCTGGGGTGGCCTGCAGTTTTGTGTAGGAAAAGGGAATGGTAGACAGTAACGTCTGAGTAATGTCTCAGCTCATAATCTTTGCCCAGCCCTAGGTGAGGAACTCCATATCCATCGTTCAGTTGATCTTGGCATCTTTCAGCAATCTCCTCTGGGTCCCTCCCTGGTAGCTGCAGCCGACACAGTAGATGAGGCAGGGTCCTCCCTCTCTCTACTCCCTCCACACCCTGTTTCCTGCCAGGAGATAGTATCCTGTCCATGTTATGGATAAGAAACTGAGGCTTAGACAGGTGAAGGGATCTGCCTGAGGTCACATAAGGAAGGAGCGATGGAGCTGAGATTTGCACCCAGAATCTGTTGGACTCTAGGGTCCAAGATCTTTCTGTGACACCTAGCTGCCTCCCAGGAGTGCCACAGGCATTGAAAATATATTAAAACAAATCCCTGAGTTTCTTACCCCCACAGTCCCCTGACCTCTGGGACCTCATGGTGGTCAGATGGTGGGGAAGGAGACCAGGATTTGCTGCTGAACTTTGTCCCCAGTCAAGCAGTATCTGAGGATCCGTGAGAAGTGGGGCTCTTAATGTCAAGGTCCTGGGCCAAGGCTTGCAGACCTGTCCTGCCTGGGACTGGTAAAATGGCACCCAGTCTCTTCCCTGCCACGAGGATGTACAATGCAGCTGCACAAATGGGTCGAAGCCTCTTCCCATGTTCTAGGCTCTGAATGCCAACCCAGCTTCATCACCTGAGAATTTCACCCAGAGATCTTATTCCTCAGTATTCAGCCAGCCTGATGTCTCTGGGGACTGGGCCAGATGTCGAGATCCCTCAACGACAAGTTATTCATGGGGAGCTATCTCTGCGATGCAGACTTTCCTACTGAATCAGGGAAGACCAACCAAGTCCTGAGAGTGCACTCATTGTGCACCCTGAGGTCCACCATTATCCTAACGCTGATGTAATCACTAGCCAGCGTAAGGCGTAGGAACTGCAACCTCACCTGTCACCAGAACCTGGGCCCCAATGGCAGAACTTAAAGGTTTAACTGTCAGGTCACTTAAAATCCTTCTACCACTCACAATAGTATTTGAGCATAAAAACCAAACAAACCAAACCCATCATATTCTTTTTCCTAACTGCATCCAGTGTCTTTATTCCAACAAGCAACTTTCAAACAGCTGGATAGGAGGCCTGCACAGTCCCCCGCGGTGCAACACGTTTCCCCCCACTTCACATGGACGCGTTTCATGACTGTCCCACTGGTGAGATTAGGCTTATCTCAGCTGCAGTCCAGGCAGAAGGGACCCAGGGATATTATGCTTTCTAATCTCTGATGTTAGCTCACCTCTTCACCAGACCTTGACAGTGCTCTGGGCTCTCCAGCAGTTCCCAGAGCATGGCAGCACCCTCCTGTGATGCCCTGGCTCCCAACTCCCTAAAGCCACCAGGACGCGGGCCCTGAGAGTTTTACCAGCTGCCAGCAGCTGATTCCTTTTGGCTTGCAGAAAGCACTCTCTCCCTGATGAGGGACCCCCAGGTCTGCACAGCATCGCCGCCTGGGGGCGGCAGTGAGTGAGTATGTGAGCACCCTCGCTGGATGCCCGCAGTCGCACGAACACCGACGGTCATGGGAGCGGGAAGAGCTTCCCAACATTTACACTCAGACAATTTCGTCCCCACCTCCCACCTGTGAATTTGTCTCTGCCTTCTGTGCCTAGAGATTCCTCCAGGAGTAGGGTCCTGGCACCTGGTGCCCCGGAGAGGTTCCGTGGCCCCTGAGGCCGGAGCCCACTCTGGGTCCCTCCTCTGCCAGCTCACGGTTATTCACACCAATCCTCCCGCCGGTTTCTTACTCCTTTGGATACAGGAACCTGAACCCACTCCTCATGGGGAGGGGGGGTCCGGGCCAAGGGGGGGAGGTGGCACACCCCAACCCAGCACCGAGCACCCCCAAACCCAGCCAGGGGAACAAAAGGAAGAAGGAGGTGGCTTACCTTTCGAGGGTCGTCTTTGTTTGGTTTGCAGAGACGAGAAGGTGCCCATGACGGCCCCCATGGCAGCGAAGACTTGTGTGCGACTTGGGACCTCCGGCCCTGCCCCTCCCCTCCACTGGAAGGAAATCAGTGTGGATCTTCTACTCCGAATTAGAGGAGGAAAAAAAAGCCCCCGGCAGCTCGCCGCAGCTTGGTATTCAGCGAGCGTGGGGCTGGGGCGCTGGGAGCCTTTTCTTTCCTTCTTCAGCCCTGCACATGCACTGACTCACAGGGCTAGCCGCTCCCGGCGAGCCCTCGGACCCGGGACCGGCCGCTTCCCTCGCCGAGGACCGAGGACGATGCCCCGAAGCCTGCCTGGCGCTGGACACCACCGGGCCGGCGCGCCCGCCCGGCCGAGGCTCCTGAGCCAGCGCCGCGTGCGCTGCGGGAGCCGCGCTCGCCCGCCCCTCCTGCCGCACGCTCGGCTCCCCTCCCGGCGCTCGGGCTGGGTCTCGGGGGGCCGAGTACCAATCATGAATGAACAGAGCGGGGACGGCGTGGAGCGGAGCCGCGCGCGCCTGCCTGTCTGCCTGCCGCGCTCGAGGCGAGTCTGAGGCGCGCGGAGAGCGGCCGGCGGTTAACCCCGGAGGGGCGGGGCGGGGCGGGGGCGCACGAGGGGCGCGCGGCGCGGACGCCTGGCCGATGGGTGGGGCTCAGGGGGCAGCTGACTGCTTCCCGGGAGAACGTGTGTATGTGTCCCTGCGTGGGGTGCGTTGTTTCATTTTACTTCAAGGGAAATCTTTATGGGGTGGGGCAAAGTCTGCTCCACCCACGGCATGGGATGTCTTAGGAGGAAGGTGCCTTCCTGCTCCTCCAGCACCGGGGCCACCTTTGAATGACAGGGAATTGGGAAGGGGAAAGGAGCCCTCGGCCCCTTTGGACGCTTCCTTACTCTCTTTTGTTTCTTCCCTCTCTCCCTCCTTCATCCTTCTCCCTCCTTGACCCCCAAGAACTTACAAGCTATCGTTAGGGGGCAGGACCCCAAACCCTATCTTGACTTCTCATGCAAAAAGCCAAAGTTTGGGTCTACTCGTTTGGATTCTCCTCAGCCCCCAGGTGGTGCTGAAATGCAAGCTTTGCTCCCCGGAAGCCTGAGGAGGAGCTGCCCTCCCTCCAGGTCTGAGCTGCCTGGGTCCCCCACTATAAGCAGTGTTTGCAGGTCATAGGGTTTCCCGACATACGGCCTCATACACATAATCACACAAACATATGTGCACAGGTTCCACAAGTCCACACAGATGTTGCTGTTGTACACACAGACTCATAGTCCATAACACCCACAGGTGCATCCCTAGGACTCCACACAAGACATAGACACACAAACACGCAGGTATGCAGACACACACACGTTCAGTGCAAAAGAGCATCACAGTCACCCATGTTCACACTGACTCGAAGCCATACAGGCATACAGTCCTACCCCAAGGATACAGAGCTTCCCCTCGTTCCAGCCCATTAGCCGCCATGCTGCGGGACACAGGTGGTCTGCATCTTGGCCAGGGACCCTGACTAGGTTTATTCACCTGTTCAGCACTTCATGCTTTCTCAAATCCCAGCACCTGTCCTATTTGGTGCAACAGGGAAGGTGCACTTAACAACACCCATCCCTTTCATTCGCATGGCCTGTTGCTATATAGCTCACATCACCCACACCCTGTGATTATTAGTCAGGTCGTGTCTAATTATCACCACAGAGAGAAACTGAGGCTTACCGAGGGCAAGAAATTTGTCTGAAGTTACCCAGCCAGGATAGGGGATTAGAACTTGGAGCCCAGGTCTCTGTCATCACGTGCTGGGGACACTCCTGTTGGCAGATGAGGATACTGTGGGCCACTGAGCTGAGGAGCTCTCCTCTGGGTCCCACCAGATTTAAAGCCTCAGCTCTCCCAACTGCCAATTCAGGGCTTATCTGTGTCCATGAGGCCTGGAATCCCGGATGATGGAGCAGGACAGGTAGGGGCCGGCCCTGCCTCCCTCCCGCCCTCCTTGCTGGGGAAGAAGAGTGGGGGTGGGGCTGAAGCCTGGGGTCACAACAGGACCCACTAGGATGGCCAGGACTTAAGGAACAGAGGGATCTTTGCTAGGAAGACGGTGATGGTACAGCCCCCAGTTTTCTCAAAAATCTCTGGACGGAGCACCAAGCCATTTCACCTTCAGGCCTCTGCTCAGCTCCACACTACCTGAGTGACCAGGACCGGCACTTGAGAGTTTACAAAAGGCTAGGATGCCATTCTCTCATTTCCTCCACCCCCAAGGCCCTCTGAAGAAGCAGATGAATTGCTCCATTATACAGATAGAAATAGTAAGGTCATCTAGAGGAGTTCACAACTGGCTGTATCTGAGCAGTGGGAATAAAGTGAAGTCACCGAGACAAAGTTCAAACTGCTGAGCATGAATTATGAGGCCCTTTAGTGGTCTGGCTTCATTTCCCAAGCCCCCTGCTCTCTTTGGGGCTCTAGCCACACAGACCCTCACTAGTCCCCAGTGTGCCCTCCATGGTTGTGCTTCAGGGCTGTTCCCTCTGCCTAGAATGTCCCTCAACCCTTTCTCCATCTGACAAACTGAGCTCACCCTTGAAGATCTGCTTCAGGTGTCAGTTTCTCCAAGAGTCCCTCTCTGGGCCCCAGTGGTATCCCCCTTGGGGTTCCTATGGCACTTGGGGACTCTTTCCCATCAGAGCACTCACTACCTTGGTTCTCATTGTCCCCTTCCCTGTCTGTCTCTCCCTCTGGACTGCAAGGTCTTTAGGAGCAGGGACTGCTACTGATTTAGCTCTACACGGTCTGCTTAACCCTTGGTTTCTGACAGGGGTGCAGTCAGTCTATGTTCAATAAATGAATGAAGGAAGGAATGAACTAATAATTTTCTTTGCTCAGTGACCCAATTAGTAAGTAACAACTGATGATTACCAGATCATCCTTGCCTTTCAAAGGAAGAAGCACACTCTCCCAAGTGAAGATTCATTCATTCAACAAATACTTGTTCATTCATACACCTACCATGGACCAGATATTTATTATACATGCATAAGAGCTCATTTATTCCTGATGATGTCCTGTGTGGTAGGTATTATCTACAGATAAATACACACACACACACACACACACACACACACACACAGTACAATGCAGCAGACATCACCCATGAGATGCTCACAAAGAATGTGTCTAAGTAGGAATACACGACAAGTGTGAGGGACAAGAGAAGAAGAAAACAACAGCCTGGATCCCTGCCTCTTGGAGACTTGCAAGAGAGAACTACATGGAGAGAGAGGGAGCCTCCCATCACTCACCTGGCTGTAGGGACCATTTGTCCTGCTGTCCTGATGTAGTGTACTCACTTAGGTGATCTTGCCAGTCCCAACCAACGTGGGTTTCAATGGCTGTGACTCCCTCTACCCTGGAAGGTGAGCCAGCTCATGCACTGTCTCTGGCTCTGACCACTCCCTCGTTCACCCTGTTATGGGCGAAATGTTTGTGTACTTCCCAAATTCATATGTTGGAGGCCTAACCTCCAGAGTGGCTATATTTGGAGATGGAGCCTTTAAGAAAGTAATTAAAGTTTAAACGAGGTCATAAGTGCGGGGCCCTGACCCCATGAGATTAGTGTCCTTAATGATCTTATACGGACAGATATCAGAGGACCCCCACTCCCACCACCACCGTGTGATCAACGAAAGACCATGTGCACACACAGCATGGAGAAGGCAGCCATCTACAACCCCGGGGGAGAGCTTTCCCCGGACGCCAATCCTGCTGGCACCTCACCTTGATCTTGGACTTCTGGTCTCCAGAAGTGTGAGAAAATAGATTTCTGTTGTTTAAGCCACCCAGTCTGTGGCATCTTGTTATAGCAGCCTGAGCATATACATACGCACTCACAGGGCCTGTGCGTGCCCTCAGAAGTCTCTGGAGGCAAGACCTTGCCTTTCTTCTGACATAAGCACCCATATAGGACTCCTTACGAGGGTGCTAACCCCTGGGAGGGTGCTTAGGGGGGAAAGGGTGAGATTGTCAGAGACCCGCAGAGATCCTGTTGAAGCAGGCACGTGCTTGTCTGTTTACGAAACACACAAGCTGTGTTCCTTGCTTCCCTCTCTCCTCACTGCTCCCTCAGCCATGTCTCTTCCCATCCTTGCGGACAAGGGCAGTTTGCTGAGTTCCCACCACACACACAGGCAGCAGTGTCAGATTAAGAGCGTGAATCTGGGGAGCTGCTAGATCTGGGTTCAAATCCCGATTTTGTCCCTCATTAGCTGTGTGACTTTGGGCCTGATGAGTCCTTCCTCTGAACCCTACGTTCCCCTTCTGTGGACTGCATTAGTACCTACCTTGCAGTACTGCCATGAAGAGTGGTGAGGTCATGTGTGCGAGGCCCTGAGTAGGTGTCCGGCACTTAGTGTGGCCGGTTAGGGAGGGTGGACTGCTGAGGGCCGGACATCGTGCCGGGCTAGAACCGTGTGAAAATGAGTAAGTCACAGCCTTCCCCTTGGCTTCCATCTTTGCTCTTCATCTATTTCAGAGGAAATCTATTCTCAGGGTCCCCATCTGGTATTAAAAGACTCAGATAGTTAAGGAAGGGAAAGTGGTTGGCACCTGATTATGTGCAGTTCAGCACTCTGCTAGCTGCTGTCTTGTACCATTTCCCAAACGTTCCACATGCATGTCTGGCCTCCTCGAATAGACTGTGAGCTGTTAGAAAGCAAAGCATACACTCTCTTTCCCTGTCCCCCTCCAGCACAGCTCAGCCTGGCCCAGGATGTCCTAAGTGTTCCACAGATACTCACACTGAGGTCACTCAGGGCAGGGAAAGGGCCCCATCCTTTAGACCTGGGATCAAATCCCACTTCTCTTCCTACATGTGAATTTGGCCTGGGCTGCTTCATCTGTAAAACGTGAACAGGCCCCCTTCAAGGGCTGGCGTGAGGATTGGGTTGCATAAAGTAAAGGGAAAGTGTTTTAACTCTCTGTAAAGCACTCTGCAAATGTCATTTATTATTATTTGCTCTGGGGCTCATTTAGTTATTCATTCATTCATTCAACATATATTTATTAAGCACCGTCTACCTGCCAGGCACTATTACTGATCCAGGCATGGATCAGTAACGAACAAGAAGAGGCAAGAGTCCCTGCCCCTCAGGGAGCTGGTGATCTAGGGCTGAAGACAACCAGATGCTCTCATCATTACAAACTGCAATCGGGAGGGGGCAGGTTAGTATGGGATAAGGTGGTGGGGGATGCTCAGAGAAGCCAGGTAGGATAATTGTTTGCAAACTACCGGTGATGTCTTAAGGAGGAGGAGGAGGAGAGCGGGGAGGAGGGGGGAGGGGGGAGGGGGAGGGTAGAGGGAGGGGCGGGGGAGGGGAGGGGGGAGGGGAGGGGGAGGGGAGGGGAGGGGAGGGGAGGGGGAGGGGGAGGAAGAGCTCTCCAGAGGGCAGGGAAGTAGATAGAGCTTCAGGTTTCACATGTGGGGTTTGTTTTGTGACCTTGAGCATGTTATTTGACCTTTGAACACCTCACTCTCTGCACATCTGCAAGAGGAACCATCCCACCAATGTCAGTGGCAGGGTGAAGCTGAAAGCGGTCATGGTTGCAAAAGCACCCGGCACAGGGTTTCCCCGGCTGGAACACAGTCCTGGCTCAGAAAATGCTAACTCCATTCCTCAGTTTCCCCTTTGGGTCTCCTTTGCAAGCGCCTTCTTCCCCATCTTCCCAGGAGCAAGAAAAGACCTTGGAATAGGACTTGGGCGTGGGAAGCGCCTCTCCTGGGCCATGTCCTCATGCATCAAGCATGGCCTCATCTGTCGAGGCTGATCACGCCCCTTGAGGGAGTGGGGCTGATGTGGGCTGCAGGGGATGCAGGGGAAGCCAGGACACAGGCTCTGCCCTTTATGTCCTGACCACTGCACTGCCTCAAGTGTTTCCCCTTCATGCTCCAGCGTTGGAAGAGTCTCCACCAGGGGCTGAGATGAGTTCAGACAGAGTGCAGCCACCTACGCAGCCCAGACATTGGCAGCAAAGCCCTTCTGAATTACCCAGATCCAGGGAGGTGGGAATGACATTCCAGAGCACCTCAGCTTGCATTATCTGAAACATTACGTGTTGTGGAGGCCAGAGAAGCCATGGGTGCCGCGCTAGACCCGGCACAAGGCAGGTGCTTCATGAAATTGATCAAATGGCTCTCGGAGGTGGATGGAAGGATGACTGGAAGGAGGAAGGGTTGGAGACGTGGAGTCAAATATGTTCAAACATTTAAGTATCCGATGAAACCTGTGAAACTGCTTCCGCAAAATAACTGCCTGCCTGCACTCACACTTTGCATAAAGTTTTATGGCATTCACGACTCTCCCCACTGAAGCACATCTATGGACACCTGGTTAAGAAACTCTTTCCTAAGGTGGAAAATTATATGAAGAGATTTGATCCAGTCATTTCTTAGCTGTGTGACTTTAAGTTCTCTGAGCCTCAATTTCAACTTCTGTAAAATGGGGGTAATAATTATGCCAATTTCTTAGGGTTGCTATGAGGGTTAACTGAGAAGAAGCATTCAGGTGCTTTAGCATAGTAGTGCCTGGCAGGTTGCAAGGCTCCAGGAAGGATGCTGGTCATCGTTAACATCATCATTAACCTTCATTCACTCACTCATTCATTCAGTCACAATTTGTTGAGTGCATTTAGTGAGTGCCTCCTGTTTATCACACCCTGAGTGGGTCTCTGGGGTTGCAGAAGTTTATGCTCACTGGCTTGGAGAGCCACAGACCAAGGGGCAAAGGGCAGATAAACAACTCCCTATAACATCCCAGACTTCATCAAGAAACAGTGGGAATGACCTCTCTAGCTCTGCCAGTGAAAAAACTGGCCCTTGACCCTGGCCAGGCTGGCCTGTCCCACCCAAAGTCCCTACCCAAAAGTTTGGACTCAGCAAGATCAGGGGCTTAGGGCAGCTTAGGAGGGCAAAGTTCAGGGTGGAGGCAGGGTGGAGAAATCAAGGGTGGAACTGGGTAGAAAGGGATGGAGCTAGAGGGGGTGGGGGTGAGAGCAAGGGGCAGAGCAAGGCTGAAGTGGGGCAGGGGTGCCCTGGATAATTGCCATAGTGGTGTGGCAGGGTGGACAGGTGATGCTGAAATGGCTGGGGCAATGGGGACAGAAACCATGGGCAGAATTTCTTATCTTTTTAAAGTGTGTGCAAAATATGGGTCCATAATTTTGGGTAAATGTCCAGGAGTCAGTTGCGTTCACTGCCCTTCTTTATTCTTCTTAGGTTATATACCAATTACATTAACAATGGCAGGCACCATCTATACAATTCTTACTATGTGCCAGTCACATACCCAGTCCCACTTAATGATTTCAATACCCCATAAGGTAGGTACTCTCATTATGCCCCATTTTATATATGAGGCAACCAAAGCACAGAGAGGTTAAGTGACCTGATCAATGTCACACAGCAAGGAAGTAGTTGACTGGCCTTGAACTCAGGTGATCTGACTCCAGAGCCCACACTCCCTGTCTAGCCCCAAGTCCTCCAGCTGCTGTTGCAACTGATTTCTTCTAGCACTGTTTCTCTGGGGATTCATAGGAATGATGTAGCATCTTAGAGCTGAGGGACAGAAACGGAGGGGAGTCTGGCCCTCTGACTGGCAGGTGCTGCTCTCACCCATACTCTTAGTGCCTGGGGGCTGCAGCCGTGGCCACCAGCCTTCAGGGATGCACACTGGGTCTGTTTTCCCTCCAGGGCTTCTACAGACTGGAGACCCTGGAGGAAGTGAGCTGGGAGGGGAGGAGGGAATAGCAACCAAGCTGCGTGATGATTAGTAATAATGCCGGAGATGAACACTCCTGGCCCAGCACGGCTGGCTGAACCTGTCAGCACCGGCTCCCAGCTTCCCAGCACCGCTGCAGCAACTGGAGCCTGAAGAGGGAGGAAGGAACGTGGAAAAGAATCGTTACGCGGAGGGCTGACTCTGGGACAGGGCTGCAGAATTGAGGCAACTTAAAACTACAAGATATCGGGAAGTATTTCTTGTGTTTTGTCCTGTGACCACATCCCCTGCTCCACATTGAGACCTGTGGCGTTTACTGCCTGGGGTAAAGATGACACAGAATCAATGGAGTCACCTTCTTGGATTTTAACTTACAAAGGCTCTGGCTTAAGATGAAAGGCCAGTTGGAGAGCGGCTAGAGTGTGTCCTTGACCAACCTCCAGCGGGACATTCAGCTCTAAAACCCCAGACTGTGGTGGAATCTGGGGGCAGAGGATGCCCCACCCCTTTCTTAAGTAGAGCGGGGGGTGGGGGGATGGGGGGGTGAGTGGACATGGCCCTGAGACCCCCTTCCAGCCCCACCAGCCCTCTATGTGGAGTGTTGCACATTCCACTGGCCTGTGCATCTTTTCTGGGAGCGAGGTCCAGACCCGTCTCTTCCTGTCGAGTCTGGCAAGGAGAAGACTCTTTCCCCTGCGATCAGGAGGGGCGAGGCCCAGAAAGCCCCAGAGAACCAGCAAACCTTGGTTCTAGGCTGGGGGGCCCACCTCTGACATGGATGGTGCTATGACCACAGAATGTACAGGAACCAGGACGTCTGGAGGCTGCCGGCCTGGAGAGGTGATAGGCTGCACACTGATGGTTGAGCCCATTCCCCAACTCAACGCTTCATAAGCTCCCAGGCAACCCTACGGGGGATGGGGCATCCTGAGTGCATTGAGATTTCATTTCTGTCCCCCAAGAATGGGAACTTGGAATAGAAATTAAGTTCAGAATTTAAGAAATAAGCAGAGTAACATTTCTAGCACACCAGAGGATGTTGCCTGAAATTCTTAACTACTCAAAAATCGTTCCTCGCAATGCCTCGATGGCTCTGCTCCCCTCTCCATTTTACAGATTAACAAACTGAGGATCAGAGAGGTGATGGGATTTGCCTAAGGCCACAAAGGTGGAGTGAGCTGTAGCATCAGGGTTTGAACCCAGTTCTATCTGTCATCAAAACTCATGCTTTTACCCACCAAGGAAAGGAAGCAGAGGATTGGGTAAGGGAACAGAAGGAAGTTAAACAGAGGACACGTGGGGTGATGGGGACCACTTGTCCTCCCTCCTATGGTGACTAGCCCGGGTCAGAGGAGAGTATCTGCAAAGAGCCTTGTCTTGGCTTAGAGGACGCCACGGGGCATGTGCCCTTGAAGCTGGCACCCAGGTGACCTGGCCTGCAGGTGGCCAGGTAGAGGGGAAGGTAGATGCAGCACCTCCAAGAGCAGGGACCCACCCTTTCTCCCAAGCACCCCTGGGAGCCCCCTTCCGGAGCAGCCAGACTGGTCCTCTCCTCCCCCTGTACTGAAGCTCCCTTCCCCGGGCTGCCACAAGACACTGGCGTGACAACATTGGCTTTTCAAGATGATTTCTGTTTCTGTTGTCCCTTCTTGCACTGGGCTGGCCCTAGTGACGGAGGGGGTTGGGTGCTCTAGCTAGTACTGGGGGAGCTAATTGACAATCCAGGGCTCTCTTTCCCTGGGCTGGCATTTGCATGGTACGTTAGTATTCGTGCCCGCAGCTGAGGGCTGTTCTGGTTGGAGGGTGCTGTGCAGATGAGTCGTGTGCCATAAGGACTCGATGCAGTTTGCTAAAATCTAGGCCGCTGAGTAAGAGGAAGCTGAGGAAGGCTGCAGACGACACCAGGGCTCCTCGCCTGCTTCCCACACTGCCAGACCCGGAGTCTGCTGTCTACCATGCATGAGCTCCCAGCCAGTCCCTCCAATGATTTGGCCGGCATCCTCTGAGGCCCTGCTCTGCCCCACCTGTCTCATGATGGTGCCAGAGATGCAGAGAGAGGAGAAGTGGCTCACTCCTGGCCCTAAGGAAGCTCACTCTCACGGTGGTGCCCCGATGGGCAGAGCAACAGTACCTCACCAACCTCATTTATGGATTTCCTGAACCTACAGCTGGACGGGCTTTGGAGAACGCAGGTCCTGCCACCATGGGTGACTTGATGTGGTAAAACCTGTGATAGAGGACTGAAGTGAGCGACAGTCATCCAGAAACAATCAGATCTTCCTGAAGATCTCCAGGGTTGGAAACTTCCTGGCTCCTGTATGCAGCCTGGTCTAGCATTTTACCATTTACCCAGAGCTAGACTCGTCAATGTCTCGCCGATGTGTGCTAATGTCTCACTGAAGTCTGCTAAACTGAAGAGATTTTACTCATAATTCTCCCAGAAGCAGAGAATTGGGGCGAGAGAACCTGAGTTGAAGGAAAGAGCAAGGCCCAGGCCCTGCAGAAGGAATGCGCTGGGAGCTCCAGGCACAGAGAGGAGGGAGGGGGAGAGGTTCCAGTGGAGGCCAGGGGGCCCGTTTGTGCAGGGTCTGTGGTCCTTGGCGCAGAGTTTGGATTTTATGCTGAGAGCAATGAGGGGCCATGGGAGAATTTTTTTTCACTTTTTATTTTGAAAAGATGATAGACTCACAAGAAGCTGCAAAAATAGTACGGAAAAGTCCTGTGTACCCTTTATCCAGTGCCCCCCAATGGTAATAGCTGCCATAACCGTCGTTGTACAATTGACAAGTATAATTGTCATTTGTGGATTGACACTGGTGAAGTCCACAGACCTTGTTCAGATTTCACCAGTTTTACATGCACTCATTTGTGTGTGTGCACACATGTGCCTGTGTGTGTACATGCCTATTTCTATGCTATTCTATCACATGTGTGTACATTGGTTGGTGTAACTACCAGCACAGTCAAGATCCCCAACTGTTCTATCACAACAAAGGAAATAACTCCCTTGTGCTCACCCTTTATAACTGCTCCATTGCCCTGCACCCTGTCATCAGGGAAGAATTTTAAGAACGGGAGGAGGAGGGAAAGGATCTGAGCGCTGTCAGCTGGGTCAAGGATGTAGCCTCTCCCCTCTGGGTGCCCTAGAGGCCTCTCAACAAAGCAGGTTCACCATGAATATAGATTGCTTTAAATGCCCGCACTTTGCAGTTGAGGAGCAAGAACAGAAAGGTTAAGCAGCTTAAACAAGGTCACACAGCCTTCTCATGGCTTACTGGCTGTCTCTATTTAGATGATTCCAACAGCTTTCTGCAGAGCTTGGTGTGTTGACCATGTGTCCTGGAGAAGAGGCCAGGAAGCTATGCAGAACCTGGCCCTACCACATCAAGGCCTCATCCCTTAATCTCTTTGTACTTCCCTATCCCCATGGCTGAAGTGGCTTATCACCTACCTCAAACAGTCACAGTGAAGAATTGATTAGAAAATACTTGCAAAGTGCCAAGCATAAGGAAAAAGACATTTTTGTTCCCCAAATGCCAGCAATGACCCAAAAGGACTGGAGAGAAATTGCTGCCTCTCCTTTACCCCTCCCACTCCTGTCTCAGTGGGGAAGGTAGAGATCATCTCAGTGGGAGAATGGCCAATGGCCCTCAGATCTGTAGCTCAGCCCCTTCTTATAGCTGCCTCAGTTCATGGTCCCCACACGTGTCACACGTCCCAGGACCCGCCCACACGGCTATGGGGTGAGGGGGACATACAGGAGACCCCCAGGTCTCCAGTTGCTCTGCTTGGAACCCTAGGCTAAGCTTACTTCGGGGCTAGAAGTTTTGGCTTCAGGCACCCTCCTCCGATGCAGCTCCCAGCAGTAATAAAGGAGGTACCTTCATCCACATTCATTCAACATCTCCACCTATTTCTCAAGTGGTCCACAGGAAGGGAGTGGGATTGATGATTACCTTTAAATTCCAAAACCAAGCACAGTTCTGGGCCCGGAATCCCTGCCCTAAATACTGCCACAGTTTTGTTTGGAGTGATTTGCTCAGAACTGCTCAGAGATGTGGTGGTGTGTTTGGGAGTGGGGAGGGCAGGGGATAAAAGAGGGGTCAAGGAAGATGGAGGAAAAAAGAGACAGGTTGGAGTTGGGCAGCTCCGGGGGCTTCACAGGGCACTGAGGGAGATTGGGAGGGTCAGCCCCTGCCCTGGGGTCTCCCTGCATGAGGCCATTAGCCCAGGTCAGCACCCCCCAAGTCTACTGTGGCCCAGGGTCTGGCAGCCACCAGACAATCTCATTCCTTCTCTTCCCATGACGGCAAAATCTTGATTTCTGGTAGCATGGCTTCTCCTTTCTCAAGGGGAATTTCTGCCTCTATCTGGCAGCCGTCTTCCATCTTTGGGTGTAAGTGCCGAGGTAGCGGATGGACCCTTGTTCTCCCTCCCTGTCCCTTTAGCGCTAGCAGCCTCCCAGGCTGCTCAGTCACCACTAAGGGGCCATCGGGTCATCCCCCCCCGCCTGGCTAGCCTCCTGCCCTCCAGCCTCCAGGGCAGCAGGCACATCCTTCCTCTCCAGCACTTGTGAAATCCTCCCTCTGTTCTGTGCCCAGCTGGGCTCGGGGTCGGCATTTTTACCCACTCAGCTCTGCCCTGTGCTCCGGCTTGTTAATCACACCACACACCGCATCACAGACAGGCCCAGCTCAGCCGGTAGGCCAGGCATCTGCTCACACGGTTGCCCCTCCCCCAACACACATACGCAGGACACCCTGCCCCGATCTCTGTTCCATCTGGCTGAATACTAGTCCTCATTCCTGGCTTCACTCATGTCACATCTCCCCCAGGAAACCCTCCTAGATTTTATCACATCACCTCCCTCTCTATTCAGGGAGCTCTGGTACGCGCAGTGACTCCTTGCTTCTCTGAGCCCCCGAACAGGCAGCACTGGGCCTGGTTTCTTGTAGGTGCATAAAATGAATCATGAATGGACAAACTGATGAGTGGGTAAATGGGTGCATGGGTGGATGAATGAATGAGTGTGCACTTATATATCTATCTTCCTCCTCCAACTCTTAACCGTATGTTATTTGGTTTTGCTTTTTAACTGCTTCACAGAGAAAGATGATGGAAAACCTTGAAGGACGGGACCTTTTCCTAAATGTTATTCACTCATCGCCCAGGCACATGCAGTAAGCCTCATACTCTGCACTAGGCGTGAGGCCATAGAAGAACTAGTAAAGTATGCTTCTGCCCTTGAGAAGCTCTGTCCAACGTCATGGCTCCTGACTTCTTGGGACCCTCTTAAAAATGTTATAGAGGGCTTCCCTGGTGGCGCAGTCGTTGAGAATCTGCCTGCCAATGCAGGGGACACGGGTTCGAGCCCTGGTCTGGGAAGATCCCACATGCCGCGGAGCAACTGGGCCCGTGAGCCACAATTACTGAGCCTGCGCGTCTGGAGCCTGTGCTCCGCAACAAGAGAGGCCGCGACAGTGAGAGGCCCGCGCACCGCGATGAAGAGTGGCCCCTGCTCGCCGCAACTGGAGAAAGCCCTCGCACAGAAACGAAGACCCAACACAGCCATAAATAAATAAATAAATAAAATTAAAAAGTGAAAAAAAAAAAATGGTATAGAATCTGTGGACCTCTCCTGAGAAACATACACACACACACACAGGTAAAACATGGGTCAATTTCAAGAACTCCTGAAATCCCTGGCCACAGTTTAAAAGCCCCTGGCCTGGTGAGAAAGAGAAACACGTTAATAGACAATTTTAATATCTTTCGCTAAGGGCTATGCCAGGAGGCACGGCCAGCTTCTAATTGGGGGTCAGATAAGATAGAGTGATTAACCACTTTGAGTGGGATGATGTGTCTCAGGGAGGCTGGAATCAAGGAAGAGATCTGAGAAGGGCTGGATCTTGAGCAGTGAGTAGAAATTTACCAGGCAGGCAAAGAGAGAGGAGGAGGAAGGTGAACCAGCATGTGCAAAATACAGAAGCCTTTAGTGGTTGCCAGGAGCTGAGAAGGGAAGAATGAGGAGTGACTGCTAAAGCACTGGAGTTTCTTTCCAGGGTGATGAAAATGCTCTGTGATTAGATAGGGGTGATGGTTGCACAACTTTGTGAGTAGGCTAAAAATCCCTGAATCGTATACTTTAAAGGGGTTAATTTTACGATATGTGAATTGTGGTGGTTAATTCTATGCACCAAATTGGCAAAGTCATGGTGCCCAGTTGTTTGGTCAAACACCAGTCTAGATGTTGCTGTGAAGGCATTTTTTAGATGAGGTTAACATTTAAATCAGTAAACTTTGAGTAAAGCAGATTACCCCCTATAGTGTGGGTGGGCCTCATCTAATCAGTTGAAGACAGTAAGAGAAGAAGACTGAAGTCCCTTGGGGAAGAGGGGGTTCTACCTCCAGACTGTCAAATTGCAACATCCATGCTTCCCTAGGTCTCCAGCCTGCCAACCTACCCTGCAGACAGACTTCAGACTTACCAGCTCCCACAGACGCGTGAAAATCTCTCTCTCTCTCTCTCTCAATATAAACATATCCTATTGGTTCTGTTTCTCTGGAGACCTCCGACTAATACCTTAATTATATCTCAATTTTAAAATGTTCATTACATAATTGATGGTAAAACCATAAAACACAAGCACACAAGCATGAAGCAGGATGGCGCACTCAGGGTGTAGCAAGACAGCTCAGCATGACTGGCTCAGGAAATTGGTCGGGGCAACCTGGGGCAGGCACAGCCATGCATAGCCTTGATTATCATGCCAGGGCTCTATTGCCTGCAGGATAGTGAGGTATTAGTTAGGGTTATTTTTGGTTGCAAGCAACAGAAACTGACATTGCCTAACTTCAACAGCAGAAAGAAATTATGAGAAGAATATGGGGGCTCACACATCCAGAAAATGCTTAACAATCAAATCCAGGACCGGCCAGGAACCAGGACATTTCCGAAAGTCTTGGCAGCAGGAACTCATGAGTAGGGTTTCTTTAGGATAAATCAATGACCACTACTTTTTGTTCTAGCTTCCTGTGCTCAGTCTCAGGAAAGAGAATCTGATTGGCCACACCTGAGTCCCTGTGCCCAACCCTTAAACAGAGAGGGCCAGGCAAGACCCCTTGTACAGCTTTCCTGCCAGTTGGGTGGTATCTGGGAAGCATAGTCAGGATGCTGCTGCCGGGAAAATGAAGACAAGGTGCTGGCAGGTGGATCAACAGGAGTGCATGGTGCAGAAAACACTGGGACCCTCGCCCAGCCAATGAACATGAGCAGGGGCCTGATGTTCACTGAATTGTATTGCTGAGTCTTCATTCCAGCCATGACAGTGCCCCTATACCCTGGGCTGTGTCAGGACCACAGACCTCCTCTTGCCAGGGAACACAACTATTTAGCGGGAGGACTGGAGCTGCTCAGGGCTTCTAGCTGTGTGGCCTTGGTCAGGTCACTTAGCCTCTCTGAAACTCAGTATCCTCATCTGTCTGGGGCAGGCCATTGTATACATCTTCTAGGCTTCCTAGGAGGATTAAATGAGGAGACACATGGGACAAAGCCTGGTCCAGGGTCTGACAAATTCCAAGGGCTCTGTTCTTCTTTCCTTCACGGACCGTCTCTAATCTTGACGACGATGCTGAGTCTAGCAGAAGGACGTAGGGGCCTTGTCAAGTTGATTTTCAATTAAACTGAGACTAGCCGTGATCTGAGGCAGGGCCTGGGGCCAAGGATGTGGGTCTTGGGACAGGAATCAGTTCTTTTATCTTTGGGTTCCCCGATTTCTCCTCTGTCGTGTGCCAGGCCCTGTCTAGAGGCTGCCTGCCTTCCTCTGAGGCTGTGTCTTCAGCAATCCCCTCTCCCCAGCCCCTTCGGGAAGGGAACAGAGGCTCAGCCCCTGAGAGGCGGAGGGTGGGTCCTGTGGAGACTCAGACCTGCCCCAGCTGCTTCGCAGATTCCCGGAGGCGGTTTCCAGAATAGACCCTGCAAATCCACACGACCCTGAAGGTGGGCTGTGAGTGCGGGGGTATGCTGTTGCCGCACAAGTCTCAGCTCTGGGCCATCAGACACCCTCTTTGTCCAGACCCTGGGCTCAGGGCTGGGCTCTGTGTGCCTGAGTTTGGAATATGGAGGAAGAGGTGTGGTGAGAGAGGGGACAAAGCCACCTGCTGGGAGGAAGCGGGGATTCTTCTCTAGACCGACCCAGGGCAGGATTTATGTAAGGGTGTGAAGAATCAGCTCTGACCCCCACTGGGTATGGTTGGAGATGGAGGGTAAATAGGGAAGAAGCAGAAAGGGGAGACAGAGCCAGAGAGATGGGTAGAGAATGGGATTGAGAGAAAGAGAGAGGATCAGAACGCCGAGAGAAGGTGGAGAGATGGAGGAGACGGAGGCAGAGAGAGGAGCCCAGCTGAGAGATTTGAGAGAGGAAGAGGGGAGGGAAAGAAGGAGGAGAGAGAGGGGGAGACAGCCAGGGAGACAGAAAGAGGAAAGGGGCAGAGAAACAGGCAGACAAAAACAGAACTGAGAGATGGAATGAAGGAAGGAGAGACAGAGGGGCGGGGAGGGAAGACAGAGTGAGTGAGTGAGCCTTGGAGGTGGAGATGGAACGGGAGGTGACACTGACCCTCTGTGACCTCCTGGTTCTTACCAGCCTCCCCCAAAGGTGTGTGGCGGAGGCGTGTGCTGGCTGGGGGTCGCCCACCAAGGCTCAAGGAGGGCCCGCGTGCCTGGTTAGCTCGTTTTCGCTCTCTGATAAACGACATCCTCTAAGTGATCTATCAGAGCAGAGCTGAGTTCTACAAATGCCTCCACCCACCGCCGCCTCCTGGGGAAACATACTATATACATTATAAGGTGACTCACCCTGCTGCCACAACCCCTGGGAATCCGCGGCAGAAGGCTCGTCATTAATTCACCTTCCAAAGGCCACAGGGACAGTGGGGACAGGCCTAGAGGAGGTGAGTGTTTGTGGAAGGAGAGATTCAGATGAGTGAGTTTGTCAGTCCCATCCGGGTGGTATTCATCCCAGTGACCCGGCAGGGCAGTGAAGTGATGGCGGAAGAGTGCTGACCTGTCTGTGGATGGCTTGACATCAGTGCTCCCCTGTTGCCTCTTTCAGGCTCCATCTCCCCGAGGGACCAGAGACCTGTCTAAGAGCTTACGTTCCTCTTGGAAGCAAAGAGATGAGGTGGAAAATGGCTGCTCTTCCTTCTGGTCACAACTCAACCCCCATTGCAAACTGTCTTAGTACCGCCTACCTTTACTCCATTGCATTCCCAGAGGCATAACATTACATTTATTGGTGAGGTGTTCGCATTATCATTAACATCTGTCATGCCCAGTCGACTGAAGGATGGTGATGGGTTTGGGTCAGTGTTGTATCCTTAGCATCATGGTACCCTCTCAAGAAGCATTTACAGAATGAACAAGCACAAGTGTGCCATTTTGGAGTCTAGTGATGCTGAGACTGTAGTCCACAGAGGTATTTGAACAGTTCTTTTGCAAATAAAGAAGGTGAAGCTCAGAGACATATAGGAACTGACCTGAGGGACAAAGCTAGAGAGAGGAAGATTGGGGCTTTACCTCAAGACCGTCTGATTCCGGAGTCATCCTAACCATCACTCTGGAACCTTGCAGCCCCACGCAAATCATCATCGACAGACACTTGCACGAGTTATACAGTGATTTGTACTCTCCCCTTGCATGCTAATTCCATAAAACAAGTTTGATGTCTCTAAATAAAGAGAAGCAAGAGGGACGGTGGCAGATAGGAGACGTGGTCTTAAAATGGGGAGGCTGGCTCAGCCCATTTTAAGGGGGCTCAGAAGCTTACCTGATGCAGATCTGAGCAATATCCCAGTGATGGTCACAAGAGAGCCCAACGGTTGCATTTCCTCCTGGGGAGGGGATTTTGGCTTTCATCCTTTTAGTCAGAAGGCTCCCAGACATGGATCACCCTAGATTATCCCCATCACAGCCCAGGTAGCTCGCACCCTACAGTCACCTGTAATTTCTGGGCCTGGGTAGGTGTAGCTCCAAATAAACACATCTCAAGAGCCTGCAAATGAGATCCCTCGCTGTCCGGATTTTCAAGCAGAAGACCCACTTTTGACCCCATTCATGCTTGGAAAGAAGACTAGAGTAGATGAAAGTGAAGAAAAGGCTATTTCTCCCATCAGATATTTTAAATTTAGAATTTAGGCTTAAGTCTGCTAAGAGACACAGGGAATCTAGTTATGACCTATTTGAAATACTATAAGACTAGATAAAATTTCTCAGGACAAAGGGACTGGGGCAATAGTAGCAAAATGTTTCTCCTGACAAGTATCCCACATGTACGGCTGTGAATGTCACCAGGGCTGTATTGGTGGAGAAAGGATTTGGTGGAGAGGGCTTTGCAAGTTATTACAATGTTGGAGTTAACAGTGTTGGTCTCTCTCTCCCTCTCTCTCGCCCTCTCTCTGACGGACTTAGCCTTGGGCATTCTTCACTCTCATAACATACTAGACAAAATCTTCCATAACTCTGCCAGGATTCTGTGGACTTTTAAAATACCAGTGCTCAAGTGCCAGCAAAAACAAATTCCATCAGAATCTTTGTAGGCTGTGGCTTTGGGCAGGGGGCGTGATGTCTCAAAACACCAACGTCACGTATACCTGCTTCTGGGCTCTGCCATCTATCAGCTGTAAGTCCTTGAGAAATTACTTCAGTTAACTGATCCTTGGTTTCTTCAGAGGTAAACTGAAGCAGGTAATTGTATAGATTTCATGTGACAGTTATAAGGATTTTATGATATAATAGCTGGAAAGAGGCTCACATCGTGCCTGACACAAAATAGGGATTCCAAAGTTGGCCATCATTGTAATTATTGTTGTTATTCGTATTAGTAAATATTGACTAATCCCTGGCAAAAAGTCTACCCTTCCTTGAACCTCCTGGGAAAAGACACGAACTTGACCTGAAACATCAGAGTTACAGTAGGTGGGGCACTGTTGAAAGAAGATGAATGGTGTTACACAGGAAGTGTCTTGTGCTATCTAAGCGGTAGATCTTTTTTCCCAGAGTGGATTCCAAACAGGCAGTGTTTCCTGCTAACAACTCTTTTTTTTTTTTTTTTTAACAACTCTTTTAAAAGTGTTAATATCTCCTGTATTCTCAATTGGCCTAATAACACCATTGCCAGAGAGAATGCCAATACGTCACACTCGGTGGAAGATACGGATTGCAAACCATCCCATAACCACAACCAACATTCTGTTAACCAAGTCGGAGGGAAGCAAAATGCTTTAGCAGTTGATAAAGGACTAAGATTCAAAAAGTCACTTTACTATATACATAAGCAAAGAATAAGATTTAGAAATACGGGCTCAGAAGCAAGAAATGTCCATTGCAGTTCAGATATGACCACATGGACCCCTCAGAAAAGAACCCATCACAGAATAGGCCCTTCTTTCCACTATAAAATAAACTATAAACTCCTATCGTTATAGTAGGTGGGCGGGGTTCTTCTCAACATGTCTTTCTGTTGTGGTAATAAATCTTAAATAAAATAAATCAGCTCCTTTAGACGTGATTAGATGGAGACCCTTCATTAAGGGTCTTACTTAACTTGATCTTACTTCTACATTCTTCAATCCACTGACTACAGATGGAAGGAGAAATATCAAGTATTTTTTATATATTTATTTTATAAATATAAAACAAAATAAAAGTGAGGTGCAATTTACAGCTTGGATGAGAGGTTAAACTGTTGAGTAAGTTTGTCACTGAGAAAATGTGTTTGACATTTTTACATCAGAACAACATAATTAAGCAATGCTAAAGTTAAATTGGCAACACTAATGGGGACTCGACTTTAAATATTTTGCTACCTCTGTCACTAAAAGTGACTGCAGCGGCAGCAGAACTTGTGTTCAACCACCAACTCTCATGTGCCCCCTAATACCCAGATTTTGTCTTTAATACTTTTCTCCACCGAAGGAAACAAGGGCTCTTTGGAGGGTGGCCTTAGGTAGGAAGGAAGTTCCTTTTGTGAGGAGAAAGCAAGGGTTCTCCCTACAGAAGCACGGGGCAGTTCTGAAAGGACCAAGAAGATGGATTAGAGAGGCTTCCAGAAATCCAGCTCTGACACTTGGAGTATAAAATGAGACTGATAACTGTAATTAATGGGAATACATGGAATCTGTGAAGGGCCGTAAGCTCCTAATGAAGCTCGAAAGAGAAAAGTTGATATAAATTGTACAAAAAGGGTGAACATGATAGAGTTTCATTTTACATTATTTGCAATAGCTGCCTTGTATTATACATGGGTGATGCTATTTTTTCTATTAAGTATATGCTGGTTTACTAAGCATCAATAGGCACTTTTCTCTATCCTTGTAAGGAGGGAGTGGATTTTGAATACTTTTAATAGCCTTGGGGAAGAAAATAGAAATTAGTAGCCACGCATGATAAAAAGAGGGAACCAGTAATGTGTAGGAGACGCTGAATTGGGCAAATGTCTTCATGAAGACACCAAACTGCTAATGTTTATCCTTGGTTTCTTAAGAAATGAAACACTTGAGGAAAACCCTCTGGTCTGGAAAAGAAGATCTATGAGAAAGGCATGGACTTTTATAGTCTTAAGTACAAAAATCTTAGAAGACTCTTTATTGAGGTCCCAAATAATAATCTGTAACCCCCAAACTGCTGGCCTGAGATGATATTATTTTTCTTTTGGTTCTGGAGGAAATCTGTAATCCTAGAAGAAATTGGATTTTTTAAAAACCTAATCCTAGGAAGCTATCATTGTAATTCTAAGAAAGTAACTCTGGAAAGTATAAGTATAAAACTAATGAAAAATCTGATATATATCCATGACCTATATACTTTCTATTAGTTTAAGGGTAAGTGTAAGCATATATTTTTCAATCATCTTGATGTTCTGTGTGCATTTTGGCTGACTTTTTAGGTGTTTGAAATGTTTAGGAGAGTCTGCACATTAAAATAAGAGTTTTAATTAACCATTTTGGAGAGTGTGGTTAAATAACTTTGCAACCAATGTTTATAAGTTAGAGTAATTGTAATTGGTTTAATTTTTAATAAGTTTTGATTTACCAATTATGCAAATAGTGTTTGAACATCAAGAGAAAAATTGTTTAATAGATTCACAGGGCTGGTAAGTTGAATATTAAACAAAGCACCAAGAGGTGTGTGTGTTCTTCCTGGTGACAAATGTCCCACAGGCATTAAAGGACCTACCAATGCATCACAGCCAAAATTCCTGAGCCCCTGAGTGGGCCAGAAAACGAGATGTTATCCTTATGGAACCATACTAAGAACGGAAGGGACTGATGATTATTTTTGCCTTGGTAAAACATGCTGTGCTATGTTTGCATTTTAATATGGAGATGCTTGGAAATGGAGACATCTTCATGCCCAATAGGAATTGATCAAATGGAGCTTTTCCAAGTCCTATGCAGAAGATGAGCGGGGTCTTTGAGACAGGGGTCCTAACCTCTCACCCAACTGCTTCCAGCGCTCTCTGCCGGCTCCCTCCTACTGAAACTAAGCGTCACTTCTTTTTTTCCTCAGCACTCTGGTGTTATTACTACTAGTATTTCTAACCCAGAAAAGCAGTATTTTATCCGATAGGAAACAATAGGCCATTTCTTGTTCAGTGCCTCCAGCTGGTAACCTCTTTAAAATGCCTACGGGCAACAAGCCCCCAGGTCTCTTGAAACCAAAGATCCTCTCAGAAGGCCCACCTCCTTGTATGACACATCTTTGGAATCTTCTGGTTTGATGCCTCCTTGACAGGTTACTTGCAATCTCGGTTTTCAAAATCCAAAGAAAACAGGATTAAACATTTGGGGCCAAACACCCTGGATATCCTGCTGACCCTTTGTTTTCCTTTCTTTTTCATTAATTGCCTCGAGAGTCATGCATGGGACTTAGATCCATACTGCTATTTCACTTGGAGGAAGTGTTCAGTTGTCAGTGTCATTTTATTCACCTTGCAAGTCCCACTGAACGGTAATCTTGAAAGCGAACACCAGGCAAGAACCTTTTCTTTTTCACGTTAGAGCTCACAGCGTGTACTAGTTAAAAGGAACCCGAGATGCCAAAATTCTCACGTAGAAACTTAGACAGGTAGGTGATTGTTCTGACAATGGAAAACTGGGCTTGATGGGGGGATGGTTCCCCTGGGAAACTGAGCATGGGAAATTGAACCTGAAGTTACACGATCTTGCGGTAAACCCTCAGACACAGGATGAGATTGGAGTTTCTGGGGTCATTATGAGCGCCCAGGAGGTAAGACACCCTCGTGAGAATGTCCAAGGGAGCATCCCAGAGGCCTGAGGTATCCACACCCTCATCAGGACCGTCATTAGCAGCAGGTGCCCTCGTGGGACTTGAAGGCCAGGGAAGTTTTTCCTCCCACCATGAGTGCGGCTGCATTTCCTAGTCCATTGAAGGAGTCAAATGAAAGGATCTCATATCCTCTGCCTATATCTGTGATATCATTCTGGCCATCGCGCTGCCAAACTTTATGACAATTATGTAAAAATTAAGAAAGGAACTTACAAAAGGTATCAAACAAATATGACTACCATAATATCTATTTGGATAAATCCCCAATCATTACCTGGCCCATCAGGCCTTGAAATAGACGTCTTGAATTCAACCTGCTACTCCAAACTTCCTGGAAGCATGAAGAGCTAAGATCCGCCTCGGTGACCCTTCTCTGAAGCTCTCCTGACACCTCCCCACCACAAATTGACATGTTCCCACCCTTGGATGCATGTCCATTGGAGTTTTGGACATAACTCTTGTAAAAATTAGTAAGCAGAAAGCTCAATTAAATAATTGGGAGACCGGAACGGGGAGCTCTCACGTCCTGTGAGGATAGCTGAGAACAATGAGAAAAAGAAAGTCTCCACCTTTTTCTTGGCAAGGACTTAGCCAATGAAAAGCTGTGGACGCTTTGTTTTTTATAACCCTCCCAACTTCCTTTTCCCCTCTGTAAAAGCACTCTCCTTCCCTTGACAGGCGGGAACTTGCACGTGGCTTGCCATGGTTGCAGAGCCCAAATTGCAATTCTCTGCTGATCCTGAATAAACCCATCTTTGCTGGAGAAATATCTGACAGTCTATTTGTCTTAGGTCAACACTCTATTGCAAATATTAATTCACAATTCTCTGAAGACGTAAACTCTGAGGACAGAGCTGTGCTGGATTCATCGTTATCTCTCCAGTGTCGGCAGGGAGCCTGTGCATGGTGGCACTCAAACACATCTGTTCAATGAATGAACAGTGACCAATAGCCACTAATGGTTCTAAACCAGGCTATTAGGTAAACAGTTAAGAGCCAGCCCATGAAATAAATAGCTTTCAAAGGTGCTTATATCTTAAACTTATGAAAAGAAATATTTACTTTCTGATAGGTATAAAATCCCTGAGTAAATCTACAGGTCCTCGTAACATATAGGAAATGTCTTCATCTCTGAGTCCGAGGGAATGCCATTTATAATAAAATACTTTGCATTTCAAAACTGTCTTTGTGTTTTGTAATTTATGTTGAGCATTACTGCTAGGACATGCTGAGAATATTTCCATTTTTTCCTGAATCTGAGGAAGTTGAGACTCTTTGCTACATAGTAGGAAGGGACGTGTTAATTTGTAGGATAACAATGCTTTTCCCTGAGAACGGATTTCGAAAGGTAGAAGTCAGCAGAAACAGGTTATTTTATTTACCAAAATTTGCTCTACAATCAAAATTTCAGGCTAGTAACCATTTCAGTGAGTCATATCACTAGCCCAAGACAATAACTTAGAAACAAGCCATTGATGAAAGGTCAAATTACAACATGCCTATTTTTTAAAGCTAAACAAGAATCTTTTCTATTCATTGTTTATCGACAGTACGCCTTTAACTAATTAACCATGAAGAGGGGATTAAAAACCCAGATTGGAACAGAAAGAAGTCTGCCATCTAATGTATGACACTAAGACAATTAAGTCAAAATCTAGAGAAACAGAATTTGTTCATTCCTGTGGGGATTGAGAAGGCAGCTCTACACTTTGATATTTCATCATCTGTTAGTGTAATTAATCAGAAATATGAGCATCTAAAAATGTGGAACTGCAAATTAGAAACAAGTTTGAACCAAAAACAGCCTGATAATAATGAAATCATCCCCTAGACCCCAGAAAGCATCAGTCACATGCCACCCCTAAACCTATCATTGAAGTAGAGGTGATACTGAATCATTCAGAATTTCATCCTGAGCTGAGTGGAGGGTCAGCTTTCCTGGGGGGTGGATTCCTGAATGAAATTGGGTCTGTTAGCAAGGAAGTAGCAGGAAAGGGAGGGAGGAAATGGAAGTGGGGTAGATAATCATGCGTCTTTTAGGGCCCTTGAAACTCTGCAGATAAGAACCTCTGCCAAGGGGCCTTTGCGCCAGTTGTGTTAAGAGAAGTATTGAGAACAGAAAGATATTTTGAGACTTCTTGGAACTTTGTGACTTTCTCCTTTTGTTTTGTTATTTTTATCTCCTCTGTTTCCTTGTCTTCCCAGCAATGAGGACTCTTAACTTAGAAAAACCTAAGAAAAGCTGCCTGCTTGTTCCCGGGACAGCAGTGTGGGAGACCACCTCTCTGGGTCTGAGATGGGATTCCAGGAAGATCATCTCTGCAGAGACCCTCCTCTTCCCGGACAGAAGTGAGCAGACCAGCATGTACAAAGAGCACTTAGGCCACTGCCTGGCACACAGTAGGTGGTGAATGTGAAGCTGGGGTGAATGTGTGGAAATGGGTATGATGCAGAGGGAAGCAGAGCAGTGGAGGAGAAAGGCTTTGAGGTTGGTCAGAGCTGGGTTCAGCACCCAGCACTGCTATTGCCTGGCTGTGTGATCTTGGGTAAGTCACTCATGCTCTCTGAGCCTCAGTCTCTTCAGCAGCAAAATAGAGATAATACCACTGACCCCAGAGGAGTCTTGTGAGAATCGGAAATGATGTATATAAAGCATCCAGCAGGATGGGGCCTGGCACTTGATAGATGCTCCATGAATGGAAGCTGACTTCCCTCCTTTTGGACACGTACACTCTAATTATTTTCAAAATTAATACGCCGTATCCTAGCCCTGTGTCAGCCATACCAGCACGAGCCTGTCTCCTTGCTCACCCCCTGATGTGGGGCTGGAGGCAGAGCATCGGCCAAGGTGCCAGGACCAGGTTGCCATCATGGGACTTGTGGATGAAGTGACAAGTGTGGAATCTATCTCATTTGGAAGCACCAGAGGTGTGCCCTCACGTCCCACACCAAGCTGCCAGGGACCTTGGTGCTCAGCTGAATTTCTGCATTCCCCTCGACTTCTGGGAAAGGTCACCCTGATTATAAAAATTCCTGGTCCCTCCCTGATTTCCCCCAGGACATTGACCTCACCCATAGGAAGATGGACTCTGGAGTCAGCCAGAGTTCGAATCTGGCGCCACCATGAACTAACTCAATAACTTTGGACACAGTGCTTTTGCTTCCTGTGCCTCTGTTTTCTCATATGTAAAATAGGGATAATACTAGTAGCAACCTTATAGTATAGTAACATGTATTGTGAAAATTTAGTGAACTTGTGCACATAAAGGTCTTGGAAAATACAAAGCACTTAATAAATGTCAGTTGTCACAGTGACTATTGGGGACCCTACAATCTCACCCCATTCCTTACCCGGGTGAGCTGACTCACAGGCCAGCAGGGCAGATGTCACCACGGCCAACTGCCACACCTGCGCTTCTGCCACCATCAGCCTGCAGGGGAGTCCTCTCATTCTGTGATCTTGCTTCTGACGCTCACAATGTGTCTCTCAGTTTTGGACCAAAACCATTCCCATTTTGCAGATGAGAAAGCTGAGGCCCAGAGAGACTGGATACCTTCCCGGAGATCTGCCTGGCAGTCTGAGGCAGAAGCAGGACTTAGTCCTAGGTCTCCTGACTCCACGTTTGGTGCTCTTTCAACCTCAGCCCCTGGGTATGAAGGGTCAAGGCTGTGCTGGTGGAGAAAGGGTCAGGGACTTGCTTCCTGCACCCCAGCTCCCTTGGGGGCCTGAACGCGCTCTGATACTTCCTGCCCCACAATCTCCACTCCTCCCACCTGGCTGCCAGGAGGCCTCCAACGTAGAAGTGAAAAATGAGCCACTAAATGTATTATGACTTGCGAGGCTGTCTTAATAATTAAATTTTATTAAAACGAACACCAAGAAATTTCCTGACATGGCCTGCCTGGCGGGGCTCATCAGAAGGTGATAAATGAGTGGGTTCTAGAGAAAGAGATATCTGGAGGGGGAAGCAGAGACACAGAGAGAGGCCTCGGAATGGAGGAGCAAGAGGAAGGAGGCCGGAGTGCCCCACCCCAGCAGTGCAGGGCCAGGCCCGCTGAGTTCCTGCTTTGGCCAGGATTCCTGCCCAGGCCGAGGGTGGGCTTGCAGAGTGACATGGTGAGCGGAGCCTCCTCTTCAGAACAGCCTTCAGAGCCCCGCTGGGCCACTACTACCTGGGGTAGTTTGCCTCTCTGAGCCTCCCTTCCTCCCTCCCTGAGCTGTAAAAGAGGGATATGAGTAAACTACTCTCATCTAAAGGGAGGTGAGCAGCCAGCCATTGTGGGAAAGTTGGCCAACTCTTCAGCAGACATTTACCAAGATACTCATCACACTGTGTGGTTTCCTCTGGAAAAGGCACTGGGACTGGGGAATGGGGTTATTTAGAGCAATTCTGTAATCTGGATCTTCTACAATGAGCATGTATTGCTTTTATACAGAAAACCAATGAACACCTCCAACCCACGTACATCCCAGAGAGCTGGGCTGAGGACCAGTGCAGGATGGAGAGTGCAAGTCAACCCAGACCTGGGTCCTGCCCTGGGGAAGACCACGGTGGTGTCAGGGGGTGGTTTAGGGGCAAGGCGGGATTTCACTTACTGTGTACACGTGCTAGGGGCTACGGCAGAGCTGAACCCAGGTGAGCAGCGCAGACAGGAGCCTCAGCAGAGGTTCCCTGGGTAAAGGCACACCTGAGCTAAGGTTTGAAGGCTTGGACTGTTCAGTAGAAGAAAGGAAAAGACGGGCCCCCACAAAAGCCCAGAGGCATGAACAAGCTCTGGGAATCCAAAGACTTGCAGCTCGTTCTGTGAGGAGGGGGCTTGCATCTCTGCTGGGCTCTTCGGTTTCTGTACAACGATACCAATTCTACCATCTCCTTGGCTGAAAACTCTGCCTTCAATCAATAGCCCAGAGTAATGGCCTTCTGGACCTCACCAGGAAATAGAGTCCCGAACCTCTGTTATTCTCATCTCTCTTTTTTTTTTAATAAATTTATTTTTTTATTTTTGGCTGCGTTGGGTCTTCGTTGCTGCGTGGGCTTTCTCTAGTTGTGGCGAGTGGGAGCTACCCTTCGCTGCGGTATGCGGGCTTCTCATTGCAGTGGCTTCTCTTGTTGCAGAGCACAGGCTCTAGGCGTGCGGGCTTCAGTAGTTGTGGCTTGTGGGATCTTCCCGGACCAGGGCTGGAACCCGTGTCCTCTGCATTGGCAGGCGGATTCTTAACCACTGCGCCACCAGGGAAGTCCCTCCTCACCTCTTATTAAGAACAAAAGAGAAAAGCTCTGTGGAAGGAATTGTTGTTTATGGAGGATTGAGTAAAAGACATTCATGCCCTGGAAGAGTCTAGGTTTTATCCTTGAATCAAGTCAAGCCATCAGAAAACTTGTACCCAAGGAAAAAGAGATCAATGAAACAAAATGGAAAGGCCAGAAATAAACCCAGACACAAATGGGAATTCAAGGCCAGATCAAGGTGGGTTTGCAACTCAGAGAGGAAAAGATGGCTCAGCCAGGGGATGCTGATGAGGCGTTTGGAATAAAACAAAGCTGGAGCCTCATGCCTCACGCCCAAACATTGATCAAACATTTACATGTAAAAAAAAAAGAGACTGTGAAACATACGAAGAAAACATGGACAATGTTTCTATAAAATCATTCTAAGAACACCAATTTCAAAAGCCACAAAAGAAAAGATTGACCAATTTGATCAATTTGATTACAAAAACATGAAAGCTTTCGTATGTCGGAAGTAACATGCAAAGAGTCAAGGAAAAAAGATTGCATGGGAAAGAGACTTTCAATGGGCAGCAGCTAAAGGGTTTGAAGCAAAGGATTGTCATGGAATGGGGGAATGGGTTGTCACGGTTAGCTTTATATTTTGAAAAAAATCATCTCTCTGGCCATAGTGGGGATCATAGAATGATGTGGAGAGGAAGGTGGTGTAGGGATCAGAGAGAAGCCTATTGCAATAGGCCAGCTAAGAGACGATGGCCCTTGGGGGGGGCCACTCCTGGGGAGAGTGGAAATCTACATGGGGGCTTGGTGGTACCCTGGATAATGCGGTCGTACAGGAGAGGGAGTGTCAAGGGTGACTCCCCGTTTCCAGGCTCGCATAACTGGATGGTGGTGGTGCCATCTACTAAGACAGCAAAGACAAGAAAGAGTGCATTTGGTGGTGAGGTGGGACATGCATGTTTTTTCAGGTTTGGGTTTGAGATACCTTTGAGCAGGGCCAACTTCATGTGTGCACGACTTGTATGGTTACTTAGTGACCCCCACTTGCTTTAATGCTCTTCTATCACCACCTTGAAATTCATAATAATTTTTTTGACAAGGGGACCTGTGTTTTCATTTTGCACTGGCCCAACAAATTATGTAGCCAGACTTGCCTTTGAGCCATCTAGGACCAGGTGTTGTTTAAGCAGTTGTCCAGATCTATAGAGAGCTTGGAGGAGGCTTCCGGGCTGGACATATAAATGTGTGGGTTGTCTGCATATAGGAGGGAACGGAAGCCCTGGGTAGGGAGGCAGTCACTTAAGGAAAAGGTCTAGAATGACAAGAGGATATGTAAGGTCTGGGTTTTGACGTCCTTGTAGATGTAATGTCCAGGTGGGAGAGGATATAAGAATAGAAGGTGATGGAGCATCAGGAGAAGGCGGGAGAATATGGGAAACCCAGGAAGGGAGAAGAAAGAGAGCAACGCCTCTAAAGCCACAGATCAGGGCAAAGCAGAACTGAGACCTCTCTGGTGGATTTGGTAACATGGAAGATATCGGTGTCCCAGGTAAGTACCATTTTTGTGCAATGAGGGGGTTTGTGGAGTGAGCGGGAAGGGGAGTGGAGACAATGAGAGCACCAGCTCTGGAGAGAAATTTGGCCATGACCTGGAAGAGAGAGATAAAGCCATATCCCCATAAAGGGGTGAGGAGTGAAGGGAGCAATTTTTATCTTTGTTTTCATGAGAGACCCAAACATGTTTCTAAGGTATATAATTAAGCAAAAAGACAATATAGTATATTAGACAGAATAAACCTCTTTGTGTAAAAACAGTGGCGGGGTGGGTAGGAGGGAAGGAAGATTATATGCGTATGCAAAGAAAATTTCTGGGAGTATACACAAGAAACCAGTAAATATGGTTACCTGGGGGATGGGCCTAGGGACTTCACCTCTTCCCTTCTATATCAGTTGAATTTTTTTATCATAATCATTTTTCTAATAATAAAAAACTATTAATTTGATGTCCTCAAAGGAAGCTCTTGGGCACTGAACATACTACTCAAAGGTTTCGTTGATTGTCAAAATTAATATTCAATTTATTAAAGTTACAAATTCATACAGATCCAGGTTCTTCCATAAGCTTTAAAGTTCAGTTTACCGATTTTATTATTTATTTGTAAGTTTAGCAAATTTTAACAATCACTTTTTTTTTAACGTTTTTTTTTTTTTTGGCTGTGTTGGGTCTTTGCTGCTGCGCTCGGGCTTTCTCTAGTTTCAGTGAGCAGGGGCTACTCTTCTTTGCGGTGCACGGGCTTCTCATTGCGGTGGCTTCTCTTGTTGTGGAGCATGGGCTCTAGGTGCACGGGCTTCAGTAGTTGTGGTGCGCCGGCTCAGTAGTTGTGGCTCACAGGCCCTAGAGTGCAGGCTCAGTAGTTGTGGCTCACGGGCTTAGCTGCTCCACGGCATGTGGGATCTTCCCGGACCAGGGCTCAAACCCATGTCCCCTGCATTGGCAGGCGGATTCTTAACCACGACACCACCAGGGAAGCCCCTAAAATCACTTTTAAGGGGAACTTTGAGAATGTTTTTTCTCATTTACAAATGTGTTTAATTAAATTGCTCTAAACATTGTAAACTGCATTTATAGATTTAATATATTTGAATCTCTTAAGTACTTCAACTGTCTACCAAACCTTC
The DNA here is from genome assembly GCF_965194825.1 of Balaenoptera physalus. Classification (NCBI taxonomy): domain Eukaryota; kingdom Metazoa; phylum Chordata; class Mammalia; order Artiodactyla; family Balaenopteridae; genus Balaenoptera; species Balaenoptera physalus. Next base: position 28,059,142 of record NC_138890.1, read on the forward strand.
TCAAGTATTCAAGTTACAGCTATAAATCCAATTCATTAAACTTATACATACGGCAAAGCTTATTTTCTTTTATAGGTTTCAATACTTATTTAAATTGAGTAAGCTTTCAGCTTAAAATCTGAACTCTAAATCAATTGCTCAGTTAAGCATTTTATATTAGAATGAAAACAGTTCATCCAGAACTCTAAAAGGCCACAATTTCTTAAACATTGCAAGTATATAGACACAACTTATTTCAAAACACAAATATTTTAATGCAAAGGATTTGATTCTCTTCTATATTTCTGTACTTAATTCTGAATTTTCCCAGTATTAAAAGATGCTCACTGGGACTTCCCTGGTGGTCCAGTGGTAAAGAATCCGCCTTCCAATGCAGGGGACACGGGTTCGATCCCTGGTCGGGGAACTAAGATCCCATATGCCGCGGGGCAAGTAAGCCCATGTGCCACAACTACTGAGCTCGCCTGTCGCAACGAGAGAGCCTGCATGCCACAAAACTACAGACCCTACACACTCTGGAGCCCATGCGCCACAACTAGAGAGAAGCCAGTGCTGCAATGAAAGATCCCGAATGCCTCAGGAAGATCCTGCGTCAAAAAGAAAAAAAAACAAAGATGCTCACCTACTGTGGGCCAAAGCTCCTAGCTGACCACAAAACCCTTCTTCCAAGGGCATACAGCTGGACTGTATTTCCCAGCCTCCTTTGCAGTTAGGGGTGGCCATGTGACTGAGTTCTAACCAATTTGAATGGAAGAGGAAGTCAGCTAAGCATCTTCCAAATCTGGCCCATAAAAACCTCCCCTGTGTATGCCTGCCCATGTAGACACATTCCCCTAAGAAGTACAAATCAGCTCGCTCTTTTTGTCTTTTGCTGGTTCCCTTGTTAACAAGACTATGAAAACTTAGACTTATGCTCAAGATCAATTCATCTGATGGACCTAGAGATTATCATAATAAGTGAAGTAAGTCAGAAAGAGAAGGACAAATACCATATGCTAACTCTTATATGTGGAATCTAAAATATGACACAAATGAACTCATCTACGATACAGAAGCAGACTCACAGACATAGAGAACAGACTTGTCATTGACAAGGAGGAGGGGGGGTGAGGGAAACTATTATATATAGAATGGATAAGCAACAAGGTCCTACTGTATAGTACAGGGAACTATATTCAGTATCCTGTGATAAACCATATGGAAAATAATACAAAAAAGAGAATGTATATATATGCTGTAGAGCAGAAATTAACACAACATTGTAAATCAACTATACCTCAATTTAAAAAAGAAGAGAAAAGATCAATTCATCTGAGAATTTGGCTTTCCTTTTAAAAAACATTTAATTAATTAATTTATTTATTTCTGGCCGCGTCGGGTCTTAGTTGTGGCACGCAGGATCTTTCGTTGCCGTGCACAGGCTTCTCTGTAGTTGTGCGTGCCGGTTTTCTCTCTCTAGTTTTGGTGCGCGGGGTCCAGAGTGCGTGGGCTCTGTAGTTTTGCAGCACGCAGGCTCTGTCATTGAGGTGCACGAGCTCAGTAGTTGTGGCGCACTGGCTTAGTTGCCCTGTAACATGTGGCATCTTAGTTCCCCGACCAGGGATTGAACCTGCGTCCCCTGCATTGGAAGGCAGATTCTCAACAACTGGACCACCAGGGAAGTCGCTGACTTCCCATTTTTAAATTATGATTTTTTTTTTTTAGCATCTTCATTGGAGTATAATTGCTTTACAATGCTGTGTTAGTTTCTGCTGTATAACAAAGTGAATCAGCTCTACGTATACATATATCCCCATAACCCCTCCCTCTTGCGTCTCCCTCTCACCCTCCCTATCCCACCCCTCTAGGTGGTCACAAAGCACCAAGCTGATCTCCCTGTGCTATGCGGCTGCTTCCCACTAGCTATCTATTTTATATTTGATAGTGTATATATGTCAATGCTACTCTCTCACTTCATCTCAGAACAGCCTATACTAGTGTGTCTAGGATAATCTCTCTTCATTTTAGTGACTTTAATTTTGCACTTTACACCCTTATGAACTGTTTTTTAGTATGCATTTTAAGTATGTGTGTGAATTACTTTTATATAAGAAAAACTATGTAACTTTATTGCAACCTCTGAATGCTGACACAGTAGCACTCACTGAATTGTTTGAAAATCATACTCCTGACTTTCATCACTTCATAAAACCCATCATTGCATTTGTACCTGGATGTCTCCCTTCCCTCCTCATTTCCCTCATCCTTCCTCTCCCAATTCTGCAATTGCTGCTCTAAGATCCTAATTTCTCCTTATTCTCAGTGTTTTCTCAAATGCATTTTCTCCATCCCCTTGACTTAAATTAATCCAAGTTGTCCCCTCAGTAACTACTTCAACTGTGGCTCAAACCTATGGTCCTGCCACTGTCACCTCCCTCATTCTGAGAAGATGCCCTCTTAGCTTGGACCAGGCATGTGGTCTCACTCAGCTCCCTGCTTCTGCATCCTGCTTCTCCTATTAATGATAGAAGTTGCCCCTCCTCCCTGTGAAGGCTCAAACCTTTGTTTTGCTGTGATCCTTGCACTTTCTTAAGTGCCCAATATTCATCACTTTTGTCTCTTTCTTCCATTGTATTCCACAGTTCCCTCTCCACTTGGATAATTCTCAGTAGCATTTTAAACATGTTCAACTCTATGGCAAAAAAATGAGTAAATGAAAGAACGTTGACTCCCATGCCCTGTTAGCTACCTTTCTCTGTCTCTCCTCCAGGTCAGAGCCAAACTGCTTTCAGGAGTCGCCTACACAGGGTATCTTCATTTCCTCACCTTCGTCCATCCTTAGCACACTCCTGTCTGGCTCTGCCCCATCGCTCCACCAAAACTCTCTCCCCAAGGTTATCAATGACATCCATGTCACCACACACAGTGCCTATTTTTCGGTCTTGTTTTACGCAATTTCTCACTAACATTTTACCCAAGATTGTCTTTATTCGAGACATTGTACTCTCTTCCCTTCCATGACATCTTCCTTGTCTGATTTCCATCCATCCTTCCTGGCTGCTCTTTCTCTGCTTCCAGCGTTGGCTCGCTTTAAGACTTGGCAGTAGATCATTTACTCTTCTCACCCTTGACTGTCTCCCCTGGCAATTTCATCCATTCTTTGGATTTCACTCCCTTTTCTTTGCAGAGGATTCGCAGGTTTTTATCTTCACTCCAAACCTGTCTTCTAAGCTCCAGCCCTACGTATCTACCTTCTGACTGAACACATCACTTGGAGATATATCCCAGCTTGAACTCATGCCCCGTCCTCTGCTGATTACATCCTCCTCCTGGGTATCCTCCCTCAGTGAATGACGCCACTATTCATCCTGTTATGCAAGCCAGATTAGGGTATCATTCTTGACACTGCCTTCCCTCTTCCACTCCACACCTCATCTGTCACCATGTCCTGTTCATGTTTAACTCATAAATATCTCTTAACCTTTCCCACTTGTCTCCATCTCAATTTGAACCACCCTAGTATTCACAGCTGCCATTCTTTCCTGGACCACTACGAGAGCCTCTCACTGGTCTCCCACATCTGTCCTGCAAAGCCCGTCGCTTGTCCTCCAAACCACAGTCCACAAAATGCAAGGCTTATCATTCTCTCCATACTTTCTAAGACCCTTCAGTGGTTAAATGTGAACTTTAGGGTAAAAAAAATCTGAAATTCATAATGTGACTTCTCTGAAATTCATAGAGACCTGCCTGATTCTCCTGCTTTTTCAGCCTACTCCTTGTGCCCCAGAGACACTGGTCTTCTTTCAATGGCAGGAATGGACCATCTCTCTCCCTCTTGGGACATTGCCCATGTTCTAGAATGCTCTTTCAATGCACCCTCACACCTGCTGACTAGAAAATTCCTATCATTTCTCAGATCCCAGTTCTGAAAAGCCTTCTCTGCCGTCCCAGCCCAGAAGAGATTCAGAGCAGTATCTCCATTTCTAATTATACATGTACTAGTGTGGTGGTTTGATCAGTCTGTCTCTCCAGTGCCCTGTAAGCCTTGAGGTCAAGAACCATATATATCTTTTTACTTCAGTATCTCTAGAACCTGGCACAGTGCTGGGTACACAGCAGGTGCTCAATAAATAGCTGTTGAATGGCAACTGCTGTGGAGGCTAAGGTTCTTCATGTCCTCTGGTGTCCCTGGAGGTAGAAATTTCTTTGAGAAATAAAAGCTTGGAGAAGCCCCATTTCCTCTGAGGAACTGATACATGAAAAGGAAGCAAGGGAAGGAGGAGGGGAAAGAGGAGGAGGAGAATATTTGGGTTGGTTCACAGACTCAAACCAGAGTCAGGCTGGTTTTTTTCCCTAGGATTTCGCAAAATCATGTTCACATCCTAATGAGAACTAACGAGTGTGTTGGCTCTACAGCGAGGGCTTATTGCACAGAACAATGTCATCCTCTGTCCTCCTCCCAAGAATGTGTAGCATGTTGGCTCAGCCAGTTCTGGGCGGCTGCTTCTCTCTCCAATGCCAGCAGACCCCAATACTCAGGTGTCACAGAGGTCACTCCCGTGGCTTAGCAGTTAGACGACTGCATGAGAATCACCAGAGGGGGTGGAGCATATGTACGGAGCGCTCACGGGCACACAGGTGATGCAAAGGTGGGAGCCCTGGGGCTTGCCACCTGACCACCTGGGCCACAGGGACAGAGACAAGAAGGGAGACTAACTATTGGGTGACACCTCAGGAATGGGGACAGGGATGACATATAACTTCAGGTGACTGAATGAGGTTCCTGCAGAGGGGCAGGGCTGAGATGGAGACCATTCCACAGCCCCTTTGGGGGTTAGGAGTCCATGACTCTCAAGGCTTGCAGGCTGCCTGTCTGCAGGTCCTATGTTAGAGAAACTTAGGAGTGGCGTGGTTGGTGGCTAAGAGCGTGATAGGGCTTTATACTCAGGGCAGACACGAGTGTGTACTTGCATTTGTGGCTTCCGAGCTCTCTGACCTTGGATAACTCCCCCAAACTTCTTTGAGCCTGGGCCCTGCACCTGATACAACAAGACAGCTATTGGACCTGACTGCATCATTGTGACGTTTTGAGGCGATAAATACACTGTGCTCAGATCAATGTCTGTCACGTTAACAGAAGTTGTGTCTTCCTGAAGATCAGGCTGCCCATGCCCTGCATATCACGCCATCCTCGTCAACTTGACTGCCCGCCTTGAAGGTGTGCAGGGCTGTTTTCTGCACCTTCTCTTCTCTTCCTTCTTTCAGGCTGACCTCCATGTTATTCTCTCCCCTCTTCTGACTCTGAACACTCCCAAACTAAAGCTGACAGTTACCTCACAGATTCATATCCTATATTAGGAGAGTATAGATTTTGGAGCCAGACAGACCTAGTAGTAAATTCTGTACCTTCCACTGCCTAGCTCAGAGACCCTGGACAAGTGACTTAACTTTCTAAGCCTGCATTTCCTCATCTGTACAATGGGTATAAGAATACATGTTGGCGAGGGGGATTCTAGGCAGAGGGAGTGGCATGGGTTGAGACACAGAGGTGGGAATGCTGGAAATGGTAGGAAATCTGTTTTATGAAGAGAATGAGTGACCAAGTGGGGGTAGCTGGGGTCACGTAAGCCCAGCGGGTCATGCAGAAGCATATCAAGCTGGGCTTTATCTTGAGATCAAGGAGGAGTAAGGGAGTGACGTGGTCTGATCTAGTCCAAAAATGCAAAAGATGTTTATTGAGTGCCTACTATGTGCCAGGTATTTTGGATAAATCAGTGAACAAAATAGATTTAAAAATTCCTTTTCCTGTGGAGGTTATATTCTAATAGAAGGGCATAGACCCAATAAATAAATTAATTAAAGGGACTATTGAAAGAGATAAGTGCGATGGAAAAAGTATGAATAGAATAAGAAAAGGGAAACTGAGAGTTCCTGGGGTGGGGTGGGGGAGATGAGTACGAGTTATATTTAAAATAGTGTCTTCAGGGTGAGTCCTTGTTGAGAAGTCGACTTTTGTGGAAAACTTGAAAGAGTAAGGGAGTGAGGCACATAGTTATTTGAGGAAGGGGCGGTCCAGGCCGAGGGAAGAGTTAATGCAGATGTCCTGAGACAGGAACATGTCTGGCGTTTGGAGGAAGAGCAAGGAACCCAGTGTGGCTGGAGTGAAACAAGCAAAAAGGAATGGGGAGAGAGGTGAGGTTAGAGGTAACAGGGCCAGATCATGCTTCGCCATTGTAATGACATTGACTTTGGATGAAGTAGAGAAGGATTGGAGGCTTTTGAGCAGAGGAGGGACATGATCTGCTTTATTTATTTATTTATTTATTTATTCACCCATGTTTTAATTATTCTGGTGTGTCCAGGAAGGAGATTGAGGGTGGGCAGCCGGAGGCAGAGAGATCAGCGGGGATCCTAGGGATAGCTCTAATATATGTTTTTAATGTAACAGATTTATTGAAACATAGTTCACATTCTGTACTCTTCACCCATTTAAAGCTACAATTCAATGCTTTTTAGTGTAGTCACAGAGTTCTGCAATCATGAACACAATCACTTTTTTTTCTAACATCTTTATTGGAGTATAATTGCTTTACAATGGTGTGTTAGTTGTTGCTGTATAACAAAGTGAATCAGCTATATGCATACATATATCCCCATATCCCCTCCCTCTTGCGTCTCCCTCCCACCCTCCCTATCCCACTCCTCTAGGTGGTCACAAAGCACTGAGCTGATCTCCCTGTGCTATGTGGCTGCTTCCGACTAGCTATCTATTTTACGTTTGGTAGTATATATATGTCAATGCTACTCTCTCAGTTCGCCCCAGCTTACCCTTCCACCTCCCCATCTCTTCAAGTCCATTCTCTACGTCTGCGTCTTTATTCCTGTCCTGCCCTTAGGTTCATCAGAACCATTTTTTTTTTTTTTTTTTTTTAGATTCCATATATATGTGTTAGCATACGGTATTTGTTTTTCTCTTTCTGACTTTCTCCTTCAGGAAAGGCTTGGCTAGATGCTGGTTCAGTGTCTCATACAATTGCAGCCAGATGGCTGGAGCTGGGGCTAGTTGAGCAGCCTTCTCTCTTCAGGTAGCATCAGGGACTCTGATGTGGTCCCTGTTCATGGACAGGTTTTGGCCTCCTCACAGCCTGGTGGCCTCTGGGCAGGCCGACTGCTTATAAGTCAGCAGAAGGCCTCAAGACGAAGCATTCCGGTGAGCAAGGTGGAAGCTGAGTCACCTTTGATGATGTAGCCTTGGGATCACGTGGTGTCATTTCTGCTGAACTCTATTGGTCAAACAGTCAAGGACCACCCAGATTCCAAGAGAGAATACACAAACCCCAGTCTCAATAGGAGGACTGTCCAAATGGCATTGTAGATGGAGCACGTGGGATGAATGCAGTCATGCTGGGAAATACAGTCTGCCACGCCCACCTTGGAGGAGGAGGGCCCCAGGCCCAGCCTGACACGGGTGCGTGCATGGTGCCCTGCACACTAGGACTTCCTCTGCTTACTTCCTGCCTTCACCTTCCACACCACCCCCAGACTAGAGCCTGAAGCCCTGAGCCAGGCCTCTCCCTGAAGGCCAAGGGTGCAGGTGGCTGGGTTTTAGCCTAAGCTGCTTGGCATGGGGCTGGCATCTGGGGAGGCTTTTTAAACTCCGCTCCACCCTGGGGACTAGAGGCAGTAAGCTGAGCTGAAAATGATGCTCAGTAGAATTCTGTTGGCTAATGAGCATCAGGGGAGAAAATTCGTAGATATTCTATCTGTTGGTGAAACAGATAGACCTTCTGTGTGATCCAGACAGGGCTAGATAGCGGTTGCAGAGGGTGAGGACGGTGGCAGAAAGAAACATTTATTGGCCATCGTTTGTGCGCCAGGCACATCGTTGGTATATCATAGGCATTCATCTCATGTCACCATCCCAGCAGCGCCATGGGGCATGTACCGTGAACTTGTAGAAATGAAGACACAAAGTCTCAGAGAGGTGAAATAATAGGCCCCAGGTCACACAGTTGACAGGAGGCTGAGCCAGGACTGCAAAGAAATTCTTCCAACTTCTGTTAGAGCACCCTTCAAGAGATATGCCCCGAAGTTACTTTTAGAGCCTTTAAAAAGCAAACCGGAATGAGGAATGTGGATCCCTTCCTACCTGGTGCCTGGTAGGGTACCTGCTTTGTTGAGGGGTATGGGAGCCACAGATATTTGCAAACTGCCTTCTGCAATCCTTGGGCTCTAGTCTAGCATCTTGAAAGACACAACAAAGACCATTAGATTGAAATAGGAGCTGCTTCCTCTAATACAGTAACTTTTCTTTAAACTTAAATTGAGAAACTAAGTGACTGGATGATATCCTTTTAATAGCTGCTGAGTATAAATGCATTTTGAGAGCAAATCCTCCTTCAGAAAAGACCATTTCTAATGTTCTTTCAAATTGTCAATTTGGAGGATGAAGGGGAATGTGATTAGGAGACCAAAATAACAAAGAATTTTGAGACCAGCGAAAATGTTGCCTGCACAAATGTATAATTTAAACCGCCAAAGTGCTCTCGCATTTTCGATGCCAAATATACTTAATCAGTAATAATCCTGTCCCTCAAGAAGGCTCCTAATTTGCTTTATTGCCTTTTTAGATTTGTCCCCTTTCATTTTCTAAAATATAATCATAGTTCAGTGACTCCATCTGGGAGCGATCCGGCGATAAATTCTGGGCGGTAATGATGTACAACCAGCGAATAACAATTCTTTAATCACGCTGTTTCCTCTACTGCCACCTCATTTGAATTCATGGTTTTCAGAAAATTCAATGAAATTTGAAATTTCATCAAGAAATTACTCAGATAAATAAATGACAGAGTAACAGTTCACTTATTTGTCAGGCACGAAGCAAAAGGGAGAGGGGGCAGAGAGAAGAAATGACAGAAGACAAATGTGATAAAAAGCAGCATAAAGAAGTTTAGCTTTCCTGAGAGGTGAATGGGAGTGTGGTGATTTTACAGCTGCAGACGTCAGCTTGGCCTGTGGATGGGATTTGACAGGAGCCCCTGAATGAAACCTCCTGATAGATCAAGCCTGGCTTAACGTCCCTCTCTGGAGCCATCACTGGCTTTTGCCGACAGTTTTGATACCCCGGCCCTCATTCCAGGTAGAAATTTATGACGGGACATTTACATTTGTGACCTCATTGCCACCTTTGTCATCTGAGTTCCGTATTGGATTTCTGTTGCCACACACTCCAGCTGCTTTCTGGCTGCAGAGGAAAGGCCTTACCTTGACCTTTATCTTACACATCAAGATTCTCTGAGTTTCCAAGAAGAAAATTATCATCATCCACAAGGCAGACTAGCATCTGTTGTCCTTCTGCCTTTGTTGGAGGCACTCGGCCAGTCATCACACAGTATGTCTCTCATTTGCACTCAGAGCCCAACTCTGTTTTATTCTCAGTCCCAGGTGCTACCAACCAGGCACCCCTCTAGATGTTCCCATGGGAAGCAGGACTAGGGGATGGAAATGGAGCCACAGTGGTGTCCATTGTAGTGAGAGCACTAGGCATTTTTTTAAAATAATTTTTTTGTTTGTTTGTTTGTTTTTTCGGCCTCACTGCACGACTTGTGGGATCTTAGCTCCTTGACCCGGGATTGAACCTGCACTCTTGGCAGTGAAAGTGCAGAGTCCTAACCACTGGACCGCCAGGGAATTCCCACACTAGGCATTTTTGAGGCTGGCCTTGCAGACGGTTACCACTAACCTATGACAACTGCCACCAGCTTAGGCCCTGTGCAGGGCAGCTCCTGGGACAGACAATGCAAACTCTGTGCTCTCCTGGAAGCAGATGTAATTATCCAAGGATAACCTTTTTTTTTTTCCAGGAAATGTTAGCTGATGTTCGTCCAGAGGAGACATACCCAGTCACAGATGCCCAGGACAGCAAAGCTCCCTTCCTCCTCCTCTCCGCTTACACAGTGGAGGGGAAGCTAAGGCAACCCTGTAGAAAACAATAGTATATTCAAGGTTCTCTACTCTGGCATGTGCCTCCTACCAGAAATATATTTATCACCATCAATTAGTTTGCAGATATTTTTAAATTAAGATAAGTTTTTAAAAGTAAATTTGGGGTGATGGGAACTAGATGACATCAATGCCCTTTAGCCAAAGATGTCCAGGGACACAGTATGGTTGAACAGAGTTGGGTTGGTTGGCTCATTGCAGTGAGGAGGAATGTCCACTAGGGGCAACAGTGAGGTGCCTTGGCAAGAGGGTGCTAAGGAAAGACTCAAGAAAGGATTTGAGTCTTGGGCTAGGTGATTTTAGGGAGGGTTCAAGAAAGAGGGGATTTGCTCTGGATTGGATGCTCTCAGGTAGCAAGGGTGACTCCATCATTGGGGATCTGTATAAGTCTTATCTGTAAGGCAAAAGGAATGATATCGTTATTGGTAAACAAGCAGCAAGCAATGACTCAGATTAGCCAGAAAAGGGAAGACATCGGTCATTCTTGTGGTTCGGACAATGTTCTTATTTTTGTCTGCATTCATGTTATACGTTTATGTGACATGATTATGAAGTGGTCTTATTCGTATCTTGCTCCATCCTGGTCACTGTAGCTTTGCCTGATGTCCATCTTCTGGGAAATCATTTATGCTCAACAGGTAAACACCAGGACCCAGCTGTGAGTGCCAGGCCAACTCCTGCCTATCGGGGTGCTTATCTCGTTCTGAATGATAAACTTCTCCAGGGTCATGGACACCTTCTTCATACCCGTGTTCTCAGTAATTTCACGCATTCTTCTAAATATTATCAAACACCTCCTGTATTGCAAGTGTCAGGTGCCGGGACCATAGAAACACACAAGTTGGACTTCCCTGGTGGCGCAGTGGTTAAGAATCCGCCTGCCAATATAGGGGACACAGGTTCAAGCCCTGGTCCGGGAAGATCCCACATGCCGCGGAGCAACTAAGCCCGTGTGCCACAACTACTGAGCCTGCGCTCTAGAGCCCATGAGCCACGACTATGAAGCCCGCGCGCCTAGAGCCCGTGCTCCGCAACAAGAGAAGCCACCGCAATGAGAAGCCCATGCACTGCAACAAAGAGTAGCCCACGCTCGCCACAACTAGAGAAAGCCCGCGCACAGCAACGAAGACCCAATGCAGCCAACTAAATAAATAAATAAAAATAAATTTAAAAAAATAGCTTTAAAAAAAAAAAGAAACACCCAAGTCAGCCACAGCTCAGCCCTCCCTGGTCCTGCAGAGGCGACAATTACAATGGAGTGGGGTGAGTGCCCTGCTTGAGATTCACAAGGATGTTATCAGCTATAAAATGCGAGGCACACTGCATGGCCAGGAGATACTTCCTCTTCCTGAGCCTTAGACGAACCTTACAAACAAATAGGAGTTGGCCAGGGAAAGAGAAGGGAGCAGCTGTCCCAGTGGGGGGAACAGCTGTGCCACAGCTGTTGAGTTTAGTGGGGCAGGAGTGAGGCTGGATGGTAGGCATGGGCTAGGCCAGGGGAGGCCTCACAAGCCCTTCAGAGGAGTCTGGGTGGAAATTAGCCTCATGGTGAGTGATGGAGAGTCTTGGAAGACTCTTGGTCTGACATGTTTTTCCTGAGAGTGGCTGGGAGAAAGGAAGACAGGCTTCAATGGCTGAACTGGGCATTTGTGAGAAGAGGCCCCAGGCTCCATACAACTGCTTCTAGTTATCAAAGCAGGAGAAGAAACCACATGAGGAGGTGGGCCTGAGGGTAGAGTTGAGAGAACTGACCCATGACTGAACACCTGCCCCTCGGCTACTTCTGATACTAGCTGATGCACCCTTGGCACTTAATAAACCCCCAGCACTGCTCCAAGCCCCTTACATGGATTATTTTATTTTATCCTCACAATGACCCAATGGAGATGCTACATTTTTTTTTTTAGCCCTAAGTCATAGATGAGGAAACTGAAGCATAGAGAGGTTAAGCAATTTGCTCAAGATCATCCAGTTACTAAGTAGCGGAGCAAAAATTCCACCCTGAGTAGCCTGTTTCAGGATGTGTGTTACTTTCCTGTGGGCTCCACCAAGCCCTCCAAGTGCTGGAGCTCTGCTCTGGGCTCTTCGCAAGCTGTGGCTCATCTGGACTTCACAAAACTGTGGACGAAGTGTGTGTGTAGCTCTGGGTGGCAAATCGGGGCCCAGAGTGCAGTTTGGAAAGGGAAGGCTACTTTCAGGAGTGGAAGAAAGGACTGGAAACTCAGTAGTTCTGGAGAAGCTTTTTTAACTTACAAGTGTGCTAGCTTTGGGTCCAGAATGCCCAGCACACGGCGTGCTGGTTTGACACTAACAGTTGGAAATTCTTATGTACACATAAATGTATATATATTGATAAATGAATGAATGAAACAACCGACTGCCTGTCTTTGAAATAGATGGCAATAGAACATGGTGGAGATAAGGCAGGAGAGGGCTGGATTCTCATTTCTGAGGAAGCTTTCTCATGGAGATACTGTGACAAAGTTAACAGCACAGGGAGAACTTGCCGCTTTGAATAAAGCATAAAATGCTGCCTCTGCCCTTCCCAGCTCTGCAACCCTCCATAGGTCTTAAACTCTATGAGCCTCAGTTGCCTCATCTGTAAGATGGGAATAATGACACTCACTTTGTGGGGTTGTTTCCAAGATTGGAGAACACATTTTATGTGTCTTTTAGGGTACGTGGCACATAATGGGTGCTGGGTAAATGACAGTAAGTATTAAAAACAGTAATTTTAAACAGTGTTATAGATCACTGAAAAGTACAGCTTTATTTCTCTGTGATGAGAGCGGACGAGGAGTGAGGAACAGGCCTTGAATTGGGTCCAGACCAGCTCATGCGCTATTATTTGCTTGCAGTATCTTTTCACTTGTGGCTTTATCTCTTGCCCATTCTTGAAAACTGTTAGGTATAAATGGATGCTTCATTGGTAATTGTTCCCTTTCGCGGTCATTGTTCCTCAAGCAACTCTCTCCTTTAAAAAGTCACCATGGCAGCCTGCCCACTTAAGAGGCTTGCAGCTGGCCCACGCTTCTCCCAAGGATCATGTGGTCACTTCTCCAAGTGCCTGGGGCTTCCATGACTGGGCAGAGGAGGAGGGAGAGCTGCGCTGTAAGTGCTTCTACCTGCGGGATCTGAAATGTGGGCGGAAGAGGGCACAGGGCCTGGCACACAGTAGATACACAAGAAATACTGGTGGAAGGGGAATGAGGTAATATTATTTGTGGGAGGGGGTTCTGGAACAGGGCGATTGCCCTGAGTCCAAAAACTGAAGATGCCTCATGCTGCTAGAAAGTGATGGTGGGGTCTCCACTAAGAATTATTCTGGCCTGGGATAGTTCCATTCATTCATTCATTCGTTCATTCACTCATTCAAGAATATTAATAGGCTAGGCACTTATATGATGAAATACAGTTTCTATCCTCATATAGCTCACAGAGTAGTTAAGGACACAGAGATAGACAAAATCCAGCCCAGCAAGTGCTACCAAGAGGAAGGTGTGGGGATTGTGGGTGCCCAGACTTGGGGTGATCTGGGAGGGTTTCTCAGAGGAAGAGTTGTTAAGTCTGGGCACTTGGATGGATGAGCACGAGTCATCCAGGAGGACAGGGCTGTGGATGCCTGCTCCCGGTGGAAGAAGTGACATATGCAAAGGCCCCAGGGTGAGAGGGAATGTGATGACTCCAGTCAAACACTCAAGACCTTCTGAGTCTGTCAGGGTCTCATTTGTAAGCAACAAGCACTAAGCCTGGGTGATCTGAGGGGAAGGGGGATTAGTTGACTCACCAAGAAACACTAAAGTGTTCAATGCTTAAATAGCATTGAAGAACTGGTCCTGGGAAGAAGCCCCGCTGGCAACTGGCACTGATGTGGTGGCTTGTTTGGCCAATATCACTGAGGCTCAATTCTCGATGCTGCCCCTGGGAACCAGATGTGGTGGCTCCCCTGCCATCTCCTTCACAAACAGGTCCTGCTTGGTTCTGAATTCTTCAAGTCACAAGTTCCAGTGCAAAGCTTGGGTCAGGAGGGTTTGGTTTACGGGGTAGGACATTTTGTATTCACCATAGCTGCAAAGGAGGCTGAGACAGAGGGTATTTGGCATTCCCAGCGTTACGGTGGGAGGTGGGCTCTGCCTCGTATGGGGGTTTTTCCAAATACAGTGTGGAGAGATGAGCAATGCCAGTGAACAAACAAGGAGAGCTTCATCATGGGGGACACTGGGCCCACAGAGGTGAGTAAGACATGATAACTGCCTTCAATGTAATGGAAGTGACAGTCCTTTCCATAAATAACTCAAGAGACTGGAGAAAATGCAGGGAGAGAGCAGTGCTGAAGTTGGGCAAGGAATAGAATGAGTCAGCGTCAAGGTTCCAAACTGGAATCTTGTGATTGTGAGGTGGTGGGAACCACTGTTGATGCCCCACGAGTAATGCCGACCTTGAACTGTTCTACCCCCAAGGTCTGTCTGAGTTAATGGGACCAGGAAAACATAATCGTCCTCCAAAGAGAGGGTTGTCCTCCAAACAACTGGTTTCCCTTCATCAGCCATTAATCTAACCCTTCCAGAAACAATTTCTGCTTCATATTTGTAATGACATATTGGACGCTTGAACTTGCAGGGCTGCAATTTCACACCTGAGTTCTCCCCAAAACATCCACTCAAATCTTTTGGGTTATTGCCTAATGAAGGTGACAGAACTCTTCCAAAGTCCTGATGGATTTGGGAGCCCTTCAGCCCTCTGAGGATAGGAGAAAGTGCTGAGAGAGGCTGAGAAGGCAAACCTTAGTACCTCAATAGAATTGGGGAGCTATAATGGAGCCCCACTTATAAAAGGATGGAGCATCTATATTCCTATCTCTTTGGACAGGGTCTCTGTTCTCCAGAATTGGATACACCAAATCTCTTCAATTCCCTTATTTCTTAAATAGGACCACTGAGGGGCATCTGTATTTCTTTTTGTTCTAGAATGTTTTCATTTCACCTTACCTTTCTCCTTTTAGTTGTAATTTGTACTATTATGTATTTATGCATTTCTGCTGTTCTTCTGACTTGCTGATGCCAAACAGGGGTTGATGAGAAAGTCCATATTCACCTAGAATTCTCTCAGTGTTTGTGGTCAGTGGAATAATGGTCACCCCAAATATATCCATGTCCCAATCCCTGGAACCTATGATTATTTTATGTTACACGGCAAGGAGGAATTAAGACTGCAGATGGAATTAAGGGTGCTGATCAACTGGCTTTAAAATGAGATTATTCTGGATTATCCAGGGGGACCCAATGTAATCACAAGGGTTCTCTAAATATAGAAGAGGGAGCCAGAGGAGTGAGACTCTAAGAGAGACTTGAAGATTCTACGCTGGCTTTTGAAGAGGGAGGAAGGCAGCCATAAGCCAAGCAATGAAGGTAGCCTCTAAAGATGGGAAACTCAAGGGAATGGATTCTTCCTTAGAGCTTCCAGAAAGAACCCAGTCCTACTGAAACCTTCATTTTAGCCAAGTGAGATCCACTTTGGGCTTCTGACCTTCCGAACTCTAAGATAATAAATTTGTATTGTTTTGAGCTACTGAGTGAGTGTTAGTTTGTTAGAGCAGCAATAGGTAACGGATACAGTGCTTACTGTCAGGGCTTCACTATCAGGCGAGAAGCCACCAAGAAGATGTTAGGACCAAGACTCTTGAGGACATAGAGTTCTGAATAGGGAATAGAAGCCATATTTGTAGACTTGCTCCTCCTGATAAATAATGATCCCAATTTCTTGTCATGGGCTATTCGACTGTTATGGTGATGGGAAGAAGTTAGTCTGAACTGAAAGGAGTTATTTTCACTGTGTGGGCAGATTAATCTTAAAAAATATCGTCCTTTGAATTGGTCCTGAGATGCTGCATCCTTGTTAGCCATCATGAAATCAAAACATTCCCTGAGGTTGTCAGCCAGCTGGGTTTCTGTTTTCTGTTCTGGAGGGGTCATGTCTGCCGGAGGTGGTGACAGAGTGGAGGGGCACTGGAAGATAGAGTGAGTTGAGGGGGAGGTGGGACTTCTCTGCATCCTAATGGAATACTTGGGTGATCTGCAGCTTGGAGGGTGTGGCTTCTGCTATTAGAGGGCTCCTTAGCTTGGTCCTGTAGTCTGAGAATAGAAGAGGGCAGGATTCAAAGGTTAATATAGACCTTACGTGAAAATGCAGGAAAATTTGGAGTAAGGAACCCATTCCTAGGCATTTGATGAGAACCGAATTGGTAGTAAATGTGGCTGCTTTTACTGAACCCAAGAGACTAGAGCGGATAATCTCGTTCTTGCATGTCAAACGTCCATTATTCCCCCTTTGGCTAAGCAGTATTTTCCCCATCCCCCTTTGAGAAACTACCCCTCTCCTACTCATTCTTTTTGGCTAAGATGGAGTTAAATACACCCCCTCACTCCAGGGGCCACATGACCTAGAACTGGCCAATCACAGAGTTCCACTCCTCTGGCCACAGTGATTGGTTCATCATTGGGCACGTGACCCAAGCTGGCCAATGAAAGCCCTCCTCCTGATGGTTGGGATTATTAAATGGACAGAAGGTAACTTATGTATTGCTAATGACCATCTTGTTACCACCGAGAGGAGGGCCTTCTGGACAGTGAAGCCAACACAGTGGAAAGCAGCCAAAGGGAAGGGAAAGAGTCTTGAAGACATTACTTGAACATCTAGCTCTAGCTACCCCTGGAGCCCTGTCTGCTCAGTCATTTGGGTCAATAAATGTCCTTCCCTTAGTCCAGGTGGAGGGGGGGTTCATCTCTCTTACAGTCAGAAGCTCTCTCAGCTTGAAGCTCAGCCAGGAATTCAACACACAGTTCCTTCTCTGGGTGCAAAGCCCTGTGCTAGGCATGGAGGAATATTCAGGTGAATTAGAAGATGGGGCTTCACCTGGATTTCAAGGAGCGAAACATCAAATAGGAGACACAGACATCTAAAGAATAAAACTAAATCTAAATCACACCATTGGAACACATATTATGCCTTGGGCATCTAGAGAAAGGAGACTGAATTCAGTCAGGATCTGGAAGGGTTCACATGACTTATCACAGGATCCCAGGGGAGGGATGTGAGGGCCCAGTTGGACCAGTTGGTAGAGTGCTGAGGATGAGAAATGGAGATCCGGACGTGTCACAGGTCCTGCCTCACCTGGAACCAGGGATAAGATAGAAGGGGGAGAGGTGGGATGTTGGGAGCTCTGACCGCACGATTTCCGGGCAGTCAGGTCACAGATTGGAACGCTGATAACTCACAGCAAGACTTGAGCTCAGAGAGAGGATGTAATTGCCCAGTTACACAGCCAATGGGGGAGTTAACTAACTCCAAACCTGGTGTTCTGCGTCACTCCACAGCAGCGGCTGTCAGAAATAGATTAGTCCAGCCAGAGTTTTCCAAGCCTTATCAAATGAAACAGAAAGCGAGAAAACCCCTGTTCCCATCCCCTCACTGCCAGTAAAGGTATCTAGTGATGGCTGTGCCGTAAGGATGCTTGCTGGGGATACTGTAACAGCCGCTCCCACTTAGAGCATGTTCAGGGTAATCGAGGGAGAAGCAGGAGCTCTCAGTATACTTTTAAACTGCCAGTCTCTCTAGGTCATGCCGCTTGCTTGTGAAAGATTGAGCGGGACAGATGGTGGGTGGCGATTTCCCCGGGCTTGGCACAAACTCACTGGAAACTGCACAAATCAAGCCCTTCTATCTTTGTTCAAGGGAAGTTGCCGAGAGTGACTGAGGGGACTGAGTTAGGAATAAAGGACGTGAATGGTCTCACCCCAACTAAGCCCCGTCACCATTTTTAGTCCCCACCGGCGGCGTAGCCTGGCCTTGAGGCCCTAATAATTCAGACCCAGGGAGATCTCTGGAGACAGGAAGGGAGCAGGGAGTAGTGGAAAGGGAGAGGTTAATAGCTGCTGGATGGGACCTGGGGAGAGCATACCTGTCCCTGTGAGAGAAAGTGGCAAGCTGCTCTTCTTGGGGAGAGTTCAGGTTCAAATCCCAGCTCCAACTCTTACTAGCTGTGTGGCCTTAAGTAAGTTTCTTCTTAGTACCTCAGCTCCTTCATTTGTTAAGTGGGAATGATAATAGGAGTCAACTCATAAGGCGGCTGTGGGGATGAATAAGATCTAGCAAATGTTTTGTAAGCGGCAGCGGGAATCCACCCCAGGACTCCTCCTCAGCCCCCTTCCTACATTCTCTTCTGGTTGATCTGATACAGTCATTAGCTGTCAGATCAGGAAGGGCCATCCATCCGTCCATTCATTCAACAAACGTTTACTGAGCATCTACTACGTGTTCAAGGCTTTGGGAGAGACCACAGTGAACGAGAAAGATGAGGGTGCTGCCCTCATAATGGACCTCTTTACTGGCCATCTAGGTGTTCGTGAAATTGATAAGAAAACAGAGGCACAGAGGGAGGAAGGCCCCTGCCCACAGTGACAGAGCTATGAGGGTGGGACCCGCGTGTATTTACCACTTCAGTTTCTCCAACTCCAAGTACTAGGCCTGGCAAGACTAGATGATATATCAATATTTGCTGAACTGGTGAGTACCTGTATCAATATCTCCCAGTCTAGTGCCCTTTTTATGGCCTGCCCCCAGATAATTGGGTGGTAAGTGCATGTATGGTGGGGTAAGGGTTAGTACTTTCCACTGTGTGGCCCCAATACCCTTCTCCCTCTGTAAAGGGTGGGCTGAGAGAGTTGGAGAGGCTTTTATCTCTACTCTTGGACATTGCATCAGGAGCCAGAGTAACATAATAATGTCGTTCAGAAATGGTGGAGCTCATGCCCAGGCCTGCAAATCATGTCAGGTGTATAGAACTGATGCCTAAAGGAAATCAGATGCTGAGCAGTAAGGCTTTTTTTTTTAAAGGAAAAGCAATTCTCAGGCACTAATACTATTCTTTCAGGATTCAACAAATCATACCCCTAACTTTTGTAGGACTTGTGACAAGAATACAAATGGAGGATGTGTGGGCACAGTAAGAGCCCTCCCTCCAAACATGGCCACAGCCCAATCCCTGGAAACTGACAGCGGGGTATCAGGTTGCAGATAGAATTAAGGTTGCTAATCAGCTGACTTCAAGTAGGGAGATTATACTGGATTATCTGAGTGGGCCCAAGTATCCCAAGGGGCCTTGTAAGTGGAAGACGGGGGAAGAAGAGAGAACCAGAGAGACGGCAGTGTGAGGAAGACCTGGGGAAAAGGCCACAGGCCAAGGAATGCCGGCAGCCTCTAGGAACTGGAAAAGGCAAGGAAACAAATTCTCCCCTAGAGCTTCCAGAAAGAATGCAGCCCTGCTGATGCCTTGATTTTAGCCCAGTGAGGCCCATGTTGGGCTTCTAACCTCCAGAACTGTAGAAGAAGAAATTTGCATTGTTTTAAGCCATGAGGTTTGTGATAATTTGTTGCAATAGCAACAGGAAACAAGTGTAGAGGCCCACTTACCTTATGTCTAAATATTCAAAGCTATAAATCAAGTCAGTTACTTGTGAAACAAAATATGTTCTTTCTTGCTACATTAACAGAGCTATCTTCTTATCCGCTTGGATTTGCAGATTTTGAGACTCGGTGGAATTCCTCCCTGGAACATGGCAGTGCAGGGAATGCAGGCCCCAGGTCCCACTCCTGGCCCATGGCCTGACCCTCTTTCTCTCCCTTCCAATTCTCACTGGTACTCAGGGCGTGCTTTGGCACACCAGCCTGCCGTCCAAGCCCATCCACAGCTCCCACAAACAGCTTCTCAGAAAGGCAAACCCAGAAAATGGGCCTCTGAGGGCCCAGAAGCAGTCTCAGGGCTATTTGGAGAGGGAATTTGGGGTCCTGGTGCCCAGAGTGTGGTCCTGGTGGACAAAAATCCCATGGCCCTTTCTCTCTCCACCCTTCCTCACCCTGTGCGGTGGGGCATGGCTGGAGGAGAATCAGAGGGGGGTCCTCTAAAGCAGGGGTCCCACACCAGGTACCCCTCTTGTCCAGACCTCAAGGTGATCCTCATATCAGTAAACCTTTGTAAGCCCAGGGGAAGTTGAGTGGTAAGTTGATGGGCAGCTGGGTTTTGCTGCCACATAAGAATACCTCGTTTTCCCCCCTAAACAGCTCTTTCTGGATTGGCATTTCCTTTACCAATGGAGTAAACCCCACTGAACCAAAGTCTGCTGTTTCACATTAGGTGAGAAGCCTACCCTCAAATCCACGGTGAGGCCTAAAAACCAAGGAGGACTGCAGAGTCCAAGGTTAGGGACCCACCTCTGGAAGTGGGAAGAAAACAGGACTGGTCTCAACCCTTCACTGTCTGAGAGACTGCCGTGTAAAGTAGTGAGCCTCCCATGGAAGGGAATATACAAGAGCAGGTCAAATGGCTATTTCTCTGGGTTTTGTAGACGGGATTCCTGCACACAAAGGCACAGGATTGTATGTTCCCTGGAGTATAATCACATCAGAAAACTTGATTGAGTCCCGGCCTGCACCCCTCCCATGTTCCGGGTTCTCCTCTCTTGTGAAACATGTCTGGGCTGATGGCATCATTCTATGTATGTCCCTCTGTCACAGAGCCAAAAAGGCTTCCACCTAGAAGGCATTAGCTGATGGTGTTGTCATCTCCAGATTCATCTGGCAGAAACGGGGCACCATCCTGAGTACAGGGATGAAGTGTCTTGAGAGTTGCCTGTGGTCCATGCATTCAGAGTCCCCAGGGCCAGTGGGATGTGTTTCCCTCGGAGACACTCATCCTGCACACTGAGTGAGGACTGATCTCTAACCAAGGCAGAGGCCCAAGGTCAGGCTGGACCCTAGAAGGCCAAGTCCAGAGCCCTTGCAGATGAGCAAACTGCAGCTGAGACTGGAGGAGGGACTTGACCTCAGGCACTGTCTGATTGGTACCGACTCCTTATCATGGCTACAGGGCCCCTCAGGATCTGGTCCTGCCAGCCCCTCCGGCTCCACAGAGGCTCTCAGCCACATGGCCTCCTTTCGGGTCCCCAAAAGGACCCTGCTTACTCAACCCTCAGCGTCTTTGCAATGCCATCTCCTCTGCAAGGAGCTGCCAGAAAGGGAAAGTGACTAACCAAAAGTCACAGAGCTCATCAGGGGCCCAGCCGGGATGTGATTCCAGCATCCACCCCACTGCACAAGCCCGCAGGGGACGGGGCTTCATAAAGGTTCAGGGAATGGATGACACTTGAGAACCAACTGTGGCCCCAGCTCTGATCAATTGCTTCCTCTTGTAGAGTAGCAGCTGTGCTTACGGTAGTAAACAGTGTCAGTGCTTGTTCATTCATTAAAGATCTTCTCATTTTCTCCCAAGAACCAAGCACCGTAATGGGTCCCAGGGATATAGCCCCGGGGCAGGGCCAGAGCAGGCTCTGCGGCTACAGATGCCTCTTACCTCCTGTGCTCCTCCATCTCTGACCTGAGTCCCTGGCTGGGACAGAAACACACAGAGATGCAAAGTGCGTGCACAGAAACCCACACACAGGGCACACCTGCACCTGCCGCTCACAGGCAGGGAGCCCCGCCCAGCATGGCCCTGTAGGTGCAGCCTCTGAGGTGTCTCTCCCCTCGGGGGGCTCTTTGTTCTATGCTCCCTGGAGCTAGCCTTGTTATCTGAATCACAAAACCTCGCTACAAAGGTGCCATGTTCTCTCTGCTTCCTACCAGAAGGATTTCAGGCATGTAATTGGCCTCAGATGGATAATAGCGGCTTCAAGGTCTGGTCCCATCACTGCATATATCCTGCTGGCCTGGGACGGCACCTGCAGGAACATTAATGCAAGCTGAAAATAAAGTTTACTCACCGGATATACAGGATGTCACATTTCTTGCACACCTGAGGCTGCAGACTGAAATTCACACCAGTCACACATGCTCAAACTGATTACTGATGCAGATGGAGAGAGGGAAGTGAGAGCAAAGGCGCGGAAAGCGGGTGCACGGACAGGGTGCTGGGCTGGGACAGATTCTGCACTGGGGAGAGAGGGAGAGAACGCCTGTGGGTCCAGCCTCAGCCTGGCGGACGAGTGTCCTCAGCTACGGATATCCACCTGATTTTGCTGTCTTCATGGCCGCCGCGCTTTTTCAAGCCACCAGATGTTCTTGGGTTAAAGTTCCATTCACATTTCTAAGCAGTCCCATCTCTGCCCCAACTCAGGGGGCAAAGCCATTGCCAAACCCCCTGGAGTCCCCACTGAGCCCCAATCCAGGGAGAGACAGGTTTAGTCGGAGGTCTCAGGTCTTGGCTGGAGGTGGATGGGGAGAGGCGCCAATGTGTCCATCCCCCCCCAATGTCTAACTAAGTGCCAGTCGCCTGACCCTTGGGTCCTCTGTGCCGTCCTAGGCAGGGGCTTTATCAGGGACAAGCTCTTCTCTTGTCCATTGTCTTAGAGTTCACGGAGGGGTGTGTGTCATGATAGCATTCGATCCTGCCAACTCTCCTTTGAGGCAGGTACTGCTAATTTCTTCACCTTAGAGACGAGCAAGGTGAGGCCCAAGTTAACACCACAAACCTGTGGTGTGGCGTACTTGAACTACATCTATGTTCCTCTTTTAATACCACCATCAAGAGGCCTCACGTATCAAATTCCAGTCTGGCTTCTACCCCCATTACTCAACCAGATAAACTCTTTCTAAAGGCACAGATGACCCCCATGGCCCTCAACCCAGCAGGCTAACATGGTCTTCACTCTGTTGGCCTCTCAACTGTGCGAGACGCTCTGGGTCACTTCCTGTTCCTCCAAATACTCTCCTCTTTGGCTTCCTCGACACCACGCTTGGGCTGTTTTTTTTCTCTGTTCGCCCCCTCCTCTCTCGGATCCATTCTCTGCCTGCTCTGTCCCCATGGCCTGTGCCACCCTGGCTGCCCTGCCCTCTAACTTCTGGCTGGGTTGGCCAAGGAGAGAGAGGCACCAGCATGTTGGGGAGGGGGAGGAGGGGAGGGCAGGCATTTGTTACCCCAACTCCCTCCCTGTCCGGCTGCAGTTCTGGTGACGGCTGCATCCCTGAGGTTACAGCTCCAACCCACACTGGGCTGCAGCGTCACTCCCCTTCCCTGACCCATCAGGCCCAGGGACACTAACGACTCCCTCAGTTGCTAAACCTAGGGCACATCAGCACCTGGTGTTTCTCTCAACGCCGCCCATGCCTCTATCCAGAATCCCTCATTAAACCCTCTTCCCTTAGACCTGCTGAGTGTGCCATCTCTTTCCTGCAGGCATTCTGAACCGTACAACACTCTTCCAGTTTCCTTCTACTTCCCAGTTTCCTGCTCTGCCTTCTTTTAAGGCTCACATCCTTCATCCGACAGTTAAACACTGATGATCCTCAAGGACTGGTCCAAGATGCTCTTCTCTTGTCAATCCACACCATCAACCTGGGTGATCTCATCTGCCCCCAGAGATGCAATTGCCACCCACCCAAATGACTCATCAAGGCCTCTCTCTAGTCCAGGTTTTTCTGAGCTCCAGCCTGGATAATCCAACTGCCTCCTTGACGTACCCCAAGGCATCTTAAACTCAACACCTCTTAATGAATGAGGCCGCCATTGACCTAGTTGTGCAAGCTGGCAACCCAGAAATCGTCCTTGACCCCGCCCTCCCGCTCCCCTCCTACACTCAATCCATCACCAAGTTCTGTCCACTTCTCTCTACTACTCCCACACACACCTAGTCCAGGTGACCATCAGATTTTATCTTGGTGCTTGGTCTACCCACAGTCTTGTTGTTTCTCCCCACACTCTGAGCTACTCTTTGCAATGTAGTCAGGGAGATCTTTCCGCAGTGAAAACTGTATCATATTACTCCACTGCTTAGAGCCTTCAGTGGCTCCCGGGTGCCCTTAGATCTTGCATGATCTGTCCCTGCTGCCCTCTCCAGTGTCCTGTGCCTTATTTGCCCTCGATCTCTCCCCCTCCAGGAAGAGTGGTTTGTAACCCATCCCTCATACCCATAGGCACCCTCCCTCCACAGCAGCATCTACATGTGTTGTACCTCACCTCCCTGCCCTCTTCAATTCCTTAACTTCTACTCATCCTAACACCCTCAGCTCCACGGTCACAGCCTCAAACAGCTTCTCTGAGCTCCCTGCCCAGTGACACTGTACCACTTATTACAGTTTTAGTTTTACACTTACTTGTATGTTTCATGAATATCTATTTCCCCACCTACTATGTAAAGTCTAAGAGGGTAGGGGCCCATCTGTCTTGTTTATTCATCTCTGTAAGCCCATCACCCAGCCCAGTGTCTGGCACTTAGTAGGAACTCAATATTTGTTGAATGAATGAATGGATAGATGAATGAATGACTGGACCAGAGAGCAAAAGGCCTATTCTACTAGCTTTTTACTAACAGCCATAAGTAGTATTGTTTATACTGTACTGGGCTTTTAAGGATGTATAGGAGTTTTCCACTTGGAGACAAAGGAAAGGACATTCTCATAGAGAAAGAACCTAAATGATTGATTGTAGAAGGAAACTCGGTCAGAATTACTTTAGGCAGTGGAACGTCTGAGTTTTTCATGAGAGATATTTAAATGCACTTTTCTAGTTGAGCTTCCAATGATACAGCCTGACTCCACACAAGTAGCTCCTTTCCAAAGACCCCTGTCATGGATTGGGACCCCATACTAGGGTCCTCTGATCTCAGCCCTGAGCCATAGAAGTAGACTCTGCATTGACACTTCTGGGCCGACCATGTGTGTGTCTCCCAGGTATCCACGCTCCTTCTTACTGCAGCAGCCCAGAATGTTTATGTGTCAGTGTCTTCTCCTCCCCCATTCTGTGGGCCAGGCTTCACCACCATTCCAGGGGTGGCCACATGGCCTAGGCCGAGTCACTTGTGTGTCTCACGTCCCTGGCCTCAGTGATTAGTCCAGGGGTGGACACATGACATAAGCTGTTTGATCAGCAAGAAGTCCGGGAGGTTTTCAGGAGCTACTGCCAAAGGCTCTGCCTCTTCCCCATGGGACTCACATGGTGGGATGTGAGGCTGGAGCTGAGAGGCCGGTTTGTTTTCTGGAGGGAGAAGGGACTGTCAGGAGCCACCATGTGAAAAAGAAGCCCACACAGGAAAGCAGAGCCAGGAAATGGAGAGAAACCAGTCCTGTGGACATCACTGGACACCTGGATCCAGCAGTGCCTGAAGTTCAGGTCCTACCCCTGAACTTGCCTATTATGTGAACCATTAAATCTCTGCGTTCCTTATGCCAATGCAGAGCTAGAGTTTTTGTCTCTTGAACAAAACAGGGTCCTCACTGAAACAACCTCTATGTGCCCTCTCTGCACCCCGATGCTCCCAGAAGCCTCCCAAGGTCTCCCAGGAAGGAGTCAGGCAAGGCCCTCACCTGAAATCAGTTTGCTTCGGTTCCACATTGCCCCTAATATTCTGTGTGATCTTGGTGAGGTCCCTTCCCTTAGGATTCTCTGTTTTCTGATCTGTGAAATAACTGAGCCTCTGCTCCGGGATTCATGGTATCCCGTGCTTTTTCTGCCAGGGCCTTATGGTGCTTTTCTATTTAATTATCTGTGGCCCTCTGTGGACAGGCAGGCAGAGCCCTGGTTATAAGAAGGAAAGGATGGACCACTCCTTCGGGCTCTGAGTCCTCTAAGGTCCGCAGGCCCATCTGCCCTCAGGAGCTCCTAAGCTGCCTGCGCCCCAGGGGAAAAAAGAACAGAGCTACACATGCCATCCCAGGATTGAATTGGGGACGGGCCCTGCAAAGTCCCGGGAAGGGCTCTGTTGCCCCCAGTCTTAAGGCTTCCCCATGCCCCGTCCTGCTGCCTCAGCTTGGAAATACTGAAGCTGAAGCCCCCTCAGGCTAAACCATGCCCCCCAAGGCTAGCTCGGAGGGCCCCGCAAAGAGCTGGGGCTCCACCCACCCCGCTCCTGCCGCAGCATCAAGCCTCCTTATTGAGAGGCAGCAGAAAGTGCCAGAGCACAGAGGCCGAGCTCGGCCCCTTCCCCTCCCTCTCGTCACTCCAGCTCTCCTGACACGTTTCAGGAAAGGGTTGTGATGGCAGGTGGTGACCTCCTGGAAGGCAGGCCCCGGCGCTCAGCTGAGCCTGCACGCTTGTTCCTTGCCTGCGCCTGCCTGCCCGTTAGCCTGCCAAGCTTTATGAACGCTACAATTAGTAGAATCAAAATTTCCTTCTTATTTGCATCTTGCAGCATGGCGGCAGGGAGCAGAAGAAGGGGTAATTGGGGGCTAAAGGCTTCTGCTTGGTCCCTGGGCCTAGAGTAGAGATGCTAAATGCCATGGACCACTCCTGCCCATGTAACTCTAGCGACAGGGAGCACGCATGGACCGAGAGGTTCCACTCCACCAAGGGACGGAGGCAGGGGACAGACATAGGTGAGGGAAGGGGGCCAGGAGCACCGGCTGCGGGGGTTGGGGTGACGGTGGGAAGAGGCCCGGCACAACTAACCACTGCAAACCCCTCCTCACGGCTTCGAGTTCTGCTGCCTTCCATCTGTCTTGCGCAGCTGGCTGGAGGCAAATTCAGCCATGACGCCCCCTTTGTCTTGGACCAGGTTTCCAGAAGCAGACCCAGAGATGAGAATTTGTGTGCCAGAGATTTATCAAGGAAGTGCTTCCATGAGAAATCAGCAAAGGATGGGGAAGAAGAAACCAGAGAGGAGGGCGAGACGCCAAGCAACGCTGCTGTCTCAGGCCTGATCCCGGCGGGGACTCGGGAGGACCACATGCGCTCCAGGCAGGGGAGCTGGGCTTCCCCGTCTCTCCATGGAGCAAGGTGCTGGGGAAGGATGGGGAAGAGTGGGAGACACACACCCGGGCACTTCAGCCTCCGGGCAAGTGAGAAAGCAATGCCAGCAGCCTGGGGACAGACCTCGGAAGGGTGTGACAGCGATGGGCTTGATGGGACTAATGAATGGCAGGAGGGCAGCCTTGGTCTGTTGACAAAAGGCAGACCCGGAATTTGAACACAAGAGTCTTGTGTCCTGTAACCAAAGGGGCTGGAAGGAAAACCCTGGAAATACAGAGGCTGCTGGAGGAAAGGACGGCAGAAGCTTTGTGGAGAGACAGAGGCCAGGAATGACAATGGCATGAAGCTGGACCTCAGGCTCAAGACCAGCTCTGGGGAAGGGGCTTCTTTCAGCAGCATGAGGTCGGCCTAGTCACCAGCTGACAGCCCAGGGCTGAGGGCCCAGGAAACGCATTCTGGAGCAGGGGGGCTCCAAAGGCTTTGTGCAGAGACCAGAGGTGGGGAAAAACCAGATACTTTTAGCTCTGCATGTGGTTCCATCTAAGAGTGGGGAGAGTACAGAGCACGGGATGGTGGGGTCGTGCCCGCCCGCCTGCCACGGACGCCGTCCAGAGTGGCTGCTGGGCTGTGACAGAGCCCAGCTTGGACTAGAAGGGAGGGTTCGATTCTGCTCATCGCCCCACGTCCTCTTGCTACACTTGCCGAGGACACCTGTCCTGTGCTGGGTTCCCAGGCTTCTCTCTCGGGCCGGACTGCCCCGTTCCAGGCTCGTTGTGCTTCCTTGGGCAGTTACTTCATCTCTGACCTCTCAGCTAGCGGCGAGCATGGGTTCCTGGGTGTGTTATGAGGACAGTGGTTGGCACACAGAGAACACATAGGTGCATTTTTTAACCAGCCTGGTGGGCTCGTTGTCAGACAACAGCCTTAGAGGATCCTAAGGAGCTGGGCCAGCAGTTGATATTCTTTTTGGTCTGGTCTTGGCCTCTGTGAGTGAGAATGAAGCCTACGGGCAGGTTTCCCATCAGGAAGTCTGAGCTGAGACACTGCAGAAAACAGGGGAACACACACACACACACACACACACACACACACACACACACACACACACGGGAACTTGTCAGAAATGCACATTCTCAGGCCCCACCCCTGACTTCCTGAATCAGAAGCTCTGGGGTGGCCCAGCCATCTGGGGACCAGTGAGCCTTCCCAGGGGATGCTGATGCTTCCTCACGATACAGAACCGCTGAGTAGGACAGGTGGCCCTTCCCGGTCCTGGCTCAGGCCTAGCAGCTGTCCCCTGTCACCCAGCATGAGGCCTGTCACCCTCTGAAGTAGCTACTGAGACCTTTTTGTTCATCAGGCAGAGCAGGAATTGGCCCTCTGGGACCAGCCACCCCACTCTGCCTGGTATTGCTGGCATTCTTTCCCTGGCTCCACATTCTCTCCTAGAAATGAATAGCCTTGAATGGACTTGTATTTGCATAATGGCTCTCTCATCCCCTTCACTAGCCTGAATTAATTGTTTTGGAATACCATTTCCCCAATATGTTTGCCTAGAGCTTTGGTTCTTTCACTGTGGGTCTCAAAATCACTGGGGCAGCTTGTGAAAATGCAGATGCTTGCCCCACCCCCTTCTAGCTCCAGAATCCTGTAGTGTAGCTGGAATGATGCACTGTATATAAAATTGAGACAAGGCCACGGTCTTGGCCAGTGAAGGGGTGTGAGGGAGTACTGGGGTGGCATGGGGTGTGTCTAATTGAGATGGAGGGAGCAGCCTTACAGCAGCCTGCAGGTGCTTGGGGCGGGTCAGGTCGTGGTGGGCTCCCTGGAGGTGGCAATGGGAAGGTAGTAGAGGGAAGAGAGAGAAATTAGGGAACTGGTCCCTGAAGGAGCATCCCTGGGGGGGCAGCTCTGCCGGATGTTGCCTGAAGAATAGCAGTGTTGTTTCCTCAGCACTGTGCAGGGATCTGTGCACGTAGTTTCTCATCTAATTCTCCTGTAACCCCGAGGAGTAGGGCGGGATAGGGATTTTATCTCTGATTTCACAGAATTTAAGTGGCTTGTCCAAATCACATCACTCATCAGGATTAAGCAAAACCCTGTCCTGTGCCCAGCCTGTGCCTTCAGCACCATTTCACACTTGCTCCTCTTGAGAATGTCAAGGATATAGCTCAGTACCCTGCACAGAGTCAGCTTGCAAAAAAAAAAAAAAAGCAGCCCCCTTTATAGACAAGGAAGCTGGAACTGAGGGATGAATTGTCTGGACCTATAGCCTCTGGGACCCTCTGCTCTGGAAGAAGAATTCAGACTCACTCCCTATTTGCTGTGAAATTTCTAAGCAGGCTAACAGAGTCCAGAAAGACTTTGGGCGTTGGGATGAGGAAGGCAGGATGTCTACAGCCTATGAGGACTGTTCAGGACTTCTCCAGCCTGCTGGGAAGACCAGAGAGTCACTGAACCCAAGTGGCTGGACTTGGTAGTAAAATCTTGCTGAGAAAAAGGCAGGCTGTGGTGGGCGGGAGCCTGTGGCCTGTGCTGCCCTCTGCTGGTCATCAGTGATACTAACCGCAGCTGGCCAGGGCCAGTTCCCCAGGCTGGGGGTGCCTCAGGCCAGGGCACAGGGGGAGATTGTCTGAGACCTGACCATGGCTAGTTCCACCCCAGCTCAGACAGGCCCTCCTCAACGGCATGCAAGGCCATGAGTTGGCAGCTATCTGGGAGCTGAGAGCTCCCTTCTATCTTGTTCTTAGAGGAGGTTGACTGTCATTTCACCCTCCTCGTCAACCCAGGTTCCTGGCTGTAGCTCCTCCTCTCCGCAGGGGCTGGCAAACTCAGCAGCTGCCTGATGAGCTTCTTTGGCGCACATCCTACATGAGCCAGAATTCCTAGGCCCTCCTAAAGTTATCCATCCTGGTTTCCTGGGGAGGGGCTTGAGAGAACCCTACCCAGGATGTCCTCTGATTTGGGGGGTAGAGAGCAAAAGCCCCAGGGGCACTCTTACTCCAGCCCTTGGAAAATATTAAAAGCACCTGATGTTAACTGAGTGCTGACTATATTCCAGGCACTTTTCTAGATATAACAATAGATATATCTATACCTATATCTTCATCTTTATCTATATATCTCTATCTATCTCTATCTATATGTATATTTATATCTCTATCTATCTATCCATTTATTGAGAGAGGTTAGGAAGTGATCGTTGAAGCAAACAGGAGGCACCTCTGGATGGATGGAGATGCAGACGTAAGAGGAAAGAGTGTGGCCTCTAAAGCCAGAAGTCTACAGTCCCAGCACTGCCCTTGATGAGCTGAGAGTCCTGGGCAAATTGGTGTCCTGCTATAAGGCCTCAAGTGCCTCATCTGTAAAATAATAATAGCATCCCTTTCTCTGAGGGTTTTGATAAACGCTAAATGGAATAATGTGAAGCATTTAGCATAGTACATGATGCATAGCAAGCCCTCAACAGAGGCAGGTTTCTCTCCTGCCTTTGAAATTGGACTTAGGGTACTGAGCCATCTGGAGGAAGCAGAGGTGATAATGATGATGGGGATGCTGCAGCTCCCACTTGCTCAGGATTATTGAGCATCTACTATGTTTGCCCAATAGCTATGAATGGCTATTGTCGGTGAGCATACGACTTTTTGCTCCATCTCAATGGTTCACACATGAAGCTTTTAAAAACTCTGGTACTCAGGTGCTACTGATTTAACTGGACTGGCACAAGACCAGGTATGGCTCCCCAAGAGGTTCACATTGTGCATCTGGGATTGAGAGCCCCTGAGAATATTTCCCTCCTGCCTGCTCTCCCATTTACCACTTAGCATTCAGATCTCAGCTTGGCTATCACCTCTTTAAAGAAACGTCCGCTGACCACCAAGACCAGGCCCGTTTTCTTTGTTCTATACCATTGTAAATCCTTATTCCTTTCCTTCAGAGAGAATTTATCTCATTTATACTTATTTATGTGGCCATTTCAACAATGTCGAGGAGATACTTCACTAGACAGTTTTCCCATCTGTAAAATGGGGAGATTAATTCCTACCTCACAGGGTTCTTGTGAGGATCTAATAACAGAAAGCAGGTAAAGAGCCTGGTGATCTTCTAGGTGGTCCCTGTGAATCCCAGGAGCCCCTTGGGGTAACGCACTGTCATCTTCTAATTTCCTAAAATGAACACTTGCCAGCTTCAAAGCATGGACCTGGCACAGTCTTTCTGGATTCTGGATACAAGGTGGTTCTCGTATCATCTGAACTTCCTTCATGATGTGTCCTTATATCATAGCCTCTAAGCTGTGAAATTCTGCAAATAACTGAGCCCTCTAGTGTCAGCTCTGAGCTAGTATTCTTATTTTATGTGCCCAGCTGGTCTATCTTTTTAATTATCAGATTATTTGCTCAACAAATATTTAACTAAGGCCCAGTTAGGTGGCAGGCACCATTCCAAACGCTTTACTCATTTAAGCAGTTTTGCTGTTTAAATAAGGCCTGTTGCTAGTTAAAACCTAAAATAAATGTGCAAGGACAGGAGGTGATATAAATGAGTGCAGGGAGGTTTTTTTTTTTTTTTTGGAGGGGACGGGTAGGAGAGATGGTCCTTTGGTTGCTGGAAGCTCAGGCCTTATTGAAAGACCCTGCTCTTCAGCTCCACCTAAATCGTTTCTACACAAGTCCAGAACTGCCAGATTGCCCTACTTATAAAGAGAAAGTAGCAGCCTGCATTTTTCTATGGAAACCTCAGCTTTTAAAAAAATGGCTCAATTTGAAAAAAAAAAAACCAAAAAGACAAAGCACTGTTGAGAGGAAATAAAACTCAACTGTGAGATGGGATTTGGCCTGGAGCAGACTTGAGCCCCTGAGAAGAAAGTGTTTTGGAGTGTAGGCAGGCATGGGAGCGGCAGGAAGCTTGGGGGCCAAAAGAGAGAAAACGGAGACTGAGTCCTCATGTCCAGAAAGGTGTGGAGCCTGTGGTTACTGCAGGGCTGGTGGCAGAGCCTTGGTGGGTGTGATGGTTAATTTCACGTGCTGGCTTGGCTGGGCTAAGAGGTGCCCAGATACCTGGTAAAACATCATGTCTGGGTATGTCTATGAGGGCGTTCCCAGAGGAGCTTGGACTGGGTATTTCACAAGTGTGAGTGGGTTTCATCCAACCCCTTAAGTACCTGAATAGAACAAACAGGCGGAAGCAGGGTGAATTCGCTCTCTCTGCTTGAGCTGGGGTATCTATCTTTTCCTGCCTTCGGACATTAGTGCTCCTGGTTCTTGGGCTTTCAGACTCAGACTGGAACTAACACCATTAGCCCCTCAATTCTAGGGCCTTAGAACTCAGATTGAATCACACCACCAGCTTTCCTGGTTCTCCAGCTTAAGGATGGCAGATCATGGGACTTTTTGGCCTCCATAATCACGTGAGCCAATTCCTATAATAAATTTCCTCTTATGTGTGTCGCTCTTTATATCCTACTTGTTCTTTTTCTCTGGAGAATCCTGACCAACCCAGTGGGAGGGTCTGGCTCCCTGTGCACCAGGTCTGGGGAGCCCAGTTTCAGCAGAGACTTGGTGCCCCGTGCACCCCAAATACCAGAGCCTTGGACTTTCAGGGCCCCTGGGAGTTTGGACAGTGTGATCTCAGCTGTGGATTGGAGCCCTTTTCCTGCTTTTCCAGCACCAACCCAGATTCTTATGTAATGCCAGAGAAGGGGGAACACAAATAACGAGACAGGAGGTTTTGCACCTGCCCAGAGGCTGGGTCTTTCAAGAAAAAATAATAAGCAAATGAACGAATGGATGACAAGCAGACGGGTGGTCATTTCTCCCACTGCGGACTGTGGGGTCTATCTATGATTCTTCCACACTCCTCGCTCCCTCCACAAACAGCCGTGGAGTAAAAAATGGAGAAGCAGCAGTGAGCAGCGAGGCCGGCTGGTTTCTGTCGAGCTTGTAAACTTTAATGCCGGCTTCGATTCACAGCCCAATTGTCTGTAAAATGAGGCCACTTTCAGCAGGTCCCTTCATGGGAATACGTTTCTCTAACTTGATGCTTGGCCAGCATCTATTGATGGAGTGAGACTAGGGGGAATCTGTCCTGCAGGAGGGGAGGGCGGGACGCTTTTCCTCCCCTCCACCAGCGGGACAGGATCCTGCCTGGATGTTCTCAGCCATGGGAGGAAGATGGTCAGTGAGCAAATTCTGGGAACCAGGAGGCAGCTGGCCAGTTAAAGGTCAGTGAAAGGAAGGGCTGTGATCCAATAATAACACAACAACAGCAATGGTCACAATATCAGCTACGGCTACTATTTCTGGGCCACTCTCACTAGCCAGGAAACTGCTCATCATGTCACAAATACCCTACAACAACTCTTTTCAAGCTCCATCCTTGACAGGGCGCTGGGGGTCCCAAGGTGAGCCTTTGCTTTAGGCAAGCTTTTACTGAGTGCTTGATTCAGGTACAAGGCTACAAAGGTGCTTGCCTTATATGATCTTCTGGTCCTCGGGTGAATATTTTTTGGAAAGCCATGAAGCACCAAATAATGCTAAGTGTTGTATTAACTGCACCAGGTATGATAGAAACCAAGGATGCAACTATGTAATCTTCAGGAGGAATAGTGCCAGGGAGGGGCCAAATGAACTGGGCTTTGAGGGGTGTGGAGGAGTTTGCCAACTGCAGAAGAGGGAAGAGAATACTGGGTAAATAGAACAACTTGAACAAAATCATAGATGCACTGGGGGAATAACAATCATTTCCGTGTGCTCTTACCTAAGGTATAAGAACATATGTGTTGGAGGGAGAAGAATAAGGAAGAGAGACCTGGCTGGAGTTGGATTGTGATGAGCCTCTGATGCTATGCCATGAAGTTGGACCTTATCCTATAAACATCGGGGACTCCCTGAAGGGTTTTCGCCGGGAGAGTGACATATCCAATCCAGCCCTGTGTTTTAAAATGTTCCCTCTGGTGGCTAGTGTGGAATATGGGCTGTTGAAGGAAGATGTGGGTGGCAGGACCAGAACGAGGAGGGAAGTTACCAGGAAATCACCTTGGGCTCAATGGAAGGAAATTCCTAACACTTCAAGCTAACACAGGATAGGAAAGGGTGGTGTCCAGAAGTAACAAACTCCCCGTCAGTGGAGGGGTCCAGGCAGAGGGGAGCCCTCTTTCATTTCCTTCTCATCCTGAGACACCATAACTGAGTGGATGTGAGAAGGACCTTTGTGGCTTAAGTGCAGTAGAGCAGGGCCCTCCATGCTCCCTCCCACACCACCCCTGCCTAGTCACTGGAGGATGCCTGACCCCTCAGGCTGCCCTCCTGCCAGTTGCTCGTGCAAAGCCCATCCCCTGCCCCCTTGTTGGCGGAATCTAGCTTCCATGATAGAGCTGGCAACCACCAGCCCACTGCCCCAAATCACTTTCTCACACTCCCAGCAGGGACATAGGACCAAAGTCTGATGAAAGGGGAACTAAGAAGAGGAAATATTTTCCTCCCCATATACAGGGGGGAAGTTGAGGGAGATACACACCTTTCTGCCTGTCTGGCTTTGGATGGAGTGGGTTGTGGGGGATGGGATGCCTGCAGCACACT
Source organism: Balaenoptera physalus (assembly GCF_965194825.1). Lineage (NCBI taxonomy): Eukaryota > Metazoa > Chordata > Mammalia > Artiodactyla > Balaenopteridae > Balaenoptera > Balaenoptera physalus. Next base: position 28,093,435 of record NC_138890.1, read on the forward strand.
CAGCTGTCCTGTGACTGGTGGCAGCACAGCAGAGAGCGTCAGAGAAGCCACTCCAGAGCCTTGACATGATGGAGCTGCCCTAAAATTGCCTGCACCCAGACCTCTTCTCCATAGGACAGTAAATACCAGGGCCTACGCCATTGTTAAGTCAGATATTATGTTCCTTGTTGCTATATTTCAGTTGGGCGGGAATATTATTTTTATAAAAAACAACAAGACAAAATTAAACACAGGTTCAGCTCCAAAAGCATTGGTGAGAAATATAGACTTTGATCTATGACATTATCACGGGGAGACTGAGGAGGGCATTACAACCTACATTTTGCACTTTGGAAAAAACCCTTAACTGTTTCTGCCCTTTCTCTTGAGGTTAGGTGACTGCCACATCATCTTTCCCAGCCTCCTTCTATTTCTGGATTTCCTTTTCATTAAAAATTTTTTTTCTATACGAGCAATTCAGACTTCTCCACTGAGGAAAACAAAGGTTCTCCCGGGGACACACCCACATTAGAAGGTGGGTATGGGAGGAAATTGGTGGGAAGGGAACCTCTGAGCATGGCTTTGAAGCATGAACAGGAGTTCGCTATGTGGAGGAGGGAGAAAGGCATTCTGGAAAGAGGAGACTGCCCTTGTAAATATAACAAAACGATTTCCTTTCTATCATGCACTGAAAATGCTAAATTTGAAGTCAGCCCATAGAATGGAGAGGCTCTTGACAGCTTGCTGACTCCAGGGATGGGGATTGGGTCCAGATGCTGCCGGGAGTGGGAAGGGAAGAGTTGTCCCTGGCCATCTGACACCAGCAGCCTGGCAGCATGCTTTCCCCAGAAAGGAAGTGAGTGGTGGGAGCTGCTTCTCAGGAGGAAGACGGGGGGCGGGGTGAGGGGATGGCAGACCCCATGGGCGCAGCCTAAGCAGGCTGGCGAGGTGGAGACCGAGGACCTGGCACAGAGGGAGCCACTTGCATCCCTGTCGGCACCGGCTGGGAACTCGGGGGCTTGGGTCAAGGGTCCCGAGCTGGGGAGGATTCCCTTCCAGACCCTGCATGGTAGGCTGTGCTGATTAGGGGCCAGATCTTACCAGCTAGAGGCCGTGTGAGCCTGAGAAATCATTTCACCTTTGTGTCTTTCTTAAAACTGGGAAAATAAGAATGCCCACGTCATAGGGCCAGGGGTGAGGATTCAGTGAGCGGGTTGTGGCTATAGCACTCACGTTTGGGCTCGAGAAGAGGGTGGCCATGAGCCACTAGCGCCTGGCCTGGGGACTTAACCTGATGTCTTTCTTTCCCAGCCTTTGGAGGCTGCAGAAGCAGCTGAGAGTGGTGGGGCCCTGGCTGACAGTCCTAATGCCCCAGGAATACGTGCCTTGGATGTGTCCCCCGGGTGACTCTCAGCACCTCATTAAGGACATGGCCTTGGGGAGAAAGGTGTTTTGCCTCCGTTTCGCAGGTGACCCCACGGAAATTCTAGGAGGCCCCTGCCTGTGTCCACCACCCTCACTGCAACAGGAGGCACGGAACGCGCTGTCCCGATTCAGCTCTCACCCTCTTCCTCTCACTGTGGAGATGGCCCCGCAGTCAGTACAAGGGCTGCAGATGGGATGGCTTCTTGCCAGCTGCCTCCTCCTGAGGTCAAATCGTTGCTTTCTTTTATGCAGGGCTGGCTGGTGGGAGAGACGGGCTCTTGGCTCAACCCTCTACCAACTCTCCTGGGAGTCTGAGAGAAGATGCCTCCCCAGGAGCTCTCTCTTGGCTCCTGCAGTGGAAATTCAGGCCAAGTGTGAAATATTTCTTTGGGTACATCAGGCAGTGCTGACCCGAACTGCCATTTATTGAGGGTGTGTGTGCGGAGGTGCTGTGTTAAAGACCGTGTGTGCACACTTCCCTCCATGCTCACAATGCTCCCTGTGCTAGATGCAGTTCATAGCTCCATTTTACAGATTAGTAAACTGAGCCTCAGAGTGGTAATTGACTTGACTTTGTGACTTAAGTCCATGCCCTTTGCTGTGTCCCAGTATCAGCTCCCAGCAGGAGGCAAAAAAAGAGAAGATGGGACTTTCACCCTGAGCTGGAAAACCAAACAAATAGGACACGTGTGTTATTAACAGGGTTTGTCAGGGACAGAGAAGCTGCCTCATTGGGCTGGTGTGTGTGTGTGTGTGTGTGTGTGTGTGTGTGTGTGTGTGTGTGTGTGTGAGGTGGTGGTGGCTTTTCAATCACAAAGCATTAACAAACTCCTTATCAAGCATGCTAGGCCCTGAGGATACAAAGACCAGAAATGAATAAGAATAGTCCCTACCACGGAAGAGCTCTGTGTCAGACTCAGTGCAAGAAAGAGCAACCACCTGGATGTTTTACGGAGGAAGGGACTTACTGAAAGGAATCAGTGTCTATGAAATTACTAGAAGGGCTGGAGAAGTAGCCTCCAGGGATGACCTTCAGAACACTGCAGAACTGACCTGCCAGGGGGCACCCTGAGACTGCCACCGATATCAGGAGCACGCTGCTGGAGCCGCAGTTCAGGAACAAGGAAGCTGCCACCACTGCTGCCAGCACAGCAACTTCCTCTGGTCACCTAGAAGCTCTAGGACAGACAGCGGCAGCAGCACAGAGCCGCAGCACACCTGTGTGTCCAGGACCTTACCTGCTAGCAGAAGGCTAACAAAAGGAGTGGGAAGATGGCTTCTGCCTTCTAAATCTTGCTTGAGAATATCTGATTGACATCCAGAGCCCCAGCTCCAAGAGGTCTGGGCTTAGCTGTCCAGCCTCCATTGCACAGGAAAGGACACTTGCAGGAGGGAGGGTAGAGTTTGAGCTAATGTGGGGGCCATGGCCGAGTTTCTCTCCAGCCAAAATGGGGTGTCTGGGGCCTTGCCAGTACCGGCAAGTCCTCATGTTCTATTTCCTATTTAGACTCAGACTGCAGACCTGGGAAAGCATAGATTTAGGGTACACTGTTTGTCCCTCCTCCCTGTGAATATAGGGAACCTCAAAAGATCTTCTGGATTTTCTTTACCAGCTCTCTGCCTTGCCCCATGTCTGACATCCCCTGCGTGGCTGGGATACCTGCTGGGAGCCTGGGTCTGGAGGTGGCAATTGGTTTTCAGAAACAAATTCTCACTTTCTAGGGGCTAGGTTAAGGGTAGCCTAGTCTGGATGCAGGGGAAATGGATGTGGCAAGTTAATTTATTTATTCAATTAATATTTATTGGATACCTGCTCTGTTCTAAACACTCTTCTAGGACTGGGGAAACAGTGGTGAATAGCCCAGACATTTTACATGGAGCTTACATTCTAGTGAAGCAGAAAATAATAAACAAGTCAAGAAATTGAGAAAGGGATATGTATTTCAAAGTAAATGAAAGAGAGCTATGTGACAGAGAGTGTCTAGGGGAGAGCAGCTTTCATTGGAGGGCATAGTGAGGGCCTTTCTGGGGAGGTGACTTTAAGCTGAGGTCTGGATGATAGGCTGGAGTCAGCCATAGGAAGATGTGGGTGAGGAAGATGACAGCATGTGCAAAGGTCCTGAGGCAGGCATGTGCTTAGAGTGTCTGAGGATCAGACAGAAGCCAGGACGTCTGGACAAAGGAGAATGGTAGAGAAGAACAAGCAAATGTCAGCAGGTATCATTTCATTCAGGGCCTTGAGGGCCATGGGGGGAGGTTGGGCTTTACGCTAAGAGTGGTGAGACGCCATTGGCGGCTTTTAAACGGGAGAATGGCATGACCTGATTTACACTTTTAAACGATGACTCAGGCTACTGGGTGAATGATGGATTGAGGTGGGCAAGAATGAAGGCAGGGAGGCCTGAAGGAGGCTGTTATAGTGAACAGGTGAAAGATGATGGGGATGTGGACAAAGGTGCGGGCCCAGGAAATGGAGTTCAGATCAGACTCTTTCCTTTCCCACCCCCCAGCCCCAGCCCAAAGGATTCCCTGGGTCTCTGAGACCTGCTCTGGCCTTCTTTGGTCTCATCATTGCCCAAAGGCATGAGGTGTGTGGAGTTGAGGGGAGGTGGTGATGTGTCCTTTGTTCTTAGACAGCCTGGTGTGATGTGCCAAGGCTCAGACAGACCTGGGTTCAAAGACAGGCTCTATTACTCACTATGGGACCTCAGGTGAGTTATCTCCATTGGCCTCAGTATTCACATCTACAAAATGGGAACAATAATGCCTTCTTGTGAAAATGCCAGCCCAACAGTATACATGCAATGCAGGCCCTTCATTAATGCCTGCCTCTCATTCCATATCCTGTCACTCATGCTCCTCCTACCCTGCACGTGAGTACAGAGGGGGAACCCAAACGGTTTGTCTGAAAAGTACCACTGTAATGGAAATGTCAGCAGCAGAAGAAGAGGACCGTGTGCTGCTCTGATGGCAATGAATGATTTATGTCCAGGGTAATGGTTACATAAGCAGCTGTTACATTTTAAAAGCGTCATGCAAACAATATGAAACATTTATTTAAGTGGTTCTACAGTATGGGGAATTTGATTTAATCAGCTTTTATTTCTGTTCTCATTAGAATGAAGTCTGGCAACTCTAGTAGACAGCCCTACCTCCGTTCGGTAGCTTCCAGCTACTGAAGGCAAATATTTTTACTGTGCCACAATTAAACATTTATACAGCACCCGGCTCCCCATCTGGCCTGCAGATAGGAGGGGAGGTGCCGTGAATTCACGTCATGAAAGTCTCGCGTGGAATGAAGCAAGAAGCACCCCTACATCTAGCAGAATTAATAAACCATATGAAGAGCCCATTTGAGAATAAAAAAATACATTTCTCTGATACGGTGGGATCTGTAGGTAGGTAATCCGAGGATTCTTGAGGTGGATTTTTAATCTTTGCTGTTCCAGGCTGAGGGGGATATTTTATTTTTGTTTTTAATTCTAAGACCATCACAACTCACAAACCATGAAAGATGTAAGAGGACTCTCTGAATATGATGTGATTTATTTGAAATTCGACCACGATTTCCAAGAATGATGTCACCAAATTTAGGATAGGCGTTCTCCTGGGGAGAGATTTGGGAAGCATACATAAGGGGTTTTTACTGCATTGGCAATGTTTTATTTCTTAGGGTGGTGGCACATGAATATCTTGTATAATTCTGTAGATCTTTTTGCATGTCTTAAATAGTGTATAATACAAATGGAAAAGGAAAAAAGAAAAAGAGATTCACTGGGTATTGGAGTCAAAAAACCAAAATCCCACTCTTGGCTCTACCAGTATCTTTGTGAACCTTGAACTTGCCTCCTGCTTTTTCTGGGCCTCAGTTTTCCTATCTGTAGAAAAGCAAAGCTGGGCTAGAGCAGTGTTTCTCAAAGTGTGCTCTCTGAAACACCTCTCAAGTGATGTCCCTTCAAAATAGACTGTTCCATAGTTAAATAAGTCTGGGAAATGCTCTCTGCCCTCTGGGAAAATCATAGAATGTTAAAGGTTCTGAAAAGTCCTGTGGCAAAGAAGTCTGTTTTGTTAAATATCTGTTAACATCACAAGGGACTAGCATTCTGTAAAATAGTCTTTGGGACCTGTTACTCTGGTAACAGGTCTCAAAGATCCCTTTCGATTCTAGATTCTATACGTCAAAAATTTAGGCCAGTTTTCTGCCTCTGAACAGGGAAATCTGTAACCATTCCTGAAAACAGAGAAACTAGACATCCCAGCCCATCACTTTCCTCTAGGTTTTCCAGGTAAGCATCCTTCCTTCCTGCTCCAAGTTCCCCTCTTTCTGTGCCTTGGCTCATGCCTTCCCACAGCTTAGAAACTCTTCCTGAGACAGTCATTGGAATTCTTGGATGTCTATCTTTCTTTTCTTTTTGGCTCCCCACCCTAGAAGTATAAATTGTCCAAACTGTCCATAGCTTAGTATGAGATGATAAAGCTGAGGACCAGAGAGGCTGTGTGGCTGAGACATGGTCACACAGCCAGGGTTGGGGGGGGTGGGGTGTAGGGCTGTGACTAGAACCTACTTCCCTTCTCTTTCTTTTCACTCTCTCTCCTTTGCTTTACATCCAATTTGCACTCTGCCCCATGCTGCAATTTAAGCACATATGTCCTTGTATGTTATCATGATGCTGTTTGTTTTTCTTGTTATTGTTTATCTAGGATGGTTTTCATATCTCTCCTGGGAAGATTGTATCTCCTTAAAGGTGGAAACAACATTTCTGCACAAAATCCAACACTATCCTGAGGACAGCACAGTGCTGAAAACACTCAATGCCAAGTCAGAGAATGCCCCACTGGCTTCTTACTCTCCTTGCCAAGCCATCTCAGCTCCAGACACTCCTCTCCTGAGTGACATAGTTACATCATTCTATTCAAACAGAGCCGTGTTTAAAGCTCCCCTTCAACTGAGGATAAGGCAGGAGTCTAGAATCACATTAGCCCACATCACAGATTCTTGATCAATTATTCATATTGGAAAAAAAGAAAACCCTTGGTTAACTAGAATCCTCAAATAACCACACCCAATTTGAGCAAGAAAGGTAACACTTGGAAGAAACCAAGATTTCACAGAAGATTAAAAGAGAAACTAGGGAGAAGCCCTTCACACAATCACCATACAGTGAAATTGGGTGTGAAAGAAAGAATATCTGACTTTTTGAAGGATTATTATTATTATTTTTTAACATCTTTATTGGAGTATAATTGCTTTACAATGGTGTGTTAGTTTCTGCTTTATAACAAAGTGAATCAGTTACACATATACATATGTGCGTTCTGAAAAACCATCATTCTCTGCTAATCTTTATGTGACTAGAAAACGAGAATGAGCCACGGCCAAGGTTTACTGACAGCGTGGTGACTTGAGTTTCCTCCGTGGCTGTAAATCTGCCCTGGGACCAACTCAGCAACAACCCCTACCTCAGTAAATTCCTTCAGGGGAGCTAATCCCGAGGCTGACTTTATGGTTACACTGAACGCGGATTGTTTTGTTGTAGGTGCTTTTCCAGGCGAGAAGCACTTGTCCACTAGATGGCAGTGTGTCTGCGACCTGCTCTTGCCCGGCCTGCCCCTCAGATCCAGCTACTTGTGGCTACGAAGCCCTCCAAATTGAAATATGCTGTAAGGGTAAGGCGCCCCTGATTTCAGAGGCTTAATGGCAAAAAAGTAAGTAATATATCTCATGAATAATTATTTTCTATTGATTACAGTTGAATGATACTATTTGGGATATATTTGGTTAAATAAAACATACCATTAAAACTGATTTCAACTGTTTCTATTTATTTTTTAATGTGGCTACTAGAAAATTTAAAATGATGTGTGTGGTCTCATTATATTTCTGTTGCCAGAGAAGAGAGAACAAAGTGGAGGGGAGGGTGGCGATAGAGCTGGGTAGAGCCAGCCTGAGGTTCTATGCAAAATATGGGGTTTGGAAAAGGACCATTTAGCTTGAATTGGGGCTCCCTTGTTAACTCTGGACTCATGATTTAATCATTTAAGCTTTGCAAATGGGCATACGAATGTCACCTTCTCATATGAATGTTGAGAGGGTTTGCTGTAGTATAACCAGAAGTCATGGTTTGCTCAGGCCTGCATCCCAATGCAATTATTAATAGCACCCCCTTCTATTTCAGAATTGTCCCAGTTAAAGCAATAAATTTTATGATCTCTCTAGTTAAAAGAGATCATGCATAATTGACCCCCGACACACTGTAAGTGCACAATTTTATATACAAAAAGATCACACAACTCAGATATGCAAGATGATCACTTTCTTTTCTATAATTCCATGTACTTTCTGACTCTGAGCCAAACTTCTGCTTGAAGAAAAAACTCAGGCTAGTCATTTTCAGGTTAATTCGGTTATTTCAGAATTATGTTCCAATCCACCTCCTTCCTTCTTCCAAGTGTAGCATTTAAGTTGGGGAGGCCATGAAGGTCGACGGCATCAAGCAGGGAGGGGATATCGGCCATTTACCTGCTTTTCCACCCGACTTTGTTCCTCTGCCTCTCTGGTTACTGCCTCTAAGGCTGATGACATCATATCTACAGCTCCTCACCTACTGTGGAACCGCCATACCTCTCTGGGGCCTCTGCCTCCACACCCTCCTGGGGACTGGCCGTGATTTGCCTTTGCAGAGGTTGGCACTGGGGCTGTCTCTGCCGTCCTGTCTCTGTGTCAGCTTCCTTTTCTTCCATTTGCTCCGACAATGACTCTGCACTGTAGAATGGGAAGATCCACTGTTTCCATAACTACATAGACTTTGTACCGGCTCTGACCCAGGCATTTGGCAGAGTTCATGGGATACAAAGACAAAAAAGAAAGGCCACTGGCCTCAAGGAGAGCACAGTCTCAACCAAGACACTCACCCAGACGACCAGTGGAAGATGATCTCTTCCAGGAGAGACGTGCACATGAAGGGCTATGGGATGGGGAAGGAGGAACTGGTTCCTTGTGGGAAAGAAAACCAGGGTCGGGGACCGTGTGTGGACAAGCTGGTGTTGAACGGTCTTTGAGGGACACCTGGAAATGTGGAGGGCAGTGATCCAGCGGAGGACCCAGCATGAGCAAAGGCTTTGCCTTTTTGTGCAAAGGCTCAGTGATTCAGCGAATATTGGTCCATCCGCACAATGGAATACCGCTCAGAAATAAAAAGGACTGCACTATTTATACATGCAACAACTCGGATAAATCTCAAAGGCATTATGCCAAGTGAAAAAGCCAGTTTCAAAACATTACTGTATCATTTCCTTTATATGACATTCTTTTTTTTTTTGGCTGTGTTGGGTCTTCGCTGCTGCGCGCAGGCTTTCTCTGGTTGCGGCGAGCAGGGGCTACTCTTCGTTGCAGTGAGTAGGCTTCTCATTGCGCTGGCTTCTCTTGCTGCAGAACACGGGCTCTAGGCGCGTGGGCTTCAGTAGTTGCAGCGCACGGGCTCAGCAACTGCGGCACACAGGCCCCAAAGCGTGCGGGCTTCAGTAGCTGCAGCACGTGGGCTCAGGAGTTGAGGCATGGGGGCTTAGCTGCTCCGCGGCATGTGGGATCTTCCCGGACCAGGGCTCGAACCCATGTCCCCTGCATTGGCAGGCAGATTCTTAACTACTGCACCACCAGGGAAGTCCCTATATGACATTCTTGAAAAGACAAAACTATAGAGATGGAGAACAGATTAGTAGTTGCTAGAGGTTTAGGTTGGGGAGAGGGTGTGACAATGAAACAATAGCGTGAAGGACGTTATTGGGGTTATGGAATTGTTTTGTACCCTGACTGTGCGGATAGTTATGCAAAGTTACACATCTACTAAAATTCACAGAACTGGATGCCAAAACGTAAATTTTACCGTATAATATCAAATAAATATTGCATAAGATTTAAAAAAAGACTCAGTGGTTTGATCTCAGGAAAGATTGTTAATGAGGGTGTGCATGTGAGAGAGAGAGACATCTGGCTGAAAAGTGTTCTTGAAGGCTCTGGATGGAAGGTTGAGGTATTTGGGTTTGGTCCCACTGGCACTGTTGTTTGAGTAGGGGAGTGGATAGGATCTGAGCTGTATTTTAAGGACTCTTTGACAGAAGTCACACATAACACAGACCAAAGACGGAGGCAGGAGGTGGAGAGGAGACAGCAGGCAAGGCAGCCCCGTCAGGAGGCCTGGAGGACGGACGGGGCTGGAGAAATGGTGTGAAGCGTTGTTTGGAAAAGACAGAGCTGAAGTTGAATTCATAAGCTTTGGACACTGAAAGGATGTGAGGGAGGGACAGACAGAGATGCTTTTGAGGTTGGGAGTGGGTCAAGAGGTGCTTGAGGAAAGGAAGAGAGAACTTAGTTTGGGAATAGATTAAAAAATCCTGTTATGCAGGATGAATTTTCTGAGTTCCCACGTTGTCCAAATAAAGATGTCTGGTGGGCAAGACCAGACGTCAGGAGACAAGGTCAAGATGGACAGATCAGATTGAGAGGACTAAGGACAGGAAGAAAGAGTGAAATAGGGTAAAAGTAGCAGCCAGATTCTCAACAGGAAACATGCTGCACTAAATTTGAGTAATTTGAGGAGGGTTTATTCACAGAAGGACTAATGACAAAGGTGTCAGTAATGTGTAGAGAAAACACAAGGGAGAGTTCAGGACCTGGGCCAGAGCGGCAGAACTTTACCTCCTACACTGGGAAGGGGAGGTCACTGGAACCCAGAAAACAAGAGGGTGTGAAGAGCCAGACACCTTGAAAGCTACCACCTGTCCAGGCGACTTCATACTCTCCCCTACTCTGATCACCTGCGTCATCTCCCCATTGGCTGAGAACAGACCCTGGGAAACAAATGAAGTTTCCAGAAAAGCAACCACAGCCCTTATTGTCAGGGAAGATGTTCACTAATTCCTCAGGAGAGAATGCTTTCTGGCTGTTTATTCCTTTATTCAATAACTTTTATTGGGTTTCTTTCTTATTACAAATGTAGTACATGTTCATTGTAGGAAAATTAGAAACTATAGACCAGCAAAAAGAAGAAATTAGAAATCATTAGGAGTCCCACTGCACAGACAAAATCGCTGTTTACAAAAATGCAATTTTTCTGGACTTTCCTGTTAAAATATAGAGTGTAGATGTCTTTATAGGTTGGTACATAGGGAGAGATGTCATTTTGAACCGTTTCTTTCACATGGAGGCACCACAGTTTACCTAAATAACCCCCTTTAATAAAGATGTGGTTTGTGTTCTATATTCTAAACAATACTGCATCTCTGTAGCTAAATATTTATACCTCCTTAGGCTCAGTTCCTAGAAGTGGCATTGCTGAGGCAAAAGGTATATTCATTTAAAAAGATGTTGTGACATATTTTGGCATTAATTTAAAAAAGAGAATATAATTTAAGGGTTAGAATGTGGATTTTTTGGCCAAACCTGGTTTAGCCTCCTTAGTGAATCTGGGCAAATTACTTAACCTCTTTGGGCCTCAGTTTCCTCATCTGTAAAATGGGGGTGATGATGACAGTATGATCCTTACATGTTTGCTGTGAGGATTCAGTGAATTATTATGATTATTTTTTAAATTTTGTTTATTTTTGGCTGCATTGGGTCTTCCTTCCTGCGTGCAGTCTTTTTCTCTAGTTGTGGCGAGCGGAGGCTACTCTTCATCGGGGTGCACAGGCTTCTCATTACGGTGGCTTCTCTTGTCGCAGCGCACAGGGTCTAGGGCACGTGGGCTTCAGTGGTTGTGGTGCATGGGCTCAGGAGTTGTGGCCCACGGGCTCTAGAGCACAGGCTCAGTAGCTGTGGTGCATGAGCTTAGGTGTTCTGAGGCATGTGGGATCTTCCCGGGCCAGGGCTCGAACCCGTGTCCCCTGCATTGGGAACCGGATTCTTAGCCAATGAGCCACCAGGGAAGTCCTCAGTGATTATTGAGTGACGTATTTAGAATAGAGCCTGGGGCCTGGTAAGTATTCCTAACAAAGTTAGCTGTTATTATTATCATCAAAAGTCTTCTTATGCAGGAGATACTGAGTGGTCCACTAAATGCAGAAATGCAGCTTTTTTCTTAAAGACCTTCAATACTAGCCCAGACACAGCATTGCAGTACAAAGCCAGGCAGGCAGCTCTGACAGGGCAGAATCAACATGACGCGAGAGCTCCAGGATGGCTTACCTGGGAATAATGAGCCTCTTCAATGCTCTTTCCTACATATCACTTCTTTAAGCTGATATTTGAGGAGCTGGAGCAGAGAGTCCCTGGCCTTCCTTGCCATTTCCTGGATTTGTGATTTCTACATAGCTGACTAAGGACAGGTCCATGCAGGTTCAAAGAGGGGCCAGCTTCGGCTGAGAGCAGAGTGGCCCAAGCATCTGAGCCTCTCGGACAGAAGGACTCTCTCCCATTGTGAGATATGGCTTGGGGGCCATGTCAGCTCTTACTTTAGTCTCAAGAGTGCAGACCAGATTTATGAATCCTCCCCAACCTGGCCATACTGAGGATGGAGGACAGGGAGAGAGGAGAAGTTGCTAGTTGTCTGCCAGGGGCTGACTCTGGGGGCTCCTAGGGGGTCTCCGAGGGCTTGCTGTCACTTTAAAATAAAGTCTGCACTTCTCATCCTGGCCTCCCGGGCCCCCTAATCAGGCTGTTTCTTGGCTCTTGGCCCAACTCCTCCTATCCCCCTCCACCTCTCCTCTCTAGCAATCTTCCCCATGCCAAACCCATTCCGGCCTAAGAGCTTTGCAACGGCTGTTCCCTCTGTCTGGGATGCTGTTCCTCAAACTTCCCATGGATGACAACCTCATGCCATAGAGATGTCACCTCCAAAGTGAGCCTTCCTTGATTACTTCCTCCTTGTCTTTATCCATCCAACACGATTATCAAGAGCCTACTAAGTGTTAGGTACTTCTGGGGCCTGGGATGGAGAGACGGTCAATAGAAAAGCCCCTGATGGAGCTCATATTCCAGTGGGGACAGGCAGACAACAACAGACAACATCTATGCCAGGAAATTACAGGGAGATACAAGTGCTCTGCAGAGAAACGAGACCTGGTGGTAGGATGCTGAGCCCCGAGGCTGGGGTTGGACCAAGTGGTCAGAGGCTCTCTGAGAGGGTGATGTTAATGCTGAAATTGCTCAAAAAGAAGAAATTAGCCATGTTCCTGGAGAGGCTAAAGCAGTAGTTCTTGATCTGGGAAATTTTGTCCCCCAGGGACCGTTTGGTAATGTCTGGGGACATTTTTGATTGTCACAACTTGGGATGGTTGCTACTGGTACCTAGTAGGTAGGGATGAGTGATACTGCTAAACGTCACATAAGGCATAGGATAGGCCCCCATGACAAAGAATTATCTCACCCCAAATGTCATAGAGTTGAGGTTGAGAATCCTGGGCTATGGGATTAGGGATCCAAGGATGAGGAAACTCTGAGGGGAAATATGAGAAATAGACAAACAATGAACAATCAAATACATAAGTGGAATAATTAACAGTAAAATCCCTCCATCTTTCCGGCCCATCCCCTCACTCAGAAAAACAACGAACCAATGTCCACATGCGTTATCCCAATTAACAACCTTCATGTCTGCTCACAGAGGAAAAATATGACAGTAGATAACATATTACACTGAAATTCAGCTAAAGTGACAACATTTATGAATCATGGAAAAATACATGGAGACTGAGTTCATCATTCAAAATTCATTCTACAAGTATTTGCTGAGCACCTACTATGTGTCAGGCATTAGCGACCTTACCAACACATCGGAGAAACTCCTCCCCACTTCCACCTCTTCCTGTTTTTGCTGCACACAGAAGCAAGAAACAGCCAGAGTGAGAAAGCATGGGTAGATTCAAAATATTTATTTATACTCCAAAGAATGCTCATTGAATTTCTGGTTGAAGTGCTCAAGCCAATTTTGGTACAGAAGGGGTAGCAAATAATAATTTTCTTCTTTCAAACACACACACACATTTTGTGTTTATAAGTTTGAAACCTGGATCCATCCAATACCCAATATCTACATTTAATATTTAATATTGAATATGGACTCTTTTGGGAAAAACTGTCATTAGGTTGATTGCAGGTCTCACAGTAGATTGGGAGATATAAGGAGGGTCTATTATACATGACATATACACCTCAGTTTCCCCACCCATGCCTGGGGCAGACATTGCCAATTGATTGCAGCACTCTTGACTGGATGTGCAGAATTCCGGACCCAGCCTCATAGTTCTTCCCAGTGCAGAGCTCTAGGCACTTGGAGCCAGCAGATCTTAGTTACCACAAGGATGAAACATTTTTGCCTTCTGGCTCTTTTTCACATTAGACCATTTATTCCCCATCCTCAGCTTGTGCAACTGTCTTTATAAAACCTCAGCTCAAGAATGGTTGCGGATACATTAGACAAGATTAGGGGAACATTCCGGATGCGTAAATGTTGTGGTTTGTTGTTTTTCCCACAGGAGAGAGAGGTGACTGGATCTGAGTTGGTTGATGGCTTTTGACTCTTTCTTACTGTGAGGGCAGGCCCCAGGGGGAGGCTGGACCAAGGAGCTCAAGGGCACAGCCAGACCATTTTTATATATTTCTGTTTACAAAGTCACATCCAAAGAGCTGGGCAAGGCAGGACTGGGAGCCCTGGAGCTGAGGGCAGACCAGACATGAGGAATGAGTCGGGCCCTAGGACTAGACACTGAATGATGTGGAGATCCCCTCCCAATCTCCCTGCCCCTTTTCAGGACCAGTTCCCGGCTCCTGTACAGGATGGTTCTCATGGCCCAAAGCCACGCAAGTACGGCTAGAAACTTCCTTCCGTAGACAACTGCCCTGCCTCTTCACCATCCTTTGCCCAGCTCAAACTGTCACCGTCTTTGTGCTTTAAATAAATTATTCCCTTTAAAGAGGCTCAGTCCCTCAGCCCCATCTCCTTCCTTCTATCTCTTTCTCATCGTTTCCCAGGCATAAGCACAAAGCAAAATAAAGGAAAACAAAACATTAAGAGGTTTTACTCCCCCAGGAAACTCTGAAACAGCTCAGATCTCTGCTTGCACTCAGACCCTGAAGACAAAGAAAATGAGGCTACAGAAAGACCACTCGCATTGGTAATTCTGGACTGAGGTTGAGGAGCGAAAGTCCAGGAAGCGTCCGCTGTCTGTCCCGCACACCACTCTCCCCTCATCCTCACGGGCCTCAGACACACCCTCACTCATAAATTAATTGTGGTACAACCTGGCCTCATTCATATAATAATCACATAATGTCGGGTTATATTTGTGTGGTGCTTTTCAAATCTATAAAAATCCCTCATTTTGGTTAATTCCTTGATCTTCACAACACCCGGCAGCATAGCTCCTAGTGTTATTCCCCTTTCACAGAGGAGGAGACTGAGTTTCAGAGAAGTGAAGGGCCTTGCCCAGGAGAGAGACATGGGCAGGTATTTGGGATGTCAGTCCATCTCTTCTGACTTAGGGCCAGGAAGTCTTTTCTAGCACAACACAGCTGCAGTGTAAGTGCTGTCACATTTTAATTGCATGTGGCTATGTTTAGAAAGGTTTCATTATGACAGGAAATGACCCACTGGGTGCCCGTCAGGTCTGATTAATTTGAAAGTGTCCGTCACAACTCTGCCTTCTGACCCCCCACCAGTAGGGCCCTGAGGTACCCAGGTCAGCCTCCCTCTGCTGTGACCTTGCAGCCCTGAAGTAGCAAGGTACTGCCCTGGCCCCCTTCCTGGTGCCCAAGCTGAGTTCATGTGTAAGCCGCACACTCACAGATCTGCCTACCCATCATTCCATCATTCCTTCATTCCTTCACAAATCTTTATTGAGCACTTACTATGTGCCAGGTGCTGTTCTGCACTGGGGGAGAGCAGTGGGCAAAAGAGATAACAATTCCGCTTGGTGCATTTTACACGCTAGTGGGCATGTGAGTAGGGGATGGTGGCGACAGAGAAAATAAGTAAAATACAGAGTATGTCAGATGGCAATAGGTGATGGGAGGAAAACAAAGCAGGGGGCATGGGGTGGCAGGTATTATGGGTTGGAGGAAAATAGAATAGGTTGGTCAGGGATGGTGTCACTGAGAAGGGGGTGTTTGAGCAGAGATGGGAAGGAGGGAGTTACGTCACTAGATGTGGGAAAAGCATTCCAGGCAGAGGGAACGGCTGGTGCACAGGCCCTGAGGCGAGAGAGGAAGAGAAAAAGCAAGGAGCCTGTTGTGGAAGCAAGCTCGCCCACTGCACCCCTAGAGGGAGCTACATGCCAATGTTCTCTGTCCTCCACAGCAAGGATCTCCGGAAATTGCCTTCTTCCACGCTTGTTCAGTGACCTTGGGACAAATGTCCGGAAATCAAATTTCTGGATCAAAGGGTTTGCAGAGTTTAAGTGGTAGCAGTCACTTTCTGAAGCCCTTTCTCACAGCATTTCCCCCTTTCCTTTCCACCACTCAGTGCATTTTGCTTAGAGCCAGATGAATCTTCCCCTGATTTTTTACCTTCCTCTTCTTGAATGTTCGGAGACCTCGGTGGCTACCACTTGCTCACAGGAAAGCCCCGGCATTCCAGGCTTCCTCCATCTACCCCCACAGACTCCTCCCACATTTTCTCCTGCTGCTCCTGGCACAGAGCCTACTCACCTCTTCAGCACACATTGCCTGAGGGCCTCATGTGTGTCTGGCCCTGGAAAAACTGAAAAATTGAAAACTGAAGGACGTTAATCTGATGGGTGGGGTCACAAGTCAGTTAAACTGCACTTGGTGGGCAGTTGGAGGCTCAGCGGCCCGCCATCCCTGATAGAGTCACACCTTACCTCTCAGCCACATACCCTTTATTTTCAGTGGACACAACACTGATTCATTCAACAAGCACTTATCAGCACCTGCTAGAGGCAGACTGTCTGCTAAGCGCTGGGGACCCCAAAATGGGAAAAGCTGGGCCCTGGCTCTGTTGTCATTCCCATCTCTCCCTCCGAATTCCTCCAACCCTGCTGGGATTCCACCTACACGTGAAGTCTCCATAATCGGCCCAGAGCCCGGTCATCTGCCCCCTCTGACCTCCCTCAGCACTTGGTCTCTGCCTGCTGTTTGGCACTTGGCATGAGTTTATCAACACTGTCACTAATCCTTTTTTTTTTTTTTTTTTTTTTTTAATATTTCAGTGTTTCATCTCTCCAGCTAGACTGAAGCTAAGAGAAGGCAGGGACTACATCTCATTTTAGATTTCTGCAACCCTCTCTGTGTCTAATAGATTATCTGGCACATAGTACTTGCTAATTAAATATCGGTTTGTTGAGGATATGATCATGCCCCACCTCTGCTCAAAAAACACTTGATAAAATCCAAATCCCCTAGCCTGGCACTCAAGACCTTTCCTTTAAGACTCCACTAGACCTCGCCTCCTCCAGGAAGTCTTCCAGGAATGCTTATCTCAGGTAGACTCAGAACCATTGCCATACACACATGCCCACGTGTACATAGACACACAGACACAGACAGACAGACAGACAGGCATTCCTCCTCTGCTCTCTTCTACCAGAACAGCTGCCTGCAAGGTGGGTGAGAACTTAGTCTTCAAAGTCACAACCCCCCTGGGTTCTAACCCTGGCTCTGCCAGAACTGGCTGTGTGGCGGTTCCCTCACCTCTGTGCGCCTCAGCTGTCTCATCTGTAAAATAGTCATCATAATCACCTCTGCCTCCTGGCAGGGGTGGAGGGCGATGCTGGGAGAAGAAGTGAGCAAATGCTGCCCAGAGCCAGCACCGCGGCCCACAGAGGGCACAGGAAATCAGTCTCATCCTCTCACTGGCCACATGGTGGGTCTGAGTGCTCCCTGAGGGCGGCCCGGAGCTGGCTCTGCTCATCCCTGCGTCACCAGTGCCTATCGAGGTCAGGGACAGAGAAGATGCCTCATTAACATTTGCTGGGTGGGTGACCGTTGAGGGCGGCCCGGAGCTGGCTCTGCTCATCCCTGCGTCACCAGTGCCTATCGAGGTCAGGGACAGAGAAGATGCCTCATTAACATTTGCTGGGTGGGTGACCGTGTACATTGCCTTGAGAGAAAGTCTGATAAATACAACTATCTGTCATCCCTGGACCACAGCACTAAAAGCCATGGATAGGACATCAGTAAGAGGAATGAGACCAAACTCAAGAGGTGACTCTGTTTGGGGCCCCAGTTCACCACCTGCCAGGCATCTTTGTGCAGCAGTGCTGAGCTAACCTCAACATCCTGCCGACAGATTTCCTCAGATTCCTTTAGACTCCACTGGGTTCTTCCTTTCTATCCTCATTCGAATAACGTATATTTTCCCATTTTAATTTAATTTTCTCCCTTCCTCCCAAACCAGAGCACTTTGCCCACAGACATATGGGCCACTGTTGCATTTATAGCATCTTTATTAATCCCTCCCAGACCTCTGGGCTCAGAGAGCAGCCTGGGGAAACAACGTCAGTTCCCTTTCCACAGGGCTATTAAAATGCCTTTCTTTTAATTGGTCCAAAACAGAAGATGAGCTTAAAAAAAAAAAAAAAAAGCCAGCTTTCCGTTTCCATCTCAGGGTGTAGGAAGGACACGCAGGTGCACCTGTGTAGTCGGTGGTGCCCTGTGTGAAGGACTCGGCCGACCTGCAGAGGGCAGGCTGACGAGGCAGGCTGGCTGGTGGGGCTCATGGGCCCGCTGATGGTTTCTCTGGGATTCTGATGGTTACCTTGGAGCTTAGAACAAAAAATGTAAAATTGGATAATACTGTGGGTTCAAAGTTGGCCACCAGCAAAACTATCCTTTAAAAATGCTGGTCAGGTACTATGGCTAATCCTTCAGATACGTACCACGCTCTTTGAGCATTTCCTACGCTTTAGACACTGTTCTCAATGCTTTCTGGGCGTCCAGCCCTCGACGCCTCGCAGCAACACACTTGAGAAATATATTATTTTTTCCATTTTTCAGGTGAAGATATTGAGGCACAACGAGGGAACACAACTCAGCCAAATAACCTAGCTCCCAGCAGCAGATGGTCATGGCTGGTACACGTGGGTCTTTTCTGGAACTGATGTAAGACCCCCTGTTCTTTGGGTAGAGGCCCAGGGACCCCAACTTGGTGACAGGAGCCCCGGGCGCCGGCGCTCTCTTGGCCGGGAGCCCTTGCTCTGGGCATAACCTACCCAACCCTGCATGGTGGCCCCGGTGGCAGAGGGGGGATCTGAACTCACACTGGCTCCGGATTCTGTGTGCACAACACCTGTACAACCCTGCCTCTGCCGAGCTCGCTCGGGGCTCTTTTGCTCCTGTGTCACTGGAGCCGTGAGCGAATCGGGGGATGGAGACTGGCTCATTCTTGTAGGTTTGCTAAGAGCAACAGGGCAGTTCATGCACACCTCGAGAACCCAGGTTCTAAATCCTGAGGGCGACTCTTTGAGGTCTCAAGATCCTGAAGGCAGGTCCTTGGAGAGTCTCCATATGGATTTGTGTAAGCTAGGAGTCTGTTCCCTGCCAAGGAGGCCACTGAACGATGCCGACCAGTTTGAGATGTCAACTCCAGCAGACGACACGGTGGAAAAGGAAAGGCATGGTCTTGAGCACCAGATGGACCAGAGTTTCCGTCCTGCTTCTCAATGCCTGGGTGAGCTGGGTGCGTTAGTAACACCGCTGAGTCTGAAGATGAGCAGCTGTGATCGCTGGCTGCCTGGAGCAGAGTCTACCCCCACTCTGTTCCTCTACCTCTTCAGCTATGAGGGCAGCTCACACCTCCAAACTACCTACCTCACCAGCCACCCCTTGTGCCCCCGCTCCCCAGGCCCGCAGGCCCTCACCTATGCGCCCAGGGCGGTGCGCGCTGTTAGTGAGGCCAGGCTCGCCTGCCTTCCAGAGCCCAGCTGCTGCAGGAGTGAAATGCTTCAGAGCAGCCAGACTCCTCCCCGAAGGCCTTCATTTCTATTTAAATTTCTCACACACAGAGACCTACAGGAGGAGCGAAACTTCACTCTGCTTCTCTCTCTCTGTGTTCTCTGTTTTCTTTTCAACGGAGACGTTTTGACAAGGGCTGCGGTGACAGCAGTGAATGCTTTCTTCAAGAAGCCATGGGGCATTGAAAATACAATTTTTCCTTTGCCCCAGTAAGAACTACCAAACCAGACCCAACCAAAATGAAACATTTGGAATTTTACCACTTTTTCCTTGACGGGTCCACATGGCAGTTCCCGGGGTCACCACTAGGGACAAATGTAGTTCTGACAGGGCCTCTTCTACTCTCGGAGTTTGGGCGCAGAATAATTCTGCTCACACCCTCGCTCCTACTGTGTTACATGACAAAGAGCTCATTCGGTCAGCTTTGGGCAAGAGCAGATTACAGATGAGGGTCTGGCCGAGCCCTGCAGATGCCGTGAGGAATAATGAGTGAGCTCACAGCAAGTGTTACCCGGTGACCCTCTTTCATCTAACAATTTCCTCCTCCAATTAATACCGTCCACCACTGACTACGGGGGGGGGGGGGGGGGGGGGGGTGGGGATTTCAAGATGACAATAACAACAAAATGACAGCAACAGCTAGTATCAGAGCTCTTATCTCTTGATAGGAGCTCTTATCTCTTGAGTGGTTCCAAGGGCTCTGCCCATATTTATCTTCCCTAATCTATCCTAGAAGCTAGAAACTGTTATTCTTCCAGTTTACAGATGGGAAAACTGAGGCTCAGAATGATTAAGGAACTTGCCTTAAGTCAAGCAGCCAAACAAGATGTAATTCAACAAGGCCCTCATCTTTGAAGGTCTACTTCCTTCCTGGTGAAGGTCACTCTCACTACCTTGCCGAGGATGAGGCCGTGTTCTGAGCAGCAGTGTAATTCTGGGGCATCACTTTTCCGATGTATCAGTGATTTCTATGAAGCTTGCCCTGCCCTCAGGAAGCACGTGGTCTAGGCAAGAAGGCAAGATGAGCAAATGTGAAACGATCAGAGAAACAACACAAGGTGAATCCTAAAATATGCTCCATAAATGATAAATATTGTGGGGAATGCTTTCCAAAGTGTATTTTCTAGAAATGTAGTTCGTTGGAGTGTTACTATGTCTTTTAAAAAATATTCAGGAGTTAGAGTTCATTTGTGAAGCATTGGGCTCAGCACGGTTAATTTTGTTTCTCTGTTGCAGGACTTGTCAGGACCTTTACCCTCCTAACCTGCCTGACACCTTCCATACCGCATTTCCTTCATTACAAGATGCCATTGGTTGTAAGATGCCCCATTTATTTCATAATAACTTTGCCAGGAAATAAACATTTTCACATTTCATATGTATCAAATGAAACAGGTGCTGATTTCCAAAGCATTAATAGGTGGATATCAAAGAAATCTGTTATTAGGCAGGGTTTCCCAAAATTTTGGACCAAGGAACCATCTTATGCAGGACTGGTGCTCCTCAGAAAAACCTTTGTGAACCATTGGTTGGAGGAGAAAGCTGCTTCAGACCTGGGGAAGCCAAAGGGACATGGTGGGGGCAGGGGCAGCCTGGAATTGGGTCTCAAAATCTGGACAGGAGAGGCTGAGGGGAAGAGAGAAGGCAGAGAAGGATGGGTGCTGGAGGCCATTAAAGGGCTGCATCCTGCCCTCAGGACCGGATCCCGTCTAGCACCCCGTCATGAAGGGGGAAGAAGAAGACATTCTCAGGATAGGCTTTCCCCACAGCACCCGGCTAAATGCTGAAGACAGTCCAGGGAGCAAAACTCCACACCTCACAGTCTGTGATGGAGACAGTGCAGCCAGCAGTTTCAACCCAGGCCAGGCGCTGTGGCAGGGGAAATGCGGCCTCTGTGAGAGCCCAGAGGAGGGTGCCCCTCTTGTCTGGGAAGTGGTCAGAGAAGGCTTCCTGGAGGAGGTAGCTTTCAAGCCACCTGAAGGATGGGGGGAGGTGCACATTATTAGCAATAGTAGCCTGGATGTTGGGGTAGAGCACGGAGCACTGGAGGAACTGAGAGCAGTTCAGTTTAGTGGGAGCGGAGGGGCCTGGTGGGAAGCAGGGAGCAATAAGGGAAAAGGTGAATGAAAGCCAGGTCGTGCAGGACCCCGAAGACCAGGGAGGACATATGGGTCTCACCATGCAGGCAGACATGGTGGGCATAGGTTTAAGACCATGGGCTCTGGAGACAGGCCATGCCCTGTCTAAATCCCTGCTACAGACATCCTAACTGTGTGACCTTGGGCAAATTACTTTCCAACACTAAGCCTCAGTTTTATCATCTGTAAAATGGGAATGATGACAGTACCTATTGCACAGTTGTTGTGACGATTATATAGGAAAGTGAATGCCAAGTGCCTGGGCTGGAGCAGACTATTATTATTAAAGGGCATTGGCCCCGGCCCTGGAGTTGGACAGGTGAAGTCTGGCTCCTTCACATGTTAGCTGGGGGCCTCGCCACCTCCCTGGACCTCCCTTTTCCACCTGTTCAAAGGAGAAGATGTTACCTGTCCAACCTCCCACACTGGGTACAGAAAATCAGAGTGTGGGAAAGAGCTTTGAAAAAGATGCTTTACAAGAGAAAAAAGGCCGGGAGGGGCAGGGGGAAGCAACCTAGAAGAGAACTCACAAGCCTAACGATAGTTGCTGTGATCGAGGAGTGGGATTGTGGATGATTTTTTTAACCTCTTTCTTTCCATGGTATGTTTTAAAAAGAATTTTTTTTTTTTGGTTACTCTCATTAATAGGAGAAAAATGAAAGTGTCAGTCAGCACAGTTATTATCTTTTTCTTTCTAAATTCCTGCCCTTCCTTAGATCTATAAATGTTCCTCTCATTTACATCAACTGCTCCCTCTTTAGTTGTGGGGAAACACCTGCAAACCCATCTCTCTCATCACACAACATGATAGGGAAACAGATCCAGCCTGGGGTCCTTAAGCACAGGGCCTGCTGGGCCCCCATTAGCAACATGCCATCACGTACAGGCTCTGCCTCTCTTAGCTGGTCTGTGGTGCGACCCTCAGACCACCAGGCACACCCTCAGACCCCAGCAACTTCCCCCCACGGGAGGTGGGGGCACTTTGAGCCCCGAGTCTCCATCTGGATGTGGGACCAACCTCAGTGTTGCTAAGTGCGTGGGGTTTCCATGAGGATCACTTGGAATCATGGATAAGCAGGGGCCTCATACACACGTGGGAGGGGTTGGCAGAGCCGGTTGGTATGGGAGGTCGTTGGCAGTCCCACCTGCTCCCCCACTCAGGGTGTAGGTGGTTAATGTCGCTGGTCCAGGAGACACGCTATCCTGACAGAGAAGAGGTAAGAGATCACAGGGGCCTGAGTCAGTTGGTGTCCACCACAAGGTTGACCCTCAGCCACTGACCACAGAGCTAACACTGCAGCCCAAGGAAGGGCCTGCCCAGCCGGTGCTTCATTCCAGCTCCCGGCCTGGCCAACCAGAAAGCAAGAGGAGCCACGGGAAGCTGGGGGGCCCTGCAGGAAGGCTTGCATCCAGGCGGCTGCTGAAAATCTCACTCATCCTGGCCCTTGGAGGCAAAGCAGCACTCCTTTGCCATGCATCTTGACGATAAGTACCTAGAATATTAAAAACCATTTATACTTTTTTGGCTCCACTTCTTGGAATCTATTCCAAGGAAACGATCAAAATTACAGAAATGGCTACCTGCGTAAAGATGTTCTGTGCAGCCTTATTTATAACTTGGAGAATGGGAAGTAATCTTTATGTTGAACAATTTGGATATAAAATTGAGATAGTTGAGTAAATTGTACTCTGCCTTCTAACTGTCATGCAGACAGTAAAAATATTGTCATGAAGACTTTGTATTGATAAGGGAAAATGATTATAGTACAATGTTAAATTAAAAATTAGAAGAGTATATGCAGAAATACAGAGGATCATGAGAGATTACTACAAGCAACTATATGCCAATAAAATGGACAACCTGGAAGAAATGGACAAATTCTTAGAAATGCACAACATTCCAAGACTGAACCAGGAAGAAATAGAAACTATGAACAGACCAATCACAAGCACTGAAATTGAAACTGTGATTAAAAATCTTCCAACAAACAAAAGCCCAGGACCAGATGGCTTCACAGGTGAATTCTATCAAACATCCAGAGTAGAGCTAACACCCATCCTTCTCAAACTCTTTCAAAATATAGCAGAGGGAGGAACACTCCCAAACTCATTCTATGAGGCCATCATCACTCTGATACCAAAACCAGACAAAGATATCACAGAGAAAGAAAACTACAGCCCAATATCACTGATGAACATAGATGCAAAGATCCTCAACAAAATACTAGCAAACAGAATCCAACAGGACATTAAAAGGATCATACACCATGATCAAATGGGGTTTATCTCAGGAATGCAAGGATTCTTCAATATACACAAATCAATCAACGTGATACACCATATTAACAAATTGAAGGAGAAAAACCATATGATCATCTCAATAGATGCAGAGAAATCTTTTGACAAAATTCAGCATCCATTTATGATAAAAACCCTCCAGAAAGTAGGCATAGAGGGAACTTTCCTCAACATAATAAAGGCCATATATGACAAACCCACAGCCAACATCGTCCTCAATGGTGAAAAACTGAAACCATTTCCACTAAGATCAGGAACAAGACAAGGTTGCCCACTCTCACCGCTATTATTCAACATAGTTTTGGAAGTTTTAGCCACAGCAATCAGAGAAGAAAAAGAAATAAAAGGAATCCAAATTGGAAAAGAAGAAGTAAAGCTGTCACTGTTTGCAGATGACATGATACTATACATAGAGAATCCTAAAGATGCTACCAGAAAACTGCTAGAGCTAATCAATGAATTTGGTAAAGTAGCAGGATACAAAATTAATGCACTGAAATCGCTTGCATTCCTATACACTAATGGTGAAAAATCTGAAAGTGAAATTAAGAAAACACTCCCATTTACCACTGCAACAAAAAGAATAAAATATCTAGGAATAAACCTAGGGAGAAAAAAGACCTGTATGCAGAAAATTATAGGACACTGATGAAAGAAATTAAAGATGATACAAATAGATGGAGAAATATACCACGTTCTTGGATTGGAAGAATCAACATTGTGAAAATGACTCTACTACCCAAAGCAATCTACAGATTCAATGCAATCCCTATCAAACTACCACTGGCATTTTTCACAGAACTAGAACAAAAAATTTCACAATTTGTATGGAAACACAAAAGGCACCATTCTTAAATATCCCACAATGGCATGATCACATATATTATGGTTTACCCATAAAATGTAATATTATACAAACTTTAAAAAATGTCTTATGGGATGGGGAAATGATTATAATATTGTGTTATAGTAAAAAGCAAGATTTTTTTTTTTCCTGGTCAAATGCTACAGTATGGAAGAAACTTGAGGACATTATGCTAAATGAAATAAGCCAGACACAGAAGGACAATTACTGTATGATTCTATTTATATGAGGTATCTAAAGGAGCCAGACTCACAGAAACAGAAAGTAGAATGATGTTTGCCAGGGCCTGGGGGGAGCCGAAAGCGGGCAGTTGTTTAATGGGTACTGCATTTCAATTTTGCAAGATGAAAACGTTCTAGAGACCAGTTGCACAACCATGAGAATATAGTTCCTCCACTGAACTGTACACTGAAAACATGGTTAAGAGGGTAAACAAAATTTTTCAAGTAAGAGATTTTTTTTTTTTCCAAGCCAAACAACAAACAACAGCAAAATCCCAAGATTCTCTATTTATTCCTTTGGGTGTTAGTGATGTGACAGTGAGCAGGAACAGTTCTTGCTCCGGATCTCAGGAAGCTTACATCCCCATGGGGTGACCTGTTAATGGAGAATGCACGCGAATAAATGTGAAATTGCAGAGGGGAAGTGCCGTGGAGGCGGTGCACGCAGTGCTCTGAGCATGTTAAATCAGAGCACTGACCCGGGCCCAGGAGCTGAGGGGGGTGGCTAGGGGCACAGGAGGTGAGGTGAGGACCCCCAGGAGTGAGTCCCGCTGGAAGGGAAGAGCTCACTAGCAGGTGGGGCCGGAGGGGCCATGCTCTCTGGAGGGAGAGCACCTGCACCCTTTTGTGAGTGTCTGGAAGGATGCATGCCCCCTCCCCTCACCAGCAATTCCCTCCGAATGGCGTGGTGAGGTTATCATTGTACCTTCGTCTTCCTCCTGCCCTTCTCTGTTGTACACCTTTTCCACAGCGAGCTTAGATGATTTTGCAGAAAGGAAAAGACATAAAAAAAAACAAAAAATCCCACCTTACTACACGGATGGACTGCAGGGCTCTTGACTTAATGTTCCTCCTTGTTTCAAAGAGGACTTCAAGCTGCTTACAGTTATGTTTACAATACAGCAGGCTAAAATGCCTTGTCGTTAAGTAAGAAAAATGCAGCGAGGGGAAAAAGTGGCTAGAAGAGTCAGGAAAAAGGAGCGAGATAGCCCTTCGCTCACAGGGAGAGAGCCTGTCCTGTTCCCCGGCAGGGCTCCCCTTGTCATTTGATTCGAATATTGGCATTTAATTGTCTGTTTTTGTATTGATCATTTGTCTTCTCAAGTCGATTGAAAAATCTTTTGTTGTGATTTATTCTGCTCCTCATTACTCTCTCTCCCTTAAAACATGTCATTTTATCTTTTCTGTTGTGATTTTTGGCCGTGTTAAAAATGCATCCTCGCTCCCCTGCGGGGAAAGGGCCACATCTGACCTACAGGTCAGCACAGTGACAGATTCACAGCCTCTGCACAGCAGGCCCTCAAATGTCTGTGAGCAAATGGCTTATCTAGGGCTGAGAGCTACTCACACCCTCCCCCCGGCAGCACTCAGCCAGTGACACACCCTCAGCAGGGGCTCAGGACAAGGGTTGCCAGTTTGATTTATGGGACTTATTATCCCAAGTGGCGGCACAGAATAGATATTGATTCTAAAGGGTTTACATAAGTAAGTGGATACACAATCCAGAAAGGGCTATAGACCATGTAGAAGGGGTTTGTAAAGCAGCTGAAGCAGACGTCATAAAGAAATGTTGGTCCTCTTGAAAACAGCATCTGGGAGAGTCATGGAGGGACAAGGACGGGCTGTGGAGCCAGCAAGCACAGGTGCACATCCGCTCCATCACATCACATGCCAGGGGAGTGACCTTGGGTGAATAACAGAAACAAGAAGACCTCTTGTGAGGATTGCCCAGAGGAATGTATGTGTGTATGTATTTGTGTATGTGTATGCATACATGTGTATATGTATATGCATATATATATATGTGTGCGTGTGTCTATGTCTATCTGCATATGCATACGTATATGTCTTTGTATATGCATATGTGTGTATGTGTATGCATGTGGATATGTATATATGTACATATGTGTATTGCATAGTATATGCACATGTGTATGCAAACACGTGCACATGGGCATATATATGTACATATGGATATGTGTGTATATACACATGGATGTGTTTGCATTATGTGTATGCATATGTGTGTATATGTGCATGCGTATGAATGCACGTGTGTAAGTATATGTGTACACACGTACCAGTGTATATGTGCACACATATGTATGCACGTGCATATGTGTATTATGCATATGTGTATGTGCATGTGTATATGTGTATGCATATGTGTGTTTGTGTGTATATGTGTATGTGTATGCATACACATATGCATGTATATGTGTATGTGTTTTTGCATATGTATGTGGATCACGCCCTGGCACACAGTAGATGCTTAATAGATGAAAATGCCCTCCTGTATCACTGCCCTTCTACTCCTTTTGTGCAGCAGTGAACAACCTGATAGAAGAGTGTACAGAGCATTTCTAAAGCTCCCCCATCACATGTCGTACAGCAATCTCAGGCTTTTTAATCCTGGTTCTGTATTACCACTGTCACCAGCAATAATAACAGTCCCCCTTCCAAATCACTTACAACGTGTTCCAGTTACTATGGCTGCATAACAAATCCTCCCAGAACATAGGAGCATAAAACAACCATTTAATTTGCTCATGTGTTTTGTGGATGTGGAATTCATAGAGGGTGCAGAATGGTGGCTGATGTCTGAGGCCTCAGCTGGGGGACTTGAAGGCTGGGGGCTGGAGTCATCTGCAGGCTCCTTCACTTATATACCTGGGAGGTGCTGTTTGCTAACTGAGAACTGAGCTGGGGCTGTCAGGTGGACCACCTACATGGGGCCTCTTGGCTTCTTCACAATACGGTGGCTGGCTCCAAGGACAGTGTCCAGCGAGAGAGTGCCCAGTGAAAGCTGTACCACGGTTTACGACTTAGCCTTGGGAATCACAGTGTCACTTCCGCCACATTCTATCCGCAAGACAGTTACAACGCTCTCCCAGGTTGAGGGGGAGGGGACAAAGATGCCCCTTCTTGATGGAGGAAGGTCAATGTCACAATGAAAGAAGAGCACATGGGATGGGATGTGTGTTGCTGTAGCCATCCTGGGAAAATGCAATCTGCCACATTATGTGTCAGGTAGCTCAGATGATCTCTTATTCCTCAAAAAACACTGAGGGGCTACCTATACGTATCTCCATTCTAGAGATGGACAAACTGAATCCCAAAGAGGCAAAGTAACCTGCCTTGGGCAGTGTATTTAACGTCTCTGAACCTCAGTGAACCCCCTCTATAAAATGGGTAGAAAAATCTCTACCTGAATGGATTACTGTGAGCCTGCAGTGCTTATTACCTTATGAGGTTGTTGGAAGGTTGAAGTTGGGGGAGTGATTTTGTGATCTCTTATCCTTTGTGCCAGTGCAAAGTACCAATCTTCATTGCTGTAGTATCATTATTTCCTTGCCTTCCACCTACAGTCATCTGTCCCACACAAACCCCACAGCCAACCAGGGACCAGGGTTTCCACTCACATACCCTCACGAGCGAGGCATGTCAAAGCCTTTTGGCAGGGGTTAGCTTTGGTGCAACAGAAGGATCACACCCTCCTTCCCTGCCTGTTCCTATCTTCCAGGGGGGAAAGTACCTTGGGAAGAATGCTAGTGTTTGTTTATAAATTCCAAACGTATAACCCTTAACACCTCATTTAGTTGGTTAAATGTAGCCCTTTAGTCATATGAAGGGCCATCTGTGTCTCTCCCCCAGGGTAGCAGAAGGAAGGACCGGCATTTTTGCATGAGTTCATGGGCAGGAATCTTCTGGCTCCCGGGGGGGTGGGGGGGGGGGTGGGGGCCAAGGACCATCTTGGAAAATCACTCCTCTGGGGATGCGTTCCAGGCCCTGTGTCCTTCATTGACAATGCACTATCCGTAAGGTCTGAGGCCTTAAGAGACCCCCTTTGCTGTGATGCCCATTATATAGACGATTTACTCTACTGTTAATAGGATTCAGTTAGGAAAGGGGCAGGGGAAGGGGGCTAAGTGCTGGAGAGTACGTAGCGGCCTGAACACCGCTCTCATTTCATGGCCTGCTGGGCTGACTGCCTCATAGCAGCCGAGGCAGGAGTGAGGGAGGGGCTAGGACACATTCAGCAGGCATGGCTGGGCTGTGCTCACACCCCCCCCAGGAGCTGGGGGCACTCAGGTGACCGCCAGAACCTCAGGTGGCAGGTGTCTGTATAACCGAGGTGAGCTTTTATATTTTAGAGAAACACCAGGCTCAGTAGAGAGAGCCCCGGCTCTGCAATCTGAAAGAGCCAGCTTTGAATCTGGCTCCTGCCCTTAGAGCAGGGTAACTGTGGACCAGTAACTTAAGGCCTCTGAGCCTCAGATTCAGTTTCTTCAACTGACCATCACGTAAAGTGTGGGGCAGAGACATGCTAGCCACCCGCATCATGCCTGATGCTTAGGGAAGGCCCAATACACGGGGTTTGTTTTTGTCGCTGCTTTTTAATCCTTACAAGAACCACTTTAAGGATGAAGAAGTGCAGGGAAGCATGGTTTTGCCTGCAAACCCTGCTGCTTGTCTTTCCTATTGATGGGAACAAGTCTCTGCCCGTGAGCCCAAAAGGTACAGTTTGACAGTCTCTGGGAGGCCATAGGGCCAAGAAAGCTATTCCTGGACATGGCTGGCTGGAAGCGGTGGTCAATCTCTCACTGCTCCCAGCTTTTGCTTGGTTGGTCTTTAAAAGGTGAGTTTCTTTTCCCCTGCCCCAAATCTCCACCATCTCTAACCCTCATCACTACCCTGAACAAAGTAAGATTTTAAAATCCCAAGAGCACAGATGGGAACATTGAGGTTCAGAGAGGTGCTGTGACCTGCCCAGGGTCACACAGCACACAAACGCCAAAGGCTAAGGATTTTTGGTTGCTCTAGCGGGAAAATGCCAGCCCCTCAGCGGCTGACAAGCCCAACCCCTCAGAGCTTCAACTCCTCCTCCCTCCCCCATGTCAACAAAAAGAAACTCATTTTCTATTCCTGGCTTCTCTGCCAGCTCAGAGAAGAGACTGAGTGAAGAAGAAATGTCTCCAAATATATCCAGATGGTCTTTCCTGACTTCTCAGTTTTGCTGTCTGTTTTGCAAAATCTGTTTTCCACTAGACTCTGGGAACTGCAGGTGCAGGGGCCTGGGTAACAGCTGCCCTCCTCTGGGCTGGGTACCTGCTCTCCCGAGTTTGTGTCCTGGGGCTGTGTGCTCAGACTTGACCATGTTTGGGCATGGAGGCTCGTCTCAGATGGGAACCAAAGGCCGCTTCCCCAGAGACGGACTGGGAGCCCAAACTTCCTGCTGGAGCTCAGGCGGCCTCTTTTGGGGTGGGGGCTGGGGGCCAGGCAGAAAAGTGTCTGCCGAAGACTCACAGGGCACCGGGGAGACTGTGAGTACCAAGTTCAAGGGCACTGGGGAAGTGACTTCTCCAGAGACTGGGGCTGGGGGGGAGATCTTCGTGGAGGGAGGCTGGCAGTGGGAACTCCCTCCCTCGAGGGGCTGTCCATCAGGATTCTGGGCTCCAGAGGAGCGGATATTGTGTCACTCGGGACTAGAACTGCTGGACCCGTGGTCTGGTGGCCTTCGGGGGGCCAAGGGTAGGGGTGGGCGCTCCATGGCCCAGTCACTGTAGTAACTCAGCGCTCTGGCCCTCAGGTCTCAGCTCCCAGAGCAGCCAGAGAGCGGCAGCCTGGAGATCAGGACCAGTCCTGGCACTTGTCACCAGGGGAGGGGGTAGGGCAGAAACAGGCCCAGCAAGAGCACTGGGAACTTCTGATCCAAACCTTCAGGGTTTTCTTTGTTAATAGTAAGAGTTAGTATTTATGGAGGGCTTGCGTTGGGCCAGGCACTGTGATAAACATGATGTTTGGTACATCATTTGCTCTTTGTCAGAACTCTTGGAAGCATGTACTATCATACTCATTTTACAGTCACAAGGTTGCTAAGTAGCAAAGCCAGGATTTGATCCCATGTCTGATGACCTCAAAACACCCCCTGTCCCTCACTCCACCAGACCCTTAAACACTGTCCTCTATGCCCTGTCCTCTTAAGGAAAAGGAGGTCAACCCAAATACCAGGTCACACAGGACCCTCCAAAATCCTGTCTTGCTTGGCCTTTCTTTGTCTTTCCTAAATCCACCCCAGACCTCTAGTGACTTTTCTAAATGGGAAGCTATATCCCCAAAGTCCAGAGATATTTAGCAATTCTCAAAACTGAGATAGTCTTCTTAGAGTCTAACTGAAATCCCTCCTTTTACAGCTGCAACCCATTTCTTCTTGTCCAGACCTCAGGGGATGTCAGCAGCTCCCAACCTTCCTCCTGTCTGAAGGCTCTCACTGTGGATGTTGTATCCTATGACCATATCTGCATCCATATCCTCTCCCCATTCTTTTATCCTGCGTGGTCTCAGGAGGATTTATCAAAACTCTGAAGCCTACTCCTTCAGTGTGGGCCACAGTCTCACCAGAGCATTGCAGACAGGTGGGATCTGAACGAGTGGCAGATTCCAGACTGTTCTGTGACAGGGAGCCTCCCATCTCTTTTCCTCCTGAGTTCTCAGACCTGGTAGCACAGGGTCCTGCCTTCCCCAGCCTCGGGAGTGCCCAGGGGCTGGGAGGATACCAGAAGCTGTGCAGCAGAAGGGCCAGTGCCCCTGGGGCCTGATTAGCCAGGAAGGCAGAGCAGGCCTCCCCCCTTCAAGGATGCCCCGACTCTCCCAGGGAAGGACTGGTTTTGTTGTGAGCACTCAGCCTAGGTCCTCCCTCTAAGGCAAGATTCCTTGTTGGCCCCAGAGACTTGTGTTCCACAGTCCTGGGGCTGGGGCCAGGCGCCAGTGACCGTAGACAGTCCTGGGGAAGCAGGCCATGTGGGCTTTTAGCCCATCCTCAGGTGGCTGCGTTCCTTTACCTGCAAAAACGTGGATGGGCTTGTTAAACTGGCAACAGGTAAACAATGATGTGGGCTGTCCCACTCCCACAAGACGGAGAGACAGAAGGACAGAAGTAATAGGACGGAAGAGAATTGAACAGAACATCTTTCTTTGTCAAGGGAACATTTTTTCCCTTGTGAGTTTGTAATGTCTGTTAGAATGCAGGGAAACCCCACTTCTCCGTGCCCCAAATGTGGAAGGAAAAGTCATCATTGGGTGAGGGAGTCAATCATCTTGGAGGGAGTGACAGGGCTGTAACCTTGGTATCTGACCCTGGAATCTCCTCTTTAGGACACTAGGGGAGGCGGAACAGCTGGAGTGGGGAGGACAGGGGGGTCAAGCATCTCTGATTGGACACTTGAAACAGTCCAATAGTTAGGAGAGAAGCCTGAGTAGAAAATAAAGCACTTTGCTGAAAAATCCCTTTGGACTAATAATGCCTATCTCCTGGATACTCACTAATTCATAAAAATATTAGGTTTATTACTTTAGGGACCTGGTGGGGAGAATAAATTCCTTCCTGATGTCTGGATAAAATTTCCCCTACAACAGGGATTACAGAGAAAGGCCCCATGGCCCCTGTATCTTTGGTAGAACTGCTACCTTCAACAACAAACAAAACACCAGCACAGGAATTTACCACAGGCTGTGAGGCAATGCACAGAGGGATGGGAAAGCCATACAAGGACAGAAGCCAGGAACCTCTGGCTCCAGGCGGCACACGGGTGGCAAGAGTGACACTCCTGGAGGGTGTTCAGTGCGCCCAGCAGGGGAGGGAGGGGCCCTGCTTGCCCTGGGGAGAAGCAGATTCCCAGAAGAAAAACGAGGGGCTTCCGGCCCAAGAAGGCGGAAGGGAGGAAGTTGCCAGTCACTCCCCTGCAATCTGCTTTGGCCCAGGGCGGCTCAAGTCCTCCGTATAAGAGAGCAGCTGCTGAGGCCACGTAATGCCTCCTGCCCTTGCTTGGAGCAAGGAGGAGGCTCTTACAGGGTCCCAGTAGTGGAGACACCTCCTGCCACCCCAGTGCCTATGGCTGTCCTCTGGGGGTCCTGCTGCCCCTTCTCTGCATGCTGCCCCTGCCCAGCCGGCCCTGCTGTGGGACTGTTTTGGCAGAACTGTGAAATGCTCCAAGCTGTTCTAAGACAAGTATCCTAGGAGAAAGAGCACGGACGGTCCACTTCTGCAGGGAGGATATTAGTTTATCTCCAGTATTAGTTTCCTATCGGTGCCGTAACAAGGTACCACAAACTTGGTGGCCCCAAACAACAGAAATTTACATACACACAGTTCCGGAAGCCAGAAGTTTAAAATCAGCAAGATGTTGGCAAGGCTAAATCAAGGTGTCAGCGGGGCTGTACTTCCTTCAGAGGCTGTAGGGGCCAATCCGTAATTCCTTGCCTCTTCCAGCCTCTGGTGGCAGCCCGCGCTCCCTGGCACGTGGCCACATCACTCCAATCTCAGCCGCCCCGGTCATAGCGCCCTCTCCTCTTTTGTGTCTAATCTCCCTCCACCTCCTTCCTATAAGGATCCTTGCAGTTACATTTAGGTCTACGTGGATAATCTAGGATAATCTCCCCATCTCAAGATCCTTAATTGAAAATCTTTGCCATGTAAAGTAACAACCACAGATCCTGGGGCTGAGAACATGTGTATCTTGGGGGCCACTACTGAGCCTGTCACACACTGTGTGACCTTGGGCCAGTCACTTTACCTCTCTGAGCCACAGGTCCTTCATCTGTAGAATGGGGATGATAGTACTTGCCTCTCAGAGCTGGGGGGAGGCTTACATGGGGTCAAAAAAGCTCTCTGAGGTTGCCAAGCTCCGTATAAAAGTAAAGATGATGTTGATATTTGACCACCTTCTTCTCTCACCTGTCTTCCCTTCTGTGGTTTACCTGTCACCTGTGCTGATCTCACGTCTGTTTGCCTCTGTGGTCCTAGAAATGACTGCTGTCCCTTGTGGACATGGGGAAGAAGTTGGTGATGGCCCAGAAGCGGGGAGAGACCCGAGCCCTTTGCCTGGGTGTGGCCATGGTGGCGTGCGCCGTCATCACCTACTACATCCTCGGCACGACCGTGCTGCCCCTCTACCAGAAAAGGTACCGAACCCTCCCAGCCTGGCCCCATCCTCCGGCCTCTCCCCTAAGGGTCTGGTCTGCAAGGAACCCCAGGCTTCTTCTTACCCTTCCCCTTGACCCTCACACCAGGCAGGAAGGTCTGGACAATCCTCGTTCTTAGGGTCAAGGGTTCAAGTGCAGGGAGGGTAGGCCGGACTGGGCCCTGCATGTCTGGAGTTCTGGAACTTGGGCGTAAAAGATGCAGGAGGCCCTTCTCACAAAAAAACAGCGAAGGAGACCAACACCTCTTCCCTGGTGGTCCAGTCGTTAAGAATCTGCCTTCCAATACAGGGGACGTGGGTTCGATCCCTGGTCGGGGAACTAAGATCCCACATACGGCAGGGCAACTAAGCCCGCATGCCACAACTAGAGAGAGAAAACCCGCACGCCACAACTAGAGAAAAGCCCACGCACCACAACTAGAGAGAATGTCACGTGTCTCAACTAGAGAGAAGACCGCATGCCACAACTATGACCCGACGCAGCCAAAAATAAAAATAAAAAAAAAAAAAAAAAAGAAAGAAAGAAACAGCCAAGGATCAGAGCAAATGCCCCAGTGTGAGTCTGATCCCAGGAGGAATCAGAGAGTCACAGAATTTTGTAGCTCATCTGCATTTTGGCTCTCTTTCACAAACCTCTGAGTCAAGTGGGTACCTATCTTCCTGTTGAATATCTCAAGTGATGGGGAGCTCACTACCTCAACTGTATACACCATTTCATTTGGGGGCCTTTCTGATAAGTAGGGAGTGTCTACACTGAGCCAAAAAACTGTTCCCCTGGAGCTCTGCTCTGGAATCTCAGAGAATGTCCCATGCCTTTGCTGCCTGACATGTCAACAACTTGAGCTTTTAAAGGAAAAGCTGTGAAGTCCCTGATCCATGTTCTTTTTTTCTTTTTTTAAAAATGATTATTCTATGTTTATTTATTTATTTTATTTATGGCTGTGTTGGGTCTTCGTTTCTGTGCGAGGGCTTTCTCTAGTTGCGGCAAGTGGGGGCCACTCTTCATCGCGGTGCGCGGGCCTCTCACTATCGCGGCCTCTCTTGTTACGGAGCACAGGCTCCAGACGCGCAGGCTCAGTAGTTGTGGCTCACGGGCCTAGTTGCTCCGCGGCATGTGGGATCCTCCCAGACCAGGGCTCGAACCCGTGTCCCCTGCATTGGCAGGCAGACTCTCAACCACTGCGCCACCAGGGAAGCCCTGATCCATGTTCTAATGGGAACAAATATGCTCAGTTCTCTCAGCCTGATCTTAGGGTAAGTCTCAGACCCTTGCCTCTGGCCACGTTCCAACGGCTGGCAGCCCCCTCAGTCTGGCAATGTGTCTCCTGCCTGGTAAATGGGAGATGAGTCACAATCGATTCACTGGTGTGTTGTTGAGCCTGTCATCCTCTGCCGGGCCTGCTCCTGCCCCACTTTTTCCAGCACTGGAGCCATTTCAGGCCGGAATCTTACCGAGCAAGGCACCGCTCAGAGCAGCCACGTGCCTCCAACACGTTTTCTCCGGGTTAAGCACCATCCCCGTCATCTTCTCAACTCGGGAGACAAATCAAGCCCCTCCTCCATCTACTCTTTTTAAAGGAAAGGGCACAGATTCTGAAGCCATCCATACCTGGCTTCAGGTCCTGTGTGGCCTTGGGAAAGTCACTCGACCTTTCTGAACTTCTCTGCCGCCCTCTACAAGAGGAAGATGTTGTGGATAAGGAGTCTGAGGTCGGGCTGCCCATCAGAATCACTGTGAGGAGTTTTAAAAACACACCAGGGCCTGGAGCCCACCTACCTTAGAGATTCTGATTCACTTGTTCTGGGGTGTGGTTTGGCCATGACAATCTTCACAAGCTCCCCAGGGTATTGGGTGAGCAGCCAGGGCCGGAACCACTTATGCAGATGTTGTCCAAAAGGCCCAAAAGCGGTGATATTCGGATTCTACGATTCCTCCCCGGGGCCCAGGGACTCTGGGGTCACGCTCCTTTAGTGCCAGATGCTGAGGGTCTCGGCCCTGGGTCTCTCTAAAGGGGTTCACACTGGGCAATCTGTGCCATCCAGGTTCTGAGATGTGTATGTGTGTGCACCATCTCCCCAGCGTGTGGACCCAGGAATCCATGTGTCACCTGATTGAGACCAACATCAGGGACCAGGAGGAGCTGGAGGGCAAGAGAGTGCCCCAGTACCCGTGCCTGTGGGTCAATGTGTCATCCGTGGGCCGGTGGGCCGTGCTGTACCACACAGAGGACACTCGGGACCGGAACCAGCAGGTACTGACCGGGGGGCGAGGTACACATCCCCTTACCCCCGGCAGGCGTGTGCGCCTGTCCCTAGCTGGTTCCCTATCCCCGCTCTGGAGAGCAGAGGCCGGGAAAGATAAACCCACTTGACCAGGGGCCACAGCTGGTATGAGGTCGAGACAGACTTAGCTCTTCTGCATTGGAGTCAGACAGACCTGCCACTAACCAGCTGTGTGGTGGGAGCAGCCAACGCGGCCCCTCTAAGCCTCAGTTTCTACATTTGTTGAAGCGCTGTTATGAAGTCAGGGACTGTATATGATGCGCCAGGCTCGATGCTGGGTGGATAGCAGGCACGACAAAGAAGCTGTTAATGGTCTTGCTTCATCCTGTAAAGTGAGTCACGTGAGAGGCCAGACCCAGAGCTGACCCCACAGAGAGGAACCCCTGTGACTCCCACCTGCAACTCTAGGAAACCAGAGGCCCAGGTTTGTAGCAACCTTTGGAGGCCAACACTTGGGAGATGTTCCCATCACTGCCTCTCAACAGCCCCCCATCCCAAATCCACCATTGTAGCCCTCTCTATAGGAAACACAAGTTGGCCCATTTTCATTCACTCATTCACTTGCTCTTTCATTCAGCCATCGCTGAGCACTTCCTGTGTTAGGGGCTTCGGGTTCAAGAGGAAAGAGCTCATACGTGAAATAACACCTAGTAGAGAGGGATCAGTGCCATAGGGAGGAACCAAAAAAATTCTGGGCATTAAAGGAGGGAGTGACATTTCCTAGCACATTGAGGTGAGGGTATCAGAAAGGCATTTGGGTTAAAAATCAGGCAGGTACAGGTTACACAGAAATATGCGGCAGGGGACATACATATCAAGGGGAGGCAGAGAACAAGGCACGGGGAGGGAGGGCCGGGTAAGAGAGAGATTCCAACACCAGCACAGACAATGCCACAGGATGGGGTGTAGCGGGAAAAGGTTTCAGAGGTAGCCTAGGGTCTGTTCTCAGAAGCCCTCCACACTACCAAAGTGGACAGTTAAACTGGGGTGTTTTTTTTGTAGTTTTTTTTTGTTTTTTGAGAGAAGAAAAACTTTAATGAAGAATACTACATGTTATAGAAGGTAATTAGCTCTCATATTAAAAAAAATTACAGAAAACAATTTTCTGATTTTTTTTTTTTTTTGCTAAAAGGACAGTCTTCAGGGGTGTCTGAGAGTGAAAGCAAGCACAACACAGTAGGAGAGAAGGAGGGAAGGTTGAATTCCAGCATTCCCTGACACAGCACAGTTAGGGAAGCACATGAAGCAACCATTTTACAGAGAATGGGATTAGGCATTTATATTCAATCAGGATTTTTTTTTTTTTTTTTTTTTTTGAGCTTTAACAATTCAGCATAAGGAAGGAAACTGGGAAGGAAAGATGGAGGAAGGGTTAAGCTTATCCACAATTGCCATTTTACAGGAAAACACACTGGTTCAACCATATGAGATGGGCAGGTTAGTCTTCCCCGTGTAGCCCTGCAAATACGTAGAGCAAATGCCAAGGCCTTCTGGGCTCGGGGTTGACGTACTGGGTACACAGTTTGAAAGAGACTCTGATTCCACCAGGGCTGGTCTCTCATCAACCTGAGCTGGGAACACATGAAGTTCCTTTGCATTTGCATCAAAAGGCCAGAGCTTTGCCTGGAAAAACCTCACACCAAATAATGCTCGTGGTGTTGGCTTTAACAGGGAGTAAAGTCATTTGCAACTCCTAATAGACTCCACCATTTCCTGGGGGAAGGTTCTACTGATTACCAGGGATTTAAATTCAAGCAAACCATAAAGAAGGGAAATACTAATGATATTCTGGTGCTGTATAAGCTGTGTGCCTGTCTTCCCTGCCAAGGACTACCAAACTGTGGAATTAAAATGTGATCAGGGAAGCTGGGGTTCCTCACCTCTGTCTGTGGGTTAGATGCATCTGGGGGACTTAGAACCAGGGTCCCACACCAGACCCACTGAAGCAGAATCTCTGGGCTCTTCAGGTGATTCCAAGGTTCCTTGGGAATTACTGCTGTGAGCAGCTGGGAGTCTTTAAAGGATTTGGGGTCCTGGCAGCATGATCAGAGTGACGTGGAGGAATGTGGGGTTCAGTTACTGGGGAGAGAGGTGAGGGCCGCAGCAAACACCTGGGACAGCTTGGGCAGGGATGGATGTTGACAGTCAGAATTTGGCAGCTGATGGGATGGGAAGGGGGAGGGTGCCTGGGGGGACAGTGGGATCACTGACAGTGCTAGGGGGTCATGGAGAAGTGGGTCTGGGCAGTGCAAGGTGCTCTGACTTGTTCTGTCATCACTAGCATGACTCGGCGGTGCCAGATGGAGCTAGAGCCTCCAAACCCACCTGAATCAGCTCCTCCCAGGACCCCTGCCTCTTCTTTGGCATCCAGGGGCCCCTGATTTATTCAAGGATCAAGAAGCAAATTTTCAAAGACAAGCAGAAGTGATCACTGGTGCAATGGGGGCTGGGAACAGGCTGGTTTGTAGGCTGCCACCCCAGTCCTGAGGCTGCCAGAGGAGCGAAAGGCCAGATCTTCTCCCTAATGGGCTGTCAGCAGCCTGTGAGACATGCCTCTGTCTGGCCTTGGAAGGACAGCCCTGGCAGTCACTGGATATTCTATCTTTTATCCCATAGCATCCAGGCACGACCAGGAGTGGTGCCAATGGCAGGTTGCCTCTCTGGCGTGACGGTGGAAGTGGCCTCATGGTTTTGCCAAACAGCTGGGTTGGTGCACCAGCTGTTCCTCCCACCTTTGTTCAGCCCCTTGCCGTGCAAGGAGCCAGTGCTCCAGGCCAGCTGGGTGTCTTCTGGAATCACATGTGAAAGGCCTGGCAAGGCTGTCTCCCCCAACCCCTACTATGAGGAAGGGTGTCGCCAGCCCACTCTTGGATTCTTCCATGAGACTTAGCCTGGGGGGGTTCTAAGCCCCTTCCCACGGTCTATGCTGAGGACAGTGACATTGCAGGGCCTGGGGGAGAGGCTAGATCATTTAAGGTCCTTTAGACAACTCATGGTTAGCTGGACCCAGGGCAGGGGAGAGAGGATGCAAGTGGGCCCCAGGCCTCTGGGGTTGGCTCTGCAGAGTAAACTCCTGTCCAGTGTCTAGAGAACATAAAGGATCTAGAGTAATCCCAAGCTGGCAAAGAATACAGTGGGACCCCAGGATGGGCACAAGTCCCCACTTCGGAGCTTGTCCATAGGCCCCTCCTTAAGGGAAAGAAGGAGTATTGTTGCAATTTCATAGTTAAGTCACAATATTATTATTGTTATTAATAGCATCTTCCATTTATTGAGCACGTACTATGTCCTGGGCTCTGAGCTAAGCGCTTAACGTGCATCATCTTGTTTAACCGCCATGACAATTCTGCTAGGCAGGCACCCTCATAAACACAATCTACAAGGCTCAGCGAGGTTGAGACATTTGCCAAGGTCACACAACTTGGAACTTGCGGTTGAACTCAGGCCTGTCTGGTTCCATCGCCACACCTTTGCTCAGTGGGCTAGGTTACCAAAGGTCACAGTCAGAGACATTGGGGAGATAGGACTAGGCCCTCTGAGCTCAGGATTCTGGATCCACCTGCTACTGGGACCCTATAGTACCCAACAAATCTGAATGCCAGATTCCTCAGGAGCCAGCTTCTCCGCAGCCTCAGCTGCTCCCTGACTGGCTGGGGACGTGGATCTACATCTGGATGCAGCTCTCCCACTTCCCAGGCTGTCAGAGCTGTGATGTAACCATTCTCTGTACTGCTGGACTGAATGCTGTCAGGGCAGGCAGCTTTGGGGCAAGACCTCATTTAAATACAGGGAGCAACCCAGGCCTGGGGAGAAGCAGGCTCAACACTGTCACTCGTTTTGATCTTGGATGTGATTGGACGAGGGCAGTGGTCCTCAAACTTTAGTGCATGGAGGAATCACCCCATTGCTGAGCCCCACCCTCAGCCATTCAGAGTGAGTAGGGAGCCTGTGCTTATGGCCAGCCCTTCAGGTAGTCAGCTGCGGAGGCCGTGCGGGGGACTACCCTTGCAGAACATCTGCCGGAGGCTCACATAAGCAACATTCAGACCACCCAGCAAGCAACAGAGATAAAACCAGGGTCTCCACTTTGTGCCTTCTCTGTGGAGCTTTCCATCTGGACCTCATCTGCCCAGGCCGGAAAGTTCCTAATCACAATGAGCAGTGTCAGAATTAAACGTGTCCCAGGCTCTGCCTGCACAAAGCTCTTTTAAATGCATTCTCTCTTTCCTTTGAATCTCAGTGTCAAATACCAGCTGGCCAACATCTTTTGTTTGGCTCACTGCAGAGTTAGACCTCAAAGGGTTTTCAATTCAAATTTTCACCAATATTTTAAAATTGTGAGAGTCCACATTAAAATCTTGTTTTCCGGCTTCTCTTAAAATATTGGAGGTCTGGCTACCGTAGGTCTTCTTGATGGCATGGCATCAGTTGTCCAGATGGAGTGATGACTGCCAGTCTAGATGCATCTGGCTCTCTCCATCTCACCAGGACCACCCATCCCCTGACACCAACTGTCAGCTGGCACCTGTCATCTTATTCCCTCCCCTACTTCACCTGTGGACGTTACCTGCCTGAGCTTTGAAGACAACTGAGTGTATGACCTCTGCCCTGAATCGAAATATAGAGCCCACTCAGCCCGTGTCCCCCATTGGTCTCCTTAGACAGATAAGTTTGAAGTTCTTTAATAAACTCCTTTGAAAAAGGTATTGCTATTAACCCATTTCAGTGATGGAGACATCAAGGCTCAGAATGGTAAGCCATTTGCCTAAGGTTCTGAAGCCAATGGGAGCAGAGCCAGGGCTCCAGCTGGGGCCCCTATCCCCAGGTGTGCAGCTCCAAGGCCACCACCCTCCCAAACGACACTGTGTACACACCTTCTAGAACCACGCCACGTGCAGCCTGCCAAGCTTTGGACAGTCTTGACTCCCACCCAGGGGCCTGACTGCAAAGCTGACGCTCTTCTTTATTCCGCGCCGGGTGCTGAGAAGCAGGGATGTCCAGCCCCACGGGTGCTCTTGCTTCTCCCTGCAGTGCTCCTACATCCCGGGCAGCCTGGACAACTACCAGACGGCCCGGGCCGATGTGGAGGAGGTTAGAGCCAAATTCCACCAGCGCCAGGTTTTCCACTGCTTCTCCACGACTCGGGAGAATGAGACGAGTGTCCTGTACCAGCGCCTCTACGGTCCCCAGACCCTCCTCTTCTCCCTCTTCTGGCCCACCTTCCTGCTGACCGGTGGCCTCCTCGTTATCGTCATGGTGAAGATCAACCAGTCCCTCTCCATCCTGGCAGCCCAGAAGTAGCCCCATCCACACCACCTCACTGCTCGGGCCACCAGGGGCTGGATGGGTCCCCGGGCTACTCCTCACTTGTGTCCCCACGCCTCCTCCCCCGGCCTTCCCACCCTCCCCCCTCCAATACACTCTGTCTTCTGCTGCATGGATGGTCTTTGGGAAATCTCTTTGTTAAGTCATTTCCTGCTCAAGAAGGTACAATGGCTTCCCCGGACCCGGGAGAATGCAAGGCCAACCAGTGACGGCTCGCCTTTCCCTGTCCCCGCTCAACTGACTCAGACTTCTTTCCTACTGTGCCACTGTCCACTGCACTGATGACAGTGATTCTGACTTCTGTGCCTGTGTCCTGGCAGTTGGATCAAAGACCTGCTGGTCCCACCCAGGAAGCCATCCCTGGGAAACCTCTGTTCCTTCTTTGAATTCCACTCTGAAAACAACAGCAGCCCTCATGGACAGAGCACACTTAGAACATCGCTTGTTTTCAGGATTCTCAGAGCTATATACATTTTTATACCAATAGTAACAAATATAGGTACAAACTTCTGGTCTTAAAGCCATGGGGATATAACGTACAGCGTGGTGACCATAGTTAATAATACTTTATTGCGTATTTGAAAGTGGCTAAGAGAGTAGATCTTAAAAGCTCTCATCACAAGAATAAAAACTGTCACTGTGGGGAGATGGATCTTAACTAGGCTTATTGTGGTGATGATTTTGCAACACATACTACAGATATCGAATCATCATGTTACAAACTTGAAAACTAATATAATCTTATGTATCAATTATACCTCAACTTAAAAAAACCAAATATATAAAAAATAACAAGAGACTATAAGGAAATAATACTAAAATACATCAAAGTAGTAACAGTGGGATGGTGGTTAACTGTAACTTTCTTCCCTCTTTTTATTTTTGGTACATTTCTAAATTTTTCAACACTAGGAAGGTTTGGTTTCATTGTGTTTGTTTTTAATCAGAAAAGTAACAGTAGATGTTACTTTCGAAGGAAGTTTGAAAGGGTGAGCTCCCCATCACCAAGCAGATGCAAGTGGCCTAGGGAAGGGGTTCAGCTCCAATCAGAGACAGGTTTTTGAGAACACACAAGTTTAAGAACCCTGTATGGAGAGCAGGTAACCGCAGAGATGGGGATTTATGATTTACAGTGCAGATAAATACAAGGCACTGGCCTTGCAGGGGAAGTCCTTCTCAGTCTTGGAAAGGGGATAATTAGGGGAAGCTGTCATCTCTACCATTACCACTCCAAAAACTTGACCTAGAGCAGTCATTCTCAAAGTGTGGTCCCCGGACCAGCAATATCAACATTCTATGGAGGCTTGTGAGAAATGCACATTCTCAGGCCCTCAGCCCAGCCCTACTGAACCAGAAACCCCAAGGCGGTGCGGTGGGGAGTGGTTGCGTGGGGTCCCGAGGATATGGACAGCACTTTGTGTTCTAACAATGGCTGCAGGGGACCTGTGCTGGAGCATGAGAGCCAATGGTGTACAGAACCAGGGTCCTGTCACTGGGCTTTTTGGAATGAATCAATGACTTTTTGGTCAGTTCCAGTCCTGAGCTGGACATGAAGTTAGGCTGGTGTCCCTGAAGCTCCTCCCGGAGCTGTGATTCCAGGTGCAGCCCCTGGGGCTGAATCCTATCTCCACTTCCGCCAGATTGCATCCCCCTGATTCTCACTTGTTTCATCTATAAAAGAGAGACTCCCCCTTTAGGGTAGTTGGGAGGGCTAATGAAGGTTTGACACATAGTAGGTGGTCAAAATGGAAGCTGTTGTTATAACAGTAACAAGTAATGAATACTCAGAAACTTCCAGAAGAAATTATACCAACAATAATGTTAACTAGCATTTATTGGTGCTTATTTATTCCATGCCAGGAAGAGTGCTAAGCAGTTTGCCTTGTAAAAATTCAGTGAGGCCCTACTGAACCCACCTCACAGATAAGGAGAAGCAAAATAAGACAGTGGTTTATATATGTGGACTTGTAATGCATACTGCCTGGCTTCAAATACCCAAACCTGTTATTCTCTAGCTGGGTGACTTTGGGCAAATAACCTCTCTGTGCCTCAATTTCCTCGCTTGCAAAACAGGAACTAATAATAATATTTCCCTTTTGGGGGTTGTTGATATTAAATGAGTTATTGCGTAATGTTCCTAGAATAACGACTGGCACGTGGTAAGTGCTATATAAGATATTATGAGAAACTGAGGCTCTAAGAGATCATTGGCCAAGGTCAACCATATAGTAAGTGAGGAACTGGGAATCAAGCCTTGGGCTGGGTGATTCCAGAGCCTGACCTGTCAACCACAGTATTTGAGCTGATTCAGCTGAAGGGCTGAGGGACCCATCCACCCAAAGACCCGGGGGCCAGGTAAGGAACAGTTTTGCATCCCGGGAACCCCGTGGTGTCCTCATGTAAGTCAGGGATCTGGGGGAGCACCTGGAATCTGCACCAACTTCTGTCACTTGCAGCCAGGGATCCCTGATGCAGCTTCACATCCTCCAGGTTCTTACTGAAGACAATCCTTCCAAGGGGAGGTAGCACACCATTCCCTGGAGTTTCTTCCTTCTGAGGTCAGGGACTTCT
Source organism: Balaenoptera physalus (assembly GCF_965194825.1). NCBI lineage: Eukaryota > Metazoa > Chordata > Mammalia > Artiodactyla > Balaenopteridae > Balaenoptera > Balaenoptera physalus. Next base: position 28,137,423 of record NC_138890.1, read on the forward strand.
CAAGAGCCCTGTGAGTCTAGAAAGTCCCAGTTGTGATACTGTCCTATAGTTCTTTGGGGGAAATTAGGTAAAGGGTACATGGGACCTGTCTGTGTTATTTCTTACAACTGCATGGGAATCTACAAGAAGAAAAAAGTCCCCATCATGAGTCTCATTTATAGGGCTTCTTTTGCATATGCTTTCCATGCACCTGCATTTGGGGCTGAAATACACAGAAACTCAGATTATCCAAACAGCCCCTGCAGGGGAAAAGGCCATGACCTTCTAGCAAAAAGTACCTGGGGATGCCCACCCCACTGCTCCATGCATTATTAACAATGATCTTCATTTGCTTGAGAAAATGCCGTCCTCCTGTCAATGAATTTGGCCCACTTCTATCAAATCCCATACCTGCCTGTTGCTCACAGAACTTCGTGGCCAAGACGAGAGTGACATAATGGGCATTTAAGCATGATGGAGTTAGACACGGAGGAAAATGGTTTTGGAATAATGGCTGCCTGGGAGCAGAGAGCCCTCATCAGTTCTTAAAAAAATCACTCTGCTAATGAAGTCTAGTGCTTCCACTGTTTTTGCTTTTTCTCTCCTGAGCCAGTGACTCACACCTGAAGAGGTGCACCTGGATCGCTCCCTGCAACCCCCCAACTCAGATCGCCTGGTGGAGGTCAGCGGCAAGGGGAGGAGGAGGGGCAGAGAGTGCCTGCCTTCAAGGAGCTGATCATCTTCTTGACGCTCCTCCTCCCTCCTCCCCTACCACTATCAAGGGCTTCCTTCTCCACAGCGAAGAATGTAATTTATGCAAATTCAAAGTAATGCGATGTAAAAATATTAATAAAATCTCAATTTTTGTGACTTCCTGAAATGATGCCAGCCTCCCCGACCCCCATCAACAATTCATCTAAAATTCTTCCTAATTTCAAAACTCCTTGGGTGTGTGGAATGTAGACTGCATCACTCTATTACTAATTGGCAATACAGGCTGGTGCATAAGAATAGTCAATGCCTTTTGCAGTTGGGGGAATTTGAATTATATGAAATATTTGCAAAGATACTGTTTGAACAAAGTGCAGCTGTCTTATACCTCACCAGCCACTGCCCTTTCACACGTAGGGAAAAGAGTAAGACCAAAGGAAAATCAGGAAGACATGAAGAAATTCACTACACTCTAGGGTAATGGTTCTCAAAGTGGAGGACTGCAAGGTCAAAACTCTTTTTATAATACTATTTAGATACTACTTGCTTTTTTTGCTCTCATTCTCTCACCAGCATACGTGGAATTTTTCAGAGCTTATGTGACATGTGATATCACAAAAGACTGAATGCAGACATGAGAAGCCAGCAGTCTTCTACTGAGCCAGACAAAAAAGAGATTTGCAAAAAGGGAAAACAGTGTTACTTTTCTTAATAATTTTTTTGAAAATGTAATTATTTCTCATAAAAATATGGTCTTTTTGTTAACATGTAATGGGTATACCATTGTTATTTTAAAATAAATTCATTTAAATGAAACATTCTGAGTTTTCATTTCTAAATGGTAAACATTAGTTAATATAACCCATATAAACCAAATCTCTTTGGAGTCCCAACATATTTTAAGATTGTAGAAGGATTCTGAGACCAGATAGTTTCAGAACTGCTGGCCTGGTGAGTCCAGAGACAGACAGGGTCCCCCTGCTCTTCCCAGCCATGCCCTGTGCACATGCAAAACCCTCCTCTAAGTTTCATCAGATTCCCACTGGGGGTCAGGAGGAGAGCGTCCATTTTCCCCATCTCTCCTGGTTCCGGGTTGTCTCTTCCACAGGTGGGTTAGTTTATGGACTATCTTCCTATCCACAGGTGCTTTCCTGGAACTTCGTCACGTCAATTCAAATACAGAATTCAGCATCTTCCTAGATTTCCACAACTCTCCCTTCTCACTCATATCAAGCCTGTGCTCATCAGCCAACTTCCTTAAATGCTAAGGAGGTTGGGGAAGAGATGTATATAAATGCAAAGCAATCAACTCCAACTGAATGTTGGACCAAGGTGGTGATTCATCCCAAAGCTTGCACCTTCCGCCTCAATTAGAGAGACTTCAATCTCCCATAATCTCCCGCATCTCACACCAACCTCCCTCGATACACATAAAAGAAAAACAGGGGTTTACTTAGCATCTGCAGCTTTAAGACTCATCTTCTCTCTCCACTCCCAGTGAGACTGTTGCCCTGAGCCCTCGTCTGTCAATTCTGGAGCCTCTACTTTTCGACACTCCTTTGATTTCTTATATTCAAATGCAAACTCATATTCTCTGAGGGTCAGTAGTTCTTTAAAGATCATCTAGTGCTTCTTCACTTTCTGATCTGGTGCTTGAACCCTCCCTATAACATTCCCCTTTGTCAACATCTCTTTTGACAAATAACTCACTGTACTGGGAGGTAGCTACTTCCATTTGTGGATGTATTTAGCAAATTACATCCGGAACAAGAATCTATCATCCGCAATAATAATAAGAGTTAACATCTGTTGAGCACTGTAGGCCAGGATCCGGGCTAAACCCTTACATGTAAGGTCCATTTAACCCTAACAATATCCTTTAGGCTATTATTACGATCTCCACTTCATAGATGAGGCAACGAAAGCACAGAGATTTAACTCGCCGCAGGTCAGAAGTCAGTAAATAGCAGTTAGTAAATAGCAGAGCTGGGATTCAAACCTGAACAGTATGGCTTCGGGCTCTACTCTCTAACCACCGTCCATCCTGCCCCTTAATCTCTGCCCCATATCAAAAATGGAAAATTCCCAGCAGGGCAAGTTCAGTACTGAGAGCTTTTTAAGTGCCTCTATATACCTTCCCATGGAGCCGAGGCTCTCAAATGGTTCCCTGGAGCCACACCTCTGAAGAGTCCACAGATGTGGACTGAGGCCCAACCATACGCATCTGAAAAAGCTCTGCAAAGATTCTGATGGGGAAACTGCCAAGATGGACAGGCAGATGAGGTTGGCTACAATCTGCCTGACGCTGTGATCACCCAGCCCACAGCCCATGAAATACCTGGCACCAAGAAGGCATGCTATGGCCACATCAATCCCTGACCTGGTCTCTCTATTAGAAAGCAGAATGGAAGAGAGGCTGGGCTGACTTGTCCCTTTCTCAGGGATCCCACACTTCTCTCGGTCAACCCTGCTTTTTTTTCCCAAGTGTTCCCAAACCACTGGTTCAATAGCCCATTCTAGGATGCGTCCAGGAGTTGACAGCATGCTTATTTATACATAGCTTTAGGATTTTCTTTTGCAATCATTAATAAAAATTGAATTATGTGACACTTTCTTGGTATCTAACTAATTTTTCTGTGACTCTGTTGGCCATGCAAGTGGTAGTCTTGGAAACATCTCATATATATGTGTCTTTAAACACCGTTTTATATGCCCTCCGTTGGTTCTTTCCAACTCCTGGAACTGAAATTTTCTGAGCCACAAGCCAGAACCTCATTGGTTTGGAGTAGCCTGAGCCTTCTGAGCACCTGCGAGCCTCTTAGCCATGCTGGACCATCACGTCCAGTCTTTCACCTTGTGGGGAAGATGGGAAACCCAAACAGAAACAGGTGTCAGGTGCCCCTCCACCAGATCACGTGCCCCAAGCAAACTCGATTATATTTACTGAGTCAGTTGTTTTTACTCTCTCTCTCAGAACACGTTTTAAAAGCCTTTTTCTTATTCTTAAATTTTGGGGGAGGTAAGTTTCAGCTTAGTGTAACCTTATTCTTCTGGTTCTAAACTACATGTTTCATTTGTGTTTGGAGAGGGGGCCTGCAAGGAAGAAAGCTCAGAAAAGTGAGAGTTCGAATCTGGCTTGTCTGTGACCCTGGGCAGTTTATTTACTCTCCCTGAGACTCCGTTTCCTCAACTGGAAAATGAGCATAACATCTTTTGTTTTATAGGGCGCTTGTGATGACTCAGTGCGATACTAAACGTGAAGCGCTCAGCACAGTGTCGGGTGTATAAAAGATGCTCGGCAAATGTTCACTCTCCATTTGAGCAAACGTGTCTCCTTCCTCTGATTATACAGATTCTTCTCTGTCTGGGCTCAGAGAGCTTCCCAGCACCCCTCTTTTCTCATGCACAACTTCTCACTTCCCTTTCTTGTGAGCGTCACTGAGGACCATCTTGCATCTCTCTCCCTTTCAATCTGTTTCTAGCTGTGTTCTGTCTTAAAAATTTCTGCCACAGACTGTCTTTGCTTTGAACTTTCTTGAATCTACTTGTATAAACTCAGTTCTGGAGGAAAAGCAGTACCTGGTTGAACCGTCCAAGGGCCAAAGGACCAGTTTCCATGATAGTCCACTTCATTCGAGAACCACCAACATTGACAACAATAGGTCTGGCTGGAATAATTCTCTCAGTGTGAGGCAGGCAAATCCCTCGGCCCAGAAATCAGGCTTAATTGGAAATTAAATTGCATTTCCATGCCAACTGCAGGATGCTTATATCCACAGCTAATTTATCAAGGTGATGCCTCATCCAGGAAGCCCATGGAAATAGAGTGGCTGCATCAGCAAGGTTACAAGCTTGTGTCTGATGAGATGAACTTTCTTTAAAGTGCAACTTGAACCCTTCAAGTTCCTCATATGGGGGTTTTTGCACTTACTGGCTGCCTCCTCTGTGCCAGGCACTGTGCCAGGGCCTGGAGATGTGGATGCTGGCGGGAAACGGCGCTGCCTTCTCCCTGCTCTGTGCCAGTGGCAGAAAGAGAATCCCATAAGCAAAAGATTCCCAAGCCACAGCACTTTACTTAGCTATCCAGGGTTGAGTTGTTTAGGAAGGTAGAGAGCATTACGGATAACCTCATGGTTAAGAATCTGATTTCTATATTGAACACTGATACTAGTCGTTCACAACGAACAAGGGTGGCCAGATTCTTCACCCAGCCCTTTACACTCATGTATTCCATTCTCCAGGCAATGGTGGGAAATAAATACATGATGATTATCATTATCCCCATTTTACTGATGAAGAAATTGAGACCTAGGAAGTACGTAACTTGCCTGAGGTCATTGTCACCCAATTAATTGATGGTAGAGCTGGGATTTAAACTAAGGTCATTTCATAGCAGAGCCAATGCCTTTAAAGGCCAGATTACACTGCTCCTTTATTTCCCCCAACTTTTAGTTCTAAAAATGTCCAACTACAGAAGAGTTGCAAAATTAGTATCTAGGAGACGCATACCCTTCACCTTGGCTCCCAAATTATTATCAATACTTTGCCATATTTGTACTCCTTCTCTCTGTGTGTGTGTGTGTGTGTGTGTGTGTGTGTGTGTGTGTGTGTGTGTGTGTGTATTTGTTTTTCTGAATCATCTGAGGCTAGGCTCAGGGACATAAAACACAAGTCTGGTTTGGAAACCTCTTGGGGACGAGTTTGGCTGGAGAATGTGTTTGTAGCTGCGGAGACACGAGCAGGAAGCAGGCTGAGACCATGAGATGCCGGCTGTGACAGCCAGGCCTGGAAGTTTGGGGTGAGCTCTAACATGGAGAGGACAGGCAGTGATACAGTGCAGTGAGAGCATAAATTTTATTGAAGGTATTGGGAAGAATTAAAAAATTAAAGATGTGTATTCAGAGAATGGTATTTTTATGGTCTGATTAAATATACATGCTTATTGAAGGCAAGGCAGACAATACAGTTCTTTTAACAAGAAGAACTTTAAAACATAACCATTGATCTCAACTAAAACCCAGGATATTTCAGTTTATTTCTTTTCTGTTTTACTTTTTCTGCCCACCTATCTATTCACAGATTGGAACCTCATTGTACTTATAGTTTTGTATCCTGATTTTTCACCTAATATTATGTCAATAGCATTTCTGTTTGTTATTAAGTAGTCCTCAAAATAATTTTTTAAAGGTTTAATATTATTGCATCAGATGGATGAACCAAAATCAGTTAACCCACTATTTTTTGACTGAAGTTGAGATTGTCTTCAATTTTTCACTATTATAATGTAGTACCATGATGAACACTGCTGAATAAAAGTCTTTGTGTACATCTCTGACGATCTGCTTAGAACAGACTTCTAGAAGTAGGGCTCTCTGGTCAAAGGGTTGCATGGACTATCTCTTTGTTTGGCGCTGGTGTGGGGGAGACAGGAGGGGAGAAGTGGAAAGAAATGCAGTCTGCGGGCTGCAGCAAAGCAGTGAGACGTGATGAGAGTGTGGACTTTGGGGACAGCGTTGAGAATGGAAAGAGTGACAGACAAGAGAAACACCAGGGAGAAATAATCAGTAGAACTCAGTGAGCAAGATAACGGAAGGTGCAAACTGGGGACACATACAGAGAAACAGTGAAGTCAGGAGAGAGAGGTCTGCTTTGCTTTTACGAGGGTTGAGTAGAGGGCACAGGAAGACATTCAAATCGAAGGACTTATGATCCATCCTCCCTCCCTCCCTTTCTTCCTTTCTCCATTCATCCCTCCATTGAGTCAGGATCATCGACACCTTGCTAAGGGGGTAAGTGTGGTTGGAAAGATGGACTTGGGAAGACAGAATACAGAACTGGGGCCTTTAATGGGCACGCAGGGCAGAGACTTTCAGGAAAAGAAAGTGGATTCAGAGGCCCAGGTTCAAGGGCCAGCTTTGCCACCCACCAGGTGGTCTCCCCCTGGGCTTCTTGTCTGCCTGGTGGACCTCTCAGCTTCCCCTGAGGGCCTACTATGTGCTGGGCCCTGTGCCAGGTGCTGGGGAAGCAGCAACGGCCAGGACTGTCCCTGCCCTTGTGAAGCTGGACTCTCAGGGCACACGCCAGACCAGAAACAAATGAGTAAATGTGTGACGTAATTGCAGGAGGGCTATGCGGGAAAATGAGGCAGCGTTGGGTGGGAGGAAGTGCCACTGTGCACAGCGGGGGCGACTGTAGACAGGAGGGGATCTGAATGAAGTGCGGGAGAGAGCCAGAGGAGAGCTGGCAGAGAGTGTCCAGACGGAGCGTCAGTAACCGTCAGGACCCAGAGGCTGGAGGAGCTGGGGTTCCAGCAAAAACAACATGGCCTGGTGGCCGGGGTGCACTCCTGGAGGAGAACGCCACCAGAGCAGGAGGCCAGAAATGCCGGGACAGATCACGCGAAGGCTGCAGACCATAGACGAAAGTCTGCATTTGACTCTGAATGTGGCAAGAAACCACTGGAGACACAGTTGTGAGCAGGGGGATTATGTCTTTTAAAAATATGGGAGTGGATGAATAGCAATGGTTGAATGGATTAAAAAAAATTATGGTATATCCCTACTCTGGAGCATTATTCAGCCTTAGAAAGGAATGAAATTCTGACACATGCTACAACATGGATAAACCTTGAAAACATTATGCTAAGTGAAATAAGTCAGACGCAAAAGAGCAAATACGGTGTGATCCTACTTATATGAGGTACCTAGAATAGTCAAGTTCATAGAGACCGAAAGTAGAATGGTGGAAAGGGGCTGGGGGGGGGGGTGAGGGTGGAGGGAATGGGGGATAATTGTTTAATGGGGACAGAGTTTCAGTTTGGGAAGATGAAAAGTTCTGTAGGTGCATGGGGATGAGGGTTGCACAGCAATGTGAAATGTAATTAATGCCACTGAATTGTACACCTCAAAATGGTTAAAATGGTAAATTTTATGCTATGTATATTTATGACAATAAAAAGATATGCGAAAGGATGCTATGCAAAGGATTGTCTCTGGGGTGTATTACTTTCCTAGGACTGCCTTAACAAAATACACAGACTGGGCAACTTAAACAATAGAAATTTATTTTTTTCGTGGTTCTGGAGGCTGGAAGTCCAAGATCAAGGTGCTGGCAAGTTTGGTTTCTGGTGAGGCCTCTCTCCTCTGCTTGTAGATGGTCACTCTGTCCTTCTTGCTGTGTCCTCACATGGCCTTTTCTCTATGTGTGTGTCTCTTCCTCTTCTTATAAGGACATCGGTCCTATTGGATCAGGTCTCCACCCTTATGACCTCATTTAACCTTAATTTCCTTTTAAAAATCTTACCTCCAAATACAGTTACATCGAAGTTAGCACTTCAACTTATGAATCTGGGGGGACACAATTCAGTCCATTACAGGGGTGATGATGTTGAGGGATTGGACGCAGAGTGTTTCTTTGGTACTGTATGAGATCTTCAGAGTCACAGCTCTGGCTTTATGATCTTGGGTAAGTTATTCAACCTCTCCCAGCTCCAGGATGGGAATAACAAAAGTAGGTAACTCACAGGGCCAGGGCTGGATTGACTGCAGGGATCCTTGTAAAGTCCCAGCAAACCAGTAGCACTCCAGGGACGGCGGCAATTGTTATTCCTCCTATGGGGCCTGTGAGTTTGGCATGACAGGCTGCTGTTTCGAGACGCGTGAAGCAAGGACAGAGTTAATCAGCCCAAGGATGGCAGGAGCGTCCTGCAGTCCCATATGCCTGGTGGCGTAGGAGTATCCCAGGCTCCAAGGCACAGCGGGTTCCCAGCTGATGTTTACAGATAGCAAGCTGCAAGCCTGGGCTTGGCTCTGCCTGTCAAGCACAGATGGTTTGAAAAATGACACCCAAACTGGCTCAGGGTTAATCAAAAGATTACAGAAAGAAAATTGGGGTAGGCTAACTCCAGCCTCTCAGACACAAGCCTCAGAGTCACATCTCCCTCCCTGATTCCTGCCCAATTATCTGCCTCTGCTTCTAAACCACCTCATTCCAGCAAGAAGTGAAAATTGGCTAGACTGGAATTACAATGGCAATGCTTGCTGGGTGGTATTTCATTTCTTTCCCCTCCCTGCAGTCTCAGCTGTCAGGCTAGTTCTCCCATATTTTTTTGTGGTTTGACTGGAGAAGGGGAACATGTGGATGATGGTCTGGGGTGTAATCTGGGGGGTACAGGTCTCCGCAGAATCCTCCAAGCTGTGCTGCTTCGGTCAGAATGGAGGCCTTGAAACCTTGATTTCTCAAATAAGAGCATGTGTCGCCTCTTGGTCAAGCTGGGGAAGAACCAGTTTTGTCTTTTTTACTTTCCTAGGCCGGGTCTGAGTTTTAGAAATGAAGGGAGCATCATATAGGAAGTAAAACTGGAACTTGGAGACAGACAGCCTGACTTCCAATTCTGGCTCTGTCCCGAGCTGGCTGTGTGACCCAGAGCCAGGCCCCTTCCTGTCCTGAAGCTCAGAACTTCTTATCTATAAATTGGGTTAACGAGAGCTCTCCACCTTCTAGGGTTCTTGTGAGTATTAAATAAAATTGTGTGTGCGGTGCTTAGAGCAATGTCGGGCACAGAGCAGGTGCCATGCGTAGTGTTGCAATGATTGCTATAAAATCTTAAAATTCCAAAACTGGAAGGGACGCTTGAAGCTAGCAACTCCCTCATTTTAGTGATGAAGAAACAGAGGCCCAGAGAAGGGAAGGGTCTGGAATCGAAGGCCCAGCTCCCAATCTGCTGCTCTTTGTAGTTCTAAGACCACAAGATGGAACACAATGGCTTCAAGAAGAGAGGACCATGGTTTGCTTTAAGTTCATGGTCCTCCTGCCCTCATCCCAACAGGAGGAAGGCTTTCTTCCGCCTCCAGACTCTGAGGAGTACAGGGAGTGGGATCCCTGGCAATGGTAAACGTTTTTCCTCATGTCTCTTCCTGGAGTCCTGGCTTCCATTGCATCCAGATGGCCTGGGGTGCCTGTACAAGTTTCTCATCTCTGCTTCTTCTGCACAACTCCCTGCCCTCCAGTGGGGCCCTCAGAGCCTGGGTCCTCCCTCCTGCCCTTCCAGTTGGGGCGCAGATGGACACTGAGGAGGAACCCGACCTCCCCTTTGCGCATCTGGCCAGCTGTAGTGGGCGGGCAGCAAGGGCCATCCCACAGAGCACTGGAGAACTGGGATGGGAGAATGGCCAGGCCCCTGGTCTAGCTTGCACTGATCTCTCATCTCATCAAGGTCACTGTGGCTGGTGGCTTCTGTCAAACTCCTGCATAGAAATTCAGAACAGGGAGATGGGGCGTGGAGGCCTCTGAATCAGCCTGACAAAGCCCAGACCTCAAAAAGGGACTCCAGTCTCACAGCCTGATGTTGCTGGGCAGGAAAAGTGATTAGTCATCATTTATTCAACATCCATCTGGTGCTCAAGGCATCACCAATAAGCCCCATGCAGTGAGTGCCCATGTTCTCACAGGGGCAAGGGGATGGCCAATAAAAGCAAAAACCACTAACTGAAAAGGATAATTTCGGCTGTTGACAAGTTCCCGATTACGGAAGATGTAATTGAGAGTGACTGGGCATGGAGGGGGCAACTTTGGAGGAGCTGTACATCTAGAGAAGAGCCGGAAGAAGACTTGACTCATAGCCTTGTTTCTTTCGGCTCTGCCTCCTTTCTGTTGGCTACGAGTCCGAGGTTTAATTGCATGAAAAGAAGAGAAGGGTGGGAAGTTGACTTTTCCTGGGCAGCTGTTATGTGCTGGGTGCTGGGTATGCCACGTGCACCATCTCCTTGTAGCCCCATGAGGAGGGAATTACTGGCCCCATTTCCCAGGGGAGGACACAGACTCAAGGTGGGACATGGCTTGTCCCTGGCTATCCTGCCAGAAAGTGGCAGGATTTGAACCCAGGACTGTCTGGCTCCAGAGCTGTGCCCTTGCTTGCCCTGCATCTTCCTGCTGCCCATGGCTGCCTCACATGACCACGTCCGCTCTCAGGAATCAACAGCTGTCTGGGACTTGGGACTTGAGGTCTGATGAGAGAGGTGGTCTGGGGAAGATTCTGTGGCCTGGAAGATTCTGGAATCCTAAGAAGAATGGGAAAGGTGAGGGTCACACTGACAGGGCCAGGGACCTCTGGGCCTCCAAAGGCTGATTAAGACCTGATTTGATCCACTCCACCCTGTGTGTTTGTACTGCAGCCCTCCCGCCTGCCAGAGGGGCCCATTTTTCCAGCTACTTTTAATTTGGAACAAACCAGCCAGTCCCCCGTGGTCCTAGAGTTAATAGGATGTCTGTGCAGCAGGGCTAGGATAAGCAGCTGAACAAATTATTCCTGCCTGGTATTGGTGTCATTTGGAAGAAAGGACCAGTGGCCCCAGAGAGGGACAGCCTTGGCAGGTGGCGGAGGTCCCATCTTCCTCTGTCTCCTCTGCTATGGGACTACAGGGACCCCAGAGAGCTCCTGGTCAGCAAAATGAATCAGGGAGTGATGGGTCTGCTACGGAGGGGCAAGGACAAGAGACCTGTAGGCTGGGAGGAGGGCTACTGGACATGGGAGAGCCAAAGAGAACACACTGCCCACCCTGGCAGGCTCTGGCTTGGGACTGGAGAGGCAGGAATGGACCAGAATATTGGAACTGTCTGCCTGTGACAAGGCACAAGCACTCAGAGGTTCCCAGTTGCAACCAGGGAGGGGGCTGAGCTAACATGAGCCCTTTGCTCGCCTGAATGGCCAGGACAGCAAGCCAGCTGGGGCCCGGGCTGGTGGGGACTCTACCTTCCCCAGCAAAGGGAAGTGCACACAAGCTGAGCTGCTCAGGAGGCAGGAGGTGCCCTCCTTCTGGCAGAGGGCACTGTCACATCTCACAGGTTCCAAGATCCCCAGAGTCAAGGTCATTGCTTTTTTTAGACAATTCTAGTAATTCTAGACTGCCTGGTGCCCTAAAACTTGTGTATTTCTCCACTGGCAAGACAACTTCTCACACTTGCCCTATAAGAATGGAGAGCAGTGAGGGAGGGCCCCTCATGGGTGAGGAGCTTGGGACAGCAGGTGTCTGGGCCCCAGCGCACCTGTCCCAGAGATGATTAGTGCCGCCAGGAGAGCACGCATGGGTCTGTCTTGCTGACCTTGGCCTGTGGGGCGTTCCCTTTCCCCATCAAGCTTATTCCTTAACCCAGGTCATGCCACATAATGGAATTTGTCCCAACCCCTTGCAAGACAGGTGGCCGCACTGAAGCGACCCAGCAGGTACAACCATTTCTGACAAACCCACCTACAAAATTAGTGGGAAGCTGGTGGCACTCTGCCGGTGACAAGGTGGGGAGCAAAGCCCTCAGTGGCATCCTCTCCAGCCCCGTGGAGAGGCAAGCACCTGGTCTTGACCCCAGTAGAACTCAGGTTCTTTTCCAGCCCTGCCACTCATTGCCAGCTGGGCGACCTGGCTAAGCTAAAGGTCCGTTCCCTTAAAACAACTAAAATGGAGATTGCAATGCCTACTTCCAGGGTCAGGATGGGGCAAGGCAAGAGAGGTGCCTAGGGCATGCAGTTTAAGGAGCTCAGCTCCCTGCAAGTGCAGGGTCCCCTCTTGACCTGCTTGCTGCCAGCCTGTGACTTATATTATCCTTGTTAAATTAGAAAACAGCCTTGCGTGGTTGATATTGCTATTATCTCCAATGATCAGGGAAGAACCTAGGTTTTGGGAGGTTGTGCAACTCACCCAAGCTCACACAGCTGGTGGACCACAGGGCTGGGACTCCAGCCCAGTCTGCCTGAGGGCAGAGCCCTCCCCACATTCAAGGTCAGTTTCTTGAGGCTCCTGAACAGCAGTGGGGCGGGGAGGCAAGAGGAACGGCTTGTCTCCGATGGGTCTGAAGCTGAGGTCTTGCCTAGCACACAGAGAACCGACCTGGGCGGGGAGGGAGGGGGAGCTGGGGCTCTAGGGCAAGGTTCTTGAGATAAATCTTACACGGTCAGCACCGCCCCCCTTCCGACCCCGCAGCTACGCGGGTGGCCAGGACAACTAGAAGCTCTCCTGGATTGGATTTCTCCCTCCTGCTTTGCGTTGGCTTTGCCATCTGCACCTGGAGTGACGGATGGTTCCCCAAAATGCAAAAGGAAATGGGCTTAAACCTCCTCAGCCAGAGTGGAGCCTGCACAACTTCTGGCTCCCGCCCCCAGCCCCGGGGTCTCTGCCAGGGCTGGGGAGCTAGCTGCGCAGGAAGAGGAGGAGACACGTTCCTCAGAGCCCGGTGTAACTGGGCATCCAAGGCAGGAGCTGAGCTTCTGGTAAGTTCTTCTTTAGGGCAGGGGAGGGCCTGGCTCTGGGAGTCACACTCCTAACTCCTAATCAGGGAATTAGGTGTGGGAAGTGGCTCGCGTGTCAGTCTCAGCACAGGGTGGAGCCCTAGGAAAGCAAGTTCAGCAGAGGGGAAGCAGCAAAAGTGCTGGAGACGAGATGCTGCTCTCAGAGTCTGTGTCAGGGGCTCAAGGAACAAGCAGTGAGTGAGAAGTCTCTGCCTCAAGATGCTCACCACCCCAAGAGTACCAGCTAATCACTGTAGCAGCCCCACGGAGCATTGCCTCAGGACTTATTATGCGGGTATCTTTTTTTTTTAATTTTTATTGGAATATAGTTGATTTACAATGTTGTGTTACTTTCCGCTGTACAACAAAGTGAATCAGTTGTACAAATACATATATCCACTCTTTTTTAGATGCTTTTCCCATATGGGCCATCACAGTATGGAGTAGAGTTCCCTGTGCTACACAGTAGGTCCTTATTAGCGCAGGAAGCTTTACATACACAATCTCATTAAGTTCCGTAAGGAGGCCATTTACGATTCCATTTTATAGATTAGGTACCTGAGGCCAGAGAGAGGTAAGGGACCTGTCACGAGGCTCCCCAGCCAGTATGCAGAGAACCCAAGATATCCTAGTCTGGCAACCAGTTGCCTTTGCCACTGCATAATTTGTTTGCAAACATCTTTTAAGCTTTTTTTTTTTTTTTTTAACCTTTTTTAAACTTGTTTGTTAAATTTCAGAGAAGTCGAGTATGTGAAACAAATCAAAGTAGAGCTGAAGGGGCAGGAGCGAGGGTGCTAGGACACTCCCCCATCCCCCAAACACACACAACCTTCCCTCTTCTGACCATTTAAATGCCCTTCCCAAGACCCTAAGAAGCTCAGGCACGGTTCTGAATGATTTGTCTGGCTGGAGGCTCACCCTCTGACCATAGACTGAGCACCTCTGGGACAGGCGTGTGCACGGGGCTTCCTAGAAGCTCAGGCTATTACAAGTATCATCTCAGGATGCCACGTAGCGCTGCTTCATTCATTTAATGCTATTGGCGGAGCACTCACTCTGGGCTGGGCCCTGGATGCGTAGCTCCGGTTACAGTGGTGAGTAAAAATGCGCGTGGGCCCTGCCCTCATAGAACTTAAGTCAAGTGGGGAAGACGGCCTTAAGCAAACATGTTCCTCAAAGAGACACGGATCACATATTGTGATCAGAGCTATGAAGGAAACGGTCAAAGTCAAGGCGGAGGACCTGATCTCTGAAAAGGACCTCCATGAGAAATTGGGGCCACTGGCAGCTGAGACCAGTGGAACGGGGCATTGCTGGCATCAGGGGGAGGTGGCCAGGACAGGAGCAGGCAGGACACAGAGGGGGTGGGCATGGGCCCTCCCTGTTCCCCAGTTATTCCCAAGGCAGGTAGGAAACAATAAATTGCCCCCAGGACCAGCAGGAGGAACCTGGTCCTATGGAATCTTTACATTCCTCAATCCCGAAAGGAGCAAAGAGAAATACTTCTTCTAAAGGTTGGATTATTGCAAATCTAGGACTCAGTGTGATGAATAATGAATAAGTGAAATCACAATGGAAACCAGAAATCGTTAGGCAAATGTCATGTGTCCACGTAGGGTGTAATCTAAATTCACCTAGGGCCGGTCTATACATTAGAAAGACTGTTCTCCACTCTCCTGCTCTAGGCTTGGCTCTGCTCTCTTGGTCATTTATTTTAAAAATATTTACTGAACACCTGGGCTGGGCAGAACACTGGCTTCCCAGCCTGTGCCTGGCACAGAGCCAGGGCTGTGTAAACTCTTGGTGCCCACTGTGGAGCCAGGAGGCATGATCGTGCCCTGATGCCTGCCGTGGGTCGCCTCTCACATGAGTCTGAGAAAACTCAGTAGTGAAGCAGGTCAGAAGGAGTCCAGGCGGCCACTCGGTCCCCACTACCGGTCCCTGTGGAGCCCTTTCTGTGTCACACGGATCTTAGTCTCCGGGATTCTGAGCAGAGAGAGGGGGCCGTCCTGACCCACTGGCTGGTTTCTCTGCAAAGGCTGACGCTCCAATGCTGCTCCCTCTGCCAGCACCAACCTCCTTCCACTGCCCAGCCCTGGCCCTCCTGCTCGGCTCAGTTTAGATGCCACTTTTGGAGGAGCCTCTTCACCTGCTCAGGCTATTCTTCTCTGTGCCCTTTGGCCCCCATGCCTCCCTCCTTCTCAGCACTCAGAGTGATGTCCCCGTGGGGTCTGTGTCTTTGGTCTGTGCTCCCACCGGAATGCACGTTTCTTGACGGAGGGCTCGAGTCCTATTTATCCATATGTCCGGTGTCTAATGAGTGTGGCGCAGCGCAGGTGCTCAGTAAATAAATGTCAAGTGGATGGTTGTGGGCAAATATGCAGACGAAAATATCATCCTCCTCATTTATTCAAATAGCCGTCCACCCTTTCTCTTAATCTCTCTGTCTCTCTCTTACACACACACACACACACACACACACACCCTTTTGCATACACTCTCTCTCCCTGACTGACCTCACCTGCTCACACTCACCCCCTCTTGAGGCATTATGTCCTTCTGTGATCTCTCTCCCCCTCTGACGCTGCCTGGAGTGTACAGACCTGCCTGCAGTCGGCTACATTAAAGAGATTTTGACCCTGGGCAGGCAGAGGGGATGGCCTGGGTCACCCTCTCCAGACCCGTGTCCATCTCAGTCCCTGACCTCTCCTTCATGTGGGGTCACTGCAACACACTCCGTAAAGGGATCCCGTGTCTCAGCGTCCCTGGATCCTTGAAACAGGGCTGGGAGGTAGATAGGTTAGCTTCATTTTACAGATGAGGAAACCGAGGCTCAGCAAGGCTGTGACTTGCACAGGGAGTGAAGCTGGAGTTGAGAGGTTTCCTAAGTTCAGGCCAAAGCTTTTTGCATTGCATTTCTGGGAAGCAGAGACTGGGATAGGATGCTGGCCCTCACGCATCACGCCCTGAGATCCCGGGATCCTTGCGGAGAGGATTGAATGCGGGAACCCTGCACGATCCCCTAAGTCCTCTGCTCTCTCCGCCTCACCTCAGTCTATCCCACTTGGAGACCCTAGTAATTCTGCCTGGCAGCCTGACCCTTAGCATTGGGCATTCAACCCACCTGAGCTTCCTGGAGGGGCAGTGCCCTATTTCAGAAGTGCAATGGGGACAGAACAGGAGCTATGAAAGGGCCAGAGAAAGGAGACAAGCAAAATCTCATCATTCCTTCTCCCATACCCACCTTACAATTTCATCATGCTGGACCTGCCGGGCAGCCGGGGACCTGAACCAGCTCATTAGAGATGGCCATACACAGCCTTTATATTCTCTCACTGTCATTTTTTTTTTTGGCTGCGTTGGGGCTTCCTTGCTGCGTGCGTGCTTTCTCTAGTTGCGGTGAGCAGGGGTTACTCTGTTGCGGTGCGTGGGCTTCTCATTGCGGTGACTTCTCTTGTTGTGGAGCACGGGCTCTAGGCACACGGGCTTCTGTAGTTGTGGCTCGCGGGCTCTAGAGCGCAGGCTCAGTAGTTGTGGCTCGCGAGCTCTAGAGTGCAGGCTCAGTAGTTGTGGCGCATGGGCTTAGTTGCTCCGTGGCACGTGGGATCTTCCTGGACCAGGGCTCGAACCCGTGTCCCCTGCATTGGCAGGCGGATTCTTAACCATGTGTCACCAGGGAAGTCCTCTCATTGTCATTAAAAAAAATCCCCGATCAGGGGTATGTGGGCCTCCCTCCTTCCCCAAATACCCTGCCCGCCGCTTCCAGTGCATCTCCCCCAAAGACTCTTTCCTCCTGAACGAAGGGCATGAATATTTAAAGACGCCTTTTCAGCCAGTGCAACCACATCACGCTGCTGCTCTCTCTTTAAATTTTATCTCCAGAAAGTTTGCCAGAGTGTCTCTGAGTCCCTCACACTCCTTGGTACAGAGTGTAACATGGGGTCCCAGAGACAGGGATGCCCCCTGAGAAGTTAGTCTCCCCTCTGCGTCCTGGGGCTGAATTGCACACGTGCAGTCCTAGTTCTGGTCCACAACCATACCTTCTGGGCTACCCAGGCAGTCAGACCTGAAAACTCCCTGCCACCCCTGTTCTTGGGGAATGGGCATAGGTAGGAGATGCAGAGGGACAGGGATCCAAAAAAAGCAAAGGAATGATGAACAAAGCCCCAGAAACGCAAGACCCTGGAACCCAATGAGAGGAAGCTCTTGGCTCCTGACATCAGACCCAGAGCTGATATAGATCCTGTATTCACCAGTGCACAGTGGATTCCAGCCCCGGAGCCACCTCCTGCTGGCCCCCTCCAGCCTCTCTGTTCTGCAGAATTACTCACAGCCCACTGCATCAAATCTCTCTTTTATCAAAAAGGCACAGCACTCCGTGGATAACTTCTTGAAACTCTAGTCATGCTAAGCTGCTTCTAGCGCTCTGGGAAGGGTTCTGTCCCTCTGCCCGCCTGGAACCAATCAGCCGCACACCGCCAAACCCATTTCCAAAGTTCCAGGCCATTACAGCCGGCTGAGCTCCCTGGCCTGGTGCCCGCCTGCTCGGGGCCAGGACCCAGGTTGTCAGCAACCCTGAAATCCAGCCCCCAATTTCTCCCCAGCTTCCTCTGAGACCCAGGCGCACGGAAATGGCCACACTTACCGCACCAAGGCACTCTGACCAGCCAGACCACACCTATACAGAAAATGAGGGTCAAGGCCAGGCTCCCTACCTTTGCTGAGGGTCCCAGTGATGAGCTTAAAGATGGTCTGGGCAAATTTCACGAACCCAAGCTTGCATCTTTTGGAGCAGCCGCTCATGGTGGCAGAGGGAAGGCAGGCTCTGTTGTCAGCACCCAGAAGGGAAGGCACCCACCTTGCGTGCCCCTGGAACTTGGAGCCTGCCTGGGCGAACCCTGAGAGAAGGACGCACCCCAGAAGCTACGGGAACAGCACAGCTGCCTCTGCAGTGAGTCCGGCTTCTGCATCCAGAGAGCCTGCAGGGCACGATAACTGCTCCCTTCCTTCCTGCCTCCCTCCACCCCCTCCCGCTGTCCACCCAAGTCCTCGCCACAGGAGGATCTCAGGATGTCAGGGCTGGGGCAGCACTGCCAGGGCACAGGGCGCTCTGAGGGGACGGAGGAGGAGGGTGAAGCTGGGCAGCGCAGGGAGGGAGGAGCTGGAGCTCTCCCAGGCTTTGCTGACTGTCTTTCTTACATGGCAGTGGTAATGTAGCAATTAATACTCGAGTCAGAAGGGAGGGGACTGCCACACAAAAGCACTCCAATCCACAGCCTCCCGGTTTGCTCTCCCGCTCTTTCCTTCCTGGTTAATCTAATAGATCAATTTTCTGTGCCGTGCCTTGATCGGGATCTGGGAGGACTTCCCTCCAGAGCAGGAGACCACTGCTTTGCGCTCAGTGGAAAGTTTGCAGGCAGCTTCTGAGCGGCCTGGTTTGCATCAAGGAGAAGTCGGGCTGAGTGGGGAGCCCTGGGGGAGCTGGCTTGTGCAGCTCCCTGGCACCAGCAGCAGGGGCTGTCTGCCTCCGTTGATTTGGAAAGTCAATGCCTCTGCTGCGTCCCGGCTCCAGGTGCCCCGCCCTCCACCCCAACACATACCCACTCAAAGTCGGCTGTTCAACTCCAGCTCCCACCCCTACAGAGCAGCTAAGAGTCTGTGCTCTCTCATCAGGACAGCAGAGGAGTGCAATTAGGGCTTTTCTTGACGAAGAAAGTACTCCTCGGAGATGCCATAAAGGAATGACCGAAATTCAAACAATCTGACTACAGTACAATACTCTTAGAAGTAAAACTGCACAGTAGTATGCAAATATGAACCACAACTATTGCTTAATAAAAAGTCTGGCTGCTGTTCAGTACCATAGACTGTGTGGGTTGCATGGAACGTCAGGGGGACATCTCATCCCACCCTCTACACAGGGCCGTGGACCTCCCCCATGACATCCCCACTTTACTTTCCCTGGTGATTTAAAGGATCCCCATGGGCCATCACCATGGGTATCACCCACCAATGCACCGTGGTTCCATTTGAACAGCAGATATGAAATGCACCTGGCATTGAACTAAGCCATGCCTTGGGAATGTCTTTCACTTCCTCTCCATCGACTTGTCTATTATCTGTTTCTCTGGGATGTTTGAGAGCACTAGATTGCTTAAGAGCCAGAGAAGGGATACCACCCGTTGATAAAATGCCACATATGCCAGAACGCATGCTCCGGGTCTAGTTTCTTCCCCATCTTCTGCGAGTCATGTGGAAATGAATCTTGAAACGAACCTCAGCCCTCAGTTCACCAAGAAATTTCAATTCCACGAACAGACCCCGGAGACAGCCCACTAGCACAGAGCCTTTCTCCAAGCCCCAAAGTGGCCTGTGCTCCCTGACTCACCGGCATGGTATGAGTCACAACACATACAACAGAAAGGAGCCCTGGAGGAAAATACCCCCTTGCGTTTGATGTCTTAAGGTTTGAAACTGCCATGTTATTCACTCTTTAAGGTATTGAAGGTCCCAGTTAAAATGCATATGGTATCTGGGAATGTTAATGGCACTTGTTCTTTTGTACATTTGCTCATATACCCAGTACTTACTGAACTCCCAGTCTGTAGAAAAGGGCTGAGCAGCCTGGGTGCAGGAAGCACTGAGGGCCCAGGATGTAGAAAATGCTGAGCCGGGCACACTAGGTAGACATGGTCGGTGCCCTCCTGGATCTAACGGTGGAGTGGACTCATCATCAGATGTGAAGCCCTTGTCAAGAATCGTTTAGCCAATGAACTTTGCTCACTTTGCAGAATCTTAGTGGGATGGAGATGCAGGGCACGTAGAGATGGAGAAGAAAGAGGAAAGAACTGGGGTGTGAAACATCACCAGGTACGCAAGCAGCCGGCCAAGGGCAGCACTACCTGGGCACCAAGGAGGAGGAGAAGGATTAGAGAAAGATTAAAAGAGCATGTGGTACCCACCTGATCGTTTTGCCAAGGAGAGTCCTGCCCTCTGAATGCAGAATTCACTTCGTAGGACATGGAACTCTCAGCTATACCCAGTTGCTTCTCTCTTCCATCCCACACAAGGGAAGGACACTGAAAATTGAGAAGCCAAAAAAACAAAGCCTGTGACTTTAGTGACGTTAGCTGACCCTGAACTTGGTCTTTCGGCTGGAAACCTGGCCAGGAATATTGCTGGAGGAGGAACTTCTGGAAGGCTGTCAGCAGTGTCTATTTGAGGATGACGGGAGATGTCCGGAGGGGATTCGTATTTGGGCTCCAGCTCAGGAATCTGGAATCCCAACATTTGAACACACAGGGGTAAAGAAGCAACGGCACCTACTGTTTGAAGGATCGGGCCAATCTTATAAACAAGTATCTCATAACTCCTCCAAGCAAGACAGATAATGGTTAAGACCATGGATCTTTGCACCTGGTATTTAATCACTCGTTCATTCTACACCCATATATGTTGAAAACACTGTTACCATGACCTCTGCTCCAGCCATTGAATATACAGTGATGGACAAAACAGAAAAATTCCTGTGCTTGTCAAGTTCCCATTCATGTGGTGGAAGGACAGACGCAGTCAACCAATATGTGCATATATCGATTGTGCTTCGAAGAAAAAGAAAGCTGACTAAGTGGATAAGAGTGACAGGAGCTCCTATTTTATAGGGTCATCGAGCAAGTCTTCTCTCTATTAAAATGACACTTAAGCAGAGATTCCAAACCAGCCATACAGCTCCATGAGGTAATAACTGTTAGGGCTGAGGAACAGCAAGTACAAAAGCCAACGACAGATCTGAGATCCTAAGGTCTGCAATTTAGCAATTGTTGGAGCAAGCCAAAGAGCCTCAGTTTTTTCATCTGTAAAATGGGAAGGACAATTCTTACCTCCTAAAGTTTGGGGGAGATTTATATGAAATCAATGTGATTAATTTAGCTTCTGGCATACTAAACCACTTTGTCAGGGGCAAAGGTCATTACTGCTGCTCCCACTACTGCCACTGTTGTTGGTGGTGCCACCACTCCTGCCCCGTCCCCTAAAAGAATTCATGCTGTGTAGGTGAAGCTTCATGGTCACTGGAAATCGTGAAGCCGGGCTCCAAGTTTTAATCTCCCCTAGTAGTAACTCAAACACTAAGCATTTCAGATCCTCCTCTGAACACAGCAAGGCATCAAGTATCTGAACCCTCAGTCTTAAATAAATGACTCAGGCCCAGAGAGGGTCGGCAGCATCCAAAATATCACACAGCAAAACCCCCAGGAACGTGGGCAAGGTGTTTAGTGTGCCAAGAAAATTCCCAGCGAAGGAAGGCAGGTTGTGCCTCTATTAAATTCATGATAGGAGAGTATAGGAGAGGATCCTTCTCTGCTCAAGAAACACGGTATTCTGAAAACAAGGAACAGAAGAGGCCACACGGTATTCACGTGGCTCCAGGGAAATTAAACCGTCAGCAGGCTTATAATTAGTCAGCCTCCTTGTACCAGTGTGCGTTAGCCAAAGGAACTCGGGAAGACACTTATCTCTCCACCTGAAACTGTTTATGGGAATCTTCACAAACTAGTTCCAGGGAGAAGGAGGAGAGGCAGATGGGGGCTCCAGATGGCGTCTGGGCCCAGGAAAGTGCACTGACCTCTCTGAGTGCAAGGCTAAGACAGGACAAACATGCTATTCTTTAGAAGGTGGAGAGGCTGTCCTCACAATGATAACGATGACAGCAGGATTCATTGAATGCCTTCTACGTGCAGGTGACTGCTCTAAATACTCACTTTGCCCAGATCTAATCCTTATAACTCTGTGAGGCAGGTACTATTATGTTACCGACTCTATAGGTGAGGAAAGACTCAGAGAAGGAGAGTAACTTGTTGATGGTCACACAGCCATCTTGAGTCAAGACCATTTGACATTTGACTCGAAAATTCGTGGGAACTTATTTAGTATCTCATCAGGGTTCAAAATTAAAGCCACTGGCAGTGTGAGGGAGACGCCTTTTGCCTCGTTATTAAAAGAAAAAAGCAGCTGTTCCTTAAAATCATAAACTCCCCATCCCTAAAACATCGTGGAGAGAGAATGGAGACATTCATCCTGGAGGGAATTCCCTCCACGGCCATGGCTGTGGGGATGCGAGGGAGGTGGAGAGTAGGCACAGATTCAGTCACAGAGCAGCCAGGAGACACAAGCCACACCAGCTATTTTAACAGAGAGAATTTCATATAGGGACGTGTTAAGCAGGTATCGGAGGACCGGAAAGGCAAAGGGGGAGAGTGAGGCATCACAGAGGTGGTAGCTGCAGGAAGCAGCTGCCTGCTCTAGTGCTGGGGCTGGGGGTAGGGGTGACAACATAAAGAACTGGGACCCTCAGGACCTAGAAGGCTGGAGGAGGGACTCTGTGACAGTGAGACTCAGACCTTTGCGGAAGGGCTGCTGGCTGGCTGGTGCTAGCATCTCTGAGGCAGACCTATGAGGTTGATTCTGGGAGTTCAAAAAAGTATATATCAGAAACTGGAAGCTGCCGCCACTGCTAGGGTAAAGCACTGTGGCCGCGGGGACACGGGCAGGAGCAGGAAGCTGCCTGGAAGGGACAAGACCCCCTCTCCAGCCTGCAGCCTCCCTCTCGGCCATGGCACAGCCTGTCTTGGCACTGCTGGCAAAGCAGAGATGTGGCTTGCAGAGTCCCAGCCCGGCGTCACGGAGCAGGGCAGGGAAGGGAGCCCTTCAAGCTGGGGGTCAGTAGCTTAATAACCAGCACAGTCTAGGTGTCTTCCCTTCTAAAATTCTAGAATCCCACTATGTGCCAGGCACTGGGGATGCACCAGCCAAAAAGACAAAATCCCTTCCCTTGTGGAAATTGCATTTTCCAGGTGGAGTGGGGGAGGGGTGCTCAGACCATAAACAAACAAACAAATTTATAAGGTAGAGAATTTCACAGCAGGAAAATACTCTGAAGCAAATAGTGTCCAGTGTGCGTTTTTCTGATCAGAAGGACTGAGTCCTCTCAGAGCTCACTGCACAGCTCATAATAGAACAACCACCAAGAGGAAAAGGGCAGATTCCACGGGGGTCAGGATCATTATAATCACCATGACTTGTTACTCTGTGCTGGGGGTTGTATTTGGATTATCTGGCTCTTGTCACAAACTCATGAGGTTGGTATTATGATTTAATTTTACCCATTTTACAGATGGGGAAGTGGAGGCTCAGGCCGACTTGGTGATTCATTCTAGGGGAGGAGGTGGAGTCAAGGGGACTGGTGACTGATCAGAGGAAAGTCTCAGGGATGGGAGGGAGTCAAAAGCCACCAGCGTTCCTAGAAACAGAAACAGGAAGGGTACAAAGAGGATCAGGTCTGGGGAATGAAATGGTTACAGATTCCATTTGTCTTGGGGAGAGAAAAGTCTAGCTCGCCGATGGAAATGAAAGTAAGGAACTCAGGAGAGAGGGTAGGAGCTAGAATTCTCATAAATAAATGATTTTTGTTGCTGCTTAGGAAGAAAATAAATGTGGCATCCCAGCAGGCCAAAAATATTAGCATTTAAATACAGGCTTACACAGGTGGGTAAAAAAGGCAATTTCCTCAGAATTAAATCAGTTTTTTTTTTTTTTTTCCTCTGAGTCTCAGAAAAATCCGTTCTGTGCAAGTGCGGTCCTCAGAGAGGGATTCACCTTGCTCTAGGGCCTCCATGTTTTCAGTGGGGCTCCGTGTCCTCTCCCCGTTATCATTATGAGAAATGATGCCTAAGAGCTGATGGGGATTCATGAGCGCTGTTGGCTGGAGTTGCTCAGGCTCATTTGTGTTGAGGGCAGGGCACCTCGTGTTGGGGTCTTGATGCCCTTTGCCCTCAACTGTGTCAGCATGTCTGCAGGGCCTGGCTCGGAGCTGGAGGAACCACGGTTTTGCTATGCAACTGGCGAGAAGGGGGATTGTGCAGCTGCAGAGGCTTCTAGGGAAAAGATGGGGAGAGACCAAGGGGGTCCTTGAAACCGCCCCTTCTCCGTCTGGTGCCCCCAGATGCTACCCCATTGCTACCCATCGACATTTCCGGCCCAGTGCTGTCTTCTCCTGACCCCCACCCTTGCGTCCTATGCTCAGAACTGGACTCAGACCCCCTGTGTTATGTAAGCGTGGAAAGAGAAGAGCCAGCTTCAGCTGGATACCAAAGGCCACAGGTGTGGTCTGGCTGCCCCAGGCTGACCAACAGAGAGCTCTATAAGTCAGGCTCCTTTTGTCTCACCACTGTGTCCCAGAGGCCCTGGACACAGGTTCACAAAATGCACATTTTAGGGCTGGGGTCCCAATTCCTAGATACAAGTGATTCTGGATTCTTCTTTAATTCTTATGTTCCCATCAAAATATACCTGTTCTGTTTCTGGGTCGGCAGGGCCCTGCTCTTTGCAAATAGCCCAGATGGCTTTTCCCATACTCTTTAGCTCAGCAAACCACATCATAGCCTCCCAGGACACCCAGGTCACAAAACTGGGAGTCATTCTTGATTTCTCCCTCATCCTCTTTCCCCACGGCATTAGTTTGCTGTGGCAGCTATAACAAACTACCTCCTACTGGGTGGCTTAAAACAACAGAAATTTAGTCACTCACTAAAGTTTAGTTCTGGAGCCCAGAAGTTTGATATCAAGGTGTTGGTAGGGTTGGTTCCTTCTGGAGGCTCAGGAAGGAATCCGCTCCTTGCCTCTCTCCTAGCTTCCAGTGATTGCCAACAATCCTGGGCATTCCTTGGCTTGTAGATACATCCCTCTCAACCTTGCCTTGATCTTCACGTGGACTTCTTCCTGTGTCTCTGCTTTCTCTTCTTATAAGGACGATAGTCATTGGACCATGGTCCCAATCCAGTATGACCTCAACTTAATTTAACTAATTGCAACTGCAAAGACGCTATTTCCAAATAAGGTCACATCCTGAGGTTCCTGGTGGACATCCATTCTGGGGGAAAACTACCCAAGTTTCCCCGCTTGCCATGCCATCATTAGTTCCATCCAAGCTATCACCCATTCTTGTCACTTCTGCTTCCTTAGTACCTCTCCGATTGGCCCATTTCTCACAGCGAATCTGCTTAGTCAGCCCCTCATTTACATTCCATCAATGACTTCCCATTGCCTTCAAAAGCACACCCACGCTGCTTGGCAGTGCTTTCAAGGCCCTTCGTGATCCCACCACTGTTTATCTCTCCAAGCTCATCTCACCTAGGATACACAGTTGTATTGATTCGCATATAAATGTGGACCCCTTTGTGTGTCTGTTGGTTTAATGACAGCCTCTCTCCCTGCATGTAAGCTGCCCGGAGGACAGGGAGAGTGTGTCTCTTTTGTTCACATTTCTATCCCAGGCCTGACGCGTACTCCATGCTCCCTCAGATCCCAGCACAGTGCTGGGCACGGAGAGCTTCTTGAGAACTTTGATGCCTGGACAAAGGGCTCTGACCCTGGAGTGATGCTGAGACAAGGAGGAAGGCAGACCAAGGGAGCTGAGCCACTCGACCAGGGACACAGGGAAAGGTACTCCTCATCACCCCACCCTCATCCCCCACTTCAGTGGCCCTGACCCTGAGCCACCTGGCCAGAGGAGACCACATCCCAGGGGCCCATGGAGACACGGCTGCTGTGGCTCAGACTGCGGTGGGAGGCAGGGGCTGATCTCTGTCACCTCCAGTTCACAGTCCTGTCTTTCTCCTGCCCTGAACCCTCCAGCAGCCTCCCTGCAAGGCTCTGGGTTAAGGTCCTGGCAGCCTCTGCCTCGCTCACTCCCTTCCAGCCTCGCTGGCCCCCTGGCTGTTCCTCACACAGGCCAAGCATGTTCTGGACTCAGAGCCTTTGCACTGCGCTTCTTCGGTCTGGAACGCTACTCACACAAAGTTGTTCTCACCTTATTCAGGTTTTTGCTCACGTGTCACCTCCGCAGAGAGGTCCCTCCAACAACTCCATCGGGAAAGCGCCCCTCTGACCACCGATTCCCTTACCCGGCGGGGACAGGTGTGTGTGTGTGTGTATCTTTCTTCAGGGCACTTGGCCTTCCCTGCCTCTATTTTATATACGTGTCTGCCTGATGTCTGTCCCCCAAGTCTGCAAGCTCCCAGACAGTGGGACCAGGTCTGTTTTCTTCTGCTCCATCCCCAGTGCCAAGGGCAGCCCAAGGAAGAATGCCCACCTCCCCACTGTTCATGGAGACGAGCTGGGTTCCTCCAGCCACCAAGCTCTTTTGAATAAATTCACCAAAACAGGCTTGAAATTTTGCTCTGGTCAGGATCTTGGCTGGTTTAGAGCACCATGGATAACGTGGGTTTTGGAGCCCGTGAGACTTCAACTTAAGTTGCCACCGTAACCACTCATTAGGTGTGTGCCCATAAGCCAGGTATTCCAGCTTCCTGAGCCTCTATTTCCTTATCTTTAAAATGGGGATAAGACCTCCCAACTGTCAGAATTGATTCTGGTGTTAAACAGGCAGGGTGACCAACTGTCCTGGCTTCCCAGGACTGAGGGGCTTCCGGGGATGCAGCTGCTTTCAGTTGCTAGAATCACAACAGTCCTGGGTCACTCTAGGGGGCCCTGCACATATAGAGAGGCTGCCTCTCCCACACCAATGACAATGAGAGTGGAGAGCCTGCGTTTTTAACCCAAATTCTACACTGCCTTCAGATTTTGGGTCACTTGCGTTTTATATTTTACTACATATACTGTCACAAATGACCCAAATCCTTTGTGGCACCAAGGCGGGTGTCAGAAATCGTAAAGAGGTAATTCGTCATGGGTGGTCAGTCCCCTTTGCTTCTATGGTTGTCTCCCTCTCCCTGGACCCGTCACAGTCTTGTTTCCCCAGATCCGGTCACCAAGAATAGAGGGGCTGACCCTGACATTCACAGCCAGGCCAGACTGACCAGTCCCTTCTACCTTTAAGGCCACCCACCAAGAAAGCAGGGAGAATGGTCACATGACCAAGGCCAAACCAGAGGCAGCTCCGGGTCTAAGTCAGAACAATCCTTCTAGAAATCCATCTAGAGGCAGTGATGGAGGGAACTTGGAGAGGAGGCACTTACCGGTTAAATAAGAGTCCCTTTAAATATTCATCCTCATATTGGTAATTACATCAGTGCCCAGTGGGGCCGGCAGAGTCCTGGGCGGCTAGTGGGCAGGAGAGAGACACTGGGGTATTTGCATCGGTGCAGTGCTGAGTAGGGGCTATTTCCCAAACTCTGGTGTAATGCTCACTGCAGATCCGAGAAAACCCGCCCTTGTCACTGTGCCCAGAGCCTCAAATGGTGAAACCAACTCAACTCTTAGAGGAATTCAAGCTCAGTGCCAAGCTGGCGGGTTCCCAGAAGGGCAGGAGGCAATGGCATACCAAAGGGGATGTGAAAGCTTTGTTTGTGGTTTGTGTTGTTTTTCTCCATCTAGTCCGTAAGCTTGCTCATGATGGAGAGGGAGATGCTCACCCCTTTAATATACACTCCCTCCCCCACCAGGTTATCTTTCCACTGCAGAATGTCAATACCTTTTACCTCGGCATCGCTCTCGAATTCCAGTGAGCAAAGGAGAGGCAGACAAACCTTGTCATTTCTCTAAGCCTCGTTTCCTTGTCTGTGACGTGGTTGTAAAATAGCTTCCAGGTTGGGTATGTCGAGGTGAGGGGTAAATAAAATAATACCTGAGAAGTTCATTTCTAAGTTGAGAATTGGTACGAGTGTTAAATGGTATACTGGTTAGGAGGCAGGGCCATGTGATGGTTAAAAGCCCGGTTCCTACACCTCCTAACTATGTCACCTCTAGACAAACGAAACCTCTCAAGTCTCAGTTCTTCCATTCCTCACTCTGTAAAATGAGGGTAGTTACATCATACGATTACCGTACTCAGTGAAAAATGTGTGTAAGGACGTGGCACATAATAAGCGCTCAAATAAGGGCAGCTATTATTATTTGCAGTTGCTGCTGTTGTTATTGTTGTGATGTTGACCACTATACAGATGAAGAACCTGAGACCCACAGCTGCCCCTCCAGGGTGTGCTGACCCCACATGGAATTATCTGGAGTCTGGAATGACTGTGCGACTCTCCTCCTTACTTGCAAGCTTCAGTCACATCTCTTGTCTCTGTCTCTGGCCACGAGTCTGACAGCTGGGTGTCCTTGGGCTTCAGAGGTTCCAGGGCAGGACAAAGGACCAGACACAATGGGCCTGGAGGCGTTTCCAGGGCCCTTTTGCTTCTGTGGCTTCAGCTTCGGTTGGAAAGAGTATGGGTCCTGTCTTCCTTAATATGTTACTGAACTAGGTCAGCTCAGGACAAACCTTTATTAAGACTCTGCCGTGTAGAGGAGAAAATGCTTGAGTTTGATTCTGTGACTTGAGGAGCTAAGACCCCCTTAAAAATAACTATGGGACAGAACTATGTGCAGCCTTGGAGCTCCTCTCTGTGACCTCCTCAACCTCTGCCCCTGCAGTAGCATCCCATCAGCCCTCATTCTTTCCTATCTCTTACCCACATGAATGGGGAGTCCAGAGATAAATAAGCGTAGTGGAGAGAAAGAAGTTATTATCCCCTCAACTGACACCTAAGCTCCTCTCAGGGAAGGGATTGCCTTTGTAGATAGAGGTGTGGGTCCTTGAAGAAAGAAAGACCTAAACTTCTCTGTGGTAGGAATTTGGGATGGGAGAGAGCTGAAGAGGCCTTAGGAAAGAGGAGATGGAGGCTGGCCTCCAGGTATTGGGAATAACCAAGGGATGTTTAGGGAGATGTCGAAACTCACCTTTAAGTTGTCTGCCTGGCCGTGAGGTAAGCTCCGTCTGTCTCCCCAAACTTCCCGTGAAGTTGGCTACATACAAAGGATTTGTCAGATTTTTAAAGTGAAAATTAGGAGAAGGGATTGAATTACAAATTCAGATGGATTTGATGCGGAACAGAATCAGGGTACCTATGAAACCAAGCAGGTCCCTAAGCTGGCCTAATTCAGTGTTAGCAGGTGCTCTGAAGTCCAGGTGACTGGGAATACCCTGCCCTCCCTACACTCCTCCCCACATCTACATAATAGCAGAGAGACTGAGAGCAGAAGGGGCCCACTACATGGTCATGGTGGGAGGACATCCAAGAAAAGCCACTGGAATCCTAAAGGATAAGGCATCTCAGCTGATTTCCCAGTTTCAAACATAATAGAAATACTAACAGCTGCTTGTGTATTATACTTTCCAAAGTGCTTTCCCATATTTTGTCCCTTTTAACCTCAGCCTTTTATTTCAGTTTTCAGACAAGGAGACTGCAGCCCTGAGAGGTCACGAGACTCATTCGAAGTGACACTGCCCAGGGTCTGTTCTCCACTGCTGTTGGGACCTCTGCTGACTCAGCAGAGCCCAGGCATCTGGTTGCAAGAGTTTGCTAATCGTTAGGATGTTAAGTGACTCCAAAAATACTATGGGGTGGCTTCCAGGAGGCAAAGCTGAGCCTGGAAATGGGGCTCAGGGCCAATCTCTGTCATGGCCCACCCCCAGTCGGTAGGGAGCAGGAAGGGGCCAGGGGCAAGCCCAGCCCAACAGGCCCAGCAGGGAAAGCAGTGCTTGTTTGGTGTGGCAAAGAGTATGGTGAGGAGGCTGAGGGGGCTACATGGGGCCAGAACCCAGGGATCTGTGTGTGCACAGCTGGGGGGAGTTTAGGTGCAGAGGCAAGGACCTCAGAAGAGCGAGCATTCCTGACAGCTCTGCCGGGGAGCTGTTGCCGTCCTTGGTAGCCACAGGAGGGGCTATTTTTGACCAGGACTCTCTCAACCCCACCAACTTCTTGACAGGGAGGAAGTCCTACTGAGAGGCTGCTCTGCGCCTGGAACGCAGGTCCCCCACTGTCTCACTAGAGGGAGCCCAAGTTCCTACTCCCCAACCTGCAGCCCACCTGGCCAGGGGTGACCGCCCTTCTGGTCCTGAGAAGATGTAGGTCAGGGGACTTGGGGGAGGAGCAGGTATCCCTCCTAGTGATGGGGAGATCTCAACGCACTTTGGACAACGTTTTCAGGAATAACAAGCAGCAAAGGCTAGATCTGACTGTAAAATGAGTGCTGTTTCTACTCATAGTTTTTGAGACCCTCCAACCCTCACTCTGAACCTGGTGGTCTGTATTCTACCCTCAACCTGCTTCCCCATCCCAGGATCAGAGCTCTTCTCAGCAAGTCCCACTCTGTTCCAAGTACAGAGTCCCAGGACCCAGACACAGCGACAGGAGATGGGAGAGGCTTGGCCGTGTGCTTGACGATGATCATAAGACCCATCGCCTATGAAGAAGGCAGTACGAGTGGTGGGCAGACATGTGGGCTCTGGAGTCAGACAATTTAGAGTCAGTCTCCAAATCTCCCCCAAATAGACGTGATTGCCAAGGGACCAGGAACCTTGTCTACCTTGTTTTCCACAAAATCCCCAATGCCTAGAATAGAGCCTGGCACACACAGAGTAGCCAATATTTTATGAATAAACCAATGGCTCCAACCTTACTGCTTCTTTAACCTGGCACCAGTTACTTCATCTCTTTGAGTCTCAGTTCCCTCCTCTGTAAAATGGGACAAAACCTACTTACCAGGTGGTGAGGATTTGATGAAAAAATCCAGCTATGGCACTCAGCACTGCGCTTAGTGTGTAGTAAGCCTCCAGCAACAGCAGTTAATTCGCAGCTCGCACGTGCCCGGCACTTTGTGAGGTACCGTGTGTTCATGCACACATGTTTGTGTGTGCGCATGCATGGGCGTACATGTGCACTGGTGTGCGTGTGTCCCATGTAATCGTGAGTTACCCTCCCAGGAAGACGGTTCTGTTATTGTCTTATTTCTGCAGTTGAGGAAGCTGAAGCACAGAGAGGTGCTGCAACACGTCCAAAGTTGTTTGGCTGGTAAGTGGTGGTGGAACCAGATTTTGAAGCCCAGGCATCTTTGTTCTCACGCTCAGAAATTGCTTGCCTAGAGTCCTTCTGGATCTGACACTCTGCAAACGACAATGTACTGGCTTGGGTCACTCTGTGCAGAGGACAAGGCAAGTCTTCAGCCATCCTCTTCTGCACCTGACACGTCCAAAGCTGGTGACCACAGGCACCCAAGAGGTGATGAGCTGAGTTGCCCAAGGATGCAACGATGGATCGCCAGGTGTCAGACACGGGGCCCAGCCTTGCATCTTGCTGCCATGTGGAAACAGGATGGGCTCAAGGAGTTTACAGCCCACCGTGGGGGGCTTTCGGCCTTCAGCGTCTGTGAGCATCTCCCAGACCACTAGCCACGTGCAGATGTCAGTGCCCACCCCCAGGCGGCAGACGCTGATTCTGTAGGTCTGAGGTGAGACTTTGGGGCCTGAATCTTTGACAAGCACCCTGGATAATTCTATGCAAGCGTTCTTTCTACTTTTGGAAATTAGGAAAGAAAAAGAAAGATCTATCAAATAGGTGTGTGCCCTACAGTTATCTGTTAACCAGGAAGGAAGGGGAGAGCAGGACCTGTTTCAGCTTTGCAAGAAAGGGGGATGTCAAAGAGATGTCACTTTATGGGTAAGTCCCCCCCCCCACCAGCTCCCCCTCTCCCATTGCCCCCCAAGCACCATCCCCGTGGCTGCCCTCCAAAGAAGTGCTGAGTCGGCTCCCAGGCAGCTACCCGGCCCTGCCAACAGGGCAGAGAACATTAAGCCCAGGGAAAGGGAAGGAGTAGGGAATCTGAGCTCCCTGTGTCCTGCTCCTCCACCTCCCTTCGCTTCCACTGGAAAAAAGAAAATTGCCAAGTAATTGCTCTTCGACAGCCCCTGCTGGTCTCGGTCCTTTCTTTCTTGCTGAGATTATAATTAGGGAATCAGTAAATTTAAATAGAAAATCCATGAGCAGCACAGAGCCTTCATCTTTCAAACGCCATTTCACGTACCCTGCGAGTGGCACTCGTACCCGGTATGGACAGCGGTGGCAGGATGAGGCCCTGAGTCAGGTGGGGATGGAAAGCCCGGGAGCACAGCCCCTCGGCTCTCAGCACAGGTGCAGGGGCAGCAGTGTAGATGAGCATTTGCTGTGCCCTGGAGGCTGGGCCAGGTGCTTTCTAAGCCTTGTTGTATTACATCTACCCTTGGAGGTAGCACTAGTTTTATTCCCATTTTGTAGATGAGGAAACTAAGGCTCAGAGAGACAGTGACTTGCCCAAGGTCACACAGCTAGGAAGGGACTCTTAAGATGGACTTGAAGCCCCACATGTCTGATCTCTCAACCTATGTGTTCTATCCTGAAATTTGACTGCTCTCAATGCACTAGGGGCCTAAACCCCAGATCAGAGTAAGTTTCAGGTTGTGTGGTCCTCCTTTTTCCCCTTCTAAAGTCTGGGTGCAGCCACAGCCCGGCCTATGCCCTGAGGGTCTATAGGTCCTAACAGAGGCTCTTGGTGGGGCTGAGAGAGAGGAAGAGAATTCTGCCCATCCTGTGAGCTGTGGCTTCTCTCTGCACTGATAACGCTGCCTCCCTACCCTGGGTCCCCGAAACAGCTTGTCTGGGCAGGAGGACCTTTAACATCACCTCTACTTCCATTCCTCTGATGAGGAATCAGAGGTCTCAGAGAGAGAAAATGATTTTGCCCAGGATGCCTCCGCCAGCTATTGGCTGATGTATTTGGGACGAGGTGCTTCCCGACGGCCTCCGAGGCTGGGCTGCTTCTCCAGGGCTCTGCAGCTCTGCAGGGCTGGACTCCAGCTGCAGGGAATGGGCCTGTCCAAACAGAAAGCCAAACCATCGGTAGGTGGGGAAGGAAAGGAAGCTCACATATCTTGGTCGCCTATGATGTGTTGACGGCGAAAGGGAAGGGTGTTGGAGCCACCCTGTCAGCGGGAACTTTTGGTTTTGCCTTTCTCAGTGTCCTGTAAAAAGTGAGAATGTTTGTGGTCCGTACCTGGTGGAGGTGACGTGAGGATGACCTGGGATCATGAATGTACAGCACACACCCACAGTGTGGTGTTCAGTATGTGTTGGTTAAGAGCCAAGACCATTACTTGTTTCCTTGTTTAATACTGTACTAATATTATTAATAATTCTTATAATAACACTGTGGGATATTAATACCTCCATTTTCCAGATGGGAAAACCAAGGCTCGCAGAGATTAGGGAATTTGGTTCAAACACATAGCTAGTAAGTGGCAGGTCCTGGGTTCCAGCTGGGATATATATGATCCTGGGCCTGCGCTCCCCACTTTAACACGTCATCTGCAGCTTGGGGGGAGAGGTGTTAGTAGGACAGGGATATCCAGTGGGATGGGGGACATGAGGCACCCCAGACAGATCAACCCATGACCTGGCTCTTCAGGACAAGCTTCAGTGCCGGGCCTACCGTACTTTTCAACCACCCTGCACCACAGAAAAATGTAGAAGGTACAAGTTGCCCTGCAGGCCAGGAACAAAGGCTCGGGGACCTTGCCACTTAACTGGTCCTGGTTCTTATGGAACCTCCCCTGGTCGCCAGTCACCTGCTGCAGGGGCTCTTTCATTTAGTAGTAAATAAGGGGAAAAAATCCCTTTTAAACCCTTTCCCCTCTCTTCAAATCTTATTTGTGATTTTTAAACATATTCGAGAACTGCCACACCTCTTTCTTTCTCTCTACCCTTTGGATTTTTTGTCTCTCCCCTCTCTGCTCTCTCTTTGTCTCTCTGGCTCTCTCTGTGTCTTACGCTGTCTCCCTCTTTCCCTCTGTGCTTCTGTCTCTGTCTCTTGGCTTGGGAACACGGAGAAAGTTAACCATAACTCCAAGGGGGAACCTTAGCCCGCCTCCTTTCTGACACCCTCCCTCCACAAGCCCCTCTGTTCAGAGCTCAGTGGCCGCTTGGGCACAGCACCTTGGTGAGGGCATCACTTTTAAGTATCACTGTAATTTTCCCCGGCCTCAGAAACTCCCAGCTAAGCCTCTCTCCTCATGTTGCTCAACGTAAATAAACAAGTCCCTAGATGGGAAGGGCAGGATCATAAATTGGCTGTGTTTCTGCAAAGCAAAACTTCTTAACCAGAATGTGGCATGCTCTTCATCTTGCTGCCTGGAGGGGGCAGAGAGATGACAGAGGACAGAGGACCTCGAGAGTAGGAGGAAAGAGAAAGAACAAGCAGAAGTCAGGGGAGAAAGAGAAAGGGCGATTGAGGGGGAGGAGAAGATATGGAAAGGCCCATGGGAGTCACACCCACCTCTCTCATACCATAGGTGATGAGTTTAAAATGAGGTTTTCCATTTCACTGCCAGATAAACTGAGGCTGCTGGAAACTCAATGTCAGTACTAAGAGAGGGCAGAGTGTCCTCCACAGTTAACAATGGTGCAGCAAGGGCAGAGAGAGAGAGTTTCTGAGCTCCCTAAACCCCAGGAACTAGAAAACCACATTCTGCATTGTTTTTCTTCCCACTGGCGGAACTGAACTGGCCTCCGAGTCCAAACCCGCTGTTCTGCTGATCTAGCTCTGTCTGGCAAATGCATCTGGGGCTTCTGCAGTTTTCCTGAGAAACAGCACATCTCCTAGGGAGTAAACACCATCCTTGATTCTTGTTCTTTTCAGTTTTGGGGGCCACCCCTTGGACATCACCTGGACCCCGCTTTGCTAAAGAGGAAACATCGTGCAGTGATGTCATAACCTTAGCAGGAAGCAGCCGCCAGACGGGATTTAAGTGGGGGCGAGGGTGTTGATTAAGGCCTCGGGAGAAGCCGCACGCTTCTTTTCCAGCCTCACCATGTCAGGGATGGAGGCGAACCCAGGGTGAAAGAGGCTTCAGCCCCCATGCACACACCCACACTCCTGGCACGATGCACAGTGCTGATGCTGGAAGCAGTAACATCAGCATCTTCGTAACACCTAGGCCAGCCGAAGGCCCAGAAGCAAATCAGGCTTCCAGCCTTTCCACCCAAGGAAAAAAAGCCACGTTTTTGCTAATGCTCACCTCCTCTGACCGTGGACTTGGCTCTGGGGTGGGGAGCGAAGAGAGCGATGTTGCCCTGCCCTCTGCTGGGGTAAACGCAACAAAACAGCACTTAATCCAGGGGCTGAGGAGTTTAACCCGTTTCTTGGGTTTCAGGTTATCTGAGTGGAAACCCTCTTTAGCTCCACACCTCTAGAGTGGAAGGATCTTTCTGAGACCGCAGCCTGGCTGGCAGAGCAGAGGCTATCGTAGACTCTTGGCACTGAACTTGGGGAAGCCAGTGACCAGGACTCTGGACTCAGAATGGCCCGAAGTGTACCCACACCAGGACACATGCTGTGAAACATTTTCTTTTCTGAAGAAGCCTTGCTAAGAATATGTTTGTCATGTTCCCCTTTCTTCTAAAAGTCAGACACATAGGCATTTACCTCATTTGGGTTCAGTGTAGTGTCTTCTGCTTACTGAATTTCTCTTCTTCCTGTGGTTTGGCTGGGCAGTGCCATCTTGCATCAACTTGTTGTCTGGGATTGGTACCCTCCCACCTGCCCACGCTGGGCGTCAGTGGCCGACAGAAGCCCTCTGTGTCCTGAGATAGACACAGGCCCCTCTGGTCACCAAATGGCCCCATGGTAGCCTTCCGATGACCTAGGCTCAAAGGGCTTCAGGCAGGGCTGGCCCCTGGGGCAGCGCCGGCAATCAGAGCTAAGGCTGCTTTCAAAGCCCGCTGGCTTTGCTTGGTTTGTCTCTCTCCTCTCTGTCCCTTTCAAGGATGGTGGGCAGCCTGCAGGTGGATCACAAGGACGGGGACGTATCATTTCCACCCGAGAAAGGAAAGGAGACAGAGGATTCCTGGTGTGAGTCTTCCTGAAGACTCATCTTGACCATCCCCAGGGAGCCGTCGGGTCAACTCTCATGGATTCAGGGAGAGTCTTGTCCCCCCAGGTAGGGCCCTTCCTCTCCTGCCATCATGATGCGTTATGGGGGAGGGCCACCACCCTGTTTCTTTGCTTAGTCTGAGCTGATTTGTGGAAAAGGAGAACATTGTGTGAGCAATGGACGTGCCCACCCTTCCTCATGGATCAACCAAGGTGGAGGGAGAGGGGAGAGGGATTTCTCCTTTATTCCCTCCCCAAAGGCAACAGCTCCTGGAGGAAAGTTTGAAAGCCTCAGTAACCAGCTTGCACATAAGTGTGAGTACACACACACACACATACATACACATTCCCCACCATCATGTGACCTTGGGCAGACTCTCCTGAGGAACACACAGTTCATATTAGCCCTCCTTTCCTACACCCTCTCCCTACCATCCACACACCACGTGGCACCAACCCCTGCAGACATCAGTCCTTTACCAGGAACATGGGCCTTGGCCAAGAACAAGGGCATCCTTGACCCTTGAGATGGCTGAGCAAAGAAACTGTGCCCTTTCCCTGCCACGGTACAGACGTGGGAATTTCCTTCGAGGTCAGGACCACATCTCCTTCTCAGCAACCCCCTGTGGCCCCAAGAGCGAGAGGGAAGTCTTATGCCCCCAAAGAAAACGGAATTGCCTGTGACTCATACCCGGCCCTGCTGGTTGAGAAATCTACTTCCTGGGGTTGAGGGTAGGGGAGTGGTGTGGAACTGGGGCAAGGGGAGGGGTGTGCGTGTGTGTGTGTATGTACATGTTCCACATTGGCCCACTAGTGAAATGCGGCAACTTGCTGAGCTTTCCTGAGACCAGGGCTTTCAGAAAACCGGCTCCCAAAACATTGAACCCTAGATGATCCGGTGTGGTCCACAGTCTGTTTGGACATTTTTTTAAAGACAAAAAGACAAAAAGAACTAAATGAGAACGAAAAATAATTCGGCCACATGAATTTTGCTCTCACAATAATTAATTATGAAGCTGAATGATCTGCTCCCACACGATGTGGGGAAAGGGGAGGGTATTGTACAAGCCAAGTTCACGGAGGCCGTCGGAGGGAGGCTTGTTCTAATGCCGGCTCCCCCCGGCTTCCCAGCTCTTGTCCTCGATTTCTAAGCCTTGGGGTGATGCCACCTTGCCTTCTGAAGACTCTGCTGCTTCTTCTGATTTGCAGCTCTGCCTCTGGAGGGGTTGTCATGCTGGATCTTGAGGGAAGGGGAAGTGAAGCTGTTTCGATTTTTCTTTTGCTTTTTTTTTTTTTTTCTATTATGGCAAAAGGGAAATATCAACTTGGATATAAACGAAATGGGGAACTGAGACTCACCACATGATTTTTGCCGTTTTCTCAGTTTGATAGAACAGGAGCAAAGAAGAAAGGTGCTTTCTGATGGTACAGTTTAAGTCTTAGGCAACGGGGTCATTATTTGTTTAAAGAAAGGGAGAGCAGATAATATTTGTCTAAACCTATTATTTTATTAAATGGTCGTATTTACTCTTTCCCCCAAACCCAATGACATGGTACTTGTGTCCCCATGTCACGGTTGGGAAACTGAGCCTGAGAGGTGAAGAGGTCTGTCCAAGGTCACTCATGTAGAGATGAATGCTCGAGAAAGGATCCAAAATCTTTAAAAAAAAAAATTTTATTGACGTATAGTCGATTTACAATGTTGTGTTAGTTTCAGGTATACAACAAAGTGATTCAGTTATATATATATATATATATATATATATATATATATATATATATATATATATATATATATATTCTTTTTCAGATTCTTTTTCCATATAGGTTATTACGAGATGCTGAGTATAGTTCCCTGTGCTATACAGTAGGTTGAAAGGATCCAAAATCTGCTCTGTTGCCAAACTTCCTGGGTGTTCCCTGTTCTAGCACTGTCCCTGGCCCTTCCCGTCACCCTTGTCTATGACCTCGCTCTTTACCCAGGAGCCCTGAGGGACTGCAAGGAAATCAGCCCTGGACCAGGAGGTAAGGGTTAGCCCCGGGCTGTTTCCATGCAAGGCTGTTCACTCTCCCTCTGCCTTAATTCTGAGATGGGACCTGGGGCAAAGGTGGCCACCTCAGTTTGTCCAACAGCAACGTGCCTGGCGTTCAGGACAAAGGTTGTTTTACCTGACACCAACCAGGTGGTCAGAAGAGGGTCCAGGTAAAGGTGACGTTGAGGGCTCAAGGCAGAGACACACCATAGACAAACTACATTTGAAACAGTGCACGTGCATCGTGTTTATGTGTTCACTCACTCCTTCACCCACTCAACAATTACGTGTGCCTCTAACTCACTTCCAATGAAGTCTAGACTCCTTTCCATGGCCTGTGAGACGCTGCATGGTCTTGTCCCTGTGGACCTCTCCAACCTCACGTCCCAGCCCTCTCCCTGTTTACTCTTTCTACCCTTTCCTGATCCTCGAACACGCTCAAGTCATTCACATCAGGACTTTCTACTCCTCTTTGCTTGGCTGTTCCTTTCTCACCATTTGGGTTTCACATAAATGCCACCTTCTTGTAAAGTGACTTGACCATTTCTTCTAAAGTAGCACCCTCAGTGACATGATTTTGGTTAATTTATAGTACTCTTCTCACTCACCCATCTTGCTTATTTGTTTCTTTCATCTGGCTGTTCCTGGTTATATCTTTTTATAATAAACTGATGATCTAGTAAGTAAAATGTTTCTGTGAGCCACTCTAGCAAGTTGACAGAACCTGAGGAGGGGGCTGTGGATATCTCTGGTCCATAGCCGGTAGGTCAGAAGCACAGGGGACAACCTGGACTTGAGATTGGCCTCTGAAGTTGGGGGCAGGGTGTCAGTCTTGTGAGACTGAGCCCTTAACTTATGGGATCTGATGCTAACTTCAGGAGGATAGCATCAGAATTTGAATTGGGTTATAGGACACCTCGATGATGCCCTGAGCACTGCTTCGTGGTGTGGGAAAACCTCCTCAGCACACGCATACACACACACACACACACACATTGGAATCGGGTCCAGAACCCTTAGTACTCAAGAATTATTTCTTGAAAAAAGGAACAAAAGGAGAGCACAGTGAGAAGTAAGCCTGGCAAGGTTGACCAGAGTTGGGAAATGCTAGGCTAAGGAATTTAGACTTTAGCCGGAGGACAATGGAGAGTCATAGCAGGGTTGATGAGATGCGTGTTTCTGATGGTCACCCTGCTGCGGCACCGGACATGTGTTGGGGAAAGTCCAGGCTGAAGCTTCAGGACTCTGAACCTGATTTTGTAGTCACTATTTTCTTTTGCTTTTCTTTCTCTTAAAGAGTTCCTCCCTGCCCAATTGTAGAAGCAAGTCTAGAGCCTCCTCTAAAAATACAAGGTGGGGAAAGAATACGAGTTCCATTTGGGGCATGTTGAGTTTGAGGCAAATGAAGAAACTCCAGGTGGAGATGTTCTGCAAGGAGAGTAGTGTGGTGGTTACAGCATGGGTCAGCGTTCAAATCCTGACTTCGGGCTGTGTGAACTTGGGCAAATTGTTTGATCTCTCTGTGTAAAATGGGATGATAATCATAGTACCACCTTCCTAGGCTTGTTGTAAAGATCAGATGAGACAATGTATGGAAAGTGCTTACACGGTGCCCAGCGCGTAGTACGTCCTCAAAACAAGTTACATGTCAGCCCTTTGTATTGTGTGGGGAAGTGCAGATCTGGGCGTCATCAGAGTGATGGAGACCTTGAGAGGAGTGGGATCATGCAGGAAGAGTGTGTTAAGGCATGATAAGAAGGTCAAGGGCAGAGCTCTAATACCTATCAGGGTGACCAGAGAAAGAGGAACCAGCAAGAGAGGCTGACAAGGATCAGCCAAAGTGGTGGTGGGAGGAGAGCGAGTCCTAGAAGCCAGGGGAGGGGAGAATGCCGAGCAGGCACTGGGTCCTGAGGGCCCCCTGCTGCTGACAGACCAGGCTGTGCTGTGGGCCTTGGGGAAGCCAACAGTGAGACGGGCAGAGGCTTCGGTGCAGAGTTAGGCACTGGGGAATGAATGTGTGCGCAGACGGCAAGTGTAGACCGTGTCCTCCTGAGAACCCTGGCTATGAGAAAAAGAGGGGAATGGAGGCAGAGGGAAAAGACTTTTTGTGGTTGGTTTGCTTTGCTTCTGGAGGACTCAGCTCGTTGCTTAAAAGATGAAGTTCACAGGCTTGGGGGGGGGTGCTGTGAAGAGAGTTGGTAGAGAAGATATGAAGATTTGGAAAAGCGATAAAATAATGGATGGAAGATATATGACTGTCCTGGAAGAATTAGAAAGGGGAGGATGGAGGACAGAGGGAGGAGTCAACTCTAAATAGCTCTCTGAGGCTGGAAGGAAGGGGCGAGGGTAGGAAGGTTATAAATACGTTTGTAGGTAGGAGGACAGGAAGTGGGGGAGTTAGGCCTGGTAGCCTCAGCTTTTGTCTGTGAAGTAGGACGCTAGGTCATCTGTGGAAATATGTAAATACGTAGCATCTCTCCAACTGTGGGGGTATTCAGGAGAAATTGTGATTAAGAATCTTAAAATCTCAAGAGGGAGGTCCAGGGTTGGGGAAACCAAAGTTGATGGGAAAGTTATTAATATCCTTATAAATTACTTTACATTGAGTAATATAAAGCAATGAACATAGCACACCAAGTGAGGACGAGACCTCGGAGGCAATTTGCACATCTTTATTAGTGTTATAGAGTTCATTTTAATTTACAATCCTTTGTTTGCTTGCTAGGTGCTTGAAGCATTTCAGGATCTTCCTACCCTGCAGTTTAAACAAAATGGTCACACATTAATTTTTTAAATTATGAATAATTTCAAACACACAACAAAGTCAGAAGAATTTTTACAGTGCACACCAATATTATCCACCACCTCGGTTCTACCATGAACATTTTACTAAGCTTGTTTATTTAAACAAACTTTGAATTTTAGAATTGTTTTAGATTTAGAGAAAGATTGTGAAGATAGTGCAGAGGTCCCTTGTACTCAATATCCTCTGTTTATTAACATCATACATTAGTATAGTACATTTGTCATAATTAATGACCAAATTTTTTTTCCCTTTGGCCACTCCACGAGGCTTGAGGGATATTAACTCCCCACCAGGGTTTGAACCCACGCCCCCGGCAGTGAAAGTCAGGAGTCCTAACCACTGGACCTCCAGGGAATTCCCATTAAAGAGCTAATATTGGTGTATTATTATTAGCTGAAGTCCACACAGTTTGCAGGTTTCCTTACTTTTTGCCTAATGTCCTTTTTCTGTTCTAGGCTCCCATTCAGGATACCACGTTACATCTTACTGTCCTCTCTCCTTAAGTTCCTCTTGGCTGTGATGATTTCTTAGACTCCCCCGGTTTTTGATCACCTTGACAGTTTGAGGAATAATGATCTGGTACTTTGTAGAGTGTCCCTCAATAGGGAATTATCTGATGATTTTCTTTCTTTTTTTAAAAAAAATAATAATTTATTTTTCCAGCTTTATTGAGATATAATTGACATATAAAAGTGTGTAAGTTTAAGGTGTACAATGTGATGATTTGATAAACTTATACATTGTGAAATGATCACCACAGTAGGGTTGGTTAACACCTCCATCACCTCACATAATCATCATTTATTTTTTGTGATGAGAATATTTAAGATCTACTCTGTTAGCAATTTTCAAGTATAGAAATACAATATTGTTAACCATTATTGCCATGCTTTGCATTAGATCTCCAGAACTTATTCATCTTATAACTGAAAGTTTGTGACTTTTGACCGACATCTCCCCATTTCCCCTCTCTCACCATTCTACTCTCTGTTTCTATGAGTTTGGCTTTCTTAGAATCCACATATAAAGAATATCATACAGTATGTGTCTTTCTCTGTCTGACTTACCTCTTAGCATAATGCCCTCAGGTTC
This sequence comes from Balaenoptera physalus, assembly GCF_965194825.1. Classification (NCBI taxonomy): domain Eukaryota; kingdom Metazoa; phylum Chordata; class Mammalia; order Artiodactyla; family Balaenopteridae; genus Balaenoptera; species Balaenoptera physalus. The sequence continues at coordinate 28,179,058 of NC_138890.1, forward strand.
CATCCATGTTGTTGCACATGGCAGGATTTCCTTCTTTCTCCTGGTTAAGTAATATTCCATTTTATATACCCCATCTCTTTATCCATCCATTTGTAGAGGTACACTTAGATTGTTTCCGTATCTTGCCTATTGTGAACATGACAACTTTCTCATGATCATACTGGCATTATGGGTTTTTGGAAGAAAGACCACAGAGGTAAAGTGCCATTCACATCACATCAAGGGGTACGTGTCTTATCACTATTGAAGGTGGTCTTGATCACTGGCTGAGGTAGTGTTTATCAGGTTTTTCCACTCCAAAGAGCAAGTCACTTTTTTCCCCCCATTTCCACATGTCCTCATTAGAAGAAAGTCACTATGTGTAGCCCACATGTACAGAGTGGGGAGTTACGTGCCATCTCCTTGAGGACCTAAATTTGTTTTTATCCTATATTTATCCACCAGTTAGCCACCCTTCTGTCCATCCATCCATCCGTATTTTCTTTTTTATACATCTCAAAATTAATTTGCAAATTTATTTTATTTTGTTGCAAGTAACACACATGTGAAGGGACATTGTTTCTGTGCCTTGTCTGGTCCACATCCCAAGTTTTGATTGTATGCAACTTCTGGGTTCTGCCTCTGGATCCCCAAATCATGAAAGAGTCTCAATCATGAAAAGGAAATAAGCCTGGGGTAATTAATCCATTTGTTTGCCTACCGAGCAGACATTTCTCAAAGCCCCTTGCTGGTCTCCGAGGTTATAGGTCTTGGTGCTGCCGTGGCAACACCTTGCCCAGCATATGTGGGCAGCGCTCTCCACACACGCTGCCTGAAGGCCAGTCTCTCTGGTCGGTTCCGCCATCTCTTTTAGGGCTTCAAGGCAATAAATGATAAATAAATAAAAAGAATACATAAATCCACACCGCGCCTCTTCTTCTGCTGACCTTGTCTCCATTCTCAGCTCCCAGTTCCCTCTTTTGCTCATTATTCCCATCAAGAGGGACACAAAGTTCACATACTGAAGGGAAACTCTCCATTTCCCAATACATGTGCATACATTTAGATTTTCATTTCACATAAAATGAACTTGGGGTTGAAGACAGATATGGTGTATTTTATAAGATATATACAAAACTGCATAACTACTACACATTTTGCAAATATGCCAGATTAGATATTTTGTGCCAATGTGAAAATAGCTGCATGGATATAGCCCACCTGGGAAAATAATTAAAAGCTGTTGGACTTGGTATGCACCTGACAAATTCTTTCCTAAGTGGAAACTGCTTCAGAAACGTTTCTGTCTTTCAGTAATCAATGTACTTCTTTGTTGATACTCATCACATTTTGTCATTTTTCCGTATCTTCCGACTACATCATATTGTATATTCCACGAGCACTGGATGTGCGCTGGTCAGAACCACCCATAATGATTGGCTGGTTGGATGGATGCCTGGATGGATGGATGAATATAAGTTCTAAATGTTTTATAAGAAATGTCTAATCTTTTACTTGTACCATTTCGTCTTTCTTCCTCAATTCACAGGTATTATCTTGGATGGCTGACTACCTTCAAAGTATACTGCTACTTCCAGGATTTAAAAAGTTTTGTTTTTTTAAATTAACATACAGTAAAATTGACTTTCTGTGTGCACAGTTCTGCGAGTTTTAATGTCTAGGTTGGTGTAACCACCACCACAATCAGGATACGGAACAGGTTCTAACACCCAAAAAAGCTCCCTTCTGCTATCCCTTTGTAGCCATCCTCTCCCCCATCCCTAGTCCCTGGCAATCACCCATGAGTTCTCTATCATTATAGTTTTGTCTCTTTGAGAATGTCATATATATGGAACCTCATGGTACGTCATCTTTTGAGACTGACTTCTTTCACTCCAACTGATACCTTTGAGATGCATCCAAGTTGTTGCATGTATCAAGAGTTCATTCTTTTTTATTGCTGAGTGGCTTTCTGTGGTATAGACGTACCACACCATCCTTTTGTCCATTCGCCAGTTGAAAGGTATTTGGGTTATTTTCATTTCTTGACAGTTATGAATAGAACTGCTATAAACATTCATGTACAGGTTTGTGTCAACACACGTTTTCACTTCTTCAGGGCAAATACCTAACAATGGGAATGCTATGGTAAATATTCATATGGTAAGTGAATATTTCACTGGATCACAAATGACCAGACTGGTTTCAAAAGTGGTTGCACCATTTTGCATTCTCACCAACAGGGGAGAGTTCCAGTGGCTTTGCTATACAGTCCTTGATAATGAGGGGCATCGAGTTGGAGCTGGGACTTCATTTCTCTCCATGCTAAACCAGCGGGGTGGGTCTCCAGGACTGAAGCTGGCCTTCAGCATAGGAGAGCTCTTCGTGATCTGACCCCCGCTTCCTTCCCCAACTTCAATGGATGCCTAAGCTCTTCTAGAAGCACAGCAGGCTCTCTCTTGCTTCTGGGCTTCTTCTGGACTTCTGCACGGGCTTTTGTGTTTCGATTTGTTGTTTGGCTGACACTTTTTGCCCTTTTCTATGGCAAGCACTTTGCTGAGCACAGTCTTATTCTTAATTATTATTGTTAAATATTTTAAACATAATATAAGCACTTTCTTTTACTTAATTATTATTGTTAAATAGTTCAAACACAATAAATAATGATAAATCCCAATGCACCCCTTACTCCAATTTGACAAATTCATATTTTGCCCCTTGGCTTCAGATTCTTTTGTTTTAAGAATTAAAACTTACAAATACATTGGAGTCCTCCCCTCCCCAATCTCATTTCTCTCCCTCCCTTCCTAGAAACAATAGCTTGCCGAAGATTGGTAGACAGCCTCCTTCCATGTTTTTATACTCTTACTACCAAAGTAAATATTCATAAAGAATATATAGTGTTGTTTGCTCAGGCCCTTTACCTTTCTTATTGTGATAGAAAACAACATGAAATCTATCCTCTTAACAAATTTTTAAGAGTACAGTACAGTAGTGTTAGCTGTATATATACTTTGCTGCACAGCAGCTGTCTGGAACATTTTCCTCTTGCATAGCTGAAACTCTGGACCTGTGGAAGAGCAACTCCGGATTTCCCCTGCCCAGCCCCTGCCAACCACCATTCTACTTTCCACTTGTATTAAGAACTACTTGACTACTTTAGATACCTCATATAAGTGGAATCATGCACTATTTATCCTTCTGTGACTGGATTATTTCACTTAGTTATTAAGCCTTTTCCCTTTCTCTTTTAACACATTGTCTGTGTGCCTATTATTATTCCCATTTTACAGATGAGGAGACTAAAGCCCAGTAAAATTAGTAAATGTGGGAGGTTGGCAAATACCTGCTTGGCTTACACACTGCCTCCCTTACCCCTTCCTTCGCCTCCACCATCACGCTCCCCCGTGACACACAGAAGGGTCAGTGCTCTTCTGCTCCTTTGATCCTATGTGAACCAGAACTATTTCACCAACACCAATAAGCCTTGAGGGACAGATTAGCCATCTGTCTCGCTTAGGAGGGCAGGTACTGGGTGCTCGTGGACTGTGGAGTGCCAGCTCACAGCACAGTCCCTGGCACCTGAGAAGTGGGTAATAAGAAGTTTTCAATGAATGTTGGAAGAAAACAATGAACAGGTGGAAGGAGGCTCAGATCTGAACTTCTCCAACGCCAGGAGGACATGCTTCGCCCATGCTCTTGGGTTAACACCAGCCAGACCTCTTGATTTTCCAGTTCACGGGCTTCCCAGAACTTCCCTTTGTATAGAGAGGAAACCTGCCTCTATCATATGCTCATTAGACACTGGATAAGGAAAGCTTATCTCTCTCACCCAGATTTGGTTTTGCTGATACTTGCAGATAAAAAATGAATGGCCAATAACAAGCTTAAATATCATCCATCTCAACGGAAGATGTGGTACCAAGAAGCTGCCTCCCTCAGGTTGACCCATCCGGCCGGGACCAGCATCTGGCCTGAGATTCTCCCCAGAGGTTCTTCCCCCTCTGGTGGAGTCTCAAATTTCAGACCTTCATGTCTGGGCATCACGGTTTTTGTCTTCTCTAAGATTAAACACAGTGACTTCTATGTATTTATTATTTTATTTTAATTCAATTATTTTTTTAACTCCAAAAATATCTTTTCCTCTTTCTGAGCAACATCATATGAGATCATGACTTGGATGAGCTAATTATATTTTTCCAACACGCAGCAATATGTGTGTGTGTGCACGTGCACAATACTTAACGTTTTTCAAACGTGTGTATTCATCTGTATTCTAACTCAAATCGCGGTGTGTGCCACACCAGTGGAACTCTGCACAATACCAAGCTGCTATTCTGTGTGCACCTGGATTTGGCCACACTGAATGCACAACTCAGGAAATACACTGGTGTGCAGGCCTCAGTAAGGAAACCAAACCAGAGAGTCTACTCTTTTCGGTAACCAAACCTCCAGATCCAGACGGGCCCAGCTTAGACTCTATATTTCTTGATACATGAGTTTTGTAGGAGGAGAGCTTTTTGCTTAAGAGCTACAACCCAGAGCTTGCCTTCCTTACCTGTAAACTGGGGTCCAAAATCCTTAGTGATCAGACTAGGTTCTTAGTTACAGGCACCAGAAACTGACTCTACATTAAATGACAGATGGCGTGCCTTGAGTAGTTTTGGGGGCTGGAGGCTCAAAGAACTGAAGGAATGAGAACAGGCTTGGAAAGCAGGAAGCAGCTATGGGACCTCGGAGGGTCAGGCTGCGGGACCCACACAGCAGGTCCCACCTCGGGAGCCAGGTGAGGCATACGTAAGTGCTCCAGATGTTCCAGCTGAATCCATGTCTCTCTTTGCATCACCAGCTCAAATCTCAAAATCCTGGCACAGAGTGTCCGATGGGCCGTGTCAACAGAGGAGAGGAATAGGGAAAATTAACCGCTTTGGTTCTGCTGTGTAATACACACTCCTTCCCCCATGGCTGCGCTGTTAGGAGAATTCCCCCAAGGGACGTGCCTGGCGCTAATTGGAAGGACGGCGTTAACTGGAACGGAGGTTGCTGAGGCTGGAGAGCCAAAAGAGGTGAGTGACCCCTACGCTGACCTTCCCAAGCTGTTCTGAGAATTTGAAATAATTTGCACTAAGTGCCTTATAGAGTGCCTGCTATCCAATTAGATAATTCCATGGCCTTGGCAGATAGATAAGATAACCTTTAAGGAGAGGGACAAAGAGGAACTCTAACTTAAAATAAAATGAAATAGCAGTTATCTTCCTGGGAGGACTTGAAAGGGCTGGTGTAAAAGTGCGCTTTAAAAGCTCCCTCTTTTCTAGACCAAGCCGCCCATTACGCACAAAGCAGTTTCTAACACATGGCTTCTGCAGACAGAGCCAGTGCCTTGGACAGAGGTCGGAGACGGCACTTATATTGCCAAAGGACATTTAGATGGAAAATAGCACACCTTCCAGAATGACTGTGTCCTCAGGGAAGGATGTGGAACTCTGGGCCATACGGCCCAGCCAACACTGTGACCAGAGGCACACCTCATGGGCCCCCTGAGAGGCTGGTCTAAGGTGGAAAGAAAAATAAAATGTCACAGCAGAAGGTTTAAAACTAAGGATTAACCCTGTTAAAAGACCCTAGACAATGTTCCCTTCTGGATAGAGTAGAAATGATGCATCAGTTAGTGTTTTTACTAGAACGAAACAAAAATAGCATCCTTTTTTTCTAGAAGTCCACAGATATCCAGATTATGGTTACCGTCTAGAATTTCCAATGCCAGTTCCAATGCCAAGAATAGATATAGCTATATCGATTAGCTACACGTTTGCTAATGGGACAGACCCCTGGGACCCACCTGGAGATCTGAACTAGGGGGACTCAGTGAGAGCCGAGGATCTACATTTTCCCCAGTCTCCCCATCCAGGGAGTCTCTGACCTGGTGGCCAAACCTGAGTTTAGCTTGCCTTGCCATGGAGAAAGTTTGCTAGAACAAGCTTTATAAAAATGGGGCCTGTTAAGCCAAATAAAATTTCACAGAGAATGTTAAGAAACACTGAATTACAAAACGTAGACTATAGTAAATGTTTAAGGAAATTAAATCATAAGGGTGTCTATTCCCATGAGAACAGTTGTTATACTAGTTGGAAATCATTTTTAGTTTAACAGGCCTCTTAAAGGCCTCAACTAGATAAACAAGTTGTTACATTGGCTCAAATTATTGTTCCTATTTAATAACAGTTCTAGCTACTGTGTGCTGAGGGTTGACTTGGTACTCCGTGCTATGGATTTTACACACCTGATTACATTTAATTCCCAAGACACCCCATCAGGATGTGATATTATGATTCCATTTCACAGCTGAGAAACCTGAGGCTCAGTAAGGTCTTGCCCAAGTCAAGGTAAGGATTCAAACCCAAGTCTGTGTGACCCCAGAGTCTATTAACCTCTGTGCTGTATTTGATAGGACATTCGTGGCATTTTAAATCATTGTTCCAAATGCGATACTGATATTCTCACCAGTCATCCTTGGTATCAACCAGGTTATTGAGGTTTCTCTAGGACTTTTCCCAGGTGGGTATTGGAGCCAACTGCATGGCCTGCCATCTACTGTCCCAGTGAAGACAGGTTAAGTGAACACCAAAGGCAGCCTTGGCAGGAGAAAATGTCACAAAATGACAATACACACCCTCGAGCCCTGCTGGCTGGAGCCAAAATGAAAACTTTCTTAGTAGAGAACAGCAGGGTGAGATGTAGGAAAATTATAAAAGTTCATATCCTTGACCAGCAAGTCTACATCTAACAACTTATCCTAGACATAGTCATGGATAAAAGAAGGCTCATTTCTGAGTTGTTTATAGTAGTGAAATTTGGAACCAACCGAAATATCCAACCGTAGGGAGTTTTTGAAATAAATTCTAGTACCTGCATACTACAGGGCGCTCTGTAGCCATCTAAAAAGCTGCTCCAGAATGACATTCAGCCATATGGAAATCTGTTCACAATACGTTGCATATATTTTTAAAAAAGAGGTTATGAAGAATTGTAAGCAGAATGTGATCCTATTTTGACAGTGCAAAAGGAAAAAATTTTTTTAAATTTCCTTTTTAAAAAGGAAACAGTAAATCTGAAGTGTTTAATTTTTATTATTCTTGTTTCTTGTTTATATTTTATTAAAGTTTCCATAATGCCTGTTTTACCTTCGTAGGAAGAAAAAAATCAAAACTTTGTTCAAACAGTATAAAATATGGAGTGTAGCAGACAACTTGAAGGGATTTGGGGGCTGCAAGGGCGTGACACCATCGTCCCCATCCCCACTCCCGCCCCTCTGGGTATCTTCCAGATCTCTGCCATCTGACCAGCTCAGCACCCTAGACGGTGCCGGGGATTCACTGCATTCTAAACAGGGGTGTCTCGGAGTCTTCCTGGAGATACAAAAATCCCCATATGCCCTTTCAGTTATGTCATAGAAAGTCTGATCTCCCTGCTTGCGATCAGAGGGTACTCTCGACTTATGTGCTTCTGACCCTCCAACCCTGGCTGAGCCTACACATCCCCCAGTTGTGCTTTTTAAGAGAAACCAAAGAGGAAGCTGAAGAGGCACTACGTCTGGAAGGATTCCCACATCCTGGACAGTTAGAAACGGAAACAATCACGTGCTCTGGTTTCCCAGGGTCCCGACAGCAGGGCTGCAGCAGCCTCAGACGTGGGCCAGTTGGGCCTCATAAGGCTCATCTGTGCCAGGAACCCTGTCACTCCTAGAGATATTGTGTTGAGCTGCCCTCAAGGAGACCCCCTTGCAGTGGGAGAGATGAGGGGTCAGATGGCCACTCCTGGTTGGGGCTGCATGAGGGGTAGGTGCAGCACCCGCTGGAAGCACTGCGGAGGGACCCTGACCCACATTTGGAAGGCTCAGGGAAGTTCTCCCAAGGAGGTGATGCTCAGCGTCGATAGGGAAGGGAATTAGGGAGCGGGTCCTTTACACGTTCTCCTAGAAGGAACAGGATAACGTTCTCAGTCTGCATCGAGTCATCTGAAGTGATTCTGCAGTCACTTTCTGGATAAATGGGGTCTGGGGGCTCTGAGTCTAGTCATGGGGCTCTAGACCCCTTGTCAGGTGACCAGACAAGAGCTAAGAAGAGCCAGGAGGGGTGATAAGCATGGGGGTGTGGGGGGAGGGCGCCAGGCATCAGGTCTGACCAAGTCTCCGGTAAAGGGGGCTGGACCGAGATGGGGAGTGGAGGCGCGCGTGTCTGTGGACAGCGGCGGGGAGGCGGCGGGGAGCCAGCGGCTCAAGGAGCCGCGGAGGGTAAGGGATGTGCAGCTTGGAGAAAGGCCACCAGGGGGAGCTCGAGGTAGCTGTTGCTGCTGCAGCTTCTTCCCTTGCGATGGTGGCTTTAAGGTTCCTCAGCCTTTGGTGTCAGGAGGAGAAAAACCCATTAGGGGACCCAACCGGGCATGAAGAGAAGAGAGGGACCAGGACAGAGGAAGAGATGTTTGACATTAAACCTAACAGGGGAAATGGTATACACTACTTAATCAACAAGGCTGGAGATGACGAGCAAAGATGGCCCTACATGGTTAGTGGTTAAATAGAGACACACCACCCCAAGAATTTCCCCAAGGTCAGCCACGCACCCCCCCCACCCTCCTGACAGCTTGCCTCAATCCATGGCCCCCTCCCGAGGTGGACCACGGCCTTCTGGTAAAGTGTCTCCTTCCTGCTGTCCTTGGCATCCATCAGCATGAAGGAACCTTCCCCAACCACCCAGCCGAGAAGCCCCTGTCCTGTGCTTGTTCTCTCACACGGGCTTGTTTCAATGTGTCCATGGCCAATACGTCTATTGAACATGACCTCTGGGTTCATTGTTTACTTCTTGTTCATTGTTTTCTCTCCCACTTGTTCTTCCAGGGCTGGACCTTGTCTTGTTGATCATCATAACCTGATGCTTAGAACAGTGCCTGGCACATAGCATGGCTTGATAAAAAATTGCCGAATGAGTGAAAGGTGATTGCGTCTCAGGGAAGAAAACAAGCTCCAGATTCAGACACAGACAGACCCGAGGACTGAGCCCAACTCCACCACTTACCCACGGGATAACATTTGAGTCTTCGTTTGTAAGATGGGCTATGCAAGGATTGTGGATTTGCAAAGTGCCTAATACAGAATAAGGGTTCTAAAAGGTAGCCTTTAATTTTTAATATTACGATAAAGAATAAAAAAGAGAATTTTGCTGTTTTACCAGAGGTGGGATAGAGCAAGAGTTCAGAATTGCCATCAGGCAAGCTGGAGAATTACCTCCCGCCTGCATGGGTCAGGAAGGGGAAGCGGGAAGGGGCATGATGGAGTGACCAGCTCTGAGGACCTCTCTGCCATCACACAGAGGGAAGGGAAGGGAAGGCTGAGCTGTCGGGACTCTGCCCGTGAGGGCAAATTGAATGAGGTTTCTCGGGGCAATCCCTGGGCTCGTTGTACCAGAGCAAACAGCATGACCTCCATTTTTGCTCAGCAACTGTATGTTTGGGGGAAGGATGCTCAGCTCAGCTCAGCACCGCCACCCCCTGCCATGGCGCAGTGTCTCTGCATCTTCCTGGGCAGACTGCCCTGGCAGGGAAACCAGATTGGGCACCATGGCTTCCTGTTTCGTCTCTTTCATGTGATGCAGATGACGATCTGGATATTGCAGTTGGGTCAGGCTTGCAGAAAAAGTGAAAGTTCAGCTGAACAGAAGAATATATTCTGGAAAATATGGAGAAAGGGAGTCAAGACACAGCTGGTTCAAGAGAAAAGTGACAACTAAACATGGAGAGAAAAATGTTTATTGAGAGCTCCAAGAATAAAGGAAAAACTTATATGAGGTGGTGGGGAGCAGGGACAGGACAAGACCAGGGTTGGGAAGCCTGGGTTCCAGTACCAGCTCTGCCCTCGACTGCTCTGTGGATTTAGCCCACTGATTTTCCCTCTCTGGGCTTCAGTTTTCTCAGTTATCACCTACACTCCTCCTTCTCTCTATAATTCATACACCGATTCATTCATTCCATGATATTTCTCAAGCACTTAGTTTGTGCTGGTTACTGCTTAGGTGCTGGGGATTCAGTAATGAGCAAAGCTGATAAAAATCCCCACTCTTGTGTTTTCTTTCCACAGTAAACAAAACCAAGAAAATATGTTGTATCTTAGATCAGGATAAGTGGTAAGGAGTAAAAGGGGTGGGGGAAAGGGGACAAGGAGCCTCTTCTGAAAGGGTGACTTCTGAGTCAAGACCTGAGGAGGTGAGGGAGCGAGCCAGGAGGACATCAGGGCAAAGAGGGTTCCAGACTGAGGGGACAGTGGTGTGAAGGGCTGCTCTGAATACGAAACCTTCTCATCTTCACTCTTTTCCATGCCACCAGCTGCCTGCCTCTACTCCTGCCCCCTTGACCCTCCCTCCACACATGGCTAGGGTGACTTTTTAAAATAAAAGTCAGATCCCATCACTTCCTTGCTCCAAACCCACCAGGTGCCCCTACCACTCTCAGAACAAGCGCCTAAGTTCTCCCCATAGTCCTTCGGTATCTCCCGAGCCCTGCTCTCTCTCCTCTCTCCCTGGCTCACTCCTTCCCAGCTTCTCTGCCAGGATGCTGTTTCTGGACCACACCAAGCAAGTTGCAGCCTCACAGTCTTCATCCACAGCCTCTGCCTGGATGTCCTTCCTGGTTACCCAAGTCTGGCTTCCTGACTTCATGCAGATGCCACCTCCTCAGGAGGACCTCCTTGACTGACCTGTCCAAGCAAGTGCCCCTCACCTTCTGTCCCCTGCCTCTGCTTTATTTGTCTTCATAATATTTATCACTCCCTCCCATCATTTTATATATTTATAATAATAGCTATAATTGGTCAGATGTTTACTATGTGCTGAACAGTGTTCTAAACAGCCAAGAATTAATTCATATTCCCCCAAACTCCTTGAGAATGGTGTTATTATTAACTACATTTTATAGATCAATAACCTGAGATTCAGAGAGCTTAAGACATTTGTTCAAGGTCTCCCAACTGGTGAGTGTCAGAGAAGATTCAGTCCCTGGAGCTTCCATTACTGATGACAATACTCTAGATTAGCCCTGCCCAAAAGAGCTTGGCAATGATGGAAATGCTCTGTGTCCAAAATGGTAGCCACTGGCCACAGGTGACTATTGAGTGCTTGAAATGCATGTAGCTGAGGAACTGAAATTTTAATTTTATTTCATTTCATGTTAATTACTTTTAATTTAAACAGCCAGATGTGGCTAGCGGCTACCATATTGGAGAGTAGAACCCTAGAGTCTCTTATTTGTTCCTTGTTAATGTTTATCTCCCACATATGCAGGGAATTTGTCTGTGCCTCAGTTTCCTTATCTTATAGTGAGGGAAATAGTTTATAGGGCTGTTGTGAGGAGGAAATAAATAAATAAATAAATAAATAAATAAATAAATAAATAAATAAATATATATATATATATATATATATATATATATATATATATATATATATGGCTTAGAACATAGCCTGGCACAAAGTAAATACTCAGTGCTTGTTAATTACCTTCATCATCATCATTGCCACCTTGCCATTGCTATTTTCATTATAAGGCCCCATAAGACTAAGGACTTTGTTCTCTGGTGAATCCCCGTTACCTAGAACATTTTGGCATGTAGTAGGTGCTCAATAAATATTTCTTGGATGAATAAATACATGAATTGAATTGAATGTGGGACTTGGATAAGCATCAACTGTCCCAAACTCAAACTCTTTTGGGGGCTTGGCAGGGAATGTGAATGAGTGAAGGGTGGTGGTATAAGATAAAGGGGGAGGATTGGGGGCTACAGCAAACTGAAGAGAACATGTCCCAGGTAAAGGTATTCAAAGTCATTTTCTGGGAGTGGGGCAGTGGGGAGAAGCACTGTGGTCCAAGCAGATTACCCACATAGCTAAAAGACACCCACGGGCGGCCACTTTGGGGGACTTTATTGCTCTATAATTACCAGTCTCTGGTTCCATTTTCCAGAGGTTCAACTTTAGACATTGCACAGCCCTGACAGGCATCCTCTGAGTGTAAACCGTCACAGGACCCAGAGCTTAGAAAAGCAGCGCCATAGGTGCTGCTGCTGCTGAATGAACACGTGGTCATTCATGCTGCCACTCAGTGCAGGTCTTTCCGGGGAAACGGAATGGTGCCTCAGAAATCACATGCACACACACACAAAAAGAATAAAATGTGACTGGCTTGAGACACAGGAACATTAGTCTGGGAAGTCGTAGCCGCGTTGACAGCAGTGACAGGGAAAGGGCCCCGCACCATGCCCTGTGTCTAGGAGGAAGTCTTTTCTTAGACAGGATTCGTGTTCTGAAGACAGAGCCTGTAGTCAGACTTTGGGAGCTCACCCGGGTCCATTCATTTGTTTTCTTAAAGAGATCAGTAGTGACCCACGTGACCCACACCACTGAAACTGCTATTTCTTGCTGTCTTCCCAGCCATGTACAGGTGTATTTACATAAGGCACGGCACACATGATGTGAATGTCACGACGGCCGGGACTTCATAGACATTAGCTCACCTCCGTTTGCTTTCCACCAATGCCCCAGGTGGTGACATGAGTCCGCCCTAAGAATCAGCATCCCTAGTGTGAGTCACAGCTGTGTGATCTGGGGCACCTCTGGGCAATGATTAGGTCAATGAGTTATTCCAATGAATTCTATGTCATTCAGTGATTCTAAATCAGAAGTGGTTCGCAGGAACAGATACCAGGTGTGATTTGCTGGGCCCACGTGTTTTTTTTTTAAGTTAGTTGATGTATTAGTTTTCTACTGCTGCGATAACAAATTACCACAAATTTAGTGACTCAAAACAACATAAATTCATTATCTTACAGTCTGGAGGTTGAAAGTCTGACATAGGTCTCAGTGGGCTGAACTTTGGGGCTTTGTTCCTTCTTGAAGGGTCTAGGGGAGAATTCTTTTCCTCACCTTTCCCTGTAGCTAGAGGCCACTCACATTCCTTGGTTAGTGGCTACCTTCCTCCATTTTCAAAACTAGTAATGTCTCATCTCTCTGTGTCTTTCTCTTATAATCACATGTCCCACTGATTCTTTCCTCTTCTGCCTCCCTCTTCCACTTGTAAGGACCCCTGTGGGCCCACCCAAGTTTTCAGGGTAATCTCACTGTCTTAAGGGTAGTTGATTATATTCTGCCTAGCACAGTAGATTGCATTTCCTTTTTCTTTTTGTAACATGTTTCTAGATTTTCTTAATCAAGGATCTGGCAACACTGGGCCCCGTTCTTACACTAGCAGACTCTCCTTACAATACAGCAAGCAATGGGCTTGGACTGAGCTGCTCCTTGTTTGCCCTAATCCCCACCCCTCCTTATTATCTTCCTGACTAATGCCCAGAGTAAGTTGCCATTTGTCATTGCATTGGGTTATCGTTTTTCCTACCAAGCTTGCTTCTCTCACCTGCATTTCCCCCTGGCCTCATCGGCCTTTGAGCCTGCAACATCTCTTCTTAATTCTTAGGAAATCTCAACTCTACCACTCTTGCTATCTGTCTACATAAGAAGAATCACACAGTAGTGTATGTAATGGACCCTACCCACATATGATACGGGAAAGGGGAGCTCAGTGTTGTATGCAGCCCAGGAACCCATAGAAGTATAGAGCTAACTGCTGATCTCTGGGGAAGAACTAATGAGTCAGATATGTTCACAACAGTGAACAATGCCAGCAAGAACCACCATCTATGGTGTGCCAGGGGCTGTAGTCATTGCCTGAAATTTTATTTCATTGAATCCTCACAACCACTTAATGAGGTCGATGCTATTATTTAGCTTTCCCCATCCCCCTCTGGAAATTGTGGCACAGAGAAGTTAAGTAAGTTGGCCAAGGTCACACAGCTGGTGTGTAACAAAGCTGGAATTCAAACATGTTATTCTGACTCCAGAGTCTGAATCTCGATTCCTATAAATTCTGCCTTGAGAGAGAGAGAGAGTTAATGGATTGTTTTGTTCTACTATGGTCTGAATGTTTGTGTCCCCCCCCAAAGTTGATGTATTCAAATCCTAACCCCCAGTGTTATGGTATTAGGAGGTGGGACCTTTAGGAGAGGCTTAGATCATGGGGTGGAGCCCTTGCGAATGGGATTAGTGCCCTGATAAAAGAGACCTCAGAAACCTCCCTTGCCCCTTCTACCACATGAGGACACAGTGAGAAGGTGCTGGCTATGAGCCGGGAAGGTTCTGTTCACCAGAACACAACTGTGCTGGCGCCTTGATCTTGGACTTCCAGCCTCCAGAACTGTGAGAGAAAATTTCTGTTGTTTTAAGCCACTCAGTCTGCAGTGTTTTGTTTTAGCAGCCTGAACTAAGACAGGTTACAAGCAACAGAACCCAACTTTGTGCTACCTGAGCAACAGAGTACAGGGGAACTTACATTATTCAAAAGGATGGTTTAAGAACCAGACTTGAACACGAAGATGCCAGACAACTCCAGGGGTCTCCACAGCAGAGCGATGCAGACTTCTTCAGGGTCCCAGGATGAAATGAATGAGGGCCGGTCATTTCCCTCCCTTACTTTACTCTTCTCTTTGGCCACCCCCCTCTCCCATCCCCACACAGCCTGAGACAGCCGAGCCTGTCACCCCAAGTAAATGTCTCCTTACCTGCAGGGTACAGTCAGGGGATTCGATGAGCCTGCACCACTAACTCAGCATTCACATTGCTAAGCCTGTTTTTTTTTTAATTAGAGAAAAATGTAGGCAAACCAAGAATCATTATTTTAGAATAACTCAAAGACAAAATACACTTTCTTTCATAACCTAATAAATACGGTTGGTACAAACTGTTCTAGGTAAATATTGGTTATTCACCTAGCAAAGTTTCCATCTATGGAAACGAAATCTCTCAGTGGAAAGAGTCTTAGCACCAGACACGTTTGGTTTCAAATCCCTCCAGTTATCTGTGAGGCCTTGGACAAACATTTGTTCTTTCTCTGCAATCTGTAAAATGGGTGTATATGCCCCTATCTCCCTTTCACAAAGAGCAGTCATAAGGATCACATGATATTATACATATAAGATTCTAGCATTTCTTTTCTCCAAACCCTTGAGGTCTCATGGAAGGGCTAGATAGACAAACTACCAGTTTTCTAGATGCATCCTCTTTTCCCCAAATCCCTAACCCACTCTTTCTAAGGGATCCATCCTCTGTTCCAGGAACATGCTCACGGGAAAGCTCTGACACTCACCCCCGGGAAGGTGTAAAGGACTGAAGAGGCCAAACAAGGTGACCCTCCCAGGACAGAGTATTGGAAGATGCACTCTGTCTGCATCAAATTCTGGAAGGTCATACATAAACTGGTGGTCAGGGCACTGATATTGTTAAGACAGGTAATGCAGCCAACATCAGGGGCTCCAGAAATAGTGTGGCAGCCACAAGCACCAGGGCCACAGTTGAGGCAGGAACGTCCAGACTGAAAGTCAACAGCTAAGTGACTTGCCAAGACTGAGGGAAGAGTGGTGAAAGTAGAACAGATGGAAACCCACCTGGCCCTGAGCTGGCATTCCTGCTCCATACTGACTCGCCATGGGAACTTGGGCAAGTGAATTCTGGTCTCTCAGCTTCTATAAAATTGCCATCTACTTACTCATACGTCTCTTGTGAGGGTGAAATGCGCTGAGAGCTATAATGGATTTGAGCCACGCTGGGCTGCTGGCCTTGTTGGTCGCAAATTTTCTCTTCCTCTTAGGGGCAGGTGTGGGCTTCCTGGGCCCACATCTCTCCCTGGGAGAGTGCAGCCAGAGTAAGCCACGGTCACCTTTGCTGGGCTACGGGTAAAATTGCTTTTGCCTTTCTGGCACCCACTCTGCCCACTGCTCCACTGCCTTTCTCCAGCTTGCCCAAGGAAGAGAGGGAGGGGGAGGGGGAGGGGAGGGCAAGGTTTTTTCTCCTCTATCAAGCAGAGAAGCTTGTCTTCCCCACTCTGGTCCCCTGCCCACAACCCACCCACCCTTGCGGGCAGCTGGGGAGTTTCTCTTCTCAGCGGAGCTATCTGGGGATAGGCTGCCCGAGTGAAAAATAGGGCAGACGAGGAAGAGAGGCTTGACAGGAAGTCCCAATAAGCAGTTCCTCCCACCCACCTTCGAACTTCTGACGCACCTCAGCCCAAAGAGCAGAGAAAGAGAGACACAGAGAGAGGATGAAAAAAAATATATATATATATTTGAAACGAATGAAGTTGTCAGGTCTGAGGAAGTGGAAAATATTGCTCTTCGTTGTCCCACATGCAACAGCTGGTTCATGCTTTCCTCCTGCATAGCCCAGGCTGCGTGTGTGGCGGGGTGGGGACCGTGTCCAGACTGGGGTGGCTCTCAGGACACAGAGCGCAGTGCGGTCTGGAGAAGGGTTGCCCGGGGCTTGCCTGAGCCCCTCCCCCCATCCCTCCCCCCCTCTCCCAGCCTCCAGGAGTGATGGTGAGGACGGCCCCTGCACATCTGGGATGGTTGTGTGGCAGGCCGGTCCCTCCTGACACACGCATTCCCAGGCAGGGTCCCCAAATTCTGTCTTAGTGTATGGCTGCCAGGTGCATGGAGCTGTCTCCGCTCAGCAGAACGGTCAGGGCCCCTTCCTGGCTCTCCTGGCTGGACCCTCCTGTGTGGGTGGAGACCTTGGTCGTCCAGAAGGATTCCACACAGATGATGCTTCCACTGTCAGCCTCTGAGAGTGGAGGGGAAAATGGTCCCCTCCCTGCGAAGGTGACAGCTGCAGCTCTTGTCCCCACTATAGACAAACCCACAGAGGCCCTAAGGAAAGTTCCAGTAGCGATTCACCTCGGCCTCAGGTGATACAAGTTTGGTGGAGGTGAGACTGGAGTGAACCCACATGAGGGCATTCTCTCCATGGTTCGCGGGGTCCCTAGACGTCACCTTCTCTGAGCCACATGCCACCACCTTTGTCTCTCTCCCCCAGGCAACACCCTCTGTCCAAATCACATCAAAATAAGCACATCCTCCCTTCCACCTTTAGCTCTCCTAAGAAGGTCAATACATTCTCTCCTCCGAAGTCCCTACTTGCCATCTCTCCCGGTCTCTAAGTGACAACTCCTTCCCCTGCCCCCAGAGGCTGCAACCCACAAGACTCTTCTAATAAATTGCATATTTTTCTCACCTCTACGATTAGTTGTGAAGAAAAGCAGTTATCTCCTCATCTAATTCTTCTGCAGGTTAGCAGGAAAAAGAGACAGCTTCAAGTCTGGACGGTGTGGGGTGCGGCAGGGGGGATATTGGGAGATCCTCCCCCCAACTCTGGGGTGCAGTGTGCTGTTCCCATATCCATTTTTTGTCTCTAAGATCTAAAAATCTGACATGTTACTCCCTGCAAGATTTGCTCTCTTATCCACAGGCTCTGTTGGATGCATATTTAAGATTGTCTACGCCACGAGCCCCTGTCCCCGTGTACTGATATGACATTGTTCTTAGTGTGCACAGACTGCCCCCTTCCTAACCTGCAGACAGAGATTACAAAGCCTGAGAAGACCTCCACTAAACCTTTTAATTTGTTTCTTCATGAGTTCTGGGTTTCCCCACCTGCCTGGGGGAGACAGAGATGGGAGAAGGTATCCGCCCCTGAGGCCATGGCTCTACATCACTGTGCCTTACCTGCTCCCCGCTCTCTGCTCTGCTTCGTGCTTGAAGCCAAGGCCCATGCTCTTTGGAGGATCGTTGTGAGTTGGCCCCAGCCTTCCTCGCCATGGCATACCCTCTGCTGTGGGCCGTTCCCCGAGGCTGCTCTCATGACCGCCCATTTTACAGGTGTGGAGACTGAGGCTGGGCCAAGTGAGCCAGCCTGTCGAGGGTCACCCTGGTGTCCTGAGCCTCTCTTGGGGGTCAACTAGCCCTGCCCCTGGAATTTCTGGAACCCTCCAGCCGGCGACAGGAGATGTGAAACTCGTGAGTGTTGGGAAATTACCGAGGACTGAGGAAGCGTAAAGGCTCCAAGCTGAAGCAAGCCGCTTCCCCTTGTGCCATCTGGTCTCCCGGCTCAGCTGTCCTTTCTGGGGAAGGGGTCTGTGACCCTGTTGGGGGGCGGTGCACGCACCAAAGTCCTGCCTTGTGGAAAGTGCTGTATCCTCTTCTTAACTGCTCCTAATTGCCAACCTCACCTGCTCTTTGCGGAAGACAGACTGATAGAGAGGAAGTTACACAGACTGGAGACGGAGCTGGGTTTGAACCCCTGCTCCACCTTGTGCAATTTACGTAACATCTCAGAGCCCCGAGGTGGCAGAGAGGTGAAGGACAGGGGCTCTAGGCTCAGAGTTCCAGACAAGACCTGGCCGCACAACCTACTTGCTGGGTGCAAGGGGGGCGAGGGGCTTCACCTCGCTGAGCCTCAGTTTTCTCTTCTGCAAAGTAGGAGTGGTAATAGTGCCAACAATTAAATGTCAATTACTGCAGAGTCCTTAGCGCACTCCTTGGCACGTGTGAAGGATTCACTGTCATCCAGGTTTCTTAACTGCTGTGTCTCTCTTCCAAATGGGCTCTACAGATTGTCCATCTTGGCCACGTTTATTGGATGATTCTTCCAAAAGAGCCGCATATTTAGCTATACCTTAATTCCAACTTCTGCTTTTCTATAGATTTGCATTCTTGTGAGTGTGGGTGAACATCATTAAAAGAAATTGCTTCTCCTTCGAAGGATGATCTTGAATGTTCCTTTCCACAGGTGTGGTGTGTTTTTTTGCTCACGAAGTACAACCCAACACACACACACACACACCATATACCACACACAGGTTCAGAATGCCCTCCCTCGGCTACATCTTCCAAGGTCCTGCTTAAATCCCAGCTAATTCCATGATATTTTCTTTGATTGCCTTACTTGGAGGCGATTATTCTCTCTTCCTGTCTTTTCAAATGGTTTTTTATCATTTGCTGCTCTTCTGGGGATTTGAAAAGTGAAGTGACCTCTCCCACAAGCGGCGGAGTTTTGAACAGCAGGCCATGCTCTCTAGAGCACAGTCAGTTGCTCAGAGCTCTTAGGTACCAGCCCTGTGAGGAGTGCTAGGTTGCCTCAGTCGATGCCCCTGGCACCCTCTGAGGTGAGGATGACATCAGCTCAGGTTCATGAACCACTTCCATAAAGGTGCTTGGCCCGAGACAATGTGCAGATCTCATTTACACAACGACCTTGCGAGGCTGGTACGTTACAGTGAGGGTCCTTAGATTGTGTCTAAGAAGGAAACTGCATGGCCAAAGCTATCCTTGAAAAAACTTCAGGAAGACATCACCTCAGGGGCCAACCTAACATCACTCGGTAAGTGCAACAGAGCTTTGTTCTTTCTTTAAGCATTGGGATAGACGGTCATCTGTGTGTGCCTGTGCATGCAGCACTAGATGAGCAGCGAACTTGTGTTTGGAGGCTGTGAAGTTGTACAAATGAGTTCGCTTTTGACACTGGACTCACCCTCAGTCAAGGAGATGCTCAGATATAGGAAGCGCACAGGGTCTAAGAAACCGACTGAGAGAACCCAGATTCCCATCTCCTGTCTCCAGGGATATGCTCTTTAGATAGACTATGTGGAGGAATAAATAGTAAGTAGAATATACGGTGGGAACAAAACAGTGACTAGAATATATGGCAGCATCAATAGCAATCGGTATTTTTTTCTTTTAACTTTTTTCCCTTAAGTTTGTCTAGTTAAATGCAGCTAAGTTTTATGTGCATATGAAGCAATTCTTCTGTTCCTGTATTTCAGATATGGAAACTGAGCTTCCTAGAGTTTCAGCCCTTGCCTGAGGTTGCCCAGCATGGAAAGAGTCAGAGCAGAAATTAAGCCCGGCTCTGCCCAGTGGATTCCCTTTCTCAGTCCTGGGTGCCCAACTCACTGGCTCACAGAGGATCCTCTTGTAATAACTATAAGGAGGCAGCGAAAGAAGCTCAAGTGTATCCATTTGAGAGAAACTGAGGGGTGGTTGGAAAGCATTAAAAGGTCATGCTCCTTCCCCTTCACTGATGTGGGAGATGGTCTATATTTTAGGTCAACCGTCAAATTAGATTTTCATCTGCAAAGACCCAGCCAAGAAGGAATGTGGTTTAGACATATGGATGCCAGGGATTTTAATGGAAACCTATTTGGACTCCCACTGGAGTCTAAGTTCTCTTCATTGCCCCTCCCACTGGGCTGGGGTGGATGGGGCCAGTGGGGAATTACCAGCCTGTAGCTCTCTCTGCCTCTCAAGCCCCCAGAGCTGGGCTTCCTTGTTTACTTATTTAGAGCCCAGCAGAGGAAGTGGTAAAGGAAACTTGCTGAGTCGTTTTCTGAGAAGAGACCATATTTGTTCTCAGAGGAAGCCGTTGCTTTCTGGGATCTGGCTATAGCAGAAAGGACATCGGCTCCAGCAGAGCTTTTCCAGAGGGTACCTGGGAGTTGGAAGAGCCGAAGACACCTCCACGCTCTGGATTTGGGGTTCTCTGTCCATGGGTGCAACACCCATGCTCAGTCGGTGAGCTGCGTCCCAGGAGAGCAACCATGGCATTCAGGAACGTGCCCTTTCGCTCCGAGGTCCTGGCCTGGGACCCTGACACCCTTGCAGACTATTTCAAGAAGGTGAGCCTTGCTGTTTTGTGGGTGGTAGGGCTGGGCAGAGGCTTGAAGATGGAGTCCGGGCAGAACATGAGAGGCGTGAAAGATAGCAGTGGAACTTCCAATCCCGGGCAACCTCGCCAGTTGAGTGAGCGCCACTGAGTGCTCCAGCAATGCGTTCTGGGGAGATGGGAGGCCCTCAGAGGGACAAGTATCTACTATGTGCCAGGGGTCGAGTTTGTGCTCTTCAGGCACAGTCCCATCTAACCCTCTCCAAGATTGCTGTCCTCCCGGCTCAGCTGCAAAATAAGCTCAAGGAGGCTAACCGGCCCAAAGCCCCAGGGACTACATGTGACAGAGGTGAGATTCTAGTCACACCTGTCTGGTTTCAAAGTCCTTGCTCTGAGGCTCAGAACTGCTGTAACAACTAGTGAGATCAAGGCTACTTGTTAGAAAGGGGAGACATGGAGTCCTGGGGGTAGGAGAGAAGAAAGGAAAGGCTAGAGGCTGTGATGAATGATGCTGGAGATGGCATCAGGGCAAGTCATTGCTCATGACCTTGAAAGAGGGCTGTTCAAGCCCTTACCTGGACAGAGTGTCATTGGAGCTTTATGAGGCAGGCTGGGAAACTGACATGAGCCTCAGACTATAGCTGGGGAAACTGAGGCCCCTGAAGAGGAGAAGGTTGGCCAGGAAGGGTCAGGGGCCAAGCTGTGGCAGAGTTGAGTGTTGCTGTCCTGCCCTCCAGCCTTGAAGGTGCTCAAGGATCCCTGTGTTTGGTCATCTGCTGGTGGGACCACAGGTCACATGTCTGCTTGGGCAGATCCCAAGTCACATGACTCAGGGACCCTCTATCCCTGTCCAAGGGATACGATGTCTCGTGAGGGACAATTGAGCTTCTAACACTCCCACCTCTGGAGGCTGGCATCAGATTCAGTTGTTACTCCAGATTACCACAAACATAAGATTTAGGTCAAGACCTTAGAGGTTATCTAAGTCAACTTCTTGTTTTTCCTGGCATGGAGTAGGCTCCCAGGGTCACATAGTCTAACTTGGGGTCCATATGGTACCAAGGTATTTCCTGTCACAACTGTTCTTCCCTAAGAAAAATGTGAAAATGTTGAATTGGGTGTGGCAAGATAGAGGCACAGCCCACAGATCCAGTTATTTGCTGCTTTTTGTGCATCTCGTTTCTGTTATTTTTCCCTCATGAAAAGGTCATAATAAACTTAGGTTTCAGCACCGTGGGTGCAAAGATCATTGAGGTAACTGACTTTTGAAAGAGGTTTCTAAATACTTTTCTTAAATGTAGACCAAATAAATTAGGGCCACAAGTGAAATTTGCTAAGACGCTATAAAGCGGCATATTACCTCAATAAAGAAAGGAGAAAAGAATTGAGAATTAGCAAGGCATACCTGGGGATGGGCTGAGAGGCACAGATAGGCCCCATCTCCAATGTGGGAAGGAGAATTACACAAATAGTACAGCAGCTGCAGAATCCAAGGGTAAAGTTCCCCTTAGTAGAGAGAGCTGGACTGCAGGTCAGGGTTGATTCAGGAGGACGGCCCTCTGCCTGAGCTGGAGGAAGGGAGAATTTTCTTCTTGGCGACCCCAGACTCCAGGTCAAGTCCACAGAACCTGGACAGCTTTCCCCTCCCAGCATGAAGGGACTGAAGGCAGGAACGAGGAGACTGAGGGGCACCTGTGATCCAGGAACCCACAGACCCAGGTAGACACCCCTCAAACCTGAGCATCTCAGTTCCCCCAGAGAGAAAACGCAAAGACAACTGACCGCGGAGTCATTCGGGGATGGATCTTAGCCAGCAAAAGTCCTATTAGCAGGTGTAATTTCTAATGAAGCACTGGGGCCAGGTCCCCCTTGGAGGCACCTCCCCAGCCAGTTCTGGAGTCAGACGCACCTTGGTTTGAATCCTGGCTCTGCCACCTGCTAGCTTGGTGACCCTCCTGTTTTTACTTCACCTCTGTGCCTCGGCTTCCTCGTCAGTAAGCCAGAGATAGTAACAGTGACTAACCTCATGGGGTTGTTGGGAGAAATAAAGGAAATACGTGTGTGAGGCCTCCAGCAGAGACAGGGGGCCAATTCATGTTCAGTCTTCCCTTTCTCCTGCTCTATTCACTGGGCCCTTGCCGGGAACTCCATGCAGAGCAGTGGGCCTTGGTGTCTTACTGTCTCAAATACATGCAGCTCATCCTCTGTCTGGAACGTAAGACCCTGAGGACTGAGGTCATGTTTTCTATTTCTTTAACTCCTCCAATTCCTTTTAACTTGGCAGGAAGGCATCCCTGGGCCATGCAGTGGAGAAGACTCTGGCTCAGAGCCATAAATTCTAATCCTAGCTGTGTCCCCAACTCACTGTGTGACCTTAGGCCAGTCCCTTCCCCTCTCTGGGCCTCAGTGGTCCCATCTGCAGCACCAGGTACCTGCTCTAGACCAGCGCCAACCAAAGCTGGGCACTCATAAGAATCGTCTAAGTATATGCTAAAAGAACAGAGTCTCATCCTCTGGCCTAGACATTACTGGCTCAGAATCAAACTCCCAGGCGGGCCCCAGTCTGCAGGACTGTCTGTCTATCTAGAGTCCAAGTCAGCACTCTGCAAAATCAGAGATTCAGCTGGTAATGAGGACAGTTAAAATGATGAATTAAAGGCAGTCGAAAATTCCAAGAACCATGCCACCGCACAGCATATGCATAAAAGGGGCGTTTGGGGCCCTGCAGAGACTGCTTGCTTTCTATATGACTGCTAAATCGCTTTTTCCGAGCTTTCTAATATTCATCCTACCCTGTCAGGCCATGAGGTTACAACAATTGCTCTCACTCTTTAGATTTGTTGGCCATAAGAAAAGGTCCTAATTTTAAGTTTGCCCCAAAAGAAGGCTGCCACAAACTGTGAGACCCGTACTTGAGAGGAGAAGCTAGAATTCTCAAGGACAAATATTTTACCTTAAATACTCTATCTAGAAACATCAAATTTAGAGATATTTCAAATACAAATGCTTATGTTCTTGAGGGTGAGGTGAAACAGACACCTGCTTCAATTGTCAGTTGATGTGACTCTAGGAAAGCAACCAGGCCCTAAAAATGATCATTCCTCTTGATTCTATAATTCTATTTTGAGACTCTAACTTCAACTATATAAAATAGAAGAAAAAGCTGTATGTAAAAGAATATCCATGATGTTTTTTGATCTGGTATGTTAAGCTGCACTTAAATCTGTTCACTTACTGTATGTAAGTTATACTGTTATTAACTAAAAGGAGACCATTCCTTGCTCTGAAGCCCGGTTATCACCTCTGTCACCTGCCTACCCATGGAACCTTGTACAAGTTACTTGACTCTTTGTGCCTTTGACTCTCCATTTGAAAAATGTGAGGCCTAAATGACTTAAAATTGGTTTAAGTACTTAGAACAGTGCCTGCCATATAGCAAGTGTTCAGTAGTTGCTAGAAGTTTGTATTATCATTATTGGAGCAGCAGTTTGGGAAACAACTTAAATGTTCAGCAAGAGGGAACAAACTCAAATAATGTTCAAAATCCGTTTGCAGTAACATGAGGCAGTGCCTGTATTTTTCAGGAGGAAAAGTCAAGGTAGCAAGATTGAATACGAATGATAACCTCGATTATGTTTAGAAAGATGCTTAGGAAAAACCACTGAAAGAAAGACACCGCCATTTTCACCGAGGTTGTCTTTGGGCAGCAAGATGACGGATGCTATTTATTTTCTTCTTTCAGCTCTTTTCTGCTTGCCAGAGGAGCGTATGGCCAGCCCTTTGAAGCTCTGAAGGCGCTCCTTCTGTGCCCCAGCCCTTAGGGGTTGGCCCCAAGGCCTTAGACAGGCAATTTCTCCATTTCAGAGAGTCCCAAGGGGTTAGTTAGTGAAAGCAGGGCTGAGGTAGGGACGGGGCCCCTCTGTTAGACAGGGGAGGGGAGAGTGGCGCCTGGCTAGCCACAAGGACCACAAATTGCTAAGCTTCTGGGGCAGGCGAGGGATGGGGACCAATGGCATAGCCTGCCCGCACTGACAGCACCTCCCGTCCTCTTTTTCAGCTGAACTACAAGGACTGTGAAAAGGCTGTGAAGAAACATCACATCGACGGGCCGCGGTTTTTGGTGAGCGCTGGCTAGTCCGACACATTGAGACCAAAGCTGTCCTGCACTTTAATCAATGGCTGCAGGGCCAACTGGGCTACCCTGTCGCTGGGGATGCCCAGGGGCAATGCCTGTCTTCAGGATTGCCACACAGCCCGTGGCCTTCTTCAGTTTTGTATGAACGCCTCTCTCATCACCTCTCAGGATCCTCTTATTTAGGATACCTCCCAGATTTTTCACTCATACCAAGGTACATTCTAAAGTCAAGGTATAAGGAGGAACACACACACACCTCTTGAAAATCTATTCAAATACCACTCATACTTTGAGAAGGCCAAGGGGAAAAAAGATCATATGGGAGAATAGAAGATTCTCTTTTTCTACTTCTCACGCTGGAGTACATACTCACTGACTAGAATAAAGGGTAGAATCACCCTCCTTATTTCAATACGTCCCTCTTTCTCTACTAAACTCACATAGTTGGTTTTGTGCCAATTAAACACACATGTGGTATGGCTTTCTCCACTCCATTATACTGCGAAAAGCTTCAAGTGTAAGACTAACATGCAGCTGTATATTAAGGACTAAGCCATTACGTAGAAAGGGATGCAGCTCTAATTGGTGGAGTTAGAGGCACTGGGTAGTGGCTGGGGAGGTGGTCTGAGCATTTCCCCTAAAATGACACCTTTGCCAATGGGTAAGAGAGACCCTGACTGCACCAGTCTATCCCTTCTGGTCATGTTTCTTCATCATTTAAAAAAGAAGTAGGAAAAAGACTTCAAAGGTCTCATGGGGTAGATGTTCCCAAATTGGATTTGGAGTCGGGGGACAAGTTAAGATGTGTTTCTTTGTAAGACCTAGTCAGCAGCAGTGAGGGAACTGAACCACGAGACTTCAGGGTTGCAAGGGGCCAGAGAGGGCGCATGTTCTAGTTCTCCACCCAGCACACCAATCCATTTCCTGTATTGCATCTCTGCCACCAAGAGCTTCTTGAATTCCTTCAGTGATAGTGAGCTCACTACCACCCATAGTCATCTGTTCCTTTCTGGTCAGTTCCTAAGTCTCATGCCGAGACCAAACCTGTGCCCCTTTTGGTCTGAGTTTTGTTTTCATGTGCCATGTAAGACATGTTTATGCACTGTCCCACCTAAATCATTCAGTCATTCACCCTGCCATTCACTTGACAAGCATGTTCCTGAGCTCCTTTTACATACCAGACCATGCCATGTGCTGGGAATATAGAAATGATTAAGATGTGTTTTCTGCCTTCCAGAAGCTTGTTTTATAGCAGAAAGTTATCTTCAGGAAGGCTCCAACCACCTCAGTTGCAATTGAAGAAACATGTACAGAGGTGTGATGTGACTTATTCTAAGTCACACACCTAGTAATTGGACTAAAACACACATTTAATTTAATATAACCATGCATAAGTTTTTAACAATGCTATTTGTTTATACTGAGCTCTGAGCCAATAGAGTTCTGGGGGTTTTATTGTTCTTCTTCTTGCAAATTACTGCCAAATCTGAGTATTTCCTTCTGACGCCTTTAGCACTGAGAACAGAGGCTTCTCGGGGCTGAGTCGAAAGAGAGTAAGACATCTTTCTTGAGGATGGTCCCAGTTGTGGTCCTGATGCCCTGGGTCACCTTGAATAAGCACTTGCCCTCCTTGAGCTTCTCCTTGTTCCCTCCTCTGTTAACAGAGCACATTGGACTGGGTGGTAGCGGGTGACAGTCCCTCCCAGCTCTGGGAGTCCCCCCAAAGCTCCCATTGTGAGCTTCAGGCCTATTAGGACAGGGTTGTTGCCTTGGTTGAGGAGCTTTGCCTCCTCTGCCCCAATATCTGGGACCTGTCAGGCCCTCAGAGAATATGCTGCATGCTCTAATCACTGTGTGAAGAGGAAGAAGTGGAAAGAGGGGCTCGAGGAGCCAGGAGAGCGGGGAGCAGAACCCAGGCCTGACCCGGCAGCTTCTGCTGAGACCACTCTCCGCCCCAGGTGCTCTGGGTACAACTTGGGCTCTGATCTGAGCTGTATTATCTCATCTATATGAAATGTTAGACTTCAGGTTATATCTCACCCTTTCCAGCTTTATAATATCCAGGACCATTCTGCTATTAGAAGCAGAAGTGGAAGACCCCAGTCTTTTTCCCTCTATCCCTCCCTTCCTCTTTTCTTTCTTTGATTCCCTCCTTCCCTCCCTCCCCTCATCCCTCCCTTCCTCCCTTCCTCTCTTCCTCCCTTCCTCCCTCCCTCCCTTCCTTCCTTCCTCCTTTCCTTCCTTCCTTCCTCTTTTCTTCAGTGTAGGATCTAGCAGGTCCTTTGAATCTGTTTTGCTGCCAATTTGTTTTCCATTGAGAAGTCTGGTGAGGGAATAGGGGTGCTGCGCTTCCAGAAGGTTGAAGAAGAGGAGGCCATGT
This sequence comes from Balaenoptera physalus, assembly GCF_965194825.1. Classification (NCBI taxonomy): domain Eukaryota; kingdom Metazoa; phylum Chordata; class Mammalia; order Artiodactyla; family Balaenopteridae; genus Balaenoptera; species Balaenoptera physalus. Next base: position 28,206,134 of record NC_138890.1, read on the forward strand.
GCTTGGAAGCTGTGTCAGTTAGAAAGGTATGCGGCTGCATGAAACAGAAACTGAACCACAGTGGCTTAACCAAATAGAGGCTTATCTTTCTCAAGTGATAAGAAATCTAGAGTTAGGCACTCGAGGCTGGTGAGCTGCTAAAGGAAGTCATCAAGAACTCAGGCCCCACCCAGCCAATGGAGACCATTGGTGGCTTCTGTCCTAATGGTTACAAGATGGCTACTCCATCTCCAGGCATCACATCTGCATTCCAGGCAGGAGGAAACGGGGAAGGGCAAAGAATTAAAAATGCAGAAATGCATGGGGAATACATTCCCCCTTATTTTCAGGGAAACTTTCCCAAAAGCTTTATCCAGTTAGACTTCAGGTTATATCTCACTGGCTGCAATGGAGTCCGGTGACCTCAGCCATATGCAAGGGAGTCTAGGGTGTTAAATATTTTGAACTGGGCACATTTACTGCCCTGAACAAAATCCAGGTCCCATCAGTAAGGGAGAAAGAGAGTGGATATTGGGTAGGCAAGCAGCAGCACCTGCCACATTGCCTCTCCAGGTGGGGTGCAATTCTCAGCTTTCCTTTCTCTCGTGTCCCTCTTGAGGACACACTCAGCATATAAGCATACTCCTGCAAAGCCACAAGTCTAAAACTCCAAGTCATTGTACAAGTAACCCAGAGTTTCCAGACTTTGCTAAAGGTCTTTGAAGGAGGTGGAGGAGGGGGTTACATCACATAGCAAAATCCTCCAAAAATTGTGTTTACCGTCTTCCATCTTTCCTCCCAATTCTTTTACCTGTTCTAAAGGCCTTTCTCTTTCCTAATATCCTCTGCCTCTATGTCTCCAGCCATGCTCACATGCTCACCTTCTCCTTCACATGCTTCCTGAAATTCCCTCAGCTTATGTCCTTGACTCAGCAGAACAGAAACTGCCCAGTTCTCAGCATTCATCCCTCTGGCAACTCCCAGGAAGCCCTCCACTCATCATGCCACACTCTGAACAAGAGTCTTGGTATCCTCCCTGAGAAGGAGGTAGCTCTGGAGGGAGGGGATGCCATGGCTCAGTGATGCAGAAAAAAAAAAAAAAAAGAAGAATTTTGACCAAGAGCCTGATTGTCTCAGGACTCTTGGCAAACTCCCTCCCCAACCCTGCCACAGGGTCTGATATGGGAGCTGGGTCAGACACTGCTCCTAAGAGCTGGACCAGATGAGGCCATAAGCACATTGCTAAGATGCCCCAGCCCCTGTGCTTAAAAAGAAGCTTGCCCAGCTCATCTCAGAAGGCATCCAACAACCTGCCAGGCAGCTCCCAGCCCAGAGCGGAAGTAGAAAGAAAGACACTAACATCCAAGAGCCAGCCAGACCCCAGCTGCTCCCTCCCCCGGGACAGAAATTACTCACCTAACCCCCATTTATCACTCACAAAAGGTATGTCAGGCACTGAGCCAAGCACAGGACATATGTCATCTTATTCAATCCTCACAACCCCTGAAACGGGGCTATTAATATTATTATGGTTCCCATTATACAGATAAGGAAACTGAGGCTTAGAGAGACTAAGCATCTTTCCCAAATCAGAGAGCTGCTAAGTGAAGGAACCAAGATTCCAAACCAGCCTGTCTGACTCCAGAGCTCCCGCTCTAACCACTGGGCTTCTGGCCTCAATTAGAATGTTAAGGAGGCCCCTTCTTTGCCTCGGCATTGGTTCTATGGAGAGTGTGCCCACCCTCTTTTCTTCCTCCTCCCTTTCAGGTGCCTTCTTCTCTCACCACCTGCCCCCAGCACAGGCCACTGGGACCCACAAAGGGCTTGGACATGATAAGAGTGAAGCTTGCAGGAAGAAAATAGACAATGGAGGCCATAGAGCAGGGTCCCAGCGCCAGCTCCATCACCTACAAGCTGGAATCCCCTTACATTCCCGGGCCACAGCTTTCTCACTAAAATGGGAACGATGCTGGTAGTTTCTACATCACAGGGTTGATGTGAGGATTAACCAAGATGCTGTAAGGAGAGGCCCAAAGTCAGTTCTTCACAAATATGAGTTTCTTTCCCCTTTCCCCTCTTGGTTCCCTCTGGACAGCCTCTTTATTGCATCCTTACATCTGGAGAATTCTACTAATAACGCTGGTGAAAGAGGCAGTTGGGGTGTGATGGTGTTGTAAGGGCACAGATTCCTTCTCCAGGCTGGCTTCTCATAGCTGCTCCATACGGCTGCTGAGAGGCGCCCTGAAGTCTGGGCTGAGAGTCTAAGAAAGATGTCATGACATGGCCAAGTTCAGCCCACAAAACAAGTCCTGTGTGGTCCCACAGATTTGGCTCTCATAGTGTTTGCTGTTTGCTTCAGTTAAAATTATTTGTCCATATTTAGAACTCAGGACATTTCATATAAGATGCAGGTTTCAGGATTCCCTTTGAAAAAGATCTGGCAACACCAGGCCCACAGGCTTTTATGCACCATCTAGAAGCTGCCCGCTTTGGATGGGTGAGTGGGGTGTACTCTGCAGTTTGCTGCAGTCCCCACTGTTCCCTATTGTTTCATACCATACTCTACTCACCAGGCACAGAACCCTTTCCTGTGGGTTGTAACCTACTGCTGTCTTCATTTCAGAACCTGGCAGAGAATGACATCCAGAAGTTCCCTAAGCTCCGGGTGCCGTAAGTATACCCCCTCATTCCTTGGGTAGAATGGGGAGTAGTCCAGGGGGAGCTGAGTCAGTTATCTATCACTGTTGGTTTGAAACAGGAAAATGAGGAGGAAGGGTGAAGGCAAGGACAGGGTATAGTGAAGAGAAGTTACAAGATGACTTGAGAAAAAGAAATAACAGATCTAGCCCAGCTGATGTATTGGCTGCTCTTGCCAAAGATAAGCCTGACTCTGGACCACGTTTTCATTTCCTCTCTTCCCAGTGGGGTGGGTTGGCCTTTGAAAATAGTACTGGAATCAAAGATCTGAGATTTCATCATGGTGTCATCACCAACTCAGTCATTGCTTAAGTTTTCTGGACCTCAGTAAAATGAGAGAGTTGGACCCGATGAAGGATGGCAATGAACTTCCTTTTGTCTGTCAGTACTGACTGCTTGGAATGGCTGTCACGGGCATCGTGTTGAGAAGAATTCTGAGGAAAGGGGGGCCATTTCTTATGTATGACATGGGTGCTAAAACGGGAAGTTGCAGTGTGCCTATTGTACCATGTGTTTTCTGTCCCTCTAGTAGGAACCCTACACGCAAATGCTTATGGGAGCCAGACAGCTGATAGAAATGGGTGAAACGGGTCAGGTTGAAAAATACAAAGCCCTATCATTTTTCCACCTTTGAATAGAGCATGGATATGGAGAACTATTTCTCCACTGTAAGAAAAATAATAGCACGATTATGATGATAAAAGTGGTAATCAGCACAAAGCCTCATTGTTGGTGGACAACAGGGAGTGGTGGAGACTGTGGCAAATTGGAATCATAGTCTCCATCCAAAGGGAGCAGCAGCTACTCAGCTCCAGTCAACCTGGACCCAGTGATGCCCAGTCTTTGAACTTAACAAAAGTAGCAAGAAATATCCGTTTTATGCAATGTATCTCAATTTTTAAATGTTGCTCAAATATTTTCAAATATTGTAAATGCCAAAGTGAACATATCTCTGGGCTACATTTAGTCTGGGGGCCACCAGTTTGAGATCTCTACTCTAGACGTCCTCTGAGGTCCTTTCTCTCGCTCTAAAAGTCTCAGAGCTCACAATGATAAAAGGGAAGTAGGTCAATGAAGTAAGAGGTTGAAAAGTCGCATGTGTAGGTAGACTGCCAGAGTAGCTCAAATAAGGAAAATATGACTCTCCGGTTTCCCTCACCGGGAAGGGTGAAGAAAAAGAAAGGAATAAGGATTTGCCTTTGGTGCCGCCTAGCTCCAGGGGCAACTATTGTTGAAGAATCCTTGTTCTTCTTTAGAGTTTTTTCTAGCCGCAAGTGGCTATTTAAATCTAAATTAGATTAAAAATTCAGTTCCTCAGAGGCACTAGCCACATTTCAAGGCCTCAAAAGCCAGATATAGTGGTGACTACTATATTGGAGAGTACAGATGTAGAACATTTCTGTAACTACAGAAATGTGATGCTCTAGAAAAAGACCATAGTTCCATGTAAAGGAGAGACCTTAACATACAGGAGTGAGAATTGGTGGCTGGTGGGCCAGAGTCAGCCTGCAGACATGGTAAGTTTGGTCCACACAGAGTTTTAAAATCAAGAAATGGCATTAGGAAAGACTTTGGGGAAGAAGGGAACTTAACTTGGATCTTTGAAATGCATTAGGTGTGATCAGATGAAAAATGGTTAAAGTACATTCTAGAAATGGGGACTATATTGCGAAGGCATGGCACCAGTGCATTTACTGGAACTGCAAGTAGGTCAGAGCAGCTGTGGCGTATACCTGGGGAAGTAAAAAGTAAAAAGACCACAGTGACTGGTCACAATTGTGAAGGATGCTTTGAGCCGTTCTAAGGAGTCTGAGAGTGTTGGTGAAGTGAGTTCACCAGGGAGAACACTAGGGAAAACCTGCATCTTGACTCTTCCCGGGGCATGTAAAAGATGATTCAGGGGAGGGCTCAGCTGGAGGCATGGAACCCAGTTAGGAGATGACGGCTATGATTCCACTATGAGATGGGAGCTTCTCCTAGGCTGTGGCTATGAAGATGCTGGAAGGAGGGGATTTAGTCAGAGCAGTAGAAGAAAAGAGATGAGGAAGGCACTTTTAACTGGGAAGATCCTTTTTAATCTTAAGGCTGAGCTCAGCTGGCATCTGGATGTTTGAGAGCCAGGAGAAGGAGGTAGTGTGAGAAGCAACTGCTAGTTAGTGCAGAAGAACGATTCTAAACACTCACATTGGTGAGGTAGAGGTGTGGGATATTTCTTCAGTTATTTGAAAACTTAAACAACTTGGCCTGCAGTAAAATCCCCCTCTGATGTGCTTGAATGTGTGCCCCAGAGAAGCTATGGGGCCTGCCCATGGAACACGAAGGGTGAACGTGGGGAGTGATGGGGAAAGCATCTGGGGAAGGTCTGGGCTGCCCTGATTAGGTGACTCTGATAGTGACCGTCCCTGGCATAACTGTATAATGAGTACCAATTCCATCTCTACTTCTGTGAGCTCTGTGCCCGGGATGAGTCATAGACCACCCTCAGTTTCCAAGTCTATAAAGTGAAGGAACGAGTTACATGAACTGCATGGGCTCATTCTTTTAAAAGATATTATTAAAGATCTGAGCAGGCAGAGAGGAGAGCTTAGTGAGTAAAATGCAGGCTCTGAGGTCAGACAACTTGAGACTAAATTCTTCCATTCACTAGCTGTGAGTCTGTGGACAAGTTATCTGAGTTCCCTGAGCCTCAGCTTCCTCATCTGTAAAATGGGGACAATAATAGAACATATCTCAAAGGGCCAGTGGGAAAGTTAGAGGAAATAATGGGGAAATAATAAAATGGACTGAAGATGTGTTAGCTATTCTAACCATTTTATGCAAAATCCCAATGAGCACAATTTCAGATGTTTACTAATTATTTTATCCTGCTAACTGGGGAGGATGAAAGAATAGAAAAGCATGGGCTTTGGAGCAAGGGAGATCCAGGTTCTAAGGCGGGCTCTGCCTCCTACCAGCTGTGGGACTCAGGCAAGTTGCTTCAACACACTGAGCCTCAGTTTCCTCATCGATAGAAGAGGAAAGAAGGAACTCTTAGGGAACGGTGTATATGAAGGAGACAGCCCACATAAGTTGCCTGGCGCCGTCCTTGATAAGTAGAGATAGTCAGTGCTTATTTGTTCCATTCCCTTGTACGCAGGTTCGTTTGCCCTGGATCATTACCCTAAAGGGTTATAGAAAAGAAATTGTGTTTAGGTACAGCAGACCAAAACCAGATTACACTCCTCTGAATACCTCAATTTCCTTCCCTGATGCTTAAAAAGTCAGTACTAAATAGATTTTGTAAGCAGGCAGCTTCTGGCGAGGAAGCCTTCTCTGTCTGAAGATATAGTCACTCTCTCAGGACATAGTTTCTCCCACAGACATCAAGGACAATGTAATGGAGGAGAGTTTTAAAATAAAACAATGTCAACCTCGTTTTAGAGGACCTAGCCTGACACCAATGGTATAGCTGAGCGTGCTCTGGTTAAATCGATAGAACACGTGGTAAAATCTGCTGGTGACCATTTGGAGTTTTTATCTTTTTTAATGCTATAAGTTTTATATTTAAAATAATATAGTGTAACTTAAAAATAAGGAGAGGGCAGCAATGTGGTGGTGGTGTAGGCAGCAGATAGGCATTGGATGATTCTGTTTATAACATTAATGCACACTGTACCCATTTACCGATAGTGAAATTAGGCTGGGAAAAGCTAACATCCAATCAGAGAGGTAATGCAGTCATGCCTGTTGATTTGTCTGTCTTCTGATAAGGCTGTCGGTCTCCTAACCTCAGAGACAGCCTCCTGTCTCATCTACTCAATGCCTACCTAAGCTAGAAAGACAGCAGATGATGGGGGCGGGGGAAGGATGGAGGAGGGCCCCAGTGCTGAACATGACATTCTTTTTTTTTTTTTTTAAACATCTTTATTGGAGTATAATTGCTTTACAATGGTGTGTTAGTTTCTGCTTTATAACAAAGTGAATCAGTTATACATATACATATGTTCCCATATCTCTTCCCTCTTGCATCTCCCTCCCTCCCACCCTCCCTATCCCACCCCTCTAGGTGGTCACAAAGCACTGAGCTGATCTCCCTGTGCTATGCGGCTGCTTCCCACTAGCTATCTATTTTACGTTTGGTAGTGTATATATGTCCATGCCACTCTCTCACTTTGTCACAGCTTACCCTTCCCCCTCCCTGCATCCTCAAGTCCATTCTCTAGTAGGTCTGTGTGAACATGACATCCTTGTGCCCATGAAAGAATGTGCCCAGCCCCCAGCAGGATGGAGACGGTGACAAGGCCCCTCTGTCACACGCCCGCCCCGCTCCCATTCACTGGCTAATCCCTGTCGAGGTGCGCAGTCCCCCCCACATGAAAAGTGCTTCCTCTCCACCGACCGCCGCTCCTCCTCCCCAGTGTGAACCCAGGACACTTGACTTCTGGCTCAGCTCCATGTAAAAACCATCATGGGACCTTTGACACACACTTCCCCAGTGCCTTGCTTTCCTTGTTGGTAAAAGTGGGGATAATTCTTCTTGGCTACTACCCAAAAGGACTGTGGAGTACAAGTAAAATAAAACTTGTAACACTGTCGGGCGGAGGACATGCCTGAGAAGTGGGGAGACCCCGCTGTGCCCTCAAATTCTTGTTTCCCCCTCACGTGCCTGGTTCTACACAGAGGCCTGAGTCCTGAGGCTTATGTCCTGGCGTCTCCCTGGCTCCTCAGGTGATAGGACAGAACTTTAGAAGGTTTGGCTCTTGGTTCAAGGAGGCTGACTTTTTTTTTTTTTTTTTTAACATCTTTATTGGAGTATAATTGCTTTACAATGGTGTGTTAGTTTCTGCTTTATAACAAAGTGAATCAGCTATACATATACATACATCCCCATATCTCTTCCCTCTTGCATCTCCCTCCCTCCCACGCTCCCTATCCCGCTCCCTCTAGGTGGTCACAAAGCACCGAGCTGATCTCCATGTGCTATGTGCTGCTTCCCGCTAGCTATCTATTTTACATTTGGCAGTGTATATAAGTCCATGCCACTCTCTCACTTCGTCCCAGCTTACCCTTCCACCTCCCTGTATCCTCAAGTCCATTCTCTAGTAGGTCTGTGTCTTTATTCCCGCCCCTAGGTTCTTCATGACCATTTTTTTTTTTTTTTTTTTAGATTCCATATATATGTGTTAGCATACGGTATTTGTTTTTCTCTTTCTGACTTACTTCACTCTGTATGACAGACTCTAGGTCCATCCACCTCACTACAAATAACTCAATTTCGTTTGTTTTTATGGCTGAGTAACATTCCATTGTATATATGTGCCACATCTTCTTTATCCATTCATCTGTTGATGGACACTTAGAATGCTCAACATCATTAATCATTAGAGAAATGCAAATCAAAACTACAATGAGATATCATCTCACACCAGTCAAAATGGCCATCATCAAAAAATCTACAAACAATAAATGCTGGAGAGGGTGTGGAGAAAACGGAACCCTCTTGCACTGTTGGTGGGAATGTAAATTGATACAGCCACTATGGAGAACAGTATGCAGGGTCCTTAAAAAACTAAAAATAGAACTACCATACGACCCATCAATCCCACTACTGGGCATATACCCTGAGAAAACCATAATTCAAAAAGAGGCATGTACCACAATGTTCATTGCAGCTCTATTTACAATAGCCAGGACATGGAGGCTGACTTTTAAAGGAAGAGTTTTGTTCCTTTAAAGAAGGGTGACACGCAGAGCGAGAGCAAGTTTAGGACTGAGAACGTGGGCTGGGAGGCGGGACAGGGGTCACAGAGGTGGTGTCAGAGGACAGAGAGGCTTTGAGGAGCCGGAGAGGGCAGCGTGGAGCAAACGCAGACTTCTGCCCAATTCTGGGCGTGGGAGAGGCCAGTGTGCCCCTGAAACAGAGTCAGAGGAGCAACTCCCCATCTCCCCCCGAGCCCCCCGCCTCGTGGGAGACAGAGGAAGCTCATCTAAAGCTCAGGCTATGCAAGCTTTGGTAAGAAATACATTTAAGTTGTGTGCTGGTACATGTGACCACACGGGCAACAAAAATACAGTGTTCGTGAAATAATATCGACTCTTACTGTGTGCTGTGGGCTCTGATAGTTTCTATCTGTTCTGTTTCCTTCCTCTCTCCCTCCTTCCTCCCTGACTTCCTTTCTGCCTGCCTGTCTTTCTTTCATTGCTTCCTTCCTACTTCTGTGTGACCAGCAAAGTTGACTTCAAGACCCACTTCAAGACCCTCTACCCACAGCTGGTAAAGTACAGGGACCATTGAAAGGGAGCCCCAGGTCTACTGGGAGAACCCTACAGGGACCACATCAAGCCAGACAGAGACCCTGTATTCTGCTCCTGCCCCCCCGACCTCACTCCTCCTCCTCTTCCTCCGTCTTCTCTTCCTGGTCCTCCTCCTCCATTTTTATTTTTTTAAAAAAACAATTCCAAGAATACCAGAATGACAGCAGTGATTTCACAACCTTTGCAGACGGTAGGAATCACCCATGTTACTGGGGTGCTTGTGTAACTGCCACACCCCACCCGCACCCCGAGGCATCTCTCCTGGAGGCTCCGATGGGTTAAGTCACCAGTGGGCTCAGTGTCTGTAACATGTAATCTCTATGGTCAGGCCGGTCAGGGATTCTCTAAGTAGGGCCAACCCTCTTGTTTTGCTAATGAGGAATCGAGGCCAAGGGGGGTGGGCGGCAAATGCCTTGCCTGAGGTCACACTGCCCTTGGGCAGGATGCTGCAGTCAAACTCAACAAGGACCCACCATCCCACCCTCCGTACCTTCTAACATCACCAGAAGAGGCCTTCAACTGAGAAGTCAAAGACCAGCCCCCATCACACAGCAAGCTAAGGGATGCAACAGGGCTGGAACCCAGGTCATGGCAGGATTCTGTCTCCTGCCATGGCCTGACTTCCTGTGGAAAATTTCGCTCCACTTCTGGGGCTAAAACAGACGAAGCAGAGAGAACTGTGTCTACCAGCTGCCCAGCCCCCTCTGCCTTTCTCCCTGGTGCTGAGTGTGGCCTGGGGTTTGTGGGGAAGAGGGGGAATGAGTCATCTCCGGCCACTCACTGTCACTTGGTCCTCTGGGGATGTGGGAGTCGGGGACAACCTTGAAGGTTTGCACACACAGGTAGCAACAACCTCCTGCTCTGTCCACCAGCACCGCTGCCCTCTGCACTCACCCCCAGCAGTGGTCCCAGCTGACTGGGAAGGTTGCCCTGAGGCCCCCCAAAGAAGGAGGCCCGGGCTTCCCTGGTGGCGCAGTGGTTGAGAATCTGCCTGCCAATGCAGGGGACACGGGTTCGAGCCCTGGTCTGGGAAGATCCCACATGCCACGGAGCAGCTGGGCCCGTGAGCCACAATTACTGAGCCTGCGCGTCTGGAGCCTGTGCTCCGCAACAAGAGAGGCCGCGGTAGTGAGAGGCCCGCGCACCGCGATGAAGAGTGGTCCCCACTTGCCGCAAGTAGAGAAAGCCCTCGCACAGAAACGAAGACTCAACACAGTCATAAATAAATAAGTAAATAAAAGAACGTGAATTTCTAAAAAAAAAAAAAACAAAACAGGAGGCCCTGGGCGCCCGTGTTTGCTGCAGGCTGGGCTGCCAGCCCCTCTCTGGCTCTGCTTGCTCTCAGCTCTGTGTTGCTCCTCTGTGTGTCCTGTGGTTTGACATTTCCTTCCTTCACCAGTTAGGAGCCCAGCAGCTTCCAGCCTGGCTGCTGAAGATACCAGTAAGCAGAGGAGCTGCAGAGAGCAGGAGGTCTTTTCAGGATCAAAGCAGCTGTGCCAGCCCGTCAGGGCCTCCCCCCTCCCCCTCTCCCCTCCCCCTCCCCCCTCCCCCATCCCTCCCCCACCCCCTCCCCCCCCCCCACTCTGCAGGGATGTGCTGCCCAGCATCCCCCAGTTCAGGTCTTGCTGAAAAGTCACCTCCTCCCAGAGGCTTGCTCATTTTCGATTGCAACCGCACCCCACCTATGCACTCCTTCCACCCTCACCCAGCCCGCACCTCTGCTGCATGTGTGTACACACAGCTCTCACTTAGAATTTCACTTCCTTAAATGTTCGTTGTTTATTGTCTGTCTCTCTCCGCTAGCAAGTAAGCTCCTCGAGAGCAGGGATCTCTGTTTTGTTCACTGAGGCACCTTGAGCCCCAGCAGAGCTCCTGGCACTTAGAAGCCCTGGAGTGCGCGCTGTTGAATGAAGGCGTGACTGAATGCGGGTGGCGGCTGCAGCCATCACAGACGCACCTGGCCAGGGTGTGGGACACCGCACGTCAGAGGAGGGAGGAGAGGGACTCCCACCAGCTTCTCAAAACCATCGCTTAAAGGAAACAGAAGAACCAGGAACAAGTGCTCTGGAGGTGTGATCAGGAGGCCGCTGGGAAGCCCCATCCCCAAGCATCTCCCGGTGAAGTGTGAAATCCCAACAATGACATTATGATGGAGGATTAAACGCTGCCCTCTCTCCTTCTCTGTCCTCTAAAGTTCCCAGCGGATTTATTAACAATTCACTTATCCTGTCACTCGAATGAGTTGGAGGGTTCCGAGCAGCAGGTCCCGGGGAGCAAGGAGAAGTGGGGGGACTGGGGGCCTGGGGGATGATGGGGGACGCAAGAACTGGTGGATGCCAAGACTACTTCTGCTCACTTAGCAATTTTGCTTTAGGCCAAACTTGTTACCTTGAGGTGGTCACTTCAGCAGAAGCAGTGTAGACCCCGGGTCATTTCCAGAGGGGCTGCAGGCTCGTTCACCCCCAGGGGGCTTCTGGCATCAGGGGCATGAACACGGGATGTGGTGTGTTGAAAGTGTGCTGCTCTGGAAACTAGGGAGCCTGGCTTCTGGGGCTGGTGCGTGTGGTGGGGAGAGGGTGGCCCTCATCACTAACCCGCTGTGCAGGCCGGTCCCTTCCTCCGTCTGGGTCTCTGTGGTGCCATCTGTAAAATGATGTTGGACTAGATCACCTCTGAGGCTCCTCCAGCTGCCCCAAATCTCTAGGGAACATGAGCCTGTTTACTGATGAGGGCTCCCTTGGTCACAGCAATGGTGCGAAGGGCGGCTGGAGCTTACTGCTAGGGCATGCCAGAGGTGCCGTCCCATTCACAAAGGCCCTTCCTGTCCTGGGGTTTGGGGATTTGCTAGTTCACAACATCCAAGGAATAAGAGGGTCCTGGCCAAGGGTGGCCTCCGGGCATGGGTGATTCAGGAAGTCTCCCACTCTGCAGGCTGTGCCTAGATCGGGAACACTTCACCAAGTGTTTATAAGAATCCATGTCACCAAGAAGGAGTCAGGGAGCGGAGAACGGAAGGAGATTTCAGACCCAAGAAGCGCACGGGAGCTCTTGTCAAGAGTTATGCGGCGAGCAGCTGATTTCTCCAGGTCTCGGAGATGGTTTGAAGATTCTTAGAAGTTAGATATCACTACAGGGATGCCAAACCCAGAGTCAGGGGACCTCAGCCCCGGGGAATACTAACACAATAAAATACGCAGCGGTCATATCCAGATCATAAGGCTGCAGGATTTCAGAGGAAGAGGAGCCAGGTGTGAGCTGACCCGTCTCCAGTGAGGGGCTCTGAGCTAGACGGAGGCCCCAGCAGAGAGCTTCCCGAGCAGGAGCAGGGACTGGTAGGGGGATGGAGGTGACAAGTTCTTCAGGAGGTGAGGAGCAGAGGCCCCACGGGCAGGGGACTGGCTGGAGGCCAAAATACTGTATGCTAACACATATATATGGAATCTAAGGAAAAAAAAAAAAAAGGTCATGAAGAACCTAGTGGTAAGACGGGAATAAAGACACAGACCTACTAGAGAATTGACTCGAGGATATGGGGAGGGGGAAGGGTAAGCTGTGACAAAGTGAGAGAGTGGCATGGACATATATACACTACCAAACGTAAAATAGATAGCTAGTGGGAAGCAGCCGCATAGCACAGGGAGATCAGCTCAGTGCTTTGTGACCACCTAGAGGGGTGGGATAGGGAGGGTGGGAGGGAGACGCAAGAGGGAGGAGATATGGGGATATATGTATATGTATAACTGATTCACTTTGTTATAAAGCAGAAACTAACACACCATTGTAAAACAATTATACTCCAATAAAGATGTTAAAAAAAATAAAAATAAAAAGAGGCTGGCCAATATTGGCCCAGGTACCTGAGGTCACACAGATCAGGGAACTTCAGGGCTCAGCGGGAGGAAGTTTGGGGCAGCAGGGAGATGATTGTTTTGTCACCTCCCCTGTCCCTTTATCTTGTAGGATTCTCAGTAAGTTAAGTCAAGAAATCAACAAGAATGAAGAGAGAAGGAGCATTTTCACACGCAAGTGAGTGGGGCCGCTGAGGGCCTGGTGTCACTTTAATGAAATGCAAGGAGTTTTCAAACCCAAGTCTAACTTTAAATGGGAGTCACGGGAGTGGTTTTGCCCCCATTTCTGATCCGCAGTGATCCTTCAGTCCGGGTGTCCCCCCTCTCTGCCCTGTGTCTGGGACATCAGGGGAACTTCCCCTAGAGAGTCAGACAGTCACAAGCTCCCAGTTTTGCCACCAACATGGCTTTGGTGGTTTCCAGAATTTTCGGGTAGCCTGGACCTGGTTTCAGAGCAACAAGGACAGCGGTCCTGGGTGGTGAGACATACCCTCCCCCGGGGGGCTCCTCTTGCAGGGCTGGACTGAGGAAAGAGGGAGATCTCCCTAAGTCAGTAGGGCCATTAATGCAATGCTGTTTGTCTTTACAGACCCCAAGTCCAGCGGTTTCCTGAGGAAACAGGTAAAGGTCTCAGGGGTGAGAGCAAGGGCTTTAGGAGGTGACAGGTGCTTTGGTTCTCCTGTCTGCTGGTCCAGATTGAGGGGAGGAGAGATGTCACTATGCTGGGGCACCTGGCTATGGCCCCTTCTGAGCTGGGACCCTCTGCAGAGACACAGTGAGGGACTCTGTGGGGTGCATGGAATGACCCGGGCTTTGAACTGAGCACCTAAGCAGAGCCAGCCCTCCTGCTTCTGAGTCTTTAAAGCAATTATTCAGTTGTTAAATTGCACATCCTGTTAAAATGCAGATTCCTGGCTCCCACTCAGTCCTGCTGAATCAAAAGCTCTAGGGATAGGACCCGGGGTATCTGCATATTTTAAAGCACTCTCAAGTGACTTTTATGCATGTGAAAGGTTAAGAACCACTGCCTCTGTCTGGCAGAATGAGCCCCTCAAGTAGAAATTCTAGAGCTGATACTGAATTGTTAACCCCCAGGTATGTAGCATGAAGGCCTGGAATGGGGCAGTGGTGGGGAAGGATCCCGGAGTGGGGAGCGGCTCTGACTTTCCTTCTTGCTGCTTCTTTTGGTACCGATGCTGGTGTTATCCTCTTCCACAGAAAGCCACGAAGAAGACGACGGAGGCTGGTCATCCTTTGTGAGTATGGGGTGGGCCGTTCTTCCACCTTACAGCTGTTTCCAGAGTGCCTTTGTCATAAGGAACCAGCATGATGCTGAAAGGAGCAAGGCCCTGACAGAGCCACCCAGGGGTCAGATGATGTGCTCTGTGAAGGCCAGAGCCTTCTAGTAACTTTCTGGCTTTGCGATCCACGGCGTCTCTGGCCTCATCTACTCCCCTCTGCCCTTGTAGCACGAGAGCAGCTGTAGACGACACCTGAATGAATGGGCTTGGTTTTGTGCCACCAGCCCTTCACTGACAAACAACAGACAGTGGGCTGGACTTGGCCACGGGCTGTGGGGTGCTGACCACGCCGTTATCCACCGTGCACACCTCCACAGCAGGGCCCTCCCCCAAACCCCTCCTCCACATGGTCTACACTAAAGTAGATTTAAAGTAGCCTTTCTCATAGGCTTAAGTCCCCACTGGTGACCCAGAGGGAAAGGGAGTTCAGAATTAACTATCAGCCCTGGAAAGACCTCAGGGATGGGCCGATCCAACTGGGTTTTATATTTGAGGGGTCATGATGACGCCTTTCAGAGTCTGATGAATTCTGCACATCTTGTCCCCAGAAAACTGCATATGTAGTCACCACGCTTGAAGCCAGACTCAGGCTAAGAACTCCATTACGGCTCGTAGCCCAGTCTGCTCACTTTACAGATGAAGCAGCCAAGCCCGCTGGAGAAAGTAGAGCCACACATCTAGTTAGAGGCAGGCCAAGGACCCAGGTCGCCCACCCTCCATCCGGTGGTCTTTCTGGTAAGCGGCTGCCTCTAGTGCCTTTAGGAAGCAGGCACTAAACATCCCTTGTCCTGCTGGGATTCTGGTAAAAGAAAGCATTGAATTTGAAAAAAAAAAAAAAAATGTTAGCTAAGTCTGTGCTTTCTACATGAGAACGAAGGAATAGGACAGATTAATTTTGTTCCAAAGGAAAAATAGACCAGTTTCCCCCCAAATGTTTACATTTTTAGGCAGAAGCTGCATCTTTGCCGCTTCTTGCCATGCAGTCCCTCCCGTGAGGCTAGCCACCTCCATCTTCTCTGTAAACAGGGAGTCTCCTCTAGCCACTGGCTACAACATTTGGGGTTCCATGAAGTGCCCAGCACTGCACAGAGCACTGGGGGGTGATGGAGACGAAGAACCCAATTCTATGAGCATTTTATAGCTTAGATGACACATACACAGGGCAGAATATGATTAGGAACAAAAACACACATAGAAATATTCAAGCCAAATCACTGGGAGAAAATAAGTTTTCTAGAAGCAGAGAGGAAAAGTCTATTGTTGAGAAAGGCTTATGGGGTAAAGGCCTGGTGGAAAGTCAGGAGCCACAGGGCTGGGGTGTGCAGGCTGAGAGATTGCAGGGAGCCCCTCTAGGTCTAGGGGGCAGTCAGCAAGGGCTGCAGAGGCGCTGAGGCCGTGGTTCCGAAGTCCCTCCCGTTCATCAGGGGTTCCATCCTCTGTTCTCAAGTTATAGGAACACTGATGGCAGGACGAAGTCTTTTTTGGAGTTCAGGAAGGTACTCAACCTCATCTTCCAATATTAGAAATATACATATTCCGCAAGTCAAAAAATTAACACATGCATCTTTCACTTGAGCACCTTAGACAGGCTTCCTTAAGCCACCTAGTAAGGTTGTCAGGATTTCTAGGCTCTCAGTGCGCACCTTTCCTCGCCAAGTTGCAACCTTCTGTTGCTTCTTTCCACACTGCCCTTGACTTTAGAGAAATGCCCTGGGTTCATTTAGGACCCACTTGACCTTGACCTGAGAGTGATAAGCCAGTCATTGCTTGGCAGCTGATGGTGCCACTTTTGCCTGGGAAATCATTACTGTAACTGTCCACTTTCATGGGTTGCTTCAAAGGCAATCACCCAGCCCCCAGGGCTTAATTTCCCTGAGACCCACAGAGAAGCATACGTGAAATACAATAAATAATTTAAAATTTAGAAAGAGTCTCTTCCAAGAGAGCAGCTTCACACTCAGTGCCAGATGTCACGAATAATAAGCTGTTGTTTTTATACACTCAGCTCTCAGCAAAGGGACTAGCCCAGCCCTGACTATCCCCTCTCAGGCACAACTTAACCTGCCTTCTAGTTAACAGGCTTTGGTTGTCTGGTTTCCCCATTAGGGAAGAAAGTTTTGAGCATAGGCACCCTAAGAACAGAACTGACAATTAACTAGGGGCATCACAAACACTCCTGGTGTTTAGTCTTCCTCTTGGCAATGTCTGGAGTAAAAAACGTGTTTACTCCAAACAGCGGGCTCTCCCATCCCTCTGTTCCTGTATCCCCCTCATTTGTTCTGCTTTTCTCTGTTGTGCAAAAAAATGTAGAGAAAAATGCACTTGCCTAGTGGTCTGAAGACCTTGACGGGGGTCCCAAGTCTACATCTTGCTGGCGCTGTGATTTTGTACCCCCTGAGCTCAGTATCCTCATGTGTAGTGGGAGGACCATCCTAGTGCTGACTAGTGCCCCCAATTGAGGACCACTGTGAGGCTTGGCAGAGAGAGAGTAGATGCGGGCACGCCTACTGCCAAGGGACCTCTACACACCGTGTGGTCCCCATCACTGGTAAGCCGCCCCATCACAACATCACTGTGTTGGCAGGAAGATGACTATGAAAGTCCCGATGATGATCAGGATGGGGAGGATGACGGTGACTATGAGTCCCCCAATGAAGAGGAAGAGGCACCCGTGGAAGACGACGCCGATTATGAGCCCCCACCCTCCAACGATGAGGAGGCTCTGCAGAACTCCATCCTGCCTGCCAAGCCTTTCTCCAACCCCAGCTCCACGTACATAGGTAAGGGCCCTGGCAGCCCAGCCCCCAGCCCCCACTGATGTATGGGAGGCCAACGCCCATGCAGCAGAAAGCTTGGCATGCTGATGCCAGCTAACCAGCTGTGTGGCTTTGGGCGAGTGACTCCACCTCTCTGGGCCTCAATTTCCTCATCTTTGAAATAGGACAATACCAATACAGACCACATAGGTTCGCTGTGAGGATCAATAATATTTATGATTTGCAGACAAATATTTATGATTGCAGACAAATCATCGCTGATGGTGGGTGATATTGAACTGCCAGTTAAGGGTATTTGGAAGTAATAGGTTATTTTGAGTGTTACTTTGGTACTCAAGAGGACTTTCCTGTTCCTCCCCATCTTTGACCAATTCATGATTAGGTGGCACCACTACCCACAGACTGTCAGAATAAATATAACACTATTGAATGTGGTTTGGCCATAACTTTAATATCTTTAAACAGTATTCAAGATTTTCACTGTCTATCTGCTCCTGTCAGCCCATTTCTCCCTCATTCATTTATTCATTCATCCATTCAACAAAAATTATTGGTCTTCTATTATGAGCCAGGCATCATTCTAAATGCTGAAATTCAAAATCATCCGGAAAGAAGACACAGCCCTTGCCTCACAGGGCTTACACTCTAGCAGTGGTGGTAACAGAAAGTAGGCACATACACACTTGCATAATATCAAGGAGTGAGCTAGAAAGTTGATGATCAATATCACAAAAATTAATACCACGAATCCTTTAGGCTGTATAACACTTGGCAATTTTAAAGCCCTTTCACGCTCTGTCGACATTTCATTTTGTGTTTTGAAGCACCCTGTATGATACAGGCAACAATTATCAAGCCTGTTTCATATATAGGGAAATTAAGACCCTGAGAAGAAACAGGTAACTAAGTCGTTGAGTGCCTCATACATGCCAGTTCTGAGCGTACAGAATGAACGAGATGGTAGACAGTCCTCACCCTAAAGAATTCATAGTCCAGGCAACATCAAACAAATGAGTCGCAAAATGACTTAATTAAACCATGATATATACTCAGGAAGACAAGCGCGGGAGACGAGGCTGGGGCATATGCCTGATCTGGACTTGCTTCCCTGAGGATATGATATTTAATCTGAAACTTAAAGGGTGAACAGGAGTTGGCTAAGTGAGCATAGAGGTGGGAAGGAAAGAGCATTCTAAGCAGTGGAAATGGCCGTGCAAAAGCCCTGAGGCTGAAAGGAGCATGACGGGTCAGAGGAGCTGACAGATGGCCAGAGCGGGTGCACTGGTATGAGATTAGACCAGGCTTGCTGGGTTCTGAGCCCCATTCTCTGTGGAAGAGTGCTGCTTCCCCAGGACTGGGGCTAGGGTGAGGCAGAAGAGGCAACCAGGGCACAAAATGTAAGAATGCTGTCACTTCCTCACAGTCTTGGCCTGGCCTTTCCCTGTCAAAGGGATGGAACACTGCCAGCCTATCAACCTGGCCTGGGGATACTTCTGTGATGACCAGAAGGATGTGAGTTTTTGTTAAGAGTCTGTGGTTTGGTTACAGGAGTCGGTGACTGGCTCCTCCCTTTAAGAAAGGAGGAAGTGGTGGGGGCGGGGGGGAGGGAGGACAACCCAGAGCACTTGTGAGGGGAAGGAAGGGGACCTAGGACAGGATCCTCATGAGCCATGACAGTGGATTTCACCTTGCCCAGGCAGCGGGGTGTGCCTCAGTGTATGTGTCTCTGTGTGTGTCTGCGTGTGCATGTGTGCACATATGCATGTGTGCATTTGTGTGTCTGTACATGTTTACTTCTGTACAGTTTTGTCTGAAAACACTCCCTCACGGTTCTGGCTGAATTAATTACTAAGAGGCCTTTTTTCATGCCTTCATCAACAAAACCTCTGATGAATACCTCTTCCCCAGAGGTCAGGTGAGTGTTGCTCCGAAGTATAAGAGTAAGACAAACTGGGCAGGTACAGAGAAGGCAAGGGGCCAAGGACTCCCCACCCTGTATGACCCAGGTGTGGGCACATCCCTGCCATGTTGGCTCGGGCTGGCCTTGGTGCTAGGGGGTAGTCTGTGGGATCCAGCAATGCGGAGATGCCCCCAGCCGGCGCTGGAGGGGTTCCTGGAGAGCCCTGGGTGTGGCCCACACTCGCCTAGATGTAGCATTTCTCCTTTCATTTTAATGCCTTTGCGTTTCCACAGACCGGCCCCACTCCGGGAAAGTGCAGCAGCCGCCCGTGCCCCCGCAGAGGCCGATGGCCGCCATCCTTCCTTTGCCCGCCGGCGGCCGGGCTCATTCGGTAGGCTCCATACTTTCTGTTATGCCACTTTGTGTCCACTCGATGATTTCCTCTGCAGAGAGAAAAAACTACAGACATCTTTATGCAATTCTAGCCAGTAAGGAAAAGTTATATGTAGGCCGGGAAAATGCATTCCCAAGTACTCACAGTGGGCTTTTTGGAGGATGAAATACTAGTGATTTTTATACACATCATAATGCTTTTATCATCGGTATTTTCTCTTTACCATAAACCATATAAGCTATTTGTATAATAAAAAGTCTCCTTCTAGTATTCATTGTGCTATTTTTTCTGACTTTTGAAATAAGTGAAAACTGTAAAATAAGCTAATGGCACCTACTAGTATTTGGGTCCCCAGCCTTCCCTCCTGCAAAAAGACTTGCGCCACCTGCTGGCCAACATCTGAAATTCCACCGACAAAAGGTTTGAGAACAAAACGTGCAATGCCATGAACCCAGGGAGAGAAGCAGCAAACTCCCTTTCCTCTTTCTTCAAGCTTACAGTCTCAGATCCCGTGGTTCTACATAACTAACAGGCACACCTCGTTTTATTGCATTTTGCTTTATTGCGTTTCACAGATATTGCATGTTTTTTACAAATTGAAGATTTGTGGCAACTCTGCCGTGTCAGATGATGGTTAGCATTTTTTAGCAATATTTTAAAAGTAAGATATGCACATTGTTTTATTAGACATAATGCTATCACACACTTAATAGACTTCAGTATAGTATAAATGTAACTTTTACATTCAGTGGGAAATAAAAAAAGTTGTGTGACTAGTGTTAACGAAAATTCAATTAACAATCAAACTAAGAAGAAAACAAGAGAATTTTATTTGAGCCAAACTGAGGATTATAACCTGGGAGACAGACTCTCAGAAGCTCTGAGAACTGCTCCACTGGTCAGGAGCTAGAGATTCAGTTTCATACATTTTTGAGACTAAGAATCATGTATCATATTGACAGGTTAGTATTAAACACAAAGTTCATCAGAGATATTTTGGTCAGGTGTGTACCTACAGAGTGAGCCTTTAGGTCAGTGTGACTCCCTGACAGGATGAGAAAGAAATACTAAACTTAAAAGTCACAATGGTGGTTTCAGAAGAAACCATTTTTCTCAAAGTTTGTTTATATCCTCCTGCCTTGAGGAGATCTGGTTAATGCATAATACAAATGCACATTGCATAGGAAACGCCCATCACCAATGGGGGCATATTATATGTGTTTCAGTTCTGATTTAGTTTGATTGTCCTGTCATAGAGAAATTTATGATTTTTTCCTCATCACTAGGCTTCTTTTGATTTTTGCTTTATTGCGGTGGTCTGGAACTGAACCCGCAATATCTCTGAGGTAGGCTTGTATCCAGAGAGGCCCGGAGAAGTTCAAGATCAGGAGTCAATAGTTGGAAATGTGCTCTCTTCATAAAGGACCAGAGCACTTTGACAGCTGTGGTGAATGCCAAGTGTCAGGGCTAGAATGAGGGAGAGGACATATTTTCCCCAAAGCTCAAAATCCAGATCACCCCACAGTTTGGGACACCTCATCTAAGAACAGATGGCTTCCTCCTGCTTTTGCAGTTTTATTACAAAGGGGGCTCATGGAGCTGAATTTATCTACACATGCATTTTGCTCTTGAAATCTGTACCGCTTCACCTCACTCTTGGGATGCAGAATTCATTCATTCAATCTACAGACATTTATTGAGCCGCAGTGCCCAGCAGTGTTCTAGCTGCTGGGAATAGAGTGTGAACAAGACAAATAAGATCCCTGCTTTCATAAAATTTTTATTTGGGTTAGGGGTAGATGGATGATAAACAAGTATAGAGATGTATAAACAAGGTAATTTGAGTAGTAACGTGTGGCTAGGGAGACAGAAGACCAGGGAACATGATGGTAGGTGGGGAGGTGACATTGAGCTGGCCAGGGTGAGCCAGCTGTGGCGAGAGCTGGGAAAACAACATCCCAGGCAGAGGAAAGCACAAGTACAGAGATGCCAAAGAGTGCATAAGCTTGAGATTTTGCAGGAACTGCAGGAAGATACTTATGGTGAGAGTCCAGTGGGCACTGGAGAGAGGAGTGTACAAAGGTGTTGGACGGGTGGGTGGAGAGGGGGCAGCTCAGGCAGAGCTTCGCGGGCCATGGTGAGTTTTAGGTTTGTTCCTAATGTGATAGGAGCAACTGAAAAGCTTGGCAGGGGAGTGACATGCGGAAAACACTCTCACAGTGTGTGGGACAGGGAGCTCAGTTCAGGTGAGAAATGGACAGGTATATGTGTGAGTGGAACATGGGGGTGGAGAAAAGTGAACAACTTCACACCTATTTAGGCGGATAAAGCCCTCAGGGCTTGCTGATGGGTTGGAAATGCTTCCTAATACGTGGATTTCTTTTAAAGCAGCCACTACCGCCACCCCAGCTCAACCACGAAGAGCCTAGCAGAAGTAGAAACCAAAAAACAGCAAAGCGTAAGTACAGGGGCTGCCCTCTCTTGCCCACCAGCCCACCCGCACCCCTCCCCCAGCCAACTGCTCTCTTCTTTGAACTGACTTCAGTGTTTCCCTTTCAGTCCCTGCTCCTTCCATAGACAGAAGCACGAAACCACCCCTAGATCGTTCCTTAGCTCCGTTTGACAGAGAGCCCTTCGCACTAGGTTGGTGTCTTTTATATTTGATGCATAGTAACAGTGGCCAACATTTATAGAGTGCTTACTGCATGCTTTTCACAGGGACCATCTCGTTTAACTATCCCCACAATCCTATGAAGTGGGGACTATTAGATCATCCTCATGGTACAGATGAGGAAACTGAGGCATGAAGAGGTAACTTACCAAGTTTACTCGGCTACCAAGTGATGGGGGTGGAAACCCAGACTCAGAGAAGCCTGATGTAGAGCTTCTGTCCTTAGCCCCGCGCTGGGCCTGCTTCTCCATGGGTGCCATCTGTGTACACACATCCATCCCATGTCCTCCTGAAGGAGGATGGGGAGGCATCTGGGCTAAGAGGCAAGAGGCCTGGGAGAGCTGTTGTCGGCTGCCTTGGCTGCTAACTTAGCAGCTCACTGACCACAGGGATGTTGCTTTTTCAGAGCTGTCTCCTTATTTGTCAGGTGGGTGCCCTGTAATGAGAAAATACTTTATAAAACTCTAAGGTGCTATTCAAATGTCAGAGCTGTCTTTTGTTGTATGGGTGGTTGACCAAACTGTAGGTATACTACAGTTCTTTCCTCCAGAATTGGCCCAGAGTATTCTTGGATTGCAGTTACCTCTACATAAAGCTATTTTTAATCCAATTCTAAAACTTAGCTACAATTTATTGAGCACCTACTATGGGTCAAGTGCTTTACCTACCACAAATAAGTTACAGTTGTCTCTCAG
This sequence comes from Balaenoptera physalus, assembly GCF_965194825.1. Lineage (NCBI taxonomy): Eukaryota > Metazoa > Chordata > Mammalia > Artiodactyla > Balaenopteridae > Balaenoptera > Balaenoptera physalus. The sequence goes on from NC_138890.1 coordinate 28,228,690, forward strand.
TATCCGTAGGGGGAATCCCTGGATCCAGGATCCCTGTGGATATCAAAATCCAGGGATACTCAAGTCTCTTACATAAAATGGTGTAGTATTTGCATATAACTTATGTACATCTTCCCGTGGACTTTAAATCATCTCTAGATTACTCATAATACCTAATACAATATAAATGCTAAGTAAATACAACATAAATACACGTACATAGTTGCCAGTGCATGGCAAATTCAAGTGTTGCTTTTTAGAACTTTCTGGAATTATTTTTCCAAATATTGTTGATCTGAGGTTGGTTGATTCATGGGTGTGGAACCCACGGCTATGGAGAGTTATCTCTACATTATCTCTAGTCCTCACCCCCGCCCAACAAAGAGGGGGTATTATCATCCTCACTTTGCAGATGATAAAGCTGAGGTTCAGAGAGGTTGAATAAATTTCCCAAATTTGCATAATTAGGGAATTGCAGGATTTGAACCCAAGTGTTTCTGACTTCACTGTGGGTGCCCTTTTCCACCACATAATGCTGCAGTTGGAGACACTGGATTTTCCTTGCCGTGGACTAGGGAGTTCTGGGCAAGGAGCCCTGGGCCTTGAGGGGTAAGGAGCCTGGAACCCCCAGCCCACCCCAGCCCTTCCTTAGCTTCCCGGTGAGCAAGGCATTTAGCCTTTGTGGCCTCAGTTTCCTCTTTTGTCGGCAAAACAACTTTCAGTTCTTGGATTTGATGCCACTGCTTGCTGCTGTTTCCCTGAACTGTATCACAGCTCTGCCGACTCATGCAAAGCTATGTTGGCTATCTGAGTTTCAAATGGCCTGCTGCAGAGGGCTGGACAAATTACGTGAAAATGAAGTCCGAGAGATTCGACTTCAGACCCCAGCCCTGCTTACTACCATGAGTCAAAGCATCAGAAAAATGGAATACTGATGTCAAATCCTTCAGGATCACTTCCTGAACAAAAGTTACCCTTTTAAAATATTTTTATTTATTTATTTTTTTAAAGACACCTTTTCTTGACAGTACCAGCTCTACCCTTGAATTACTCCCTTATCCGTGATGTTTTAGGAGAATTAACCTCTTACAATGCTCAGACTCTTATCGGGAGACTCCTAACATGCCCAGGGAATATGCATAAATCAGCACATGTTTTTAAAAGAAAACCTATTTATTATAATGATATAATTTATATCATTATATCTAATGATATTAATTTAAGTTTTCTGGGTACCCCTCTGAAGTAGGGTTTCCACCTCAAACCAAAATTTTATAAATAATGAACATATTTTTTTTCTTTTAAAGTTTTTTTTTTTCTTTTTAATTTATTTTTGGCTGTGTTGGGTCTTCGTTTCTGTGCGAGGGCTTTCTCTAGTTGCGGCAAGTGGGGGCCACTCTTCATCGCAGTGCGCAGGCCTCTCGCTATCGCGGCCTCTCTTGTTGCGGAGCACAGGCTCCAGACGCGCAGGCTCAGTAATTGTGGCTCATGGGCTTAGTTGCTCCGTGGCATGTGGGATCTTCCCAGATCAGGGCTCGTACCCGTGTCCCCTGCATTGGCAGGCAGATTCTCAACCACTGCGCCACCAGGGAAGCCCTAATGAACATTTTTTATACCACCCAACTCTCTCCCACTAGGCAGTGAGCTCTTCACAGTGGAACAAGATTCTTAGGGCCTATCATGGGCCAGGGATGTATTCAGTCTTTAAGGAATAAATCATGTTGCGAAAATACAACTCCAGACAGATGTATCACCATTCACCCTAGGGTGTTAACTGAGCTGGGGGTGGAGGGAGGGGAAGAAAGAGGAGCTATCTAACAATTGTCAGCACCCATGGGTCACTGCCTGGCCCTGCATATAAATTGTCACCTGATCCTTATAGCAAATCTATGCAGTTTTAGCCTACAATTCTTATAGCAAACCTATGCAGTTTTAACCTATAATTCCCATTTTACAGGTGAGGAAATTGAAACTCAAAGACTTTAACTTGCTCAAAATCATACAGGATTTGCTTCTAAACCTGGTTGAATCCAATTAACTTATGCTTTTATTACATTGAAGACATAGGGCATATCTACTCAAGGGGACTTCAGACAGAATAAAAAAATACTTTGCTTTGAATAACTTTGCAATGCAGAGTTCTCAGGTATGCCTAGTATTTCTTCAGGGAGCCTGCATGTCATCTGTTCCAAGAGAAAAGTAAAAGGAAAAAAGGATGGAAGGAAAGAAGGAAGGAAGAGGGGAGGGAGAGAGAGAGAGAGGGGAAGATAGAGGGAGAGGGAGAGAGGGGGAGAAAAAGAGAGGGAGAGAGGAAAAGAAAAGGAAAGGAAAGGAAGGGAAAGGAAGGAAGAAAGAAAGAAAAACAAAAACCAAAACAAAATGATTTGCAGTCCACCAGGAGAATCTCCTGAAACCCTGTACCCCAAGTTAAAAACTTTTCCAGAAACTAAGTGTAATACCTTACATAATGGCAAATGTACCAGAGGACTGAAGGAAAATTAACCCCTCCATGGCAAATGGGTTTATTTCAGATATGAAAATAAACTCAGGCTGTACAAAGAAGTTCTGGACAAATGAAAGAGGCATAAAATCTCAAGAGGGCATTAATCCTTTTCATCATCAGTTATATTTAAAAAATAAATTGGAAAGAAGCACAGAACCCACAATACTGTTTGTATGTACACAACACTGTGTGACCCTTGGGCAAAGTCATTTAATTTGTCTGAGCCTATAAAATTAGGTGCTCGGTAAAGGACACCTCCAGGTCTATAGTCTATGATTCCTCAATGCTAAGACCCAAGCAGCCCTCCAAGGGGCTCGGATTCAGGTTCATCAAACAATGTTTTAATGCTTAGCTTTTAAACTCAAGGCTTACCTGCTGTTTGTCACTTACAGGAAAGAAACCAGCGATTTCTGACAAGGTAAGCTTTCTCCTTGTTTTGTTTCGTTTGTTTTCGTTTTTGTTCTGTTTTGTACCTTGTCTTTATTCTGTGGAAAGTGCTGAGGACACTCACACATCTTCCCTCCTGCCTTGCAGCTCTCCGCCCCAGCGGGAAGGTGAGTGGTTCTGGGCACCTGCGTGAGGGTACGTGGCACGTGTTGTAAGACTCTAGTTTGTTTCCCACACATCCTTTCTCTCAACTCTGCAGGCCTCTCGGGGAGCATTTACCCAAGATACAAAAGCCCCCGTTGCCACCAGCCATGGAAAGGCACGACAGGAGCAGCCCCCTGCCAGGGAAGAAGCCACCTGTGCCAAAGTAATTGTCTTCTGTCGCTTGAGCTTGTCGTGCAGAGGGGGTGACGTGAACTCCTGCCTTGTAGAAAGAGCTCTTCGTAGGGACCCAAGACCATGGTGCTCCCGGGTGGGAGTGGACTCATTTTGCTGCTGGGGCTTGAGGAGTGTTCAGGCTTCTCAGGTTGGATGTAGAGTGCCTGGGTCACTTGGAAGGAAGTGGCAATCTAGCACAGAGAGGCGTAGAGAGATGCTTCCTTGGGAGCACAGGAATGACTGCCGTTTGCGGAGACCTTCTCCTCAACCAGTCAGATTTTTGGTTGCATTTTCCTTCCATCACAAGGTGTAGGAACTATACCTACCATTTTGTACTTCCATATGGGCAGCGGAGAGGAAATCACTGTGGGAAGGTTTAGGTCACTGTTAATGTCTTCCTCACTGCTCAACCACGTTTTATGGTGACAGAATACCAAAGTCAGTTCTAATATTTCTAACTTTACTATACAGTCTTTCGGGGCCTATTTAGCCAATGGCACAAACATATCTGGGGTCGGGCCCACTTCCGCTCCTTACTAAAGACACAAGCAAAGCTTCCGTTGACCTCACCTGTGCAATCAGGATTCATAACTATGGCCCTTGCTTGGCCAGTGTGAGGACTAAATCAGGGCCAGGATCAGGGTGCATCAGTAAAACCTCAGTAACTGAGTTAATATTTTAGTGGACTATTCTGAAAAATCAAAATGAATGTCAAAAATATCATAATGAACAAAATATCAAAGTTTTAAATAAACACAGGATGCGATGACGTGAGGCATCCGACAGGAGGCGCTCAACAAATCGTCCTCCTCGTGTCCCTCTCTCTAAGGAGAACATGAAGCGGGCCCAGGCAGACAGTTGCCCACCACAGCTCTAAGGCCGCTGTCATCAAATCTGTTTGACCAGCTCGTGCATCAGGGGAAAGTCCCAAAGCAGCAGCGTTTCCCAATTATCTTCACTTCACAGGAAGGGTGAGCCCCAAGGTGGCTGTTTTAAAATATCAGCAAAGGAGAATGTTTCCTAAAATGTTTTTATTTGCTTGGAGAAACATCTACTCAGTGAAATTTAATAGCTACTAAGAGTTAGTTTGTTGATTAAACATTTTTTTTCTTTAATGTAATGATTTGCAGCAGTAGCTAAACAGAATAAAGGTTGTCTAGCTCAGTTCACAATGATGATAGAACATGGAGTCACCAAACCTCCCTCTCCCTTGCTTTTCTGCTGGGGATTTTGCTTCCCATTTTATCATGGCTCATGGGTTTGATTTCTCATTATTAGATCAAGTGAAACTATCTATATTCTTTGAAAGTCTTTATGCTCAGTTCTTTTCCTTTGCCCTGATTCATTTCAGGCATGGATGGGGATCAGACAGAAGAGAGAATGTAAGTACAAAATGTCATGTGGTGAATGCTTGGCACAGGGAAACCGGTGTAGGCTCTGAGGAGGTCGAGGCTACCTCTGCTCTGCCTTCACTGGAGTCCAGCACTGGGAGCCAGGCCTGCACACAGTAGGCTCCTGAATACCACTGCCTGGTGGGGCCTCCATCTTTCCCTCCTGCCCACCATGCTGCACTGCTTAACTCCTATCCCTCTGAAGCTTCCTAGGGAGGATGGGCGAATCTCAGCCCTATTACCAGGTGGTAATTAGCAAGATGAAGGGGCAGTCGGTAGAAGGGAGAATAAAGGGAGAGTCTGGGCCTCACAGCAAAGTTTCCTAGGCCTCTGTTTTCCCCTTTAATACCTCCATGGCCTAAGAAAGAGGGGAAACAGCATTTATTGAATGCCTACTATGTACATGTTACCAACCTAGCTACTTTTGACAAGCTGTTTGCCTGGGACTTGCCCAGTTTTAGCAATGGAAGTCTCACGTCCCAGGAACCCCATCAGTTTCAGGCAAACAAGGACCAGGACAGTTGGTCATCCCAGCTTTACATATGCTTTGCATTTAATGTCCCTGTGAGGAGTCACTGTTTCTCTTTCACTAAGAGGAAATGGAAGCTTAGAGGAGTAAGATACTCACTGTAAGTTGCACAGCTAGTGAATAGGCAGGATCGAAATCCAGGTCTGTCTGATTTCCTCTATACTGTAAGCTGTCTGAAGGCCATCACACCCCTGCCATGTGCAAGGGCTCAGCCCACAGGTGCCTGGTGTTTCATAGCTCTGTGCTAGATGCTGTGCTAAGATATGATGGAGACAGGCAAACCCACGGACAACATGCTAAGGAGCATATGATCACAGAACAAGCTACAGAGGCGGAGGGAAGAAAGTGATGTATGGGGGTTGAGGAGCCAAGGGTGACTTTTAGAGATGTGGCCATTGAATGATGGGAAGGACATAGGATAGACACCCCAAGAGAAAGCTCAGTGCATTCCAGCCTCAGGAATGTCCTCAGCAAAGGCAGGTGAGTGGCGATGCCCGTGGAGCCTGTGGGGACGGTGAGGACAGCAGTTTGGCTGCAGAGCTATAGGGACAAAGAGGAGATAAGGTTGAAAATGAGGGTAACGTCACATTCCTGAGGCTCCCTGTCTCTGGAAGGATTGACACTTGTTGTCATGAGAATCCAGAAGTCTTATATTTTGGACCAGCGGAAACATGGTTGCAGAAGTGTCAAAGACCAATTTCATTCTGGGGATTCCCTGAGTCCATGTGTATTTATCTATGCAGCCCTTTGCTGGGACTCCTTCCCAGTTGGCCAACTGGGATGAGTGATTCTGGCGATGATCCTTCTTGCCTTATCTCAATGGCAGGACTAGGGACAGCAAACTTTTTTTTTTTAATTAATTAATATATTTATTTATTTTTGGCTGTGTTGGGTCTTCGTTTCCGTGCGAGGGCTTTCTCCAGTTGCGGAGAGCGGGGGCCACTCTTCATCGCAGTGCGCGGGCCTCTCACTGTCACAGCCTCTCCCGTTGCAGAGCACAGGCTCCAGATGCGCAGGCTCAGTAGTTGTGGCGCACGGGCTTAGTTGCTCCGCGGCATGTGGGATCTTCCCAGACCAGGGCTCGAATCCATGTCCCCTACATTGGCAGGCAGATTCTTAACCACTGCGCCACCAGGGAAGCCCAGGGACAGCAAACTTTACTGAACACTCCACATATACCAGGCACAAGTAGTAACTAATTTGATCCTCACAACAACACTTGAGGAAGGTGCTCTTTCACCACCACTGTGCTAGCCTAACAAAACAAGTCCAAGTTGGCAATTTTGGTCTACTCGTCAATGGCAAAATCATTCTTGCCTCTCTGAACATCATTTCCTATCTGAGGAGTAGAGCAAAGAGCCCCTCCCTTATCTATTTCAGAAGGTTGTCCTAAAGATAAATGTGCTGAACCAAGTGGACACAGCTTGGAAGCTATTTACGAATCAGTAAGGTTGCATTGCTTTTAAGAGGAGCGGCCATTGCAAAAGAAGGTTAAGCTTTGGGTCAGGCAGATTAGGTTTGAATCAATTTCTGTAACTCTTGGCAAGTTAGGAATCCCTCTTGGGCAGCATGTTTCCATTTGTAATATGAGAATGTTAAATTCTTGAAGGGTTGCTTGAAGAACTGGATGAAATATTATACATGAGTCTTTGGGGCACATAGTAGATATCATCATTATTAGTGTATCTTTGGGCCCTTTTAGACACCTCAGAAGCTATTTTATGTTAAATATATAAAGAGTGTCTCAGATTGGAGTGTCTTTAAATGATGGTTTGTATTAAGAAATTATAAATTATTTAGCAAGTTTTACTGTTCTCCACAGTATCTTTATTATGGAGACACACAACTGCTAAAGAAAGAAAACAGAGACATTTCTATGATTGAGAAATACAGAAATATAGTTACTCTTTGAGAAATTGTGTTTTGATGATAGGTTAATGTCTTTTTTTTTCTTCCCCTTACCAGGATGAAGATGATGGTATGTTCAGAAAGGCTTTCTTACAACTTATAACCCATTCCTTCATTTTTCTGCTCAGGCATTCAGATGGAATTATTTAGTACAGAAACTCCATAGAATCCATTATAATTGTAAAATTAGTATTAAGTAGATGTATATCAGTTGGTATACTGCATAGTTATAATAAAATGGAGTTATTTGGCTGGGTTACCAAAGAGAACTGTTAAGTTCATGCATAACAGGGCAAATTACTAGTACAGCAAAACTGAAAATTGCATATACAGTTTGATAGAAAACATTCTAGTATTTATGCTCTCTAACACATGTGGTTAAAGGATCACTAACTGCAGATGAATGAATGACATAGCATAAAATTTGGCTTTCATAAAACAAAACTTGTGAATCTTTTCTGAAATTCATATGGTTTCCAACTGACAATTTTCTGCCAAGTTAACATTTCAAAAATGAAAAAAAAAATAAAATAAATGTGTATTATGGAGAATGATATAGAATGGCAGCATTTGAAACTGCATTCTAAGGCAGTAAATCATCTAGAAAAACCTTGGGGGGTGGGCTTCCAACCTACCACTTCCTAATGACATTTGATCTTTTGGATTTTTGTATCTCCCTTTAGACTAGCTATTTCTAACTGGGGAGCAGTTCTGGGGTGTTCCTGTGACACTTGGATCCTGACAATCTGCTTTCTTTTTTCTTTTCCCCTGAAGTACATCAGAGATCTCTGCCCCAGCCAGCACTGCTCCCCATGAGCTCCAACACCTTCCCTTCAAGATCTACCAAGCCATCGCCCAAGCACTCCCTCCCATCAGCTCACCTGCCCGGAGCCTTCTCAGAAAGGTTTGTGCTGACCTCATTCAGTTCTAACCCAGCATTACGTCTGGGGCCACTGATACTGAGCGCATGTCAGGTGGGTTGAGAAAGAAAGAAATGAGCCACTGGTCATAGGCTCAGAACATTTTGGGTCTTAAGAAACAAAACCAAGCTGAGCATATAGAATCGCATATGTTAACTCACTGCTGTCCTCTGAGTCTCTGTGCGTGGGGGTCAGAGGGGTACAGAATTGACTGCCCTGTCATGGCCTCAGACAGAATGGACTCTTTGGCAGGAAATAGGGAATGTTTTCACTCTGTGAGTTAACACAAAGAAACAAACACTCAAGAAACCCAATTAATTGAATTAGTTGGAGTTCACCCTGCATCTTGGATGGGAAGACTGAGAAAATGCACCTTGTACCTAGCAGATGGGGAGAATTCACTGCACAGGCTCTGTCCCCAGCAGGTCTGTTTTCTCAGTAGCAAGAGTGTTTCTCAGCGTCCATGATTAGGCAGGCTGTCAGAGGCAGAGGCACGGACAGGGGGAAGACTCAGGTCGTTTCTCATAAATAAGCCGTCGGGCTGCCTTGTAGTGCCCCCGAGGGTTCATCCACCGGCACTTTGGGCTCATCTTCTCCTTCACTATCCAAAGGGAGAGGCTCAGTCCCCACCCTAATTATGGGAGAAAACTCACCCACCAGCAAGACCCCTCCACCCCTGCCAGATATCTGGAAGGATTCTCAATTTCTTTTCATTTTCCCTGGGTGCCTCTTGCTCTGATTTTCTGCTGCTTCCTCTCATTCTTCCAGCTGTTTTCCTTCTTCTGCCATGTCTGTCATTTTCTCATGCCATCTCATCCCACCTGGGGCCCCAGCCCTATCCTTCATTCTTACAAAATAACACTCGCACGAGATTTCTGACCAGAGCACTTTTACAGAAGGTTTGGGCTAAAGGTTAGGGAAATTGCTGCTCAGCGTGGAGCAGACAGCATTTCGGGGCCTCCCTCGGGCCCTCCTCACCACCACCCCAGCCCCCAGAGATGCTGCTTCTGTCGGCTGCAGCCCCACCGAGCCCTCTCTGTGTTTCTCGTCTCCCTCCCCTCTCCTTATAAACCACTAGGCCCTGGGGATGCACCATTCCCAAACAACATGCCCATTTAATATATTTTCCTAACTGAAAGAGAAGTCCTCTCCCCAGAGGACTTCTGTCATGTTCCAAATTCAAAGTCCTCAAATTGCAGCTAACTTTTTAAAGTAGCTTTTAAAGCCCTTTACACAGTTCTTTTGTTGCTTTTGCTTTTTGGCTTGAGAAGCTTGTTAGACTTTGGGATGGTCCATCTTGGGACAGCAGTGAAGTATGTCCAACAAGTTCCTTCTCTTTGCTCTGCTTCCATGGTTTCAGGGAGGGAGTGGGAAGTGATAGCAAAAGAAGCAGCATTTCCCCAGTCCAGGCTCCCCCTCTGGCCCCTTAAACCTAACCCAACTTAAAATCCGTTCTTTTTCTGTCTCCACAGCAACAGTAGTTTTTCGCAGAGTGCCTCCCTGCCGCCATACTTCTATCAAGGTTTGTACTCTGGGCTCTAGTGGTCTACTCCAGCCAATATGCCATCATGACTGGACAGTCAACCTGTCCCAAAGTCTTTTAGCAAAGGTTTTGTTGTCTCCTAAAAGTATCTGACTTCCTCATCCAGCCCTTCACTCAGTTTCTGCAGTGTGCCAAAGGCTGTTGGAGTGATAGGATACTACACAGAACACCACAGACATGCACACACACACACACACACACACACACACACACACACACACACACACACACACACACACACACACACTTCCTCAGGAAGGCAGCCTTGGCCTTCATCCTCCCACAAAGAGCTTTTCCTCCCTGCTGTTTTTATATGGTGCTTAGGATAGTGCTGGCTTTCTCTGTAGTTTTGGTTTCTATAATGAATCTAACCTAGTGTTGCTAGTTGAGGAAGAGGTTTAAAATACCGTTTAAGAAGAGACCCCAGGCCCCAAGATACTGATACAGTAAGTCTGGGTGGGGACCTGCATTTTCAGTAATGCCTCCTCTGGGTGTCCATGATAAGTATTTGCTGAGAGTGTCCTCAGACTTTAAAAATGCATACAAATCACCTGGGAGTTGTGTTAAAATGCAGATTCTAGTTCAGTGGGTCTTGGACGGGACCCGAGGTTCTGCATTTCTAGCAAGTTCCTGTGCGATGCTGGTATTGGTGGTCCGTGGACCACTCTGAGTAGAAGCAAAGGCCTACAAGGTAGGACTAGACTGTGTTTATTTTTTATCCTTAAAGACTTGCAAGTAACTAGCACATGGTAGGCACTTTAAATATATTTGTTGAATGACTGACAAATGACTATGGAAAGTCACCCAACTCTAGTAAACAGATTTTTTTTCTCATGCTAGGAAACTCACCTAGTGTTACCAGATTTTCTGATTTTTTTTTCAAGAAAAACTGGAAATATGGCTTTTGATGTGAAATTACCCAATTTTTAAAGGTTGACTTAAGACTTTTAAAAATCCTGTGAGGAAAAAACAAAACACTCTTTTTATTTTTTTGGCACTCATGGTACACATACAGGAACACCAGTACTGTATGTGTTATAAATAGAAAACTACTTTAGTAAGTTTAAATTATAACTCAAGAGTAGATCTTTTTTCAGGAGCACATCTATTACATTCAATTGGGTACATCATCCCATGTATGTGTGAGACCCTACTGCTGACACCAGTGAAATCCACTACGTTTTCAATGATTCCTAAGCATCTGAGGATATAGTGTCCATATTCACTATATGGCTTCCACAGTTCCTCCACACACACCCCTCAATTTTCCAGTGTCCACAACTCATTATTTTGTGAACCTACTTTGTGTTCCTTGCATGGCCCCTGCGGGCATCTGAGCTTCAGACACTTCACTTATAGCAGTATCTCACAAAGTGAATTCCACAGACTCCTGCTTTTATGAGTTGGTGATGGGGATTATTAATATAAACAGTTTGGTTAATTTTTTTGGAATAGAGTCATCCCTCTAATATGGGAGGGGGATTGGTTTCAGGACCCCACAGATACCAAAATCCAAGGATGTTCAAGTTCTTTGTGTAAAATGACGTAGCACCGTCACACCTTCACATCCACAGGCTTCACATCCACAGATTCAACCAACCCACTGGCTGAACCAGTCTGCAGTTGGTTGAATTCACAGATGTGGAACCTGTGGATGCAGAGGGCTTACTTTACTACCTTAATCAAAATTGAATCCTTTTCTCCTAAGAGTACCAGGACACCTGGCCCTCAGTCTAATCCTCCACTGGCTGTCCCAAGGTCAGGAAGATAAAGGATGTGCTGTATATTGTCCAAAACCCTTGAGGATCTAGATGTTAAGGGTGATGGGTGACTGCAATGAAAAGCAGTATATTGTCTGTCATGAATAGTGACTTTGTAGTGCTGGCCTGCAGGTGCAGAAGCAGAAAGAGAATAATTCCTCAACTCTAAAACAGCCATGCACTATAGGCCTTGATTATATTACTTTCCCATGTAGCTAGATTTCATTCATTCAACAAACGCTATAAAAGTGCCTGCCATGTTGGACTGCAAAGGTGGGCACGGGGAAGGTCTTGTTCAGGTTCTTGGAGCCTTAAGAAGGAAGATCAGCAGCTCAGGCTACCCTGATCTGCTTATTTAGAAACAGGGAACATCATCTCAAATAATCTAGGTGACATGGCTGGGAAGACTCTGGCTCTTCCCAAGTAACTCTCCTCTCTCAATGGCCCAGGGGCAGGCAGCTTGCCCCTTGTGGTGTATTGCAGATGGAGTAACAGCCCTGGTGCAGAACCACCTGGAGTGCTTGTTAAATGCATATTCCTGAGCCTGGGTGATACTGGGTCCCCCTGGAATTCTCATTTAAGCACAGTAAGGTTCAAGTCCTGGTGCTGCCACTAAGAGCACATGCTTTGTTTAGACTCTCTGAGCCTTTGTTTCCTGATATTCAAAAAAGAAGATAACACCCACCTTGCGGGGTTGCTGTGAGAATGAAAGGTAGCATACACAGGTGCCTTACTCGGGGCCTGGACAGAGTAGTGCTGAATAAATGTCTGTTGAATGAACAAATGAATGATGCATGAATTATTAAGAGAACATTCAACTCGCAGAATTTCCCAGCCTTTAACAGCTGTTCTGGCACACAGGAGACAGCCTTGGCAATTATAAATCAACAAACTCAAACCTTTCCTGAAACACATTCTCTTGGAAAGTTTCAGGAAACTGTCAACAAGAAAAAAAGGTGTTAGAGAAGGCGAAGCACAAGTGCTGGGTAATTTATAGAACCCAATACAGACTTCCTGATTGATCAGATAGTTGGTGGGGCTTTCTATGGGAGTTGAACCGTTCTACCTCTGTAGAAAATTTGGTAAAGAACAGCAGATAGTAAACTCTGGTTCTAAAAGCTAAAAATATTCTTAAGGTAACTTCACCTCATCTTGGGTAACAAATTTCTTTTTGTGAAAACAATGAGAACATAATTATTTTATCACCACATTGTCTGTTATCACATGGGTGGTATATATGTAACGTGCCCAATTAAGCAATCACTCAAATGTGTGGTAGTGTCTCAAAATTTCACTGGCCTGGCTACAGAATAGGGCCTGAACAGCCCTTGTGGTTTCGAACAAGTGACATTTTTTTTTTTTTTTTTTTGGCTGTGCGGCATGCAGGATCCCGACCAGGGATCGAACCCGTGCCCCCTGCATTGGGAGCACAGAGCCTTAACCACTGGACTGCCAGGGAAGTCCCGAAAATTATATTTGAAGCTGTGGTTTCTTGAAATGTTAACTGCTGGGAATAACTGCAAGGGCATTTTGGGGGGGAAATGTGTTATGACAAGTGAAAAATTGCTTAAAGTAAATGAACTTTCAAAATGCTCTACTTTTGAAGGCCCTAGCAACAGGCCACCTCCCAGAGTTGAAGGCAGGAGCTTTCCCTCGCCAGCTCCAAACAAACCTCAGCTACCATGCCCTTCGGAAGAAGAGGTAATATAAAGCATATGTTTGTATTTTATTTCTACCCCAGTAAATGAATCATCAGAAACTCCCACTGAATACTCTCTTGTTCTTTTATCTTCTATTAGTCTTAATTTTTTTAGTGAAAAATATCAAGAGGAGGACTCGAAAAATAATATGTTCTTTTTTCCTTGGCGTTCCTCTTCCAATGGCAAATGTGTGTTTTGCATTAAACAATGAGAAAAATAATCCTGTTTTCCATCTGTTTCTTGGTTTATGACATTGCATAAGTCACTTAACTGCTCATTAACCTAGTTTTTTTCAGTAAATATATTATTATACTACACTGAAGAAATTATTACATCTATATCGTTCCTGATTAGAGGCTTCATTATATATGAAATGCTTATTCACTGCTACCTTTGCAACTAGTGTCATGAAAAAAAGCAGTTCACACAAAATATCTTCTATTTATCCTCACCTGAATGATTCTATATTCAAATTAAGAAAATAAATGCTTCAAACTTCATGGAACTGAGGTGGTGATTTAGGGTAATGATTACTTGGAGGCTTTTCTTTTCACTTACATATGTAACTGCAAAATTTATACCATTTTTAAAAATTTACATTTTCAGAATTCATTAAATGAAGACTGGTACGTTTCTTATATTACCCGAATAGAGGCAGAAGCGGCTCTTAGAAAGATAAACCAGGTACTGTGCTAAAGTTTATTTTTTAAGTAGTTATAAATATTAATGGAAGGAAAGAAATGGAACTGACTTTTACTGAGTACCAGTTATAGGCTAGGAATTCTGCTGGGTGCCATTCATGCTGTTATACCAAGGGGGCCAATTAGTGCCAGCTTTCCACCTACCAGTGTCCTACCAGACTCTCAGGACCCTGGGGAAAAAATCTAAATTAAGGTAGTCATTTGGCTGGCAGAATCTTAGGAGATTTTATTAACTAAAATGGTCCATCTTTTCACAGGAATCACACAGCATCAAAAGGAGACTCTCTTTCCCCCAAATTTCCAATGTCTTATCGGTTCCATCTTCCTCTTGATCCACATCAATGTGAAGGGACCCGTACTGAGAGAGACAACAGCAATTTTTTGTCCTTTCCCCTAGAAATTTCTAGCTGTCATTTAATATGAAAGGTCTTAAACCAGATTTCCTGTCTTCCAGTGCTAAATATTAACCTTAAATCTATATATCAGAGACAGGAAAGCAAAGATCCTTCATCTTTCACATCTTTCACATCTCGAGACTGCAACAGTAGTTCTCAAGCTTGGCTGTACATTTAAATCACCTGGGGAGCCTTAAAAAATTCTGATTCTGGTCTCACTTGGAGAGATTCTGATTTAATTAGTCAGGGGTGCTGTGTGGGCTCTGGAAGTCTTCCAAACTTGAAATTCTAAAGTGAAGCCAGGGCTATGAATCGCTGGTCCACACGTATATTTGTTCAACAGAGATGTTCCAGCTAGAATTTACTCAATCAACCTGGAATAAAAAGAACAAAGGAAAGCCATTATTGCAGATTGATGGCTATTTAGAACCATCCTGATTCAGTACACAGAGGAGGGAGTAATTGAAATGAGTCCTTCCTAATTCATTTTATTTTAATATTAGATCTTTATAGTATTAATATCATGTAGCTAATTTATGGAATGAAATTTTAAAGTACAGGACAAATCACAATACTATTTTGGTAAATATCAGGAAAAAAAGGGAGATAAGAACACAGATGGTCCACACTGGATTTTGTTAAGGTGTTTGATGACAAAACACTGTACCTGGATACCATGAGGTTTTAAAATGGGTAAATTTCTTAGGAATTTGGGTGTTTTCTGACTTTGACTGTGGAAAGAAAGAGTTAGGGAAATAGCTCTCAGCAGTAGGAAGATATATCTTTAGTTAACCAACAAAAAGTCCTTATTTTGCTGGCCCTTTATCCACTCAACCATCTATCATTTGTTTTATTACTGAAAAAGAGATTCCTTTTCATCAAGAGACTTCAAAGAGGTCTCTTTGAAATTTGGAAATTTCCCTAACATAATCTCTGCTGCCTCTTTCTTGACAACCAAGAAATCCATGCCACATGGGACTGCAGCTGTTTGGGGAACTAACTGTTCACTGAATTGTCAACTGGTAGGTTCCCAGATCCCTAGAAGCTTGTCTACTGCTCTCACAGGCAACAAGAGTATTGACTTTTGCTGCTCCCATAATAACAAGAATTTATCCTTTTAGGATGGCACTTTCCTGGTTAGAGACAGCTCTAGAAAAACAATAACCAATCCATATGTCCTCATGGTGTTGTACAAAGATAAAGTTTACAACATCCAGATCCGTTATCAGGAGGAAAGCCAAGTTTACTTGCTGGGAACTGGACTCCGAGGGAAAGAGGTAAGGACTTCTAGTTGTAAAATTTCCCCCAATTCTCTACTTATGCCTCTCTGCATACCTACCTACATGGAACCTTGCTGTAGCATTCTTTTGGGGTCCATACTGCCTGGCAACTTTAGAGTTAAGTCACATTAGTGAAGCCCTTCATTTACTGGAAGGAAATAAAATGGTAACAGTATCTACCTCTGCTACTTATATCTTTTATTCCAAATAGTCTAAAATCACATGTGTAACTTAAAAAATACATGTATGTTAGCATTTAAATTTTTAAAAATCCAGTTAGATGGTGCCAAAGGCAAGTCCCTTCTGTGACACAGAGGTGAATTAAGTCACTTCTGTGACATAATTTTAACATAAGATTACAGTGTGTTTATAGGGCTGTGTCTTAAATGGACATCTGGAAAAATGACTTGGGTCATTGCTTACTAAAAATGGAAGTAAGGCCAATGAAGGTGGCCATATTGCCAAAGACATTTTCCTCTATTTTTTTCAAGGTTTATGCTAGTCGCTTTTGGGGTAGTTATCACAACTGGTGTGAAGGAAACCTTTCCCGGCTGCTTTTTGCAAAGGAAACTATAGCTAAACTTAATGCCCCAAACATGTACTTTAAGTTCAAATTTCCAGGAGGAGGATCAGCTGAATCAAACATTTCCAGAATGAGAAACAACTTACCCATAACTTCCACTTCACTCCAAATATTTTTAAGTTATGGTAATGTAAACCAGTA
Organism: Balaenoptera physalus; assembly: GCF_965194825.1. Classification (NCBI taxonomy): domain Eukaryota; kingdom Metazoa; phylum Chordata; class Mammalia; order Artiodactyla; family Balaenopteridae; genus Balaenoptera; species Balaenoptera physalus. The sequence continues at coordinate 28,244,788 of NC_138890.1, forward strand.
GAAAAAAAAACCCCACATGATTTTGGTCACATGTTTGAATCACTGGTTCAGCATGGGTAGAGCTGCATAGGTCCTATAGAAGCAGAGATGTCTGCCCTCCAGGACTTCTATTGGTCTAGTGTGGAAACACACAAATACAAACCACTCATTGCAGTTGCCCTGGAGGGAGGCACCTAGCAGAGTAGTCTTGGAGGAAGTGCATAATTCTGTCTGGGGTACCAAGTGACCTCTGACCCGTATCTAGATGGATGGATGGGGGTTTCCCAGTCTGACCATCAGGGATAGGGTGATCCAGGTAATGAATGCAAAGACTTGCTACAGAGCAAGTGAGTGTGGAGGTGGCAGTGGGGACACGGCAGAGATCATGAAGGAACTATTATGCATCTTCAGACACCGGCAACGCTGTCTGACCTCCTGATTCCTTATACCTCCTAACATTGTTCGTGATTTAGAGTAAAGTAGGGATACAAAAACCAAAACCAAACCACAGACAGAACGATCCTAAGGTAAGGCTATCATAATTAGACTCTCCCTCTCTCTATCTCTATAATATATATAATTCCCTATATGAGGTTAAAAATATATATACCTAAATACATACTTGTCTTTTATCCAAGGTTTGCTGGATATTGGTGAGGAATTATTTTTTCAAAGTTCTGTAGCAGAAATCATTAAAATATTTGCCAAATTTTACATGTTTTTTCCCCATGATCCTCATACTTCAAGATGTAGGATATTATGCAGATAAAAAAAACTGAGAGTGAAATTCACACTACCTATTCCAATGTTGATTTATCTCCCTATTTTGAATCTTTCAGGACTTTCTGTCTGTGTCAGATATTATCGACTACTTCAGGAAAATGCCACTTCTGCTCATTGACGGGAAGAACCGAGGTTCCAGATACCAGTGCACATTAACGTACTCTGCAGGTTATCCCTAGCAAGTTAGCCAAGCAAGTGAACCTTCCTCCTGCCTCTGTCCCAGCCTGGGAAGATCAGTCAACCTTGGTGAACCGTCTAACACTCAGGACTGATTTGAACCCCTCAACACGAACACAAGGGCTTTGTCCTTTCGCTTAAGAAAGTGTTTGAAATGAAGACTGTCAAAGATCCCATAATTTATTTATTCTTCTTCAATATTTGCAAAGTGCATGAGTAATAATGTTCACACTTGAAGTCTAGTAGTGCACTGTAATAATTCATTTTAAAAAGATGTGTATTTGAACACCCATTTCCAAGTACAGTAGTTTACATACCTACAGAAACAATGTGGGGTAAGTTTCAAAACACTGAAATGGTAATAGCTTTTGGTAACACGTAAAACTGATTTTTTAAATAGTCAATCCTTTACCATTCAAAGCAATCATCAGTTTTATATGTACAATTTGAAAATTACTAAAATTTAATTTCTCAAGAGCAATAGTTTAAGAGGCTTCAAAAGTGTTTCATACTTATTTGGTGTTTTTGTTGGGGGGATTTTTGTATACTTTTTTAATGAAAAAGATAAATGCAGTTGGGATAACTTCCTGGAATTAAAATTAATTTGCCTTTTGCTTCACTTTTTGGTTCCTAAAACAACTTTATTGACTTTATTTCATTCACACTATTATTTTTCTGTTTGAAAGCAAATTTAAGTGACAAATACCAAAAGAAAACATTTTAAATTTAGAGATGAGACTTTGGTGTCATATACACCCGGATTTAATTTCATCACAACCGACACCCACACCCTACCTCCTCCACCCCTACCCAACTCCAAAGCATCATCAAGTGATGTAGATTTTTACCAAAGTCTTCCTGGGAAGATGAAAAAGCAATGTACATATACATGGAAAAATTTGATCAGGCTTTCCAATTAGATACCTTTTTTCTATTTTTATCCCCCTGACAACTGTCATAAAGCCCTCTCTTCACCCTTCCCCAAAAGGCTTTATAAATTCTTCAAAGCAATTCACTTCTTTCCTTCAACCTACATATCTCATTTAACAAAAAGAAGTAGGCATTTCACAAAATGAAAACCTCGCATTTAGTTAAGTTTTCCCCTTTGAGGCCTTAGTTGTTATTCCACAACTTTTTTTAAAATTTATTTATTTATTTATTTATTTTTGGCTGCATTGGGTCTTTGTTGCTGCGTGCCGGCTTTCTCTAGTTGGGGTGAGCGGGGACTTCTCTTCGTTGTGGTGCGCGGGCTTCTCATTGCGGTGGCTTCTCTTGTTGTGAAGCATGGGCTCTAGGCACGCGGGCTTCAGTAGTTGTGTCACGCAGGCTTCAGTAGTTGTGGCTTGCAGGCTCTAGAGCACAGGCTCAGTAGTTGTGGAGCAATGCGCTTAGTTGCTCCGCGGCATGTGGGATCTTCCCAGACCAGGGCTTGAACCCGTGTTCTCTGCATTGGCAGGTGGATTCTTAACCACTGTGCCACCGGGGAAGTCCCCACAACTTTTATTAACAAAAATTTTTGGCTTCTCTGTTTAATCTACGAGTTTTCCGAGTCACAAAGAATATCTTGCATCTTCACTTTCATGAGCTAATAGAAAGACCACTGGCACGATTTGCTAAGATAATGAGCATGTGGAGACTTTTAATCGATGATAAAAAGGATGCTTCACAAAACTTCATCCTTAGAAAGTGGAAATTCTCAAATTAGGGTCCAGACCTCAGGAATTCTAAAGCTGAAAATCTTGCATTCATTTAGCTGTTTATTCATAGGATATTCAACAAGTGTTTACGTCATGCCTATTCTGTGCACTGAGCTAGGTGCTGGGTAATGGATAGAAAACACTACAAGTTCTGCTGACCTTGTGTCTTGCTTCATGGTATTCTATACTTTATGTTCAAAAATATCTAAAATGAAGGACATGGTAGATTTCAAAGCAACTATATAGTAGTGAATTATGTTTACAAGGTAAACGCTTATTATTTTAAGTTTTTGTTGGTGGAAAGGGACAGAAATTAGGAAGTTTTAGAATAAAGGTATCCTAAAACTAAAACCTATTCCACTTCAATGACTGAAATGAGTGGTATCTGATGTTTTTATGACTAGCATTCTTTCTCCCCTTCTTCAGGCCATGGCAACTCTGTTCTTTTGGTGGGGTCTCTCCTTTGCTACAGACCTGGCATATGATACCAGCCTCACCAAACACAGTTGCTCAGGACCCATCTTAATCAAAGCTGGGCCAATCAGGATCTTTCCCTGGAATGTTAAACACTGAGACAGAGAAGATCTCTTTTCTCTGGGATCCCCAAAAGATAATGCTGTACACCTGGAGTTGTCTACCATACCTCTACCCCCTTCTACCTGGCATATGGAGGAAATCAGCTTTTAACAGGAGAGGATGAGGCCAATGTACAGAAACAGAACCAGGATAGAGACATCTGATGAATTAGTGGAGGCCCTGAAATCTATCCCAACCATGGACTTCCAAGTCACATGACCCAATAAATGCTTCAGCTAGCTTGAGTTGCTTTTGGCACTTGCTACCAGGAGAGATCTGATTAATATAAACTCATACCATACATTTATAATTGAGTAACTCTCTTTCAACCTAAGCCAAATTCAAGCATAGGGTAAAGGATAAGCAGTGCCTCATAGCCAATTTCCTATGTCATACTCTTGCCATTAATGAAATAAATTAGCCATTCCTTGAAACATTAAAACAAGAAAATAATAGCCTTCAAGAGCATGAAATGATTCTTTACAACTCAACATATTTTTATTTTGTTTTTTATTATATTAAATATATTAGTAAACTCAATTCTCCTAGGTATGTGTTAATTCAACAATAAAAAGTTATAAATTCACAACAAGTAAATAAAAAATCAGATTAAAAAGCTGTCAGAAGCAAGAGATACATCTGACATTTTAGACTCTTCAAAGAGGGGGTTGTTTCTTTCTGTTTCCTTTAAATCATCCGTCTTCACGGGATGACTAAAACATAGGGTCAGGTCACAAAGCAGTAACTGGGAGAGCTCTGTGTAAAACAAAATAATAGAAGACATTATATTGTAGCACATATGTCATAGGCAACTATTATTACTTTAAGGAGCTATTTCCTAATTCTTAATTTAGCTTTCTTTTAAGTGATTATTGCTCAAACCACAATTCAGATGTGCCCAATTTTGACTTAGAGTCAAATTTATATACTACAAAATAAGCATGATATAGAAACTTACTAGAAGGGCTCTTTAGCTCAAATTGTCAGTTATCTTACTAAATTGCAATTTGATTTATGCAAATTTATGTATTTTTAAAATTACTATTTTTATCTGTTATACATGCACATAGTATAAAGAATCAAATAAGGCATGTTGCAAAAAATAGCAGTTCCTATTCTCCCAGAGGCAACCACTTTTAACTTTTTTGGAGCCCATTTTGTTTTTGTTGCTTTTGTGGTTCTCTTCTGTGTTTTTTTGTTTGTTTGTTTGTTTTGGGAGGGGTGGTATTTAACCTCCATATCTCTAAATGGCATGCATATTTTTTTTTCAATTTTAGGTATTATCTATTTGCTTCTGATCACAGAAGATTAAGATATAGCTCTTTTCACTTATACCCATTCCCCCACTGTACTTGAGGACAATTTTTCTTAGCTCAATATTTAATGTTTAAATTTTTCTTGATTATATAATCTTTACAGCTGAGTCTTACGTGATGTTTCCCTTCCTGCAAGCTACCACCCAACCACAGTTAATAATTGTTTCCTATTTTCATTGCTTAATTATCATGGATATATCCCAAATTTCTGCAGTTGGGTAAATCTCCTCTCAGTATAGTCAAGTGCCTTGACTATTCTATTGTTGAAAGCCTCTCCTCTCCTAGTGCCGTCTGATCAGCTCTAGTCTGGACTGACAGCTCTCTAGGACTGCTGTACAGCTCACATCTTGGGAACACCCTTCACCATTATCCTAGGGTCTCCTTTCATCCCCTCCCTTATGTGGAATATCTTTTTTCCAGAATCTCAGGTCTCTCTTTTTTTGGTCTACTCCTTTGTTTGGTGGAATGCAACCTAGGTAACTTCCTGAGGTGGGGAAATTTATGTCTGAAAATTTCTCTCTCTACACCAATGCTTAATAGATTGACTGGCTATAGAAATCTAGGTTGGACATCATGTTTCTTCAGATTTCCAAAGGCACTGCTGCATTTTCTTTTAGCTTCCAGTGTGTCTATGGAGAAATGTCATACAATTCTAATTCTTAGTCATTGTTTCTCTTTAGAAGATTTAAGAATCTTTTTTTCTTCCAGTGTTCTGAAATTTCGTAGTATTGTTTTTTAGTATGGGTCTATTTTCAATCTACTGTGATGGGGTCTTTCATTGTAAAAAATCATATCCTTCAGCTCTGGAAAATTTTCTCAGATTATTTCTTTAATGACTTCCTCCCCATCCATTGTCTATGTTCTTTCTTTCTAGCACTCCTATTTATTGGATGTTGGACTTCCTTGTCTGTGTTTTTGCTCTACACTCGAATTTTCTTCATTTTATCTTTAAACCCTTCTCCAGAGTTTATTTCCGTCACACTTTTAACTTTGTTCTCTAAATATATTTTATAGTATCCTGTTCCTTTTTCATGAACATAGCATCTTCTCTTACTTCTCTGTGGATATTAATGATAGTTTCTTGGAGTTTAATCTGTTTCTTCCCCGTTGATTGAATCTATTTATTGGTTTTGTCTCTGCTTTTCACATTAGATGCTTTCCTCAAATATCTGTTTTCCATACTTGTCTGCTCGTATTTAAGACTATGGTACTAAAAAGACAATTGGAAGTCCTTTGCCCATGGTGGTCTATATTGTGGGGTGATCTGGTTGGGTATTTTGTTGGAGGAACCTCTGCTATCAGTATCTAGGTCTTTTCTCTTAGGCTGGTCAGATTCCTGAAAGAAAAATCTGCTTGAGGGTATAAATCTGGCTGCCAATGTCTTGTAGCCAAGTGGGTTTCCCCACTGCGGGTCTTGTAACTCAACATGTAAACTTTGTCTTAAGACCCTTGTTTTTAGTACTACTCTTTCCCTCAACTTGCAGGACTTTAAATTTAAATCTCAGGTCTACCAGTGACTCGTTGTGTAACTCTGGGAAAGTTAGTTAACCTCTCTATATCTGTTTCTGTATCTGTAAATGCCAATGGTATTATTTCCTACCTCATAAGGTTGTTATGACGATTGAGTCCATTATGTAGAGCTCTTGGAAGAGTATCTGGATTATGGTAAATTCTATAAGTGTTAGCTATTGATATTATTACTTTTGGGAGAAAGTGGGGGTAACAGTGTTCGTTTAATCTTCCCTGTTTACCAGAAGTCTACCTTCCTAGTCTAGCTCTACAAGTCTTGTATCTTCACTGCCTGCCCTACCCCACAACTTTTCAGAAACACATTGATCATATTTATTTTATTTTACTTCATGAAAGAATAATCCCCAAACCAGAACAGTTAGATAATAAAGTTTGAGAAGAATCTAAAGCTTCTCTAATTGTTTTACATGAGTGCAAGCATCTGGAACCAATTATTCATTTAATCAATGTTTTTCAAGAGCCTATTATATAAAGGCACTGTGTTAAGTGCTAGGTATACCCTTAAGGAGCTTACAGATGAGCAGGGATAGGAAAAGTAAGTAGACATGCAATTACAATACAGTGTGATAGGTAATATGAAAAGGTAGAAGAAATGATATACTGGCTTAAAAAATAGTTTTCCACTGTAAGTAACCTTGACTAATAAGTAGCAGTTAACCTGGTGGGGTGGAGGTAGGGGTGCAACAGTAGGCATTGCAGGAGGATATGCATGTGTTAAGGCACAGGCACAAAAAAGAGCAAATGTGTAGATATGCAGATAGTTCAATGTGACTGGAACACAGAACGTGCAGGGAATAAAGAATGAGGTAACAGACTGGAGAGGTAGGCAGGGCCTGATCTCAAGGTCTTACAGTCCATTCTAGGAGGTCTGGACTTTATCCTGAGGACAATGGTGAGCCAACGAGCATTTTCAGCAGATTTACATTTTAGAAACATAATCCTTGCCGTAGTGTTTAGATTGATTTTGAGAGATGATGAATTAAGCAGAGCTAACCTGATTCCTTTATATCAGACTCCTCAGAGCCTCTCTTAATATGTACCATGAATTTGTGAGAGAATTATATAGCATAAAGCCCTTCCCAAACTTATCTGATCATCAGTTGATGGACTCCATTTTTATTGCACACCATCTACTAACATCTTCTGAGACAGCAGTGTTCCCAGATCAAAGTCTGGGAAATGCTTGGGAAAACACATAGGAAAAGCATAACAGGCACCAACTATTTGGTGCCTAAGCAACAGCCACTCCCCTCTTCTTCCTGGGGGCACAGCTTGATTGCACTTGAGGTGATTCTTTCCCCAGCACCAGCAGTAAGTCCTGACTGGTCCAAATTGGTCTGTTCCCCTTGGTGGTGGCTGCTGTAGGATACACATGTGGCACAAATCTGGCCAATGAAAGGGAAGGGGAAATGCGCTGGAGGGATCTGGAGAAAGGCTTATATAAGAGACACAGGCAGAGATAGTGTCTGTATACGGTCATGTCTGCAGGTAATGACCATGGGAAGTGACAAACAGAGTGAACATAACAGAGCAGAAATATGGAAAGAACCTAGTACCTGATGAAGTCTTTAAAACTCTGAGTTAGCTTTAGGGCTGCCCAACCTTGGATCTTCTTATTATCTTCCATATTGTATAAGCCATGTTAAATTGGTATTTTGTTACTTGTAGGAAGGTCTCATAACTGACACAGAGACTGCATTCAAATATCAAAGGTTTTCATAAGAATAACCACTACATATTCAGTGGTTTTCATGGTTAGAAATAGGACCAATGGATGAAAGAAATAGGGAAAAAGATTTCAGCTAGTCCATGAAGAGGAATTGTCTAAGATGGAATAGATTGACTGGTGATATAGAGAGTTTCCCAACATAGGAAATGTTTGGTCAAGAATAGGTGAAATATTCAATCACGGAAATTTTACATGCCTGGGATAAAATTACAGAATATGTCTCTAAGGTGAGTGACTAAACATCATAACCTATAAGATCTAATCCTACTAGAACCATTAATTCACACAATCAAGCAAACTTACAAGTTTTGACTTGGAGGGAACTTTAGGGGCTTAGTAATGATTAATGGATTCAGGGATGAAAATTCAAGTCTGCTAACCTCCAGGTCAATGCTCAAACATAATGCATCTTCAGAGATCTAGTTCATATTACAGTGTAAGCACTTCTTAAGAAATAGAAAAATCCTAATTAGTAGGCAAAATTCAGTTACACCCCAACAGAAGCACAAATTGACTCTACTGTTTATTTTATAACAATGACATGCAAACATTTTAATTCAGTGATTCCATACTTACCTTTCATTTTCTTCAACTCCATAGAAATTGTGTTAATATTTTTAATTATGGCTTCCACATTTGGCTTATGGTCGGTAACATTATTGTCAAACATCTGATTTTAAAAGAGAAACAAAAACAATGTATAAATCAGGAGTATTTATGTATACTTTAAAAATACTTAAATTTTCAGCATTTCTAAAAGGAAAAATCTGTTATTTCAGAACTAAAATATTTGTGAAATTATAGTCTCTTTAGAGAGACTATAATGGCTAGAATTCTAACATACGAAGGAATCAACTTAATATTTGTCCAACTGAAAACACCTGTAACTGGAATTCTTAGGATGAGGTGTCTTCTTTAATCAAACCATATCCACAAGATGGGGCCCTTACAATGGAAATGCAGATGTCCCCGTTTCAGAAAGCCTCAGCATTTATAAACTACCTTACAATTTAGCAATCTCATATAAGATCTTCTCTAATTTTGTTTATGTAAGTCAGCACCTTTTTCTAACTTACGCTTGAATGACAGGGTCCATACACGGTTTCTTTAAGTACATAGTAAAGCTTAAAATAAGATTTGATTATAATTCCTTGACTACAAAGATGGCAACATGGCCACTTCTATTTTAGCTTTGGGATTTAGGGCAACACACATTTTAATTTAGCTGAAATGTGTAAATCAATGTGTTACTATGTTATATATAAAGTACATATATTTAGCCAATTGTGTCAGATATAAATATATAGAGATGTTTCTAGGTGATAAGCTAACCTTAGCCATTCAAATAACTCAAAATAACTTGAATAAACCACAATTAGTGCACACAGCTCCAGAAGGTGGGCAGTTACATGTGAGGCTGCTTGCCCAAAAACTGAAAACAAACTAACCTTGAAATCAATTCCTTGCCTCTGCCTTTTCCTGAGTCGGGGGAATTTATCCTATTTCACTCACTTCAGAGCCACTGTAAAGGAAATAAATTTTTTTCATCTCCAGACAATGAAGAAACTACACTTCGCATCCACCTACAAGCCCCTAGGCACTGAAAATGGAATGGCAGCTATCTTACTTGGGTATGGCAAAGCCAAAGATCCAGGTTTGAGGAGAAAGGAAAGATGATTAAAAAAAATAAAGGAGGTAGGGTGGGGATGGTGCAATTAAAGAATCTTAAAGATATGAAGGTAAAAATAAAATACAAGTAAAAACCAAGAGGTAAGTAGAAACTAAATGGATGGAGAAATGCCCAAGAAAGTTGACCTTCTCCACTCTGGGGTCTGGTTATCCAGGGCCCTCTGGTGCCCGTAGGTGGGGTGGGGTCAGAGGCCAGAGTGGCAAGGGGACCCCAGCGGACCAGAGCGAGGCCAGAGCTGGTCAAGCCTTCCCCAGGGAGCTCGGTCAGGACATCACTCAGAGAAAGGAGAGGCTGGTCAAACAGTGCTTCCCCAGGAGGTGGGAAGTGGAGACCAGGCTCGGGGGCCAAGGGAATAGGGGGTCGGAGGCCACGATACCACAGACTGAAGGCAGGAATGCAGCTTAGGCACTAACCCGGGGCCAGAGGCCAGGAGGCCAGGCCCTCCCCCTGAGGAGCGATTATTATCCCTGAAGTTTTCCTTCTAAAGGCCAAGTCCTCTTCCTCGGCGTGACACGCGTGAGGAGCCCCAGGCCTTAGGGGGCCACAGTCTGGGGCCTGAAGATGGAGCCAGAGGCAACCTCGAAGTTTCCGCAGTCCTCAGGCTCCCAAACCTGATCAGGACAACGCGAAACGTGCTCGGCAGCCTTGACCACCGGCCCTGCCTGGAGCCGCCCAGACAACCGCTCCTTCTCGACCCAACAGATGACGATGCCTTTGAGGAAACCGGGCTCTTAGCCACGGGCTAAGAGACCTGGCGACCCGCCCCGCTTGGCGGCTGAAGATGGAACCTGAGGCAGCCTGGACATGTCAACGGTCTTCACCTCCAGCCCACACACCAAAACTGGATTAAGATTATTTAAAATTGGGTAACCCTGGGCAGCCCACAACCCTGACCCCGTCGGTACCCACCGCGCCAGCCGTCACCGAAGTTCTGGCTACTAAGTGGGGAGACCCGGCAGTGGAAGTGAGACCGGGCTTCCTGATTGGCCAGTTTCTCCGCCTGGTGCATCCTGGGAGTTGTAGTCTCTGGCTAGGCTCCTGCAGAGACGGTTCTGGATGCCAAGCAGGTTGTGACTAGCACTACTGCGTGGGGAGAGAGGGAGGGTTGAAAGGCATTTTTCCGCCTATGTGCCAGGCACCGGGCTAGGTGATTTGCAGCCCTTGTTTGTGTTTAATTTTCACAGACTAGGATTGTGGTTAAGGTCAGACTCTGGACTGAAACTGCCTGGGCTTGAGTTCTACTCCATCGCTGGTTTAGCTGTAGATGTCCTCAGCTATCTTATGAGGGTAATAATAGCTGCTTTCTGTCTTCTTTTGAAGGTTAAGTGAGATAATGCATCACATTGGGCTTGGCAGATGATGTGCCCCATAAATGTTAGCTATTATCATTCCTATAAATCTGTACAGATGAGCTGAGAGGTGTACACTGGCCTCTTGCCAAGTAGAGAAGTTGGGATTCAAGCCATCTCTGCTGGATTCCAAGAGGAATCGCTGTCACGACACCCTCGGGAATTGCCTTAGACTTGATGCCCTCCAGCATCAGGTTCTATACAAGTCTGCCTTCACTAAGTCTCCCTTATAACACTCATCAGCCTCTTCAACCAGTCCCTTCCCAACAACCTCCAACACATAGTCTGTTTTTATTTTATATCTAATGTACTACCTACATTATTACCTTAATGTTTTAAATTTACTTCCCTTTAACATTTAAATCTACTTAAAATTTTTTATATCATCGATGTGAATGAAATAAAATTTAAGCAGAAGGGAATGGGAAAAATAAAGACAATGAAAATAAAACAACATTTTTTTAATCATTTAGATATTTCTTGCTTCTCAATGGCTGTGATCCTGAAGCCTGAAATTCTTTGTTAAAATGGGTTATTAAGTATTAGAGAAATGTTAAAGATAGTCTAGTACAAACTGAGACTTTCTTCTTGATGTAGTCAGAAGAATTGAAAGAGTTGGATGGGGAATAACTCTAACAGTGTGACTACACATTGTTTGATGCCTCTGTACCATATAAAACATCACTCATATCCTTAGTGAGATATGTCCCACACGTTGCTGAACGTAGGATTAGCTGCTGTCCAATACATCATCCCTGTGTAAGATTTCTTCATGCTTGTGGAATCTAAAAAAAGAAAGCAAACAAATGTATAAAACAAAACAGAAAGAGACTCACAGAAACAGAGAACAAATTAGTGGTTACCAGTGGGGAAAGGGGAGGAGGGGTGGTGCAAGACAGGGGTAGGGGATTAAGAGATACAAACTACTATGCATAAAGTAAATAAGCAACAAGAATACAGCACAGAGAAATATAGCCATTACTTTGTAATAGCCATTACTTAAGTTATTAATTGGAGTACAATCTATAACAGATCTGAATCACTACATTGTACACCTGAAACTAATATAATATTGTAAATCAACTATACTTCAATTAAAAAAAAAAGACTCTTCATACTCAACGGGCTTCAAAACTCACCTCAATCCTGGAAAGAGTCTTCCAGAATTAACCCTATCCAACTCTGCAATTTCCAACTAGTCTCTCTGCCAATGCTTCCTTCACTCACTATTTTAACTGTGGACACTTGCTAGTGTCTTGCATTTTCTTATTTCTGATTTGTGTACTGAGCATTTTTTAATCTATTTCTCCAAGTGCTGAGTAGTGGGGACAAAAAGAGGCACAGAAGTCCAGGGAATAAACATTCTTTTAGCATTCACTATATTATGCATTAAGTTAGAGGCGTTCATCTTCTGACAACTCTCTGAGGTAGCTGTTATCACCCTAGTTGTATAGAAAGTGCATCTTGAGCTCAGAGAGCTTAGTGCCTGCACAGGGGCCACAAGACCCAGATTCAGTTCCAAGCACAGATCCTGTCTGTGAGACTCCAGAACCTTCTGTGCTTTTCATCGTACCAAGTTGTCTGCCAGTCCAGGACACCATCTCTTGAAACGTGATGGAAACAAGTACACCATGGCTTTGAAATGATTTGACCTTCACAGATTATTGAATTTGAACACACGCATACTAATATACAAAGGAGCATATAAATATGGAGTGACCAACATAGCGTGAGCAACATTTATTCTCTGAATTAAGGATATCATTAACAAAACAAAAATAACTGCCACTACTGTTTTATACGAGCAGAGGTAATTTAACATCAAAAAGGAAGGAAGAAAGAAAAGGAAGGAAGACAGAAAAAGAAGATCATAATAATTTTGGAATAAGACTACCTTAACAAAAATCTTACTGGATGTGTCTCTTTTCCTCTCCTTCACTGATGCAGACTAGTGAAAACTTCACCTCAGATCTGCATGATTCTGGACGTGTGTTTGGAAACTCCCCATAGATAACAGCAGGAGAAAAGAAGGTGTTTAAGAGAAGTAGGGTGAAAAAGGTAGGTGGGCTGAGATAGCATTGAGGCTGAGAATTCTGAAAATCAGGTGACGATGGGGGTTGGGGCTGAGTAGGATGTGGTGTCTCTGGGGCCCCATTGTCCCCAAAACACTGAATCCATTCATTCGCAGGGTCCAGCAAGTGTTTGCAGGACCTGCTTCAGCTCAAATACCTTTGGACTAAGATTCTGTTCACAGGATTTTTGATTAAATCTAAAGACCTTCTACCTATCCATAGTGCTGATCACTTCTTATGAGTAGGTTCAAACTACTGTACTTGGGAAAAGATCATTAATGAGCCTTTAAAAAAAACTTTGTGTTTCTTCTAAATTAATGTCATAAGAGGGAAAAAGAGATCTGAAGTCAGAAAAAGATAGATTGTAATAATGTACTTTCCTCCATAAAAATGTCTTAGAACAATGACTACTTATTATAGTGCTTTTCCTCCTCAAGTTACTATAGATTCTTTTTTTCCCTAAGAACATAATACTTTAAAAGCATGATCTGCTACTTAAGGCTTGAGACTGTTATAGATGAGGCCCTAAAAAAATCTATCTTCCTACCAAATGTAAAATAGCTAGCTAGTGGGAAGCAGCCACATAACACAGGGAGATCAGCTCAGTGCTTTGTGACCACCTAGAGGGGTGGGATAGGGAGGGTGGGAGGGAGACGCAAGAGGGAGGAGATATGGGGATATATGTATATGTATAGCTGATTCACTTTGTTATAAAGCAGAAACTAACACACCATTGTAAAGCAATTATACTCCAATAAAGATGTTAAAAAAAAATCTATCTTCCTTAATAAGTTTGCAAATACAACACTTTACTGAAACCCAACACTGGTTGCTATTGTTGATTCTAACGTTAATCAAATAAAGGAGATTAAAAAGCTGGTAAATTCTCCCATAAAGAAAAAAGCTGTTAGAGAACAACAAGGTGATGAAGCATTTTATGGAGCTGAGTGTGAGTGCCTCAGTTAGTTTTATTACAAATTCTTGACATAAAGTCTTCATTTCCAGGAAAACAGATTGAGTAAATTATCTCACATCTTCCCCTTGTTCTCAGAGTTCCCATTCCCATCCTCCCACAGCTCATCGTAAATTACAAGTGCTGGTCTCTGTGCCTAGGGCTGGCTTCCTGCTGGAGCATCAACTCCCCTCTGAATATTGCTTTGTACAACTCCTGTGTACACAGATTTGGGAGGTAATGAGCATATGCTTGGATCGTTCCCTGAGGAGCATGACCTGTGTCCTTGCTCATTAGAACAGCCAATGGATTGGGAGATAGGGATTGACATAGATACACTAATATTATAAAATAGATAACTAATAAGAACCTGCTGTATAAAAAATAAATAAAATAAAATTCAAAAATCAGAAAAAAAAAGAAAAGAAAAGAACAGCCAATGCTTTCGCCATAGCCAATCACATAAAGGAAGGAAGACAGCGCATGGCTTCTGCCTCTGGTCTGAAGTGGAAGTTGGATTAGCTGCCTTCTCTCTTCGATAAGCAGCTGAGATTACATTGGACCGAGTCATTTTCTTTTTCTCTGAAAGAAACACTTCTGAACTTTAGAAAGAGGTTATTAACAGAAATCCACATGGATCACTGCATTAACTAAAATATTTTGATTTCTAATTAAGAAATTACTTTATGTAAAAATCCTGCCATTGGTGACAGTGGGAATGGACCTTGAGGATATTATGCTAAGTGAAATGAGCATAATTCGCCTTTCAGACAGAGAAAGATGAATACCGTATGTTATCACTTATATGTGGAACCGAAAAACACTGAACTCACAGAAACAGAATGTAGAATGGTGGTTACCAGAGGCTGAGTGGTGGGGAAAATGGGAAAATTTGGTCAAGCGGTACACATTTTAAGTTATAAGATGAATAAGTTCCAAGGATGCAATGTACAGCATGGCACTCCAGTTAACAACACTGTATTGTATACTTGAAAGTTGCTAAGAGAGTAGAGCTTTACTGTTCTCCCCATCACAACAACAACATGGTAATTGTGTGAACTGAAGGGTGGGTGAACTAACCTTATTGTGGTAAACATTTCACAATATATCCATGTATCAAATCATCACACTGTACACTTTAAACTTATGTTATATGTCAGTTACATCTCAATAAAGCTGGGCAAAAAATAAAGTTCTGCGCCAACATTTCCCTCTGAAATAGGAAGCTACCCAAACAGAGTTGCCAATAAAATATGGGACATCTAGTTAAATCTGAATTGCAAGTAAGCAACAGATAATTTTGTTACTATAAATATGTCCTTACTATAAATATGTCCTGTTACTATAAATATTGTATGGCACATAATTATATTAAAAATTTGTTTATCTAAGAATCAAATTTAACTGGGAATTCTGTACTTTTATTTGCTAAATCTGGCAATCCTATGCCCAAAACACTTCAACCATGAGAAGAAAAGCAAACAGTCTGAAGGCTTGTAGATTCAGTAGGTATGGAAGCCAAGAAAATATTGAGGTTTTCCAACTTGATGTCTAACATAATAAAATGCAGGCACTTACTGTGCCAGAATTTGGCTCCCTCCTTCCTTCAACATTCTTGTAACCCAAGAAAGAAGCTAGGTCTTTGAGAAAGCAGATGGACAAAAGCCGACAGTATTCAACATGGTGCTGTTTTTGACAGTTGCTTGCTATGCCTGTTTGCCTGAAAACTCTTTGCACTTGGCTTTTCAGAAAATGCCTTCATCCAGCAAGGCATATTCATGACACAAGTTGGGTTTATTTTCAGAGATCCATCAATCAGGGAAAACCTTCTCTGTCCCTAAATAAAATGTGTTTCTAATTCTATCATGTCAGCCCTCCATCTCCCAACAATATTTCCCATGTTTATTAAAGACATAGATCCTGATCAGGTGTTTCTCCCTCTAGGCATTGCCGCCAATGCCCACACCTCACTCTCATCAGCCAGCCATGCAATGAAAAATGAGTGCCTTTATGAAAAAAAAAAAATGTATTATGTTCATGAAGTCAATTACAATAGAATCTAAGGGTGCACTCACTTTTTTTAAAGGAAAAAAATGTATATGTGCATAAAAACAAGTTTGGAAGACTAAACACCAAAATGTTAATGATTATCCCTCGGTAGTGAGATTTATGGGTGATTTCATTTTTTTTCATTTATTTATTTAGCCTAGCTGTAACTTTAGTCCCAACCCATCTTCTCTATAGTTTAAACTCTCCAGGGCATTTCTCACCATGGTAAAATATCAGTCACTTTGAGGCAGAGCTTCTCAGACTTTACAGTGTAGAAAAATTACTTAGGGAGCTAGTGAGAATGCAGGTTCCAAGGCTCACCCCAATGACTCTGATTTAGTAAATCTAAGTTGGGGGCTCCCTAAATCTGCATTTTAAATCCCTCCTCTTCCATTTTAACCTAGGGGGACTATGGACCATATTTTGAGGAATATTGACTTATGACTTCATTGAGCATTTTCTACATAAATTAAATGTGTGACCATAGTTGAAATTTATTTTGGCTACTGATGCCAGAATTCAGTCATTTTTGAAAATTTTATGTGTATATATGTATATAAAATAATATATATATATTGGGTTGGCCAAAAAGTTCATTTGGGTTTTCCTGTAAGATCTTATAGGTATATATGTATGTATATAATTTTCAGGCATATATCAGGTCCATTTAATTTCTAATTAAGTGTTTGGGGCAGAAGCTCCCCCCCTCCCCGGGCATAGCAGCAAACAGAGACTCACAATGTCTGCTTGATTCTGGGAGCGGGGAGGAAGGAGATGGATATTCCAGCTTCAGGTGCTTCCTAATTCGGGTCTTTATTCCTTCTGTTTCCTAGCCTTTTTGTTTGTCTGCTTCCAGTTTCACTTGCCAACATAATGTAAACTCCAGTGCTAAGGTCTGAGATTTTACATGATTTTCTTTAATAGTTACATTTTTATATGTAACTTTTTGTGCTAAAAATCTCCCTACTGCTAGCCCTGCTGCCATTCCCCTGGTCTTGGAAACCATCCCCCCACCCCGACCCCACCCCCCCAGCCTGTACTGCTTGCTATAGCATCCCTACTGGCTTCCCACCGCTGCTCTTGCCTCCATGATCTGCTCGCTCTGCACATGACAGCTGGATGTGCTTTTTAAAAGGTAAATTAGATCATGTCATCTCCTGCTCAAAACACAAAGCTCCTGACCCTGCTCTATAAGGCCTCATGTGCTCCGGTTTCTGTTCGTCTCACACATCTTTCAGTCCTAGAACATGCTGACAACTGTTTTGCAGTTGTTTCCTTCTGACCCTCCCAAACTGGTTTCTTTTTATGCTTTAGGGTTCAGAGAGGCCATCCTCTAATATCATCCCATCCTCTCTCCCAGCCCCTTATTTGTTTCCATATAATACTTGATTTAAATTGTACTTTTAAAATTTATGTTTCTCTTTACTTTTTAGTTTTGTTTGGGTCGGTCTCTTTCACTATTACTACATATCTTTCATAAGGGCAAGAAACTATCATTGTGTTCACCCTTGTCTACTCATTGCTTATGATTGTACTCTGTGCCTAGCACAATTCCTGGAACATAGTTAGTGCTCAATAAATCTTGGTCCAGTGACTGAATGAAGAGGATGGTCTGCTACAGTAGTATCCTGAAGAGTCAGAGAAACCAAGGTGTACATCAGCGTCCGTCACTCTGCTGGGCCCTCAACAAAGTTCTGACAGCGGAAGTCATACCTTCGTGGCTTCTAAAGCCCTCTGACAGAGGGACAGCTCCCATGGTGGCCAAGGAGAAAGTCGATGAACCACAGAATCTAAACACTGAATATTCTTAGTTTTTTCTGCTTTCTGATTCATCCTGGAGCACAGACCAAAGATCCAAGAGAGCAATGAAAAGCACACTCATGGCTGTCCTGAAAGGCAACAACAGGCCTGAAAGCTTCAAAGCAGCCTCGTGTGGTGTGGGGAGAATTATGAAACTCTGATAAAAGAACTCTCTCGGCTGTGGATCATCATTTGAATAAAAATCAAATGACTTAGGATCTGTCCAAAATGAAGGATGTTTTAATACTTTGTGTGTAAAAACACTGATATTTTGCTTCTTTTTTATTAAACAGATTTTATTATTTTTCAGAATCTTGTCAGCATAATCATTTTATGGGTGGATGAAATATTCAGCCCTGCTGCTGCAGGAGTTCTTTCATAGCAATTACCTTGTGGCACTTTCGCTGTAATTAGGTTTTCACCGAAGATTTTTCCCCGGGTCTGTGTAATAAATGAAATATGACCAGAATTTAAATTTGTCAATTACAAGCAAGCACAGTGCATAAACACACAACAGAGCCATGAATTCCAAATCGCAGGCTGTTGCTGGGGGGCAGATGCTCTGAAAATTAAAATGGAAATAAAACTACTGACTGGCAAGTGAAAAGTGGCCCCCATAGAAAGCAAATCTCCCCTAACACTCATGCATGATTCTACCCAACAGGGCGAGCTCTTGATTACAAATTCTTTACCGTAAAACTGACAAATCAAGCAGCAAGTAGTGAATTTGTGTTCAAATAATTTACATTGGCCTCTGATCTCTTGCCCTATGTCTTCCTATGTTTCTTGAGGCTAGATCAAAAGGATTTTGGACACGGCGGGTCAGAGCCCACAGCAGTAGGCAGCCTGATGGTGGTGTTCTGTCTGAGTGGTTCAAGGAGAGACAGATTTGGGAACAGGGTCTGCTGTCTCCCAGCAGCTGCTATTTTCACTGACCTGACTTCAATAATTGCTCCTGTGGGGCCCTCTGTCGACCATCTCTTGTACAGGGGGAAATTCTAGGAGTCTGCAACTGTTGAGGACTCTTGACAAATCGTTTATTTCATCAAACTAAGCCACAAAACAAGAGCAACTTTTTTTGAACTGCATGTACAAGAAGCCCTAGGCAAGGGAAAAGAAACACATTTTTGTAAATTTATCGAGTACCGTGCATGTATTCATGCAACAATTCTTTCTTGAGTATCTCTTGTGTGTCAGTCACCAAGTTTTAGGCATATAGGGGTGAGCCCAAACTGACAGGTCTCTTGCTGGTCTGCAGGTGGACATGGATAGCTCGTGGTCTGGAGGAAGAAACAGACTGGAATCCACAAACAGCTCAATTTAATTAGGCGCTGCCATACGGGGCATGCCATGTGTTGGGGGCAGCTTTCAGGAAGAGTGTCCCTGAGGTAGGGACATTCAGGCTGAGATCAGAAGGAGAGAAGGACATTCCAGGCTGAGGAAACAGCCTGTTCATGAGCCCTGCATCAGAAGACAGCTTGAGAGTGCATGAGAGGGCTTGAAAGAATGTCCAGCAAGGCTAGAGAGCAGGGAGCAAGGGGATGCCTAGGGCAAGAAGAGATGGGAGAAGGGGCAGAGGCCAGACCATGGAGGTTGTGTGGAGGAATGCAGTCGCTCCTGAAACCTATGGGAAGCTACTAAGGGCTCTTCAACAGGTAAAGACTGGGAATGGTGGTGGTTGATAAGATCATATTTGTGGTTTGGAAAGATGGCCCTGGCTTCATGATGGAGAACAGATTGAAAAGGGGAAAGAATAGGCTCAGGAAGTCCAGTTAAGAGTCTAGTTGAATAGTCCGTGTGAAAGTTGGCAATACCTTGTTTAAAATGGTGGCAGAGAGATGGAAATGAAATCAGAGGGTGTTTAGGGGATAGAATTAACATGGACTTGGTGATGAGTGATACATGGTGATGAAAGGTCAGGAGCATTAAGCATGACCTGCATTATCTCATTATTGTTGGAGCCTTGCAAAATAGCATTGTCCCCATTGTACACATGAGGGAAAAAATGGGCTCAGAGCCGTTTAGTCTTGGGCTAGAGATCATTCAGCTGGGAAGTGGCAGGACCATATGCCTACTACTCCCCTGCAGTGTCTCTGAGATCCCATGGCGATATTTACCCAGGAACTCATCTGTCCCATGTACTCTCAATGTATCCCCTACTTCTTGAGAACACCCTAAAATGCTTACTGTATTTGTTTCCTTGTCTGTCTTTCCTGCTAGCTTGTTGAGGCCTGGGCCTTATTTGTCCCTGTATTATCAGTAATTAGTCCAGTGCCTGGCTCAGAGTGGGGACCAGGGAGAGTTTGTTGAGTGAATAAGAAACTTTCACCAGTCTCTTATGGAAGGGAGCCAGCTGGAGGTCACTGTGTGTTTTTAAACAACATTCTCACTGACCTAATTCTCTCTTGCATCAGGAACACAGTTTGGGGTTTTTTGTTGGGAAGCTCAAAAAGGACTTTCAAGAAGGATCTAGAAGTTTCTAGTAGTCTAGTGTGGTTTAAAAAGCATAGGCTTTGGAATCATGTGTCTTTGAATTTAAATCTTAGCTCCTCAGTTTATAAGCTGCACATCCTAGAGTTACTTATCCTTTCTGAGTATTCATGTCCTCATATGTAAAATGAGGATAATTTAAGCATTTACTTAATTGGGCTGTTGTGAAGATTGCATCTGAACATCTTTACAAAGGGCTTGGCACATTAGTTTATAATTCCTTGTTTTTGTAGAAGAGAAGGGGCAAGGTTTCATGGCTAGCCAAGAAGGCAGATGGGGCTGGGAATGTCTCTCCATTTGGCCTCAAAATTCCTGTCGCTTACAGGCTCCTCTTCCTGTGGTTTATTCTGGAATAAGGAAAGAGGAAGCTGGCTCTCTGGGGGTCCCTGACAAGCTGACAGATGTCCCCTAAGGCTAGCTTTCAACAGAGAGCTCTTTTTTATTATTATTATTATTCTTTGTGATTTACAGTGTGTGCCTACAAGCCTCTGGGCATGATCATGGGGTAGGAATGGAATTAATAAATCGTATCTGGTTCCTGCTTAATTCACGGCTCTGACAAAATTAAAAATGAAGACAAGTAGGAGAACCTAAGCAAACAGTGTCCCAAAGCCTGGATTCTGGGGCACAGGAGGCTGCGGAAAGAATGTTACCTAGCCAGAACTGCAGCTGGAGCCAGACAGATATCCAGATGCAGCAGAGAGGAGCCTGAAGACATGCCAGAAAGCAACAAGTCTTTCCAATTGAAACCTTTTGATTTAAGGAACCCAGGACTCTGGGATCATATACGCATGGGTTCAAATCCTGGCCATGTGGCTTATTTCTGTTAGCTGAGCAAATGGCTAAGGTCACACAGCTGGTTATTTGCAGAACCAGATTAAGATGTAAATCTGAATCCAAACCTGTGGTTTTTATTCACTGTGGGAGAGGAAAAATAGTTTTCTCTCTACCCTTCTAAGTTCTTGGCTACAACTCCCTGTAATAAAAGACAGATTTTATTACAAGAGAAAAACAAACAGAAGCTTATTAAAATTGTTAAAAAACAAAATTCATCGGAGTAAATTTTAAAGCTCTTACTGGCTTTATGCAACAATTCATGAATCGGGCAGCATCCAATCCAGCAGAGAGAAAGGCGCGCTGAGTAGCTGTACAAAATGAAAGACTTTTATAGGCAGAAGGGAGCAGGAACAAGGACGTTATACTAGGCAAAGAAGCGGGTTGGTTACTGTAAGGTTACTTTCCTTTAGGGGTTGGCAGGAGTCTATCGGGCAGATGACCTCAAGAATGCCCATCAGGTGATTCCTGATCGACTGGTTTAAGATTCCTTTTCTGGGAGAGCCGAAACTGTAATTTCACTTAGTCAAGCCTCAGCTTTGTGGACACAGGGCTTAGCATAAGCAACTCCATTTTAAGCCTGTTGTCTTGCTTTTAACAACATGTGTGCCTTTTGTATACATGGGAGATACCCAGAGAAACTGAGTAACTCCCTGAGATGGCCCAAGCCTCCACCTTAAATACCAGCTTCCCCTAAAGACAAAAGAAAGATGGGGAGAGGAGGAGAGGCTGGTTATGAGAAGTTCCCAGGAAAGACACAGTAAACAGGGGTAAGGTTTGCTATACAGATTTAAGTCAGTGTCTTCTCCATTGACCAGAGTTTCTTCTGATTTAGAGTTATCCTTCTCTTCCTGGTACAGGGTCAGAGGTGCCTACAAATAGATACGTCCTTTATAAATGTAAATGTCCCTTACACAAGGGTAACTTCTACTCTGTTTAAGAGCTTCTCTTGTGTCTGCAGTTTCTCAAAAATAATCAGCTCAAAATAATCCTTATGCCAAAAAGGCATATTTTGGGGTGGCATATTCTGCTACCCTTCACAATCATGTTATATTGTTTATGAACATAGTATAGCATATTATTGTTGCTTAAATATTTACTGCATAGCTATGAGTTCCTTAAAATAAATGCCTGGTATACATAAGGAGCTCAATAAATGCATGCTGAAAGTTTTGCTGTCTTAGATTTTTCTCCCCTGAAATTCCCTGCCCCCTCAATACCCCACTCTCACCTCACAAACAATTACATCAGTCCCTGGAAAAAGCATCTTAGAGAAAAACATCTCAAGATCCTCACAAATTGCCTAATTCACAATATAAAAATAAATATCTGCATAGTATGTCTTTCAAATCTCATCTCCCTCCAGTCACGACATTCCTGGGTAAACTCTCATGTCACACATTGACCACTGACTCTTTTCCCCCATTACTTGATGGCCACTTTTCGCATGAAATACGGTTTTTATCTTAGGAGAATTGCCTCATATGTGCTGCAAAGTCAAGCGGTGATGAAGGTGATGAAGGGGGAGTGGGGCTCCCTTACTCCATCCCCAGGACAACAGGATTCAAATTCTCCCCTCAGCAAAACATCAACCTGTCACTCACTTACCCCTGGGGTGCTTGCCCAGAGTCAAAGCCAGGGAACCCCAGGCCAAGGGTCAGTAGTATTGTAAAGTCCCTGTGGGCCATTCCTCCCCCAAGTCCAGGCTCAGTCCTCTTTCGGGCCACGAGCACCCACTCCCATTTTGATCCTGAGCTTTCTAATAGTTCCAGGCTTATGTCTTATCATAGTCAATATATTATTTTTAATGTAAAATTTTCCTAGATACAAAACCAAAACCATCGTGGAAGACTCAGAAAAGTGCCCCAAAAGTAAAACAAAAAATCACCTGTAACCTCTCCACATAGGGACTATACCTGCTAATATTTTTGCACAAAACCTACCAATCTTTTCCCCCCACTTATTCTGCAGCTTTGGAACAAGAATTTTCCTTCAAATGTCCTTATGTTTAAGACGACGGGAGGAAAAAATGTCCTTACATTATCCCTTCCAGAAAGAACCCAAGTTATTCTTATCATGTAAACTCTTTCAAAGAAACAGTCTGTTCAAAACTGTCCCTAAGTCATTTGTTGCTATAGCAACGCTTGGCCTTAGAGTGCAATAAACAACCCTCCTGACTCCAGCCTCCAAACAGAAGCCGCCATTATCTCCCTCAGAGCCCTTCAGAGGCCCTCACTTTGCCAAACTATACATTTAAATTAGCAGCTCCCTTCTTAGTGGCTACAATTTCTTTTGCTTCATACCATGCCACGCCAGGGGTCTGAGAAAGCAGTTAGGGTAATAAATTGAGATGCGGAGGGCTGGCAGCAGCTCCCCTTTGGTTGGTGGCCTTCAGGGGAGCTGAGGTAAATGCAGATTCTTTTCTTCTGGTGCCATCTTTGCTGGGCACACCGACTATCATCTTGGATGCATGTCACCCAGGGCAAAGCAAGGTAGACTTCAGCATATGGCTTCAATCCAATTATAGCGAAAATTCTGACGGTACCATATTTAACCAACCCCATGTAACTTTTTTGAACTAAAAGTACTGAGAAAAATCTCACAGAGAACATTCTGGAAAGCTCTTTGTAATGTTATGTACAGCTGCAGAATATTACAGCTGAAGGGATGAGGGTTGGTGATGAGGGAACATATTCAAAGTGCAGAATATACATTATTTCATTTGATTCTGACAATAACCCTATAAAGGCAGGCAGTATCTTTTCTTTCCTGTTTTAAAGATGAGGATGCAGAGGCTTAGAAAGACTAAATGACTTGCCCAAGGTCCCTGACCAGACAGTGGTAGAGCCAGATTCAAACCCAATCTACCTCAGAGGCTGCTCTCTTGGCGCTTATGACATGTTGCCTTGAAGGACAGGAATAGACATGCATAGAGCTCCTATTCTTTGCACAAAATGCTAGAGGTTTTACATACATTGTTTAAACGTCGTGATTGGCCTGGGTGGACACTGTCATCCCCATTTGCCAGGTAGCGAAGCTGAGGCCCAGAGATATGGTGTGTCCAAGGTCATGCAGCCAGTAGTATAGAGGAACTTGAACTCATGCTGCTGGGCTTCAAAGCCTGTGCTTCTTCCTCTGTACAGCCTTGCCTGGTACCTAGAAATCATTAAGCCTATTGCCCTCTCTATACAAATGAGGAAACTGAGGCCTGGAAATACTAAGTGGCTAGCCCAAGGTCATCGCTCAAGGTCCAGAGACCACCTCCCTCCAGGCTGACAAGAGTTCCTTTGCTGACCTGGTATGCAAATAGCCCCTTTTCAATGGCCAAATCCCAGGGTGTCTGCAAAGCAACTGCCCTTGAAGCGTGTGGTTTACTGTGGGATTACAGTGGAGTCTTGAGCCATTGCTGCTCTGTGCTTGGCCATCTCTTCTCCCTAACCTGCCATTGTCAAGCCTCACATCCAGGGAAATCCATCCTAGAAGTGAAGCATCAAAGTGTTTCCTCCAAATGGTATTTCTTTTTTTTTTTTACAGTCTTTATTGAATTTGTTACAATATTGCTTCTCTTTTATGTTTTTTGGCCGAGAGGCATGTGGGATCTTAGCTCTGAGCTCCTCGACCAGGGATCGAACCAGCACCCCCTTCCCTGGAAGGCGAAGTCTTAACCACTGGACCGCCAAGGAAGTCCCCTCGAATGATATTTCTTTCTTTCTTTTTTTTTTTTTTAACATCTTTATTGGAGTATAATTACTTTACAATGTTGTGGTAGTTTCTGCTTTATAACAAAGTGAATCAGCTATACATATACATATATCCCCACATCTCCTCCCTCTTGCATCTCCTTCCCACCCTCTCTATCCCACCCTCTAGGTGGTCACAAAGCACCGAGCTGATCTCCCTGTGCTATGCAGCTGCTTCCCACTAGCTATCTATTTTACATTTGGTAGTGTATATATGTCCATGCCACTCTCACTTCATCCCAGCTTACCCTTCCCACTCCCCGTGTCCTCAAGTCCATTCCTTATGTCTGCATCTTTATTCCTGTCCTGCCCCTAGGTTCTTCAGAACCAATTTTTTAGATTCCATACATATGTGTTAGCATACAGTATTTGTTTTTCGCTTTCTGACTTACTTCACTCTGTATGACAGACTCTAGGTCCATCCACCTCACTACAAATAACTCAATTTCGTTTCTTTTTATGGCTGAGTAATATTCCATTGTATATATGTGCCACATCTTCTTTATCCATTCATCTGTCAATGGACACTTAGGTTTCTTCCATGTCCTGGCTATTGTAAATAGTGTTGCAATGAACATTGTGGTACATGCCTCTTTTTGAATTATGGTTTTCTCAGGGTATATGCCCAGTAGTGGGATTGCTGGGTCATATGGTAGTTCTATTTTTAGTTTTTTAAGGAATCTCCATACTGTTCTCCATAGTGGCTGTATCAATTTACATTCCCACCAACAGTGCAAGAGGGTTCCCTTTTCTCCACACCCTCTCCAGCATTTATTGTTTGTAGATTTTTTTGATGGTGATCATTCTGACCGGTGTGAGGTGATACCTCATTGTAGTTTTGATTTGCATTTCTCTCATGATTAGTGATGTTGAGCATCCTTTCATGTGTTTGTTGGCAATCTGTATATCTTCTTTGGAGAAATGTCTGTTTAGGTCTTCTGCCCATTTTTGGATTGGGTTGTTTGTTTTTTTGATATTGAGCTGCATGAGCTACTTGTAAATTTTGGAGATTAATCCTTTGTCAGTTGCTTCATCAAATGATATTTCTCATGTTAGGTCCTATTTATTACTTCTGCTCCCTGCGTGCTGGGTCATTGAAGGTGGTGGTGTCACTTCTGCTTCCAAAGGTCACAACTCCTGTCGATCATCCTCTCAAATGACCTCTGGTTCCAGGTTCTGGTAACTGCCTTCTCCCCTTGCCCCTTCAGGCTATGGATAGAAATGGTGCCACTTTTAGCCACGGTGCTACTGCCCCATAGCTTTCTTCTTTATCCAGTCTTTCCCACACCTTTGTAAACTGTCTCTTTAAAAACTCTCTCCAGTCACCCAGTTTGAATGTTTCCCGCTGGGACCCTGAATGATTCACTCCCCCAGTTATTCTCTGACTCATCACCCAGTTTATTTCCTTCCCCAAACTTACCACAGTCAGTAATTGTTTTATTTATTATGAATTTGCTTTCTTAGTGCCTTTCTCCCTTCTACAATGTCAGCTTCAAGAAGACCAAGACTTTGTTGATTTATTATCAAACATTTTCTCCTAATGTCAGGATGGCCATCTTCTCAGCCCAGTTGTCAGTTCTGTAGGAAGTTTGCAGAGAGACCTCTGGAATGATTGGTTGCAATTGAGTGTAATGTTGGTGGCCACCTCAATTGAAAGGTTCCCTCTGAGACTCTTTTTTAAGGGTGAGAGCAGAGGTGGCATTTCACAGCTATGTCTGACCCTGATTGCCATTTGCTTCTTTGGATTTGTCCTGGATGATTCCCACTGCCATGATGCTGACTGTTAAGAGCATTATTATCATCGTGCTGAGGTCAAATTCATCTCAACCAACAAGTGGATTCCACTTGCTATGTGCACTGAATAGGGCTGTGGTGCTGTGGCCTGTACCCTCTAGAAAGGGAAACCCACCTGTGCAAAACATGACCTGCCTTCAGCCGCGGTCCTCGGACGTTCAATGTCTGGGTAAGAACTGTTTGAGGAAACATGTGAAAAGAAATGAAAACCTCACCCATGAGTCCATCCAGATAATTTATCAAAGGCCATTCAGGAGGAGCCATGGGACCTCCATTTATTTGGTGCCAGAAGTAGGACCCCCCCACTTCAGACACACAGGGACCAGCACTCCCCGCATCAGGGGTCCCAGGGAATCCCCCAGCTGCCTTCCAAAGATAGTCTTACCTCCACTTCACTGGCCAAAGCTTGCAATCTCTCATCAGCATGAGAGACAGGCCGCACTGAGTTGGAGAGTTCAGCCTCTGGAGTCTGGTAACTTGGTTCAAATTCTGGGTTCTCCACTTACTAGCTTTGGGTCTCTGAGCAACTCACTTAACTTCCCTGAACCTCAGTTTTTTCATCTGTATAATGGGAATACCGTCAGCCTTCTGAATCTACACACGTGGAACCCGGAGATAAGGAGGGCAGATTGTACTACACATTTTTATATAAGGGACTTGAACATCTTTGGATTTTCAGTATCTGCGGGGGGTCCTGGAACCAGTCCTCCCGGGATACCAAGGGATGACTGTACTCAAACCTACTTCCTAGGGTCATGGTGAAGATTGAATGAGATAATACAGGTAAGGCACTGAGCACATGTTCAGTGAAGGGTTACTCTAGCAATTTTAAGGAGATATCAGATTTTCCATCTGAAAGGTCTGCTGGGTAATGTTTAAACAACCAGTTTTGCAGCCCTTACACCCCTTCTGTATCATCTTTCCTTTGCATTTCAGTGTTTCCCTAAAGCAGTCATTTCGGTTGTTTTCTATTTCTACTCCAACCAAACATTTTAAAAGCTTGTTTATCATTGCTTTTGAATAGCCCCCGCCAACCCCGGTGGCCCAGCAAAGGAAAATACGTTAAGATATGGAATATTTCCCCAACAGCCCTCTCAGTCCTGCCCTGGGGCCCTTGAACCACCCATCCTACCCACCAGGTCCCTTGTCTCCCACTTCACCAGCATGGCAGTGTGACTGAGCCCAGGGGTGTGTGAACCAGCGGGAAGAAGTGCACGTTCCGGGCTGGAATCCTACATCTGCCATTTACTTAGTTGTGTGAATTTCGGGACCCCATGGAATTGCCCTGAGCTTCACTATGTTTGTGAATATAGTGTGAAAAACATTTGTACCCAGGGCTTGGAAATGGAAGCTATTTCTATTACACTTAGAATTTTCTTTTTTTCTTTTTTGGGATGATTAAATGAATAATTCTAATACCCGAGATTGAGTCAAATAGTTACTATGAAGTATAGGCTACTCCTACTGGTTAAAGATCTTCAGTGATTGCATTTCTAAGCATTCTACTCAAATTATAAGTGGTTGCCTTTGACTTAAGTATTGATCTAATCAGGCGCTTTGTTTTTCTTTCTTACTTTTTTTTTTTTTTTATGTGGACGGGGAATGCTGAGGCTGGCGATCAGATGTGCAAACCATGATGATTCACGCACATAGAACTGCCCATGGCTGCTTTACACCACTCAAAAGAGAGCAATGACCCTGGCAGCTGCTTTTGCTATTTAGGGTCTGCTCAGTGCAGTTCTAACTGCTCATCTCTTCACCAAAGCTAAGGAAGCCTCCCAGACCTGAGCCTGCCTGCCAACCTCGCCTCTCCCCGCTTCGGCCCACCTACCCCATACTCTGCAGTTCCCCAGACACCATGGCTCTGCCTCTGCCCTCAAGGCCCTCCTCTCTTGTAGTTTTCTCATTATCCCCTGGCTGAATGTTACTTATTCTTCCAGAAACAGATACAATGGCTCCCTGAGGCTGTAAGCAGTGCTTCTCATGGGAAAGATCCTCAACAGGTGTCAGTTTGCAAACTGTAACTGGTCCACAGTGAGATAAGTACAAAAACAGCAATTTGACAGAGCCATTTTATGTCCATTGAATCTGGTAACCGTAAGTTTGTGCTATTATTTTGTATATGTTTGCTTTTTTTAATTTTCATTTTTATTGTATTTTACAAAAGTGTTGGTATATGAGAGACCAGAGAAACAAAAACAGAATTTTTGTTTCCTGCAGCTAGTTTGAGAAGCCTTGCTCCAGGCTAAAGTGCCCAACCCTTAACTTGGCTTGATTTCCTGTGATCCTCCCCCCCACCCCGTCCCCAGCCTCGCCTTCCTCCCCATCTCTCCTTTTCACAAACTTCGTGCTCCTAGCTGCTCCCTGCCTTGAATCTTCCCATGTGCTCTCCCTTCTGCCTGGCGGCTCTTACATCCTCTCTCTCTATTTAGCCTCTGCTCGTGACCTTCTGGGGCAGCTCAGATGTGAATTCCTCAACCAGGCTTCCCAACACACCTCAGTCTCACTTAGGGCACCCCTTGTACTTCTGTGACACCTGTTATTTCTCTTTCTTCCTAGAACCTGATCCCAACTGGAGAGTTTGCTGGGAGTTGCATTGTTTAATGCTAGACCTCCCTTATCCCCTGATATCGCATCCCTATGAAGGCAGATAACATCATACTAGCTTGTCCGTCATCTCCGTGGTTTCCATAAAATGTCTGGCACAACTAGGTGCTCAGTAAACATTTTCTGGCTCTTTGGATGACTGAGGAAATGAACGCTCAGTGGAACTCAAAGATCACCAACTGTTTTAGTGAATTATCTGCCTGCCCTTGGGCAGAGATGTTCATTTCACCTTCCTGACCCCTTCTTATGCCTTAATAAACTTTTTTTTTTAAAAAAAAACAGCATTGCTTCGAATATATACTCACAAGAAGTAGGGCTTTGGCATCAGGGAGAAATGAGTTTAAATCCTAGCTCCTCCACCAACCAGCTGTACAGACATCGTCAAGTCATTTGAACTCCCTGAGACTCAGTTTTTCTCATCTGTAAAATGGATATATAAACACTTACCTCACAGGATTGTTGGAAGATTTGATGAGATAGTGCAATTAAAAACATTGAGCGGAGTGGCACAGAGTGGATGCCCAATCAATATTAGTTCTTTTCTCCTCTTGTTCCCCCTCCTTACTCTGTCATTACTTCATGAAGGCACAGGCAGTGCCTTATTCCTCGTGGTACTAAATAGATGCTAAATACAAATGTGTGGAGTGAATAAATGAATAAATAGTTATTAAGTTATTCTTATTAAATTGTTAAATAAAAAATAATTATACCAAGTGATCAATGTTTTCAGCTTCTTAATCTGCAAAGTGGGTATAATAACCTTTATTGTTGAGATAATTAAACAAAATAATGCTTGTAAGTGCTTAACACATAATAAGTGTTCAATAATTGGTCATTGCTGTTATTATAATCAATAATAATAATAACAGATCAGATGGTATCCCCAAATCCTCAGCCCAAGTTCATTTGAAATAAAGCAGACAAGCAAACAAATAAAGGCAGTGGGCAGTGGTCTGGCTGGACTCCTTTCCAGAAATGTTGTGGTGGAGGTATAAATAAAATCCTCCTCCTGGGCTTCCCTGGTGGCGCAGTGGTTGAGAATCTGCCTGCCAATGCAGGGGACACGGGTTCGAGCCCTGGGCTGGGAAGATCCCACATGCCACGGAGCAACTGGGCCCGTGAGCCACAACTACTGAGCCTGCGCGTCTGGAGCTTGTGCTCCGCAACAAGAGAGGCCGTGACAGTGAGAGGCCCGCGCACGGCGATGAAGAGTGGCCCCCGCTTGCCGCAACTAGAGAAAGCCCTCGCACAGAAACGAAGACCCAACACAGCCAACAATAAATAAATAAAATAAATAAATTTTAAAAAAAAAATCCTCCTCCTGCTCGGAGCACAGCTCAGGTCATAAGCTCTAAAGCAAGTCGGCTTATAGTCCGGAGTGACAGCAGGGGCTGCTGTTTCCTTAATAAAGAGACGGCCAACTTAACTGTAGCTTCCATACAGAGCTTGAGAACTGAGTTTAGTTGGAAGTTTGAGGAGCGGTAAATTCCGTGTGGCAGGAATTGCGTAGGTTCTGAACAGAAAACTGTTGCCCGATATTCCCAAATCCAGGGCCCTGAATGTCAGCCTCTCTTTATCTTTGGCTGGCTTGGGGATTGCAGGTTAGTCACGTGCCCTCTCCTCCATCACCAGCTTAAAGGGAGGCATCAATGCGTATGGATGAAAGAGGAAGGGAAGCAGAGGCCTAGGAGCCTCACACCTCGAGGGGCCCTTCCCACTGTGTTTGGGCTGTGCTTCTCTCACCAGACCACACTGGGGGCGGGTGGAGAGAGGGATCAGTACTGAGGCTGCTGAAGGCTGCCCTTTTCGAATTCTCACTTGCACAAAGGCCCCCTATGAGCTCTCAGCAGTCTTTTAGAGAACGCAGGTATTCATCAGGGTGACTTTCTCTTTCAGATGGGAGTGGTTTCCTGCTTGCAACAAGGCTTAGCCTTGGTCTTGTCCCCATGATCACTGACAACTTGGAGGAAGATGTAGACGGCTCGTGTGTCAGATCCAATGATGCAATCATCTGGTCATCCCCTGTGATCTCACGCCTTGTCACCTCCTCCAGAAGCCTTCCCTGGCCCTCTTGTCTGGTCTAAGTGCCACTCTATGAGCAGAGCACCGCCATTCTTCTCTACAGTCACACTCAGCCCACTGTGTTGTCATCAGCTATTTACCTGCATGTTTCCTCCTTTGCCAGAGATTCTCAAGGGTAGAGACAGGTCACTCATTTCTGTGCCCTCAGCACAGAGCTTGACTCGGAACAGGTGCTCAGGGAATATATGATGAGTGAATGAATGAATGAATGATTGGAAACAAGGCTCAGGAAAATAGCTAATAGGCTGAATAATAAATAAGGACCTAAGAAAAGATGATACACAACGGGAGGAGTTGCTGAAAGAAACAAGACAAAACTTATTCAGGTTAACTGTAAAGTTCTGCTCCCAGTCTTAAGACATCAACTGTGCAAGGGTAGGATGGGCCAGTGCTGGCTTGACAGAGCCCATGTGTGTATGTGGGAGGGGATGGAGGGGCAGAGGCAGACCTAGGGTGAAGAGGAGAGGTGTTAAGAGACAAGAAGTGAAATCTTAGAATTAACAGTACCATGTGCAGAGCTTGGAAGATGACAGCTTTTTCCACCGTATCTTCTGGTTTGACCTCATCTGGAGTCCAGGGATGTGAAAGAAGGCGTTACCTTTCTGGAGAGGGTGTAGGATGAGGCAAGAGAGGTGCCCAGGGTGCAAAGTATAAAGAAGTCCTCACTCCCAGGCTCGTGCAAGTGCAGGATGGGCACCTGAGAGCTGGGGCTTCTTCAACATTGTAACTTGGGCGTCTCTCTTCTTCACCCTGGTCCTGACCCTGGGGGTCATCGAGAAAGCTCTGAGAAGGGAAAATGGTTGAATGTGTGAGGGATGTTTACCCTGGAGAAGAGAAAACTCCATGGGGATCTGATCACAACAATTAGTTCGTTAATTAAACAAGTATTTGTTGGATACCCACTTTGTAATACAAAGCACTGTGCTAGATATTGGAGAAGGGTCTTTGATACAAAAATGAGGAGGATAGGGCTTCCCTGGTGGCACAGTGGTTAAGAATCCGCCTGCCAATGCAGGGGACACGGGTTCGAGCCCTGGTCCGGGAAGATCCCACATGCCGTGGAGCAACTAAGCCGTGCACCACAACTACTGAGCCTTCATTCTAGAGCCCGCAAGCCACAACTACTGAGCCCGCGTGCCTAGAGCCCGTGCTCCGCAACAAGAGAAGCCACTGCAATGAGAAGCCCACGCACCTCAATGAAGAGTAGCCCCTGCTCGCCACAACTAGAGAAAGCCCGCGCACAGCAACGGAGACCCAATGCAGCCAAAAAATATAATAATAATAATAATAATAATAATAATAATAATAATAATAATAATAAAATGAGCAGGACAATGTCACTGCCTTCAATGAAGGCACAGAGCCGGGCTGACTCCAAAGTTGGTGAGCACTATTTTGAAGGTAGCCAATCAAAGCTGTGAGGAGGGGAGGTTTCGGAGAGATTCCTGCATTGGGTAGAAATTAGCTGTACTTGTTCTCCCTGCTTCCAGGCTTCTCCTCAACCTCCCAGTGTACCCCCCTCTACTCTTCCCTCTTCTGTGCTCAAAACCCTTGAAGACTTTAGGTCAAGGCAACAAACTGTAATGCCCAGTGGGTCATGTCAGTGTGTGCAGGGGCAGGGGATGGGGGTGAGTACTTTCCAACTCACATTCAAGAACTAATTTTGTTGAATTATCAGTCGTAAGTTTCTTGCCAGTGCTCGGCATGATGGTCTGGAGCTGTGGGGTCTGACTGCCTTGAATAATAACCTCCCGGCTCTGAACAAAACACTATAACCTTGGGCCAGTTCCCTTCCTTGTAAATGGGGATGGAGGGTCTTCATACGGAAGAAATGATGCAATGCCTGAAGAGCAGTAGAAGAGCATCTTATGCATGTGGGTGTTCACGATAATACTGTATTAGTTGGTGTTGGTGTTATTATTATTGTTGCCATTGTTGTTGTTACTTTAGCACCCAGAGTTATGTTTGTTCGTCACTGCTACACTCTGCATATTAGATCAGGAATAGAGTTGTCTTCACTGCCACAGAGGAATGCACTCTCTCAGATGTTTTACTGAGATGCACAGGCCTCTGTGTCTACATTTCATTCTCTCACTTTTGATGGCGACAAAAGCAGTTGCGGATAAATATTCCCTATTGTGGGAAAAAATCTCCAGTTAAACTATGGTGATAATAGGCCTTTTGTGGAGGATGAGACAGAGGATGGGAGAGACTTAGTGACTTGAAAGCATGGCCTGTTTAAAGACGGCAACCACCCCTCAGCGCCAGGCAACTGTCGTATGGGAGAATGTGGATATGATGATGCCAAATTTTCCAATTTTTCAAGAAATTTAGACATTCAGATTTTTAGGTGAAGTCTCTTGAGTTTGTTTCTTTCAATGTTGGCTCAATTAAAACACATTAACAATCCAAAGACTTTCCATTGGTCCATGGGCCACCAGGGTTCAACTCTGGCTTACTTGAAAGTCCATCCTTAGGATGATATTCAAAGGCCATCACTAATTGTCTTTTGCCTAGCCTCTTGGGCTCTACCTACACCCAGCTGCTTAACCCTCTCAAATATTTCAAGCTTTCTCCCTCCCCAGGGTCTCTGCCTAGACCACCCTTCCTGTTCCTATCTGCTTGAAAAACTTACACTCATTCTTCAAGGCCCAATCAAATATTACCTTCCTTCCTCTTCTGGAAGGATTGCTTAAACATGCTCACCTGCCATATCCCATTTATCCAGTTCTGATGTTTTCAGGTGTTTGGGAATAATAAACATCACCTGTCAATGCTATTCTCTAGCCTTCCTCCTCTTGTCATTGTTTGGAAAGATTCTCAATATTGCCAAGTATAATCTTAGGTAAAGAATTATGTATCCCATTTTAAAAACTTTATTTTGGAAAAATTCCAAATTCACTCAAAAGTAGAAAGAGAGGTACAACAAACACTCATGTATCAACACACAGCTTCAACAACTATCAACTCATCACCAATCTTTTTATTTATATCCTTCCCCACTTCCTTATCAAAATAATTTTTAAACAATTTTAAAATATTATTTATTGTCATCTGTAAATATTTCTATATACCTCTCTAAAAGATAAAGCCCTTATTTTATTACGGAAAAATCTTTAAATATACAGAAGTAGAGAGACCACTATAATGAACCTCTATAACTTATTATCCATCTTCAACTATGATCAATTCATAGAAATCTTATTTTATCTGTATACTCCATTTTCCCCACCATAGAATATTTTGGAACAAATTCTAGACAACATATCAGTTTGTCTGTAAATATTTTTAAGTATAAGGAACCTGAAAATTAAATAATCCACATGCAAAATAATGAAGTTGGACTCCGACCTCACACCATATACAAAAATTAACTCAAACTGGAACACTAAACTAAGAGCTAATACTACAGAATTATCAGAAGAAAACATAGGGATAAATCTCCATGACCTTGGATTTGGCAATGGATTCTTAGTTATGACATCAAAAGCATGAGTAACAAATGAATAAATGTATGAATTGATAAATAGATACATTTTTAAAGGACTGCATCAAAAGACATTATCAAGAAACTGAATAGACAACCTAAAGAATGAGAGAAAATATTAGCAAATCATATATCTGATAAGGGTCTAGTATCCAGAATATATACAAAACTCTTATAAGGCAACAATAAAAAGATAAACAACTCAATTTTAAAAATGGATAAAGACTTGAATAGACATTTCTCCAAAGAAGATATGGCCAAGAAGCACGTGTAAAGATGCTCAACATCATTAGTCATTAGGGAAAGGCAAATAAAACCACAATGAGATACTACTTCACATGCACTAGGACGGTTATGATTTTTAAAAAATGGAAAATAACAAGTGTTAGCAAGTATGTGGAAAATCGGAACCCTCACACTTCCCTGGTGGGAACGTAAAATGGTACAGCTACTGTGGAAAATGGTATGGTGTTACCTCAAAAAGTTGAACAAAGGGCGACTGGCCTTACATCACTTCTGCCAGCTCTGGGTTTCCTGCCTCTGGGTCCCGGGTCCCGAGCATATCCAGTGTCGCACTATCAAGGCTCAGTTTTCGAACTTTGTACCAAAGCCTTGTGAGCGGCTTACCTAGAACCCCAGGCCAGGAGTCATCAGGTGTGAAGGGGGCACTTCTCTGTGAGGTGCTGTAATCCCTTGCCTGGAATCCTTGGCTCTGGGAAGGTTAACCTTCCCTAGCTGTCAAGCAGAGCCAGCCTCAATAACGCAAGACCATGGAAATCATAACTGGGAAGCCATGTGGTTAACAGTGTCTTGGTGCTCCGGCTGGGTGTCAGGCTTGTGCCTCTGAGGTGGGAGAGCCAAGTTCAGGACATTGGTCCACCAGAGACCTCCTGGCTCCACGTAATATCAAATGGTGAAAGGTCTCCCAGAGATCTCCATCTCAACACTAAGACCCAGCTCCACTCAATGACCAGCAAGCTACAGTGCTGGACACTCTATGCCAAACAACTAGCAAAACAGGAACAGAACCCCACCCATTAGCAGAGAGGCTGCCTAAAATCATAATAAGGTCACAGACACCCCAAAACACACCACCAGACATGGACCTGCCCACCACAAAGACAAGATCCAGCCTCATCCACCAGAGCACAGGCACTAGTCCCCTCCACCAGGAAGCCTACACAACCCACTGAACCAACCTTACCCACTGGGGGCAGACACCAAAAACAACGGGAACTATGAACCTGCAGCCTGCGGAAAAGAGACCCCAAACACAGTAAGTTAAGCAAAATGAGAAGACAGAGAAACACACAGCAGATGAAGGAGCAAGGTAAAAACCCACCAGACTAAACAAATGAAGAGGAAATAGGCAGTCTACCTGAAAAAGAATTCAGAGTAGTGATAGTAAAGATGATCCAAAATCTTGGAAATAGAACAGAGAAAATACAAGAAATGTTTAACAAGGACACAGAAGAACTAAAGAGCAAACAGTGATGAACAACACAATAAATGATATTAAAAATTCTCTAGAAGGAATCAATAGCAGAATAACTGAGGCAGAAGAACAGATAAGTGACCTGGAAGATAAAATAGTGGAAATAACTACTGCAGAGCAGAATAAAGAAAAAAGAATGAAAAGAATTGAGGACAGTCTCAGAGACCTCTGGGACAACATTAAATGCACCAACATTCGAATTATAGGGGTCCCAGAAGAAGAAGAGAAAAAGAAAGGGACTGAGAAAATATTTGAAGAGATTATAGTTGAAAACTTCCCTAATATGGGAAAGGAAATAGTCAATCAAGTCCAGGAAGAACAGAGAGTCCCATACAGGATAAATCTAAGGAGAAACACACCAAGACACATATTAATCAAACTATCAAAAATTAAATACAAAGAAAAAATATTAAAAGCAGCAAGGGGAAAACAACAAATAACATAAAAGGGAATCCCCATAAGGTTAACAGCTGATCTTTCAGCAGAAATTCTGCAAGCCAGAAGGGAGTGGCAGGACGTATTTAAAGTGATGAAAGGGAAGAACCTACAACCAAGATTACTCTACCCATTTGGTAGGATGTATATGTACATACCACTGTCTCACTTTGTCCCAGCTTACCCTTCCCCCTTGCCATGTCCTCAAGACCACCTAGAGGGGTGGGATAGGGAGGGACAGAGGGAGGGGGACACAAGAGGGAAGAGATATGGGGATATATGTATACGTATAGCTGATTCACTTTGTTATAAAGCAGAAACTAACATACCATTATAAAGCAATTTTAGTCCAATAAAGATGTTTAAAAAAAGTTGAACATAGAATTACGCAGCATTTCCACTCCTAAGAATATACCCTACAAAATTGTAAATAGGTACTCAAACAAGTGATGTTCATAACAGCACTATTAACGATAGCTAGGGAGTTCCCTGGCGGTCCAGTTGTTAGGATTCCGTGCTTCCACTGCTGGACGCAGGTTCAATGCCTGGTCTGGGAATTAGGATCCTGCAAGCTGCACGGCCAAAAAAGAAAAAAAAAAAAGCTAAAAGATGGAAAAAGCCCAAATGTCCATCAATAAATGAATGGATAGACAAACTGTGATATATATACATATATATATATATATATATATATATATATATATATATATATATAAAGAAATATTATGTAGTCATAAAAAGGAATGAAGTACTGATACATACTTAAATACTGCAACATGGATATACCTGAGAAACACTAGGCTAAGTGAAAGAAGTCAGTTACAAAGGTCACATATTGTATGATTCATTTATATGAAATATCCAGAACAGGTAAATTCACAGAGATAGACAAGACAGATGCAGGATGGTAGTTACAAGAGGAAGTAGGGAGGGGGGAATGGGGAGCAAATGCTTCAGGGGTATGGGGTTTCCATTTGGGGTGATGAAAATGTTTTGAAACTAGATAGAGATGGTGGTTGCACTACATTGTGAATATACTAAATGGCACTGAATTGTTCACTTTAAAATGGTTGGTTTTCTGTTATATGAATTTCACCTCAGTTAAGACAAATAAAATCACCCCAATACCATTTAAACACCTACAAAATTAACAAGAACTGCTTCAATATCATCAAATATCTAGTCAGTATTCACATTTCCCTGATTTTTAAAAAACAGATTGCTAAAATTGGGATCCAAATAAGATTCATACATTCCAAATGGTTGATATATTTTTAAGTCTCCTTTAATCTACAGATTCCTCACTCTTTCTTTCTCTTTCTATTCAATACCTATCTTCTTCCATTTTTTTTTTTTTAAATTAATTTATTTATTTATTTATTTCGGGCTGTGCTGGGTCTTCGTTTCTGTGCGAGGGCTTTCTCTAGTTGCAGAGAGCGGAGGCCACTCTTCATCGCGGTGCGCGGGCCTCTCACTATCGCGGCCTCTCTTGTTGCGGAGCACAGGCTCCAGGCGCTCAGGCTCAGTAGTTGTGGCTCACGGGCCCAGCTGCACCGCGGCATGTGGGATCTTCCCAGACCAGGGCTCGAACCCGTGTCCCCTGCACTAGCAGGCAGATTCTCAACCACTGCGCCACCAGGGAAGCCCCATTTTTTTTTTTTTTTAATTACAGAAACTGGGTTATTTGTCTTGTAGATTCTCAGTTTGCTGACTATAGCTCTGTGGTGGTATTGAACATATTCCTTTGTCCCATGCACTTTTTGTAATCAGACAATTAGACCTAGAAGCGTGATAAGATTCTATGTTTTCGTTCTTTGAAGGGACAAGATTATGTCATAGCACATGATATGTGGTTGTCTCTCTTTGGTGACGTGAGCAACCATGGGTGGTCATTGACTAGATCCATTAATTCATTAGGAGTGTACAAAATGGTGATATTCTACCATTCCCTTGGAGTTTATTATCTGGAATCCTCCTAGACAAAGAGACTTCTTTTATTTAACTATTTGATTATGCAGAGGAACGGTTCCTCTAGGAAGGCAGGATAAATTCTTGATTTTCTCCCCTTTTTTAAATCAGTTTTGAAAATAAAAAAGTTGGCTCTCTAGAATCTTCCCAAAGTGGTCATTTTCCCAGTATCATTTACAAACTCACCTTTGAGCATAGTTGATATTTTTCAATCCTTTGCTGTTATAGCCTTTACTGATGTTCCAGTTGTCCCATTTTTTGGCCAGTGGGAGCCTTTTCAAGCTGGCTCCTGAGTCCTATTGTCACAGCCCTGGTGGTCTTTGATGGCTCCCCGGCTGACAAGATGTCCCAGGCTTATCTTGTACATTTCCTCCTAGACCTGGAATCAGTCCTTATCATTTTTCCCACAAAGCTCTGGTTCTTTTTAATAGTTAGTGGTATTTAGAGGCTACAATCTGGAAGGGTCACTTTTAAAAACATAACCGTAATGCCACTATCATACCTAGAAATTTAACCATTATTCCTTAAAATATGAATCCCATTTAAAATAATACCCCTCATGGGAAATTTTCGAGGCACTTTCTCTTAACTTTCACATTCTATTCTCATAATCTAACCTTCACATTTTATTGTGTGACGCAGTAAATACTAACAATATATGCCAGTCACCATGCCAGGGGCTTCACATAGCTTACTCACTTAATACTTGCTTAATACACACCACAAGGTAAGGAACATTATCTTCATTACATAGACAGGAAAACTGAGGCCTAGAAACACAAAATCACTTGCTTATGAATAGAAGCTCATACAGAATAATGTAAGTCATGCAATTCTGGGCCATGTGCTCTTTACTCTGCAATACAGAAGGAATGGGGCATATGTGGAGGGCAGATAAGATGTGCAAATATGTTTTGAGATGTTTAAAATGCCCTTTAAATGTACACTTGTTGCTGGTTATTATGAGTAGTGCTATCTTATTCTGTACTTGAACAACCCCTCATAAAATAAATTACCTTTGACGTGGATGTAACTGGTCTTTTTTTAAAGTTTTTTTTTTTAATTGGAAATAAAATTTTACCTCCTAGCTTAGAGAAAAGTCTGTGTTTATTTTTGCCTCCTTTATAGAGGACTTGAAAGTCAAGGATCTTAGTGGAATCAATTTTAGGGATTCCCCAGAGAGGGTTGCACACTGTTTATCAAGTTCTCATTGATTTTTCCCCCATAGGAATTGCCAACTATACAGGCAGAACAAAAAGGATTTTCTTCCTGACTCCTTCCTGCCCTCCTGAGCAGATACCTTTGAAACAAAAATGCAGAAATAAATACAGACATCCATAGTCTCCAAGGCTCTGAGGCTACAATCTATAATTTTCTCTCTTGTTTGAATTGACCACAAAGTACTCGCATTTATTTAACAAACACTTAGTATGAGACCCTGTTCAAAGCCCTTTACAAATACCTACTCATTTAATCCTCTTATGAAACCCTCTGAGATAGATATTCTGATTAGCCTAATTTTACAGATGAAGACACTGAGGCACAGAGGTAAAGTAATTTTTGCCCCAGATGGTGCAGTTAGTAAGCTGTGGGGCTGGGGTCTGATGTCTGCGTGCCTAACCACAGTGCCTTGCTGCCTCTCCAGCCTCAGTCTCTCCAGCTGCAACGTTCATGCTCATAGGACTAAAGTCTCTGGAGCCGGTAGCCCAGTTTTTAATTGGTAAATGTACCTGAAAAAATTTACTTTCAGGACCCAAGAATTATCTTGCCTGACTCAAGGTTGCAGACCAGATGTAGCAAAACACATCTGTCTTGGTTGTGGACACCAGAGACTGGGAATTTGAAACGATGTGCTTTATTTTTCCCTAATCAGGTTTGAGTTTGACAAAGGAAACAGAAATCTTGTTTGCAGAGGTAGATCCTGCTTGAGGCAAGACCCCCCGATGCTGCGGTACATCCAACATCTGGAGGAAGAGTCAATTACACTTCTGGGTGTTTATCCAGGTTTCCATGGTAACAACCAGCTGAATGTCTATGTCTGCTTCTTTTACTTCTAATATGGCTTTAACAATAATAATCATGATAATACTTATAATAACACAACAAATCACAATCCTAATGGCCTACACTTACCCAGTGTTTGCCAGGGTCAGGGACAGTGGTGACAAGCTCCATGGGTCTAACGTTTGATGCTCATAATAGAACTATGAGGCAGATGCAGTGCTGACGTGCGTTTTACAGATGAGGAAACAGACCTAGAGACGTTAGGTAACTCACTTAAAGGCACAGAGTGTTGCAGATCTGGGCCCCAAAAACAGATCTGCTTGACCAGGACCTGAGTTAGTTTTCCAAACTACTTCTCGCATTATAGAATCATGGCCTTAACTCAAAATCCTCATCAATGTATACGGAAATTCAGGTTAAGATTAAAGTTTTCCTTCCTTTATTTACTCGTGGACCAAATATTTCCTGAGTCATTACTCTGTATTAAGCTATGGCCAATAAATTGGGGGAACAAAACATAGCCCCTGTTTCATGGGACTATAAAGAGCCTATATAGGGAGAGAGATGGGCCTTTACAAGGAGATTAATAGGGAACAAAAAAAAGCTAATACCTTGGTGCTTGGAGACCCCAAAGGAGGGGCACCTACTCTAGTCTAGAATTCAGGGAAGGCTTCCTGGAGGAAGTGATATCTAGGCTGTGACAAAAAGAACAAACCAGAATTTTGTAGGAAAAGTTGGAGTTAGGACAAGGGGCATTCTGGACATAGGAAAGAGCATCTGCCCAAAGGTGAGAAAAATCAGACACTTTCAGGGAAGTGGAAGAAACTTAGTATGATCTGAACAGGGAATGAAGGAGGGGGCAGTAAGAAACTGGAAAGTAAAGGACTGAATTTTCAGGAACTTATATGCTCTGTAAGAGTTAATACTTGATTCCTGGGTTGGTGGAGAGCCTTCCAAAGGGGAATTCTCTTGAGCTATCAGCCACAGAAGTCAGCCTTTCCCAACTCACTCACGAAGAGCTGTGGTCTGAACGTGGAACCAGCCATTTGACAAGGAGATCACCCTGGGAAAGTGAGAATGCCTAGTCATGGTAATGACAGCACCTGGTGAGTTGCCAGTGATTTCTAAATCCCCTGTGGTTGCTCAGAAACCAGCTGATGTCCTATGGCAGGGAACCATTCATGATACCTTTCTAAAGATGCTTCTCCAGAAAACGAAGATTACTGTCCCAGCACATAAGAGCAGTGCCTGGGACACTGAGTAGAGATTAGGAAATCAGCTGTGCATCTTGGCAAGAATGCAAGCTCCTGTATTAATTGGTATCTAGTTTCTTCTGCTGTGAAAGCAAACTGTTCACTTGTTTGGAAGATTGCCCTTTTAAAGACGTCTCAGTTCAAACCTCAGCTTTGTTGCTTATTTGCTGAGGGGCTTGAGGCCAGTTACAACACTCTCTGTGCCCAGGTTTCTGGGTCTCTAAAATGAGGAGAGTAAGAGTGCCTACCTTTTATGGCGTTTGGGACTATTAAGTTGACTAGGTGAGACAACACAGAGAAAATCCTTATCACCATCCCTGGCAGGTAACACTCAACAGATGATGGTGCGTATTAACATTTCCAGCTCAATCTCCTTAAGATCTGAATGACACATAACTCAAAGATACGTGCATTTTAAAACTGGACATGTAAAGCTGAAGGAATGAATTAGTAATGGTGGCATTTCAGACAGAGGGGAAGAATTAGGATACAGAAAATTGTCGAAAATCCTTGGAGGAGGACTCGGGAAAAAACCACAAGCTCATTATGATATCTGGCAATTCTTTCTCTCTCTTTTTAACTTTTTATTTGGAAATAATTTCAAACTTACAGAAAAGTAAATAAACCTAGTAGATTCATCTACTGTTAACATTTTGCCTCATTTGCTTTTTCTCTCTGTATGCATGTGTGCACACACACACACACACACATGTGTGTACTCACATACACAATTTTTTTTTCGGAACCGTATAAACAAGTTGCATATATCATGGCCTTTCACCTCTGAATACTGTACTGTATGTTTACTAAGGATGAAGATATTCTCTTACATAATCATAGCAGAGTCACCAACATCATAAATTCAATATCGAATTTTTATCTAATCTACAATCCACATTCCAGTTTTGTCAGTTGACCACAAAATAACACTTTCCCCTCAGTACAGTTACCAGTCTAGAATCAGACTTTGCATTTGGTTGTCATATCTCTTTGGTCTCTTTTACTATGGAACATTTCTATCTTTCCCTCGCTTGAATTTCTTTAGTCTCTTTAGTCTCTCTTTCTGAAAAAAAAAAAAAGGGAGAGGGTGTCAGTCAGAGATACCTGGGTTTGAATCCTGGCTTTTCACTTAGGAGCTGAGTGACCCGGGCAAGCTACTCCACCTCTCTGAGTCTCAATCTTCTCATCTGCCAGATGGAAATAGTAATCATATATGGTGAGATTTCAGTGAAATCATCTGTGAGCCTAGGCATCTAACAAGGAGGCTGGAACCTAGTATGATTGATCAATACATTGAATTAATGATCAATACATTGGATTAATGCAATTAACGTAATGTAATCAGTAACGCATTAGTAATTAATGTAATATAGGGTAATTTTCTCTGGCTCTGCCACTTCCTTGCTATGTGACCTTCAAGAAGCTGTTTTGCCTCTCAGAGAACTCAGTATCCTGGCTGTAAAATTGCATCTTTTAATATCTTCCACCTGGGAATGAAGGAGACAACACAGGTGAAGTATCCAGCTCAAGGCTGGTGCTCAAGGTGTTCAGTTAATGCCAGTAGCTTCTCCCTTTGCAAATGCCAGCTAGCCTCTATCAGCAATGAAAACTTATGCCTCCATTTTCCCTTATGATTTCATGCAGAATCCTGAATAAGGCAGGTGTGGAAATTAACTCCAGGCCCTTCCAGCAGGTGCCATCCTGTGAGAAGCTCTGAATTCCCAAAATGTTTACTGTTTAAAGGAGAAACTGGATGGAATTCCCTGGCAGTCCAGTGGTTTGGGCTCGGCGCTTTCACTGCCTTGGCCCGGGTTCAATCCCTGATCCAGGAACTGAAATTCTGCAAGCCATGAGGCATGGCCGAGATGGAAGGAAGGAAGGAAGGAAGGAAGAAGGGAGGAAGAAAGGAAGGAAGGGAAGAAGGAAGGAAGAAAGAAAGGAGGAAGGAAGGAAGGAAAGGAAGGAAGGTAGGAAGGAAGGAAGGGAAGAAGGAAGGAAGGAAGGGAAGAAGGAAGGAAGGGAAGAAAGAAAGAAAGAAACTGGAGACCTCACCTCCCCAGGGAGGTTTTCGCTGAGTGTGTTTTGGAACACTACTCTGTTGGTCAAACAAGCTGCTGCTGTGGGCGTGTGGCTGCAGTGGGGGTTTGGGGCCGTGGTGCTCGCAGAGGGATGTGATTCGTTGTGGACTGAAATTAGAGTCTGGGGATTCTTGTGACCTTCCTGTCATCATGGACACTCTGACGGGTGACTGCCCCAAACAGAGTTCCCCAGGGCTGCTCGGGATGCCCAGGTCTTCCTAGGGCAGCTCCTTCCCATCAGTCAGGTCCCAGTCAGTGTTACCTCCTCAGGGAAGCCTTCTCTGACCTCTGCATCTAATGTTACCCCCCAAACTCCCCAGTATCACACCCCCTGTTTTATTGTCTTCTTACACTTAGCACCATCTGATAGCTGGTCTGCTTTATCTGTTTCCCCGATTCTCATCTGTTTCCCTGACTAGG
Organism: Balaenoptera physalus; assembly: GCF_965194825.1. Lineage (NCBI taxonomy): Eukaryota > Metazoa > Chordata > Mammalia > Artiodactyla > Balaenopteridae > Balaenoptera > Balaenoptera physalus. Next base: position 28,289,174 of record NC_138890.1, read on the forward strand.
ATATAAGTCCCAGATACCGGAGAATGTGTCTGTGCTCCTCTCCACCAAATCCCCAGCCCATGACATGGTGCCACCAATTTCATGGTCACCAATATTTGTTGCCCGAATAAGTGAGTCCTCTCCATTCTGACCTCCCTGTGATGATGGGGTCCAGTGAAAGCAGATTGACAGAACTCACCATTCCCAGAACTCACCATTCCTTGGGTTCTGTCTTGACTTTGGGGCACATGGTGGAAGGTCACCAGGGGATCTGTGATGGATGGGTCAGGACTGAGTTAGGAGGGTCGTGGCATTTAACCCCTGGGAGATCAGCTTGCTCTCTGGGGTGGGGTTTCCTCCCTTCCTTCTTTAACTGGAGTCGGTTGTTATGACCCATCCAACCCACCCTGGATGCAGAAACCCTGGGGATGGTCAAGAGTGCTTTACTGAACTGTCTTCTCAAACATGGGGGCCTTCCTTGTCCAAATGAGCTGCAAGCAAAAAAATAGGAATTGTAGGTTGCAAAATGAGGTTACTGATTTGATTACCCATGAAACTCACCCAACATGTAGGACTGATAGGGAGCATGGTGGGCTGGGGAAGGTATAATCACTACACCTTCAAGCTCTCATTTTATATCCCACAGGATTTGGAATCAGGGCTTGGGGTCCGAATCCCAGTCAAGATCCATAACATCTGCGTGACTTGGGAAAATGCTTTTCCTCTCCGGAGCCTCACTTTGTTCATCCGTGTGTTGGAAACATAATGCCTACCTCACCTGGGAGGATTGAATGACGTACCCTTGTTGGGGCACCCAGCACAGGCCGAGGCTTTCGTAATGGGTGGTCAGGCAGGTTAGGGTAAAGTTCACGGTCATGGCCTCTGGAGTCAAACAGACCTGAATGTGCGTCTCGGTTCTCCCTCTTACAAGCTGGGTGACCGTGGATAATGCACTTTACTTCTCTCAAGCCTCTGTGTTCTCATCTATAAAGTGGCTCTAATGATACCTGCATATTTCTTAGCGCTATTGGGTGAAACAGCTAGAATATATATTTTTTTTGCATAAAATGTCTTTCAGGTAATTATTACTGTTTGAAGCTTTATAAATTTACACCCTTCCCTCTCAGACAGAAATGAAATTATCACTGGGACCAGGTCTCACAGGACACCCAAATCCCTAAATAAAATAACAGATTTATTTTCTAACCAAATCCATGAAAAACATTGGTCTCATTAGAGGTCAGTAACCTGTGCAACAAAAGCGTTGATGGAAGGATCTCTAGCTTTGGGGAATGTGGGGATTCAGCTTGTAGGGATGCAGCCCAGAGAAAAGATGGAGTCACTGCCTCTGTCTGCTCTCCTGCATTTCCTCCTTACTGCCTCTTGGCTCAAAGCATGAACCCTGTTCACTTGGCCTCTGTCACATCCCCCTTCAGTTCCTCAGGAAGCCAAGTCAGCGACACTTCAGACACCTCGTCCTGAGATGTGCTCCTCGGGTATGGCCGGCCTCAGAGGCCCTCTCCTGCCAAATAAATCTGCGCTGCTTGGTTTGTGTGTGGACAAGGCAGGTGGCCTGTGGTTCAAAGAGGCTGGAAGTGACCTTCTCTAACTCGACTCCACGGGTTTGTTTGCAAGAACACAGACACACGAGCGGCCACTGACAATATGTGTTCCGACATCATATATGGGGCATATTTTGCTCAGAAACATGCCCTGTTAGTTGTTGAAACCTTTTTTGCATTCCCTGAAACAAATGACACTACAGTGTATTTTCTTTTGGGGGGCTGTAAATAAAAGTCTTCTGTGTTGACAATGATAATATTATATTATACAATCTATTTGCATTTCTCTATTCTGCGGATTTTATTGCTTGGTATAAATCCCCAGGCAGAGGCACATTAAGCTTCACTTGGGGAGAAACAGAGCATTTTATCAAAGGGCCGGACAGCTATGTGCATGAGATGTCATGTGCGGGGACAGGTGTTCGCTCAGATGTGCGGGGGATATGCATAGGGAGAGAGAAATGCATACGTGTGTGCAGGATTTGGTGTGTGGCACGAAGTCTGGAAGGATTTTCTTTGGATCCACAGTCAAAATGGATTTCCAAGACAGTGCTGGTCTGAGCACATGCCTCTTTCATGTGCTACATATGGCCCCATCCCTCCAGCCAGGTCCTCAGGAAAATGATCGCGCCTGCTTCTGGCCAGTGCTCTTTGGCCCACGTGGTGGGCAGAAAACTGAAGTGAGGACAGAGAAGCATCCCAGAGACTCACAGAGGAGTTGAGTCGCTCACCACCTTCCTGCAGGTCTTCTGAATACTTCTGAGCATAGGAGCGACTTCTCCCAAAAGGCAAGTCAGTAGTTGCTGAGATAAACCACAACACAAGCTTGAGCCAGGGTTAATGTCAACCATCGACTGTCCACTGAGCAGTGACTATGTGCCATGCATTGTGCTAAGCATGCTCTCATTTAATCCTTACAACAATCCGATATGAGGTAGGTGCTATTATTATCCCCATTTTACAGATGGGGAAACTGAGGTTCCAAGTTCCACAGCTGGTAACTTGCAGAGTAGAAATTCAACCCCTGAGCAGTCTGGCTCCAGCTGTTGTTATTCATGGTAGGAGAAAATATGCTAAGTATGCCTTAAGAAACCATCAACCATCACTCCGATACCAGGCATTAAAAACATCAAGAAAAAAAGAATGGGTAGTGGTTTTCATGGGATAATGATGGTTGTCTGGCATAAGTTAATTTCCATATTGTTTTTCTACTTCAAGCAAGGTACCTTCTTTTCTAGTGAAGTTTTCCAGGTGTAGGAAGTGGGAAGAGATTGGGCAGGTTTACCTAAGAGTCTTTGGCTCTGTTAAAGGGTTTGGTTGAAACTTCACCTCAAATCCCTTGGAGAAGAGCAGAGAGTCCTTCTCCAGCTCCATTTAGAAGAACACCTGAAACACGGTGGTTTTGGGGTCACTAGACTGGTTAGGTCTTCTAAATACCCAACTTTTAATGGAAAAGTTCTGTGGCTTGGATTATTAAAGTCATAAAGTGCTTATTTAATTGTTTCAAGCCCATTTATCCTTTTTTTGAGTCTAAGGAAGATTCACTCAGTCAGAAGGAGTAGATGGAAGGGGATTAATAAATGATTTCCTTTTTTTTTTCCCCCCCTTTTAATTTGGCCTGGGATTCATTTGAATTGCTGTTTTCAAACTGAGCTTCTAAGTATGTCATTTGTGAGTGAAATTGCCCCTTTTTTTTTCAAGGTAATTGAAAAGTGCATTTTCCACTTACCTTTTCCTTCTAGAAAAATCGAAATGTTTTTAGAGCTTAGCTTCAGTGGGTGATTTGATAAGGCGGGAACTTCAGTATCCTGAAAGAGACTGATCTGGCGATGACATTCAGCACAGGGCAGTCAGGCTTGTCCTCTGCAGCTGAACCCACCCCGCCAGCCGGCCTTGATTTCACTGTGTTTGCACTTGAAACACCAAAGGAATATCCACACCTCATCCTTGGGCCAGGGCTGGGCGATAGGAGAGCTAAAATTCTGGCCAGAATTTTGTCATCCGTGGGGCAGCTGAAGGGCAGTATTACTCAGAGGCAAAGCCTGGAACCATGTGCTAAAGGCCTAGATCAGTATCTTGGAAAGTGTTGGGCAGTTGAGTCGTTCTTAGGTGGCACTTGGATAGGACTTTAAGTACCACTGAGTCACATTGTGACATAATGATTATCTTTCCAACTCTCTTTCAAGCCTTCTGATTATCTCAAGGACAAAGTCGCAGTTTCATGCTCATGTTTTTCATATTTTTCTCATCTTCTTTTTTAGATAAAAACCAGGCCTGAGTCTTGGACTTTTAGAAGGTAACATTTTCTGCTTTGGATTTAATAACATTGTTTCATTTTTCATGGTTGTATTTTTATGATCACTTTTGCTTGATAGCAGTTTCTATGGTAGTACATAAAGTTTTGTTTTAAAACGAATGAGTTTGTTCTTCACTGTTAAGTACATGATTGTGTTTACGGATGTGGTAAAACTCACCTGCATGGCGTACGAACCCTAAAGTTTGGGATACACTGGTTTAAGCGGCCCGATAGGAAATAAAAGGAAGTTGGTTTCTCCCAAACTCATAGATGTTCGCCATGTACTGGAAGGCTGTGTTCTAACCAGAGGAGGGCACAGGCGTTGAGACCAGATCTGATTTCTAGTCTTCCCTCTACCCCCACTAGCCGTGAGCCTTAGCCTCTGAGAGCTTTGGTTTTCTCATCTGTAGAGTGGGTATCGTGAGAACTGGAGAACAGTGAGTGAGCTTTATTTCCTAAGACAAGGTGGGCAATGTGGGTGATATTCCGCCAAGAGATGCTGACCCCTGGGCTGAGCCTCAGGAAGTGTAGTCCCCCTACACTCAGGATAGTTTTGTTCTGTTTTCTTGTTGCCTGGGCTGAGTTTGCGGCTGGCTGGGAGGGAAGGTGGGAGTGTAGTTTATATCCCCTGCAGCGTGGTGAAGAAATGTGCTCCTGAGGCCAGAAAATCAAGCAAACCCATCTGGTCGAGACAGCTCAGGAGCACAAAGGTCAGAGTTTTGTACACAGGCAGGCTTTCCCCTTCTCAGGCTGCAAATCTTTGGCAATCAGAGGCAGGCTCTGAATGAAGCTTAATTAAAATTCACTCTTACTTAGGGCCATTACTTAACATCAAGTCTACGTACTAAAGCTGTGTAATCATAATTAAGAAATGGCATTAGGAAGCACAGAATGCGAAAGCCAAACGTGGATGGGCCCAGTGCCAGCACGGACAGTGACGGACTTCTCAAATCAATAGAATTTCCAAATAGTCAAGGACCAATAAGCGCGTTGATGTGTACATGCCAGTCTGCCCCAATGCACAACTCCAGGGGGCACCCTTCACGTGGTTATGCCACACAGAGGCCCTGATGCAAACCCCAGAGGGAGCTAATGCCATACCAGGAGCCTGAACCCCACATTGCAAAGCTGTTCGCAGACACTGGCTCATGAGGAGGCCACTGTCCCTCTCCCAGCTGTGACCTCTTTGTCCTTTATCTCCCGAGAATTTGCCTCTATTTACACTAAATAGACCCAGTGCTGTTTGCTGGTTCCTGTATTTTGGGCAAGCTGAGCTGGAGGTCCCGGCAGCCGGTCTGAGCAGGCAACCGTCCTGGTTGTGGTCACGCGGAAGGTCCTGCTCTCCCCACAAAGTTTAGCAAACACCTTATCTCCCGCAAAGCAGGTGAGGTAATGTTTATGAAACATCACTCTGTCCCCTTCCACCAGGCAGGGGTGCCAATGTGACCAACCTGTGCCCAAGGGTGAACTCCCCTTGGCCACCTTGCTTCACCTTTCTCCTCTCCTGTGCACTCATTTGGGTGGAAAACCTCACTGATGTCCTTCCTCCCTGCAGGTCTTGGGAGAGCGAGACTCTCCATCCACTGTCCCATCGGCCTTCCTGTCTCCACATTCCAAGGCACATTCACAGCCCCCTTGGGGGGTATTAGGGAACTCATCTTTTCATATTAGGAAATCGAGGCAGAGAGAAGTAAGGTATCTTGGCTAATGTTACAAAGCAGGTGGGTGGCTGGGCTGGGGAAGCAGGGTGCTACCTCTTAAAGTCCATTCTAAACTGCTCTATTTGTGGTTAACATTCATTTAAAGATTCCTGGTTTTTTATATGGATGGACGGATGGATAGATAGATGAATGGATGGATGGATGGATGGATAGATGGATGGATGAGTAGCTAGCTATATAGGTACATGGAAAAAAGATAGCTGGACAAGTGAATAGATAGGTGGAAAGATAGAGAAATGATTGTGTAAGTGTAGACAGTTCCTGAAGACATGAGAAACCATGGACAATATTTGCCTATGGAAAGGTAATAGGGAATCTGGGTGTGAGAGAGAGATTACTTTTTGTTGTCTTTTTCCTTTTCTTCCCCTGAAGTGTTGAAATGTTTTTCATGTGCAAATATTCATTTTTTTCATTGGAGTATAATTGCTTTACAATGTTGTGTTAGTTTCTGTTGTACAGTGAAATGAATCAGCTATACATATATATATATCCCCTCCCTCTTGAACCACCCCCCCATCCCACCCATCTAGGTCAGCACAGAGCACCGAGCTGAGCTTCCTGTGCTATACCACAGGTTCCCACTAGCTATTTTACACATGGCAGTGTATTTCACATATTCACTTTTAAAAGTCCCTTTTCTACGTTTTTTGCCCTCTCTATCCCCGTGCATCCATCTATAAGGGAGATCAGAAGCTGACACTCTAGAAAAATTGCAGGAGGTTCCTAGGGGGAACCCACAAAGTCATTTCCTCATCAGCAACTTGCTCCTCCAGATGAATCAAATCCATCGGCTCTCTCAGATCCACGGGCACTCAGGCTTATACCGAAAAGAACGGGAAGGTGGGTGAAACTCAGCCTTTGGGATCCAAGCGCCCATGTGGCTGTCCTGGTTACCTCTGAGTCAATGACCAGAGAGCCTGCTAGCAGAGGTAACAGCAGCGATGTCGGTTTCACTGGTGCTTCCAAATATGAAGGGTTGAAAACCACCAACATGCCCAACCACTACTCGGAACTGGTGAAATGATTTTGGGTTCAGCCATATGATAGAATTATCAAGTAGTCATTAATGGGAGACTGGGATTGACATATATACACTAATATGTATAAAATGGATAACTAATAAGAACCTGCTGTATATATATAAAAAAAAAGAGTAAATAAGAAATCCTATACTTTCCTATATAATCCTACACATTCAACATTAGATTAAAACAGCTGAACAAACACCTCTGCCTTATGCAGTCTGGTTTCATGGATTGTAGAGATGTTCTTTGGCTGATCTGAACCTCAGCCAGGCCTGGGAGCCCCCCATTCTTCAATTCGGGGTCCTCAGAATGAAATGCGGAGAAGTCAAGTCAAAATATGCCAAGTATTTTAACATCAACTATCTCTTGGTTGTAATCTTTTGAGTAACTTGTATTATTTTTCAGGGTTTTTTTCCCTTTTCCAATGTACAAATATACTTTTTTATTGTAAAAATAAAATAAACATTTATAATGAATAGTCTCTTAGATAAAGAGCAATAATAAAAATCTCTGCACAGGGAGATTGGAAGGAGATAAGACAAAATAATACTTTTGGGTGGTTAGAGCATAAATTATTTTTTTCTCCTTATTTTTATAGTTTTCTGAATTTTCTGCATTTGATATGTTTACTTTTATAATGGAACATTCATATTTAAGATGACTTTTTATTAATGGGTGGAGAGGGAAAGATAGCTGGGCTGTTGAAAAATTCTCTCCAAAGCCTGTTCATGTCAATCAGTTGCTATTTCATGAACTGCTCAAACGTGGGGAGGGGGTGATGATACAGAGGTGAAGGAGATGCAAGTCCTTTAATCAAATAAATGGCAGTCCAGTTGAGGAGATAGACCCTTCACCATACAAGATGCAAAGTAATTTCCTAGAGGTTAGGCTATCAAAAGTAATAAAAACACAATGATATGGCAGAGGGGCTGCGAATTTCAGCTTTAAAGCCACCTCCTCCTCTGGGGAGAAACTCACCTCCATTTCTAATCATGTTGGGTCTGACCCTGAGTTTCCTCTTCTGTAAACGTTTCCTGCCTCATGGGGTGGTTGTGAAGATTAAATGAAGCCTGCACAGGAAGGTGCTTTGCAAACATCCTCAGCATGAATCACTGTGGTTATCACTTCGGCTCTTGTGTGCCAGGCCTGCTATTTGAAAGTCAGGCTTTTACAGATGTGGCCGAGTTGGGATTTGAACTCACATTTATCTCATCTCAAAGCCAATGATCTTACCCCAACAAGCCGCTGCATTTCCCTTCTAAGCTTAATCTAAATTTCTTCTAAACTTCAGCGTATGGTCTTGCCAGAAAGAAAAATCTGAATTTTCATGAGAACATCAAAGGAGAAATGAATCTGTTTGAAAGAACATCAGAGAAAGATAGACTAATCCCTTTGTGCAGGATCTTGCAACTTCGTCCACCAGTTTGCAGTTCATGTCTCGTGGTGCAGGATTCCTCCCTGGCTGTGAGTGTGACAGATTGGGGGGCTGGTTTGTTCTGGCTGGAGGGAAGAGGGTCAGGACATATAGAGGAGGGCAGTGGGGTCTGGGAGAGCCCCAAGGACCTCTGCAGGGAAAGCCAAGAGGTGTGTGCAGACTGCCTGCAGGCCAAGGTCAGAAGTCTGGGGGAGCCGAGAGGAAAGCAATGGAGGTTCAGCAAGAAGAACAAGAAAAGTCAAAGTGGGGAGCAGGGGAATTCTGTCTAAGGGCCTCCACTCATTCCAAAACTGGTTAGCTCCTTGGGAGAGGCTTAATACTGATCATTTCTCCCTGTCCCTCTGGTCAAGGAATCTATCTATGTAAACCCAACTGTATCTAGTCCCACCTCATTCCTTTCTATTCCGTTCACTCACTCTGTGCCAGGTCTCTATAGATTAGTGTTTTCCAGAGTTTCGTATAAATGGAATCATACAACATGTATTCTTTTGAGCCTGGCTTCTTCTACTCAACACACTGTTTCTGAGTGTCTTCCCCGTTGTTGTGTTAGTAGTTTGTTCCTTTTTATTGCTGAATGACACTCTTTCCAATTGGTTCATGGGAATTAGCTCTGTCTCTTCAGATAAGCCAGAGGCCACATTCTCTGACACCTCTGGTACATGGTATGAGCCTGGGCCTGTGGACAAAACTCGGGGGTGGCGCAGTCCATCTTTCCTGACCCAGGGCATGGGAGTAACCACTCTGTACCCACGCTCGACAGTTGCCCCGACACACACAGCCTTCCCCTCGACTCCTACAGGCTGACATGCTGGGCCCCGGGAGCCCAAGCATGTCTCCCTCCCTTCAGAATCATGCCACCACTTCCCACAGCCATGGAGAGAAGTTCTGGTTCAGCCACAGGGACTTAGGGGAAAAGGCCAGGTGATCACGAGCAGATCCCTCCAATACTGTGAACTTTAATTTCCTCATTTGTCAATCAGAGATACTGATATCTACCTCATGGGGTCGTTAAGTGTGCACATGGGTGTGAAAGTGCTGTTCAAAGCAGAAAATACGGTACTGTGCAGTGACAGTTAATTTGCTCATTTAATTTCACCCCATCCTGTATTAACAACTGCCTGCATTACCTGGGACTCCCTCTCTCTCTCTGGATCTTCAATTTCTTTACTCGTCTGATGAGGGGTTGAGCTTGAGTTCTCTAAGGTGCCTTCTATCTTGAACCTTCTTGGATTCCATGGTGCTGGAACACTAGAGAAAGGGCCTACCTCATCATCCAGCCTTGAAAAAAAATATGTGTGATTTTTTTTTTTTTTTTTTAGAGGACAACTGGCTTCTCTGAAAATTCTCTTCCTGGGTAAAGAATTCAACTCTAATTTCGAGAACAAACCAGTGTTTTTGCATCAATAGGCTTAAACCTGTAGCTATTTCCAAGCTCATCACAGAAAATAATAGAGCTCCTTCCTTCTGGGTGTGCTGGCTGGTGCATGTCTTGCTGGAACCTGGACCTTTGATGGGGACAAACATGTCCCCAACTTGCTGGGGAAGCAGGAGCAGCATTCCATTGTGTGAGCCAGTAGCTGCATTCAAACCACCTCTACAGGGGCCCTGTCCTTCAACAGAGGATTCCTGAGGGCCTACTATGTGTTAGGGGCTTTGTATGTGCTGTCACTCTCAACAGCCCTGTGATGGAGGTTTTAGATCATTTTGAGGTGGAGAAATAGGGTCAGTGAGATGTGGCTTGCCATGTTCTTTCAGTCAGTTAATTACCAACTTGGGGGTATTAGGTCCTTTCCGCTGTAATAGGCCCTGGATTGGGCAGAGATGATCCAGATACACTTGAATTCTTTGTGGCTAGGAAGAGAAGGCAATCGTTTAATATTTACTGAAGAGAAATCCAAGAATTTCAAGGTGTCAGTAACTTACCACCTAGTTCGACTGCCTTGTTTTACTGATGAGGAGAAGGAAGTCCAGAGACGTGTGACTTGCCCAGGGTGACACGGCTGGCTGACTGTGAGCAGGCCCTCTTACCCAGGCCCAGATTACAGCTTTCACGGCTGCAGCACGCCCAAGGGCAGAGTGGGGACTGCTGCAGAAACAAGGAAATGCAGAATTAGGAGCAAGGCTATTTCCACATCACCTGCAGTCTGCAGAGTTCAAAGCAAAGAGCAGAGTTCTGGGAACCAGTCAGCAGAGATGGTTTCATAACCACCCTTCAAATAGCACAATGCCCTGTCTCTTTCCTGTGACCTCTGGCAGACTCAAGGACAAATTCCAGAACAGCCGTTTCTGAAAGACCCTCACTTCTGTGTTAAGACCCAAATACTTCAGAGCAGCAGTTCCCTTTCTAAGAGCAAAGACTTCATTTACTATTTGACCTCACGTGCCCTTTGTTTTGAAAAATCTTGGCTAACTATGAAGTTATCTTTATTATTCCATCACAAATTATTTTTTCCATTCTATTTTTTTTTAATAAATTTATTTATTTATTCACTTTTGGCTGCGTTGGGTCTTCGTTGTTGCGCGCGGGCTTTCTCTAGTTGTGGCGAGCGGGGGTTACTCTTCGTTGCGGTGAGAGGCCTTCTCATTGCGGTGGCTTCTCTTGTTGCGGAGCACGGGCTCTAGGCGCGCGGGCTCAGTAGTTGTGGCGCACGGGCTTAGTTGCTCCACAGCATGTAGGATTTTCCCGGACCAGGGCTCTAACCTGTGTCCCCCGCATTGGCAGGCGGATTCTTAACCACTGCGCCACCAGGGAAGTCCCTCCATTTTATCTTTTGCAGAGACAAAGACTCCAGATCAGCATGAGATGATCAGCGAATTGACAGTACTGATGACAGCTGCCCCTGAGGGGGCACCCACCTCCTGTCAGAGGTTATGCTGGGTAAGCACCTGACAGTCTTAGCTCACTGGATCCTCCTGCCAACCCTTGGAGGTCAGTACCCTTATGATCGCCATTTCCCAAGTGCAGGCACCAGTGTTCAGGAAGGCCATGCTGCTAGGAAGTGGCAGAGCCGGGAAATCTGAGTCCCTGAGCCGTGCTGGGAAGGATCCTCCAGTAGTCTGTGTAACTTACTGGGGCCAGAAGAGCAAGCGCTCAGGCACTTTGAACCTAGAGCCCTTGACTGCCTGTGTGGGTGCTGACAGAGTGGACCTCCTCCATCTGGGAGGCCTTTCCCGGATTTGGGGTGGCTGAGGAGCTGTAGAGGGTGACGTAAGATCCAGAAGGACCCCAGCCGTCGGGGAAGCCTGGACTGAGGCATGAGGGACTCCTCAGCATTGTGCACGGTGACCGCTCCCCCAGCAGGGCACAGGCCTCCCATAGCTGGGCAGGGTGGGCCACACGACCCATGAGGGCAAGGACACAGAAGTTTGTGAGCCAGGCAGACGGGGAGGCTGACCCACATTCTCCCGTCTTTAGCTGTATGAACTTGAGCAAGGCTTCTCATCTCTTCAAGCCTTGGTTTTCTCACCTGTAAAATGGGACCAGTATACCCTACCTCGGTGTTACTTCAGATGATCTGGTGAGAGAAGACATTGTCTGATGCCTGGAAGACAGTAGGTGCTTAATAATTGAGAGCTGCCATTCTTGCTACTTGGCAGGTGAGGCTCTAAGAGTCTCCTTTGGCCATAAACCTGAAATATTCTATTTCTGCCTCACCCAGAGTCTGGAGCACTGTAAGACTGGGCTATGGCTCTAGCCCCGGCTCGGTCCAGAGCAGCTCTCTGTGGGTCAGCACCCCGTCCTTTTCAATCTGGGGAGCGGCACACCTCCTCCGTGCAAAGACCTGGATGCACCCTGTGCCAGGATAACGATGCTGGACAGCTGACCTGGAGAAGTTGACAAGTGACTCGATTCAAGGCGACAGAGAACCGAGAAAGCCTGAGAGAGAAGAACGAGGAAAGAGATGGGAGAGAGATGCAGAGGTGATGGTAGAGGCTACCTTGAACTTGCTGGGAGGCAGGGCATAAAACTTAGCCATACTCATAATCATTATTATCTCCTACTGGTCAAGTTCTCTCAAAGGCCATGTAGGGGTGCCAGCATCATTATTCCCATTTTACAGATAAGGAGGTCAAGGGGAGTGCAGAACCACCCCATGACGTAGATCCTTTCTCTTGTACCCCATTGCCATCCAGGTGGGCTCTGGCTGGGCTCTGGGTATCCAGTCGATGAGTGATGCCATGGGCAGGAGCAGAACCACCCTCTTGACCTCCCTCACTCCTTGGGGGTTGCCTGTCCCTGGCTGACTTTTCCCAGCATCTTCAAAGTACGGTCAGGGCTCAGGAGCAACGCTGCAGGAACTGACCTCAAGGGGGCAGCAGGAGCCGTGGAAACCCCAGGCTGGGTGCAAGGCTGGACTGTGCTGGTGGCCGGCTGGGAAGGGCACACAAGAGGCGATCCAGGGGACCCTGGGGAGGAGGCTGACGTGCTGAGGCCCACACTGCCTGTGCTGGGAGCTGGAGTGAGGGCTGAGGGGGCAAGAGAGGGGGAAGCAGAGGGGTGCTGAATTAGGATGCTTGGCCTCCTTCTGCAATCCCCTCTTCCCGGCGAGCCACAGGGATTAAACGTGGCACACCTCAGCCCTCCAGGCAGTGAGGGAGGCCAGTATAGCCTGGGGAGTGGCAGGACCAGGGAGCGAGGGTGCTTGGGGATGCATCAGGCTGGAGCCCATCAGAAAGAGCCTTTCCCAAGCCACCAGGGACCACGCAGAGCCCAGGACATTTCTTAGGACTGCGCTTGGACCCCTCTGGCCTTTGCCTAAGGGAATTGCCATCAGTGTGTAGTCCTAGGGTCCCCTACCAGCCAGATTCCTGGGCCTCCCTCAGGCCTCTGAGTCAGAAGATCTGCTGTTTGGGCCCACTGTCCAGGGGATCTCTGTGCAGGCTCACATCTGACAGCCTCTGCTCTGTGCTGGCAACAGGAAAACCTCATTAAAGGGCCACAGAAGGAAGGAATACAGCTGTTTATTGCTCACCCCCTTGCCAGGCCCTGAGCTAAGCGCTCTGGGATATCTTTCTATGTATTTTCCCCTTCACAATATTTCCTTCGTCTGTTCTTTACAGATGATGACCCAGAATGAGGCTCAGAGAGGTGCAGTGACATGCCCAATGGCACACAGCAGCCAGTGCCTGAGGCAGAATCAGAACTCAGAGCTGCCTGGTTCTAAAGGAATTAGTCTGTGCCCAGCCCATGGTTAAGGAAAGGAGCCAAGATGTCCCTGGCCTTCAAGAGGGGTGCATGCCTTGGACTCTGCACCATGGGGGTCGGCATATATCAAACACTGAAACACTTAAGATTTTTTTTAAAAACATTTGGTGATACAGGAGAACTAAGCCTTTCATTCTCTTCTTCACCCTGGCCTCTGCCAGAGATGGCTCATCTCCTTGATCAGACCAGAGCCCGTGTGGTTCTAAGCTTGAACTCTGTGCATTTTGGCAGGGAAGGGGGTAGGGTGGGAGAAGGGTCTGAGTCTGAGGCTCCCTGCCAATCTGTCTTCAGGCTCCTCCAGCTTCCTGGAAGCAGGTCCTTCCAGCTCTGCTTCCCATTGCCCTTGGATTTTCAACCTCAGTTTCTTTGTATGAAAAAGGGACCTCCTGCTTGTGGCCTCACTGGAAATTTGCAAGGATTCCATGAGGTCACGAGAGGAAGGCTCTGGGAACCCGAACATGCAGTACAGACGTCAATCATTACTTAGGAGAACTGCTGTGTGCTGTCTTGGTCCGTGTGGGGTGACCCTCTGACCACACTGACTATCCCACTAGTCAAATAAGATTCAAATAGTGCCTTTGAATGACCCCTGTGATGACCTCGTAAACGTTTTGACTCTAGCTCCGGTAAATCAGATGGTCTCTCTCTGTCATTTGTGTCTCCTCACCTTATTCTGTCTCTAATCTGTCTGCCTCCATTTCTTCACTATTCAAATTAGTTATCTGAACGTCTAGAAGCCAGAAGTTTCTTTCCAGGCCCCATGGCCCAGACTGAAGGATTCTCCTCCCTCAGGCTTCCGTAGATTCAGAAATGCCAAGGTTCCCACTGTGCCCCAGCCAGTCTTTCTGCCACCTGAGCTTCCCACCAGTTCAGCGTGGTGGGGCCCATAGGTCATCAGCAAAGCATCAGCTTCCTCCCCAGCCTGCAGAGATAAGAAAAGGAAAGGAGGCCACCCGAGCATCCTTAGGTGTTCTAGATAGGCAGATTTCTTCTGTCTTTCCGTCAAAGGTGATGCTTAGCCAGGAGGTTGATGGATTGGAAACAGGGAGAAGGAAAGACAGAGACAATTAATAACACTGATTGTTCCTGAGCAGAAAGATGCCCCAACAGCAGACACCTCTCACCTTTGGAAACTTTCAGGTCTTCCTGCACCAGATACCTTCTGCTTACGGCTCAACCCACAGGGGCAACTATGAGGGGGTAAAAGCTCTTCAGCGCCCTGGAGTTGGGCTGAGATCTCAGAAGCCCCCAGTCTGCGCAAGTGCTTTCTTCTCTCCGAGCCTCCATTTCCACATCTGTGTGATGGGTATTCCCTATGCCTACTCCCCCAGTCGAGGATTAATGGGACTTTGAGAAAATTCATAGAGGCAAGTGTTTGGTATTTAGTAGATGTGGACCCTGCCCTCCCACCAAATCGCCAGGCTTTCTAGAATGTTGTTGCTTTGTAGTCAACAAATTTCTGACTCCTCAGATAAGGGTACAAGTAGTACTTTCACTTTGGCTAGAAATTGCACTTCTGGGTCTCTAACCAGTAGAAATGAAAACTCCTAAGGATACACGGACATGGATGATTATGACTACATTGGTTGAATTTGTTGAGAGGAAACTAGAAAAATCCTACAAAACTAATATACATCAATAGGGGAGAGGCTGAATAAACTATGGTACATCCACAGTATTGGATGAAGCGTCTATGATCAATAATGAATTTTTTTTTCTTTCTATTCATCTGGAGAGATGGCTATGATACATTCAGTGAAAAATGTATGCAGGGACATATGTATAGTATGATTTTTTTTTTGAACTTCCTTCCTTTTCTCTCACTCCTATGGGTGAACATACATATTTCTATGAACCTAATGCACACCAGCTGTCAACATTGCAAGTGGGGTACAGAAGGGAGACTCGAGGGGGAGAAAAAAGGCTTAAGAGGCTATTAAATTTACTTCTATTCATCTCTGAATTGTTTGCTTTTTTCTAAACGTGTGTCATTTATTTACTTATTTATTTTGTAGTGAAATAAAGTTGTTAGAAGGTATGGCACTTACGTCCTCAGTGAATGAAATGAACGATCGAAGGAGGTCTGGTAATCCTGTCATTTCACTCTTTGGAAATGGGAAGTGTTTTCGTGTCTCTACCAATATGCAAATACCCCTAAGGGGACTGATAAAGCCAAAGTTGTCACTGAGCACTAATCTGGGGCTTGTCAGCCTCAGGCCAAGACTGAAATAGGAGGGTATGTGTGTGTGTGTGTGTGTGTGTGTGTGTGTGTGAGCACGCATGCTCCTGTGTGTCTGGGGGGACGAGGAGAGAAACGTATCACCTGTCAGATACCTGCTGCGTGTCCAGCAGCGTGCTAGGTATCTTCATACGCAGACTCCAGTTCATTGAATCCAGATACAACGCTGCAGTGCAGGGATCAGCCTCATTTTATGAACAAGGAAACTAAGGCTTAAATGCTTTGTGATGGTCTTGCCTAAGATTACATCCCCAAAGGCTGAGCTGGATGCAAACGCAGGCCATCTGACTCCAAGGCAAAGCAGGATGGTTCCCAAGGCCCTAACATGCTAGGAAACTTCTGCTTTAAAACAATATGAATGATAAGAATAGAAATAGTAAGACAGTTAGCATTTATCGAGTTTTAGCTTTACCCTTGCTAGACCCTGTCAAGTACTTTAGGTATCTCAATCTTCACAAAGACCGATAGGAACCATTATTATTCCCATTTAACAGATGAGGAAACTGAGCCACAAGTAAATTGTGGGAGGATACAAACTCAGAAAGTGAAGAGAAGAAATCTGAGCCCAGACAGTCTAATTCTAGAGCCTGCCCCTTTGGCTCCCCGGGGAAACAGCAATTTGATGGGATAGTGCTGACGCTGGAACTCTGCTTTCCATGCTCTTTCCACTGAGCCAGGCTGACCTCAGTCCCCAGGCGCTGCTCAAAGAGAGAAAACCTAGGTGTTGCTCTGGTTTTCCTCTGGCTCACCCTGACAGGTCGAAGTGAGGCTTCCAGGGCTAACTTTAACTTTGGCCTTCTCTGGGTCAACTTAGAACATCTCAGTTCCAACATCCTGGTGGATATCAGGCTACCCACTCCCCAGAAGTCCTGCCGTGGGCTGCCCAGGCCTTGGTGCAAGCCTCCACAGTGGCTGGGTAACTCTCTTCAGGGCTTTGCTCAGGAGAAGGCCATCCTCATTTATCTAAGACAGTGTGTGCCAGAATTCAACCCTTTCCTTCTCCACCAGGATGATTTTTGCCATTTCTGCCAATCACCCAAAACAGTATTTATTTAATATTTTAATTAAAATCCTCTTGCTGTTTAAAATTAGAAAAAAAAAAAAAGCAAAACAAACTTTAAGAGGAAATCTATATTTGGTATGGTAAACCTATATCATGTATGTTACATATGGGAAACCAGCAAGGCTTACCATAAATAGGTTACCGTAAAGTGAAGATGATAAAAGCAGAACAAGCATTGGAGAGACAGTCAGACCTACCAGCATCTACCGAGACTTTCTCCCTGACACCCTGTGAAGGCTTGAGGGAGAACTGGAGGCACCACCCCCTGTGCCTGGGAGCTGGCGGCTCTGACTCGGGGGGCCCCCCAGCTTCTACTGGGAAGCATCGCCTTGGATGTGCTCTTCCTCCTTGATGCCCAGGTGTTTTCCATGAAGCTCTCAAAACTGCTCTAAGGACCTCCATGCTCATCAGCCTCTGGGGAAATGGTCTTGGCCAGAGGATCTGTCTTGCACAGTGATGGCCAGCCCAACAGCTCTGTCCCTCAGACCAGCCTGGGGCCCTCAGCCGGCTCATGGGGCTGCTTTGAGAGTCTCCCCAGGAAAAGGTCTGGAAAACTGTGACATTATCTTTAACAGGTAATACTGCCCCTGAGAAGGGGAGTGATATTAGGGGAGACAAACTCTATCTTTTTTGTCATCTGTTTATTTTTTAATAATGAGAAAATATTTATATGTTGTTTAATAATAATAACGAAGACTTTCCTGAGACAGTCTGGCCTCCCAGTGCACTGTCCTGCTATTGAAGTTACTGGGCGTTGAATATTCACAACAACTGTTGTTTAGAGATGAGGAAACTGAGGCACAGAGAGGTTAAATAACTAGCCCCAGGCCATAGAAAGATGAATGGGAGAGCCGGGACTTGAACCCACGCAATCTGGTTCTGCACGTGTATTTATTTGCTCGTGCTGCCACTCAGCGGGAGAGCCAAGAACTGTGCCAGACGCTGGGGAGACAGACGGAGGCAGAGTGAGACCCCCAGGCTTCTCTCAGCAGGTTCTCCCACCCCTTTTCTTTCCTGGGAAGGTAAGGCTTAACCTTACACTGCTTGTCTCAGCCCAGCCAGAGGCTGCCAGGATGGAGAGTGCAGAGCTCACTGGAGGCGGATGAAGCCAAGCCTCCCCTTCTCACGATGACTGGTGCTGACCCTAACAGCAGCCCCTGGCCCAGGCTGGCCCCCAGCTGGCCCTCGGCGACCCCCCGGGTGCAGGAGGAGCCCGACACTCGCTCTCTGTTTTGGATTGGCAGAGGTGCATATCCCCCTCCCCAGTCATCGCTCCAGCCCTCCTGTTTACCCTGCAAACAGCCAAACGCTCCACACTGTCATTTAGAGGCCAGGGCGTGGCTGCCTCAGGGCACTAGGCGGCCCAGGCCTGTTTGAGCTGCCCCTGCACCCACTGCCGACACACACGCCCAGAGCCCGTTTGCCTAGGAATTAATGGGTCCCCACACTCTCTCTAGGTGCAGACACGAGCCGGGCCGGGGAGGCGGCCAGGGACGGAGGAGGGGAGGGGCTGCGGGAAGGGAGGTGCTGCTGGGCTCTGCCTGACTCAGTTCCTTGGGAGCCCTGTGACCTTGAGCCTCTGGGGCCTGATGCCTCGGTTTCCCTATCAGCCTCTGCCCTTCCAGAACTCTGGAAAGCAGCAAACACGTGAACTCAGAAGATTCTGATGAGGCATCTACTGGGGGCATGGCAGTGGGACAAGAGCGCCAATATTTAACATTTATTAGAATTAGAAGTATTCAACACTGGCATTGAACTAAATCTTGAAAACCTGTCATTGAAAGTATAACATACTTTCAGAAAAGGGTGCTAATTATAAATGTTCCCCTCAGTGAATGTTCACACGCTGACCATACCTGTGCAATTAGCACTCAGATCAAGAAGGGGAATATCCCCAGCACTCCTGACAAAGTTCTCATGTGCCCCTTCTGGCCACTAACCACCCACCATCTGACTTGCATCATCTCTTTTCACCCTCCCCAGAACTCCATGAGGCGGTGATCAAGAAGATGGTTACAGTATCCTCTGCTCTGACGTTCCAATTCTCCTGTAGTTTCTTTGGTTTGCGGAGATAGTCTTTCCTCCCTTACCTGAAGGTGTGTCTAACTCTTAAGTTAAAATGAATTTTATCAGAAGAGTTTTCTGAGGCTTTTATGGAAAAGGTTTCAAGAGGGCTGGAGATCTAACAGTAACAAGAACACCACTGGCAACAGAAATAGCTCTTATTTGTGGAGCATTTTCTTGTGGCAAGAACTTACGTAGCTAAGTGCAATGAATTCTGAGAGGTAAGGTGGGCACTGTGTGTCCCCATTTACAGATGTGGACACTGAGGCCAGGAGAGGTAAAATAATTTTTCCAGGACTTTACCATCAATAATTGGCAGAGCCAGTATTCTAAACCAGGTCTGCTCGGTATAACATACTTAATGATGAAGTATGATCTTAATGATGATCTTAATGATGAAACATCTGATCTAATGATGAAGCTAGACCACAATCTACACCCTCCTGCCTTTGAAGGCTTCTAAAAATCACGACTGCTCATTGATCCTTGGTCAGAACCAGGGAGGCTAATATAACTTTCTCTTTCCAGTGAGAAAGTTATATTAGCTTCTCTTTTAGAGACGGGAACAAGCCAAGAAGCATCAGTGACTTGTGCAATACGGTAGTTCCCAAAATTTCCGTGTTCATGGGCCACTTTGGAATATTGGAGTTTGAGGGGCATACTCCAAGGAATCGCAAAGCAAACACCAAATTTTATAAAAATAAGTTTGAGGGACATTGAAGGTTTGGATAAGTTTATTAAATGCATGAATGAACAGATGAGTAGAGACATGTATTTTCAGCTCTGCGTCTTCATCACCTCCTCCGGGGCCGGCCACTTTGTAGGCCCTGGCGTCTACCTTGTTGGTGGAAGGAGTGAGCACATTGAGTGACACGAGAGATCTTAGTAACTCACCAAATTCTGTCTGGAGGCCTGGGCTGCGGGGATGTTGTGTGGCCTCAGATCCAGCAGCCTTCCTTGATGTCTCAGTGTCTGCCATGTTCATTCAGGCCAGAGAAGGGCAGTAGGAGGCCCTAGGAACAGCTGGTATATGTTCCCAGACTCACTGTGGGTCAAGATGCTTTTCTCAAGCTTAAAAAGTCTGGTGCTGGGATGTTTTTTGCTTCAAATAATAAAAAACCTGGCAAAAGTGGCTTGAGCAGTGACTTCATTTATTCTCCCATTATAAGAACTCTGGAGCCATGAAAGTTCCAGAAAGTTCCTCTCATCTTTCTGATCCTTTGCACATTGGTCTTGGGACTGTCCCTACATGGTTGCAACATGGCAGCTGCAGCTCCCAGCATCACAGATACCCACATCAATGGCCAGCCAAAGAAGTGTGCTTCCTTCCATGAACAGATTACATGCTCATATGCAAGGAAGCCTGGGAAAGACAATGTCTAGCATTTCTAGTTTCTACAATGGAAAGTGGCTCTGCCTGCAATGAAGAAATGGGTGTGGGTTTCAGGAGAATGTCTGTTGGAAGGGTAATCAATAGAAATTGCCACAACTGGCAAAGAAGAATACCACTCCACCAATATGGTTCTGCAGCTGTCTCCCACGTGGGACATGGACTCATGTAGCCAAGGGAAACTTCTGCTGCAGTCGCTGTCCCAGCAGAGGCTTGTTCTCCAGCCTCTCCCCTTTCTCTTCATCCCAGACTGCATACTTCATCCATGTCCCCTCCCTGTGTAAGGATGGGGGACATAAGCACAGAGAATCTCTTACTACAAAAACCAGTTGCCTTGAGCATCCACAATATGCCAGGTTCTGTGCTGAGCACCTGATCTATTGTTTCATTTGTCCTCACAGAAATCCCCATTTCACAAATGAGGAAGTTGAGGCTCAGAGAGGTAAAGGGACTTGTCCAAGGTCACACAGGTGGTATGAGAAGAAATTAGAGCTGGACCCAGTTCTCTGACTCCAGACTTGTCCTCTTGGAAACTATTATTAAATTGCCTTGACCTAAAGGTTCTGGGCTCCAACTCTAGAGGCTATGGGCTGGAGCATGAATTTCCATTCTGTTAGCATCTCCCTGGCTTAAGGCCAAGCAGGAAGTGCCACCCGTTCCCCACCTGGCCTGGCCTCAGTTGATCCCTAATCTAGGTTCTGTCTCCTGACGGGCTCCTTTGCTCCTACTAATTACTTTCTTTGTGCGTGCATGGGCAGGGTGGGAGGGTCACGTCTACCTGCCACCTTCAGGAGCACCTCTTTCCAGGCAGCTCAGGCCCACGGCTACTCTGAGCCCCCTGCTCTGCCCCGACAGGCCTCAGAAGGCGCATGGGCAATCAGACCTGATCTTGGAATCACTGACATGGAAAATCCAGGGGAACAGATCTTGTTGGCTCTGGGCTGGTGCAGCTGTCACTGTCCCCAGCCCCAAGTTCTGGCTGGCTGGCCCCCTCCCTGGGGCGCAGGCAAAGGCAGGGGAGGGCGAGGGTGCTGCAGGAGTACTAGGGAGTAGGGTGCCGGGTGCGCTCCACATGGACACGCCCTTGCCAGCCCCAGCAGCTCCTCTGCTAGAACAAACCTGTTCCCCACCCCGTCAAGAAAACCCACTGGACAGAGTGAGGTTGTGCCTGCCAGATAAACACAATTAAGCTTATTGTGCGTTTTGCCCAAAATAAAGACCATCAGACGTCCCCAGTCTCCAGGGCCAGGCTCTTTGGGAAGTCACCCCCTCCTCTAACTAGTCCCTGTAAGAAAATTCTGGCTCAAGGGAGAACTGCCAGACACACAGCAAACGATGTGCTGCATCTTGTCCGTCTCACTCTCCCATCTTCTCCTCTGGATCTGAAATGGCTTTATAGGAAGGGCGCTCATCTTTGTACAGTGGAGTCCTACTTGGGGGCAGGAAGTTGGTCACCCCACTAATATTTCTGGAGCCCCTGCAATGGGCTCGCGCTGCGCCCCCCAGCTTAGAGCACTGTACCTGGATGTGCCTGTTTCCATCCATCTGTCCATCCATTCGCTCATCCATCCAACAAGCATTTGCTGAGTGCCGGCTGTGCGGCAGGTACCGAGGACCAGGGAACGAGATGTCCTGCCTGTGCAGGGCTTACTGTGTGGTGTGGGAGACAGACAGGTCACCCCTGTGATGTGGTCACATGCCGGGAGCTACATGCCTTGATAGGAGTCCATCCCTGCCTCACCCCAAAGCTCTCAGTTTCACTGGGCTTTGTCCTCACTTCATCTCTTTCAGGAGCAGAAGATGCTCTGAGGAAACACTTAAGGCAGGAAGTGATCAGATTTATGTTTAAGGAAGATCACCCTGGATTTGAGAGGGTGGGATAGGAGGCAGACCCAGGCGGGGGAAGTTTGACCCAGAGGTGAGAGGGTGGCCCTGAAGCAGTTGAGGAGGGGATGGAGAGGAAGGGGAAGGGATGGATAGGGAGGGAGTTGAACACTATTTAAGAGGTGGTGCCAATAAGACTGGAAGAGGGATGAAACGGCGGTGGTGAGGAAGAGAGGGTCAAAGGTGATGCCCACACTTCCGCACTGGGCAATTGGGTGGATGTTGGGGGTCTTTTTCGATGACAAAGAAATGTTAAGAGAAGGGGCTGACTCACCAGGTCACCCACAGGTCTGTGGAGCTGGAACGGCTCTCAGCTTCCGGTCAAGGCACTACATCCAGGAGACATGGCCTTGGGGTGCCGAAGGGGAGAGGGCTGCTTTGGGCTGAGGAGAGGAGAAAGGTGCTGCCCGCTTACAGCAGTGGTTTCAACTGGGTATTCTCAACCCAAGGGACATTTGTCAATGTCAGGAGACAATTTCATTTGTCCCAACGTGGCATCTAGCGGGTAGAGGAAGGGATGCTGCTGAACGTTATGCAATGCCCAGGGCAGCGCCATAATGAAGAGTGATCTGGCCCCAAATGCCCATAGTGTTGAGGTCATGGAACCCCTCATTAGAGAAGCTGAATAGTGAAGTTCAATCATGGCGGCTGTGGAGCCAGATGCTCAGGTTCAAATCTCAGCTCTATCCCTTAGTGCCTCTCTGGTCACGGGCAAGTTACTTAGCTGCTCTGCACCTGCTTGTCAAGCATTTTGCATGGTGCCTAGTGTCTAGGAGATGAGCATTTAGTAAAAAGGGAGTAGTCTCTAAGCTTGTCCACCAGTCACCTCAGATGGCGACACCCTGGGAGGGTCAGGGAGCATCAGGGAGCTGACCTTTACCTGCACCTGCTCAGCTCCGGACACTCGCTGTGACACCTTTGTGTAAGCTGGTTATGATCACAGTTGGGCTCTTACATGATGCCAGGCACCATGCAAAGTGTTTTACATGCATTAGCTCATGTCACCCTCAGAAAACCCTATCAAGCAAGGATTTAATTCCCATTATACAGGTGAGAAAACTGAGACTCAGAGAGGTTGTGTGCTAGGCACTGGGAATACTAGAGGAATAAGGTTTATCTGTAATCTCTAGGACTTCAGTTTAGTTAGGGAGACAGGAAAATAAATCGACACTATGACAAAACAACAGAAAGTGTAATTTCCACTCTGCCTCATCTGCCATGCATCCAGCAAATAATTGATGAGCATCTACCATGAGCCTGGCCCTGTCTCAGTCATCCGGGTTCCTGCTCCATAATATCTCCAGTCTATCGGTGAGACAGATGACAGGATAACACAGTCTCTGCAGATCTACCAGCATCCATATTACTTGGCATCTCCCTAGTGCCAGGTACTAACACGCTTTGGCTCATTCAACCTTAAAATTTGTCATGGCAAGGTATTATTGCTATCCTCATTTTACAGTTTGGGGACTGAGGTTTTGAAAGATTATTAAAGAACTTACCCAAAATATTATATAGTTGGTTTGTGGTGGAGCCAAGTGGGGGAGCCCTGGTCTTTCTAACCCCAGAGCTCAAGGTCTTAACCACTCAGATGGATCCCCTGTTTATAGGTTCCACCTGCTCATATCTGGCACCTGGTTCCCACCACATTCTCTGTCCGTTTGCCCCAGACATCCCTTTGAACTTCACCCTTTTGGAAGTGATCTGCAGTCAGCCTGGGCTTGCTCAGCTTTGGGAGAGGAGCCCATTCATAGTTCCAAGGTGGTGGGGTCCTGAGCAGTGGCAGCCTGAAGCTTGTTCCTACGGAGCCCAGACAGCAATAGACAAAGCAGGGCAGTCCTAGGGCACCACGAGACCTCAGACAGCCGCCTGAGGGCACTTCTTACTCATCAGACAGGATCTCCTTGCACTGATGTGACCAGGAAAATATAGGCTCAGCCTGTTCTCTGAGAGAGGCTGTGGGCATGTGTGTATTAAAGGAAGAGGAAGAGGGACCCTGAGGGGACGTCTCATAAAAGGGGTTCCCTGCAGAGACCCAGGGGTGGGTCATATGTCTTCACTAGTTTCCTTTCCAAGTTTCCGTCAATGGAACCCAATCAAATGGCTCCAGGGACCTCACACCCTGACAAAATGCAGGCCAGTGGATTCCCCTCTTCCGGGCACAGATCCTGGAGGTACCTGCCGTTACTGTAGGGTGACAGCATACCAGCTGGAGCCCTGTCATTGCCTGCACACTGAACAACCAGTAAGGTGCACGTTTATGGCCAAATCTTTTTTGGTTCCATTTATTCCACAAATATCACTGAGGTTCTCTAAGAGGCCAGGCAGTAGCATCTGAAAGTCAGGATGCAAATGGATGTCCCGGTGGTGAGCCAAGCAGATATGGCCTGTCCTCAAGGGCACGTGGGACGCAAGCTGTTGCCAGGGCTACTGTCATGGCTGGGGGTGAGGTTTCCTGTCTCCAGCAGCAGACAGTCTCTCTAGAGGAGGGGAGAACAGGCACAGCTAACTAGAATGTGTGATGTTCTGACATGAGAGTGTCAGGCGGCCTTCACATCCATCTGGGGGACCCCAGAGGCCGCTCAGAGGTGGTGGTCGCTGACCAGACAGAATGTTCACAAGTGGGGGGTGGAGAAACCCTTTCAATGCAGAAAAAATTTCTCGGACAAACGTTTTCAACCAATCATGAAGATAAATTGGAAAACTTGCCATGTTCCAGACTCAATATAAACCTCACAAATGACAGATGAACAACAGGGCTTTAAATAGGGCTGGAGCTGAGTTGCTCTCCAATCCCGGATTCTTCTACTCACTTGTTCATTCAAGAGATATTTATTGTATGCCTGGCACTGTGCCATGGGCTTTACAGGGCGATCTCATTTAAGCTTCATAGCACCTCCCTGAGGTAGGTACTATTCATGCCACATTGTACATATACGAAAGCTGAAGCCCAGAGAGGGCAAGGTCGTTGCTCAAGGTTGCACAGCCAGTAGGCTGACTTAGGTCAAATCCTGGTTCTGCCATCTTCATCTGCGTGACTGCAAAGTGATCACTTCACAAACCTTGGTTTTCTCATGTGCAAAATGGCTGTGATGATCCCTAACCCACAGCGGCAGTGGGGTTTAAATGTTCCCGAAGGGTCTGGTCTGTAGATGCCTTTAGTATACTTCAATTCTTCTGCCCTGTCTTGGCTCCCAGTGTTCTGGGCTGTGACTTCTTCTAGAACCAGGCAGGGCTTGCTCTGCTCCTGAAAATTAGCCCCATCAGCCCTCAGATCACCTATTCCTGACCCTCCGGGGGCATCTACGACAGCTGAGTTGTGGTGTCCAGGCCCAGACCTCTGGTGCGTGTGTCCTGGGGGTGCCCACCCTGCAGGGAGGGTATGGGGAGGGTGGAAATTTCCCTCAGCCAAGCATTTAAGGATTCAGCAGTCCTATTTCTCATATCTCTGTGCCTGGGCACTGCGGCTGGAAACTAGCAAGGCAATAAATGTTTTAAATGTAAGGTAATAAAAACTTGGAAAAATAAAATTGAAATCCTGTCCAAGTGCTAGCTCCTGAAAGGGACTGTTTGTCTTATTGGGAGCCAGGTGAACCGGTTTTAATGGAAACGCTGGTGGCAGTTAGAGACCTGGCTCAACAAGGGAGTAATTCCCACTGGCCCCAACTCCCGGGGGCCTCAGTGTCTAATGCCTGTTTGGGGGAGGGGACTCCCTGTAAAACTTCCATGGGCTCCGCTGGGCTGGAAGACTCGGAAACCCAGTTTGCAAAATAGGAGTCAGATGAGAAGAGAAAGAGCTAGAAGGTAAAACTTGGATTTTAATCCTAGTTTAGCTCTACACTACATAGCACTGTCTCTTGCCAGGTTTTGTGCAGGGTGCTTTAATAAATGCATCCTCTTCAAGCCGTACAGCAGCCCTAGGAGCTGAGAGCATGCGCTGTGATAGCAGATACACCTGAATGTATTGCTCTGTGATGGGCCGGCACTAGGGAGAGGCAAGGTAGGTACATGGGGCGTTCCGTTTAAGGAGGCTCCCACTCTCAGGGTCGTGAAGGTGCAGGGTTGGCATCTGAGAGTGAGGGCCTCCTTAAATGGTGGTGCGGGGGGGTGGAGATAGGGGTTGTGGGGGTCAGAGGTCTCGCCTCGCCCTGGTCCCGTCCTGTTCTGTGACCTCAGGACAGCTACTTTTCCAGGCCTGAATTTCCTCAGCTGTGAACCTGGGTCCCAGAAGTACCCACCCCTCAGGGTCATCGTGAGGATGACATAAGATATGCTGGGTAAAGGTGCCTAGATCACCGTGAGCACTTCCTACATGTGAACTGATATTATTACCAGGCCATTTGACAGATGAGGAAACTGAGGCTTAGAAAGATCACACAGCTAGGAGGCAGGGTTGGATTGAACTCAGGCTGGGGTGGGGGGGTTAGAGTGAGGTGAGGGCTGAGAGAAGGCATTTGGATTTGAGGCCTGGAGATAAGGTGAAGAGGTAGGACTGTTACCCAGGACCTGACCTTGAACTTGGGTGTTAGCAGCATTGGGGTGTTGCTGTGAGATTCTGGATCTATCATGAAGCTATAGCTAGCTTCTTGGAGAATCTGATGGAAGTTGGCAACCATCTCCCCCCAAACTGCACCCGCTCCATCCCATACAACCTGTTGCATATCCTTGGTCTGTGCAGAAAGGAGGCTCTTGATTTTCGGATATTGCGTGGGTGCAGCATGTGAGTCCTGGCCCACCCCTGTTTATGGCCAGCTTTGCCATAGTCCCTCTGACCCTCCCTTCCCTCTCACTGTCCCTTCTCTCCTTTGCTAGGACCTGCTTGAAAGGTTGAACCACTGGGGTTCCCCGGTTTCCCACCTCTCTCTGTCCCCTGCTTGGGACACTGCATGGGACACTGCTTGGGTGGACCCAAGTGGCCCAGGCTGAATTACCATGTCATGATCTACATCCTGGCAGCAATTCCTGCTTTGGGCACTGCACACGGTATTGAGCCAGCTCAGGTTACAGAAATGGAAGTGGGGAATGCAGAACTGGCATTTACCAGGTACCCAATAAAATTATTCAGAATCTGTAAATACTTTTGCCATGGCCCTAATAATAAAATGTCATAGCTATTGGTATATGGCCAGTTTCTTCCCCACTGGATTGTAAGACCTTTGAGGACAGAGGATAGCAACCCTGTTTTATTCATCCTGGAATAAGAGGTGGAGAGAAGGATGGAAGGAGGAGAGAAAAGAGAAGGTGTGTGAGCGTCATCGTTTCTGTTGGCCTGGTAGAACCTCTTTTTCTACAAGCTAAATAGGTTGAGAAAATATCAAGTTGGAGCTGTACATTGTCAGAAGCAATCTGATGGGAGAAAATTGTTGTGACCCAGAGGGATGGAGAAAGCAAGCCTTGACAATGTCATTTGAGACCCTGAATCCAGCCAGACCTGAAGGCACTTCCTGGTTATATGAGTCAAAGGTTTTCTGTTTTGTTCTTTTATTTACTTTTTACCCCCAAAGCTAGTGTGCATGGGGTATCCATCACTTGTAACTAAGGATCCTGACTAATGCAGAAGCGGGGATGAAGTCAAGAGAGAGGGAGGGAGGGAGGGAGGTATGTCTTCAATGTGCAGGGATTGTACACTGCAGCATGTGCTATTTCTGGTACAACAGACCCTAAGGCCTCTGGGCTTCTCTCGCTGTGGATCAAGGGCTAGAATGCAGCCTCCAGAGTCTGTCAGAGAAGAGAGATTTAGGGCAAGAGGGAGGCTGTAGGTCGGGGAGGGGAGGGGGCAGAAGGGAGGTGTGGAAGACAGGGTTAGTGGAAGCCTGAGCAGCAGTTCCTGGTGTTTACAGCAAACAGAAGATGAGTGGCCCAGCGCCCCCCAGACCTCGGAGGGGAGGGAACGGGTATAAACAGGGGTGGGGGTGATGGGTGGGGAGTGTGGAGGCATGTAGAAGGGAGGGGCTGTCATAATCCCCAGGGTTGTCGCCCCTCCTCCCCATAACTCTGGCTTCTTCCAGCACCTGCGTTTCCCCTTGCCCCCCGGCATTCCGGCAGACCCTGTTCTGAGCTCTCCCTACCCACTTTGCCACCAATATTCAAAGATCTAGATCTGGCTCGGGGCGGGAGTCAGGATTTTATCAGACTTCCCGGGTGATTCTCATGACACCCCACATTTGGAGACAACGGATCTCATTCAAAACTCTGTATTTTATGGGTGGAGTGACTGAGGACTGAGAAGGAAAGGGGCTTCACACACCAAGTCATCACACACCAAGTCAGTGGCTGAGGCTAGGACCCAGGTTCCCCCAGCAGAGTAAATGATGCTGGGTTTCTGTCTCCCGGGGCATGGACTACTTAATCCCAGCAGGGCCTGGAGTGCTGACTGACAGCTGAAAAGGACACAGGCCTCCCCGTGCCTTTTAAAATTTTCAGCCCTTAGGAGCAGGGTGAAGGTCCAGGGCCAGCCCTCTGCACTGATGGTACCAACTGTGTGTCAAGTAAGAGTCCCCTGGCTCTGAGTGAGGGCTAAAAGCACCCGCCACATGGAGGGACTAACGACTGCCATAGAGTACTTGTCAATGTCTTTCCCTCCTCCTTTGGCCTTCTCAGGTTCTAGGGAAGCCTGACCTCCCAATAAGACAAAGTTACTGTGTTTCAATCTCTTGCTGCTCAAAGGATGAGCCCTAGACCAGTGGCATCACCCCGAAGCTTGTAGAAGTGCAGAATCTCAGGTCCTGCACCACACTTACTGAATCAGAATCTATATTTTAACCCCGGGGCGGGAGGGGGGGTGATTCCTATACGCATCGAAGTCTGAGGCGCACTGTTACCTGCCACGGTGTAGCATGAAATAAGCACGCGCGATTGATTCTACAGCAAAGCAAATTGGCCTTGTTGACGTATTAGGATGGGCTGTGAAATATTTGGTGTCAAATGTTTTTCTGCAAATTTGTTGGAAACCCACCAAAGGAATTAGCGAGTTGAAACAAAACAGCAGCAGTGACAACAACAGGCATGGATGCCTTGCTTTGTGATGTGAAGCGTCGCAACTTCCCTTAGGAAGTTTGTATTTTTTTCTTATTAAATGAACTTAAGCTAAAGCATAACTGTCCCTCCGACACGCTCACGCCTGTTGCAGAGCTTGCATTTGGTGATCTGTTGGTTGCACTAGGAGCTGTACCAAACACTCAACACGCTTGGCCTCATGGACTCTTCACCACAAACGTTGAGGGCGGTGTTACTTCTACTCCCATTTAGCAAATGAGCGAATTAAGGAACATATAGGGGAGGTCACTCTGATTTGGGCATTTTAGCTTGCCTTTTACGTTTGTTTTATAATCCTTTTCCTACCATCTCCCACATGCCGCAGTTTTGTGCTTGCTTGCATTTATTCTGTACGTCTACTCAGCATCCATTCAACACGGGGCCATATTATTGGGTGGAACTGGCCTTTCTTGCTGGTCCAAGACTGAGTCCTCATCCACCATCTTCTCTCTCACACACCAAGCTGATATTTCCTCTGCCCTAAATCATCCCAGGGCCAGGTATCACAATGAAGATCACCCCTTGAGCCCAAAGCCCACCCGAATCATTCACACTGGCCCACCTTAAACTGTTTATCTAGCCCTGCCTTGCCTTTTCTGTGGAAACCCCAATGAAGGCTGTGGTTCAGGCCTTCCCCTTGTTCCTGCTTACCTCCTGACCCAAACCTGATTCTTCCCATGTGGCTGGCATGGCATGGGCCCTCCTTTCAGGAAACGTAAATAATAAAAATCTTCTTTCAATGGCATAGACCTCTCTGTGCTGCCACTCAGTCACCTCCATAAATTAAAACCCCTTGGGTACCAATAATACTCCCACCCCCATCACCGCCAAACCCTGACATTTAAGACTTTGAGCCTCCTGGCTTCTGGAAGTTAACAAAGACTGGACTGTGCAGTGCTCACCACGTGTCTCCTGGGTTAGGTGTCAAGACTACTGCAATAGAGGAGAGAGATCGGGCTCTACTCTGAATACAATGAAGAGAGCTGGAGATGTATAGCCAACCAACAGAGTAGGGGGGGGTCAGCGGATGGAAAATTACTAAGAGCAGACATCAAGGGTAGGAGAATTCTTCCTAAAATGACTTCATAGGATTCATACTGAAGGCAGGCCAAAGACTTAGACGTCAAGGGTGGGAGTTGAGGAATTTGATCAGATATCAGAGCTGATCAGATATCTGTGTGGGAATTCTTGCTAAACTGACTCAGCAGAATTGTTAGGCAGGCCAATGACAAGGTCCAAGGATGAGGCCTTGTCAAAAAGAGGGCTCAGAAGAGTCCATCTAAAGTTTGGTCAAGGAGAGACCCTTGATCAGTTTTGTGTGGAGTCCTTTTCTTCCCCCACCTTATCCATGTGCATCATATCAATTCTGTTTGCATTTGTTTTAATTTGGATTCTGGTCCTTCAGGATAAAAAAAGTATTGAATAAATAGACAGATATTCCATATTCAAGGATAGGAGGACTCAATATTGTCAAGATGTCAATTCTTTCCAGCTTACCGTGTAGATTCAATGTCACCCCAATCAAAATCCCAGCAAGTTATTTTGTAAATATCAAATAAAAACAGCAACAACAACAGCTGATTCTAAAGTTATATGGAGAGGCAAAAGACCCAAAATACCTGACACAATATCAGAGGCTGACACTATCTGTTTCTAAGAATTACTAGAAAGCTACAGTTATCAAGACAGTGTGGTATTGGTGAATGAACAGACAAATAAATCCATTGAACAGTTCATTGCAGCACTATTCACTATATCCAGGACATAGAAGCAACCTAAATGTCCATCAACAGAGGAATGGATAAAGAAGATGTGGTATATATATACAAAGGAATATTGCTCAGCTGTTAAAAAAGAACAAAATAATGCCATGTGCAGTAACATGGATGGACCTAGAGATTCTCATACTGAGTGAAGTAAGTCAGACAGAGAAAGACAAATATCATATGATATCACTTATATGTGGAATCTAAAAAAAAAGACTGCAAATGAATTTATCTACAAAACCAAAATAGAGTTACAGATGTAGAAAATAAACTTATGGTTACCAGGGGGTTGGGGGGGAAGGGATGAATCAGAAAATTGGGATTGACACATACACATTACTATGTATAAAATAGATAACTAATAAGGACCTACTTAAAACACAGGGAACTCTACTCAATACTCTGTAATGGCCTATATGGGAAAAGAACCTAAAAAAGAGTGAATATATGTATTTGTATAACAAAGTCACTTTGCTATACACCTGAAACTAATACAACATTGTAACTCAATTATACCCCAATAAAAATTTTAAAATAAATAAATAATTTTACACATTAATGCAAATAAAAGCGCGCACACACACACACACACACACACACACACACACACAAATCCGTGGAACAGAATAGACAGCCCGAAATAAACCCACATAAACATAGTAAACTGATTTGTTGACAAAGGACCACAGACAACACAATGGAAAAATTCTTTTCAACAAATGGTGCTAGAAAAACCTAATAACCACATGCAAAAAAAGAATCTAGATACAGGCCTTATACCTTTGACAAGAATTAACTCAAAATATATTATAGTACTAAATGTAAAATGCAAAACTACAATACTTATTACAATACTTATTAATACTTATTACAATACTTATTAATACTTACAATATTATCCTAGAAGATAATATAGGAGAAAATCTACATGACCTTGGGTTTGGTGCTGACTTTTTAGATGCAACACCAAAGGCACAATCCATCTAACAGGCATTCAGCAAATGTAAACTATTTTTATGGTGAAATTTTATGTGTATATAGACAAAGATTAAAGAGGGTTTATTTGCTGTTGTGATAGAATTGCAGGTAAACATTTTTGTAGTTTTTATTAACATTTAAATTATGTCGATGTTGCAAAAAATGTTTTATTTTAAAACAAAACAGTCCCTTTTTCCCCCATCCCTCCCTTTCTCCCTCCCTCCCACCTTTCTTTCTTTCTTTCTTTCCTTTCTTTTTTTTTATAGGAGCAAAGCCAAAAGTCTTCTCTGAAAGGGTTCTGGTGGCCTGCCTGGAAGCAAGGAACTAACCCGAGAACCTTCTGAGCCTGGGGCTATGTCTGGAAAAGCTTGGTTCTGGTGGCTTTTCAACTAAGAAAATGAGAGCTCTTGTTTAAGAGGAAGAAATAAGCCTGAAAATATGAATCCAGGCAACACAGAGGTCACAGGTGACACCCCTCTCTCCACTCCAGGGGACTCAGTGTCACAGAGGACAGACATGTCTGGTCTCAGGGCACTGCATTCTGGCCAAGGGAGAGCTGGTTGAGTTGTTCAATGCAAACAGTCAAAGCTCCTTTTAGAAGTTCGGGGCTGGAAAGCAGAAAATGACTCAGGTGTCTGTGAGGCAACACATGAGGAGCCCAAGGCATCACATGAGAAGCTTGGGTGACTTGTCCTAAGTCACATGGTGAGGTAGGTGGCAGAGCCGGGCCTGGCACTGTAGCAGGGCCTAGGAGGTAACATGTATGACATAAGCAGACCTGGTGGGGAACACATGTCTGTCTACAGAGGGCAGCTGTGAGCCAGAGGCTCAGAATTCTGGCCTAGCATTTCTAGACCTTCCAAATCTCTCCAGATCTTTTTCAAATGGAAGCAGGAAATGCGTGTTGTTATGTGAAATGTCTCAGTTTTCGAGTGATGGCGATTCATTGACTATATTTAAAGAACTTCATGGGTCAAACTCAGTCAGGGGTCTGCCATCATACCTTAGGGTGCCTTCTTCTGAAAACTAGGAGAGATTTTTGAACTATGCTGGAGAGTTAAATGAAAGTTCTTGAAGAGTATGATGAGCTCAATAATTGAAGAGCCTTCAGACCAAAGTAAACATTGGCTTCTCCTTCTCTCAAACTAATATTCAAAGATTTCGGTTGAAACAAATTGAGTAATGCTGGATACACCCAAGTGACATCTTTCAATATTTAGGCTACAAACTTAAATACAAATATTTAGGCTACAATATTTAGGCTTTGATCTAGATGGGAACAGGGAGAGCTTGGGGAAAAAAAAATCAAGGGAAAGTTAGCAGGTCTGACTGTGTTTAGGGTTGGATTAAAGCAAGATAGGATAGGCTCACAATCTGAGGACTTTCCTCTCAAACTGTAACAAAGGGGGTGAGAAATAGCAATCAGACCATTTCTGGAAAATGCTGAGTAACAGGTCTATAGAAACAAGCCTATCAAAGCAATTTGGAAATTAAGAGGAGGAGCTGGGCTGATATTTTCTTCTCTATAATTTAGCCAAGAAACTCTGGCAAAGCTGTATCACCAACTCATCTTGGTTCTCGGGGGACCTGGGTTCAAATCTCAGCTCCCCCACTTGCTAGTTGCTGTGATCTAGGGTAAGGATGTGGACCTCACTGAGTTTCAGGGCTTTCGTAGATAAAATGGGAAATATAATACCTTACTAGAAAGAAGGAAGATAAACGTAACAGCTTCCAACTGCTGAACGCTTGCTGTGTGTCAGGCATAGATCATATCACTTAACCTCA
The DNA here is from genome assembly GCF_965194825.1 of Balaenoptera physalus. Classification (NCBI taxonomy): domain Eukaryota; kingdom Metazoa; phylum Chordata; class Mammalia; order Artiodactyla; family Balaenopteridae; genus Balaenoptera; species Balaenoptera physalus. The sequence continues at coordinate 28,322,602 of NC_138890.1, forward strand.
TTACTTCAACATCCTTGCCATCATCATTGTTGTCTGCATATGTGTAAGCCCCTGGTAAGCGTAATAGTGCCATTTATCTCATGTCATTATTTTTATTACAGGCCATGTACAACCTCCTGGTCCAGGGCGGGAGGTAACTTCTCTGAATCATATTATCGACACCCCAGGAAAACTTCCCTATGCAATCCTGCCCCATGAGAATCATCCTCTAAAATATATGCAGGGTTTCTTGTCCTTCTCCTCTAACCCTTGAGTGTATTAAGCAGCTTGAAATGAAAATAGATAGTCTTTTCTTATAAGTAGATGTGAAGATGTTTCTTTTACATTTATTACCTCTCACATAATGCTTGCCCAAGTACCGGGCATGTAATACCTGCTAAATAAATTTTGTTAAAAAATAAGTGTGCTGTGTTTCCCCGTTACAAAAGCAATTTAAGCTTGTGATGATAAACTTGGGAACTGCAGGTAGGCAAGAAGAAGAAGTAAGCTCTGAAGGGCAGTGGGGAATGCTAAGGGACATAAGGGTCTTTAGAAAGCAAAATGCAAATCCCAATCTGGAAACTAGAAGATGGGAGGGTGGCTGCTTTCTCGGCCAGACCCCAGCAAGCCGTGACACATAGCGTATTGGCTCTCAGCTGCATCTTGCCCATTGCAGCCTGCCCCGGGCCTAGCACAGTGCAAGAGAGATGCTTGGTAAAAACGTCTGAGCTTGGGACTGCCGATTTCCCTGCCTAGGGTATGTGCAGGAATGGTGAGGACTGGGAGCTTCTGGTTGTCACAAGAACCAGAGTGGGACCCTGGCAATCAGTGGACAAGAGCTAGGGAGGTCAGGGACACCCAAGTGCCAGGAGGACAGAGTTCTCTGTGCAGCAATGCGCAGAGTGAGTCTGAGAGAACATACAGCCCCTCCAGGAGCTAATGGTGGTGATGCTCTGGGCAGGGGAATGTGGGGAGCTTTAGGATCACACATCCTTTTTTGCACATTGTGTATCAGCATTTTAATTTCTTTTTCCTGCAGAGAACTTATGTGATGTATATGATGTGATCAATTAAAAAAATGAATATATTTCCTTTTGGATTTCCCCCCTAAAGATAGGTATTATTTGTGAATACAGTTGAAAGAGTCACATGGTGAAGGATGAAATGGTTGAATGAAGTACTTCAGGATGAATGGAGTAATGGATCAAGGCATGGAAACCCTCTTTAGGGGCAGTGGTACCCTAACCCTGCTCCTCACACTTGACCTCAATGGAACCAGAAGGAACAATAAAGAATCATTTCTCTTTCTCCCAGGTCCCACCACAAGCAGGTGGCTTGTTAGTCACCGAGGGGCCGATGAAATGGAGAAGGCAGCTTATCATAAACCCCGGGCCCAGGGTGGGGCAGATACTATCACTGAGGCTCAGACCCACACAAGAGCCTCAGCCCTGATTCGTGTTTAAACCCCGCCTGTTCCCCCCAGATTCCCCGACAGCCATCAGATAAGATGCATTTAGCTGTCTAGTTTGCATGGTCCTGACAATTTTCATTCAAAACATATGCAAATACTGAGGGCAGGTTGCTGGGGACAGAGGTTGTGGTGAAATGCTTCTCAGCTTTTAACCAAATGAATCTATTAACCTCAAGAAGAGGAGCTTTTGATTTTGGCCTCTATTTGCATCAAAAGTGCAGTCAGACCCCTGTTGATTCCTTCTCCCATCTGGTGGCTTATCTCATCTCTGGGAAGGTGAAATTAGCAAAGTGTTCCAGTGACTTGCCCCAAGTCACTGGCTCCTTGGTTCCTAGTGAGGTGGCCACTGAAGGCCCTCTGAACCCTCCAGTGGGGCCCAGCGTGAGATGGAGCCTGGGTGACTCTGGGCATGTCCCCAAGCCGCTGGGCAGTGGTTGGAGCCAGCGCTTATGGGAAGCAGGCTTTTGGGTCCTCCGGGGCACCCGCCTCGTGTGTTTATACAGCGGCAGGGTCAGCTGGGTGAGGAATTAGTGCACAAAGAGAAAAGTGCTGCACAAACCTCTCTGATTAATTAAGGCTCGGAAAACAGTGCATCTGGAATGGTAACCCCATCTCTGCAAAGGGAAGGGGCTAATCTCCCATGAGGCCAGGAGAATTTTGCAGAGGTGTTTCCTGCTTCCTCTCTCAGGCCTGGTGGGCACAGGCTGTCATCTCCTAAATCCCAGGCAGGACATCAGCTCAGACCAGCGGCCTTGGGCAGCGCCACCTTCACGGGCAGTCATGTGGTGCCCTGGGCTTAGAAGGACCCTCCTCTAATGTTGAGTTGTAACTGTCTTGAAATTCTTAATAATTTTTGAACAAGGGGGCCCCCCCATTTTCAGTTTGTATTGGACCCCCAAACTGTGTAGCTGGTCCTAGGCCTGAAGATTGCCAAGGGTAGCTACAGCTCCTTAGCTCAGCATGCAAGGCCTGTTCCGATTTAGTCTCCTCATTGCCTTTCCAATCATCCCCACATTCTGCACTCTCCGGAACTGGTTGCATTTAGCCTGAGATTCTTTCACACACCTCTCTGCCTTTGTACTTCTTGCTCCCTGCACCTAGTAAGGCTTTCCCTCTCTTCATCTTCCTGCAGACTCCTATCCATCCTTCAAGATCCTGGAGAAGAATCTTTTTTTTTTTTCCCTCTGAAGATTTCTTTGAAATCCTGCAGGCAGTTAGTGGCTCTGTCCTCAGTGCTTTCAGAGCTGCTCAACATCTGCTTCGGTGCTCTTAGCGATTTGCAGCATGATGAGGCCTCTGCCTCCCAGGAGTGTCTGAAAGTATTTAACAGCTGGTATGGCAGAGGCACCAAATGATCAGAGCTGATGGAGGGAGGCCGGCACAGCCCAGGAACAGGGTCCCTGGAGGCTCCCTGCAGGGACTGGGTTAGCCCGTCACTTCCGGGATCGTGGGAATCAGGGGGCCTTTGGGACTCAGGGCAGAGGCTGTTTGCCAAACGTTAAGGAGTATCTCAACCTTTTAAAAGCAGGTGCTGCTGTCCGGGTACATCCTGGCTGACCAGCAGCCCTGAGAGCTCCCACTGGAACGTGAGCTGACTTTCAGCAGGGACTGGGTGGGAGCAACTCTCCATCCAGGTGTCCAGGACAGGGCTTGGCCCAGAGTCAGTGCTCAGAAAAGGAGGATGGAAAGGTGTGGGGAAAGGCAGGATGGTGTATGACAACCTGGGTTCTGGGCATGCTTCTCAGGGGAGAGGGAAGAAAGAGCCTGCTCTGAAATCTGGAGACATCCATCTCTCCAGCTTTCCCCTAAGGACCCTCTACAGCTAATGAGTCCAGCATATTGCAAAGTATCCTGCAGAGACTGGGAGACAACGAAAGAAGAAAGAGGCAGTCCCAGGACATATGCATCCACACAAGACACAGAAACGCACACTCACACACCAACATACACACAAAAACGCTCAGTACATGTGCAAATCTATAGATACATGTCATTCACACATACCACAGACTCCCAAATATGCCCCCATACCCCTAGAGCCAGGAATGACCCGTAGAAGCCAGTGCGTGGCCAAGGCAGGCATCTCTGCTGGCTTAGGAGGGTGGCCAGGGGTTGGAGGCGGAATAGGTGCTCCGGAGGGACAGTGGCCTGGGCACTGGAAGGGTTTGGAGGGGCAGAGAGAGGGAGGCAGAGGCCACAGGGGAAGGAAGGTGCCAACGGGAAGGCTGTGGAAAGGGGAAATAGAGTCAGGGGAGGAGGTCGGCATGTGTGGGGAACTTCCATGCTCCAGGCAGACACGAGGTACTCAGCCAACGTCATCACCGCTCATTTTCACACCCACCCTGTGAGGTGGCGATGCTGACCTCATTTCCCAGGTCAGGCTGAATGAAACTCACGAAGTGACTTGCCCAGAGCCCCACAGCTGGGAATGGAGGCTGTGCACCGATCTAGGTCTGCTGGATTCCAAATCCCCTGTAGTCTATCTCCACCTTGCACCCATTGGGTAGGCAGCCGTGTATATTGGTCTTTATTCCCCACCCTACACCTGTCTCTCCTTCCTAAAAGACGCACCTGGAACTGCCCCTCCTCCCCTTGTTACACCTCCGTGAACTCTAATTGGGAAAAAGTGCACAAGAACTGCAGCGCAATGGGCCGACACTTGTCATCAGGGCTGCTGGGTGGTTCTTTGTTGTGGCAACAGGGCTGTCCTGTGCCTTGTGGGATGCTGGGCAGTATCCTTGGTCAGGAGCATCCGTCCTTCCTCCTCCTCCAGTTGTGACAACCAAAAACGTCTCCCCTGGGAGCCCAAATCACCTCCTAGTTGAGACGCCGAGTTAGACAGACGGCTAGTGTGTGAGAGGATCTGGAGGGGATCTCACAAGCCTCCTGGCCCCTTCTGCAAAGCAGAGTAGATGCCTGTCCCTCTGGCCCGGGTGCTGATGAGTCAGGCCGAGAGGCAGGGGAATGGATGCCATGACCTCTGGAGGGCCTTGTGGGCGGAGCTGGCCCCGCCCTCCCCCACGGGCGACTGGGCTCCCACAGAGACACTTTGTCCAGCAGCTCCCTTCCGCCTGCCGCCCTGGGACGTGCAGACCCAACGGCCAATTATGAAAATGAAAAATCCGTGTCTGGGCCTCAAATGAGTATTTTCCTTTGGCGCTTTGAGTCTCTTGTAATAAGCGCCTGGTTCACCCAGGAATCCCAGGAATGTGGGCCTGATAATGAAAATAGGTGTCTGGCCCAGAGGGGCCCACTCACTCATGGCCTGGCACCGAGGCCTGAGCGGGCAGCCTCGCCATCTCGAGCTGGCCCTCCCCTGCTGGGCCGGGACACTTGGATGGGATTCGCTGTCCCCACTTGGCCCCGGGCCTGTTTCCATATCCCCGCTTCCAGCCGCCTGGCTGCAGCTCCTGCCGCCCGAGGAAAGCAAGAATCCTTATGAATGTTTGGCTTCATTTCAGGAGAGACAAATCAAAACACACCTCCACGTCCAAACTAACATTTTTTGAGGGTTTACTGTCTCGTGTATTATCACAACCATGATACTGTTGTTATTTCCATTTTATAGGTGAAGGTGTTGAGGCACAGAGAGATTAAGTCCCTTGCCCATGGGGTCACAGCTGGCAAGTGGTGTTGCTGGGATTTGAGTTTAGGCAGCCGTTTCCAGAGCTGATGCTCTAAGGAACTGAACTTGGAGGGCAAAGTGACCAAGTTGTCTGGGGTCACTGGGGCTGAAAACTGCGACAGGAGGTCTTGGCTTTGCGTGTCTGCTGGGTGGGCGAGATGGGAGGAGCTCTGTAGGAGGCTGAGAACTCCCAGTCCTTCCATGTCTCCTGGGCCCTGGGAATCTTACTACACCCTCTAAACGACAATGGAAGTGTTGACAGGGAGGAAAGTGTACTTGGCCAGGGTGGTCAGGGAAGTCCACCTTCCTCGGGGCTCCTCCTGAGGTCCTAATTCTTTGATATTTTTACCCCAAAAGAGCATGTCTCCAATTCAGGATGCTAGTCAACAGTATCACCCCGGGAATCAGTTTAGCAAGTCAGTTGGATCCCGAGGGGCTAGGGTTGCAGGGCATCTCTGCCACCTGACACCACGTGCTCCCAGGCAAGCAACTGAACTTGGGCTTCCTCACCTGTAAGCTGGAGAGAATAAAACTGACCTCAGAGTGAGATGGTGAACGTGGGACTCTCTGGAGACACTTGATTACTATTTTGGTGGAAGATGTGGGGAGGGGAGGGGTCACCTAGGGCCCTTGGGAGTTGGGAGCCCCTGGGTCACCTGCATCAGGTGACCAAACCTCTCTGGGACTCAGCTGGCTCACCTGTAAAATAAGGGAAATGATAAAATCCCATTTCAGAGCCAAGGGCCATAGGTGGAATGCACTGGGAGCGTCAGGTGGTGTGGACAGCGTGTGCAGAGGCTCACTAGTGTGAATGGCCTTGGCTGGTTTGGGATTCCAGGGAGTCGGTGATGCTCAGACAGGGATGCATGGAGGGTATTCATGAGAGCTGAGGCTGCCACGTGGGCTGGCTCCAGTTTTGAGTCTGATATCCTCCCCTGGTTTCTGAAGTCCAGGGACTTGAAGGTACAAGAGATGTTGACACAACTGAAAAGGTTGTTGACTGTGCCGCTCTGTTCCCAGCACCCCTGGGGCCCAGAGCTGGGATCCCAGAGGAGTGAAGTTCTACAGAGTGGAGGAAACACTTTCACTGGGCTGGGAAGGAAGAGAATTCTAGGATGAGAGTCCCCTCGGGGGCAGGTACCTCCTCTTCCTCCCCTGTGCTCTGGTCCCTCCCTGCAAACACGCACAATTATGTGGCGCTCACAGGGGACTGACTGTGGGCTCAGAAGACCAGGGCAGGGCCTGGGCTGGAACACAACACCACTAATAATCGCCACTATTTATCCAGGGCTTGCTGTCTGCCAGGCACCGAGCTAAAAGCTTCCCAGTCATCATCTCATTGAATCCTTACCAGGGCTCTGTGGCGTAGGGATCACACTTCCTGTTTCATGAGGAAAACAAGGTTCAGAGTGGTTAAGCACTATGCTTAAGGTCACACAGCTGGCAAGCAGTGGAGCCCAGATTCATCGGCAGGTGATCCAGTCCCAAGGCCTTAACTAGTACACTCTCTGCAGCCTTTTCACGGGCCTGTTTCTCTTAAACAGGTGAATAAGGTAAGAGGAGTACTGTATAAACCTCTTTTTCAAGCTCCCTTAAGAGTTTATGCCATTGCGTTTCAAGTCAAATTTGTTCAACATTTAGTGAGTGACTTCTACAAACTGAGTTTTCTATGTTCAGTGTTCTAAGACAAATCATCTATTTTAAGATGCATCACTGGTTTAATGATGACTTTCCAAGAGGAAGTATAAAGGAAGATCACATTAATGTAATGTGCGCTGAATTTAGCCACTTTACGTCACGGGAATGGAGGAAATATTGGGCCAGGCTCTGTGTTAAACACCAGTGATGCAAATACAATTAATAAGATACATAGGCAAATTCGTGCATTATCACTTATCATTTGTAATGCATTTATAAGTATTCAGTACACTTTGTATATATTTTTATTAAAGTGTAATTTACGTATGGTAAGATGCACACATATTAGGTGAATTCCTTCATATGTGTACACTCACATAACCACTAGTCCTTCAATGGATATTTATTAAGTATGATTTTTTGAAGGCTGGGTATACAATGGTGAGGATCAACAGCAAGACCTCCTCCCTTCATGAAATCGGAAGTCCAGCGGACAGAAAGGCGATAACTGGGTCGACAAAGGAAGAAGTCCACAAAAGTAATGCAATTGTGTTTGTATTATGAGCAAACCAGGCAGTGTGTGAAGATAAAGAAGAAAGAGGAAGAGACTCCATTTTCAATAGGGGAGAATCTCTCTTTTGTGGTTCTAGAAGCTGGAACCTGAAAAATTAAAGTTTGTGGCTCCTGGGGAAAAATATTACAGGCAGAGAAAACAGAAAGTGTGGAGTCCGTGAGATGAAAAATAGCTGGCATTTAAGAAGACCAGGGTGGGACTTCCCTGGTGGTCCAGTGGTTAGGACTCCATGCTTCCACTGCAGGGGGCACGCGTTTGATCCCTGGTCGGGGAACTAAGATCCCGCAAGCCACGTGGCACAGCCCAAAAATTAAATAAAAAACAAAACCTTCTAAAAAAATTTAAAAAGAACAACAACAACAAAACCTTCTAAAAAAAAAAAGACCAGGGTAACTGGTAAGATGTGGGTGATGGGGAGGGGTGGGCATTGGCCAAGACATGCCAGGCTGTTACCAAATGCAGGTTTGTGTGCCCAACACACAGTGAGGCCAAACAAAACGAAATGTCAGAGTTTGGAGCAGAGAAAGGCTTATTGCAGGGCCAAGCAAGGAGAACGCGTGGCTTGTGCTCAAAACCCCAAACTCCCCGAAGGGTTTCAGCAAAGTATTTTTAGAAGCCAGGTGAGGGCAGGTGCTCATAGGGTAGGTGATCAGTTTATGCACAATTCTCTGATTGGTTGATGGTGAGGTAACAGGGTGGTTGACGGTTATCAATCCACAGGCACCAGTAGGTCTGGGGGCTCATGATCATCAAGTAGTTAATTTCTTCCATTTGGTGTTGGTTTTAGCAACTGTAAATCAACTCAGGAAGTGTGCATCAGATACTGCTATCTAAGTACTTCAGAGAGGAGCTACAGCAGAGGATATAGGGGAGGTGTCTGTCCGGGGAAGGCCCCATAGGGTCCTGCTCAGTTACAAGGCCTCACCAACCAGCCAAACATGGTGAGGAATTGGAAGTTGCATTTATGGACAGAGCATACCATCTAGGGGTACTGGTGTTGCGGCTGAGACGTCAGAGAAGACTTCACAAGGGGATAACTTCCAACTGCCAGGTGGGCGAGGCAGGGAAAAGGCATTCCAGGCAGGACACTGTGAGTCCAAAGGCCCCATGGTATGAAGCAAGAGTGCTTGTTCAAGTGTCTGCCCAGAGCCCTGCTTGGCTGAAGCGCAGGGGAGAATGAGGAGCTGGGTGGGAGGGGTGAGTGAGGAGGAGGGAGAGGCCTCCAGAGACCAGCCTTAGTGGGCACTGAAGGAGTTTGATTTAATCCAGAAAACAATGCTAGAGAAAGATCGTCTGGGCGGTGTGTAAGGCGAACTGGAGACATCACAGATGTGGTACGTGGTGAGTCCCCAGAGGCACTGGGAATCTCTGAACACCGCGGCAGATGGTCTCCTGCAAGCCTCGCAGTGCTGTGTATAGAGGCCCTAGAGCACCAGCGTCCGTCTCGGAAGTCTACTTGAGGAAGGTGCTGTGTTTTATTTTTGAGGTCCACGGTACCTGGACACAGCAGGGGATCAGGGCTGACTGATTGAATGCTTGGATTCTCATCTCTCATGTACCTCTTGCTACCACGTCAGCAAGAGTCCTCGTGGCCAGGAGATTCCAAAGGGAAAGGCTTTTCTTGGGAGGTGTGTCTCATGCTGCAGGGACTTTCATAGCCAATCCTGTGTGCTCGAGCAGTCTGCTACCCAAACACCCCCGCCTGGGGATGAGCCCTGGGGCGCCATCCACGTCCCTGGGGGAAGTCAGCGACCCCTAAGCCATGGTGGGAGGCTGGGCTTCAGTGGGACAGGGGTTTCCTCTGGCAGTCACCAGAGGCCACGCTCCCTGGCACCAGAGTGTGGGGTTTACACGGGTCCCAGCCTGAGCCCTGTGTGATATTCCTGTGTTTTATTTTTTTACAATCACCACCAGTGGGTGCCCCTCCGGTACTGGGGCTGGGGCTGGGGTTCTGGGTTGGTTGAGACATCCAGAAAGAACCACAGTTGCTCAGGGGCCTTCCACCTGCAGGAGTCAAGGAAGCCAAGCCAAGGAGCTCCGCCAAACTTGGCTCCAACTCTGCCCACGGGGAGGGATTGGCAAAAACAGGGCTCCCTCTGCCTTCTCCTGAGCTCTGGACACTCGTGCCCTCAGACTGGATCCAGAGGGTCCAGGCCCAGACCCTCATTGCAGCTGTGTCCTAGACAGTTCTAGAAGGCCTGCTTTGTGGTGGGTAGAGGAATGGTAGGGGTGTAGAGAGAGAGGTCTGCTTCTGAGAGCCTTTCCCTGGGCTCTTGTCCTCACAGTATCTCCCCCCTGCTCAGCTGGCTGAAGACTAGGGTACCAGAAGGGGAGGGGAGAGGAAGTTCCTGGGAACCGGGGAAACGGAGGCTGAAAATCAACCAGGCTTCCACCCTTAGAAGTCACCTGGCAGGGTCTGGATTTTATCCCAGAGCTTGGGGAATTAAAGGTAGGTTTAAGCAGGAGTGGGACACCATCCAGCTTGTGTTCTAGAAAGATCTCTGGGGCAGTGTGGAGATGGATACCAAAATCGGTATCAGTCAGGGTTCTCCAGAGAGGTAGAACTGATTAGATCTATATCTATATGTATAATGTATATATAATATACATATATCCTAAGATTTACACATATCCAAAGAGAGGTAGAGAAAGATTTATTTTGAGGACTTGCCTCACATGGCAAGTCTGCAATCTGCAGACTTGGGAGGCTGGAAACTCAGGCAGGAGTTGGTGCTGCAGTCTTGGGCAGAGAGATATCACCTGCACACTATGATGGGCACCCAGAAGCCTCTGGGGGATCCAGGGTAGGTCATGCCCCTGAGCTGTGGGACAGTTTCTACCCAAAGCTGACCTTGGTCTGGGCTTGTCTCCTCCTGCATCAAAACCCCCCCTCACCCCTCCCAGCACCCGTCAGTGTACCTGTCCAGTCTGACTGTGAAATCCTTGAGGGCAGAGGCCATGTCTTACATCAGGGTCCACTGCATTAACACAGTGCCTGGCACACAGGAGGTGCTCAATAAATATGGAAGAACGAGTGTATTTGCACCCAGAACCCATCCCTGTGTCGTGTGCATCTCTCTTCACCCCCTACCCTCCTCCTCTCCCTCTGGACCTACTGGACACTCCGGCAGCCCACACATCCCTGCAGGACAGAGGTGCTTACGGGTTGTGTGGTTCAGGATGAAGCAGGCCTGGGGCTGAATTGTGGTTTTGATATTTACATGTAACCTGTTTACAAATAAATTTTGATTGATTGATTAGTTGATTGATTCTTTGTTTTTTTCTCCTTCACATGCCTATTCATCAAACTTATGTTGGGTATCTTTGTAAGCCAGATTCAGGTGCTGGGTTCACAAAACAGAGGGCTAGAATCCCTGATCTTAACAAGGTCACCATCTGGCCAGGGGGGTTTCACCAGGAAAATGACAAGACAGTGCATCTTGAAGGCAGTGTAGGAGAGGTAATCACAGGGTATTAAGAGAGCATGGGGAGGACGCCTAACCCAATGGGGGAGCTGAGCCTGAGTGATGTGTAGGAGTCATCAAGGTAGAGAGCAGAGTGAGGGCTGATGGGGAGAAATCTCCCCAGGGAAAGGGTCCATCTGGTAGGGCCAGTGTACGGCAGGGGAGAGATTTCCCAATAGAGTGATTCTTTGGCGTTCTTGCTGGGAATTGGGCATGTTTCTTCCAGCTTTTCAGCATCCCAGGCCACCTGCTCATCTGGTTCTTTCCATAAAGAATTCACTTTGTGCCAGGTTGAAATGAGGCCTCCCTGCCCTCCTCCCGCTCTTCCCCTCACCCTGGCTTGGCATGGAGCTCCTTCAGAGAGCGTGAGCCAATGGGCAGGAGCCTGGGTGAGGGATACCGGGGGAGGCAGGTAGGACAGCAGGGGCCACCTCTGCAAGCTGGCTGTCAGCGCATGCCAGGCTCTCCTCATCCACAGAAATCCGTACCCTCAGTGCAAGCTTAGGTGTTCTGCCTTGCTGTTCCCATCTGTAAAATGGGTTAGGCAATCACCTTTCTATTAAATGTGATTTCACACCTCCTTTTTGGGCTCCTGGGGGTACAGAGGTGATCAGCACAGGTGCAGCCTTGGCTCCACCAGGTTCTCAGCCTATCGTTCCTCAGCTCATGGCTTGGCTAAACCCTGTCATCTTTCCTCTTTCTTCCTCAGTGAGGCTTCCCTGACCTCTCGTCTAAAGTAGAGCCCCAATAGTCTTTCATAGCCCACCTCCCAGCCTGTCCCCTTCAGTGGGCTCTGTCCCATGAGGGCTCATCAGACATTTTATCCCCGAACCTGGCACAGAGCTGACCCAGAGTAGCAGCTAAAATATATTTGTTGAATAAAAGCAAGGACTGGGGAAGACAGCTGTTAAACGTGATTGCAGTGGGAGGAAAGGAAACTTCATGGGAAACTTCATCCCTTTAGGATCTCCTCAGGTTTAGTTCCTACCAGGGTTTTTCCCTCAGGGCAGAGACTATATTTTACAGGATGCAGCAAGGTGCCTGGATAGGCCAATGAACATTTACTAAAGGCCCATCCTGTGCCAGCCACGTGTTTTTTGATATGTATCTCTCTTAGTTTTCACCATGGCCCCTTGCACAGCTGAGAGCATTGAGGCTCTTACATAAATGGCACTCCACAAACATTTATAGTTCGATCAAATCACCAGGTTTGATTTAGACCAGAGATTGTAAAAAGATTTCATTTCATGGGCCAACATTACCTTGTGTGGGTCAATTCATTTGAACACTATACTGGGAAAGATTCTGTGACTGTAGTGGTTTGAATGGTGGCTCCCTCCCTCCACCCCAAAAGTTCTACAACTTAACCCTTGGAGCATGTGAATGAGATTTTATTAGAACATAAGGATTAGAAAATTTGGAAAATTGCATTTGCTGATGTAATTAAGTTAAGGGTCTTGCAATGAGTTTATCCTGGATTACCCAGTGGGTCCTAAAATCATTGACAAGTATCCTTATAAGAAGGAGAAGAGCAGAAGCACAGACACACAGAAGGGGAGAAAGCCACGTGAAGACTGAGACAGAGATGGGAGTGGTGCAGCCACAAGCCAAGGAAAGCCTGGACATGCTAGAAACTGGAAGGGGCAAGGAAAGATTCTCTCCTAGAACCTTCACAGGCAGTGTGCCCTGTTGACACCTTAGTTTTGGACTTCTGGCCTCCAGAACTCTGAGAGAATAAATTTCTGCCATTTTAAGCCACCCAGCCTGTGGCAATTTGTTAAGGCAGCACTAGGCAATGAATACACTGGCCTTCTCAGAGCTCAGCGGAAGGAATGCCATGATCGATTTCTGATGTCTGCATGGGCAAGGGAGGACAGGGTCCAAGGCACATGCTAAGTATCAGCCAACTTTGACTTAGATCAACCAGATCTTCTGGTTGGGGGCTTCCTCTGTGTGAGCAGATACCAGATATTTCTATCATGGCGACTCAGCACTAAACGGTGCAGAAATCCATCAGGATTTCTCTCCTTTGGCTGAAGGGAGGAGCAGGGGGGCGTGGGGGGCAACCGAAGCATCGGTAGCTTCATTGTCATTGGCTGGACGAGATCATCGTGAAGGTGGAAAACCTTTCGGGAACTTGGGGAAGTGAAGGTGTCCCACAGCTGGTCATCTTTTTCCACCCCCTCGTGCCTCCTCTCGGTAGGACCACAGAGCAACATGCAGAGAAGATAGGCCTGATGTTGCGCAGGGAGGTCATCCTGGGGGCGGTTCTGCTTTTGTTGGAGTCCCCCTTTCTGGGTCTCAGAGTCCTTCCTGTCAGCACCTCCCCGTCACCTTTGCGCCCTTCATGCCACCATTTCAACCTTGGTTTTCCTGTCCTGTCCACAGCAAAATGACAGCCAAACTCCCTCCTCCATTTAACAATGGGGTGGCCCAGCGTGGGGACAAGCGTTGGGGGACACAGTCTTTTATTCTTTCTTGCCGTGTGATCTTGGAGAACTTTCTATCACTGGTCCTCAATTTCCTCATCTGCAAAATGGGAAGAAAACAACCATACCTGCTTCAAGGGGTTGCTTCAAGGTGTTGATCTGTGCTCAGTACATACACTTAATAACTGCGCAAAACTGTTTAAAAACAAAACGTTGTGACAGACACACAAAATCAGTTGTCCTACTGAATTCTGGACCCTTTTACCTGTCCTTCTGGGTTTTCTTTCCTGGACCCTTAAATAATCATCATTCATCGAGTGCTGACTGTGTCAGGCACCATATCACGTTATTGAGCCCTCACACCAGCCCACTGAGGTAGGTACTATTGCTATGCCCACTTAAGTGATGAGGAAACAGGCTCAGAGAGGAGAGTGGCTTGACGAAGGTGACACAGCAAATGGAAGGTCTGTCTCCAAGCCATCCTATGTCTCAGCCTCCTCACTGAGGGCCCCTCCATGTGCTCCTTCACTGTGCCTGGGGTGGCTGTGGAGCCCATGACCCCTGTGGTCCTCGTAGACCACAGACTCTTTGAGGAAAGGGAACGAGCTCCTTTGTTTTTACGTCCCAGGCACTCCACGCTCAGTCTGGGGCAGGGTCACAATCACTAAGCATGTCAGACAAAGCGACTGAGTGAATAGATACACGAATAGTGGAGGGTTTGGAAAAACCGTCTTGTGTTTTAACAAAGTGGAAACTTTATGCTCCAATGAAGGAGATCTGAGTTATCGTCTACCTTCTACCCTTATATCCTGGGTGACCCTGTGTGTGTCAGTTATTTCTTTTGTAAAATGGGGATAATCATGTACTCTCTGCCTTGGCCTGGAGATGAGGCCAAGGGGTCATTAAAGAACCCTTGAGCTTGAACATAGCTGTGATGCTGATCTCGTTCACGGTACAGCCCCAAGAGTGCCCAGCATACAGCAGGTGTCGTGGTTATTTGCTGCAGGAGTAAATGATTCAGTGCTTTTCTCAGCCACTTCAGTTACTAAAATCTGCAAAAGCAACTTGACCTCGGCTGGACCACGGCAGGGCTCTCCCCTCTCCTGTAGGAACCAGCTGAAAACAGGGCGGTGGGTTAGGGCTGGTCCTTCATTTGGGGCAGTGTTATACCTTCACCCACTGCCGCCTAGAAAGGGTTAAACCTCGGCGGCCTGGCCTGGGTGCTCTCCAGCCCTGTCTTGCCCCATTACCTTGCCTCCAGCTGAGGTTAGGCTCTGAGTTTACCCATAAACAGGTGCCACGCTCCCCCTGAGCAGCTAGAGATAAGGGCCATTTCCAAGCCCCAGCACTACATGCTGCTCCCCGTGCCCCAGCCCAGCCATCCGCCTTGGTCTCAGCTGTCTGGGAGGTTATCCTTTTCAGGCAGCTCCGCTCCGTCCTTTGGAAACCCTTGTGTTAAGTATTAGGACCTTGGGGGCCCAGAATGGCCACATAGACAAGTAGAATCCATGATCAGACTTCCAGAATTAAAGGAGTCTTGGGTCAGGAGAACACTGGTGGGTCCCACCAAACCCACCAAGTCAGGGACCCTCATTCCAGAACTGAGGCTGGTATCTTCCCAAGGCTCCAGAAGCTTCCATAACTCCTTATTTCTAGTTCCTCCCAGATACTTCTTTCCTGCCGGTCAGATATTAGGGATAACATCAGAGATGTCCCTTGACCATTCTGATTATGAATAGCTTAACTTGTCATGCTAGGCTGTGACTCGTGAGCTAAATCTGGCCTACCACTTGTTTTTGTAGGGCACCCTTGAGCTAAGAAAGGTTTTTGTATTCCTAAACAGTTGAAAAAAAAATCAAAAGAAGATTATTTTGTGACATGTGAAAATTATAAGAAAGTTAAATTTTAGTGTCCATAAATAAAGTCTTATTGGAACAAGACCCGCTCATTGTTTTACCTCCCATCCACGGAGGCTTTTGTGCTACGCAGAGCTGAGTAGTTGCTGGTCTCTCAGACCTTAGCCCTGTTGCTTGGTGCACTGCCAATCACAGGGATGCCACGAGTGTCACCTCTCTGTGTAAAAGACACTGTCAAATAAGAAGCATATAAAATTCACTAGAGATCAGCATTAACAGATGAACATTTGCAATTGATTTTGAGGATAGGTGACACCCACTTTGAATCTCAACTAAATGAAATGTTATCCCTCCAAGAGAATCCCATCTTCTCATTAGTAGAACTGTATTCCAAAAAATTGCACTCAGTTACTTTATTTTTATTGTATTTTTTCATTAATAAAAAGTTCAGAGAATTTTTCTCTCTTGTACCTTCATAGTATCCTAGGTTTTGTCTCTTGGCTTGTAGAGCTTAACATAAAAAGTTTGCTGAACTCTGACCTAGACCATTGGACTGTGTCAGAAATTTCATTATTTTGGTCTCCCAATTTCATGACTTAGGTTGTCTTACATCCATACAGAGCCTAGGAATCCTTTACAGACCATAGTCAAATTTGGGTTCTCACCACCCTTAAGGGGGGCATTAAAAATTAATGGGAAGATCTGTTAAAATGCATCCCTTGTCCTGGCCTCCTGGATGGCTCTCTTCTCTTCTCCTGGCATATCCAGTCCTTCCCTTCCTACTCTTAGGGAAGACTCTCTGACTCATCAAGGCCTCATTGATTTTCCTCTCCTCTGCTCTGAATCCCCATAGGAGAACTTCAATTCATCCTGGTTGCTTGATAGATCAACTGATAGCAAACCAATGGAAAATAAATTCCCTTCTATGAATATTTATCAAACACTGTGCAAGTGGCTAAATCAGTGGGAGATTCTATGTGACATAAATCGCTGCTCCCAGGACCGAGTGGCTCAGGGGCCCTGGATTCTACTGGCAGTCAGGAATCTTGAGCCAGACTTAGCTTGTGCTCTACCGCTTCCTAAGCGTGTGACCTTCTTTAGCTGCCCCAGCTTTCGTGGTCTGCGTTTCCTCATCTGCAAAAGATGGGGCTCAGGTTGGGTTCCCTCCAGGCTAGCCTGAAGATTTAATCAAAACCAAGTAAGTTGGCAAGAAGTCGCATCTACAGGGACAGGGCTGAGTATTGCCAACATCCTCCTCCCTTCCAAGCAATAAAACCCAGTCCCCTTGATTTTCCCAGCCCCAGTCCTGGACAAAATGTCTCTTTAAGCATTTGCAGCCCCATTCCTCCCCTCCTTCCTTCTCACCCATCAGCTACACGCCCCCAAGGAATTCTGGAGCAGACTTACCTCCCATAGCCCCAGGCTCAGCCAAGCCCAATTTCTTCATCCAGGATCAATTATTTTTTTTCCTTCTCAACTTAAAGAATAATCATGAATCACACTGTCAATGCAGAGGCCTTTCTATTATTCTCTCTGTCTGCCTTTGGATTTCCTCTTTGGTTGTGCAATTTGGCCTTTACAATATCCTTTCCTTGCTAACAAAAACGAAGCACTTGAGAGGAGGCGTTTGATGATGTTTGATCCCCTGCGCCAGTAATTTGGTGAGTTCTTGACTCTTTCTTCTCCCTCTCCCAACACATCCCTCATAGCTTCAGTCGCCAGATCCTGCTGCCTTTTTCTCTTAAGAAGGTCTCAAGTCCACCCCCTCCATCCGAACCCCGCAGCCACGGCCTGATTCGCTGGCCCTAGCATCTCTCTCTGTTTCCACGTCCCCTCCCTCTGGCTTAAATCTTCCTATGGCTCCCCATCACCCAAAAGATAAAGGTTAAGTTTCCTTCCATATTGGTGGCTCATAGCTGAATCTGACACAGTCTGTCCAAAAGAGTCATTTCTAAAACTGAATTTGGATGTCTTTAATAGGGACATGTGATCAGCTGGCCCCCAAAGCATCAGAATGTGAGTTCCCATGAGGTTCTTCCTCAGCTCACCTCTTCAAACCTTATGTTTTCTCCAGATTGGCATCCAAGCCCCTTTTTATTAGGGAAGAATTTTGTGTTAGTCTTGGAAGAAGGCAGAGCCCAGATGCCACCTCTCCCTACTCAGGCAGAGGTGGGGTACAGGACCTCAGCTGGGTCATTTGCATGTTGCCCTTGGGCTTTCAACCTTGAGGAGTGGCCCAGGTAAGAATTACTCCTGGAGCAGCGGTGAGGTGCCAGCACTGTGGTTCTCACCGCAGGGCCCGGTGGCTGACCTGGACTGTCATTCCTGCACCTGGTCTTCCTTGGCCTCATCTTTCTCCTGCACCTGGTTCCCCAGTCTTCTCTTTGATCCATGAGTCACTCAAGATCCTTCCCCTGTGTCCTCTCCCACTATTGTTATCCAGAGTGAGTTTCTGTGGCTGCAAATAAGATGCCCAACTGGTGCCCTGAGTCCATGACATCCATGTCCCCTTTCCTCCTTGATCTCAAGGCTCTGGCCATGCTCTTTCATGTCGCTACACATTTGCACCTGCTGGTGGTGGTGGGAGAGCAGTCAGCCCTATCATAGGAACTTTTTGTTACGTGAGCCAATAAAACTCTCTCGGGTGGGCGTTTCTGTCACTTGCAGCCAAAAGAGTCTTGACTGATGCAGTCGTTAAGTAATAAATGTTATTAAACTTAGAAAACATTTACTGAACTCCTATTACAGGTCAGGCTTAAGTGGAGATCAGAGCTGAGCCTAACTGGGTAAGCTCTGGGTAGTTTGCTCACCATGGAGCTGTTGCCCAAGGAAAAAAATCAGGGTGCTGTTACCAGAAGGAGGAGGTGGGGAATAGGTGCTGAGCAGACAAGCACAGTAGTCTTAATAGACACTGCTTATCATTATTATCTTATTAATTTTGAAGCTAAGGAAGTGTGGCTTTGTTAGGAAATAAGGGACCCTGGAGAAGGAGCAGACCGTTGATAAGCTTGGACCAGGTTTAGGATGCACCTTCCCCAATGGGGCTTAGTGCTAAGATCTCAGTACTGGAGGGAGGACAGGTGTGGCCATGGGCTCTGAGGTTGGCCGTCAGCTGACTTTCTGCTCACACATATTCAGATCGCCTCACTGCCGATTCACCACTTTTAATATTATCAGGGAGAGCCAGAGCCAGAGAACACAGGACCATTTCTAATACCCAATTCCTTATACGCCTTCCCACACTCCATTTATTCATTGATAGATTGATGTTGCTCCAAAGACTTTGCCCTGCTTGTCAAGCAGCTTTTATCAAGCCCTCCCACGTCCTTGTGCCTCAGTTTCCTCCTCTGTAACATAGGGGAGACTTTGAACTGCACTACTGACCTTGCAAGATTACAAGGTCATCAAACATGAGTTTCCAGTTTTGAATACACTGAAATGTACAAAGTCTCATGGAAACATCAGCCGAAGTGATTTCAGATATGTGTATATGTACAGTCACTTTGCTGTACAGAAGAAATTAACACAACATTGTAAATCAACTATACTTCAATAAAATTTACAAAAAGAAAGAAAGAAAGTAAATGTGTTCATGTCTCTACCGGATTTAAACCACTTTGGTGGTGTTGCTTGTTTGTAGACTGAATCCAAATCCTTTCTCAGGTCCACAGAGCCCTGCCTGACCTGCCTCCTGCCAAACCTCCAACATTGTCACCTATCCCTCTCCCTTCTGATCCTCAGAAGTACAAGACCTCTCCCAGGACAGGCCCTCGTGCCCGGTGATCCCTCTGGCTGGCTCAATGCTCTCTCCCCTCGCTTCTCACCTCTCAGGCTCAGCACAAACCTCACGTCCTCACAGAAGCCTTCCCTGACACCCTGGTCCAAGTCAGGAATCCTGATAGACACACTCATAGCACCTGGACTTGGCCTCCTTAGCTCTAACTTCAATTGCAGTTACTTATTTGTATAATGAGTTGCTTTATGCCTGTCTCCTGCTAGAATGTAAGTTCCTCGAGGGCAGGGTCTATGAGTGACATTCTTCCATGCTGAGTCCCACAGTTCAATGGAAGTTTCTCAATAAATATTTACTGAAAAAAAGAATGAATGAACAAATGCATTAAATATTGATATTAATTTAAATTCCTTTTCTGTATGGTAGAAGTTGGGATAGACACTGGTTATGTCATATATTCTACCCAAATCAACAGATTAGGTAGAAAATCCAAAGGTAGTTAGGATGTGTTAACAGACTCACAGGCATATCTGCTCACTCAGAGAGACATTTTCATGGAAATAACCATCACTACTAACCTTAACACAATACAAGTCATGCAGTGCTCATTTGGACCCGAAAGAGAAAATCCTGTTGTGTAATATTCAGAAACTAAAGGATATGAAGCCACATCCAACATTATATCTGCAGGTAATTAATAAGCATATACTATTCATTAATTGAGCAAATATTATTGTGCACCTACTGTGTAACAGGCTCTGTACTCTGCCCTGGTGTTGCTGAGATGAACCAGCAGACAAGACCCTACTCTCAAGGCATCTACATCCTAGCTGGGGAGACAGAAAATAAATAAGTAAATAAATGAACTGGTCCTGCACACAGTGTTTTCAAAAACCCGATCTTGATTAATTACCATGAGCCACTCTGGAAATGAGGCCTGGGTAGCCCCATTTTACAGAGGAGGGGACTGAGGCTCAGGGAGGAGAAGTGACTCACCCCAGGTCACCTAGCTGGTGAGTGGTTGTTCACTGGAGTTTGTCCACTTTGTCACTCAGGGACATTGTTTCCCTCTTTGTCTAGCACATCCTGCAGCCAGAGACTCAGGTGGAATGCCTCAGAGCCTTTGGTGATTCAGATGGAGATGGAATTTTGCATAAGAAAGATTTACTGAAACCAGACCAGGTGTCATTGCCATCCTGCTGCAAACCAGGCTATCCACACCTGTATTTTGGGAAAAACAATCACAATTAGAAGAACTGCTGGGCACACTTTGACAGACATGTTCAGGAGGGCTGCGGGCTGTTCCTGGGGTGGGCACTAAGTCCTTCAATCACCCTTCAGAGTGCCCTGAACTTACTCTCTTCCATCTCTCCCTCCATGCAAATTCTTGCCCCCATGTTCTCCCCTATAGACGTAATGAGACCCACACTGTTGCCAAGGCCTGTGAGGTCCTACTAGTGTCTCGTCCTTAACATCTAACATGCCAAGAGCTCGTTCCCACCCCAGGGCCTTTGCACTTGGCTGTTCCCATTGTCCTGCTGGACTGGCCTTCTTCCAGATCTTTGCAGGGCTCCTTCACATCTGCAAATGTCACCTCTTCAGAGAGCCTTCTCACCCCTTCTGATCTTAAATAGTGTCCCCAGTCACTGCTGAGCCCTGTCTCTGCTTCAGTTCACTTCACAGCAATTGATCATTAACTGGCATGGTATTAAATGTTAATACAATTATATAACCTGCTTATGTTTTATTGGCCGTTTCTCCCATTAGAAGGTAAGCTCTGTTAGGGTAGGAACTTTGCTCACCGCTGTGTCTCCTAGACCAACACCTAGATCAGCACCTGGTACATAGTAGGTGCTAAAGAAAATCTTGTTGACTGAATTAAATTCCCAAAGCTAGAGGGAGTTACCCCCTTCCATTGGCTACCCCACCCTTCAGTTTTACAAGACCCAAGAAGGCACCATTTGCATTGTGTCCTGTGTGAGTGGCGCCCCCTGGAGCCCACACAGCACCGTGGAATTCCACGTGAAGCCTGCTTCCAGGAGTTGCCCAGCTGGGCTTTCTCGGACGTGCACAATCCCTGACATCAGACAGCTCTGGGTTTGTTTTCTGGCTCCATCACTTACTGCCTGTGTAAACCTGGGCATGTATTTAAACTCTCTGTGTCTCAGCTTCCTCAGCTACATACTGGGGGTGATGACAGGACCTGCTTGGTAGGGTCGCTGTAAGGATTTAACACGATAATATACACAAAGTGCTTGAATATAACAATGAAACTATATATCTATGCCTGATAGTAGGGTAAGTCAGATGCTGAGAGATCCATATAGAAGCTATAGGGGCTAAACTAGACACTAAGTGATAATCACTACTATCGCTCCAGTCAATGGGTCACAAACCCCAAGGCAACCAGGGCTAGACGGATCACTTAAATGAGTGAAGCAGGCAGGGTGGCCGCTGGAAAGGCAGTGCTCCATCTAAAGGGAGTAGCTGCTACCCTGCTCCAGCCATGGTTTGGTGGGGGAGATGGCAGGTGGGTGAATCTTGGCTCAGTATTGCCAGAGCTTCCTGCTTTTCAGAGAAGCCTAAGTCTTCATATTTGTCTGAAATCTCACAGGCTTTAAGTATTGGCAAATAATTAATTCAGTGTTCTGGAACCAGCCTCTGCTAAGGTTCTAACCAGCTTTGTCACTTCCTGGTATACATTCCAAAAGTCTCTTTTAATTTTAATCAACCTCATTGAGGTATAATTTACCTGCAGTAAAATGTTCCTATTTTAAGTGTACAGATCCAAATAGATGCATACATGTAATCACCACAATAATCAAGGTATAGAATGTTTCCATCAACCCAGAAAGTTCCCTGGGGTCCCTTCCCAATCAATCTTCACCTCTGCCTCCACCATAGCCCTAGACAACTACAGGCCACCCTTGCTTTATTGTTCTTCATTTTATTGCACTTTGCAGACATTTTTATACATTGAAGGTTTGTGGTAACCCTGCATCAAGCAAGTCTGTCGGTAACATTTTTCCAGCAGCGTTTGATCAATTCATGCCTCTGTGTTGCATGTCATATTGTAATTCTCACAGTATTTCAAACCCTCCACCAGCAAAAAGATTATGACTTACTGAAGGCTCAGATAATGGTTAGCATTTTTAAGCAATAATGTATTTTAAAATTAAGGTGTAAACATTGTTTTTTTAGACATAATGCTATTTCATCCTTAATAGACTATAATGTAATGTTAACATAACTCTTATATGCACTGGGAAATCAAAAAATTCATGGGACCAAAAAATTATTGTTATATTTGCTTTATTGTGGTGGTCTGGAATCAAACCCACAGTATCTCTGAGTTATGCCTGTACTGATCTGCTTTCTGTCACTACAGATTGACTCTTCTAGAATTTTATATAAATATTTATATAAGTATTTACTCTTTGTGTCTGGCGTCTTTCACATAGCACAGTGTTTTAAAATCCTTTTGAATTTTGTGAGGCTTGTTTTATGGTCCAGAATATGGTAAACATATCATAGGCCCTAGAAAATAATATGTGTACTACATTGTTGGATGTAATGTTCTAGAAATATCAATGTGGTCAAGGGGGTTCCTAGTGTTGTTCAGATCCTCTATGTCTTTACTGATTGTTTTGACTATTTATTCCATCAGTTATTGAGAGAGAAGTGTTAAAACCTCCAACCAAGATTGTGGAATTGTTTACTTCTCCCTTTCATTCTGTCAATTTTGCTTCACGTATTTAAAGTTCTTCCATTTATGAATATTTGTCTACCTAATGAGTTGACTGTTTCATTACTTTAAAAGTCCCCATTTTGCTCTGATAATATTCCTGGTTTTCAGGTCTATTTTACCTAATGTTAATAGGGCCAGCTCTTGCTTCTTGGGCTTACTCTTTTGCATCCATTGACTTTTAACCTACCTGGGTCCTCTCTGTTTAAAGCTTGTCTCCTATAGACAGCATATAGTTGAGTTGTCCTCTTTTATTCACCCCCAAAATCTCTGCCACTTAACTGTAGTGTTCAGTTCATTAACAATTAATGTAGTTAATGATCTGGCTGGATTTAGAGCTACTATTTTATCATTTCTCTTCTGTTTGTTTCTCTTAAGTTTTTTAGTTGTTTTGCAGTTTCTCTATTCCTTGTTTCTGTCTTTTAAAGAATTATTTGAATATTTTAAAGGTTCCATTTCAGCTTATCTATTGGCTTTTTAGTTCCACTTCTTTGCATTATTTTGCATTATTTGCTCTAGAGATTATAATGACTTCCTCAGCTTTTCTTAACAGTCTATTTAGAGTTAAGTTTGTACCACTTTACAAAATATGCAGAAAAAAATATTCCTATCATATAGATCCATTTACCACAAAACCTTATCCCTTATAGCAAAGTTGCCATTTGAAAATCTATATACACCTACATACATTATAGACTCTACAAGACAATGTTAGTTTTTTTTTTCAAGCAGCCTTGTGTATTTTAAAGAAATTAGGAAGAAAAAATAGACTTTAGTAATATTTACCCAGAATTTTACCATTTCTGATGTTCCTCATTCCTTTTGAAAGATTTGAGCTTCCAGGTACTACCATTTCCCTTCAGACTGAGCAATTTCCTTTAGTTTAGGTCTGCAGGTGATTAATTCTTAGTTTCCTTTTATTTGGAAATTCTTTGCATTAGTTCATTTCCATCGTCCTTCAGGTCCCATCTCACCTCCTCCACGCAGCCTTCCTGGGCTCCCAAAACACAGGAGGCCCTCTTCTCAGACACTTTTTTGGTGTTGGAGGACGTGTCTTTAACATAGAGCCGCATTGTAGGAGGCTAATAAGCCCAAAGGCCATCCACAGAATTGAATGCTTGGTGGACGATCGGTCCTCTTTCATCCATCCTTCCCTCTCTCCTTCCCTCTCTCTCTTCAGATCCCATTTCTTCTCCGAGGAAGAGAACCAAAAGAGGGCAAGAAGCAGCCTGCAGAAGCTGACCAGGGAGACCCCCTTCTTGACCCGGGTCCCCCCTCTGGCAGTGCGCACTCCCCCCTCCCCTCCCATGAGCTCCTAGCGTTGCTACCCGGAACATCGCAGCCACTGACAAGAGTTGTCAGAGCCCTGCAGACACTCCTTTTACTGCCGTGCCCATTACATTCTGGGCTGAAGGAGAGTGGGGACTTTGTGTTGTGGACCTGGGTTCTAAATCACCACCTCCCTCCCAGGGGGCTAGGCTGGTGGTCTCTGTTTGGGTCCCTTCACGCCGGGTGCCTTGTCCAGACTGCACACCCGGCAGACCCGTCGTGGGAAAGGAGTGGGGCTCAAAGAGTGGGCGCCGAGATTATTCATGGAGGGGGGTGTCTGTTTGGGCAAATTTGGTGGCAGTGGGATCTAGTGTGACAAAGAATCCTGGTCCAGCCTTCAGGGACCCACATTCCAACTCTGTCTCTGACTCCATCTCACCAAAGACATTTGTGGGGTCCCTTCCTCTTCCAGCCTCAGGTTTCCATTCTGTGCAGCAAGAGGTCAGCTTGTTCCAAGTTTTCTGAGGTTTTTTTTATGGTCTGAGACTGTATCCCTTCCCTTTACCTCCTCAGCCAGCACTGCATCTGCCTCTACCGCCAGGAGAAGTCTGGCTCTCTGTGGAACGGAGTTCCCCAGGAAACAATCTGAGGGGTTTCTAAGGAGGTCCGCTTTTTCTCATCTCGGTTTTCCTAGTTTTGCTCTCTCACGGTGAGTCCAGGGCTCCCCAGCGCCAGGTGCAGCGGAGAAGAGTTTTAGCCATGGCATCAATGGATCTGCATTCAAATCCTGGCTGTGTGTCCTTGATCAAGTTACAGAATCTCTCTGTAAGTTACAGTTTTCTCACCTATACAGTGGAGATAATAGTATTGATTGCACTGGATTATTTGGAGGATTAAACGCAATAAGGCAGGTCAAGTCCTAACACAGTGCCTGGCACGTAGTAAACCTACAACGAATGTCATCATCATCATCATCATCATCATCATCATCACTATTTACCACCTCCTCTCTTACTCCAGGGAAAGGGAGCCCCCCAGAGTCTGAGGGGGCAGCTTGGTATGGCTTGAGCCCTCGGTATGCACGTCTGAGGAGGGCTCTCCAACTAGAAGACCTCCAGCTTCCACGCACAAGTCATCCAGCAGGCCTTGTGCCAGGACCCCAGTCACTCGCCAGTGTCCACACTGTGGGCTGTTGTGAGGATAAAAGAGCTCCCCCTGCACAGCACTTGGCCCAGTGCCTGCCCACAGTCCTCGGCGAATCGTAGCCAATAGGACTGTTGTCACTGCCACTAGGGTCAGCCACGTCTGAGGCTGTACTACAGCGTGATGAGCTGCAGAGTCAGAAGATGAGGGCAGGGACTGCCTGGGGACCTTGCTCAGGCACTCTGATCCTCGTTTTTCTCGTCTGTATAATGATGGGATTAGTACCACTCCCTGCACACGCTTGTTAGGGGGATCACATGATCATAACACAGGAATGACAATTGCATGAGCTGTAATCTGGGCCATATTTTGTGTCCCACAAGCTCTCCTCTTTTTTTGAGCACCTTTGTCCTGTCTGCATGCCAATGTGGCAGAGGGAAAGAGCCTGACACCCATTCTTTCTCTGCCTCTTGTCCCAAGAGCCTTCAGCTCCAGGCTGCACTTGGCCCCATACTGAGTCAACCAGCAGCCAAGTGACAGGAAAACTCACAAGGAAGGACACACGTAGCTTTTTTTTTTTTTTTTTTTTAATTAAAAAGAACATAAGAAAACAAAAAATACTTCCCCGGGTGTGCTGTGATGCAACATCACAGGCATGTAAAGTACATACAAAACAAGAAAAAGGTCCCAGGAGCAGCACGCACGGACCCCTCTGTGGCGGTCTGCAGCCCCTCCCGGGCTATAAAAAAGGAAGCACTTATTCAGCCTTGTTTCTCTTGGCAGACTCAGCCACCTCCAGCTCACTGGTCCATGACGTGCACACAGGAAGCTGGGCTTTACAAGATTTTGTCAGTGGGCAGTGAGGGGGTGGGGGTGGGGTTTGGGGTGCACACCACTCCTCTCCCTGCTCTGCTTATGGTCTGCGGGGCTGGGGAAGCAACATCCCCCTGTGGGGAGAGGCTGGACGCATCGTCCTGCTGGGGCACGGATCTGGGCTTCCCCCTTGAGTAGTAGCAAAAGGAGTGTCGGCAGGTAAGTTGGGGGCCATAGATTGAGGACTTGGACCAAGATGAGATGTGCCTAGGGCTGGCACTAAATGTGATGGATGGCCAGAAGGCAGTGGGGAGATTTGCATATGCTTGCCATCATCAGCTCTCCACACTGACCTTCCTTGGCTGCTCAACCAATTCCTCCATCCCTGCCTTCATTGGCCCAAACTTTGGGAGTCATAGAGACCTGGACTTGACTCCTGGCTCTGCCGCTTCCTAGTTTGTCTGACCCTGGGAAAGTTACTTAACTTCCTCAAGCCTCAGTTTTCTCATCTGTTAAATGGAGATGGTTTATATGACCCTCACAAGTTGGCTGTAAATAGAAAGTACGATCACGCCTTCAAAGAGCTTAGTACAGCACCCAGCACATAGTAAGTGCTCAATAAATGGCCAAGTGGATTACTGTCATGCAGGCACCAGTATTTCTACTGCAAAGCTGGTTGTGGGTCTGTGGATGGATATGTGATAAACACAAGGTTTACACAATGTTCTGGAAAAACGATGAATTCCTCTGAGCCTCCTGTGTATGTCTGGGCAGTTTGGAGGTCTTGGACCACTTGGACGCTGACATGGAGGACCCCGAGCGTGTCCACCTGGCTCGGGAGCTGTTGTGTTTCTAGACCTCGGTGCCCTCCCTGGGGTAGAGGACGCTGTTTGTGTTGACGCTGTTGTAAAAGTGAGGGCTGAACTGGCTGAGGACGGAGCCTCCGTAGCCCAGAGCATTGCTGGGCGCGGGGCTGGCCCACTCACCCCCGCCCGCGTGGCCACTGATGTTGGTGAGTGGGGTGTAGGAGTTGAAGTTCAGCAAGTTCTGCCCCACCTTGTCAGCGGGCTCCGGGCTCAGTCCCGGCGTGGCCACAGGGCGGCCCATGGGGCTTGACCCACTCACGTAGGCTGACATGGTGGAGAGGAAGCTGTTGAGGCACGGGGTTCCCGGCGGGGGCGGCGAGGGCTGCTTCTCCGGGGAGCTGGTGGTACCCGGCGAAGCACCATCCAAGATGTCCTGGGCCTCCGCGGTCTTGGGGCTTCCTGCCAGGAGACTGGGCTCCGTTTTCTCCAAGGCCAAGGAGCCCGTGCTGGAGGAAACATCCGATTTTCTCTTCCTCTTCCTGCGGAAATTTCCATTGTCAAACATCTTCTCACAGTTGGGATCCAGGGTCCAGTAATTCCCTTTGCCTGGCACAAAAGCAGGAGAAGGTAAGTAGAGAGACGGATCCAGTGCTTTGCTTCTGTTCCTTCTTATTGTCATAAACTAAAATCGAAGGTAACAAATGCAGAAAGGCAGAGAACAAAACAGGAATTCCACAAACCCCTGCAAGGCCACAGCACACAGATCTTTATTTAAGCACCCACCTCACACCAAGGCACCCTGGGAGCACAAAGCAAGAGAGGTCTAAGCCGTGAAGTGTGGTCTCCTTAAGAAGTTCAAGTACTGGGGAAAGGTGAGGGTGGGGCTTCTTCCATTGCTGATGTGAAAGAAAACTCAGGGAGAAATTCAGGGCTCCCTGAAAGTCTGGGGGGTGAACTCCAAGGATGGACTTGAGTCCCCGCTTCGGACTGAGGGACTCTGGGTGAGCCTCAGTTTCCTAGCATGAGAAGTGGGCCCATTGGACCTTGTCCCTTCTTCCTCAGGCTGGCTGTGAGAGAGGGCTAATGCCAGATGTGTAAAAGGGGCTTTGTAACCAGGAAGGACAATCTGAACCCTGCCTGCCTGCGTCTCTCGGCCTGAGGGTGAGGCCAGTCTTTGGATGGGATGCTCACCCCCTTCTGGGGGACAAACAGTCCTGCCCTCACAAGCCTCAAAGAGGGTGGAGGTGGGGTTCCTCTGAGAGGTACCCTGGATTCCTATGTTGGGACAAGAGTGGACTTTAATTCTGGGAAATGGACACATGAGTATTTAATATATTACTCTGTGTACGTCTCTATTTTAGAAATTGCTCATTAAAAAGTTCACACTGTGGTGTTAGTCACCTCCGTTCAGATTCATTCTCCGTCACTGTCACATCATTCTGTGTCACCCGAGGCAGGCTGCTTCACCTCTAGGTGTTATTTTCCTCATCTGTAAAATGGGTTTCATAAGAGCCACCCCGCAGGGCTGGATTAAAGGAGACGATGTAACTAGGGCAGGCAGCATAATGTGGCCCTTACTGGTTGTTTCACAAACACCGGTCCCTTCCCATCAGGCCTAGGATACACCTGCCTTTATCTAGTCCAAGCACTCATTACCCATCCCCTGCCGGCAAAGGACTTTCTACATGCTGGATTCTGGGGATTCAGGTTAATTGTCACAATCACTGCAGTCCATCGAGCACTCGTTAGCACCAAACACCTCGCATACGTCATCTCATGACCCCGCCACCCACAAACCTGCAAAGGAGCCACTCTT
Organism: Balaenoptera physalus; assembly: GCF_965194825.1. Lineage (NCBI taxonomy): Eukaryota > Metazoa > Chordata > Mammalia > Artiodactyla > Balaenopteridae > Balaenoptera > Balaenoptera physalus. The sequence goes on from NC_138890.1 coordinate 28,350,963, forward strand.
ACATCCCTGTTTTTCAGATGGGGAAACTGAGGCTCACAGGTCACTGACTGGTCAGCGGCACAGCCAGGATTCAAACCCAAATCTGCCTCCAGGGTCCATGTTTACAGATGACTCCCTTTGGCCCCCAGTCTCGGGGGGCACGGCCATATTCAGGACTTTCTAGAATGGGGTGTCGGGAGGACTGAGCCTTCCTCGGGGGCACGAGCCTGCAGACCCCTTACCTGGGTCGTCCTCGTCACGGGGCACCTTCTTGAAGCAGTCGTTGAGAGACAGGTTGTGGCGGATGGAGTTCTGCCAGCCGGCCTTGCTCTTGTTGTAGAAGGGGAAGTTGTCGGCCACATACTGGTAGATCTGGCTGAGGGTGAGGCGCCTGTCGGGTGCCCCGTGGATGGCCATGGCGATGAGCGCCGAGTAGGAGTAGGGGGGCCGCACCAGCTTCATCAGCTCCTCCTGCGAGGGGATAGGCAGCCAGCCCAGGTCGCCGCCCCCCAGCCCGGACACACCGGGCAGCAGCTGCCTCTGCACCCCGTAGGTCTGGGGCAGGAAGGGGCTGGCGCTGGCGCCCGGCAGGTAAGGCGGCGGGGTCATGGCCGGCCCGTTGAGCCAGAGGTAGGGGTTGGGGGTGGTCCCATACTCGCCGCCGCCCTCAAAGGAGGGGGGCCGCTGAGGGCTGGGCACGCCCTGGGGGTGGAAGAAGTTCTCGTAGTACAGGTTCATCTCGGGGGGCTCCTGGCCGATGCTGGGGAACTGGGGGCTGCAGCGGGGCGGGGAGGGCGCTGGGAGGTCGAAGGAGCTCATGCTGGGGCCGGGCTCGGCCGGAGCCACCTGCCTGGCACCTGCGCAGGGGAGCTGGCCCTGACAGGTGCTCAGCAGGCCCGGCCTCCCACTTATACCCCCGGGCTCGGCTGGCGGCCCCACCCAGGGGCGGCCACCTGCTGCAGACCTGCCCCTCCCTCCTTCGACTGCCACCCATGTCACCGGAGGGGCACTTCCCTGCCGGCCATGGCCACGGCAGGGCCCGTAAGGACACGCTCGGCCAGCTTCCTCGCGGATATTAACAAGGACAAGGGCGCCTGTCTTCTCCTCCTCTGCTTTTCCTTTCCTCCCTCCTCACTGTCTCCCCTCTCTCTCCTCAGCACATTCCCCTGTTCCTCCTTCATTCTGTCTCAGCTTGCTTTTCCCCTTTCTCTCCTTCTGAGTCTTCTACCCTCTCAGTTTCCTCCTCTCTCCTCCCATCCTCTCTGCATCTCACTCTTGCTTTCCTTCCTTCTCTCTATGCACTGAGCTGTTTGTGACTCCCTCCTTACAGTCTCTCTGTCTCTCCCTGAGCTTGTTTCCAGATCTTTCTACCTCTTGTCTCCTCTCACTCACGTCCTCACTACCTCTGCTTCTCTCCCTCTTCCTTTCACTCTTGGTCTCTCTCTCTCTGTCTCACGTCATCTCTGTGTCTCTTCCCCAGCCCCTCTGTCTCCCTCTTCTTCCTCACCCTGACACCTCACCCAGATTGGAGGGGACACTTTATGAGAAGCCATGTTTTGGGGTCTTTTGAAGTGAAGACATGTCTTCTGGAGTTTCCAGGAGAGAAGCTGGTCCTGGAAAATCAGAAAAGCACCTCTGGTCAGTTTCAAAAGGACAGCCAGTTATAGGCGATCTCCCTATACACACACACACAAATGCGCGCGCACGCGCGCATGCACACACACACATACACACACACACACTACAGGCAGGCAGAGAAAGGCCTGGGGATTCTCCCAAAGGGGCAGTGGAGCTCCTAAAAATAACAACAAAAGGCAGAGGATGTGAATGGGACTCCCGGGGAAAATGAGAGAGAACTTGTACCCTCCAGGTTTCTTTCCTGCCGCAGGGACAAAGCGGGCTCTGGTTCCTTATCTGATCACAGCCCCTTCATGTTTCAGCTTGCAGAGTCCCCCAGGGGCCCAGGAGCTGAGGCCAGGAGCAGAGCCCACCACAGCCCATTCTCCTCATCCCATCTCGGCCCCAGGCTCCAGAAGCAGGTGCCCCAGCCCAGTCCGGCTTCTCTCTGCCTGTGGCTGGTCCGTCCCCTCCCTGGGCTCCGTTCTCCATCTGTGGGCTTGGAGATGACTTATCCCAGCCACCCCTCCATCCCAGGGCAGGCCCTCAGCTTGCGGAGCGGGTGGGTCCCCTTTCTCAGAGGTCAGGCAGCTGCCCCTGAGCAGGTTTTAGCAGCAGCTGGAGACTTCTCTTCGGGATCAGCAGATTGGAGAAAAGTTTGAGCCAGCCTCTCTGGTCACCACCTCCCTCTGGCCCTCCTGCCTCTACTTCCTTCTTCCTCCCCATTCAACTTCCTCTCACCTCCTCCAGACCTCATGTGTCTTCAAGGCCGAAGAAGGAGGTTGCTTTCTGTCCCAGCTGGAGGAGGTGCTTCCCAGGAATCCTTCCCTGCTTGTGTCTCTGTTCTCCTCCACGTCAGGTACACGTGGAAAACCTAAATGCCATCAAATGGATCTCATTAACAGCGTCTTGGTGCCCAGAGGATGGGTTCGGGCACCCCGGTGGGAGGTGTCCTCCCAGGCCCTGAGGAACCCCCTGTCCTCACCATAGAACAAGCGAATGAAAGGTGGCTCAGAAGGGGCATGATTGCCCGGGTGAGGCTTGGGGTCAGCACCCTTTGCACTTTCTTTCCAAAAAGCAAAGTGAAAGAGGCTGCATTTTCATTTAGAGTTTTTCTACCAGGCCTGATTTGCTGAGGGCAGGGCCCTGACTTTTCAAAGGACAGTCACACTGGAGCTCACCAGTACAGATCCAAAGCCTGACAATGAACCTGGCAATGTCAGTTCTGATCGTTTATCCTGCAGAATTAAACAGAGCAAAAATTAGCTACAGGGGTATCCACCATAGCATTATTTATAGCTGTAACAAACTGTAACTCACCTGAATGTCCAACCATAGGGGGTTGGTTAAAAAAAAAAAAGTATCATTCAAACGATGAAATATTACGCAGCTATGTAAAATAGATTGTAGAATATTTAGTGATATGAAAAAATATTATGTTCTAATAATATTTGAAGAAACAGGCTGCAAAATAGTATGATTTTTTTTTGGTAAAAATACATATTCACACATGTATGTGAACTATGTAAATATAAATATAAAACTGTCGATTATTATTTCAAGATAGGGAGTTAGATGTTATTTTGTTGTTGCTTTCTGTAGCTTCTGATTTAAATGATTAGAGAAAGGCAAGCACACATGTGATTTGCTTTGGGGGTTAAATATAAAAGGCCAGCAAGAGGCACTGTAGAAGAGATACAGCAGACACAGGCCCTGAGATCAGGAGGACCTGGGTTCAAAGCCCAGCTTTGCCGCTGAACAACTGTGCAAGCTTGACGAGTGATTTAACTTTTCTTGGCCTCAGTTTTTTCGGGTGAAAATGGAAATGATGCTATGAATTCTGTGGATGCTGTGAGCATTCAATGACATAATCAATGTAAGTCATTTAACACGGTGGTTAGAGACACCCTCAAATTTTACTTACTATATAGAAGAGTCAGTATGCATTTGATACGTACAGTTCATCACTGAGTTTGCTACCTTTCCAGTTAATTGTTTTTTTCAGCAGCATGTGGGCAGGGGGATGGTATGGCAGGTGGGGACTTACAATGAAGGAACAAAGGAAGGAATACTTAGTGCAGACACCAACTGTACAGCTGGACCCTGCCATCTGCAGGTGAGGGTCAGCGGGGTCCCGAGTTACATGACAAGTTCACGGCCGGGCTGGGTTTGGACCCCGTCTCCCAACCCCTTGTTCCGCCCTTTGCCTATTGCCGGGGTCTCCTTCCTTAGAGGTGTTTTTGAGGAATACTCACCTAACCCTCCCATCGCACCTGGGCCCTGGTTCCTTCCCCTGGAGATCAGAGAGAGTCCAGCCTGTCAGGAGGCCTTGCCCACACAGAGGCTCTGGCGCAGGAGTCCAGTGGCCGGGGATCCCAGCCTCTCATGCCCTCCCCACACCTCGCAACTGGGCCAGGCCTTCACGCCAGGGGCACCCAACTCATCCCCAGAGTCCTCGTTCCTGATTTCAGGAGCTCTGCTGCAGCCCTTGGGGTGGGTAACAGGAGCTGCCTGTCCTACCCCCAGGGGAGGTTTGGGGGCCATATCCCGGAAGGCCCCCTGATCCGTCCCAGGGCCTCTGGGAAAAGAGTCAAGTGTCTCTATAAACTAGGGTCCTTTTAGAGATGAAATTATTTTAGCCTTTTTTGAGATTTCCCAGAGGTGGAAATCCAAGCCTGAGAAGGGATGGCCTGCCCAGCTTCAGGGGAAACAATAAAAGGTTGGACAGGTGGGGCCTGAGCCAGCCAGAGATGCGGGGCAGCGGTTTGCATATTGCAGTCCAGAGGGAGGACTTCTTGAATGAGAAAAGACCATATATTCTGAGCCCCAGATTAAGATGTTTGGGACAAGGCAATAGAACATGAAAAACATGCACTCTGGGGCTGGGTGGAGCTGGGTTCAAACTTTTCCTTTGCTGTTTGGTAGCTGTAGGATCTTGGCCATGTTTCTTGACCTCACAAAGCCTCAGTTTGCTTATCTCTTAAATGGAGCTGCAAATAGAACCTGTCTCGTGTGCATTTTGCATGAAAAATGATGCGATATATATCAGGTGTAGAGCCCAGGATGTGGCAGACACTGCTGAGGAGGAGGAGGGTGATTGTTGAATGCCTGGGTACCAGAGGCCGGATATTGACAGGGAGGCTTGGGCAGGAGGCCCAGCATCTATCCTCCTCCACACAGTGTTTTTGCTCTCACCCTGGGACAATCTCACCAGCTGGGGGCAATGCCGGGGGAGAAGGGAAGGCTTTGCCACTCTTCTGGAGCATGTGCCCAGCAGTCGGCCATAGGCACTGGAGCCCATATGGCTCTAGGAGCCCACACGGGCTCAAGGCCTGCAGAAAGGGTGAATGTGCACAGGCCCCACCCCCCTGGGGCCACCACCTCTGATCTTGACTTTCATGGGTTGGAGGACTGTGTGAAGAAACAAGCCGAGGAGGATGAATAACCAGAGGCCACGGAGGCAGGTGGGGTCCGAACTGGCTGCTGCTGCATCACAGGGCAGGGCAGGGAGCAGGAAGCTCAAGCTCTGGAGCCAAACTTCCGGGTCTCAGTCCTGCCTCTACTCCTGGGTAAGGTAATACCTCAGATAGCAATCAACTGTCCTGGGCCTCAGTTTCCTCATCTGTAAAATGGGGAAAGGCAACTCCCTCCCAGTGTTGCTCTGAGGACTGAGTCCCAGGCACGCACGTAGCACGTGCTCCGTGAATGTGAGCGCTTGTCAGGGGTTGGGAGCCTGAGGGCAAGGGGAGAGGCCTCTGGGGAGAGGTCCACCAGCTGGGGCTACACGTCCCCAAGCTTGTGCACTTACCTGCCTTCCCTGGATTCCCCTTTTGTAGGCTTGGCTCCTCGGGCTCTGTTCCTTAGTACACATGAAACACAACAGCTCCAGAGTTTCAAGGTTTCTGGAAGCCTAACAGGGTGAGGATTGGCTGGGATGGGGAATGGGGGGATCTGGGACTAGTTGGCTTCTAGCCTAAACTATCTGTGCCACAGTTTCCTTATCTGTAAAATGGTGACAAGAGATCGGTTCTCTGCGAATGGCAATGAGCTGTTACCTCGGCCTCCTGTCCTGCCAGGGTAGCAGTGTTCACCAGCGCTGTCTCAGTGTACTCTGGGGGCTTGCCATGGGGCTGGCTTCTCTGTCCCCAAGTGCGGGCTTCTAGGAGTCTGGCCCAGGCTTTAACCAGGCTGGAGCTGATCCTGGTCCCCCCTCTGCCGCTTCGGTTTCTGGGTGATTTTGAGGCTGGAGAAACATAGGCCAACACTGCTCTCTGGTGGCCAACTCTTTAAAGGCAGGGAGCAGAGTGCAGAGACTGGGTGACACCTCTGGTCAATGGCCCAGGGTTTCTGAGCCCCTTTAATAAAGAGAAGGGTTCCCAGGACCAGCAGCAGCTTCAAGGAGGAAACCTGCCCCCTGGAGAAAAACACCTTAACGCCGCTGTGATGGAAATAGTGGGAACTGGGTTGGCAATGGGGCAAAATGCCTTAGAAGGCAGCCAAGGGGGACAGTGGGACTGGTCTGGATTCAAATCTGGCTCCTCCAGTTATATTTTCTGAGTGCCTTGCTGTTGTTTAATCTCTGAACCTCTGTTTGCGCATATGGAAAATGAGGTTAACCAGGGTCACCTCCCTCAAAGGACTGTTGCAAGAACTGAATGAGACAATACAGGAAATGCCTCTGAATCGATGCTTGGCAATAGCTCATTCCTTCACTTATTCAGAAAATGCTAATCGAGTCTCTCCACGGCAGTAGTTCTGGGCATGTGTGTGTGCAGGACACTGTCAGAGTCACAGTGTTGAGGCTCACACCCCTTCTCATTTTGCCATCTTTGTGCAGTGCCTGTAGTTTTGATTCACTTATAATTTTTTAATCGGTTCTCACATTTCTTTTCCTTTGTTGTTTTTTTTTTTACTTAATGAATTTAAAGATAAATTCCGTACGAGTTCTGGGAGTGGATCATCAGTATCAGTATCATTTGCCATAAATAAAATAGGGAGAATGAGCATTTATTTAGAGCTTACACCATGCTGGGCACAGCCTGAATCCTTGTTATCTCATCCAGTCCTCACAGCAATTATAGGAGGTACTATAATTATCACCATTTTATAGATGAGGAAACTGAGGCAGCACCGGCCTGAGCCTGCTCACTCTTTGCTAGGATGTGAGATCAGCCAAGTGTTAGAGAGGTGATGAAACACACCAGCCAAGGACTTTCTCCTTGGAGAAGGCAAAAGCACTGAAGAGAATTGAAAAGGGAGCGATTTTTCTCATCATGTGTGTGACAGACAGAATAATGACCCCTCCCCAAGAAGTTCACTTCCAAATCCCCAGAATCTGTGAATTTGTCATCTTCCAAGGTAAAAGGGACTTTGCAGAAGTGATTAAGTAAAGACCAGATAGAGTGATTATCCTGCATTATCCAGGTGGGCGCAGTGTAATCAGAATGGTCCTTCTAAGAAGGAGACAGGGGAGATTTAATAGCAGAAGGGGAGACGTAAAAATGGAAGCAGAGATTGGAGCGACGTGGCCACAAGCCAGGGAATGCTGAATGCCTTGCCACCTTTAGAAGCTGGAAGAGGCAAGGAAACGGTCCAGTGGAATCTCCAGAAGGAACCAGCCATGCTGTCATCTTGATTGTCACCCCAAAGACTAATTTAGGACTTCTGACCTCAAGAACAGTAGCAGATAAGTTTGTGTTGTTTTAAGCCACTAAGCTTGTGATAATTTGTGACACTAGCAATAGGAAGCTAATGTAATTGGAGTCCATGTTTTGTGAAGCTGTGACCGTGTCCACTGAAGACCCCTCCTATACCACCAGTGGCCTTTGTGCTGCACCTAGAGAAACAGCCCGCTCAACAAGGAGTTCCCCTCCCTCTCTGTCCCTCCCCCTCCCGCCCCTTCTCCTGTCTCTGGGTAAAGAACACTGGTTAGAGGCAGTCGCTCTAGCCGGGCTTGGTCACTTATTCCTTTTTTCACTCTGGGACTTGGTGGGCTGTGTTGGCCCCTCTGGGCCTCAGTTTCCTCATCCAGCAAATGGGAAGCAAAGCTGTGTGGATTTCAAGGTCCTGCCCAGCGGGTCTCATATATAGGATCCACCTACGGAACTGATCAAAATCACTCTCCCTGGCCTTTGCCCCAGAGATTCTGACTTGTGAGGCCCAGGTGGGGCTGGGCATAGTGCTTTTAGGGAGCCCCAGTGCACACCCAGCTTAGAGAGCAAGTGATCTGGGGATCCAGGCTGTGTCCCCAAAGTTATCCCTTGGAAACATGCTGCTCAACAGCCTGCTCCTCGGACCCCAAAGCATAAAGTCCCTGCTCTGCCATTTCCAAGCTGTGTGACCCAGGACAAGTGCCTGTGCCTCTCTGGACCTGTTTCCTCACTGTAAATTGGAACTAATAATTGTCTATGCTTCAGAGGGTGGTTGTGAGGATTCAACAGTTACTAAAGTGCAAATTGCCAGGAGCAGTGGCTGGCACATAGTAGGTACTCATGTGTGTTGCCCACCATGGCATTCAAGACCCTGCACACACCTGTCTGACCTGTCCCGTCCCATGCACCCCACCCCTTCTCTGGGCCTCCGCCTCGGGTTGTGGCCACGTGAGCTTCTCACAATTGCTCAGCACGTGCCTGCCTTTCCTCCTCTCCACCTGGACGACTCTGACTCACCTTCCCATCCTGCCGGGGAAGCCTTCCTCCCTTGCTGGGTCCCTCCGTACCTGGCACACTTTGCTTCACTGTGGGACCCGCAGCACCTTGAGGGCAGGGATGGTGCTTTCTCCAGGGCTTTGGACAGTTCTCATCACATTCGTGAGGGAGGAGAACGGGCTGTGAGCTCTCCTCTTTACTGTGGTTTGTACTGTAGAAATTGGGGCCGCAGTGGTGACTGCCCCATGTGTCCCTGTAAATCAGAAATGAGTTGATGCTTCTATGCCTGGCCCAGGGATCACCTGCTCTTACCCCTGTGTCTCACGGTCAGGGTCACTATGATTACCCAGGGCCCAGCTGGGTGGATCTTCATGTGACCTGCCCTAACGGCAAATCCTACGATCCCTGGAAACCACACCTACTCATTTGTAAATGTGGTCATTTAACGCTGAAATTCAGGCAGCCACTGTTTATGAGGACCTAATATTTTCCCAAGTGTTCACTGATTTAAACATTTAGATTTTTTTTAATAACATTTAACACCAAATATGTTATTTGTGTTTAATTTTAAACTCCTTTTAAGATCTGTGTGCATTTTGGGAGTCTGCCAATGGGACATATCTTTCATAAAATCTACTTCCTTTCCCCCCAGTTTTATAAATAGTCAAAAATAACTGCATCCAACTCTCTTAAGAATTTTCTCATTGGAGTCATTAAGAGTTAAATCTAAGAAAAACAATATGGTTAATTGTGCTTATTATTATAAGAGTTTGGGTTAGTAGCCCTGATTATTATAAGGGTTATTTATTATAAACTTCTCAGTAAATAGAAGACATTAATATTTTATAAATAGCTATGGAAGTCTTTTGCATGGTACTTGCTCTGCGGGTTTGGTGAATATCAACTCTTGCCTTTTCTGTGCTCTGTCCTGACTCCTTTTGGGCAGGAGAAACCCACCCTAACCTCGCTGCCCTACCCCCTTCACAGGGGACGATTCCTTTACCCCCAACGCCTCTGTTCCTCACCTGACCCACTCTTTCTTCCAGAGTCCACCTCTGGCAAAATCCTATGATGAGAAAAGTTAGCCTTGGGGCTGGTCCTTGCCTCTCCCGATACCCTCGTTATCACACCCTGAAACGTCTCTCATTCTGGGCCTCACCGCTCCAAAGATCTTCCTCTAAGCAGTATTTAAACTTCACCCATGGGACTTCCCTGACAGTCTAGAGGTTAAGACTTTGCCTTCCAATGCAGGGTGTGCGGGTTCAATCCCTGGTCGGGGAGCTAAGATTCCCACATGCCTTGGGGCCAAAAAAAAGAAAAAAAAAAAAAACCCGAAACATAAAACAGAAGCAATATTGTAACAAATTCAATAAAAAGACTTTAAAAATGGTCCACATCAAAAAAAAAATCTTTAAAATAAATAAATAAACAAATACATAAATTTCACCCACCGCTCACAGCACCAGCCGTGAAGCCATGAAGATGCCCTGGTGGGTCCAGCTCCTCAGCTCCCTGGGGACACTCCTTTGCACACGTGCACTTCCTTGCCCCTCTGGAAAGTGAACTCAGCCAGGTTCCGAGCCTCTGGGCGCTGTCTCCTCACCTTAGAGCATCCATGATGCAGCCAAATCCCCAACTACCACCGAAACAGAACTCACTGGACTGTTGAGGAGAGAGTGGAAGCTGGACCGGGCAACAGGGCTGGGGCTTGGTGAGGGGCCGTGGTGGCTACACGAAGAGACTGGGGTGGACAAAAGCGACAGACGGCCCGTGCGTGAAGGCATGCAAGAGGCAGCACAGAGTTAAAGCCAAGTTTCCTGTCCAGCTGCCAGTTTGATCCCAGCCTTTCCATGTATCACGTGTATGATCTTAGCTCACGTCGTGCCTCTGTGCCTCGCTGTCTTCATCTGGGAAATAATGTCAAGTACGAAACTGTTAACCCAAAATAAAATAAACGAATATTTAAACGAACTGAAGTCGCAGAGAAGATTCTTGGGGGTGGCACGAACAAGGTGGGCGGATTTGCACTGGGATGGGCTGGAGCCAGGTTTCTTAACATCACTGGAGGCCCTGGGCCTGCCTGCCCTCCCGACCATCCCCAGGAGCAACCTGCCCAGTCCTGGGCCTTAGGGATTCAGCTGATGGAATTATGCAATGAGGCTTGCTTGAGTCACGGAATCGTTTTTATTGTCAGTAAGAAATAGCAACACTTTGGAGATGATCAGCTAGAAAAAAGATGGGTTGGCTGTATTAAAAAATGTAAAGTACAAAACTGTTAACCAAAAATAAAATAAAAGAATATTTAAAAGCTTTTCTGTTCAGCTTAGAAAATGACACAAAAATATAGCTCCTTATACCTAAGAAACTGGGCTATAAAAAGGTATGCCCAGGATGCTGGGGAGAGCATACGGGGAGAAGGCATTCTTGATGGAGCCTCGTGGGGCTAAGAATCCAGATGGGGCATCGTCACCCAGCACCCGGGTCACTGGCCCTGGTGATACTGGGTCTGTCACCGCTGACAGTTCTGGGGCCTAGATCAGCCCATTCCCTCTGCCTGAGTGCAGGCAGCCGATGGACGGTCTCCCCACTCTCTGAGGCATCAATGTCCCACTGTGTGTCTCCTCTTCTGGAAACTCCCATCCTTGTCTCCTTAGGTGCAGCCCTGGTCAGCAGCATCTCACAGGTCGGCGGACAGTAAGTCGGAGGTCTGCTTGCCTTCTTCGGCAGGTTTGCCAGCCAGCTGCGTGGGAGAAGAGGATAAAGAGACACAACCCAAAATGGGGTTCTCATGAGCACCAAAGCAGGGCTTCCTGTCCCACTCACAAGGGCCGCTGAGCTGACCCCTCCCAGAACCCAGTGAGCCTGAGCTGCCGTGACTTTGATTGATGTGACCAGAAAGGCCGTGCCATGCAGTGGTTAGAACACAGGCTTTGCTGTTTCGTGGAACCGTGTGAACTTGGGCAAGTCGCTTACCTAACTCTGTGAGCCTGATAAAATCCTCACAGTGGAAGGTCAAATGGGATCATGTTTGGAAAGGGCTTAGCATGGTGCCTGACTCACTGCGCGCTCATGGTGAACTTGCAGTTCTTACGGCAGCGGAGTCCTGCTTTAATAGCACCCTGAGGATCAAGGTGTCGGTGGTACCTTCATCTTGAGCAAAGACTGACAAGTAACAGTAGGAGATGGGACTTGAGAAGTCAGGGCTTGGAAACAAAACTTTTAAATAGTAGGATGCTGTGATATAAGCTGAATAGGAAAGTTCTTCCAAAAGAATTAAAAAGCACTTTTAGCTGGCCAGGCGCAGCAAGGGACAGCTATGGTTTCTCAGGTCCCAGGGGCCCTGCACACCGTCTGGCACATTCCTGCAGCCCAGCTGGGGTCCATCCTGCTCAGGGCAGCCACCTGGGGGCCAAGAGGAGAACTGCACTCTGGGCATTTCTGGCCACGGTCCCCACCCTAGGGGGCCCCGCCCATACCTCCCTGGGGGGCGCACACGTGCACGCGCCCATTTCCTCCTCTCTCCGCCCCCCTCCTCGCACTGTCTGGGCGCTCACCATCGTCTTGAAGAACTGATTTACTTTCTTCCGCTTGAGCGTCTTCTTGTCGCCTTCTGACAGAGGGAGGAAGGTCTGGCTGAGGCGGGGGGATGAGCTGGCCTCTTCCGTCCCGGGCATGCCGGCCACCGAGAGCGTGAGGGCTGCGGGAGAGCCGAGAGCCGCCGTGAGCGGTGGGCGGAGAGAGGGTGACTTCGGGGGGCACATGGGAGACGCGCGGGGGACAGAGATAGAAGCCAGGGAGAACAGGCGGGGGGCCAGGCAGGAGGCGGGAGGCCCGAGTGCTGCCGTGCTGGGACTGTCGAGCCTGTCCGTCCACTGCGCTGAGGCCTGCCCAGCCCCGCACACGGCAGCCTGCAGCGTGGCCCGACCGAGGCCTCGTCCAAGGGCTTCTGGGCTGGAAACACGGGTCCATGGTGGGGGAAGGCCCTGGCCACTGGGTCCCTGACGTCCTCAGGGAACAGGGCCTTTTGCCCAGGTCGGGGAGATCGTGTGGGCTCACTCTTGTCTTCCAACACGGAGAACCCAGAGGTCCCGGGAGGAGAGCATCTCCAACCAAGGTGCCATCTGGTGATTATGGCCCCCAGCTCAGAGTCACACAGATGACTCTGACCCTCGGTTTTGACTTTGGGTACCTGGGGGTAAGAGCACAGACCTCAAGGGCGTTGTGAGGCCTGCTGCGAGGACAAGAGTGAAACGGCCGCAAGGGGGTGTCCTGCCTGGGGAGGCTGGGCAGTGGGGTACAGTTCCAGGGGCCTCCACTACTTAGTGGCTGGGACAGTCAGGAGATTGACATTCTCAGTGCCTCAGTTTCCTCATCCATACAATGGGGCTGGTCACATGATCTACTTCATAGGTTTGCGCTGAGGCTTAAATGAAACGACGAAGGAGGAACATTTATCACCAAGCACAGAGTGGCCGACACCAGAGACTTGCCACGTGCCAGATGGAGCGCTCTTGGGCAGGCTACATCCCCAGTTAGAGCCCCAGGTCCCCCTCTGTGAATTAGCAAAGGTCATCTGTAAGCTGCAGACCTCCTCACCGGACAATGAATGAGTGATGGGGGAAATGGAAGTATCTGTGCATCCAACACTCTGCAACTGTAAGATGTGGCAGCAATTTCTGTAAGTCCCGGAAATAGCCTTCCAGGCCCCAGAGGGAAACACGGGCTGAGAGATTTACCAGGGGCAGACTTCCGATCCCTGGGAGGGCCTGGCTAACTGAGAACCCAGGACCACCTGGTGGGACATACCACATTCCCAGTGGATCCTGAGCTCCAGAGTGACAGCAGGCCTCCACCCCAGCCCTGGTAGGGCCACAGAAGTGGGTGGGTGTGGGGAGACCTCAGAGGACAGGGGGGCTGTGAGCAGAGCCTCTTACCCCCATGGTGCTTAGCTCACTTTGCTGTGTAGATATGGTTCCCACCCTCCTCCACCCCCAGACACCTCTACACCCCCCGTGCTGGTGGTGGCAGGGTGCGTACCTGGGATGGTGGGCATGGACTGGCTGGCGAAACTCATCTGAGAGAGGATGGACGCCCTGGGGGCGACGGCCACATGCTCCGAAAGGTTGGTGTCACTCATGAACTCGTGCTTCCTGGAAAGCTGGATGAATATATCATGCCCACATGTGCATACAGAGACACACAGACACACACACACACACCACAGAGGCTTAGCCTGAGGCAGTTCTAGGCCCTGAAAAGTCAGCGATAAGGGTTTGTCATGGCTTCTATGGACCCAGGCCCAAGTTCATTTATTCTGTTTTGCGTCACTCTATGCCAGCGTGCCATGCATGGTTGCACAGGTTGTATACTATACAACTCTGCTGTGTGTATGTGGGGTGGGGCGGGGGGGGGGCATTCATTTAGACTATGGTGTGAATGACGCCCCCTAGAATTGTGAAACACAGTCTTTGTTTCCAGCCTTCTCCCCCTGGCAAGAATAGCCTCTGAGGCCTACTGGGAAGTTTGTGGGGGATTCTTTCGTCGCTGGAAGGCATCTCAGCTGGGCCCTTGCCCTTTCATCCGGCAGCCCTCCCTTCCCAGGAGAGTAAATCCCTCTCCCCCTTCCAGGCTCCCAGAATGCTTTCAACAAACCTCTCTTTCAGGGGGAAGCTGGGGTTGAACCCAGGGCTGTCTGGTACCAAGTCTCATATTAAATAGTTATTAGTTTATAAGACAATAACTCTTAAAGTCAGGGCAGTGAGAATTTCATCTCTGCATCCCCAGCTGGGCTCCCAGTCCACTGGAAGAGCTTAGCAGAGTCTGAGATGTCAGTGGTTAGAATGGCCCTGGGGTGGGGATAGAGGGCCGAGGTGGAAACACCTGGCCCAGCTCTGGGAGGGCGGCTCTCCTGCTCAGTGGTGGACCAGGCAGCTTCTCCCCAGCCTCAGAGTCCTGTGCGATGGTAGAAAGGACACAGGGACAGCCTGGGTCATATCCCACTCTGTCACATCCAGGCTGCAGGGGTGCCAGCAAGCACTTCACCTCCCTGCCCCTCAGATGCCACCTCGGTAACCCCACTTCACTGTGAGAGTGAGGCTTGAGTGGCCCACGTCTCGGGGCCCCAGGCGGTGCACCGGGCATGCAGTGGAGATCTGCCGATGGTGTCAGAGAAGATCCTGCCTTGGCCCCTCACCCGCTTCAGGTCTGCTGTGGGCTTCTCGTCCGCAAACACCACACTGCTCCTCTTACTCCTCTTCTTGGACCTCCGCAGCTTGACCTCTGGCAGAGTGCTCCCTGGGAAGATCGGCTCCTCTTGTTCCACTTTTGGAGTCTTGGGAGGTGCTAATTCCAGGTCGAAGCTGAATGGCAAGAGCGACAGCAGTAAAAACTGCAGTTAGAGCTTCAGTGGAACTGTCTTGCAGGGACCCAGGCTGACTGAGCTGTCACCACGGGGTCGGGGGGTAGATCAGCTCACCTAGCAGAGTTTGGGGAGCCACTTGCTTAATTTGCAAACACTCAAAATACAGGGTAAAATAACATTGAAGGCGGTGAGCCAGAAGACTGGTGATAGGAAGAGAAAACTGGTTAAAAATATGGATCTGCATTCAAATCTATACCACTTTCTAGCCGAATGACTTTGGGCAAGTCACTCAACCTCTCTGAGCCACGATTTCCTTTTCAGCAAACGGGGATGTTTGCAGCAACCTCGCAGAGTAGCCAAGAGATGAGGTCAAGGACCCCTTAGCACATTCTCCCAGAGAGAGTTCTCCATCACAGGATCTGCTATTACATTAGTTGAGTTGGGCCGGGTTGCACAGATGGCTCCAAGAAAGTGGAAGGCGAGAGGCTTTTCTTGGCCGAGGAGGGGAACCCCGACAGAGGTACAGGTAGGTACAGGAGGAGGAGCTCTGGGATGGGGAGCTGGTGGGGACGGGAGCCCTGGCAGAGGCAAGAAGATGAGGAGCTCAGGCTGGCTGATGGAGGTGGCTGGACGGGGAGCCTGTGGGCTGTGCAGTGTCCTGCTGGGTCCTCAGGAAAAGCCACCACACCTCTCTGGGCCTCGACTGACCCCCTAACAACGGCACTAAGCCGCACAGGGTAGTTGTGAGGGTTTTAATGAGGTGCCAGGTGGGGAAGGGCTTTCAAACAGAAGGGCACAGAGATGCAGAAGGACGGCCAAGGGCAGAAGGGCAAGAAGCGAGGCTTTGCTGAGGGCTAGGCTGGGGCAGGGGTACGGGGGGCTGCCTGGGGTGGGGACTGACCTCTCGGAGGTGACTTTGCTGGGCGTGCTGCAGTCAGAGTTCATGGAAGCCATGGAGATGATGGACATCTGCCTGTAGGAGCGCAGCATGGACCGGGGCCGGCCCACTCGCCTGTCCTCGAAGTCGGGCTGCGGGCGGGGAGGAGGGGGTGGTTAGCAGCCAGGTCTGATGTCAAGGCAGGGAGTGGGATGGGGTGACGTGGCCTCCACATTACTGCTGCCTTCCTCCTTCACCTGCGTAGGGCAGAGCAAAAACTTCCTGGCTGGCTGAGGCTACGCGCAGCTGTTTAATAAAGAATTTGTCAGGCCTTTATTCCTGGTTCCTGGGAGATGATGTCTAAATCCTTGCCATTTCCCCACTGGTAGGAGTGTCTTTATTTTTCATGGTGGCCCCTTTACACTGATGGGAAGACTCAGGATGGGGGCTGGCCAGAAAGACCAACCTTGTGATTACAGGGCTGGGACTCTGGGCCAGATAATATCAGCTCAGCCTCTGGGGAGGAAGGGGGACTGCAGATTGATGTCAATCCCGTGGCCAGTGATTCATTCAATCATGCCTATAAACCCCAATAAAAACTCCAGACACTTCGGCTAAGGTGAGCTTTCCTGGCTGGTAATCACACATGGATGTGCCAGTAGGACAGATACAGTGACATGTCCTGAGGACACAGAAGCTGTGTGTTTGGGACCCTCCCAGACCTCACCCTATGCTTCTCTTCATTTGGCTGGTCCTGATTTGTTTCCTTGATAATAAAACTGTAATCAGAAGTACAGTCATCCTTCAGTATCTATGACCTCCAAGAGTACCAAAATCCAGGGATGCTCAAGTCTCTTACATAAGATGGCATAGTATTTGCATGTAGCCTATGCATATCCTCCAGTATAATTTAAATCCTCTCTAGATTACTTATAATACCTAATACAATGTAAACGTTATGTAAATAGTTGTAACTATAATGTAAATGTGAGGTAAATAGTTGCCAGCACAGCAAATTCAAGTTTTGCTTTTTGGAACTTTCTCGATTTTTTTCCCCAAGTATTTCTGATCCTCCGTTGATTGAATCTGCGAATAGGGAACTCATGGATATGGAGGGAGGGCCGACTCCTTGAGTTCTGTGAAATTATCAGACCTGAAGGGGTGGTGGGAATCTCCAAATTTGTAACCAGTTGGTCAGAGGTGCAGGTGGCCTGGGAGCCCTGGTGTCCGAAGTGAGGGGAGTCTTGTGGAGGACTTTGCCCTTAACCTATGCAATGTCACCTAACTCTGGGTGGTTACCATCAGAACTGCATTGGGGTGTCACACAGGGAGTGCTGGAAGAGGCGACCTGTCTCATGGAAAAACTGTTGTGCCAGAAGATAAGAGACCTGAGTTCACCTCCATGCTTTCCAGTAACTCACTTCTCGTCTCTGGGCCTCAGTTTTCCCATCTGTAAAATCAGAGGGCTGGGCCAGATGGCCTCTGAAGGACCAAGCAGCCTTGACGTTTTATGATGCTACTTTCTGGGGAAGAGGATAAAGAAGAAGTCTCGTGACCACCAGGCTGATGGCCTTTTGAGGACACGGAGCTTATTAGTGGCCCAAAGCGCTGGCTTTGGAGGCCATCAGAGCCGGGGCAGTGACCTGCACTCACTTGTTACATAGCCTCTGGCAAGTCACTTACACCTAGGAACCTCCAGAAGAGACACAAGGGGTTAAAAATCACTCCCAGGCTTGTTGTGAAGACGAAATGACCTAAGTGCTTAAGATTAGACTGGCACATAACAGGTGCTTCATCAACACTGCTTTTATTATTAGCACGGTCCCTTGAGTGCTGAGGCCTCAATTTGTAACTGGCATTTATCTGGGGTGACTTTTGAGGGACCAAGTTTCCAGAAAGCTTCCCTGGATTGGCCCTGGCACTGCTGGCTCTCAGGTCCTTCTCCTCAAGGGCCGGTTCCTTGGCTCCAATCTCATCATCCTCCCTGCCCCACCCCTCCCGGCCACAGGGACCAGCAGTACCATCTCTCTGACACCGTACTCCTTCTCCACCTTCACTTTCAGGTTCTTGAAACATTCCTCCATCCGGTCGTGGAAGGGCCGCAGGTTTTCTGACACCCTTTTCTCATGGATCTTAATCCCAGCTCCCAGGAAGGGGATCTGGAGAGAAAGGTGGTAAATGATGAGCCAAAGGTTGGCCAGCTGGCCCCATGGAGGTGGTGGAAGCAAGTCTGCCTGCTGAGAATTTGTTGAGGGCTTTAGGGTCTTGGAAACCTTCAGGTGGGGTCACCAACCCTGAGAAATGGGAAAGCTGCATCCTTGGGGTTTGCTCTGAAAACAAGACCTCTAGGAGGAAGACCTCCGGCTGCCCTTGCCCCACAGGAGGTCTGGACGCCCCCCACCCCCATTAGAAGCCACGTGTTAGGGAGAGTCTGCACCTTACAGAATCTACTGAGGGACAGAGTGTGAGACCAGAGGAGAGGACTCTCTGCTGCTTTGACTTAAAGCCTTGCCCGAGAAGTTCTTGGCAATGCAAAAGGGAAAGTATGATTGTCAAGAGGCTGGGAGACAGGAGAAGGGAAGGGTTGAACAGAAAAGGAGGAGTGGGCACAGCCTGGTCTCACAACACAGGAGATCCAGTGATACCACCTCACGTGGTTGCTGAAGAAAGATACCCAGATGTTGACATCGTGGAGTTAACCAGCCAATAGGGAGTTTTTAAAAAGTGATGTAAAAAAGCCTTGGGAAGATGAGAGGGGAAGAGATCATTGACGTGAGACAGTTAAGCTCTTATTTATCAACAGAGGGGGTCAATAAACACTGGCTAAATGGTAGATACAATGACAGTAGCCAAGCCACAGTGGCTACGACGAGCAGGAACGGCTGAGAAAGTTCGTGGTGTGGCCTCAGGGAAACACACTGAGGGCTGCAAAGAGTAGAATATAGATCATTTGGAGGAAAAACATGTTTCCATGATGGTGACATAAAGACATTTCTGCCTCCTTCTCTTGGAGGGCTCCCCAAAATGACAAAGTGGAGGAGAAACTGAAATTCCGTGAGACTAGGAGACATCTATGAACTTGGCCCACAGTACATCGGGTAGAAGGTGGATGGTAACTGACCTTCCAGGGCAGAGGAGGAGTTGGTGGTAAGAGGCCAATCTGCCTCTGGGAAGCCAGGAGGGGCTCAGGGATTAGAGGCACCAGGTATCCCAGAAAAGCTAGAGTGAGTTGAGAGGCTGAAAACAGAGGGATGGGTTGAAATTCTGTGACAGGAGCAGTTAGACGGCCAGGTCCCTACTGCTTGACCTGGTAGCCAAGTGTTATATTTTCCCATTTCCCCAAGAAGCAGGAGCTTATCCTCTAGAACAATGAGAACAAACAGCTATGGGGGCTGAGGGGTACCAGGCACAACAGAGGGCAGGGATGAGGAGCCAAACAGGAAATGGGGGTTGAGGGAGAGTCTGCAACTAACAGACAGTGAGACCTTCACTTTCCAGTCCCCAGATTGCCAGCAGTGCAGCAGCCAGGGGTACCTTCCTATGCAATAGCTTGAAGGGTCTGTCCTGGAGAAAGTGAATGGCGCGTGTTATACGGACGTTTGTGGATCGCTCAGTTACCATACGTAATGCCATCCAGGTGACAATACCTTCTCTCATGTGCACAGAAATTCATTCAGCTTTTTTAGTGCCCCACTCTTTACTATGAACAGACTGCCAAGGATCACCAGGCACTGAAGGAAATTCTCCAGTGTGGACGACAGAGATCAGAACCAACAGGTAGGAAAAAAGGCAAAAAGGGAGGGAGGGAGGGAGGGAGGGAGGGAGTAAGGGAGAGAGGAAGAAAAGAATGAATGGACTAACGTGGAAGAAACAGAGCATGAAGAGAGCTTAAGAAAACTTTATTTTTTAAAAAATAACTAATATATAGAAAAAGAAAAAAATTTCTATCCATGAAACAAGACAAAGATTTTATTTAAAAAAGAAAGGAATGGGACTTCCCTGGTGGTGCAGTGGTTAAGAATCGCCTGCCAATGCAGAGGACATGGGTTTGAGCCCTGGTCCAGGAAGATCCTACATGCCACGGAGCAACTAAGCCCATGCGCCACAACTACTGAGCTTGCGAGCCACAACTACTGAAGCTCGAGTGCCTAGAGCCCGCGTTCTGCAACAAGAGAAGCCACCGCAATGAGAGAGTAGACCCCGCTCACCGCAACTAGAGAAAGCCCGTGTGCAGCAATGAAGACCCAACACAGGCAAAAATAAATAAATAAATTTATAAAAAAAAGAGAAGGGAATGATAATGGAAATACTACATATCAAAACTAATGAGATATAAAGTTTTTAATGGAGATAAATGTATAGCTTTAGTTTTACATGTTAGAAAAGACAGAAAATCAATTAGCTAAGTATCCATTTCAAGATATTAGTAGAAGAACAGCAAACTAAACCCAAAGTGAGTAAAAGGAAGGAAATAATAAAAGTAAGAGTGGACATGAATGAAAAAGAAAACAAACTGACAACACAGAGAATTGACAAATCCAAAAGTTGGTTCTTTGAAAAGACAAAAACATTGATAAACACCTTAAAGGGCTAATAAAAAAAATAGAAGGTACCAATAACCAATATCAGAATTTAAAAAGGAGTATCACATAGGAAGTACAAGCATTATAAAAGATCATAAGAGGATATTATAAAAAAGTTTATGTCAATAAATTTAATATTTAGCTAAAATGGACAAATTGCTAGAAAAATACAACTTACCAAAAAGGGGACAAAAGAAATAGGAAATCTGAAAACTATTACATTAAATACATACTTTAAAACATTCCTGGCCCATATGGCTTCACAGACAAATTCTAGCAAACATTTAAGGGATAAATAAATGCCAACTTTATACAAACTCTTAAAAATGTTTAAAATAGGGAGTAATTTTCAACCCACTTTTTGAGACCAGGGTAACTTTGTTACAAGAATTGAACAAGGATACTATAAAAAAGGAAAATTATAGGTTAATATCTCTTTTGAGCATAGACACAAAAATCCTGAAGAGCATATTTTCAAATAGAATCCAGAAATATATAAAAATGATAATACATTATGACCCAGTGGGATTTATGTCATACATGCAAGGTTGGTTTAATAGTCCAAAATCAACTAATATAATTCACTGTATTAGCATAATAATGAAGAAAAACAATATGAGTATCTCAATAGATGCATAAAAGGCATTTGACAAATTAAAAACCCATTCATGATAAACTAGCAAACTAGGCATAGAATGGGACATCATCTTTAAAACATTCCACTCTGTGAAGTACTGACTCTTGCCCTGATGTGGGAGACATCAGGGCAAGATGTACTCTCTCTCTTCTTATACTCATCAGTGCAATGAGGGCAGAAAAATAACTAAACAGTATAAGATTGGAACAGAAGAAGTAAAACTTTTTATATTAGCAGATGATATGTTTGTCTGTAGAACATCCAAAACAATGTACAAACAATTTGACTTATTAAGTGAATTTAGTAAGGTTGCTGGATACACGGTAAACATACCAAAAAAAAAAAAAAAATTGTGACGATATTGACAAACAAAAAGAGAAATTAAAAAAATACCATTTATAATAGTTAAAAATACCAAATACCTTAAAACAAATCTAATAAAATTTGTGAAAGACCTTTCCAGTGAAAACTACAATACTTTGCTGAGTGAAATTAAAGAACTAAAGAAAGGGAGAGAAATTCCATATTCATGTACTGGAAGAATTAATTATCATTAAAACAGAAATTCTTCCTAAATTAATCTACATGCCTAATATATTCCTATTCAAAATCTCAGTGTGTTTTGGGGGTGTGTGAAAATTAGCAAGCTGATTTAAAAATTTATATGGAAATACAAAGGACTAGAAGGACCAAGACAAATTTGAAAAAAAAAATTGCGGTACTGTCAACCATCAGATCTCAAGAGTTACTATAAAGCTACAGTAATTAGGAACAGTATGGCATTGGACAAATAGACCAATGGAATAGAGTAGAAAGTCCAGAAACAGACTGACACCTATATGATCACTTTATGTCAGAGTTGGGAGAAGTAATAGTCTTTTCAACAAATGGTGCTGGAATAATTAGAAATCTGTATAGAAAAATAATTTACCCCTTACTTCATGTCAGTCAAAATGGATCATATACTTAAGAGTATAGGACAAAACAATAAAACTTTCCAATAAAACACAGGAAATATCATCATGATCTTGGGATAGCCAGAGATTTCATAAAGTGAATACAAAAGTAATAATCATTAAAAAAATTGATAAATTGGACCTCATTAAAATTACAAACTTCTGTTCTTCAAAAATACATCATTAGAAAGTAAACAGACAAGCCACAGACTGAATGAAGATATTTGCAATACATATATTTGACAAAGGACTCATTATCTAGAATATATATAAACTCCTATGAATTATTAATAAAAAGACAATTCAGTTAATAAAATAAGTAAAAGATGTGAACAAACATTTCACAGAAAGGTTATTCAATTAGCCAATAAACACATGGAAAGGCGATGAACAATAAGTAAAAGATGTGAACAAACATTTCACAGAAAGGTTATTCAATTAGCCAATAAATACATGGAAAGGCGATGAACATCGTTGCTCGCAAAGGAAACGCAAATTAAAATTAAACTGAGACACCACCTCACAACCACCAGAAAGACTAAAATTAAAGACTCACAGTATCATGCGTCAGCGAGAATGTGGAGCAACCTAGACTCACAGAAGTTCTTGGTGGGAGTGTAAATTGGCTCAGCCACTTTGGAAAACTGCTTCCTGGTATCCAGTAAGGCTAAAGATGAACGCATGACCCAGCACTCCCACTACTAGATAGATAGTGAGGACACTGAGTGCTTATGCCCATCAAAAAACATGAACAAGGATGTTCATACAACTCTTTCCATACTATCCAAAACCTGAAAACAACCCACCATCAACAGGAGAATGGATATATACATTAGTATATTATTGGTATATTGTATAGTCACACAATGGATAACACTTAGAACAAAAAAAGAAAAACTCCTCTTGCATGTAACAGCCTGGATGAATCACAAAGGCATTAGAGTGAAAAAAAGAAGCCAGACACACAGGAACACATACTGTATAATACCATTTTTATGACGTTCAAGAACTGACAAAACTAATCTATAGTGATAGAAGTTTGGCAGTTATCTGTTAAAGCCAGATATTCTCACATACTATAACCGAGCAATTCCACACCTAGGTATACATCCAACAGAAACTGTGCGTGTGTGTGCCAAAAAGACACACACAAAGATGTTCAGAACAGCACGACTTGTAATACCCTCAAACTGAAATCGACCCAAATCTCCATCAGTTGAAAAATAAATAAATATGTTTTGGCACAGTTATACGGTCCAGCTGTATAGACTATTATACATCAATGAAAATGAATAAATGATTGTTATGTACAACAAAATAAATCAATTTGAAAACATAACAGTAAACAGAATAAGTTAGACACAAAAGAAGGAACACTGTGTGATTCCATTTATATATAGGTCAAAAACAAGCAAAAGTAAACTACAGTGTTCAGAAATGAGTGCTTGGGTGGTTAAAAAGTATTTTTAAAAAGCAAGTAAATGGTTACTGTAAAAGCAGGAGAGGGGTCAACCTTGGGGAGGGCTGGCAATGACTAAAAGAACGCACAAGAGAGGTTTCTGGGTGCTTGAGGAATTCTGCTTCTTGATCTGGTGGTGGCCACATAAGTATACACTGTGACAACTCAGTGTGCTGTATATTTTTGTTATGTGTAGTTTTCTGTATGTAATATTTTGTGAAATGTTTACAAGAAGAATGTACTGTAGACATCTTTCCATGCCAATAAATAGAGAGGAAATCTTTACAAAGGAAAAAATTAAGAAACAATCACTCTTGAAATCCATGAAATCTTGAACACATAATGTACTTTGCACTTCTAGCTTCTGTTGGGTTGTTAGCGGTGCAAGTACATCTCCCTTTGAAATCTAAGGGTCTCGTGTTTTGAGAAAATCCAAAGTGAATCTGGCTTTGGCAAACCAAGATCCAATCTATAATTAAGCTCCAAGAAGGGAGGGAGGGAGGGAGCAGGCCCACAATTTTATCCAGCGCTTTATTTCTGTTGCCTGGCACACAGTTGGGACTCAATATATATTTAAGTTGCAAGAATGAATGGAATAAAATGGAAGAGCTAATCTGCTGTGTGTAACGTAAAAAAGGTCACCTTCACCCTGAGCAGGGCAGCATCTTTTGAGTATTTAGGATGCTGGACTCTTGAGTGGGAGGAATGCGGCCCAGGGCAATCCCCTTTGCAGGCTCTTAGAAGCTGTAACATCAAATACATGCTTTCAAAGTCTCCTTTCTTTGCTTGTGGTGCCACTCTATTAACTGCCAGACTTTGGAAGAATTTCCTTAGAAGGCACAGCCTGGTATCAGCTGTGCTGTGAGGCCACAGTCTGGTCCATGCTTTGGGTGCAGTGAATACAGCCCAGGGAGTCCATTACCAGGTGATAAGACATGCGCAGTAGAGAGGCCCAGGACAGTGAAATGGATTGAGAATGACGCCCGACAACCAAACACATTTGTGTGACATGTTAGCCCTCCCTGGGGCACCCCAGAAACAGCTGAGGAAGGAAACCAACCAAAGCTGAGTCTTCCTGCTTCCCAAGTTGGGGATGGGGAGGGGGACTATCATTATTTGCGTATTAAAGGACATGATGACCTCGGAAGGCTGGGGCTCTTGGGGGTGTCTGGGTTTCACGGGAGGCACAAGGTAAGAAGGGAGAGAAAATTCCAGACTCACAAAATGCATTCAGAAGACTGTATCTGTGCAGCGCCTGGCGTTTTATTTTTAAGGCGTCACTCTGCATAAATTGGCAGAGGCAGAGAAGGACCTGAATTAGGAATCCTTATTTTAAGAAAAGAGGCTGCACCCAATGCTTCTCATTCCCTAATTCCCCTAGAGTGACAGAAACTCCCTACCACAGTAGCTCGCTTGTCTTTGCACTGTGACTGGCAAGAAGGGAGGAGGGAGGGCTGGCAGCTGCAGACGCTGCCCCCTGCTGCCCTGCTCGCCTCCCCGGCCTCCCCCCAGCGCACCCTCCACAGCCCACCCTGCGTCCTGGGGGCTGGGTGGTCCGTGGAAAGCAGGGAGATGTTTGAGGAGGGGCTGCTGCAGGCCTAGACCGGGAGCCTGGTCCTCTGAATGCCTCTGGGCGAGGGGTCTGTGGATTGTTTCTTCTCTAGGGAGTGGCAGAGAGCAGGAGAGAGCAGGAGGGAGAGAAAACACGGGAGAGGGAGCCAAAGAGAAAGCAGAGGAGGAGGGAGGGCAGTGGAGAGAGACGAGGAAGGGAGGCAGAGCCAGGAGTGAGGTGTGAGGGGGGGCAGCAGAGACAGGCCAAAGTCAGAGAGGGGGCGGGGAGAAGCCAAGAACTTCTAAGGAGAGGAGAAAGACAGAGACACACGCACAGCAAGAGTCAGAGAGAAGGAGATCGTGGAGGGAAGGGACAGAGGGACAAGGATGCAAGGAGAGGACAGAGGAGCAGATAGCAGGATGAAGCAGGCGGGAAGGACAGTCCTTCCACGGTGCCGGGCTGGGCTCCGGAGGGATGAGCAACCGAACCGAGGCCTCGATTATTTTCGAAACCTGACATCCATCTGAGCATTATCTGCAACAAACTGGGTCAGCCTCAGGAGGAGGAGAGGTGGGGTAGGGGCCGAAGTCTTCCATTATCTGACTGGCGGGTGCTGGGTGTGGTGGGAGGCGCGTGGGACCCTGGCTTTCACTTCAGTCCCCCTGGGAGAAGCCACCTCCTGAATTCAACACCCAACAGGGCAGTCCTGGCAACACGCAGCGCAGCATCCCTGCCCGGCGCCAGTGCAGCAGCCCACGGGTGCAGCGCCCCAAATCCCGCTTCCACGATGCACCCGCTCAGGTGAAGACAGAGTCAGAAGAAAGGCCAAAAGCCAAAGGGCAGGAGAGCAGGTGAAACTCGGCCACACCAGCCAGAGGCTAGCAGAGGGCAAGCGAGCCGGGGAGGGGAAAGGACGGACACAGGGCTGGCCTATCCCCAGTCCGCCTCTGCCTTACCTGCCACGCAATCAGGTCCTTGAGGCGGCTCAGCTTGTCCTGGTCCTCGGGGTGGTCCCTGGTGTACTCTTCAGTGAAGAAGGCCTAGGAGGACAGACAGACGTTGGGGGTTCCCTGTTCCTTTGCTGTGGACCCCACGACCCACCTCTCTGGCCCTGGGAGAGGGTTCCATTTGACAGGGGCAGGAATGAGGCCATCCCTACGTGGATGGGCAACAGTCAGGGACGTGTAGGGACTGACGTTTCCTCTTCCTGGGGCTCAGACCGGCATCCACTGGGAAAGGGTCACAAACCCCAGGGAAATGGTTCTTGAAGAGGGGTCTCTGGACCCGCAGAAGCAGCATCACCTGGGAACTTGCCAGAGATGCAAATTCTCAGGCCCCACCCGGACGTACTGAGTCAGAACCTCTGGGGTCGGAGGTGGGGTGGAGGCAGCTGTGTGTGAAGAAGCCCTGCCGGGGATTCTGCTGCCCAGGCAAGGCACCGTCCCAGGCGAGAAAACTCAGTAAGGAAGTTCACCTGGTGGGCTTTCCAGCTCACCTCCCTCATCGTGTGTGACCCTGGCAGCCCCAGCTCCTTCTCGGCTCCTGTTCTCAGTGTGTGCACATACATACACAGACATATTACCCCTCAAGGCTGAACAAAGGATTACCAATGGACGACTCTACGGGGTGTCCAAGGGTAGCTGGAAGGGCTAACTGGAATTACTGTCCGTGAGTTATACTATTGTGCCGTATTCCTAGTTTTACATCAATGGATGACATGGAAAAGATAATAAAGAGTTCATCATGAGATTTATGAGAAGGAAGAGTCCATTTTTCCCTCAGCGTCCCATTAACGTATGGCCTAGGTGAAAGCCAAATAAGGACTTTCTATTCTATTTCAGTGCTGGGAAAGGTTATGTCTCCTTATTGAGTAATTATTTTCCCCCAGTGGAAAATGTGACTCATGTAACTGATGGCTTTTCCCTTTTCACCACGGACACCAGGAGGCTCAAAAATGAAATCTGTGGCTGAAATGTGTGGGGATTTCTTGGAGGGTCCTTATGACCTGAATATCTAGATTATAACTCTCGCATGAGAGTTGATCTCCCATCCCTTCTGTATTTTCAGATTCCGTGTTTCATTCCTTCCCATTTCTAGAGGTCATTTCCATCATCTATAGAAGAGATGGCTTTACACAAGTAGCATGTACTTTGATTTGTGGCACTTGACTTTTATGGTCTGGCTCGTCGACATCCCAGAGCCTTTTCTTGACAAAGGTATCTCGATGTGCCCAGTGGGATAAGGGATCTCTATGACCCCTGACAGAGCATGGCATTGAGGGTGGGAAGGAGATGAGAGTGAGGCTATAGAAACTCTGGAAGGTGTATGAGGTCCAAACAAGCTGAAGTGTCCTTTTGAGGGACAAACAGCCACAGTTAAGATGAGTGGCATGTAGCTGTGTCTGCTCTGGGCCCTCCTGCCACTGCTCTGTCCCCACCAGGGCCTGGAGAGGGAAGCCCTCACCTTCTCATACTTGGCGAACCCTCCCATGACAGCAGGGTCCACGATTCCATTCAGGAGCATGGAGAGCGGGTTAATGGGGAGGCTTTCGTCACTCTGGTACTGGTTTATCATCATCAGGATCTTCTCGTTGGCCATGGACATGGTTTCGATGGCGTTCTCCAGAGGGCTAATTGTGGTCTGTTGAAAACGAGATCACCAAGAAGAAAGGGCCTCAGCAGGTCGCTTTAAAAACAGATAAAATTATTGGTATTGGTTTCATTTGGGGTTGGAATTCAAATGAGGCAATGCTCCCCAAGGGGCTGTAGCAGGCTCTTGTGGTAATTACTGAGCCCTGGGGGTTGTCAGCTGTCTGGGGAGAGACAGGCTGAATTTGTGCTTAGCAAGAGAGGGATCTCCCTGGGGAGATGAAGGTAGGAAGTGTCAGGCACTCGCTGGGGTTTCAGAGGCTGGATGTGCTCCAGGGAGGGTTTTTCTTCTTATTACCTGGTGAAAGACGCTCCAATTCAACCCATCTGGTATTGGTTGTGCACCTACTATGTGTGAGCACTTAGCTGGAGGGATTAGAGCAGCTGACGATATGATCACCCGGCCTGGCCCACAGTAGGTCCCAAGACTTGTTATATGAGGGGTCACTGCTCCAAGGTAGATTTGGTTTAGTTGGGAAGATAAAACTAACCACCTCTTCAACACCTCTTAGAAAGCAAGATAAACAGAGTGCCATCAGGTGCTAACGGGCATAACAGTGGTTCCCAAGAGCATGGGATCTAGAGTAAAACACTAAGCAAGAAGTCTGCAAACTTTTTCTGTGCAAGGGCCAGGTGTTGTCTGTGGCAACAACTCAACTCTGTTACTGTAGGAAGAAATCAGCTACGGGCAATATGTAAATCAATGGGCACGGTGGTTCCAATAAAACTATTTACAAAATTAGGCGCAGGTGGGCTCTGGCTCATTGGCCATAGTTTCCTGACTCCTGAACTAAACTAAGCAAATAAAAATGAGTGCAAATCTCAGCCATTTTTTCTGTGTGACCTTGGGCAAGTTTCCTAAACGTTCTGAGCCTCAGTTGACTTACTGGTAAAATGAGGATAAGAAAACCTACTTCAAAAAGTAGCTGGAAGTTATTGTTATTAACTCTTGTAGGTGTCAGGACAGGAACTAGCAGCTGTCCTAAGAAGGGAAGGCTCCCTGGGTGGGGCAGGGTGGGTGGGGCTGCAGGGAAGGGCGAAGTAATCTGGGAAAACTTCATGGAGGAGGGGACCCTAAGTGTTGCCATCTGTTCAGTGGTGGTGCTACAGGGCCTGCTTCAGTGGCGACATAGCAAAGATTAGTTGAGATAATATGACACTTGACTTATAGCAGAGTTCTTTAAAAAGAATATACAAATCAATTTTCACTGCAAAGTAAAGGAGCTGTTACAGTGGAGGATTACTGGACTGAATGTCAATATTACGACAGAGTATGAGTGTGTTTCATGTTTGGTAATTGCAATCATTGTTGCTTTTGTTGTGGTCATCCATTTACAATGCTTGGTGTCAGTCATTTATCTCTTGTAAAAATAAAATACAGTGTGTGTGTGTGTGGGAAAAAAAAAAGCAAAATAATAAAATAGGCAAGTCATGGTGTCCCCTCCCCCCCCAAAAAAAGATCTCTCTTCTATCCCATTTATGTGTATGTATAAATGCATTTATTTATTATTGATTGATTGGATTTTAGTATCCTTTCTAGGATTGGGCAAGAGGCCTTAGAAATGTGCAAGGTTTTGTCATTGGTACTGAAAATCCCTGTATTCTGAGATTCTCCAAGCACTGAATCTTTAGCTTAAGGAAAACCAGAAAACCTGCACATCACGTAGGCAAGACCATCAAAAGATTTTCTCTGCCCAGGGCTCTGCATAAATAAATGAGCTTCCTGTAATAAGTAATAAGAATTAAAAATATGCATGCTTGTGTTAAAAAAAAAAAGTGCACTTGCTAGTTATTGTAACTGTTGAGTATATGTGAAGGGTAGAACCAGCCTCTACAGCCATGCTCTTGGTCATCTTTTTAAACCATTTCCTTAAATCCCTGTGAAATCTTAGCCTCCTCGCCCCGCTTCCTTGTTTCTGGACATTTTTGAAAATGGCTGTCTCTGCAGTGAGAAGGCCCTGGGAGTAGGCTCTCTTCTCTCTCTCTCTGTGATACAAGACACGGTGACACACAATGTCATCCTCTTTCCGTCACACATGCACACAAACACTCAAACACGCAAACACATGTGAGTGCGCATGCACACACACACACACAGAGGTGGGGGGGGAGGCTGCTCGGCCTGGTAGAGGCGGCAGCCCATGTTCCACAAGCTGCAACCCATGGTCCAGTTTCTGTCAAGCACACAGACCAGCCCTGCAGGGGCTTCTCCAAGCTGAGGTCTAGACTCAGTTCTAAAGGAAAATCTATCACAACCACTTGGACTGAGCCCAGTACCACACCTGGATTTCAACAATAGCCTGGTACGTCTGAGAGACTCATGCTTTACGGTGAGTTATTAAAAATGGAAAGTCCTGTTGATTGGCTTTCTTCCTCATTTCTGAAGCTATTTTTGTATCCCTACGTCTTTAACCTCGTTACAGACAACAGGACGGAGAATGAGAATGAACACTCCTTTGGATTCTCACCTCTGGACGTTTGTGTAGATGACTACATCACTCTCAGAGCAGAGCGATGGGGGTTACGTATTTGGTGGAAGACCTGGAGGTCCGGAGCTGGTAACAGTTATAAAAGCACTGATCACGGTAAAAGAGATGGCGCCATTTGTGGACTGCCTCCTCTGTTCCAGCCCATGCTGGGTGTGTCCCACACGTGCTCTCATTCAATTCCCCCAACAACAGGTAAGTCCTTCACCTAAGGGTAGATGGGGCAGCGCTGGGGAGAGAGCACCAGTGTCCTAATTCCAAAGGCGAGCTTTTCCCCCCTATACAGACCACACTCTGCTACCAAACTTGCCATACACTGGTTGTTAGGACTTGGTCAAGCCCTCAAATCTCTGGTCTCTTTCCTAAGCTGAGCCTCAGTTTCCTTACCGGCAGCACAGGTGTATAGCCCTTGCCCAGCTTGCTGTGCGGGGAAAATGAATTATCCTGGAAAATACAGTCAGCCCTCCATACCCTTGGGTTTTGCATCCTTGGATTAAACCAACCTTGAATTCAACCAACCACTGATACAGAGGCCCAACTGTATTCACTGTACTTATACGCCCTTTTATGTAAGGGACTTAAACAACTGCGGATTTTGGTATCCGTGGAGGCTCCTAGAACCAACACCCTCAGATACTGAGGAATAACTGTACTTTGGAAACAATTTGAAAGGCACTCGGGAAAGTGGTGATAATCCCTTGCAATCGAGCGGTGTTTCATATTCCTCAAAGGCGTCTCTCACTATCACCTTCATAAATCCTCTTAGGAAACCTCTGAACTGCGTAAGACAGACATTGTTATTACAACCTACTTCTACCACTGATCACTTTGGCAGTTCAAGTCCCATCTTTTTTTTTTTTTTTAATTTTTATTTATTTATTTATTTATGGCTGTGTTGGGTCTTCGTTTCTGTGTGACGGCTTTCTCTAGTTGCGGCAAGTGGGGGCCACTCTTCATCGCAGTGCGCAGGCCTCTCACTATCGTGGCCTCTCCCGTTGCGGAGCACAGGCTCCAGAGGCGCAGGCTCAGCAATTGTGGCTCACGGGCCTAGTCACTCCGCGGCATGTGGGATCTTCCCAGACCCGGGCTCGAACCCGTGTCCCCTGCATTGGCAGGCGGATTCTCAACCACTGCGCCACCAGGGAAGCCCATCAAGTCCCATCTTTGAGCTTCAGTTTTCTCATATGCAAAATAATTTAAATAGACAAGGACTAGGAATGGGGTTGCACATTGGAGATGTGAAGGCCAAACTGGGCCTGGGTCTGTCACTTAGCCAGCACATAAGTTCTAATTTTTTAAAAAACGAATTCAGCTGGAAGGAGTTTGACACAGCTTCTACCACTCCCTGTTGTCTTAATGGGACAAGTTCACATATTTACAGTATCTTCCTGGGCTCTGAAGGTATTTGAATTTGTAGCTCTTGGATTAAATGACCTTCAGAGTGTCTTTCAGCTCTGAAATTCCATAGTTTTTTCCTGTCTATTTTACAGATGATGAAAACTAAGGCCAGAGATAACACTGTGTTTGTCCAACATCATATAGCTTGTTAATAGCCAAGTTGAATTTGGGTCTCTGACCCCCAGCTCAGGACTTCTTGTAAAGATTACATAGTCTCAGGGCCAAGAAAAAGGAAAGGACCTTCAATAAGCAGAACCTACACTTGAATCCCATCAGAAAACACCTCTCTGTACAAACAGTACTGTAGTCAAGACAATTCATAAAAGAAACAACCAAAAACAAGATACAAATTCTATACCACAAGAACAAATGATTGGAGAGGAATTCACTCAGCACCCACGAAACTTCTGTGTCTGAGACATCCTGAAATTCTTGGTAACCCAACTGAGGGAGGCTATCAGAGATAAAAGTCACTCTGGTCAACTTTTTGGAGGTTTTCCCAATCCCTTCTATCAGAGGGTATCAGGATAAAAGAAGTGAAACAAAAATGTTGACTATTTCTTTCCTAATTTCAGAATCCTGAGTTCAAAAAACAAGGTAAGCACTTCATATATTATGGGTTTCTGCAAATTAACTGAGCGATTGGTTGATGGATTTACTTAATTACTATTTTTTTTAATATAAATTTACTTATTTATTTTTGGCTGCATTGGGTCTTCGTTGCTGTGCGTGGGCTTTCTCTAGTCGTGGCGAGTGGGGGCTACTCTTCATTGCAGTGCATGGGCTTCTCATTGCAGTGGCTTCTCTCATTGCGGAGCACGGGCTCTAGGCACGCGGGCTTCAGTAGTTGCGGCACACGGGCTCAGTAGTTGTGGCTCGTGGGCTCTAGGGCACAGCCTCAGTAGTTGTGGCGCACGGGCTTAGCTGTTCCACGGCATGTGGGATCTTCCTGGACCAGGGATCGAACCCGTGTCCCCTGCATTGGCAGGCAGATTCTCCACCACTGCGCCATCAGGGAAGTCCCTTAATAACTATTCTTGAGCACCAATTATGTGTCTAGGACTATTCCTTGCACTCAGAGATATGGCAGGGAACAAAATGGACAAAAATCTGTCTCCCTGGAGCTCACAGTGTAGTAGAGCTCATATTATAATGTTATTATATTTAAAATTCTAGATATTAAAAATAAACACACAGGCAAATTATGTAGTCTATTAGGAGGTGAGATACCATGGCGGGGGATGGGGCGTTCAGAGAGCGCAGGCAGGAATTCCTTCAGTTTGCCTACAGTCCCGTGGGGACAGTGAAGGAGGAGAGGCACCTTACTGAGCACCACCAGAGGAAAGCACACAGCCAGGGCCAATGGGTAGAGACTACAGCTTAGTAGAAAGTTTCTGATTTCTCACCTCAAAAATGGGATTCATAATATGATGTACTTCACATGGTTTTGTGGGATTAAACAGGATAATGTTACAAAGTCCTTGACACAGCACCTGGGACACTTATCCACGCTTATCATGCACCGATGTGTCCCATGAATAAGGGGCATGGGTAGTTTCTTCCTCTCCAGGGCACTAATTATCGGGGTGGGCTGGGGACATGTTAAGGAAAGAGGAGAGAGTGAGTCCATCCAGGTGCCTGGTATGAGAGGTTATAGTCAAACGTCACCTCTTTTACTAACCTTGAGCAACCCACGAACTCACTCGGTTTGCTCATCCGTAAAACGGGAGAATAATAATATCTACCTCGCAGCATTGTTGAGGGGTTTAAATGAGGTCACGCATATGAACAGTTTAGCACATGCTCAGCAATGTCTGTTGATGTCATCATCGTTATTATATGTTCCCTAAGGTCTACGCCATGACTGTGAAAAGGAGATTGGAGGACCACCTGGCTGCTGGGGGCCCTTAAGGGCTGAAGGGGGATGGTCTCAATGTTGATCATGCAGTAACTTGAAAAAGTCAGTCAGACGATGTCCCTCCTCTGCTTCCAATTCACCCAGTGGAAAAGCCCATGTCCTTATGGTGCCTACAAGGTCCTATATGACCTGCTATCAGACTACTGCTACTCCTCCCTCACTTGCTCTGATTCAGACATAAGCCTGTTCTGTCCCAGGGCCCTTGCACTTGCTATTTCCTCTGCTAGAATGTCCTTCTCTTCGGTATCTGCAAGGACCACATCCTCACTTCCTCCAGGCCTTTGATCAAAAGCCATTTTAGCAGGAAGGCTTTCTACGACCATCCTACTTAAAATACCCACCACTCCTTCATCACCTTTCTCTTTTAGTTTTCTCCATAGCGGTTATCTCCACCTGACATAGTATATATTTATTTAGGCTTTTTAGTGCGTCTTTGCCACTAGAATGTAAGCTTCATTGCAAAATCTCTAGGTGCTTGACATGCGTTAGGTACTCATTAAATATTTGTTGAATGAATAAGTGAATAAGACATCCTGAATATGTCCCTGCTTCTCCGATTTCGCCGGATTGTCCTTTGCATTCTGAGGGCTGCAAGATCCCCAGCTGTTTGAGGACATGGAGACCCTGAAGTGTGTTGAGAAGCAAAATACATGCTATCTGCACCATGGAGTTCAAATACTTGCATTCTAGCCAGAGCTTTGCCTCTGTGTAATTTCCTTTCTCTGAGCTTCAGTTTATCCAACTATAAAATGGATTCATAGTGAGATTCTGCAGAGGGGTCCCCAAAGGGCTGTTGGGAGGGGAGGATATGAGAGGGTGATTGTGTCGATTGAGTTCCAGGCCCTCTTCCTCCCCCTGCACCCAACCACAGAGGCTCCCCATTCATCAGCTTTATTACCGGATTCTATGGTAGCTTTCATTTGCAGGGAAAAAAAAGTTATCTGATGCTTAAAAAAAAAAATTTGAAAGCAGGTAAACTGCATACTGCCTCAGGTCCCTTCCTGCACCAGAATTCCTGGACTCCTGCAGTGGCTTTGAACAAATGCATTTCCCTTTTTCCAGTCTCAGGAGCCTTCTGAGGCCACAGACTCACCTGGGACATGTGAGTCACCTCAAACCAGCGCAGGATGCCCGGAAGCTTGTACGCGGTCACAAAGGAGGTCCTCTCGATCCACATCGACTGTCCCGTGGGCAGGGGTGGCAAGGGCAGGAAAGCAACACACATGAAACCTGACCATCAGAGTTTGGTGGGAACCCAGCCAGGCCCCCAGGCCTCCTATCCACCCGGAATCAGAATAAAAATTACACAACTCAGAAATACACTCCCACCTTACCCTGAAGAATTCTTTCCCAAGGTGAAGTTTAAGTTTTCCCTGGATTTAGGTCCAGTAAGTTTTAACCTGGGTCTCTGAACAGGCAGAAGTTTTAGGCAATATTGAATGCATCCACCTGCATTTTGTGGGGGGAGGTCTACAGTGTTCATCAGATTCTTAAAGGGGCAGTGACTCCCCCAGTGCAAAGAATCACAGTCCAAGGGAAAGAGCTGAGAGAGACGTGGAACTGTCTCCTCGTGCCAGCCTCGGCCCTCGGGAATAGAAGACAGGGAGGTTCTGGCTGGGAAACACACAGTGACACTGGGGACTGTGAACTCCCTGTGGTTGAAAGGTGCATCTCACGCCAGGCCTGGGTTGTATCTTGAGGGTGGAGAGGCTCAAGAAATGAGAAAACAAACCCAACGGAAGAGCCTGGAGAATGGGTGTCATCGTACCAATGCAAGTTAGTGTTCCATCCTTTGGCTTTGGATCAGGTGCCCTCCCAATTCTGATTCTGGCAGGTGCAGGCTCTGTTTGGTAAAGGAGGCCCTGGGCAATGATCAAGGCTGCCAAAGGGTAGGGGAGATACTTACGGCAAACTCATTCTCGGGGTCAACGGTCCCCCTGCGCACTGGCCGGGAGTAGTGGAACTTCTGCACGTAGTTGGACTTATAAAAGCTGCAAGACAGGAAGAGGCTGAGGCTCCTGATAGCAAAACCTGACCTGACCCTGTACTGTCCAGGGAGGCCCACTACAGTAAACTCCAGGTCTGGCAGTCCTCGCTGTAACATTTAAAACCAGGCTTTCCTTGTAAGATGATTTAGAAGCTGGTCGGTCTTATGCCCTCATGAGAACACAGCACCCCTTAGGGTACCCCCGAAGTTGGAATTCTATCATTAATGCACATAGTGGTGCCTGGGTTAGTGTTTCTTGTGACCTCAGTGAAGGGTCTGGATACATCTAAGGTCCTAGGCTAATGTCCCAGGGGTATCTTCCAAGGATTTCTTTAGGTGTCCCAGCCATCCCCCAAATCACTCTCCCTTGAACCTCTAGGGCGGTTCTAACATCAGGGCCAGCAGGGCATGGTGCTAACTGTATGGTGGTCTTCCCCTGCCCAAGGGTGCCTGACCGAGAGGTGACGGGAGGCTGAGCTCCAAGCTGAGCTTGAGTATCTGCTCAGCCGCCTGCACTGGCGTGAGGCCGCTTCTCCCCGCAGGAACAGGCCTTTCCTCTCACAAAGGCGCTCCTGCTTCCAACGGGTCTTCCCAGAGGAGAGGCCTTTTCCTAAGCCACTCAAGTTGCTAAACTGGGTGCCTGGGCCTGAGTGGGGTGAGCCAGACAGCTTGGAGGGGGCAGCCCCACAGATCCCACAGATGCCCTGCTTTGTTGCCTCATCCCTGACCTTGCGATCTGGTATTAAACAGATCACACCTGCCTTCATGCTGCTTCCTCTAATGTCCCCTATTTTATTTTATTATTTATTTTTTATTTTATTTTATTTTATTTTTTGGCTGTGGCTCACAACTTGTGGGATCTTAGTTCCCCGACCAGGGATTAAACCCGGGCCCTCAGCGGTGAAAGCGCTGAGTCCTAACCACTGGACAGCCAGGAATTCCTCTAATGTCCCCTTTTTACATCGTAATCTGAACACAACCATTGCCAATGCACGACCTTAACAAATGCCTAAAAGATGTCCCTCTGGAGAAAGTGCTCGGCCTGAGCACCGTCCCTCTGTCCCCCACCTGCCTGTCACCTGTCTGCCCATGCTCTCTGGCTGTGGATTTCTGGAGCCACTCTGGGATCTACCTGAGCAGCCGGCTCTCCGCGTCCACTTCAGCGAAGCCCACCGCTGCCTCCTGAGGACTCGCTCTGCCACAAGGTGAACCTCACCCCTCGCTCCCCCTTGGCCATCTCTGGTGTCAGCCTTTTCAGGGGCAGAGCCCAGAGGGGTCATAGGAGAGGTGATGCTTCTCCCAAGAAAAGGGAGGACACGCTGGCTAAGATAGGGAAGGAACTAGAAGACACCACGGCCTGTCCTGCCACCAGCTCGGCTTGGCAGCCCCATGGGATGCTCCTCCCCAACACTCCCTCCCATGAGCTGTGGGGCTTACTTTATAATCTGGTCAGGCACCGGCTTATTCTTGAACCTTGGGTGTTCATCCAAGACGGGCTGGACAGTGAAACACTGGATGTCTGTGATTCCTGCCGTTAAGAGCTCACAACGTCTCGGTCGGGGGGACAGTTCCAAGCACAGCAGGTCCCAGGTGAGACCTCCCAGGACAGTCCTTCTGGGCCCAAGTTTTTAATGAGTGACCAGCCTCAGGGTGCTGGCTGCCCACTAGGTCCTAGTGACCAGTTAGCGGTCACCGTGGTCCTTATCAGAGCTGCCCATCACTTGCAACCCAGGCCAGGGCTCAGCCTCTGCTAACAGTTGGTTAGTAGTCCTTAATTATCATTATCACTGCTATATTATTATCATTAACAAGAATAACGCCTAATGCATTTATAGCTGTCCATCAACTGCAGCGCACGTCTCCCCATGGTCTCCTTTCATCTCTCCGGTTTTGTTGAGCAGCGTCGTTAACGTAAATCATACTTTCCAGAGACAAGGACATCAAGGTCAAAGAAGCTGGACAACCTGTTGAAGGTCACACAGCTTGTGAGCACAGAGCAAGGGCCTGTATTTGGGTCTTTTAACCCTAAGCTCAGGGTTCTCTGATTCCAGACTTCTATTCAGTGCAGCCCTCTGACCAGCAGCACCACCATCACCTGAGAGCTTGTTAGAACTGGTGAATCTCAGGTCCCGCCTCAGGCCTACTGAATCAGAGTCTGTATTTTATAAGATACTCAGGTGATTCATATGCATGCTCCAGTTTGAGAAGCACTGCTTTAGAGAAGGCAAATACATTCATTTTGTACTCCAACTCTGAAAGTTTGAGAGTAACTGTCTGGGGCAGGAATGTAAGGCCATGTCCAGGCTCAGTGGGAAAGAGTTCCATGATCGATTAGTGATGCCTGCCATGGGCACAGGATACAGGAGAGGCATCATGTGTGCCAGATCTTTGTCATGCCTGTTCTAGACCTTTATTCATTGTAAATCGATAATATGGCAAGCCAAATAAACAAGGTCAGTAGTCACTGGTCCCATCCCTGGACCTTACTTCCCTTTCCCTACCTTCCATGGCTTCTTTACCCATCTCTCTTCTTCAGGTATCCAAGTACTCTCATCCCTCTATTCTACCTGATGACCACCATAACTCCAAAAACTCTTCCCCTAAGCCTGACACTTCTGCTAACTGAGGAATCAGACTCCTCTTGTTGGCATTCAAATATGCCAATATTTGAATATGGAGTATTCAGATATTCTAATATGATTCCAACTCATTTCCCACCGTTATCTCTGAGCATCCAACAGACTGTGCTGTTCCCTTTGTTTGGACTATTTCCCCATAGCTCCATGAACATTCAGTCTATCCTCATCCAGGTGTCCTTTTCCTTCCTGACCCTCCAAAGCAACGCATTTGTACTTAGGACTCTTATCTCTCCAGCTCCCTCCCTTCTCCCTTCTGTTGTTTCCCCACCAGACTGTGAGCTTTCTGATGCAGAGGCTAGGGCTCTTTCACACATAAGAAATGGCCAAAATATAATTCCAAGTTAAATTTAATCCCCCTCCCCCAATAAATTCACTTCATACGAATACGTTGGGGCTTTAATTGTTTTACCTCTGAGGAGTATTTCCACATTAAATGAGAGTGCCTCAGAGAGAGACAGAGAGACACAGACAGACAGACAGACACACACACACACACACACACACAGAGGAGAGGGCAAGAGTGAGCAATACTTAACACAAATGAACAAACCTCACTGGAAGGATTTCCATAGTCAGGAAGACTACCTTCCTTCTCAAGTCAAATAGCAAACACCCTTCTCTGGGAGGGAAATCACCCTGGATTAAGTCTAGAGCAGGAGTTGGCAAACTATGGCCCTCGGGTCAAATCCTGCTCACTGCCTGTTCTTGTATGGCTCACAGCTAAGAATACTTTTTATATTTTAAAATATTTGAAAAAAAGAGTATTATGTGACATGTGAAAATATATTAAATTCAGATTTCGGTGTTCATAAATATAGTTTTATCGGGCACAGTCACACCCGTCCATCTATGAACTACCTATGGCTGCTCTCCCACCACAACAGAGTTGAGTAATTGTGACAGAGACACATGGCCCACAGAGACTAAAATATGTCTTATCTTGTCCTTTACAGAGAAGTCTGCCAACCCCCGTTTTAAAGTAGGTTCTAAGCCATGTCTACTGATCTCAGCAATCGGACTTGGCCCAAGAGAAGAATCCAAACCTGTCCTGGAGAAGCCAGTGACATCAGAGCCCTCCGATCACGTCCAGTAGGATGCATGGCTTGAGTCTCTCACCATGTGTTGAATGTATGCATGGAACCCTGTTGAATCTATAAACGGAACTGTAGCCCCAAGGTCTAGGCAGAGGAGAGGGCGGGGGACAGGAGACACCCAACAAAGAGACCTTTGCTTTCAAATGTCTTCCACTAATTGGATACCTAAGTGAGAAGACATGAGATTTGTCCCCTTTTCAAACTGCTTGTCAGCTTCGCAACACATAAAGGCAAGAGAACAGAGCCTTAAGAGCTTAGATTTTGGCAAAAATCCGACCCGAGTTCAAATCCTAGTTCCATCAATTCCTGGGACCTGGTATAAGCTGCCTACATTTTCTTGAGCCTCAGTTTTCTTATTTGCAAAATGCAGAGTAATACTACCCAACTCATAGGATTATTATGAGGATAAAATGAAACAATGCATGAAAATGCCTGGTACGCCATCATGTTACAATAGTTAATAAAGAACATTCTGTTCATTAATCTTAAACAAAACAATGGCATTACAGAAAGAATGCAGACTTTGAGACGGATCTTGGAGTTCAAATCTCAACTCCATCATTAACTAGCTTTGTAACCCTAGGCAAACCACCTTACCTCTCTGCCCTGTATGTTCCTTCTCTATGAAATAGGGAAAATCAATACCCACCTAATAGGGTTGTATGGGGATTTGAAAAATTAGTTATAAAACACTCAGTCTCATGTGTGGCATGAAGAGGATATTTAGCAAATATCAGCCCTCCCGCTTTCCCTTTTCTACCTGGTTCCTGGAGCTGAATCAGGCCTGTGTATAATGACGTGGCCCAGTCACACGTGCTCTCCCTTCCCACCACGAGTTAAAAGGTCACAGAGTTGTTCAACACCAGGATATCCACTTAGAAGGGCCTTAGTACTAATCCCATGTCTCGCCTATAACCAAACTCCCATTTGTAACCAGCCAAGCCCACCACCGGTTGCATTTCCTCCTGCAAATAACCATGGTAGAGCAGGCATGAAGGGCAGGCGAGCACAATGAAAAGGTTACAGATGAATATTTATCACCTGAGGGGAAAATATTTGGATTAAGGTTCGGCAGACTTAGCAGACCAGCCATGCAACCTGTCAGCCCCATTTTAAAGGATGTAACTTAATTTGTGCTACAGGGTGCAACACAGGAGCCAGGCTAGGTTAACGTACCCCCTCCCCCGTCGCTCAGCTGTCTGCCTTATCCTTGGGTCTGTACCCTCTCTGACCCCCTGAGCCCTGACCCAGCCCAGCGTCAGAACCGGCCTTATGAACATTATGCTTTGCTGCAATGGAGCCCATTTCCACCACGCTCTACCCAACCTCACTAGCGCTATCTCCTGTCACCTCGGCCTTCTGTGTGCTCCAGAGAGCTGGCTCCATCGGTGCCGCCCTCCCTCTTTCCTTTCTCTATCTATCTCCTCTTTCTTTTTCCTTCTCTCTTGTTTTCTTTCTCTTTCTGTTAACCAGCAAGTATTTTCTGAGAGTTGGCTTTGGGGATTACTGCAGTGAGCAAGGCAGCACAGGTCTCTGCCCTCCCAGAGCTTCTGTTCTAGTTCTATCTTTGAAAGCACAACAGATAACGACAGATTGAGATCAATTCTCTAAAGCAAACAAACAGGGTTTGAGATAACAGAGTCCAGAAGGCTTCCGATAAGGTGACCAGGGAACGCCTCTTGTGGGAGGTGACACTGAGTTAGGATCTGATGGGTGAGAAAGGAGCTGGGGGAAAGGCATTCCAAGCAGAGGGAAGAGAAAATGCACAGGCCCAGAGGCGGGAACAAGCTGGGCGTGTTTAAGGAACAGAAACAAGATCTGTGCGGCCAGAGAGAAAGGGAAGGAAGAGTTGGGGCGATGACATTGGAGACACAGGAAGGGGTCAGATGATGCACAGACAACCTTGCAGGCCTTGGTCAGGAGTTTTGATTTTATTATAAGGGCAACGTGGCACCATTTCAGTTCTTGGAACCTTTGCTTTTGCAGATGATGGTTCTTCCCTCTGTCTGGGACATTCTTCCCACCTCCCACTAACCTTTGGCTCATTACTCACCTTCAACATCGCCTTCCTCAGGGAAGCGTTCCCTGCCCTCCTAATCACGGCAAGCTGAAGGGCTTTCTTTTAGCATTGATCACATTTTTCTAAATGCATATTTAACAATGCAATTAGCTGTTCAATGTCTTTTACTTGCTAGACTGAAAGCTCCCTGGAGGTAGAACCGCTTTGTGAGTGTAGTCTCCAATGCCTTGCACAAGGCTTGGCAGAGTCAGGGCTGGTAGTACTCACCACAAGAATGAAGGAATGAGTGGGTGAGTGAATTTATCAATGAATGCAACATTTAGAGTTTCCTGAGATGGGTTCTTTTTGGATCCCACACTGGACACTAATACTGGCACCACTGCAATGATTCTGGCAGCAGTTCTGAGCTCTAAGACGGGGCTCTGTGGACTGAAGTCCCGGCAGGGCTGCCCACGCCTGGCCCTTGGCTGGGGCATTCTTTAAGGATACACTGGCCTGGGGCATTCTTCACATCATCCCCGGGGGCAGAGGTCGTGTTCATCTTCTCTGCGTTGGGGAACTGGCTCATCAGCTGCATCTGGAAATCTTCTCTTCGCTCATACTCCTTCCCTCGGTAGATGAACACTTTGTTCTGCAGAGAAATGACACCCATCAGAGATGCCAGGGCCCAGGCTTGGAGGAGATGGTTCAAGCAAAGCTGGGAGGCTTGTCATGAGCACAGGGCTGTGGTGACCTTCTACAGATCTCCCCACTCTCTGTTTCTCCCCAAGGGAAAGGAAGAGCTCAAGTCACTGACCTTCTAGCTAGACACACCACTTCTTTAAAAAGATGGGTTCTAAAGGGAGAGGAGATCATGGATGCTGAGAACTTTTTCTTCAAACAATCTTATGTGCAGCTTCCAGAATAATTCCTCACTCAGCTTTCACTGTGTCACACCCACTCTCCCATTTACATGACCACAGAGTTTCCCTCCTGCCTTTAATGGACCATGTGGGCTGGACCTGTGGGCTGGAAGGGACCAGCATTCGGGTCCTTCATCACTTGGATCCATGGAAACACACTCTTTATTGTTCCTTGACCACGTTAGCTTCTTTTAGACTGGTAGTTTTCAAACAGGGGGTGATTTTGCCTCCTAAGGGATGCTGGCAATGCCTGGAAACATTTCTGGTTGTCACAACTCCAGAGAGGGCCACTACTGGAACCCAGTGGGTAGAGGCCCAGGATGTTGCTAAACATCCTTCAATGCACAGGACAGGCCCTCACAGCTACGAGTTACCTGGTCTAAAATGTCCAGAGAGCTGAAGGTGATAAACCCTGTTTTAGACCATATCTGTGCCACTGTGCTGCCTCTAATGGCCCCTAAATTCTTCTGTCCAAACCCATGTCTGCCACTGACCTCTATGTATCAGTGTTTGTTTCCAAACCTGGCCTCTCATCACAAAAGCCTAGGAGCCTTCCAGAAGTTCAGATTCTCGGGCCTCACTCCAGACCTGCTGAAATGGAGTCTGTAGGAGTGGGACCCAGGAACATGAACTTTTAACAAGTTCCCCAGGGGTCTGTGATGCAGGATCAGGTGTGGGAAGTCATCTCTGTTCCAAGCAGGAAAACTTCACTAGCTACCCTCTCTGCAGCTCAACTCCGGAGGGCCACCCTTGACTGCCACATCGACTGGTAATGGTGAGTGGTTTATCTCCTTGAGGAGACTCAATCAGGTGAGGTCAGGTTTCTTTTGTATCTCCCTGACCTCAGGATTGAACCACAGACTCAAAGACCAGAAGGGACGCCTTCAGCTGACCTAACGCAACTCTCTCCACGATGAATGAATAATCCAGGAAAGCAGCAGTTCAGACACTGTGCTCCAGGGATCCCTGAGGGTCCCCAAGACCCCGTCAGGGCCTCACAAGATTAAAACTCTTTTCATCATAACAGCCATTTTCCTTTTTTTTTTTTTTTTTTTTTAATTTTTATTTATTTATTTATTTCTGGCTGTGTTGGGTGTTCGTTTCTGCGCGAGGGCTTTCTCTAGTTGCGGCGAGCGGGGGCCACTCTTCATCGCGGTGTGCGGGCCTCTCACTGTCGCGGCCTCTCTTGTTGCGGAGCACAGGCTCCAGACGCGCAGGCTCAGTATTTGTGGCTCACGGGCCTAGTTGCTCCGCGGCATGTGGGATCTTCCCAGACCAGGGCTCGAACCCGTGTCCCCTGCATCGGCAGGCAGATTCTCAACCACTGCGCCACCAAGGAAGCCCCATTTTCCTTTTTCACTCTCATTCTCTCATGAGTATACATTTAAGGCTGCATGATGTGTGGTATCACAACAGATTGAATGCAGAAGCAGATATAAGAATCTAAGCTGCCTTCTCTTAATCTAGATATTTAAGAGATTTGCAAAAATATGAAACAATCTCACTATTCGCACTAATTTTTTATTGGAAAATATAGCCATTTTCATAAAGATCTAATTTATGTTAACATATGATGGGTTTATTCTTCTTATTTTTAAATAAGTTGATACAGTTGATCCTCCGTGTCTTCAGGTTCTTAATCCATGGATTCAACCGTGTATCAAAAATATTTGAAAAAAAATTCCAGAAAGTTCCAAAAGGCAAAACTTGAATTTGCTGCACTCCAGCAGCTATTTACATAGCATTTACATTGTATTTGGTATTGTAAGTAGTCTAGAGGTGATTTAAAGCACTTAGGAGGTTATATGCAAATACTACACTATTTTATACAAGGGACTTGAGTACTGGATTTTGGTATCTGCAGAGGGTCCTGAAACCAATTCCTGGTGGATACCAAGGGACAACTGCATTTAAAAATCTTCTTAGCTTTAGATTTGAGTATCGTAGATGTAGACAGCTAAAGTCTACAGATACAGAAGTTCTTCAGGGGCCTTGATCATTTTTAAGAGAGAAAATGGCCCTGAGACCCAAAGGTCTGAGAACTAGTGCTCTGCAGTGCCTGCTGGGTGGCAGAGCTCCTCCAGCCTCTCTGAGCACCTCAATCCCAGTATGTGGCGCTCACTACCTCACAAGGCAGCTCTGGTTGCTGTGTATGTGGAGAAACACGGGGGGTGGCTGAGGTGCTGATGATGGAGGGGGACTGGGGAGTGTGTGAGGGTGGGGACAGCGTTCAGACAGAGGAGGGCACAGGTTCTGAGCACAGGCAGAGCCTCAAAGCACAGAGGGAGAGCCGGGATGCCAAGGCCGCGGGTCCCTGGCCTGGGTCTGAGTCACCCACAGACTTACCCGGAGAAAGGAGGGGAAACC
Source organism: Balaenoptera physalus (assembly GCF_965194825.1). Classification (NCBI taxonomy): domain Eukaryota; kingdom Metazoa; phylum Chordata; class Mammalia; order Artiodactyla; family Balaenopteridae; genus Balaenoptera; species Balaenoptera physalus. The sequence goes on from NC_138890.1 coordinate 28,395,090, forward strand.
CTGGCCGTAGTATCCCACAGCGAAGTAGTCTGGCTTGGGTCTGAGGATTTTCATGATGTTTTCATAGAATTTTGCCTGCTGGACCTGAAAGAAGAAAACTCATAGCTTGTGACAACACAGATGTGTATTAAAGGCACATTCAACTCCAAGAGGCCACAGTTAAGATGGGATCATTCCACCAGAACCAATGTGCCGAGTGCACATGTTTGCACAGTCGTGGAACTGTCTGTAATCATAATAGTAATAGCTGTAAGCAGATACCCTGTTAATCACTCTACCTGCACCAGCACATTTACTTGCATTGCCCTCATGACAATGCCACGGAACTGTATCTCTGTTTTGCAGATAAAGACATGGTATCTCACAGCGCAGCCGGGAAGTACGGAACTGAATCCAGCCAGCTGTTCAGAGCCCCCAGCAGCATCGTCACTCCACTCTCACCGGAAGTGTGTTTGTGATGGCCTATGGATGGATAAGTGGTTCCGGATATAGATGTCCTCCTGTGTATGCACACCTAACATATTTCATCAATTCCAAGAGGTGTGTGTTTTTCATATTTTAGCATCTTTGAAAATAGTTTGTGTTTTACTTTACACCTAATGGCATCTCCCAATTGCTATTAACTGGAGAGGAATCATGATGGGGCATGTAAAATAGAGTGGTGCATCTTAAATTGGACACAACATGGAAGATAGATGTGTGTGGCCCTGGACATGAAGCCTGTGCGATGTGGGCTTGGTGCACGGATGTGCATGCCCATCAGCATGTGCATGAATGTATACTGGGTATGTGTGTGTGCATGGATGTGTGCTCTGTGTGTGCCTGTGCACTGCACACGTTTAGAAGGCGTGCGTGCCTCCACACCCACAAACAACTACGTGGACAGACTCAGGTAGATATAAGTGTTTCTTGGTGCAAGTAGTGTGTGTGTTTGCATCATACCTTAGAACACTATAATCCATGCCCATCCCCCCACCAGAAAAAGCTATCAATCTTCTTCCAACATTCTGACTCTCATTTTATAGTTCCCTACAAACAGCTGGACTGGCATCTAAAAATGGGCTCAGATGGGGCCCTGGGGTCCTGGCTCTCAGGCCAGCGGGAAGAGAGTGGGGGGAAGCAGCCAAAAAGTTCTGCATTTTCCCTGCAGGGGTCACCCCCACCACCACCACCAAGCCCTGGCCTCTGCAGCATAAGCAGGATAGGCTGGCTTCCCCCCACTTTCCACTTGCACCACCAAATCACAAGCTTCGGGGAGCTGATGGGAATGGCCAGATGGGGAGCATTTTAATGTGATTTACCTGTTAATCAGAAAGCGCACATTTGCGTTTCTATTTAATTGGCCTAGTGATTTGTGGGACTTTTCCTGCAAATGTAGCACAGTGTTCACCGGGTGGGCAAGAGCAGCAGCCCCAGCGCCAAGCAGGTACTTAACGCTCCATCTGAGAAACTGATGAGTGTTCCCGGAAGACCTCCCTTTGCAAATATTCCCAACCGGGAGGGAGCTGCTCAGCACAGCCCGGCTCCGCTCAGGCCCTGCTTCCGTGCCTTTCCTGGCATCCTAACCCCACGCGGCTTCCCGCCCCGCCGCCCCCTCTCCCCAGCCTCTCTGCTGAGCCGAGGCCCTGAGCACGCAGCCTCCAGGGCAGTCAGCTCCCCCTGGGGACGGCTTACCAGGTTCTGGCTCAGCAGCTCATAGTCAAAGATTTCCATCTCATACTGTTCCGCCAGCTCCTTGCACAGACTGATGGCCTCTTCCCACATCTACGAGGAAGGTCGTGGAGACAACGGTTAGGGGGACCTCCAGGCTTGCAGAGCCCTTGCTGAGGAAGGGACCAGGGCAGCTCTCTCCTGGGACTGAGCCACGGGCCTTACTCTGGCCCGGACCCAGTCCCACACCCAGGGAGCTGAGCGTTTCCCAGGAAGCAGACCTATCCTCTGCCTCTCACCCTAGTTTCGTGATAAATAATGGAACACCCACAGACGAGGCTGAATACTTTATTTACGTGCTCTCGGGATCTTCACAACCACCCTGAGAGGTGACTAGTAGCAGCTGCATTTCCCAGGTGAGAAATGGAGGTTCAGATCAGCAGAGCATCTGCCCCAGGTCAAATGCCCAACCAAAAGCAGGGCCAGGATGCACACCTGAGTGTGACCCTCGACCTTGTGCTTAATTCCCTCCCTTAGAAGTGCTCAGTAAATGAACATCTGACTGCCTCAGCTCCCTGTGTGCAGGTGGGGCAGGGAGGTGGTGACCCCATTTCCCAAAGAGAAATGGTTCACAAAGAAGTAAGAGGGCAGAGCGTTTCTGGGGACAGAGTTGAGGCCAGATCCAGTTCTCCTGATGTTCGCTCTTAGGATCTTTCCACTCCGCCAGTCCGTCACTTTCTTTTTTCCTTTGGCCAACTTTCTTCTCTCCCTCCCTTCCTCCCTCCCTCCCTCTCTTTCTCTCACTTTTTAAAAAAATTGTGGTGAGGACACAACCTGAGATCTACCCACTTAACAGATTTTTAAATGCACAACACAGAATTGTTAACTATAGGCCCAATGTTGTACAGAAGATGTCTAGAATTTATTCATCTTGCGTAAATGAAACGTTACATCCATCACTTCTTAACGGCGTTATTTAGGGTGAGTGTGCAGGGGGGGCAGCATGAAAAAAGAGTGATGAAAACTTTTTTTAAATAGGTATTTTCCATCTTTAAAAAAAATTCTGAAAAACAAACTCTGGACAGAGGGGGTCCTTTTCACCTGCTCCGTTTTGACTGAAACAAATAGATTATCATTCCATCCTTGATCAAAGGGGTCAGCAACCTCTGCAGAGAGGCAGAGGGAGGTGCTGGGTGGGCTGGAGATCTGGCAATCTCAAGGGACACCCATTACATTTCACATTTGGTTTAAAATGGAAGATGCACCTTAATGGAAAAGCTGGGGGAGGTGGGGGAGGAGAGAGGCGAGGTTGCCAAAACACAGTGTGTGCTTTGTCGCAAAAGTGCTCTCTCTGCATCCAAGCATAAAAATAAATAAAGGCAAGTGCTGAGTGGAGGAGCCACGGCTGTAAACCCATGGACAGCTTAGTGAGCAGCATAAAAATGCTTTATGTGCCAGGAGGAATCAAGTCCACAGACCAGGCTGGGCTGGGGCTTTTTTTTTTTTTTTTTTTTGGCTGCGTTGTGTCTTCGTTGCTGAGCGTGGGTTTTCTCTAATTGCGGTGAGCGGGGGCTACTCTTTGTTGCAGTGCGCGGGCTTCTCACTGCGGTGGCTTCTCTTGTTGCGGAGCACGGGCTCTAGGCGTGTGGGCTTCAGTAGTTGTGGCGCGTGGGCTCAGTAGTCGTGGCTCAAGGGCTCTAGAGCGCAGGCTCGGTAGTTGTAGCACACAGGCTTAGCTGCTCCACCCCATGTGGGATCTCCCCGGACCAGGGATTGAACCCGTGTACCCTGCACTGGCAGGCGGATTCTCAACCACTGTGCCACCAGGGAAGTCCCTGGGGTTTTCTTTAAAACCCCCAGGCTGGGCCAGGGGTCTGTTTAGCTCAAGTGGAGGTCTTTGCCAACTTCCCACCATAATATGCCAGAAATACTCTACCCATGTGTTAAGAGATCACTAAGGGGCCAAGGAGGGGGACAGGCAAGGAGTCAGATACCTGGAATTTCCTTCAGGTCTGCCCATGTGGTCACTAAGACCTCTGACAGTCCCTGATCCCTGAGTCTCATACATTAGTTACTGAGCATCTGCTGGCTTCTGGGCATGGTATATACTGAGGGAACAGTGATAAAAATGGACAAGACACAGTCTCTGCTTTCATGAAATAGAAGTGGGTAAAGCACACACATAAACAGATGTACTAGTTGGGTTTTGAGGGATGCAGAGGAGTCCACCAGGTAATGATAGATGGACTTATGGAGTAGAAAGTCATTGTGTATGTCTAGATCAATGAGTCTCCATGAGGGGAGATATGGGGAAAGGAAGTTAAAGGGATGCTGAAGAGTTTGGGCTTCATTCTAGAAGCTACAACAGCAGTGGCTTTCAGGGTGAGCTATACCCATCTGCCCCTCCTCTCTGCTCCCAAAGTACTTTAATACCACCTGTTCCTGCCTCCTTCCCCCGTTATTGCACAACACCAAAGGGTTGTGTGCAAAAAAAGATGATAATCGGTGTGTCTGCTTTGCCCACTAGATAATAAGCCCCTTGACACTGGGGATTATGCCTTTTTCCTCTCTGCTCAGCACAGAGTCGGTTGAACTGGAGAGTTGGCAGAGGACAAGGCTTGACATGTCCTTTTGGGGCTTTCACACTGTGACCGACTTAGCTCATAAACCAAGAGTAAGCTCTGACATCAAGTCAGCAGGACAGGAGGTTCCAGGGATGGCAGAGCCTCTGCCCTCAAGAGGCTTATAATTGTAAGTTATAAAGACAGTGTTCTCCAACTGCTCAGCTCCTGGGAATTTATAAGCCCTTCCACAGACATTACCTCATTTTATCTTTCCAGGGAAGGTGGGAAGATCAGACTAAGACAGATGCAATGAACTGCAGTGACAGAGCAGGCCAAAATTAAGTATTAAATTGTGTCTTGATGAACTGTAAGAGGCCTTGCCATTCAGAGGAGAGGCAGAGCTGTACGGAAGCTGGAGGACTCAAGAAAAACTTGACAGAGGAAGTGGCCAGTCAACTGGGGCCTCGAGGGCAGAGTAGGTAATAATGATGACAGTTAAAATTTAACAAGCTACTACTATGTACCTGGTCCTATGTTAGGTGCTCTACATGCATTTTCTCACCTAATTTTCACAATGCAACTAGGAAGTACGTACTGTTAATGTCCCACTATTATGGGTGGGGAATTGGAATCTCTGAAAGGCCAAGGAGATTGTCGGTGGTAGAGGAACAAGGCTTGAAACCCAGAGCCTGAGCACTTAACCACCATGCTACGTTTCCTACAGCATTTGGGTTGGTGTTTCCTGAAGGTCTACTGGAGACTGGAGGATGGGCAGTAGCTGGTCTGGCCAACCTCCAGACCTAATCCAACAAAACATCCTGTTCTTGCTGTTTAGAGATCAATGATGGTACCATGATGTCATTCATACATTCAATTAATTAAGCTACTCAATATATATCTACTGGGCCCCATATGTAAGGCTCTGTGCTAGCTATGGGGCACTCAGCAGTGGACAAGGCAAGTCTCTGTGCTCACGGCCTTCTAAAGTGGGGAGCCAGACATGAGCAAGTAAAAACAAAATGATCAAGGTCATGTCTGATAGTGATCAGTACTTTGAAGATAAGTCAGTAAGAGTGACTCAGGGCAGGAGTGCTGCTGTGTCTCAGGTGGTCTGGGAAGGCCTCCTTCAGGACATGACATCCTTTGCTTGGGCAAAACCCTGAGCTGTGAGAAGGAGCTGGCCATGGTAAGATATGGAGCAGAAATGTTCTAAGCTGGGGAAAGCAAGTGCAAAGGCCCTGAGGTGGAAAAGAGCTTGGCATAGAGCATGTGAGCAAAAGGGAGCCTGACAGAGATGAAATGAGAGAAGTAGTCAGGGGACAGCTCGTGTGGGGCCTCATGGGTCATGGGAGGGATTGTGTAATTTGTTCTAAGTGGATTGGGAGAGCCATTTGAGATGACTGTAAGCAGGACAATGGCGTGATCCAATGCATGTTTTATGATCACCGTTTCCCATATGGAGGATGATCTGTTGGGGGGAATAGAGGATGCAGGGAGATTGCTTAGGATTCACTGAGTGTCCAGGTGAGCAACGTTGGTGCCTTGAATGGAGGTGGAAGGAATGGAGATGGAGAGAAGTGATCAGACTTAGGGTCAGGCGGGAGAGCTGACCAGACCTGCAGATGGATTGGGTGTAAAATATGGGAGAGAACAGTCCTTTCTGGTAGCTAGGGTTTCCACGGAGAGAGGAAGGGCAGGGACCAATTACCTTTCCTTTGTCAAAGTAGCCTATGATGATCTCGTACAGCGTCTCCTTCAGCTGTCGGTGGGTCTGGGGGTGCTGCTGGCCTGTCTGCATGACCTGCGATGCACACTGTTCATCTGACCACTGCGGAGAGAGGACACACACAGTCACCTGGGGCAGGTGTCTCCCCTACTGCTGAGGAGTGGGAGGAAGCCCTGCAAACACCCCTGCCGGCCTCCTTGTCGCCCTGAGTGTCAATCAGAGAGATGCTGGTCTGCAGTTTCCATGGGAAGCGCCTCCTCATTTCTGTGGAGTTACACTTATTTGACTCTCCATTGGCTCATGTGTATGGCTTGTAGGATTTTTCTCTGAAACCCTGCAAGACATGGTCTCAGCACTTCAAAAGCCAAAGGAAATCTTTCAGACTTTGTCCTGCTCCAGCAGCACTTTCAAGAGAAGAAAAACAGCTCACAGGGCATGCTAATGATTTACAGTTGATGTTTGGATGTTATATAAAACAGTTTGAATGTTATGTAAAACTGCAAGACGTATCTCGGGTGTTGTTGTTGCTGCTGAATGTGAAGGTCACTAGAAACTTTATGTGACCAGACAAAGCAGTGCAGAAAAGTAACCTGCCAGGTTAAGAGTTTGGGGACACAGAACAAAACAAAATTTATTTGGCTAATTCTTTTTCTTTTTCTTTTTTAACTCTTCAACTTGCTGTGAGGGCTCCATGGGGATCCCAGCATGAATTTCCTTTACTGGAAAGGCAGTACCTTGAGAAGCCAGGTGTGGAGAAGGAGTGTATAGGCAGCCTCTGTGTAATTTTCACAGTCCAGGTGAAGGTCACGGAGTTTGTACAGGTACCTGTTTGGGGAAATATGCTAAATCACCAGGTGCAATAATAAGCAGGCAGGTGGTAGGGCCAGGCCAGAAAGAACAACTGGGTACCTCCTGGAGTCACAAGGGAGTCCTCCATTCCCTCTATCCAGACTCGCATGGGTGACAATGATTAGCACCTAGCACTCGTGGGGCATTTAGTGTATGACGGGAATCATGCTAAGTATTTTAAATGCCTCAGATCATTTAATCTGTCTGACAATCCTGTAAAATAGGTCCACTGAGAATGCTCATTTACAGATAAGAAAATTCTGGCCTGGAGAAGTTAGGTAACATTCCAGCCAGTATTCAACTTGATACTGAAGACTCTGCCCAGTGCAATACAACAAGTAAGGGAAATCAGGGAAGGAGAAATAAATAGCTTGTCAGAGGTCATGTGCTAATGAATGAAGAACTGGAATGTGATCCCAGTCTAACTGCCTTCAGAGCGTATGCTCTAATCATTGTACGACTCCAAGGGCATGGACAAGCCACAGCACTGTAAAGGGCAACTCCCACCGTCTCTTCAATGCTCTCTAGATGTAAAGGAACTGAATTTTCTGATAAGAAAAGGAAGTGGACCAGGGGCTAGAGATTGGATATTCACGTGGAGGCCTGGAGCTGTCAGCAGAGAGAATCTACTATTCAACTGTAATCACATTCCCATCTCCCACCCTTTTCCAATGTGACAATCCAGTTCTGAATCCTAGAATGAGTCTACAGTTGAAAGGTGTTACGAACAGGGCAAGAACAAAGGAAGGGAGCTTACGTCAATTACTTGATACATAATAAGTATTAAGGGGCAGCGAATTCACTTCTCTGTGCCTTAGTTTGCTCATCTGTAAAATGGCAGTGCTCACAGAACCTACCTATAGAGTTGCTGGGCCTATAAAGGGACAAGCAGATCATATATAAAAGGCTCGGCGAATGACAGCCTGCACTGCTGCTAATAAATGCGAGCATGCACTGAAAGTGATTAGCCCGTAGCCAGTGCTGAGCAGTGACAGCTATTATCTATTATCATTGTGAACCACGTTCTTCTACAAAACATTCCCTCCTGCCACTGTTGGAAACAGAATCCAGAGCCAAAAAAAAAAAAAACACTGCTTTGGTGACTTGCATGTCATCAGGAGCATTTATTTAAACCCAGCTCTTAGTAATTTGGTGAAGGGAAGATGCTGTGATGTGATGCCCTTGGTCCTTCCTCCAAGAGGAAAGGTGCTGTCTGTAACCATGCCAATATTCTGCCTTGGTTATCTAACTACAGGGAACAAAGGGCTTCTCAAGCATCTGTACTCAAAGCAAGTCTCAATGCTCAGGCTTAGATTCCTTTTATAAGAAAGCTTTCTGCTTAGAATGTCACCCAAGGAGGAGCTAGAGCTTAATGTCCCTGGCTACATAAAACGTGGCCAGAGGGCCAAATGGAGGCTGCCTGAACTCAGGGTAGGGACTGCCAAAGATTTTAAGGGGAAGAAAGTTCAATTAGTGGTTTCTGATAACTAATGAACTAGTGACCTTTTGCTCATTTATTTATTCAATCAGCAAAATTGTACTGAGCACACAGGCTGTACCAGGCATTAGAGATAAATGGTGGCAAAAGCAGATGCCATTCTCAGGGTTTGGGATTTATAATTTAGGAAAAGGGACAGGCATCAATCAAATAATCAAATAAGTAATTGTAAAAATACAGGCTGTGATCAATGCTGTGAAGGAGAGGTCTATGGTACTATGAGAGCAGGACTCATCCAGGTAGGGCTTCTAGAAAGGTTCCCCTAGTGTGACAGTTGGGCTGGGATCCCAAGGTAAGAGGATGAGTGGGGGAGCATCCCAGAGAGATTCTTCATTCATTCATTCATTCTACTAATGGGTGCTTTATATATTATATCAATTCATCCTCCCAACAATTCTTTTATAGGTAAGAAAACTGAGACCTACACTAGAGTAGATAGAGCTAGAAATAGATAGAACCAGGTTTTGACACCAGCTATTTCTGCCTCTACAGTCACTCTTGCTGCCTTAACTTTCTGCTGATCAACAGAGCTATCAGTGAAACTCCACGTGGCGTGTATGTAAGGAGTGTTGAGCCTGAGGTCAACCTTTAAAAATCCCTGTGTACATGGTCAAATCCTATCTTACCTCCACCTTCCTGGCCTTGGTCTCTTAGATTCCTGATGACTGGGTCCAAAAAACTTGAAGAGAGTAGTCAGAGGGAGAGCTTCCCTGCTGCTTTCAACTCCTTAATTGGCCAAGGCACCCCCTCCTATCCTTTGTCAACTCCAGGGTTTGGTGATCAACTACAGAGCCCAATGGAAGACACCCTGATGGGCCCGACTAGGGGTTTGAATGCAAACAGATGCCAGGTGGGCAGCTTAAGTGAGGTGGATGGGATGAAGTTCAATGGGGAGTGGAAACGATGTCATGACCAGAGCACTCCTGCCCCCGTCTAAAGGCGCCACCACCACCTAGCCTAGGCAGTGGTCGTCAGGACAGGATGAGGGCCCAGTGTTGCCATACCTTCTGAGTTTTTCAGAAGAGGGAAATTTTGATTTCTATGTAACATCTCTAGATTTTTAAAATTTGGCAACCAATTAAAAATGTTTTTAAATACTATGCCTGCCAAATAGGACAGATTTTCGTACTATATCCTGTTTACAACGTCTGGTGTAGGCAAATGTGGTTTTCCTAGATTACTATAGGATTCACATCTCCAAAACTTATGGAAATCTGGGATTCCCCATCTGTGTTTCTAAAATGGGAAGAAAAGAAAAGATGTTGGGGGAGAGAACCATGTGCCAGGCACTTTACCTGTAGCATCTCATTTAATCCTCAGAACAGAATGAAACATTCTACATGGGGAAACCTCAGCCCGAAGACACTGACTGATTTATCCAGGGTCACAGAGGAAAAAAGGTAAAGTCCCCCAGGCCCTTTGGATCCAAAGCGCTATGCTACTACAATAAGTCATGTCTAGTGATGTTATAAAAACTAATCAAGCTCAGGACAACCTATGTAATTATCTTTTTTCCAAATGATAGTTCTTATTTCTGGAATAATGCTAAACTAAGTACCTAAAACTATTTGCAGTATTTTGCAGAGTGAATTTGGACTTGGAGTCTCCGGTCTTTGACAGAATGTGTCAAAAGCCTTGAAAGGGCCTTGGTCGTTAACCTTACAGTCAATTCCACTTTGCAGGCTTTTGTCTCATAAGGAGATGCATAAAGATATATATATGTCCAAGAATTTTGTCATTGTGCTATTTATGATAGAAAAAAGTTGGAAATAACCTAAATATTCAACAACATAGGATTGGCTATATAAATTATGGTATATTCTGGAAAGGGAATTTTATAGTTTCATTAAAAATTATGTTGAAATACTTCTGTTGACATGGAATTCTTGTCAAGCAAAGAATAAATTATGAGCAATATGATCCCATTTTTGCAGAAACTAGGCATGCATAGAATTTGATCTATATATAAACATAAATATAAAAAGGTCTGGGAATATGTATAGATTATGGGAGTTTATTTCATTTTTTGTTTTGCTTGTCTGTATTTTATGAGGTTTTTTTGGTAATAAGTATGTATTATTTTTGTAATGAGTAAAAGTACCAATAAAAAAAACTCTGGAGGAAAAACATGAGATTCTGAGACACACTGGCAAGGGAGTTCTTTGCTTCAGCCGAATGTCCCCCCAAAATCCTTCATATGATGTTCAAATACGTATCTTTTAAATGCCTACAAAGAAGCGGGCATCATACATCTTGGTATGTTTTTCCCTTCAAAGCTGGGCTGGCGGATGTTCTAACTACCAACCCTGGACTAGGGCTTCGCATGCCAATCTTGTAACAAACGCCAAGTGCAATTCACCAGCTCAATCCACAGCAAAACAGCATGGCAGGTCAGAGAACTCCAAGTGGATTTGGGGGGCTGACTGTAGGAGATGGAAGGAGTTGAATCTGGGGAGATTGATAGGAATCAGAACATAGAGGGTCTGAGTGTCAACAAGATATGCTTAAACTCTACGCTAAAGGCAGCGGCAGCCATCGCTGGATATTGAGCAGGAGAGTGACACAGCAGGCCTGGGTTTTAGAAAACAAAAATCTTACCTTATGTACATCTCTTCCCGATTATTATCTTTGTAGAAATTCTAGATAAGGGAGGAAAAACAGTGATGAGGTTTTTTCTTTGCAGAGCGGCAGGGGTGGAGGGCATTGTGATGAAGATGAGAGGAAATTGCTAGGTACTATCTGGGCGAGATGGGAGCAAGAAATTTACTTTCCTGAATGCATCAAACAGCTTATTCTGCCTTGAAAGTCACTTCCCTGATCCTTAGACTATAAAGGGACAGAGGAAGTATCTCAGCCATCACATCGGGGGGTGCAATCCAGCTATTTGCTGCACTGAGGGATGCCAAGGTTGAGGCCGTTTACTTTGACAAAGTCTACTATGAAAGGCAGCCCAGCTTGATCTTTAAAAGCTCAGACCCTGCGCTCAGGCAGAACTGAGTTGGAATCAGAGTAATAGGAATAATTAGAGTAACAGTAATCACAACAGATCCCAGTGATGATAACAGATCATAACTTCTGATAGTGCAGAACTATCAGAAGTTATGCTGAGATTCCACAGTCAAAAACATTTACGCCAGGCAATACCTATTCCAGCTCAGGGCTCATGCAGACCAGTTGTCCTGGAATCCTGTGCAGTTTAAAACAAGTCCTTACAGATTTTGAGCCAGGAGGTCAGGACCCGATCCTTGAGCCACACTTTGAGAAAACCCAGGTTTAATTCAATGCACCCATGTGCACCTGAGTCTCTGAGAGGGCGAGGTGATGTGTTCCAGGTGTTCCAGGGCATAGTCAGCAGGTGGCAGAGCCATACGAGACCTCCAGACACACCCACCCCATCCTGTTCTTCTCCCTGATACCGTGTTTAAGCCACACACCAAAATCTAGCAGAGTCTAACTGCTTATAGACCTGCCTGCCCCAACTTTCTCCCAGGTCAGATTCTGACAGGTCAGTTTCTTCAACCAACTTCTACCTCTCCAAAGAGAGAAACTGCTAAACTCCTGGAAAACCCCTCTTCGTGCTCTTTATGTAAATTGGGCCTTGTGGAGTTATTAGCAATGAATTCCTTTCTGCTGTAATCAGGAGTTTTCAACTCCCCTTAGCATTTCAGAAAATCAATGGCAATATCTGGGCTGTTTAAAAAGAGGCCACTTAGGGAACCTAGAAAAATGGTACAGATGAACTGGTTTGCAGGGCGGAAACTGAGACACAGATGCAGAGAACAAACATATGGACACCAAGGGGGGAAAGCGGCGGGGGCGTGGTGGTGGTGGTGGGATGAACTGGGAGATTGGGATTGACATGTATACACTGATGTGTATAAAATGGATGACTAACGAGAACCTGCTGTATAAAAAAATAAATAAAATTCAAAAATTCAAAAAAAAATAAATAAAAGTAATACATTTTAACATAATGTCGCTGAATTGTAATGACTTCAGCATTCATTACAGATATGTTAGTCATTTTCAAATCACTGAAGAGGAAGTGTATTTTAACTATAGAATAAAAAGATAGAGTCCACTTAGGGTAAACAGAAGACACACAACAGAACTATGGGGACAGGATTTATATTTCTGGGACACTGGGAATGGCAGGGGGGATTGATGTAACAGATGCCACATGGTCTTTTGGCCAACTTTATTCATTTTAACCACTTTAGGGTGGGCCGGCATGGTGAGTATGAAGCACTGTGGCTGCTACCAGCTGTCTCATAACCACATCACAGGACATCTGAAGGGAGACTGTTTGGGAGCTGGCCAATGGCAGGTCGTGTGGTACAGGGGTGAAGAGTCTGGGTTTGGGACTAGCTGCTCCGGTTAGCCTATCCCATAGGAATTTTCTATAAATACTAGTTATCAGTATTACTTCGTACTGTTAAGAGAAGGAAACAAACAGTGAGCATTTAACCATGGGTCAGGACTGCGCAATCTACGAAATAGGTACTATTATTTTCGCCATGGAACAGATAAGCAAACTAAACCTTCAGAAAACTTTCTTGACTTGTGTAGTCTATTAATTATCAGAGGTAGGATGAGAACCCATGGCCTGTGTGACTCTAAAGCTCATACTCTTAACTTCTTTAAACTGCCACCTTCCTTCTTTGTGTGTTAAGTGCTAAAGGAAATACTGTCATCCCTTGGCATCTGCAGGGGATTGGTCCCAGGACCCCCACAGACGCCAAAATCTGAGGATGCTCAAGTCCCTTAAAAATACAATGGTGTAGAATTTGCATATAACCTACGCACATCCATATACTTTAAATCACCTCTAGATTACTTATAATTACTTAAACAATGTAAATGCTATGTAAAGAGCTGTAAATCCAATGTAAATGCTATGTAAATAGTGGCCAGCATGCGGCAAATTCAAGTTTTGCTTTTTGGAAATTCGTGGATTTTTTTTTCCTGAATATTTTCAACCTGTAGTTGGATCAGCAAATGCCGAACCCTTGGATAGGGAGAGCCAACTATAGTCATTCCCATTTCATATATATGATAAACTGAGACACAGGGAACGTGAAATGATTGACTTCAAGACACAGAGCTAGCAGATGTCAGGGCAAGGACACTCTCACGTTTGTCTGATTTCTAAAGCCCTTCGTGCTGCTTCCCTATCCAGAGCCATAGTGGAACCCAAAGCCAGACCCGCTCCCAAGACTCCGATCTGACTCAAAATGGGGAGAGCCGCGCACATACCAGCAGGTTCACGGTGCAGCTCATGCGGTTGTCTTTGCTCTCGTCCGTCATCACGCCCCGGTAATCCAGCAGCTTCTCCAGGAGGCCTTTGACCAGGTTCACAAAGTTCTCCACGGACTTGGAGATAGTTGGGTGTTCTGCAGCACACTCCATCAGGCTGCGGCACAGACAGGAGGGCAGTGAGCTCGAGGCCAAGGGAGAAAGAGCATGCTCGGGGTCGGGGGTTGGGGGCGGGGCTGCGAGTCGGGGGCGGGGCTCGGGAAGGGTGGAGTACAAGCCAAACAAACCGGTGTATCCAAGTTCCCCTGGTTCATTGGCTCATTTTGTTCCTTTATTCAATCACTTAACTCATTTATACACTTAGTTGCCCATATAGTGTAGAAAGTAACTTTTTCCCCACCATCAAAATGAGAAAAAATAAAAATTAATTTCTAGTGTGGGCAATGGTGTGGAGAAATGGTCACCTTTACAGACCCACATTGGGAGTAAATCAGTACAACTTTTTGGGGCAGCAATTTTCACAATATCTGTAAAAATTGTAAAAGTACATATCCTTTGATCCAATAATTCTACTTTGGGGAATCTATTTTACAGAAATAATCCCAGAAGTATGTAAGGATATATTTACAGTACGTACAAATTGTGTCTAATAGTGAAATAGTTGGAACTATCTTAAATGTCCAATTAAAGCATATTCACAAAATGTGACTCTATGAAGTCATTAAAAAGTATGAGATCAGTATGTTTTGAAACAAAAAGCTCTGTAAAACGTATAGTTGAGGAAAGTGAGTCTCAGAACAATCCTCATGTTCTATTTAACCAACTCACAAAGAACCTACCACGTCCCAGGCGTTATCCTAAACGTCTTACAAATTTTACCTCATTTAATCTCCCATCACAGTCTTATGAAATAAGATGTTTGCAGATGGGGAAATTAATGCACAGAGAGGTCAACTAACTTGTCCAAGGTCACACAGTTGGTAAATAACAACAGTCTGGCTCCAGCATCTGCTCTCAACCACCAAATGCTATATGTGAGTGGAAGTGCATGTCTACTTTTTAAAAATTTTATTTCATTTATTTATTTATTTTTGGCTGTGTTGGGTCTTCATTGCTGCACGCGGGCTTTCTCTAGTTGTGGCGAGCAGGGGCTTCTCTTGTTGTGGAGCACGGGCTCTAGGCGAGCAGGCTTCAGTAGTTGTGGCTTGCGGGCTCTAGAGCACAGGCTCAGTAGTTGCTCCGCGGCATGTGGGATCTTCCCAGACCAGGGATCAAACCCGTGTCCCCTGCATTGGCAGGAGGATTCTTAACCACTGCACCGCCAGGGAAGCCCCTGTGTGTCTACTTTTATTTGTCTCTGTGTGTTTATGAATGTGACAGATATGGTCAGGAAGGATAAACACCAAACTAAATGCACGCTGCTTCTGACAAGGGGTCTAGGTGGTGGAATAGAGGAAGACAATGTTCATTTTTCAACTGAAATGTGCATATAGTATTTGAACAATTTACAACATTTGTTGTAATAATAATATTCTAAATTTTAAAAACAAAAATTAAAATAGTGACATTCCTTAAGTACCTATCAGCTGCTAGGCACTATTCCAGGCATTGTGTAGGGTGGGGATGGGGAGAAAGATATAAAAAAAAAAAAAAGAAATATAAAAAGAATCATGCCTACCCTCAAGCAGCCCACAGGCTAGGTAGGGAGAGACAGATGGATTAAAATTTTGGTTAATGACTACTTCTTAATCACTTATTCTCCACCAGACATTGTCTAATCACTTTTTCTAAAGAAATGATCACAGTCATTCTGGTAAGTAAAAATTATTCCCCTCATTTTGCAGATGAGGTAATTAATCAAGGCCCAGAGAAGTTAAATGTCCCTCCCAGCATCATTCCGATAGTAAGTGGTGACCTTGGGAATCAAGACAATCACAGGTCAGTATTTTCCGCAGAGAAACATTGTGGTGTGTTCTCAGGCATCTTGAGTAGACAAGCATTTCCCAGGCTACGTCTGTTTCTGCCTACTCTGCCCATAGCAGTTTATAAGTCCCAAGAGCTCCTAAGAGGGGGAAGGTGAGGAAGGCAAGGACTGTGGAGGGTCATTTTGCCCAGAAGCCAAGCCATGCTGCAAGGACGCGATGTCTCAAACTGTGGCTGTGATCAGACTAATGCATCTTCACCATGGAAGAAGCACCTGTTCTCGGCTCTCAAGGAGAGATGCAAATTGCCCTGTGATTTAGGCCTGTCTGGCTCAGTCATCAGCTGTGCCTAACTCCTTCTGGGATGGTCACTTCCAGCCTTGCTTTCCATCTTAATGACAATGCAATGAAACTCTGTCCCAGTGTTTGGGGTGTGATTTCTCACAGCCTCCCAGGTAGAAGGCATCTGAGGGCCTGAGCATGGCCAGACCAGTGGCTCTCTGCCCTGGTCGCATGGTAGAATCACAAGGGGAGCTTTTACAAAGCTCAATCTCCACTCTAGGTCAATGTCTTTGTATCTTTTGGGATGGGAGCCAGGAAGCAGTATTTTATTTTTTCAGTTCTCCAGGTGATTCCAATGTACAGCCAATATTAAGAACAATTGGTTTTGTCTGCTGCTTTGCAGACTTCAGTGTGCATGGGAATCACCTGGGCACTGTGTTCATTGATTCTGATTCAGCAGGTTTGGGGTAAGGCCTGAGATTCTACATTTTAACAAGCTCGCAGGTGATGCTATATGGTTGGTCCTTTGAGAAGCAAGTGTTTAGAAAAACAAAGTCTTGGCTTTCTTAATCTATTTTTTAGCCATAAGGTAAGAAAACTGCTCATATGGTCTAGGGTTGGAGAGGTAGATGGGCAGATTGGTTTGAAATCACCCATCCGTCCACCATCCATCTATCCATCTATCTGTGCACTCAATATGTATTCTTCTGGGAACTAGGGATTCAGAGATCTCAGAACTAGCAATTCACTGACCTCCAGGAGTTCACCGTCTAGCAGTGGAAGCGGATATAGAAATAAAAACTAACTGTAATACATGATACTATCATTTATTGAGTACCTGTGTTCCAGATGTTGTGCTAAGCTGGTTTTACTGATTATCTTGTTTGACACTCACATAATCTTCTCGAGGTAGGCATTGTTAACACCCTCAATTTGTAGGCTAGGCTCGAGGCCCATGGGGCTGAGTTCTAACCTCCATCCTGCCAAGGTCACACAGCTGTTCCTCTCCTTGGAGTCCCGCAGTGGAATGGAAGTGGCAATGAAAAAGAGCTAGGAGACTCTCGAAGTGATGCAATAATCCCTCACTCGGTGGAAGGAGGGATGGCAGAGCACTGGCCACTCCGCATCTATGCTCCTACCTTGGAGCTCACACCTCCCTCGAACAGATCTGCATTCAGTATGGGAGGCCTTCAGAGGGAGGGAGCCCTGACCCACACCTTTGTCAGCGCTTATGGAACTGGACTTTTCATTTATTCCTTTAAAAACTATGTATTGTGTGCTTCTTATGACAGGTCCCCTTTCAACTGAACTGGTCTGAGTGGGATCTAGGCCCCAGAACACACCTTCTCTGTCCCCTTTCAGGCTTCCAGCCCCCTTGCCACTTTTAGAAATATTCCCAGGCAGATGGAATACAGGAGGGTAGAATGTGTCTCATTACTCCATTCAATATGGGACTCTCACTTTAAGACAGATGTGGACTAATGCGAGTGGGCTCCAAGGAGAGCTCCAAGGATGGGGAGGAGGGGCATGCTGTGTAAGGCTGTGCACTGCATGAGAGCACATGAATACTGAAACTCAGCACCACTTCACGCCCTAACCCTTGCGCCTTGACGCAGGGCTTCAGCTGCCACCGGAAGGGAAGCCCTGCTCTATTCACAGAAGCACCATCCAGTTACCAAGCCATGTGCCCACAGAACTGTGTCTGCCCAGAGTGGGCCCTATGTATCAGTGGAGGTCCTGAATGAGGGGCTGGGAAGAAGGGTTAGAGGAGCTGAGGTTGACTAGTCTGGAAGAGGAATGATAGGTGGGCTCATGGCTTCAAATAATCACATCCATATCCACCTGATCAATGATAATAATAACTACTATTTCCAGATTACCTACAAGGTGTCACAAACTGTGCTAAGCACTTCTCATGATGTGTCTTGTTTATTCTCAATAAAAACACTAGGAGTTGTATGGTATTTTTATCCCCAATTTGCAGATAAGGAAACTGAGGCTCAGAAAGTCAAAAGGAAGGAAGGAGCAGGGACTTGGCCCCTGGATGTTCTGATGGGGTCCTGACTCTTCAGGTTGGTCTTGATTAGTTTTGCAAAAATCATTCACGCCTCTATTTCAGGAGAAAAATAATGAGCTGTTTTTGATTTCCTTGACCTCTAAGGACTCCTTTTATAAATGATCGCTCAGGAAGGATTTGAAAATCCTGCTGATCATCTGAAGACTGGCCGCAGGGCCCCATCCGCTTATAAAAATGGAAACTGCCAGCACCAGCCCTGGTTTCACTTCTGGTCAATATTTAGATTTTTCCTTTCTCGAGCTTTAAGAAAAACATTAACTCAGGCAAAATGTCATCTCCCCACTGGACAATCAGTCTCAATACCTACCCGAAGAGCAGATGATGGGTTTCTCCGCTAGCCCAGTGGCCTTTGCTTTCTAGGTGTTTAGTGATGGTTGTGCACAGTGACAGGAGGGGGTGACGGCAGCTGGGACGGTGCTGCCTGGGACTCAGATCTGTCCACTGGGCTCTGCCCGCTGGGCAGGGGAGAGAGGGTCATTGTGAGGGTCAGAGCAAGACCTTCAGTCTGCTTTTGTTGTTAAAGTTAAAATATTCCAAGAGGACTGGGGAAAGAATTCAAGATCAGATATATATCAGAGGATCATACAAATCAGGGAATCTACAATTAAGAGGGAATTTGGGATGTGTGAGTCATATTCCTGAACCTTGGGAGAAGTCCTCACTCTTATCACGGTGTCAGAGATAGAAACTGGGAGTGAGGTGAGGGATCAAAGAACATTTCCTGAGCTTCTACCTGCTGTGTGCACATGCTTTGTAGTTATTCACTCTTCAGTATAACCATAGGAGGCTTATTATCCCCATTTTACAGATGGGCACACTGAAGCCAAAGATGTTGCATGATTGGTCCAAAGTTGTGCAGCTGCTAAGTGGTGGAATCAAGATGAAAATCCAGTGACTTCCTCCAACGATATACTAATGGCCAATATGCACACGAAAAGATGCTCAACATCATTAGCCATGTAGGAAATGCAAACTGAAATGACAATGAGATTTCATTTCACACTGATTACAGGATGGCTATAATCAGTAAGATGGATATTAACAAGTGTTCAGAAGGATGTGGAGAAATTGGAACCCTTGTACACTGCTGGTAGGAAGGTAACTGGTATAGTCACTTTGGAAAATAGTCTGATGGTTCCTCAAAAGGTTAAATACAGGGTTGCCATATGACCCAGCAATTCCACTCCTAGTTATACACCCAAGAGGACTGTAAACATGTGTCCACACAAAAATGTGTATATGAACGCTCAAAGTAGCATCATTCCTGATAGCCCAAAATGGAGACAGTCGAAAAATCCAACCGCTGATGAATGAATGAACAAAATGGGGTATTTCCAAACAGTGAAATATTATTCGGCAATAAAAAGAAGTGAAATACTGACACGTGTTACAGCATGGGTGAACCCTGAGAACATGTTATGAGAAAGAAGCCAGTCACAGAGGACCATGTATCGTATGATTCTATTTGTATGTAATGTCCAGAATAGACACATCCATAGAAACCCCAGAGAAGGGGAGGGGATGATGGATAAGGGGTATGGGCTTTCTTTCGGGAGGTAACAGAAATGTTCTACAATTGACTGTGGTAATGGTTGCACAGCTCCGTGAATATACTAAAAGCCACTGAATTGTACACTTTAGGTGAACTGTATGGTATGTGAATTACATCTCAACGAGCTGTTAAAACAACACAGTGTCCTGAGTCCAAGGCCAGTGCTCCTGGGTGCTATCCACCGCCCACTGCCTCACCAGGCCTGTGCGCTGGAGTCCAGCAGAGCTGGGTTCAGTCCCAGCTTGTCCACTTGACTTGCTTGGCCTAGTTTCCTCGGACAAGACATTTCCCTGAGCTTTGGGGGCCACCCAGGTGAAATGGGATCAAACAGAGAAAACATAACTAAATGAGACAATACAGGGTTCTCCCTGTATTGGAAACCACTTAGCGTGGTTTCCATAAATGTTGGTTGTGACCAATATCTGTCAAAGACTGAGAAAGAATAAAGGAAAAGACAGCAAAAATTATTCCACAGCTAAGAGATAACAAAAGTGAACATTTTGGAAGATTATTTCCCTCTCCCCAACACAGCAAAGTTTCTTTTTATCTGAGCCGTCCCATTAATATCAAAGAAACAGCCACTGCAGAGAGAGATGTGAGATTTCTTCCAAAAATGGAGCCTCTCGGGCTTCCCTGGTGGCGCAGTGGTTGAGAATCTGCCTGCCAATGCAGGGGACACGGGTTCGAGCCCTGGTCTGGGAAGATCCCACGTGCCACGGAGCAACTAGGCCCGTGAGCCACAACTACTGAGCCTGCGCGTCTGGAGCCTGTGCTCCGCAACAAGAGAGGCCGCGATAGTGAGAGGCCCGCGCACCGCGATGAAGAGTGGCCCCCGCTCACAGCAACTAGAGAAAGCCCTCGCACAGAAACAGTAGACCCAACACAGCCAAAAATAAATAATAAATAAATTAAAAAAAAAAAAAGAAACACATCTCTACATAGCCATGGATCAAAGAAAAAGTTAAAAAAAAAAAAATGGAGCCTCTCCAATACCCATGAGCCTACCTCCAGGGGAGTACAGAGCCACTGGAGCCCCCTGGAGTCCTAAGCCCTCCGGCATCGGGCCCACCTTCCCGGCTCCTCCCATGCTGGGCACTGAACTTACATCGACTCCAGCAGCTGCATGTACTGCTCGTCCCCTCGGCCCCCTTCCACCTCGTGGTCCAGCTTGAGGATGATTTCATTTTCAAACTGAAGAAGTAGGAGATGAAAATCAACAATAACATTAGAAGGCTGAATGCTGAAATCAGTCAATTCATTTTTTTAACCAAAGCTTAGGGAGCACATATCATCTCCCAGGTTCGATGCTGAGCACTGGGAGTGCAAAATGGAACAGGATACTACATGTGCCTTTTAGGAGTTCCCGGAGAGCGGAGAAGAGCCATAGATGGTAAGTGCTGGAGCAGAGAGATGGGCATAGGAGAGAGAGAGAGGAAAGTCTACAGGGAAGGCTCACAGCCCATGTCATTTGACCTTGTTCTCAAGTTTATCTTGAAATTTTGCAGGAGAATGGAAAGAGAATGGGCATTCTTAGCAGAGGGTATATAACATGTGCAAAGGCACTGAGGGATGTGACAGAGCACTGATCTTCAGGGAATGGCATGTTGTCATGAACAGCTATTATTTCTGCCTGCCTAGCATTCCTTTCTCTATACTTTGGTAATCACATCAACCCTAATCTCAGTTTGTGAGACTCAGGTGGGCTGATCATACCTCCCTAGCTCTAGGTGTGGGTACATGACACAGGCCAAGCTCCTGATCAGTATCTTTCATTATCCAGACCCTACAATTAAGGCCCAGATCAAGCCAGTGAGACTGAAATCTGAGGTTCTGTTGACACTCTTAGGAAAAAGAAGTCTTTCTGCTTAACTTGAAGATGGAAGGTTTTAAGCCCGGGGCTGCTGGAGAGGACCACAATGAAAGAGCCTGCCTGAGAATGACACCAACGTAGTGGAAAGCAGAGAGGAGGGGATGGAGAGAGACTGAAACCTGGTGCCATTTTTGAGCTCCTGAATCCAGCCATACCTGAAGCTGTCATATTTACATGAATTAATGCCTCAGAGAGTCAAGTCTGGTGACAACTGTAATGGTCAGAGATCAGACTAGCTAAGTGACCTGAAAATAAGTATGCACCTACACACCAAATCTTGTAACACTGAAGCCAGAGAGTATTTTGTCTTCCTACTTTCAATGTCAAGAAGCATTTCACCCAGTTGAGTTCAACATTTTGAAGAGCCATTTGTTGTCTCTCTTACATGGCTGTAATGCAAAAATGGTTTGTATACTGTTTTAATATCATGCCCTGATGAGTCCACGCAAATCATGCAGTCCACCCATCTCCCTTTTTACCACTAGATAAGAAACTGGCACTTAGAGAAGGGAGGGAGGTTCTTGGCAAAGCTCAACAAGGTCCAGGGAGCCCTTGGGCGCTCCTGGATCCTAACTCAGCCCCTTTACCCTCAGTCCTCACAATAACTCCATGAGGTCTGGAAGTCAAGGACCACCTTTAAATGCTATAATGCATGAAAAACAGCCAGCCCCTGCTTAGCACCACCCTCAGTAAGTGTCAGTTATTATTACAGATGAAATAGAGGCCCAGAGAGTTTAAGTGGCTTGTCTGAAGTCTCAGATGAATGGCAGAGACATTTTGGCAGGCTCTTTCCAGTGCACAAAGGATCAAGCCCAGTCGAGTTGGCTGGAATCTTTCGGTGACGGAAGGCAGAGACCAGATTCACTTTCCCTCTGCTTCACATATCATCCGTGGGGCCGTTGCTCCCTCACTTTTGTGGGCTAAGGGCCAAAGGTAAGGACCAGAAGCTTGTGCTGATACGGCTTGTGCTGAGAAAGAATTTCCTGTGAGTTTCCACGGCTGAGGAAGATTTATGGAAGGAGATACACAGGCCTGGAAAGATGGGTAGGATTGTGATAAATAGGAAAAGGAAGGGCATTCTATGTGGGAGCGGGGGCGGATGGACTGAGCAAAGGTGTGGAGCTTGGAATGTGGAGAAAAATGAGGAGAGCATTCAGCTGGGGCAGAGAGTTCAAGCAAGAAAGGATGGAAATAAGAACAGAGACCTAGAAGGAGGCCAATATGGCGAGGGTCTGGGCTGCCACTCTACGCATGAATCATGCCCCTTATATGATGCATTTTGTTAAGCATGTCAAGTGTCATCCAAAGTCGGGGATTGGGGGCTAGCATGATTAGACATGTATACTGTGTCAAGCCTAGGGCAGGAAGAAATATAGCCAAGGGACTACAGGAGTAGGCGCTGACGTTAGGCCATGGTTGGGGTAAATAAGCACTGGCTTTAAATGTCTCCTCCATCCCCTCCACCATCTTGGGAAAGCTAGTAGGTCTTTCTAATCCTCAGTTTCATAGTTTATATCAGGGCTCAGTACACATTTTCTTTAAGGGCCAGATGGTAAATATTTTAGGCGTCGTGGGTCAGTCTCTGTCACAACGACTCACCTCATCTGCTGTTACAGCGCCAAAACAACCATAGCCAATACAAAAACAAATCGGCGTGACTCCAGTCCAGTAAAACTTTATTTACAAAAACAGGTGGCAGGACAGATTTGGCCTGGGGCCATAGTTTGTTGATCCTGATCAATATTATAGGAATAACAGTGGTACCTACCTCATGGGGTAGTTAGGAGGGCTGGGGAAATTTTATTTATAAAGCGCTAGGGGAGTGCGTAGGCTCAAGTATGCACTGGGTCTGCTTGTCATCTTATGATTGCTGCTAATGTTATTGTTATTACTGCTGAATGTTACTGGAAAGCAGTTCTGGGGGAAGAAAACCAGCTTTTCTGTCTAAATTGTTCAATGGTAAATGCTGGCACGATTCCTCCTCGTGAGATGAACTTTCCTTTAGAGCCGAGAAGTGGATGGGGTAAATAAGCACTTGTCTCAGGGTCACAAAAGAGCCCACAGGGAGGGAAATTACAGGGTTCCAGGAATGTGCAGAGCTGATGACGCCAGCCATGCCTGAACCCTCCGGAGTGGGTTAGAGAGGGAAGGCCTCAGTCAAGCACGTCCCAGGGTAGACCCTGGCCCTTTGGGCTGCTGGGGCCAGTGCTGTGCTCTGCTCAGGAGTGGCTATGACCACAGGCTTTGACAACAAACAGACTTAGTTTGAGTCTTGCTTTGACTGTTTTCCCCACCATGTGATGTTGGGCAAGTTAGCAAGCCTTTCTGAGGCTCAGTTTTCTCATCTATTAAATGGAAATTTAAAACAGCACCGACTTTATAGTGCTGTGGCGAGAAGTTAATGGGAAAACACATGTGAAAGGCCTGGCCTGGCGCTTAGCACATAGTAAGTGCTTCATATTTGTTAGCAATCATCATCATGACATTGTTGACACCGTCCTCTTCATTAGCATCATATTACAACAGTCAAGGGAAATGGATATCATCAGCCTCATTTATAAATGAGGAAACTGAGGCAAAGTGGGACCTTTGTCTTGGGTTTCAAAGGATGGATGGACTTGACTTAGCGTACTCCCAAGGGTCCCGTACACTCCCAAACATACACTACGTTATGTCACCATGACAGGCCTTTCCCCCCAACACTGTCACTATGCAGAGCTTAGGGCGTAGCTCTGGCTTCTCCAAACTAATTCTATTTCATCCCACTACAAGACTGCATCACATCACTGACTCCTTCCCCCACCCCTGCAAGATGGATATTTGTTAAGGAGCATCCTCGGGTTACTTTCACAAAAGTTACATGCCGCAAGGCCCAATACCGATCTTAAACACTCAGGAAAACGGGGTGAGCTCTAGGAGCCCAGACCTCCTCTTGCAGCAGAATGACATCACGTGGGCCTCACATTTGCATCCTGCCTTTCCTGCACGGTTTCCTCTGCCTCTCTTGACTGCTTTAGAACCTCTTGGCTATTTTCATCATCTTGTTTGCCTAGAACATTTTTTTGATAGGAGCCAGGCCCCTCCGAAGTGTGAAATTTAGGGAGTAAGAGCTCTTCTTCAGCTACCTTCAAAGGTAAAGTGCTGACATAATCACTTTTCCAAAGTGATTGGCACATCCAATGACATGGGAGGGGGCAGAGATAGTGTGACAGGCCAGGATGGCAGAGAGATAACAAAGATGAAACTGGCACCAGTAAGTCAGCCTGTGGTCTCCTCTGTTAACTAAATGCTGGTTGTCCTGGGGTGGGCTGAAGCCGACGTGGGAGGAGGCTGGAGGAGATAGTGTCATGTGAGGAGGGATGCCGATGCGAGTCAGGGCAGCGTCCTAATTTTCTTTGAGTTATCTCATCTCTTCCTGTTTCATTTCATCCCCCATGGAGCTTGAGTTTGGGAACCTATAATGGTATTATGATACACATTTTATGGATGAAAAACTGAGACTGAGAAAGGTTAAATAACCTACCCAAATTTATTCAGCGTATAAGCAGCAAGTCTATCTGACTCCAAAGCACAGTGTCCAGAAGACAGTAGGTGCTCAGTACATATTCAGTGAATTGATTTGCACTTTTCCACATTATGTTCTAAGCCATTTGAATCACCAGTTCACTCCATGCCAAGACTCAGTCTCAGTGGAATCTGCCAAACTGATATCTTTGTCCATTAATTCATTCAACAAGCAATTATTGAGTTCCTGCTGTGTTCCAGGCATTGTTTTAGGTGCTGCTGTCAAATGCTATTATCTCTTCCTTCTCTGAGAAAGGGATTCTCTCTGGATCTCCTGCCTGCTGAGAGCTCAGACCCTCCTGCTGATTAGTACCTAATCCTGTTCTACAATCTGCCTCACAGGTAACCCCCCTACTCAGTCTCTACATCCCAGAACCTCCATTCCTTCCCACCAACATCATCTGGAAAGCCCACAGTCCCTCCCTCCACAAAAAATTGGCGAGCAAGACAACTGGTCTACCCAGCCTCCTACGGGGTTACTCAGGCAGTGGTCAGCCACACTCATTATCCTACATTATAAAACCATTCACTGGAATGTTCCTCTCTGTACCAAGGCAGTGGTGGGATGGAGGTCTAAATGCCTCCATTCATACTGAGAACATTGACATGGTTCACGTCACATTCACGTCAGGCACTTGACAGGTGCTGGGAGCTCAGGCCTGAGGGAACCGCTTTGGCCCTCAAAGAGGAGCTCACAGTCTTGTGATGGAGGCAGACCTATGAGCAGGTTGTCATGCTATGGGGCACAGGTGACATGCCTGAGCTCCATGCAGGTAGGACTAGATGCATTTCACTTTAACTGAGGCATGGCCACGCCAGCCACAGCGTGGCCAACTCAAGGCCCCTCTTGCTGTCCACAGCCCCACCAAGGGAATCATGGAGTATACCAGGGACATGAAATCCAATCCCAGTTAAAGACAGAGACAGTCTGGGGTGAAGTGATGTACTCCTGAGGGGTAACGGCTGTCAGTCAAATGCATCGGGCATTTAATTAGGGCTAGAGGGGGAGGGAGGGAAATCTGGAGATGAGGTTGCATATGAAACTTATAGCAGAGAGACTGCCCTGGAGCCTCCTTCTCCCCACCCCAGCCACTCAGAGTCTACCCTCTTCCTGTCCCAGTTCCATCCATGCTCATCCTGCTGGAACAAATCTTGGTCTCTTGCTTCCAGATGCTCCACTGCCCCAAGAAGCAGGAAAGGCTTTCCCAAAATGTGAGGCCACAGCTGAAGGATGACTAGGATTCTTCACGTGAAGAAATCAAAGGAAGAGCCCAGCAAAGGGATGACAGCAAAGGAACTACAAGACATTGGGTATCAGGCCAGAGGGCCTGGTGTGAGCCGGGAGCAAAGGCCCTGCTGAGTTCTCCTGTGAGCTCTGCTAGTTCCATTAAAACCCACATTTTAGAAAGGGAACCCTGTCATCTTCTGGGCAGGTGGTTCTTCCCTTATCTCATTATTTGGCATCGTGCACTAATAACAGTTTGCACACGAGGCCTCCTGGGTCTCAAATCCCGGTTCTGCGGTTCATTCTGGATCTGGCCATCAGGGCAGCTTGGGGCTCATGGGGGCCCTGCTTCCTCCCTGTCCTGGGGACACCGCCCATGGCTGCTTACTCTGAACAAAGCGGTGACAGCTGGGTCTGCTCATCCCACAGCTGGGCTCCCACCAAGCATGCAGCTTGTGTTCACATGGGATGATACCCCATGAGTCAGCCTGACTGTCCCATCCCTTTTGATAAGGTAGCAATGAAGAGAAGCAACTGGGGAAGGAGCTTACGATGAACACACGCCTGGAGCAAGGAGCCCGGGGATGACCCCATTCATGGAGAATAGGTGGGTGCATGCCACAGGGATGCCTCAATAAGGGAATCCATTAGGGCAGGAAAATCACACTACAGGCAAGCCTCAGGAGACACGAGGCCACCAAACACAACTGTCAGGTTGTAATCCAGAAAGGACGTGCGTGTGCTTCTCCTTTGGACATTGTATACCATCAGTACTGGGAGTGTATCTTTTGCACACCTGCTCCCAGGACATCTTCTGAGCCAGCTGGTGCCCATACCACTGGGGGGGAGTGCTGACCTGAGGGGAAGCACGATGCCCTTCATCCCATGTACTGTGCCCTTCACAGGTCCCCAAGCTCACAGGCTTTTCTTCCCCCTTAAAAGGCAGCAGATTCCAGACGACCATCAAACACTCGATCCAGGGCTGCGCCTTCTACTCCCCACCCCAGCTGGTTGGATATGGTGTCTTTCTCCACCTGAACTCCTCACCCAATTTCTTTACAGGCTCCTTGCAGGGGGGGAGATGGTCGCCAGCCTTTCTGGGACCAGAGAGCTCCCACCAGTCCCTGGGCGGGGAGTGCACCCTCCCACACTGAGATCATCACAGCTAACTAGTCTCTTCCCTCTTAGAACCACCTTTTCCAAAGTGACTGGCACAGCCAATAGATGTTTCTTCAAGAAATAAATTTGAGAAATTCAACAGGTCTGTTTACCGTGGAACAGCTCAGTGCCTTGGCTATGTTAATGTGCGTTGGAAGTCTCCAACAGGGGTTATGGCATGCAGGGGCTTCCCAAGGTATTTAACCTCCAAACCCTCTTCCCTAGAGCATCTGGTGGGATTAGAGCTCCATGGAACAGTTTTTGAGAAGGCACTGCTTGAAAGGATGCCACTCATTCTTCCGTTCAGCCAGCACTTACTGCGATGAGGCCAGTGGCTGGATAGTGCAGTGGGCACAGCCTGGGCTTGGGATTGTAGTGATCTGTGTGTTGCAACCTCTGCTCTGCCTCTTTCTTGATGTGTGACTTCGGGTGAGTGACTTCACCTCTCTAAGCCTCAGCGCTTCCATCTTAAAATTGGGTGGTAATGCTGCCTACCTCACAGGGCTGTAATAAAAAGTCCATCCCATGAACTACTGTATGGAAGTTATTTACAGTGCTTGACACAGAGTAAACGCCCAGTTAATGGCAGTCATTGTCACCATCATCATCATCACTTTTATGACATGAAGATGAGGAGGATGCAGAAATGAGTTTAGTGCGAGGCAATGTATAATACGGATACCTCAGACAGCTGGAATGACATAGGAATAGAGGGCAAAGATCTCTTAAAGGATGAGCGTTGGAGTGGGCTTTGCAGGATTGGTAGGAGTATAGACGATGTTGGCAGGAAGGACTGTGAATGTGGCAGAGAACCTGAGGAAGAGGAAACGTGAAGGAGGACGCTCACCAAGGCAACGCAATTCAGGTGAGCTGGCGGGGGCGGCGGGGGCGGGGGCAGTTGCCTGGAGAATAGGTGAGGGGGAGGAAGGAGTTGGAGGAAATGGCTGGAACATTTGATGGAAGGCCAGAGCAAGGAAGGCCTGGAATGCAGGAGACAGGGTTTGGACTTTATTTGGTGAGGATTAGAGAACCAGTGAACAATGGGAGGGTAAGGTCTGCAAGGATTTTAAGGAAAAGCGCTTTGGAATCTGCTGCCTTTTAGAAGGCACTTAGGTACCTGCTTTAAGGAAAATTGTTTGGCGGTCAGACGTGGTATAGAATGAGAGGCAGAAATGCAGCAGGGCCGGGGGGAGGGCACGGAGCCCAGTTAGGGGGAGCACCAGGTGAGAAGGGGGCTGAGCGGACAGGAGGGCGAGACCTGGAGTTACTGCTAAGGCAACCTTGGCAGGACTTAAAGACACACCTTCCTAAACTGGGAGTGACTGCTGACTGTTGCCAGGAACCTGCTGTGGAAACCAGTGCTTATTCCACTGGCGGAAACATCTGGAGTGACTGGGCCCAGAAAACGGTCCTTATCCTTCCAGTTTGAGGGATTTTCAATGAAGATGCTTGGTCAGTGGCCCTCGCGTTTGACACAGGTGGCTCACTCCCTGCATGCTGGGGAAAGCCTCCCATTCCTTCCCCGCGGCAGGTCTGCGGGGCCTCCCTACGCATGGGCCTTGGGCTCTACTTGCTCTCAACCCTGATGCATGGCCAAGTCTGACACTTGGCGGGGTAGGCTCTCTCTCAGCTATTCAGATCTTCCGAGTCATCCCAGAAGCAGAAGTGCTGGACAGAGGTGGGTGTCAGGTTGCAGCAGGTGGGAGGGAGGGGGCCTTTGGACACACCTTGAGGGGACTCTTCAGTACAGAAATAGAATCCTTACTATTTCCTGTTGAGAAAGGGACCACGCTGATACACAGCAAGAAAGTGCATTTTAATCTCGGCCTCGGGCAGGAAAGTGTGATAGAATACCGACCAAATCTCATCTGCCAGCTCATTCAGGGCACATGAGTGAATAAATGTCCCCAGCCTACCGTCAAGCCTCTGAATGAAGCCCAGGCAGATGGAACAAGGATATCATTATGGGGAAATGGGCTGGGGATTAGGGATGCTGGCATGAGTTTCCAGCCTCATTTTTTTACCTTTTTGAAATCCCCGCTCCTTTGATATTCACACAGCATCATGTCGAAGAAGATTGGGATGGTGGCTTTCCGGAGCTCAGCCTCAGGGATAAGTGTCATCTCTAATATAGGTCCCACCATGCCTGGGATGAAGCAGATTTTGTTCTGGCCTGAAAGAGAAGAGGGACATGGACCCATGAGACAGTTTTCATGATGCACAGGTTCTCAGACCATGCCTGGGGAAAGAAAAAAAGGGAGGCAAAACTGTAAAAACAACAGTTAACACTGATACAGATGTTTACCGGGATCCAGGCGCCATTTTGGACACTTTACGTACATCCACTCTTGTAAGAGACATGTGCATCTTCCAAAACAAGCTCCGTTGTTAAGGATAATAACCCAGGCGTGTGGAAAGCACGTCGCTGTTTATAAGGGTTTTCACCTGCATCACCTCCTTTGCATATACGGCCTTGACGGAATATGTTAGTGATGGCAAATCACAGGGACACTTGAAATTATGTCTGTCTGCAACACAAGCCATGTTTCTGAGATTTGGAAAACATGCTTTTACCAGCTGTTTCATGAAAACAAGAAAAGCAAACTTTGCTGCCAAGAACCTGCTGTAAAAGTATGGTCAGTGTAATAGCGGGAGTTAAAACATCGCTTATGGTCAGATAAACTACAACTGCTTGTTTCTTCTGCCTCATTTCAAGACATTCCTACGTCCCCTCCCCTGGCTCTTGGCATTCTTGCCACACTGGCCTGGTTCCACTGTCACAAGCTCACCTTGCTTCCTCACTGCCAGACACACTGCTCCTTTGTTGGTAATATTTTTCCCTGCCTGTTCCCCAACATCTGCCCATTACCACCTGGCTTCTCATGGATGGATAGGCTGAGAAAAGCCCTACTGCATGCCCACCCCGCTGCCAGCTATGTCAGATACTGCACTGGTTGGTGGTCTGTCTTCTTAGTCAACTTGGCAATGATGTCTTCATTTGATAAATGTCTGCCTCCCCCACAGAGAGCTTTGTGAGAGCAGAGATCATGTCTGTTGTTATTGTTGTATCTGTAGCACTGAGCATAGAACATATTAGATCCTCAGTAAATGTCTGCTGAATGAGGAAGTAAATTTGTCTAGCTCCTACATTCACTGGCTATGTGTCTTGGATATGTGTCTTATAAAAATGCGATCACAATGCCCACCTGTTGAGAAGACCATGTGAAAATATGTCTGTGTATACTTAGCCCAGAGCCCGGGAGAATCAGCACCGAGAGGGAGGGGTAGCGTGGCCCAGTGGTTAAGGGCACTGATTCTGGATGTAGATTGCCTGAATTATGTAAATGGATTCTGCCATCAACTAGCTATGTGATGTTGGGCAAGTTGACCCCTTGAGGCCTCCGTGTCCTCATCTGTAACGTGACAGAATAACAGTATTTATTTCATAGGGTTGTTGTAAAGAATAAATGAATTATTATTTATCAAGCACCCTGGACGGTGCTTGGCACGTGGCACACTTCATATAGTGTTAGCTATTGCTGCTGTGATGTTTGGCCAAAACGAACCATGAAGGGCAGCCTTGTTGAGCAGAATGGATCAGACTCCTCAGAATACACACGTCAGATGTGGCAGAGGAGGGGAAAAGAGAGGGGCACTTAAGGATTGCGGGGATTTCCTAGGGAGCATGGGCAAGGCTATCCCAGCAACCCTGTCACTGAGCTGACACCCAGGTGTTTCATCAGCAGCTGCCTCTTTCTCTTCCTGAGTTTCAGAACCTAAGAAGCCCATCCTGGTTTTCCCCATTGTCAGGATGCACACTGGTGGTCTCCGCCAGGGGGAGAGAGCTCCTGGGGTGCAGAAACTCAGGCGGTATGGCGTATAGCCTGGCGCTGCTGCTTTCGAATAAAGCTGAGAAGAGGAGCCAAGAGGGAAGGCAGCAAGAAAATGAATCTTAATTCAGCCTAAATGAGGCTTAATGTTGGAGTGAGTATTTCCCCAGAATTCAGATAAAAAAGGCATCATCCTAGGAATATCTTCGGCTAGTGAGAATGAAATGATGAAGGCAGGCAGAGAGTTGAGTGAAACATAAAGACACTTTACCAGGATATCAGCTTCATTATATGATGTATTTGGATTATACTTCACATTGGTCCAAACAGAAAAAAAGGGGAAAAAAAACTAGCTTTCCTGCAGGTTTATAGTAACTGCTAATCTAGGTTTCTGATTTTGTCCTTCAAGATCCTTTAAACCCTCAGTGGGGTTTTAAAATTCAAAGTCGACTGCAATAATAAGTAGAAGGTAAATGAGAAACTGTCAGATAAGCCACCATGGAATGAGAGAAATTGCTTATACAACAAAGGCCTTTAGAATACTGGAGGGCATTGGGTCTGATAAGGATATATTTAAGATGGTTTAAAATAAAGAGCGGACATGCCATAGACCAGGGATTTCTTAGACACTTTTGACCTGCATTCAGTGGAAGAGATGTTTGGAAGAATAGGGAAAGAGGAGAGAAAGAGATGCTGCTCTTTAAATGCAGTGTGATTTCAACGGCACTTACAATGTTCCAGAAGGAAATTTTATTCATTTACATCAAAAATGGAATTTCAGCACATTGGATTTTGTGTTCAGGTAACCTGAATGTGTACCTTTATAATCATAGATGCCCACACATGCACACAAACACAGAGAACATATTTGTGGCTAAGTGAATGCAAACTCATTTGGGAAAAAAAAAAAAATTTCCTCATTCGAGAGACACGTCTGCTGCTGTTTTCAATAAAAGGCAAGGAAGGGAATGGGTGAGAGGGTCTTTTTCATATAATGGAGGCTGACTCTCCCTGGGAACAGATACAAAGTGCCGATAAGCCAGCAGGATAAATCCAAATGCCGAGTTACACGGGCTTCCGGAAAGGATCCGGTGGTAATGAGAGCACAGGGAAGAGCTTAGGTGTGCGGGTGGAAAGCAGTCCCCTGTGCTCTCCGGCCTCAGTTTCCAGTCTGTGCAATGGCCTTGTCTATCACACCTCTCAGGAGGAGACCGTGAGATTGCAGGCCAAGGGTCTGAGGGCACTAAGAAGGCGACCTGGCAACAAAGAAACAAAGAAAGAAAAAAGGAAGAAGGAAGGGAGGAGGGTAGGGAAGGAGGAAGGAAGGAGACAATCCCGTGAACCAGGCTGAGAATGAAGGTGGGCAAGTTGCTGACCTCAGAGGGCTGACAGGGCACCAGGGGCACTCGAGCTGAGAGCGTGAGGCCCTGTGAGGGCTGGCACAGACCCTGAAATGAACGGGATGAGGGCAAGTTACCACCCCCTGGATTTCAGCGTCCCGCAAGCCTCCTTGGGGACTCTGAAATAAAGCCGGGCTGATCAGAAAAGACCACTCATTCACTTCAAAAGAGGAAGAAAGAACACAGATCTCTGCTCCTCCTTCTCAGGCTTGGAAAATCTCCCTCCCGGCACTGCTCTAAGACAGGCGGCTGTTTCTCTCCTTGTTACCCAGAACATGCCCAGCCCCGGCTTCCCTCCAGGCCCTGTAGAATCTCTGAGCCTGGTAACTTGGGTCAAGTCCCCCCCACTGCCACTCCAGGCCGTGCGGCTTTGTGCCTGTCACTTAATGTCCCTGAGCCTCTGTTATCTCATCTGTTAAATGGAGATAATAATCATAATCCCTGCCTGGAAGAATTGTTGAGAAGCTTAAAGAGCTTTGTACAGGGTCTGGCTCATTAGAAAGGCTCAGGAAGTGCTGATGCTGATTATGATGACGACGCTGCAGAGCAGTACAAGCTCAGCCGAGGGTGGGTTCTGGAAAAAGCAACGTGAGGAGACCGGGTCGACCTCATGGAGCCCCCTGGGGCTTTTCGTGGAACTTCTCAGTCCAGTCAGTTTGTTCGTTCACCTCTAGAGTGAAGGGCTGGCATGGGAAGAAGGTCGGATTAGACGGATCTTATCTCCCATGGCTGACATTCACCACCCTCTAAACCCTTCTCTATCCTATCGAAACATGTTCTTATCTGTTCTCAAAGATGTTTGAAGGGACTTCCCTGGTGGCTCAGTGGTTAAGAATCTGCCTGCCAATGCAGGGTATACGGGTTCGAGCCCTGGTCCAGGAAGATACCACATGCTGCGGAGCAACTAAGCCAGTGAGCCACAACTACTGAGCCTGCGCTCTAGAGCCTTCAAGCCACAACTACTGAGCCCGCGTGCTGTAACTTCTGAAGCCCATGCACCTAGAGCCCATGTTCCACCACAAGAGAAGCCACCACAATGAGAAGCCCACACACCACAACGAAGAGTAGCCCCCGCTCGCCACAACTAGAGAAAGCCCGCGTGCAGCAACAAAGACCCAACGCAGCCAAAAATTAAAAAATAAAAATAAATAAATTTATTTAAAAAAAAAAAGATGTTTGAAAAGCCCCAGTCTGATTATGTTGGACCACAGCTTACAGTCCTTCCATGGGTCCCATTGCTCTGCAGGCCCATTTGGCCCGATGCTCCATCTCTATACCCCAGCCTCCCTCCACTGGCCTGCCTCCTGTTCCTCCGGTTCGCCCTGCTTCCCCCTCCTCAGGCCTGCACACTGCCCCCTTCTGCCCACCATGCTCTTCCCTCCCTCTCCCTGACCCCATCACCACCCTGAATCCTATCACCACCGCCTCCACAAGTAAATCTTACTCGTTCTCTATCCAGTATGGAAGCTACTTGGCTACATGTGTCTTGGAGCACTTGAAATAAGGCTACTCCGAGCTGAGATGTGCTGTAAGTGTAAAAAAAAAAACCCACTAGATTTCAAAGAAAGAGTTCTGAAAAACAAACCAAGAAGAGGTAATATATCTCAGTAATGTTTTACACTGGTTACATGTTGAAATGATAACACTTTGGAATATGGGGTTAAATAAAACATATTGTTAACATGAATTTCACTGCTTTTTAAATACTTTTTAAAAAAAAATTTGGACACTAGAGAATTTAAATTTAGACAGGTGGCTCACATGTTACTTCCTCAGGACAGCACTGCTTTGGAGCTCAGGGCTCCCCCCGTTCCTCATCAAGGCCACCTTCAGCTCACTCACTAGGCAGGAGTTCTTTACACACTCTCTGGGTGCCCCCAGCTTCTGCTCTACAGCTATGTCCCCTTGCAACCATAATTATATAGCTCTGCAATTAGTTTGTTACTATTCAGTGCAAAGTCCATGAGGTTGGGGGCTATGTCTCTAACTACAACTGTTTTCAGTCGTAGCCTCAGCTACAGGCATAGTGCCTGGCACTTGCAGGGTACTTGTCTTCATTTCCTGTTGCTGCTATTATAAATCACCACAGACAGTGGCTTAATGCAGCACAGATTAATCTTATGCTTCTGGAGGTCAGAAGTCTGAAATGGGTCTCGCTGGGCTAAAGTCAAGTGTGAGCGGGGCTGAGTTCTTTCTGGAGGGTCTAAGGAGGAAATTGTTTCCTTCCCTTCTCCAGCTTCTAGAGGTTGCCCACATTCCTTGGCTCATGGCCCCTTCCTCCATCTTCAAGCCGACGGTGTTGCTTTTTCTAATCTATCCCCGACTCCCCTGCCTCCTGTCTTTGCTTACAAGGACACTGTAATTGCATTGGGTCCACGTGGATAGTCCAGGATACTCTTACCATCTTCAAGATCCTTAATTACACCTAAAAAGTCTACTTTGCCACGTAAGGTAATTTATACACAGGTTCTGGGGGTTAGGACTTGGACATCTTTGGGGAGCTATTATTCTGCCTATCACAGTGCTCAATATTTGTTGTTAAATGAATCAATGAATGGGTGGATGGATGGATGCCTTTCTAATCCCATTTCCTATTTCTTCCCAGCAGCTTCTCCCCAACTCTAAGAAGCCATGCTTGCTTAGTCTGGTTGCTCTCCTGGAATAGCTGCCCTTCCCCCGTTCCCCTCTGTTTCAGTTCTGACCAACCTGGGGTCTAATTCAAGAGCCATTTACCCAAAAGAGCCATCCTCCTGTTTGCCTGAACTCCTGAGTCTCCACCACACATTTCACATTAAAGAACATGCTCTTACTTTGTTCTTTAAACTCTTAGTTTGTTCTACTCTCAGAGGTGGATGGTAGGCTCTTCCAGGCAGGGCAGGGACCGTGCCTTATACTTTCCCAACTCCCCCGTCCTTCCCTGGAGCTTAGCACCAAGCTGGGCACCCCACAGATGCTTAAAAAGTAATGGCGCAGTTGCTCTCACAGCTCTGCCGGGAGTGACCTCCCCACGTGTGAGGCCATGATGCCAGCCGCTGGAATTTGTCTTTCTTTCCCATGAAGACTGTTAACACAGCAGACCGGCATTAACCCAAGTGAATGTGGGATGGTTAAGTACAAAGTCATTTTGGCAAAACGTGCATTGCTTCACTCTAAGCAGAAATCAAATGTTATGATGCTACATTATCAGGAAAAGTACATTATATTTGGCATCATCCCAGGATTCAAAGACACAAATGGCATTAACCCTTTAGTGGCTGGGTCCTAGTACCAACATATGGTCCTTCTCTCCATAAAGACTTCCCTGCATGTACCCTCTTCTCACAAAAGCACGCACACACATACACACAGATGTCTAGACTTGTCCCTGAATAATCTTCCAGCCTGAGATTATCTTTGCAATTAGCTATCTTATAATCACAGGGTTGCTCAAATCTCTCCTGATGAGAAAAAGATGATGATACTGATGATCATAGTGATGGTGTCCTGATTGCACTGGGCATTAAAACAAAATTTTAAAACTTAACATGCATTATGATTTACTCATTATCAGCAGTCTTTGCAAAACGTAGTTGGCTATTTCATACTCTTTGAAAATAATTTGCATACTCTGAAACAAATTATTAGTAAGAACATTGGACTTCAGGTCAAGAGTCTGGCTCTTTTGCCTCAGCTGAGTCACTGATTTGTTGTTGACCTTGGGAATGTCCTTGTGCCTCTCTGGGCCTCAGTGACCTCACCTGTAAAATCAAGGCATTGAATTAGATGATGTATCAGATAGGGATGTAGCAGAAATCTGATCACCATGGCTAAACTGAGTAAGTTCTGCTTTAGTTTTCTTCCTTAACAAGAAGCCAAAGATGGTCAGTCCAGAGCTGCTCCTCCATCCTTAGGGTGTGACTCTTGTCTTCATGGCTTCAAGGTGGCTACCACACCTCCAGGCATCTTACTGTTTCCCAGAAAGGAAGAGGGGGAAAGACTATGGGCAAAAAATGTGTTGTGCTCATTGAATTTGTCCCCCTTCCTTTTACTTTAATTGGGAAAAAATGTTTTCCTGAAGCCCCAGGAAGTTTATTTCTTCTGATTCTCATTGGCTAGAGCGGGGTCACATGGCCATCACCTGCTACAAGTCATTGTTAACTGAGCAAATTGTGATCATGAAATAAAAAATCAGGGATCAGTTAGCCAGGAAGAAGGATGGAATGGCTATTGTGTGGGCACTCAGCCTCGTCTGCCACAGATAGCTTCTAAGTTTCACTCTGTCTTGGATATTCCACGAATTGCACTTTAAAACCCATCATTACCCAAGGCAGTGTTCTCACTACATTGGGCACTCATGTATACAGTGCTTACTCCTGGTTTGGATTAGCAGATTAACCTCATTAGCATGTTAGAGAAAGTGTGCTAATGACATCATCTGGCAGAACGCAGAGTAGGGTGGGGATGGGGAACCATCCATTCACTCTGCCTCCCCTTATCCCTGAAGGAGACAGGCAAAGAGAAGGCAGCCATGTAACCAATGGGCAGCAGGAAAACCCCTTCAGGCTGATATACCTTCCTCTTCCCTGGAGCCTCCGCCATCCTTGCCAGCAGCATCCTTTACTTTTTGTTTTCTGCTGTGGACATCTGTGCCTTTGTTTGACCTCTCATAACTCCATGAACATTTTACTTTGGGAAATTCTGCCTCCCTTGATGGATGTAGGCTTGGTGGGGGCACTGATGGAGAGGTCATCCAAGGAAGGCCAATAGAATGGTGTCCCCTGGAGACTGGACCTTTAGCAGAGTGATGTTGGGATGGAACATCCTGAAGGCAATGTCACACCACCTGCCGTGGATCCTTGAGTGTCTCTGGCCCTACCCTTCGTAGCCCATTTCCCCCTTCCCCTTCCGATAAGTACCTTCCCTGATTAAGGCAGCCACAGTCAGCATCTCTTTCTTGCAACCCCCAAACCCTAACAACATTAATTCATCCTACAGGTACTTGAATACATCATGGAGTTCGTGATGCTTCTGGACAAACACTCGTGCCAGGGTACTTGTCCTGAATCTAACTCTAATCCACTCCAGGATCTTGTACACACCTCTTTGCCTCTCTGTGCCTCAGTTTCCTCATTGGTAAAATGGTGGGTTGGACCAGACCTGTAGCTTCAAACTATTCTCTGAAGTACTTCAGGATTTCTCCCCAGAAAATCCACAGGGGTCTACATGGGAGCTCAGGAGAGGCCCATTATAATGGGCTCTGGGCTCTCCACTCGACTTCAATTAGAATAGCTTGGCTTTCATCCAATTTCTGTGTTGAGCAGGATATTTTTTTATTGGTCCTCAGCTAAAAATAAACGTTTGAAAAATGATGGACAATATGATCTCTAAAGGACCCTTCCAGTTCTGATGTTCTGTGATTCTAAGCAGGTGGAATATTTGGTAACATCTTTTCATTCATCAGCATAATTGGGAACACAGGAATGCCTGCCAAAACATAATCTATATCTAAATAAAATCTTCTGTGTGCAAAACAACGGCAATGAAGGACATTCAGAAAAGAGCAGGCTGTGTGGAAGAACTAGAAACAAACAAAGCACAGATCCCTGTTTTGCAATTCTGGCAAAGCTTGATATGTAGATCTGGGAAAGGAAGCCCACCACGGCTTTACCTCCTCTTTGCTGTTGTAAAGCAAAGAATGCAAACTCATATGCAAACCGAATCTGGGCCCCAGGTTTCACTGGACACATTCAACGTTTTAAAAACTTTCAATTAGTTATCACCAATATTCATAAATTGGAAAATGCATTTAAAAATTATGTTTCCTGGCTTCTTTTGAAAAAACGGAACACGTGACAAGGTCGGCCTTGCATTCTAAAAGGATGGCAGTCAACCAGAGCAGGACAGCAACTGTCCCTTTTAGCTGGGGCACATCTGCTTCACTCTGCAGCAGGCCCACCTACTCCTTCCTATAATCCTGACCCCGGAGGCCAGATGCTGGCCACCAGGTAGGCCTTCACTTGCACTATGCTTTTTTGTTTTTTCCTATTGCAGGCTAATGGTGAATGAAACATAAAATATTTCTTACAGCCCTGTCATTATCCAAAGTGGAAAAACAAAAGATAGACTGAGAAAAGGTATGCTGTTCTAGAAAGACAGGGCAGAGATGCTATTTATTTATGATAGTGGCTTACAAATGGGGGTAATTCTGTGTACACACACGCACGCGCACACACACACACACACACACACACACACACACACACACAGACGACATTTGGCAATGTCTAGAGACTGTTTTTGGTTATCGCAGCTAAGGAGGATCTGGTGGGTAGGCGTCTGGTGGCTAGAGGTCAGGGATGCTACTAAATATCGTACAGAACGTAGGGCAGCCGCCACAACAAAGAATCATCCAGCCCCAAATGCTGAAGGTCCCCTGCTTTATGGATTTCTGTGGGTTTAACATACATCAGCCCCTTCACTCTTTTACATTACCTGCCTGCGCGCTGCCCGGGCCCTGCCCTTCAGGCCTTAGCGACACAGGCCTGGCTTTGATGACTACTGAGCCAGAACAGGAAAATTAGGCTCCCTCCTGATGGCGCAAGGGTGAAAATAATGATAAAAACTCTGACATGGGTGTGGCCTCCACGGCTTCACTCTCCCAGTATTTGCCCTTATGATCCGCATAAGCACGCTGGGAGGAGATGCTGTTTCCCCAGGTTAGGCCCAGTGTCACTCAGTCCCCTGGCTTTGGGCCTCATCGCATGTAAATGACGGGGCAAGACCCCAGGCAGGGGTGTGGAGTCCGTTCTGGGCCTGGTTGCCCAGCTCTCCCTTTGATTTTGTGAGCCAGTCCACAACCCTCCTGTTACCAGTATGTGCTCTTGGCCTGAGTTGAGTTGCTGCCAGCAAACAAACACAAAAGCCAGGCTGATATCCACTGTGCTTTCCCCACAACGAGTGGGCCTTGCTGGAAAGGGCAAGGAACGGCTGTCCAGGAAATCAGATGGGAACTGAAAGACACTAAGATGTCTGAGGCAAGAAGCAAAGTCAGGGGAGGTGATATAGGTTGAATCTAAGAGACGGGCACAGCATTGCAAGTGCTCGACTGAAGAGGGCCCACATCCAGGCCCAGGGCAGAGCAATTCGGCAACAGAGAGTCAAGGAGGGTGCACAAAAATCGGAGGTGAAAATGGCTCATTACTTGTTACTATTTATTCATCCATCCATCTACCCATTCATCCTTTCCGCACCTATTTATGGAGCAGGAGTCAGGCCTTGGGCAAGGTATGTGGCCCCCAGGCTCGTGGAATCAAAACCAAGCTCTGGGATTTGCCACTGTTTCATCTCAAGCAAATTGCTTCCCTCTCTGAGTTTCCTGATCAGTAAAAGGAGCAGGTAATGTTTCCATCTTGCAGGAGGTGATGTGAAGATTAAATAAAGATCTCCTTAGCCCTGGTCTGACTCAGACCCTCCCTAAATGCCTGGCTGACTCCATCTCCCCTTCTTTCCTCCCACAGATGCCACTCAGCTCACACAGGATTCCTGCAGCTCACTGAAGCAGGGACAGCTTCTGGGGTCACGTTTCAGCTCAAACATACCGCAAAAGACCTTCGTCTTCCATGGAAACAATTCTCCCCCATGCGGTCGGAGAGTCTTTTGTGGATCACTACATCACATGGGAAGCAGGATGCAGAACGCCCACCAGTAAGCAGAAAGCACATGTGTGACGTGTGAGGACGTGCATTCCCACAGCAGTCGTGCTCTTTGTCCTTCTTGTAAATTCCAGTTTGACGTCTTAACCCCTCAGGGGCATCAAGGAGAAGCAGATCCACAGCTGTTTTGGGGGGGGGGTGGGATTTGGGGGATGGGCACCCTCTCTCATCAGGCACTTATTAAGGACCCGGGGTGCATACAGTGATAAACTATTATTTCGAGATCCCACTGCTGAAGCCCCCATGGCCCTCTAACGGATGGTCTTCAAGAAGGAGCCTGGCCTGTGCAGATGGTGTCTGTCTGGATGCGTGTGCCTACTCACCAAGTTTGTACCACATATCACGGATGGAGAAGCCAATTAGCCGTCTCATGTCCCCGTACCTAGGAGGAACAAAAAATGTCTGCTTCAGTCACCATCTCAGAGATTCTCATGAACCCCTACCCCCCTTTCAAGAGATCCAAATGCAACCTACTTATTCAGGATTTTGTTGTATTTGGCGTGTGAGAACTGCTCCAGCTGCAGAGAATCCTGAGTGATAAAAGCCACTGCCAGATGAAAATAGTTGTTCCACAGCTGTAAATGAAAGAGTGGAGAACAGTCATGGAGAGGGTCTGAAGTGGGAAAGCATATTAAACGCTGGGTAATGTGAATAATTTATGAAGATGGCAGAAGACAGAGACAGAACCAGTTTAATTCTGCGTGCTGCAATTTTCTAACTGGCACTGACTCTGAAATTAACATCCCGGCCAAAGCGAGGATAATTGATGGATTTCTCTAGGTGCCAACCACATCGTCTCTCTGACAACAGGATTTGGGCAAGGAGGAAGATTTTAGGGCTGCTTTTTTATTGTTGTTGTTTTGCTTCGTTTTGTTTTTTTGAAAGACAAATAAGTCGCCCCCAGCTGGGTGTCCTGGTGAGCTAGTGAGCTCTGCCCTAGAATTAGAGGATGACGAGGGATTAAGTATTTCAGAGACTCTCAGCCTCTCTGGAAGTCCTCCCTAATTCACCCGACAGCTCAGAGGACCAGCCTGCAACCTATTCCATCTTAGAATATTTTGCCTTTTCCTTCTCTTTAGTTCAATGGTTTTGAAGTGTGGCTCTGGCCAGCAGTATCAGCATCATCTGGGAACTCATTAGAAATGCAAGTTCTCTGGACCCACCCTTGACCTACTGAATCAGACCCCAGGAATCCGTGTGTTCACAAGTACTCTGGGTGACTGTAATGCTAATTTGAGTTCAAGAACCACTGAGGGCCAAGTTTACAGGTAAGCTTGTCATAACTACAACATTTACATGACCTCTTGGTGCTAAATGGAGAGACTAATACTAGAAGCCACTCCACGTGCTCATGGTGAAATAGATCAGGTAAAGTGTGCAGCGCAGAGCAAGGGCTCCAAAGATTAGCAGCAGTGACGGTGATATTGACACAGGCTACAGAACCGAGAGATGGAGACCCAAACCAAGGTATTGTTGAGCCTCAGTGAACCCATCTGCAAAAGGGGTACCTATGTATCCACTGCAGAGGGCTATGGTAAAGATGATGTGTTTAAAGGGCATGAATCTCAGTAAGAGCTCCAAAGCACTGGTTTGCCCTATTATTCTTTTCATTATTCTAGTGACTCCTTTGGTACCAAAGCAAATAGTACAACCTGGTGCCTTCGGTGCTCAGGGGCAATTATTACAAGATGCCATGGCCCTGCAAGGAGCAGGTGGGGGGGCAGCTTTGCTGGACAAAGCCCACACACTTCCAGCCTCCTCTAAACATTGACTAGCAAGGGGAGGGTTAACACCAGCTGGGGAAATCACCTGTCAATGAGACCTTCATCCTTCACTCAAAGATGTTCATCGGAAGTTTCAGATGGCTAAGACTAAGTGAAAGGCAGCTCCACCCTTGATAAAGCCCTTATTGCTGCCCAGAGTATTATTTTCATATGGGCTTGTGGTTCCAGTTTCAAAAAGGAGCAAAACAAGCCCTTCATTTTACCATGGGCCAGGCACTTTCCCACACATCCCTCCTTTCATCTCTCAAAACTTCGTAGCCATCATTAGGCCCATTTTACAGTTGAGGAGACCGAGGCTTAGAGGGCTTAAGTATTTTGCCTAAGGTCACACAGCTTGTTAAACATACAGCAGAGCTGGGATTTAAACCCAGGCCTACTGATTGACATTCAAGTCTCTTTCTACATGCCGTGATCAGTCTTTAGCTGAGGATGCATTAACACATATTTATTGAACATCTTCAATGGGCCAGGCATTGTCATCATGTGGGGATAGGGCAATGGTTACACAGACAGCAGTCCCTGCCCTTGTGCAGCTCGTACTCTGTTGAGGAAATGAGCTCTCCTTCTTTTACTTGAAACTTTATCTCCCAGAGTCCAAAAAGACCAAGTCTCTCCAGGGGTGCAGTGAACTGACCTCCTGGCTTGTGGCCTCCGTAAAGTCAACTCTGCACACAGAACCCGGAAGGATCGGATCGTATCACTCCCTTCCTCAAAGTCCTCCAAAGACTGCCCATCACCCTGAGAATCAGATCTCAGGCTCTTCTGTTTCCGTAGTAACCTCGCTTATCCAAACACAATAAAGGTCAGGGCGTCTCTCAGCCACTCTGACTGTCCTTCCTCCTGGCGTCCCCATGACTTGCAGGTTCTGAAAATGTACTGTTTTGGTGAGCCCAGAGCTCACACCTCCTCCCGTTTAAGACCAGGATATGAAACCACAAGCCAAGGAATGGGAAAACCTGGTCATAGGACATGGAATGGGTTATTTTTAGGGTGAGAAATTCCTGAATTTAGGGGATTTCGTAAGAATAATCAGGATACAACAGGAAATAGGTATGTGACAAAGTAAGTTGAATTGGTATCGCTTTTGAGAATAATTCCAGAAATCCCCCTCGCCCAACCATGTTTGAGAATACCTAGACACTGTCAAATCTAATTAAGCTTCTTGCTAGCCTCTATTCTACCTGACTTGGCCCTTCAAAAATGTTTTCTGTCACACATTGCTGATTTTCTTTTTTAAAGTTGAGATATAATTCACATACCATAACATTAACTTTTTAAAGTATATCATTCAGTGGGTTTGAGTATACTCACAAGGTACTACAATCTTCACTACTACCTAATTTTAGAACATTTTCATTGCCCCAAAAAGAAACCGTCCACCCATTAGCAGTCACTTCCATTCTTCCTTCCTCCTCAGCCCCTGGCAACCACAAAGCTACTTCTGTCTCTGTGGATTTGACATTTCATAGAAATGGAATCAGAAAATACGTGACCTTTCTTTAGTGTCTGGCTCCTTTCACTAAGCATGACGTTTTCAAGGTTCATCCACCTTGTCACAGGTGTCAGTACTTCATTTCTGTTTATTGCTCAATACTATTCTGGGTATAAATATATATGGATATACCACATTTTGTTTATCCATGATGGACATTTGGTTTGTTTCCACCTTTTGGCTATTATGGATAATGCTGCTATGAACATCTACATACGAGTTTTTTTGTGGATGTATGTTTTCAGTTCTCTTCGGTATATACCTAGGAGTGCACCTGATTTTCTTTTGACTTCTCTCCTTGAAGATCTTCGTGGACCATGAGACCATAGATCCAGTGCTTCTTCTTCTTAGTGGATCAGAAATGGTGCCCTTAAGTATCTCACCCACAGCCCCTGCCCAGTTCTGCCCATGAGGCTCTGTGGGTCCAACTTTGGAACTGAGGGAAGGCCGTCATCGTCAGTGGCTCTGTCCAGTGCCTGAGAGCCGAGCAGTGGCCACAACTAGACACGGCTGGGCACTCGTGATACTTCTTGCCTG
Source organism: Balaenoptera physalus (assembly GCF_965194825.1). Lineage (NCBI taxonomy): Eukaryota > Metazoa > Chordata > Mammalia > Artiodactyla > Balaenopteridae > Balaenoptera > Balaenoptera physalus. The sequence continues at coordinate 28,439,017 of NC_138890.1, forward strand.
CACCTTCCTTGACTCTTGCTCCTGAAGAATCAGAACCAAATGAACTAACCTGGCTTTTCAGGCAATTTCCAGTGTCTTCTCCCTCAGCTTCTCCCTGAGCTGATCTGCTCAGACTCACAGACAGAACACAAGCATCTTGGCCTCCGTGGCTTTGCTCACAGTGGCTCTCACACCTGCAGCATCTAACTTCCATCCTTTCATCAAAGCCCAGCTCGAGACCCGCTTCCTTCATGAGGCCTTCCCAGAAGGCAGAGCACATCAGGTCTGCTCAGCCCTTCCGGATTTCAGGAGCACTTAGTAGGTGCAACCACAGACGTGGGTCCATCGTTCCACACCTGACCTTGTGCTCCACTCACTTCCCGTGACAGGATCATCCAGTGGTTAAGAGCACATGCATCAGTGTCTCACAGACTAGGGAATGGATACCAGTCTCTCTCTTACTAGCTGAGCTGTCTTTGGCTAGTTACTTGACCTTTCTGAGCCTCATTTTTCTTACTTGTAAAATGGGAAAAATAATGGTAACGACCATAAAGGATTGTTGTAAGTGCTGGTCGTAGAGTATTTGTAAGCCCTGTCTTTTCCGATTGTAAGTTCCACCAGTACCAAGGGTTCTGGCTTCTACTTATTTGTATCCCTAATGCTAAATTCAGTACGATGGCTCGAATACAGCTGTGCTCCAGAAAATATTTATTTATCGATCACCATTTTGTTAGAGAGATTCTCCAGTTGTTTCCAAAGATCCCAGATTTTTCTTTCCTCCCTGGCCCAAGCTGTCTGGTGGCATTTTATTAAGAGCCCAGCCTGGATGGCTCAGAGAAGCCACAGAATCTTTGGCAAAACACACGGGTTCCTTTTCCCTGGGGAAGAAGTAAGGTGATTTCTGATTGGGAATTTCATATTTTGAAATCGTAGGACAATAGAAGGTTAAAGCTGGAATAAATTTCAGGGTCATCTGGTCCAAATCTATTACTTCACAGATGTAAACGGTGAGATCCAGATAAATTAACCACCCACCCAGTCATACCGCTAGTGGGTGTAATTAGAATTCAGCTATTTTTAATTAACTCTCAAAAAATTATAAATGTAATATGCACACAGTAAAAAAAATTAAATGACTGAAAAGATTAAATAATAAAAAGTTATTTTCCACCCTACCTTGGACCCTAGTCTAATTCCTCAGAAGAAAATGTTGCTAACAATTTCCTGGATATCCTTCCAAAAATTTTTGTGTATAAACAAACATATATATAGACATCTTTTCTTAATAGTCTGCTATACTTTGCTTTTTTCTCTCATCAATATTTCTTGCAGATGTTTCCACATTAGCATATACAGATCTGCTTCATTCTCTTTTATTGCTGCATGGTCTTCTGCTCTAAGAATGTACTTTAATTGTAACCAATTTCCTATTTATAGACATTTAGCTTGACTCCAACTTTTTTCTTCTTTAGCACTGGTGCTGTAATCAACATCCTTGTTTATATATCTTTATGCATGAGAGACTGTTATGTAGTATACATTCCTAGACGTGGAACCGCTAAGGCACAGGGTCTAGGCAGATATTGTTATTGTTTGTGTTGTCTTTGTTGTTTGTTTTCATAGAGACTGTCAGGTTACCTTCCAGAATTCCAATCCAATCCAATTACAAGCTCCATTGTCATGGGCAAGTTACCCTGCCTCTCTGAGACTTTAGATAGTATCTAAAGGGGGTACTTATAAGGACAAAATGAGGAAATTGCTACCTAGTAAACTCCTACTCAGCCTTTTGGTCTCAGTTCAAAAATCACTTCCAGGGGAAGACTTCCCAGCCCGCCTGGACTAAAGTAGATCCATCCATTATTTGCCCTCATTACACCCTGTTCACAGGATTCATGACATATTTTAAGCAGAACTAATTTATTTTCTGTCTCCTCTACTGGATGTAAGCATCATGCAAGCAAGAACCTCATTTTTTCATTCCCTGTTGTATATCCAGTGGCTAGGATCATGTCTAACCCAACATGTACTCAGGAAATATTTGTTGAATGAGTTCATTAATAAGCCCAGCATGCCGCATGTGTTCTTGTTAAATCCTCCCCAGAAACTATGCTATTGGTATTATGATTCTCCCCATTTTAGAGAAGAGGGAACTGAGGCCCAGAGAGGTTGAATAACTTGCCCAAGGTCACACAGTTACAAAATGATGAAGCTGGCATTTGAATCCAAGTGTATCTGTCTCCAGAACTGGCATTCTTTAACCACCCTGCTCTTCTGCTAAAATTGTTCTTCTTCTTCTTTCTTGGTTCTTGTTAGCCTTTGTCGTTGGTCGAGTTTTCCACTGGTTCAATCAGATACCTTTACAGCAGAGACATCAAGAATGTCTGATCCTGTAAGTTTCTTTCTCAATGGCCTTGAATTATTATTTACCACAAATTCTTATTTTTAAAAAAAGGGACCCAACACCCAGGGTTGCTTAAATGCAGTCAGCATACCCACCTCTGTGGTGCAAAGGCCCAGTTGCCATGGCCATTCTGAAGATGCCATTGATTCTGGGAGTAAAGGTTTCCAACTACAGATTCAGGTTGGGAACATCAGTCCAGAGGTTGTCTAGGGTCCTCAGGCTGAAGCAGGCAGGGCCGCAGAAGCTGTCCCCAAGCATGTGACCACCTTCCTGCCTGGTGGAGGCGTCCTGCCATGACCTCCCTGTGGGTAGTGCTGTGGGACTCTTCAAGGTGTCAATGAATGCTCCCTCTGTGTCCGTGCTCCCTCTCTCATGTTTTTTGCCATCACTGGTTACACTTCCCATTATAAAGACCAAGCCTGCCCTCATTCCTCCACCAATGGCTGGGAATATTCTGGAAGCTTTTCATTTCACAGGGTCTCCAGTACAGGTTTAAAAATGATCCCAAGGTGGTCTGGTGCCCAGAAGCTGATCCAGAAATGCCTCAAGACTAAGGCTGGAATTACCAAAGGCAGAGCCAATTATAGCTTCCCAAGTAGAGAGAACGGTCTTAGTAGCAATCAGACAGCCACCTAAGATGGAAAGAAATTATTTGGAGCCAAAGAACACATCCGAAGTGCAACCACTGATTCCTGGACCAATCAGAGTTTCCAACATGGAGAGTCTAATTCTGCAGCCAATCATTGAAGAGCTCCCTGTCCCACAGCCAGCAAAAGCTAACAAGGGCAGACTGTTTCTGGAGCTACATAGAGCTGTCTCCTAGATCCGAAAGGCACCCTGTTCCTAAGACACAGTGCAGAAGAGTGAAAAGAGCTTGGGTATTGCAGACAGGCCTGGGGCTGAATCCCAGAAGACCCACTCAATAGTTAGATGACCTCTAACAGGAAAGTCAACCACTTCTCTGAAGCTCAGTTTCTTCACCAGTAAAATGGGTATATCCCAACCTAACAGGGTTATGATAAGGATCAAAATGCCCTAAGTCGATGCCTAATAAAGGTTAGTCACCTTCCTCAAAAGCTTGGATGCTAGAAGATGGATTTACGGTCTGCTATTGAGACCCCAAGATCCTTGAAGGCAGGGCAGTGTTCTGTTTTGCTTCTGAATTTCTCAAGGCATGTTGCAACAGCCTGGACTCATGAGAATTGCTCTTAAACAAAAATTCTCACTGAGTTAAACTCGAAATCCTCTCTTGGTCTTCCCTGACCATGAAAACAGATGTGAATCTCAAGGCCCAGCATCTTGAATAGGGCCTGGGAATGCAAATTTTTTTAGCCCCAAGCAGGAAACATCATTTTTCTAATTCCCAGGTCTTGTCACCTACAGAATGGCACCCACAGAGCTTCTTGCTTTTTGCCCTTTGAATCATAAAACCACAGTTCTGGAGAAGATATTAGGGATAATCTCATTGTACCTGCCCCTCCTCTGGGCAGCAGCTGGCAAGGCCAGCTGCGCTTAGTGGTGGATACTGTTCCTGCTGATATTAAATGCATAATTAATGAAACCGTAAGAAGAAAACAAGGCGTGTTCCAGGCAGGGTACAGAGAACAAATCCATTCTCACACAAGTGAGGAGAAGGTAGGAGAACAAAGATAAGTTTGAAGAATGATCCTGTCCTTGAGTGCTTCCCACTAAATATATGTGGAAGTCTCATTCGAAAAAGAGACATTTCATTTTGTAATGTTGGCCACTTTCCCGCTTTACAAATCTTGTGGGTGTGAGAGCCCTAGGCAGTGTTGTGGTGACCAGAAAGATGCCTCCCTACTGTCCTGTTTGCTGAGGACTGACATATGCGTTCCCAGACCTGACACATTTAGGACCACCACCACCGTCATCATCATCACATCAAAATGATAATTATTGTAATTATAATGAGCTAACATTTATTAACCAGCTACCATGTTCCTGGCATTCTTCTAGGTATTTTACACGAATTAATTCACTGAATCCTCTCAACGATCCAGTGAAGTAGCTACTATTAGTGTCATAATTTGATGTTGAGGACACCGAGGCACAGAGAGGTGAAGTAATTTGCCTAAAGCCACACAGCTCATGAGCTCAAACCTTCCATGTATGAAACCCCCACTTCTCTGGGCCACTCTCAGATGCAGATTTTCTTTCAGGAAAACTGGATAAAACCTAAAAGAATGGCATGAAGGACTAAAGCTGAGCGTCTCTTGGAAAGTACCCCCCTAAGACCGTGGAGGAGAGCCAGAGTCAGGAAATCAGGTCCGAGGCTATAATTACCAACGCCCACGGAAAGAGATGAACAAACCAGTCAACAGTTTTATGGCCCAAACACTGCCTTGCCACTGGCCCCTAGGTGTGTTGTTCCGAGCTGCCCCTCCAAAAAAGCAATGGCCTTATTAACTCCCCTGATCGTACTCGTAACCAGAGCCTGCAGGCACCTGGGCCACGTTTGGAAGGGGATCAAACACGTCTCCTGATTCAAACAGCCAAAGTGACATGTTTTGTTTCTGTGTCAAAGATTTATAACTCTCACGCAGACCCTGCCAAGCAGTCAACCCAATGTGGTGGTGAAACTCTATCTCTAGCATGTGGCTGCAGTGACCTGCAGGCTCTGGTGCCAGCCACTGCTGTGCTTTTGTCCCACCTCTGCACTGACACGCTGTGTGACTTCAGGCTATCTGCTCATCGCCTGGGAGTCTTAGTGTCCACAGCCCTCCAGTAGAGAAAATAATAGTCACGGTTAACTACCTTGTAGGGTAGTTGTAATAAGGACTGAGAAAGATAACACCTAAAGTGCTTCTTGTGAGATCTGCACGCACAATGCTGTCAGAAAATGGCAACTATTCTTTTCATCATCATTATCATTATAGTTCAGTTGCCTGATTTAAATGCAAGGTAGTGGGAGAGAATCTTATTCAAAGATAACATTTATTAAGTATTTATAGGCCAGTGCTGTCTAGCAGAGCGGATCTCACAGACCTCAGCCCAGGCATCACCTCCCCAAGGAGACCTACTATGAGCCAGGAACACAGCATAGACTCCCTGTGAGTACAGGTCTTCACACTCCCGAAGCTTACCTTCTACCAGAGAAAAGAAAGAGAACGGGCATGTAGGCAAATAAGAAAGATAGCATGGAGTGCTATGAAGAGACTAGAGCAGGCTAAGTGGTGACACACAGTGGCCATGGGGTTGTTAGGGGACCTTCAGAGAGGAATCAGGCAGGGGAGGCCTCTTGGAGGAGGAAGTGTTTGATGGGAAACTGTTGGGACCTTCCTTACAAGTGAGTTCCCCTAGCAAGTGCCTTGGTACGTTCCTGTTCTGGAAAAACCCTACGAAGTAGCGAGGGGAGGTGTTGTGAGCATTTTACAGATGAGTCAGCTGAGGCACGGATGCAGTCCAGGCCTTGCCTGAGGTTCCTCGGCTGGTCAGAGGCCAGAGCCCAGACAAGAACTGAAACCCCAGACGAGCAGGCAGAAAAAGCCATCGCCCCAGCCTGCCGGCCACTCCCTAAGCTTGTGCTGTGAGAGATCCTGGGGGTCAGAGGCTTCCCTGGAGGGGGGATCCCCTTTTAAGGGTCCCCCTCTCTCACACCTCCAGCCAGAGGTAGCAACCTGAACTTGTCCACAAGGCTTTGAAGAGTTGGTTCTTCTTGCCTGGGCCCTGAGCAGATGTGTCGCCCTGTCTGCCCCAGGGGCATGCTTTGAGGCCCCTGAATCTCACAGAGTTCCCAGGTCTTGTCTGAGCACTAAAAGTGATTTCTGGAGGAATCAGAAAGTCACAGAAATGTACTCGTGAGCTTTATCTTTCAGTATCTGAGAATGGCTGCTTTTCTAGGCTCCAGTGAATAAAAAAGTAAAAAAAAAAGTAATACATTTTTAAAAGGTGGCATCCACTTTGACAATGAATGAATGCAAGTCTCCTCTTCAGCACAAGATACATCATACGGTCACATTTGCATATGCTGCTCAGTTGATGACTATTTAATCAAGGGCCTGGTTCCAAACGCTGAGTACTTCCCTTCCTCCCCTCTCCCCACCACCTCTCTGTGGAAACACCCAGAGACACAGGCATAGCTTCCGAGTGTTCTGGGATGTGTCTGGTGGAGCAATTAGCCCAGATTGCTGGAGCAGCCCGGCCAGGGCACTCCAAGGGCAAGTCTGGTGCCTCACACTCACCTGAAACTCAAAGTTCGTGTTTTCCAGGAACTTCTGGTTCATGGTTTCTGCAAACTTGTTGATAGCTCTCAGGAAGACCCTGGAAGAAGGGAGAAGGTCACCAGGCCATCTGAGCACGCTACCCCAGACACCCCTCCCCCATGTTTCAGACTGAAGTTCCTTTAGTTCCAAAGACCCAAGGAAGAGGTTCATTGACCCACATTAACACCTGCTCTCACTGTAGACCTGGGGCCATGTTTGCCCTGTCCTGTCTGTTTGACTTCCTTTAGTAAATCTGTATTGTCTCTTGTTTAAACTGTTACAAGCTTGTGGCAGAAAATTCATGCCATTCAGGAAGATAGAAATATTGCCTCCTCCCAAGTCAAATAAATAAACGAACAAACGACACACCAGCAATCCTATCATCTGGGGAAAACCATCACTGACATTTTGACAAACATAATTTCAAAGGTCTCCCTAGACGTATATACACAAACGATATTATAAAGATAGCATTTTGATAAATGGGGTTAAACGATAAATTCTGTTTCACAGCCTCTTTTACTCAACAATAAATTGTGTGTTCCTTTCAAGCCAGTGAATTCAGATATATATCATCCCTTTTAATCACTGAAGAGCATTCTATTGTATAGATGTATCACAGTGTATTGCATCAGTCTTTTATTGATGGACCTTTACGTTGCTTCTCAGCATTTTCTGTTACAAACAGTGTTTCAGTGATCACTCTTCTATGTGTGCCTTGTACCTCCCATATATACCTCTTCTCCACTCTTCTTCTCGAGATGGTAATGCTGATCAAATCTTACATGTATTGAACATTTTGTTACCTGTTGTCAAATTGTGTTTCTTCTTAAATGTCTTCCCATCCAGCCCTTCCTCTCCCTCCTCCCTACTCTCTGGTCTTACAGCCTCTTATCTCTCACCCTTTCAACCTCTAGAGTGAGTTGCCCTATGGAACAGTTCCAATCCTGTCGATCACCCGCCTCAGTGGCTCCCCACTGCCCACAGGAGAAATCTAAACTCTTTCTCTTGACCATCAATGCTCTCCATGATTGGACCCCACCTTCTCTGCTAGGATCATTTCTCACTATTACTTTGTGCTTTTGGTTGTTTTCTGAGTTCATAGCTGTATTCTTCCTTTGTATAGAATGCTCCCTCCTTCTAATCGTTTCAGGGCAGGGTCTGCTGCATCTTTCAGGCCCCCAGAGGACAGTCAGTGCAACTGCCTTTCCACACTTCATCATGGTCTGCGAATGAGTTATTTGCGTGACTCAGTAACGACTGTCTCCTCCAACTAGACTGTACTTTCCTTGAAATCAGAGACTCCCTCCATGATCTCATCTACTCTCCAATCTACATGCCTTTGACTCCCAAATTTTATATCTTCATCCCTGCCCTTTCCCCCGAGCTCCAGCTTGCATTCCAGCTCTCTGCTCTATACCTTCACTTGGATGACTAATAGGCATTTCAAGCATACGTGCCAAAAGCTTGACTCCTATTACCTGCCCTCTTTCTGTCGTCTTCCCATCTAAGTTAAAAACAACTCCATTCTTCCAGTTGCTCAAGGGGTAGGGGGACTTAGCATCCTCTACTCTCCTCTTCCTCTCACATCCTACACCTGACCTGTCAGCAAAACCTCTTAGCATTACTTTCAAAATATATCCAAATTCAACTACTTCTCGTCACTCACTGCCACTGACCTGAACCAAGTCACCATCATTTCTGTCCTGGATTTTTGCAGTCACCTCCCAAACTGCTACATGCTCAACTGTGGCCAAGTCTCCACTGTGTGTGTGTGTTTGTAAAATCTAAAAGGGCAGGGGCCAGATCTTCCCTGTACTACTGTCTATAATTTTTGATTAACAGTGGACAATCAATAATGTCTCTACTGAGTGGCTGGTCCAGGGAAAATGTCTATTTGGCTACCCGTGGGAAGCCAGTAAAAGGAAGTGTTTATCAGCAGGTTATTGCTTTGGGTAATAACTGGGACTCAATTCTGCATGGGAACTTCTGAGTTTAGACTGTATTGAACATACTTGAGCATCAGAAGTGTCCTGGGCTATTTACCCATTAATACCAGCCCCTCCCTGGTTGAAAGTTGCTCTTAACGGACATTAAGTCCCTAGCACTTCTGGCCTGCCCTGCAGGTGGGCTGAGAGCTCTCCTGTAGCCAGATAAAGCCCAGAGAATGAAAGAAGTAGGAAGCTCTCAGGATGCATGGGAAATGTCCACCGAAGCTGCAGGTATATTTTGGGTGGGCCACAAGTGTGGGAAAGGCAACTATAGCATGTGCTACATCAGGCGTTGCTTGTTAGGAAGCTGGGCTAGATATTCATTAAACACTAAATATTTGGTTTTTGTTTTTGTTTTTGTTTTTAAAGATCAGCACTTCATTATTCGACTTTGTATAACATCCATCTGTTAGAAGCCAGGAAGAGAAAATGTACATAAAAAAGCTTTGAAAGTTACAAAACCTTGTTTAAATGTAAAGTAGCAAACAGACCTAAGACATATAGATAAAGGTGGCCCAAGGACTAATTTTCAGTAGCACTGGGCTCTCTTCTTCATCACCTCTGAAAACCTCACCTATAAATATTTGTTGAACAGAGAAGGCAGTGCATCCTCTTATCAGGATCACAAGATTTGTACACACACACACACACAAAACTGGATGTGATTTCTGGCTTTGCCACTTCCCAGCTGTGTGGATTTGGGACATGTTAATATCGTGTTTGACACCTAAGTTTCCGTTTTTGTGAAACAGCAGCAATGTAACCCCTTTCACAGGGTCCCCGCAGGGTGTACTGGCAAATGTATGGTAAGTGCTGAGCACAGCGCCTGCCACATGGTGACAATAGTAACATGGTAGCTATGGCCGCCCAGACCCCTTTGGGTTGCTTCATTCTTCTTCCAAAGGCAGGTACCGACAGCAAAATGGACAGTCAGAGGACAAGTTGCAGCCAGCAGGACCATGTAAAGACAGGAAATACAAATCCCACAAAACCCTCCACCCCATCAGGCTGCCACAAGGTGAGATTTCTTTGGTTTTGTTATTCTGTCATTTGCTAATATGTCTTTGAAAAAACATCTATATTTTCTTCTTAAAGACTAGTATCGGATTCCCCAGATGGAAATGCATTGAGTGGCTGTCAAATTATGTATAAACATCTCAGACAGTCTAATATGATACCAAAATGAGGGGTTTTACACATTCTCAGTAGTTTGCATAACAGTTATTATTTTGATTGTCAACCTAAACCTGCCTCTGGCTCACAAAGGCCAGCCCAGTAACCAGGAATGATTAGCCCCCTGTGCTGATGGGGGGAGTGGTGGCAGATAGGCGCTGAAGTAAATCAAGGCTCCTCCCTGTCTCTGGATTCTTCTGCAGCCACCCTCTGGAAATCAGAGTATCACTTAACTTGGGTTTCCCACGTATGGGTTTGGAAAAGTATGTCTTTTGTATTCTTTAAAAAAAATAATTGTACTTAAAGCCTAAGCATTAATATGTTGAAGTGGGTTAGAATGAAAACACACTCAACTTTTTCTGTTACTTTCAAAAATGAACTTGAAGTGTTGAAAACAAAGTTCATGATCAAATATCAACCTAACATTTCCTGCATTTCATGCATGATGCTTAGCAGCCTCTAAAAAAATGAATAATAACCACAGTCATGGTTACCAACGATGTGCCAGGCTCTGCGCTAAGTACTTTGTATGGATTTCTTCCGTGTTTTTTTCCCACCTTTTTAAATTCTCACATTAACTCTCCGAGTTAGATATTGTTTGCCTTTTAGAGATGTGAGTTTAGGTAACTTTCCCAAGAACCCAGCCAATACATGTGGAACCAGGATTTAAACAAAGTTATGCTGCCTTCAGAACCTTGGTATTTAACCACGATGCTATTCTGTTCACAAAGAAATCTCTGTAATTCTGTTCAACCCAAGCTGTGAGCTCACCTTGTTAATAATGACAATGATGGGAGTCTCATGTTTTCATGCATATAACCTGTGCCAAGTGCTCTACAGACTTTGTTTCATTTAATCCTACAAACTGAAGTAGGTGTTACTGTTGCACCCATTTAACAGAAGAGGAAACTGAGCACTGGAAAGATCAAAAAATTTCCCCACATTCACACAGCTAATAAGCAGCAGAGTCCACCCAATCTCAGGTCTGTCTTTCTTTAAAGCCTTTGCAATTAACCAGAAAGATATACTGGCTCCCCTGAAGGCCAGCCTGCATGGTGTTTTGGCACTGGGCATGCTCCTACTCATGCCCACAAGGCACAGAGCCCCTTCCCACTTAGTCCCCATTACCCTGCTGCCCTGCCCACAGTTGACAGGGCCCAGAACCAACACTTGACTCAGGCAGTCTTCCATGGGCTGACTAGAAGTCAATGGGTAATCACATGGGTACCAGTGGGGGCACCCAAGCCTGGATAGTAGTAAATCAAACCCTTTTAGACAGTTCAAAAGCAGGACAACCAGGGAGAATGCAACGAACCCTGCCCTGAGTAGAAGCCATGAGCAGATAATTCTGTGAGGAAGCAAAAACCATACTGCAAGAGAAGTCAGCTGCTGTGAGTAGGAAGAAGCTGGCAGAAAGGGAGCTTGGTACCCGAGGATACCTGAGGTTGGTATCCTGAAAACTGCTCCACATGAAGCTCACTGCAGCCACTGGACCAGGTTCCCAGCTTCCTACCTCTCTTCATGTAACAGAACAAACCCTCATTACTGGAGGCAACTGAGAGTTCCTATGTTCGTGTCCTGAATAGACCTATGCTCCATATGCATCAGTCCTTGGATTGGATGCAGTAATGGAAGGTGCACACAAACTCCTGCAGGAGCTAGAGCAAGCCTGCCTGGGGCACATTCCCACTCTGCTACTCTTCCTTGCTGCGGTCTTGAGCTTGTTGCTTTGCCTCTGGTACTCTCAGCTGCCCCATCGGTGTGACGAGCCGTGTGTGAAGATGAAATGAGATGCAGTGCATGAAGCTGGTGGCCCAGGGCCTCGGTACATAGGAGTCCTTAATAAATGTCAGTTGTGTGGTTATCATTATCCTTAACTGCCCAGCCACCCTGTAGCTCTGAGGCAGGAGGACCCGAAGCTGAGAACACTCCAGTGTGACAACCAACCCATGCCCACAGGTTGTATGATGTGAATGAAAGAGGGAACCGGAGGTGGACATGCCCTTTCCAGTGAGAATGCCGAAGGTAGAGAGAGGGCCTCCCTGAATCCCATTCCCCTTTGGGCCGTGATTCATGGGATGTAGTTGATTCTACTGGTCAAAACTTAAAGATGGAGATAAAAGAGGTGGCCAGAAGAAGGGAGTCCTTATTCCTCCCCTAGAAGCAGTGAAAAAGCCATTCTCCCAGAGCCTTTAAGCAGCTTCCCTCACAACACACAAGGGCTCCATGCACCGAGAGGCTACAGTGTATCAGAGGATTCCACCTCAGGGTCAGGGCACGGCCCACCCCAAGTGCCCCTGACCCTTCTCAAGTGATTCTGGATTCTAGTTAGGGGTGCAGCAGACTCCTGGGACTGGAATCCCGTGGCCAGCTGGACATCAGGATTAGATGTGCCCTGCTGGCTATAAAACCCATGGAGAGGCCTTCTTCTGGATGATACGTTTTGGAGGAGATGAGGTCTACAGAAAGGAAGTAGGCAGCACAAATTAATGTAGGTAGGAGAAAGGGGAAGCGGGTGTCAACGATTGTCAGCACACTGATGGAGCCGCCAGCAGATTGCTGAGCACTGCCCTGCTCAACTTCCTAGGGTCAACTATTGTGACCCTACTATGTGCCTAGTGCGTGCTGGAGACAATATTAGACCTTGCAATATGTCACCAGTAAGGTAGACAAGATCCAGCCCAGATGTGCCTCTTCTGTGAAATATATTGGATATTCCCAGATCATAGGAATGTGAGAACAAATTAATAGCTCACATTTATGAAATGCTTGCTAAACACTATTCTAACTACTTTATGCATATTATTTCATTTTGATCCTCACAAAAATCCTTTGTGATAGGTCTTGTTAGTACCCCATTTTACAGTGAGAAAAACGGAGTCCAGAGTGGTTACGTAACTTTACCAGAGGTAATATAACTATAAGATGGTTCGAACCTAGGCAGTCATAAATCCTAACTTCTCTGTGCTCTGAACTCTGTGCTCTGAACTCACTACAGTTCTGCAGCGCTTGGTCATATTTCCATGGGCATATTTACTGTCTCACCAACAAGACTGTAAGCACCCTGCCTTCTGGGGCCATGGCATAGATGGGCTCTGGATGCCCGGGACACTCAATATGTATGTGTTGATTGATTCCATTTAGAGAAGCTTTAGGGATGCGTATAAATCCCCAACGGCCACCACTTGCCCCCTGCCCAAAATGTTGAATTTCCAGATTGAGGTGCAGATGGACGAGGGGAAAAGAGGTTCCTAGGCATATTTTGTTCATTTACAATATTACAAAGAACTTGATCATTTAAAAATTAACCATGTCGTGTACATCAGATCTTACTGAATGTTGCATCTTACCAATAAGAAGAATGCTCTAACTGGAGGTATTTCTTGCAGGAGACATGTCACCACGTTTGCATACACAAACAGTACACAGCTGAGGAGACATTCAAATCTGCAAAACTCCATTCCCTCCTCCAACAAGCAGACAGATAAATTATATATGACTAATACATACATACATACGTGCACAAATAACAAGCAATAATAGGGAAATTATAGAAACAGAAAATCATAAAAATGTAAGTAACAGGGAGGGAAGGAAGGAAGGAAGAAAAGGAGGAAAGAAAAGAAAGGAAGAAAGATGTTGTAACATACAGACTAACCAACATATGAAGTTCACCTTGTCCATGTGAATGAATGGAGCTTAGGATGCATATTTTTAGAGAAGAGAAAATGACATTCTGGGGAATAGTGATCTGGGCTCAACCATGGTGTATGTTCCGTTTGTCCAATTTATGTTGAAATCTTTCATTAACTAGCTGCATGACCTTGTGCAAGTTACCTCTTTGGGCCTCTTTAAGTTATCTGAGCCAATTAAGTATGCAGTTTGCACATCCTTACAATGCACTTAATAATACAAGCCTCACTATTTTACAGGATGAAGCAGTAGAGATGAAGAACATGGGCTCTGACTGCCTGACTTCTCTGTTCTTTTGCTAGTAATACAACACTGAGTAAGTTATTCATCTATTCTGTGCTTCAGTTTCCTCAGGTATAAAATGTGGATTATAACAGTTCTACATCATAAAGTTGTTGCAAAGATTAAATGAGCGAATACATGTAAAGTATTTACAATAGGGGTGGATCTAGGTGTGTATTACATGTTAGCTATCATAACACCACACAAGATGCAACAATCGTGAAAAAAATTTCAGGTGCTCTGTAAATGGAAGGGATCACTGTGGCCAGAAGATGAAGGAAGTCTACAACCTAAGCTATATGCCTGCAGGGAGAAAAACAGTCATCTTTTCTGGTCGACACTAGGCACATGCTTCTCTACTCCAAGGCTACATTTGTTGTCTGCAATGCTCCCATTCACTGAGTTCCTCCCAGGTACCAGCACTGTGCTAAGGAGTAACTCATTCTATCCTCACAAAAAAATACCACGAAATGGATATAATTATCCCTAATTTGCAGTCAGAAAACCGAGGTTCCAAGAGGTTAAATGACTTCCCAAGAAAGAGAAGGTGGCAGAACTAAGAAGTCTGAAACCCAGGCTGTGTTTCTGAGTCTAACTTATTTCAAATGTAGAGACTTAAGTACTCAGCAGATCCTTTAGAGATACAAATGTTTCTATTTAGGAGACAATTCCATTTTCTTAGGTCCCTTAGAAAATTATATTCTGATTTTGTAGGTATAAAGAAACAAGGATTATTGCATCATCTCTAGGGGCCGGTCCCCCCCAAAAAGACTAAAGTCTGTGGGATTTCAGGTAGGGACAGTCCTTCAAAGCACTTCTACATATTTCCTCCAGGATGACTGTTGGCAGCTCAGAAGGGGGTGTTGCCCTGGTCAGGGCTCCAGCCTCTCTGGGCTTCCATCCTCCTGACCCTGTATCAGTAGTAGATGTCTGTGCATTTATTTGCCTGCCCATCATCCATTTCTCCTCCTGGTAATAACTCTCAGATTTTCCTTTGAAGAATTACTCCCCCAGCCTCCCCCTTTGCTCCCAGACTTTGTGGTTTGGGTAGAACTAACCACAGCCTCCCCAGTTCCAAAGGTGGGTCATATGACCCAAGCCTGATGAAATAGCGTATTTCATTCTCCTGGCCACAGAGGTTATGGATGGGTAGCTCAAGATTAGACTGGGAAATTTTGCTGTACCTATTGAAGAAGAGGCTTTTTCTTTCTACTGGGGCTGCTAATCCAACAAGACATATTTCTGGAACTTCTATAGCCAGTTTTCCACTGCAAAGACAGCATCTGCCTAAGAATGAAGCCAACAGAGGAAAGGGCAGAGGTAGAGATATAGATTCCCTACAACACTGTTTGAGCACCTAGATACGTCCATGCCTGCAGCCATAACTCTGGGCTCTTTCAGTTGTCTGAGCCAATACATTCTCGTTCTGTTTAGGCAAATTTGAATTGAATTTCTTAAAAAAAAATCCTAATCAATAAGTAACCATCGTTACCACAGGGGAAATGTAGGGGGCAGGGCTAAATCAGGAGCTTGAGATGAACAAACACACACACTGCAATATATAAGATAGATAACCAACAAAGACCTACTGTATAGCACAGGGAACTCTATTCAATATTCTGTGATAACCTATATGAGAAAAGAATCTAAAAAAGAATGAATATATATATGTATAACTGAATCACTTTGCTGTACACCTGAAACTAACACAACACTAAATCAACTATACTCCAATAAAATTAAAATATTTTTAAAAACTTTAAAAAATAAGTACCCATTGGATACACGGAGTGCATTACACATGTTTATGAATGTCAGGTTCTGTGCCAGGAGTTAGAAACACAGAGATAAACTGGACATAGTGCTTGCCTTCAGGAAGCCCATTCTCTAGCGGCAGAAATAGTCACATGAAGAGATAATTACAGTACAGTGGGGTAAGTGTTATAATATGGGTGTGTATGTAAACAAAGAGGAGGGAACACATTCTCCTACCATAAAGGAGTCCCAGAAGGAGCCACAAAGAAGAAATTACATGGACAAGAATTTGAAGGATGCTTTCATGTTCAGTTTGGTCTAGAAAGGAGGAGAGTCATAGTTCATGCAGAGTCACGGGAAGTATGAAACAGCAGGCAACAGGGAGTAGCTGAGTGTATCTGAAATGTAGGGTGAGTCGGAGATGACTCACCCGGGTGCTTCATGTAATTTGGCAAAACCCCAAGACATTACTGACCCGCTGGCAAACAGTGAAGGGATTCGCACGCAGTTTGGGAGCTGGCTTCTTCCAAACACAGGTGACTGGACATTGATGTGAGGTACAACCAACTACATAATTTGTTGAGCTCAGTGCACAGTGAAAATGCAAGTCTCCTAGTCCAAACATTATTAAGAATTCAAGATGGTGACAGCAGGACCCTTCAGAGTGCAAGGTCCTATACAACTACACAGGTTGCATACTCAGGAAGCTGGTCCTGACAGAAGGGCTAGGGAGACACCTGCCTCTCATCTATAACGTGGCCTGGCCTAATTCCCACCAACGCTTTGAGCCAGCCTCCCACCTGAGTGATGTGAACAGGGAGAATCAGGGCAATGTAAGCCCAAGCTAAGAATTCTTACATTTTTGTTGCTGTGCTGATTATCCATCTCCCACCATAAGCAACAATGCACAGATAGCTATCTCTTTCTGCCTTGGCAAACCTCTCCTCCCCTTCACCAGCCCCTAAAGCTGGCCCCAAGAGCAAGTGTGTCTGTAAAGTCACTTGGCTAGGCACTTACGTATCTAAGTAGTGGAAGAGCAGCTTTTCAGAGGACAGAAGAGTAAGGGATGGAGGCCATCTGGGACTAGAGTAAGATCCTAGGCATACATGAGATAGAAATTCCCAGACTGTATCCAATGACAAACTTATTAATGTTTATAGTTTTCCCTCTTTGCCTCCCACTAAAGAGGATCCTGCCTTTGCCTCTTCCAACTTCTCCTCTTCTTCTACCCTCTCAGGATATTTCTGCCTTTGCCAGTCAATTCTTGGCTCTTGTGATACAAAACAAGGACAATAGGTAGAGAGAGAGAAAACTTCCAGCCAGTGTAGAGTGAAGGGGTTTCCATGGGAAGGACCTAAAACAAATATAAGAAGCCAAAGGAAAGTGAGAGAGAAAGGAAAGAAAGGAGCCTAGAAGACCCCAGTTTTATAGGAGTTTGTGGATAGGAATTGAGGATAAGGTTCTGAGAGAGACTTGGGTAAACCACAGGATAGGATAGATACTGAGAGAGACAGAAGAATGGAGAAAGGGAATATTAGATAATATTGCTGAGTGTTATGACTTGAACTTCATTTTGACGAAATGACATGATTTGAGAGAAAGCATTAAAGACTGAAATTGCTCACAGTTACTCTTATCTATTGTGGTACTGGGCCATGTGGGATCTGAGCTATACTTGGGTTACTCTGGTATTCTATGAGATGCTAATAAGTATTATATATACACATGGAGACATAAATATATTCACACCAAATGTTTCAATGGGCAAGTAAATCTGTGAAATGCTGTATCCTAAATCTTTCTCTTAGAGCATCCCATTAGCATACTAAAGGCTCTGGGAAGTCCTGCAGCACAGACAGCTGTTCAAAGCTGTGTAATCCAGTGCCGCCTAAACTTATTCTACTGTGTGTCACAGAATATATTTTATTGTTTTGAATAAATTTAAAATAATACGATTTTAATAAGACTGACCTTAAGCTCTCCTGTCTCAAGAGTTTAGGGAAGGCTTCATAGACAAAGTATATTTTAACTAGTATTTGAAGAATGGAGAAGGTAGGTAGTAGCCAGTTCAGTATATAAAAAGGAATAAATAATAGTAAATAAATAAATAGCTCAAGATCGGTGAGCAATTCCCTGGGGGTTAAATGTAGAAAGAAAGGGTCTGTGGCACTTCGACTTATTTTCACCAGGGAGAAACAATCCCCACTTTCTGTCTCTACCAGTGCACTGGAAAGTGAGTGCTGAGATGACGGGGCTGTTTGGAAGCAGGCGGCAGCTCACCTGTTCTGAACCATACTCATGGCCATCCAGTCTACAGGATACACATTTTTCCCAATGAGGTCCTTGAACATGATGAATGTCTCCATCAAGAAGTCCTGCAATAGTAAAGCAAAACACACCTGTCATTTTGCTTTATAGGAAATGACTGGAAGGGCCCCGATCTTGTTGGCTGTTCAAATTATTCCTTTATTATTTTTTGGAGGTGCAGAAAGGGAAGGGGTACAGCCTTTTGTTAAGTAAATCCAATGAAACCAATATAGTGGATTTTTTAATGAAATCTTACGATTTGTTACCGGGAGACTGTTTCACAAATATAAATGGAACATGAATATGGAATGTGAAAACACTCTCAAAATAAAGCACTATTAATTCTGTCTTTGGGAGTAAAGAAGTAAATGCATTCATTGATGTGGCAATTTTATAATCATCTTTCCAAATATGTATTTGAGGAGGAAATGATCTATACTATATGAATGCATCTCAGGCCATTGAGCAAACAAACTATTATTAAAATGAACATCTAATTACTGTACTGTAAACACAGCTAATTCATATGTCATAGGCACATGAACAAGCAGCTTAGAGGAAACATGACAGGGATTCTCTCCTTCTCCTTTGAAGAGGTTCAAAGTGGACCTCAACATGCCCCATCAGATTTTTCAGTGGATCAAACTTGTTCTCTACCTTTGGAGAACACAAATTCAAGACAAATCTAGATAGCAAAGACCAGAACCACTGGCATCCTCCTGTTACAGGAAATGAAGGCATCCAGCCTGTTTGCTTAAGGTAAAATTAAAATCCATAGGAAACCTGTTCAGAGTTCTTTCCTTAAGCCAGCGGTTTTCAGATTATTTTAATAGCAGAATTCTTTGTTCAGAGACAATCTTACCTGGAACCTAATACGTAAAATAGATAAAAGTAGAAAATAGCTCTGGTTGAAGTGTATGTGCATGCATGCATGCCTGTGTGTGTGTGTGTGTGTGTGTGTGTGTGTGTTTATGGTAGAAGACAGTGAGGCTAGGAGAAATATAATTTGAAAATCACTGCTTTAAGCTAAACTGCAAAATTCTGGGAATGAGATTGGTTCCTTTCTAGCAATCATTGCTTCTAGGGAAAATTACCTCAATGCTTTAAGTCCCAGTTTCCACATTAGCAGAATGGGGATAACATCTACCTCAAAGGGTTGATTAAGTGCACACTGTCTATGAGATGCTCCACACAGAGTCTGGCCCACTGTAAGTGTTCACTAAGTGCTCGAGGATGACGATGGTGAGTATAATCGTTCATCCTTGACGTCACCTGGGGAGGTGTGGATATCGTCACAGGCACACTCCCTTCCTGTGGGAATGGAGAAGACCTCTGCCTCACAGATGGAAAGCCTGGCTTCTGAATGAGAAGATGCAGCACGGTGTAAGGGCTGGAGCAGAGGTTCACATCCTCTCTCTGCCACATACTGTTGTGTGGTCTTGAGCAAGCAGCTTGCAGACTTGTAAAATGTGACTACTAACACCTATGCCATACTGTTGGAGGATTACATAAGAAGTGTAAAATTTAATACATAACAATTCCCTTTCCTACCATCCTTCCCACCCTTCCTTCCACTGAGGACCAAAAATTAGGAATCCAATCTTTCTATTTCCATGTCACATAACATAGAGAACTTGAGGGGGAGAAATCTTGGGCTGTTTAGCTTTCCTTTTGTTTCATTTTTTTGTATATCCGGAAAGAGGTTCCATTTCTTGCCAATCCTACTCCAGTTAGGAGACCTTCTCAAAGCTAAATGGATGAAGGGGCAGGACACTGGCTTCCTATTGATTCTTTTTGTGGGCTACTCTCTGAGGTTGGTCCAATTCTGGTGCCCTTGCTTCCTTCAAGGAGAGTTAAAAGTGAGCCCCTGGTAGCAGAACCCCTGAATCTGGCAATAGTAAGGAGACAATGACGAAGCTGACCATACTGAGGGCAAAGGGACGACTACATCCTGGGACAGCCCGGGCTGGGCTTTATGTTGATGATATCATCTGCTGCAGAGGTACGGGCCCACAGGCCACCCGCTGCAGGCAGACAGTCCTAGCAAACGAGCCCTGAGAGGTTAGAAGAAGAAAGGGGCTCAGAGGCCAACTTTCTCTATGCATTCGTTATTATAATGTAATAATAGCTAACTTTTAGTGGACTCTTACAGTGTGAGAGCTATTGTGCTCTCATTTAATCCCTTCACAGCCCTGTGACATAAATGATATGATCCCTACTTTACAGATGGGTAAACGGAGGCTTAAGAAATGTTAAAGTTAACTTCCTCAGCTAGCGGGTGACAAACCCTGGATTCAAACCCAAGACTGTGTGACTCCAACACTCATGCTCTTAAGCCTCCAAATGTCCATGATTCATCAACAAATACTGGTTTTAAGGCATATGTAGACTAGGCACTCAGGGCTCATGTATGACATGGACAGAAGATGTGTCCCAGAAGTGATATTTACAAGCCTAAATGGGAGTGAGAAACAGGGAATCACACAAACATGCCTGCAAACTTAGACCCACACATACTCCAGGTGCACAGGAAGACTTTCGTGCCCTAAACTCTCAAGAATCTTTTGTGTAACGCGTCTCCCCAACACTGCCCCAGAGCATCCTATAGACTCACCACAAGTTCAGAGCTGGTCTGGAATGTCTCAATATAGAAGGAATAGTGCTGGTCACCCATCTGGTTTAAGATGGCTGTCATACATGCCACAAAGTGACTCTGCAAGAAATAAAGAAAAATGCCATGAAACAGTGGAGAGAGGACCATGAGATTCATCTTCTTCAATTACTTGACTTCAGACCGGAAAACACCTCTCTGTCCTCCCAGGTGAGTATAAAAAGGTTCCCCAGGGATGGAGAATTTCTCCTTAGCAGATGAGCATGTGAAATTTCCCTAAGAGTAAATGTCTCCTTATGGCTCATTCATCAGCTCATTCATCCAAAAAGCATTTATTGAACACCTATTACATGACTAGGACTATAATAGGAGCTCCAGATATAGACAATAAGGGCCCTATTCATTACCTCTCCAGCTGCTTGTACATTGGGAAACGAGCACTGTATTAATGTCAGGAGATCCAGCCTGTATCAAGATTCTGGACACAGTGTGACTTTCTGGTAAATAATTTTACATGTCTCATCTCCAACTGTTCCATCTGTAAAGTGGGACAATTATCCATCTGTATCCACCCTGAGAGGTGTATCAGAAGGATCAAATGGCTCCCATGGTGCCCTGAACACACTGAAGTTCCCTACAAGAGCATCAGTTGTTGGACCATGAATCAGTCAGTGAGAAGCCAGCAGCTGCCGGGGACAAGTACTTGCTAAGGGCCACGGATGATAAAAGAAATGAGAAGGGGTAGTCCTTGCTCTCAGGAGTTCATGATCTAGTTGGGAAAGCAAGATTAACAACCATGAGGAAAAAAAGTACAAGACTTTGATCAGCGAAGCAGATCAAGTGCCAGAGGGATTCAGACAAAAGGGAAATCAACGCGAGGACGTGGAGAGGAAGTGGGTCTGAAAGGATCCACCGGATCAGAGGAGAAAGAACCACACCCTTTCATGCACCAGAACACATCACCACACCCTCTTCTGCTTCTTCTCTCCCAGATTTTATAAGTCTGTACCAGCGTGGCACTTTCTGTCAGGGCTGGTGTCTGAAAGCAGAATTTAGAGGGATCTACTCTGGGAACCTGGTAAAGGAAGTACTGACCATAAATCTACCAGCTGGGAGAAGCCACTCAAGAGTGTCTCCCACAAGACTCCACTGGGCTGCCATCTTAACCAAAGGAAGTCCCACTGTCAAGGGCAGGCCTGTGGAAGATGGGCAGCTTGGTGTGATGCAGGTGTCTCCAGGAAACCCCACTTCTAAAGGGTGTCAGACGTAACACATACCAGAGAGGTGGGCCTGGACGTGTTATGTTTGAACCAAGTATTATATTTGTATCACAAACTGCTGTCTTTGTTAAAAAAAAATAAAAGTAAAAGACAAAAAAAAAATAGTGTGAAAAAAAAAACATCCTCCCAGATGACAGGGTTACAGTTCAGTGACAGTGGTGGAAGGAACAGCCTTGATGTCCCCAGGAAGCTCCTTCTGCATTCCTCCACAGGAAGTCTTTTGGGTAATTGAATGTTCTTCAAGTTCACATCCCCAAAAGTAACTCCCAAAGATACAGATTCTCATTTGCTTCTAGGTTCTTTTCAATTAGGACGTTAGGGATAAAATGCTTTCCCAGTCAGCAGGACCAGCTGTGCCATTTGTGGGGCTCAGAACAAAATGAAAATTAAAGAGTCCTTGTAAAAATTCTTCAGATTTTCAAGACAGCCACAGGGTCCTTCTGAGCACCGGGCCAGGTCACACGCCTGGGAAGCCAGCTCTGCCTGCCAGTGACCACCACACGCGTGCACCATAAATGTTCAGAAAACATGCAGAGCTGGCAGGGGGCACAAAACTGGGACTCTCATGAGTAAAGTCAATGACACTATGTTGCTGGGGACCTGGTACCTCTATATGGGGGCCAACCGCCTTGGCCGTCCAGGGAGTCAAATCCTCTCTCCGGCTCACGCCCTCAGGGGGTGATGGTGAGTCTGTGAAATTATCTGTCCCTTTCAAACCAGACAGAATGCCACCATCACTGCTAATTTAACCAGGTCCCACCGAAACCAAGAAACAAGCGTATTATTTTTTATCCCTCCATCCAGGCTGGACGCAGGAGGGGAGAAATCTTCTGAGTTTGTGTGTGTGTGTGTGTGTGTGTGTGTGAAAGAGAGAGAGAGAGAGCACACACACACGCGTGTGTCTCCTCCACTCCCTCCATCTCTTCTGTGAGGAGCTTCCTCCAAGAATTCAGCCAGTGGCCACTAGAGGTCTTTCCTTTTCACATGGTAGCTGCCGTGCAGTTTTTTCGGCTTTTTATTTATTCCTACGTGAGCAGACCCACTACACTTCTTGCATAGAAACAGTGAAAATTACAATATAAAGGACTTATTATTTCTTCTTTCGGAGTAATTCTGCTGCTGGCCAAAGCCTGGCTCATTTTGCAAAGAAAGGAAGGACATTCTCTGCAGGTAATTCCACTGCTTCAAAAGGTAAGAGATCTGGGTAGGTTTTATTTTTTGTGATCGATCATCCTTTCAGAGAAAATGCTATCGTCTCTTGGACGACAGTTTACTTTTAAAGCTTTGGCTTAAATGAGTCCTGGGATTGTGAGCTTGTGTGTGTGTGTGTGTGTGTGTGTGTGTTGGAAAATCCACCATTGTCAGAACTGCATGCTGCCCCAAATGCATAGATACAGATACGGAATGCTTGGTATTTCCAAAGGCTTGATTTGAATTTGAAGGGGGGAAAAGCAAACAACAAACCTCAAAGCTCAAGTTGCCTGGAAATTACCTTGAAAAGGCTGCATTGTCTTAAGCCTTGTTTAGAGAAACTTCCATGCTTCATTTTAAATGAAAATAAAAGGGGAAGGGGATTCCAGTGCCCATCTAGAGAGAGTGACCATGTTACGAAAGAAACCATTATCTTTTTATAAGGACTTGCTCAGGGTGTGTACAGTTCATCGATCAATCAGAATTACTTTTACCAGCTTGTTCATTTCTTCGTTCTAACTGCCCCATAGAAAAACCCGGCTGAGTGCCTTCCAGTAGGATCTGTAGTGTGATGTGACTGAAGTTTGGACAAGTTACCTGCATTTGGCTGTTAATGAGAAATGACAGTGCTTTACTTCCCACTGGAAGCGTCCCTTTTTGTCTGCTATGGCGTCTAGCCCACTTTAGTATCAAATCTGTCAGAAATCGCACCGATGTGACTGACTGATTTCTGAAATGGCATGATACACCAGCAGCAGGTTCGAATTCAGTAAAGGCTCCTCTCTGTCATTTAACTTAAAAACCAAAAACCCCTCTCTGTCGTGCAGTGATAGAATGGTGGAATCGCATTGTGTTTCTCTGACGTTTATCCCTTTTTCAGTAGTGTCCTCAGCACGGCAATCCACCTCTTTGCTTCCTGCCCCTTTTCCCTTTTACAAGTTTGAGACCTTCTACATCCACCATGTCTTAAGTGTTTAGAAAGAGCTGCAGGGATTGGGAGTGGGGGTGACGATCAGACTGCATTTGCCCTAGCAACTCAGACACTCCTGATGTTGACATTGCTCAAACTTTACAGTGTCGGACCCCAAACTCCCAGCCCTGTCGGCAACATGGAAAAGCCTGAATACTGCATGGGGGACAGAGGGGTAGAGGGATCCCTTGCAATTCAGGCTAGTGAGAATGCCCTGCCTTCCATCCTTGGTGGAAATTTTGTGGTCAACGTATATTTACTACCAAGGCGTGAGGCAGCCACTCATCCATACCCAAGCAGCATTCCAGGTGCCCAGATAGGAAATCGCTTCTTAGAACAGAATACCAGGGGGACCTGCATATTAAATTCCGGAGAGAAACTGTATCTGAGATGCTGTCACAAAGCAGGCAGAGTCACCCCGGCTCCATTCGGGGTGGTTTAAAATGTAGCTAATGCATCACAGCATGAAGAGACATGGTTCGAAACTAGGTCAAACGTGTAAAAATAAATGCAATCATCGCAGGCACTTGGCTGATGAGGGGCTACTTAACGCCTGGAGTGGCAGGGCTTATTTGCCACATAGAACCCTCTTCAGTGATCCGTGACAATCAATTGATCCGGACAATTCAGCCCGTCAGTATGTAGGGAGCTCTTGCACACCTGGGAGAGAGCTGAAGCTCCAAAGGAAGACAATCAGGGTCTCTTCACTGTGTGATGGCGAGAGGAAAAAGAGAAACCCGATATTGTGTCATTAATATTAATTAGCTGGGACACTGGGTGACTGCGACCAGGAGAGTAGCCCTCTCCAAATCAATCTGCTCCTTTGCATAAAAAATCATCATCGTGATGATGATGATGATCTTATTGATAAGGCCAATAGTTTTGGTGCACAACACTCAAACATATCTATTTAACCACCTCTAAAGCAAACACACCAACACACACGGTCAGGACCCTGCAGTGCTGAGTGAACCAGGAAGAGGTGATCAGTTTGCCCTGCCTTGAAGAACTAACCAAACAAGGGGAGAGGGGCAGGGCTGCTGCAATGCGTCCCCCGCTCACCTGAGATCAGTGGGAGTGATGAGATCGCAGAGGGAGGGAAAGAGCCAACTTCGGGAGCTTGCTACCTAAATGCCAGCATTACTATGCGATGCCAGCTGGTGACACGTTGCCATAGTAACTTCAAATAATGTGCTCGACCAAAATAAAATAAAATACAGAGAGCGCCAAGGAGAGGAGATGAGCGAGGAAACTTTGCATGCCGAGGGAGATGAGAAGTTTTATCTATGGGGCCATCCAATTCCTTTGAAGACTAAGAGTAGCCAAATGCCACTCTCAGGTTGCTTTTCCATTCACCCCCATGTCTGCCATGCACTTATATAACAGATTTTATTCTTGGATGGAATTGGTGCTGTCTTTGTGACAGATCCAGGACCGGAGGTAGGCGGCTATGGCGTGAGGAATTCAGGGACTCTAAAACCCGTTCATCTTAGAGCTTTGTCAGGAAGCTCAGAGTTGTAGTTTGCAGCAATCTTTGGGGAAAGTAGTGTGTGCGGTCTCTCAAGTTCTGGGCACTGTGCTAGGTGCCCAGGTACAGCAGGGAGCCGGATGGATAAGGTTGTGCTCCAAAGAACCAACGTCAGGTGGGGACCTAGGAGCCAGACAGCCTGAGTTCAAATCTCAGCTCTACCTCTTACTAGGCATTTGACCTTGGGCAGTGTCTTGTGCCTCAGAGTAAAAGGGAATAGAAATAGTTCTTACTGCATACAGTTTTGGTGAGAATTAAATCAATTTGTACAGAGCACTTAGAACATAGAAAGCCCTCAATATGATCAGCTATTAGTATTATTGTTGCTGTTGCTGACTCTGGTCCAGAGAAACTATGCAGATTGGCTAACTGAAACTCCTGACCTGGACAGAGGATATAATGACCCCACCTACCCCTGACTGTCTGTGGATGCATCAAGCACTCCCAATTACAGCTTTGGACAAACAGCTAAGTG
The DNA here is from genome assembly GCF_965194825.1 of Balaenoptera physalus. Taxonomy (NCBI): domain Eukaryota; kingdom Metazoa; phylum Chordata; class Mammalia; order Artiodactyla; family Balaenopteridae; genus Balaenoptera; species Balaenoptera physalus. The sequence goes on from NC_138890.1 coordinate 28,464,876, forward strand.
TCCTTTGACTCTGAGCATGCCTTTGGTCAACAACACGCCCCAAATAAAGCTGTTTAGTAAACCGCATGTGTGCCTCTTCGAGCAGGGCACGTTGGGAGATTTCTTTTATTTGGGGACAGTTGCTGGCAGGTAGGATGAATGACAACGGTGCCCAGATTGTTCAAAAGCCTGAAATGTAACTGTCTTCATCGAAAGCTTAGTCTTCCAGCTGTTTGGCTTTAGAAAGTGCCCGTCTTTGTGTGCAGTGACATTCTTTGGTTACCCAGGGATCCTGCTGTATGACAGAGTAAACCAAGTCACCTTCCTTCAGGGAGAAGCTTCTTGATGGGCACAGATCCAGGGGTTTTGTGTAGCCTGATCCATGTCAAAGCATAACATCACAGGAAGACGGGAACGTGCCTCTTGGATGCTATGTACTCTGGATGCACCTAGACATGTTCCATCTGTACAACACAGCAACTCTTTAGAGTTAGCTGTGTGCACCACTACCTGGCACTGTGGGCATTAATGATCAGCTCTCCAGCATCACTAGGGCCAGAACCGCAGGCAAGGTGTCTCCTCAGAGAGCTATTCTCACTGTTAAAGAGAGGGGGTTGGGGGGGGGTAGGGGTGGTGGTAACAAGGCTGCTTTGAACCCAGGCTGGAAGGGGAGACTAAAGTGGCCATACACTCTTCCTTTGAAACGAATGCTTTCTGATCTTGGCTGGAGCCTGTGCATGTGGCTCTGTAGTGTGGGGTCACTTTAAATCTTCCAAAGGACACAAAGAGGTGTTTAATCACAAAGGGATGTGGAAGGCAAGCAAATTCTGTTCACTCATTCCTTGTGCTTAGGACTCCACCTTTATCATCTCACTGAGTCCTCTCAACAACCTCATTAGGTCAACTTTATGCCCATTTCACAGATGAGGAAAGTGAGATGCATAGAGGTCAAGCAGCTTGCCTAGACAGACATTTAGTATATAGTGGGGCAGGAATTAGAATCTGGGTCTTTCTGACGTGAAAACCTGTGTTCTTTTCATAAATCCATGATGTCTCTCATGTCAGCACTGTCAGCTCCACCTGGGCAGAGATTTTTGTCCTTTATTCATTGCTGTTATCACCAGAATCTGGAACTGAACTTGCACATAGTACGAGCTCAATAAATATTTGTTAGATGACAGACTGAACTTCTTATAGTATTCCCCATCTTTAAAAGAATGTTACAGGGACCACTCCCCCAAACACTGAAAAGTTAGGGTCATGTGTAGAACACCTTTGCCCTAGGAGAGGACAGAAATGAAAGAATTTTTGTTCTACTTCTGAGCTTACTCCATCTTAAGTTATATTTGATCAAGCCAGAGTAAGATCATTCTTTCACACATTCCTTAATGTAACAAATATTTCTTGAGCACCTACTATGTTCCAGGTATGGTTCTAGGTGCTCTGGACAGTCATGAATGAGATTAACAAGGGATTTGTTCTTAAGGAACTCACACCCTCATTGGGGCCAGGGATGGGGAAACACCATAAGCAAGTGAATACGTAAGTAAGATCATTTTAGGCAGTGATATCTGCTACTAGTGGAATATTACAGAGCAATGAGGTTGAGATGGGAAGAGACCTGTTTTCAATAGGGGAGACAGAGGTGGCCTCTTAGAGGGCTGATATTTGGGTGGAGATCTAATGATGAGAGTTGGTCATGCAAAAATCTGGCAGAACAGCATTCCAGGGCAATTGAGTAGCAGATACAAAGGCCCTGAGGTCAGATGTGCTTGGAGTGCTGGAGGATCAAAAAGACGGTACAAAATGAGGAAAAGCACATATAAGATGAGGTCGGAGAGACAGGTTGGGAGCAGATCCTGAAGGCCCTCGAAGGTCGGGGCAAGGGTTTATTTAGGTTTACTTCCAAGTGCAAAGGGAGGCCATTAATTTGGGTTTTAAGAAGCTCGCTCTGGCTGCTGTGTGTTTCAAGAACTCCTCTTTAAAGAGGTGGTTTCCATGTCTTACCACCCTTCTCCAAGACGCTACACTGGAGTTGTTCCCAGGGTGGTGGGTGCGCGAAAAGTGCAACTATGTGCTCAGTGTTGACCCTTCCTGTTCGTGGTAGTGTCACCACTACTCAGCAAGCTTTTCTCGCTAACTGACCATTCTATAACAGACTCTGACCCTCCTCCGGCAGGTGTGGACACGGACTCTAGTTTTACGTGGATCCCCCTTTGTCTTCAAGTTCAGTGCTTTGTCTCCCTGTTGTTCAGAGCCGAATGAAGGGGAGGGAGCCTGCTACAGTGGCTCTCAGCCTCTGATTAAAGCCATTTGAGCCTGTGGGACTTGAGAAGGCTGCTTGCCAGGAGACGGGCTATCATTTAGGACACCCCAGTTTTTAACTGAACAGAAGATGATTTTTCTAAATGTTTCCAATTACATCTGTGGAGGTGTGGGTGGGGAAGTGCACAAATGAACACACACACCGATGGTGGTCTTCCAAGCTTTGCACCGAATGCCTCAGGAAGGGCTGTGCAGAAAAGTTTGTTTTGAGTCCTGGAGAATGTAGTATTGTCCTCGGCTCACGTATCCCTGAGAAAAATCAAAGCCACGAGCATCACTAGGATGTGGGCTCTGCATGAGTATCCCACGCAGCCCCTCACCTTCTCCTGCAAACATTTTCATCCAGGTTGCATAAGACATCAAGGTCAACTTTCAACAGGAAAAAGTGTCATGAAAGGATATTATGACTCAGGAAGGAGGTACTGTGGGCTGAAGGATAACAATAATAACTGCCATTTAAAGGGCTAAGAGTGTGTCGTGCAATGTGCTAAACCCTCTGTTTATCCATCAATAAGGATGTTTTATAAGTTGTGGCCAGGCAAAGAAACAGCTGGAAGAGAGAAGTTAATATCAGTCGGACATTTGTGTGTCGGACACTGTGCAAAGAAGTATGCCAATGGTCACAACAGCTACCAGTTACTGAGCACTTACTGTGGGCCAAGCACTGTGTATGCTTCATCTCAATTAATCCTCCCAACAGTCAGTCGATGTTGGTAAAACCACGCGCACTTTACAGATGAGGAAATCAAGGAGCAGGGAGGTGACACGACTTGCCTAGCTCAGCTTGATTCCAGAATATTGTTTTGTAATCATGACATCATCTTACTGATATGAAAATTAAGCAATACCTCAAAGTATAATGAAGAAAGGAAAAGTGCATAATATTTCACTCCACCATGCCTCCTGCCTAACCATGAATATTAAGAATATTCAATATTTATTTCAATCTAATAAGCCACTAGCATGTTAAGGACATTCTAGACATCTGTTGTGCCTAAATAGGGATGGAAGGATGGATGGAGAGATGGAGAGATGGATGGATGGAGCTAGGTTGGCAGATTACATAGGTAGATAGACTCATTGGTCAGGGTTGATACCTAGCTATGTAAATAAGACCAGCCTTCTTAATGACTATGCTCTGTGGCTTATGAGTCTCCATGATTTTAGGCTCAGCTGAGGATAACCCCTCCATTTTCTTTTTTTTTTTTAAACCTTTCATTTCTTTTTTTTTTTTTTTAATTTATTTATTTATTTATTTATTTTTGGCTGTGTTGGGTCTTCGTTTCTGTGCTAGGGTTTTCTCTAGTTGCGGCGAGCGGGGGCCACTCTTCATCGCGGTGCGCGGGCCTCTCACTATCGCGGCCTCTCTTGTTGCGGAGCACAGGCGCCAGAGGCGCAGGCTCAGTAGTTGTGGCTCACGGGCCCAGTTGCTCCGCGGCATGTGGGATCTTCCCAGACCAGGGCTCGAACCCGTGTCCCCTGCATTGGCAGGCAGATTCTCAACCACTGCGCCACCAGGGAAGCCCACCCCTCCATTTTCTGCATTGCTTGGGGTTTTGAAGGCCAAGAAGGGTTAAGTGACGGACACTAACACCACATATTGGGAAATATATCTGGTTTCGCATAGAAGCAGCTTTCCTGGAAGGCACTGAGCAGGGCATACTAAGTACTGGAATCAAATCCCAGCTCTCTTCAATATGCTCTGGATCTTTGGACAAGTTACTTTACCTCTCTGAGCCTCAGTTCTCTGGTCTCTGAAATGGGGATAACAGTGCTGACTATAGGACTGTTGTAAGGACAAAGTAGAAGCCGGGTGCAGAGGGTCCCTGCAGAGCCTGGCAACACCATGGGCACTCAGAAAACCTTCTTGCAATGTTTAGCCTCAGCTCTCTTTCCAGTTCACCAGGAACAGTTAGTTGATCAGCTGGGGAAGTGTGGAGTTAGCTCTTGGTTGACTCGTGAAGGATGATTTAAACCTCTCTGTGGACCTGGAGAGCTGCACTGCGGATAATGATTTATACAAGCTCTCCCTGCCCTTTGTTTCCCTTTACAGAGACTCCATGTTTCAAGGGGCGCAGGGGGTGGGGGCAGGCAGATAAATATGTTCGCAGACAGCCAGGTAAGAGAGTTTTCAGGAGGGATGATTATTTTGTGGATAAAAGGATGTCTTTAGTTGAGCCCTCCTGTTTCCTTCATGAGGACTGAAGACAAGTGAAGAAGAGTGAAGGAGGTCTCCCACATCATGTTCTAAACTTCAAGCCTAACTCTTCAACCAGCCCTCTCCCAGCACCTCCTCCCACCGCCCCCAAATAGGTCTAGTTGTCCCTGCTGCAAATGATCTGCTAGTTCCAGCACACTCAGTTATGGGGTCCGATAACCACTTAGCAGGTGTGTGTGGAGGTGGCCTCTTTGCAAGCTCTCTGCATTGCTCAACTCTGCAGTGCTTAACCGAAGCAATGACACACTGATGGTGTAACTCTCAGTCCACACTAGGGAAGGGTTTTCCCCCTTCCCAGACAATTCCTCACTCCCAATTAATCAATCAATTAGCAAATATTTACTCAGTACCTATTATGTGTAAGGAACTGTATCAGGTATGATCATGGTCCATACCTGCAAGTCTCAGACTCATAAGGAAGATTCTTCCCTTCCCTTCCCTTCCTTTTCTTCTCTCTGTCTCTGTCTCTGTCTCTGTCTCTCTCTCTCTCAATACAGTAGTTCTAACCTGGAGGCAATTTTCTCCCCCAGAGGGCATTTAACAATGTCTGGAAACTGGAAACATTTCTGTCTATCACATACAGGGAGAGGGGGAGGTTGACATCTATTGGGTAAAGGCTAGAAATGCTGCTAAACATCCTGTAATTCACAGTTCAGCCTAACAGCAAAGAATGATCCAGGCCAAAATGTCACTAGTGCTGAAGTGAGAAACTCGCATCTTAGAGAGATATATACATTATGATGCTGAATGACATGTGCAAAATGAATGTTATAGTTTCCTCTAGGCTTTTAAGAAGTGGGAATGACCTTTGTAGTTCAGGGGAAATGACCTTTGTAGGAATGTTCAGGGGAAATTTCATGGAGCATGTGGGATTTGAGGAATGAGAAGAGTGAAAGAGATTAAGCTAAGAGTGGGAAAGGACATCTATAATAGGAAAAACATTTCATTTTATAATTTGATTAATTTGATTGATTGGTAGTAACTGCCTAAAGAGCTGTGTGGGGAATGATTCTAATGCCAAGTCCTACCTCAGCAGGAAAGAGTGTGGCAATCAATTAGTGATGTCTGCTATAGGCAAGGGAGAGAGGGATAATACATGTGCTGAGAAATTGCTGTCCCACTTTTATATGGAACACAGTGAGGAAAGAGGCAGAGGTGAAAATGAGCAAAGTGTTTTGGTACAACAGAGGTTCACAGAGGGAGATCACAAGAGATATTTGGAGGCGCAGACGGAAGGACCTTGAATGCCAGGCTGAGGGCTTTGAATCTCAATCTGTTGGTAATGGGATGTCATGCAGGCATCTGCCTACTGGGTTGCCTTCAGGCCAGCTCTGCTGACAAGGTCTTGGGAACTAAAGAAAGCTACCCAAAGTCCTTGCTCTTCCTTTCTATAAAGGGAGTACTATTTCATCTGTTAACAGTAAAAACTGGCAGAATTATCATGCTCTGGCTTTTATGAAGCTGATCCCAATGATGAAAAAAATCCTATGAAGCTGAACTCAGAGATAAGTGTTTGAAAAGCTGACTCCAAGGGTTCACATTAACGAGCTCCCGTAAAGCCCTTTTGGATAAAGAAGTCCTTCTGATGTCATTCACGCAAAACACAAAACAAAACAAACCCTCAAGGAGGAGGGGACAGAAGGGAGTAGAAGTCCATTATTCCATTCCTGGGGCTCGTGTTCCAGCTGACCCCTGACGAGGACACTGCACTGCCTACTGATCTTGTGCTTCCTGTCGGCCCCCAGCTCCCTGCCTGGCTGCCTCCTTCTTAGGCAGTTTCCTCTCTGTCCTGCGAATGATACCTCATTGCTTTATTGGTTTGCAATTTTCCAAATGACATCACTCTCTTTTTTTTTTTTTTTTCATTCTTTCCCTCTGCTCACCTCCCTCCTCTTAAATTCCCATTTGTCCCACTTCCACTTCCCTGTGCTTTGGAATGGTAACAACTTCCAATTACCCTCCTCCACAGCCTGCATTAGCTGCCGGCAGACTCCCTCTCCCTGCCGTCTTTAATAAAGGTGACACTGCAGCTTGGCATGAATGCAGGGCCTCCCCCACCTGCCCCACCGTCCCCTCTCTGGGAGCAGAAGCCTCCCTGGCCACAGAGCCGCTGCCTTTGTCACTTTCCTCCTGCACACACTTCCCATCCCTATGCTCGGATCCACACTCAGCTAGAGAAAAATCAAGTGACACAATGAAAAATGCCATCCAGAGAGCTGTCCTGGGGGCACCCAGGTATCAGATCAACCTACTACAGCTCCATATCTACTAATTCCATCTAGAAAAGAAAGAAGATGTCACAGTTGTCTGGACTGATTTGTTCTTAAAAACCCCTGCTGACTCCTTCACCCTGGCAGGCCCGGAGAAATCCTAGTAAAAGTCTAATTGAAGTTAAAGCTTAGAATTAGACAGCTGATGGGGAGGGTGATCCTTGGGAGTCCTTGCAAGCCAGCTTCCTTGCAGCACAAATGGGGAAGCCATGGACCAGAGAGGTTAGGTGGTTTCCCCAGGGCCACACAGCCTCTGGAAGTGGCAGAGCTGGTTCTGACCCCAGTGCTGAATCAGCTGTACCATAATCTACCACCTCCAAACACTGGCCCCTGAGCCTCCAAGATCCCCAAAAACAAAATGACTGTTCTTTCCCACTCTTATCTCAGCCAGGGAGTTGTCCTGATCCCAGAAAAATAGACCTCAACTAAGGCTGGTGTTTGAGATGTGCATTCTTCTTTAACTGCCTCACCACATAGGTTTCCAGATTTGGGAAAGAACAAGCCACTGAGCACTAATTTCATCTTTCAAAAAAATTGAATGGGTGTCTCTATTACCACTATTCATCCCTGCTTTGATCTATTACATTCTGTGCCCAGCATCCAAATATGGTTAAGAACATCAAATTAAAAACCAAAAGATTGATCACTGAAGTCACTCTGTGTAATGAAAATTGTCTGAATGTGCGTTTACGGGGCCTCAGGGCAGGAGCAGGGTGGGATATGGGGGCTTTGCTTATGTCACTTTGCCCAAAGATCCACAAACCCGCAGCCCACAGGCCTCATGTAGTTCACAGAAATGCTTTGTTTCATCAGAACGGTGTTTTAAGAACAACTGACTTTCTGTCAACATTTTAAAACTAGAAGCCATTGCATCAATTTTGGATTTTCAGCTTCTCTGGGGTATTCGGCAGATTCAGAGATAACCATTCTGAATTCTGCACTCCCCTATGGCAGCACTGGGAGCTGCCTCCTGAAGTAGACAGGGGATTGGGTGGGGGGGTAGGCATGCACTTTCCAGGTAGCCAGAGCCTGGCCTCATCTAAGAGTGACCAACTCGTCCTGGTCTGCCTGGGACTTTACCAGTTTTAGCACGGAAAATCCTGTGTCCCAGGAAACCCCTCAATCCCTGGCAAACACCCTACCTAGTTCTTCTTTTATGTACCTGGTTGGTTCCTGTGGGCACTTGCAGGTAAGGGCTCTTCCTCACTGCTTCCTTCGTGCCCACATGCCTCCTGAGAATGACATTCAAGGCTTCTCACCATGTCAATCCTGTTTCTCTCCCAGCCCCCTCTTCCCACCTACATGCTATCTACTCTAGACTTCTCTTCACTCCCTTGGCGTTTGCACAAGCCAAAGATGCCTTCTTTTACACACCATGAAGTCTAATTCATTTTTAAAGACCCATGCAGGTGCCATCCCCTCTTCCAGGAAGGCGTCTCTGATTTTACCTGATGCTCTTCTGTCCAGACAGAGCTAGGCACTCCCTCCCTCCCTCTGCTCCAATGACACTCAAATCTTTTTTCTTTCATTGTCCTCATCACCATTAATACAGCATCAAGTGAGTAGACCCTGGGGGTGGCCTTCCTGAGGACTAAGAGAGAATCAGAATTGTGATAAAATTAAAAAACGTAAAAATTGTGAAACTTAATTTGAAGTCCCAGTCTCTCTGTGGTTGTGAGTTTTGCACAAGTCACCAAAATGAAAACTGAAAACCATCCCATAAGTATCTGCACCTACTCCATGGCGATATTTAGCATTCCAAAGTCTAAGAACATCTGGGTCTCCTGAACATTGACATCCAACTCTCCTCCGGCCTGTAACATGGAACTGTAATCAGATGCCCTGGCGTCTGTGTTCTCCACTAGCACTGGAGACACTCAAAGGCAGGGACTTTCTTCCACATCCTGTATCCTCTATACCTGGCACATGGAAATTGCTCAGTTAAAGGCTTCCCAAATGGGTGAGTGAGTGAGTGAGTGAACTCCCATCAAGGAGACCAGGAGGACTGTCCCACTTGCTGTGATTTTAAAGAAAAAAGGTCTCCTTAGCTGTCCCAGTGCCCACAGGGTCCCTGTTGTGTTAGCTGATCACCCTGAGCCATATTACAAGCTAGACCAACCAGTCTATGATTGGGGTCAAGCCGTCATTCTTTTGGTCATTTCTCATAAGATCATAAGATTACAAAGTGTTGACAGCTTTAGGGTCTTTTCTGATAAATAAAGAGAATTCCAGCCCTCTAGCTTTGTACTGAACATTTCCCCTGGGACACTCTGTAGGCAGCTTGTAATAAACATGCCGACACCATCTTTCCCCACTCAGACTCCTCTTTCTCCTCCCCGTGCGCTCCTTCCCCGAGCCACCCGCTTCCTCAACACAACACTCCAGCCCACCCCCGCCCCCCCGCCCCGACTTCATGAATCACCGAGCCCTGGAGATTAGACATTTGTCTCGAACATGTTCATTCCTCTGCCCCCGGTCTCACTGCCCGTATTGAAGCTACCATCTTCACTACCTGGATTACCGCTGCAGCCTCCTAAGGGGTCCCCTGCCTCCAGCTCTGCCCCCTTTAATCTCCACGTTGCAGTCAGAGTGTGAGCTTACTGAAATGGAAATGAGACCAACTCTCACTCCTGCTTAAAATCTTCAGCAGATCCTACTGACTCTTGGAATAAAAAAATCAACCTCTTAGTATAGGGTATGATTCCCTGCATGCCCCTTTTCAACTTCATTTCTTCCCCTCTTCCTACTCGCTCCTTTAAACTCTACCATCAGGCCACACAGAATTGGCCCTGATTCCAGCCTCAGCATGCGCGTGCGTGTGCCCACACACACATACACACATACCTTTAAACAATTTGCCTCATCATCTCTACTGAACTTCAGGTCTCATGTTTGAAATCATTTCCCCCAGAAAGGCTTTTGGGATTCTCTCCACCCCCAGCTGGGTTGGAGGTCCCTCTCTGAGCTCTCATGCCCCTGGAATCATCACTCTGATGGCATTGATCAGAGTTTTTGGGAGTTCTCTCCTCATCTGTCTACCCCTGCTGTAAGACTGTGAAGTCAGAGACTGGGTTAGGGTCCTACTTTCTTCTTATCTCTTCATCTGCAATATAGTGCCTGGTACATACAGGTAACCAAGAGATATTTGCTCAATGAATGGATATGTGGTCTCAGATGGAAGGGTAAATGGGACACAGATTGGGAAGGTACCTAAATGGTGTGTGCTAATTTAGGTCTGCTCTGAGGGGACACACAGATTGGTAAAAGGCTCTCTTCTAATCAAATGGGAATTGGACTAAAGTCTTGTCTGTCATGGAACATAGTTTCCTCACTGTGTGATGGCTTGAGCCTGAGTGGGAAGATTCTGAAGTCCTGGCTATTCTTTCTGGCCTCATGTCCACAGACATAGTAGGAAACAACACTGGGCCCAGTGTTAGGAGACCTTGGTCTCAGGTCCAGTCCTGCCATTTGCTTCCTGTGTGCCCCAGGGCAGGTTTCTTTCCCTCTCTCAGGTCTTCATCCATAAAACAAGACTAAGGAACCAGCTCCTTCTACTCTGCGTGTGGTGGTGACTTAGAGTGAGCCACAGCTGAATTTACATCCTGGCTCCCCAATTCCTAGCTGTGTAGGCCTCTAAGTAATGCTGACTTCTCCGAGTGTTATGTAGATTAAGTGTAATTACATTCCTTAAGTGGGTACTGCAGTACTGCTCACAGCGTAAGTGCTCAATAAATGATTACAATTAAGAGTACAGGCATCCTCAAATGGCTAACTTATCAATGGTTATAAGGTAAAGCTACACAGAAACAGCTAAGATTTGGGCTCTTCAATTCTAAGTCACGTAACACTCCCTCCCCGCAGCCCCCCATAAAGCGCCGATTGTACATATTTACAGCCCCTATATCTTTCAGACGAAGCATCCAACAAAACTGACATTATGTCACAATTAAGACAATAAATGCTTATTACACTGAATCAAGCCACAGTTACACCCCTACCATAATAGGATTATATACTTCATTTTGGAATTTTAAAGCCCTTACAACTTCAAAACATGATCTGTCACATGTTATCATTTAAAGATTGGTAGGATATTGTAAAGGAAAACTTCCCTGCCCTTGTGATGTCAGATGATGTTCCCCTGAGGGCTCCCAGGTCCTACTTGAGTCTCCCAGGTTCTGGCTGGTAGAGGGGCATGAAGATGGCCTTCCAATGAATACCTTGTGTTCCTGGATTCCCCCTCTGGCACAGGAAACATGTAGGTTGTCGCCTTTGCAGCTGGTTAGAACAAGGGGGCACATGGAAAGTGGGAGCCAAGAGGCCTGAACTCTAGTCCTAATTTTGCCATCAATGAGTCTGGTGACCTTGGATGAATCTCTTAACCTCTATGGGCCTCAATTTCTCATCTGTAAAATAATGAGGCCTATAGCTCTAAATTCTGAAAGTCTATGACTGGTACCTGAAATTAGAGAGATTGCAAAATTAAGCCCCTTCCTTTCTTATTCCTCGGATGACATTTGGGCCTGGAAGTTGTGGTTCCCAAACTTCACTGCACATTAGAATTACCTGCTATCTACTTCCCCACACCTTGGGATTTTAACGTTCCTTGGGCAATTCCAAATGTGCAGTTAACTTTGGGAACAACTGCTCTTAGGGAGCCAGTGTAGCTCAAAAGACAAAAATGAGGCAGACCACCCTGACTGCAGACTGGCCAGCTGTCTTAAACAACTACTCAACTCCTATGAACCTACTTTTCCTCATCTCTAAACTCATAAGGGTTTTACAAGCAATAAGAGATAATGCATGGGCACCTAGTGCCCTGCTGCTCAAAGTGTGGTCCATAGACCAGCAGCATCATGGTCACCTGGGAACTTGTTAAGAAATGAAGAATCTCAGATCCCAGTCCAGACTTGATGAATCAGAATCTGATTCTAAGAAGATTCCCAGGTGGGTAGTAGGCCCAATTGAAGTTTGAGAAGCACTGCTCTAGCACACAGTGCTGCTCAATAAAAATGTATCTTTTGTACATTTGTATTTACCTTTCATCACTCCTCCCCTTTCATTCATTAACCATTCATCAACACTTGTACACCATGTGCAGGGCCAGACACTGGGCCCTTAGCCCAGTGACTGGCACATAGTGGGGCTTCAGCAGATGTTTGGTGATTGAATGAATGGATACAAAAAGGAATCAGACCTGGCTATTGGTCTCAGGGAGCTCATAGTCCAGGAGGAAAATTAAGACATGAATCCCAATATCCAGGACAGAGTAATAGTGATGAATGATGCACACTTTATTTGCACACTTCCTATGTGGCAGATACCTGCTAAGCAATTTACAGGTATTATCTCATTGAATGCTCACAACAGTTTTGGGGGTAGATGCTATTACTATCTGCCTTATACAAATGAGGAAACTGGCACAGAGAGGAAAAGTGGCTCGTCCAAGACTACACTCAGCTAGTATGTGGCACTGACAAGATGTGAAAGCAGGGCAGCCCCAGCCTGACCACTCTGCACCACTGTCACTGCAAGATGAAGCACTAGGGGCAATTTCTGCCTTAACAGCTTTGACTAGGCCCTTTCAAGGGCAGCTCCATCCCCAGGTGCTGTGGGGAGAGGCAGCAGGAGGCCCTGCAGGCAGGGATGCTGTGGGGTTGTTATTCCCAGCAGAAGAGCTGGCCAGAGGGCTGAGAGCTCCTGCAGGCTGCTTATCTGACACAGTTCACCACATCTAGCTGCCCCTCTGCCGGGCCTCTCTCCTGCCACTTGGACATTTTACTTGCAAATACATTCTGCAGACGACGCCAGGCTTCTCAATGACAAGTCCAGGCAGCAGAAAGAAAAATCATTGTCTGGGCTTGTGGGTAGGAGGAAGCAATTTTCTGAAAATCGCCTGATGAGGAATAGAGGCTGGGAGTCCCAAACCAGGGGTCCTGAGCTCCAGACTAAGGTGGAGCCATGAACAAGGACAGGCCTGTGGTCACCAGGGATACAAGATATAATGTAATTCCCCTCGGTCTTCCTCACCAAACAGAAGAGTTCCCCCAAATCTGCATCTAAATCATGTTTTGGTCAATATAATTTTATCATTCAACATGAGACGGTGGATGGCATGGTAATTAACTGAAATATTTACTTGTGCTTCAACCGTCCTGTAATTTTCATTCCCTTCTCCCTCCCATATCCCTGCCATTTCTGTAGGGGGAGCCAGGAATTTTGTTCCCTCCACTTGCAGTGGTGTTCTCACAATGTGGACCAGCCTCATGGGCATCACCTGGGACCTTGTTTGAAATGCACATTCTCAGGCCCCACTCCAGACCTGATGAATCAGAACCTTGGGAGTGGGCCCAGGGATCTGTGTTTAACGAGCCTTCCAGGGGGCTCTGATGGGAGAATGGCTGCTTTCGACAGCTTTGGGGCAAAGCAGCTCCAGTGAGCAACTGACGTCAGGAGAAAGGAAGAGGGACACACGATGCTGAGAGGGATGAGAAGGCAGAAACAGAGGGAAAAAAGGGTGAAAAAAGATTCCTAGGACTAGGAGGGGAGAGGTGAATTGAGGTCCTGAATAACAAAGATCAGTAGCTCCCGCCCTTGGCTGTGCCCCTAGGGTGGCTGGACCCCTGGCCCCAGCAGTACTGAACCAGAAAAGCTTCCCCCCTTAGGGATGTGCTTGACCAACGGCTACATCAGCAGTGAGCAGGGTGCACCGAGTCCAGTGGGGTCTCCATGGATGCTCAGCGAGGCAGAAGACCCCAGGGACTTTTCACTGACTCTCTGGGTGGGGAGGGAGGAAACTGAGTTTGAGTCCTTGTGAATGCCAGGTAAGTCAGGTCAGGGCTACTCCGGGTTAGATTTAAGCTGATTTAGAGAAAACCAGGGGTTGGTCGTCTTCTATCTCACAACAGTTCATGGGTGTAAATTTATACCCACTACACCTGGACAACTTTAAAGAGGCACTTCTTGGAAGAATACTCTCAGTCCCTCCCAAACTCTCTTTAGGCAAAGGCAACCGTGCCTCATGAACAGAGAACAGAGGGGTGGGATGTTTTATTTCCCAATACAGATGTTGCAGGGGCACCCAGTGGAAATCCAGGGGCAGAGGCTGGGACAGCTCAAAGCCCTGCTTCTGTTCTCCTTGCTTCTAGAGAAGCAGTTTCTCTAGCACAAACCTGGCCAATATCCCTCCGGTTACTTGGCTTCTTCATGGTGGGTAGGTTCTCTCCAGACCCTCATTTTGACCATCAAAATGTCAATTCTCACACCGTTGGGTTTAACCCATCAGGAGCTCAGGATCTAGCACCCTTCTACCTCCCAGCCCACACCTGGCCAGGTAATGGTTACAGGGCACTGCCCAGGCGGATGTGGTGCTAAAGCTTTCCCTGTTCTGGGCAATGAGAACTCTGCCTCATCTTGAGTCTGGCCTCCGTGCCCTCTCTTCACTCTGACTTCTACCTTGATATCCACTGTCTACCATCTCAGCAGGAAGCTCTTTCCTTCTCTTTTCAGCTCATACAGCCCTATTTCTTTCTTTCTCTAATGTTTTTTAAAATCAGTTCCAACCTTTTATTGCAATACTTTCTAATATGTCATCTAAGTCACTGTCATTAAGTTCCTAGAGGTTAGAGACCGTGACTTACATACATCTTTGTATTATACCCACCCCAGTGCCTGACACAGATTAGGTTTTCAGTGAATATTTACAGAATGACTCTGTATACACAACTACCTATTTGACAACCTCAGATGGATATTTTACAGGCATCTCAAACTCAAGATGCTCAGTTGGATTGCTTGTTCTTAACCTCTTCACTCACCTTAAGTCTGATCCTCTTCCTTATTTCAGGAAATAACCCCTCCATCCTCCCAGTTGCCTATATGGAAAGCTTCAGGCATCTCTGACTCCTTCTCTTCCTGGCCACATCCAATTGTTGGCCAAGTTCTTTCCAATTCTACCTATGAAATATGGCTAGACTCTCCATTTCTCTCTACCCCAGTTCAATCCACCACCACATCTCCCTGCACTATAGCATAGCCTCCTAACTGGTTTCTGCTTCCAATCTTGCTTCCTTCCCTTCAGGGAGCTACCAGAGTTGATTTAAAAAAATCCAAGCCTCATTACTCATGTCTCTACTTAGCCACAATAAAGCCTAAAGTCCTTTCTCTGGGTTCATCTCCCACTGCTCTGCTCAGACACACTGGCTTTCTCTAAGTTGGACAAATTAGCTTGCTCCTTACTTTATTCTTCTTACAAAAATTAACATTTTTCCTTCTCAGCACTTGTCACAATTCTTAATTAGGTATTTATGGATGCACTGACTTGTTTAATGCCTATTTCCTTTCCTAAGGTGGAGCTTCTTGAGGGCAGGGACAATGTCTGCCTAGTTCGCCATTGTCTTTCCAGGGCCAACACAGTACCTGAATACAAGATGTGCACAGTAAATACGTTTTGGATGAACACATGTTTAAATTCTAAACGTTATGCTCAGCATGCTATGCTTCCTCTTGCTCTGTTGTTAGAGTTGATTAGCTAGCAAAGGTGAGACATTCCCCTGATGTAAGGCAAGACTAGGCAATTCAACTTAATCCTGTTCAGTGCAGTTCAAGTCATTTCAATTATATTCAATTCATTTTCATTTAATTCAACAAACCTTCACAGACACCAGAAATCTGACAGGCTTTATGCTAGGAGTAGAGAAATCAGTGATGAAAATTATTCATTCCTTGCCCTCAGGGGGCTTCCCATTTATTGATCCGCATCTTATGGCCAATGACAATTGTAGGACATAGGACTGGACTTACCATGATGAAATCACAAATAGACTACTGATCGACCTAAGCTGGCTCTCATTGCCTACTGTCATCTACCAATGCAATGTATTGGGGTATCTGATATCAGTTACAGAGGTTTAAGTATTGCACAAGACTAGTGGAAGTGAATAATGAGACGATGACCAAGAATGCTGAGTACAATGACTCACCTTCCATCACTGGTCATCTGCAGTGACAGAAATTCTCCAATTCATCTTGAAAACTTATCCTAGAACTTCATCTTCCTTTCCAATTGATAATGTCTTCCTTTTATTCTATTTCATCTTGAATATATGAGATTTTAGCCTAATCACTTCCCAAAAGGTGTGAGATGAATGACCGATTAAAACACAAGATATATTATCAATGCTGTGAAGTGAGTTCATCTATTACAAGAAGCAGATATAGTGACTTTCAAGGCACCACCACTAAGCAGATGTAAATACTCGAGGATCTGGCTCTGAGTTCTCTGGCAGTTAAGGCAGAAATAAAAGGAAATATATCAATTTACACAGTTTTAATTTTCTGACATGGAAGGCAAGTACCTCTTTCTGCAGGGACCACATTACTTTCTCCTCTGTAAATATACACTGGCAGGAATTTGTCATGGGTCCTTATAAAAGGACTTAGAGAAGCAGAGTAGACCTTACCTTAATCAGTTTCACTGAAGCAACGAATGCAGCTCAATCTGACTATTCTTATATACACGCTAAATAAAGGCTAGTCTTTGAGAGGTTGATAGCATGGGATCCAACACTCTGCCTTCTGATGATCTAGCTTTATACTGGATTAATTTAATTTAGCCTCTCTTACTCTCATCTGGACCTTGATAGACACCAAACAACTCTTTGCCCTCCTTTCAAGCATTAGCAGACCTGGCTCCCTGAGATGTTTCTGTTTTCTCATTTCCAGGCCAAATCTTCTTTCCCATCCTGTTATTTTGCTTCCCATTTTCCTCTCCCGAGTATTCTACCTAATCTCCACACCATTCTTTCTTGATCTTTCTAGATCTATGATGATTCATAAGATGTGGGAGGCACAACTAGGATAGTATTTGTTAATAAATATCTGACTGCAAATAAAAAATATAAAGTCAGAGGATCTCAGAACTGGACGGACTCAAAGGTCATTTAGTCCAACACTCACCCTCGTGCATGATTCCCTCTGTAGCAACCCCAATAAGGGATCCAATGACCTCTGCTTGAGTAACTCCAGAAGGAGAGAAATGTCCACCTAATCAGGTGTCTCTCCCCCTGCGGATAGTTACAACTGTTAGAAACTTCTTTCTTATGTTGGGATGTAAACTTCTTTCTTATAACCTCAAGACATTGAACCAGGATTCTGAGAAGTTAATGTTTTCACACAGATCCACCCCCACTCACTGGAATATTCTGCAATACTACTTAAATTTTCACATGTTGTTTCTGCCCAGTCCGAGGCTTAAATACTTTGAAAGTCAGTATTTTATTAATGGAATCTATTTGATCTGTATTCTAGGAACCTGTGTCATTCCTTACCAAACCTACAATGAGCTGGTCATGCTGATAAAACACAGTCATTTGAGGGACGTGAAGCACGCTATATATTTTTCCCACTGTCTTAAGTATTTTTGGCAAAATAGAGAAGTGTGAAATGGTGCAAGCCTTTTACCCTGAGTCAATTATGAGGGCGACTGGGCGGCTGATAAATGACAGCCTCTTCTGTGTGAATGGCTTCTCTATTGCTGGGCATTGCTGGCACACCAGCTTTTTTCCTGGCCTTAGTACTTATTTAACAATCTTTAAGAGAGCTCTATGCCTAACATTGAATCTTAACATGTGACACTGTTCTTATAAAATGAATATTTAAACCACATGCTGCAAATTCATACCAAAAAAAGGGAAAAATACCTGCTTTGTCCTCTAGTTTAATAATAAGAAGGAAGGGGTAGGGGGGACAGATGAAGAGAACAGCCACCCTGTGTGTGTACGGAAAGCTAAAATTTAAATACACACACCAGGATTTCAACGAGAACATTCTAAGCCACCAGCCCTGTTATTCGGGTGGTGGGTTTTTCAGATTCCCCGTTGCCCTGCTCTTGTTTGCCCACCTCTGGGGCTCTTCATTGTCCCCACAAATCCAAGCAGAGCCTGCGGAAGGCAGGCGAAGATTGTACCTAACAGTCTCATAAGCCCTCATTAACAACAGCGCAGCAAGGTGTGAACGGGGCAGGTGTCTTTTCCTGCCAAGCAAAGTTTCCGGATTATCTACCTTTACGTCCACTGAGTCAGGACTCCTTCTTCCCCGCTGTGAGGGCAGATAATCAAGCTGACTAAAGACCGTGCTTTGTCCGTCTATGTGCGTGAGGACACCATGTTTCCCATGTGCACACCCGTCCACTACGCCCAGGGAGAGAGCATCCACCAGCTGAGTTTTAAATGTGCCTGCACTGCTTTAATTTTCAAGAGCACAGCACACAGCGTCTCGGTTGAGGTGCGCTGGCAGGGCCTCCCCTGGTGCTGTGCTCACGCAGGGTGGACGTTGCAGTGGAAACCTCCGCTTCCACTGCTGAACTCAGTGTGTCTCTGTAAGCTGGCTTGTTTAAGGGAATAATAAATGGTTGTGAGCAGGGGGAGTCAAGGGGGCAAAGAGGACAACAGGACTTACTGGAGTCCCACCAAATCTGGAGCTCACAGGGCCAGCCCTTCACCCCACAAGGCCAGGTCACTCTGGGAGCCTGGAAAACCCAAAAGGTTTCCATATGTTCCTCAGCCTTCCATCAGCAGGATTAAGAGCCTTCTGCAGTTTTCACTGACTGACCATCCAGCAGTGGAAAGAGACCCAGTTCTACCTGTGACCTTGGGCAGGCACCTGACACCTGTGAGCCTCAGTTTTCTCATCTACTCAGTGGGGATGGTTATACTTATCCTCACAGGGCTGTGGAAAGGACAAAATACGAGCATTACACTGAAACAATAATAACAGCTAACATTGGTAAAGTACCTACTACGTGTCGGTCAATGTGCTGTGTTCTCTATATTTTGTCTTATTTAATCCTCACAACAATCTACAAGGTAGCAACTCTTACTATCCCCATGATATGGAGGCAGAAACTGAGGCTCAGAGCAGTTAAGTAAGTGGCTAAAGGTCACACAGCCAACCAGTACTGATGGCACCCATTTTCACTCACTCATTCACCACTATTTACTGCTTGCTTGCTCCACACCAGGCAGCGAGAAGCAAAACCACAGGCAGTCCCTGCCCTCGTGGCTCTTAGTCTCGTTACCAGAATGAACAAACTTCAGAGTAAATGGAAGTGGACCAGAACTCCAAGTTCTACTCAAACCCCAGTGGGATGCGGGACAAGCCCTGCCTGGTGCTGATGACTGAGACGTGCTCAAGGAGACAGTGCTGGTTCTACAGATCCTCCAGGGATGGAAACCAGGCATACTGGCCAACGCAGAAAGGTCTTGTACATCTTCCTTATGTTTGACGCAAGCCCAGAATTACAAGTCTGAAAGGAACCTTGAGAATGAATTGAATCCATTTCTCTGCCTCTGAGAAAGATTGCATTTGTACTCTTCTTTGCCAGAGAGTTTCAGTCAGGGAAACTCGCTTATTTAAAAACCTGGTTAGGGCTTCCCTGGTGGTGCAGTGGTTAAGAATCCACCTGCCAAGCAGGGGACCCGGGTTTGAGCCCTGGTCCGGGAAGATCCCACATGCCGCGGAGCAACTAAGCCCGTGTGCCACAACTACTGAGCCTGTGCTCTAGAGCCCACGAGCCACAACTACTGAGCCTGCATGCCACAACTACTGAAGCCCCCGTGCCACAACTACTGAAGCCTGTGCTCTGCAACAAGAGAAGCCACCGCAGTAAGAAGCCCTCGCACCGCAACGAAGAGTAGCCCCTGCTCGCCGCAACTAGAGAAAGCCTGCACACAGCAACAAAGACCCAATGCAGCCAAAAATAAATAAATTAAAAAACAAAAAACAAAAAAAAACAAACCTGGTTAAACAAAGTCTGTATTTACAAACAGGTGAATTTAAGGGCATTATAGTACCTTTAAACAGTGAGCATTTTAAATAGGATTGATTCAATGCATTTTCTTAGCACACAGCTTTTCAGGAATGCAAAATACACCTGTGCCCAGCATCTTAAGGCTTCTAAAAGATAGATGATGCCTTTCTTCCCCTTTGAGTACATGCTCATACCACTAAAAGCATTTGTATGGAAGTCCTTCCTTAAATCTAAGCTGAATCCTACCTGGGATGATTAAGGTCACTTGAGTGATGTTTCTAATACAACCCAAGAGAGAGGGATTTGAGTGAAGAGGGTGGATCTGGAGTGGATCACAGTCTTGCACTGAGGACTCCCGGGAAATCTGGGACAGCCTCTTGGATTAACAGCATCATTTGTGGCTACATCTTGGCATCATTTTCCTAATTCTGTTCTAGCTGCTCCCAGAAAATCAGTCCATCTCTGAAAATCCTTTTCTTGGAGACACTTAAAGGATCGTCTATAATTTGTGCCATGCAGCTTAGTACTTGATCAACCAGGATGGCTCTTAGAGATCACCAAGTCCTGCCCTTGCAGGACAGAGGAGGAACTTGAGGCTTCAGGGACCAAAGTGACTTGATCCAGGATGTGCAGCAAATCTGTGGCAAAACTGAGAAGATCATCCAGTCTCCAGACCCCAGACCTTTCCTTCACGAATCTGAGTCTCTTCCCCTCAGCTAATTCTTTGTTTCCCTAAGGCCCAGAGCTGCGTCTCATTCTCTTCTAGGACCTCACAGCCCAGATTTGGGCACATCAGTTGCCTGAAGTACACGTGGCTTGCTTTGACTTGAGCGGGTTCAGACAAGACCAATTTGGCCATGAGACATGATGGGGAACTGAATCTACAGAGCCTCTGTACTTGTCTGTAAATATAGACTTTGTTTAGCCAAGTTTTCAAAGTGAAGGTCCCTGGCTGAATCTCTCCAGAGAAGAAGAAGACAAATGGGGTCTCCCTCCATTCCTTCTTTACATACTTTTTGAATATGCTCAGTAGGTGTTTGAGCCCAGAACCTTCCTATTGGCAAGAAAGGCCCCTTGCTCTCGAGCCAGATGACCTTCTGCCTCTAGTGGTCCTGGGCAGGGGTTTCCCCCCTTCCTCTCCTCCAGGACCACCCTAAGCTCTAGTTAGATGGCAGAAGCCTGGCATTCTTCCCTCCCTTGGGAACAGCCGTGAAGCTCCTCAGCTTTCCATCATTCCTGAATCTCGGCAAGGTTACAGGCTGTGTGGCTCAGGATGGCACAAAAGCGCTTAGCTCTGCCTGGGGTTTGCTCCTGTAGGGTGGGGTCCTGCTACTGCTCTTCCACTCCCTGGAGCTCTCCGCTTGGAGGTTTTGCCAAGTCACTGTCTGTGACTGATGCCCCTGCTAAGTTTTAACAACTGGCGAAAATACCTGCTCATATTTCACGGGCACTCTTCTGGCTGGTGGTTCAAGTTGATATTGATTTACTCATTGGGTTGCACACATGTACAGCCCAGGTGGACCCGTCTGAGCCTTCTCAGGCGTCGGCAACCTTGACCACTCATGAAGTAGCTCCCCTCAACTTTGGGAGCTGCCCCTTGAAGCTGTGTAAAAAAAAAATCAGCTCGGGAAGGCGCAGGACTCTGCATTTGGGCAAGTCACTCCCCTCCTTGGATCTCAGGTTCCTCATTCATAAAATGGGAGAACAGGGGTGAATGTGTTCGTGGGTCCCTTCTGCATCCAGGCCCCACCCAACTGCTGAGCCACAGCCGTGAGCGGGCAGGTTGGAGGAGTCTTTCTGCCCATGAGCTGACAGCCTGTCATAATCGCCTTGCCTGAGACTTGAAATATATATTTTTTTGCTTCAAAATACAAAAATAGAAAACTAAAAAATCAAAATGAGCAAATATTTAATTAAATGTCTACAAAATTTAACATTATGTAAATGCCATTAATTATTAAATTTGATATCATAAACATTTCATTACATTTTAAAGCAATTTGTTTCTTAGAATTTCTCACTTTGAAAGAATTCTTGAATACTGTGCCTGGTGATTGCTGAGGGCTTATAGCCATGAGTTACTCCCAGCCAAATGCTTTCAACAGCCAAATTATTTTTTTAAAAACCCTTTTAAATATGTTATAGCAAAAAATATTACTGTAGGCTGTGGGTAACTTTCAATGTGTGTGATAAGATGTGACGTGAAATCTCCAAAAGTGAGAATGCCTAGGCCTTTGAAAACTCAAACATTGTTCTAGAACCACAGGGTATTATACTAAGAACTAATATTAGTAAGCATTTACTCTGTGCCAGACTCTCTTTCTAGCCTTTTGCATGCATTAGCTCATTTAATCCCTGAGACCAACTTTGAGGTAGAAACTATCCCCGTTTTACAGGTGAGGAAACTGACACAGAGGTAAGTAATCTTTCCAAGGACACAAGTTAGTTATCAGCGCAGACAGGATGGGAAACCAACAGCTCCAGGGCTTGTGCTCTTAGCCACTCTACCATACAAAATGCTAGGCATCCCTGGGCTTTTCCAGAGCAGAAAACAAGTGCTGGCAGGGCAAGAAGGAAGGGTTACACATCTCCACAAATTAGGAGTGTAATTTATGTGGCAAGAAATAGAATTTATCACTTGCTTGGCCCTGCTGTTACTGCTACCTCTTCTGTAGTTCTCTTCTGCCCACAGAAGTCTTCTTTCCAGCTAACTCTCAGCCCCACCTACATGCTGTTAATAATGCAAAAAAATATTTTTTTAAAAAAAGAGCCGATAGCCATTGAGAGCTCAGTCAGTATTTTATATAGCACTTAATTTCATTCAATCCTCACAACAAACTCCATCTCATAAACAAGGGATTTGGGGTTTAGAGACTTGAAATACTTTGTCCTTGGTCATATGGCTTTCAGAAGTAGTGGAAGCTAGGATTTATACTCTGGTTTTATTCTAAAGCCTGAACTCCCTTTTATGTTAGGAATGTATGTGTATTGTTTAAGCAATTTGATTAATAAGAAGCATAGTGAATAAAAAAGTAAACCCCTCCCTTTCCCACAACCAACCGAGTTACTCCTCTTCCCCTATCTGGTCCCCTCTCCCTGTGTTCCTCTGTTAATAGTTTGGTGGGCATTCTTCCAGACTTTTGCTACGTAATTACATACCTACGTAGGTATCTATTCATCTATCCATTCCTTCCTCACTTATTTATTCCCATGGCTTCACTCTCTACATGTGGCAGCTCCCAGGGTGGAAAAGGCAGTGACAACCCCTTAACACAGATGCTGAAATCCCAAGGGCAAGGCTGACCATGATAAATATCCATGGGATCAGGAAACGCACGTGGGGTGCTTCTCACCCCTTCTGTCTCCCCACACCTTTGCATGGCTCCTCTGGCTCACACAGCAGTTTTGTCTACTCCTGCACATCTCATGTGCTGAAATGGCACACTTCATTCTCAGCCTGAGAGGTCTCTGGGCTCAGGTGGCCCAGACCCCACATCTGGGGAGCTTCGAGAAGAATGGGTTATCTGCATAAGGCTAGCGGCAAAAATCTGACTCACTGCTACTTCTCTGTCCTTTGCTTAAAGGGGAATCTTAATTAGTTTATCCAGAAGAGAGAATCAGATGATAGACTGAATGACTTGGGGACGGACCACGCTGCATTGGTTTTTGCATCCCCCATGCCAAAATCTAGTGCACAGTAGGTACTCACAAAATTATCAAATGAAGAAGTTGGTACAGTAAGAACAGGGTCTCCTCCCACTGTTGCATGCGGAAAAGCTCTGTTACAGTCAATTTTTTGTTTGCAAAGATGAGCGATTTTTAGTCCTCTGGTGGATTTTTTTCCTTTTATTTTCACAGTCACAGTTCAGGGGCAAAGAATAGCTTTCCTCTCTCTGAAAGAGTAGGAGAAACCGAGGGGGGTTGGGTAACTTAAACTACAAGGCTCCCTCTTTCACATGGTGCAAAGATGGGAATATTTAATAACTGCACCAACAATGTCATCTGTGTAAAAGGTGTGACTTCCTGGCTGACAGACGGTCAGAACAACCTTGTGCCTAAGAGTGGAGGCTGAGTAGTCTGTGAGCTCAGAGCTCTGGTTCTGGTGCCTGCTTCTTGGCTGTGTGATCTTCTGTTTCTCAGTTTCATCATCTGTATAATGGGGATAATAATGGCACCTACCTCATGCAGTGTGTGGGAGAGGATTAGGCAAGATGATATAAGTAAAATATTGAACACAGTGCTTGCTATATATATACATGTGCATGCACGTGTGCATGTGTGTGTCTGTGTGTGTGTGTATAATAGGAGCTCAAAATTATGCTAGTATTGTTAATAATAAACTCTGGACCTTCATCATAATGCTACTCTAAATATCTAAGAACTTGATTTCTATTGACAACCATCTGTTGAATGAATGAATGAATGAATGCACTATACTGACCAGGGTGAGATGCTGGAGCAGGTGTTCCCCCTAAACCACCCCTGAACCCCCAGAGTTGAGCAGGTGGCACAGAGCAATCTTTCCACGTGAGTTAGCCGAATGTTCCTAATTCAGAAGACTGAGTAGTGCAGGGGGCAAGGGCTCTGAATTTTTACCCAGAAGATCTGGATTCAAGTCCCAAGTCTGCCATCTTATGTGGAATCATTAAGAACACCTCTCTCCGTCTGGGGCCAGATATGCAGCTTCAGAAGGGAAGTCCACAGAACAAACAAGAAACTCAAAGAATACAATCCAGAAGGGCCTCTAATACTGTCTCGAATAGGGGTGATAAGATCCAAAGTCTTCCCATTTTTGATGAAGAAATGGGTATAATAAACACTCTACTTTCCTCATACTTCTACTCTATCCCTGCAAGGGTGACGATAAATGAGCAAAGTTGGGGATGCAAGAGGGAGTGGTGGGGACTGTGCCCATCTAAAGCAGGCAGCTCTCATCAGGTTCAGACAATCACCACCAAGCAGGAAGGCAGGCCCAGCCAGCCAAGCCAGCTGAGCAGCTGGAAATCTGGGCAATCCTGTGAAACCTGCCAAATTTTATTTGTGTCCATCTAACTCAAAATTAATTTTATAACTTTGAGTGGGCCAGCACCATGAGGGACAATCAAAACACTGTGGGCCAGATTTATCCCAGGGGCTGCCAACAGGGGTAAAATGACTGCTAACCCCAACTGTAATGCAGTCCAGCAGGCTCAGCCTACAAAGTGAGGTAGGAACCTGAAGCCCCTATCACGGAAGGGGCCTGCTGAAGCTGGTGGTTAGTCACACAGAGTCAGGGATGGGATCTGGTCCCAATACTCCAGCCAATCTTAAGAGATCAAGTAATGCCGTGGCAGAATGTGGCCGTTATAAGGAATAACAAGAAAATGCCCAGCATAACTCAACACTAGACAAAACACTTCACAGGTGAAAATAGTACACCCGAGGCTTCCTGTCATAGAAAATCCATAGCAGACTCCAGGCGCGTGAACGAAAACCAACACAGAAACCTATTTTGAAGGCTATTACATAACCTTCGGTGAACAATTACTCTGCTACAAGACAGAGCCATGCTGCGTGCTCCCAAACTCAAGCCTCTCAATCCTGGTCACACAGCAATTTCCACTCCTGATTACTCAGATTTGTCTTAAAGCCTCTGTTGTTTCAAAGTCTGAAAAGGCTGTTGTGCTGAGATAATACTAATATTTACTGAGCTCTTAGTACACGCCCAGTGCCGCCTAAGCTCTTTGCATACATCAGTGCACTTAATCCTCAAAAAAACCCTATGAGGAAGGCTTACTAGCTCCCCTATGAGGATGTTGAGGCCCAGAAAGGTTAATAACATTCCCAAGGGCTCAGAGCTAGAAAATAGCAGCTCTGGGGTTTAAACCCAGACAGGCTGACTCCAGAGTCCAAGCTTTTAGCCACTGCCCATGATGGTGCCTGCCTAATCTTATGATACCAGGACAGAGAGAGGGCTGGAAGGGCATCACCACCTACTGAGAACATTGAAAGACAGGCAGTAGGATTCGGTTTGTCTCCAGCTTGAACATTCCTGGGAACAGAAGACACCAGATCCCTTAGTGAACAGTATCTGTGATCCCCAAAGGGACAGACCCTCCTCCCCTGTGACTTTTAGAGGATAATCTAAACAACTATTTGCTCTAAAAGAAAATTGAGAAAGGAGGGTAACTTGCTAACTGATGTAAGGATGCATAGAGGTTCAAAGGTCTATTTGCATTCCCCACTTCAAAACTGAAACCTCCGGCTCTTTTATCAAGAAGTCTTAAATGACAGGGTGATATCCTCCTCCATCGGCTCCTTTAATTAATGAACTCTGAAACGTTACACCTCCGTGTACACACCTCCGTGTACATACCTCCGTGTACCCTCAGAAGCTCTCCTATTCTGTTCCTTTCTGAGCTCTGTAATTTATTTTAAAAATCCCATTGAACATGTTATTTGCTCTGTGAGACACGGCCCAGAGAAATCAAATTCTAACCTGATCACAGCTTTCCTTTCCATGTGGTCCCAGTCATTAAAAAGCTGCCACGTCCCCCACCCTCACTTACCACTGCCTCTGAATTAAGTGTGAATTCAGTCTGCAGTTCCAGGCTCCAGCCACCTTTCCAAGTTATTGCCCACTTTTCATTGACTAATTCTCCTCCCCTTTAGCTAAACTGGGCTGCTGGTCATGATCTCCTTCGAAGAATATTTCAAAAACCAACACTTCATGCAGTCCTCCGGCACGAGGAATGGGTTCTCTCCTCTCATGGGTCTCCATGAGGCTTCCCAGACACCTGCATTTATAATTCTGCTCATGTCAGAATCTGCACTGCCATGATCTCCCTCCTGGGAAGTGAGCAACAAAATAAGAAACAGAGGGGCAAGGACTGTACTGTCAATGATTCCCTGTCACATTCCACACATAGTAGGTATTCAGCAAATGTTTCTCAAGCTGAACTTATCATCTGGGAAATTGGTTCATGAATGGAACAGTCTTGGGCTTTTGTGTTTACATTCAAAAGGATGCCAAGGAAACTACTACAGGGCTATAAACCTTTATCTGCATGCTCTGGTTTTCACTGAGTGATACTCCTTTGTTTGGAAACTGTAATTCTGAGGTAGGGAGGGCACCCAGGGGCTTCCATTATACCTCTGGAACTGGATGCATACAAAAACAGTGTGGGAATAATCTTTTAATTTGGTAACTTAGCAAACACTTGTAACGCCTGCCTTACGCTGACCAGTGCGTTCAGTATGGAGGAGACATGGAGGAATAACCCGGGCCAGTCACTTTCCTTGTCAGCAAAGGAGACAGAGAAAGCGCCCTGAGGATCTTGCCCTGAGCGGGTGGCCAAAATGATCTGTAGAAGGAAGGAATAAGGGAAGGAATAAGGGCGAGGGAAGGAGGAGGGAGGGAGAGAGACCTAGAAAGAATATATCAATGTATGGTTGTCTGTATGTGTGTGTAGGTAAATGATAAATAGGCAGCTAGATAGATGATAGATGATGTAGATGATGGATGGATGGATACGAAAAAAAATGAAGAGAGTTGCAAATAACCATTCTCCCTCTCCACCTTAAGTCTCTCTGTAACATTATCCTATTTTATCTTTTTTATGGCACTAATCACAATCTGAAATTAATTTATTTGCATGTTTATTTGTTTACCCTTTATAAAAAACATTCTGAATCCCCCTATTAAAATGTAAGCTCTGTGAGACGAGGGGTCTTATCTGTACTGTTCCTCACAGTCTCTCCCCAAAGCCCTGGCCATAACAGACAAATGACCATTTGTTAAGTGAGTGAACAAAAGAAGCTGTCGGATGGAAATGTTCACACCTAGAATTTAGACCAGGAAGTAAAGAGGGTGAGTATGGAACGGTGGCCTGGTCCCTCTCTGGGTGCCTTACAAGAGAGGCTCTCCAGGCTTCTCCCAGCGCAGTGTTAGCCCCAGGGGGAGAAACCCGAGAGATTAAGAATGGCACCTGCTGACCCTGCTTCTCGCAATGGCAAGGACTCCCCACTCTCTCTGAAACTGGGCATAGCTTTCCAGAATGCTGCATGGCGTGGCACTTACTTTTTATTTATGGGATTGCTTGTGTGCTCATGCTAAGCCAACAGGCACCATGACACAGGAGGACCCATTCCTGCTCCTCTCCTCCAGATAACAGGCAATTTGAAGGACAATGCACTCATGCTGCCGGCCGGTCATTCCCTCCCCACGAAACAAATACACTTATTGTTAAGGTTTTATCATAGTTGGGGATTTTCATCTCCATTTTTAGAGGGGGAGAATAAGAAATAATGAAACCAAAGAGAGGCCGTTTAACATGGAGGGTTGGAAAAGCCCAGGTTCCAGGGCAGACAGACTGAACCCTAATCAGGACAAGCTTGTATTAGTTGAGTGACCCTGGGCAGCTGCACCACTTCTCTGAGCCCTGCTTTCCCATCCGTGCAAAGGGGGTAATGAAGTCTACCTGGGAGGGTTGTGGAGAGGATAACGGATGAGGAAGTGTGCAGCCTGGTGCTTGGCACTCCGTCTGGGCACTATCAATGAATGCCAGTTCCCTCCTCATTCCCCTTGGAAAATGCTCAGTCCTTGTCCAAGATCCGTCTCCTCTTCCCAATCTTGGCTCAGTTCATTAGTTCAAGTGGGTTCACAGTGACTGTCTTATGTGCCAGCTAGAATCTGGGTTCCACTATGAGACGGCCTAGGTTCAAATCATGGCTCCACCACTCATTTGGTGTGTGACCTTGGAGGGCTGTGTCATCTCTCTGAACTTCAGTTTCTGCAGCTCTAAGTGGGAACAGGGCCTCGTGGGTTGTGTGAAAATTAAGCGGATGTTGCAGGTGAGACATTTAGAACTGCGCTAGGTACATGATAAGTGCCCTCCAGTGTGAGTGTACTCAATGCTCCCCTGCAACCCTTCTGGCCTTCGTTCTGTCCCAGTAACATGACAAAACTTCTTCCTGACTGAGGGCCTTTGCCCATGCTGTTCCCTCTGCCTGGAACACCGTGTCCCCAGTTCTTCACAAGCTGGCTCCTTCTCAATATTCAGGACCCGGCCTAAAGGCCCCTCTCCATGGGGAGGTCTTTGCTGCCCACTCAGCCTTAGTCAGCCTCCCTCAACCCTGACATTCTCTATGACAAGCTCCTATTGTATGATTTTTCAGAGCACTTATTACCACATGAAATTATTTTTCCTATTTGGTTTGCTTCTTTATCATCTTTCCTCACCCCACTAGAATGTAGCTGTCTTATTCCTTGAAACAGCGTCTGATGCTGGTGGGTCCTCAGTAGATCGGTGGGGTGACCAAGTGAGTGAATGGCTGACAGTGAATGAATGAATGACTGTGCCTCCAGGAGGGAAAGTGCGCTGGAGCACCTGACTCTGCACTGTGTTTGGCTGAGGTTCTGCCCACCTGACGCCCAACACAGGAGGTGCAGTAAAGGCCAGTTTCCAGAACTCCTCTGCGCTCTCCTCCAAATACGAAAACTAGCTAATGATGCACTTGCTAAAGCCTAAAGATAGCTCCTGGGAGAGCCCTCTGGGACTTCCTGTGACTAATCACCCTCAGTCACCCAGTTAGAGGAGCTAACGTACCTCATCCCTCAGAGTCTGCCTCTTGGTGCATCAGACCAGGCTGGAACACAACTCTCCCCACTGCTGCCTTCCAGAATGGCTCTATGGGGCTGGAGACTGCTCTTCTCTTCAAGTGACAAGAGTTTGGGTCCCTTTCTCCCTCAAGAGCAGAAAGACCATAAAATTATGCCTTCCTCACATTTACTGCTGCTGCGATTGCCTGTGGAATGATCCGGGTCCTCCTGGGTAAACACAGCTTTGGCTCTGAGGAGCCTCACTCGGCTGATGGTTTGTGAATGGCTGGTGGGCAGCAGCAGGGAGGGGAGGGCGCCGGTGCTGCACCAGGGCTGGAGCCTGCCTGCCTGGCCCACGTGGCTTCCTGGAGCCGGCAAGGAGGGGGATGTCCACTCTTCTGGAAAAGAACCACATCAATATTCTGGGTGACTCTTATGCAAATAAGGACAAATCTTGGGGCCGGGAGCCAGGAAAAAAAAATAGGCCACACAAAGGACTGAGGCTATGGACACATCAAAATAATAAGCAAAAACCAGAGGTGCTGGCTGCTGGAGAAAAAACTTGAGGCTAATACTTCCAGAGGGAAGTCTTCTGCAGGCTGGAAGAATGAGTGATTTTCAAGCGGGGGGAGAACGCCCTGCGTCCTTTCTACTCCTTCTTAGTGTACCTGTAAAGAGGCTGCTACTGACCTGCTGACACAGCCCAGCAGGTTATTAACTGAGGACCTTGGGCAACCTACTTCACTTCCCTGGGCCTCGATTTTCTCACCTATGAAATGGAGAAATAATACCCCGCTAATCCAATAAGAACTCTTGGGATGATTAAATGAGACAACACGTACGAAATGCTTAGCACCGTGCTGGGCACAGAGTAACAACTCAATTAATGGTACTAATTATTGTCGCTTCAGTTGAATTTATCCCCATTAATTTTTCACACTAAGACACAGAAGAGTTCAAATGGGTTCCCCTCTATCCTCCTGATCTTTCTGCACAAAATGACATGTCTCCTCTAACTGGAGGAGGGAAGGGAACTACCACTCATTATGCACCTGCTACAGCATTACTAGGGGATTACTGACCCATTATATGGATGATAATACAGCCCCAGAGAGATGAAGTGACTTTCCCAAGGTCACACAGCTAGTAAGTAGCAGAGAAAGAGCTGTTTGGTTT
The DNA here is from genome assembly GCF_965194825.1 of Balaenoptera physalus. Taxonomy (NCBI): domain Eukaryota; kingdom Metazoa; phylum Chordata; class Mammalia; order Artiodactyla; family Balaenopteridae; genus Balaenoptera; species Balaenoptera physalus. The sequence goes on from NC_138890.1 coordinate 28,495,232, forward strand.
GAAACCCACAGACTTTGAACGATGCCAAAGGGTTCTTCCCGGGTCAGGAGAAAGTGACGGGGACTACACTGTGTTCCCTGATCTGGGAATGGAGGGTCCCCATGGAGGTAAATGTCTTTTGTCTTGGTTATGTCAAGAAGATAGCTCTGAAGTTATAATAAGGGTCTAAATCCTCCTACAGTTATTTACCAGACATTCTCGGGGAAGACAGACCCCAGAGAGGAGGTCTGAAAGGAAAAAAAAATTAGAACGTTTGACTGATGGAGACAGAGCAATGAGACAAGACATCTGGGAAATGAAGTGCTCTGAGCGACTGGAGCCCACTGGGCTAACTGAGGACAGAGATTTCTTCCCATGGTCGGAGATTGTTCAGCTTCTCCATCATCACAGCCAATACCACAGGGTGCTTCTAGAGTTGCTCAGAAAGGGAAAGGTTGCTAGTATTGATGATTGCCACCCAGTGCTTTTTTAAACCTGTTTGCTCATTTAATCCTCTCGACCATTGGGAAGAGGGTATCATTGTCCCCATTTCACAGACAAGGAAACTGAGGGCCAGGGTGGCAACATGCTCCCCCAGGGTCACACTTTAAGGGATGGAGCTGGGATTCCACTGAGGATGGGGAGGGGGGTCCAAAGCCTGGCTGGTGCTCACTCCACAGGGTTGTTTGCTCTCCCTCCCTCCAGAACTCCTTACAAGGAGTGATCCTTCCAGCATCACTCCTAGTGTCACTGCCTGTTCCTTTAACTGGGGCAGGGGAAGGCCACTGCTGCCGTGCTCTATTTTTGATAATCCTCCTTGCTCTGCAAAACATGTCTCTGCCTGCCTTGAAGGGCCACTCAGCTTTGCTCTGAGGTGCCAGGCACGTTGCTGGCATTACCTTTCAGACACCTCTCCAGGCAGGCAGACCACAGGGAGTCAAGGGCTCGCCAGCTCTCTGGGTGACATAAAAATCAGCATGATCTGTGGCAGGCACTTTGGCATGTCATCTCACTTCTCTGTGCCTCTCTTTTCTCCTCGATAAACTGGGTCCTCAAAAGGGACCATGGCAACAGACAGGGCTAAAGGGCATCATCCAAGTAAAGTGCAGAGCCCATTCCTGGGATGTGGCGAGCACTTTATAAATGCTTATTAGTCCACACACCTGAAGAATACAGAAATCACACTGTGCTAAGGCCAGAAGGCCCTTGGAAACTAGTTAGCCCCCAACCCTCTCGCTTTACAGAGAAGGTAAATAAGGCCCCCCAAAAGTAAAGCAACATTTCTATTATTTCACAGCAAGTAGCGGAGAGGACGTGAGAACCAGTTCCCCTCATTCCCAAGCAGGTGTTCCAGGGCAGGGGTTCTCAGACATAACCAGCATCAGGGTCACCTGCAGGCTGGGCTGGAACAAAGAGCATCAGGCCCCACCCCCAACCTTCTGATTCACTGGGTCGGGGTTGGGACCCCTAATGTGCATTTCTATCAAGCTCCCGGGTGATGCCAATTCTGTGCGTCCCAGGACCCCGCCTTGAGAGGCACTGCCACAGGGTCTGCAAACTCAAAGTACTCTGGTGGGGCCAGGTGGCTAGGTTACTGTACCAGGCGAGCTGGGAACTAAACGGTAATTGAAGATCATGCCAGGTCTTGTGGGAACAGCTGCTACTCATCACCACAGCATGGTGCTGTGCGGAAATGTGGGTCCTGTGTTTCCAGACCTTCTGTTTTCTCAGGAGAAGCCATAAATCTGTCTTTTTATGTGAAAACTCCTAGCATTCAAATGTTAGCGACTATTTCACATTTTTAAAAACTGTTCCGACCAATAAATCACATCCATGTGTTGAATCTGGCCCACGGGCCCCAAGTTTGGGACCTCGGTGTTGCCCTGTCCCCGGGGCCTGGATCCGAGGGCAGAACCAGCCCTACAGAGAGCTGGTGCTCTCTTTCTCTGCAAGAGAAATCTAATCCAGAAATTGTGGGTTATACCGCAAGAGGGAAGGTACCAGTGAAACTTAATCTGTTGATCCCATTCACATTCCCCACGCATACTTCAAAGCTGAAACTCAAGTTCATCTGTGTACATTACAAAACAGGAACATTTGATGTGGATGTGGAGGAAACTCGACGTCACCCTCCATTTGATGGAATACAGAGATGTTGCAGGGGGCATCCCACAGCTGTGTGGGCTCATCCAGCTCATTCTGGAGCATTCCTGTATTTACGCCTCTCTTCTGGAGATTGATATCAACAACGTTTGTTGCCCGTATATGATTCGCCAGATATTTTACATATGGTGTCTCATTTAACCCTAACAACATTGTGAAAAAGTGTTCTCATCCCTGTGCTTCAGCCTAGCAAGCAAACCTACACCCAGAGCACCTGCAGGGGTCAGTGATGGGGGAAGAGCTCACACCAGGGCTTGGAAACATCAAAGACAGTTAACCTTCCAGTAGGCTGGCTGGTGGTTTCACTGGTTCCTGAGCCCACCTGGTCTCCCTTATGCAGAGGGCAGGGACTATGTCCTCTATTTCTCTGTTCCGCTTACAGGGCCAAGGTCAGACCCTGCCTGCCTTGTATCCTCAAGGCATAAAAGCTGCGGCCAGAGGAGCCAACGCCATCTTGGCAACAAATTCCTCCTCCTCACTGGAGAGGCAACTTGGGAAAGAAAATTACAGTTTTCTGTAAAATATGGAAATAGATGCTTACAAATGAGTTCAAATTTATGATAATTTCCCAATACCTCCAGACATCCCACTTGAACATCTGTGTGGTTCACGGGTGAGTGCGTGACCCGTTGCTAACCAGCTCCACAGACCCATGCTTCTCGCGTTTTTAGAATTTTCAGCTCCAGCTCAGTCTCCCTCTAAGTTAATTAGACCATGCGAGAGGCATAGGTACTCTTCCATGATTCAGAGTAGCCAGAAGTCACTGGGGAGGGAGAACAGACCAAGAAAAATAAGATTTTTCTTGCCTTGACAGTTGATTTTTTTTAACTCCCTTGTCTGTCACCTATACACACACTGCCATAAATAAGATGTACTACAGACTTTCTCAGAGGTCAACATCTTAATGAGAGAATCTGCTCTCTGACACTTTGGAAAATGTCAATAAAGAAAAAAGAAATTAGAGACAGGCCCACATCCTTCCCATGTCAAACTCCTCCCCCCCTTTCACGCAAGCGGCAGCAGTGCAATTGTTATTTTGCAGCTGTAGAGCAGATGTGAAGCCCAAATGATATGGCAGAGTTTTATTTTCGAATGGTGCATATTTTTAAATTGGGGGAAAGGATGGGGCTTGACATTTATGGGCAACAGAGCTCCTGTTGCACAGAGACCCTGCCGTTAAGCACAAGCTGAAACAGGCAGCCGCAGAGAAGTGGGGCTCTATTCTGGAGGGGCCGGCTCCCCAAACCATCCCTCCACCTGGAGAAAGCTCCTGGTATTAAGTGTCTGCTGGTTTCCTGTGGCCTCTTGATCGTGCCATTCTGTTTTCCACACAATGGTCAGAGTGGTCTTTTCCAACCCAGATGGAATCATGTCCTTCTCTGCCGAAGATTTCAGTGGAAAGCACGGCTCTTGGGATAAAGTCCAGAATCCTTAAGAAGGCCGAGGGTTCTGCCTGGTCTGCTTCTTCCTTCCCTTGTCATGCATCACATCCTTGGCATTCTCTGTTCTAGCCCACAGGTCTGCAAATAGCCACTGACCCTCACTGCCCGGGGTCTCTGCACCTGCAGCGACTTCTGCCTAGAACACTCCTGCTCTACCCACCTTCTGCAGCCATCAGACCTCAGCCTCCCCCAACTTCCCAGACAAGGGGTCCCCCCTGTTATTACTTCTCCTTACACCACACACTTTCCCTTCAGAGCACTTCTTCAGTTTATAACAAAAGACTCTATTGTGAGTGACCTAATACCTGCCTACCCAACTCAACACTCTGCAGGGGCAGGTTCCCTGTGTGTTTTTGCTCGACTCTGAATACCTGAGACTTTGCATGATCAGGGTTCCCCAACCTCAGCACGATTGACGTTTTGGGGTCAGATAATTCTTTGTTGGGGGCTACGGGGTCGTCTTGTGCACTGTAGGATTAGCAGTAGCAGACCTGGCCTCTACCCACTAGATGCCAGTAGCAACCCCCAAGGTGTGAAAACCCAAAATGTCTCCAGACATTGCTAAATGTCTCCTGGGGGCAAAGTCATCTCCAGCTGAGAATCACTGAACTAGGGTCTGGTACATATTTGGCACTCAATAAAGACACACCCACTGTCCAAAGCCCTTTGTCCTGTCCTTTTGAAAGCAGCAGATCCCTTTCCAAAAGTCAGTAGAAAAACGAATACAGAAAACAGTGGAATAGGTGCTGCTCCAGTGGAGGGATGAGGCTCCCGGGACCCTCCTCACCGCTCTCCCCTCTGCAGCTGTCCCCAGGACCCTGGACAACACAGAAAACTCCTGGGAAATGTAGGAGTATATGCTTGGGGATAAAACAGAAAAGATGGCTCTGCCAGATAACCCTGAGCAAGTCACTTAAATGCTCAGAGCCTCCATTTTTCCATCTATAAGTTGGGAAATGACAGTCTCTACCTTACAGGTTTGTGGTGAGCAAAGTATCTCATTCAGTGCCTGACACACAAGAGGAACTAACTATAGGTTTACTTTTTTCCCCCTTTCTTATATCCTTCAGGGATCTAACCAGAGAGCTGAGTTCCTTACAAAAACTTTAAGTATCTTACTAATTTTATATGAAAACAAATATTTGGACATGGAGATCCTAGAAAGAACCATTTATTTTTATGCAAAAAAGAAAAAATCCCCCAAAAAAGAAAAACAAAGAATTTGTTTAAGACGGCAGTCATTCTGGGTAGCTCTGTAAATATTTCTGGAATAGACTGTCAGCTTTAGAGAGGTAGGTTTGCCCCTGCAGGTAGAACCTCCATGGTCGGTGAACTATAGGCACACAAAAAAATGTCAGTTGAATAAATGAACATCTGGTTATTTCAAAACTTAATGGTTACCCGGACCTCAGAATTTTAGTCAGCCTGAGTTTTTACTACTGGAAGTCCATGGTGATGTTCCCCTCCCATTCCACCGCAAAAGACAAGAGAATCTGGTCTGAAAGATGAAGAACGGAGACTGGGCTGGCAGAATGGAGAAAGGACCCTCCACTCAAGTGAGAGAAGAAATGTTTGATTTCACTGCTGTTAGTGACCAAGAGTAGAATTATTGACAACCTGATGCCTGCTGGGTCCCAGGCCCCAGAGGTCCAGGGATAATGAGGTGCATCCGAATCTTGCCCTTGAGAAGATTACCATCAGTTGAAGAGCTGCTGCTGGGCAGAAGTAGCACATACAGGAGGTAAAAAGAGGCGAGTTTAGAAGGGATAAAAGAAAAATAAGAAAGTACTCTTTCTTCATCTGCAAAATTAAAATAATTATAATATCTACCTCCTAGAGTTGTTGAAAGGAATTAATTGAGTTGATCTATTTAAAGAACTTAGAATAGGGTCTGCCACATAGTAAGCACTCAACACAAGTTACTGTTATCGTTACCGTTATTATTATCTTTAGTTCTTTCTTGAATACCTACTGTGTGCCAAGCAGGTAAGCATGTGTCATCTCTCCTCATTCTCACAGCCTCAGGAGACAGACTTTGTATTAACTCCATTTTACATGTAAGGAAACTATAGATCAGGGAGGTGGGAAAGACCTACCCAAGGTCACACACTCAGGGAACACAGATCCAGGAAGCAAACCCAAGTCTAGGGCTTAGCAAACTTTTTCTTAAAGGGCCAGATAACAAAGTTTTAGGCTTTGCAGGCCATAAAGTCTTTGCTGCAACTATTCAACTCTTCCATTGTAGTGTGAAAGCCCTCACAGGCAACATGTAAACAAATGGGCATGACTGTGTTCCAATAAAACTTTATTTACAAAACCAGGCAGCTGGCCAGTAGGTTGCCAGCCCCTCTAAACCACTGCCATATACAGTCTCTCAAAAGATATCTTCCAGCTGAAGCTATTAGCAAGAGCTGTCAAGACTGTGATTTGGGGGGGGGGGGCGGTAGATATTTAAGACTGTGATTTAGGGCACAGCACGTGGGCTAGGGCATGGCCTTACAGAAGTCACCTAACCAATTCTTCGGCCCATAAACTGGGCAGCCCCTACCTAGTGGCCACATACCACACCCCTCCTCCCAGAGTGTGCAAGTTGCTGTGTGTGCAAAGCAGCAGTGGGTGAGGTGGCGGGAGACACAACAGGTGATGGAGATGCTTTGCCCTCTCTCTAGGTGTGTTTGAATTATTAAGTGTCAGGCTCATTAAGTGAAGGGTGCTGTTATGATTCTAGCTCTGGAGACAAAATCGCTATTTAAACTGAGTTTTGCCAATTTAGCTCATTTGGGAAGTGGGCGTTGCCCCGTCTTAATTTTTATCCTCTGGTCACAGAGCATTCACGGGGACGATGCAGTGTTGGTGCACCAAATCAATATCCAAGAGTGCACCCCCAGCAGAGGTTTATGCACCCTGGAGGATGCTCCCTCCTGTTGTGGATGGGTAGCCAAACTGGCTCCTCCAGTGATGTTCAAATATTTGTTAATTCATAAAGAAAACAAGTCCGACGACTGCCACGATGAAAATCTGCTGATTCTCCCCACCCCTGACAAAAACACACAGAGGATGGAATAGGTGTCATACTGGCTGTGTTTCCCTCCCTCTGCACTAGGTCAGTTATCGACGAGCAGTGAGATCTTTGACAGGTCACTTCACCTCCCGGCCTCAGTTTCCTCCCCTACAGCTGCCAGGCGAGTTCAGAGTTTTGGCTGCGGCAGGCAGTGGAGGTGCCCTGACCTTGCGCCACCCTCCTCCTTGCTGCTTTCTTCAGTGCTGCACTCTGGACCCCTTCCTTGCTGCACCCTAGCCCCAGATCTGCCTCAGAGGCACAGGCATTCCCTTCTCTATAAAACGATGGCCCACAGCCTTATCATTCTTTGGTCTCTTTTAAAAAATTCCTTGCTTCTGTGGATTAATTCTGTGTGTACAGTCAAGATGCAGATTTTGTTGATTTTGTTCTCTACCTCCTGAAGGACAGACAGGTGGTTTTGTAATATTTTCAGACAACTGGGGAACTCTTTTGCTCTTATTTGCAAAAATACATAGAAAACAAAGAATACTTCCTTAAAGTTTATTGCTTTTTCCTTCAAGAAAAAATTCCTGCTAACCTCCTAAAGGCTGTTTGCTTGACCTTTTTTTTAGCTGTATTTAGAGATGTGAAACGATAACCATTAAGGATGTAGCTGATAGAGAGTATTGTTTTCTGCGTGCTCTGCTGAGTAAATGTCATTCCTAATTATTATTTATCTGCAGGACTTTTGAGTTATAATGTCTCGTTCTACCAGAACTGTCTGATTTTTGATATTTTGTAGAGAACCCATTTTTCTACCGTGAAGTCAGTGTAGTGTGCACAATTTGACAATTTTAAGACATAATGTAGCTGTTGGAGCTCTAAGCAAAATAACAGGGTGATGAAGGATGACTTCCCTGCATCTGCAATGTTCATCACTGCCTCGCTATGAAGACCTTCATTTCACCACAAAGTAGGTAGGACATGATAAAGCGCTGGCTTCTCAACCAGCATATATTAGCGTTAGCTCCTTAATACCGTCTCCCAAACCTTGACCTGATACTCAAATGGCTGCTGTCCAAAGGTGCTAGTGGCTTTAGGAACTGGTTCTCCATCTAAACTGCTCCATTCAGTTGCCCTCTGAGCACACACCAGACCTTGGTGACTTAGCACAAAAGAAGGGAAAGAGAGCTAGAGCAATCCTGTCTTCTGTGATGGCTCAGCGGGATCAGGACACGTCCAACATTCAGTTTCCCTCCTGGCATGTGAGTCAAGACCTTCTCCTCTGCTGATTTTAAATTTCGATCCCGTAATGCACAGGAGAAAGGACCTTGGCCGTGACTCACAGGTCTTGGCTCTTGCAAGCGGCGTACAAATTCACTCAGAAGTGGCAAAGGCACGGGGGGCTGCAGGCCATCCTCGTACACTGCCGCTCCCTCCAATTACAGGGCTCTTCGCACCACAGTCCGGTCCGTCTACAGAGACTCTGCCAGGTTGTCCTGACTGCTGCTTAGCTGCCCATCCGACAGTGCACTCCTGCTCCAGTGCTCTTTCTATTAATTATCGGAACTCCACGAGATTAAACTCCTCGTCTCAGAAGGCCACAGCCAGCACGTCGGTAGCTAGGTTCACATCTGGCCAACGGTGGATCGGCTTACCCCTGCACAGCACTTTCACTTTACAAGCCACTTTCTCAGGAATTTTTTTTTTTTTTTAATTCAGAATTAATATCCGAGCCAGATGGTTAAAGTTGTTTTGGCGAAGCATCATACTTTCTTTGCCTACTCGCAGATGATGTTAAAATTAACTTAACACACATACAATAATGAAACTAAGGATAAAAACAATGGCGTGATAACTAACATTTATCGAGTCCTGACCCTGTGAGCAGTGCTTCACATCCACTACCTCCTTTAACACTCATTAGTACCTGAATGTGTAAGGATCACATCAAAATGAGAGAGAGAAAGCTTAGCAAAGGGTCAGGCAGCCTGGAAGTAAAGAGCAGGGTTTAGATGCAGGTCTGTGTGAATCCAGTGTGTGCGCTTAGGTTGGGAGAAATGTGGACGCCGCCAAGCTCCCCATCCTGGCACGCGTGTATATGTTCCCTTACTGTATGACAAGGGTCGTGCTGGGCTGGGCAGACTCTGCCCTCAAGGGTTTGTGTTTAGTGGGCATGAGGATGGGTAAACCAGTGGGGACAGCCCAGGGCGCTATTGGCTATGATCTGCTTCCGGAACAACTACCAGAGTATCTAGGAGCGGGTGTAAATCAGCCCTGATCAAAGAAGTCTTCCTGGGCGAAGATGGCAAGGGGGGCGGGGGGAGTTGGAAATCATTCTAAGGGATTCCCAGTTCTATCCCATTTCTACTAAATGAAAAATAAAGCATGTGACCTAGGCCCTGTCTCAGTTCCTGGCTACTGCCACCGTATAGGTGGCACCCACTGGCCCCCTGCCTTGGCATTTCTCAACCTCAGAGACACCCCAGGTAGACATGAGGAGAGCTGCAAATGGGATCACCGATCAATGCGCAGACAACAACGGAAAGACCGGCGCTCTTGGCCCTGCATGGGGAAACCTAACGTTAGTCATAGACTTTGGTCACGCTGAGTGAGGAGAAGGACAAAGAAGCAGGTGAGGTCCCTAAGTCAGCAGCATTAAAGACGACACCAGAAAGACGTTCAGGAAGCATGGGAGTCCCTGGAGCACACTTTGCTCATTCTTCTCCGTGATTACACCAAGTCTGGACTCCAGCCGCCCCCCCTCCATCCGCTGCCTCGTAAATCTGCACGTTGAAGGAAATCCAAGGAGGGAATGCAAAGGTTGGCAACTGCCTGGAAGTTGGAAAAGTGGATGGCTGACCCCAACATTGCTTGAAGGCTAATGCACACAGGTGAGCCTCTAGCATGGCCATATTTCCAGAACAGAGGTCAGCAAGGTCCCTTCTTGTCCACATGCATTGCTCCTTCTCATCAGGAAGATTAGAACAAAGAAAAGGGAATGAGTTGGACTAAAGATGCCTTGGTTCTGAGGGTGGACAAATGAGCAGTTTTCTTCCCCAGCTGAATGTGACATCAATATTAAAATATAACGAAGTGCTGAATTCATTTATGCTGACTCTTGAGGCTCAGGATAATGACTAACTTACTAGAACAGGGAGAGCTGACCTACAGCAGTGGCTCTCAGCCTTGGCCTGCACGTTAGAATTACCTGGGGATGCCCGGCTGCCACAAAAACTAGTGCAATCATAATTGCTGGGGGTGGGGCCAGGTGCCAGTGTTTGTGTAGCCCCCAGGTGACTCCAACATGTAGCCAAGGTTGAGAACCACCGTCCCACAGGCTAAGCTGTCACACTCCAATAGAGGAAGCTACCAGTAAACAGAACCTGGTTTCCATGGCAACACATAGCTCAGCTCCTCTCCCTTTCAGAGCACACTGAGAGGTGAATTATTTAGTCTCCTTGTCCCTATCCCTACCCTGTTTCAGGTGACAGGGTCTCAAGTGGCAGGGGATCTCTCTTACTTAATGACTGGAGTATCAGCTGGGGGCCATGATACAATCTTGCCTGTAAACACCTGCTGGAGAAAGTATTTCTTTGTAGAGAATGGTGGGCAGACGGGGAGTGTGTGGAGGAGTGGTTAGGACCTGATGCTGGGCCAAGAGGGAGGTTTTTCTCTGAGAACTGCTGTCTGTAGTTTGAGGATGCAGCATTGATACTAGAATGTTCTGGTAGTCTTTCTTGGGATTTGGTCCTTGGGTAATTATGATATCAGATCTCTTCTTTAAAAAAAGAGAAGGAAACCACTGTTTATTTTTAAACATTATGCATGTGTAGTGTTTGTATATTTATAAAAAAAGATCAGAAAAGATACACATTTTACTTTTAATGTTAGTCACCTTTGGAGACCAGAATTTGGGAAACAGTGAAAGGGACTAGGGCTTTTTACTTTACACTTGTTTATAAAGTTTGGATTATTTAAAACAAGGAGCATGTAAATATTGGCTCCCTGGGCCAACCATGTCAGTTCCACATGTCCCAGATCTAAAAACCCCAAAATCTAACTGCAAAAGCATCAGTGAGTCATGCACATTTTTGCTAAGGGCTTTCATGAGGAGGTCCAGGAGCCGGGAAATCTCTGGCACCTTCCCTCTCTCTTTCCCCACACATCTGCCCAGGTGGTAGCCGCCTTGCATCTCCTCTTTCCCCTCCTCCTCTTCAGCCCAGCTCATTCCAACCATTTCCCACCTCCTGTATCCACTGTGGCCCCCCAGTCTCATTTCTTCATGCCCTTTGTCCTCCTCACTCCATAAAATAAAGGATCCACGCTCCTTACTGTGTGTGGTGTGTGTGTGTGTGTGTGCGCAAGTGTGATCTTAAAGATCACATACTAGCTGTGAGGTTTCCATCACTTCCATCAGATCCCTTCACCCTACTTTATCTTTCCACAAAGCACTAATCACCATCTGAAGTTATGTCTTCATTTGTTTATTGAGTCTGTGTCTACCTCTCCACTAATATGTAAGCATCATAAGGTCAGCACTCTTGTTCACTGCTGTATCCCTAGCACCTACAGCAATTCCTGGCATGCGGTAGGCTTTCAGAGGTATTTATTAAATATATGAATAGATGAAAGAATGAATGAATAAATGATATTGCTCTGACCCACAACAAAGAAAAGGCAAGGCAGGAGGGAAATGACTGAAGGATAGGGTCCCTGGAGGAAGGTTTCTGGGGCTGTTTCTGGGGCTGGCTGGGAACTGTCTTCTGCATTTCTCGGCTGCATCTACTGGAACCACAGCACTGACCACCTGACCACTTATAAGCCACTGTAACTAGAAATGTCACAGCTTTCATTTATAACCATTGCCACCACCCCACAAATTAGCATTAGCTGTTTCACAGATAAGGAAACAGGCTCAGAACTGTTTTGTCACTTCACTAGTCAAACAGCCAGCAAGTAACAGAAATGGGATTAAAACTCCAGTCAGTCTGATCCCAAAGCACCTTCCACAAAACCACACCACCTCATAAAATAACCAAATCTCACTTTATAAGGCAGGGTCTTAGTACACTTGGATAGGTGAGAAGGATTTCTTCAAAGAAGCCTGAAGCCTCAAGCAACCAAGGTGGGAATTTCTTCTGTTGCTAAGAGATGGCAATATCAAGCCAGGCCCCTTGGAGCAGCTCTGGTGTCTGCGAGCTTCTCACTGCCCCACTGTAAGTAGCACATGGCTTTGGTTAGTAATAGGACTGAGGTGAGCTGAGCCATCCTCGCTCTCTCCAGGTCCTCTCTGGGATGCACATGTATGTGTAAGATGGCTTTCCAGGACTGGATCTGCACAAAGGAATCACGGTTGAAAGCATCCCATGCAAGGCTTAATCCTGAGATCAAGGATGTCAGTAGCACACTGACTTCACCAAACAGGCCAAGCAGCCAAAGTCCTCTTATCTTTCCCAAGAGGAAAACAACCTCCCACGAATTCACTTTTCCAAGCTTATGTGCTCCCTTCTTATGCACGGCTGTGCAGGAACACCCGTGGAAGAGACCTGAAATTTGATGAGGATGCTTTCTCCCTTGTTGTTGTCTTATTAACACTTATTTATATAGCTAATTTGTCGCAAATGTGGAAAGAAAAAAAAAGAAATGCAAACTTTGAGGAAGAGCTGAGAGCAGGAGAAAAGAGACCAAGAGAGAAGGTTGCTCAACAAACTAGAAAGAGAAGCTCACCCATCCAGTGCTTCCCACTGACACTCGGAGGGCGAGGAAGATGTAGATTTAAGAGAGAGAAACAACACTTCTCGAAATTAATAATTCAAGGCAAAATCACGCAACTCAATTGCTCCCTGTCAGCCACAGCTCATCCCTGTCTTCCGTCATTTTGCACAAATTGATTTGGCAGCATTGAACAGTCACCACATTCATTTTTAAAGGGCTTGCTTGTTATCTATAGCCTGTTAATATGTCCATCCTCCACCCCCGTAAGTAATTTAGGGCAGATTTTTCCTTATTTGGAGTGAATGAAGCTCTCTTTTGATAGGAGGAGGGAAATTGTCCAAGATGAAATGTCATCCCAGAGGACACACATCACCCTAAGAGGCTCTGAGGTCCCCTCAAGCCCAGACAGGAGCTCCAGATGTGACTGCATAAGGGTGGAAGTAAAGCTGGAGTGTCTTCTGAAGCTGTGCTTTCACCACGACCCATATGGGCTGTGTAAATTTCAACTAATTAAACTTAAATAAAACTAAAAGTTCCATTGCCAGTCACATTAGCCCCTCTCTAAGTGCTTGATACACACATGTGGCTAGTGGCCACCATAGTGGTAGCACAAAACATGATTTCTATGATCTCAGAAGGATCTATTGGACAGGGCAGGTTCAAAACTTTCAGACTCTGATAGGCTTCTTACTGTCTTATCTCATCCCACAACCAGATAAGCTAGCTGTTCTGCCTACAGTTTGCCATAATCCACTTTGTGGAAAATCCAGATGTGAACTTAGGAGCTTTGTGTCTGTTTTTACGCATGCAGGATGATTTAGTTGGTGTCAAGAGGGCAAGGAATGGGGAATGTTTATCATGTGGCCAAGGATGGATGAATCAGAGAGAAGCGAATACTGGTCCTTGGGGGCCTGGCTTACAAACGTCTCCTGCATAGAACTTGAGAACACCTTTCACCCGCGCTGTGCCTCAGTGCCATTTGCACACACACTGCAGGTGGCCTCTGAGCCTGCATGGGTTCACTGCACAGGCACTCCGGTTTCCTTTTCAGGGCGGAGCATGAAGGAACTTCAGTCTACGGGGCCAGCTGTGGGCTCAAGCTGACTTCAAGCATTCCATCTGCTCTTCTCAGGGCACAGAGATAAAAGGAATTCACCGATCCTCCTCATCCTACATGTATGGCCTTTAGCCTATCTCCAAGCAAGCCTTGGCATAATTAATAGTGCAGTTATCTGCCAGTTACTCCACTATTCAAGCAGGACTAGTAGTACCCGGGGCATACAGTGAGCATCCTGTGCAAAATTAGTAATTTTCATCACTCAATTACTTGTGTAGTATTTAACCTAATAACATTAGATGTGCATTATTGCGTTTTGATTGCTGTTTTCTTCCACCCGCCCACTCTTGTATAGCTGCTCTCTATGAAGTTGTCGTGATTTGTTGACAAATCATGTTGGGTTCTTTTTTCCTAATTTCTTACACTTTTCAACAGTTCGGATGTATCTGGGCCTCTCTGCTTCTTTTAAAACTGTTCTCTCCTTTGGCTACCACGACACTGTCCTCTCCATGATCTCTGGGCCTCTCCTGTGGGTGGGCCATGCTTCAGGTCACTCACTGGTTCTGTCTGCAGCCCAGCAGAGCTGCCCTCATAACTTGGATGTGCTGTCAGCGGCACACACACTAATGGGGCGGGGGGGGGGGGGCGGGGGGTGGCGGGAGAGGGAGCTGCGCTCTGGTGGAAGTAAGGCTGGGAGATTTGACTGACCACATGCACACAGTGGAGCGTTCCAGGGGCAGGGCAGGGCAAAGGCAGACCTGGTTCATTCAGGTGGACAGTGGGTGTCCCTGCTCAGGGTCACCGCTTACAAGAATTAGTTTCTTTCATCATAGGATGCAAGAAGTAGAGTCAGTCCGGTCCTCTACAAGATGGTAGAGAAGGGGGATGGCAAAACAAACCAGCCTATTTGCTGGTGGACTGAGGTTGCTGCCAATACTGGTTTGGCCTTGGGCCAGGCAAGCCAGTGGCGTGGCTGGCCCCGAGTTTGCAGGGTGAAAAGGTTGGCTGGGAGGATCTGGAGAAACCCCAGGTTGACCGTATCATATTCCTGTTTCTGTGCTTCCTCCCCTACATTTACACCCTCCCTACCACCCATCTGTGAAAGTCTTATGAATCTCTGAATTCCACATCCACTGAAACCCACAGAAGATTCCTGCTGGGCACACCATCTCATAGTCCAACACCAACTAAAGAATTTTTCCTACATATTTTACCTCCTGATCACGTGGGATTGTACCTTTGTGATTATCTTTGATTCCTTTCCCTCTTGAGCCCCACTCAGCTGGTTAGCAAGTTCTGCCAGTTCTATTAAACGTATTTCTAATATGCTTCTCACTGCCTCAGAGCAGTTGCTCTCAAAGTCTAGTCTCTAGACCAGCAGCATCAGTACCACCTGGGAATGTCTTAGAAATGCAAATTCTCAGGTCACACCATGAGAATCAGCAACTCTAGGGATGGGGTCCAGCAATCTGTTTAAGGTACCCTCCACATGATTCTGATTCATGCTTGAGTTTCAGAACTACTGCCTTGCATCACAATTTAGCCCCCTTACTATGACTTCCAAGGCTCTAGATGATCTGGCCTCTCCTTACCTCTCCAAAGTCATCTGAACCCGCTCTGCCCCCTCTTGACTTTCCAGACACAGTGTCCTTATTTCAAGCCTTAGAAAGGCCCAGGATCTTCTCAACTCAAGCCTTTGCAAATTCCTCCACCTCAAAGGCTCTTATGCTCTTTGCTCTTCTTCCCACTTTTCACGTGGAAGCTCCTTTTAATCTTTTAATTCTTAGCATAAATGTCATAGAGGTTATGCTTCGTCACCCTGCCTACGGTATCTGCTTCACCTCTGCCCTAACCTTTACTGCTTCCCTATCTCTGTTTCTTGGTTGGTTGTTTTGTATCACGATTTACAATTGTTTTCCTGTTTACTAGTTGTTGTTTTTTTTTAAACGTAGAGCTAGGGACATTTGTCGTGTGTTTCTCCTTGTTTTCACCCCTGTGTTTCCAGCACAGTGTCTGAGACACAATGAAAGCTCACTAAGTAGCCAGCTGTTGAATAAATGCACCCAGCCTAACCTCAACTCTGCTTACAGAGCTACAAGCCTTGGAGCCCTTGGTTTGTTTACCTTCAAATGATCTTCACGAACCCCTCTAGCTCTTCATCACTGTTTGATGGGTGAAATAGGATATAACATGATGCACCAAGCATTATTTGCTCTGATTAAATCCTAGTCCGTCCCGCCTTGGCCAGCCTTAGAGCCAAGCCACTGCGCCCAACTTTCAGCCTCAATGCAGCAGCCAGATTCATCTTCCTCAGTCACCGTTTTCACCATGCCCTCTTTGGACCTGGCCATCACAACTCACAGAAGATTAATGTAGACCATTCCCATCGTGAGGCTCATGCGATTAGGGAAAAAAAATGCCTGTTTGTTAACAGTAATGCCAAGGCTTATATGGCAGTTCAAAAAAAGTAGAAGATAAATCGTTCAGTTTGCAGACACTCATCCTAAGTAAGAAAAGCGCCCTTCTATGTAAAGTGACAATGTCCCTTTAATATCAAGAATGGAGCAGGGTGCTAGGACAAGATCTGCATGTGGCAGGTGTGAGACCATGAGAGGCATGGCCTCCCTGTGGTTCCAAGTCAGGGCCTGAGTCCACAGCTGTGGGGACTCTTGGTCCTAGATCTCCTTGGCCTCACTGGCTTTCCAGACCCACATTTTTCCAGAGCATCCCACGTGGCTCTGAGAGAGAGATTCCCTTTGCCAAGGTCAGCTCTAAGCAATGGGTCCACAGACCAGAGCTGAGAACATCCTGCCAAGGCATGTAGGCCATGGTGTGGGCACACAGTTATGCTTACAAAGCTCCTTTAGGAACCTCACAGTTTGTCTCTGGGAAAATGTAAGACCTAAACCAGACCTGCTGTCAGGGGACACCTCTTCCTCAGGGAACCAGAACTTGCTAAATCTAGGAAGAATAACAGCCATCAATAATACTTATGCAGGACTTTATTGGTTTGGCACTCTGTGAAGCAATTTACATGAATGATCTGTTTTAATCCTTCCAACACAACCCTATTAAACAGGTGCTATTATTACCCTGCTCCACAGATGAAAAAGCTGAAGTACAGAGGTCCCCACGGGTCACACAGCCAGTAAACAGCAGGGCTGGGATTCCACCCCGGACAGTGTTCTTACCATGATCCACCACTGCAGCATTCCCACTGCCCCTCCTACGAGGCGGATCTGGACTTGCTCCACTTTACAGAAAAGGAAACTGAGGCTCAGCTGAGACTGCCTAGCTGTACCAGGTCCTCAACTCCCTATTGTAAAGTTCATTTTTCCCCTCTTTACCATATGTTAAGCTTTTTGGCCTTCCATATAAAGAACAGACGGATGAGAGGCAGGGGAGGGTAGTAAAGAAAAAAAGCATCACAAAAGAAAAAAAATTTTTTTAAATAAAAAAGAGGGAGTCTAATGTTATATAGGTGGTTAAATTACTCGGGAAAAACAGTCTGAGACAGAACTGAGAGCTGCCTGATAGGACTGAAGGCTCTCCAGGAGGACTGGGAAGGGAGCAAGTATGCCCGCATGCAGTCTCTTCATTTTCAGTTCTAGGGGCTCCTCGAGGAAGCAGTTACTAGTAAAGTCCAAAATTGAGGAATTCAGCTTGGCCTTCAATGATATGTCTACCTACCCATGTGCCAGGCCAAAGAGAATATCAGAAGCCACCAAACTGATGAAAAGAAGAAAAAAAAAAGAAAGAAAAAAGAGGTCAGAAAAGATCGTTTTGTTAATTATTCAGTTTTCAGCCCTCCTTTCAGAGAAGTTATCGCAGATCTGTTGTAATGGCAGCGAGGAGGCACTCCATTTTTTAAGCAGGATGGAGTTGCTCGTAAGAAGTCTCAGTCCCTTCAAATGAACTTCAGTGTGATTGAATGGAGCCAAAGAGATGAAGCGGGTGTGAAACGAGAGTCTAAACTGTTATCCAGGCGGCAGCCGAAAGATCAGCAAGATTTTCAGGTCCTAATTCTTCTTGGGAACAAATGAATGAGAAAAGTCCGCCCTAGTTGAGAGGGCACACGGGGAAATCTGGACTTGCCAACAAGATGGTTGGTGGAGGCAAAAATGGGTCACTGGGCACCAAGAACCAACAAGGCAGAGGCCAGGCTTTGGGGGAGAAGAGGTGAGAGGCAAAGAAGACAAGGGCAGAGAATTCCTATTTATATTAAACCTATTCCCTGCCTGAAGCCTGATGTCTTACAGGCCTGACCTCATATCCTACTGGCCCAGGGCTGCAGGGCCAGAGCTCATTTGTGTGGCTGGCTTAACTCTCACCCCTGGTACCAACTCATTAGACGGCGGCGGCCCTCTGGGGCTTTACGGACACTAAGGAGCAACATAGGAAGAGGGTGCAGGGGCCTCTGCCTCTGAACTCAAGGCAGCACAGCGAGATGGGAGAAAGGGAAGAATGGCAGGAGGAGGCAAGGGGAGGTCAGCTAATTACCAATTACCAAGCCCTCTGCAAACACAGAGGCTCCACCTGAATGATAAATGTTATCACTGCAGCTCCATTTTGCCAACTGCAGTGTTCCTATTTGCAAATTCAGAGAATTCTCCAAGGGAGCAGCAGATTGCTTATCCCACAAAACTTCCACCCTAGCTTACATCCTGACCGGCTAAGGGCTACAGGATAAAACTCTTCCTGGCAAACTCCAAAACACACGTTGCGTAACATCTATGCAAATAATAGAGAATGGAAACTTTTGAAAACATTCCACAAGTATCTTTACCTAGAGTCATTTACATTTTTATAGCACTTTGAAACTTACAAAGTGTGTGCACATCCAATGTCTCACTTAGTGCTCCTAATCTTCTGTGAAGTAGTATTATCCTTCATTTATCAGATGAGAAAACAGCAGCTCAAAGAAGTACAGAGATACGCCCAAGGTCACCAAAGGAATGTGCAAAAAGGAATATAGGGGCTTAAAGACAAGTTTCCTGGCTCAAAATTCCCCTTGTATGAATGTATGCGCATGCATGTGTGTGCTCAAGTGTGTTCGCCAATATATCTTTCAGCACCTAAGATAAAGGCTGCAGCCTTATGCTAGAATAATGTGTTTTCTGTATATGCTCTTTATTATTATGAATGGGACACACAAATACTACAGGAAATTTAGCAAAGATATGAAAGTATGAATAACAAAGTAGAAAACATCTATTTAAGCTTACCTAGACACATCATGTTTAGAACAAAATCTCTATCTGAATCACACTCAACCTGATTTTCCTACACAATCCTACGCTTGCGTAAACAGAGGAGGTGACAGGAGAAGGTGTAGTGATGAAGAGCACAGACTCTGGAGTTGGAGAGCCTGCGTGAAAATCCTAGTTCTGGTAGGTGGTGGCTCTGTGTCCTCAGGCAAGTGATTTGGCCTCTCTGATCATAGTTTCCACGTCCGTAAAACTGAGTAAAATTACATCTGCACTGTAAGACTGGTAAGAGATATCCACAACTTGGTGGTTCCAAAGTGCTTAGAAACCTGCTGTGACAATAAGCATTATATAGGTATTTGTTAAATAAAGGGGTTATGCAATCTCAACATACAAATTCCAAGCTCCCTTCCAAATGATTTCCTTTGAAAAAAACCCAGGAATGTGTCAGATACTCAAAAGAGTTTATATCCAATCAAACAACTCTGCTTGAGGAGCTCTGTGGAATGAGACAGTACAATTTAAGGAAGGCACAGTGGGTTAGGTTCTGGTTCCAACTTTGCTACGTATCAGCTGTGTGACCACACACAAATCACATAACCTCTCTGAGTATGTATATCTGTGAATTGAGATAACTCTGCCATCCTACGAAGGTAACGTAGATGATACTATAAAGTGTAAAATCCTTAATTGGGAAGGGTTGATTTTCTCAGTCCTGATATTATTATAAAAGTAATGGCCAATATCAACCTTGTTGAGATAATTAAACATATCAGGCCTGGTTCCAGATGTAACATTACAGGCATTAAGAAAGCTCTAACCTGACCAGGTGAACTAGTTCCAGATCATCCAGCTAACAGATTCAGTTTGTGGACATTATTGACATTATTTTTACTTGTTAACATTATTTCCTGGTATTCCAGGTGAATATTATTATGTTTCTACCTGCATAAATTCGGCCTCATCTTCTCTGAAGCTCTACTTCTTAATCCATAAAATGGTAAATTCATTCTTTAGAAGCAACTAATACCTTAGGCAATGCAGACGCTTTATTGGAATTCTCTCTGGAAAGCTACCTCCAAAAGCTGCACCCCAGCTATGCAAATGCTGAAGAGTGATGTTACTGCAATTTGTGTTAACATTTTTTTTCAAAAACAGAATGACATTAAAGCTAAAGAAATGAGTGAACGGAAGAGAAAGGTCATTTGGGTTATGGCACAGCTCTCGAATAATAGCTGCCTAGTCCCAGGATGTTCATGGCATTCTGATTAGACACAGAAAAATTCCTCCAAGTCCTCTGGAACTTTTTTGTGTGTGTGTGGGAAGATCATCTTTCCATTCACAAGGGGCCATCACAGTATTATTAAGTTCCTTGCAGCAAAGAGGAAAAATATTGCGTTGTGCACTATCCAACTGAGGAACTTAAAAGTTCAGTTAAGACCTTGGGAAAAGATTGCTTGTCATTAACGCTGTTTACAACCTGTTCTGAACAGTGGGCTCTAATCGTCAGCAACGGCAATCATCTCAATGTACTTTGTGGGTGCAGAGATGTAATCCCATCTCTGAAAGCAGCTTCTCCTGAGCACTCCCCCTCCACAGGGGCTATGTAAGGGCTCTGATTAAATGAGTTTGGAAGACACTGGGTTAAACAAAGTTAAACAGACATCTTTACTGGATATTGGAATTCTCAGAGCTTTTGATGTATATGTCAAATTCCTAAGAGAGGGATAAAAGAGGCAGAGTTCCCCTTGTGAATGTGACCACAGAACTGTTGATCTGTGGGCCTGGGTTTCCATGAAATGGGTTTGGAAAAGTTTGGCTTGTACACAATGCTCATCTTTTAAAAAATACTGTAACAGTCCTCAATTACTCAAAAATCCAGGCTCATTGATTTTTCTGGATATCCTCTCGAAACTTGACGTTAAGAAAGCAGAAAAGTCAAGAGCATGTGGTGTTAGGGCAGCTGGTTAGCTCAGCTGGTTAGAGGAGGGTGCTTACTGAGATGACACAGTGCTTCTTGTTAGGAAATGATGATGTTGAACGTTATAATCCAAAACCTCATATCAGGAGCAATATGGGTTTACTTCCAATCACAAAGATGATTTCCTGAGTGTTCTCCCCATTCCAGACACTTTTTGGGCTTACATTGCCTTCATTCCTGTTGACCATTACCTGGCATGCCTTTCCTTCATGGCAGTAAGACACTGGCATTGGGACTCTTTTTTTTAAACATTCGTAGAAGGAATTGGAAAATAAATAACTAAGAGGGATAACTAGGATACTTGCAAAGATAATTGAGAAAGTGTTTCTATGGTCTGAGTGAAGACCTAACAAAATGAGTCTCGGTTCATTTAGCAAACTGTTTAACTACATATTTTCACAAGAGCTGCCAATCTCTAGGAAAACAACTTTCTGCTACTGGGCTTGGAGGAGCTCCAGGTGTCCTTGCGTGGAGGTCAGAAAGCTGAGAAGAGCCTTCCACACAGATCACGGTGAGCTAAGCCATTCAGCTCTTAGGCTTCCTGTAAGTCCAAAGGGAGGGCCAAGTCCCAGCCATAAATTAAATCTGCGGAAACAGGAACCAGGACAGAGCTGATGTGCTCTCGAGGGTTACACTGTCCATCACCTGCCACTGGGGCTGGGCTATCACCTTTTATGATTTCAGTGGAATTCTTCAGCTGAGTTTCAGCCATGCCCTCTTACCAAATTCAGTTACTGTCAGTTACTCAGTAAGTGATGTACGAGCTTCCTGAGTGGTATGGATAGTGAGATCTTAGGTTAGATTTATCTCCCAAGTATGAGTGCCAGCAAGCAAACTGTTGAACCAAGAAAGCAGGGGCAGGGGAGGGGGAAGCACCTTTCCAGCTTTGCCCAAACCCACCCAGTTTCTGGAATTCTACTAACAACTCTCAGAGAGGGCGTTACCCCCGCCTTGGCATTTCTGAAATCAGAGTATGCAAGTGAGTCCCCACACAGCTAATTGCACATAATTATATCTTACACAATATTACATTTTACTGTATTACATTATATTTTGCACATTCATAATAATTACATGATCGCTGTCGTGGTGCAGCAATATGGTATGGTGGTGAAAGCTGAGGCTTTGAATCAGATTATGGGATTTGAACCCAGCTCTGTCTCCTACACTGTGACCTCCTCCAAGTTGCTAAATTTTGAGAAAACAATCTTTTTCTCAGTGTTCTAGTCAATTGAGATAAAAATAGTCTCTATCTCATAGAGTTGTTTTGTAGATTAGATGACATAATTCACATGAAGTGCTGGGCTCTAAATTCAAGAACATTAATGACAATTATTACTAGGTTGTGTATTAATGATTGACAGAAAGTGTAGTTGTTTGGTGTAATTTCAGGAATATTAGGAAGGCAAAACAAAAAGTTCAGTAAAATCCTTTCCACTAATCCTTCCCACTAATACTAATCTGCTGGTTAATGTTTAAGCTTCTACCTTTAAAGCACCATCAAATTTAACTTCAGGTCCTGATCTATGTTAACATGAAAACACTCCAGGAAAGAATCATGTTTTAGCTGCTTTCAGTTGCCTACACCTTAGCAGGTTTCACTGGGGCTCAAAGAATCCCTGGGGAGGACAAGGCCATTGAGCACACTGCTTACCAGAGGAAAGGTGGTGACACAAACCAAGGCGGGCGACCCCATGATTACTGTAATAAAAACACGTCAGAAAAATCCTATTTGCCACACACTTGCCACTTCTTCAAACCATTAATGACCATTTTAATGTCCATATCAAATTAACACATGCTGGAGAATTAGGGTCAAAACAAAGCCAGACAGCAGACTCCAGAGAATAAGTCAGGTAGCTGCCAGTCTGGGCCACACTGATGGGCTCAGCATCCCTGGCTATTACTTTTTGGTCTGGAGTTAAGAGGAAGTAAAATTTGATGGGCATGGTTAAGTTTGTGTCCAGCCATTCATTCCCATGGAGTTGAATCAACTTAATAAATCTTCAGAAACCTTGGAGGAGAGCACAGTCCAGTCAGAGAATAAGAAACAGGGTGTCAGGAGACTCATGTGGGCCTCAGCTCTGCACCATATTTATAGTGTGACCTGGAAGATGTATGTGGCTTCTCTGGGCCTCAGTTACCTCAATCTCAAACAGTGAGTTGAGTGACATCACCTCTAGGACATTGTTTTAAATTTAAAATCATATTTATAATCAATGATCAATTGCGCAAGTCATGTGAAATTATAGTGCCCTTGTGAAAAAGCTGAAATGTGACAGTTAATGTCATCCTTAACCACCATATCAAGTGCCGACCTACCCCTTCTATCCAGCTTAACCCCTGTTAATAGTTTGATGAATGTCTTTTCATTTTCTGTCTTTACATACTTATATATGTGGCTCCTACAATATATTTTAAACTAGTTTGCATTTTTTTAAAGTCACCTGAGCATTATAATATTGGACAATATTCTGAAAATTGTCTTTTTTCCCCCCTAGAGACATATCTAGGAGACCTATCCATTTCAGTACATACAGATCTAGCACATTCTTTTTTTTTTTTTTGTCATGTATTTTATTTAATTTATTTACTTTTTTTTAAAACATCTTTATTGGAGTATAATTGCTTTACAATGGTATGTTAGTTTCTGCTTTATAACAAAGTGAATCAGCTATACATATACATATATCCCCATATCTCCTCCCTCTCACATCTCCCTCCCTCCCACCCTCCCTATCCCACCCCTCTAGGTGGTCACAAAGCACCGAGATGATCTCCCTGTGCTATGCAGCTGCTTCCCACTAGCTATCTATCTTACATTTGGTAGTGTATATATGTCCATGCCACTCTCTCACTTCATCTCAGCTTCCCCTTCCCCTTCCTGTGTCCTCAGGTCCATTCTCTACGTCTGCGTCTTTATTCCTGTCCTGCCCCTAGGTTCATCAGAACCATTTGTTTTTTTAGATTCCATATATATGTGTTAGCATATGGTATTTGTTTTTCTCTTTCTGACTTACTTCACTCTGTATGACAGACTCTAGGTCCATCCACCTCACTACAAGTAACTCAATTTCGTTTCTATTTATGGCTGAGTAATATTCCATTGTATATATGAGCCACATCTTCTTTATCCATTCATCTGTCGATGGACACTTAGGTTGCTTCCATGTCCTGGCTACTGTAAATAGAGCTGCAATGAACATTGTGGTACATGCCTCTTTTTGAATGATGGTTTTCTCAGGGTATATAGCACATTCTTTTAATTGCAGGATGGTGCTCCCTAGGATGAGTGCCATTTTCCTCCTAGAGGGCATTCATGTGGTTTTCTATGTTGTGATATTGCCAACAGAACTGCAGTAACCATGTGCATATATGTGAGTAATTTTCTAGATTAGACACTGAACAGAGGAATCAGTGGGGTATAGATAGAGTACTACTTATCATCCAAATATGAACATTTTTAAAAGATATTAATAATTATACCAGTAAAACCGGCAGAAGTTGAGACTACCCGTGACAAACCAGAATGTATGGTCTCCCTAGGCAAGGAGCTTATATTTTTAAAAATTTTAATAGATAGTGACAAATGCCCTCCTAAGCAAATTGAATGAGATATTTTTAAACTTTCAAATTCAACTATCTAAAGTTTGACTTTTTCCCCCTAAAATGAAGGATAGAATATCAAAAGCTTATGCTAATACTCAGATGCCAGCTAAACACCTTTCCTTGCTGAAAGGCAGAATTCATTACGAGAGGGCACACATTAGTGCAGAGTTCCTGCCAGTCCTAGTTTTGATGGTCTGCAAGCCCTCTGCCTTGGAATACAGTGCCATTGTTTATTTAAGGTCTCATTGCAGTTTCCAGAATGAAAGTACCATTGGACAAGAAAGACCAGCTTTAGCACAACTTTCCTTAAAATTACGAGTCTTATTGCCACTATAAAGTCCTCATTTCCTATGCTGTTGACCAAGATAAGGCCCTTTCTGAGTGTGGCATCAGGGCTTCCGTAGCCTTCAATGACTTTTCCTGTGGCCTGTGAGCACGTTCTCTTTTCTATTCTTATTTAAGCATATCTGGTTTCTTTGGTACTTTCTAATCTTTCACAACCACTAAAACCCAGCAAACAATCAATTAAATACTCAGCAAACAATGCCCAACTTTTACTTTCTCCTACAATTATCTTGATGGGAAATCAAAGATTATCAGCAGAGCCTCTCACTTCATTAAAGAGCTTTCTTTGCAGACATAAAAGAGATATGATGGTTTCATTATCAACAAGTAATTTGTTCCAGTGATATTCACGGGATTTAGAGAGCACTAGAGCTCCAACTTTGTACCAAAGGGAACTCTAGAATTCCTACCTTGACTACTGGAAAAATCTATACGCAACAAGGTTGTTGATATCAGGGTACAAAACAAGTGGAACCAATCCATTCACTGGTATTTACTGAATTTTAGAGTGTCCAGCACTCATGACTGTCATGGGAGATTAGCAGTTGTGGAAACATGGCCTAGTCTACCAAGAGTTTATAATCTAGTTGGGGAGCCAACACTTGTGAGAGCAACTGAAAACAAGGTATTAAGAAGCATCTGGAATCCCTAGCCAGACTGGTTACTGTGGATTTTCCTTCACTAGAAAGGCTGAGTCTTTTGTCCAAGGAAGTGCTGTGATTTGATGACTTGACTGTATCAGCCTTACTTGCTCTAAACCATGGGTAATAAGGGAGCAATACGTGTGCTGATCTTCTGTCCAGGCTCTCAAAAATCTGGCATTTCTGCAATGAATAAATTCAATCTTGGATTTGGAAGAGTAAGAACAAAGGTGGTTTGCATATCTTTTTAGGACAGTGGTTAAGAGCATGGATTCCACAGACTGATGCCTGCTTTCTTTCAAGTTTGGGTTCCATTACTTACTACTCTGTGACTTGGGCATATTTTTAACATTTCTACACCTCAGTTTTCTCAACTGAAAATAGAGATAAGATGGTATTATCCTGTATATTCTGTATATATTCCTTGTATATTCTGAAGATTAAATGACCTAATATAGGCTAAATTCTTGAACTGATTCGGGCACATAAAAGGGCTCAACAGCCTAGTTGTTATTATTAAAAGCAATATGTCACACATTAGAATGTTATTTAGCAACCTCTAACCTAATTTAACCCATGATGCGCAAACTACTGTTCTGAGCCTTTTAAATATATTAATTTGTTTGATCCTCTAACAATCCTACGAGAGAGGTACTAGCATTGTCCTCATTTTATAGATGAAAGAACTGAGGCACAGAAAGGTTGCCCAATGGCTAGCTAGTGGCAGAGCCATGGTTCAACTATCATGCTCTTAACCTCTGCATTACACTGCTCTCACCACTCACAGGGGCACACTAGGAAGGTTTCCTCAGTTCCAGAACAGGGATAACTGGGAGGGCCAGGAACACAGTGTGACCAAAGAGACACTGACCAAAGGATCTCTGCCAAGAGGCTGGTCCCTTAGATCCACATGTGTGCAGACACGGATCATAAATAACAGGTTCCGCTTTGACAAACACACCTACAATTATTCCACTCCACATCTGGGCCTCAGACAGCTTGTTTACAATGGGTTCTTTGGGACTCTTACCCTCTTAGAGAACTCTCTCCTCAGAATTTCAGCAGCTTACGCTTCAGCCTGGCAGAGTATAACATGGGAGTCAGGAAGACCTCAAATCCAGTTTGAATTCTCATTAACTGCCTGGACGACCCTCTGCTCTGCCTTAAGAGTTCCCCATGTAATATCTGAGTATAAACAGGAGAAAATAAGGGAGAATCAAGGACTTTTAAAAAATATTTCTGGTCTACTGTGACATGTTTCTTACAATCTTACAGAATTCAGCAAAAAAATTTTTGAGAGGTAGGCTTTGCCCTGATAGATTCCTTTTTAAACGAAATTATATACTTTAATCAGATTTACTACGAGGATCAAATCTCAAATCACCGAACTCACACTTGGCGTTTCTTATATTTACCAGCTTGCTTTTGGTGTATCATCTAGTTCCCTGTGTGGACTCTTCAGTAAAACATCTTGATCACCATCCCTTGATGGTTTAATACAGCTGAATTGATCAGAATGAAAATTTTCATTAAATGTTGAAAATAGATCTAGATAATGAACGTCAGTGGGGAAAGAATCTGCTCAACTCCTGACAATGGAGGGTCCATCTTTGTCTGTAGAAGTTTGGCACTAACTGTGTGCATGTGTGTGTGTGACCTCTGTCAATCCCCCAAATCATTTCTCTATATGGTCAGGTAAATTAAGAAATGAACCAAAATCATTAAAACATTTGAGTGGTTGAATACATTCGTTAGATGACCTTGGACAAGTGATTTAATCTCCTCGAGTCTCAGTTTCCCATCTGTATGTAAAATGGGAGCAGTGGGTTAAATTAAGGGAAAGAGACAACACACAACAGGCTTGCAATTAATATTAGCTGTTGTTCGTGTTGCTTTTGCTGCTGATTTTGAGTCAAGGTTTTCAAAGTACCAAAGCCAACTTTAACAATATTAATAGTCAGCATTAGTTCCCCCAAATATTAGGCAGCCTTTATTTGCTTTTGCTCAACAGTTCTCTCCTTATTCACTTCTGATTCATTTGGCTCTTACCTGAGATAATTTCTAATTTTCTGGTTTTGTTGGTTTTTTAACTTCCACTAAGTCTCTTGAAAAGTTCAAGTAGTGGGGCCTCAACATCAAGGCCTGGAATGGATAATAAATGGCTCTGGGGTGCAGAGAGCTGGTCGCTGTCCAGGGTCTGAACGTGCTCTGAGTTTGCCCTGTGATGGTCCGGTCTCCTCTGGGTCCAAAGAGATTCTCTTTGTTTGGCTGCTGGCTCTAGCCCAGGAGAGGCCACAGTGGTGCCAGGATACAAAGGGACTTTTAGATCATTTGCTCCAAGGATTGTAAAATCTAAGATGTCTACAGGGGTCAGCAGATCATGCGAATGAGTCTAGCTGACTGGGCACAAGAAGGTGTGGTGGAGACAGGGGTGGTGAAAGGCCCCGCCCCATCCAAAGGGTGCAGAACTGTTCATATCATAGGGATTGTGGATGCGTGCCTTACGGGGATGTGGGCCCAGGTCACCACTGAGACGCCAGAAATCCAGATGGTTTTCTATGTAGAATCTCTTGGTTTTAAAATGTTCCCAATCCATTTAATTTTTCAGACACTGTATAGGCCAAATCAAAAATAACCGTTTGACACATCTGTTAGTTTTCACATTCTGATTTAGCCTTGGTCTTTTGAATCTAAATGTAGTGCTTTCCAATAATCCCTCCACCCGGGAGTGTAAAGCTCCACAAAACAGGACCCTGTCAGTCTGGTTCACTGATGTACCCCAAGAGCAGTTCCTGACTCAAGAACAGTCACTTGATATCGTTTTCTTTCAGAATGAAGGGATCAGTGAGATTAATTCAAGAAAGGTGAGGAAGAGAAAGCCATTGATATGGGTTATAAAAGAGTCAGAAAGGGTGGGGTAAGGCTACTTGAGCTTTAGAACACAGAACAAGGGAAACATCAGGTTGAAAATCAACAAATCATGGAGGCTGGAGGAAAGCAGGTGAGACAGAATAAGGAGCTTGGTTGGAGCCAAGGCTTGTTTCAAAGGGCTGCCCTCAGGGTGTAAAATCCAGAAGACAACCCCACCACAGAGCTTCTGAGAAATGAGGGCATGCATTTTGTTTTTTCACTGAAAAGCTTCATTTGAAAGGGCATCCTCAGTAAATCCAGGGTGTCAACCAACCTGTTGTGTGATATGGGCCAAGACATTGGAGTTTTCTGAAACTATTTCCTCTTCCGTAGAAACGGACATGATCCTACCTACTTTGGCAGCCAAAACTGAGGATTAAAAGACAGAATGTTCTCAGAGCCTCTTGCTCAGTACACAGAAAGTCCTTAAATGGGATCGACATTGTGGTACCTAAGTATCAAATCCCTCATTGTTAAAATGAGAGGGTTAGAGCAGTGATATCATTTTTAGACCTATTTGGACTAGAAAATGTCCAGGCAGAGGCCATGATAAGACCATACCATCCCCATTGAATTCAATAGCAAAGTTTGAAATAGCTCTGCTCATAAACTAATCACTCTCAGAAAGCCAAAAGCATAAAAACTGCCACAAATATCATAGGGAATTTCAGTAGGCTTGTTTGCTTTTGTTTTATTTCAAATTTTCTAGAGCTCCTTTTAGGTAATACATTTCGGTGCCATCTTCTAAAGAGTCAAAGAAACCAGTTGAAAATAGGACCAAACTGTACTGTCAGAGTTTTCTTGGCAATGAGCTTGCTCTATCCCCAGGGTATTTTTGGGAAAAGAGAAGGGCAGAGGACTCATAACCAGGTTCTAGTGCGGCTTTATATTGCCCTAGCCATATATCAAGCTGGTAAATAAGACTCAGGCGGAGTGGAATTTAAATGAAGCAGCTCCGTGTACAAAGAGAAAGATTATCTCTACTCTTGGGATGAGTACAGCCAAATTGTTTCCATCAGGAACCGCAAAGCTCTGTAAACTTCAACAGCACATTCCAATTCTCCTAGCACACTAATGAAATAGTAAAAGTATAGCTGTCCTTTAAATGTTTGTGCCTGGAGTTATGACCTGTTTCAAATGACAGGAAACTGGAGACAACATTTTAATGGTTATGAATGCATTCAGAAAGAAGCCTTGGTTCCCAATGAGAGTTGAGAAGGCACTACAATTGAGGAGCAATTTACTACCAAGAAATCAATTTGAAAATTCCATATAAGATTATCACCCATTAAATTGTCTTTCTTCAAAACTGCAGGCCCTAAAATGTTACTTCTGGACAAGGAATTCTACAAACAATAAATGCTAATTAAGTAATCTCTTCAAGTGAGTTGATTGAAAGAAAAAAAGGAATCACCTCCTGTGAAAAAATCTCAACACTCCAGCTATATTACTGCTGCTGCTACTGCTACTGCTTTTGGTCTTCCTTTCTTTATGAAAAACTGAAAGACACTGGGCAATATACTGGACCACTCAATTTTCCTCTCACCTTCATGCATTATGGGTGTAATGCAACGTGAATGAATGTTCACACATACACACACACACACACACACACTCCACCACACACCGCGGCACATAAAGAATTCTGTTTCTGATGTAATGAACTAAGTAGACAGAGATAGTATGTAGTACAGCCCATAGTTATAAGGGTAGAGGAGAACGCTGATGCCTGAAAAAGATCCTATAAAACACACACACGCACACACATACTCATCACACAACAGAAGACGAATTAGTGTGGCGCTAAGACTATTTAAGACCCTTGGCACACAGAGCAACGATCCTGAAAGCCAACAGAGAGCGAGAATAGAAAATGGCGTGCAAATAAGAGCCACCCTTCAGCCAAGGAAACCAAAATACTTTCTAACCAAAAATATAGAATGGCCTGGCCTATGGTTAAAACAAAAGACATGGAAGCAAAAGGAAAACATAATCACTTCCCTCTTCTCATATCCAGGGTCCCTCACATCATCAAATCTTTCAGTAGATGCCATTTTCTAAAAGAGCAAGGTGTTCGGTTTGGTTTTTCCTCAGCCTGGTGCACATGGGTGCCCAGTTAGTCAGGGCCTGGGATCTCAGATATCTTGTACGACAACACCATGCTACAGAAGACACCAATTCTGACCCAGCAAACAGCATGGGAATGAAAGCAAAAAGACATGAAATAGCCCTGTTGCACCATGGAAGTAAAGACAGTGGGGCATTATTTTCCCCAACAGTTGATTAGAATACACAGCCCTCGCTATTTTCTTTCCTGGTGTCTGGGCTTTCCAGGGCACTTGTGGATGGAAGTTGGTGACCCAAAACACCTCCTGTCTTGTGTTGATTTTGCCTTTAGGCAAAGGGCGTGAAGTCCGTTTTTACCATTTGTGTAGCACCAACTTCTTGGCTAATTATGGGAAAGTTTCATATTGTGCCCTTTAACTTGAACACAGACAGAGAAGTATTGAATATGAGCGTTGATTTAACATATTGTGAAATTAAGCCTGAAGGACATTATGTCCTCATAAAGCATAATTACTCCTGAAGTTTTATCTCAGATTGTCTCAGAGGAACTCTCACCAGCTGGTCATAAACAGACTTGGAAAAATGTCACTGGCCATATTAAATATCCCCTAGTCTGGACAGGGAGCGCAGTTTTATGCACAGCTAAGTGGAGTGGGGACAGCTCTTGGTTCTCCAGGCTCCATGGCCCTGACGGCTTGTGAGCAACACAACATGAAAAGAGAAGTGAAGAGAGGGTTCTCTAATCAACAGCAGTTTGTACAAGACCTGCATGTGTGAAGAACGCAACACAGCTTAATAAGGATCTGAGAAAGGCATACAACTCTTAAATTAATAATAATCTTTCTTTTCTAATCCTCTGTTTCTAAGCATAGCACATACCTGACCTGTTATATAAATTACCTGAAGAGGGACCATTTTGTCAGTATAAAATAAAATGAAATAAGAACACTAACAAAGGAATAAACCCAGAAACGAAATGAACTCACTGAGATATTAGCAACCAGAACCACAGTTGCCTGCAAGTTTGCCAACAAGCACCAACAAGAGTAGAAATACTCTTTGAGGGGGGCTTTGGAGGGACCTGAGGGTTTTGCTTGTCACTCTCACCTCCAGATGACTCGCACCCCAAATATATGAAGGGCTCAGAGATTGTGCCTTCTCCAAGATTGTGCCCAGGGATGATCAACCCACCAGTGGGTTAACCATCCAGATGGTTAATCCACTCTGGGTGATCAACAATGTGAGTGGGCTGGAGAGGGTCTATGGTCCAGAGAGACCAGAGACAAGGGGACACCTGCCACATTCTCTGGAATGCTGAGACCTCAAAAGGTCATGGTCAGCAGTCCAAATTCCTGGATCCCACTTGAAACTCTCTCAGTTTCCCTTAGTCTTGTAGCTGGATCCTGGGGACGTGGTTGCCACGCCCCCTTCTGGGTCATCTGCTGTGAATGTGGCATACTGTTTTCACTCAGGGCTAAACACGTAGGCTACAAATCTCAGAGAAGTTCCCTGGTATAGAGGGGAATGATGCTGAAAACAGGTCAGTGATGTTTTATGAATCAGGCCTGAGAAAAAGGAAGCACGTCTCCAACAATACGCAGCGCAATCAATCTGCCGATCTTTTTTAAAAAGTTAAAAGAGTAAGCAATAAATCAAGTGAGGGGTAGGTACTTGGCCATTGAACTGTTGTGAGATGCAATTTTAAATGACTTTGTAGTGACCTTGCCTACATCATTTCAGGGCTCAAAAGACATTTTCCTCACATATTCCTTGCGGCAACTCTCTTGGAAAAATGTCCTGCTTCTCTCAGATGTCTACTTCTAACAATTAGATGCCTGTGTGGAGACGGTCCTCTTTCCTGTAAATGGACAGATTTGGGATGTGGATTTTTGATTCTAATCATCTGAAGGTGAGAAAGCCATCTGGGCCAGGAAGATGTGTCATTAGAACACATGGTTCAACTAACACCAGGCCACAGACATGGAAACAAGCCTGGCTCTGGTGCCATTAAGAGTACCTTTAAGTGTCGTCACTGCTATTCCACGGCAAACCTGTTCCAAGTGCTGAGAGAAAGGCACCCTGGTGGCTTGTAGAGTATAAAGAAACAATGCTGCTGCAGAAGTTGAGTGGCATCTTGCAACTCAAGCTGTACCAGGGGTAATCGTGGGATAGGAAAGAAAAGAGTAGAGGATTAGCCCAAGGAAAGGGCTCAGTGATATTTAGCCTAAAGTATATCTTGTGAGATTCCACTATTGTTTATCCACTCAGATCCTTCCAAAAGCTCCAAATCTTGATGATAATAATCCTTGTAAGTGATGATCGTGCAGTGTATCTTATTCGAAGTGTATCTTATTCATTGACTTTGCGGGTAGAATCAAAGCCCTTATTTTTATTGAGGACTCATGGTGTAGAACAGAGTAGATGTATGGGTTTGGGAAGCAGATTTGAATTTGAATCCTTGCTCTGCTAGTTAGAAGATGCATATGTTGGTCCAGTAACTAAACCTCAGTTTCTTCATCCATAAAATGGGGATAATAATACCCACCTTGCAAGACTGTCATAAAGATTAGCACAAGGGAAATATCCCCTGCCTGATACCAGACTGAGGGTGGGTTCATAACAAACAGGTAAACTTTCTTCCTTAAAAAGCAAAAACTTAGATTTTTTTTTTTAAAGTTCATTGCAAACTGAATAACACCTTTCTGAAATACTATGTATCTCGCAGGTTTTGTTTCTTTAATTTAATCATTCTGATCCTGTGTCAGTCAATAGAGGGAAATGTTCTACCCTGTCCAATATGGTAGCCAATAGCAATGTGTGGCTTTTAGCACTGGAAATGTGGTTAGTGTGATCAAGAAATTGAATTTCTGATTTTATTTCATTTTAATTAATTTAAATTTAAATAGCTTCATGTGGTAGATGGCTCCTATAGTATTGGAGAGCACATGAAGTCTGAGCCCTGATGGATAAAGAAGGAAGGATTTGAAAATGCAGACACAGCAAAGGTGAGGAAAGTACCCACAGAGTCTTCACATCCTCAGCAGAAGGCAGGCTGATGGGCCCCGCCTGGCTCGTATTCACTCTAGGGACTGGCGATTATGACAGAATAGCACCAAAATGGCAGCTCTCTCCACCAGAGCAGGGTTCTGTGACCTTGTACAAGTTTCCCAATGTTTCTGAACCTGTTTTCTCATCTATAAAATGGGGCTAATGTCTCAAAGTTGTTTTCAACATGAAATGAAATAATAGATGTCAAAATGTACTGAAACTTGTAAAATGAGAGACAACTGCAAACAGTTCACCATAGCCTTAGTTTTGTAACACTGGTCATGATTCAATCTCTTTTTTTCCAGCTTCTTTGAGGTATAACTGGCAAATAAAATTGTAACTTATGTAAAGTGTACAAGGTGATGATTTGGCATGTGTACACATTATAAAAGGTCTCTCCCCATCAAGTTAATTAACACATCCATCACCTAACATATTTGCCTTTTTTTTCTTTCTTTCTCCCCACAACCCTTTTTTTTTTTTTTTTTTTTTTTTGGTGAGAACACTTAAGCTCTACTCTTTTAGCAAATTACAATTATAATATAGTGTTATCAACTATAGTCACTATGTTATAAATTAGATCCTCAGCCCTTATTCATCATATTGTTGAAAGTTTGTACCTTTTTTACCAACCTCTCTCTATTTCTCCCACCTCCTAGCTCCTAGCAATCACCTTTCTACTCTTTGTTTTTATGAATTCAAAATTTTAGATTCCACATATAAGTGATAACATGCAGTACTTATCTTTCTCTGTGTCTTATTTCACTTAGTATAATGCCCTCCAGATTCATCCATGCTGTTGCAAATGATAGTATTTTCTTCTTTTTATTTTATTTTATTTTATTTTATTTTATTTTATTTTATTTTATTTTATTTTATTTTATTTTATTTATGGCTGTGTTGGGTCTTCGTTTCTGTGCGAGGGACTTCTCTAGTTGTGGCAAGCGGGGGCCACTCTTCATCGCGGTGCGCGGGCCTCTCACTATCGTGGCCTCTCTTGTTGTGGAGCACAGGCTCCAGACGCGCAAGCTCAGTAGTTGTGGCGCACGGGCTTAGTTGCTCTGCAGCATGTGGGATCTTCCCAGACCAGGGCTCGAACCTGTGTCCCCTGCATTGGCAGGCAGATTCTCAATCACTGCGCCACCAGGGAAGCCCTGTTTTCTTCTTTTTAAGGCTGAATAATATTTCACATATAGATATACCACATTTTCTTTATCCATTAATCTGTCAACAGACACAGGTTATTCCCATACCTTGGCTATTGTGAATAATGCTGCTATGAACATGGAAGTACAGATGTCTCTTTGAGATAATGATTTTATTTAATTTGGATATGTACCCAGAAGTGGGATTGCTGGATCATATGGTAGTTCTATTTTTAATTTCTTAAGGAAGCTCCATACTGTTTTCCATACTGATTGTACCAGTTGACATTCCCACCAACAGTGCACAAAGGTTCCCTTTTCTCCACATCCTCACCAATACTTGTTAGTCCTTGTCTTTTTGATGACAGCCTTTCTAACAGGAGTGAGGTGAGATCTCATTTGGTTTTGATTTGCATTTCCCTAATATTAGTGACGATGAGCACCTTTTCATGTACTTGTTGGCCATCTGTGTGCCTTCTTTGGAAAAATGCCTATTCAGGTCCTCTGTCCATTTTTTAACTGGGTTAGTTATTGTTTTGCTTTCGAGTTGTATGAGTTCCATATGTATTTTGGATATTAACCCCTTATCAGATATGTGGTTTGAAAATATTCTCTCCTATTCCATAGGTCTCCTTTTCATTTTGTTAATGGTTTCCTTTGCTTTGCAGAAACGTTTAGTTTGATGTAGTCCCACTTGTTATTTTTACTTTTGTTGCCTTTGCTTTTGGAGTTTTTCAAATTCAAGAAAGCATTGCCAAGATCAGTGTCAAGGAGCTTATCCCTTATATTTTCTCCTAGGAGTTTCATGGTTTCAGGTCTTATATTTAAGCCTTTAATCTGTTTTGAATTGATTTTTGTGTATGATGTAAGATAGGGGTCCAATCTCATTCTTTCGCTTGTGGCTATTGAGTTTCCCCAACACCACTTATTGAAGAGACTATCCTTTCCCCATTGTATATTCTTAGCTCCTCTGTCATAAATTAATTGAATATATATGCATGGGTTTACTTCTGGGCTCTCTATTCTGTTCCATTGTCTGTTATTATGCCGATACTGTTTTGATTACTATAGCCTTATAGTATACTTTGAAATCAGGGATTGTGATGCCTCCTGATTTGTTCTTCTTTATCAAACTTGCTTTGGCTATTTGGGGCACTTTGTGGTTTCATACAAATTTAGAAATGCTTTTCCTATTTCTGCAAAAAAATGCCATTGGAATTTTGACAGGGATTGCATTGAATCTACAGATTGCTTTGGGTAGTATATACATTTTAACAAAATTCTTTCAAACCATGACCACAAAATGTCTTTCCACTTATCTGTGTCCTGTTCAATTTGTTTCATCAATGTCTTACAGTTTTCAGTGTATAGATCTTTCACCTCTTTGGTTAAAGCATTTTATTTTATTTTTGATGCTACTGTAAATAGGATTGTTTTCTTAATTTCTCTTTCTGATAGTCTGTTGTTGGCACAGAGACAGGCAAGTGATTTCTGTATATCAATTTTGTATCCTGAAATGTTGCGAAATTCTTTTATTAGTTCTAAGAAATTTTTTGGTGGAGTCTTCAGGGTTTTCCATATATAATATCATGTCATCTGCAAATAGAGACAATGTTACTTCTTCCTTTCTGATTTGGATGACTTTTAATTATTTTTCTTGCCTGAATGATCTGGCTAGGACTTCCAGTAATATGTTGAATAGTGGGTATCCTTGCCTTGTTCCTGATCTTAGAGGAAAAGCTTTCAGTATTGCACTGTTGAATATGATGTCAGCTGTGAGCTTGTCAAAAAGAGTCTTTATTATGTTGAAGTATGTTCCCTCTATACTCAGTTTGTTGAGAGTTTTTAATCATGAAAGGATGTAGAATTTTGTCAAATGCTTCTTCTGCATCTATTGAGATGATCATATAATTTTTATCCTTGGTTTTGTTCATGTGGTTTGTCACATCAATTTGTGGATGTTGAACCGATTTTGCCTCCCTGGAATAAATCCCATTTGATCATGGTGTATGATTTTTCTAATGTATTGTTGAATTCGGTTTGCTAATATTTTGTTGAGGATTTTTGCATTTGTGTTCATCAGGGATATTGGTCTATGGTTACTATTTTTTTTTTCTTGTAGTGTCCTTGCCGGGCTTTGGAATCAGGGCAATGCTGGCCTTGGAAAATGAGTTTGGAAGTGCTCCCCCTCTTCTATTTTTTGGAAGACTTTAAGAAGGATCAGCATTAGTTTTTCTTTAAATGTTTTATAGAATTCACCTGTGAAGCCATCTGGTCCTGGAATTTTCTTTGTTGAGAGGTTTTTGATTACTGAATTCAATCTCCTTACGGGTAATTGGTCTCTTCAGATTTTTCATTTCTTCATGATTCAGTTTTGGTAGGTTGTAGGTTTCTAGGAGTTTATGCATTTCTTTTAGGTTGTCCAATTTTTTGGCATATAATTGCTTATAGTAATCTTTTATAATCCATTGTATTTCTGTGGATTCAGTTGTAACATCTCCTCTTTTCACTTATAATTTCATTTGTTTGTGTCCTCTTCCTCTGTCTTTCTTGGTAAGTTCATCTTTTCAAAAAAACAGCTCTTAGTTTCATTGATCTTTTCCGTTGTCTTTTTAGTTTCTGTTTCATTTATTTCTGCTCTGATCTTTGCTATTTCCTTCCTTCTAACTTTGGGCTTAGTTTGTTCTTCTTCTAGTTCCTTGAGGTATAAAGTTAAGTTGTTTATTCAAGACCTTTCTTTTTTCTTAATGTAGGCATTTATCGCTATAAAATTCCCTTTTAGAACTGCTTTTGCTGCATCCCAGCAAGCACTGGCTGAGACTCTGTGTTAGGTACTTCCTACCCATCTCACTTATTATTCCTTGTAGCACTTTGAGGAAGTTTTTATTATTATTATTATTATTGTTATTATTGTTGTTGTTATTTTACAGATGAGAAGACTAGGTTTCAGAGAGGTTTAGTAACTTGCCCATGGTCACACAGTTAATAATCAGTGGAGTCAGGATACCACCTCAGGGATGTCTTACTCCTAAATCTGTGCTCTTAACCAGTCTTCTATATTGACTCAGTAAAATGGATTGGAAGTAGAAAACAAAAACTAAAACAAAAAATTCCATAAGTTTTGGTATGTTGTGTTTCCATTTTCATTTATCTCAAGATATCTTTTGATTTCCTCTTTGACCCATCGGTTGTTCAGAAGCATATTGTTCCATCTCCACATATTTGCAAATTTTCCAGTTTTCTTCTTGAGGCTGATTTCCAGTTTCATACCACTGTGGCTGGAAAAGATGCTTGATATAATTTCAGTCTTCTTAAATTTATTAAGACTTGTTTTGTGGCCTAGCATATGATCTACCCTGGAGAATGTTCCATGTGTGCTTGAGAAGAATATGTATTCAGCTGCTACTGAGTGGAATGTTTCTCTATATGTCTGTTAGGTCCAGCTGGTATGTACAGTTCAATTCCAATCATAATTTCATCTTTCAATAAGTTACTCGCCTTTATGGGTAAGCAAAAGCACCATCCAGGACCCATATACTTTGAGGAATTTCTTTCCCTTAGCAGGTAGGAATTTATTGGTGTTCCTTTCTCTATTCATTCCAACCTTGGCCCATCTCATAACTTGGGGACCACATTCAGAAGACCAAATGTTCTGATTTGTGAGTGAATTTTAAAACATAGAGCAGAAGGAAGCATATTCTTAAAGCTTATATGAATATGCGTACATGTACACGAGGAATCAGAATTATATTTGCAAACAGCACAAGAATCACATGTGCTTATATACTTTATTGATTTTCCTCAGCTTTTAAAAATGCCTTAATGAATTTAGTTGCTACCAAAGGACCAGCTATAAAAATAAAGCCCAGCTTAAATTAAAGGTGAAGATATTAACCTGCATTTGTCCTGCAGCCTATAAGACTCTAATGAGTTCCTTTCCGGCATGAATGAACTTGAACCTTAGCTGAAATGGGGCTGCAAACCCACTGGGGTTTCCCTTGTTCTGTAGTTCATTAAAAGTTTTTCTTGGGGATGGCTTGATCTAAATTGTTCCATCACAGGTTCTTAGATGAAGACAGAGCAAGCAAGGATATAAACGTAACACCTCACCAAAGATTGGGAATATTTTATAAAAGCAAAATGCTTCAGCAAGAAGTTACACAGAGATGTTTAGTGATGGGGACAGGGCAATGACACGTACTGGAGCTCTACAATAGGCTTTCTCAGCTGCAGCTCCATTGGTATTTGGGACCTGATAATTCTTCATTGTAGGAGGCTGTCCTGTATATTGTAGGATGTTTAGAATATTCCTGGCCTCTACCCACCAGATGCCAGTAGCAATCTCCTCCCAGTCCTGACAATCAAAGATGTCTCCAGACTTTCCAAAATGTTCCCTGGGGGTCAAAATTGCCTCTGGATGAGAACCACTGGTCTAGAGACAGTCAAACCTGGTTCAGTCTCCCCTTTGCCATTTTCCAGCTGTGAGACCTTCAGCAAGGATTTGACCTCTCTGAGCCTTAATTTCCTTGTGTGTAAAATAGAGATAACTGCACTTTCAATTGTATTGGGTTGTTTGTGAGGATTAAATTAGATAATGCATGCATAGCATTTACCATAATGTCTGGAGAACAGTCTTCACAAAGTGGTAGTTATGATTATCATTAACTACTTTCACTTTCTAAAGTGTTCCAAGCAAACAAGCCACAGACTCTAGCTCCTTCTCTGCACGAGCCCAATTATCAGACACTTGGTCTAAACAGAGAGTAAACAGAGAAGCAGAATAGCCAAAAGAATCTCCCTGCAGGAAATGCACTGTTACTGCCTCCAAATGAAAGCAGGCTCTCTCCTATGATCGGGCTTGTTGATATGACCTGGACACCTTGATTTATCTTCTGTATCCCTAAGAATGGATACAAACCAAATGCAAAATCAAGTTGCCTGTCAATAAGCAAAAAATGATTTCATTAGTGACCAAAATGCCTCAGTGGCCATCAGACATGGGTCCCAATAGCATTTCCAGCCACATCTTTTTCTTCATTTTGATCGGGGTTTCTAAAACCTCACATTTACATTTGCACATCTCCACATCTGCAGGATTGTGACAGACTGTAAACTCTGTGCGGAAGGTGACTCTGTTCACTGCTGTGTTCCCAGTGATGAGGACAGTGCCCAGCTTAGAGAAGGATCCAATAAATATCTACTGAATGACAGTGCTTCCCTCCAACCAGCATTTGTGTTCTCAGCACCCTGAGTGTTGTGCCCTTTCACACACTTCCAGCAGGAGAGAGCTGGCTGGAAGTATTTTATCCTCAGACTCTAAATCCCCTGTAGTCTTTTTTTTTTAATTTTTTAATAAATTTATATATTTATTTTAATTAATTAATTAATTTATTAATTTATTTTTGGCTGCATTGGGTCTTCGTTGCTGCGCACAGGCTTCAGTAGTTGTGGCTCACGGGCTCTAGAGCGCAGGCTCAGTAGTTGTGGCACACGGGCTTAGTTGCTCTGCAGCATGTGGGATCTTCCCGGACCAGGGCTTGAACCCGTGTCCCCTGCACTGGCAGGCGGATTCTTAACCACTGCACCACCAGAGAAGTCCTCCTCTGTAGTCTTTACAGAGCTTAAATTTAGAACTGCTCTTAATTCTTCCAGACAGTAAAGCAAGGAGGCCAGGAATGGTTTGCCCCTGGAAGGCTGGTTTGGTAGAAAGACAATGGGTTTTGGTGACTTACAGATCCCAGCTCCAACATTTGCTGGCTGTGTGACCTTGGACAAGTTAATTCATCACATTAAAACTCGGTTTCCTCCTCTGTTAGAAAACTGAGGATAACAGCAGCAGCCCCAAAGGTTGTGGCGATAATTGAGATGAATGATCATTTGGTGGCTAATATTTATTCAATGCTGGCCATAAGTATACACTGCCTGGTGTAATTCTTTGACTGTCAATGTGAGTTAGCACTATTACCATCCCCATTTTACATATGAGGAAACTGAGGCTCTCTTAGCAAGCAGCAAAGCCTGTAGTTTATCTCAGAACTTTCTGACTATCCAAGGCCCCTTCCACAATGCCTGGTGTGTGGTAGACACTCACTATGTATTGAGCGAATGAAGGAAGGAATTAATTAATTACGGAAAAGAAGGTCAAACTCGAGACTGCTCAATAACTCTTAGCGTGAGAAAAATGTCTTCGTATTCATTAGCAATTAGTACCCCACATGCTGAGATGTTAAACCTAGCAGAAGAGAAAATGTTTATGGGTAAAATGGAATAGAGGTTTTCTGAAGGCAACAGACATTTTAGATACAGTCAGGTTCAAGGGAATTGATTTTAGGAAAACAACTTGACTCTGAAAATGAATGTTTAGCTATCCTCTTTTCAGAAAGCAAACATTCCCTGACTGCTATAATTTCCCCAAAGTGTTCTCACTCTGTTCAAGTCTGAAAAGGACAGAAGAGCCAAGTCACAGCAGAGGTGGGCACAGCACATGTGAGTGATCTGGAACCCCTAGATGTAGATGCCACCATTTTGCTGGTCACCTCCTGGGGACCCTCTGCCACAGCATATGACACAGTGCATTTGTCCAGTCCCTGCCCATACCTCACTACTTCAGTTTGATTCTGGACATCACACAAGCCCAGACACAGGACCTGAGGAGTGAGCTATATTACCCTGGAAGGAGTGGGGCAT
Source organism: Balaenoptera physalus (assembly GCF_965194825.1). Lineage (NCBI taxonomy): Eukaryota > Metazoa > Chordata > Mammalia > Artiodactyla > Balaenopteridae > Balaenoptera > Balaenoptera physalus. Next base: position 28,536,232 of record NC_138890.1, read on the forward strand.
TTCATTACTTCCAACCTGCCACAGACAGAGTCAGCTCCCAACACAGTTTGTGCTTGGCAGCCTGGAATTACCTATAGTTAGGACTTGGTCTCAAATCAGTACTTGCAGAAAGGAGAACCCAGAGATTGCAAAGCGGCAGCTTTCAGATGTGTTTGGTTTGCCCCCCAAATTATTTAAAAATTTAAAATCAGTTACCAACAATTAAAAACTGGAATATTTAACACTAAATTCTGGCTTCTTCTGAAAAACCCTTGGCTCTGATAATGCAGGACCTGGGTATCATTTGACAGTGAAGGCTGATGCTGAGCAGCAGCTGTGCCCTGGGAGTCATTTTTCTCTCTTCGGATCTTGCCCTCAGCCTGCTTCACTCATTTACGTTACCCTGAAGGCATCTGAATTTGCAGCCCTTCCTAACCCCACTATAGAAAATAATAATAATAATGGTTCCTCAAATCTACTGAACACTCTGCAGGGCCTCACTTAATTCTGACCACAGCCCAGCAAGAGGGTTATGACTAGTATCTCGTTTTGTAAATGAGTAACTGAGGCTCAGAGAGCTTCAACCACTTGCTCAGGGTCACACAGCTGGAAAGTGGAAGAGCAGGGATTCAAACCTGTGTCTCTCTGGTTCCAGAGGCCGGTTCCTTCCCTAATACTGAACTGCTTTGGTTGGGGAGCAAACACAAAGGTGCCCCTAGTCCTCTGTGCAGTCATTCCCACAGGAAAATGGATCCTCATTAGGAGTGATTTGGGGGTTAATAAACCCACAAATTAGCTCCATAAAGTGTTACTGATGGAAATTCTGATGTGGCTAATACAGTTAATGCTCGGTGAGCTTCAGCCACCCACAGCATCTGAATCAGACTGTCACTTTCCATTTAAATGATGGGGAACCTTCTTTTTTTCTTTTTCTTTTCCGGCCACGCTGGGTCTTTGTTGCTGCGCGCGGGCTTTCTCTAGTTGGGGCGAGCGGGGGCTACTCTTGGTTGCAGTGCACAGGCTTCTCACTGTGGTGGCTTCTCTTGTTGCAGGGCATGGGCTCTAGGCACACAGACTTCAGTAGTTGTGGCATGTGGGCTCAGTAGTTGTGGCTCGTGAGCTCTAGAGCACAGGCTCAGTAGTTGTGGCACATGGGCTTAGCTGCTCCATGGCATGTGGGATCTTCCCAGAACAGGGCTCGAACCCATGTCCCCTGCATTGGCAGGCGGATTCTTAACCACTGCGCCACCAGGGAATTCCTGGGGAGCCCTCACGAGGGGGAAGAATAAGTTGGGAGGCCGCCATGTGACTGAGACAAGATGAGCCAAGGGGGCTCCTGAGGTCGCCATCACGATCCCTGCTGACCCCTCCCCCTCCCCCCTCCCCCTCCCCCTCCTACAGGCTCTCCTCCTGCTCACCTACATCCTTCCCCCATGACTCCCACTAAGGAGAAGTTGCCCAGAAATGAGACCTTGGAGGTATGTTTGAACACCCTGGGAGAAATCCCATAGACAGGCAGACCGTACAGAAGAGCAAGTAGTTCTTTAAAAAATAAAACACGCCTCAGCTACTTGGTAAGCCCAATGCAGAAAGGAGAGACAACTTCCATTAAGATGCAGGGGGAAAACCATTCTCAGAGCCAAACCACTCTCCGGGGGCCGGGTCATCAGGTCTCTTGCTAAAGACGCCATCAGCACATCACTGTAACCCATGACGCGTACAAAGGATCAGACTGTCCCCGAGAACCTGTTACCTTCTACTCCCCTCAAAGCCAGGGAGGCTTTCGTCGCCCTCAGGGTGAGGTCCAAACTCCCTGAAAGATGACCCAGCCCCTGCCAACCTTCCTCCAGACTTATCTCTGTTCTCACGCCTTCCCCGAATGCGTTCTACCCTCCTGCTCCTCCAGAGAACCTGCTCTCTCTTATTTCCATGCTTGGAGGGCTTCCTGCGTAGTGTTTCCTGAAGTGATTTACTTCCTCCGCTGCCCCATTTGCTGCCACCCCCAAACCCTTCACCTGGCTAAGTCCTGCTCATCTTCCATGCTCACACACGATGTCCCTTTCTTTGAAGCGACTCCCCTACCCATGGCACCTCACACTCAAGCCACCACAAAAACGTATCATCGATGCCTGCCACTCCTATGGACTCCTACAGCATGTGGCTTCCTCATGGTGCGTGCTTATCACGCTGCATTTAAATTAACCCTTTTCTTTTATGACTCACTCACTACCCAGTGAGCTCTGGGGGAACATCTCACCTCACTGCTGTAGCCCAGTACCCACCCCAGTTCCTGCAGACCAAGGGTGCCTGGGAAGGTTTTGAGGAAGGAATACATGAACAGGAGTAGGGTCCTCCACTCTATAAAACACTCGGCACCACACGGGGAACCTTAGTTCTCAGACGGCCCCACAGAACCTCAGCAGCATGCAACCTATAAAACAGCTGAGACTCACTGTTTCCTACTTTTCTCTACCCCGGCCATGGCCTTTCCCTCTAGGGAGCCACTCCACCTGACTCAGTCACGTCGAAGCTAAAAGCATGAGCTCTCGAGTATAAGTCCCTGGGTTCCAACCCCTTTGTGCTACTTACTGCTGTGGGAGCTTAGCAAAGCTACTCAACTTCTCTGTGCCTCAACTTCCTAAACCGGAGCTCACTGTGTAGCTGTGAGGATTAAATGAAATAGAATTCACAGCCTTTAAAAGCCTGGTCCATAGCAGCTGCTCAGTGATGTTACTTATTATCACACCTCTTCACTCCTGGGAGAGGTCGTCTTGGCAGTTCATCACCTCCTTATCGGGGGAGCTAACACATGCTTGGACTAACCTGTCATCACTCTCCTGCACTCCCCTTGGTCTTTTTCATGTTTTTGCGCTGTCTGCCCTGATGGATGGCATAGTCCCTGAAGGTCACGATGCACTCTCATTTGTATTGTGGCCCCTGTAGTAACCCTGCAGAGAGCTGGAGAACCAAACAGTTTGACTGACTGCACACCTGGGTGATCTTTCTCTTCTGAAGGGTGATGCCTTAGATGGATGGTACGGTGCACAGCACCCGGGTTCTAAACACGAGGTAGGAGACGGCGTCACTGTCCCCAGGACCAGGCCCTCTTACAAACTGGCCACCACACGGAAGAAGGGGGTGCCTTCCTTACCAAAAGACGTAAGCAAACATGGTGGTCACATCATAGCCCATGGCTGAGAGGATCCAGAAAATCCTACAAGTGCCCCTGGAAAATCCTGGTTTGAACCCATTATTTTGTCCCTCCCTGTATGACTATTTTTCTCAGGACAACAAGAAGATTCATTTTAAAACACAAATGTGCTCATGTCTCTCTCTCATACACACACACACCCACACACAGCCTGCTTGGAACTCTTAAAGTCATCCTGCTGTTTTCAGAATCACCTGAAAGACTGAACATGACCTTTAGGACCGGCATTACCGCTCCTGTCCATCCTCGCAGGGCCCACCCTGGCCTGCTCCCTGGGCTCCAGCCACAGCGGCCTTTCTTTAGCTATTACACAGGCCAAGCACCTCCTTGCCTCAGGACCAGGACCCACAGCGTTCTTCTGCCTGAAACACCCTCCTTCCATGCCCAGCCGCTCACCTAGATCACTCGCCCCATCTCTCTTGAGCTCAAACGTCACTTTCTCAGAAAGTACTTCCCTTATCCTCGATGTGAATTTGGTCTCCCTATTACTCCCTCAGAGGACCCCATCTTTTCTCACAACACTTAGCACATCTTATAATTGCATAGTTATTTGTGTGTTTACTTGCTCACCATTGACCTTTCCTACCCACGGCTAAGTTCCAAAATGGGCAGGACCACAACTGTTTGCTATACCGGTTTTATCCCAGGTGACCCACAGTGCTAGGCACATGGTGAACTGCTAATCAACTCTTTGCTTGTCTTTATCAATTTACTTAAATTCCAGAACAGGTTTTACATGCGTCTTGGTAATAGGAGGAAATATTTTTCAGTTTTTTTCACCATCAAGAGCCCTTTTCTTGCTCCCCCTCTCCCAACAGACTTCACGTATTGAAAGACAGCAGGTAGCAAACTCTACATATTAAGTCATAATTAACTTACTTTATCACCTTATTCATCAAAGGCATGTATAACTAATTAGTAGCAGTGGACAAAGGAGATGACATTCTTGACATAATCACAGCCAAATCAGAGAAACAGCAGCTCCAGAAGATCTCTTTGGCCTAAAAGTCCTGATATGCCCTGCCTCCTGCCAGCCCGTCTTCTCCTGACATTTCCCACATGCCCTTGCCCCACCAAATAACCAAGTTCAGGTAGAGGGAACAACATTCATTTCCCTGCCTAGACTAGGCACACCTTTGACTTTGCCTCTTCCTTCATCTTCACGTACTTGAACTCCTACTCATCCTAAAAAGTGTAGCTCAAGGGTCACCTCCACCAGGAAGCATTTCCCCACTACAGTAATGGGTCAGGCTCCTGGTAGGTAGATTTCCACAGTACCCCAAACTTGCTTAGAGCTTGCCTCTTACCACACTGTCTGTAGCTTGCCCATCTCATCCTTTAGACTCGAGAACATCAAGGTATTCCTGATGCCCAACACAATCTTTGGCACACAGCAGGCGTTTGATAAAAATATATTGTGAGGGAGAAAGGAGAGAAGGGAGGGAGGAAGGAAGGAAGGAAGGCAGGAAGGAAGGAAGGAGGGAAGGAAGGGAGGGAGGGAGGGAGGGAGGAAGGAAGGGAGGAAGGAAGGAAGGGAGGAAAGGAAAAGAGAGTTTGTGGTTTCTAGTCATGGGGAAAAAAGATAGGACATTTTGGGAAAATCCCATCATCTTAGTAGAGAGAAATGACATAACTGAAAATCAATACCAATTAGTATATGGTTAGGATATAGAGGCCTGATAGCATTAATTAGGGCTATAGGACTCCAGAATATTTTTCTTCTGTGAAACCTGAGGCAAAGAAAATAAGACATAAAAACTTCTGGAGTTAAAAAAAGCACAGTATGAACACAGCGGAGACCCACTGGTTAGGCAGTCTTCATGCATCAACAAGGAGCGGAGAGGAACACCGTGAGCCTCACCTCTGACAGCAATATCTTCCCTGAACAAAATGTGATATGCAGAGATCCTTTCCCAGGACACTAATCTCCAACAAAAGCAATTCAAAGTCAAAGGCCTTCCCAGACCTGCTCCAAACTCAAGTCTCCAAGTGGCTCTGCAAAGCCCAGGACAAAAATTCATGTTCTCCATTACTGATCTTTTTGGCCCCTCTAGCTATCTGCAGATCCACTTGAGGAGGGCAAGACTGGCTCGTTTCTGACACACACGAGGATCGTAGCCGTTGATTTTGGTGCTGACTTAGCATCATGTTTCTAGATGGTAGGCAGGCTCTCCCACCAAGGTCTTATTATATCTGCCTCTGCAGGGAGAAAGCCAGGAATACTGGCCCCATTCATGGACAGTGGAATAGAAGGCTCATTGCAGGGTGCCAGCCACTCTCAGGATCGGAAGCCCTTTTTCTACCTAATGAGCCATTCTGTGTGGGCATCCTCAATGCAAGAGTAGGTGTGGTTCAGTTTCCCTTAGTTCAGTTCAACAGTCACTTTGTCATCACCATCCTTGTTGCTAACACTTACTAACATCTATTAGATGCCTAGCACTCTGTCTCGTCATCTCTTTTCATCCACACATCAGCCATTTGAGATAGGTCCCTTTTACTCACCATTTAGCATCTTATATAATTGGAAACCAAGACACAGAGCGCATACACCATTCACCCAAACGAGATTTAAACCCAGATCTATCTGACTCTACAGCCTGAGTCCTTAACCACTGGGAACTACTGTTGAAATCACCATTCTACCACCTTTCATTTCTTCCCTGTAGCCTCTGTGGTTGCTTAAGTTTTCCATCTGATCATCTCACTTACTGCTTCCTATAATCACAGGGATTGGCAGACTATGGCCTACATCTCATCCACTCCCTGTTTGTGTAAATAAGGTTTTACTGGAATACCACCAGGCTCATTCATTTATGTATTACCTGTGGTGTTTTCATGTTACAATGGCAGAGCTGAATAGTTGTAACAGAGACCTCCAGAGCTGCAAATATTTACTATCTGACCCTTGATAGAAATAGTCTGCCAACCTCTGATACAACAGATAAGGCAAACACTTGCCAAAAGCTTACCTTTTATTATCTCATTTAACACATACTACAATTGCATGTGTGTGCGTGCGCACACATGTGCACGCACACACATGCACAGGGTACTCTTATCAATCCCATTTTACAGATAGAGAAACTGAGGCTCAAAGAGCTCACAGCTAATAAATCATAGAGCCAGAATTCAAACGCAGGCTGTCAGGCTCCAGAGCCCATGCTCCTAGCCATATGCTACAGCTGTCTGCTAGGAGCCTGGCACTGTGGAGGCACTGGTCATACATGCTGAGCAGGATATGGCCCTGTCCCAAAAGAGCCCCAGTGAGGGAGGAGATGATGGCAGTCCAGCTGATGAATGCCTGGATGGAGGACAGCAGGGCTGGGGCTGTGGGAGCCCTTGCTTATGTGCACTTGCTTATGTTGATGGCAGATGGGACACACAGGAGGTTGGTGACAAGTGACACAGTCACTTCTGACAAGGGGAACATTTCCTGAAATCTGCTGACAATTGCTTGGCCAAATGATTTGCTAATAGTCTTTATCTTAAGTAATAATTTAAAAAGGGATTTGGTTGCTCTAGCCAGCCTGCTCCTTGATTTCTAAGGGAGCAGATCTGTAGGAAATGGGTTTTGTTATAGCTGTTAATCTACATTCAAGGGAGAAAAGCTCATCTCATCTTTGGAGAGTCTGCTCCTATATTACATGGACTTGGAAAATATGAAAGTGGCCTGGGGTGCAGGAGTCACCTCTACTCTCCCTGGCAGTGCCATGAACCTCCCCACTTGGCCCTGAAAGTTTGGCTGTCCAGACAAACGTTTGCATGGGCAGGGAGCTCACTACCTCACAGCCAGTTCACCCTACTGTTGGGTTACTTGAGTTTGGGGGAATTTTTACCTTTAGCTGAAACTTAGTTTGCATCCTTGAGGCACTCAACCAAGGAGTTCTGATCCCTTTTTTCAGAAACATCACAGAAAAATGCTGCCCCCATCCCCCCACTTGACGGGGTAGTGAAGTCTTCACCTGGAACCTATTTCTCTTATACGGGTTAAAGAACTCACATTCCTTCAACCAATTTTATCGTGATACTTCCCAAATCTCATCAGAATTATCTTTTCTATGGGAGTTTAGGCCTGAAATTTTAGATTTGAAAGAAATTTTTATAGTGAATATTCTTATGGTAAATTTTTCTTAGAGCTCAAAGCTATGAAAAAGGTCATTACTTGTGATGAAATGACCTATTTTATGCACTACGTAATGATAATGACATGTCCCACGGGGTTTCCCTTTTTGCCATGGTTTACGAGGAAGCTCACACCAAAGTTTATGCTCAGTTTTTCTCCTCTTTCCTAACTCTGTTTTTTGCTTCCTATCTTCTGTTAGTTACTACTGCTTTTAGTTTTATGATATCTGCTTTTTTATGGTAAACTACCACGTGCATTCACTTCTGTATCAGTCAGTTCTCACAACCACTGAGTGTAGTAGGTAGGAGATGAATGATAAATGCATGTGTTTCATAGATGAGAGTTTGAGCAGCATGTCTGGTGAGTGACAGAAACCTTTGTTGGTTCTCACACTTTGGTGGTAATGATGGTGATGATGATGCCAAGGGTCATGACACTAGTAATGATAACAGGAGCCAACATTTATTCAGTGCTCATGGCCTCCCCTGAATGCTTTACAAGTGTAATTTCATTTCAACCTTACAGCCAACTTATGAAGTAACGTTATTAGTCATATATTACAGATGGAGAAACCAAAGCACAGAGAGGTTAGGTAATTTACCCTAAATCATAGATTCAGAAAATGGCAGAGCCAGCATCAAAAGCTAGGCGGTCCATCTTCAAAATGTATGCCCTTGTCCACCGTGCTATGCTACCTAAATGATCTGACCACTCCAAACCGCTCCCCATGGATCCTGGTATTTCAGATGAAGACAGCCACTCATAGCAACTCTGGCCTGTAAGGTTGTGGACCTCGTTCTAGGGGATATTGAGGTGAGCTTTAGGGAGCTGCTCACCGCCCCCCCCCCCTCACACATACACACACCCAGCAGCAGTGTTTCTGGCTCCCTCTTCCTGCCCCAGTGCTCTGGGTGCTGTCCCCAGGCCCTGTGCCTCTATGCAGCAAGCCAACCTCCAACACAAGACCAGCAGGAATTGTGGAGGGTAGCCAGGGCCTGGCTTGAGACCATGTCATTTGTATAAAGGTCTCTGTTCAAACACGACAAGGGCAGGGGATGGGGGTGGTGGCAATCAGGGGACAATGTCCAGGCCAGAAAATAGGAAAGAAGGAAGGAAGGAAGCCAAGAGGTCTGCTGGCTGATCCTTACTATACCTGTTATGTGCCAGACACTTCATGACATAAGCCAAATCTTCTTCTCATTCTAAAATGAGGCAACTGAGCTCACAGAGATCGGGTGACTTGTTCTAGGTCATTCAGCAAGTGTAGGTGTGAACATGTGAATAACTGTTTATTAGGAAAAAGGCCACACCAAATAATTATAAGTATTCAGTTCCAGCAGACGGAATACCACCCTTACTCCTGGGGGCTATGGTTAGAGTTGCGGCTATGGAGAGAGGGCGGGGGCCCTGGTGGCTGGAGTCTGGGGAATGCATGGGGCCCTGGGGGAGCTCTCAGCAGGACAGGATAATGAATGCCAGGTGCTTCTCTCCAGGCCAGGGGCAGGGGTGGAGACTCGGGGGACTGCAGGTGGCTAAGAGTGAGGACCCCTGGACCCTGGGAAAGCAGTCTGCCCAGCTCAGTGCTTTTCTCCATCTCCTGCCCTGGAGGGTAAGAAGGGGGCTGAGGCTGCCTGGCTCTCTCTGCCCACATGCCCTTCCCCTTGCAAGAAGGAAGGGAGGGAATGAGGAGGGAGAGGAAGGCAGAGAAGAAAAGGAGAAAGAAGGAGGAGGAGGGAAGATGTTTAAATACGAGCTTTCATCCTTTTTCTTTTTTTCGAGCTTTCATCCTTTTGTGATTTGACCAATATCAGTATGCCACAGGGCATCCTTGTCATTAGGCCAACACCGTGGGCCCATCAAGTGAGAGGCAATGAGAGATGTCCTCGCCCACCTGTGACTTGCAAGGGAGGCAGATGGGGTTTCAGAACGAGCACTGGCGGGGACCATACGGGAAGCCAGAAGGGGACACTGATTCCAGCAATGGTCTGAGGTGTCTGCACCAGAGGACCGGGACACAGTCAGAGAGGAGGAAATGAACAACAAAAAGCCACAGAGACATCTGTGGTCCCTTGGGAAACACCAAGCCTCATGGAGAACACGAAAACCAGAGGGGACATTTGACAGCATTTTCTCCTTAAAGTTCACTTTTATTACTTCACTTCATTCCTTAATGTTACTTGAGATTTGCCACAGCTCCCAGCAGGCACTTTCAAACCCTGGGATTTTGTCCTCTGTCCCCTGTGTGGGCTGGGGCCCAAGGCATCATGGTAATCGTGATAAAAATGAGAACAACGGAAGCCACTGTTTTTGAGCACCTACGACATGCCGCACATGCTACAGGCTGGGCACACCGTTTGCTCGGCTCAGAATCGAGGGATGGGCTCTTTAACAGCACCGGAGTCCTGCGCAGTCTGCAAACTTCTGGCTGCCACAGAGTTCTCGGTTCATCTGTGATTAGATCAGACCATAAACTTCCCACCCTTCCCTTCTCCTTGTGAAAATTCTGCAGTGCAGGCAGGGATCCAGCAGCGGGAAAGCCTTCACTGCAGCTGCCTGCTAATGCTTTGCGGTACTGGGGTGGGTGGAGTGCTGCAGAGTCCAGGGCCTGACAATTGTCCCTTCTGGGTCTGTGGTGCGGGTCCCCGACAAGGCCGTGCTGTGGGCCACTTCTGCTGGCCTTCACCCAAGCGCTCTGGTGGGCGCTGGCCTTTCTCCAGCCCCAATGGACATTCCCTGATCTAAAAAGTTTTGAGGTCGCTTTGGTCATACCAGACCACACTCATCTTGGGTAAATCTCTCCCCTCCCTTCCACAATTTCCTCATCTGCAGAATGGGAGTGATAATGTCTGGTCTTGGCAGAAATTGGTGTGAGGCCCAAATGGGCCAGTAAATCTGAAAACATTTTGAAAAAACCTTAGCATTTCTATTAAAGACCAAAGGGTCACTGGAGTCATTCTTATTTCTAGTATAAGTACTAGAATTTTAATCAACCAAATGCACTTGGCTGGTTTACACAGGAGTGTAGGTCCCTTTGGAATGGGGAGACTTTTCCTGCTTTATTCATAACAGCTTCAGACAATTACAGAATGAGATTACCAAGTGTAAACTCAGACTGATTAAGAAGGAAACAGGTGCCACAAAACCAAAGAAGGTCGTGCTGACATGGGGAAGGAGTTTCCTGCCTTCTTTTGCTGTAACTGATCCCTCCCCCCAAATTGAAACAGGAAGTATGGACACCTCCACCTTGAAAAGGAACCTAGACGTGGCCTAATCCAACTCCATACCCTATGAATGAGTCCATTTAAATAACGCAAATCACTGTTGCCCAGCTTCTTGCTGGCTTTCCTGGACTTGAGCTGATGGAGGAGAGGACTGAGATGTAACCACTCAACCCTGTGCCCCACTTTCATCTGACACAGAGTTACTCCTCTGATGACAAATACAAAATGGTCCAGATTCTTCTGCATGTCTGAGCAGGCAGCTCCCCCAGTGTCAGGCCTCGGGAAGAGTAAATCAAATTCTTTAAAGTCCAAAGAGTATAACCTTAAAAATGGTAAGAAAACGTCCCCAGTAATGTAGTGAAATAAAATGCAGTGAGAGAGATCAGAAAATCTTTCTGGAAAAAATTCAAAAGGCCGAGTAAAGTACCGAGATATCTCATCAGACTATTGCTCTTTCCTTTGTGAGAAGAAGCTGGAAGAAGTGACCAGCAACTGCACCTGAAGATAGTAACACTTCTACCCTGGAGAGAGCAAGCTGGAGGTGACCTTTCTGATGTACCAGCAGGAACAGCTAGTGCCTCTAGCTAGGGGATGTGTGGACCAGAGGACTGTCCCTGCAGGGCAGGTACCCTAAGGTTTGTAGGAGAAGCAATTCCAAGGGATACTGAGTTCCCACCCTTGACACTGAACAGCCAAAGGAATGAATCGCTGACCCACAAGCTCTTCTTAAAGATGCAAGGGAGAATGAGAAGGCAAGAGAAGGGGCTGGAGAGGAAGAAAAGAAAAGGAGAAGGGGACAAGGATGAGGAAGGAGGGTGTGATAAAGACAATGCAAGAGAGGTGTCAGGGCAAAGAGAGCTGGGGGGAGATGGAGAGGGAAATCGGGAGGAGGAAAAGGGCAAGAGAAAACAGAAAAGAAGGAGGAGGGGGAAGACAGAAGAGGGAAATAAAAGGAGAGAGGAGAGGGAACAAAGGAGGAAGGCTTCGCTGGATTTGTAACATTTTCTTTCTGAAGCTAGGCTGTAGGTTCACAGTGATTGCTATGTTTGCTGTACTCTCCTCTGTGCTGTTTTGCATGCCTGAAACATTTTATAATTTAAAAAAGGAAGAGAAGGGAGAAGAAAGAGAATAAGAATAAAGAGGCGAGAACCCAGGGCATGCAGGTCCACAGGGGCCTGGTTCAGGTTCTTCTCCACGAGCACGGCGGCTCCCACAGCATTTTGGGTTTTACCCCACTCATCTTGGGGAGGCTTCTGCTCGTCCTGGAAGAGAGGGCGGCCGCTGCACTGGTTCTGCATTTTCAAGATGCTCGGCGCCCTCATGGTTCTCCTCAGCCAATTCCCAGAAAAGTGGTCCATGCTCTCCAGAGCCACATCGTCAAAACAGAAGCCCAGAGTGAGCTGTGTGGCTGACAGCCATTAGACCATTAGCGAGACTCATCAAGAAAAAAAGGGAGAAGACTCAAATCAACAGAATTAGAAAGGAAAAAGGAGAAGTAACAACTGACACTGCAGAAATACAAAGGATCATGAGAGATTACTACAAGCAACTATATGCCAATAAAATGGACAAGCTGGAAGAAGTGGACAAATTCTTAGAAAAGCACAACCTTCTGAAACTGAACCAGGAAGAAATAGAAAATATAAACAGACCAAACACAAGCACTGAAATTGAAACTGTCATTAAAAATCTTCCAACAAACAAAAGCCCAGGACCAGATGGCTTCACAGAAGAATTCTATCGAACATTCAGAGAAGAGCTAACGCCTATCCTTCTCAAACTCTTCCAAAATATAGCAGAGGGAGGAACACTCCCAAACTCATTCTATGAGGCCATCATCACCCTGACACCAAAACCAGACAAAGATGTTACAAAGAAAGAAAACTACAGACCAATATCACTGATGAACATATATGCAAAGATCCTCAACAAAATACTAGCAAACAGACTCCAACAGGACATTAAAAGGATCATACACCATGATCAAGTGGGGTTTATCCCAGGAATGCAAGGATTCTTCAATATACACAAATCAATCAATGTGATACACCACATTAACAAATTGAAGGAGAAAAACCATATGATCATCTCAATAGATGCAGAAAAAGCTTTTGACAAAATTCAACACCCATTTATGATAAAAACCCTCCAGAAAGTAGGCATAGAGGGAACTTACCTCAACATAATAAAGGCCATATATGACAAACCCACAGCCAACATCGTTCTCAATGGTGAAAAACTGAAACCATTTCCCCTAGGATCAGGAACAAGACAAGGTTGCCCACTCTCACCACTATTATTCAACATAGTTTTGGAAGTTTTAGCCACAGCAATCAAGAGACAAAAAAGAAATAAAAGGAATCCAAATCGGAAAAGAAGTAAGATTGTCACTGTTTGCAGATACATAGAGAATCCTAAAGATGCTACCAGAAAACTACTAGAGCTAATCAATGAATTTGGTAAAGTAGCAGGATACAAAGTTAATACACAGAATTCTCTTGCATCCCTATACACGAATGATGAAAAATCTGAAAGAGAAATTAAGGAAACACTCCCATTTACCACTGCAACAAAAAGAATAAAATACTTAGGAATAAACCTACCTAAGGAGACAAAAGACCTGTATGCAGAAAACTATAAGACACTGATGAAAAAAATTAAAGATGATACAAATAGATGGAGATATGTACCATGTTCTTGGATTGGAAGAATCAACATTGTGAAAATGACTCTACTACCCAAAGCAATCTACAGATTCAATGCAATCCCTATCAAACTACCAATGACATTTTTCACAGAACTAGAACAAAAAATTTCACAATTTGTATGGAAACACAAAAGACTGCGAATAGCCAAAGCAATCTTGAGAAAGAAAAACGGAGCTGGAGGAATCAGGCTCCCAGACTTCAGACTAGACTACAAAGCTACAGTAGTCAAGACAGTATGGTACTGGCACAAAAACAGAAATATAGATCAATGGAACAGGATAGAAAGCCCAGAGATAAACCCACACACATATGGTCACCTCATCTTTGATAAAGGAGGCAAGAATATACAATGGAGAAAAGACAGTCTCTTCAATAAGTGGTGCTGGGAAAACTGGACAGCTACATGGAAAAGCATGAAATCAGAACATTCCCTAACACCATACACAAAAATAAACTCAAAATGGATTAAAGACCTAAATGTAAGGCCAGACACTATCAAACTCTTAGAGGAAAACATAGGCAGAACACTCTGACATAAGTCACAGCAAGATCCTTTTTGACCCACCTCCTAGAGAAATGGAAACAAAACCAAAAATAAACATTTGGGACCTAATGAAGCTTAAAAGCTTTTGCACAGCAAAGAAACCATAAACAAGACGAAAAGACAACCCTCAGAATGGGAGAAAATATTAGCAAATGAAGCAACTGACAGAGGATTAATCTCCAAAATATACAAGCAGCTCATGCAGCTCAATATCAAAAAAACAAACAACCCAATCCAAAAATGGGCAGACGACCTAAATAGACATTTCTCCAAAGAAAATATACAGATTGCCAACAAACACATGAAAGGATGCTCAACATCACTAATCATGAGAGAAATGCAAATCAAAACTACAATGAGGTATCACCTCATACCGGTCAGAATGGCCATCATCAAAAAATCTACAAACAATAAATGCTGGAGAGGGTGTGGAGAAAAGGGAACCCTCTTGCTCTGTTGGTGGGAATCTAAATTGATACAGCCACTATGGAGAACTGTATGGAGGTTCCTTAAAAAACTAAAAATAGAACTACCATATGACTCAGCAATCCCACTCCTGGGCATATACCCTAAGAAAACCATAATTCAAAAAGAGTCATGTACCACAATGTTCACTGCAGCACTATTTACAGTAGCCAGGACATGGAAGCAACCTAAGTGTCCATTGACAGATGAATGGATAAAGAAGATGTGGCACATATATACAATGGAATATTACTCAGCCATAAAAAGAAACAAAATTGAGTTATTTGTAGTGGGGTGGATGGACCTAGAGTCTGTCAGACAGAGTGAAGTAAGTCAGAAAGAGAAAAACAAATATCATATGCTAACACATATATATGGAATCTAAAAAAAAAAAAAAAAGGTTCCGATGAACCTAGGGGCAGGACAGGAATAAAAACACAGACGTAGAGAATGGACTTGAGGACATGGGGAGGGGGAAGGGTAAGCTGGGACGAAGTGAGAGAGTGGCATGGACAGATATACACTACCAAATGTAAAATAGATAGCTAGTGGGAAGCAGCTGCATAGCACAGGGAGATCAGCTCAGTGCTTTGTGACCACCTAGAGGGATGGGATAGGGAGGGTGGGAGGGAGACGCAAGAGGGAGGGGATATGGGGATATATGTATATGTATAGCTGATTCACTTTGTTATACAGCAGAAACTAACACACCATTGTAAAGCAATTATACTCCAATAAAGATGTTAAAAAAAAAAAAAAAAGAATACAGAGGCGGTAGATGGCAACCCTAACTTCCCTGGTTTCTTTGACAAATGCAATCTGAGGGCTGGAGTAGTAGAAGGGGAGCAGGAAGCTGGTCTTCTCCACTAGGTCTGGTTCTAAACGAGGTGCCAGACCCTGAACCTGATGGAAGCCAAGGTCCCTCCATCTCTCTGCTGCACTGGAGAACAGAGGCCCCAGACCTGGCCTCCAGTTCCACTTCTGCCTTCAACTCAGTATCACCTGAACAGCTCAACAGACCTGCCCTGCGCTCCTGCTCTGTGCCAGGGACCATTCTGGGGTCTGGGATACAAACCAGTGACCCTGTATTCTTAAGGACATTACAGGTAGAGGAGAGCTGCTCAGAGACTCAGTTTCCCCATCTGTACAATGAAAGGGTTTGTCTCAGTGGTTTTCGAAGTGGGCCTGCTTGGAACCCTAGGATTCCAGGGCGTGGCTCAGAGCGACTGGGGGAGCACTGCATTCCACACTTTTTTCTACAACAGCTTGGCTTTATTCTGTCTTAGATATAGGGACTGGTCTTCAGCTTGGATTTGGAAATACGATTCCACGGCTAAAGGAGATTTGAAAACCACTGAATGAGATGCTCCTCAAGGTTTCAGATTTGAAAGTTCTCTGTGCTATTTCTGATTTTGTATGACTCTATAAGTCATTCACTCATTCATTCCTTAAATGTTTATTGAGGTTTCTCAATAAAAGGGACAAAGACAGACAATCAACAAATAAATAAGCACGCTAATAGACTAGGGCACAGCTGCACAGAGGGACATGGAGGATGGAGAGGGGGTTAGGGAAGGCAACCTGGAGAGGACATCCTCGGAGCTGAGCCTTGATGCACAGAGAGACCAGCCTTGGAAAGATCTGGGGGAAGAGCAGTCCAGACCAAAGAAACGGCCAGTGCAAAGGTCAGATGACAAAGAATGAATCTGGCATGTCCAGGGCTGGGGGACCCAGGTCATATAACGCAAGGGGAAAAGTAGTCTGAGATGAGATGGGGTCAGGAAGGTAGGCAAGGCCAGATGATGTAGTTTCTAGAAGATTTCTGTAAAGAGTTTAGATTTTAATTTAAATTTGGTAGGCTACCTTTGGATGGTTTCAAACAGGGGCCTGATGTGATGTGATTACATTTTATAAAGATCACTTTGAGAATGGATGGTAAAGAGGGGAAGAATGGAGACCTCTCTTTCAGTGGTACGGATGGGAGATGATGGAGACCTGGTATAAATAGCAGAAATTGTGAGAAAAGGTCAAACATGGCACGTTGAAAAATGAGAAAAAGATTTCATGATCACTACAAATCAAATATCTTTCTAGAGTCCAAATATATGAGTTTTGATCTTAAACTGGCCTTCTGGTTCCTAATTTGCCTCCAAGTACACTTTTGCTTAGTAATTCCAGATGGTAAAAAGAAAGCCAATTCCCTTTGACTCCTTGACCATTTGGGGAAAAGTGCAGATTAAGACAGACCCAAAATATTGACCAGCCCTCTGTTCCTTATTGAGAAAGCTGCTGGGGCAATTTTCAAATTGGAAAGCCGAATAAAGGCTTGGACTGCAAACATTAACTCTTTGATTTCAGGTGGGTATGCAGTAATGCTTGCCAACAGATTTGACCAAACAGTCAACTGAATACAGATGGAAGGGAATGGAAACTTTGATGGGAAGAACCACAAGACCCAGGGGTGGGAGATCAGATCCCACAAACTCAGCACTGTGCCTCCTACACTGGAGGATGTAAAAGGAGTATAAGACATATTCCTACCCTTTAAGGATGCATCCTCCAGCTGAGGAAACATGACCAACACATAAAATGGTTAGACAGCTGGCTGGCTAAATGGAGTGCGTGCGTGTGGCAGAGGATGGGTCAAGGGGTCTTGACTGGAGCCCTGAACCTGGCCTCAGGGGGTGTGGGCTCCAGTTCCACCTCTGTGACTTAGGACAAGCCATCTAACTCTTCTGGGTCTGACTGCTCCTCTTTGAAACAGGGGCAATGCTTCCCAACATCCCTAGGAGTGATTACACGGGATTTGAAAATTCTTTGTAAGCTGTAAAGTATGGTAGAAATACTAAGGGTTATTATTACTGACTCTAAGTTCAGAAGGAGAAAGGAAATGGCAAGGTGTAGGCAAACGGAGCCTTCTCTGAAAAACAGAAACATGATCAAGTACCTCCACTCAAACTCCACCAGTGACTCCCCATTGCCTAAAGCCAGGGTTGGCCTACTACGCCCTACTCCCTAGGCCAAATCTGTTCCATTGGCTGTTTCATAAATGTAAGTTTTACTGGAATACAGACACAGCCATTTGTTGACATAATGTCTATGACTGCTTCCTTGACACAACAGCAGAGTTTGAATAGTTGCAGCAGAAACCTTATGGCCAGTGAAGCTGAAATATTTACTATCTGGCCCTTTACAGAAAAAAAAAAAAAAAAAAAAAAACCCAAAAAACTGCTGACTCCTAGCCCAAAGGACAAAGTTCAAGCCCCATTTGAAATGTAAAGCACCTCTGGAGCACCCGATACAGCAGGATTTGAATAGATGAAGGGAATCAAGTATTCTCCTCCAAGGCATCCCCAACTCTGTACCACTTCCCAGAGACTGATTCCATATGAAGTCGCATTACCAGGTCCCTTCTTAGTGTTATAATAGGGCTTAGGTCTTATTCTTCTTTGCAATCTCCACTATGTTTATCACAGTGCCCAGATCATAACAGGTTCTCAATAAAGTTTAACCAAATTGAATCTGAGTCATAAATAGAACAAGCAGTCTATACTAAGGGACACAGTTCATTCATCACGGAGAACTATTGAAAATATATCATGGATAATATATCATTGAAAGGAAAAGCAAGTTGGAAGTGAATTAATTTATTTGCTCTTAATTAGTTACACAAATATTTATTCCATGCTAACTATAAAACTAGCCCATGCCATAGAAGCTAAGGCAAATGAAAGTAACATGGGAGTATATTCATTCCTTTGACAAGAATTTACCTAACACTTGCTCTGTGTCAAGCTGGGGGTAGGAACCAGGGGCTCGAGTGGGCTGTGAGCACTTTCCTTTCTCAGGAAGCCTGCAGTCTAACTGAGGAGACTGCATGTCATCAGATAATCACTGTACAGGGAGACAAATGTAACACAAACATGGTACACAAACACAGAGGCGGCAGGGAGATGCGCAGAATTCCTGGGAATGCCATCCTTGTATGTTCCCTCCTATAAACTTACCTGTGGTTTACTCTCCCAAGGGAAAGTGGATGGGCCCAGACCGCTCACATGAGATCACAGTCTCCAGTTAGGTTCTATGTGAAAAGCTAACATTGACTGTGCCGATTACTTTATATAGATTATCTCATGTAGTCCTCACAACAACTCTATGTCGTTTCATGAAGGCCAAGTCACTTGTTCCAGGTCAATAGTCAGAAAAGTGGAAGATTCTAGTCCAAATCAATCAGAGCTAAAGCCTATGCACCAAACCCTCCACTGTATAGCCTAAATACATGCCAGAGAGGAGACCTGGGAGTCTTTTCCAGAGAAAGTCTGAAGTTTAAGATCTACAGAGATAGTGCCAAGTACCTACAGAGATAGTACTAATTACCAACTTCTGTACCTATTAAGTTGACACCAATTTCATGAGGAACATCTGATATGGACCAAAGGCATGGTTGGAACATATAAACAGTCGGTTTGTGTCAGTAAGTTAATAATCAAGGGAAGAGAGAATGAAGTATTGCAAATATCAGCAATGACCCCCAGCCACTGCGCATGAAAGGGGTGACTGCAGTCACCTCTAGGAATCAATTCTGGACTCTGGCCAGGATATTCATTAAGCCCCAACTACCAAGGCCCAGGTAACTCCCTATCAACTAATGGCCAGCTGGGAGCGTGTAAGACCTGAGGCCTACAGAAGGTCCTTCCCTTTAGCCAGGTGTCCTCCTCGGGATATGTCTGTGTAGAGGTCAAGGTGGGCATTGCAGGCAAAGGAATTGGAATGTATATATGCAATTTTTTAAAAGTGGAAATGTTTATATTTGCTAAGCTTCCTAGGTCATGTCTAGGACACAAGAATTTCCACTCTTGTGGAAGCTTAATTGTTTAAATTGTCACTTTCCAGTTTTCATTCTTTATCTGTACCAAATGTAGTATAAAACCAATAAACATGGAAAATGCCCAATCTTGAATAAATACCATAGCGAGAATAATGAGATGCAATTTCTCTCCCATTTTATTGGCAATGATGAAAAAATCATCAGAAACTGACCAAACACAGTGACAAAGAAGCCCTCGTGAAAAGACCTTCATATGCAGTAATAGTAGGGTTGCCCATTCGTAGAACTTTCTGGAAGGAAAAGAGGTAATATCAACAAAATGTAAAATGCCTAGGTACCTTAATCCACTAATTCTTCTTCCAAGGAAATAATTAGACAAGTGCTCCAAGGTTCACATAGCAAAACATGTTATTTACAGAATTATTAATAATACCAAATATTTAGAAACAACCTAAATATCCACAAAAGGATATTATTTGAATAGATCATGGTATAACTAGACAACAAAGTGCTATTAGCCTACTTAAAAGGATGGTGTGAATCTATGTGCCAAACTTTCTCCATGTTGTTCAGTAAAAAAAAAAAGTCTTCCTGTAAACCTGCACGCATATGCAATGTGCCTACTATGAATGTGCAAATGTTGCACAGCAGGGTGCCTAGAGTGAACTTCACCAAACCATTGGTACATAGTGGCTCTTTCTGGGTGGTGAGAAATCAAGTGATTTTCCTTTCTTCCTTTCTTTGTTTATCTATACTATTTGAATTTTTACAATGAACATGTAATAATTTAAAAATAGAAAACTGTTTTCAAAGATCAAAAGAAAACCTGTCAAGGATATACACATTTTCTGGAGAAAAAGCAGGGTGAAAACCAGAATAATGGCTGACTTTCAGAAGGAAAATGTGGAGTGACTTTGAAACCTGCCTAACAGCCTGACAAGATTAGTCCTTTCCTAGTTCTGGAGAAGGCAGGAAATCCCAGTGGTTAGGAGCTTATGCTCCAGGGTCAGTCCTTGGGTTCAGCGGGTAAGTGACTTGTGACAAATTACTTAAGCTTCTGTGCCTCAGTTTCCTCATTTACAAAATGTGTGACTGACAGCACCTGCCTCTAAGACTGTCATGAAGATTAAGGACAAGAGTAAATGAACACCTAGGACAATGCCTGGCACATAATCAATGTTCACTAGATATTAGCTCTTATGAAAACCAGCTTCAGGCAATCGTAGTCTAAGTGAGTTAACGTTCCCAGAATGAAGCACTAATGAACAGTTAAGGAGAGGGAGAAGGTAGAGGACAATTAAGCAAAGAAATCCACACGAGTAGACATATAAATATCTAGGCTCTGCAGCACAAGGGTTAAAGATATGGGTTGTGTGGTTTTAGACATGTGACTTAACCTAGTAAGTTTTAATTGCTCATTCTGCAAAAGGGGGGTCATGTACAAAAGGCCATTTTAAGGATTAAATGCCAAGTGCTAACACAGTGCATGGTAATAACAAGTTTTTAATACATATTTGCTAATCTTAATAAAAATAATTATTGTTGACTGTGAGATTAGGTAGTGGGCTCCCTGTCACTACAGGTATCCAGGCAGGCTTACTTATTACAGGAAGAAGATGATGGAGAGAGGACTTAGTCTTGGAAGAGGGGGATGAACTACTGGATTCTTCCAGATTTAAAAATTCTGCTGCTGTTGAAACACAAAACTGGAGTTTTTAAAATGGAGTTTTAAACTCCATTTAAAAATGGAGTTGTTTGGGATTGTTGTGTAGAGTGACCGGGGAGCCCTTCACCAACAGCGCCATCTCCCCAGAGTTACAGGGTGATGCAGCTCATAGGCCAGCCCTGCTTTTCAGACAGGTGAGGTAAGTGTTCCCCTAGATTGCCCATTCTCTGTACCAGGAGTGGCTCTACCTGCTCTAGAAAAGCTGCAGATAGCAGCTCTACATGCTCTCCTGCATTCACAAAAAGGAAAGCTAATTGCGTGGTGACAACAGTATTAACAGCAACAGCAAGCCCACACTGATCACTTACTGTGTCCTGAGCTCTGCGCTGAGGGCTTTGCATGCATTGTCTTATTACTTCCCCCAACAGACCCATGCATATGTAGTGTCTATGCTATGTGTGTCATCCCCATTTTACAGATGAAAACAATGAGGCTTGGAGGGAATAAGTACTGTCAAAAACCCTTCAGCCACTAAGGGACAGGGGTTTGAACCCAGAATGTGAGGAGTAGTTGCAGGACCTCATGATAAGTTGACAACTCATTAGCATTAGATGAATCCTTTCCTCTTTTAGGACCTGCTACTACCTGTGCCAGCCCCACTGGGTCAGGTGGCCCTTCTCAAGGTAGCTGGGAGCTGGGAAAGCTGAAATTGCCATTGGCATTATCTAGTAATTCCTGGGGAGAGCAGAACACTGAGAAACAAGGCTTAAGCTGCACCCACAGAACAGCACCCCAAGCAGCAGGATGAAGAACATCTTGGGAGCAAAGCACCCGTGCTTAGAGAAGCCAGAGGTTTCGACCTTAATGATAAGGCCAAGTGCCACACACAGAATACTCCCTCAAAGACATCCAAATACTTGTGGACTATTTTATCACTTTCATTTTCTTTTAATATCCTTTTGTCAACTCAAGCAGGCTTCAAACTTGCCTCATTCCATTTCTGTGGGCTCCCTCAGACTAGCAGCAAACAGGTTCACTTTGCCATGGCAAGGCCAGGGCACAATCCCCTGCATCTCTCCAGACTTGCACAGGTCCTCAAACTCTGTACTCAAATCACTAACACCATCTGCCCCGAATACCAGGAAGATCCCAAGGGGACAAAGTCATAACCTCATGGGCAAGAACATGGACTTGGGAGTCATAGACTCCTGGGTTCATGTCTCAGCTCCTCCACTGGGTACTTATCCTCTCTGAGCCTCAGTTTCCTCATCAGTCCAATGGGGATCATAATACCTCATAGTTTTGTTCTAAGGATTAATGAGATAACGTAATATTGGGAAAGCAGTGGAGCATAGAGGCTGAGAGCACAGGCTCTGGTGCCAGATTGTTTAAGGTCAGACGCTGGCTCTATCACTAACTGTATGTCCTTGGGCCTCAGCATATTCAACTGTAATATGGGGATAATAAGAGTATCCACCTCTATAGGGCAGGGAATGAATGAGTTATGGCTTGGAAAGTGCTTAGAACAGCACCTGGTGCATTGGTGACTACTTGGTAAATGAGAGTTGTTATGATGAATGCAAGTAAAGCCCACACCACGGTAAAGATAAGTGTTCAATAAATGGTAACTGTTATTATTACAAGGTACACTTTGCACGGAGAATTTTATGCACATTTATCTCCTAGAAAGCAATTAAAAAATGAAGACGTTAGGGGAAAATCTTGTCCTCTAGCAAATGTTTCAGTCCTAGCAGAGAGAATCCACCATCCTGTTGCCCTGGCAAGATACCTTAGGATCCCCATCCACCATTCCCAGGCTCTCCTTTGCTTTATTCAGCCATCCTCTCTTTCAGTAAATACTCATTAAGCACCCACAGAGAGCCTAAAGGAGGAATGGAAATACCTAAGCTGTAAAAAAAAAAATGGCTCCAGCTCCTGCCACCCTGGAGCTTACAGAGTAGTAGGGGAGATACACATTAAATAAATACATACACAATACACAAATGATTATTAAGGAACAGTTACAATTTGTGTTAGGAAGAATGTGGTGAAAAGGTATAATGGGGGTCCTGATATGATGTGGCATCAGAGGTGTATGTGAGGGAGGAGTCATTAGAAAACTTTCGGGAGGAAGTGCCATTTAAGCTGGGATTTCGTGGATGAATAGGAGTTGGCTGGGGGGTGCCTGGGAGTGGAAGGAGGAAGCGATCCAGGCAGACAGGCATTTTGTTCCGAGGCCCTGTAGCCACAAGGTGGCTGGCTAACTAGGCGAAAAGACACAAAGGTAGTAAGTTGACTTACCCCCAGACCATCCACTATCAAAAGCCCTCAGCTGGGAGGTTGGAATTTGGAGAGAAACCCAGGCCCCCAGGAACTGTGTTCTCAGTTGCATCTGTTATCTCTTCCCTTTCAGACTCTCCTTGCCTGGTGGCAAAGACTGCCAGGTCCCAGACCCTGACCCCGAGGCCAAGCGAACAAAGGTTTTGGCTCAAATACCCAGAAGTTGCAGATGTGGCTCACTTTTCCGACATGTGAACTTCAGCCAAGACACCACGACAGGGGCTCTGCCCTCTGAATGCCCTCGGATGCCTCAATCCTGTCCCCATCACACCCCACTGGGGTTTTGTGAGGCTATTTAGGCAGATAAGTTTCCCTCACTGAAGAAAAGGGAAACAGCATGAAAGAAAACAATGGCCCCAAACGAAGAATATGTGATTGACGTAAATGGGGATTTTCCCTTAGGAGCATCACGTATCATCAAAGAAGCCAAGCCCCAGGTCATTTATTTCTCTGCCTGTTTACATGAAATGGAAAGATGTGTTTAAGTTTCCTGTAGTTTTACACTGCAAATTGACGCTCCCGGAAAGGAAGCCGTATGTTCCAGACGTAGCAGGTTTCTTTTGGAATTCACATGTTGGCAGTCTGGCGCTATCCCCTAAATGGTACTTTCATTGTCTTTTTGTTCAAGACAGCAAGCTTCTTCCAGGATCAGAACCGCCTGCCAGCCTCCCTTGATAAACAGCCCACCAGCTCTCGTGGTAGATCAGGTTTAATAATTAGCCTAACTCCTTGTTTACCTAAGTGGCAATTACCACTGTGATGGAATAATATTTTAACTGCAGGGGAAGCATTACGGAGAGCCCCCAAGTAAAACCTACTGGCTGGGCATGGCCAACAGAACTGCCCATACTCAGAGGAGAGGACCACTCCATCTCAGCTGGCAGATCTCTGTGTCTGAGATGCTGTCATTAGATGCTGCTCCAAAGACCTAAGGAAATGTGCCCAGGAGAAGTGTATGGTCCCAATCCTTTCAACTGAGGGAGGCTCAATGGCCCAGCAAAGTATGAAAGTGAGGCCTGTGCTTCTGAAGCGTAACAGTCTAGAGTCGGTGGAGCTTGTGAAGCAACCTCACCACCGCAGGAGCAAATCTCAGCAGGTACGATTTAAGGAAGATGGCACCAGTAAGACTCCACCTGCCCTAGCTGAGGTTGACATCCAAACTTCTGAGGACCCGGCTGTAATGGGCAAGACTCAGGCCTCCGGGCACCATCACCTCCCCACCTACTCACTCTCCTTCCCCAGGTCCCAGCAGGCAGGGGGCTTTCGGCACATCGCCATCCAAACCTCCCCCAGTCTCAGGAAGCATTTCCCAGTTTTCAAAAGGAAGAGACTCACAGCTAGCAAGTCCCTGGTGGAAATGCAGACAGCATCCCAAAGTGCCATCCAGGTGAACGGCAATCTCTCTGAACAGGACATTGTGTCCTCTGACCTTGCCTACTTAAGGCTGGCTCGGCATCTTGAAGATGGGCCTCAAAGGGTCAAGGTGTCCCACCCATTTCTCCCTAGAATGTCCAAGGTGCAAAGCAATGGGCCTGTGAGCATATGCTTGGAAGCAGGGACATGGAGGGCCTCAGAGAAAGCAACAGCTGCCATTCAGGTCCCAGATGATATTTATCACAGCCCTACCTGGGCAGGTAGAGAGTCCACTTTCAGCCCAGACAGGTCTGCTGAGATTAGCAACTCCATACCCACTTTGGTTGACATGCATCCAGGTGATGGGAGAAGAGTGCCACCATCAGATTCAGAAAGACCCCTCTCCTGCTTAAATGCCACCAGCGGTGCCAACCACATGCCCAACACAGGGAAACTTAAACCTGAAATGCTTTTGCCCAAAGATAATTCTGATGACAAAGACCTTGGCCCATTGTCATCTCAGTCAAAGAAAACGTGTGTTCCCTCACATCCACGGACTCACAGCTCCCCTTCGCCAGGCTCCCACAGCCAGCCAGCCCAGCCAGGGGGAGCTTCAGATTGTGCTTCATCAAGTAACAATCACCAGGATCTGCAGTCACTCAAAACTAACAGTGAGTCAAAATCTGCCCCTGTGTGTCAGGAGCAGACGGCAAAGAACCCCTTCCAGTCACACATCCCAGCATTTCAAAACTGTCCAGAAAGCGATCACCTCCCATCCTCTCTTCCAAGGAGGGAGACCAAACAGCAGGGCACCACGAAGATGGGTGCGCTTAATCCAATTCACCTGGCACAGGGTGAGTTCTGCGACCTCCAGGGCAGGCTGCAATCCGTGGAGGAATCTCTGCACTCAAACCAAGAGAAAATTAAAGTCCTTTTGAATGTAATTCAAGACTTGGAGAAAGCTCGAGCTCTCACAGAAGGGTAAGGTGGATTTTTTTAATTGGGTTAAGTCAGTTGCCAGGACAGGGGCAGAGAGAGAGCACTGGTTTCTGTTAGTAAAATGTCTCCAAAATGTTTGGGATTCTGTTGTTTCCCCAAATTGTAAGCAATGGTCCCCCTTTGTTCTGACTGGGTTTCGCTTGGTTGTAGGCTTTGGTGGATTTCCACGGTGATGTGTTTTTGTTTCCAGATGTCAACAGACTGCAGAAAGGGGGCAATGAAGCAATAGAGTCAAAAGTGATTTTTATTAAGATGTGAGTCAAGTTGATACATGATGGGGGAAAATGATAGCATGTAGGTGCTTCCCCCACCCCCATCCTTGAAGCAAGTTACTGCATTTGCACAGTATTTTAGTTATTTATGGGTTTGTCACAGAGGACTTGAGGTGGCCACTAAGCTTACTGTTGACCTTCCCCACCACTGACCACTTTGAAGGCTTGGGGCAGTCCATCATGGACCAGCTAAATGGAAACTGAAATGAGATCACAATTTTGCAAAGAGAAAAAAAGTCACAAAATGCTTTCCTGGGTGACTCAGCATCAGTCTGGGGAGGGGAAGGCAGTTATTTGTTTAGGTGTGGGTTGTTCTTTCCTTGAAACAGTGCTCTCTAAAGACTGAGAAGAAGGAATGGCCAAAGCTAATCAACAAAAGGGTGGGAGAGGGAAGAAGTAATTAACTGGCCTTCGCTGGTATGGATCAGAATCAACATTGCCTTATAAGAGAGAAGCACTGTGATGATACAGAGAGAAATGCACCGAACTAAGGGATCTGGAGTTTTAATCATCTTCCTCTACTCATTCGCAAAGTCTCTCAGTTTCCCCATCTATCACGCGGGGGTAAGAATAACTGGCTCATCTCATAGGGTTATTGTCAGCATGAAGAAAACCCAGATGTCAAAGTGCTTAAGCATTTATAAAAGCACTCTAGAAATGTGAGGTTCTATTAACAGGGGTTTCTTGTTTCTGTGTCTGTAATGGCCATGCAACTTCAGGCTTTGGTACTCATGAGAGGGGCAATGCTGTGCTGCAGGGAATGAGTCTGTAGAATGCGTGCATCCCAGGGGGATTTTGCCCATAGATTTATCTAGCAAATGCTCTATCTTGCAGGCGCAACTTTTATCGAACTGGCCAAGATCTCAACAACTGCAGTACCTGCCAGAACACAGCGTGCATCATATACAGGTACCTGGCCACAACCGAGGCCTTCTCTGTAGAGCACAGAAGTTGCAGGGCCCACAGAACATTCTTGTAAGCTCTCTTAGGCACAGAAATTCAAGAGAGGGGCAAAGACAGGAGGCCTTTGAATACCTGAGACTTAAAAAGCAAGGTGTTTAACTATGAAATGTTAACATCTGGTTCCAAGGCAGGCATTGCTTTGTTTCCTCACAATAAGGTCTATGAGCAAATCCTCTTGAGATCATCATCCCTCCACTTACTGAATACTGAGTACAGGCGCCTTGCCAAGCTGTGCATGCCCGTTTGCGTCTCATTTCACAGTATACCTCGTGAGGTAGGCGTTAATGTCCTCAGAGAAGTTCAGCCATTTGGCTCCACTCACATAAAGCATTTTCGGAGAGCAGAGGGGCTCTCCAACCAAATATTGAGTCTTGGGACTCAAATCCAGATCTTTCTGATCCCAAGCCCTATGATCTTGATTGTTGTACCACACAGCCTCTTCCTCCACAGTAGCTATCACATGCCAACAATTACTATATGTCAAGAACTGTGCTAAGCACTGTGTATTCACTTCTAAGTACATTGTTTCTTTCCAGCAGGGGGTAAGATTGCTGCAATAGAGTGAATTTTTATAAGTAATAGAAGGGAAACAGCATACAGTTGTAAGAGCACTAAACTTGGAGTCAAAATCCCCAAGTCTATGCCTGCTTACTTGTCTGGAGCTCAGTTTCCTCATCTGTAGAGTAGGAACAATTATCCCTCTTGAGAGTTGCCATTAGGAACAAATGAGAAAATATATCTGAATGCCTTTTGTAACAGTCAATTTCTGTACAAATCCAAGAGCTTATTCCTGTTATTACTGGAAAAATCAACGCCCCTTTAGCTGGAAGTCTATTTTCGGTGGCACAGTGGAAAAGTGGTCAAAAGCAGTCATTTCAGTTGATGGAATCTAACTTTGTTTAACAAAAGTGTATGGTTTGGTTTTCTCTATTATTTTCTCTCTCTGATGAGAAAGGCAGCTAGGGCCTGAGCAAACTGAAGCCCAACTGGGTTGCCTGTGTCTTCTTTTTAAAATGTCTCATTCCTTCCAGCAGAATCCTGAGATTTCATCTTAGCAAGGGATGGGGGCCTGGTAGTCAGGGGGCCCCTACCCTTAGGTGAGGCCTTGGGCATTTTCTCACTGAACTGTCAACACTTTATACCTAAGAGCCAAAGGACCACAAAGTTTTTTCACCAATAACAATAACAGGAGCTTCAGGACCTCTCACACAAAAAAATGCCCTTTACCCTGGTATGAAATATCCCCTCTTAAAAGGGGGCTCTGGAAAAGGCTTGTGCATTGGAAAGAAAAATTAGGGAGTCTCATCAATTGCTTACCTTTTGCTCCTTCTTCTTTTATATCCCCCATCTTATGCAAATTTCATAATCACCAGGAGGACAAAAATAATTAAATTTTAACAGTCTAGACTGTTAGGGAGGACAAAAACTTTTCCTCATAAACAAAAATAATTATTCTTAACTAACTTCCATTTAAATTTTGAAAAGTCTCTTTTTCAGCAGCCAGATGATGTATTTTCTATTACCTTCAGATGACTTTTTATTTAGCTTATGTAAGTGAAAAGGACAAATGGTTATTTTCCAATCTACTATGAGTTTCTTGCCCTGGCCTTCGGCAAATCGTTTCTGGCCTCTGAGTTTCCTCATCTGAAAAATGAGGGCCTTTAATTAGATGGTCCCTATGGTCCCTTTCAGTTCTGACATTCTGATGTTCTAGGCTGAGTTAAAAATAGTAATATTTGGCTAAACTACAACCTTCCAACAAGTCTGAGAATGTTTGCATTTTCTAGTACTTACTTCAAATATCCCAAGCAAACATTCTAAATTTACCCCTGCATGGGCTGGCAAACCTTTATCCACACATCCCTTTCCAGTTTTCCAAGAAGAGCAGCCACTGCATGCATCTATCCCTCATTACCATTCAAAGCCAGACTGCTCTCCCAGACAGTATCTATATCGTTGTATCTAAGCCATTGTGAAGGAACAGGCAATTAGTTTGATGAAAGCAAAGAGATCAGAACAACATCTCCATCACAGTAACAGTGGGAAGATGAGAGTTGTCATTTTTTTTTTTTTTTTAACATTTCAAATGACTTCAAACCCTGTGTGGCATCCTGGAAAGTCAGATCTTGCAAACTAATAAATAAATGATGTGAAATACTCATCCTCAGGCCTTGTTAAGCTGCAGTCTCTCCCCGATGATGGATGGACCGAGTGCACGTCACTGACCATAAAGCACGTGGATGCGTGATGGATTGCCTGCCGTGTCTTCTTCTCTGGAGACGTTGCTGCTAAGTTAGCAATCCATAAGGTTTTCTAAGTGGCCCCATCAGCCGAAGCCTATGGCTATGCTACTTGCTTCCATCAAGACACGTGGGGTCACTGGTTCTACCCGACTCGTTCTCTCTGCTCCAAGAGGAGTCTTCTGCCCACCCGCTCCTCAAAGCCTCACTGGCATTCTTCTTACCATGGATCACCTTGATAGATCCTACCTCACCAAGGAGAACAGCACCAAAACTGATGCCCAAAGAGTCCATGTATTCTCAGGAGTACACCAGGAAGAACGAACTCCTTGGAGTTCTGACTGCTGTGGGCTCCAAGGGAAGGGTGTGGGGATTGGCTCTATGACTCAAGCTGGTTCCAGGCTGTTTAGACCCCAAACACTCTTCTCACCTCTCCTGAGCATTAATCCTAGGACAAGCTACTCAAAGGGTTTCTGCATGCCTCCTGCGGAACCTAAGATCATTTCAATTCTTCTGATTTACCCAGAGGGAAAAATCTGAGTTTGGTGCTAGAATGTCTTCAAAACCTTTCTAATGCTTACTTATCACACTTCTTTGCCAAGAGTGAGCATGTCTCATGTTCATAGCCACGGGCAAGCAACAGTACGCAGCCAGAGCATAATCATTCCTAATTCTTTATGGAAGATTTTAATTTTTAAAACTAGTCCCCTTACCTACTCACTGTTATGCAGGTCTCCATTTTCAGAAGGTATATTGCCTGTTTTGTACAAATGTTTTTAAGTCTAAAAAGTGAGTTGATCTAGAGAGAAAAAAATTATTGTGCATGTGGTATGGGGAGTTTCACAAAAACCATGAAGGTGGTGAATGAATGACTGCAGTTTTGGAAACTGTGCCTTAAGGAATCAGCTCTCTTTCCTCTTCTCAAGGACATGCGGTCTCTCCAAGCCATATCACTCCTCCTTCCCTCACCCCATTCTCTGCTCCTCCAGCCACATCTGCCTGCACTTCATCTTCACGTTCACTCTAAAAATAACCACAGAACCTCTTTGGAGGTCTTTGACTACACCAATCATGCATTTATTTTATGGATGTAGCTCCCAGGAAAAAAAAATCTGCCTGGTTTACGCTGTAAAATGCCTCAAATGTTTCAAGGGAAAAGAATGGGAAGTCTTTCTCAGAAAAAAAAAAAAATTTCTTCTATCATCCAAGTGTGTTTCTTAGAAAATGGAAATAAAGTGCAAGCAGCAAACTTAGCATTTTCAATGGGCGAAGGGAGAGGCTGGCCATGTAAGAGTTGAAAGGTGCTAGAGAGAACAACAGAAGAGCACTCGTTTGCTCAGGGGTCTATCTGGACAGGCTGTCTCCTCTTCTCATCCTTAGCCTCTGTTCATGACTTCAACTGCACTCATGGATTTTAATTTTAATTTCTGTGACATCAGCTTCCCCTATCTTTTTTATGAGTTCTCTCTCTCTCTCTCTCTCTCTCTCTCTATATATATATATATATATATACTACCTACAGATCTTTCCATTTCTCTCTTGATATCTCAAAGGTACCTCAAATTCTCGAATTCACCATATACCAAAACACACTTCTTACTTTCCTCCACACAATTCTTTTCCTGTATTTCTCATTTTGCTCAACACTGTTAACCGCAGTTCCATAAAGAAACTACAGTCCCCACAGTGCCTCGCTCCTCGCCTTTACAACACACATCAAATTGGCTACTGATTCTACCCTCTGTCTCTGGTCCATAAAGGCTCTCATCATTGGTCACTTAAACGCTAGCTGGCCTTTTTGCCGTAGGTACCTTTTGCCCTGTCCCAAGTAATCCTCCACACAGATTGCTAAATTACCTGAAAAGTAGAATCTGATCTTGTCACTCCCCTGCTAAACAATTTTGTCCCAGTTCCTGTTGTTTCCTTTAGTTAATTTTTCAAAGCCCTTTGAACATGATACTAACCTTCTTACCTGCTGGGTCTCCTATTTCTCCCCAGCCACAGGGAACTACTCAGCTGGCTTCATATACTGTGTGTTCTCTCATGCATGTTTCCTTATTTCCTGAAATGCCTTTTCTGCCCTGCTTTGTCTGGAAATCTCCTAGTCTTGCAGCTTAAAAGTCAGTTCCTCTGAATAGCCTTACACTCCTTCCCAAGAAGGACCCCCTTGGCACACACATTCCTTGGCTATACCATTTATCCTATTGCATTGTAACGCAGTGTTTATGAGTTTCTTTCCTTCAGCAGATGGCTAGTATCTCAAAGTCGTGGGCCAGTGTCTAATACATAGTTGGTGCTCAATAGAATCTTGTCAAGGAAGGGAATGGCTATACTGACTAGGGGAGGAATGAAAAACAGTGGTGGGCTTGAGACAGCTATTCAGATGCCCCAAAGTCAAGTCAGTGTGACTATCTGTGTGTGCCCCTACCCTTGGGTGGGGAAACGGAAGGCCTTAATTAATCAAATGTTCTTACTAGGGAAGGAAGGCTTCTGTGCAGCAGGTCCTCAGAAGATCTTTTGGAACTAAATCAAACGACTGTATGTGGTACATGGACTGTCAATTTTCAAACACCTGGAACACTACAAGATGAAACCTAATCAAATCTTCCTTTGATGACTCAGAAAGCTTGTTGCAATCTCACAGGACATTGAGATCCTCGTTCATCATGGCCATCCAACATTATTGGCCAGTACTTCTGTACTGGCTGTGGTAGGAAAGGTGGTTTGATTTGTGGAAAACTGAAAACTCCCTCCAGGCTAAAATATCTCCCTTCTACGGTGGCTGAACTGCACCAATGATCTCTATGGAAGAGGGAATTAAGGCATTAGATCGGCAGGTTCTCTTGGTAAAGCATCAAAACCCAGTGTAGTAGGCAGAATAATGTCCACAAAAGATGCCCACATTCTAATTCCTGGACCCTGTGAATATGTTACCTTACTTGGTAAAAGGGACACTGCAGGTGTGATTAAGTAAGGATCTTAGGACGAGGTAAGTGGCCTGGATTGTCCAGGGGAGCGTAACATAATCATAAGGATCCTTACAAGGGAAAGATGAAGGCAGGAGAGGCAGAGTCAGAGAAGATGTGACAACAGAAGCAGAGGTAGAAGTGATGTGGTCACAAGCTAAAGAAGGTAGGCAGCCTCTAAAAGCTTGAAAAGGCAAGGGACACATTCTCTCCTCGAACCTCCAGAAGGAACACAGTTCTACTGACACCTTGATTTACAGTTCTGGAGGACTTCTGATCTCTGGACTCTTAAGAGTAAAATCTGTCTTGTTTTAAACCACTAAATCTGTGGTAATTTGTTTCAGCAGTAATAGGAAACGAATACGCCTGGATTAAACCCTTATAATTCGTAAACTACTCACATCTAATTGGAGGTCTGTTAATTTGACTGTGATGATCTTTGCAACTATGACAGCTAGGGGAAGACAGAGATCTGTTGGGATGAAGATGAGGGAAAAGAAATAAGAAGAGAGCTACCACTTATTGTGTCTATTATTACTGGTCATTATAAATGCCTTTTACTTTCGTATCTAATCCCCACAACCATGTGAGATAGATAAAAATACTCCCATTTTACAGGTGAGATAACTGAGGTTCAGGGACTTGCACACTATTCAGATTAGACAATTGAGACTGAGAGAGAGAGAGGCACTTGCACAATTATTCTGAAACTAATAAGTGGCAATGTCAAGATTGGAACTTAGTCCTCCCTTCCTGTTGGCCAGATTCTACAGCATGCTGCCTTCAGAGGACAGACCTGCTTGAGGGGGTATCAGGGCTCAGCGGAATGCTGTATGGCTGAGTTCTCATAATCCAAGGGCATCGTGAGGGTTTGTGTTTAAGATGCAGGACCTAAATAGTGTTCTCAAAATGTGATCCTGGGCCATCTGCATCAGAGTCTCCTGGGTATCTGTGAATACTGGTTGCTGGCCTTCACTCCCCAAACCTGCTGGATCAGAGGGGTGGGGTGGAGGATGGGAATCTACAGTTACAGCCAGTTTCCTGGGAAAGCCTGATCCCAGTGAAGCTTGAGAAACATTCAACTAGGTAAAATTAGGGTCTTGAAAGGAGGAGGTTTCTGGTTGATTTATTAGAAACTTTTGTGACATAGAAAGCTCGTGCTAATAAAATAGCCCAGAAAGTAGCTTTTGTTTTAAACGCAACATTGGACAGATGATTTACCTTTCTGCTTGGCTTCAATTACAGGTTTAGGTGGTCAGGTACAGACCTAACTAGGGGGAACAGGTGAGAGTGGAGGCAAGGGAAAGGGAAGGGAAGAGGATTGGGGTGGGGGGGGCGCTTCCTCATAGACTAAGGGTATTTTTGATGCCTCCTATTTCCAATGATAAGAGAAAATGAGCTTCTGCCAGTCCACGTGGGCGCCCAGGCTTTCATTATGCATTACTTAGGGGATTCATTTGTAGCCTCTCCTCCCTCCCACATTTCCCAGCTCCTTGGTCCTCATCTGAGATCAGGAATGGAATGGCAATCCCTGCTGACCTTCCTCCTCCAATTAAGGTTCAGACCAGTTAGAGCCCAATTCTGCTCCCAGGCCAAGGGCCCAAATGCTAGGAACTGCCCTCTGGTGCATCCTGGACACCTGACAGGGTGGCCATGCAAAGTGCTGCCCAGGACCGCCCACCCCGCTTCAGGAGAGGGTGTGGTCACCACAGGCTCCAGAACCAGGGAATATGCGTGAAGCTGAACACCAGAATCCTCCACCACTTTCCTCTCATTTCCTCAAACTCCACAGACCATAGACTGCTTTTTTATCATTATTGATTCCTCCACTGTTACAACTCCTCTGAGCCAGACAGAGAAGAAGTTAAGGATATGCAAAAGGAGATTTGCTGCAAGTGCCGTCCTTTGTACCCGGCGACCAGCATCCCTGTTCTTGATGTCGCCCCCTCATTGTTTTAATATTCGGAACTTCTCATAAGGAGTCTCTCTGGAACACAGACCAAAGCTGTACGGCTGTGTGCCCTGTCGGAGAAAAGCCAGGCCTTCGTCTAACCAAGGAAAGCAATGTGAGTTACCTGGGGTCATGCAGTCAGAGGCGCTGAGAGCCTTCTAGAGTTTCCTTCCATGGTTAAGTCATTTGGCCACTGGGTCTTGGTCTTGCCTGCCACTTAAAGCTATTACTTAACCAGAGAAAAAGGCATTTTACTCGAAATGCAATATGCACCCAGGCTTGTGAATTCAGCAACCAACTTTCCACGTAAATTATTTAGTATGTTCCTTTTGTTTGCTTAAGATGCCCTCCCAGCGTGGAGCCAAGAGAACTGTCAGAGCCTCGTCTTCCAGCCACGGTCCTCTCTCTGGCCAGCAATGAATTCCACAGTGAGGAGTAATTATAAAGCACACAGCATGTCTGTTCTTTATAGTAATCACAGATGCCTTTGCAGCTCTCATCCCACTGTAGTACGGACTGAGCAGCATTCATTGCAAATGCAGGAACGTGAATGTTAATAGCAATACGACCCAGCATCCCCCAAACAACTACCACCAAACATAGCTCAAGCTCTCTTTTGGAAACAGACATAAAGTTTGGGGTACATGTGGAAACCTCTCTGAGCCTCGACAGTTTGATCCCCAAGATATTTGCCATTAGTCCCTGTTTCTCTCAGTATGTTTATCCCTTTCTTCTTTTCCCTAGAGTGTAAGTGGAAAGAAGTAGGATTTACAGCATCAGCAATTTATCTGCAATAAAAATGAAACCTATTTTAATGCATTAATAGCTAAAGAGGCTGAAACATGCCATAAATATAAAATCAAGAAAATTGAGAGTTTCACAGGAGTAACAAATGGATGGCTGCTGGCATGAGGGCCACAGCTGACCACAGAATGACCCAATCTTTATTTCTCTGTCAAGTTAATGCAACAATCATTACCATTTGTTGAACCAGGCACTGTGCCAGGCATTTTGCTAAACACTGTACATGTATCATCTCTTTTCAGACTCCGCAAAACCCTAAAATATGGGTGTGGTTATTATTCCCGTTTTTACAGATGAGGAAACTGAGACTCAGAGAAGCTATGTGACTTGTCCAAGATCCAACAGAGCTAGGGCTTAAACCCGTCCTGCTTTTAGGAGACTTTCTTGTCCCTTTCCCTCTTACTTTCTGACCTTGCACAATCAGTGAATATTTGTGTTGACGTTCTCTGAGATGACCTTCTCTTTCTAAGGACTTAATGTGAAGACATTCTCAACACAGAGCCACAGAACCCAGAGCGCAGACCTCGCTCACAGATAGCAATCAGCAGTGAGGTTTCTGCAGCGTGGCTCTGCTTATTTATGTGCCTAGAAGAGAACGTGCAACTCTCTGAGGACTTGTCAGCAGACAGCTGCCCAAGAAGGGGTGCACTTGCCAGCTTGACATGGCTGTGAGTTGTGAAGCTTAAAATTGTACCCTATAAATAATGAGCAAACTGGTCATTCGGAGAAAGTTTTAGGAACAATATCCCTTCCAGACTGGGGAAAAACACTAACTAAGGTTCCTGCTTTCCCAGACTGTGATTTTTCCCCAGAGACACTTTCCAAAGTGGTGTGATTTATTCAAGTAGACAGGGACCCAACTACCCGTGCTGATTCCATTGATTCTTACAGCTAATTCTTCTAAAGCAAAAGTTGCTGGAGGTCAATAAATCTGTATTGCACCTGAGTTCCGTGGCAAGAGGGGCCACAGAAACACTCTAACAGAGACGAAGAGGTGGAGAGGGACTTGGAGGCGGTTCTGTCTTCAGGGAGATGCCATGGATCATTAGTTTCTAAGCCAACCTGCTTGGGGTGCGTGGTTTACGACTCATCTCTTGATGAAAGAACAAGACGCGCCTGCTGAGAAGGAAGAGCAAAGGGCCCCTGTGGACCTCAGCAACCTACACCAGACCCAAAATTGCACAGCCCAGATACTACCTTGAGTAAGCTGCCTCCTGTGGGGTGTCTGTCTTCTTTGGTACGCAGCCTTCCTGTCAGAGTGTCCCTGCAATCTGGAAACACTATGGCAGGGTGGGCTGGTCAGCTGGGTCGTGAAGGGTCGTGCATGCAGCCCAGCCCAGGTTGGGTCTGGTTCCACAGCGGGCTGCAAGTTCATTTAGGTGCACTAGGCCTTGGTCACCATCCCCTCCCCTCCCCTCCCCACGCTCATCTGGTGACCAGGATCTCACGCAGATTGAAGACTGCTGTTCTTTCGATGCTGTGTATCTTAGTGTACAAGCATTGGAGCCAGACAATCTAGGCTCAAACCCTGGCTCTGTCACTTATTAGTGTGTGCCCTTGGCAGAATATTCAACCTCCCCTTGCCTTGCCTCAGTTTCCTCATCTGTGAAATGAAGATAATATCTATCTCATGGGGCTCTGAGAATTACATGAGATGTGAGAATTACTAAACTTGTAGTATAGTGTCTGGAACATAGATTTCACTACATAAATGATAGTCATTCTCCTCCCCCCCCCTCCTTCTTCTTCATCATTTAAATTACCATATGCCCTCACCTAACATGACCCAGATACTCTCTTGTTATATCTCTTTCTTCTTAGAGTAAGACCCTGGGAACAGCCAAGCCCTGGGCTAAAACATCTGATCCCTTTTTAGGAAAAAACAGAGGACTAGAGGTCAGGAAAGCAAGCTGAGATTCTGATCATAACTTATGGGGTGACTCTCTTCACCAACTCACTTGTCAGTTAAATGGAGATAACAACCTTCCTAGATTCCTGAGCTATTGTGAAGACAAAATGAAAATGCAGATCTGGAGTGT
The DNA here is from genome assembly GCF_965194825.1 of Balaenoptera physalus. NCBI lineage: Eukaryota > Metazoa > Chordata > Mammalia > Artiodactyla > Balaenopteridae > Balaenoptera > Balaenoptera physalus. Next base: position 28,572,904 of record NC_138890.1, read on the forward strand.
CTGCAGTCTGAAAGTGCTATATAAAAGTAAGAGGTTTCTATTGTTTGTTTCTATATAAACTTTTATCTCTTTGTGTCTCACCCAACTTCAGTTTGCCCAGCCAAGATGCTGCATCCGGAATCTGTCTCTGTTGTTTGCTTATGTATTTACGCATTTACCTACTTTTTGCTTCTCACTATTTCTTCTTCCAGACAAGCCGTGACTTAGGCTTCTCGCTACTTCCAATTACCTAGAAAAACCTCCTTCTGTTTTTCACCTAGCATGATGGCTGGAGCACTGATCTGTCAGCTAGATTAGTGAGGTGCCCTCAAGAGGGAAACCTGAAAGCTCTCTTCCAGTCTTGGTCTACACACAGCTCACTTTCTAAATGCAAAGTGGCACCATGCACAGACATCTTGGCTGGGAAAGGCTCTAAGGATCCCCAGACAGTGAACTGGGCACTCCTGAACCAGATGTCAGGTATTCCGTGCATCCTCAGAGGGCCAACCTTGCAGACCTTGAATGCTCCAAACTATCTCAATGGCTCCGGGCCTGAATCCTGTATTATAACAATTTCTTGACCACTATTTGCCACTCCCACCCCACCGTGAGCCAGAGCTCTGTACAAACAGCACTCCTCTTCATCCATGTGGATATGAATGGAGAAGATGGTAAGGGTGGGAGGATAGGTAGATTAAGAGGAAGAAGAGAAGGGAAGGTTGGAAAAGTTACTGGTGTTCTACCTTGATACCAAACCCAAGGCAGGCATTCCTTCCCCAGAATCTGCAAACAACCCTCTGCTAAGAGTTTGCTTGAATTCTCTCAAGCAGGCATTTTATTCCCTCTTTCAAGACGTTGCTTAAAGTGCTGTGGGTTGGCTAAGTAAGAAGTTGAGGGGCATCTCCTCTTCTCTACCCAGCCACAAAATGAAAGACAGATGAGAGAGGGCACTGCCCCCTGCCCATTTATAAGGCAGCTGCTACCAAAACAAAATATAGTCCTTCTCCTCCCTTCCAAACGAAACAGTAGTTTGTCAAGTGGATGGATAAGAAAAGTGACTATTTTCCTTTATGTTAATAAATTGCTTTGGCCTAAAAAAACATTAATCAATTTCCTTCCAAAGCACAGATGCTTCTCTGTACTCTGTTATTTGCCTGGCCTTGAAAAGTCACTTTCAATCCTCTTTAAATTGTCAAGACCAATGGGGGCAGTTGCAAGAAGAGGACGGGGACTTCCCTAAGTCCCAATGATTATAATGGAAGCCTGTCATGTTTCCATAGAAACATAAAGAGCATATTCTTCCCTGAATGTACATGGAGGGGAGAGGTGAAAAGTGATGTTTCCAGCAAGGTATACAATTACTGAAGAGTTGAAGGTATGAGTGAGGAGGTGAGGCATTCAGTCCCTAAGATAGGAAGACAAGAGACTTAGTGGAGCGGGTAGAGGCCACATCCTACATGAGGACATTTCCCGTTATTGTGTCCCATCTGCACAACTACCCAGTGAAGTAGCTTTATAACCCCCACTTTCAATTGGGTCTCAGAAAGAGAAGCAACTTACCCAAGGTCACCCAGCCAGTAAGTGGTACAGCCTTGGTTCAAACCCAAGAGTATTCCATTCGAGAGCGATTTCTGTATTGTCTACAATGTGCTTTAAATTGTGAGCTAAGACAGACTTTACCTTCTTTTTTATTTTTTAAATAATTTATTTATTAATTTATTTAATTTTTGGCTGCGTTGGGTCTTTATTGCTGCACACGGGCTTTCTCTAGTTGCGGCAAGTGGGGGCTACTCTTTATTGCAGTGCGCGGGCTTCTCACTGCGGTGGCTTCTCTTGTTGTGGAGCACGGGCTCTAGGCGTACGGGCTTCAGTAGTTGCAGCACGCGGGCTCAGTAGTTGTGGCTCGCGGGCTCTAGAGCCCAGGCTCAGTAGTTGTGGCACACAGGCTTAGTTGCTCCGTGGCATATGGGATCGTCCCAGACCAGGGCTCGAACCCGTGTCTCCTGCAGGCGGATTCTTAACCACTGCGCCACCAGGGAAGTCCCAGACTTTACCTTCTGTCTCCTGGCTCTTCTATCTCCAGGCCTGCCGGTTCTATACACATCTGGACTCACCCAGAGAACTATTTTTTTCTAATTGTTGTTAGGACATTGTTGTGAGTCTTGACAAACTCAGGTGGTTTGTTGTTGTTTGTTTGAATTAAGAAGTCAGAGAAATATCACATATAAGGAGAAGAAGGAGGCTGTTTTGTGTGTATGTTCATATAATTTGGTAGAGGTATATGGATGAAGAGCTAGAAAGTAGGGGTAGTTGAGATACGTACAAGGCAGATTTTTAAAGCAATTGTTAGTTTAATCATCTGTCTCACACGCTGGTAAGCAAGATCCACAAAAGCAGTATCCACATCTGTCTATCTCACTGTGATGTCCCTGTAACTGAGCATAGTATCAGGCCTAGAGCAGGATGGATGATTGGATGTATGGGTGGATGGATGAATGGATGAATGGATGGATGGGTGGATGGGTGGATGGATGAATGGATGGATGGATGGATGGATGGATGGATGAAATTTCCTATACCAGAAAGCTGAGGAAATTCCTAGAATGAGCAAGGGGTACCTACTTTCTTTGGCTCCAGCTGATGCTCTAGGATGAAGGTTATTTTTCTGCCTGGTGAAAGGAGGGCAGGGATATTTCAGGAGCTAGGAGAACTATGAATGTAGATGTTCTCTATCTGTGAAATAGTGTAAGAGAGGGTAAGAATCAGACTTTGCAGCTCACTGCTTTAAATTCCTTCCTTAAAGCAATGAGAGTTTGCTGGAGACAACTCTTCCCCAGCCTCTGAATCCATCTCCTTAAATTTCAGTTGGGGAGAGTGAGTTGCAGGTAGTGGTGACAGAAACCCACCCCAGGCTGAGAGACAAATAGGGGTGCAGCGCTGGGCAGTACATCCTGGAAGTGGGAGCCCCAGTGGATACTTCTGTTCACTGATCTGGCAAATCCTAAGCTTTGGCTAGAAGATCTCTAGTAGCTCTTGATATTGGCTAGCATTTACTAAGGACACAGAGCCACTAGTTACCAGCACCAAGAGGCCAGGGATAATGTCTGTCTGTCTGTCTGTTTACCACTCTGCCCCCAGCACCTAACATAGGGCCTGGAACATGGGAGATACTCAGTAAATTTAGTTTGTTGAATGATTAGCTGAATATCATTCAGTGTTTGTTGGTGCCTAGCTCTGAGCTGAGTGCTGTACAGCATTCTGTTGTTTATACTTCACTGAGATCCTATGAGTAGGTACCGTGCTTATTCTGCAGATAAGGACACTGTAGCTTGAATACGAGAAATGACTTTGCCAAGATCTCCCAGCTAATCAATCGTGGAGCTTTGCCTAGAAAAACACAGCCTGCATTACTACACCCATTATTATAAGTCACCCAGCCAGGAGTAGGTCCCTGTGGAGGAGACCAGGGGGCACAGAAAGTGAAAGGATATAAGTCGAAGAGAAGAAAATCTGGTGGAAGCTTATCAAAAATACAGAAACAAAATAATCAGACACCCATCCCTGATGCTCCTTAAGCATGGTTTATTCAGCCGCTATTACTGTTACTATTATCATCATCAATGTTATTACTACTAATATATTATGTCTTGCTCTTTGCTTTGCTTCTCAACGATGTGTCTTGGAGAGCTTTACACCTATGCTTACTTCATAGCATTCCTCAATACAGACATATTTAAATACTCTCCTTTAATGGGCATTTCCTAATCTCCGTTCCTTTTTTTGTTATTTTATTTGTGTGTTTTGGAGTCATTAATGTACAGACTCCATTGTATCATCTGTACACAGGTCTGTGAGGTAAACATGACACTGCTGGGGACCCGGGTTCTCAGGGGCTGAGAGAGTCAGAGGCTGGGGAGAGCAGAAGCTCTGGCCTACGTGCAGTGGGTGCTCAGGCTCCCCCTGACCTTTGAGGGCTTGGGAATCAGGCCAGTGGGCATCAGGAATGGTCAGCCCGTCTGGTAAGTCTGGCTCAGCCTTCTCAGAACCTGGAGAGCTGGGCCAGGAAGACTGAATCCTGCAGACATCCCTAGAGACTGTGTATGTGCTCCCTCCACCCTTAATTGTCCACTTTCCTCCACAGGAGGTTTACTTACAGAGGAGTTGCCAGTGCCAGGATGCCTGGAAGAAGGCTCTTAAGCTTACAGCTGTGTTTGTTACCTTGTTTCATACTAGAACTCTCAGAAGGCCCAAAGATGAGGAGCCAGCTTGGGAGTATGGAAAGTGGGGGAAATGCAGAGTCACGAAAACAGTGCTCCTCCTTGTTTAGCAAGGAAGAAAATGAAATGTTTCATATGGAAGAGGAAAGACCCCATGTTGGTTTGTGATGTGGCATGACTGGCCAAAGCTTTCTACCCAGCAAGGGCTAAAAAGGAGCTGTCATTAAAGGGACACTGTCCTGGTCTGCTCTGCCCACATCACCTCCCAGAGACCCAGGATCGGAGTAAGTGCCACCAAAAAGGCAAATCACGATTGCCACACGTGACTAATAAAGCCCCCCAAATGGTACCTTGTCACTGGGCATTCTGAGATGGCTTACTATATGCCAGGAACCACTCTAAGTACTTCATTTATATTCTCTCAATTAATATACATCTTAATTCCAAAGAAAGCCTTTGAGATAGGTGCCATTTTTATGTCCATTTTATGGATAAGGAAACTGAGTTGTTAGTTTTAGCATACATTCCTCTGTGTTACTTAAATACTTTATAATGAGGCAGTTTTCATGCATAAAATGTATGTAAAAAGAATGAACAATTAGGAGCATTAAATAAATGCGAGAGAGAGATTGGAGCCGTCTTTACTGGACATCTACTATTAGGCTGCCATGTTACGTGCTTCATTTAAACTTAGTAAGATGCCCAAGAGGAAGGCATCACAGATGCCAATTCAGTCAATGAGAAACTGGAGCTTCAGAGAGGTGGCACAAGTTCCTCAAGGTCACACAGCCAAGCTGGTACCTAAGCATCTGGGACTTGACCTCAAAGCGCATGTTTTTCCATGTCAGTTGGACACTTGGTGATGCTACATCAGTATGTGCTGGTTTGAATTTACTTTCCTTCCTTCCTCTTTGTGTTTTTCAGTGTAGAATATGATTTCCGGCAGCAGGAAGGCAGGTTCCATGAAGTCCTACAGAGTCTGGAGGAAGCAGAGCCAGCTGAGGAGGCATCTCCCCCACCAAAGTCCCCGGCAGAGCCCCCAGTCCCTGAGAAACAGGACTTAAGGCGGAAAACCAAGAAGGTGAAGAAGAAATGCTTCTGGTGGATCTGAGCTCACGGGGACCTTTACCTCTGCCCTTCCTGAGGTGGGGAACCGACGCCCTCAGGCCTTCTCTACTTCTTAGCGAAGGCCCCAGGCTATGAGCCACTCGACCTGTGAAACCAGAACAACTTGGGACTGGATTAGCTGCCACTGGACACACGACCACACCTCACCTGAGTGCGTGCCACTGCTTGCTGAGGACTTCACGGACCCGACTGACCACTTGCCTAGCTTCCTGTCACACATCCTCGTTTGTGAGTCTAGATTCCCACCACGGGCAAAACCCCCATCACACTTTCCTACACCTCTGTGATGCTAAGCACTTCCTGCCCATCCTGGGTTCATCGTCCCAAAGGAAAGAAACAAAAATGTTGTGCAGAGCAGTAAGATAGAGGAGGGTTACAAGCAGATACCCAGAGAAAAACAGATACCCAAACGGGCAGTTTTCTAAGATACTGGCATACATAAGCACAAGAGAAGTGGGCAGGACATGAGAATGCAAGATCACCTTGTGGGTTGGGTCCTCTTCATTTTTAATTAGCCCCTTGACCCCAAAGCAAGGATTTGTCATTTCATGCTGTGTGGACCTTAGAGTCTGCGGCAGAGTAAGCTCACCACAGGGTATAAGGGACTTGCAGGTATGACTATCCTGCAGTTGTAGCTACTCCAGGGCCCACCTTAAATCATCCTACTTCTCAATCTGAGGCCTGAGACTGCCTGGCAAATGGATGGGGTCTGGTTTGGGTTTGAACTTTAAGATTCCACAGTTAATTTCTCTGCAACATTTAAGATCATGAGATCCAGCAGCCTATCTGTCCGTTTCATCTTACCAGAAACATAAACAAGACTAAGACAAAACACAACACTGGTTCTTGCCCATTCATCCCGGCAGCAGCCTTGTAGATAAGTTCAAAGTATATTAATCTACACAATCTCCCTTCCTGGTGACCAGGCAATGGTCACCTGATTGAAGAAGCAGCAGAACTGGGGATGAGGATATATTTTTTTCCATTTTAGTATTAAAGGCCTTTCCTTCCCAAAGTCTGAATTCTTTTAAAGTCTGGCTCATTCTTTTGACAAGACCTCCATACATGTGGGTCCCGGCAAACTTGCATGGCTGAACAAACAGCTAAAGTAATATAATTAAGTAACTGCTACATACTCTTGGGGACGAGGGGTAGGTTGGCAAGGCTCATATTCCTTCTTGTTAAACTCTCTACCAGTCTGTGGTTGGATTGAGGTTGCTTAGAAGAGGGATCCTAAACTCAACGAGCATTCAATAAGGAAGGCACTTCATAATCCCCTTTGCCGAAGACTGGGTGTCTGAGTTAGAGTCTTTGCAGAGTGCAGCATCCTGTGTAAATGCGGGACGTACATTCCCCACTGCAAATTGATGCTAACTGAGCAAACCACCCCGACAGTTTCACCTTCCCCTGTCCCTGCGCTGCAGTGCACAAAGCTATTTCAGTGAGAGCAAGAGGGAAATTTGGCAAGGAATCTTGGCTGGCACTATTAAATCTTGGAATGTCATTCAAGATGTTCTTGTTCTGTTTCTAGTGTAATGTTTAAACCCACAAAATGAGACCGGAATACATAACGTGAAGTTAGAATTAAGATAAATACACTTGCCATACTTAAGCCACGTTTCAATAAGATATGCTACCACTGGCTAAAAGCCACAGATCTTTCTGTATGTATCCACACGATCAACTCTCAGTTGGCCCCAACAACCGAAAAGAACAGCACAGAGGATAATCCAATAAAGCAAAATCATTGGGGATCTCATATAATTTTATCTTGCAGGAGCGCGTCCATCTTAATTTGCTTTGCTTACGCTAATTTTCAAATTAATTTATGCTCTTGGGCGGCACAATAAAATGGAAATAATCCTACTCCCAGAATTAAGACACCCAGGCAACAGAACAGTCTATTCCAACAACCTTTAGCAAATTGCTTAAATTTTCAGGGCCTGTTTGTCCATTCCCGAGTGGAGATATGAACACCCACTCTACCTGTTTTATAAAGTCCGTGCACATGCCAACATCAAATGAGCAGAGCCACCCAGAGCTCATCAGGATCATTTGCCAAAGTCAGCCTGTAATGATGAAGAGATGTCTGGGATAACTCACACAAAGTGGATAATCCAACATTTGGATAATTAAGAAGTGTATGTTGTCATACACTTATGTTGAGGTGGCGGCCTCGGGATAAACCCTCAACTGAGTTAGATGAAATCGTGGTCTGAAAAGGTTGACATTTCTAGAGATAAAACCAAACAAGGCTATAATGATTCTATACCAAAGCACAACACAACATTGCTTGGGCCACCAACCTGAAACTGGGAAGGAGGTCTCTTCTGAAAGTTGAACATTTAAAATTGTTATGGGGGAAATGGATTCAGTAAACACATTCCTGCTAAACAAAAACGATCATCTCTGTGTTAAATTTCAAAAAGTATACATATACCAAGACTCTATATTCATCTACTCACGTGAAAATTGCTTCTTTGTAAACTATTATGTAACATCTACCATGATATCCTACAGAAATGCTGTACTTGAAGTTATCTGGTTTTACAGAGCGATATTAATTTAGCAAAAGTTACTTTTATAAAATTGAAAGGTAAAAGACTGATACATCAGCTTAAGTTGCAGGAGTTTATGTAGCTGCTTTCTCTGTAGTTAAAAAAATGTGTACTCGCTATACTTGGAACTTAATGCCAGCTCATCTATAGAGCACCTTCTTAAAGACTACGTACTAATGTAAGGTTTTGTAAATTTCTAAACTGTTTTAAATGGGATATTATCTTTTGCAATAAACTTACATATTTTTCCTAGGTTTTAAGACTCCATTACTAGCTTGGGTTGGTTTGGGTTATAAACTTTAAACCTAAGAAGGATGTCCAATGGTCCTAATGGCAGGGATAGTTTTCATTATAATCGCTTCTATATGTTTCCCAGGAAAACAAATAAAAAAGGGGCAGCTTCAGAACTTAGCATGGCAATGATCTCCTCAAGGCCCACATGCCCTGGGAGCCAGAGAGGCACTGTGAATCAATGATGCAATTCCCAGCTTCATTCAGACAGATACATATTCATGATTTTTATCATTATTATGCCCATATACCTGAAATGTAATTTATTCAATATTTTTCTTTAATTATTTTTCCCATAATTTTCTTCCTAGAAAGGCAACTTTATATCACCACCATGAGGAAAACCAGTATGATGTTCCAAAAATAAAAGATGAAACCAAAATAATTTTTTAAAATTCTTGCTGGAGACTGTTGAGTATTAATGGTGCTGAGCCTGAGACCAGCTCTCTGTGTTAAAAAGGGAGATTAGCAAATATTCAACACGTGCTAAAGCCACTTTAACACCAAATGCATTTTCTACTTGACTAATCAGGATGCTTGAGAGAGAATTGAAAAGAAAACAACATTCCCATCACGTGATTTAATTTTTTCCCTGTGCTGTCCATGAGCCATCTAAAACCAGTTTGTTTACCAATTTAGGTGGGAAAAACCTGGACACAGAATCAGAAGTCTTGGGTTTAATATTATTCTACTACCCTCTTTTTTGCAGGATGACCTTGGGAAAGTTAAGCTCTGTGAGCTGCTGATTCCTTTTCTTATAATGCTGAACATCACCCTTGCCTGACAAGGGTGCCTGACAATTAAGTGGGAGAGAACCTTGAGCATTACGGAGGGCACACAACAGGTGCTCAATAAATGTGTATTTATTCATTTGTTTATTGAAGTAAATTGGGGGAGAAGAGGGAAGATGCCTTTATGGGACTGCAATGGGTTTTCAGAAACAGGCTTAAGGTTTTCTCAGGGCAAAAAGTGCTGTTAATAAGGAATGAACTCTTCCTGGCCTTATTAAGACTAGAAACCATGACAGTGATCGTTAAGTAACTAAGGCCTCAGCGAGCCAGAAGAATACGCAGGCATATCTAGCACAGAACAGCACTCTGGGGAATGAAGGATTCTTGCTGCGTGGAATCAAATACCCTAGAGGTAAAAGACACCGCAAGGGCTGGGCCCCTGCCATTTGAAGCATGAGGCAACTAAGAAAGGCTAGATAGATGATGCGTCCAAGGGCTCGTGGAAATCATGCGGGAAGCCAGTGCTGGGAGCAATGTGGTGGGTGGGTGCAACGTGTGAAGGTCTACCAGCCACCAGCACCCAGGGTAGTTCCAGGAACCACTGGCACTAGACTTGAGACGCATTCTGACCTCCAGGTACAGTTTCTTTCTTAGCCGATCAGAGGCCTCAATATAGCCTTCACTTGACAAGGCTCTCATGTTAAGCAGCTCAAGGCAACTTGCTGGATGCTAAAAACGTATTTCTCTTTTTAAGTTCCAAGAGACACAGATGCTTTATGATCATTATGCCCATCAAGCATAGCCTGCAATAAAAAGAGCTAAAAGACAAATCCACACCCAACACTCTTTGCATTTGGTGAAAACCATGTTTGTCTGGCTTAAGGCTCATAACCCCTTTGGGGTACTTTCATCCCAACTTCATCCCCATTTTCTTTCCACCAGTTTACAGCCTGAATTCCTGTTGCTCGTGTCTTATCACCCCTAGTCCTGGGGTTTCCCAAATATATGATTTCTTCCTGCATCCTCCAGGATCCTCAGCCCAGAAAGAACAACCTAGAGTCTGGTTTCCTCACCGCCAGGCTAAGCCGGCCTCCCAGGTAAGTGTGCCTCTCCACTACCGGCCTCCCGTTGCAAACCCCCTTCTTCTCGCAGCCGGCCTCCACCGAAGCATCCCACCTGGTCCCCCCACGTGCACGCCCTTCTCTTTCACCACGTAGCAGCAAAACCAGTCATTGCTGAATTGAGATCTGACCCATGTCACACTCTGGCTTCCTGATAAACTTAGGAAGTCAGACTAGGTCTGTCACTGTGGCTCAGGAGGTCCCACCTGGCTCTCCTGTGGAAGTTCCCAGCACAGGCCCTCTCACTGTCTGCTCTACAGTCACAGGGAGTCACCTTGGGTTCCTCAGAACCACCATGCGAACACTCCCTTAAGGGTCTGTACACACTTTTCCTTCTGCCTGGAACAGTCCTCACCACACCACCCTCCCTGCCCAGTTTCCAGCTCTGCTGGGGTTGCCCAAGTAAGGCTTTCCAAGACTACAACCACCGCTGCCCCAGATCATCCCAAATATGCCTCTTATACACTCACCTGGCACCAGGGACCCCTCCATCAAAGTCGTAGGCACAGCTGCCCTTGTACATATATTTATGTAATTCTTTGATGAATGTCTTTCTCTCTCATTAGCCTATTATCTTCCTAAGGTAAGAATTCTGCTTATTTTTGCTCACCTTTGAATCTCCAGCACTTAGCACAATGAGATTCAAATATTTTTTGCAGGGATAAATTAAAGAAGGAACTGAATTCAGTGGAGAGACAGGAAGAAATGATTCCCAGTTTTTTCCCTTGTCTATGTACAGGCTCTATCTATGCTCCCAGGAGCATCCAGCCTTCCACAGATGGGGGCCTTCAGCAGCTAACGTGGCCAGTTCTCCTAATTCCACTGTGGTCCACATGGCATTCAGGACTCAGGAACATCAAGCCACTACCATCCTCCCCCACCATTTACCTTGAATATTGACAGCCCAGCTTAACCTTGTTTCGGAACAAATTGTTTAACCTTGTTTCGGAACTTAATTAAATCCCAATGCATTTTGCACATTTTACCAAGATACTGCCTTACCGTATGAAAGAGAAAATTAGTTTTGAAATTAAAGCAGATTGTTAACTATTTTTGCTGTAATGTTTCCATTAAAATGCCAGAATTTATTACATGTGACCTAGTCCATTTCAGACAAAATGCAATTTAAAGGAGACAGGGTCTAACTAAAGAAGCATTTGGGGCAGAGCATTTTGTCTTGGCTTAAACCACAACTAAAATGAAAAGACAATAAGCATCACACCAAAGGATTATTTCCTTCAAAGCAAATAAAAGCTTTATTTATTTATTTATTTTAATTTTTTGGCTGCACTGGGTCTTTGCTGCTGCGCGCGGGCTTTCTCTAGCTGCAGCAAGTGGGCTTCTTATTGCGGTGGCTTCTCTTGCTGCAGAGCACGGGCTCTAGGCACACGGGCTCAGTAGTTGTGGCTCGCAGGCTCTAGAGCGCAGGCTCAGTTGCGGCGCACGGACTTAACTTGCTCCGCAGCATGTGGGATCTTCCCAGACCAGGGCTCGAACCCGTGTCCCCTGCATTGGCAGGCGAATTCCTAACCACTGCGCCATCAGGGAAGCCTCAAATACAAGTTTTATTATCATGAATGGCTTTCACGAATTCTCAGAATCCATAACTAACTATGGTATATTAAATTTCACTCTAATGAAACCCATAATTTTTTCACCTGGCAAAACCTCAATATATATTTCTTAAATCTTCAGCCAGACACAGTGACCTCTCATCCGTGCTTGGGATTGATTCCCCAGGTAGCACACGCAATGTTGTGATACCCTAGTTACGCTGATAGAAAAGCCTTCTTCCTCCTGAGCCAAACGGGCTGAGTCATTTTAACTGCTGAAATCAAGAGTGGTTCACATAGCTCTTCCCCCGAGCACACCAAGCCCCACTGAACCCAATCCCACGTGCAGAGCTCCCATATGCGTGATGGACGAGAGAAGTCATGTGTCTTTGTCATTGTTTTTTTTTTTTTTGCTTGTGTGTTTCAAGGTAAAAACAATATGCTTTCTGTAATTAGGGATCAAAGAGAGCAAAATCAAAGTCATGCAGAGCATTAGCATTTGCAAACTCAGACCCCGGACCTGATCGTAATTCCTGGAACTGATCCCTCACTCTTCTCCACTACTACACAACAACCAGCTCCAAGGAAACTTTTCACATGAACCTCAGCCCATAACCACTTTTTTTCCCAATAAACAGTTATAAATTCCCTTCTCTGTACCAGGCAAGAAAACTACAGATGCAGCCCTTGCCTCAGAGAGCTTAGTACAGTCCAGTGAGGGGTGGGGGAGAGGGGTTCTGACAACAAGCACATGTGCTTCGCTGATTCACCCCCCTGATAGCATGCCCCCCCTCTTTCTGACCCTCTTAATGCTGTCCTTGTTATTCTCTTATGATGATTACCTGTCTTGAATTATAGCTGTTTCTAGTTTTCTCCCTGTTTCCCAACTCTACGTAACATGTCATGAGAGTAGGAACTTCTTTCCTCCCCTTGTAAAGTCTTAAGTCCAGGAAGTCTTTGTTTAATTAAGCTAAAGACTTCAACATTATGAGCCCTTGTCTGTTCCGTGTGGACCACTGCACTGGCCTTCAGAGTCTACTTTCCTTACAGTTTTCCAGCTCCCTTGGATCCAGCTTCCTCGCAGCTACCTGGGGATCGCTCTAAGATGTATATCTGGCCATGCCATTCCAAGCTTTTCTAACTGTGCCCACCACCATCCAGGGCATAAAATTCCTCCCATAGCAACAAGGTTCCTTGCAATCCAATTCCAACCTAGTACGTGCAGCCTAACTTCCTACCATTCCACTTTCCCCTGTACCATCTCCTTGCCACCTCCTAAAACGTCAAGAGTACATTACATATCAGTGGCTTAGCACACGCTGTTCCTTCTACCTGGGACACTGTTCCATTACCTATTTACCATGGAAAATAATTTTCGTTTGGGGGAATAAATGAATAGTAGCCATATTACTAATAATCAGGATAATAAAGGCTCCGGTTTCTTGAAGTTACAATGGGCTATTATCAAATGTTTTGCTTCCATTATCTTATATTTTCCACAAAAAATTACCACAAGGTAGCTAATGATGACCCCTATTTCCCAGAAGAATAATCGAGGCTTGGAGGGAGATAAGTAATTTGTCCAAGTCCACAAGTATGAGATGGTGAAGGCTGGAGTTCTTGCAAGGTCTGCCAAACATGAGAGCTTGGGCTCTTCACTCCTATGCCAGACATCAAGTTGCAATTTAAATGTCAACTCCTCTCTGCAACTTTTTCTGATCATTCCCTGCTCCTGCCATGGGATTAGTCACTCCATCGTCCTCCAAGTACTCATGGTGCTTTGACCAGACTGCTGCTTATATTATCCTGGCATTTCTTTTGTCAACCCCTCACACTCATCTCCACCAGGAAGCAAAGTCCTGGGGGATAGGAATTGTAATCTGCATCCCTGGGACCCTCGAAGTGTTTATCACATTGCCTGAGATGCCGTAAATGCTTCACGTGCTTGTTGAACGAATTGGGAGAAAATATGGAGATGGACGCATTAAGAGGAAAAACAATCCAGGGCGGAGAGACAGACCAGAACAAGACCAGGAGTCCTGACTTCAGCCCCCGATTTTCTGCACAGTTTTGAACAAGTACCTTCACCTCCACCCCCCACCTCTGTCTTCAGAATGAAACCATCTGCCTTTCTGGCTTCACAGGCTAGTTAGAAGAAAAGTGGAATTATATACATGAAAATGCTTCAGTAAGTTTGACTATCTCATTAATTCCTATTTTTAAAGAAATAGTGTTTGAGGGTTTTTTTTTTCCTGATTATAAAAGGAAAGCTGAATCATTTTAGAAAGAGTAAAACTACAGAAATGTACAAATCATGTGTCCTTTAAGCAGATGATACCAACATTATTTTAGCTTCCATACAAGGTCCCTGGGTCTGACCTCTGAGAGATCCAGAGCCTCTGGTGCGGGGCCACATTTCTTCCCCTCTTTGACCTTCAGGGCCCCATGATTGCTTTCTTATTGTTGTTGTTATATTTCTATAATCCTTCTCCATATTTAAGTCCTAGAATATCCTCATGTTATTAAAAAATTATCATAAATATTTAATGGCGACACAAATGCATCACTTATGAATGTAGCATGAATCTACAAAAGTGGGTTCTGATTTTGAAGGATCATTTGACAGAATTGATTCCCTTGAGTCACTGAGAAGGCCAGTGCCCTGGCACGGACGACAGGGACGGAGACCTGCAGGGAAGCCTGTTTCATTCGCCGTTGTCCCAACAGGGTTTTTTCTCTGTGGGCAGCGCCAGTCCCTCCGCATTCCCAGGGAAGGAGCCTCTGGATGGGATTTCTCCTTCCTGTCTGGGATTCAAGCCTTTGTGGCAGACATCTGGTGGTTGGTTTCATCTCGGGGGGTGGGGGGGGGGTGCTTTATTTACAGCCCAGCTGTAGCAACAGCTTAATAATAATGCACAAACCCAGGTGCTATCCCAAGTCACGCCATAAAATAACTTGTAATCTGACTCATAACACTTGTGTCAAAGTAGGGAGAAGACTGTAGCACTGAAGGGGGAAAATAGTGGCTCTTATTTACCAAGGGTCTGCTATGTGTTAAACTCCGTGCTGCGAGCCTTACCCATAGGTTTTTACCCAGTCCTCACCGTGGAACTGACAAGTAATAACCATTACTAGCCCCATTTTACAGACATGGAAACTGAGGAGCAGAACTGTGAAGTAAAGAGACTTCCTAGTTATGGAATAACGTCACCTCACCCCTTGAGAAAAAGAGGACCAGTTCCCAGCCAGTAAAATCCTTTCGAACTCCATACCTTGTGCCCCAGCCCCCACAGCCCTTAGAAAGAAATGCTGGGAGTGAGGATGCTCATCAGTGCCTAAATGGGAGACAGACGCCAGAGGGAGGAGATATGGGGATATATGTATACGTATAGCTGGTTCACTTTGTTATACAGCAGAAACTAACACACCATTGTAAAGCAATTATACTCCAATAAAGATGTTAAAAATAAATAAATAAAGTTTCCGAAGTCCACCAAGGACAAGAAAAGACTGGCATCTCTTCTAGCACCAGGAAACAGGACAGAAGATACAGTGGAGTCTAACCTTTAAGACACACTTAAAGTTACTTGTTCAAAGTCAGCTCTGTCCAGCTCCACTAACAGAAGCCAAAAGGCACTGAGATATTTGGAGGCAATTTCATTAGGATAGGACGCACTGGTCACGCATCTCCTAGTACTAACTGTACGATACCCAAACTCCGTCTCTGCCTCTCCCTCTCTGGGTGCTAACAACAGCAGCCCCTGGGTGGCCAGTGGAGGCCCCAGCTTCTCTAGAGTCTGAGCTCACCTCCCCTGAAGAACCACAAGGCACATGTTATTGAGCCACGTGTGAAACTGGCACAGCAGCAGCATGTTTATTATCTAGGAGCGCTCTCTTTCCTTGTAGCAGAGGTCTGCTCGATTAGGTGGACTAGGGAGAATGCGGTGGCTATTTTAAAAAATTTAGGAACCTCATAATTCCCATCTCTGTGACTCATCATGGAACAAAAGGAAGGTCTGGAGATGAAGCTGGCTTTTTTATGCTCCAGCTCTCAAACTTTGATTTGTCTAAAAGGATGCTACCACACAGGGCTAGTAAAGTATTTGGGAATTTTATATTTAAAAAAAAAAAGATCCTTAAGGGAAAGCCTAGCATGAAATAAATCTTCTCTCATCTGATTTTTTAAAATCAGAATTCTTTTAAAGCTACACAGTGATTTGTGCTTTCAATTAGTTCTGTTCTTTCCACTCACTCCCGTAGCTTGGATGAGCGCCTGCTACGTGCCGTGCCCTGGGTCGATGGACAGGAACCTCCCAGGTCCCTTTCCTCAAGGATCTTACTCCACTGTGAAACCTAGGTAGGTAAAGAGAAAATTCCACGATGACAGGGTAATGCCGTAATGGAAAAATGGACAAAGGACAGTGAGGTCACTGAAGAAAGATGATCTTCAGGAATGAGAGGTTTCACCGACCAGGAGATGGACATAAGGCAAGAAATGCTGCTCCCTCTTACAACCCCTGAACCCTTCCTCTCTACCTAGTCAAACTGTTCATGTCATTCAAGGACTAGACCCACTTCTGCAAAATCTACCTTGATCACTGACTTCTGCCCATATATGCTATGGGTTCCTTGGAAGTTGAGATACTAATCCACTTTTTGCATATATATTTTAGGCCAAGAATTCCTTGATATACAATTACCGAAACCCTCATTAAAGCAAAGCTTCCCCACTCACTGGCTATAAGCGCCATCCACACGACCATATCAAGCAGCAACGAAGCTACCCCAAGCTCATTATGCCATCTTTCGGTTACCAACTGGAATTTCAGGTCTCTTGTATAATGTTTATTTTCTCTCCTAACCTGACCCCCCTCTACTACACAAACATACACACATATTTACTCTTCTCTCTCTCTCTCTCAGGAATTTTCTCTAATTAATTTCATCTCAGGAAAACAATTTCCCAGATATGTATAGTGAAATGCTTAAGATGTCAGCTTCAAACTCTGTAGATTTGGGTATGGACTCTAGCTTCCTCCTTCCCAGGTGTGTGATGCTGGACAAGGAGCTTAAGCCTTCTGACTACTGTTTCCTCTCTGAGAGGGGATCATAATATTTGTCAACCTCACAGATTAAATGTGACCATATCCCCAAAGTTCCATCTCTGCCACACAACAAACACTCTGGAAATGTTAACTGACATTATTATTGACATATGCATCCTCTGAAGAGTATGAATACATTCTCCCCCCATTCCTTTCCATTTGGTCTGGGTATTCAATAACAATTCTTTTCCTCCCTTAGTCTCCTAGCTTAATCATATCACAAGGGTAATAACAGTAACACCTGTATAAGGGTAATGCAAGTAACACTTATTAACATGTTAAGGAAAAGAATGATGGGTTGTATGTAAATAAAATAGACAGCAGAAATCTTTCATTCCTTCAGCAGGTGTTCATTGAGATCATCCTGCATGCCAGGGAACCACTGTGTCCTTAGAAACGCAGGAGTGATGAAGACAGGCATTGTTCTGAAGTTGCTAGGAAGGATGTTCTCATGACAGTATGATGAGTACACAAGGTTGAAGAGAGCAGAGGGGTCCCAACTTGGTTGAGTGGAATGTGGGTCAAGACATGAAGGAGGAAGAGGTGTTTGCAAGGTGGAAGGTCTTGGAAAGAAAGTTAGGAGGGGTATGTCCTAGACAGACGGAATGGTGTGCAGGAGGACGCAGAGGGGAAAAAGGGCATTCTGGGACCAGCAGAGCAGTTCCCTTGAGTTGGCACAAGTGTGGGAGGTAAGGGACACTGGGAGAAGATGCAGCTCTAGACCGGGTACCCTGAAAGCCATGGTGAGCAGCTGGGCCTTCATCCTTGACCACTGTGGGGCCACTGATGCTTTATCTCCAAGAAAGTGCTACTTTAAAAGACCGTGTTGGCCACAGTGTGAAGAATTAGAAAGGGACGAGAGTGGAGGCAGTGTGTCTTATCAGAAGATGTAGCAGGGCACCAGTGACAGATGGTCATGGCCAGACACAGGCTAGTGGCATCGATGGTAATGAGAAGTGCTTGGATGGAGGCCTTTAGATCTAGAACAAACAGAACCCGGAGATGAGCTGGATGTGGAAGGAGGAGACTACCTCTCCTTCCGGAACCCTTTAGAATCTCCATGTCTCCATTCTAGCTGTGTCGTCTTCTGTAAAACCTGCTATCTCATAAGCACCAGCATTCAAGTAGACAGAAAGTTCTTCAGATTTCATGGGTTGTTATGGTTCAATTACCAGAAATGAGGAGCTTGATCCTAAAGATATCACTGTCATCATAAAACCACCAAAATTCTACGCCATCTTATAGGTTTCTGAAAGTTACTATACAGGTCATCCCGTTAGATTCCACAGTCTAGGCAGGGCAATAGCTGGGTTTAAGGTGCTCATTATTATCTTTAAAATACTTGATGCCTAAATAGTAATTTAAGGTATTAATAGTGCAGGAGTGCATAATATGCTATTTAAAAACAGGGACTCTAGCTATGGCACTGCTTGGGTTCAAATTCCAGCTCTTCCACGAACAAGCTGTGTGATTATAGGCAAGTTACATAACCTTCCTGTGCTTGTTATCTCATATGTAAAATATGAGTACCTGATGCAGGTTAAGTGATGTCAAACACATATCGTACTTAGCCTTCTGCCTGAAAGCAGGATATTTGCTCAGTAAGTGATAGCTTTAGTGTAAACACTGTTTTCTGAACAAGGTGTTCAGTCACGTAGTGAAGGTCAGACGTCAACCGACCACTTCCGGCTGGGAACCCCACCTCCTCGTGTCCTAGACTGTCCTCACACGTGCTCTCCCTGGGATGGGGCTGGGTGTGGGTGGGGTTGTCACTGTCTCGCTGTGGCCCCTGCAGAGGCCTCCTGAGTCTTTGCGCTCACAGTGACAGAGAGTGGTCATGCAGGTGGGCTATTTGTCATTCGGGAAGTGAAGTCAGAGCTTTGAAACCCTGGCTCTCTGATGACTCAGGCATTTTCTGGAGTCTTCAGTGCTATTATGAGGTGAAGCAATGGAGGGTGGGGTGATTCCCACGTGTTTTTTTTCCTTTTCGAATAAATGGCTCTGAAATTCTGGAGCTGGCCTCGTGCCAACTGCATTTACTTTTATTTAATCACTCAATAGACTCCTCTGTGAAAACTGGGGTAATTAGGCCCAAAACGTATCACCCAGAGGCTTATTTTAACTACGTGAAATAAAAGCTAGATCCCAATTTCAGCAAAATTACCAGTTTGTTTCCCTTCCAAGAACTTCTGGCAGTGCTTAGGTTCCCTGATTCTCCCTGTGGGACTGTCCATCCCCAGCGCCAGGGAGGCCAGAGGCAGGGGATGGCCTTCTCTAGAGCAGGCAGCAGCAGGATTCATTGGCCAGGGAGGGGTTCCCTGACAACCCCCCTCACCTGTGCAAGCAAGCTTGGACGTTTCCCCCCACACTCTGAGACCTATGGGACAGCACAAAGTACACACGGTCTGATATCAGACGTCCCTGGGTTCACAGTCCATCTTGCTACTAGCCGGGTGACTTCGGCCAGGATGCTTCCATCCTCTGAAGCTCAGTCAGTCTATTCTCCTGAACAACGGGAGAGGATGACACTTACCTGTGAGGACTCAAAGATGAGCTCTATCATACAACAGGGATTTTCAGCCAGACTTACTTTTTTATTTTTTAACAATCTCTGAAGAGTACAACCAGTGCAATAATAAACCACTGTGTTGCAGTTTAATTGGTAGCATATTCTCTTTGTAATGTGAACATAAAATCATGGTGCATCTTACATTTGATAAAATATGACTGTAGCACATAGAAACCATTCCCTGGTAAAAATGCAAACTCTCAGATTACTGGCTTTTTCCATTACGTGTCTGCTCGGACACCACTACCTTCTTAAAGGAACCAAAAATATGTGAAAGGGAATATTGGTTTTACAAGAGTGTTTGGATTGGGCCAAAAAAACACCAATAACTTCAGTCAATACATAATATTTGCAAGAATCTTGCATACATCACTGTTTTCCAATCCTATGCTTATGACAGACATCACTAATCAATTCAGCACTTCTTTCCACCGAGCCAAGATGTAGCCCCGGAATCTTTCTCAACACAGTGCAACAGGCAGCCATTGAGAACCCGCCAGAGTTGGCACATAAAGTGAAATCTATTTTCTGTCCCTGACTCAGGACCTTGGGAGGCAGGGAAAGAGAATGGGCATTGGCCAAATTAGAAAACTTACATACATGACAAAGATCTCAAAAATGATACAGTTCATTACACAGAAGAAACCAAGGTCTAGAGTGTGGAAACTTTCGCCAGCTCTCCCTTATCCAAAATGTCCTTTACCAAACCATGCTGCCTTTCTCATCATGAGAGTCAAAAATCCTTGGTCATTTAAGTAAACAAACATTTATCTGATAGATTAGACTCTGGCAAAGAAAGGAAGAGGGCAGCAGTCCTGTAAAAAGTTTTTTGCTTTATGTTTTTGTAAACTTTCCTTCTGCTCATTTGTCACCACCAACACTTCATTGTTCAGGCAGACGATCTACAGAAAAAATCAGGAATGGCTATTTCCAGCAAATGATAATTACAATGTGCTATGCACAAGAATCAATCCATCCTAGCCCGATGGTACCTGTAATTTTAATATATTTTATCACAACATTTCTACTCCTACAAATAAGAAAAAAAGTCACTATTTCATCCCACATAATGACACAAGAACAACCAGCCCTACATACCCAATCAGGCCTTCTCTGGATTTCAGAAGAACTAGACATGTCTGGTGTTTGCCGTAAATATTGACTGTTTAATATTCCAGAGTAATGAAACTAACCAATAAAAATCATATCTGGAAAATTAAAAGTGATGGTTGGAATGGGAATCTCTCCTCCTTGCCAGATTTCAATTTGAGATGAAATTGGGGCCTTCAGCACTAAGACAGGGACCCCTGACCTCTGAGTAATTACTTTCCAACATCATTTTCTTTAATTTAGATGAGCTAGTTCTAGTCTAAGAATTGCTGGAAAGGCCCATTTTATGAAAATGAAGCCAAATCTTAGGAAAGACCTGTTTGTTTCTTCCTTCTAGTTCAGGAACATCCCTGCTCCTAGTGAGGCATGCTTGTTACATACCTCTAGTACTCCCCACTCAGCACTCTTATCATTGTAATTACAGCAGCAAACCCAAGAGTCATTGAGACTAAGGACACAGCTTGCAACTGAGAACGTCTGCAAGGCTCCTGGAATCAGCCCAGGGGGCAGGGAAAGTCTGAGCAGGCAATTCCTTACACTTCTCCCACACTCCCTGAGATGTGGGTTCCCGGTATTTAGAAAAAGTGTTCCTTGAAGAAGGAAAAGCAATCTAAACTGAGGGAAAAGCATGTACAAAAATATGAAGGTATGGTACAGCACCACATTTTCAGGGAGTATTTCACTCATTCATTCGCTCAACAAGCATTTATTGAGTATCCACAGGAAGCCAGGCACCCTCTGGGTGATAAGGATAAAAGAATGAGTAAATGTGATCCCTGCCCTCAAGGGGGTCCACAGAATGTAGGGGGCATGAGCACAAAAATCAGAAAATCACCTTGCAAGGGACTAAGTGTGGCAAGCCTGATGACTGATCGTGTACAGGGACTCTGAAAGCAAACTGGGGAGCCAGGTGGGGAGGCACTGAGGTCAGATGTGCTGAAAACAGCAGGACTTAGCAGGTGGTTGGAAGCAGCAGTGGGCGAGTGAGAGGAAGGGGTCAAGGGCAGCTCCTCAGTTCTAGGATGTCAGTACCGTTAAGCTGAGATCGTGAACGCAGGGAGTGTGGAGTAGGCTCCAGGGGGCTGGTGATGCGTTGGGTTTGGGATACAGTGAGTTTGAGGTACTTCAGAGGCATCCCATTGGAGGTCATGGTTTTCTTGTGGGCACAGACCCACGTCTAACTCAATTCTGAGCCTTTGCGCTGAGTATATAAAAGTTTCTCAGAAAATACTGAATGAATAAACACATGAATATTACGTAGAAGAAACACATATGCAAATGCTTCTCATGTAGTATTACATTTAATTCTCACAGCAACTCTATGAGGAAGGTCTGTTATTACCCCCATTTTACAGATAGGTCTAAACCTTATGGTACAAGAGAGAAGCTATGTATGTCAAGTTCACAGATAAAAATGACTTAAAAAAGAGGCAGAGCACATGGAAAGATGTTCAACATCATTAGTCATCAGGGAAATGCAAATTAAAACCACAATGAGATGCCACTAGAATTGTTATGAATCCACTAGAATTGTTATAATCCAAAAGACTGACAATACCAAGTGTTGGTGAGGATGTAGATAAACACAGAACACTCATACACTGTTGGTGGGAAAGTAAAACGGTACAAACACAGTGGAAAACAGTTTGGCAGCTTCCTCTAAAGTTAGACATACACTTCCCATAGGCCCAAGCAATTCCACTCCTATGTTTCTACCCAAGAGAAATTAGAATATGTTCACACAAAATGTGCATGTGAATGTTCATAGCAGCATTATTCACAACGGCCAAAAATCGGAAACAATTCAAGTACCTACCAACTGAAAATGAATAAACAAAATGCGATATATTCATACAGTGTAATACTATTCAGCAATTAAAAGGAATTAAGTACTGAAACATCCTAAAATATGGATGAACCTCAAAAACATTATGCTACAGAAAAAAGCCAGCTACAAAGGGCCTCAAATTGTCTGATTTCCCTTACACGAAACCTCCAGAAAAGGCAAATCTATAGAGACAGAAAGTAGATTAGTGGCTGCTGACCTAGCTGGGGTGGGGCTGGAGGGGTAGGAGTGGGACGGAGAGGGACTGCAGACAGAACTTCTGGAGGTGAAAAAAGTGCTCTAAACTGAATCTTGGCTATGGTTGCACACTGTATACATTATAAAAACTCATCGAACTGAATGCTTATTATGGTTAAATTTTAAAGTATTTAAATTATATCTCAATGAAACTGTTAAAAAAAAAAAAGAAGATGAGACAGTCATGTGATTTAGAAGAGATGGGGAGACCTCAACTGGTCGGTGAGATTCGGAGAGCTTTAAAAGGGAGTGTATTTGTGCTGGACCTTGAAGACTAGATAGGATTTCAACAGATTAAGATGGCACATAAAGGAATTCCAGACAAAGAAAGCAGCATGAAAGTGAAAAAGTGCCAGGCATGTTTAGGCAATATGCAGACATCCATTTTGGCTGGATATTTGGAGAAAAGTAGATGAAAAGGCTATAAATTTTGGTTATGGCCAGATCACAGAAGCTACGAATGGCCAGACTAGTGCATTTACGCCTTAATTTGGTAGACAGTGGGGAGCCGCTGAACATTCTGGAGTAGGGGAGTTTCCTGGCAAAGATGAACAGGCCAGCAGTGAGCAGTGTGCAGTGGAAGGGCCAGCAACCAGGACAGAGCATCAGATAAAAGTCTCAGTGTGAAAGAGGGCCAAACTATGCTCACCTGACTATGTCGATAACGCAAAGGGACAGAGAGACACACTGTACCAGAGAGAAAGGAAGATAATAATAATAGACACCAGTTATTTGGCGCTTTCTATGATCCAGGCACTGTTTTAAAGAATCACTGTTCTGAAGGAGAGACAGAGCGTGAAGAGCCTGCTATAGATGGAATGAGCCAAATGGATGGATGACCATCTTTAGGTCTGGCTCCAAAGAGAAGGAATAAACATTAGGGAGGTCATAAAGTGTTTATTTAAGGTGCATTATGGGAACTGCAGATATGGAAGATTATAACTGTGTAAGAAATGGTGATGCTTTTAAGGTGGAAGGACAGTAAGACAAACAACAGAGAATGATCTACATGGCTCTCTGCATCAGTCAGGCAGGAGTACCCAGCACTGCTGGTGCCCTCTGAGGACGTCACCACTCCTTTAAATGTACATAATATACAGTAAGGAACCATACACTGACATGAGGAGACAGAACCAAATGGGTATAAAGAAGATGGTTACACCTGGCTGCTTCTAGAGATCAAATCCTTGCCAAGCTACTGTTAGAATAAACACTCAGCATGTTAAGTTCTGTAACCATGAAGCAGGACTATAGTTATTGACATCAACATCCCCAAACCGGCTCATACTGTACCAGTTTAAAGCAGACATCCCAAACTGGCTTTCTGAGAGCTGAACCCAGCTGTTTGAGGATCATAAAATGTTTATAAATATTTTTTAGTTAGCTGCCAACACTTAAACATCAGGAAATTTCACATGAAGTATGGGGATTTTTAGCTTCTCTCGAGAAGTTGGGAGTTCTAGCATCTGTATGGCTAATCCCACATGGTGTCGGTCAATCAAAGTTGAGTAGTACTTGTCTTCATTAAACTTTAGAGTCCCTGCCTGGTACACTTCATTCTTTCCTTCACTCATTCAGTCACTCATTCTTTCATTCATTCGTTCAACAAGTATTTATCAAGTACTTACTATATGCCAGGTACTGCTGTAGGGTCCAGAGATACAAACAAACAAAATAGACAAAAATCCTTTCAGTCTGGAGCTCATATTCTTACAAGGAGAGCCAGCCAATAAACAAATAAATAAAGGAATATATATCTATATCTATCTATATATCTATATAATCTATAGATATCTATATCTGTATCTATCTGTATAGCTATATAAATTATATAGCTATACAGATAGATATAGATATATATCTCACTCATATGGTGATAAGTACTAAGAAACATGAAGGAGAAGGGCGTAGAAATTGAAAGAGGATGGAGGGGTGTGCGGTATTATAGACAGGGCAGTCAGGGCAGGTAAGCCTCTCTGATTAGATGGCACCTAAGCCAAGATCTGATTAACAGGAGGGCACAAGCCCTCAGACCTGAGGGAAAGAGAAGCCAAGCAGAGATGGAAAACCACCAGTGAGTTTAAGCAAAGGAGTGACATGGTTGGACATGCCTTACTTACAAAAGGCTTCTCTCTGGTGAGAGAACCTTCCACCATTCATAGATGAGGAAGTTGAGGCTCAGAGAGGCGCAACTCATCTGGTACACTCATCCTGGTAGACAAGTTCTAAGTCTAATTTTATTTCAGCAACTTGAGTTAACTCTCATGTTCTCCCAACCCACGCAGGAAAAATCTGACCCATATAGTCCAAAACAAAGCAACGATTGGTGCTGAGTGTTTGACGAGACCTGGTGTTCCAGAAAATTCATTCCTTGACCCCAGTTTGAAATGCTTGACAAGAGGAAAAGATCTACTCACAATCAGAATGTGATCCCGCCCCATCGTGATGACTGTCCGGTTCACCGTGCGAAGAAGCTGGACCATGATTTCTTGGATGTGGTGGTAGGTGAAGGCCTGTAACACAATCAGAGACATCTGTGTGACAACCAGGACACTGTATCTGCACATCTATCCCACAGGACATACAACAGTTGTCAAACATGGTGATCACCAAGATCACCGCCACCACTACCGTCAGCATCCACATCAGCACCATCATCATCGTAATCACTGTCGTCATCATATCTCCATCGCCATCACCACCTGGCTTTGGGCACCAGGAACTTCACTAACCGCCTTAAATATAAATCAGTGATTAAGAGCTTAAGCTCTGGAATCAGAAACTTACGGTTCAGAATAGTAACTCTGTCAAGAATTATTGTATTATATTGGCTGAGTTACCTAACTTCTCTGAACCTTGGTTTCTTCATCTGTGTAACAGGATCTAACCTGGAATAAGGAGGGGATTTGATGCAGGAAATTGTCTATGCAGGTGATGAAAAAGCTGAGACACCAAAGAAGGTAACTTAGGGATTAGCAACAGCAGGCGGCCACTGTCATCCCTAGGCTGCAGAGACAAATACAAGGAGGCAGTGTTTCTGGAGCCCGGGACTGGGGTTATGTGATGGTAACTGTAATATGGGAGAGCTTTGTGCAGTGGACACTGAATTATCCACATTGGAGGAAATCCACAATGAGCCAGGTTGTAACATTTATAGGGTTCTGTCCACTTTAAATACAAGTCCCTGAACCTTGGGTAGGACTTACCAATGCTTTTTGAGCATTTTTGGGGGTAGGCAAGGGTTTCATGCATGTTTACCTACACCCTCAGATCCTTTTACCGGCATAGACTTAAGGCACAGATTTTCATTGATGCATACCTGGGAGAGTGGTCATGGCCAAGAGGAAGGGCCTTGGGACTATAAATTCAGTAGCTCTGTGTCTGAGTTCCAGCTCTGCCCTTGCCAGCTATGTGACCTCACTTATCATCCTAACCTTTCTGAGCTTCAACTTCCTTATCTATAAACTGGAAGTTTCTCTCTCCAGTCTTTCAAGGTTGACGTGAACATAAAAGTGACACATGCCATGGTGGAAAAATACACTCGCCTAATTCCACTGCAGGAGAATCTGTAGGTCTGAGATAGATCCTGGACATCTGTGATTTCTGAATTTTATGTACGTCATTCTGATGGCTGAGAACCATGACACAACACAGTAAAGCTCTAGAAATGAAGGCTCGTATCTGGGAACATCCTGTGACTCCAGCACCTAACCAGACCCTGACATCAAGAAAGTGATAAATAAATGGTGGCTGAAAAAGCAGATGACCACTCACTCATTTATAAGTACCTTATTAATCTTTGCTGCATTCAACTTAACTGTGGTCTGTCTCTTGATGTAACGAATGAATGGAAAATAGATTCATAGTTGGGGGAGGGAGAATGAGATAACAAAAGAAGATGTGCTTATTAAAAAACTCCCTCCCCTCCCAGTGTGCTTTCCGTGACTACTGGCGCCCAAAGACGAATAACCCAGAGCTTGCTTTCTCTCTCTGCCCCAGACTCACTTCTTCCATATGTTGGCTAATCTCCGATTCCCCAGCCCTGTGGAGCTCACCAGAAGAACCTTTGCCACCAGAGCTTCCATCAGAGCATATATTTTACAGAAACAATTTCTCATACTCCATTAAATCCATCCAGACCTCAATCTCTTGCTAGGTTTGAGCTCACCCTCCACCATCCAGCCTTTCCCCACATCTGGCATTTCCTCCTGATGCTCAGTAGCGGGCAAGAGAAAATCGCCCTTTACTTCTTGGCTGCAGGTGAACTTCTCTCCTGACTTCCATCCCGTTTGTTTCTTCAAGCCTTTTTACTGACTTACAATCTCGTATTTCTTGCATTATATGAGCGTGATGCTTATGGTAATAACAACAATAGCTAACTTTCTGTGAGTTCTTACTAAATGCCTGGCACCTCACTAAACATTTTACTTCCTCTCACAACAAGATTGACGCTGTTATGATAGCCATTGTTCGGATGAGGAAACTGAAGCCAGAGAGGTTAAGTAATTTGTCCAGGGTCACACAGCCAGAAAGTCAGGGAAAAGAATTCAAACCCAGAAGTCTGGTCCAGAGCCTGCTCCTCACCTAAACCCCACCCAGGCTGATGGGAACATGAACACAGATCTCTGGTTGTTACTTTGGAACCTCATTAGCCTCTTTCCATATGTCAAGATAGATAGGTACCCTGCCTTCAATTCAGCCAACTTCCAACTGCCTTCAGTGACTTCTGATCTTTTCTTTCCCTTTTAGAAAATCTTCAGCGCTTTTTTTCATTACTCCTTTATCTTCTCTTCATTCCTTTGCAATTTCATCAACCTAAGCCCACTGCAAATTTATATGATAGTTTCCATTTCATGTTATTTTTTTTTTCAGGATTACATCTCTTCCTTTACCAATAGAGATAATAAAACCCTTTTCTCTTGCCCTCCTGCCCGCTGCTTCTTTTAAATAGTCATTTCTTCTTAGTCCGAAGAGTAGCAATTAGACTGCTTGGGAAGTTTGGTATTTAAAAGTCGAAAACTGACAAATTCAATTCATTTCACTCTGAAAGCTCCCAATAAGGGAGGCTGTGTAGCAGAGTGTTCTGGGATCAGACAGATTTGAGTTTGAATCTCAATTCTGCTTATTTGAACTGGGTGACCTTGAGCAAATTACCTTTCCTCTCTGAGTTTCAGCTTCTTTATTTATAAAATGTGGCAAACAGTAGAAACCTCAAAGTACCGGTTTGAGGAATAAATAAAGTACTGCAGGGAAAGCCCTCGATACTAAGGGTTGGCATGTAGTAAGCCTTCAATAAGTGGTGGCTGCAACTCACGTTCCCCTAGGTCTGCAGCAGCATTCCGGCCAGGCTTGCAGATTCCCATCACGTAGCAGAGAGTGCAGGACAAGGCAATGCATAATCTAAACTCTGGATGATATCGAAATGTCGTCCAAAGAATGTATAGCATATATGCAAATGGAAAACTTTCAAGATGATAAACCTGTGCGAAGTAGTAAAAATGCAGCCACAAATCACCCGCCGTTAATCGATCCACTGCCAGGCAAGTGGCGGGAACCTCCAGGAAAGTGTCTTCCGGGCTCGACTAAACAGTGGCTTATAATTGAAATGACAAAGTCAGTCTTCCTATTATGGCCCTGGCAAAGATATTAATCCATCCAACCTAAATATGCTGCAAATTGTAGTGACTTTTTTCTTTTAATAATCATAGGCTGTGAGATCTGGAAGGAACTTGGAGTCCTTTCTTTAAATGAAATCTTATCCATAAACCTACTACATAACATAGTGAAAGGAGAACTTGAAGTGGGTGGGGCAACCCCTGTCTTCCTAGCTCACCCTAGGCCTGAAGTCAGCCCAAGGACTTTGTAGGATGAGATTCAAAACTACTGTTTTCCAACAGTATTTCCAGAATTGTAACATAGCATACCATATATGAGACGATTTAAAGTAATAATACACAGACACAGCATTTCCTAACTTTGAATCAAATTATGTGAAAGGTATCCCCTTCTTTCAGTTTTTTCTTTAACCCTTTTAATAACACCAAGTAGAAAAATCTCTCTTTGGCGCTAATATGTTTTTAATACCCCTTTAGTTCATGCAAGACTCCTTTTTTTTTTTTTTTTTTTAAATTTATTTATTTATGGCTGTGTTGGGTCTTCGTTTCTGTGCGAGGGCTTTCTCCAGTTGCGGCAAGTGGGGGCCACTCTTCATCACGGTGCGCAGGCCTCTCATTATCGCGGCCTCTCTTGTTGCGGAGCACAGGCTCCAGACGCGCAGGCTCAGCAACTGTGGCTCATGGGCCCAGTTGCTCTGCGGCATGTGGGATCTTCCCAGACCAGGGCTCGAACCCATGTCCCCTGCATTGGCAGGCAGATTCTCAACCACTGCGCCACCAGGGAAGCCCAAGACTCCTTTTTTAACAAAGAGGAAAGTCCTCAGGTTACAGCAGACAGTACGCAACAGCATCTAGTTAGAACTTAATAAAATTGTTTCATTTTTATTGTGTTTATTTTTAAAGTTATATTTATGGCAAGTGTTTAGGAAAAAGATCCAAAACTTGGAAATAAAGCAAAACGAGGATGCATGGTTTTTATTTTATTATTTTTTTGAGCCTACTATTTTATTTTATATTTTTGAACTTTTGAATTTTATTTTATTTATTTTTTTATACAGCAGGTTCTTATTAGTCATCCATTTTATTCACATCAGTGTATATATGTCAATCCCAATCGCCCAATTCATCACACCACCACCGCCCCCGTCACTTTCCCCACTTGGCGTCCATACGTTTGTTCTCTACATCTGTGTCTTAATTTCTGCCCTGCAAACCGGTTCATCTGTACCATTTTTCTCGGTTCCACATATATGCGTTAATATGCGATATTTGTTTTTCTCTTTCTGACTTACTTCACTCTATATGACAGTCTCTAGATTCATCCACGTCTCTACAAGTGACCCAATTTCATTCCTTTTTATGGCTGAGTAATATTCCATTGTATATATGTACCACATCTTCTTTATCCATTCGTCTGTCAATGGGCATTTAGGTTGCTTCCATGACCTGGCTATTGTAAATAGAGCTGCAATGAACATTGGGGTGCATGTGTCTCTTTGAATTATGATTTTCTCAGGATATATGCCCAGTAGTGGGATTGCTGGGTCATATGGTAATTCTATTTTTAGTTTTTTAAGGAACCTCCATACTGTTCTCCCTAGTGGCTGTATCAATTTACATTCCCACCAACAGCGCAAGAGGGTTCCCTTTTCTCCACACCCTCTCCAGCATTTGTTGTTTGTAGATTTTCTGATGATGCCCATTCTAACTGGTGTGAGGTGATACCTCGCTGCAGTTTTGATTTGCATTTCTCTAATAGCCAGTGATGTTGAGCAGCTCTTCATGTGCTTCTTGGCCATCTGTATGTCCTCTTTGGAGAAATGTCTATTTTGGTCTTCTGCTCATTTTTTGATTGGGTTGTTTGTTTTTTTAATATTGAGCTACATGAGCTGTTTATATATTTTGGAAAATAATCCTCATGGTTTTTAAATAGAGCATTTCTGATAAGCCCATACTGGGGGAGAGGAGAAAGGTCCTCTTACCCTCTCAGGAAATGTATCTGTGTTTGATTAACCATCTACAATTGATTAGAAACCAGAAATATCATAGCTATATAAAGATGGAGGTTAACTTGTAGAAAAATGACCAAATGTGATTTTTTTTGTTTTGTTTTTTGCTGGTTCTCTAAAGTTTCTACTGATCTGTAGAATTTTGTCTTACATGTAAGGACAATTTTCTATAAGCATCTCTTCTCTCCCACAAAAAAATCAAGAACTCTAAATACTTTTGAATCAGCTCTTTCATTGTTCAGCTTGTTCCCTAGTTTATCAAATAAAACTCTGATACATGCTCACTATCTAATTGTATAAGATGGTATTTTTAACCATTTGAGGGCTCTACGTTATACAAGTGATGCTGACTACTTAATGGCAGTGATATAAATTTCTTTATTTTTATCAAAGTTACAAATGTATGTAGTTTAAAAACATTCTCCAAGGTTCATTAAAAAAACAAAACAACAAAACAGCAGTGCCTCACCTTTTCCTCACCAGGGGAACTTCTTTACTTCTTTTAGCTGATGTAGTTGTTATTTTGGTATTTGTGACCATGTTGCCAGTAACACACCTGCATTACTTCTTTTTTAAGCAAATGCTTTCCTCTTTCTGGTATTATCTGTAAACTCTCCACCATATAAGACAAGGATTTCACTGTTGTTCCCCCCTCTGCCCCATTAGGCCCTGGCATCCTTCCCATTTCTCCTTCTTCCCATACAGCTATACTGTAATTTTGGTTTGATCAATAGTTGGTGTTTAAAATGTTTTGTAAACTATGACCAATTCCCATTTCTTGTACAACTTTTCATTTCCCAAAATGAAAAAAAGCAATTTTGGGGAAAAAAATCAGATATTCCTTAGTTCTTTGGATGATTGTTTTTAAACTATCTTTTCCCTAATTCATGATTGCCTCTTCTCCTATTTTTCAAAATTCTCTCTGCCTATCTTTAAGTTTGCTTTGCCTCATGGAGTCACTGTTTTCCTCCAAGTTACTCGTCTTCTGTTTGCCTGTTTTGCACTCTTTCTTGTTAGAGTTCTTCCTTAGTTCTCTGTAACCAGTGGTGGTAGGTCACACTTCAGTGCGGGTGACTCGAAGGCTGTTTGCCAACTCTGGGCATATAAGTAGAGCTTGTGGCCTGGGAGCTTCACTGCAGGGTGATCTGGTTGGGACAGTTAGTAGGAGAGGTTCAAGTATTAATATATACAAGTTTTTCTTCTGGATCGGTCTGGGCTGGTCAGATTACACAGACGAGAATTCTCTGATTTCTCTTGTCTGAAGGGTTAAGACTTGGCTGCCAGCATTCCAGGAGTGGGAGGAAAGTGCTGGAGCCTTCAGCTTCCAGGATGCATACTCCGATTACAAGCTTGTTTTGAGGATGGCATCGCTGCCTTCGATTTTGCCTGGTGTATGCTACTCCAGATGCCCGCTGTTTTATCCTCCTTATAGAATAAACCTCCAGTGACCCAGCTGCATGGAGTCAGGCTGCTTCTTACACAGACTTGCAACTGGTCCTACTTGTTTGAACTCCTCTCCTACATCCCACCTCCGGCGGCACCCGGTACTACCATTTCCTGAAACTTTGGGGGAATCTTTGCTTTAGGTTGGAAGAGTTTTCAGCTTTCCCCACTGCTGGCTTATGAATCACCCTTCTTGGGTCTGCTGCATCATTTATTACTTTTCCACTTGATATCTACCTTCCTTTTAAAAAAAACTCCCTTTAATATTTTTCATTAGGTTTTTAACAGGGAGCAAAATATATAACTATGTTTCATCTACCATCTTTTCAGGGATTTCTACGCTAAAATTTCATGTTTAAGTGTTTATAAGTGAGCTGATTTAATTAGAAATATTAAAAGTACATGGGATAATGGTTAAATAACGAAAAATGAGACTGTGCAATACAAATGTCTGAGGCTTTGAAAAGAGTTCTAATGCAGCTCCTAATTTTACAGAAAGAAAAGCTTCCATTTTTTTTTTGGAGGGGGGTGCGACAGTATAAGGTCATGTGACCAGTGACAAGTCGTGTCATCAGAGCTAGAATGAAAAATCAGTTCTACTGAGCAAGGTCCAGCCGACTGTTCCCTCTGCTCCAGCATGCGAACAGTCTTGGGCCTTGTGTTCATGCCAAGGACAATCCCAGCTCCTCTTTTCAGTATTAAGATGAAGAATACCAGGTCACAGCTACAGAGTTAAATCCAAAGACCTTCTCTGTTCGTTTAACAAAAGAGAAATAATGCATATTCTGACCATAACATCTATAGCCACTACTATTTTTCTCTGCTCTGTGTTCCTATATAAGAAGTCTTTTCAACCTCTTTCTGATCTTGAAGGCACCACAAACACTCACCTAGAAAGAAAATATCCTAAATTCCAAAAGAGAGTACCAGCCATCACCTAAAGCAGAGTCGCCCTCTCTCTTTTTTTGGCTCCTGGAGGTGATGTGGTTTTCTCATGAGTTCTGGGTTTCATGCTAGTTTATTTCCTCCCGTGTGAACTGGTTTCCATCCTGAAAGACTTGACTTCACTGCACAACAGCTCATTGTGTGAAGCAAGCGACAGAGGCAGCTGCTGACTCAAGAGAAGTGGGAGTCGGGGTCAGTGAAGTCGGGCGGGGGGGCTTTGCTGCACCCCATCATCTCTGCCTCTCCTACCCACTGGACCCTGCCCCCCCCCCACTTCCCAGGTAGGACTTGGGCAATGCCTTCATGTGGTCATGAGTGTCTGCACCATGGGTTAGCTTTCTCTAGAAGGGGAGAGTTTGAGTTGGTGGTAGAGGGAGATAATAAAGGAAAAGAAGACGTGGGTTCTCATTCTTACGCTGCTGTTACCTGACAATCTTGAGGTCATCCTATAAGCTAGGAGCTGTGCATGTAGACTTGACATCTATGATCTCATTTAGTTTTTTAAAAAAAATCCAGTGAAGCCCCAGATGTGAAATACGAGGGTAAGAGAAGCTTAGTCACTTGCCCAGGAATTATCCACTCACCGGGGGCCAAGCCTGAACCCAAGCTCAGCTCTGTCTAATTCCACGCTCCTTCCCTGATATGAAGTGCGGTGGTGCTGGGAGGTGGGAGATGCTTCAGGCCCTCCAAAACCTCTCTGGCAATGATTCTCAGGGTTACGAAAATACAGAGTCTCTCCTCGCACAGAGGTTATGGAGCTACCACTAATTATGCTCCTTTCTTGTGTTAGTCAACCTTACAACTCTGAGCCTCAGTTTCCTCATCTGTACATAGGCATAATCGCACCCACAGTATCAGAATTATCTTGAGAATCTCATGATTCTCTGCAGGTATTTCTAACACTGATCGCTAATATTTTTTGAGCTTTTACTACATGTTGTGCATATATTACCTTAAGGAATACTGCAAGCCCCTCCCTATGAAATGCAGGAAATACTTCTATTATCCCAGATTTACAGATGAGGAAACAGACTCTGGCTGTGGTCACACACCATGTAAATGCTGATCCAAGCTCCAGCCCAGGCCTGTCTGACTCCAGAGTCCAGGCTTGTAACTGCCACTGCCTCCATCTTTTAGGATCACAGAAATGAATGGATGCGGCAGCACTCTGTAGATGATAAATCATTCAGCAAATCTGTCCAAAGTAAATAATAACACAAACATTTGTGTGCACAGCTGTTTATAGCATATTGTATTGCTTATAATATCCAAATGTAGCAAGCAAGATAAATGTCCCCAAATCAGGGATCCTCTTATATAAATGATGGCTTATCCACACAGTGGAGTAGGAGAGCATAGATATTCCTTGATCTGGAAAGATATCCTTAATATATCAGTAAAAGGAGACTACAGAGCACCACATGTGATAGAAGCCCATTTACGTTTTTGAAAAATATTTTCTATGTCCTAAAGGTCTGGAAAAATGAATAGGAAATCATTACACAGGGAGAAGAGGGAGAGATGTGAGGTTAAAGGGATAATTTACTTGCTATGGTTTGTTGGACATTTTCACAGCAATCATGTATAGTAACAAAGAAAACAGAACTACTGCCCAATTGGAACGAAATGAAAGTCAGTCTACACACCTAAGGAATCATATTACAGAGGACTGAGAGGATACCTGTGAGGGACTGCGGTGTGCTGCAGGCAGCCCTGTGCTCAGAGGCGAGGGTGCTTCCCCTCCCTGAGAGCTCCCACCCTGTGCCAGCGTGGCCATGCAGTCTCAGCGTTCACATGCTGGAGGGCTGTTGTCAACGTTACCGAGCAGACACAGAAGAACTACAAAGTCACGTGGGTTAACACTTTTGTAGAAGGCGCAACTATGAAATATTTTATTCCAGTTATCAGATGCTTTTAACTTCCATTTCCTGGCAGGTGAAAAAAAAATCTACTTAAAGCAACCAGAAAAAGAAAAAAAAAAAATGACAAAACCATCACCTCCCACAGAAAAATCCCATTGTGCCTAGAGAGAAATGTTGCTTTTATTCAGATCCTGCAAGTTGCTCTGTGGGGCTTTTATTAAAATACACTGAAATCTCCAACCTACAGCCTAGAGTGGAAAAAATGAACCTCCCAAGGTCTATGAGTCCAACATCTTAATGCTGATGAATGGAGGCCGGTTGGAGCCATTTGTGAAGATGTACCTTGGAGATGCTCCACTTTTGGGCTTTGTTCTTCAAAACAGGAGGAATCTACGGGGATTGTGTAAGGAGAAATGGATAAAGAACACAACTAACATCTGTTGAATTCATACTACGTGCCAGGCAATGGGCTATGTGCTTTGTATTTATGATCTCACCGCATCTTGACCAAAACCCTGGGAATAAGTATTACCCTATTTTAAGATGTAAAATAAGATCCATTCTAATCTAATTATTATTACTGTTCAGTATATACCGAGCTCTTAATATATGCCAGATACTATTATAAGTTCTTTACACGAATATCTCAGCTAATTCACAGAATAATCTTACCAATCTACTACACTGGTTCTCCACATGTTACAGATGAGAAAATTCAGAGGTTTATGAGACTTGTCCAAAGTCACAGAATTGTAGGTGATAGAACTGGATTTGAATCCATGTCCTCTTGGTTGCAAGGCTCCTGTGTTGTATACATGGCTATTTACAGCAATTTTGTATTGTTTGTAATAGCTAAATGTAACAAGGAAGATAAATTTGCAAATGGCCCACCAGAAATGGGCACCTTTAAGGTCTCCACTGTAGAAATGGGGTCTGTGAACTATTTACAATATTTTTTAAAAATTAACAGAAATTGTACAGTAACTCGTTTTCAGTGTTATTACATTGGCTTAGGGCAATGTCAAAATTCCTTGTTTGAATGAGAATAAGATAAACTCCAGATAGGAACGCTGTTGAACTCTGCTGGTTTAGAAAATTCAGAAGGCGCTTATATATTACCCTTTTTTTAATGAGTAAATAAATTATCTAATGTTTAATACATTTTGCTTGTTCAGGAGACAATGTATTTTACGCCTCCATCAGAATATGGTAAGGAGTGGTGGAAAAAACCCTGGTGGTGAAGATCTTTGCTCCTATTTATCCAGAAAGTCATGCAAATATGGTTCCATCCCTCCATGTCCTGATTACGCAGAGAGCCTCCTCCCTCCATTCCTGCTCTCCTCTCTCTCTCCCCTTCCACTGGCAGTCTGGCATTTCTCTTGTTTCCTTCTGCTTTATGCCTCTGCTTTGTCACCAGCCTTCACCCACCATCCTGGGATGGCTTTAGCCACAGGCAGAGAAGGTACCTATTCGGACCAGAATGATTCTCCCCCACCCCAAATATACCTCCAACTATTTGTTGATATTTGAGGTTCCATGAATAAAATGTCATTCTTTGACTGAAGGCTAATTCTCTCCTGTTAAAATGAGGCCCCGAATGAGAGCATTAGAATACTAGACTACAAGCTCCTCTGAAGTAAAAGTCATAACATATCCACTCCTACCTGACCCCCCCTTCATGGCTGAACAAAGGTATTGTGAATCACCTGTGAGATCCTTGAGGACAGAGATTAGGTCTGTGTCATTATTTTAGGTTCAACACCTGGCACAAATATCTGACACACAAGAAGTAATCACCACATTTTTATTAAGGGGATGTAGATTTCATCTAATTAATTAATTAGAAAAGCGAATACGAGATGTCAGATAATTGTTGTAGAGAGTAAGGAGAGATTCTTAGGTAAGGGGATGAAATCAGCATGTCGAATCTAGAAGCTTCTGGGCGTGGACTTCCTCAACTGTATGGGCCACACAGCTTGACCCTACACAAATGACTAAGGGGTTCTTAGACAAGCTGAGAGTGGAATCAAAATACATACACAATCTTCTAACCTCCTTCCCACAGTGAAAATGTCCCTAATCCTCCAGACAAAGAATATAGATACCAGACAGCTCATCTGGCGGTGACTGATCTAGTTTCCTCAGCAGGGTCTCCCCAAATCAAAACTCTACTGTCCTCTTTATTTAATGGACTCTCTCCCCCCACAAATCCCTCCCAAATCAGGCAGGCCCAAAACTGAGTTCAGAAACAGGGCTCATGAAACATCCCAGGATCCTGTGTCTCAGCCAGAATTCAGAGCCCACGCTCACTGACAAGTCTTAAAGATCAATTAGGCCAGAAATGTTAGAAAAATCACCACCAACAGGAGACTTTAAAATCCTACCCTTGAACCTCTGTTGCTTTGCCTGGAGGGGATGGAGGAAGTAGGCCAATCTTAAATGCAAGAGAATTAGCCGGAAAAGAGCAATAAATCTGAGGAATGAATGTGCATCCTCTGATCTACATGTGCAGTTACACAGACATCAATGTTGTGTTTTCAGTTAAGATTGGATAGAATTAAAACTCTCCCTGGAAACTCATCTCTAAAAGGAACGAGCCATACAAAACTTGTGCCGCTCTCCATGGTGCTGATAAAATCCTTCCTCCTAGAACAAAGGCATTTTCCTCATCTGGAGAAGGTGGAGTTCAATCTCTCTCCCCCTCCCTCTCTCGCTTTCTCTCTCCCCTCACTGACCCCCAGAGCATGTGCGTGTGTCTGTTTTAATGTTCATAAAGCATGCATGATTTTCTTCACTGTTCCCAAATTGTAATGGTGATTTCAAATATTTTTAAAGTTCTATCACATAGCTAATATTTACTTTCATCCCCAGTCAACTCTTTTCAGAAAGTTTAGGTTGTGTGCTTCCTCCTCCCTCACTATCTCTCTCTGATCACTATATATCTACAATAAATTTGAAAGAGGAAGAACTAGTTTATTCTTCTGATTTACTCCAAAATTTCCAATTTGATCTACGGTTTCTGGTGGCCTTCTGGAAAAGAAGAAGGCCATCTATTTCCTGGTCTCCGTAATATACTCAGTGCCCTCCACTTTAATCCCTGGCTCTGATCCTTCCCTGACCAGCAGCAAGCAGGGAAGTCCTTCTTCTGAGTATTCAGTCTCTTTTTATTCTCAGCGAGTGAGGGTCTAGCATAATTCATTAGTATAACCAATTCATCTTGAACAAAATGCAAGTGTTTAGTCCTAGAAGTACACTGAGTTTCTTTCTGATAAGTGTGTAGCATCTAAAAGTAGTCTTCCACTCCCAGTGCTCCTAGTTCTGGGGTGATTTTAATCTTCCCATAATCACAATATCATCACGAGGCAGAGTTCACCTCACCTTAGCCTTGGACTGCAGTCAGCTCCTTCAAGGGGTTGTCTTTTGTGTCTGGTGTAGTTTTGCTTCTCCCAGGTCCTAACCCAGTCACCCTTGGTCAGCTCATTCTTCCCACAGAGAGGAACCTGAATGCCTTTAAGAGCAGGTTTTTACCTGTGTCTGAGATGCCCTTCTACCCCTAGGCACCTGCCAATCAGGTGACTCAGCAGTCAAAAAACCCAGCTCAATCATCACCTTTGGGAAGCCTTTTCTCACTCAATCACTCTAAACTCCCACTTCACCCCAGGCAGAATTAGTCGTTGTTCTTTTTGGGTGCCCACAAGACCTTATTCATACTTCCCAAAACTAAGGGACCACATATTTCAATTTTGAATGACCAAAGTGCAGTATCTGCTTGACACAGAGTAAGCTCAAAGTACATGAATAAATATATAAAATGAATGTGTCAGTAAACAGAAGGATGGTTGGACAGATGGATGGAAGGATGAATGGATGGATGAATGATGTTGCCTAAATTTACATCTTATCAATTCAGAGTTTGACGCAAAATATCAGATGTGTTATCTATTCTCAAAGAACAAAGATGCTTACAATTTCTTTCCTTCTTTTTCTTATATGAAGGCACCATCTCCTCTTCTTCTTTCACTTTTTACCCTATAACCAAGAGGATGTGGTGCTGTAGCTTGTCTTTCAGAATAGGTTTCAAGCAGATAAATATTTAGTCTTCTCGGGGTCGTTTGGAAGTTTGGAAGATTATAACTACTCCTCGCCAACCTTCCCTGAATCGTGTCATTCCTTGCCCCCAGATATAAAAACATCTCTTCTGCTCCCTAAAGACTGACTCTACTCACAGAAAAAAAAAACACTCCCCTTTCCACAGAGGTTGCTTTCAAACTCTGCTTATGAGGTTTCTAGTGCCTCTCCATAAGGTTCTTTGAGGCACAGCTGCCTTATTACCTACTCACAGCTACAGTGATGCTTGTCAAGCCAGAGGGGGACATAAAAAATACCAGCTTTGCCTGCATTTTTACATTTCTGATCCCTCACAAAAATGTACAGGAAAAATTATAATGGCTAACAAAATCAACTATCCCTTTATCCATTCAGTATACTTCTAAATTACACAGAGTAGTTATTTAAAGTCATTATTTATTGCACAAATATTACCAGGAACAAAAGTGACATAATATACCCATAATCCAGCCCTGAAACATATCTAACTTCTTCTATGATGCCTTCAAGCTCTCATGCCTGAGAAATCTCTCTGCAGCTTGCAGACAATTTGTGTTCTGCTTTTTCCAGTTAACATGGCATAGCACCTTTATTAATATACTTAATGGCCAAGGGAAGTCTGTTTTTACTTACCCCTTGAGGAGGTGTAGGGGAAACGTTTAGATTTAGACAGATTGAATTCTGACTCTGCTGCTAATTGGCTGTTTGCTCATCAGTAACAGGGGCAGGATAACGGCTTACAAGATTATGGTAAGAGTTGATTCCTGTATATGAGGTCCTTGACAAAGCATCTGGCTTATAGTAAA
The DNA here is from genome assembly GCF_965194825.1 of Balaenoptera physalus. Classification (NCBI taxonomy): domain Eukaryota; kingdom Metazoa; phylum Chordata; class Mammalia; order Artiodactyla; family Balaenopteridae; genus Balaenoptera; species Balaenoptera physalus. The sequence goes on from NC_138890.1 coordinate 28,612,136, forward strand.
CATTCATTTATGGGTGACTCACAAATAACAATAATACTTTTAAAACATTAATCTACCATGAATTAGAAAATAAAGTATGCATGAGTAATTAAGATAAGACACGAGATTGAATTCAAATAAATTCAACCTTTGGGCAAGATCCCCAGAACACTGAGAGTTTATATTCATTCACCTGAAATTAGAGATACTTAGGTAGAAAAGCTTGAAAATAAGTGAAATCCATCATCACTCTTTCACAGATATACTTGAGTGACCTGCCTCAGATCACACAGACTGTCAGAACTAGAGCTGGAAATAGAACTCACATGGTCTCAAAAACTGTTGCAGGTTCTGATATCAAATATCACCTCCCTGTCACCACCACCTCAATCAATGCAGCACGGAAAGCAGACATCATTAATGAATTAATCAAATACTTTTTGAGGGATTAATTCAGGGCAAGAGGGAAGGAGAGAAGAAACACATATTGAGTATCAACATGGTAGCCATGGCTAACAAAATATGAAGCTGAGGCTCAGGGAGGACATACAACTTCCCCAAGATCACACAGCTAGCTAGTGGTGAAGCTGGGATTTGAATCCACGGTCTATGTGTCTCCAAAGTTCATAATCTTTCAACTAGAATTTGACTCAATGAAAACCAACAGGTATTTCTGACTGCACAGCCTGTACCAGGTGCTATGTTAGGATATGGCAGTGAACAATACAGACGCAGTCCCTGCATCCATCAGGCTTAAAAGACACTTCAAAGGCGAGCAAAATGTGATGAGAGTCAGGTAAGGTGAAGTACCTACCATCTCTGTAAACTATTCATGTAATATGGACAAGTAAATATGAGCCTCTACCCTCTGTCCAGAGTTCAGTTACACTATAGGTTAAACATGCTCAAACAGGCTGGCCTGGAAATTTGACCACCATTATTCGTCTGCATTATTGCTGTGGGAAAATGCATGCTGAATTCTAAACTGATATGTAACAACTTTGGGAGCACAACAATACTCAAAGTTAGTACCTGCTTTTTATTTGAGGTTTTAATGCAACAGCAGCAGATTTACCTTTCTCATTAGGTTCTTCTGAGTATAAAAAATAAAATTAGTGCCAGCATGTATTTCTAGAAAGTAGACTAACTGAAGATAGGAGGATCAATCAAACCACAAAGGTTAATTATTGAGTATCTTCTCGGAATTGGGCACTATGCCCAGGCAATGTAGAAATATAGAAAAAAATATAAGACCGAATCAGCCCTATCCACGGAGAGTCTGTAAACCAGCTATGGGACACCCACATAAGAGCACTTCCAGTAAATGGTAGTGTATGTCAAAATTCTAAAAGACTGGGGTAAATACATGTCTTTGAAATGGCCTGGGGGGTCAGAGATAAGGAGAATTAACCCAGGCTTCAAAATAGCTCTGATCTGGATATTCAGAGTTCATGGTGGCAGTAGGAGGAGTGTTAACCATGGAGAAAGGTACAGGGCAAGTGTGTCCCCCAAAATGAACAGACCATTGAGGCCACGGACTGGAGCTAGGAGTACTGGGAAAGAGGTCTCAGAGGTCGTTGTAAATGAGGGAGCATTTTGACTTAATCACCTTTGCCTCCCCGCCCCCATGCCTAGAACGGTGCCTGACAAACAGTAGGTGCTCAGTTAATGTTTAGTGAGGTGGAAAGACATCACCTTCATTGAAAAGAGAAATAACAAAAAAAGTGCTAGGCCTGCTTCAACATACTGAAGTCCATATTGACAGTCCAATATGACAATAACAAACATAACACCGCACACAATTAAGTGGTAAATTCTATGATAAGCCGGAAGTTGTCAGCATGCAGGAGGGAAAGTGACTAAGGTAGGGCAAAAAGAATCGGGGATGATTTCTTAATGCGAGGGGAATTGGGTTGGGCCTATCAGGAAGGGCAAGGTTTGGCTTTCAGGAGTCACAGCTGAGATACTTACAAGGCTGAGACAGAAACAAATGCATGGGGACAGACACTTAGGAAACAATAGGAAGTAGTGGGACTGTGGTCTTTAGTAAATAATTTGGCAATCCAATCAAAACACATCTGTGGGCTAGATTCAGCCTGTGAACCACCAACTGGAGGCCCTCAGGACAAGAAGAAGGAAGAAAAAAAATGCTTCTCAGATGGAGGAAACAGGTAAATGACCAAGAGAGAGCAAGGAGCAGGAAGGCTTAGTGGGAGAGGGAGAGGGGTCTCCCCAGAACCCAGAATGCCACTGCAAGCAGTAGGAAATGTGATTGCAGAGAAAAGCTAAGTTGAGTTTGTAGTCCAGGTAAAGGAAAAGATAATAAATAAAGAGTGAAAGACAACTTCAGCATGCTATGTTGCTTGGAGAAATTGTGCTGGAATTAAACATTGTCTTTTCTAATCTTGGCTGCTAAATCAACTGTGTTTATCTCTAAGACTAATATTACCTAAAATCGCCCTGACAAAAATGTCCATTCTAGAACTCTTGGGTGGTTTTCTGGAAACTTCCCTAGTGCAGTCATGGTTGCTGCCCCCAGATTGCCTGTGACAGCTGGGGCTCTATAGACAGAGCTGTGGATCAAAAGCATCTTCAAAAACGGAGCACTTCTCTCCTCACTTAACACATTTTACTTAAGGATTTACATTTATACCAGTTGAGCAAATCAAAGTTATAGTTCCCTCAGTAACTGTAACCTGGACCAAATATAGCTATATTTTTCTGCTGCTGAGCGGGCTTTTAACGCATGCCTCCCAACTGTGAACAGGAGATTTGATTCAAACATTATGCAAGAAATGTTTTTTTTGGAAAACAAGTGGCTGGTCCGGTGAAGGTTTAGTGTAAATGACTGTTCCTTTCAATTCGTGTTTCTATGCAAGGGTTCCCTACAGACACTGATCTTCACAGCATCCTCCATAGTCTTGTGGACAGGGGTGAATGGAAAGGTACCCTCTCCACTCCTGCAAGCTGCCAGCTTGCCCATTCATGGGTCAGAGTCTAGCTTTGCCATCGCAGGCTGCTGGTGTTGACTGAAGCCTCCATACAGAGCCAGGACTGAGGTGAGAGGGTAAGGTGATCAAGGCACTTGCCCAGGAGGCAAAATTTCAGGAGTGTCAAAAAGCTCATTAATCAAGACAAATAAAATTTAACGCACCCACAGCCAACATTGTCCTCAATGGTGAAAAACTGAAACCATTTCCACTAAGATCAGGAACAAGACAAGGTTGCCCACTCTCACCACTATTATTCAACATAGTTTTGGAAGTGTTAGCCACAGCAATCAGAGAAGACAAAGAAATAAAAGGAATCACAATCGGAAAAGAAGAAGTAAAGCTGTCACTATTTGCAGATGACATGATACTATACATAGAGAATCCTAAAGATGCTACCAGAAAACTCCTAGAGCTAATCAATGAATTTGGTAAAGTAGCAGGATACAAAATTAATGCACAGAAATCTCTTGCATTTCTATACACTAATGACGAAAAATCTGAAAGTGAAATTAAGAAAACACTCCCATTTACCATTGCAACAAAAAGAATAAAATATCTAGGAATAAACCTACCTAAGGAGACAAAAGACCTGTATGCAGAAAATTATAAGACACTGATGAAAGAAATTAAAGATGATACAAATAGATGGAGAGATATACCATGTTCCTGGATTGGAAGAATCAACATTGTGAAAATGACTCTACTACCCAAAGCAATCTACAGATTCAATGCAATCCCTATCAAACTACCACTGGCATTTTTCACAGAACTAGAACAAAAAATTTCACAATTTGTATGGAAACACAAAAGACCCCGAATAGCCAAAGCAATCTTGAGAACGAAAAATGGAGCTGGGGGAATCAGGCTCCCTGACTTCAGACTATATTACAAAGCTTCAGTAATCAAGACAGTTTGGTACTGGCACAAAAACAGAAATATAGATCAATGGAACAGGATAGAAAGCCCAGAGATAAACCCACACACATATGGGCACCTTATTTTTGATAAAGGAGGCAAGCATATACAGTGGAGAAAAGACAGCCTCTTCAATAAGTGGTGCTGGGAAAATTGGACAGGTACATGTAAAAGTATGAAAATAGAACACTCCCTGACACCATGCACAAAAATAAACTCAAAATGGATTAAAGACCTAAGTGTAAGGGCAGACACTATCAAACTCTTAGAGGAAAACATAGGCAGAACACTCTATGACATACATCACAGCAAGATTCTTTTTGACCCAGCTCCCAGAGAAATGGAAATAAGAACACAAATAAACAAATGGGACCTAATGAAACTTAAAAGCTTTTGCACAGCAAAGGAAACCATAAACAAGACCAAAAGACAACCATCAGAATGGGAGAAAATATTTGCAAATGAAGCAACTGACAAAGGATTAATCTCCAAGATTTACAAGCAGCTCATGCAGCTCAATAACAAAAAAACGAACAACCCAATCCAAAAATGGGCCGAAGACCTAAACAGACATTTCTCCAAAGAAGATATACAGATGGCCTACAGACACATGAAAGAATGCTCAACATCATTAATCATTAGAGAAATGCAAATCAAAACTACAATGAGATATCATCTCACACCGGTCAGAATGGCCATCATCAAAAAATCTAGAAACAATAAATGCTGGAGAGGGTGTGGAGGAAAGGGAACACTCTTGCACTGTTGGTGGGAATGTAAATTGATACAGCCACTATGGAGAACAGTATGGAGGTTCCTTAAAAAACTACAAATAGAACTACCATACGACCCAGCAATCCCACTACTGGGCATATACCCTGAGAAAACCATAGGTCAAAAAGAGTCATGTACCAAAATGTTCATTGCAGCTCTATTTACAATAGCCAGGACATGGAAGCAATCTAAATGTCCATCGACAGATGAATGGATAAAGAAGATGTGGCACATATATACAATGGAATATTACTCAGCCATAAAAAGAAATGAAATGGAGGTATTTGTAATGAGGTGGATGGAGTTAGAGTCTGTCATACAGAGTGAAGTAAGTCAGAAAGAGAAAAACAAATACAGTATGCTAACACATATATACGGAATCTAAGGGGAAAAAAAAAAAAAAAAAAAAAAAAGGCCATGAAGAACCTAGTGGCAAGACGGGAATAAAGACACAGACCTACTAGAGAATGGACTTGAGGATATGGGGAGGGGGTGGGGTGAGATGTGACAGGGTAAGAGAGTGTCATGGACATATATACACTACCAAATGTAAAATAGATAACTAGTGGGAAGCAGCCGCATAGCACAGGGAGATCAGCTCGGTGCTTTGTGACCACCTAGAGGGATGGGATGGGGAGGGTGGGAGGGAGGGAGATGCAAGAGGGAAGAGAAATGGGAACATATTGTATATGTATAACTGATTCACTTTGTTATAAAGCAGAAGCTAACACACCATTGTAAGGCAATTATACTTCAATAAAGATGTTAAAAAAAAAAAAAAATTTAACGCTACATTTTTAAAAAAATATAAGTTAATGCAAAAAATGCATGACGAACAAAATCTTAAAGTACTGATTTTTAAAAATATTGCACTGAAATATTCTTTTCCTTGATTACTGAATTTCTGGTGCCCACTTATACTTTGCCCCCACCCCCAGGCAACTGCCTCACTTGCCTGACCCTCGTCCTGGCCCTGGGAAGCAGTCGGGAGGGAGTGCAGAGAGGACGTAGTGGATTTGGCTGCAGGCAAACTCTTTTAAACTTTGGTCATGGCAAAGAGAGGAATACTGAAGAACACCTTCAGAAGTATTTCTAGCTGGTGCTGATGGAGCAGAAGGTGTTGGATTATTAATTTCATTGGGAGGAGTTCTCGTCAACCATCAAAAAAAACTGTCTTCTAATCGTCCAGGTGACTCCCCTGAGAATAAATGACCCAAAGACCATCCGGTAAGTTATGCCAAACCACCCACTTACCAAGCCTGCCAAACAAAGATCAGGTGACATTCATGTCCCAAATGCTGGCCTAGGAATGACCGCATGAACAGGGTTGTCAAATAGCCCAAGTGAATGCTGTAGCCTGCGAGGTCCTCGAGACCAGGAAAGGCTGCAATACTCCATGTTCCCAGTCCCAGAGCCTAGCCCTGGGTTAGTGCACACTGATGTCAGCTCAGTCAAGTAATTACACAATTGCTCATTTAGGAGGAGGTTCCAATCACCTCCAGACAGACTGAGGCAGTTAACAGAGTGGAATCCTCTACTAAGGCCAGTCATTTGTCTGTGGGTTTTGTTGTTTTCACTGAAAAAGCAGAGAAAACTCCTTATCTATCAGCAGCCTTTCACACTGGAACAGGTGTACTTCGGGGAACTGCTCGCCCTCAAAATGCATTCTTTGGAAGTGAGCAATTCTTCCTGAAATACTTCAAAAATAAGCTTAATTAAAAAAAAAAAAGTTAGACCTACAGAAAAGTTGCAGAAACAGTACAGAAAATTCCTATGCATCCTTCATCCAGCTTCCCTTAGTGTTAACATCCTAATGTTAGCATAATCAGAGCACAGCTATCAAAGCAGGACATTTGTATCGGTACAATACTATTAACTAAATGACAGACCTTATTCTAATTTTGCCAATTTTCCTTCTAACATCCGTTTTCTGGTTCATGACCTAATTCAGAATCCCACTTTGAATTTAGTTGCCATGTTTCCTAAGTCCCCACCAATCTGTGACAGTGCCTCGGTATTTCCTCGTCTTTCATGACCTCAAGTTTTGAAGAGTACTCATCTGTTATTTTGTAGAATATCCCTCAGTTGGGGATTGTTGAATGTCTTCTCATTACTAGACTGAGGTTGTGCATTTTTGGCAGGATTCCCCAAAAGAATAGCGTCGTGTACTTCTCAGTAACTTTCTCAGGAGGCACATGATGCTGATTTGTGCCCTTCCTGGTGATGCTCCCTTTTTCATCAATTGGTTAAGGTGCTGTCTGTCAGGTTTCTCCACTGTAAAGTTACTATCTTTCCTCGTGTCATTGATAAGTGGATACTTTGGGAGGATACTTTGAGACTATGCAAATATCCTGTTTCTCATCATACTTTTGCCCATCACGTTCAGTATCCATTGGTGGTTTTTCTGTAACAATGATAACTGAGGTGTCTGCCTAATCGAAAATGAGCTTTTTATTATCTTTAAACCCTATGTAAGTCCCAAAGGCCCAAAGCTACTGAGGGGAAAGATAATAATCTCCCTGTCAAATGTGCCTTTCCCACAGCTGTAGGGATCAGACATCTAGTTTAGGCACAGCACATCCACGGCACCGGAGTCTTCACCCCCAACCTTCACTTATGCAGGAATCTAGGCTCTCTTTCTCACTGGCCCACATGAGTCTTCGAAATTCTCCACACTACTAGGAAAGAAGCCATTGCCAATCAATAAGAATTGTCATGGGAAATGAAACAAATTTCTTTATCTCTGCTCTAGGTTGGGGGTTTAGTTTGTCTTTAAATTGCTACATCCCTGTAGCATCTCCTCACTGTCCAGTCTCATGAGAACCTTTAGAAGCAGCAGATCCAGGGTCGCTGGGGAGAACGGAAGTGCACAGGCAGCTCCCCTGTGCCTGTGGGTTTTTCTCATTTGGGGCAATTCCTCTGAGTCCCAGACAGTGGTATGCTGGTAAATGTTTATCAACTGTCTCTCCAGGAAGGGAAAAAATGCAAGTCTGGATATTAAGTGTTTGTCAATTTTCTGGTAAGAGTACTTCCTTCATGGTTGATTTCAAGCTACCAGTGTGACATCACTGAACACAACTGGGAAGAAACAGGCTGCAGCAGAGCATTAAATATTAAATAGCTGTATGTATTTCTACCATACAGACACAACAATGTAAATAACCTCAAGCACACAGATAAGAATAAAATATGGTAAGATAATTAGGAAGTGATACTTTTGAGTATGTATTTATTACCCTTGATTTCAATATAGTTTATTAGTTATAGATATCTATATAAAATTTTAATAATGGCTGTTATCTAACAAATAACTCACAAAACTCCTAAAAATGTAAAACCTGGTCCTCATGAGCGGGGATGAGCCAGCCCCGGCACACCGCCCCATTATACAGCGGTTACCCTGGGCCCCGAGTACTGGAAAAACCCAAAGCAGCCCCTGAAACAGCAGGGGGACACTTTTCTCCAGTCCCTCCAGGAAACCTTATGAGGTCCAGATGCCCTGCAGGCGATGGCATTGCTCCAGCAGCAGTATCTGCTGCTTCTTGGCACACCTCCCATGACGCTTTGTGAGGGCTCCAAAGCATCTGGCTGCTGCCAGGGGTAATGGGGTACCAAGTCTTCCCGAGGCTCAGAACCTGTTTGCCATTCTCCCAGGAGACCACTTGGCCCTTAACTGTTCTTAAAATAATTACAGGGATGTTTCAGAAGCAGCCTGGAACAGTGGAAGGAGCATAGGAGGGAAGGGGAATAGTGAAGGAAGAGGCAAAACCACATGTATCGGGTACGGATTACATGCCAAGTACAAGGCTGCATGCTTTCACAGATGTTCTTGTTTACTGTAATCCTGACACACCCAGAGAAAGAACAACCACCTGTTTACCAAGAGATTACATGACATCCCAAGGTTCTCCAGCTAATAAGAAGCAGAGCTAGGACGCACCCCAGCTCTGCTCACCCCTATAGCTCTAGCATGTAGCATAGTACACATGGTGCTGTCTACGTATTTGTGGGATGGATACATGAATGTAGCCTAACTCCAAAGCTTGTGCTCTTACCTCCACCAGGGAAATAATGCTGGTAAAGTGCTCTTACATGGCAGAGTATAAACGAAGTAATGGAAGGCACTGCGGTGTGTGAAAGGCTGACTTCAGAGTGAGATGAGGTGATTCCCTCCAGGCTCTGCCTTTTACTAATTCTCTGACCTTAGTTAGGAATGTCACCAAGTCTCTCTCTGAGGCTTGGCTTCCTCACCAGTAAAATGGGGCTAATAAAGCTAATCTTGCCATGTGGTGGCCGGAAACAAACAACTGTGATGTATGAGAAAGCACTCTGCAGGCTAAAAGGTGCCAGGAGAGAAAGTGTCCTGTAGGTCACTGTCCATGACATCGGAATGTCATTCCATTGGCCTAGGAAGGGCACGTCTAACACCATGGTTGCAGGGGAAGAGCAACGGGTAAAAGAAATGGCCCTGGACACAGCAGAAGGTACAGGATTCTCATCTATTTCAACTTTAAGTTTAGGACTTAACTGGCTGTCCTCTGTTTGGAATGCACCACAGACAAAAGAATTTCAGCAAGCCTTGTCCCCCTACCTTTTATATGATATACGAGGGAGCAGATAGGTTAGAAGAAAACCCTGCTGTTTTTGCAGTGTGGTATTGATCCTGGAAACTAAATGATAATGCAAAGAGGCAGCATCAGCTTCTCTTCAAGCCTGCATCATGCAGGCTGCCTGGGATTCTCAGAGAGCCTAGAATTTCATAGGTAGACACCCAAGCACAGACTGGCAGGGTCTGCTTCTATCACACACGGTAGGTCAGGGGTGGCGCTAGACCGAGAACACCCTCTAAGCAGACTACTCCCTGTGCACACCTCAGTCCCTTCCCCACCCATGGGGACCCTAACAGAACTGAAGATGCTAATGGCCTTTTGCAGTCAATGTCTACTCCTCTGTAAGGAAGAGACATGAGGGTGAGTGTATGTGTTTGTGTGTTTTAAAATACATGCACCCAAACTCACACATGTGTATTCAACACAGTAGGCAAATCGCCCATAGCAGGTAAGGGAAACAGGGGAATGGAAGCAGGAGACAGGGATAAAGGTAAGAAACACAGACACACACACACACACACACACACACACACAAACACATGAAACAAGAGAGGGCCTTGCACAGACCAGTGAGGATAAAGTGTCATAAACTGAATGTGATTAATTCAACCCCTGCACCTGACACCCAAGGAAGACCAAAAGAGTTAGGAGCATACCCTCCTAGCACTCAGAGTGGAAGCCCCAAGGGAGAAATCAGTCTCTGCCATTGATTGGGACGAGTCATATTCATTCACTTATCCGTTCCTTCACAGATAGGCATTGTGCGGGATGGGCAAGGGGAAGGGGAGAGCTGCAGGGCAGGGCAGGCTAGGGTAGGGCACTCGCAATTACACAGGCAGATGGGTCCACAGAGGGTGATAACCCAGGTGCTATGACAGAGCAGGCATAAGCTCTATGGGCCGCAAGAGAGGGGTGTGGAGGAGGAGGGTTAGAGAAAGCTTCCTGGGGAGAGTGACATTTCATCTGACTTCTGAATATTAGGTAGGATTTAGCTAGGCAAAGAGAGGAGGTGATGCATTCCGACAGTGCAAACAGCACACACAGCAGCCCAGAAGAGAGAGAGTGTGGCCCCTGAGGGATTGAAAGAATTTTAATGGAGCAGGAGATGGAGAGTAAAAGTGGAACCGGCAAGAGGGAAGGCTGAAAAGTGTAAGCTCTGTGAAGTTGGGGGAGGGAGGCTTGCTCTCTGAGCTTCTGTGTGCAAAGCCTGGCACGGGACACACACAGGAAAGTGTAACACAAAGCAATTAGTGCTGTGATATCAGTCTGAACACATAGTTATGAACACAGAGAAGGAAGCCCTTAAACCTGCCTTGAGGTTGGCGGGGGCAGGAGGGGTGTGTGTGGAGAGGACACGCAAATGAGATTTCAGAAAGGAACCATTACCTGAGCTGAACCTAAAAGGAGTTTAGGATTTTACTTGCATAAAAAGAACAGGAACTGGAAAGGACATTTCAAGCAAGAGAAAAAGCATGAGCAAAAGCCCTCTCTACCAGTGTCTAAGCTGATGAATAAAAATACCAGAAACCCCAAACTAATCATGACTAACAGAGGGCCTCGGTAAAACCCCTCAGGTTTAGTCAATGGGCTCAAAGGGGTTTTTTTTTAAGCTGATTCTGTGCATTCTCTGCCTTCATGATGCAGATACAACCAACACCAACTTCTCTTCAGAGCCAGGAGTCATCTTTACCCACTCTGTGATTGCTAAGCAGGGTTCAACATGACGACTTCCCTGTCTGTGTCAGAGAAATGAAACATAAAAACAAAAAGCCTGCTTCAAGAGGGGGGAAAGCCAGCTCCCTCCGGGTCTGGCACAAAATTAAGTTTTATGAGTTACTTGGCAGCCAGCAAGGCACAGAACAAAGCCAGTGTGAAACCACCTTTCAAAGTAACCTAAGTTGACAATTAAACTTGCTCGGTGAGGGGGAGAAAAGGAGTTAATACAGGCAGAAGGCCTTTCATCCTTCACCTGAGCCTGTCCCTTTCCTATGTTAAGTACAACGCAAGCAAGCTGAGTGAGGGGATTTAACACCGTCATTAAACAAATATCAACATCCAGGCTTAGGTGGACATCCCTCCCTGAATCATATGCCACCCAGGGTTACAATGACTACGGTAATAACAGGAAAACATAGCTTCCACATGCCAGGCCTGCTGTGCTGGGCTGTAATTACCCAAACAATGACAATCTATTGAAGACAAGCATTCTTTCCCAACCCCCAAACACACAATGCCCCCCAGAAGGAAGCCTGGCATACTGCATTGTAATTGCTAAATCTCTGCATGTGGTTCTGCCCCTGAGCAATGGTTCAGGTAGGTATAGTCCATTCTTGGGCTGGAGAGATGGACTATCCCATGGTGCCAAGAAAAAGTCAGTAAAAAATAGATGGCTATGTTGTTATCAACAGACAGGATCCAAACAACCGGAAGAAAAATCGAGGACATTCCTGGGAGTCTTTTTTCCTCCGAAATTTCCAATTTTGAAGAGTTGGTGCCTGAAGAAACCAACAGCACACCTGATGGTTTGGATTTTCAAAGTCAGATCTTTGCACAGGCAATGTCCCCACTGCTGCATGAAAATGAATTGATGAGTACAAATGAATGTGTTTGAAGACTTTGCCGTTTTATGGTTTATTAAATGCCATATTGGAAGATGCAAAGTTTTATAGACTGGAAAGGGCTCTTCAATTAAGAAGGTAAAGAACTGAGGATGAGCCCAACTGTTCTTCCATTTCCAGTGAATACTGAAGATAAAAAAAAAATTAGGTCACATTAGAGTAGTGGTTCTTAAAGTGTATCCCTGCACCAGCAGTATCCATATCATCTGGGAACTTGTTAGAAAAATAAATGATCAGGGGACTTCCCTGGTGGTCCCCTGGGTAAGACTCTGCGCTCCCAACACAGGGGGCCCGGGTTAGATCTCTAGTCGGGGAACTAGGTCCCACATGCATGCCGCAACTAAGGGTCCTCATGCCACAACTAAGAGGCCCACATGCTGCAACTAAACATGCTGCAACGAAGATCCCACATGCCGCAGATAAGACCCGGTGTAGCCTAAATAAATAAATACATATTTTTAAAAATATAAATAAATAAATAAATAAATAAATAAATGATCAGGCCCCATCCTCCAAACCTAATGATTGGAAACCTGTTTTCACAGCTCCTCCAGGTCACTGGGATGTACTATCATGTTTAAGACCTTTTGCACTAGAACTGTGGTCCTCCACCCTGGCTGCCTATTATCATCACCTGGTGAACATGTTATTGCGATGCCCTGGCCAACCCCAGGCAACTACATCACAATAACTAGGACTGGAACTTCGCAACAGCTACTTTTAAAAAGGCTCCTCGGGTGATGTAATGTGTAGCCAGAGTTGAGAGCTGCCATATACTGGAATAAGAGAGATTTTAGATTAGATACTTTGCAGCTTCTGATTTTTGGCTTAACTCAAAGTAATAGTGGTTACTGAGTGAATCTTCTTCGTGAAAGAAAAAGCTTTTGAGAAGAGGAGAGATTTCCATCTTCAGGAGCTGGAGAAGTCAGATGTGAAGCTCACACACTGTACCAACACTGTACCAAACCCAACGGTAATAACAGTATTTAACAACTCATCAGCAAAGACAGTTGCTCATCCTAGGAAAGAGGCGGGCTAATCCCCACGTCCAGAAGTCACTATAAAAGCAGTGCGCTCGGAGGCAGTGAGGAGTGACACCACACCACCCACATGCCTCAAGTCCAGCTGCCACAAACCACCAAGGGGAGCTCAGAGCCTCCCACTTACTTCTTGGCTTTGAAGTCCCAAGTATTCAGGGTGTGTGAGAGAGCAGCCTCTTCTCACCAGTGTCTGGTGTCACCCAATGTGCAAAATGATGACAACCTGCCAGCACAGAATTCTAGGGGGCCACTCCCATGGGACAGGCAGAGCCTAGCATCGCTGCTTCACAAATGAACTGTGTACTGGGGCCATCCCTCTACCCAAATCAGGAAATTGGCAGAACACATTATAAGTCTGTTCCTCAAACCGGGGTCCACTAGTGTCGTCCCAAGCATCTAGGATTTTTTTACCCATGAAAAGGGACGTGAGCACTACTAAAACGTAAGAAAAATTGTAAATTCTTTTCAACAAGAAGAGGCAACATTCTTTGGGAAGTTTCTGGAGAAATAATAGGCCAACCATCATGTTTTTACACTGTGACAGTAAGATCAAACATTCCCTTAAATTTTTTTTAAAGATAGAATAACAAAGACTGGAACCAGTTCAATAGCTGGCTAGTGAACATACTTATGAAAATAACACCATCATCATGACATTCTCACAGAGTGAATTTCAGATATCCAAGCTTTGGGGCGTTATACTCCCTCTCCCCCAAAAAAGGATGAGGATAGGAAAAAATGAGAGGGAAAAGACCATGCTTTTGTATCCCCAATGCCTATGATTATGCAGACTTTGGAGTTGGACCAACCTGGGTTTCGATTTTCACCCTACAATTTATTTGCTGTTTGGCTTTGAACTTTTAAGTCTGTGAATTTCAGGTTTTCATCTATAAAATGGTAATGATAATCCTTAGCAGTGACCAGGGTGAGTAGAAAGAAGGCTTGGATTGCATTTAGCACAATGCCTAGAAAACAGCAAATTAAGTAGCAGTTGTGATCATTAACTATTCACTCTTGAACACCCAGCTGAAGCTTCACTTCTCTTGTGAAGGTTTCCTTGACAAAAATGCTTACACACACACACACACACACACACACACACACACACATACACACACATACACAGTCTTTGTAGTTCCAGTACTCCTGGTATGCATCTAGATTTTAGTCATTATATTATATTGCAATTGCTTATTTATATGTTTATAAGTATTTTCTTAAGAAAAAAGACATGCCTTTGTATACCCAATGCCTGGCACATACTTGGTACATCATATGTACAAATGAATGAATGAATGAACAAATGAAGCTAGCTATGTATCTCATTTACCTAGAAATGAGATAAGAAAACCTTAATTAGGATGGTAAGAGTGGAAAGGACAAGACAGGAGAGAGACATACAGGGAAATTGATAATAATGGTTGACTATTGGATATGAGCAGGAAAAAAAATATTGTTTTGCAGAGTTTTCTAATACAGTCAATCATAGACACCGTTCATCCAGAAAGCCCTTCTCTGAGGATTTTCTAGGGAAGAGAGGGGATGGAGAGAATGGTCACACAAATACTTAGAAAAGATTTATTGGTTGTTTGGGTCTACCCAGTCCTCTGAAACCAGCCCACATAAGGACAGATATTCCTGGACATTATGCAAGGACAAGGTAAGGCTGCAAAAGGAACCTGAGTCAAATCAAGAATGTTTATCTCTGTCTTCCAAGTCTCAAGAATTCTAGTCCTGTGTTTAATCACTGCCTCTCAGTCTTTACCATTATCACCACTCCATCTCCCTCATTATCTTCTGCAGACTCTGCCCTTTGGAAGCCCTCTACTTACTCCCACTGAGACTTTCCTTTTAGTCTCATTCCTACCTAATCTCTAAATGATGTCGACCAATATACATTGGCTTCACTGCCACAGCCATCTCTCTATCAACATCTAATGCCTCAACCTATCTCAAGGGTCTAGGCATGAGCAATCTGCTCATCCAGAAAGAGTCTTAACCGTTTCACCACTGCAGGAGATAACTGGAGAAACAAAACCAAGGAAAGTCAGCCAAGAAAGCAGGTAAGTGGGGTTTTCTTGGCTATGTAGACATAGAAAAACTCTCCTACCCTCATCCCTGGAAACCAGGGCTTTAGTAAATGGACAGGCAATCGAAAAAGTCTGCAATATGTCCATACCTACACCTTGAGAAAGCCTATCCAACAAGAAATATGGTGACAAAATGCTATACGCTTAACTCTAGTCCCCAAGCTGTCTTTCACAGCCAGGGAATTAGTCACTGGAAAAGCAGGCCCATTGAGAAAGTCACTGACTTTTATCTTTAGACTTCGACTGCTATTCATCAGCATCAATATTTTAGAACTTAACTCAGCCCTAGTCTGAGTCCAGGACGTCTACATCATCACGAAGACTCACCGCATCCTGACAGCTGAGGACCTCCAAAATGCTGTTGAGTAATTCGACACAGTACTTCTTCTCCTGGACCTGGTGCTGCACCTCATCCTTCTGCTCCAGCAGCTCCTTCAGTTCCTTGGTGATGACAGGAAGCAAAATGTCCCGGCATTCTGGAATGAAGGCAGTTCAGAGGCATCTGAGCTTCCTCGTTTATTAGCTTCTTTTCTTTATTTTTAAGATAACATTTCATTAAATAAATAATTCATGAATATATTCTTCTTGTAAAAAATGTAAATATTAAAAATTAGGTTAAGGGACTTCCCTGGTGGCGCAGTGGTTAAGAATCCGCCTGCCAGTGCAGGGGACACGGGTTCGAGTCCTGGTCCAGGAAGATCCCACATGCCACAGAGCAACTAAGCCCGTGCGCCACAGCTACTGAGCCTGCGCTCTAGAGCCCGCAAGCTACAACTACTGAAGCCTGCATGCCTAGAGCCCGTGCTCTGCAACGAGAGGCCACCGCAATGAGACGCCTGCGCACCACAACGAAGAGTAGCCCCCACTCACCGCCACTAGAGAAAAGCTCACACACAGCAACGAAGACCCAATGCAGCCAAAAATAAATAAATAAAATAAATAAATTTTTTTAAAAATTAGGGTAAGATTTCCTTAGAACATTATTCACAATTCTGGCCCCTCCCACAACCCCTACTCCCCAGAGGCAACCAACCAGTTACTCTATTCTATATAGATGTATGTGTATATGCATATAAAAATGTATGTATGTGTGTTTGTATACCAGTATAAAATATGTAGTATCATTTTGATTTGGTTTTTCATTTAAGTAAAACATATCGCACTGTGTTGATCATCTTTCAAGATCTTCTTATATGTTTTACATATGTATGTTGTCAGTATAAAAAAATTCAGTGTCATTTTGGTTTTGTTGCCTTTTTATAAAAGGGGACTATACTGCACATATTGTTCTGTACCTTGATTGTTTTCATTCACCAATATTTTTTGGAGCACCTTCTATGCTATTACATATAAGGATCAACGTTAATTATGTATAGCTGTTTTATAGTATTCTCTATTATGGACATATTTGTTCATTTAGTCATACCCCTATTGATGGACATTTTTCACTGGCATAAACAGTACAAAAATGAACAACTTTCCACTTGCACCCTTGTACACCATGACTTTCATTATAAATAAATTAAAACCTTTGCAAAGATGGGTAACTCTCTTGGCTTTGCTGTTTCAGGAAGTACCTGGAAGGTTCTGAAATCCTATACAGCATTCTTCCTATATTTCTATTAAAAATGGCAAACCTTGAGAGATCAAAAAAATCCCCCCAAATTTCAAGCCATCCCTACCTAGATGCTTCTACAGCTGAAATGTGAATCATATATGCCAATTTTATTTTAATTCAATACAACAAGTAGGTGCTGAACATCTTCGATGTGGAAGGCACTGTATTTCTGGAAGTACAGAGATAATATATGGTTCTCACCCATGAGATACTTAAAATACGACAGAGGTGATCAGCAACAAAACAAAGGGCAATGGCAGAAGACAGAATAAGATACCGGTGGGAAGAATCAGACATCAGCTCTTGTTCTGTCAGCCCAGCATCTATACCTGCTCTGGCACAGCACCCTGGTTTCACCCTGGTGAGCCACCCTGCTATGGGATATAAACCTAGGGATACTGTCATAAGGCTCCCTGCCCTCCTCTGGACTGGGTTGGGTACCTGACCCTAATTAGGATAACCTCTTGATCTGAACCTTGAGGGAACTTTAATAACAGTTATTGCTGACATTGCTAACATATTGAGCGCTTACACTGTGCCAGGCACTGTTTGAAGTTTCTTGCATGAATTACTTCAATCTTCCCAATGACTCTAGGAGGTAGATACTGTTATTTCTCCCATTTTGCTGACGAGGAAACAGAGGGACATGCCCAAGTATACAGAGCTAGTAAGTGGTGGATCCAGTCTGACTGCAGAGCCTGTGTTCATCATCACTAGACAAAGGGTATTATCTTTCTTGGAGCTCATCTGTCCGCACAGAAGTGCCCTGGGGAGGCTTGCTGATTCCTCTCCCAGGGCTATTCTGAATCTCCCCTCTCTGAAGACTGGTTCCCCAGCTTTTCCTCTGATTCTTGAACTGCTCCCTATCATACAAATACATTTATTTTTGGTTAAATTTATCAGACTAGGTTTATGTCGCTCACAACCAAAGAATTCAGACTCGTAGAGTCATAAAATGCCATGAGGGCTTCAGAAGAGAGAAATGATCTATGGTTGGAAGGTGCATAGAAGACTTTATAGGCTCTGATAGAATTGTGTCCCCTCTCTCAGAGCACTAATGTCAGTTTGTAATTAAATTCTAATTAGTATAATTAATGTCCATTCATCCAACCAAAGTGTAAGCTTCATGACAGCCAGACTCAATCTCAGGTGCCCAGCACAGTACCTGGATCATAGTAGCTACTCAGTAAATCTTGATGGAATGAATGGAAGAGGTGTCATTTGAGATGGCCACTGATGAGTAAATAATATTGCCATCGGGAGAGTGGGGATTTAGAGAACAGAGAGCGATTTAGAGTTCATGGACCAAGATGTGGAAACGTATACAATGGTGGAATATTGCTCAGCCATAAAAAAAAGAATGAAATAATGCCATTTGTAGCAACATAGATGCAAATAGAGATTATCATACTAAGTGAAGTAAGTCAGAAAGAGAAAGACAAACACCACATGTGGAATCTAAAATATGGCACAAATGAACCTAACTATGAAACAGAAACAGACTCACAGACATGGAGAACAGACTTGTGGTTGCCAAGGGGGAGGGGGCTGGGGGAGGAATGGGATGGGAGTTTGGGATTAGCAGAGGCAAACAATTATATATAGGATGGATAAACAACAAGGTCCTACTGTACAGCACAGGAAACTATATTCAATATCCTGTGATACACCATAATAGAAAAGAATATATTAAAAACAGAATGTATATATGTGTATAACTGAGTCACTCTGCTGTACAGCAGAAATTAACACAACATTGTAATTCAACTATACTTCAATAAAAAAATAAAATTAAAAAAATTTTTAATAAAAATAAAAATAGAGTACATGGACCTGGGTAAGTAGAATAGTCTCTTGGAAGTAGAATAACAGGAGATAACATTGAAAAGGAAAATTCTTAAATGCAATGGGTGGTGTAAGATTATAGTTCTATGGAAACAGAAAATAACAGGCAACAAAAATTTTGATTCAGCTTTGCTTAATGTTATAGATGGAATCATGGGCCACAGGTTAATGGTACTTTGGACGCAAGAAATGGGTGGCCTAAGGACTTTTGAGAATACAAGGTGCTGAGTTAGCCATTACCCTTTGTTTAGAGAGATAAGAAAAAAGACTGGATAATATTTACATACCAATTACCATAACATTTAAGTTAAATCTATACTTAGTCCATATCTTGTCACCATAAAGTGGAAATTTTGTCCAGGTCTGTTTACTAAAAGGGGTAAAGAAATTTCCTGCAACATTCATGCAGAAGTTTGTTTTAAAAGTTATCTTCTAAAAGATGTTAACTTGTAACTTTGAAACTTTTTGTTTGTTAGAGGAAACTGTATGTGTAAGAATGCTTGTTGTAGGAAAAACTAGGTGAGTTCATTTGAAGTTGTAGACTCTTTGTCTTTGGGAGATGAATGACCTCACCAACTTCATGAAACTTAACTCCCTTCACTGATGTTGTCATAATTAAACCCCATCAGAAGATAAGAACTGTGCATTCACTTAAGTTGGGTAAGAATTGTAAAGTCTTCCTCTCTGAAAAGTTAATTTTACTAGTAAAATAAAAAAGATTTTAATAAAGGAAATTTAAAACACAACAAAAATCTTGTTCTTCCATAGTTCTCTGGGCAAAGGGAGTCTTCAAAAGATGTTTTTTTAAGGTGATTCATGTCATTGCAGCATGTAGGGCAGCTGGTGGAAGAAAAGACCAAAGAGCAGACAGAGACCAGTGTATATGCCACTGCAGTAGTCCAGGTGATGGCAAATGAGAATAAAAGTGCTGGGTTCTACCCCCCCTAGACTCCTAGCCTCTGATACAACATTCTTGTTCTCTGTTGAAGCTAAAGATTTGATAAAACCTTAAAGAAAGTTGGTCTTGAGTTTAAAGCATAATAAGACAATATTTTAAAGCCTAGAACAATAGGCTTTTGTGTCCAAGATTAAAAATCATTTAAAACCTCTCCATCTGTAAATGGGATCACTAGGACCTGCAGAAAGGAGGTTTGTAAAGGTAGACAAAGGGTTAATCTACTGAGGCAGTTAATTAACTCATTCATTCATGTAGTCAGTCAGTCTACTACATTTATTGAAGGCTCCCTAAGTGCCAGTCACTATTCTGGGATGGGAGGGAATGTAACCAGGGGTTGCGTGCCCATCACAGCAGCAGAGTCAACAGAGATAAGAGGCAGACTTAAGTAGACAAGAAAAACCCTGGTGTCTCTACGTCCTAGGAGTGGCAACCTGTCAGTGGACATATAACAGAGCTATAGAATAGTAAAGGTCAGGTTTTTCCTAAAAAGCTCATTCTGTTGGTATTCTAGTTGAGATACTTCAGTTAGATCTTATTACAAAGACATGGGTGCAAGGGAAAAGGCCCATTGGAAGATTTTAAATATTAATGAAGATCTCCTTGAGAAGTCACCAGACTTTACATTCTACTTAAAATTAAGCTAAATTAGTAGATTCTCATGGAAAAGTCTAATAGTGAGTTCTCCATCCCTAGAAATATTTAAGCAGTAGGTAGCTGTCTCTGGGCAGGGATAATGAAGAGGTATTCAAAGTATCAGATGAAGGGTTAAACGGAATGATTATTAAATCCCCATCCAAAACTCTATGATCCATAAAACAGAGGTCCAAAGGAAGTGGCAGGAGGAAGGATGTATTTGCTAGGTGGAGAGGCAGTGGACATGTCTGCATTGTTTACAGACCACTGAGGTCGTGGGAGCTACAGACCAGGCCTCAGCAGAAGCCGTGGTTTATCCATCTGAAAGTCACCGACTTTACAGATGATCAAAACCAGCATCCCTATAAGACGAGGGCTCTTCGTGCTGAGAGTCAGCAAGATTTGAGCTGAGGAAGCCATTAATAACGTAGCCTGTTTTTCAGAAAGTACTTTGTCTTCTCGTTAACCATGATTTCTCAGAAACGTCTGGCTCCTCTGTTCTGAGGTGAAATAATTTTTCTCATTTGTATTTGGAGCTGTGAAATTACATTAGTCTGTAAAGCTTCAGGAAGCAGCATTTCTAAATTGTGGCTTGATTGTCAAGCAAACAAACAGAAACGGTTAAAAGATAGATATTGCAGAGCCTTAAATCAATCTTTATAGGTAGAGGCAATGAGCGTGAGAGACCTGCAAACACAGCCTGGGTAACTGAGCCCCACAAAGCCTGGAGATCGGCCAACAGGTGATGACAAGTCCAAACTGTAATTCAGACCAGGCACTTAGGAATCCGCAGAGCTACTCAACTCTGTATTTTCATAGAAAGGAGTTTTCTTTTGTCAAAGTGACTTGCAGAGAGAAAAATGCAGTGTTTCTGGGCTCTGGATTCTTCCTTTTCAGAGAAAGTTTTATCCTATGGCAGAAGATGCCACTGCCTAAATTCACAGCTCTCTTGAAGTGTGATATGCTTTTGCAATAATTTCACGACTCAGGGATACTTCAAATAAGATGGTCCTTTTCGTCACCTCCTTCTCTCCAGTATCAGCTCCATGGAAAGATCAAAATGGAGCCTTTGTCCACTTTGGAAAACCACCTTGAGGTGCATCAGGCCACAAGTATATCTGTGATCACAGCCACAACTGCAGCCCCAGAGGAAAACACTCTTAAGAACTACATCTGAACTTGCTGTCTTCCCCACAAACCTGCTCCTTCTTTGCTCACTCTGAGCGAAGACACCCCCAGGCACACAGTCAGCCACGCAGATTTGATTTCTCCCTCTCTCTATCCCCAACATCTTCTCCATCAGGAAGTCAAATCCATCTCACCCCCAAGCCAACTTCCTGCATCCTCTGTTCCAAGTTTCCCAAACTGATCTCCCACTTCCAATCTCAGCAGCAGGAAATTTCCCAAAACTCAAACCTGACCACGGGACTTCCCTCCTTGAAGTGCTTCAGTAGTCTCCCAGGGGTGAGTTTTACCGCTGCTCTGGCATAGCTGAAGGCCCTTAGTGGGCAGGCCCTTCCTTACCTCTCCACCCTCCACCTCCTGCATCACTCCAAGATAGCCTCTCCTCTCCTGCTTCTGAGTTTTTGCATGTTATTTTCTTTGCCCAGAATGTACTTATCCCACCCATCTTCACCTGACTAACTCCTCCTTGCCTCCTAGGTCTTACCTTAGTTGCCAAATCCCCTAGGACAATGTTCCTGACACCCCAACTCTGACTTGGGTGACCCTGTTCTGTGCTCCCGTAGTATCCAGACTAGACTTTCATCTTCCCATTTCTCACATTACATGTCTATCATCTGTGTAACAGGAAGAGCAGTAAGATTCTCATTAACATCCCAGAAATGAAGCTGAGGTCCAAAGTTGAGGACAAAAGGTGTTAACTGCTCCACTTTCTAAATCCAAACCGTCTCCAGTAGTTGGTGTACACCGTCATCCCCCATGGTTTTTTGAGAGGTACCAGTTCAGTACCAGTCCTACAGTAATCTGCAGGCACCTCATCCCAGAACTGAGGGAGGGTCTGCAGAGGACTTTGGATACAAAGCAATGCCCATAGAAAGAAGGCATTGCCTCTCCTCCCTGAAGCTGAGGTGAAGGGAGGTAGAGCCAAAAGAATCACTCGTGAAACATATGAAGACGAGACTGGCACCTTATGGCCCCACTAGGGAAATGTTTGCTGATCTTCCATCCCAGGTACATCCTGGCTCCACCGGCAGAATGGAGACACTTGAGAACATTTGGGAATCCCTCTCTTACTGTGGGGAGAAAGGTTAAACACACAAGGTGTGTGTGTCAGGGCCTCAGTCACGTCCTCAGTGTGGTTACCCCATTTCTAAGCCTGCCTGTGGCAGCCTTTGCTTGGAATTTCACTCCACTCACAGCCAGCCCCTTACGTTACCACCAACATGGGTTAATGGACTCTTCAATCTTGTTCGATTTTTCACAGGCTTTAAAGTGAAACTCGTTCTGCTTTGGTCAAGTTCCTATTGACTGAAAGGCGAATTCAGCTCAGCACAACCCTCCTGGAGGAGAGCGAGGAACTTGTGATGGCCAAGGCTTGCCCTGCTCTCCCACAACGCCCACCCCCAGCCTTTTGGCAAGCAGGGAAGACCCCTAATTGAAACCCAACATTCTCCCCAGGCAAAGCTGAGCAGGGCCAGCCCTGCTCTGCTCGGCTGCTTTCCTTCTGTTTGGTAGGGGGAGCATCTGCAGATGTCAGAGGCCACTTGGTTCCATCCGCTAGCCACGAAGGAGGACCGCCACACACAGCTCTAATCTGATAGCAGTGTGTGCTCACAACCGCCTTCCTCCAGCCAGCGTCTCATGAAGGAACGTAATTCCACCCACTGGGAAATCAGTAACTACCCACAAACTTCGTACTCCAGATCAGGTTACAAGCCTTTTACAACCCTACCACCATTGTCCTCCCCCCCACCCCCCCCCCCACCCCGCGCGCATTCTTCAGCAGCTCCTCGTGATTCACTCTCCTTACCTTCCCAGAAACATGCCTAAGTACAATGTCAGAATCACCCCTCACTCCCCCTCCAGCCTGCCTCAGCCATGACGTACATCTCCACTTTATGAACCTTGAGGGCCAAAATATGTCTCCCCAGCTCAACAAACATAGCCTATTTAGAGATTTCAGGACTCAGCAACTGCAGACTTTCTCTTCAGGTATCTTACAGGGGTGAAAATATAATTAGGCAGTAAATCCTAAAGAAGAAACATACGTTCAGAACTTTATACTAGAAACCCACTTAAAGTCCAAACCAAGCTATTGCTTTTGCCATATATCCTTTATATTTAACATAAAGCATGATATTGCACTAAACCTATACGCGAACCCCCGTAACAAGTTAGTGTTTGCCATTCAGAAGCATAGTGATGGCAGGAAGAGTAGACTGACGTGTAATTCTTAGAATTTACACAATGATGTGAGTACGTTTATGTCCAAAAATGTCACACTGGTTATTAATTTGTAAGCTCTGATAGTCTATATGCATATATTTATATCCTTAAACATATATAGACATAATTATTGTAACAGGCACTATTCTCATGGATAGCCTCTTCTAGCGGGATATCAGAAACAATTTAAGGAGATAATAATTGTCTTAGGTTGGATTCTCCGGAAGCAAACTCTGAGATGAGGTTTGGGTGAAGGTGTATTAAATAAGGAGGTATTCCAGAAAACACTGGAAGGGGAGTAGGGAAGTGGGACCATGAAGGGAAGGAGGCCAGGTAGGCTGCAAGTCTCACAGAAGGGGAGCTCTGGGGACAGTGTGGGCCACAGGGGTGAAGCAGCTGGAGTATTTAGACCTTGGGGCTGGGTGGTCCCGGGCACTTCAGGTGCTCTCAGTGTCCAGACGAAGCAGGCCCTGCTGCCTGAGGGCAGCCAGAGAAGGCAGGGGCTGGCTATTGGGAGAGATAGTCCTCCTGGAGCTCTTGTACACAAAAATGATCATGATTACAGGAGACATGGGAAGAGCCCTGAGAGTTGATGCTATTACAACAAATGCCAATAGCTGCCAGCAAGACAATTAACTGGGTAACCTGAGAAAGACAGTCTGGAGATGCAGGGAAGACTGTTCCATGTGGGGCAGTTAAGAAGGCTTCTGAGATGGACAACTTGAGCTGAGACCTGAGGGTGAGAAGGGAACAGCCTAGAAAGATCTCAGGGAAGACCATTCCAAGCAGAAGAAACAGCATGTGAAGGCCCTGGGGTAGAAATCTGCTTAACATGTTGGAGGAATCACGTGGAAATAAGTGTGGCCAGATTATAGGAAATGGGAAGCATAATATGAGAGTTTGGCTGGGGCCAGGTCTCATCAGGCCCTGTGGCCCATGGTAAGGAGTTTGATTACTGGGTGGAGAGAAACATGTTTTATTTCTGTATTTTTAATAGAGGGTAGGGGGTGGGCCTAGAGAGGAAGGTAGGAGAAGACTGAGGAGGCTTTTCATAGAGGGGAGAAAGAAGTCTAATGGTTACTGAGCCCTTACTCTCTACCAGGAAGTCTCTCTTTGAAGAAGTTTATCCTTGTACCTATTTTATGGATAAGGAAACTAAAACTCAAGAGAGATTCAATAACTTGCCTAAGATCACACAGCTAGTAAGTGGCAGAGCTGGGATTTAAACATAGAAAATGTGATCTCAGAGCCCATTTTCACATCTACTAAACTACCCTGCCTCCTTACTATAACAGTGAAGGGGAAAGAAGATGAAAACTTGATTAGTTTGTAGCAGGAGAGACAAAGGAAAATGGACAGACTTGGGTTACGGTTCAGAGGCAGAATCGAACTTGCTGATGGGTTTAAATGTACTATATAGATGTGTAAGCATATGCATTTTGAATGTTGGAAAGAATAATAGACTCATTTTAGGGCTTATCAAATTAGGATCTAATCATGAAGCCCATTTCATTGCCTCAACTAGCAAGTAATGAAAAGACTCCCATCAACATTTCTCTGATAGCATGAAGTGGCTGCAGAGATGGCCCATTATCACACCTTCTGGAAGCTCTTAGGGTATAATCAGTGTGTCCTGACAGGTGCTTCCACTTTCGGTTACCCCTTTGCACTTTCCAAGATCACTTACACTGCCACTGTGACCAACCTCCTCCCTAACCAGCACACTCATTAAACCACAATCTAGCTCCATAGAAAGTGCTTTTAGGAATATAAAGGTGCAGATATGGCCAACTGAGTAGTGACCCAAAATTTGATTTGTTCCCTAATTCTTAGAATGATTACAGTCACGATGCCACACCAGAGGAGTGTAGCTCAGCCTTAGAAGACTGTCTCATCTATCTCCTAACCCTGGCTAATGGAAGGAGAAGCAAATGAAAAGCTTGGGGTTGAACCAACTGGCCTCTACACTGGATAATCCGGGCAGTCTTTAAAGGAGGATTCTCATCAAAGCAATGCGCTCCATTTCAAATTCATGCAAGAGGAGAAATGAGTCAAGGTAGCTTTTTGACTGGCAGGAGCTGGGTCTTACATCCTTTGCCCCCATTTTATTCCAATTCAGTGACATCTGAAATTCAAATCCATTTATAAGCACTTAGGATACCTATTATAACAGTAAGTACCACCCACACCCCTCCAGAGCATATCATCCTTGACCCACTGCCTCTCTTCTGTACCATGCTACACAGATCCTTTAATCCCTTCACCCCAGCCCCTGTCTCCTCTGGAGACTCACATGATTCCCTGGCTCCATGAATTTCAATCTTTACTTAACCAGTCTTTCTGAGCTAATCTGTGGTCACATATTCAAATAGGGTTTTCTCAGCAGTAGGAGTCATATTTTAATAAAGGGTAGAAACCATTTGTCTAGAAATCCACTGAGAATGAAAGGGAGTGGGAGAGTGGAATACCAAGTATGAGAGCTAGGTAACATATGTTGAACTCCTGCTGGGTTCCGGGCACCATATTGGGAAACTACTTAACCCTTACCAAATATCTGTTCTGTATATGGCATTGTTCCCATTTTACAGATGAGAAAATAGGATCTCTAAGCAGCCTGCCCAGGGTAGGGTCAGTTAGCTAGTGTGACTCCAACAGAGGCAAGATTTCAAGGTAGACTCCAATGCCAGCACTGTTCCAACTTCACTCACAGGCTCATGAGTACAAACAATTATTCCCAACTTTGAGATTCTGCAAACTGAAGGTAGCCACCCTTTGAATTTGTTAGCTCCCTTAAGCTAGCCTTAAGTAGGGATTCCAAGACCCTGGCTGCTTGGTTTGTTTAATGGTTGGCTGTTTTGTAGGTTTTAGTGAAGGTTACAGTACCAGGGGAATAAAACAAACAAATCGCAATCCTAGAATCACAGATTTAAATAATAATGAACATTCATCAACTCGGTGATTTAGTCATCAGTTTAGTCATTCACTTCTTCCATTTTTTAAAATTCAACCAACCATTTATTCAACTCCAATTGGTTGAATATCCTGAGCTTACCCGTCTCACTGCAGTTGGCTAGCAGATAGCAATCATGACCTTCAAACCTCTCACTCCCTGTTTCCCAGAAGACAGTGACAGCCTGGGGTGAGATACCTAATCTCCATCAAGTCATGTCTCCTGCAGCTCATAGCACAATGTCTGTCACACGGTAGGATCCTAGCAAGTGTTAGATGAATGAACGAGTCTTTGCTGATTTCAGAGAGAGAGAGCCCTGTCTGCCTACACCGAGGGCAACTCTCAGAATCAGAAACCTATTTAGTGTTGGGTTATTTCACTATTCATTATCCTGTGCTGTCCTTGAAGAAATCAGATGGCAATAGCTAGGGGCTGGAAGAAGGGTGTTCGGGAGAACTGCATGTGTGTTTCACCTTCACCACTTCCCCTGAGCAGCCGTTCTTGTAACATCTTTCCATCCTTGGCTTCATCTGATCCCAAAGGCAGTTATGGAGAAGTGGGCAGAACTCTGGATTGACGGTCCAGAGACCTAGGTCTGAATCCCTGACTTACTACTGCCAGGATGCGTGATGTCAAATACGTCATTTTACCTCTCCTCCTCCAAAAACGGGGATTAAAATGCCCGTAAGAGGATCCAAATAAAACATACAAATTCAGTGGTAGTTACAGGCGTACCTCAGAGGTACTGCAGGTTCGGTTTCAGACCACCACAATAAAGTGAAATACCACAATAAAACAAGTCGCATAAATTTTTTTGGTTTCCCAGTGCATACAAAAGTTATGTTTACACTATATTGTAGTCTATTAAGTGTGCAATAGCATTATGTCTAAAAAAAATACATACCTTCATTTTTAAATGCTTTATTGGTAAAAAAAAAAAATGATAATCGCCATCTGACAACACAAGGTTGCCATAAACCTTCAATTTGTAAAAAAAAAAAAAAGTGGTATCTGTGAAGTGCAATAAAATTGGATGTGCCTGTATTAAGTGTAATGACGCATGGGGATCTGAGGCTACACCTAAGAAGTTTTTGAGTCAAAAGCAGAGCACATCGAAACTTCAGTAGCTGACACGTACACTTGACGAAACACCTTGGTCCAGGCGTACTGGAATAAGATGGAGTAGAAGCTGTTATATGCATCATTCAAACCAAGTGTCCTTTGTCTGAAATACCAAACTCCAGAGAACTGAGTTCCGAGAGGAGGGAATAAACTGAAATGATTGGGATATATGCCTCAGATTTTCATGCTCCCTTTTGTATGTGGAGAGACTAAAAGAAGGCTCAGGCAAGCGTTCTCTGAACTTCCTTGTACATTTCTGCTTGCAACTAAGAATAATAATGCCACTTACTGGCAATCCTCAAGCTGCACATGAACAATCCTGTATCCCTGTCATCACAAAACTTACACATACCAAAAAGAACAAAAACCAACAGCAATGTATTGGATCAATATGAGCAGCCAGCATTCCATTTCTGAGAAAAGCACACACTAAAAGCCTCTTGTTTGCATTTTAAGGCCACCAGAGGGGCCCTTCGTTTCAGAGAATTAAATGAGAAAATTCTCCTGGATTCAAGCATTAGCAAAATGGAATGGTTGTGTAATTGTTTCCAATCATCATCTGATTCTCTCCTTCCCTCACCTTCCCCATAACAGCTTCAGAGGAGAGGAAACTGGGGTCCCTCTCACAGCCCCACACATTTAAAATCTAGTGTTGTTTATTACAAAGGGAGAACAGACAAGTGTAATAGCTTTCAAACAAGCTGAAAAATTGGAAGCAAACTCCAAAGAGGAAGGAAAAACCATTGCTATGCCCCCGCTCCTTTGCTATGCCTTTTATTTGATCCTGCCCAAATAAAAATGAAAATGGGAAGAATTTCTCCTTCTGGCCTGTTTTTCTTTTCTAGAAGCACTCAGCTAAGAAGGTAGAGAAGAGAGACAGCCTTCAGGGGGCAGGGGGTTTTGCCTGCTTCATTTCTCCATTCATGAGACAGAACCAACACAAGCCCTCCCCTGGAAGGCTCCAGAGCCTGAGCTCTCAAAGATTGGGCTTGCGTTCCTGTGTTGGCCGAGCGTTGGTCCTCTATAGGGCTCAAGGAGCAGTTACCCAAAGATGCTGTCCCCAACTCTACATGGAGAATCTCCTGCATGAAGAGAGAGCAGCTCTTCCTTCCTCTCTCCCATTCTTTACCCCACCTTCCACACTCTTCTCATCTCAGCTCAGTTCCATTGCCTTATTAACTATTAAAACAAAAATCCCTGCCAAGTCACAAGCTGGCTGGTGATGAAGTGCACACATGCCAGCAGGGGAACACCCAGCAGAAGACTGGCAGTGATTAAGGACTGAAGGGAACACACCCGAGCTCTCCAAATTCCTCTGGAGCATAAGATGTCCCACTAGGAAATGACGGGCACCCACTCTAAGTCTGCAGCTCTTGCCAAGACAAAGCATCAGGCAGGGAAGAGTGAGTGATCATAATTTATGAGGTGCCGTAGAAATCAATTTTGTAGGTCTCCTCCATTAGCACTGTGTCTGGACTAACTTTAATATGCAACTTATCATGTTAATCTTTGATACTAGAAAAGAACGTACCATCATTAACCTTCCTAGCCCTGAATTTAGTAATGCAGTCTTTTTGTTTTTTAATTTATTTTTGGTTGTGTTGGGTCTTCGTTGCTGTGCATGGGCTTTCTCTAGTTGCGGTGAGTGGGGGCCGCTCTTCGCTGCAGTGCACGGGCCCCTCATTGCGGCAGCTTCTCTTGTTGCAGAGCACAGGCTCCAGGTGCACAGTCCTCAGTAGTTGTGGCACACGAGCTCAGCTGCTCCGTGGCATGTGGGATCCTCCTGGACCAGGGCTCGAACCCGCGTCCCCTGCAATGGCAGGTGTTCTCAACCACTGCGCCACCAGGGAAGCCGTACAATGCAGTCTTTTTATTAGCCCTAATAGAAGTAGCATTCTTTCTTGCCATCTCAGTACCCTACCTACCTGTATGCAGCTCTACCAGGCACTTTGTAAAATCTCTGCTGATTCAGAAGCCCATTTCTCAAACATCTGACTCTAACTGCCCATAAGTCACCAGAAGTTGACTCTGCCTTCCTTTTTTCTTTTTTTTTTCAGATTCCTCTCAATGAGAATAAATTCTCTGCTGAAGGAGCATTCCACAAAAAGCACATAATGGCCAGTAGAAGGAGGCCCACAGTATGAGGGGACATGAATGAGTTCTGTGTGATATTTATGAAGGCTAGCTCATGCCAGGCTAGCAGTGATTGGTCTTCAGAACCCCAGCATCTCTGGGTAACTAAATTATAGAAGCAGGAACTTTTGCTTCAGGGAACAGGGAAAAATATCAGGCAATACTGGAAGATTAGCTGTTAAAGACAATGGGAAAATCACCCAAATAGTGTAATCTAGTACATCTTTTTCTCCATGTATTCACTTCATATAGGCAAATTATAGGTAAAAGAAAGCTACCTATGCCTCCATCTGATGAATAACTTTAATATTCTTATTCCATTCATCCCATACATTCTAACCTTTAAAATGTGATAACAGTGGGAAAATCTTTGATAAATTGCATTTTGCCACTTTTTCTTTCATTCACACCCTCTCACTGAACAGCAAGGTAATCAGAAATTAAAGAACTTTTTAGAAGGGGAAAACAAGGTAAGAATGAGGTCTAAAATAGAATTTTAAAATAGAGTCTAAGTCCCTGAAAAATAAAACCAGTTTCTGTTCTCAACAAATGCAATAGCATGCAGTTTATAATTTAAAATACACACAAAAATACATACATACTAAAACAAAATTGACTACCGACCCAACTTCTTGGATTGTAGGAAAGTTACCAATAATGAGACCTTCAATATATCTCTGGTATATGGGTAGTTTTTATGTTCTCCTTTTTGATCTAATAATTGTTTTTCTGGCTGCTACACAAAAAAGACATGACATGAATAAGAAGGAAACTGGGATTCAGCCACATCTATCCTCAAAAGGCTTAGGGCATTCTAAAGGGCAGAATTAAATATTTTCCAAGCCTTAGTTAACCATTATTTTTGACAATGTGAAACCTACCCTGTACTCCTCAAAATTTACAGACTACACTATTGTTTACTTAATATTTTTTCATAAAGGAGATTCATTCTAATCTGCTTACCTTTATTTTACAAGAAAATTTTGCTATTTCAAATGGAAAACCACTGTCGCTTCCCATAGATGGAAGGTAAGGTAACAATCAATACCAGGAAAACAAAACACTTATATTAAATTCTAGGGTTTCCCTGGTGGCGCAGTGGTTGAGAATCTGCCTGCCAATGCAGGGGACACGGGTTCGGGCCCTGGTCTGGGAAGATCCCACGTGCCGCGGAGCAGCTGGGCCCGTGAGCCACAGCTACTGAGCCTGCACGTCTGGAGCCTGTGCTCCGCAACAAGGGAGGCCGCGATAGTGAGAGGCCCGCGCACCGCGATGAAGAGTGGCCCCCGCTCGCCACAACTAGAGAAAGCCCTCGCACAGAAACGAAGACCCAACACAGCCAAAAATAAATAAATGAATAAATAAATTCTAAGAGGCACTTAAACCTGAGGTCTGTTCTTTTTGCGCTATCAAAGGAGATTAGCAGAGAAAGATTAAAGACAAAATAGCAAAAGGTATACAATCCTTGACATAATGAGAAAGATTGAAAGGGACTTGAGAGAGAACGAATGATCTGCTTCTGTGATATAGTACTGTAACTGTGCATAGCTAAAATTATCCTTCATGCCAAGGAAAAGAATTTTGCATGTGGTGGTGCATATCACACTTTGAGAAACACAAGTAAAAAGAAAGAAACCAAAATCGGGATCCCTGGCTTCCCATCTCTGCAACTAACCCATGGTGTGACCTTGAGCAGGTCATGTCCACTCTTTGGACCAGTTTCCTCAACTGTAAAATGAGGAGGTTGTGGATTAGGCAATCTCTCCAAGGAGCCGCTCAGCTCTATGTGTCTGTGTTTTGTGAAACCTTTAAACATGTTCCAGAATATTTCTTCATCATCTAAAATATGTGGTTGTTAATTGCATTTATCCTATTATCTGAAACTCTTACCAGAAAGAAATAGCAAAGATTTGAAAAGATCAGCTACTTTGGGGCAAAAGAGCCTTTTGAAGCTGTTGCGTTGAAAAAAAATCGATAAAATCGACTGCAGTCCAAGCACAACAGAAGCTGACTCTCCAGGATATATACCCGTGCATCCCTCAGCTTTAGAAGCCAGTGGGCAAAGCACTGCCTTTAAATTGGCTTTACAGACCATTACCTAATCATTTGCCTAGGTCAAGTGCTAGTGTATGCCAAGTGAGTAAAAAAGGGTGCTGATTCAAAATACCAGCTTTATTAATGGTAGGCTGAGAGGGGAAGAAACAGATCAGTAGTTAAAAACCCGCTAAGTAACTGGAAGCTTGCTCACTAGCAAGATCTGGTGTAGTTAAGCAAGTTTTTCTCCATCTGTAAAAGAATGACTGTAACCTACTTTATAAGGTTTCCATAAGAAATTATACAAAGTTTAACTATTATCATAATTATGGTAGTACATATGTTTATCCCCTTTCTCACAGTTTTTCTCCTGTCTTTATATTCTGGAAAAATCAATTTAAGCAACATTTTATTTTTAATGCTGTACTTTGGCTCCAACTCTGAGAAGATAATAGTGAAAATGAATATAATAATTATAAATGAATAATTAATGAAAATAATAATTATACTTACATTAAGTTTAAGCTACCATTTAGAGAACATTATCTACCATCCAGGAACTGCGCTAAGCATTATTTCATTTAATATTCACATCAATCTAATTACTATCCCCATTTTACAGATAAAGAAACCGAGAACCAAAGAAGTGATGTGACTTTTCCAAAGTCACTGATGGATACAACTCAGAGTTTATGAAATCTCACAGTGTCTCTCCAGATCTCAACAAGTGAGAGTGAGGAGATCATCCAAGAAGTCTTTTTTATACATTTGGGGCCAAAGTCAAATCATAAAAAAAAATCAGAGATTACCAAAATCTAGTTTAATAAATTGAGAAAGGTTGAATATTCACAATTCTGAAGGGCTCTCGTGTTTTTTATGTTTTTTTAAAATAAATTTTTAGATGTAATAAACAATAAGAAAGACTTGAACATCACCTAGCTCTCTCCTCTGAAGTCCCATGGCACTTGGCTTATACCTCTACTATAGAAAATTCATCCTGCATTTTAACAAGGAGTGCCTCATTTTGCAAATGAAGGCAAGCTCCTTGAGGATATCACCATATTTTTGCCAACTTTATATTTTCTAAATGGCTAGTCAATGCTTTGTTTATAGCAGAGGATCATAAACATTTGTTGAATTGGAAAAACTGTTCTAAACATTACCTCTCTTTGTTAGAGAGGTGGCTCCATCTATCCTGTATGGAATTTGAGATGTCAGAGAGACAAAGATATGGGTATTGAGGTGAAAGCAAAGACACGGACTAAAGATTAAGGTTGGCGGTTGTAAGCATCAAGATGGCACTGAGCCCCAGAGTGGATGAACTCCCCTAGGCAAGAGCGGGCAGAGCAAAACCAGAATACAGCTTAGAACTGGAGCCCCAAGAGTGGTTGCTGAATGAACTGAATTCGCTCCAAGGCAATCCTCCTCCTCTCTCTGGGACCCTCATTCCTGGCCCTCAGGCATGGAAAGAAGCACGTGGAGCATTGCAGCCGTGTAACATGCACTCTGAGGATGTCCCCATTTCCCAAGACCAACCAGGAGAAAGAAACGGTGGAGGGCTCCCAGCGTTCTCCCCTAGGTTGGCAAGACAGGGAGAAAGGAGTAGCTGATCAGAGCTAGGCATGGGAAGTAAAATGGTGTAAGAAGCCTGGCCACAAGGAAGGAGCCTGGAGGCCAGAGTTGCTCCCTCCCATGGGACAAGAGCAAGAAAACCATCTCTCCTGCTCCACTCCACACACCCCAGGGTCTGTCTCTTGATGTATATGGCCCAGATTTCCTAGTGAACAAGGAAGAGGGAACAACACATCTCACTCTCAGAGAACTATTTTATCCTTTAACTGTTGAACCACAGTACGAACCATTTTGCTGTTTGCAGACTGGTCCCACCAACTATCAAGATTTACAACTCGCTGTAGGCCTCTGAAACAGCACAAATTTTCCTGAGAGGTAACTGGGACCTGATTTCTCAACACAGGCCTCAAACAAACAGCAGAGCACTGCAGTGAACCTCTTGCTACCGGGACTGTAATTGATTTTTAAACCTGCAGCTGTAACCAGAGGGGAGCCCAGAATCCCCATAAACCAAACCAAAGCAAACAAAGCATCTCACTGCACACTTAGGTTCTGGCCAATCAGGGACATTGGCAGGGGCAAACCTGATGAAAAGCAATTTTTCAGACCCACAGAAATATTTGCATGGAGAGAAAAACCCAGCAGAGCAAGTGGGGCTCTGTTGTCCTAACTGCTGCCCCCTCTCCAAGGGCTCAGAAGACTGGTGGAGTCCCAGGTCCCCCCTGCCAGGAAACACAGAGCCAGTTCGGACAAACCTCTCAATGACGTGCCATGGATTCACAATGGCCTGTGTGGACAATGCACCACCCGGGATACATCTGAACACAAGGAGTCCTTCCATATCTTTCATGTCAAACTGACACCAGTGCCCTCAAAACCCCAGAATAACTAAGTGCTTTTCAAGCAGTGTTAAAGTTGAAATTGCTGCCTCTTTTTCTATGCTGTTCTAGCAATACAGACTCACCGACTATCAGAGATGGACAGGATCTTAGAGATTCAACTCTCTAATGACACACATGAGAAATGGAGCCCAGAGAGGTTAAGTGGTTTGTCCAAGGTCACGCAGCTTGTTAGTAGCTTTCCTGGACTAGAGTTTAAATCTTCCAACTCTTAGTACAGTGTTTCCTCCAATAGATTATGTTACCTTCCTCAGTTAAGGTTCCTTCATCCTTTAAACACTTATTGAGCACCTACTCAGAGCCAATTCTTTGGAATACAGAGAAAACACTCTTTACCTGAACTCAAGAAGGTTGTGC
This sequence comes from Balaenoptera physalus, assembly GCF_965194825.1. Taxonomy (NCBI): domain Eukaryota; kingdom Metazoa; phylum Chordata; class Mammalia; order Artiodactyla; family Balaenopteridae; genus Balaenoptera; species Balaenoptera physalus. Next base: position 28,646,684 of record NC_138890.1, read on the forward strand.
TGTGCAAATGCAAGGAAAATCTCAGAGAAGCATCAGGAAGAGGAGAGCCTCTCAGATGCAGAATGTGTGGATTCTCACTGCATTTGTTTGACTTATGATAAGCCATATGTGAACTGGGAAGAACCCCCTACGTGGCCAGAAGCTGCCAGCATAAGATGCCCAAAGGTACTCTACTGGGTGCCAAATTCTTTTACCTCATCATCATGGGAGGAGGAGTTCATGACCTTCCCATCTGTTTGGGGGAGCCAGCAATGATTCACTAGAGGAAGGTGTGTTAGAATTACCCAACACACATTTAAAAACAAAAAACAAAAGTACACTTTTATTATTTGGGGGGGGTGAGGGGATAGTGGTGCTTAAAATTTAAATACCTAGTAACAAAACCAGTTGCAACTAGAGTAGAGTGGCAACTGTCAGGACAAAATGGGCTCAAGCTGGGTGGGGAAGAGGCAAAATAAATAAATAAATAATGCTCACCTTGGCACGGTGTGCCTACATCTTAGATGACCCAGAAAGAAAATTCGTTGCAGCTCTCTCTGGGAGGGAAAATGACATAGGATGACTTCCTACAGCCCACGCTCTCTCTGTGGGGCGTATAGTCTATCACCATCCCTACCTCACATCCTGAACTCCAGGGGATGGGCGGAGGAGAGCCTCGCTGAAAATCAGTTAACGCCCGAAGCAGGCTTAAAAAGAGGGCAGGGGGCAAGGTGGAGTTTCTTCAGGATGGGGCTGAAGGCAGTGGATTTGAAGAAGGGACTGCATGGGGGAGATGTGGGGATGGGGTGGGAGGCAGAGACAGAGAGACAGAGACACAGATACACAGACAGGGAGGTGGTTAGACCTGCACAGCTGGGAGCTAGTGGGCAGTGGAGTGGGCAGAGGGCAGCCCGAACCACCACCTAATCATTCTGTGGTTCCTCCAGAGGTAGCCTTGGGAAGTGATCTCCAGGCCCAGCGCACAGGGTTTTGCTGCAGCACGGTGATACTTGAGAGCCAGCAAAGACCAAGTCCCGCGACCATAGGCATGGGCAATGAAAATGAACTAATTCCCTTGCTACTTCCCTAAGGCACTGACATGCGTCCTTGAACCAGAAAGAAAAAGGACCCAACCACACTAGAGTCACACTTCCAATGACACAACTGATGTGTGGGCAACTAACTGACCTGAAGGAACCACTTAACCTTTCAGGGCCTTTTGCCCCATCCTCTGCAAAATAGATGGTGGGAAGGGCAGGTCAGTTAGTGTGTGTGTGTGTGTGTGTGTGTGTGTGTGTGTGTGTGTGTGTGTGTGTGTGTGTGTGTGTGTGTGTGTGTGTGTGTGTGTTCACTGCATTTTTAACATTTTAAAATAGACTTTATTTTTTAGAGCAGTTTGAATTCACAGCAAAATTGAACAGAAGGTACGAGCCCCCCACACATGCCCAGCCTCCTCCATGGTCAGCATTCCTCATCAGAGCCTGATCAATTTTCCAGACACTTCTTTACACCTAGAATTTTTTGCGTAAGTCAAATTGTCTTGGATAGAGAGAGAGGGTGGGGGGGAAGAGGGAAGGGGGCGAGAGAGAGAAAGAAAGGGAAAGAGGGAGGGAGAGCAGGAGGAAGAGGGGTGGGGAGTAAAAGAGCAGCTTTTACTGCTCTTGGGGAAGGAGAAGGAGAGAGTAGCTAGCCTGGTAGATGCAGGGGAAAGGTGGCCAGCTTGCTGTATGTGCAAGGGTGACCCCTCTTCAGGGGTTCTCTGAATTGCTGCTTTTGACCATCTCTGGGCAGCGGGTTGTTAACATCCGTTCCAGCTCAGACATTCGATTAACCCAGTGGTGCCAAGTTCTTTAATGCACACATGCATACACAATCCTTCGGGTAACTCACAAAATGACCCACTTGCCATGAAGAGCAAGTGTTTAACAGTCTCATTTATGTTAAATAGAGCTGAGGTATCAGGAGCTGCCCCCAAAGTCTGACAAGAGTCTCTTTCTGGACTTCTGTGCCTACAGTTTTGGGAGGATTGAGTAAAAGAGACAAGGGTGCGGTGTGAGCACAGCCCCAAGCTTCACCACCATTCCCGTTGTCCAAAAGCCTGGAGTGCAGCCAACAAATACTCTTGAGCACAAGTCTACCATCAGGCACTACACTGAATGCCGGGACACGCAGACAATTAAGTATAGGATGGACGTTAGGAGCCTGGGGTTGAATCCCAGCTTCCAGTGTAAGTCTCAACTTCAGCACCTTCAGAAAAGGAGATAATAATAGCACCTGTAAGATAGGGTTGACACGAGGCTCCACGAAGAGGACGATACATAGTCCTCAGCACGTGCAGGTCCGCAGATCTCCGAATGACAGGGACCTGATGTAACCCCTAATCCAAGTTCCTCATTTGAGAGACAAGAAAAATAAAACTCAGAGATCTATTCACTTCTAAGTCGGAACAGAAAACTGCAGAACTGAGAATTCAGGTCTCCTGAGCTCCAGTTCACACTCTGTTCCACTGTCAAATGATTACAGATAACAGTAATACTAGTAAGAGTTACCGACGACGACGACACTCCATTGATGAGTCCTCAGACCCCGCCTGGCCTCTCCCAGGCATTATCCCATGTAATTCTCACAGATGAGGTAAACATCCTAGACTGTTCCCATTTGACAGATGAGGAATCAGATGCTCCTAGACGTGAAGTGTCTTGGTTAAGGCAGCAAAAGCAGGACTTGATCCAAGTCCTTGTTCTGAACAACTGTCCTGGGCTGTGCCTACTTCAGAAATGAGATGGCTCTCCTCAAGTTATTTTACCCTCTTTAGCTAAAGCCATAATTAGAGCCTCATTTGCCTGTGGATAACTGGCTTCCCTCTTTGCTCTGGTATCTGGTTCCTCTTGGGCAGCCGCTCCAGCCTGGAGGGTGTCACACTCAGCAGGTCCACTGTGGCTGCCCAGGGCTAATGAGGGCTCTCAGCGTGGCTGCATTTAAGTGCCCGGTATCGCAGAGAAGGTCCATGCACAGACATACCCCTACCATCAAGAGAGAATGACGGCAGAGCTGTGAAAACATGTCCCTCCCCAATGGGAACATGCCGCTCCAGCTCTTTAAGAGAGGACAACATTGTCTGCTTTGCACTGAGCCTATCGCACAAGGAGAAAGAAAAATCCAGTAGGCGAGTGCGTGTGTACATGCATGCGCGCACGCCCGCACGCACGTAAAGAGGAGGAAGGGAGAATAAGAATCCTCGACAAGCACTAGAAAAGCTGGACGAGATTCATGCCCAACAGTGAAGAAATAAGGAGCACAGAGGACAAGCATTTGTCTATTAAGACAATGAATTCCAGTAAGTTTTTCTTGCATAAAATTAAATGAATTCAAATGTCCCTAAATAGGAAAATAGTGAAATCGGTTATAGCCCATCTATACAACAGAGTCCTATGAAGTCCTTAGAAATGGCATGGGAAAATGTTCCTAATGATTCTCAGTGAAAGAAGCAGATTACAAACCTGGCAAAACATTATCCCAGTTATATATAATATATGATACAAAAGAGAGGAAGAATAACAATGTTTACCTCTAAATCATGACATCATAGGTGCTTTTATTTACTTCCAAATATTATACAAAAACACAATATTTTTATAATACTAATTTCTATAAACAATAAACGTCATTTTTTCCAACAATGGTCCAGCATTCCCGGGAAAATGCCTGATAGAGGTTATGGTGTGGTCTGAGGCCCTCATTAGCAAGGGAATGTGTCAGGCAAGGATGAACCGTGAGTTCTCTTAAGGCTTGAAAGGCAGTGGTCTTCAGTGAGACAGTGCTCCAGCCCTGACACTGCAAGTTCTCCCCAAAGACTGTTCTCTGGAGAGGGCCTACATCATACTCACTACCCCTTAAAGTTCAGCTGACATCCTACCTCTTCTTGTCCTCAACATTCCAAAAGCACTATTCTCACTGAACTCCAATAGTAGTCATTCTTATGGGATTATTTGTAAATAACTCTATAAATTTATAATACACTTATTAAAACCCTATAAATTATTTAAAACCCTGTAAATTATAAATTTACACCAGAGGCTGCTGTGCTGGGTCCATATGCAGATTTTATTCAGCCTGAAAATATCGTTTAAAAACTAAATCAGCAGGTTTCCCATAAAAAAAAATTTGTGGGACTTCTCTCAAAAAAAAAAAAAAAAAAAGAGATCAGGTAGCATTGAGCCCATATATTGACATAGATAGTAACAATCACTTAGCATTGATTCACAGCTGTCCTTTATACCCAATGACATGGACTTTGCCCCAGTCCTCACTGCTCCCTATTGCTCCCCACTCTGAGCTGAGTGTGGATTGATCATTTCCGCTCTTGTTTCCTTAATAGTAGAGAAATATTTTTCTGTATACTTATCTCTGTCAAAGGTGGGGAAAGGAATGACTGACCAAATGGCACTGTGTTTTAGGGAAAAAATGAAAGGAGTCACATTTCTTTGTGAAGAAAGTTCTCACATGTTTACTAGGCAAATGGAAAATCTGTTGTAAAAAATATAACTGAAGATGACATTAAGTGTGTGTGTGTGTGTGTGTGTGTATGCATAATATATTTGCTTAGGTTATATATATTATATATTACATACATAATATATATTTAATATATTTGCTTAGGTTACTATATAAAATGGCATAACAACTATCACTCTGTACCTTCATTTCTATTACCTTCATGGCCTATGTGGGCTCAAGTTTGAAGATCTTTGGGGTAAGTCTTTTCTCTCCCAACTGTAAGCTCCCTGGGGGGCGCTGAAAACGTTCTGTTCCAGATGCCATATTGCACAGCAGTTTAGAGAGTGGATGCTGAAATCAGACAGACCCCATTTGGAATCCTGGCCCTGCCATGCTACTTGATCTATGACTCTTGGCAAGTTTCCCAACCTGTCTAACCTTCAGTTTCCTCACCTGTAAAATGGGGTATTAATATCTACACTTTACAGGGATGTCATGATAATGAAATGAGATAATGTGTGAAAAGGCTTAGCATAGTGCCTGCCACAAAATAATAGTTAAATAAATGGTGACCATGAAATTATTTATTACTGTATTTCTTTCACATTTCCCATCACACAGTGTTGCTACATTTTTAGCTTTTCAATAAATATTATTGAATTAAATCTTCAGCTGGTCTTCAATTCAACTGTATCATGGTCTTAAGGAAACTTTCTCCTATTCTAGGAAGATGTGGAGAAAAAAAATCAGCAAAATCAAACTTAAACAGGTCAACATAAAAGTCTCTGAACATTTTAAAACCTGCCTCACTATAATTCAAATCATCTATAACTGTAACTTCACAATGAAAACAAACAAAAAATTTGGAGTAAACATATAACCTTTTAAAGATTTATATAAACTCTATCCTTTTGTGTGTTTCCACTGTCACTCCAAAATTGGAAAAAATCCCATGGAACATGGATTGAAAGGTGTTAAGAACAGTCTGAATTTGCTCTTCTCTAGTTTTAATGAGGTAAATTTTTTTAAATTGCACAAGAGTTGATTTGGTTTACCATTAAAGAAGTAATCTGGGATTCTCTGCCCCACACTCCACCCCTAATTAAACTGTATTCTGTAATGTCATTAAAAGCTGCTATTCTAAGTATTTGAGGAGGTTCAAGAGGGATTCTTTTCTTTGATTGTATGCTAACTTTTTTTTTTAACTTCAGCCAAAAAAAAAAAAAAGAGGACACTTTAATAAATCTCTCTTGGATTTGTTCTGCAGCTTATTAAATCACTGTCTTCTCTGATTCTGGATCTGAAGGTTTCTTTCTGAGATTGAATTCTGCGATCAGTCACATCGAAAAGGAAAGAGATGTAAGGAACAGCCCCTTCTCAGATCTGCAAGTGTAGAAGGGACGTTTTGGAACTGGAGGTACCTTTGTAACACTGTAGGTGGGAGGGGCAAGCCCCTATTTGAAGAAAGATCTTCGATGTCTCCAAATGCTCTGAGGAGAAAAATCTTAGATTCTCAAAACTCAACAGCTCTTTCTGGAAGAAAATAAATTGGCTCCAGTAAGTAAATCCTTTTACCTTTTCCAGGGTTCTGAGCCTTGCTGTGTGATCTTGAGGGCATCGTGCCATTTCCCTGCATCCGTTTAACCTTCTATAAAATATCCTCATTCCTCACTCCCAGCTCAGGCAGGACATTTAGAAGTGTTGGGAGCAATCAATATATGGGAGAAGGTGTTTTTAGGCACTACATGATGTTAGAAAGATTCAGCAGTATTGCCATTGTCACTCAGGGAATGATTTTATAAATCAAAGATTTCCATGTTGGTAGAGCTCTGGAAAATCTTGCTCAGTCTCATGATTTTATAGTTGTTCTACAGAGCTTAAGTGACTTGCCGAAGATCACACAACTGTGCAGTAAATGAGATAATGTACATCAGTGTTTGTCGCAGTGCCTGGTGTATAATAAGCACTCAGTAAACCTCACCTACAGTTGCTACTGCTGACATTATTGTTGTTGCTATTATTCAGGTCTCCTTACTCTCAGTTCAGTGCTCTTTCTATCAGATACATAAAGAAACTACAAGAAGCTTGCCCCATGGGCCCAAGAAATTACTTGCTATAAGAAAAATGATCATTCCAAGAAACCATCTCATTTTTTTCAAAACTGAGAAGGTCCAAAACCTGGAGAAGTGTTATTTCTTGGGACATAGTTCCTAGAATGCTAACATAACACAGGAGTCTAATTTGGGGCCTTGCTTGGGAAGGAGAGGCTATCCCTTTCTCCTGACCCTTCTGACCCTTCCACCCACAAGTAACACAGAGAAACTGCACACTGTGGACCAGGGATTGAATCCAGGCTCCAGCAACCCTGCCCTCAAGTCCCCAGGGAAGAGCACTGTCCTGGAAATGGAAAATGACACTGACTTGGAGAAAGGAAAGACTGCCCAACACTTGAAACCGGGAACGCTATGTGGCCAAATGGCCAAAGAGACAAAATCAGACTCTCCTACCTCACACCATACATAAAACATAAGCTCTATAGGTTGATTAAGGACTTGTGTATCAAAAACAAAACTATGAAATTCTTAGTAAAAATATAAATGAAAATCTTTCAGACTTTGGTATTGAGAAAGATTTCTTAAAGATGACACAAAAAGATTTGACTGTTAAAATGATGGATAAATCTGTACAAAGAGTAAGAAATGAAAAAAAATACATCTTAAGTAAAATGAAAAGACAAGTTGTAAGTGGGAAGAAGATTCTCATAATACATAAAATCAGCAAAACATGAGTATGAAGAATATATAAAATATCCTGCAAGTTAATAAGAGAAATACAACCAACCCAAAAGAAAAATGGACAAAAGTCACGGACAGACATATCACAGACATGAAACACAAGTGACAAAGAAACACAAGGAAAGATTTTCAGTGTCATTGGTGATCAAGAAACAGCAAATCAAGACAGTGATGACATACGTTACATCCATTTTATTGGTAAATTTTTAAATTGGGACAATATCAAGTGTTGAAGAGAATGCAGATTCTCATAATCTCTCATCCATTATTGCTGGGAGAGTAAATGAGTGCAGCCACCTTTGGAAAACAGTTTAGCACTATCTCCTGAAGTTAAATATTCAGATCTCCCATGACCAAGCAAATCTAGTGGTAGTTATATGCCCCACAGAGACTCTTAAACGTGTACAAAAAGAGACATGTACAAGAATATTCTTAGCAGCAATGCTTACAATTAAAAAAAAAAAAAATCCGAAACAACCCGAGTGCCTAAAATTGAAAGCGTGAGTGAATAAACTATGGCTTATTGACACAATAGAATTTTCTACACTCATCAAAAAAATGAACTCCAACAGTTTGTAATATGAATGAATTTTAGTATAATATTAAGTGAAAAAAGTAAATCCCTTCAAATTACTCATAGTTCAATACCCTTCTTTTTAAAGCTAAAATAACCAAAACACTAGAAATATGTATAGATGCAGTAACACTGCATTAAAGCAGTGGAATAATTAATAAAAGATTCAAGAATGGGTTACCTTAGGTGGGGAAAGACACACATAGTTACATGTAGTTGACTGTTCAGTTTCTAGTTTTTGGTTTGGGTGGTGAGTGCAAGGATGTTTAATTTATTATTAAAAATAACTAACTAAATATGTTAATAAATAAAAGCAAGCCCTTGTGTGGACCAGTGATGAGCTACATTATGAATCGGGTACTATGACAACCCCTGTTCTCTACAACTGAGGTCCCATCTTCCCTTTTCCTTTTTTTTAAGGGACACTGGCCACTGAATAACGGTATATTTTACTGCCCAGGTGCACAGACTAGTTTCTGAGAGTGGATATCAGTGAGACCCTAGGCAGATTAGGCACATAAAGAAAGAATATATATCCTTTATCCTTACGGAGTTCTCTCCATCAGCATAGATAGTCGCATCAACAGACAATGGGAGAGAGAAATCCCAAGTGTCAGGGTGAGGTCTCTGCTGTGTGCTGTGGGATCTGCTCCTCTTTGCTGCACTGCTCTCCTTCCCCCACTCAGGCTCTAGGAGCTCCGCTTGCCAACTAGAGAGGGTCAGTCAGGGGGCCACCTGCATCAGAGTCCCCTTGGAGGGCTGATACCATGCACATCCCTGGCCCCTGCCCAGATCTGCAGTGTCAGAATCTTTGGGGTAGGGTCCAGGATTCTGCAATTTTAGCAAACTTCCCAGATGCACCTAAGGTCTGAGAAATCTTCCTCTCAGAGATTCTACGTCTTGTTTTATCCCCTTTGAGAATCCAGGATAATATTTTGAATGTGCTACTCTCTACTGTCACACTTCCCCCCATTGGTCAAGACCCCTGGCAGCCATTCCACTTTTATAGCCCCAGGGAAGAGAGATGAGGAAGGCTTCCTCAGAAAAGAAGATATCATAGAGCAAAAAGGTAGTGGCCCCTGAAGCCACAAGACATTTGTGTCCCAACATCTCCCCCTTGGGCTGAAGTCCCAAAGAGGGATATTTTAGATAGGTTGTGGGAAAAGGCAAAAGCAGCGTCTCTCTCCCCTTTCCTTATTGGGTCCCTGGGACCTGGTCCCAGACACTATTTTGGAGAGGGAAAGGGAACTATTTTGAATCAGAAAGACTTGTTAAATCTGAAGCCACAAGATGTCATTGATTGAAAATTTTAAGATGCCACAGTACAAAGTGAGGTGGAGACTCAAAAAGATTAGATTAGATTTAGAACAAACAAAACCAAGAAGCTTCATCGTCTTTGCACATTGAGCGTGGTGCAGAAATGTGCAAACTGGCACCGGCTGTATCCCCACTACCGCCCCAGGGCCTGTCCTGCAGCAGGGACTGAGTAAATGTAGAATGGGACTAGGTTGAGATGCCTGAGACATCAGGGCAGACGCACTGCACACCTGACCTCGGGTCAGGGTCTTAAAGGGATGAGTGGGAGTTACTAGTTAGTGTGTCCAGGGGTGGGAGTAGGGAATGGGGTGGGGGGGGGGGTGCGGTAGAAGGTATTCCAGGCAGTATTCATGGAGAAAAGAATTGTGGAAGGTTATGTATGGTGCCAGGAGAGATGAGGAGCCAGCCAGGAGCCTAGAGCATGTCCTCGGAGGAAGAGGACTTGTTCCTTTACTGCCTTGTCTTTCACAGCAGTCTCAGTACCCAGCCTGATGTGGACATCCCAAGTCCCAGGCAGCCTGCTTATACCACTTCTCACTGCAGGAAGGCTGTGCTTTAAAAACCTGCAGTGACATAGCAACCACTGGCATCTAAAGTCCCATCTCCTGCCCAAGCAAAGGTCCCCGTACACAGCTGTCAGAGAGTTGCCCAGTATTTGGAACAGGGGCAGAGAGTGAGGAAGGAAGAAAAAAATCTCTCAGGAGGAACAATGTGGCACTTTTTTCTAACATGGAGAAGGAAGCATTTTCAACAAGAAAATAAACATATCTTCTCCTTTTTATTCATTATAGGAACAAAGCCTGGTGTAGTGGAAAGAAGAGGAGTTTTGTTATTCAAAGGACTTGTGTTCCAAATCCAGCTCCACCACTGCTACCTATGGGTAGCAGAGATGGTCATCAAATATTCTATGCATTTCCCTTCACTTCCCAGATTCCCTTGCTACTAGGTAGGGAACATGTGATGGGGTCTGGCCAGTGGACTGCGGGTGGAATCTCTGGGTGTCACTTTCAGGCTGATGTAGTTGAAAGTGGTTGTACTTCCTTCCTCGCTCTCTTCCCTGCTGCAAAGAGGCCATGGGTACAAGCGGGCGTAGCTTCACAAGGGACAAAAGGCATCTGACCTTCCTGACCTTTATCAGACTTTGTACAAGAGAGAAATAAACCTTTACATTGTTAAACCACTGATATTTGGAGATCAATTTGTTACCCCAGAATCACATAGCCAAATGCACTAATGCGCTAATACATTGTAATATAACCCTTGGTCTCATTGGGATGAAAGTTACTTGACTCTCTAGGCCTTGGTTTTCCCATCTATAAGATGAGAATAATTATACCTATGTAATTGGGTTGTAAGAATTTAATATATGTTTATGTCCTATATAGCAAATAATATATAGCTGGCATTTAATAAATGTCTCTTCCTTTAAGATGCAGTTGATGTCATTATTATTCCTGTGGTTATTACTGTTATACAGTGGATACAATAAATGTTTTTAAATAAGCAGCAACTGTGTCAGGCACTCTACTAGCTGTTTTACATGCATGATCTCATTTCTGTAGCTAAAGAAACCAAGCCTCAAAGAGGTTACTTGTTCAAAGGAACACAGAGCTAGTAAGTGATCAAGTCAGGATCAGAAACAGGGATTTCCTAAACCAAAAGTCTATACTCTAATGGCAACATTCCTACTCACATTTTTCAATGTGGAACCCCGGAGGCTCAGAGATGTTACATAAGTTCACCAAGCAAAGTAATAACTGTTAGAATGAGAGGACTTTTCTCTATTCCAGACCAGTGTTGCAATGATGTGACGATTAGAAAAGATAACCCCCCCTAGGGCACTGGACAGTGATGTCTGTGCCCCCTCCCACCACAGAGGCCTAGCCCATTGTGAACTGAGGTCCTAGCAGCTCCAGATACTGTGGGCAACAGATAAGAAGAGGGGGAAAGAAGGAAACTACATCTTGATAAAAGGAAAACTGGATGCTTTGTGTTCAGAGAACGGCTTCTCACCAAAGTTTCCAAAGAAAATCCCACTAGCTGAAAACAAACATTGAAAGAGTTTCTATATCTCTGTCAGATCTCTGTCTGTCTTTGTCTCTCTCTCTTTCTCTGTCTCCCCGTTGGTCCCTCTCTCTCTGTGTCTCTCTCTGTTTCTCTCTCTCTCTCTCTGTCTTCCCCCCACCCCCTGTTTGTTTTGGAAGTTGAGAAAAGTGAGCAGTGTGGATCCTAAAGCAGTTTACACTGAACCAGATGGCACATCTGATTAGCATCAGACTAAAAAGACACATTACTTAGAGATTAGGTTCTAAGTAGGGACAAATCTGTTCCAAAGGAACAGAAGGTTTGGTTTTCTCGCAGACTCCCCTCAAGAGCTTTCTCAGGGCATACCTATTCATCCTTTCTCCCATCATCACCACCAGGCAAGTCTGCGCTTGGGCTGGAAAAATCAGGAAATTCATCTCCATAGATTCCCCAGTTCTCCTCCCGCTGAACCTGAAGTCATTCGCACAGGGCAAGCCACTCCCTGCAGGACCTCGGCTGCTGGTGACCCCTGACTCCCTCATACCCCAGGCTAACAAGTCACATTATGCCACTGAGTCTGCACAAAAACCCAGTGAGACTCGTTCTGTGGTTATTCCCACTTTACAGCCGAGGAAATTGAGACTTATAAGGATTAAGTACTTTACTCAGGATCACAGGTCAAGTAAAAGTTGAGGTGAATGGAGGCTAATTGCCTCCATGAAAGAAGAAAGAATTAAAAAGTGTGTGTGTGTGTGTGTATGTTTTAAAAGAGCCCCAAGGAGTAAACCATCCTAGAGGATGTCTGTCAAGTGTCCCAAACTATGTAACTATATTGAGGCCTGCAGCAAGGTAAACAATGAGGTGAGAAACCACAAACATCTCACCCTGACCTATTCTTCTGGGCTCACATCGCACAGGCCCTATGCAAAAACACTCTAGGAAAATGAAATAAAAATTGGAAAAACCATTCAAAGCAGGAATGGGACATGGATACAGACCAAGGCCTTTTGTTCCTTAAGTCCTGTGCTTCTCAGACCCTGGAGAAAAACACACAGCTTTCAGGGAAACAAGGAAACTTAGCTTAGGGTTATGTGCAACTATCAACTATGAAGGGATGCCCTTATTGCAAAGAACCTGAAGGTTAGGATAGACGTTGGGAAAATGAAAGGAGCAGCAGAAATAATAACCACACCAGTAATAACAGTGATCACTTAGTATGGGATATTATATTGCTTTGATAAGCACTTTAAATGCACTGTTGGTCTCATCAGCCCACAAAACAACCTTCTAAGACAGACATTGCTATCATTTTTCCCATTTTACAGATGAGCTTACTGAGGATCAGAGAGGTTAAGTAAATCGCCCATGATCACACAGCTGAAAAGGGGCTACACTAGGAATCCAACCCAAGAACCACTGCCCTTAACCAGTAAACTTTCTCCCCCTTCGGCATAGGACCCTCCTGAAGAGAGGCCAATAGGATTGTCTGCCAACATTTCGGAAAGTGCTTAAAAGCCTTCTGGTTCCTCTGCTTGATGTCAATACAAGTGTTCAAGGCTGTGAGTACAAGCTAATGTCACCGACAATACTCCAGGCAATTTGCACATCTGGCAGTTAGATAAGTACAGGCTTAAAGCAAACTGCATCCCTGAGGCACAGAACACTTCACAGGGAGAACAACAGAAGGGATTTCATTATAACTCAGACTTGGCCAAGGAATCAAACTCACCTTACTTCAGGGTATAAAGGAGACACTCACCCAAGAGCCCCAGACACCCAGTAAGTTTGTGCGTATGAATTCAGATTGTATTCACTTCGAACTTGAGGATTTAAGGAGAAGGCTGAGCTGAAGTTTCCCTTGGGGTTTTTTTTTAATTTGTTTTTTTAATTGAAGTATAGTTGATTTACAATGTTGTATTAGTTTCAGGTGTACAGCAAAGTGATTCTGTTTTTTATATATATATATATATATATATACATACATACATATATATACAGATATATATATATATATGTGTATGTATATATACATATTCTTTTTCAGATTCTTTTCCTCTTTTGGGTTACTTTTGTAAGAGGGTTCACTTAGCAAATAAATAGTGGGAGAAGAGTTACCTTTAAACTATGCATAAGAGGGGGCTTCCCTGGTGGCGCAGTGGTTGAGAATCTGTCTGCCAATGCAGGGGACACGGGTTCGAGCCCTGGTCTGGGAAGATCCCACATGCCGCGGAGCAACTGGGCCCGTGGGCCACAACTACTGAGCCTGCGCGTCTGGAGCCTGTGCTCCGCAACAAGAGAGGCCACGACAGTGAGAGGCCCGCGCACCGCGATGAAGAGTGGCCCCCGCTTGCCGCAACTAGAGAAAGCCCTCACACAGAAATGAAGACCCAACACAGCCAAAATTAATTAATTAATCAATTAATTTAAAAAAAAAAAGATTAAAAAAAAAAAAACAAAAAACTATGCATAAGAGCATAGTGCTTTCACACATGAACCAAGGACGGATAGACTAATTATACATTGCAGCCTCTTTAAAATGGGTCCCCAGAGGGCTCTCCGTTCACCTACTTCTAGTCTCTGTACATATGTAAAGGTAAGAATTTTGCATTTTTTTTTGTAACTGTGTACAACACTGGGGCTGGCCTTCTGTCAATTAATCAGAGGGTTTTTACTGAATCTGAAACTCAAAGACGCAGCAGGACTGGTGAGCAGCAGCTGTCCAGCCTGCCCTGTGATTATGCTAACCCTCAGGGGCCACCGTCAGCCCAGGAGATGTGACTCCAGCAAAGGAATCACTCCTACTTCTACCAGGCTGGAGCTGACACCGCATGCCCAATCCAGGACCGCGCTAACACTCCATCTGGCCTCGATGCTGAGCCGGGCCCCTGACAGTGGTGGCCGCGCTGAACAGTGAAAGGGAGCCTAGCAGCCCTTGCTCTCCGCTGCCTGTGCAGCACCACATGCAGCAAGAGTCGTCCTTGCCACGCCCCTAGGATGGGACTCACTTCACTTCCACAGTGACACCACCTGAAATCCAGGAAGGGACTACCAGGGAAGGAAGGGGCAGGCGTATTTCAAAGCTTTCAGAGTGAGGGTAATTTATTCCGACATGGAAATCAGAAGCTGAAAACCGAGGAAGGCTCACTTAAAAAACCCCAGTAACACAAGGCATACAGCAAGACTTACCAGGATTAGTTTCCAATCACCTTACACAAACCTTGCACAAACAAACCATGTATGTACTGCATTAATCTGCTGTCACACATCTGTCTAAATGGTCAGGAAGCTACAGGCATGAATATAAAATCACAAGAACACTTTTCTTCCTGTGCCCTTCTCCTAACTTTAATTCCACGGGATGGGGTTCAGACACCAATTTTGGATGCACCATGTTAACCAGACATAAGGGGGAAAAATCTTTACAGTGAAGTGGTTCCTGAATCTTTAATACATAAATATTCAGGCTTCACTCTGAATAAATCCCGGGTGGGTGATGACTGATCCTCTGCTTTCTAAGACTTCTTATTTCTTGCACAGTTTGCTTCTCACAGAAAGGAGTGATGTAGGAAATGGTGACTATTGACATCTAAGTCCTACCTGCTCATAGTTGGAGGACGTGTGGCCATCCAGCCCACCGATCTCAAAAACAGGGAACCCCAAGGCTCTTGACTGTGGGATGCTGGCTGGGGACTGGTGGTTACCAGAGATCGGTTTGGGTGAGCAAAAGCTCTGACCACAACCATTGCCCAAGTCCACTGTCATTTCCTGCTCTCCAGGAAATACCGTTACGTGAAGAAAGGCAACGTCCAGAGCAGTTGTATAACATGCTACTATGAGAGTAGTAATAAAAGACCAGGGGAGAATATATAGTAAATGTGTGTTTGCTTGCTTATATAGTGAGTGCCCCTGGAAGCAAACACAACAGGAGACTGAAGCCACTGGTACCTCTGTGAAGGGATCAGAACTTTACCTACTCCTCATGTAGAGTAAAAACCTCACAGCAAAATGACTCCAAATTTAGCCTCTCAGTAAACTTTCTCAGGAAAAACAAACAGTTCAGCCTATGTTTTCCTTAAATTAGTTTAGATTCTGATATCTAAGTCGTCAGCTACTTTCTGCTTTCCCCCTTCATTCAGACCAAGGGAGTGGTTAGAGAAGAAACATTTCCTAACTGCGCAGCATGTGATGAGCACGTGGGCTTTCTGGCACCCCCAACCGGCCAGGATGCTTTGCACTCACCTTGCTTTTTAAAGAGGTTGCTCTGGACTATCTCATTCATGGACTGGACTTTCTGCTTCTGGAGTTTCTCGGGAGGGATGCAGGTATAGAACTCATAGAGGAGTTGGCTAAGGGCAGGAAAAACCAGAGCACGCAGAGCTCGTTAAACCAATGTCTGCCACCTCCTGGCACTTACAGTCTGTCCATCCCCAGCCTGCCAGCTCTGCGGGGGCAGAAACAATGTACCTCTTGCTCCCTTCACCCCCCACCTCCGTGCATGATAAGCCTTCAGTAAGTATGCATAGTTGGTCTTGGTGTTGAATACTGACACTGTTCAAAGAGATGTGGAAATCTGAAAATAATATCAAGAAACCCAACCACTTACTGTGTGTATCAGGCACATGTTTTGCACTTGACATCCACTGTGCCATTTAAGCCTCTCAATTCTATGACGTAGATCCAATGCTTATCTCAATTTTACAAGTGGGAAATGTAAGGTTTAAAAAGGTTAACTAACTTTCCCAAAGTTACACAGCTAGGGAGGGTCAAAGAAACAAGGGTTCAAAACCAGATTCTAATTTCATTGCCATGCCGTTTTATTCACTAATGTTTCATGCTTAGTAATGTTTTATGATAAATCTTAAGATCAAAAAAGGTCCTTAATTTTTTAAAAAACTCTGAAAAGTTGTGGGTTAGAACCAGTCTGGGATATGAAAAAGGAGATAGCTCTTTCCAAATAGAGTGAAAATAAAAATACCACTGAAACAAAATTAGAGCTCCTGTCAGCTTTCCAAAATAAGCTCATTGTGTTTATTCATTCTTTCAAATCCTTATTAAGCATCTACTTAATATGTGACAGGCAATGTGCAGGGCAGTGGGATACAATAGGAACACACTTGGTCCCAATTGGCATGGAACTTACATTCTAATGGAGGTCAGCGTACAACACAAAAGCAAGCAAATCAATACAAGGCCATAGGTGCAATGAAGGAAATGAATAGGGAGTTGTGTCAGAGAGTAATGGTGCAGGGGTTGAGGGAGGAATATAATTTTTTCACAATGTTCAGAGGTAGCTTCTCCAAGAAGATAACATTTAGCTTGAAACCAGAAGAATGAGAAGAAGCCAGAAGAAATGTTCATATGAACAGTGGATAAACTGATGAGAGCTGAATAAAGTTTGGAATGCACTGAATAGAATTGTGCCCATGTTTATTTCTTAGTTTTGATAGCTATGCTGTAGTTACCTAAAATGTGAACATTAAGGGGAGCTGAGTGAAAAGTATGCAGGAACTCTCTTTATACTATCTCTGCAGCGCTTTTCCAAATCTAAAAGTATTGCAATATAAAAAGTTTGTAAAATCTTCTATAGGTTATCTTGGAACTTAAGTGAATTTAGGAAAAAGAGGAAAAGGGCGTATCTGGCTCAGATGCCCCTATTCTAAGAGCATACGCACAGTAAGATAATGTGTTCCTCCCATGAGAGGAATGGGGTGAAGAAGGAGAGAGCGAAGCGGAGCCCATCTCATAATCCCATTAAGTGTCCATAGGTTGTTCTCCATTTTTAACTACAGGGCTTACAGGGCAAAGACTGGAACCCCAAAATAACCTGCAAGCCCAGATGAAATGGAGACATTTACACCAAACATCAGTTTTTTAACCTACATGTTCGTATTCTGCATCACTGATATTGTCAAAGAAGGATGTTTACTTTATAGTTGGTTTTCACCAAATCTGACACAACCCAATGAAACTGTAAAAATCCCACACCAATATCCCTGCAGGAAGCTCTGACCATGTGTCCTCCCTGTCCCCACGCTGAGTGCCCGTCTGGAATTGCCCACAAGAGCTCTCCTCTCCCTCTGAATCCCTGGCTTGACAACAGAGCCCAGGAAAGTACACACCATAAGCTCACCTGAGTAACTTTGCATCAAAGACGGTTTCCACATCATAGAGGACAGATGGGATGTATTTCAAAGCTGCCACCTAGGTAGAAAGTGAAATAAACATGAGCAGTGCCCACGGCCAACAACTCTGTCTGGTGGTGAGAATACTCTGCAACATAACACAGATCAAGGGAAAATGATCCTGAATCCTGGGCACTGCTACCGTGATTCAGACTCTGCATGTAGATTGAAACACCAGGTGTACTTCTTTCAAAAGTTTCTTCTGTCTTCAAAGGAGCAGAAATGT
Organism: Balaenoptera physalus; assembly: GCF_965194825.1. Taxonomy (NCBI): domain Eukaryota; kingdom Metazoa; phylum Chordata; class Mammalia; order Artiodactyla; family Balaenopteridae; genus Balaenoptera; species Balaenoptera physalus. The sequence continues at coordinate 28,664,279 of NC_138890.1, forward strand.
AGAGTAGAGAAATCAAAAGCTTTGCGGTTATACACACTTACAGTCAAATCCTGGGTCTACTCCTTAGTGGCCAGGTGACTTTGGACAAGACACTTAACCTCTCTGATGTCTCAATTTCCTTATCTATAACATAGAGGAAATAATGTCTATTTTGCAGGATTGCAGAGATTCAAAATAATATAAATGTGGCATCCAGCAGAGAGCCAGACATATTTGCGTGCTCAGTAAAGGGTAACTTCTATCTTTATTGGAAGATGGTATGCTTGAATTGTTTTGTTGGTGGCAAGGACGACATGGACTGAGTTATTTCTATTTTCTCTCCCTGGCCAATTTGTGAACAGTTGTCAGCATGTTTTGGGGTCCACTACCTGGGTTAGGAAAATTGGGCATTGTGGTGGATTGTTTCTGTCCTCTGTGCAAGATAACTGATACATCCAGAGGTGGGAAAAAGACCCAGGCCCTTGCAAAACAGCACCATTTGCTAAACAGCAGAGTAGACTGTAATTTCCACAGGAGGAGTTGTAAGTCACGTAGTTGGAAAATAATGTTTAAAAATCTGGTAGATGTATCCATTTTATATTTTCTTTTTATTTTTCTGTATATTCTAAGTGTTCTATAGTCAACAAGTATCATCCTTTTACAAACAGACCAAAATTAAAATAGAGACAATTCTTTTTTTAAAGAAAATCTTATCCTAGCCATATACAGTTGCACTTCTTAGTTAACATGAATAACAATCATGACTATCCTCTGAGAATGTTCAGAGGAGCAGACACCATGCTGTTAGATTATTTTGTTAAACCTTATTTCAGCCTACAAGGGATACACTATTTTCATAGATCAGGAACCATTAGGGCATCAAGATTCAATAACTAACTAGGTCACAAAGTTTAGCACGTGGCAGAGCCAGGATTCAAAATCAGGCAGGCTACTTACAGAGCCACTCCTTGTAACCCTCAAATAGCACTGTTTTTCTCCATGCACCCATGCTTTTTTTTCTTGTTAGTTATGATTTTTACAAGTCAGTATTATATGTTTGATATAAAAAAATTCACACAAGTATTAGGGTGAAAATTGTCCCTTAAGTCCCACATCTCCATCTCAGCCCCAATCCCTACTCCTCAGAAGGGATCACTGTCAATATTGTGGTGAGTCCCAACTGTTTCCTGTGCATGAACAAGTATGTGTTTGTGTGTGTGTGCATGCATGTGTAGGTGCACATGTATGTGTGTGATTATACAGTTCTGTAACTTGCTTTTTGCAGTCAACCATGTTATCACCAGTATTTTTGCACATCACTTCATAGAGTGCACTCTTCATTTCTAATCACTGCACAACAAGGCTCACATGGGTACACCAAGTCCTCCTTACTGACGGAGTCCATGCTATCTTTATTTTTCTTTATTATAAAATAAGTGGTAAGAAAATATTAAAATACACATCTGTGTATCTGTGAGAACCCCTGTGTGACGGATGGGCTGCTTGAAGAGAAATTAGTGTGTAAAATGTATGTACACATATGCAAATGTACATACAAATGTATACACATATACATTTTAGAAGATAATATCATATTAACTTAGAAAGAAGCAGTAATCAATTTCCTTCTACTCCTTTCCCTATAACCTTGCTAACACTAGTATACAAATCTGTCTCATTTTGTCAATCTGATACATAATTTGCAACTGTAATCTGTGAATTTTTGGATCTAGTACAGGTGGGCACCTTTTCTATATTTATTGAACAACTGTATTTACTATATATAGCTTGTTTATATTCTTTCCCCATTTTTCTTTTGGGTGACGTCTTTTCCTATTGATGTGGAATTCATTAATATTAAGCCCTTTGCACAGCTACATGTAAAAGAACGAAATTAGAACACTCCCTAACACCATACACAAAAATAAACTCAAAATGGATTAAAGACCTAAATGTAAGGCCAGACACTATCAACCTCTTCGAGGAAAACATAGGCAGAACACTCTATGACATAAATCACAGCAAGATCCTTTTTGACCCACCTCCTAGAGAAATGGAAATAAAAACAAAAATAAACAAATGGGACCTAATGAAACTTAAAAGCTTTTGCACAGCAAAGGAAAACATAAATAAGACGAAAAGACAACCCTCAGAATGGAAGAAAATATTTGCAAATGAAGCAACTGACAAAGGATTAATCTCCAAAATTTACAAGCAGGTCATGCAGCTCAATATCAAAAAAACAAACAACCCAATCCAAAAATGGGCAGAAGACCTAAATAGACATTTCTCCAAAGAAGATATACAGATTGCCAACAAACACATGAAAGGATGCTCAACATCACTAATCATTAGAGAAACGTAAATCAAAACTACAATGAGGTATCACCTCGCACCCGTCAGAATGGCCATCATCAAAAAATCTACCAAAAAAAAAAAAAAATGGTTCTGAAGAACCTAGGGGCAGGACAGGAATAAAGATGCAGACGTAGAGAATGGACTTGAGGACACGGGAGGGGGATGGGTAAGCTGGGACGAAGTGAGAGAGTGGCATGGACATATATACACTACCAAATGTAAAACAGATAGCTAGAGGGAAGCAGCCACATAGCACAAGGAGATCAGCTCGGTGCTTTGTGACCACCTAGAGGGGTAGGATAGGGAGGGTGGGAGGGAGATGCAAGAGGGAGGAGATATGGGGATATATGTATATGTATAGCTGATTCACCTTGTTATAAAGCAGAAACTAACACACCATTGTAAAGCAATTATACCCAAATAAAGATGTTAAAAAAAAAATTAACCCCTTTGCAGTAACACATTTTGCAAGAATTTTCTCTTGCTCGTCCTGTAGTTTGACTGTTGCTTGTCTTTTAGCTTCGTTTATCGTATCTTTCATTGCACAGTAGGAATTTAATTTGTATGTTGTCAGATGTGTCAGACCTTTTCTTTACATTATTGGATTTTGTGTCCAGAGATTTATTCTTTATTTTTTCAAATCAAGATGGCAAGAGATAACAAGATTCCAAAGTGAATGTTTCTAAAACCAGGGTCTATTGGGACACCCTCTTCCCAAAGGATGATGTTAGGTATTCTGTGGCGGGAAGGGGGGGTAAGGATTTGCAATCAAACAATTAGGGGAAAGTTTGATTTAAGCAAAGATAAACCAGTAAGGTGTTTTTGGAGGGGGTTTTTTGGCAGAACTTTTCAGAATTTTAATATGCTAAGATGCATTATGACATTCTTCCAGGCAATTATAGTATACAGTACATTCCAGCCTAGTTGGTCAGGCCATCTGTATCAGGAAACATCAAGATATGGCAAAAGCAGATGCCTGCAGGGCTGGGCAAGCAGCAGAAAGAGTGAAATGAGAAGAGCACAGGCCAGTGGGAAGTGAGGAGGTATGTGGAACCCACATTCTGTCTAAAGAATGAGTCATTCTTGTTCACTTGTTTTAACACTGTGCTAGCCAAATCAAACACACCTGCAGGCTGCACTTCTCCCGTGGGCTGCCAGCTTATAACCCCTACATTCTAAAGAGACATCATATGCTGAGGCACATGCCCTGATAAAAGCCATCTAAGCATTCTAGCAAACTGCTCCTTCCTTCACTCTTAGGCTGAGAAACATAGAGCTCTGGGCCCACGGGGACCTGGGGCGGGGGTGTGGGGGGAATCCCAGCGCTCCACCCAGCACCTGCATGCTCCGAGGCCCATTTCTTCACCTCCTGAGCCTCAGCATCTTCATGTGGGGCAGGGGGGAATGATGCAAAATAAAGTATATCTTGCAGCTATTGTAATGCCCGGCATGCAGCAGGCCCCCAAAAGTGCGTGTGCTGGATCTCTCCTTATCTCATCTCTCTGACACCAGCCCTCATTACCCAGCACCTGGACAAAGTGTAACATGGACTCATCATAGTTAAGACCAAAGTGAGGGAACAAAAACAGAAATGAAATCCTCGGCGAGCTGGGGAAAGCCGGGACTTCAGTGTCTGCAGCAAGTTGCTGGCTTTCAAGGGCTGCATGTCATTCCAGGGCTTCAGAGCGATGCTGTAGAGCACTAATCACCAGGTGTCTACATGGACACTCACACTTAGATGCTTCAGCTATTAGCAAGGAGGAGCTGGGCAAAGCTGGGACAAGGGCTGCTTCAGAAGGAGCCAATCTTCCCAGCCTCCCAGCCCTGGGCTGGCAATAAAGTAAAACAAACTGAGGGGTTGTCATGCTGAGACTCAAAGGGTGTTATCACCTCGACAGGCGTATTAAACTTCCATTTGGTCCAGGGGCCTCACAGAGAAATGGCAGGCCTGTGGTTTTCTTTTCCAAAGGGGACAGGAAGTTTGCCAAGTCTGTTGTCACAGCCAGCACTGGCCTCAGGGGGCCTGTCCACAGTCCTCACCTTCACACAGCCCTGACACACCTGAGTGGAGGGATAGCAGGGGGGGTTCAAGCAGGCGCTACCACCAAGCACCCCCAGGAGGCAGAAGAGCTCAGCCATAAGACCCGCTGGAGACCTCCATTCACTGCAAGTTTCTAAGGTCTGGGACTAGAAACAGCTTGGCTTTCTAGACCTGTTGGCCTCCTGAGAACTGCGCTGCTCTACTGTTGTTATTATCTTTACTCTCATTAATACTACTACTGCACATAAACTTATATTGCTGTGTTATTACTTTCATCCCATAGTGTATACCCCTATATCATATATAATATTTAAGAAAAACAAACAGATGTTTTTACGTAGGTGTGTATGTGCATATATATATACACATATACATTTGTATATATTAGGATTAAAATATACTAATCAAAATAGCAAACCATTATTGGAAACTTTATAGATGCATGATCTCATTTTATTTTTACAACTGCTCTATGAATAGACACTGTCATCCCACTTTACCAGTGAGGAAAATGATAGCACAGAGAGGTAAAAATAACTTGCCAGAAGCCACATAACTAATAAGCCACATACATAGCAAAGATATGTACCTGATTCTGTCCAACTGGCTTCAGACCAGTATGCTCTGCTACTGCGTACCCTGCTTTAGGAAAAGTTTCCATCTTGGTAAGTGTGGAGGTTTTAATACAGGAGACAAGGCTGAAGTGGGGGAGGAGGTAGATAAAGAAACATCTCCCCTTTAGGAGAATGGCTTTTGAAAGAAGGTACAGTTTTTCTGATATGCCTCAAGTTAAGAATCCTCTTCACCACATATATGAGGGTTGCAAGAATGGCCACCAAGAAAACATTTTCCAGCTCAGTAATTAGTTTATAATGTGGCACCGAGTGAATTTCCTAGATGAATCATCAATTCCAAGCCCCTCTGCCAAAAGCCAGGTACAAGCCACAAGAAGAGAGCCAGACCCAAATCAAGGAATAGTGATTTTACTGGCCCTAAGAGAAGTCGCAGGAAAACACTTGAAATGATTGCTATCCAGATGGACTTCACCAGAGCTGATAATCCTGGGCGGCTAGCACACAACACATGTTTAAAAACAGCAGCAAAAATCAAAACCACACAATTGCACTCCCTCAAACTCAAAGGGGATTTGTCTTCTATGTGTTTCCAGGGTTCCTTATCTCCCCCCACCCTCTCTTTTTCATTCTAACCAAGACTGCACACTATTGGTGCCAGCAGACACAGACTTCTGGCCCAAAAGAACACATCCTGCAATGATGCAAGGTTATACGAGAACACTAGACATCTTCCTCATTCAAGAGCTCTGACGATATTCCCATCCCATCAATTTTCAACCCTTTTATTTTAGCCAAGTAATGGACAGTCAAGGTCCATGGAAACTAGACAAACACTGTTGCAGGGATTCACCACAGCTGACCAGAAGCAGCAGCTTCCTTATAGATGCTAAGCTGTCCCTGTGGAAAATACATCCACTCTCCCCAGACACTCACCCTTGTCACTGGTCTTTCAGTGAAAGGGAAGGGAAGAGGGACCAACAGGTTCTGGGATATGTATGTCTCTGTGCTTTCTGTAACCCAACAGTGTGCTGGCCCCTGAGTCTTGGCATGAGGCAGGAGAATTCAGTGTTTAAAATGGCTGGCTGAAGAGGCCAAGTTCAGCTCCAGGTGGGTCCCTTTTATGTGAGTGTCCTTGGGGAAGTTAACTCTCTATGCTCCAGTTTCCTCATCAGGAGAATGAAGGGAATAAAGTCACTTACTTTATAGGGTTGATGTGACGATTAAATGAAAAATATGAGCTATCAATGGGACTGCAGCACCTCATTGGAACAAAATTTCATCCTACCCTCCATAAATCCAACATTCCCAAGTACTGACCTTAAGTATGGGGTAGGTGGTTAAGAAGGGGACAGTAAAGAATCATTTAACAACTTGAGATCAAACTCCAGCTCTTGCTGTTAAATATGAGTCTCACCTCTCCTACCTCTGGGGGAAGCCTGTAGGCCACTTCTCAATGAACCACCTTCTTCCCTTACTTCAGACATCTGGATGTTTTACAACAATTAACAATGAAAAGAGAGGAAAGAAAGAGGCCTCCTTAATTAGCTTGACTTCATAACTACAGACCAGACATCTGCCCATCTGTACTGTTGTTTATGTTGCTTATTGCTTAGCCACCTAGCATTTTGCCTGAAGACTCAGCTCTTTAATGAAACCATACTTTGCTTGGTGGTGATTAGGAACTCAAACTCTGGGCTTACACAGCCTGGATTCAAGTCCCAGACCTGCCACTTCTCAGCTGTGGTTAAGTTACTCAATCTCTCTAAGCCTCCACTTCCTCATCTGTAAAGTAGAGATAAGAAGAGTATTTGCCTAATAAGGTGGTTGTTATAAAAATCAAATAAGCTAACAGTATATGTAAAGCTTTTAGCTCAGCATGTGACACACAATAAATGCTAAAACATAAAATAGTGCAAACTAGTATTCATTCTTTCATTCACTCAGCCGAAAGATATTCAAGTACCCACTATGTGACACCCACTGTTTCAGATACTGGAGACATAAAAGACAGAGCCCCCTGCACTCCTGGACACTCTAGTGGCTATATTGGCAATCATGTGTGGCAATCATAGTGGCCAAGGGAGCATATCATACACTTATGAGTTGCTTATTTATTTCCACTCATATCATCAAATTGGAGAATTATAAAGAATCATGACCTAAAGGAGAATGGGTCTAATGGGTCTGCACAACGTCACCAAATGGCTATTACTCACATTTGAGCTACATCCAGTTCACAACTGTCTGGTGTTGACTGTCTCATTCTGCCATCAGTTTTATCAACAATATTCACAGGGCTGGCACACATGGGGACTTCTGAGCATACGGCCCATTCTTGAAAACACGTGGAAACCCCTGGCCATACCCATTCTTTGTGGCTTAGAGAAGAACACTAACTTTGGAGTTAGAAGAGCTGGGTGGATTGAAATCCTAGCTTCACCACTATGAATAGGTATAACTTAGGATGAATTATTTAACGTTATGAGCCTTCTGTGGACACTGAAGACAGCGAATCCTCGCAGACCTTTGGCAGGATTAAAAACACTGCGTGTGAAAGCTCAGCTTCATGCCTGACACACGGTAAGTACTCAATCAGTGGAACGTGTTTTTAATGCTCCCTCTACCCTCTTTGGGTGGCTAGCTTTAAATTCTCCATAGTTTTGTGTGAGCTACTGCCAGGCCAGCTCTGAACAATAAGGAAAACCACAGAAAGCAATTCACAAAAGCCAGATGAGCCTCAGACATTGAGAAAGAACTTGCTTGGGCCCGAAAACTCACAATGGGCAAAGCTGAGATTGAACCAGATAGGCTTCACTCTGGACTGAGGCAGGCATGAATTAGGGTTTCCACCTAAGCCACTACCCAGCTGGAAGTAGAAAGTTCGGACTAGGAATGTCAGTCATTGGCATTCTTACTCCGTGCTCTCACCCAAAACTTATGGCAGACATTACTAATAGATCACAGCACTCTTTCCTCCTGTACCCCATGCAGGCTCAGAATCAAGACTACAGTCATGTTGTGCTATTTCACTGGTGAAACTTTCCCTTCCTTTTTTATTTTTCATGGAGTCAGTTCTTGTGAGTTTATCCTCCTTGAAATTTATATCTGTTTCTTGATCTAACAGAATAAATGGATGTCCCAACACTGTTCGGCTTCATGTGACAGGGTTAGAAACAAATATTCCCTTCCAGATTCCACTCTAGGAAAATGCCCTCAAGGCTTCTGCTTTACGATGAGGTAAAGGAGGGAGAGATATAAATGACTAAAAATTATTTAAATGGAACTATGTAACAGGCTTTTTACACACCAAGCTTTACATGCATTACTTGATTTAATCCTCTCAATAATCCTCTAAATTAGACTTCCCATTTTATAAAAGGATAAACGAGGCCCCGGAAACTGAAATGATTTGCCCAGTGGTACGTGCCCAAGGATGCATGCCCCATTTCCCACCCAGATGTCTCTGGCTCGAAATCCAAAGCTCTTTCTCCTGCAGCAAATGTCAAAGTCTGCAGAAGATCTCTTGTGTGGGGTTTGCTAACATCAAATGGCCTTGACTCCTTTCCCCTCATCGGCCCACTCCTGGCACCCTAAAACAGCATGCAGTTTTTTTCAAATGGTATTGCTCTGTATTTGAATATGACTTTACATTCTTCTTTGACAACTTTTCAACAACCACAGGAATAGATGGAGAGCATCACTGATTTTATGTAACTCCTAGAAGCTAAATTTGACCCTTAAAGTAAATTTAAAAAGAGACAAAGTCCCTTTCCATGACTTCAGGGTAGAAATCCATAAGGAGAAACCAGCATAACCTGGAAAACAAGACATTTCTAACACAGTTCCCCAGACAATAAGAACCTGGGTTCTTACTGACTCATGCCAAAGCCATAATAATCCTATTAGCTCTCTGCATTTTCATAGCATTTTATAATTGGCTCTTTTGCAGACAATGTTTATCTGATCCAAACAGTGAAGTTTTATAGATGAGGAAACAGAGACACTGAGAAGTTAAATCCAGGGTAAAATCATATTGCTGATCAAGAAGAACATTCTGTTGACCCAGGTCTCCTCAGGACCAGAAATTCTCCTGGCTCATCTTTCTGCTTCCTTGCTTCCTTCTTTTTTTCCTCCTTTCTTTCCCTACCTTCTTGTTCCCTCTGCCCTTTATTCCTTCCCCCCAAATACCTGTAGTTCATCACAGGGAAAGAGGTGCTGAAATTGGAAAGGGTGGCTCTAGGATGGCTTATTCCCTTGTCTTTCTCAAGGTCATGCGGTCTCTCTCCTGGCACCTCTGCTTCTCTGGGGCATCTACTCCGTTTTCCTCCCCACCAACCGGCTTCCTCTGTTTGTCCATCGTTTCTGCTCCCTCACACTTCAGCTTCCTTGGAGCCTGTTTCAGACCTGATGCAATGCCACAGCCTCTCTCACTGCAGCCGGGCATCCTCAGCTCTCACCGGATATCCTAACACTGTGTGGCCTCTCCCTGGAAATCAGCTGCTTGCAGTGTGATATCAGTGTGAAGAGGTGTGGAAATCACTCTGCCTCCAGGGTGACAGGCTCTGGCTCTTGTCATATGTCTTCATGCTGCCCCCTGCTCCCGTTATTCCCTTTGCTTTGAAATGATGAGGGTTTGAGGGAGAGGGAAGACTTAAAAAAAAAAGACTAGCAAGAGGGAAGAGAAGGTGAAAACTGTAAGACTGCAGTCCCAACTCACTTCAGAGAAAACAACCATATCCCCAGTAGGTGCTAAATGTGTAGTACAAAGAACAGTGTAACGTAGCAGCTCAGAGCATGGTTTTAGAGCCAGGCAGAAAGAGATCTGGATCCCAGCTACACCCCTTAGTGCATAGGAGCCCTTCAATTTCCTTATCTATAAAACGGAGATCTTAACACCTATTCCGAGGGTTATTCATTCAACAGATATTTATCACGCAACAACTATGTATTAGGACTGTTCTAGGTGCTGAGGATACAAAGTTGAACAAGACACAGCTCCCCTCTAAGGAAGCCATTAGCAGAGTGATTCCCAAACTTTGCTTCATACTAAAATCAAGTTGGGAGATTTTTAGACTCCCTTTTCCCTGGTCACACTCCACACTAAGTAAATTAGAATGTTTGCTGGTGGTAGTCAGTCATCAGAATTTATTCAAGATCCTCAAGTGATTTTAATATGCAAAGTTTGGAATCCATCATGTTAGCAGCAAACGCTCCCCAGACAGACTTCTGCCTTCGCCTCCTCACCTGCATTCTGGCTGAACTAGTATACCTCATTCATTCTAACCAGAGGCTGGGCAACCCCAGGCATAGCTAGCTAGTGAGTATTTAAATTAGCAATTAAAAGGAAAACTCTGATCAAAAGAAGAGGAAGTACTCTGCATTAACTCACTGGTTTAAATCAATGTGTTCGGGTTTTCTTCTCCCTAACTCATGAGGCGGCCCTTCCCGAACACCTGTGAATAAATGCTGTGAAAGTTAGGAAGTCTCCCTGAAACAGCCTCTTCACTCAGCCTCTTGGCTGCTAAACTCATTCTCAAACATGGGGTTAGACCTCAAGGTTTCTCAAAGATTTACAGAGTTTGTAGGTCATGCACCACTAAATTAGAGGACCCATTTTCTCCAAAGTATCTCTTGTTTATTGAGGAGATTCTCACCCCAAAAGGGGAGCTCAGTTTATGGTGTGGAGAATAAAAAGTGGACGATTTAAGAGAGACTGCCAACTTAACTACTCTCACCACTAGAAGTGGATTGGGTTTGACCTACTTCCTTCCAGGGAGCAAAAGCTTCAGAGTTATTTAAGAAGAGGCACCACTACCTTCATGGGAAACGAACAATAAATATGCCATCTCCTGCTCCGAGGAGCCCTTGGTGTTCACGATCCTTACACCACAGGGCCAGCCCAGGCCTTCAATTTACACACGGCTGCGTATTCAAGCAGAAGTAGACATTATCTCACCATGCTGTTATCTATCAGATGACCAAGGGAAAAGACAGATTTTTTTTCTTTGGTAGTGTAAACCAACCTGCAAAAGGATGGTTGTTTTATATTGACTTTTCATCAAGTTGTTGATGGATTCAAAGAGCCGTCTCATGGATTCTTCAAACTCCATCTGTTCCTTGCCTTCGTAAAGCCTGAAAGAAGACACATCTGAGTCATTTCTCAAGCCAAAAGGCAATACCTTTGAAAGTGTGTGCCAGCCACAAACTTCATTTGAAATTGAAAAGAGACAGGGGTGGAGATAGGGACTTAAGGGGATGGGGGTTGATTCGGCAGTCGCTGCTTGCGTAAGCCACTCAGGGGAAACCCAGGTCCACACACAGAACAGGTACCATCCAACTGACTCAGCATAATAAACTGACTCGGCATAATAAACCGCCCCCTCCTGCCTTTTTTAAACCCTGAAGGACCTCAAAGGAATGAAACTCATCCAAGCTGAGGGGACCTTAATAATTTCATCCTTCTGCAAGAATCAGAGGGAGACTGTGGTCATCAGATTTTCAAAGTATCTTGGAAGCATCAAGGAGAAATATTTTCAAATACACTTCCCCTTAGCCACTGCCCGCTTGTCGGATGAATACAGTTGTGTCTGTTCCACATCAGGGGCCATCATTTTCCCTGCCCTCTTATTTCAGGAGTGTACTTGATACCTAATTTTAAACTTTTTTGCCTCTGATTATAAAGGCCCTACATTGATATTGTAAAAAAAAAAAAAAAAAAAATGCATTACTTATGAAGTGAGACTCCTCATTAATCCTACCATAAAATTAGCAACCATTAAGGATGGATATCCTTGCAGAGATTTTCAAGGCCTGTCTAATATATACATGTGACTTTTTATAGAAACCATCCCCTTGTATAAAATCAGTCTCCAGGCCCCTGAGTCTCAGTGCCCTCGTGGCCCAGCCTTGGAGTGTCGTTCAGCCCAAGGCCTCTCCAAACAAGCTTTTATTGCCGACGGGTGAAAACTCTGCAGCCTCATCTGTGGCATCCTGGGTGAAACACAGAGAAGGGTGCTTCTGTCTCCCATTCAGATAAAGAGGGTGTCCTGTCACAGCCCTACACAGACAGATACCACTGAACTGCCAGCTGCAGTGAAGGTGCTTTCCGCAGATAAAACGCCGACACACTTACGGGGTGTATTTGCTCCATCAATCACTGGTCGAGCGGTCCATCACGGCCACCTCAGCGCTGTCTCCACTCAATCCCCCACCCATGCTCTCGCCCCTCTTTTCTTTCTGCTTCTCTTCTACCTCTTTCCTCTGTCTTTAAGTGTGTGTCTGTTTTTCTTCTTCTGAGTATCATTCACTTTGTCTCTCTGTCAGTCTCTAGGTGTACCTCTGCTTTTCTCTCTCTCTCTTTGACTTCATCTCTCTTTCTTCTGTCTCAGTCACTCTCTGTGTCTCCTTCTCTTCTTTTTTCCTAAGTAGCCCCTTCCTGAAGCCTCCTGAAGTAAAAAGCTTAAGGGGAAGTCAATGCCAGATGTTTCAATCCATTACAGGGATCCGGAAATTGCTGCTGACTTTCTGGGTATCTACTTCAAGGTCATAGAGACAAGGCTGTGAGAGGAGCCAGGAGTCCTAAGCCTTCTCTCCTTCTCTGTCCCCACCCGTCCCATTCCTCCTTCTCCTCTTCCCTTCTCCCCTCTCCTACACCACTCAGTCCTGAACACAGAGATGTTCTGCCATAGACGATGTGTTTTGGAGTCAGCCTGGGTTCCAATCTCCACTCTGCCCAGTACTAACTGAAGACCTTATAAATAACAGCAAACATCACAGAGTATCACTCTGCCCCAGGCACTGTCTGTATTATTAAATCACATACCCTCATCACCACACCACGGTAAGGGGCCCCATCCTTATCCCCATTTTACAGATTGGTGACTTAAGCAACATGCCCAAGGACTCTGCACCAGTAAGTGTTGGAGCCAGAATTCAAACCTGGCCATCGGCTCCTGAGCCCGCCCTCTCAATCATTTCGTAGACCACTGTGCTCAACGCTTTACTACCTCTCTTAATTCCTATAAGCCTCAGTTTCTCACCTGCAAATGCAGGCTGTAACAGCCCTGTGTCCAGGGATTATGAGGAGCCCAGCTCACATGGGACGTGCTTGGCACACGCTGGGCCCTGGTAAATGCTAGCCATTGTCTTGCTGTTGTTAATTGTTGGAGTATTACACAGATAAAGACATAAAAAACTCTCAGTAGGTTGAGACTTGCCCAAATCCCATCAAGGTGGAAAAGATGAGACCAGGTCTGGCAGGGAGGAAGGGAGGGTCTGAATTCAAAGTGGTGATGCTTTCCCTGTGAGACGGTGCTGTGAGCTTTTCTTTGTGCCCAAAGCTAAGCTAATGGACGGTCCAACCCCCAGGGCTTTTGCCTTGAAATCCCTTGCTCTTTCCTCTAGCCACAGCTGCCTGAAAACATGTAATAAGCGACATCGTAATTCCTGTTCCTGGTCTATGGTGTCTCCCTCCCACATTTAACACCCAGACGTGGCTGCCCATGGTGAGCTCATCATTATTTACATCATTATTTACCATGTATGGACTTTCTCTGTATGGCATACTTATTTGTATACTTGTGGCCATATGTGTGTGTGGCTTGGGGGGTGGGCGGAGGGGATCCCACCAGGTCCTCTTCTTGGGAATCACTGGTACTGCCAACAAAAATGGTCTCCAGCAGCTTTCTCCTGCTGGTGACCCTACCCACCCCCCAACCCCCAGCCCACCTCCCATAACTGAATGGTCCCATGGCAGCTCCCTCCCTGGAATTCATCATTCTTAACAGAGAAACACAGAAATGGGCTTTGTTGGGAGTCATCTTAAGGCAGTGCTCCAGGAGGAAAGTTCATGAACTCCTGCTGAAGAGATCTTTGAGGCTACCCTGGTTCTTGACATCCCTGTGTCTGGTTATTTAACTCTTCTTGGATTTTATAAGCTGCACAAATATCCCTCCAATAAACTCCCTTTTTTTTTTTTTTGCATAGACTAGCCCTGGTTGGATTCGTTGAAACTCCTGTCCAGTCATAACTCTGCAGGGTGAGACGGGCTTCTTCCTGAAGCTCCCTGGGGTTCTAAACCAAGAGCTGCTGGGAACGCCAGTGAGCACTGGGTCCATGCTTCCTGTTGTACAGACGAAGAGACTGAGGGCCTGAGTGCGGAGCTGACTCGGCTTCATTACCATCTTTTAAAGGTTATTTGACTGAGGTGGGAAGGAAAAGAGACTTTTAGGCTGTAAAATCAAGTCGAGGCTTTCCACTCAAATTTAAACTTAGGAAACTGAACTTAATTTCTACCAGCAAGACATGTGATTTGCTCTAGGTCACAGACTGCACCAGTGGCATAGCTAGACCCAGAACTCAGCATTCTTCTCCTTCTACGCTCTGAGAACCTAACAGCGCAGCACACGTGACACAGATCTTATGAGGCCAAGACTGGGGTACCTGCCTCCCTGGGAATACAAGCTGCTCCCTGGTATTCATGTCACAAGTTAAGTACCTTAACACCACACTCTAGTCAAGGGAAGGAAATACATTCTATACCTGCTGAAGTTTTATAGAGGGTAAAAATTCTGTTGCGGAAATGGCTTGCGTTTTACAGTTGACTACATCATTAAGCAAAATCGTTGCAGTCTTATCAATTGTGTGTGTGTGTGTGTGTGTGTGTGTGTGCGTGTGTTGATTTTTAAGCCTGGGCTTTTATTTGGTGGGAATGGGAAGAACAGTTGAAGAAAATGACTACAGTTGGGAAGAAGAAAGGAAGCAAAAAACTATTTAGTGTAAAGAGCTTTGCTGTCTAGCTAGACTCCTCCATAGACTGGCTGTTTGGCCTCAGACAAATTACATCTCCGAATCTTACCTTCCTTGTTGATAAAACAGAGATATAATGCTCATTCGAAGGGTTATTTTAAGGTGAAAAAAATGAGATAATGCATCTCAAGTGCTTAGTACTATAGCTGGCACTTAATAAGTGTTAAGTAAATATCAGTAATTCTTGTTGTTGATTCCTAAGCACAGAAGTGATCATACTGGCAAACTCTCTGATCTGAGTGTACATAAATAAAAGGAATATTTCTTAGAAGGGGTGACTAAGGAAAAGAAATCCATAAAGCCTTTAGATTATGTGGAAGAAAGAAACTGATGGCGGTCGGGGGGTGGGGGGGCATTCAGCACCATGGGACCTCCCCTGAGAAGCATAAGGAGAAAAGAAAAATAATGTCTTGTCTATCTGCAAGGCTTTAAACATGGCCTTGAAGTCAAGGGCACAGCAGATGTAGTTTCAAGGTCCTTCTTTAACACTTGTTCTCTGTATATAGCTTCAGGAGGGTAACATTTTTTCTGGCTTCAGAGCACCTAGAAAACAGCTGATTCTGCCAGGGGACGAATTATTGAAGGGCCCAAAGGCCCTGACCACAAGAAAAACTGGAACAACCTGCGAGGCGCTGTTCTGGGGCATGCAAGTCCAACCACGGCAGGCACTCTGCTCCCAGGGCTAGGATAAATATAGCGATGCTCGGCTGGCACGTGATTCATTAAGGAGACACTGTGCACAGCTGAGCACTCACTAAATGCAAGTGGGGCCCCACATGGAGTGTACAATGCCTTGCACCACCTTCTCCTTGCAGGTACATAAAGCCTCAGCCGAAAACGGAGACGCCAACCTCAGGCCAGCAGCCCAGGGAAGCAGAATCGAACCAAGGCAACCTCAGGCTGCAGAAAGCCAGGAGGAAGATTCACCTTAGAATCCAGGGTGGAGGATTTCCTGAGTACCGGCCCCTTTACATTTCTATACCTCATACCTCGGCCACTTCCAGCTCCCCTGAGCCACATTC
This sequence comes from Balaenoptera physalus, assembly GCF_965194825.1. Taxonomy (NCBI): domain Eukaryota; kingdom Metazoa; phylum Chordata; class Mammalia; order Artiodactyla; family Balaenopteridae; genus Balaenoptera; species Balaenoptera physalus. The sequence goes on from NC_138890.1 coordinate 28,680,061, forward strand.
CCAGGCATACTCCTGATTTCCTACCCACCTCTTGGAGGCAACACACACATTTAAGTAAGACTGTGTAGCTTCCAAACTCTGCTGTGACACCTGTCAGGTGGATGATCTTGGCTAAATTTCTTCATCTCTAGAAGGCTCAGTTTTCTCACTAGTAAAATGGTACTAGCCCCACACTGTTGTCCTACTTTAAAATAATGCATGTAAAGCAGTCAGCACAGTGCCGGTGCAAAATTAACACTCAATAAATATTAGCTATTGTTATATAGTACCACTGTTTTCTTCTGGATCCACTCCTTTTTGCTTTCTAAAGTCTTAAGAGGAAGAAATCAGCAACTTCATAAAAGCAACTGCCATTTATTGAGCACCCACTGTGTGCCAGGCACTGCAGTGGAGGTAAATAGGAGTACGACTCAGTCCCTATCCCCAAGAAGTCATGAGGCAAACCGACAGGTAAATCATATATTGCCGTGTAGCGAGAAAAGCTGAACAATAAAAGTCTAATATTATTGTTGAGTGCTTCCTAAGGTTCAGGCACTGTGCTCAGTTCTTCACATGGATTAGCTCGTTTGATAGGGGCTCTTATTATCTACATCTTACATATGAGAAAAGAAAACAAATTAAAGAGGCATGAACAAGGGGAGTGGAAGCTGAGAGGAGGGAGCAGGGGCTCCGCTGACACTGACCTCAGTGAGCCACCTACCTGAAGGCCCCTTTCAGCCCTCAGCACCTCGCCCCCCTCCCATGCCACTGCCACAGCCTGTCCCCCACCTCCCTCCTTCCTCCCAGAAGTCCTGGAAAGGCCCCCAGGGTTAGACCTGGGCCTGGCTTGCCTCTGTCTCCCTTGGGCCTGGCTTGCCTCTGTCTCCCTTACCTGGTCACATCTTTTGCCTAAATTTGCTCTTGGCAAGACACACACCTGACTCATTTCACAAGTGCCTGGGAGCAAGACCAGATTCACTGGAAGCTTTTAAAAATGAAAATTCTATTTTAAACATCTCCACGATCTTACACGGAACTGAGCAAAATTACTTAAATAATGAGATCTCACCACACCACTTTGTTACCTTGCCATACAAGTCAAGATACTTTTGTGTGCCCAGTGATGCCAGGACATGAGGAATACTGTAGAAGGGAGGCTACTTACCCAGTGAATTTCCTTAGATGAATGATATGCACTGCACACAGCATTTAATGCAGACTGTCACAATGCCTGAGGCTTCCCTTTTAGAATACTTCATTCTTTATCATCACCACTTACTCGCCTGTCTTCTCGACTGGAGTATAAGCTCCATGCAGGCAGAGATCAAGCCTATTTTGTCATAATACCCCCACGTCTAGCAATAGGCATGGAACATCAAAAGTGAGTTTTAAGCCAACGCATCAACAAATGATAAATTATTAAATGAATGAACTTCAGCACCTTCAATGTGGCTGTACAGAAATGTCTTAGGAATCCACAGAACTCACAGCAGTTCAGCTAATTCTAACGGTACCTAAACAACATCATGAGGATGGTATTAATAGTCATCTTCAGCTCTGCCACCTTTATTTTTTATCATAACTTTTACCACTAAGACGACTAATACTGTTAACAGCTGCTACTTACTAAGCATTCACTAGGCGCCAGGCACTATGCTAACCGCACAAGTTCACCCAGCTAGTAAATGGCAGAGTCAGGATTTCGAGCCGAGGAGTGTCCGGCTGCAAATTTCACTCCCTCAACCACTAAACAATATACCGCCTCCTGGAGCAGAGCAAAGTAAGAGCAGATCACCGGGGCTGGAACAAGTCAGGTGGGTAGGAAAGCATCATTTGCCCCTGGGATGATATTCTGCAACTGTGTAGGGAAGTGAGATGGCTAGCTCTCACCTTTTTCTCTTCAGGCTCTAAATCCACGGTTACTTGGCTGGTGTTCCCACCTCTGAGCCAATAATTCGCTCTATTACAGGAGGTGTAAATTAGTGACTTTACAAAGAGAACCATTAAGCCATTCGTGGTTTCAGAAGAGCAATTACTCTGGAAAATTCACAGGAGTCTAAGACCAGAACCTACCTACCTCTCTATTACCTCTCTGTCTCTGTCTGTGTGTCTCTGTGTCTCTTTCTATCTCTTGTCTCTGTCTCTTTGTCTCTCTCTCTCCACATCCCCCCCATTTGGGATAAAGAATAACTGTAGCCAAACCAGGAGCTGAGTCTGTCTGAAAATCATCCTTGCATTTATCAATCCTACTTATAGAAAGAAACCCTTCAGTGCACTCAGCAGGCACATTTAAATCACAGCAATAGGGCTGGAAAGGGATCATGAAAGAGAGGGTCCCCTCTCTGGTTCCGCTCTTCCCCACGTGGTCATCGTCACCATCGCCACCCCCTCTCCCACCACCAAGGTCTATGGACCTGAAATGAATCAGAAATTGCAGATTAAGACATGGAATTTTGGTGCAATGAGCCTGGAGTGAGCTGCCCAGCTCAACAGTGGCCAGAGAAAATTTCATTTGAAGGGTAACAAAGTTGAAATGTAAGGAGTTATTCTCAGAAGAGAAAGAGTAAAGTTGTACCCTATTAGAAAGGAACTATATAAGGAAGGGCTAGGATAACTACAAAGTTGCCAGTGTGAAATGGCAGGCAGCTCTGGTGGCCAGAGAGTATTTCATGAAGACTTGATTGAATTGAATACTACCAGCAGTCCACAGGCAGGGCTCAGACCAGTTCCTGGTGCCAATCCTTTTGTCATTGACAAAATTATTTCTACTTGAGCTGTTACTTCTCCAGAATCTGACATTTGAGGTGGGATTGCCCCTTAGGGCAAACTGCAAAGAAGTTTCACTAAACAGTCTTCTTCCTGTAAATCACCTCAGGGAAGAAAGATGTGTAGATGAGAGGGAAAAAAAGGCAAACTCAACGTGTGGGTATCCTGTTTTGAAAAATGTCTAGAATGAACGCACAAAAATTAATGCAATCACTGGAGAAAAACTGCCTCAGGTAGAAGTGTAAACAGCTTAAATAAAAAAAAAAAATAGAAGTTAACAATATGGAAGAAATGAAAAAAAAACAATCCATCTAAAACATTCACTTTACTTTTAAAATATGGCAACCCTGTATAATAAATTAATAGTAAGTAGGTCATAAAATGCAGGCAAAAGCTAAGTTATGAATAGAGTGTGGTGTGTGCCCTGTGCCATCCTTCATTCTACTGAGAGGAGCTGCAACCTTTATGTAATTTGGCAGGAAGAACTAAATTGCCTAAGTCTGCACTTAGGTAAATTTCTCCATTAGCATGAAAAATGGTATTCAGGGTCTTTTCCCTCAATATAATTAGAAATTGAGTGTTCCCAAAACAATGTTCCTAAGGATAGAAACATACACACATACACACACACACACACACACACACACACTTCCACGGTTTCAAGACATATAGAGAAAAATATAGATTACATCATCTACTTGAAAGAGAAGCTAAAACTCAGCAAAGTCCCTCCAGCTCTTTCTCTTCAGGCCAAGTTGGTCTAAAAAGTTTAGGTACTAAAAAGAAATTAGGTCTTGACTGCTTCTCTTACCATTTCTTCCTTTAGTTTTTTAATGACCTGGGAGGTGTCCTTGATATCTTTTTTTTTAACTTTATTGAAGTGTAGTTGATTTACAATGTCGGGTTAGTTTCAGGTGTACGGCATAATGATTCAGTATTTTTGCAAATTATACTCCATTAAAGGTTATTACAAGACAATGGGTATAGTTCTCTGTGCTATACAGTATATCCTTGCTTCTTATCTATTTTATATATAGTAGCTGTACCTGTTAATCTCATACCCCTAATTTGTCCCTCCCCCCCTTCCCTCTCCCCTTTGGTAACCACAAGTTCGTTTTCTATATCTGTAAGTCTGCTCCTGTTCTGCAAATACATTCATTCATATATTTTGTAGATTCTACATGTAAGTGATAACATATACAGTATTTGTCTTTCTCTTAAGTATTTTACTAAGCATAATATTCTCTGCATCATAACAGAAAAAAATTAAGTTGCAGAATGATTACACACATGTGCACACACATACACGCACATACACACTTTGTAAAATCCGTACATTAAATTGATCATTTCATTACCTCTTAGAAAAGGGATTGTGTCAACAGTCCCCTTATACACTTTTATATTATATTCTGATTTTATAACAAGTAAATATTGCCTTTAACTTTAAAAAGATCTTTCTACTCTTTTTTGGGGGGTGGGGGTGGGGAGTGAATGTTTCTTGGCCTCCAGTTCCTTTCTACAACAATCCTTTTCCCCAGGGTCTTTCCTGAACTCTCTCATTCTCATCAAGGGAACTAGAGCTGGAGCCAGGAGGTCTAGCTCGAGGCCATACAACTGGAGGCAGTTTTCCCTCTACAATCATAGAATCAAGATGTTGACTTCTCACCTACTTCCTGGTTCTTGGCATGGAGTGCAACTAGAGAAACACTTGCCTAAGAAATGTCCAGTCAGTATCACTCTAAACGGTGGTCATGCCAAAACCGTCTAAACTTTGCCCTTTCAGCCTGTGGTTTCCCGAGAAGTATAAGTAACCCCGGGCTACATGATCTTGTTCCACTGAGAGCCTTGACATTTGGTGTGTAGAATGAAATAGAATTTTTAACATTTTCTTTAATAATGGTGCTGGTTTGAAAAATGCATGTGCAGTAAAACTCTTTTGTTTTGAAATCTGGGAACACCTGAGGAAGTGTCGAGTCCAAACACGGTAAGGTTTGCATTACTGGAAACGTCAGTCGAGTGGTAGGATGGCTGAGGGCCAGAGAAGTTGCCAGGAGAGGGCAGTCTGGCAGAAAGACCAGTGGTCTGTGTCCCCGGACTGAATTCTAGAACAGATGTCAGCACCATTGTTGTGTTGTCACCTTTAGCAGGTCACATCACTCTGGGCGCTCGGTCCCTCATCTCTAAGTAGACCACATTATCATTGAGGGAAACCTCCAGGATTCCTGATTGGCTTCTACTCTCAAAGAGTCAGGATGGGGTATGACAATCATCCAAGACCAAGCCTGCTCACACTGCAGAGTTCCCCAGCATGACATGGCCTCGCAGCTGCCCAAGCCAGAGCCTGGGGTAAGTAGGGGTGGATCTTGAAGAGCCTGAGGGTCATTCAGTCATCAAGCCCCATTAATTCCACCTACCCAAACCATTTTTTTCCAGCTTTATTGAGATATAATTAACATATGATACTGTGTAAGTTTAAGGTCTACAACGTGATAATGTGATACAAGTATATGTTGCAGAAGCATTGCCACAATAAGGGTGGTTAACACATCCATCACCTCACAAAATTACAATTGTGTGTGTGTGTGTGGGTGTGTGTGTTGAGAACATCTAAGACATACTCTGTTAGCAACTTTCCAGGACATGATACAGTATTGTTAACTACAGTCACCAAAGCCATTTACTATCCTTCATCCTCATCGGCACCATCTTCATCCAAGTCCCCATCACCTCTCACCTGTAGAGGTTTCTGAACCACCTCCCTTCCTTCACTCTTACTTCCTTTCAATCCATTTTCTACACATTGGCCAGAGCGACCATTTTAAAAACACAAATGTGATCATACCATTCACTTGTTCATAATCCCTTATTTATTTATTTTTTTTTTACTGTATAGCACAGGGAACTATATTCAATATCTTGTAATAAACTATAATGGAAAAGAACTGAAAAAGAATACAGAGATATACATATATATATATATGTATAACCGAATCACTCTGCTATACACCTGAAATCAACACAATATTGTAAATCAACTACACTTAAAAAAAAAAAAAAGAGTCAGTACAGCTCCCAATTTCCCTCAGGATATTGTCTAAATGCCATGGCCTGACCTTCAAGGATCATCAAGATCTGTCTCTTCCTGTCCCTCCAGGCAATCTACTGCTACTCTAATCCCTCCATCACTGAATTCCAGTCACTTCTGCCTTTCCACAGCTCAACTGAGTCAAGTTCTCTACTGTCTCAGGGACCTCCCTCCAGCTTTCTTTTCACCAGTTACACCCTCCTCCTCTTTATCTGCCAACTCCTACTCATCACTCAGGTCACAGATGGCACTTCCTCCAGGACACCTCCCTGACTTCATGATGAGATATGATCTCCTTGTTACATGCTCTCAAGGCACCTCACACACACATGTCTCTTAATTTCATATGCGCCCACATGACTACCTGCTTAATGACTCCCTTCCCACCTAGACTAAAAATCCCACGACTAGGCTTGAGTCTCTCCAATTCATTGTCGTATTTCCAGTGCTTAGCAAAGTGGTCTAGTGGCTACTCAATAAATATTTGTCGGGTAAACACTTGATCGCTAATGCAAACCAAAACCTTGACCACTAGACAAATGCTTCAACGACACAGAAACGTTCATTATCAAGTCAAGGGCTTAAAAAGAAGGACCAAGTTTTAGGGCTCAGTGTGCCTGGGACAGGTATACAATCTGTTGATGCTTAATGTAAGGAAGAATAAATGCTGAGTTACAGGCCTTTTAGAAGCTGTATGCTCAGAGGGAAATTAGATTTCCAGGCCTGGGATGACCTGTGAATTAGTTACAAGGCACACATTCCTCCTGCCCCATGGATACCTCCAAAATGAAAAATGGCAGAGTTCCAGGTTCAGAGAAGCAGGACATGCAGTGTGTGTAGCAGACCAAAGCTCCCGGGCAGGGCCCTCAATAGGCTCTCTACTGGTTTCTGGGGTTTGGGCGAGGCCACCTTCTAACATGTATTACAATGGAGGAGGCACCAGATTATCACATTAAATCATATCAGAAGAGGAAATGTTGATCACAGAAGAGGGGCCCTGATCCAAAGAGGTGAGCTTTAAAACCCAGGGCTGCATTTCAGTCACCAGACCTTGATGACCCAGATGTGACTACCTGGTTTAAAATCAAACATAGAGAGCAAGCCATGAGGGACAAGGGAAGGGAAAACTAATAAATAATGGACTCTCTAAAGTCTAGGAAAAGGACACTTTTACTTGGCTTGAGCAGTTGTGTTTAAGGTTTCCATTAGATAATTCTTCAACTAATAAATATTTGTTGATCACCTACTATGCACCAATCATTGTGCTATCAAGGAATTTATAAGGAGAAACAAAAATCAACCCCTAAATATGTAAAATGGCAGCTATGATATGTATTTGGGTGTCAATTTTTATTTCTCTTTCCAAATTCCTTGATAGCACAGTAATTGATGTATAATAGGTGCTCAACAAATATTTATTTGTGATACATACTTGAAAGACAAAATACATGGGCAATAAGAATTTAAAGAGATTTGACCTAGCCAGAAAATACAGGGATAGGTTCCCTGAGGGAGTGATGCTTGAGGTGACCCAGGAAAGGAAAATAAGAAAGAACTAGGAGAAAAGGAGAAGAAAGGCCATTCCATCCACAGGTCAGCAAGCACATGGGCCCTGCAGCAGAAGGGAGCCGAGTGGGTCAGAGGGACTGAATGAAGGCCCCTGAATCCGGAGTGGAGAGAATCTGGGTAAGCCGGGTGAAAAGAGGCTGGCGGGCAGCCAGGACCAGACCCTCGCAGGTCACGTGAAGTTTTACCTTCATCCTAAGAGCAATGAGAAGAAATTAGAGGATTTTAAAAAGGTGAGCACCTCAATCAGACCTGAAGTGTGGAAAGATCATTCTGGCTGCAGTGAAATTTAAAGACTTCCACTTCTGACATTGTGGTGGACACAGTGCCCTAGAAAACCTCTCAATAAAAATGACTCCCAGGGCTTCCCTGGTGGCACAGTGGTTAAGAATCCACCTGCCAATGCAGGGGACACGGGTTTGAGCCCTGGTCTGGGAAGATCCCACAGGCCGCGGAGCAACTAAGCCCATGTGCCACAACTACTGAGCCTGCGCTCTAGAGCCCGTGAGCCACAACTACTGGGGCCTGCAAGCCACAACTCCTGAAGCCCGCATGCCACAACTACTGAAGTTAACTGCTTGGGGAAGAGAAAGAATGAGATCAATCCTGGGGCCTGCATATTGGAGACCCTTGCAGTAAGCTGATACCCCAAATTGTTATACCTTCCTATAAAGGAGGGTAAGAAATAAATCTACTGCATGAAAGAAAACTTGGTGCTGGGTGAAGAAGGAAAACACATCTCCACTGAGATTTCTTAACCACAAGCCAGTCCTCACCTGGATTTTGTTTGTTTGTGGTTTTGTTTGTTTTTGTTTTTTCCAAATTCATGTGCCTCACTTCGATCCACAAAGAGAAATTTTAACTTAAAGAGGTCTCTGGTTGTTAGTGACCCCCACGTGAACAATGGAAGGAAATTCTGATATTCTCTGGAAGAAAATAAAAAACTTTAATTCAAGACTAAAAATACACAAGAAATGATAAAGTTGAAAGGGAAATAAGCTTTAAAAAATAATAATAACAACAAAATGCACAAGGGCTCAAGGTCACCCAAAACAGAAACAGCAGAATCAGCCTCACAAAGAATCCCCCTATTGGAGTTATCCAGCAAAGAATATAAAATCTCATACTTAATGTGCTTCAAAATATAGAAAGGATGTTTGAAAATACAATCAAGAAACAAAAAAAAGTTAAAAAAATTATATCTGAATAAGAACTCAATGGAATTTCTGAAAATAAATAATATAATGATTAAAATAAAAAATCTCATTCAATGAATCAAACAGCATATTAGATGTAGTTAAGAGGGAAACTGGTGAGCCGGAAAATAGGTTGAAAGAAATTAGCCAGAATGAACCCCAAAAACCAAAAGATAGAAAATACGAGAGTTTATGAGACATGGAGAATATGAGGTCTAACATACAATAACTGACATTTCAGAGAGATAACAGAATATAAGGGGAAAATGCAAAAATTAAAAAGAATGATGGGGCTTCCCTGGTGGCGCAGTGGTTGAGAGTCTGCCTGCCAATGCAGGGGACACGGGTTCGAGCCCTGGTCTGGGAAGATCCCACATGCCGCGGAGCGGCTGGGCCCGTGAGCCACAATTACTGAGCCTGCGCGTCTGGAGCCTGTGCTCCGCAACAAGAGGGGCCGCGATGGTGAGAGGCCCGCGCACCGCGATGAAGAGTGGTCTCCACTTGCCGCAACTAGAGAAAGCCCTCGCATAGAAACGAAGACTCAACACAGTCATAAATAAATAAATAAATAAAAATAAAAAAGAACGTGAATTTCTTAAAAAAAAAAAAAAAAAGAATGATGAATGAGAAATTTTATAGAACTGGTATTAAAAATACCAAACTCCAGATCCAGGAAAACTAACTTCTAGCTATATAAACAAACTCATTCTTAAGTACAACATAGAGAAATGCAGAATACCAAAGACAAAGAGATGATCTTAAAAGCTGCCAGGGAGAAAAAAACAGAATGCCTATAAAGGAACAACAGTAAGACTGACAGCTAACCTTAACAGCCGATCACAGTGAAAAAAAGAGCTAGAAGTCTATATCCAGGGAAACCCCCTTCCAAGTTTCAGAATAAAATCAGAGAGACTCTAGCAACTCTACCAGTAAACTTCCTGCAGTTAATAATAAACGATTTACTTCAAGGAGAAGAAAAACAAATACGGAAGGTCAAAGATGACAGGAGAAGTGATACCTTTTTTTTCACTATGATAAAAAAGATAACATGAAATTTACCACTTTAACCACTTTTAAGTTTAAGTTTAAACTTTTAAGTTTAGTTTTAGTAGTGTTGATAAACCTTTATTGGTAAAATCATATAAACAAATACCAACTGCTTAAAACAATAATAATGTCTAATTTGCGGAATTATCGAAAAAGGCAAAACTGAAATACTGCACAATTATAGCATAATATTTAAGAAGGAAGTGAAAGTGTCTTCTAAAGTCCTTTATTTTCCAGAAGGACTGTAAAGATACTAACTTTAGATTTTATTAAGTTAAATATGTATGATAGAATACCTAAGTAGCCACTAATAGAACTGGATATAAAATGTAACTTTCAAGCTATTAAAGGTGAAAAGAGAGTGAAAAAATTGAAGACAATCCAAAAAAAAGAAGGAAAAAGAGGACAGAAAAATCAGAGTGTTGGGGAAGATGCACATCTAAAATGATATAAATAAGTTCAAAACATCAGTGATCACAATAAAATGTAATACTGCTTCATGATGAACATTATTATCAAATTAGTGATAGAAAAGAACTACCTTAAACTGATAAAAGACATCTAAAATATTTTTTAAATCTAATACATAATATATACCACCATTTTTATTCAACATTGGTCTAGAATCCTAGCCAATGCAGTAAGACAGGGAGAAAAAGGATTCGAATTAGAAAGAGAGAAACAAAGCTTTCCACATTTACAGATGTTATAATTGTCTACTTAGGAAATTCGTGAGACTCCATAGCAAAACAGATTCTAGGAGGACAAGGACGGAAGCAGCAAGACCACTGGAGAAAGCTAACACAGTGATCCAGGTGTGAGGTGATGAGAACTGTGAACAGGAAGCTGGTAGTGAAGACGGAAAGATGTGGATGAATTTGAGAGACATTTAAGAGGGGACTTGACTGTGGATTATGTGGGAAAAACACAAAAAGTGAGGTGCCAAAAAATCCTATTTGTCTGCCCCATGCAACATGCTGGGTTGTAGGTCAGTGAGAAGAGGGGACATCATGAGTTTGGTGCTGGTTATGCTAACTTTGAATGGCCTCGGAGATACGAAAGGTATCAAGTAAACTGGACACACAGATCTGTAACTTGTTGAAGAGGTCAAGCTGGATTTCTGGGTTATCTGCATAGAAGCGGTAACTGAAGCGATGGGTTTGAATTTGGTCACCTAGGTGGAGGGAGTCGAGTGAAAGGAGGATTGGGCTAACATGAGCATTTAGGACCTCCAAAGGGTCTGAGAAGTATGAAGAATACTAAAAGAGTTCTATGCTACAGAGGCCAAGGGGAGAAAGTGTTTTGAGGAAGCAGAGAGGTTAGCAATGTAAAATGCTGTGGCTCGTGCTATCTGGGATATTCTTAACTGTTGACATAATAATGTTATCATCTGTGGCTTGTTCACAAAATATGTTTGATCATGGACAAGCTCTTCATTTTTATCACCCCTATGGTACCCAAGATCAGTAGGTCTGCCCTCCCTCTAGAATGCCCATCTGATAGGAAATCAGGAGATAATAATTAATGATACTATTTATCCCAGCAAACTGATTTGGAAAAACATTCTTCTGCGGAAAAGCTCACCTGTACACACATACACACATCTGCATAGTGCACTCTGATGATCAAATCAAGTGAATTTGACACTATCTGCTACTTCAGGTAATATGGGTCTTTAGACCCATACGTTAACAGATCACTGAGAAGTGACTATACATTTTAAAAAACTTGTCCAAAACTGCAGCCAACAATTCATGGTCGCTGAAACATATATGGCATTAAAAAGTAATAAACGTTATGACTGTAAAACAATAATGCTTAGCAGAGATGAGATACTGCAAAAAACCAACCAACCAACCAACCAACCAACAGAAAAACCTAAAGGGATTGCTCAGTGAAGTAAGGTAGCACAGGCTGTGTCTGTCTCCCAACCCAATTAAAGATGGGCGGTTTATGTCTTTGAATCTTACAGGAGGCAACCAAAGAGGCTTGTGGGAGGTTATGAAACACACGCTTTTCAATTTTAAATACGCAATTACTATAATCTAAAACACAAACGCTTTGCAGCATGTAGTATATCAACACGCACTCTGCTCGTACTCAGAGCCCTTTACTCCTATCCAGGGTTGTGTAATTAACTCAGGGATTAACAATCTGTCACTTCCTACCGAGCTGCCCATTTCAGGTACCACTGGTCAGCCACAGCTCCCTGTGCAGCTACCTCTGAACTCAGTCTCAGTGTCCTCCTCAACACTAGACCACACAGCCGCCCCCAATCCACCCGTGTGGCACATGACACAAGCCCTCTTCACCATCAAGTGTCAGCATGCTACCTCACATGAAAGCATCTTCAACTACATGCCTCCCGAGGACTCTGTAATACACTTAGAATGAATGATCTTTTCATGGTAGGCTCTGCCTATCTCACCCAATTCATCTTCCTCATAATCTCCCCTGTGCTCTCTATACTTCAGCCACGATAACTTTCTGAAAAAAACTCTTCCAAGCTCTTTCTTATTCAAGATCACTTGCTCAGACTTTGCCTCCCTGAAGGACTCTTCCTTCTATCCCTGTGTGGCTGGATCATTCCCATCCTTCACATCTCAGTTTAAACGTCACTTCAGGGAATTCCCTGGTGGCGCAGTGGTTAAGAATCTGCCTGCCAATGCAGGCAACACGGGTTTGAGCCCTGATCTGGGAAGATCCCACAGGCCACGGAGCAACTAAGCCCGTGGGCCACAACTACTGAGCCTGCGCTCTAGAGCCCATGAGCCACAGCTACTGAGCCCTCATGCCACAACTACTGAAGCCCGTGCGCCTAGAGCCTGTGCTCTGCAACAAGAGAAGCCACTGCAATGAGAAGCCCACGCACCGCAACGAAGAGAAGCCCCCACTCACCGCAACTAGAGAAAGCCCGAGCGTAGCAACAAAGACCCAATGCAGCCAAAAATAATTAATTAAGTAATTAAACGTCACTTCATCAGAATCCTCACAATAACACTGTGAAGTAATCCCAACTTTAGACGAGGAAACTGAGGCACAGAGGTTAGGTCACTTGCCCACAATTATACAGGTAGTCACTGGGATTATTCACCGCTGTACTGGACAACCTATCTCAACTACTTGCTTAATTCCCTTACAGGCATTTATCATGGTTTGCAACGACTTGGTGTATTTGTTTATTTTATTTGTTTTCCCCCGCAGTATTATATAAGGGAAGCATGAGGGCAGGGCTACATCTGCCTTGTTCACTGCAGTATCCTAGCATAGAACTTCCAAATAGTAAGACTCAAAAATGTTTACTGAATGAATGAATGAACAAATGAATAGAACTGAACTCATATGTCTTTGCGACTACATTAGGAGAGTAAATCTGAGATACAGAGGAGCTAGTTTGGAGATTTGAAGGACAGTGACCGTGTGTGCCCCATAACTAAGTCCTTTTTAATTTTCCATCCACCCCAAAGACACGATAAGAAACAAGCCCAACAACTGAGTAATGTATTATTAATACTTCCTAATAAGGAAACAAATTCTGCTTCAGGGTGATGCCTGCCTCAAGTGCATCTGAAGTGGATCACAAAGTACATCTAGTCATCCTGATTCAGTTCAGCATCCCTGACCATTAGGTTAGCTTGGTGAATTTCACCCCTCTGGCAAACTAGACCCTTTATTATCCTGCATGTCCATATTAAGTTACAGGGGATTTGCAAACACGTATCCTAAATCTACGTATTTATTCAGTAAACTGATCTCCCACCCAAGTCATTCTCTGAGGAACTGTCAACCTAGGCATTTGACAGAAAGTTATTTTTGTGCAAAGGCAAAGATTCTACCAGCAAGCTAGCCCCAGACTTCTAACAAGGAGTTAACAAGGAAAGGAAATCGGCTACTGCTTCAACCTGAAAGAATGAATATCTTGTGTCCTCCGTGGCTTTTCCCTTAACTATCTATAGCATCTTGTTCTGCAAAATTAAGCCATTTAAAGGAACAATGGAAGCAAACAAGACCAGCATTTTACACTTTGCTGTAAGCAGAGTATGAGATTGGTAAGAAATAGGAAACAACTGGCTCAGCTTCTGAGGGATGGGGGGGGGGAAGCCAGTCTTGGATTATACCCTGGCAAAGAACAATCCACAATGTAAGCAATTCATGTGCATATGATGGGAAATCAATCATCAAAGCCTGATCCCTCTGCCCCCGGATGGCCTGCTGTTTGGATACTAGGAAAGATGCTAAACTCTGGGAAAGGGTTGGCTGATTCACCAAAGATCTAATTGTGAAATATCCTGCTCCTGATCAGTTTTCAGTTCCCAGGACCTCACTGCAACAGTGAATACTGCTGACATTCCCTCTCGGAAATGCTCCCCTTCCTGGGTCCTGTAATGCCAGTCCTTCCTGCTTCCTCTCCTATATCTCCAATCCTCCCTCCCTGGGACTCTACCCTCATCCATCCCTCCAACATGCGAATCTCCTGCATTCCATTCTGAGTTTTATAGCACTGCTCACCTTGTGCTACCGCTTCAAATACATCCTCTTTCTACCAAAGGAGATCAATTTCTACCAAAGCCATATCTCCATTCTCCACTCCCCTGAACTCCGAATCTGTATCTAACCGCCTGCTGTGCATTTCCATCCGGCTACGCCAGTAAACACCTGCAGCATCACGTGTCGCAAACACATCGTCTCCCCCCCAAAACCTGCTCCTCCCCTCACTCATCATGCTGATGAGCAATACCTGATAAAAGTGGACCACCAAGTTCAGGGTCAGATCAGCCAACTGGCCCCCTCCATCAATTCCACTCCCACATTCAATTAGTTTGGGCAATCCTGCCATCTATAAACCCTCAGCTTCTTACTTTCCTTCTTCTCCAGCCCCACCGTGACTACCTCAGTTCAAGTCCTCCTGCCTGGATTACTGCAGTAGCTTCGTTATTGATCTCCTGCCTCCCCTCCTCTGTCTCCCACATACTAACCTTACTTCTGCACTAATCATTCTAAAACATGAATCTAATCATGTTAATCCCCTGCTTTAGAACTTCAGTGGCTCCCCACTGCCAAAAGAAGGGGTTTCCAAAACTGCTCCTATGAGAAAAAAAAAATTTTAAGTATGATTCTCAACAGATGCTTATTTATATATAAATTATATCCATGTACTATTCTAAGTCAAATGTTTATAAAGTTTAGTTTCTTCATCTTAGGACAAAATGAAGAAATTTTAATATTTTTGTCTGATCCCAGTAGATTAGTTTCTACCTCTGCTGGGGTATTCACTCTGTGCTCTGAGGATGGAGGGTAGCATCTATGCCAATATCCCCCAGCACAGAGGATGACGTCAAACTCCTTGGTCTGGCCTTCAAGGTGTTTCACAATCTAGCTCCAACTCCCCTCTTCAAACACCTCGTCACTCCTCCACCACCACAGCTGCACCCACTAGCGACTGTTCCATAAAAGTGCCATTCATGGGCAAGCACAAGACAGCACAAAGAGCTGAGACTTTGATGTCAGATCCCTCCCTGCCAACATCTAACTGTGTGACCTAAAGTCACTTTCTGCACCTCTCTGGGTCTCAATTTCCCCTTCTGTAAAGTGAACATAAAATGAATATAATAATACCTATACTTTGCAGGGCTGTCGTGAGTATTAAGTGAGGTAGAGCAAAAAGTGAAACAGGGCGCCATGCAAAGAGAAGAGGCTTTTATAAATGGTACCTCAGAGTAAGTTCTATATCATATGTTGTCCCCTCTACTTGGAATTCCCGATTCTCTTTTCTTCCATGGCCAGGCTTCTTAAATACCTTTCAATGTCTAGTGTAAAAGATCACCTCCTCTGAGAAGAATGACTGATCCTCCCGAGGCGAGTCTGTCATTCAAACTTGTCTGCCCCCGGGAACCAGCTGTAAGCCTCCGCTGAGTCATATCAGTGATCACTGCTTATTCCAGGCATGCTGGCATTTGACTGCTGGCATGTGTGTCTTTCTTGCCCACTAAACTGCCACTGCTTGAGGAAGTCTGACATTAATTTCAGAGTTCCCAGCACTTAACAAAGTCCCTAGCACATAACAGGTGCTCAATAATAGTTTATCAGTATTTCCATATGCAAAGGGGAAAGAGGACTGTTTAAAAGTGCACGTATATGCACAATTTCATGTTATAATAAGGACGACTTACTTAATGATTTACAAAGTGCTTTCACATATGTTTATACGAAACAGGTTGTTACCTCCCCCTCTGCCCTGTAGCAACTCATAAAATACATAATAACTTAGAGAAAAGTAACTGTTTGACTATATCCCTTTGATGAGTTTTCTCTTCCATCCTGATCTGATGCCAAGTTAATGTTATCATAAAATAATTCCATTAAGTGCAATTGTGCAGTTTACTGAGCCATTACTGTCATCAAAAAGTGAAATTACATTCAAAGCCGGAAACAGAGGCTTACCCAGGAATAAATGTCATTAACATGGCAAACAAATTACATGCAGGAGAAACAGAAATAGCAATATGACCGGAATTCCAACCCATCCTCGGCATAAACAGATGATTACGTTTTAATATTTATTCATACATGAACAGTGAAAACAAATCACACTGGCAAGTACCTTCGAGTTAAATTCATATTTGTTCAAAAAGGCGGAGGCTTATGTACTCTCTCTGACTGCAGGCTACACTGGGCATGCCTGAGCTTTATGCAGACAACCTTGCTGCCTAACATATGCATGACCTGCAGGATAAACTAGTATATAATATTTACATAAGAAGAAATTGAACTGGTGGGAAGATGAGGTGGAGGCCAGGGGAGGGAGGGCAGGACGGGGAGAATAAAGCAAGACGCAAAATAAAAAGGCAAAAGCGAGCATCAGAGAGCATCAAATCATCTGATGCTGAAGGCAATTAGAGAAAGGGCAATGATGTCTGGCCCTGGGTGACCAGAGCCAGACGGGGGGTGTCTGCTGCAGGCGAGAACCGCGGTCCTTGGAGCCCGTGTTAATGGAGTGGCAGCCCCAGCGCAGGCGGATGACACCATGCACGCGTGGCCAGCCTTCCCAGGCCCCGGGTGAGGGCGGGGGAGCAGGAGGACCCCTGGAGATGCTGCTGCTCCCACTAGGATACCGAGTGCATCCCTCTTTCCCCGACCAGTGACTTGTTTCCAAGGGGTGTGAGCTCACCTGGACCGGCCCCATGCCAGCTTGTCTTTGTTCATTTCTTGGGAGGATATGAGGACAAAGTCACTGTTGCCGGGACAGCTTTGCCACGCGGGCGAGGAAGCCCTTCCTGGCAACTCCTGCTCCAAGTCATCATTCTCTTCCCTGAAGTCCTACTGTGCTTCGGGATGGATGGCACCACCTAAACCCACACAGCCTCGCACCTCTCAGCAGCCCCAGCAGCGCCCAGCAAGTGGACCCTTCCAGCTGGAGTTGCTCCCTCTCAGGACAGCCCCTCCTCTCGGCCAGCCAGGCTTCACGCTTGCACAGCCTGGAAAAAGGGCCAGTTCTCAAATCTGCTTAATCAGGTGAGGTAGAATGTGAAGCTTGCTCTACTGGGTCTTAGCTGTGTGACCTTTGAGCTTGAATTGAAGCCTCAGCCTCCTCATTTGTGAAAGGGGGATAGAAGTGCTGTCCCATTGCTTACTGAAGGAGTGCCTACTGTGTGCTGGGTGCTGATCTCAGCGCTTGGAATGCAGCACAAAATAGTCAAAGACTCCTGTCCTCGTGGAGCTGACATTCTAGCAGGGAGAGCGCTAGAATGTTAACATGTGATTAGTTCCATGGGGAGGAAAAATGACAGAAAGCAGAGTGAACCGGAGGGCAATCAGAAGTGCCAGGGGCCAGGTGACAGGCCCAGGCTGCTCTCTGGGAAAGGCTGGATGCTGCCTTAGGCCCCCTTCCAGCCCCTCCTCCCCGACTCACGCACACAGGCACCTAGCACACCCTGGTCGGCTTGTTCCTCACCACATACGGGGAGGGGGAGACCAACCCCTTAGGGTCTTTTGAAATACGAAGAAAAATGTGTGATCAGGAGCATGACTCCTGTGCTGGGCTCTTGGGCCCACTTCAGTCTGTCTGTCTCAAATCTAGGTATTTTTGCTTCAATTTTATTTTAAGAAAACAAAACAAAAATCTGCACTAATTTACCTGGTTTCATAGGAAAACTTTTTTTTATTTTTTACATTTTTTGGTGTCCGTTTGTATTAAATAATTTGCTACACTTGTAAAATGTAAGAGGTATACAGAATATATGTATATTTCTAACATAAAAAACGTAATATTTTTCTTCTCAAGATTTTTTCTTAAGAGGAGAGAAAGATATTTTTTCAGGAAAAACAAACTTTAAAATAAAAGAAGAGGAGAATAAAATCTATTTCTCCCCTTTCCCCAACCTCTGTCTACCCCTCTTTCCCAGGAACAAATCAAAAGGTGGATCGTCTTGTAAAGAACGTAAACTTTTAGTCCAGAATGATGTCTTTTTCTCAATGCAGTGAGCTGTAGATTCTCTAGTTTGACCCCTGGGGGTGGGAAGGGGGGCACTGAGGCAACATGGAGAGGAGCTCGGGGGGGGCGGGGGGAGCAGGGTAATGAATTTGCTTTCTTTAGTGAAGGAGGAATACAATCAAGCATTTTGTATTCAGAATGTTGTGCAATATTTTGGAATGGAACATTGGTGTGTTTAGAGATTTAGTTTAAAAACAAAACAAAAAGATTGATCAAATCTGTACAGTTTATATTGTTCCAGATTTTTCTAAGTTTGTATTAAAAGCATGATATATAATAACAAAAAAACAAACCAAAAAAAGAAGTGCCAGGGGCAGGGGTTGCCACTGTACATAAGGGAATGAAGGAGAAGTCTGAATAAAGCTGTAAAAGAGGCGAGTGGGTGAGCAAGCAGTTGTCTGGGAAAGGGTGCGAAGGCCCTGTATTGGGAACTTGAGTCACAGCAAGGAGGCCTGTGAGGCCGGCACAGAGTGAGAGAGGAGTAGGAGGAGGTGAAGTCAGGAGGTGAGGTTCTCCACCGCATTTCTGTGAAGGCTGATGGAGATCATGAGTGAAACGCACTTAGCAGGACATCATAACCGTGGGCACTCGCTATGTGACAGGCACTGTGCCACATGCCTGATGTCCATTAGCTCAGTGAGTCTGCACAACCACCCTGCAAGGGTTGTTCCGTACTTGCCTGTTTTACATACAAGGAAACTGAGCTTTGGGCAGATTATTTAACCTGCCCAAGGTCATAAACCTTCGTAACTGGTAATGATAGGATTCAAAGGCAGAATTCAAACCCAAGTAGCCTAGCTCCAGAGACAGTGCCTTTACCCCCTGAGCTGACTGACTCGCAAGCAAAAGATGTGGATGAGCGTGGTGAAGGAGAAGCATGTGACGGCAGAGCAGCCCCAGGAGACGGATAACATGGAGAAGGAGGGGGAAGCAAGAACTAAGCAGGTCTGTAACAAGAGCAGAAGGCCTGAGGCCAAAGAAAAGACAGGCAGAGCAAGCAGGGAACAGAGGGAGAGCTGGGTACGCAGCTGCTTGGGCCACAGGGGCCTGACCACACACACAGGAGAAGTGGGAGCCACAGACAAAAGCAGGGCCCATGCAGTGGGCCAGCAGCAGACCCAGGTGAATTCATGGAGCCATAAAAATTCCCTACATTGAGATCCTCTAAATGCACAGACACCTGGGTAAAGGTGTCCCGTCCTCCTAAAAAATAGAGAGCAAGAAATGTTTTGTATAGCATAAACAGTAAGCCAGATTGTGAGCATGAATCAAGACACTAAAACTTTCTCTTTCTAACCTGAGTTTTTGAAACAAGTACCCTTTCTGTCTCTCCTAGGTGAAAACATGGTAACAGCTAACAGATTTATTTTGCTCACGGAATAAATATCAGATACTACATGGAAACTTTGTACATATAATTTCATTTCATCATCAAAACACTAAAAGCTGGTTTATCCTCATTCATGGGTGGGGAAACTGAGGCTCAGAGAGGTTAAGTCACTAAGCCAGGTGCTCACAGGGACAGGAAGTGTCCAGTGTGAAAACTGACCATCACTGAGCCAACACTGTCCAGTACAGTGTGAACATAACCATGTCCCACACTATCCCCTATACTCCAGCCTACGGCAGCACCAAGATTTACAAGGAACACAGACAAGCAGGAGCAAACGCTATCACTGCGGAACAGAGCTCTGGATCTTCTCTCATTCGGTAAGTCATCCTTACAGAAGCTCTGCAGTCTCATTACTGTGTGCCTGGCCAGCAGGAAGGGGAGCTCTTCCTGGAGTGTCCACCACGTGGCAGGGAAGCATGGACTACCACAGACTGAGTAATTCCACAGGCTCAGAAACCTTGGGGATCAGCTCAGCTGGTTGTCTGAGGTTCAGGATAAAAGGCACTGCAAGGGGATTTGTAAAGAAACTCAATGCCTAGAACATAATCACTTCAGCTCCTTCTCAATGTTCCTCACTATGCTCTATACCTCCCAGGGGCTCAGTCAATCTAGAAAAGCCCAGTGGATACTGGTCATATTTATGGCCACTCAGCATCTTTTGGACTCACTTCCTACAATTTAGAATTCCCCATATTTTGAAGCCTGCCTCCCTATGACAGAAGCTCAAACCTGCTCTGCCAGCTTCCATTGCAACTATGGCACAGGCATGTGCCCAGAGACACCTGTCCAGACTTTGACTCAGGAGCTACTGACATAAGAAGAGGGGAACGAAAATCATTTTCTTTGGCTATGTGACAGAAATGAATAATCCTTACAAAAATTCCAATCCCGTACAAAATAAATGCACAGAAATCTCTTGAATTTCTATACACTAATGACGAAAAATCTGAAAGAGAAATTAAGGAAACATTCCCATTTACCACTGTAACAAAAAGAATAAAATACCTAGGAATAAACTGACCTAAGGAGACAAAAGACCTGTATGCAGAAAATTATAAGACCCTGATGAAAGAAATTAAAGGTGATACAAACAGATGGAGAGATATAGCATGTTCTTGGATTGGAAGAATCAACATTGTAAAAATGACTATACTACCTAAAGCAATCTACAGATTCAATGCAATCGCTATCAAACAACCAATGGCATCTTTCACAGAACTAGAACAAAAAATTTCACAATTTGTATGGAAACACAAAAAACCCCGAACAGCCAAAGCAATCTTGAAAAAGAAAAATGGAGCTGGAAGAATCAGGCTCCCTGGCTTCAAACTATACTACAAAGCTACAGTAATCAAGACAGCATGGTACTGACACAAAAACAGAAATATAGATCAGTGGAACAGGATAGAAAGCCCAGAGATAAACCCACGCACATATGGTCACCTTATCTTTGATAAAGGAGGCAAGAGTATATACAGTGGAGAAAAGACAGTCTCTTCAATAAGTGGTGCTGGGAAAACTGGACAGCTACATGGAAAAGAATGAAATTAGAACACTCCCTAAAACCATACACACAAAAAAACTCAAAATGGATTAAAGACCTAAATGTAAGGCCAGACACTATCAAACTCTTAGAGGAAAACATAGGCAGAACACTCTATGACATAAATCACAGCAAGATCCTTTTTGACCCACCTCCTAGAGAAAGGGAAATAAAAACAAAAATAAACAAATGGGACCTAATGAAACTTAAAAGCTTTTGCACAGCAAAGGAAACCATAAACAAGATGAAAAGACAACCCTCAGAATGGGAGAAAATATTTGCAAATGAAGCAACTGACAAAGGAATAATCTCCAAAACTTACAAGCAGCTCATGCAGCTCAATATCAAAAAATCAAACAACCCAATCCAAAAATGGGCAGAAGACCTAAATAGACATTTCTCCAAAGAAGATATACAGATTGCCAATAAACACATGAAAGGATGTTCACCATCACTATCATTAGAGAAATGCAAATCAAAACTACAATGAGGTATCACCTCACACCGGTGAGAATGGGCATCATCAGAAAAACCTAGAAACAATAAATGCTGGAGAGGGTGTGGAGAAAAGGGAACCCTCTTGCACTGTTGGTGGGAACGTAAATTGATACAGCCACTATGGAGAAAAGTATGGAGGTTCCTTAAAAAACTAAAAATAGAACTACCATATGACCCAGCAATCCCACTACCGGGCAGATACCCTGAGAAAACCATAATTCAAAAAGAGTCATGTACCACAACGTTCATTGCAGCCCTATTTACAGTAGCCAGGATGTGGAAGCAACCTAAGTGTCCATCAACAGATGAATGGATAAAGAAGATGTGGCACAGATATACAATGGAATATTACTCAGCCATAAAAAGATACAAAATTGAGTTATTTGTAGTGAGGTGGATGGACCTAGAGTCTGTCATACAGAGTGAAGTAAGTCAGAAAGAGAAAAACAAATACCGTATGCTAACACATATATATGGAATCTAAAGGAAAAAAAAAATGGTTCTGAAGAACCTAGGGGCAGAACAGGAATAAAAACACAGACGTAGAGAATGGACTTGAGGACACAGGGATGGGGAAGGGTAAGCTGGGGCAAAGTGAGAGAGTGGCATGGACATATATACACTACCAAATGTAAAACAGATAGCTAGTGGGAAGCAGCCGCATAGCACAGGGAGATCAGCTCGGTGCTCTGTGACCACCTAGAGGGGTGGGATAGGGAGGGAGGGAGGGAGACGCAAGAGGGAGGGGATATGGGGATACATGAATACGTAGAGCTGATACACTTTGTTATATAGCAGAAACTAGCACACCATTGTAAAGCAATCATACTCCAATAAAGATGTTAAAAAAAAAAAAGTTCCAATCCTTCTCAACAAGTTTTCTTCCTCTCTTACCCGACTGCATCCTGCGTATTGATACAGGAAAATCCCTAGCGCTTGTAAATGCTCATGTGCAGCATGCACAAAGAAAAAATGGCAGGGAACAATTAATGGGAGCTGGATCAGCTGTAACTATGCACACAAGACAAAGGAATAACAGGAAACGGAAACACAATACCAGACACAATAAGCTCCCAAAGCAATAATTATATTACAATTTCCCACCAGCTGGCTTAGAAATCTCAAAGCACTGAAACGTCCATCTTCCTTTCCCAAGTAAAATGCCCTTCTAGTTTGGGGAAATACTACCATCACTTCCCAATGTCCCTGAGGCTCCACTGAAGAGAACCCATTGTGAAAGATTCTAGAATGAACAAGACCTACTACCTTCCCTCGGCATGAGGTCCTAGACACTCCTTGCAGGTCAGCCTATATTTCTGATCATGAGAAAGGATTCAAGATTATGTCTGGATTACCTTCGAGACATCTCCTCTGACCAAATGGCTTCTCCTAGCCCCCAGAATGCACTTCATCCAACAAGCGTTCTTGAGTGTCAGTGATGTTCTATTATGCTATGCTGAGGGTACATAAGAGAATAACAGATTATCCTACTCCTTAAGAAGCCAAAACTCACTTAGAGTTCCAGCAGCACTGAATTTATACTGAATGAAGAGCTGGGGGCTCTGCAAGATGACATGCCTTCAGGTAGAAAAGAAGAAAGCAAATGTACAAATGCTCTTTGTTCCAGTGGAGGAAAGAGACGAAGATTAAGAGAGGTAAGACAAGGAGGAAGGAAGGAAGGAAAGGAAAAGAGGGAGGGAGGGAGGAAGGAAAGAAATAAGGAATGGGGGGAGGGAGGGAAGAGAAATAAATTAAAAGGACAAATTGAGGCATAAGATATGATACATGGAAAAGATATGTTCTTGTAGATCTGAAGTTCTCGCTTGGAGATGGGATAAGATATCATTGCCTAATCTGGAATTACAACGTTTGAATCCTTGAACCTCTCCAAGAGTTCAACTCTTAGGAAGACCCATAATTGTCTCTTACTGGTTTTCAAATAATTCACATATTCTTTCAAGTTCAAGAATACTCCTAAGACTTCAATACACAGTCTCTGCCTTGACTATCTGACAAAACAGAGGAATCGAAACAGATATTTCACTTGTAGAATAGCCTAAGTGACATATGTTTTGTGACATGGTTCAAGACACTCATCTCTTTCTATTCATCAACTGAAATATCAAAGAATTCTCCTACAAAGGAGAATCTCAAATAATTACCCATTTCAGCTGCCTTTGAGTATGAAGCTTTCATAACTCGTCCAATGTCTTGATCAGAATGATGATTTACGGACTTCTACTTTTTTTTTTTTTTGAGAAACCATCCCTTCAAGTAAACAAGTTCATACCATAAGTTGCTGACCTGACCCATGGCTCCAGAGGTGAACATGTGACCATAAGTACACAATCTGCATATTCATTCTCCTGGTCACACTCTTCAAGACCTTAGCAAATGACCCAAGGTAGTTCTTGGCATAGGATTTTGGTCGAACAACAGGGAACCTAGAGTTGCTTAAGCTAGTAGAATATGAATCTGAGTTTCCCAGTGGCTTCCCCATTGGAAAACTTGCCTCAGAAGGCAGCCAACAAAAGGAAAGCAGAGCCAAGATCTAGAGAGACAGAGACTATCCGAATGACACTAAGCATCTGGATCCAGCCGTACCGAAGGCCAACTACCCCCAAGATTTTTCAATAATGAGAAATAAAATAAAGTCCTATTTCCCTGAGTCAGCTTGAGTTGCATGCTCTTCCTTTGTACCGATAAGAATCCGGACAATACATTTCCTGTATGCTTCTTCTTATTTCCCATCACACACAACCAACCTGGTCACACACACAACCAATTCCCTGCCTAACTTTGCCTTGTAGCCAGGAGACACATAAATTGTTATTTTGCAGGTTGCATTGGAATGACTCCACCTCTAAAGCCTTTTAAACGGGTAGCTAACCTCTGTGATGCTGACCATCGAATATCAAATCTCGTAGGTGCTCTAACATGTCAGCTCACTTTTTGGCCACTAGGATTTCACGGACAGGCGGATCAGCTGCAAATATCCGCTCATCTGTCATGTGCATCCTCCTAGAGCCAAATAAATGTCAAATTCTCTGAGTTCTGCTTCCCCATCCCCATGGAATATAGATTCCTGGAAGGTTTTCACCATATCTCAAATCAAATGAAGAATGTTAGATGAAATGCAGAAGAGCCTCAAATCACAAATCATAGTCACTGGAGGAGACATAACTCTTCAACATATGAAGATTCCTTCTTTTTTTCCCCAAATGAACTTGGAACAATTACTACCTATTCATAACTCTCTAAGTTGGATTTTTAAGCTGTTTTTGATCAGCAGCTGGTTATAATTTTGTAAAAGAGTTTCTCCAATGGCACAAATACTGCTGTACCCCAGAGGAATTGCAGAGCTAATCAATCACTCTTACATAACTAGTACTCACTGTGAAAATAATGTCCTTGACCGAACAATGAACTTGAACACATATTCCAAAGCTTTCAGCGTTCTTAAAATTGGCTCACATTGCTCTCCTCTGCTGGAGGTATCCAAGTAAGTCTTCAGCACCATCATCAATTTCCTGAATAAGGGATTATATTTTCAAAATACATCTCTTTTCAGCCCACAGCACGGTAATTAATTTGTTTACTAAATTATAAGGCATTCAATCAAAGGTTAGAGGTGATGGTATAGCCAAGCTCACTTACTCATTTACACCATAAAAATAACTCTGCTTAAAAATATATGTTTAATACAGGGAGTGAATAAGTATTTCCTGTCCATAAAAAGCCAGCAAAGGAAAAAGTACTGAGAAAAAAATCTTTTGACTGGGAAAACTAGTCACAATGAGGATGTGAGGGGGGATGATGTGGTGACAATGTTCTTTTCAGCTTTTTCTTCCCACAGAAAATGTTCTTGTAATATCATGGAACTCCGTTGCCTGGAAACTTACCATGTTTCTTTATTACCAGCAGGGTAGACTTTGAACTACTTGGCCTGCTTTTCCAGGTCCCTTCACAAACAGGCCTCCACCAAGTTTTCCAGCATCATTTCTGATCTCTAACCCTCAAGCTGTACTGAGCTACTTGTCATATGCACTTCCTTCTCTCTAGCCTTTGAATCCCAGTGTGTATCACAAGTAGCTGTTCAATAAATGATAGCTGACTGACTAAATGAATGAACGAATGAGCAAACACTTCCATGTACTTCTGCCACCATAAAATATTCATACCAACCTATGAGTTTGCATATTTTTATTTAATCCAAATAACACAGCCAGATTGGGTTTTGTCAAAAAAGGTAGAAATCACACAGGCTGGTGACAAAAAGAAACTACTCAACTTTTTGTGACCTAGGCATCCTGGCAGGGCAAGTAGGAAGTACACAGTTACTTACTTGTAAGCTAGGGTAGCACTGAAATGCTGTTGAATGTAAGCCTCCAGAACGGTGTTGAAATGCTGGAATTTCCGGTCAGCAATGAGTCCTATTATGTAGATCTTGAGGAAGAAGCAAGGAATCAGTGTTTTGTGGGCGGACCCAGGACAGGAAGCTGTATTCACGTGGCATAACTGAATCCCTATCAAATTCTTTTGCCCAGGAATTAGGTCACTAATATAGCTTCAGTCCTTTTCGTTAAGGTAGTAACTCTACTCAAAAGTATTTCATGAAGTATGCTACCGGGTTTCACGGTCAGATAAGCTTGAGAAATCTCAAGTTATCAACCTTAGACTGCCTTCTTTACTGCAGGCCTTAGAGTCTTCCATATGCTTACGTGCACTGTAAATCTCCAAGAGAGTCATGCAATGGTCAGCACTTCCCTAAGTTCTTTAATCACAGGATCTTTTTGTCAGGAAGCATATTTCCTTAGACACAGCTTTCTAGGAGGCCCTATTGGGAAGCAGTGGATTAAGTCACAGCTGTCTCCAAGTAAGCTCTTTAAAAATGTAAATGTCACTGACACAAAGGGTTGACACATTCATACTTTATTGGTCACTGATACCTTAATGCAGATTTTTTTTTTATGTTTATTTTGACATGACATTGAGAAGATGTGAGTTGGGACCACAAGAGGAAGAACAGACCATTTTGAAAGGTGGAAAGGAGACAGATCTGGCTGGTGTACCACCCACTCTAAAATGTTCTGGGTGGGCAGGAGGAGTGTAACAACTGCTGAGTTGGAGACTGAGCAGGAAGAAGGTAAACATTTTGGGTGCTTTACAACCTGGCCAAGGACTCACTCCCTGCATTCATGGAAAGCCAAAGTGACTATTCATGGTATCCAGCTTCATGTACTTTCAACCAGGGCCAATCCACCATCAGCACTTAAACACTCCCCTTTTAATCACCCTGCCCATGCTTTCAAATGAACTCGAAGCAAACGAAGGGAAACAGCAACTTGTTCATTGGTCTGGTTGCCAAATGTTACAATGCCTCCAAAAAAATTCATGAAAAGGGCCATGTGGGCCATAAGTTCTCTGTGTTCTCACAGTGAGACACACGTTAATGCCTAATGTCACTGAACACTGGCCCCCTCTCTCTTACCAAAGCATCAAAGACGAGGATGTCATACTCATTACTTTGAGAATGTTCCATCATGATGTTGAAGAGGGCATCCAGAGTATCCTGGAGAAACTGGGCAAAATAATGAAGGTCTTGTAAGAAACAGTGTAGGTGACCCAGCAGTCCCACTCATCAGTGTTTACCCAAGAGAATGAGGGCACACATCCACCATGTGCCATGTTCAGGAGGGCCAGGTACTTTACTCACAAGAGCCAGAACTTGGAGCAACCCAGTTGTCCATCTTCAGCAGAGTGGATAAGTATAGGGTGGCATTTCCACATTATAGAATACTCCACAGCAATAAAAAAAGAGCAAACTACTTCAACGTGGAATGATGAATATAACTCTTGTGAGCATTGTGCAGGGTAAGATAAGTCAGACACAGAAATGTTCATTCATTATCACTCTCTTTTTTATGAAATTCAAAAACAGGCAAAAACCCCATCTATAATGATGGTAGTCAGCTTAGTGGTTACCCCCGAATAGGTTACTGACGGAGATGGGGTAAGAGGGAACCTACTGCAATGCTAAAAATGTTCTGTACCTTGACCTAGGTGGTGGGTACACAGTTGTGTACATGTGTAAAAATACACTGAACTGTACTCTTAAGATAAGTGCTCCGTACATATGTTACTGTATGTAGAGTATACATCAATAATAATTTTTTTCTAAAAAAAGAATGCAAAAGGGAGACAACAGAATTCCCTTTCAGATGACTTTTCCAGGCTGCCAAAGGTGACAGGCCTTATAAAAGGATGTCTGGGGAATTTCCCTGCCATTGTTGAACCAGGTAGGTGGGTCAACAGTGCACAGTTAAAGCACTGATCTGGAAATTCGACCATTTCTTCTCAATGTATGGGCAATTAACTAAAATTTGATACCCCTCCCTCCTAAGAGATGGGTCAATATTTGCTATAGTCGAAACACAGAGCTACTACATAAAGATGTTCAATCTCACAGTTTCTAGCTGTACCAGGTTCCCAATGGAAACAAGATCACCAGGACCTCTGGGAAACACTTGTCCCAATTCATAGTGCTGGAGAGACAGCTGCTTTCATTAGATCTGCGCTTCAGACACTATATTCTCCACCACCATGTGGACACAACAATACGTCTGACATTTGCATTGTTTTCTGCTTTCCTTTTCTCATGTCTAATACATAACATTCTCGAAGCAGCAGAAACCAAGAATACTTTTTATTTCTAACAGCAACATGTAGATAATACTAAGAGATCATACTACTATAGCAACTTACAACAACAAAAATAAATAATAGTTACTATTTGTTGAACTTTGTACATTTTCATATGCGTTAGTTCAATTATTGTGCATTATGTGTAAGAGACTTGCTGAGTGATTTTTAAATATTTATCATCTTGAATGCTCACAACCCTGCAAAATATGTCATATTGATAACACTATCACATAAAGTTGGCAAGCAGTTGAACTGGGATCTACACCAAAGTTGATCTATTTCCAGAGACTGAGCACAACCATACTTTTCTCCTGCTCAAGATTCAGCATCACTGAACCACATCATCCCCCAGATTTACCAATAAAGGCTTCTAATGCCGACTTGGGACACTGTATCCCATTGTCAGAAGCAAAGTTGTCCTATCTCCTTCAGCACTTCATCTCTCCCCTGAAGCCACCCATGATTTAAAGCTCTGTCACTGGTGGATGAATACAGGCAAAATGAAGCCCCACTGACCTTTACTACTTCTTCTCCATCGACAATCTTCAATTTTTCTAAATTCTCCTGTAGCAGTTGTGGCTTCATACGCCACTTCAGCAAACCCAGCAAACCCACTAAAATAGAATCCAGACAAGCAGAATTACTATTACTGGCCTAAACTGTCTGTATCAGGACCTCCCCTGGCCTGCCCACACATAAACACACACACACACACACACACACACACACACACACACACACACACACACACACACACACACACAGAGCTATCAATGATTCCGATACCATTCTGGGTGAGCTTTGTGGAGCACACCAGCGTAGAAATGGAGAATACATCCCGGGAGCTGACAGAGAGCCCCCCGACACTGCTGGAGCTTCGACTCAAGGTAGCCCCCTTGTTTTCCACGTGGTGTCGGTAAGAAGGAAGAGTCAGGTAAGCACTGGCGTCCTCCATCTTCTTGCTGTCCCCCTGGAAACAACACCTTGGTTACTTCCCCAAGCCAAGGGTATGCACCCAATGCTACATAGAGTTTGCAGTGGCCAGATTACACACTGTAGGTAGAGAGGATCAGAAACAGTGAGGGACATCATAAGAGGAGCAGTGAACACCAGCTGGTAAGGCAGGGCTCTTTTTCCACAAAATAGGCGAGAACCCAAGGTTACGTTAATGGGAAAGGGGTTGATCACCACCTGAAGGCTCTGTGGACTTCATTAATGGCACAGAGGGAACTGAAGACTCCCAAACAGGATATTTTAATTCATTCTAAGTTTTATAAGATCTTAACACAAACAAGCCCACCAGCAGGATAAGGAATCAGCTTAAAGAAGAAGTTAACAGCAAAGGCACTAGATTCTGAAAGTGATGGTATTTAGACCCTATTCTACCATTCACATGCCTGTGTCATTTTGGATACATTCCTTGGTCTCTCTGTGTCTCGTTCTTCTCATGATTAAACTGAGAATTAATCATATTACCTACTTCTAGAAATTTGGAGCAGACTAGATGGCATAATGCATATAGAACACTTAGTAAAATGACAGACACGTAAGTCCCTTGGCATGCTGAAATGAATGACTAGAGGTAGGCATTACAGCCGTCAACATTCACTGAGCCCTTACTCTGCACTAGATGCTGCACTAAGTGCTTTATATGCCTTAGTTCATGTCATTTAAGCCTCACAACAGTCGTTACTGTTGTGGATACTGTTATCATCTCCAGTTTACAGATGAGGAAACTGAGGCTTAAGGAGGGTGACTAAATTGAAAACTGACTGCAACTGGGACTCTGCCCCCGATGAGTTCACAATCTTTTAAACCAAGAACTACCTTGATGCGTCAAAAATGAGAAAACAGAGCCTGTACAGAAGGAAAAGGGGTGTCCTGGAAAAGCCAAAGAGACTCAGAGAAGAGTACCATGTTATGAAGCTTTGATGAGGCTGTGTTTGCCATGCAGACCACAGGCAAAAGGGCAACTCCAACCTCCAATGCTGAGAAAGTCAAGGGCAAGGGTTTGATCCCTGTGCTGGCCACTGAGGCTTGCCCTGTTTCACAGCCATACCCTTTGCCTCCAGCCAGGGGCTAGCTAGAGACACGCCACTGTCACAGGAGTGGTTGTGGGAAAGCATGCGTATAAGATCAGGAAAATACTTCCCCACTTCTAGAGAACAGTGCAAGTCTCATGACGTAAAAATAACAGCAGCTGCTATCTATACTCTTTTACATGGTCCTTTCGCGTGGCTCATCTTATGGTCATAAACATGGCCATCACCACTTAAGGAAAAGGAAACTGAGACTCAGCAAGACATGTGAGGTGACTCCAATTTAGTCAACAGCAGGATCGGGACCCTAAATTGTGATATTTTTTCCATTAGCTACAGTGAGGAATCTCTCAAATATTTCTTGCTGGTCTTCTGTACATCCCACGGGTGTCTTAACAGAGTCAAAGCCCACTCTGTATGTAACGATAACCTTCCATTTACTGAGAATTCCATGTACCCATCAATGTCATGTTTACATGCACTGACTCATATAATCCTCACAATTACTCACTGAGGGCTCATAGATGAGCACACGGAGGCCCAGAGAAGTTAAGACTTTGTACAAGGCCTCACAGCTGGGAAGCCCCTATGTGTGTTGACTCTGGGGTCCCTGCCCTTAATTACCAAGCCATCCTGCCATCTCCCCTTCACTTCCTGCATGCTCCCCACTGCAGAGTTAATCCCAGCTCATGGTACCTTTAGGACAACCAAGTCGTGGCATCCGTCATGCAGAGTGGTCCCATCTTCCTTCATCAACTTCACATAGGACATGGCAAAGTTCTTTTCTCCTTTATCCTTAGCTGAAAACAGCATTGTTGAGGTCAGGGAAAAAAATGATACTTGGGCCACCCAGTGATCCCACCCCGCTCCCCTCAGGGGTTTTGCAGAGATGCCATTTGGCTGGGTACTCACATTCCAGGGATGACCGATGTCGAAACATGAATCGCAGGTGGATCCTCTGCATGTCTTCAATAGGGACGGCCACCTCAGTAGGCAGAAACCAGAGCTCAGGAGACAGTGAGTTGAAGGGCCCTCCCCACTCCACCCCGCCCCCCCACAAAAGGCAGCCTGACCATTTAACTTCGAGTGCTGCGTGCTGATTTATTACCCAGCCATCAAGCCTGATGAACTGTAAATACATTACATAAGGACTGGCTATGAAGAGAAAATAAAGTACCAAATGTAATCCATTTGGCAAATTGCATTCCCAGCCAATGAAAAGAGATCTGTAAATTACAGGGAGGAAAAATGAATCTCCCCATATTGATATAAAAGTCACATAACTTTAGCGCAGGATTTAATGCACTGCAAACTGCACAGTGCACATTTTCCTTACACACTCCAGGAGTTTGGGCAGTTGCAGCAGGGCTTAGAAAATTAACAATGCCCATTAGGGGGCTTGCTGGGGGACTGTCATTTATGTAAATTAATAAAAATGCTTGAATCCAATCATATTCGGGAAAATCCTAGGCCTCATTCCCATCTTTGGTTGGACACATGTCCAGATGCTTTTTCCTCCAAGGACACTGGGCCAAGACAATCACCCCTTGGTCACCCAGTTTCACTGTCCAGTGAGTGGTCTGCTGTACCCTTGACTGAGGTGCTTTTGTCCTGTCTCTGGACTATCCCACCTCCCAAAGCCCCACAGCAATCCCTGTATTATACAATTCAGGCCCAGACAGAGAAGCTTAGCTACATGTGAGAAAACCACTCAGATTTTCTGTGGATACTTTCTGCTCCAGAAAATGAAATTTGAGCCCAAAGAGGTCCATCACTTGTTTGTGTGTCTCAGAGCACAAGAACTGAGAGTCACATGGGCAGCTGTTGTCCAATTCATTCTTTCACTGCATATCGAATCAATACTATAAGCTACAATCATGTGAAGCACTGGCCATGCTGACGTAAGGCAGAGTCCCACTCAAAGAGCTCACGGCCCACACAGGGCAACACATAATTATCACCATGTGATGAGGGCTAGCAAAGAGATATAACTGGGTTACAAGAGAGCACAGAGAAGAGAAAACAACCTGGTCCAACAGCTCTCTGACCCCAAAGTTGGGTAGGTCATCACTTTTAAGAGAGTGAGTACAGGGAGACCCACTGAGGAAAACAGGACTATAGGTGACAAGGCAAGAACCACTGAGGTTTGAAGAGCTACCTCTGAAAGGGAAGTCTTATGAATATCTTCAGTTTGGGTTCAGAGCACAGAGTGAGTAAAGACGGCTATTAAGGGCTTCCCTGGTGGTGCAGTGGTTGAGAATCTGCCTGCTAATGCAGGGGACACGGGTTCGGGCCCTGGTCTGGGAAGATCCCACATGCCGTGGAGCAACTAGGCCCATGAGCCACAACTACTGAGCCTGCGCTCTAGAGCCTGTGCTCTGCAACAAGAGAGACCGCGATAGTGAAGGGGCCCGCGCACCGCGATGAAGAATGGCCCCCGCTCGCCGCAACTAGAGGAAGCCCTCGCACAGAAACGAAGACCCAACACAGCCAAAAATTTAAAAAATTTTAAAAAAAAGACTGCTATTAACTACAAGGCAGAGACATTTGAAGCTGTGATCAAGCTTCACTGGCCACTAAATTAATTCCAAACTCCACTTCCAATGCATGATATTCCCTTCTGCTTTAGTGTGACAATCTGGTAATGCAAATATTTGTGGTTAATGCCACTACCATCTGAGGTACCCTCCCAACAGGGTATCTACCAGGCATTAAATAGCTTTTTATAGCCTCACATTTGCTCCCAAGCTCTGTCACTCCTCACTGCTGAGTCGAACGACACAACTTGATGGCTTGGGCACAGTCCACAAGATCATCTGACAATGCCATGGTGGCTTGCTGCTGGGCCGGTGAAGGGTGATCAAGAGAACCGCGCGTTCGCCCACTGGGCCACTATTTCCACTGCCTGACACACCACCAGAGACATGCTAGGCTACTGTTTCAGATCTTAGGGAGTCCTAAGAGTCCCCCAACTATTATCATCATCATTATTATTATTATTACCTTGACTGTTTCCATCCACCGTGGCTGTTTGACTTGATAGTACACGACGGACCGATATTCATTCATAGGTTTGTCCCCAGCTCCCACGCAAATTGCATTCTGACCCAAGAAAAATGAAAAGAGAGAAAACACTACAGAACTGCCATTTTCTATGCTTGGGCAATTTCGGTCCCGAGGCCAAGGCTGGCCACAGGGCCTGGGGTAACCCTGCCTTCTTTAAGCCTTCTGCCAAGTACCCTTCTACATTACGGATTTATACATGAATGTGCCCGGCCCTGGGAGTGACAGCTGCTTTACTATAGAAATTCTATTACTTGCATTCTGGAAACCACTGGAGCGCAGTAGCAGCTGACGTGGCTGCCCTATTGTCAATGGTAACCAGCCTTGGATTGCTGCGCGCTGCCAGTCTTATTAATTCTATCTGTTTCCTACATCTGAATTGCACAAAGTTACCAAACAGGCTCAGATCAGCCAAGCAGCAGCTCGTTCTGATGGATTTCTGATGCTAACACACCCAGGTGCCGGCGGGAGCTGGGCAAGGGGAGGGAGCTTGGGTTTCAGACAGACACATGGGCAGAGGGGGCTAAAGGAGCCCACAGTCGGGGAGCATCTTCCAGGTACCAGGCCCATGCTAAGCACTGGGATACGGGCATGAGTCAGAGAGTAAACCTGACATGAGGGCTCACAGTGTGGTGTAGGAATCATTATATGAGCAGACAAATCACTAGGCAATGTGAAGTGATGACAGATGTATGTATCCAGTTGTCCCTTGGTATCCACAGGGGCTTGGTTCCAGGGCCCTCCCTTCCCCACCGATTTAAAAAAAAAAAAATCCACAGATGCTCACATCCCTTATATAAAACAGTGTAGTACAGTCGAACTTCTGCATCTGCAGATGCAGAACCTGCAGGTACAGAGGGCTGACTGTATAATACTATGGAGCACAGAGAAAGGACACTTCAGTGTCCCCTGAAGACTCAGGGAATATTTCTTGGAGGTGATGACAGTTGAAGATCTTGAAGAAAGGTTCCAAGTTGGCTTTGAGCAGAAACACAGTACGGACATTCTGAGAGAGAGTGAGCACAGAGCAAGCATACCTACATAGGATATTTATTCTTAAAAAGTCACCCTCAGAGTAACAAGGAATTACCTTGCAATAGAGTATGCCAACCCCTAATTCTATCTCTGTGTTCATTCCTGTTGTTTGGCCCCAAAACAAGATCTAAGGTAGGGTCACTCAGAAGGGGCCTAAGTTCGGTTTTTATACCAGAACAAGAGATTTTAATCTCAAGTCTTCAGAGATCTAGGGACATGAGGATTGGTTTTGCAGCCCCAAGCCCCCAAACTACAAAACTGTGTGCCTCTGGGCAGTTTTATGGTGAGAGAATCCACGACTCTCACTAGATTCCATCAGATTCTCCAGTGGATTCCCCACCAGGCTGAAGGACCAAAGCTGGCCACTCTGGGCCCCTGGGAAAGCAAGCTAAGCTGTGGGAAGGATAATTCTGTCCCTCTGTACTTCCGAGCTATAGGGAAAGAATGAGTTCAGTTTCAATACTGACTGATGCTACATATGGCCAGATCAAACCCATTTGAAAATAAGGCTACAGCATCCTTTCAAAACTTATCTCTGAAAAAACAAGGACAACCAGGGAACTGCAAATGAGGGAAGACATACAACTCTCTTAATTTTCAATGGTATGGAGCCTTTCAGAACTTCTTGAGGTGCTGAACTAAAAACATGCTTCCAAAGTTGTCCTAACCATGTAGAGAGTGCTTTGTGTCCAGCATTATGCTAAGCCCTTTACACAAACTGCCTCACTTAATTCAATCCTCACAACCACCTCTGATGATTACCGTCATCAACCCCATTTCAAAACTGAGTAAACTGAGACCCTGAGAGGTTACGTCACTTGCCCCAAAAGGTACCAACTCCAGGACTACATCTCGGACCCTCTCTTTGCCCAGTGTTTCCTCTGTAACAACCTAGATGCCTTCCAGCCTCCTAAGATTTATATCTAGTGACAATTATGGGCTTAGCATTTCTGTAGCTCAGCTGAATCCCACATAGCTTATAAAAACTGAAAATACACATGTATCTCTGGTGAAAGTAAAGCTGCTGTACAGCACGCAGCTGAATCCCACAAAACTATCTTGATGATGAAAATTTCTGATTGCCTAAAGCTGGAGAAAACAGTCTCAGTATTATTCTGAGAAAGACCTAAGACAGCTCCCTCCCTCTCAACACTGCAGAGATAAAACCGAACGTCGCTCGGTGTGTAGAAAGAGCATTGTGACCAGGGACGGGGGCTGGTTTTCAGGAAAATATAGATTTGTGCATGTCTCCATTGAACCTATTCAATAATCTTCCCCATTGCCCACCCCCATGGCTCCCCGTTAACAACGAGAGCCCCTAATTGGCTTCAGGTCAGTAGAAGGAAGCCTGGAAACTTTAATGCCGACTTGGCCTTGGTGGACACACTTCAGCAGGAGGAAAAATCAGGCTCCAAACACAGGTCTTGTTTACCTCGTAGGAATCACCTGAGGAATAAATGACACCAGCGGTGTGAACGCATTTCGAGCGCCAGAAAGTGCTCTAGGCTGACAAGGTCGGTCTTATCACGGGAAGATGCCAGTTAGCGTCCGCGAGGCGGTCACCAAGCCTGCGACGGCTCTACCTTTCTGGTAATAGAGAACTTCAATGAACACCTGTTACGTCAATTATCTCAGCTGGTATTCACAAGAGTAAAGTGTCACCGCTGGTCTCATTTTCAGACAGAGTCTCCTAGGCGTAGAGAGATTACGTAATTTGCTCCAGGTCATCCTGCTAATCCGGGCTGAGTTGGGCTTTTGGCCTGGATGCCTGGCCCCAGAGGTCATGTCTTAACCACTACACAGCACTGCTCCCCATGCCCTACCTCCAGCCCTGTAAACTGGCTGGTCTCAGAAGAGCAGAGGTTTCTCAGCCCGGCATCTGAGCATTTTTACTTCTTGAACTTGCTTTAGGAATCCACGCTGGATTGTCTGTTTGACCCCCTCAGATCCTTTCCAGGGCTTCAACCTGCAGTTGGTCTGCTTTTTTCTAAATGTTACCTCCTTCCTGTTGCTGAGTATTTACTACATACCAGGCGCCTTACACCTACCATTCTGTATAAACAGCAATCCCACAAGGAAGAGATTATTATTCCTCTTGTATAGACATGGAAACTTGCCCAAGATCACACAGCTAATAGGAGGGGAGGGTGGGATTTGAACGCTGTCAGTTTGCTCTCAGAGCCCAGCCTATTAGCTTCTCTGCTATGGGTCCTCCTGAGCAAGGTCGTTGAGACCCCAAAGTGAGCCAAGGACAAGCCTAACCTACTCTATCCTCTGACCCTGCTCTTCCTAGGAGCAGGAGGAGAAATCGATACCCCTAAAGGGGACTGTTCCCACCAACATCAAACAGGAACGTTTGAGTGTGCTGCCTGACACTTAATTAGGCAGTAATATTTACTTCTGCAAGTAGAGAAAGAAAAGCCTCCCACAGGCTTCCTTAGCAATTTTCAATAGTCAGTCAACTGAACTCCCCCTGACTTCCCTCATAGATGAAACTGCAAATTATCACTGTGCCCCACAGTTACCTCTCCATTTCTGCCCCCAAATTCCTGCCTATATATTCATCTTTGATAAGTGCGTCTGTTCAGCCTGGCTGGGTGTGACACGAAAGGATGGCAGAGTCGGAAGTACAAATGGTTCAGAAACGAGATAAGAGGTCTGCTTTCCCATTATCTGTTCCTTCTAATTTGTCCTTTGGCAACATCGAAGGCAACCACATCAGTGTTTTAAAAAATGAGGCTGAGGTTAAAAAGTTCTCCAACAGGTAGTTGGGTAAAAATGACTTCAAAGCATGGTCTATACATTTGTGAAACCCAATTTCCCTTTCAGATAAAAACCCTCTGCTCTTCCTTTGTGTTTCTTTGAGCAAAGCGTTTCTTACTTATTTTATTTTTCAGAAAAGTTTCAAAATCCAACAAAAAGAGGATTAAGTTAAATCCTTGGATTTTGCTCAACTACATATTAATTAATGGGCCCAGTCTTTTCGAACAAAAAGGTAATTGCGATGATTTCTTTAAATTTAAAAAATAATTGTGAATCTTCCCAGAATTTGATGGGAGTGGTTATTAGCCTCATTTTTAAGATGAGAAATAAATTGGAGGATTTTTTTAACGTACAGGCATTAGAGTGAAGTGTTTAATAAGAGGGACCTGAAACCAAACCCCATCTCTGCCGTATACTACTAACTTTATGACCCTGGGAAAGCTGTTTCACTTGACAAAGGTTTAGTTTCCCCCTCTGTAAAAATGGGGAAAATAACAGTAATGCATCATACTTATCACAGTGCCCGGCACGTAGCAATGCCTCTGTGAATGCTAGTTATTCGTAGGTAAGGGTAGCAAAATCTGCCTGGGCTCCAGGCCCCCAGGCTAAAGCAGAAGATCTATCAGTATTCACACCCCTACCCTCCTGTGCTATCTGATCACCCACTGCGGCCTAAGAGGAATATCTGCCCACGCTGAAACTTCTGCTGAGAGCTGATTTTATTTTCAGCTAAGTACTCTGAAAGGAGACATTGAGAAGCAAAACCCTCCCACACACTGGACACAACTGCTGACAACCTTAAAGGAAATATAAGTAAATAAATGTAAACACACACGACAAATATTACACAGGACATATGCTGTATAAATATAGCAATATGCTTTGCATTCTTGAATTCACTCTGCTGGCCCTCTGGAGACCAATTTACTGATAAGGCTTTCCACCAGAATGTCTGGCTGAGTGCTAGGGAGTTAGATTAAGTGTTGGGAATGTCTGTTTTGAGGACATCCTGAGTCTTCACACCAGCCCAAGGCTCCGTATTGATCCTTTTCCTTGCCATGGAATTTTGCCTCAATAAACCAGCTCAGGTTTCGATGAGAACAACATTTTAACTGTGAAAAGCTAACCTACAAACTGAGGTGCCAAGCAAAAAAAAGAAGAAGAAGAGGTCATGAAAGGAAAGGGACAGACACTGAAAAGCCAACTGCTTTGGTGTAAAGAAAGAACACCACCAGGTCTTATTACGGGCTACTGTGCCAGTCAAGCTCTAAAGGTGTAGATCACCTTACTCAACACCACCCTGCAGGCACCTGGCATTTAGAGAGCAGGAGCTGAAAGGAAAAAGAAAATCTTTATGAACGGAGGCACCC
Source organism: Balaenoptera physalus (assembly GCF_965194825.1). Classification (NCBI taxonomy): domain Eukaryota; kingdom Metazoa; phylum Chordata; class Mammalia; order Artiodactyla; family Balaenopteridae; genus Balaenoptera; species Balaenoptera physalus. The sequence goes on from NC_138890.1 coordinate 28,718,603, forward strand.
TAGGGGAGCCCTGTCAACCACAGCAACAGCAGGGTCCCTTACAGGAAGCGTTTTGCCATCCTCCGCGCACACACACATGATCACTTCCACATTCCTCTGAGTGGTCTTGTTGTACTTGTCAAAGTCACCTTGTAAGAGAGTGATGTAGATGTCGTTCCTGACGTCCCCTGTGGCACAGGGAGAGAGACAACAGTTGGAGTCTGTGTAGCAGGAGAGGCACTGACTAGAGGGCGCGGGGAGTTGGGGAGCTGGTGGAAGTGCCACACTTCATTAACTTCTATTAATGAAGTTAAAATCAGAACGATTTGGAAAAGCATTTTTACTTCATCAGGGAGGCTGGAGCAGTAGGTAACAAGAGGATGGAGGAACAGTAGGAAATTAGTTGCAAAGAGGGAGGTAGGATGGTCATGACTGGCCGTATTTTTTTCTCCATTAAAAATCATTTAATTTTCATCCTCTAGTGACACCTTCTGGGAAGGCAAAGGCAAACTCCAATTGGATTGATCTTGGTGCATGAATAACAAGCACAGACGGTTCTCTCCACAGATCTCTTACTGTGCAGAAGCAGACAGAATGACTTTCTATCTGTGTCCGAGGAACACGGATGGGGTGAGGGACGAGGTGTGGAGGGTCTTCAGGAATGGGGGGGGTGATAGCTGAAAACCCTACAGGGGAATGCACAAGGGACTGATGTCTCAGTAAAGCAGGCATAGATAAATTACAACACCAGTGGACCACCATGCAACTGTGGAAAGAAGGGGTAAGTCAGCGAGAGTGGTTATGGACACAAGTCCTAGACTCAAGTTTAAGACAAAGAGGGAAGTTTCAAAAGAGTGTTATCATGCAGTCCCATTTACTTTCTTTTATTACATACACATTTGGAAAATACGTATCGTGGTTACTTCTGGAGACAAAGATTTGAGAGAGCTTTTAAGGTTTCACTTTAAACCTTTTCATGCCACTTGGACATTTTACAATGAGCGTGGACTCTTTTGGTAATAAAAAAATAGCTTAGCAATTTAAGAGGATGTCAATATTCACCCCAGAAGGAGTGAAATTATTCCACGTGTAGTAAAGTGGAAAGGATGTCCATGATAAATTATTAAGTGAGAAGTGAGCTGCAGAACGCTATGTAAAGTATAATAAGTAATGGTATATAAAGTATATGAAGTGTGATTCCCATTTGTGTGTGTGGGGGTGCATGTGTGTATATTTATGTGTTTGTGTTTATTATGTGAATGCATAGAAGATTTTTGGATATACAACAATTGTTTTCAGTGGTTACCTTCAGAGACAGAAATAGAGAAAAGCAGTAGAAAAGAAGTAGTTGACTCTTTAAAAAGAAAATAGATCACACTAGCTAGACCACCCCCAGCCCCACCCAGGGGGAAGGAGAACCTGGCATGATGATCTCCGGGAAGCCCAGCTTCCTGGCCACCACGGTGGTCCTGTCCACCAGGTGTGGGTAGTCCTTGCGGATCTGAATGATGTCACCCACAAGCATCTTCATGGTCACCCAGAGGCCTGGAAGGGAACACTCATGGTGAAGAGTCAACTTCAAGGTGTTCCCTCAGCCTCACCCTCCCATCATCTCTCCCCTTGGTCTCTCTATGGAGGAGACCATGGAAGCACAGACAAGCGGCCACAGATGCAGTGACCCAGCCCTGGGGGAGGATGCAAGGCAGGATGCAGAGGGGCTCTAGAGCAAGACACCTCCAACTGAAATCTTACAGGTTACTTCTAGCAGGGGTCAGCTTCCGTCAAATCATTGCACCCCTCTAAACTCAGACTTTGTAAAGTGGGTTTGATACCATCTATCTCACAGGACCGTGGGAAGGATGAAATTGAACAAGGAAACATTTTACAGTGCCTGACACATAGGAGGTAGGCTATACCAACTCCTTTCTTCCTTCAGGCACTAGGACATGCCTCCTTCTGCTTCCCATTTAGAGATTTCCAGCTCTGTAGATCACACTCCCCCATTCTTCACAATGGTCTGTCTGGAAGGAAGGCTATGTTTCCCAGGGTTTAGGAGTTTGATCTGTTTGCCACAGAATCAAGGGATCTCAAGCTGAAGTCAGGCCCAGCCCACTTGGCCTGCTGGCACTCTACCTTGCCCTCCGCTGTCTCCCTTGGAGGCTGTGACTTTGCCCAGCAGGCTGTGCAGGAAGTCATTCTCAGCTGTCACCCTAGAAAGGAAAAGAGAGCACAAAATACTTGCATGGTATCCTCATGGGGTCCCTACCTTGTGGTTCCAGGAGCTCCAGAAAGCTGCCCAACCCCTCCACACACCTTAGGTGAAAAGTGAGCCCGCCCATGTCAGCTCAGAGAGTGTACCTGCCATCAAGAAGCACATCTCTCTTTTTCACAAAGCAACATGGCTCTGAAATTTGGGGAATACCAATGTTACAAGTAAAGGCCATTTTTATTCCTAGGAAGACTCTTAAAAAGGAAGGATTCCCAAGCCCTCAAAATGAGTATCTGCTCAGCAAGGTGGAAAAGGCTTCAGCTGCTCATGCTAAGTCCTAATCACATGACTTAGAGCCACTGACCTCATTATCTGTAACAAAACACCATCCCCCTTAGACAAACGAGGACAAAGTTCTCAAACTGGGGGTCCTGCTTTCTCAAACTTATTTTAGATCAAGGAAAGGATATTCACCCTCCTCACTACCCTCCTCTAAAGTCATGGATATTTGTACCCACAAGAATTAGGTTCTGATTTCCTGTTATATGCTCCTGATACGCTGCTGCCTCACAGCTTCATGGTCCCTGTCATACTTAATCTTTTGTTCATTTAATTCTGCATCTAAATATAAGCTTCAGGAAGACAGGGCCACGTCGACCTTGTTCACCACCTCATCCCCCCATGCCTGGCACAACACCCGGCCCTCTGCCAGCCTTCAGTCAAAGTCCGTTGAATAAATAACATCTGATGAACGAATAGGTGAGAAGCTGGTTGGTTTTTTTTTTGTTTCACCCAAAATTCACAGTTTATCTAAGGGTTCAATCTTGGTGGTGTACATTCAATAGGTTGGGACAAATTATATAATAACATATATCCATCCCTCCCACACTCCTGATAACTACTCATCTCTTTGTTGTCTCCATAGTTTTGCCTTTTCCAGAATGTTATATAGTTGAAATCATACAGTATGTAGCCTTCTCAGATTGGCTTCTTTCACTTGTAATATACATTTAAGGTTCCTCCATGTCTTTTCGTGGCTTAATAGCTCATTTCTTCTTAGTTCTGAATGGTATTCCATTGTCTTGAATGTACCACAGTTTATTTATCCATTCACCTACTGAAGGACGTCTTGGTTGCTTCCAAGTTTGGGCAATTATGAATAAAGCTGCTATAAACATTTGTGTGCAGGTTTTTGTGTGGACATATTTTCAACTTCTTTGAATAAATACCAAGAAGCATGATTGTTGAATCATATGGTAAGAGTATGTTTAATTTTATGAGAAACCGACAAACTGCCTTCCAAAGTAGCTGTACCATTTTGCACTCCCACCAGCAATGTGTAAGAATATCTGGTGCTCCACAACCTCACCAGTATTTTGGTGTTGTTAGTGTTCTGGATTTTGGCCACTCTGATGGGTATGTAGTAGTTATCTCATTGTTGTTTGAATTTGCATTTCCCTGATGACATTTGATGCGGAACATCTTTTCATGTGCTTATTTGCCATTTGTATATCTACTTTGGTAAGGTGTCTGTTAAGGTCTTTGGCCCACTTTTAAATTGGGTTATTTTCTTATGGTTGATTTTTAATAGTTCTTTGTCTAAGCTGCTTGGTTTTGAATGCCTCAGCACTGAGACCATCATTCTCAACCTGCCCTCCTCCTGGGAGGTCCTACCTGGGCTATCATCAACTCAGGCAATCAGTTCACCCTGCTTTTGTATGGCCCTCAATCAGAAAGGATGTGGTTTCAGAGAATGGAAAGAAATGGGAAATCTCTCACGGGTGAAAAGGGATGAAGTGCTGCTTTTCTTCATCACTCTCTGCTTTCCCCTTGATGATGTCTGTTATATCCATAACTAGAAAGAAAAGAGAAATGAATTAATGGTTTAAGCCCTCTTGCTCCCAGGAAAGGGTGACAATGGGATGAGCTTGTAGGGCAGGAGGCTGGGACAGAAAAGCCTAAAAAGGCAAGCAAGCCAGCATGAGACAATATACAGACAGCAAGGATTCATCACAGGCAACAACTGGCAAACGCCTCTGGGCAAACCGGGCTGGGAGGTCAACAGTCAGGGAAGCGTCCAAAAACCCAGGGCTTGGCAGAGGCCAAAAGGAAAGAGTCAGAGCCGTGCTTATGGAATTAAGCAATTAGGTTTGGATCTGACATATTTGTATTGGATGTTTACTGTGCTGACAAAACCCAAGCGCGGTGACTCCCTGTGGGATCTGAAGACTTATTCACCCTCTTTTCGTAAACGTGCTCATATGCACAGACACGTTATCTGTGGATCCTTGAACCCTGCATTTCCAGAGGGATCCTAGCTCCTCTGAAACTTCTCTTTAAATCAGCCACTGAAGGTCCATAAAAAACCAAGGTAAAGAACTCCTGCACCAGAGCAGGGATTATAGAAATGGGGGCAGGGGGAGGAGCACTGAGACATGCTAGCCAAATAGAGCCAAAACCCTAGTAGCATGAAATTCCTCAAACACTCCAGGTCCCAGTCAGGGAGCCATTAAAACTGCTTGGGTAATAATCAACTAGTGATTGCATCTAGCTCAAGAGAGGAGTTAGGGAACTGAGAGAGGGAGGGGAAACTGTTATTTGAACCTGACCAGCATCCATTCTCTCTGATGAACAGAACCCCCCTTGCCCATTCTCAGTGAGAATGATTTGGGTAGAACCATCTCCCTCTGGCTCCAGAGTTTTTCATACTGTAAATTCATTTGAGTTCCTGGATCCAGCTATGCCTGAAGCAATCTATTCCTAAACCTTTCAGTTACACCAGATTGCTGTCACCTGAAACCAAAAGAGAGAGCCAGCTACACTTGGAGACAAAGACACACTTTGCAGTAAGGCTGAAGGACCCTCACTGCCTTAACAGGGACATTGTGATGCCAGAAGTGTCCCTCATATAGAATCAGAGAATTTAGACCAAGTCATGGATCAACCAGGTCCAAGTCCCTCATTTTGCAGATAATGAAACTAAGGTCCTGGGGAATATGCTTGTCCAAGATCGCCTAGCTAGCTAGCTAGCAATAACGTTAAGTTGAAACACCAGCTGGCTCAGTATAAGCTAACTTCTTCCACTTCACCACTTTGCAAGCAGTGCCAGGGGACTCACTGGACAGCTAGCTGGTTTGTGATAACAGAAGATCAGGGTGTCCTGAAGTGAGAAACCTGAAACACTGGGTTTAGATATGGTATACAAGGATTATAAATGGCACACAACTAAAATGTTACACTTTAATAAAAAGAAGTAAAACTTGCATATCGAATTGCTATTTCCACAGGTATTTAAATTGTCTTTTAAGAAAAAAAAAATGTACTTCAGTTTAAATAAAGAAGGTTCCTTAAAAGAAAATATATTGGGTAAATAATAGTGCAAGGGATAGTCAAATATAACAAAAACTGTAAAAGTGGGACAAGAATGATGAAGTCTTGGAAACCCCCAAGAGAGCTAAGGCTTGGAAAGGAATGTGGAGGTGAAGCAGCCTCACTGGGTTATGCCAGCTCTCCACACGTCCACTTCCGTCTGGAATTTAGATGTGTGGTGGGTGACTCATTCTGTGTAACTGCATTTCCTGTCCTGGATATTTTTTTTAAAATGATTTGCTCCTCATAACTAGATCCCACCTATATTGTTCTTCCTTTTTCACTGTGCTGGGGAGTGAAGGCGCCGACTGCTCAGACTGCACTGTGGTCCCAGCGCTCTGCTCCAGACACGGGGATTCCATTATTCACCGTCTTCATCATAAATCTAGACTTAGTTACCAATTGTTTTGATTTAGTCACAAGAAATGTAGGTATTAGGGGTTGTCTGGCCTAAGTTTTTGAGCGGGAGAGGGCAAGGAGGAGAGCGAAAGAAAAAAAATCTTCAAAATTCAGTCATATAAAACGTGCACTCCAGTAACAGTTAAGTGCTGTGTGGTGTGTCATTACCTGCCACCCCAAAAGGCCGCCTCAGTCCCTGCGTGCATTTCTTCGTGTTCGTATCCTTAAGATCCATCTTCCCAACTCGGACTATTTGACAAATCAAGTAAATTTTATCCCTGTTGAGGTCTTTGTTTCCAAGATCCTGTAAGGCAGGAAACGAATAGTTACACATCATGTGTCTAATGAACAAAAAGTAGAAAAGCAAACTCAGTAATAGTAAACTCGGGGGGTGGGGGGAGGTTGGTGCTTAGCACTTAGCATACATGGACCAATCATACAGTTCGTCCTGGGAAAGGTGGAAAACAAAGCTATCACCCCTGTTTCACACGTAAGAAAGGTGAGTTTTGGAAAGGAAACTGGGTGACAGGGCTCTGGTGTTCAATCCTGATTCTTCCACCTCAAACTGATGGGAAGAGAAGGACCAGAGGTACAGCATCAGTTGTATAGGTAGCCGTCCCTATATGCCAGCTGATGTATCCAAAAATAGCATTTGCTGCAAATGACTCCATCCACCTGGTCATTGCTCAGCACCTCTGAGGGAGAAGGCAAAAGGAAGAAGGAAAAATCCTAACAATCACCGTTTACTGAGCACCTAATGCATGTATATCACTCGGGGTCGGGTTGTTGTTACACCAAACAACCCCAATATCCGAGAGCTTCTAACACAACAGGGTTTATTTCCAGCTCAGGCTACCGGTCCAGTGCAGATGGGCGGGGGTTCCACTCACTCACTCTGGGCCCCTGGTGATGGAGGATCTATCCTGTCACAGTAGGTGCATTCACCGTCCCCAGAGCAGGGGAAGGTAACGGGGCAAATCACTCACTGGCTCTTAAAGCTCCCACCCAGAAGAGAGGCATATCACTTCCGCTCCCATTTCAGTGGCCAAAGCAAGGGCCGCGGCCACACCTAACTGCAAGGAGGACAGGGAATTACACTCAACTGTGGGCTCAGGAGGAGGAACGCTGAAACCGTGAATTACGCTGACGTCTCAAGCCCTGTGCTCAGTGTTGCACACGCCATCGTCTTATTTGATCTTTCACAACACTCCAAAGTCCCATCACTAATACTATTACTGCAGCCCCATTTGACATATGGGGAAACTGAGACACAAAGAAGATAAGGGTCTTCCCCGAGGACATGACCTCAGTCCTTGCAGACACTGTCCGGTCACTCTGACCCCAAAGTCCATCAACCTAACCACCACAATACATTTCCTTCACCACCAAAGGCACACAGGAGGGGAAACCACCTGGACTACCTCAGCACTCAAGTGCCCTGCTCAAATCTAAAAGCTTCAGTGTTCCTGGCACCCCCTTCCAGCTGAGATCAGCTGCAGAAGGGATGTCAAGGCATGTTGTTGGCATCAGAGCAGAGATCCCGGGGCCTGGCCTCACTAGAGAATAGTCGCTTCTCTTCTGAGTTAATCCTCACGCAGGCATAGGTACTGGGAGCAGCCTGTCAGCTGACATCAGAGCCAGGGCCTGGGTAAAGCCGCCATCCCCAGCCTCTCACTGTGGCTGGTGTGGGAAGAAGAGGGAGGGGTGTGCAGAGTCTCTGGGAACAAGACATGGCCTCAAAGTGGTCCACACCTTCCTGCTTGGGGGTTTATGTGTCAACGTGGACAGGCTATGCTGCCTAGTTGCCTGATCAAACACTAGTCTGGATGTTGCTGTGAGGTATTTTGTAGGTCTGATTAGCATCTACAATCAGTTAACTTTAAGTAAAGGACACACCTTCCATAATGTAGGTGGGCCTCATCCAATCAGTTGAAGGTCTTAAGAACAGAACGCGAGGTTTCCCAGCGAAGAAGGAATTCTGCCTCAAGACTAGAGTATAGAAATCCTCCCTGAGTTTCCAGCCTGCCGTCCAGCCCTACAGATTTCAAACCTGTCGGCCCCCACAATCACATGAGCCAAATCCTTACAACAAATCTACCTATTTACATATCTTCCTGGTTCAACTTCCCTGGAGAATCTTCACTGATACAAGGGCTGTCCCTTCAAAGCTGGAGGAATGGCCAGCTGCTTCTCCACTCTCCCAAGTCTCCCCACTGGGCAGGGAGAGAGGGAAGGTAGGGGAGAGGCGGCTTTCTGACCAAGGAAGCCCCTCCACTCATTTGCATTTCCCGCCTTGCCCAGTAGGCAACTGAGTTTGAGATTCCAGTTATCTCACATCCAGATGGTGGGACAGCCTCTTCTCTGGCCTGCCTGACTCCTTCCTCCAACCCACCCTGAAATCCCCCTGAAATTCATCTTTACGAGCCACATTCATCATTTCATTTCTCTCCCCGCAACAATGTTAATAGCTCGCTATTTGCTACCCTGTTAGTGCTAGTTTTCCCCAGCTGAATGAAATGTCCTAGACAAAACATATTTCCAGCTGTCCTATCCCACTGATTCCCCACTATTCTCCGCATGCAAGTACTCTATTTTTGTCACAAAGATTTCTTTATTGTTCCACAAACACACAATGTTCACTTTCAACTCTAGATCTTTCTTCCTAAGCCCCCCATCTGTACCTCTGCCTCTAAAGTTTACCCCTTATTCCTCTATATATCCAAATCCTTTCCATCCTTAATAGCTCAAGTCCTGCTTCCCTCACAATGACCTCCATCCCTAATTACTTCTCTCCTCCCATTAGGATTTTTTATATTTTTGAAATATCTATATTGGTATCTTTCAGAGGCATTCCAGAGACACAGAAGCCCTGACACCTGACAGGTTCCTTCCTAAATGTTATGGGATGAATTATGTCTCCCCCAAACTCATATGCTGACCCCTTCCTGTCTCAGAATGTGACTGTATTTGCAGACAGGGCATTTAAAGAGGTGATTAAGCTAAAATGAGGTCATTAGGGTAAGCTCTAATCCAGTATGACTGTCCTGATAAGAGGAGTTTAGGACACAGACATGCAGAAGGAGGGTCACATGAACACACAAGGAGAAGGTGGCCATCTGCAAGCCAAGGAGAGAGGCCTCAGAAGAAACCAAAACTGCCAACACCTTGATCTTGGACTTCCAGCTACCGGAACTGTGAGAAAATAAATTTCTACTGTTTAAGCCACCCCATCAATGGTACTTTGTAATGACAGCCCTAGCAAATTAATACACTAGATAACCATTTAAGATTCCTAGGTAAGTCCTTTTTCCATTCCTCTTTGAAAAAATTTCACTTGCTCAAAAGAAGACACCAGATCTTTAAGAGCTTCCTCATCAGAGGCCCTTGGTACTAGAGAAGCTTATTGCTATGAGAGCAAGTAAAAATGCTTAAACACAGGCCATTCTCTGGAGAGTGTATAAACAGGCAATCTCAGAACTAGGCTTCAGTCTGCAGTGTCTCCCAATCATTCTCACTTGGGCCTCACAAAACTCAGACGTTTGGGGAAGCTGAGACACTAAACTTAAATGAAACTTAAAACACGTGTTACCTGATTTAGTAATTCATTAGTGTTCCTTTTACTGTTCAGTCTTGTCCCCCATGTGTTAGCAGCAACCCCCAAACTGGGCAAAGTCTTATTAGGAAACCTCGCGGTATATGCGCTTTCCTCTTACAGGGCGATGGAGGGTGAATGCTCATAAAGCAGACAGAAGGGAAATCCACCATCAGCCCAACCCACGTGCCAGCTCCTCGGGCTCTGTCTCCAAAGAGGAAACTAGGAAGAGCTGACATCCAGAGACAAGAGAAATGCGGCCAGCAAGGCACGTGCCTGCCAAGTCGTATCTCATATCTAACTTAAACATCACCTCAATGCCCAGTTGAAAGTAATTCCCAGTCAAACGCCATCACGTCACCCTGTTTTAATTATCTGCATTGCATGGATTGCCTTCTGAGATCTCTCTTGTTTATTTATTCATTTAATTATTTTCTGAATTCCCCCCATCACACCCTGAGGGCAGGAGCCTATCAGCTTACTCACTGCTGTATCCCCAGATACAGCACAGAGCTTACACACAGTAGGTGCTCATTGGGTAGCTCTTGAATCAGTAAAAGAAGCTAGAGCACCATGACGTTCCTTGTCCTGAAATGAAGATTCCCATCATTTCAAGAGAAGGAAGTGTCAACCCATTAAGCCAGTCAACCAAGGCTCTCAAGTTCGTTTGCTGTGTGAAGAAGAGGTGGTGGCACAGGCAGAATTCCACAAAGGCAGGATCACATTCTCATTATTACTGAGCGACACAAATTTGCTGATGACCTTTCCTGCACGTTTACATCATGAATTGGTTCTCTGCAAAAGGAACCACTGATTGATTCCCTGTCCCTCTCCCTCTTGTGAAACATCTGTCTCTTGGTTTAAATCAGGAAGCCCCGTGGGACTCTCCTATTTATCAAGAAAATAAATAGGCTCCTCCTTCTAACTAATAAGAGACAAACGGCACTGAGGCACATTTATATATGCCAAGAAAACTCTGTCTAAGCAATTAGGATCTATGATCTTATTCCATGCCTCTAGCCCATTTTTCAGGAAATAACAAACAAAATAAATCAGCTGCGCTCCAATCTAATTGTAACATAACATAAGACATAGAACTTAATGGCCTGTAACTGGAAAATTATTGTGGAGCAAGGCAGGTTAATCCAGCATGTCGGTCACTCTGTAATGCCCAAACCCCTCCCTCGCTCCTCCTCTGTCATCTCCCTTGCTAACACAGGTGACACAGTGAAAAATCTCATAAATGCTCTTCTCCCCAGAGACGCTTGCAGAAAATACCAATATCCTTAGATATCTTAAGATCATACTCTGAACACAACTCGGTGAAAACAGGAAAAGAGAGGGGTTTCTGCTGGAAATGATAACTCTTATCTCCTTCTTTCCAGTTTCTCCTTTCTAGAACTAAAAAGCCAGTTCACTCTTAGAAATAAATCATCCAAATAGCAGTTGATTTCAACATTTCTCTGTTATGTCTTGCCTGGTGAGTACTGGTATTTAGAAGGATGATCCCAGGGAATCGTAAGCTCTTTAGTCATCTATGACTTAATTATGTTCAGAATGCCTAATTTACCAAGGCAGTCAATGTTCTAGGAAGGCCTTTTTTAATCTGATGTATTTTGGAAAGGTTTTTAGACGGCCTGAACCAAAGTCAGGAACTCAAGTTAACCACGAATTAACCAGAAAATCAGAGTAGCTGCCGTACCTAGTACACCTAGACATTATTGCTGGAAGAGGTTTGTGCTTGTTTACACAGTGCTCTGCGTTGTGTACACATGAGTGAGAAAGACAGGGAGCGAGGAAGAGAGAGCAAGGAGGAGATCCATCTTCCCAATGGCTTCCTTTTACAAAAAGCCCAGAACACAGCTCTGCACCAAGGCCACGCTCCCTCCTGACCACCTGACCAGCCCCCTCTCCAAGATCATGTCCGTGAGTATGGGATGTGGTACAAGAGGACAGTGCACACCTACCGTGAAGACCACCTTCAGGTTGTTGAGCATCTCGATCTCCTTTGGGAAGCCCCTGCTGCCCCATCGCACCAGGTAGTTCTCACTGTGGGAAGAGGGGTGGCAACCCATTACTGCTAGGGGTCTCAATATTCATAAGGCAAAAATATTCACCGAGCCTCTGCTATGCGCCCAGCACCATGCTGGCAACTGGGGACATGGGAGTGTCTGAGACAGGCTCTCCCCGTCTGTCCCTCCCTCCAGGAGATCACAGTCCCATCAGGGAGACAGACGTTAGACAAGCAGGGGTAAGGAATTACTAACATTTGGTATTCACAACCTCTTTCCCTCCCCCATCTAGTAAGCAAATTCTAACCCAGCTATCTAATATTTTTGAGGAGCAGCAGCAATCTCTGTAGAGGTGATAAAGAGTGGCAGGAGTGAGAGGGAAAGGATTTTTGTATGTTTTGCTGGGCATTAAGAATGTATTTGTCCTTCCCACCCTATTCCCCTTTCAAGATTGAGTAAAGATTTGAATTATTTTAAATTATCCGTTAGATGTCGGACCGTTTCCTTGAAGGAATGTCACACTGTGATGGACCATAGAGGGCCTTAGCCATTATCTGAGATACACTTAAGTAATGATTTAAATGCAGTCGTGGCAACTATTTATACGCAATCATGCTACAAAGAAAAAGTTCAGGGTGTTGTGAGAATGTATATCAGAAGAACCATGCCTAGCCTGGGTGGTTAGGGAAGTCTTTGCTGAGGATGTGACATGTAAATAAAGTTGGTCAGGAAAAAGAGAGTGGGAAAGGGAAATGTTTCAGGCAAAGCAAACATGCGTGCAAAGGCCCTGAGACAGGATGCAGCTTGATGCACCTAAAAAACAGATCCAAGGGGAAAGTGGTAAGAGAAAAATTAGAAAGATAGGCCAGCCCATGTAGGCTTTATAGGCCATTCAGGAATTTTGACTTGATCCTGATAGTAATGAGAACCCACTGACAGGTTTTATGAAGGGCAGTCACACAGTTCTGACATCTGATCATTTATCAATACACATCTTCTAGCAATCATACACACAACCCTGTGTAGTTCATACTAGTCAGTCTAGCTGCATCGGCAAGATCAGGAAATCTAGCACTTCTTTAACTTAGGAGAAGCTTGGTATAGTTTGCTGAGTTGAGTCATTCAGTTTTCCATGCCATCCAGGAGCATATCGTTGGTTCTAAATAAATGCCCGTTATCTTGAATTAGGATACAAACAAAATAAAACTCAAAAACCAAGTCAGCCCAAAAAAGGCATAATAAGAGAATTCAGCAAAGTTAAAGGGAATTGCCTTCTTTCTAGAGGTTTGTTCTCTCTGATGCCTTGTTCTTTTCTCTCCACTCACCCCTAGAAGACTACTAAGAGCAGTCTGAGCAAGGTTCAAGGGGGAAATAGAACTTACAACAAAAAGAACACTGTCCCAGATTAACCAATGGTTAAAATTTAATCAAGTTAAATGTACTTTTTTTTTTTTTAGTAAGATCTAAAATTTTTAGTGGAATTTTCAGCAAAATAACCAGGAAGCCTCCAAGGCTCCATCCCCCCCAAAAATTTTTTAAATTATTTTCCATTGGTTATTTCTGGACTGTCATAGTGAAATACCTGGGTATCTCCCAGGACCTTTAATCACATGTAGCATGTCCAGTAGAGAACTAGCCTGCTAGGTCTAAACACTAGGCACCAGCAATTTTCTTCTAGGGGAAATAGAATCATAAATCAGAAAAGCAATTTAGAGGGCTGAGCTGGCCCCATCCATCTTTGCCCAGGAAGACCTGGGTGGTAAATCTGAAGGCCTACCTGGCACCAAGACAGGTAAGACCTCTTCCACATGACACCCTCCTCAGGGGAAGAGGGAGAACCATTCCAACTCTTTCTTGAGCTCCTTTTGGAAATTAGCCTTGCCACTGGCCTGATGCCTGAACTGCTGCTTTTTTGTACTACCAAAATTTATCTTAAGTTTCCCAAACCAAATCTCTGCAGGCATCCATTGGAATCGGACCATCGTTCATTGCAATATTGAAAGGTTGGTCCCAGCCAAATTCTCCCCAGCTCACATCTGGGCCACACTGAGGCTGCCCTAACTTGCCTGTGGCTCACTGTATGCACACCCTGGCTAGGGAAGGCAGGAATGGAGAAATTTGGTTTCTTAGGGAAAGAACAGCTACCCAGAGTCAGACCGACTTGGGGAGTGCTTCCAAGTTCCCCTGCCCCTTTCCTGTATCATGCCTCTTCTCTTCTTTCTTTGTTTTCTACTCTTTTTTTCTTTATTCTTTATTCTTTGGGCGGGGGAGGGGGGGTTCTGCCCCTTTGTCCCCTCCTCCTCAGCCCTCACTCTCCGAGGGCTTCCCTGTGTCTCTGGCACTCCCAGAGGCATCATGCAGGCATGCCCCATCGAGCGCATCATTCGGTGTGGCACATCGGGGAACAGAGCTGCCACCTCACTGATCCATTGCCTCCCTCCACAGAGCTGGTTCAGGCCATCCATCACTTAGATGAGCCAGCAGGCCAGGCACCCTTGTCAATTCAGCCATGAGGAATCCTTGTGTTTTCTGAGAGGCAGGGAGTGCTTTCGGGATCTTTGTCACAGGTGCCTTGGGAGCAGCTGACCAGGAACAGCAAGGGGCCTACGACACGCAGACCATCTCAAAGTGGGTTCTAAGGGAGCAGGAACACTTGTTCACAGTGTCTGCTGAGGCCTAGCCAGATGAGCTGGGCTGATTCTTTAAATTAGGGATTTAAGTTTGCTATAAAGAATAGCTTCCCACCGTAACAGTGCTAAGACCCTGGTGAGAACCACTGAGGATATTTGATACAACTCTTTCCTTGGTGACAGACTAAACTGGAAACTAGCTTATTTTTGGAGTCAGATGGACTTGGGTAGACAGCTCAGCTCTGCCATTTATAAATATATGTGCCTTTGAGCAAGTCACCTGACCTCTCTGAGCCTCATTTCCTCACCCAAATCACATGGAGTAATGACGATTATGTGAGATCATATACAGACCTCAGTTCCGTCTTCTTAGATGGATAGCCCCTCTATGTTTCATAAATGTCTCCAAGAGAACCATTATTTTCTAAAGTGAATTTTATAATTCAGTAGGAACTGTATGTTATCTCCTTTAATCATCAACACAACCAAGGTAAGAAGATATCATTTTCTCCACAGAAGCAGAAGGATCATGCCCCAGCCCCACTGTACTGCGTTAACTGGGATCTCAAATACAGGACCACGTGTTGGCTCAGAACCCCACTGGAGGGGACAGGCAGAGGTCACCTGGGAGGAAGGATGGACTGAGCCACAAGCAGACGCCAGGGCTGGCAGTGGGGGCCAGAAGTACATCAAAGTTTTTCCTCTGGAGATTCCCAAACGTGTTTTCCCTTCTTCGAGCTGAGGTACCTGGAAGTTCCCTTACTTTTTTCATTTCCAAGAACAATTAATTAAGGTAGTAACAATGATAACCACTGCCACTTGGAGCACCATGTGCCAGGCCCTGTGCTTCCTGTGCTTTTTCTTATTAAAGTCTAAAAGAAATGACCCCGTGAGGTTGACACTTACATTTTGCAAATGGGAAACTCAGGCTTAAGAAAGATTAACAACGTGCCCAAGGTTAAGAAAGAGTAAATGGTGGGGTCACGGTGTGAACCCACGCAGATTCCAGAGCCCACACTCTTAAGCCTGCTACTGCCATTGAGGACAGGGCGTTTTCACCGTTCATTTCTTAACTCTCCTTTTAAAATAGGTATTTTTATTCTATTCAGTGCTACCTGTCTGAATCTTGTTATTTCTGGTTGTCTTCCAGGAATCAAAAAACTGTTTACAAAACCCGACAGTGTAACCATAACCCTACTCTGGGAAAAAAAAAAGTGGTGTACGTAACATTTCCACCTGACTCCCACACCCTAAAAGAAGAAGTTATTTCCACGTTCTCAGCTAGACTGTTTCTCTACTGGGTGGGAATTTCTCCACAAGTGATGGTGGAAGGAAAAGGCACTCTGAGCTCTGCCAACTCCAACCTCCCGAATACAGAGAAGTTAGGCAATGTTGAACACTCACCTTATGACCATTTGCTTGTTGGGGTCATAGAGGGACATGAAGAGCTCAGCGTCTTCCCCAATTCTGCACACGAAGTTTCTCACAAAGACATAGAGGCTGTGGGTAGGGGATGAGGAGATCCGGGAATACATTCCATAATCAGGCTGATCTTTTGACTGAGAGGTGGAAGGAAAAGGGAGGAAAATGGAGACAATTAGCCCAGCACCACTTAGGACAACAGAAAGATGGCCCTGAATATTAAGAATCATGTAAGTTTCAAGACTAAAGATTTCAGCATTATATCCAGGCCTTCCACCAAAAGCTCCTGTTGTCTGAGCCAAGTCACTTTGACTCTCTTGGCCTTGATCTTGGGAAATACCACAAATGACCCAGACTTCCACATAAAGTTTAGTGTCATAAAAAGCACAAACTATAAAAGAAAAAAAATGCTTAAACAGACTTTATCAAAACTAAAAATTTTGCTTTTTGAAAGACACATTTAAGAAAATGAAAGGCCAGGTACACACCGGGAGAAAATTTATTTGCAAAACATATATCTGATAAAGAATTTGTATCCAGAATATACAAAGAATTCTTACAACTCAATGACAAGAGAATCAACCCAATGAAAGTGGGCAAGGTATTTGAACAAACACTTCACAAAAAAACGATACAAATGGTAAAGGCCAGTAAGCACATGAAGAGATGCTCAAAATCACTAGTCATTCAGGGACATTCAAAACAACAGTGAGATACCACTACACAACCACTAGAATGGCTAAAGTTAAAAGACTGACAATATCAAGTGCTAACAAGAATGTAGGGAACTGGCACTCCCATAGATTGCTGATGGGAATGCAAAATTGTACAGGCCTTTTGGGAAATAGTATGTCAGTACCTGAAAAAGTTAAATATGTACTTATCATATGCTCCAACGATTATTATCCAGAAAGAATAAAATCATATGCCCACACAAAGATTTATATGAAAATGTTCATAGTGTTATTAGTTATAATAGCCCTGAATTAGAAATAACCCACATATTCAACAACTGATCAATGATATATACCATTGGCAACTGGTCAATGGTATAGCAACTCAGCAATGAAAAGGAAAAAACATTAATACATACAACAACACGAACTTCAAAAACAGCATGCTGAGTAAAAGAAGTCAAACACAAAAACCATATGGGACTTCCCTGGTGGCGCAGCAGTTAAGAATCCGCCTGCCAATGCAGGGGATGCAGGTTCAAGCCCTGGTCTGGGAATAACCCACATGCCACAGAGCAACTAAGCCCATGCGCCACAACTACTGAGCCCACGTGCCACAACTACTGAAGCCCACGCACCTAGAGCCCGTGCTCCACAACAAGAGAAGCCACCGCAATGAGAAGCCCACGCACCACATCAAAGAATAGCCCCCACTCGCCGGAAACAGAGAAAGCCCACATGCGGCAACGAAGACCCAACGCAGCCAAAAATAAAAAATATATATAAAATAAATAAATAAATTTATTAAAAAAAGACATATGATTCCATTTATATTAAATTCTAGAAAAGACAAAATACAGTCACAAAAGGGGCTGCCTGGGGCTTGGGACTGCGGAAGGGGGTTGACTGCAAAGGAACTCAAAGAAACTTTTAGGATCATGGAGCGATTCTATACCTTGATTGAGGTAGAGTCTGCCCAACACCATGTATTAATAAGATCCATTAGACTGTAATTTTAAATGAATTAATTTTATTGTATGAAAATTATATCTCAGTAGAGCTAAAAATAAAGTTGCTTTCGAATAATACACAGTGGATAAAATACTTTTTAAAAATATAAATCAGATTATGTTAACCTTTAAAGATTATGTTTCCTTGGAATCTTTTATTGGCTTCTTACCACAGTTGGAATAATATTTTAGCTCTTTCCCGTGACCCTTAGGTCCTATGAGAACTGGCTCCTGCTACCTACCTCTCCAAAGCATTGCCTTCACTCTTCCACTGTTCATTATGGCCCATCCATACTGACCTTTCTACTCCTTGAACATTCAGAACTCAGTCCTACCTTGGGGCCTTTGCACTTGCTGATCCCCCTGCATTGAACATCTTGTCCCCAGATCTCCCCAGGCCTGCTGCCTTCACATTATACAAGTGTCATCTCAGATGTCCCTCCTGGGAGAGGCCTTTCCTGATGGTACCTTTTAAAATAGCTCCTGATTCACTCTGATTCACATAACCCTAATTGATGGCTTTTTAGAAACTTATCGCCATCTGGAATTATTTACTTATTTACTTTTTTAACATTTCTTCTTTTTTCCTCTCTGGAATATAAAAGCTCCGTGAGAATAGGAAACTTGCCTGGCATTAAACCACCTGGGGGTTGGTTGTGGAATGAATCAAGATCCAAGTACAAAAACACAATAAAATGCATGTGGTTACTGATCATCTCAGGTCGTAGGACAGATGTCCCTTTGCATAATATACAGTCTGGTTAATTAGCTTATTATTTTAAGCTTATGATGTGCTAAAGCCTGCTTCATTTGGCCAAGCCTAGTTCACAAAGCTCACCATCTCTTCCTTGATACGCTCTGTGATTTTATCAGTTGCTTCTTCGTGTGCATGGAACAAGCTGATGACGCTGGTATTATCAGGGTCTAAGATATTTCCATCTTCATCTCTGACAATCAGATCAAGCTCAAGGATTCTGAAAAGCAAAAATGTGAGATGATAAATCAAGGGAGGCTGAAACCTGTAGAACGTTGGTGAGAAGTTTCTGCCAGAAAGTTCACCTGATTTCTGAGGATCATAGGCTCCCATAGCACAGCTCTATACAGACAAACTTGCACACAGCTGTGAGTCACACTGATGTAGCTCAGCCTTTCTGGGAGGTACTGTGGTAGTGTGTATTAAGAAAATTTTAATGCGTATTTCCTGTGATACTGAACTTAGAAAAACAACCACACTTGAACAAGGATGTGTGTTGCATCAGCAAAGTGTTGAAAAAAACTAAAATGTCGGTCAAAGGGGGAATGGGTAAATAAACTGTCATCTGTAATGGAATTCTATGTAGTCGGGTTTTAAAAATATGATATAGTTTTGATATGTTTAATGATATGTATTACTGAAGAAAAAAATCAAGCATGGAAAGATGCATACAGTGTGTTTTAAGTAAAAAACAAGCAAACAAAGAAACCCAGACAGGTATGTTACCTGGGTGCATGTACAGAGAGAAAGGTATGGACAAAATGCACCAAACTACCAACATGCGTGCCTGTGAGGAGAGGCAGGGCACTGGGACTAGGAGGGGTGGAGGGGTCAAGGGAGAATTTGGCCTTATCTCTACTTGTTTAATGTTTATATAATATAACATAATATAGTATGATATATAATACATATGCAGAGAAGGTATTCATGTACCACTTATTCAATGATACCTTGAAAATAGTGGTTGGGGGAGAAATCTCAGATATATCCATTGCTACCCACAGTTTGCTCTTTAGCTCTGTGACTTCCAGGTCACAAGATTTTCCCTGTTTGGTATTGATTTGTTTCAACTGCATCTGCCATTCTGATTGGCATCAATACTAGCAACAGCAAAATACTCACACAGCACTTGCGATAAGCTGTACCTTAAATTCTTCACACATATAAAGGCATTTAACTCTTCTAACAATGCTGTGAGGGAAGTACTATTAATACCTGCATTTTACAGATGAAGAAAAGACTGAGGATAATTTACTCCAGGTCACATAGCTAGTAAAAAGTAATATGGCATCCTAGTCTGCACTCTTGACCTTTATGGTATACTTTCAAGATAGGAGGCTCTTAGAGGCAGCATTGGGTTGGCGGACGGGGGTTATGTTTGCACAGGTCCTAACCTGAAGCTGCTTTTGTACCTGATGTTGACATGGAGGACCTCAGTTGTCCATACAAAGAGGGGAGGGGGCAGTGGGCTGATGGAGACTCTGAGAGGAACAACGGTGGTCCTGCTTAGGCACCACTACCACCAAGCACCAGACAGGGTCAGGGCAGCAAGGACAGATGAAGGAGACTACGTTTTCATCTCTTATTTGACAATTGGATTGAGAGGCACATCTCTCATGTCATCCAAATGCAAACAGAAGGGAGCCAAAGTTCACCCATTTGTCCACATTCATTAGGAAATTAACTTCCAACTAGATATGACTCATAATGTTGCACAGCCATGCTGCTGAATGGGCGACGCTAAGGGGGAATAAATGTATTCAACTAATGCTGAGCGGAGGCTCTCACGACCCGAGAAAAGACGGAGCATAGCCAATACGTAATTTAATGCTGAGATCTCTCTAGCTCCTTTCTCTTCGAAATTTATCAAAGTGGATTCCGTTCTAAAATGTACGAATAAAACATTCTCCCGGGTCCAGCTGTCTTGGGATTTGAAGGAATCGTCTGAGGATTCCTCACTCCTTGGATACCAAAGAGCTTGTCCATTACCAGTTTCATCTGAAACTTGGAAGCTTTAGTAGACAAGGGGCAGGATTGATGGGATTCCCATGACCCACGATCAGGAGAGGCTTCTTCCCAATAGGACAGCAAACCATTCATTTTGGAGAACTGAGCATTTTGACAGTTTCTCCTTAGGAGGTAGCCCCACTGCTCTCTCTGTTCAAGAAAGTGATAAAATGAACCCAAGACGAGGGCAGGGGAGAAAGTCCTCACTGTATGCCTTTTTCAAAAAAATAAAAAATTTTAAGGTGAAGAAAACAGAAATGGCTTTTCCTGTGGCTCCCCATCGCTCTCTGGACAAATCCGAACTTCTCCACCTGGCACTCAGGCCCTCGAGATCCCAGCCCCTGTCTACCTTCCTCTCCATATTCATGCTCATCTCTCAGCTCCTCTCAGCTTCTCTCTCTTTCTCTAAAGTTCTTCACCTAATAATTCCTGCCAGTCTTGTGTGATGCAGGGCAGGTGTCACCCCCTGCCCTGTCTCCTCCCACCCTCTTGTGCATGCTTCCTCCTCTCATGAAATGCATGACTTCTTACTCAACTGTCTGTTTACTTCTCTTTCTCTTACTAATCCTCATAGTCCTCAGGAGGCAGTAGAACGCAGTGGTTAAGTGCTTGAACTCTGGAGCCAAGCAACCTGGTTCAAATTCCAGTGCATCTTGGGCAAAATGACCTAATCAGCCTGTGAGCCTCCATTTCCTCATCTAAGAAATAGGGATGATAATAGTACCTGCCTCACAGAGTTGTCGCGAGACTTAACCGAGTTAATGCATGGGAAGTGCTTAAAACTGTACCTGGCAGACAGTAAGCACTCAGAAAGCTATTATTTGTTCTCTTTGCTTGCCTTTTGTTGTTGTTGTTGCACAGAGAGGCTGTCTTTTGTAAATGTCTGTGTCCTGAGGGCCTCTCGGGTGCTCGACAAAAGTTTGATGGCTGAAGGAAGGAATGGAATTTCTGGGGGAAGAAATAGGCTGATTCTGACCAGTCCTCCAAGACTCAGAGTCCTGCTTCCCTGACTCTCACAGCCTGAGGCTGATGGTCCTCATGCTGTTCCTGACACTCTGACCTGAAATTTGGCCTTCTAGTTTTCAGGAAGCTGCCTATCCCATATCAGAGCTCTGATCCCCCGAGACACCAGGCCTATATTAATTTAAGGTGCCCAAATCTCTCTCACTTCCAGCTGAAGTCATCAGGGAAGCGAGGCAAGAAACAAGGGGCCCCTTAGCTCAGGGCCTCGGTCTCCGAGGATGTCTCTCACTTCCCCAAAGGCAACTGACTGAAACTGAAAGCACAGTGCTGACCCAGGCGATGCTGTAGAGGGAGGCTGATTTAGGGAGGACCCTCTCTCCTTTCACCACCATTCACCTACTGCATGCAGATGCTATGCCCAGTACATAGAAATGAATCTGCCTTAGAGGAGCTCCCAACACAGCATGGGAGACAGGCCAGTAAGGAGGTAATTACTGGCCAGGGTGCTAAGGGCCTGCAAGAGTGCCTAACCCAGCCAGGGGTGGTGGGGGAAAATCAGGGAAGGCTTCCTAAGAGTGGTGACCATTTTTTCCACCCTTGGTCCTTATTGTCAGAAGCCCCCATGAGGAAACATCTGAAGGTCACAGATGCCATTACTGCAAAGCAGCAAAACGCCCTCAATTCCCACGTCCCAGCTGTGACCATGCTCAGCTAAAGATATCACTGTACCAATGGCGGCAACAGCTGCAGAGCAAACCCTTCCTGTCACTTTGGGATGATGAGCATGACAAGCAGATTTGGACTTGCCTGCCAGCTGCCAGCAGGGGAACCAGCAGAGGGACCGTGCTCCTGGGATGGGAAGCAGCCATAAGTTGGACCCATTGGCTTTCCTCTTTGGATCATCTTCCTAGTGCGTGTGACAAAGGCAAGGAAGCCTGGCTGCCAGGAAAATTTCTTTTTTTATTCCCACTGAATAGGCTCTTTCCACTTCCCCCTCAGGCCCTATGTTCCAGGCTTCTGACCCACTTTGCAGTCTTCTGAACATGCTATGTTTTCTCATGCACTCCCAGCCTCCCTTTTTTTAAAAACCTACTTAACACTTCTTTATCTTTCAAAATTTAGCTCTGGTCACCTCCTCCAGGAAGCCTTCCTTGACTTCCTTCTCCAAATTGAATTAAGAATGCTCTTGCCTCCTAAGCCATCAAAGTTACCACAATACATATCAATAGTTTACTTGTAGCTCACTCTTAACTGGACTGTGGTCCCTTAGTGTACAGGAACTTTTATTTCTGTGGCCTCAAAAAACCTAGCAGGAAATCAGGCCAATCATAAGTGCTCAATACATGTTTGTTGTTGGGATGAATAAACAAATAAGTAGGATGTTTGGAGAGCATTCACATAATCAGGAGGGGGGAGGGCCTTTACAGTTCTCAAAGGTTATCCAACTAGTATAATGGTGAGGCCCAGGGGCTCTAGAGCCAGATTGCCTGGTCTAAATTCTGATTCTGCAATTTACTAGCTATGTGACTTTGGACCTGTTAGTTAACCTCTTTAAGAGCCTCAGCTTCTACATCTGCAAAAATGAGTATACTAAAACTGCATGCCTCATACAGTTGTTATAAAATTAAATAAGAGGGGCTTCCCTGGTAGTGCAGTGGTTAAGAATCCACCTGCCAATGCAGGGGAAACGGGTTCGAGCGCTGGTCCAGGAAGATCCCACATGCTGCGGAGCAACTAAACCCGTGCACCACAACTACTGAGCCGGTGCTCAAGAGCCCACGAGTCACAGCTACTGAGACCTGCGCACCTGGAGCCTGTGCTCCACAACAAGAGAAGCCACTGCAATGAGAAGCCACTGCAATGAGAAGCCTGCACACCGCAACAAACCACAACTAGAGAAAGCCACGCACAGCAACAAAGACCCAACACAGCCAAAAAATAAATAAAATTTTAAAATTAAAAAAAAAAAAAAGAATTAAATAAGACAATGGATGTGAAACACAAAGCTAAAGACTGGTGCATAATAAGCTTGGATTAGGCGTTAGTGTTAGTTATAATGTTATTATCATTACTATTATTATTAGTGCATTGTCCTGCCTCCAAATATTGTTTCACACTCTCCTTAACTTCACAGCATTCAAACTAACCAATTTCTGCTTCTTTCCCTTTGAGGAAATGCTTTTGTAACTGTGCATATGAGTTAGCTGATGGCATGTGGCTTAGATTAATGTAGGATGGGGAAGGGGCATTAAGTCTCACATTGGGATTTAAGAAAGAGCTTTGTAAATGCAGGAATAAAATGACAACTAAGCCGAAAGTGAACCAGCATGACTGTGCTCCCCAGCCCCTTGGAAGTAGGTTAAATGAGTGTCCTAAATCTCTAGCCCGCTAATAACCACTGCATAAGCAAGCCTCTCTCCGCCTGCATGTCCCTGGGTCCCACGAGGGTGATAGCAAAGGCACACAAGCATGGTCGTTGCTAACAGCCTTCTCCCAGATAGAAAGTGGCAAACTCGCATCTAAAAATGAAACCTAGCTTCTCACAGGGAGAAAGGGAAGAAGTGGGGTGGGTGGGGAAAGAACACATCTTTTTGCAGGAGAGAGAGGTTACTTGTTGCCGTAGTCAATTCTGGACGTGACTTTCTGCTTCAGCTCCTTCAGCTCGTCCTTGGGCAAAGTTCCCGAGAGGAGCTGTGACCGCCAGTCCATCAAGTCGTACATCATGGACTGCACCTGGAAGAAGCGCTCCTTTCTGCTGGCCTAGGAGCAAGAACAGGAAACACTCGCAGCCACCTGCACCCAAGGTCCTGGGCCTCCATCTGGCAAACCGGGCCAAAGCCAAGCATGCACGTTCAGGGGCCATGGCTCGAGTGCCTCTCCTGGCCCCTACCCAGCTATGAAGGGACTGGGTGGTGGTCTGAGTCATTGACACGTTTCCTCCCCCAGGGCCACAGGGGTTTCTCAAAAGCAAAAGTAATAATCCCAATCACTTCCTGGTTTAAAAAAAGAGGGGTTATTTCTGACTCTTATCCAAAAAGTTACATGTTGAGTAGGAATGCCATGAACATCTGCTGCAATGCAGGTCTCAGAGGCCAGGCCCTTCAAGGGCTGAGAACCAGGGCCACTGCTCTGGTGCAAAAGGCCTGTTTCTGAGGCAGTGTTCCCCCAAGTGTAACATGCGTACAACCCAAGGGACATGAGATGGTTTTTGGTGGTACAAAGACACATATTAGGGACCCATATGGTGATTCTCCTCTAGTCTCTTCCCATCCTTCTGTTTAAGGGCAAGAGAAAGTTGCAGTTTCATGGCCATATGTTTTTAACCCCTCTCTCACATTTGTTAATTTCTTTTTTTTAACAAAAAGAGAGAGAAGTTCTTTGGCTCCAAGCTTTTGACAGGTACTACTTGATGACATTGTTTTGTTTTCATGTATTTATTTGAATAATGTTCTAATTGTGCCAAGTGCTTTTGGCTGTGCATTTGGGAAGCACGTGTGAAGTGATAAAAGTATATATACCTATTGGGTCTTTGTCCCCAGTTTCTGGCACAGAGCTCCTAAAACGTTTGGAATTTCCTAAGTGATAGATGTGTCTTTTCTTATTCACAGCGAGCCCCTTTTGACCAGACCTGAGTCTGTGCTAATGAGATGAGTCCTAGAGAGCTTCAAGGATGGGGGCTGGCTGTCAGAGGAACCAACCATGTGGTTAGAGGGTTGGAACTTTCAGCTCCAACCCCCAACCTCCAGGGAGGTTAGAAGGGTTGGAACTTGATTCAATCATTCAATCATGCCTATGTAATGAAATGCGGATAAAAACTCTTGAACAACGAGGTTCAAGTAGCTTCCCAGAAGGTAAACATATTGATGTGCTGGGAGGGTGGCATGCCTTCCCTGGGGAAGGCATGGAAACTCTGTGCCCATCGCTACCCCAGTACCTTCCTCTGTGTCTCTCTTCCATTGGCTGTTCCTGAGTTGTATCCTTCATAATAAAACTGTAAGAGTAGTACTTTCCTGAGTTTTGTGAGTTGTTCTAAGGACACACGGAACCTGAGGTGAGGTTGGAGGGGTGTTGTGGGAGTCCCCGAATTTGTACCAAGTTGGACAGAAGTGTGGGCAGCCTGGGACCTGGGACTTGCAACTGGCATCTGAAGAGAGGGCAGTCGTGTAGAACTGAGCCCTTAAACTCTGGGGAGTCAGTGTTAGAACTGAATCGAATTGAATTATAGGGCATTCAGTTGGTGTTGGAGAGTTGGAGAATTGTTGGAATGACACAGCATGTTGTAAAGTTCCTTATGTAAGTCATTTAAGTTTACTAAAAAGGGAGACAACTTAGGTTTTAAGTAAATACTTCATGGGTGGTATGCAGATATGGTAAGAATCATGAAACTGGAGGTTTTAGGATCACTTTACTAGGGTAAAGGGCATGATGGACTTGCAATTTAAAGATTTCTTAAGGAAAATGCCAAGCTTCCACGGTGCCTGTGTATGTGATGTGTAAAAGGGGTGGTAGAAATAAATAATAAATCACTTTAGCCTCAAGTCTGCTGTCTGCCCCCTTAACAGTGCTAACAACCTTTGGGAAACTTATAGAATGGTAACTGAATATGCCCATTACCATATATTATGAAATATCCACATGGGAGTTAACACTTATGACCATAAAATGTGACTCTACAAACAGAACGTGTGCACCAGCAGGTGTACATGATGCTGTAACAAATATGCAGTAAGCCTTGGTTGACCTTTTCACTCTCAGTTTAATGGTTTTCTTAGCTGCTCACTTTCATTAGGAGTTTTAGACACATCAAAGGAGGATTTTAAATTAGATTTACTTCAATACAGGGAAAACTCGTATAAAACACGCTCTTTGTTTTTCCAGGGTCAAAGCTCCTTCATAGATCTGAGGACAAAAGTCATTAGTTAATTAATATATGAGAACAGTATTTCTCAACGTGTTATCGGCAGACCACCAAATCAAAATCTCTAAGTTTATTAAAATGCAGAGCCCCATTGAAGGAAGCTGTATTTTTAATAGCTCTCAAGGTGATTCTTAAGCATACTCAAGTTTGATGACTTTTTCAGTAGTTTAAGAAAAACAGAAGGATCACACCAGATGCCCATTCACTATGGCTCTGTCACTAGCTCGGTGTATGGCTTTGAGAAAGTCACCTAACCTCTCTGGGCCTTGAGAGCCTTATACTGTTTGCTATACTATGTCAAGGCTAAATTCCATATGTGAACCAAGCCAAAAACTGCAAGAAGCTTCCATCCCAGGGAGCAGGGTTTTGAGTCTCACCACGTAGAGCTGTTTCCAGATGCTGCCCCATTCCCAAAGTGTCGTTGTCACTTCTTGTGCCAGAGGAATTTCTGCAGGAATAATGTTCTCGATATTTCTATTTAAGGTGGGAGAGAAAATGGTGTGAAATTGAGACCCAGGTGCTAACAAGATAAAATGTTGGCAAATTTGCATTAAGCTGCAGCTGGTGAGAGGGGCCTTCCTGGCAGGAGACTAAACCGCCTCTAATATCTACACCAATTACATTATGCAGATGCAAGGGACTTCCTTTTTAATGTCCTCCTTCATTGGGTGGGCCCTCCAAGCTCATTATTCAGGAGTAATCTACCTTAATTCAGTTCAAAGGCAGCTGCCAGTGAAAAGTTTGATTCTCCAAATTTACTAATACTCCCTCAGAATCAGATCTGAACACGAATCAGTTTGCATTAGATCTCCCATCCAGTGAGGGGAAGGAGATAAATAAACACAGCACAAAGAAGACGGATCGGCTGAGCATCCTTCACATCTGCCAAGTCAGGTTTTCAAAGTCGACAGGACAGTGACATCCATGAGCCACTGGAGGGTCAAGTGCCGGGAAGGATGGCAAATACCTTTTTTTCTCCACTGTCACTTCTTTGATGTGGATAAAGGATTTAGGAAAAATGCCCTGTTGGGGATAAGATAAGACAAGGTGAGATAGCATGATTTGTCTCTACAGAAAAAAACTGACCCCAGGACCCAGGTCTTCATGATTTTTCCAAAAGCTGCTAGCTGGTAAAACCCTCAAACTTTACAGGAATAATCCCAGTGCAAGAGAATAAGTGGTAGGTGCCAAATCTACTCTTTTAGGTCTGGTTCCTCTCCAGTACTTCAACAGTTGTTCAGGATCCCACAGTAGCCCTAGATCCCAAAGGATGCTCCAGCCCCATGGCGGACACTCACCCTATCAGATGGGCAAGGCTGGAGTGCCTGAAAGACTCGCTCTAAGGGAGAAGAGCGCTCTGCCTCTCCCCTCTCCTGCCCGGGACAGCAGCCACCCTTCACAGTCAGGAAAGGTCAGGTCCTGAGGCAACAGTGTCCCTGGTTGCATATGGGTTGCTTTGATTTGAGATCTCTTTCTCTCTGGATTTATTTTATTGTTCATGATGGAAGAAGGAAGAAGCATCTACTATTTCCTTGCTCTATAAGCTTAGCTCCGTTAAGAGACGCTGATCAATTACTTGGAAATTCCTTCATAAATTCAGCCAGCATGTACACTGGGGACATCCGGTCACTGGGCTAGACACCGTGAGATGTAGGGAGACGAGCAAAGCAGGCACTTGCTCCCATGGAGATGGCGGTGTGCTGTGGGGCTGGGGCAGGGGAACTCCCTGAGGGCGGAGACTGGACCTGTCCCTTCTGAGTCATGTTGCACACATAGGTGAGGAAGTGATGAATGCCCCAAGCAACACTAAAGAAAGGCAGTAGGAGATAAATTTCAAATAAAAAATGCACGATTCCATGGGACTCGAAAAATCATATGTGACTGGCATATTAGGAAAAGTTTCAGGGAGAAGAGAGCTCTGGAGGTTGACCTTAAAGAATGCGTGAAAGGGGAAGGCACTGAGGCACAGCGGGGAAATCACAGGACACAAGGAGGGAGGAACGGAATCAGTCTGCAGAGGAGCAACAGTGGGAGATGAGTGCCCAGGGGGCCGGCAGGGTCATGTACAGACATCCAATATTGTCCCAAATAAAAACAAATTGACCTCACCTGCAACATTTTGTGCTTTACAAGGTATCCCCGATACCAGTCTGCAAAGAGAAAACAAAGAAACAGGTTTTTCATCTATTCGTACAAGCTCCTTGCTGGGTTTTGTTGTTGCTGTTTGTTTTTCACTGGCAAAGAAACTACTGCGAAGTGCTTTAGACCTTAGGTACAGATCAAAGCCCTAGGATTCAACAGTCTCTTGAATTAGTTGCCAGCATCTCCAAAAAGCATCCACAAATACAGGGATTTCCCATAAAAATGCAAATTTCATCCTTCTTTTGAAAAAAACAGGAGGCCCAGAGATGGTGGCCAGTACTCCCACATGGTTGCAGTTGGCTAGTGGTGAGAAGCAGCTGGGCCCATCAGACACGGCAGGTGCCTCCAACTCACCAGCCTCTACCCAGCCCCCCAGTTACTTCCATTAACTGCCTGGGTCCTTCCTGTGTTCATATGCATGTTTTCAACCTCCGCCTTAGGGACACAGAAAGGCTGAGAATGTCAGAGGGAGTTTGGCAAACATCCTAAAATAATGGCCGCAGTTCTAACAGCAGCAAATTGTGTCTAAAATGTGATTTGCAGAAGTTAGCCATTACAAAACAGACAAGTTCAGGGATGGGTAAAAGGACAGGAATTTTAAGAGATTCTTCCCTTTTGCAGGAATATCAAAAAAGACTCAATTAACAGAAATCCAAATTATACACAGTCCTCGGACAAAATGAGCCTCAGCATAGCAAGTATTGATGACTATAATGAGCCTACTGGCCTTTGAAATGATTCAAGCACAGCCAAGTAGTGGCATTTGTCATCCTGTAAATAAAAAGCGTCTGTCGGGAGCCTCATTAGCAAACCCTCATTACTGGGCTGACAGATTGTTGTCGAAATATGTTCTCAACAGACATACGTGCAAGCTCCAAAACAAACAACTTAAAATGCAAAGTCACCCCTCCCAGTCATGAGCCAGCTTGAGGGTCAGGTCATAAAGAAAGTTCTAAAGCAACAGGGGCCCAAAGTGGTTCCTATTTTGAAAGACAGAAAGGTAGAGGAAGGAGAGAAGGAGAAAAGGAAGGAGAGAGAAAGGAAGGAATGGAGGCTGGAGAGAAAGAATCTCAGGTTTGGAATAAAAAACCGTTCTAAGCACTCTTCATATATGAAGCCTTTTAACCTTCATAACAACCACATGAGGTGGGAAATTCAATTATCCCATTTTACAGAAGAGTGGCCCACCTGAGGCACAGAGAAGTTGAGTAACTTGACCACAGTTACACAGCTAGTAAGTGACAATGCCAGGATCTGAATGTAAACAGCCATCACACTGTGCTTCCTGTCTAATGGAAGAAGGAGCATGGTATTTGCCTAATATTTCCATCCTCCCAACATCTGAATCCCCAAAACTACAACCCCACTAAGTACTTCCAGTGGTGGAAAACTTTCTACTTCATGAAGAATCACATTCTATTTTCACACTCCTCTAATAATTTTCCCTATAACTATCGGTAATAATTAACTGTGAACAATAATGCTTATATTACATTAACAATAGTGCTTGCTGTGTGCCAGGAACTCTGGTAACGTTTTTTGTTTTGTTTTTTTCAAACTATAAATTAATCTTCACAATGATTCTATAAAGTAAGTACTATTATTGCCTCAATTCTGCAAATGAAAATAAAGAGGCACAGAGAGATTAAGCAACTTGCTCATGGTCACACAGCTAGTGAGTAATGCAGTTAAGACCTAAACCCAAGCATCTGACTCTGGAGGTGACACTCTAGTATTGCACTAGAACAACCTCCTTTATTTGCAGTTCTTTCCCATTCAACCAGCAAGATATAAGAGCATCTCTGTAACATTACTAGCTACCATTAATTGATCACTTAATGCACACAAAGCTGTATGCTAAGTGTTGTACATGTATTCTCTCATTTAGTGCTCATATCCATACTGTGAGCTAAGTAATATTCCCATCCTGTAGATGAAGAAATTGAGATTCAAGTCAGTTGAGGTATGCCAGGGTTCAAGGGCAAGTCTGTGTGGCTTCAAAGCCAGCCCTCAAAGCTGTTCCCCCACATTGTCCCCCATGCGATGAGCACAAATACAGATAACGTTCTCTTAAATTAAAGCACAGATACAGTTAAGGGTTTCTTGGTTGCAGTGACCTGAATCCACTTTATTGGCCAAAGCCACCAAAATCCACCAGATAGTAGGAAAACAACCAAGGGACCACTAGTCTGCCCACATCTGGCTCTCCACGACAGGGGCTCCATCAGGGACCCTTGACTTCCAGTGACATTGCCCTCTCTCACCCTTGAGAATCAGTGACTTGCCACCCCTTGTCGGTATCCTGATTCGCAAAACTTCAACTCACTCCTGAGCAAGAAATCGACTGACGCTTACCGCCAGCATATATACATTCTGGCTCCCAGATTTAAGTTCAACAAACACTGACTGTGCACCTACTGTGTACATGACATTGGGCCAGGTGCTTTCAGAAATAAATCCCCAGTGATCCTTGATGAGACAGGCTTACCACCATCTCCACTTGCTGGATGATGATAAAGCATCCACTGCATCAGAGCTGTCCTTAGGACTTTTTCCGATATCCCCAACCCTGCTGAATCACTGACCTCTATGACCCCTGATGTCCACTCCCTAATCTGGTCACCGGTCAGTTATATCTGGTTGTACTCCAAGACCTGACTGGGCAGATAACAATAGTTGGCACACATAGCAAAATCCATGACAAGAGACGCCATGATCAAAACCAGGCTCAGGGTAACACAGCATTTACCACACCCCAGGACTTGTCCCCTGGCTTAATGCCCTTTCAGTTAAGTAATAGAAAGGGCTTTTTTTGTCTAACCCTATCCATGAAAACTTTATAAATAGAAAACTCACAAAGTGCATCCTGGGGAATATGAGGAAAGGGAATTTTTTTTACCATTCTTATGGAAAATGATAAACTCCAACTGTCCTCCTTTCCCACATTCCAAATATCAAAATGAAATGTACCTAAATTCTCTAATCACCCAGGAGTTGCGTGGGGAGGGGAAAAAGGAGGAGAGATTAAAAGCATCCCAGAACATCAAAAAAGAATCCACATCCTAGAAATCCAGTCCTCTCTCTGCCCTCTCCTGGCAGTGTGATCTTTGGTCATGTCACTTAAGCCTCAGTGTTTTCACCTGTCAAATGAGGAAAATAACAGCTACCATACACGGTTGTTGCACAAACTATTGTTTAAACAGAATTATGAAGGTGAACACATCTGGTAAAGGTACAAAACCTTAGACTGGAAGAAGACATACCAATTTCAGGATGAGTGTTACCTGAAGAATGGACAAAAAGACAAGAATGGAATAGGAGAGGGGTAAACAGGGGATCTCAGTTGCACCTAAAATGTTTATTTCTTTAAAAAAAAAATGTATGAACTAAACAAGGAAAAATGTTAATATCTGTTTATTTGAGTGGTGTGTGCCTGGGTGTATTTCACTTTCCTGTTTGATTGAAATATCTAATAACATCAAGAAGAATATAACAGAAGCCAGTATCAATCAGTGGTTAAGGGTATGAGCTCTGGAATCAAAGCCTGGATTTGAATGAAGATCTGCAACTTCTGCGTGATC
Organism: Balaenoptera physalus; assembly: GCF_965194825.1. Lineage (NCBI taxonomy): Eukaryota > Metazoa > Chordata > Mammalia > Artiodactyla > Balaenopteridae > Balaenoptera > Balaenoptera physalus. The sequence goes on from NC_138890.1 coordinate 28,750,264, forward strand.
TTAGACGAGTTAGTGCATTTCTCTAAGCCTTAGTTTCCTTATTTGTAAAATGTGAACAATAATAGTGCCCGTCTCATAGGCTTAAATTAGATAAGGAATTCAGAGTTTGTACGGTGTCTGGCATATGGTAAGTGTTAAAAAAATTAGTAAATACAATTATGTCATTTAAAAATCCATAATCATCATCATCATCATTAACCAGAGAAACTTAGGTGTATTTTCTATTTTATTTCCAGAACCTACAGATTTTGAATATTGTTTTTTGGATTTTTTTGTGGGTTTTTTTTTGGTGAAGTCATTTCAACATATTCCCATAACAACAAAGTAAATGAAACATTCTTCAAATTCAACATAATGGAAGTTTACTGACGTTTTAGCCTCACCCACAAACAAAAGGGAAGAAAACTTCACTTACCAACTCCCCACAATGAAACAGCCTTACTTAAGAAAATGGAGTCCCTTTCATACCAACCTGTTTCTAGAGCAGATCTAAACAAAGGACCATCTCCCTGCAAAGTGGCACTTTAAAAAAATACCCTATTAAGTGCACATAACGTCCCCCCCCGCAACCCCGCCGTGCCCTAAAAGCAAAGGACTCAGATGGGTCAAGATCACTCTCGGTGGAGTTGTCAGTAGAGAAGAGGCTGCATGGCTCTGGGTGTACCCCACTCAGCAAGTGGGAGATTCAGAACTCTTCATGCAGAGCTCTTTGCAGATGAAACAAGGTTGAGGTGATTCACATGTGCCAGCTTAGAAGGAATTCCAGATGTTTTTAAGTGAGAAGAACAAGTCTCAGAATGGTATGTACAGTATAGTCCCAGTTTTTAGAAAACAATGACAATAAAAGCTATGCCTTACCTTAAGGAGGTTAAGCTATGTCAACTTCCTCCCTCATCCCCTCCCCTTGTTCCATTTTACTGGTAAATGAAATTCAAAAGCACCTCGGAAACCACTGTCTAGAAATCCCATTCTCTTTGCCACTAAGAGTGGGCCCCCATGACCCGGGCAAGTGTGTGTATCAGTAGATGGAATGGAACCTTCCCTGTTGTTCTGGAAAGGAAGAGTCAGGTAGCAAATAACTGAGAGTGGAGTAGACATTCCCTCTGAAGGGCTCATAAGAAAGAGTCTAAGTAACCTGGGATACCCCCAAGGAACATCCCCTCACCACTGTCTAAGTAATCAGGAGATGGGAGTTGGTCTTCGGAGGTAGCTGTTGTTGCCTTAGGAGTGCATGGTAGAGCTCTCTTACCCCCAGACCAAATCCAAGCGTGAAGGGTGCAGTCCCGAAGATTCACTCAGAGATATAGCGGGCATCTGGCATCTTGTTCCCCAGCTACATGGCTATTCGTGCAGGGCACTGGCTGATCTTTTGGCGTATTTGATCAGGAAGTCAAAGAATCAGAGAGAGAGCACCCGAAACTCCCTCTACCCCCAGGCTTGTTTAAGCTAGGAAAAGGGAAGCAGGAGAGGAGCATTAAACTGCATACGGGACTGAAGCCTTCTTTTGAGATGTTGTTAAGTATCAGGAAAGATGTCAACCAAATATAACTGAAGGAAGTGACTGGGGAAAAATAACACTCCTTTTTCACATTTATTCCCCCATGAGGAGTTCTGACTACTTCATAAACACATGTGTTTTCCACATCTAAAATCAGGAAGCAGAATGTTTATGCAGTCTGAGAGATGTAATATGGACAAAGAAATAGGCATTAGGATGTCTATTAGGAAGGCTTAGCAATGGGCGCCCTTCTGAATTGTTTGAGTTTTTATCACAACAAAATATTACCTAAAAGGAAATACTAAAAACATTAGAGCTCTAGTGAAAGGAAATTCATTCATGCCTAAGGTTTCAGCTCAGATTTTTGTTTTCCCCATTCATCTGGCTGAGTAAGTTTAGTGCACAGGCAAAGAAGGGCTAGCCTCACCCACTCCAGGCAATCAGAGGGCCATCTTCTGTGTTCCCTGGGCGATACTGCTAAGACAGATACATACCTGTCAGTCTCCGTGTAGCTCTGTGTAATGGGGGGAAGACATGGAATTCAACACAGAGTACCTAGGAGCCAGGCATGATGCTAAACAGCTTCTCTACTTCTCTCATTTTGTCCTCATAACACACCCAGAAGCAAGGTGACGATAATCCATTTTTGCAGGTGAGAAAACTGAGGCTTGCTTCCCTAAGATCACTAAGCTAGCGGGCAAGTGGAGCAGAGAATAACTTTCTGATTCAAAAGCCCATGCTTTTTCTACTTCTTTTCTTTTTTTATTTATTTATTTATTTATTTATTTTTTAATTTATTTATTTTATTTAGTTTTGGCTGCATTGGGTCTTCGTTGCTGCGCGCAGGCTTTCTCTAGTTGTGGTGAGCGGGGGCTACTCTTTGTTGCGGTGCGCAGGCTTCTCATTGCGGTGGTTTCTCTTGTTGCGGAGCACAGGCTCTAGGCACGCAGGCTCAGTAGTTGTGGCTCATGGGCTCTAGAGCGCAGGCTCAGTAGTTGTGGCGCACGGGCTTAGTTGCTCCGCAGCATGTGGGATCTTCCCAGACCAGGGCTCGAACCCGTGTCCCCTGCATTGGCAGGCGGATTCTTAACCACTGCGCCACCAGGGAAGCCCTCTACTTCTTTTCTTTCTCTTTCTTCTTTCTTTTTTTTCTTCCTTCCTCCTTTCCTTCCTCCCTTCCTTCCTTCCTTCTTTCTTTTCTTTTCTTTTCGTGGAGGAGAGGGGTGATTTTAAAATTATTGAAAAATACAAAATAAAAATATTCACATTCCTACCACCTAGAATTAATCACTGCTGATATCTGGAGAAATGTGCTTTGAATCTTCAAGACTATATCTATTCTATTCCATTCCCCTCTCCACTTCTCAATTGTATTCCTTTTTTTTTGCGGGAGGCGGGGTACATTTTACAGTTTTCGAACAATGACGTTCTTTTTGGTAGCCGTAACTATCATGACTTTTAATACTAATTTTGACAAATCAATTCACTTGGACTCAATGCTCGCCAGTACTTCCTCTTATCACAGCTTTTCAATTCCTATATTTTAACATTTTGATTCATCTCTCAATTGGCTGGATTTTATTTTTTGAGTAGGTTTCTGCAAGACGGTGATATGGGCACACCTATATTTTTTCTACTATGTCATTTTGACTAATTTTTGACTAACACTGTGGTTTTCACTTTTTTATATCTGCAGAGGAACTGTTTTTCAACTGGAATCATAAGCAGAACTCCCCGCACGTAAAAAAGATAAGACCAGGCCTGATCTCAGAGCCCTTAGCCATCTAAGGCCCTCAGGGACTCTTAGGATCCTATGAATTCCAGTTTGAAAACTCTATATGGGTATCAGTGCATGCATGATAAATCCTAATAATTTTCATACCAACTCCTCAGATATCTAGAATCAGTCTAACAGACTTCCAAATGTATTTTCAAAGTATTCATGAACTGGCAATCACTTGCTAAATTAATATGTCCAGCTCTTTCCAGAAAAGTACTGTGGCTGCTTATTACAAGGATGCATTAAAATAAGACTGATAAAACAAAATTTAAAATGGGAAACCAGAACTAAAGAGTTTAGGAGCAAGGAGGTTAATCCCCAAAACAAAGGTGACTTGAGTCAGCAAGCGCAGCCTTTTTGAAGGTCAGGCTATAGGCCAGGCAAAAGTAAAGAAAGTCTCAGATTACATGGAACCTATGTGGTCAGTTTCCTGCCCTGAAGCACTTTCTCCAGGGAAATTGCATGAAAAGAAGAAAAAAAACACTCATCTGAATTTCAAAATGTAGGACACAGAAAACATTCTGAGGCTTTTTCACTGCCTTGGTAGGCATGGGGTGGAGAAAAGGGAGCAGTCTTAGGAGAGTGGAGAGAACAGCAACTGGCTCACTGTGTAAGCCTAGGCGAGTCATTTCTCTTCCCTGAGCCTTGCTCCTTCACCTGCAAATCTGAGGTCTCTGCCTGTTTCTCGGGATTAGCATCCAGTAGCACAAAAGTGACACTGAGGAGAGTTGTTTTGCTTGCTGTTTTTATTTTCAATCTTTGCCCTTGGTACACACCTAGAGTTTGCTTATCTGCCACTGAGTAGAACTACACTTGTAAAGGGTAGGATTGCACTGTGGGAGGAGGGCAGGGTGTTTGGAATCAGATCCCTACCCCTCCCCCCGTCCCACTCACTGTGTGTGTAAAATAGGGCCAGACTGGGCACTATAGAGGCCTGGACACTGAAAAGTGCATGATGTCCAAAATAACAACAGTGGGCTTCCTGGTGGCGCAGTGGTTGAGAATCCGCCTGCCATTGCAGGGGACACGGGTTCAAGCTCTGGTCGGGAAAGATCCCACATGTCGCGGAGCAACTGAACCCGTGCGCCACAACTACTGAGCCTGCACTCTAGAGCCCACGTGCCACAATGACTGAAGCCCACTCACCTAGAGCCCATGAGCCACAACTACTGAGCCCATGGGCCACAACTACTGAGTCTGAGCTCTAGAGCCCACGAGCCACAACTACTGAGCCCACGAGCCAACACTACTGAAGCCCACTCACCTAGAGTCCATGAGCCACAGCTACTGAGCCTGAGCTCTAGAGCCCACGAGCCACAACTACTGAGTCCATTCACCACAACTACTGAAGCCTGCGTACCTACAGCCCATGAGCCGCAACTACTGGAGCCCGCGTGCCACAACTACTGAGCCTGCGCTCTAGAGCCCGCGAGCCACAACTACTGAGCCCGTGTGTCACACCTACTGAGCCTGCACTCTAGACCCCACATGCCACGACTACTAAGCCCACATGCCACAAGTACTGAAGCCTGCACGCCTAGAGCCCATGCTCTGCAACAAGAGAAGCCACCGCAATGAGAAGCCAGCACACCGCAATGAAGAGTAGCCCCTGCTCGCCACAACTAGAGAAAGCCCATGCACAGTAACCAGGACCCAATGCAGCCAAAAATAAATAAATAAATAAATAAATAAATTTATTTTTTAAAAAAAGAAATCCTTAAAAAATAAATAAATAAATAGCAACAGTACTAAAGCATAAAATAAATGTAAGGAAGGTGAACAAAGTTCTCATTTCCCCCATGATGATTCCTTTAAAGCTGCTTTGAAATATCAAATATCAAATCCTTTCTCCCTCCAAAAAGCGTTTTCTGTTTGTTTGCTTTTTGGTTTGCATTTGTGTGCGTGTGTGTGTGAGTGTATGTGTCCGTGTGTATATGTGTATGTGCACACGCACTCCTTCACGAATCTGCAGAGGCGCCTTGTTAATTGCATATAGCTAATCTAGGGCTGAAGATACCACCTGTCCTGCAGGTGGCTGTGAGGAGTAACTAGACTAACATGTTACGGGAATTTAGCACAGTACTCACTATGAGGTTAAGAACCCAAAGATGGCTAGCTCTGTAGGCAACCTCCTTTCCTCCGGCCCTCTATTTCCCCTTGAGGGGGCCTCCTTAACAGTAGCACACCTGCCTCCTGCCCACCCCTCACCCCCATCCCAGCACAGGAGAGCCTAACCTGAGGGATTAGCTGGGGAACAGGGACAGAGCCCACTCTGCCCTCCTTTCTCTCTGCTCTGCCTGACCACAGGAAGGACACACTCTACGCCCTCCATACAGCAGGATTATAGTCAGGCCCAGGCAGGGAGAGATCCGTGATGGTCCAGCTGGGCAGTGAGCACTGGGAGAGCCTGCCTGAATGTAGTCAGCCCATGAGCAAGCTCATTCGACACTTACACCCAAGCCGTGCTCCCAATGTCAATTTTATCAGTGACATAGGTGATACATTGATTTCTAATGGCCTGACTCATGAGTCCAAGGCCATTAACCTTCGTGCAAACTTTAAAAACCACCCCCTACCACCATCATCGCCACGATAGTGGACACAGCCCAACAGACACTTGGCTTCACAAGAGATGACACCTCTGTGGGAAGAAAGAGATGCCATTTTGCCCAAGACAGGGCACCCAGCTTGCTGACGGGAGTGAGCACTGCTCCCTGGCCCAGATGCAGCGCCCAAACCACACAGCTGTGTACAGCAGTCCTCCTGGAATCAGGATTATAATTTACTGGACCCTTCAAAACCCTAATAATGCTGACATTCCTTTATAATGGTGTTGAAACTAATAAAGAAGTGTATCTAGAAGGTGTCATAGGGCCCAACAGCTCCATGGCTGGGCAAATAGAGAGCACAATGAACATCAGACCACCCAGTTTGACTTTTGTTTCTAAGTATGAATTCCTACAATAACAAAGCATTATTTTCAGTAAATCTGAAATACTAATATTAGCAAAATGTATTTAAATAGACCGCACAGAGGTGCAAGTTCCAAGAGAGGGCTGGAGGTGCTGGGTATGTCCTGGGGGTGTCCCAACACCATCAGCAAGCTCCTGGCATCCAAGGGTCGCCTGGGCCACTGACTCACCTCCACAGGTCTCCTGTATTCGCACCACATCGCCAATCTGCAGGGAGAGCTGGGGGACTCCGCTCCCTTGGAAGTTGTATATGGCTGTGAAATGGAACAGAGAGGCAGCCTGGTGAGACCTCTGGATACCAAGAATCTCTGCTCCTTCCTGCCCTTCCTTTCTTGACTTTATCTGATGACCATGCAGCCCACATGGCTAAACCAAACCAATGTAGAAACCACTGCCTGCCACAGGAGTCAATGCAGGCCCAGCCTGGCTCCCAAGGGCCCCCATTCATTAGTCAAACATGACCTCTCCCTAGCACAGGTCCTGCACTCCAGTCTGAGTGACAAGGATGGCGTTTATGTCATCTCCCATGGTTGACCTCCCACTGTACACCCTGCGTGTGCTCAGCACATCCTCTCATTCCATTCCCACAGCAACCCTGCGAGGTGTAAACTGTGATCCCATTTTGCAGATAAGGAAATGGAGGTGCTGAGAGGTTCAACAATTTGGCCAAAATCATCAGGCTAGGAAGTGACAGGAAAACCAGTATCTAACTTCCATATTCTCAACTGCTATTGTGGGCTACTTGCTGCTCCCCAATTACTCCATCCTGGTGACAGCAGCCTAAAATGCCAGTCTTTCTACCACTCATTTACACTGTCTACCTTCCCATTTACACTGTCAGCTTCTGGGGAGTAGCAGTTGGCTATGAAAACACCCAGAGTCCCCTGTGTGGTACGGGAGCCTCTGCTAATCCCTTGGAATGTGAGATTACACCGTATCATTGCAGTGCTCAGCCCCTGCTCAGCATCACTTGCTAAGTGAGGACCAGGCCATACTGTTAACCTAGGGATGAAGCTTGTTTAAGGAATATCCAGCTTGGAAGTTCTTCAAGAACAGAATAGGACACAATGATGTTTGATTTGACATGTGAATCAAAACACAAGTGTTTCGATTTAAGGAAAGACCTTCAGGAGGATGGATGGTATGATCCTACAAGGTTGTCCTCATTCATTCATGCAGCAGATATTCAGTAAGTGCCTACAATATGCCAGGCACATGCTAGGCACTGATCTTGCTCTTTTGGTGAATACACAAATAAATATAAGGTTACAAAATATGATACATGTGATGTAAGAAACAAATAGGGCCTGATAGAGGAGGCATCAATTTTTGTTGGGGTAGTTAAGAAAGGACCCCCTGAGCTGATTATACATGGAGGATTCAAACAAGTCAGCTATGGGAACAGAAAGGGGGGAAGGGCATTTCAGGAAGTGGGAATAGCATACACAAAGGCCCCGAGTAAGGAAGACACTTGGCACATTCAGAGAGCAAAAAGGAAACTGCTGTGCATGGAGTATAAGGGAGGAGGGGGGTGACACAGAGGAGGCTGGAGAGGCAGGAACCAGGCCATGCAGGGCTTCACGATGACTTTGGGCTTTACTCCAAGAGAACGGGTAGCTGGACAGATTTTACTTAGTTATTTGGTAATAGCTTTATTTAGATACAATTTGCCCACTTAAAGTATATAATTCGATGATTTACTCACAGAGCTGTGAAACCACCACCATGATTAATTTTAGAACATTCTCATCACCTCAAAAAAGTCCCCTGAGCCACAATCGGCCACTAATCTACTTTCTGTCTCTATAGATTTGCCTATTCTGGACATTTCGTACAAACAGAATCATATAATATGTGGTCTTTTGCAACTGGCTTCTTTTACTCAGCACAAGGTTTTTAAGATTCATTCATGTTGTAGCAACTATCATTATTTCATTCATTTTTACGGCTGAATAATATTCCACTGTATAAATACACCAGTGGATAGAAGGCTGAAGGCTGTTAAGCAGGGGAGTGATGTAACCCCATCACGTTGACTGCTGCTGGGGGAGTGGATGGAGGGAGGCAGAGTGGATGTGGCGGAGCCCATGAGGAGACCCTTGCTTTGTCTCTCTAATCCCAGAGGTCTTTGAACCAAGGAGAGACTTGCTGCTGATGAACCATGTGACCAAGCAGTGCAGGAGGTAGATTAACTAAATGAGAGGAATCCTGAGTCCTCTTGGTAGTCTTACCACTGACTCAGTTCATTCCCTCTCCCTTTGCTCCTCAGTTTCCTCATGTGTCAACAAACAAAATGCATTTTAAAATTACTTCTTCGAGTGAAATCAGCAAAAATGGTGAAGTAGGGAGTTCCAAGCGCCTGTCCCTCCAAAGAAGCAATTAAAAATCCAGCAAAAATGGTCAGAATCAACTTTATCAGAACTCTGAAAAATAGTCAAAAGTTTACAGCAACCAAGCAAATACTTACTCAAGAAAAGGCAACTGAAACCTGGTAAAGTTTTGTAGCATTTTAAGTTATCCTTATCCCATTCTCTACTCCCCATCTTAGTGGCAGTCTTGAAGATGGTGTTCTGTGTTCCTGTGGGTTCCTGGGGCTGGAGGGAGCAAAGCAGACCTTGTCCCAAGAAACTGTACAGTAGTTGCTTGTTTTGATCTGTCTGTGGGCTCCCTGAAGGACTAAAGCCATGAGCTTGCCTTTATTTCCCTGACTTGGGACTCTCTTAAGGGAGAGAAGCAGCTATAAAAAGGGCGTTGATCAAAAACATTTAAAGTCAAAAGAACTAACTGCTTCCATACAGGGCAAAGAATATAAGTTTGGGCAAACAATAATACCACTAATAAACCTGGGAGGAAAGGCTTAGGAGTGAAATGCTTTGGCGAATAAGAGCTTTGAAGAATACCACCTATTGCAGGGGATCTAGAAGGCCATGCAGAGTTGGACACATGTTGAAAAAGGATGGGAGAAAGCCCAAAGCTCTCAGCTCTTGTTGACCTTCAAGCTCCATACAGGGAGGAAATGCAGGCTCAGGCAGAGTTGTAAATGGCCTGGCTAAGTGTTGAATGTAAGCCCCAACACACACGCACAGCTGCAAAGACTAGGTTTTTTTTTCTCTCAATTCCAGGCATTTAGAGACTTCAGTGACCGCATGCAACAAACAATACAGTCTTAACAAAAATACTTTAGAAAAGTCACTAAACAAACAAACTACTACAGTCTATATCAAGCAGTGGCAATAGCCCTGGCAAGGAGGGAGACTCTGACGTCTGAGTTGGCACATCATAATATTCAAGATATCCAGTTTTCAGCACAAAATTATGAGGCATGTAAGAAACAAGAAAGTATGGCCCATTCACAGGAAAAAGAGAAATTAATAGAAACTGTCCCTGAAGAAGGACAGACACTGGACTTGGGAGACAAAGACTTTAAATCAATTATCTTAAGTATGCTCAAATATCTAAAGGAAACTATGGACAAAGAACTAAAGGAAACCAGGGGAATAATGTCTCAGAAAATGGAGAATATAGTCAAAGAGAGAGAAATTATAAAAAGGAATCAGATAAAAATTCTGGAGCTGAAAAGTACAATAACAAATGTGAAAATTTTATTAGAGAGGTTCAACATCAGATGTGAGCAGTCAGAAGGAATCAATGACCTTGAAAATAGGTCTGTTGAGATTAGCCAGACTGAGGAGCAGAAAGAAAAAGAATGAAAAAAAATTAACAGATCCTAAGGGACCTGTGGAACAATATCAAGCACACCAACATCCACATAATGGGAGTTCTATAATGAGAGGAAAGAAAGAGAACTTGGCAGAAAGAAAATCTGAAGAAATAATGGTCAAAAACTTGCATTTGATGGAAGACATGAATCTATACATCCAAGAAGCTCAATGAAATCCAAGCAGGATAAACTTAAAGAGATCCATACCAAGACATAATAGTCAAATTGTCAAAAACCAGAAACAGAGAGTCTTAAAAGTAGCAAGAGAGAAGCAATTCATCATGTTCAATGAATCTTCAATAAAATTAACACATGATTTCTTTTCAGAAGCCAGTGAAGCTAGAAAGCAGTGGATGACATATTTAAAGTGCTGAAAGAAAAAAAAAAAAAGTCAACCAAGAATTCTATATCACACAAAATTAATCTTCAAAAATGAAGGAGAAATGAAGAGATAAACAAAAACAGGGATTCCATCACTGATAGACAATTGGAAAGACAAATACAGAAAGCAATAATTACAAATCCATGGTAACAGGCATGGGGTGTATAAAGATGTAATGTGTGACAGTAACAATACAAAAGGGAAGAAACAAACTTATATAGAAGCAGAGATTTTTGTATACTATTGAAGCTAAGTTGGTTTTAACTTAAACTATATTGTTATAAACGTAAGATACTGGTGGTAAAACCCAGGTTAACCACTAAGAAAATAACTAAAAAATATAGAGGAGGGAAAAAACAGTAAACCAGACAAAATCAGTTAAACATAGAAGAAGGTAGTAATGAAAAATTGAGGAACAAAAAAAGATGTAAGATTCATAGAAAACAAATGGCAAAATGGAAGAAGTAAGTCCTTCCTTATGAGTATATACTTTAAATGTAAATAGATTAAACCCTTTTGTCAAGAGGCAGAGATTTACAGAAAAGATTTTTTTAAAAATCCACCATGAAATAAATAAATAAATACATAAATAAATAAATAAATAAATAAATCCACCATGATCCAACTATATGTTGTCTACAAGAGATTCACTTTAGGTCCAAAGATACAAATAAGTTCAAAATAAAAGAATGAGGGAAAGAAGTTCCACACACATAGCAACAAAAAGAGAGCTTGGTGGTTATACCAACATTAGACAGAATAGACTTTAAGTCAAAAATTGTTACAAGAGACAAAGAAGGACATAATATATTGGCAAAAGAGTCAATACACCAAGAAGATATAGCAATTATAAACATATATGTAATATATGTAACATATATGTAATATATATGTTTATAATTACATATATATTACATATATGTATATATGTAATATATATGTTATATAATAATATAACACCAAAATATATGAGGCAAACATTGACACAATTAAAGGGAGAAATAGATAGTTCTACAATAATAATTGGAGACCTTAATACTCTACTATCAATAGTGGATAGAACAAGTAGGCATGAAATCAATAGGGAAAGAGAAGACCTGAACAACACTATAGATAACTAGTCTTGGGACTTCCCTGGTGGCGCAGTGGTTAAGAATTGCCTGCCAATGTAGGGGACACGGGTTCGATTCCTGGTCCGGGAAGATGCCACATGCCGCGGAACAACAAAGCCCGTGTGCCACAACTACAGAGCCTGCACTCTAGAGCCTGCGAGCCACAACTACTGAGCCCGCCTGCCACAACTACTGAAGCCCACGTGCCTAGAGCCCATGCTCCACAACAAGAGAAGCCACCACAACGAGAAGCCCGCACAACACAACGAAGAGTAGCCCCCGCCCACTGCAACTAGAGAAAGCCCGCACGCAGCAACAAAGACCCAAAATGCAGCCAAAAATAAATAAAATTTAAAAAAATAATAACTAGTTCTAACAGACGTATACAGAATACTCCATCCTACAATAGCAGAATATATTCTTCTCAAGTGCACATGAAACAGTCTCCAGATAGATGACATGTTAGGCCACAAAACAAGTCTCAATAAATTAAAAAAAGACTGAAATTATACAAAGCATCTTTTCCAATCACAAAGGAATGAAGCTAGAAATGAAAAACAGAAAAAAAAAAAACTGGAAAATTCACAAATACGTTTAAATGGAACAACATACCCTTCAACAACCAGTGGGTCAAATGAGAACTCACAAGCGAAATCAAAAAATATTTTAAGACAAATACAAATGCGAATACAACCTATCAAAACTTATGGATGCAGTGAAAGCAGTGATCACATCAGTGAAGAGGCCTTGGAAAGAAATGAGGTCAAAACCCTTCTCAAATATAAACAAGCGGCATTTATAATGTTCCTCCACTATATCACAGAGAAGCATCTTCTCAACTGCCCTTTCATGTTGTCATCACAACTACTGCATGAGGTAGTACTATGCCCACTTTACAGAGGAGGAAACTGACGTTCAGATGGTTTGAGTAGCTTACCCAAGACCCACCCACAGAGTGGTAAATCACAGAGCCAGGACTTCAACCCTGTCCTGTGCCTTGTTCATTCCCTGCATCCACTGCCTCTCCACAGCATCTGATGGCAGGTGTTCAGGTGTTCACCAGACCCTGCTTCAGGCTTCTGTTTGCCACACTCTCTGAGCTGCATTCTCTGCGGGAAAAGGTGGAAACTCGTAGGCTTTTTAGTCCAAAGACCTATACAAATCAGCCCTTTCACCAAGGGACCAACTAGCCTTTGTGAGTATTCATAAGGGTGGAAAGTCTCAATCCTGAGAGATAATAAAGCTTGGGAGTTATGAGCCAGTGTCTCTGGAGTAAGACAAATGTGGCTCCTGAGCCCAGTTCTGCCCTTTGCCAGCTCTGGTCTCAAGCCCAGGGTTGCAGAGTATGATTGTGCAGGCTTTGTCCGGCACAAGGCCACCAAGCCAAAGAGAGCAGTAGAGGCTGGCACCCAACCTCTGATCTTCCTGCCAAGGCCTGGGCCCTACCTAGGCACTGTGTCCACCAGGGGAGGGGTGTATCTTTGTAATTTACACAGAGGCACTGTAGGGGGCCAGCGGCAGCCTGCCTGAGCAGCAACCTCACCTCCCCAAGCCTCATTTTCCTCAACTATAGAAAGGAGGAGATGATGGTCCCTACCTTGAAGAGTTCCTTGGAAGCTTGGCTGAGATCAATACACAGAAAAAGTCTTTACTCTGTGTCTGGCCAGAGTAAGTGCTCAATAAAAAGTAGTCACTTTTCTCTTTATTAGCACTATAATACCTCCTAAAGCAATCCATTCCGAGGAACTCCTTCAGAGCTCTTCTTTGTGTCACCTTTAAATCTGCTTCCTTGCAGTTTGCATTCAATGGCACTGTCAGTCAACACTGAATAAAATTAAACCTTTGCCCAAAAACAAACCTTGAGAGGACCCTCAGGGGACTCAGAGTTCTCTTCTCCTGCATAAAGATTCCCCGTTTCTTCATTCCCTCCACACTTGGCCTCATTTCAAATCCTGTCCCCACACAGGCTGCTAGCATTTGGACCCACTCCAGCTTGCTGATGCCCTAATTCTGCAGACTCTCCACTCCCGGATCCCTCCAGCCCCAGAGGTCTGGCTGAGGACATGCCTGCCAAGGAGTTGGGCAGGGCCACAGAGGCAACTGAGGTTTCTAACAGAAGAAAACCATCCATGATATGTGTTTGCCTCTGGAGCACTAGCAAATTAGTTTTGTCCATCAGATATTTAAAGGGTAGGGCAAGACTCTATTTTGTTCCCAGACTATATCCTTCCCATCTTTCCTTAGGAATCTCTTCCTCACCCTCTGCCCAGCTCTGTCAGGTGAGAAGGTGCCAACCCATTGGCTTAAGAAGATATCTTAGACAGACCTTGAAACTTCATATTCAACATGGAGGTCTGTGTTCATTCCAAAGACTCACATCATATGAAAATGAAAGTAACTGACACTGCCATTTAATTTATATATGTATTTCTGCCTTTGCATGAGGACCTCTGTTCTCAAGGCTCCATTTGGGGAAAAGCAGACATTACTGACAAAGGAAGTGGCTTTGCATACCGGTACCCAATTCTGTTAAGTTTTCTAAATGACTAACAGGAAACTTTGAACCAGAATGCCACTCTTTGCTAAAGTTTGACTGCTTATCTATGAATCTCTCCTGAGTTGTTTCTGACCAGTGTCAGAACAGTTCATCTTCTTCCCCATTCCCTGCAGGCCTAACCACCCCTGAGTTCTGAGTGAGTGATGGAAAGGGCCAGAAAACATGAGGAAGGTATAGGAATAAGTAATAAGTAAAAATCACTGAAATCATACATAGCCTGTCCCACCCTGGCCATGCCCAGATAAACAAGTGGTGAAAGGATTCCCACAGATACCCATTCCAGCTTCCCCTTTCATACAAGGTCTCCGTGCCTTGGAGAATACTGGCACATCCCAATGAAGGATTTGACCTCTCCTTGTATCAAAATACTATACTCAGGAGCCAAGGCAGCAGCTGGTCACTGATAAGCCTAACCAGACCAAAATACTTATGACCAAAGATCAAGGGGGTGCTTCAAGTACCAGGGCCGTCTGAGGTCACGGAACCCAATGAGGACTCTCATGTTGGAAATCCAAGCGTGTCAAGCCAGTGGGAGCTTTTGAGACAGGTGGGACTTCCAACAACCCTGGAAATCAAATCTACTGATTAGCCACCAACTTTACTTAAACGTATTAAAATGCCCTGCTCATCAGGAGCCCAAATCAAGAGAAATAATGAAAAAGTAAACATATCATTGCTACAGCATGCAGCTCACAGAAACAAATAGGGTTGGGGGTCTCTGTGCTTCGGGCAATGTTAGGAGATAAGTACAGTATTTCACTTGGATTTATACACGAGGAAACTGAGGCAGAGAGAGACTAAACAATTTATTCTAATATCTCTAACTAATAAGAGAGTTATCCAGAAGTCTGGATTCTAACCACTTCATATACTGCTTGACACCCCACAAATGGTAAACACACGTACTATGTACCAAGCACATGTTATTTTTCAACAGATATTCATTTGAGCACCTACTGTGTGCCAGATACTGTTCTGAGTATTGGGTAATAGTGATAAATAAGACAGACAAAATTCCTCACATTTTACTTGTACCAGCTCATTTAATCTTCACCGTAACACTCCAAGGTATTCCCCTCCACGTAACATATGAGAAAATTAAAGAGAGATTAAGGAACTTGCCCATGGCCACACAGCTAGAAAGTGGTAGAAAGTGGAGTCAAACCCAGACTGGAGTCTAAAGTCCTTATTTCCCTGACTAACCCATTGCTGATGTCACGATTTATTGTGTGTGTGTAAGTATATATGTAGATGTATGTGTGTGTGTGTGTGTGTGTGTGTGTGTGTGTGTATACACGTATGTACTAGACTTGTTCATTTCCCGTCTCCTTCAGCCTCAGTGAGGGTGGAGACTGAGTCTGCCTGTCGGCCACTGAATTCCCAGTGCTGAGAACAGCATCTGGCTCACAGTTGAAGTTCAATCAATATTTACTGAACTTTAATAAATACTTGTTAAACTGAAGGAACACGAACATGAAGGGCAGGTATGTCTCTTCTTCTAAGTTTTTTCTTGCATTTCTTGAGATTACTTGCTGAGATGCTGAGCCAGCTGGGCTGCCAATTTTGACTGCAGCCATCAAGTGCCCTGTGACCCTTCAGGATGGATTCGTACCTCACCAGGGGCCCTGCCACTTGCTGATGTGTTTCAAAACAAAAGCTTCAGCAAACACCAAGTGTTAATAGAGTTTGTACAAGTAGCTACATAAGAGGAACACAAACAATATTGGAGAAAAAGAACGTAATTGCCTGAAGCTCACTTCTCTAGTCCCTGAACTGACTTGTTTCTCCCTGGAGTGGATGGTCTCCACTCCAGGGAGAAACAGAACTAGCCGGCAGGTCCACTTTGGATTCAAGTGAAACACATTCGTTGAAATATACAAGCAGGTTGCCTGGAGTCTCTGGGCAAGGTGCTGACAGCCGCAGCACCAAGGCAACATCCTGACATTGCATCAGGGAGGGTGAATGCGATGACCCAGCAGAAGCTTGTGGCAGCGAGGTCAGAGCTCACACCCGGTGCAAGTCAGCAGTGGATGAGGCAGGAGAATCACAGCCAGAGGGAACCAAGGAGGAGGCGGTGTTCCTCCCCTGACCAGGAGAGGACAAGAATTACAACCTCTACGGAACACTTTCTATGTATCAGACACTTCTCCAGTGACTTTACCCACAGTCACCTATTTAATCTTGTGGTGGGTGCAATTATGGTCAACTCTATTTTACAGATGAGCAAACTGAGGCAGTGTAAGATGAAGTGAACAGCCCAGGGCGACACAGCTAGGAAGGTGGCGAGCCAGGATTTCGCCCCAGGCAGGCTGGCTCCAGAACATACACCCTCAACCATTACACCACACTGCCTCTCACTAGTGGAGGTGTATTTAGCACCTGCTGCCTGCCAGGTGCTTTAGGACCCCTACTGGATCCTCCTAAAAACCTTACAGGTTGCCATAGGTGAGCCAAGGTGACATTCCCAGCCAACAAGAAGGAAGTTGAGATTCCCATGAGTTCTCTAAAACAGTGATTCTCAACTGGGAACAATTTCGCCCCCAAGGGAGTATTTGTCAATGTCTGGACACATTTTTGGTTGTCACAATCCTGGGGGTGGGGGAGGCAGGGATGGGGAGTGGAGGAGCTCCTAGCTTCTAGCTGGTGGAAGTCAGGGACACTGCTAAACGTCCTACAGAGCACAGGATAGCCCCATAACAAGAACTATCTGGCCCCAAGTGTCGACAGTGTCAAGGCTGATGAGTCCTGCTAAAACATCATGCTGGGATTCACCCTCTCCTTCCCAGTGCTCCCAGTATAGGCACACACGCACAAACACTCATGCACACACTGTCTCACACTCGTCTACGTTCACACACTCACATGCTAGAGTTGGAAGAGAGGCTTTATGATGAAACCAAGGGCTGATTTCTCAGCCCCCAATCTCCAATGCAGGCAGTATCTGGAAGGTTGGAAAGGTGGAGTGAGACAGGTTAGAAAAGTGGAATGAGAGAGGATGGCTCCTGCTCCCCTGGAGCTTTTGGGAAATCTAGTTCAAGAGACAAAATGAACACACAAGAAACAAGAGGCTGCCTTTTTTTTAAAAAGGGCTAAGCTGCGGGACACGGCAGGTGTGCTCTCAGAGAAGAGAGATCAAGAGAGGCCCCATGAAAGAACTGAGACTAGAGAGAGAGGAAGGGGCAGAGGGAGGGCAAGGAGAACGGGGGGGAAATCAGCTTGACGGGTGCATAGTCACAGTGAGTCCTAGGGTGAACCATGGGGCTTGGTGCGGTAGCCAACTACAGGGGTCCAGGTGTTTGGAGCAGAATTCAAGAACACCCCAATTATTGTTGTGCTCTCTCTTAGGACTTAGCCTGCTGACAGGGAAGCGGGTAAGGGTGAGGAGATGAAGGCAAGATGGGGCAACTCATCTGAATCTTATGAGGCTACCAGAAAGTGTAAAACCTCCAACCTCTCTCCCCTCTCCATTCCCCACCTTCTGCCCACTCATTCACCCACCCACCCATCCATTCACCCACCCATCCATCCATCCAATCAATAACTACTAATTGAGCATCTGCTCTGTGCTAGGCACTCTGTGTGGGAGAAGAAGAAACACAGTATTGCGGTCATGGTGTTTACATTCTATGGAGGAGCCAGAGAATTCTACACAAGGCTACAATGAAATACGATGGGGGTGACAGCAGGAGCCATAGTGACCTGAAGTAAGGGGTGCACCCATCCCCAACCTGAGAAATGGGGACATTAGTACTACTAACAGTGTTCTTTGCTGCCTAAAGCAAAAAGAAGGAGAGGTTACTACTGGCTCATAAGCTTCCTGAGAGCAGAGATTGTGTTTTTCAGCTCTGGGCCCCAGTACTCAGCTCAGGACCATAACTTAGCATGGGTTCATTGAATTTAATTGATCTGAATAGACTATAAAGATAGTTTTCTTAATCTTGGCCACTCCCAGATCTAAGGATTCACACCTTGGGCAGAACGCCTTGGCTGTAGCTATTGTATCTAGTTACTGAGTATATTTTAGCAGGGTCCTTAACTGGCTTCCATCAATGGGCCTTAATGAAACTGTAATGCAAAACTGCACATGTGCATGTTTTTGTAGGAGGAGTGTTTGGATTCCCAAGGGTCTCGCGTTACAATAACAATGATCCTTTCTTCTAGTACCTTCCGTGGTACTAGCAGAAACCTACCATGTTTCTGCTAGTACCACAGAGCCAGATGGAATCAAATTCGACCCCCAACAGAGCTCTACCGTCAGACAATAAGCCATCCAGTGGGGGTGACAACCTGCAGTCACACAACTAAAAGACAAGGTGAAAAATGAAGATTTTGATAAAGCAGAAGACATTTCTTCCAGGGATGAGGTGTAAGAAAACCACTGGAAAGAGGTTGCATCTCAGCAAGAGCTTAAAGCTCTCTGCTCTTCAGTTTCCTCATCTATGAAATGAAGATAAAAGCACCCATCTCGGGCTTCCCTGGTGGCGCAGTGGTTGAGAATCTGCCTGCCGATGCAGGGGACGTGGGTTCGAGCCCTGGTCTGGGAAGATCCCACATGCCGCGGAGCAACTGGGCCCGTGAGCCACAACTACTGAGCCTGCGCGTCTGGAGCCTGTGCTCCGCAACAAGAGAGGCCGCGATAGCGAGAGGCCTGCGCACCGCGATGAAGAGTGTCCCCCGCTCGCCGCAACTAGAGAAAGCCCTCGCACAGAAACGAAGACCCAACACAGCCAATAAATAAATAAATTAATCAGTTAATTAATTTAAAAAGTACCCATCTCTCAGGGTGGCCGTGAGGGTTAAACATGGTACCACAAGTGCTTTATAAATGGACTAGACTGAGAAAAGTTGAGGCAACGTTATTACTTATGACAATGTCGACGACAACTTAGATCGGGGGACTAGCTAAGGAAGTCCTGTAGGTAGTTCCATTCTCCCAGCTGCGCAGACCAAAACCATGGTGTCGGCCTTAACTACTTTCTTTCTTTCTCACCCATGCCCAATCCATGAGGAAAACCCCGTGTGCCCACCACAGCACACACAGCTAAGCACATCTCACCTCCTCCACTGCTGCATCCTTGGGGGTCCCCCACCATTTCTTGCCTGGTTATTGTAGTGACTGCCGTGCTGCCCTCCCTGCTTCCACCTTTAATTCCCCGCTATCTACTAACCATAAAACTTCTAGAATAATTCTTTTAAAATAAGACAGAACAGTGGTTGCCAAGGGGGAGGGGGCAGGAGAGGGATGGATTGGGAGTTTGGGGTTAGTAGATGCAAACCATTATGTATAGAACAGATAAACAACAAGGGCCTACTGTATAGCACAGGGAACTTTATTCAATATCCAGGGATAAACCATAATGGAAAAGAATATATATATGTGTGTGTGTGTATAATTGAGTCACTTTGCTGTACAGCAGAAATTAACACAACATTGTAAATCAACTATACTTCAGTTAAAAACCAAATTAAAAAAAAAAAAAAAGACAGAACATTCTGCAATTCTTCTCAAACCCGACAGTGCCCCACCCGCTTCCATTCAGAGTAAAAGCCAAAGTCCTTATAACATGTACCAGGCACTGCTCAATACAACCTCTCTTCAGAGAACTCATTTCCTACAGTTCTGCCCTGGGTTACTCTACTCCATTCACAGTGGCCTCCCACACATCAGAGAGGCTTCCTCCTCAGGACATTTGCATTGGCTGTTTATTCTTCCTGGAACACTTCTTCCTGAGACAACTACCTTGTCGCCACCGCCAGTGAGGCAAGCAGCAAAATCCCCCTTCCCGGGCAAATCCTCAGGGTCCAGCTGGCACAAGATGTGCCCCTTTGCTGCAGCAGTCGTGGGCGCTTGGGACCTGACACTGCTAGCACTTAATCCACCCCAACAAACGCCTGCTCAGCATTGGCTCTGTTCAGACCCTGTGTTGGATGCTGAGGCATCTATGCAAGTCACATGGCCCACCTAGGTCCCCTTCACCATCCTGGTTTAGGATTGGATCCAAGGCATCATGTGTTGTCAGGGGAACACTGAGTGCCCTGGGGCAATGTCTGGAGAGGGGTCTGGAAAAGTGTCCACATTGCCAGTCACATCCCCCTCCTGCACAGGTTTAAATCAGTGCAGAAGCTGACAGTGTCCTAGTGGGGACAGAAGGACAAGGGAAGGATGACTTTTTCCAAGGAGAACTAAAAACCAAGTAAGACTTAAGATGTTGACAAACTCAGCCTGACTGTTGTTCAACTCACGCTAATTAAAGAAAGTGGAATGAAAGGAGAGCGTGCCTATTAAAGGGAACATTTGTGGTGCCTCCACACAGATTCCTCTGGAGTTGGGTGGCAATAAGCACTAGCATTCACCATTTGCAGAACATATGGTGTAAAACTCAGACTGTGGCACCCATGTGTAATTGAATATTAAAGGCCTGTAAGCTTAAAAAAAAAAAAAGTCCAAAGGTCCAGAAATAAGCAGAATATTATGGTGACTACACTGTCTGTCTCAAAACATAGCAGCAATATAAGGATGCTGAACTCAGCAGGAAGCAGAGCTTAGCAAACACAGTCTGTCAAGGCTCATTCAAACTCAAACATTATGGTTGGGGGCAAGATGGCCAGTAACTAATGTAGTTCCCATAAACCTAGGGATTAGGACAATCTGCTTCAATGGACTCAAACAGTCAGCCCAGCAGGCACTCCTAAACAATCCCAAATTGCTGAAGCATCCGAAAGTAGGCAGCCCAGGCACCTAAGAATTGGTGGTAGGAAGGAATGAGACTTCCAATCCATGTGTTTTTGTTGCACCAGACTAATTTCTGGGGATCAGCCCGAAGATACAATTGGCCTCCATAGCCAAGATACACGTACTAAGATCCCTCTAAGCATTTCCTTGGCAAATCTTTTCCCCATTGCTCCTCAGAGGCCTTCTGAGACCATCCTATTTAAGATTCCTTCCCTCCAATACTCTCATTCATGAGACAAACTCATTTATTACAGGAGCACATATCACGATTTGTAGTGATATGCCTATTGATTTTTCCACAAGTTTCTTTTTGTCTTCCCCACTAGACTATAAGCTCCAAAAGGGTAGGAACCATATTGGCCAAATTCTAGTAATCTCACCGTCTAGCGCAGTGCCCGGCACACAGGAAATGCCCAATAAATATTTAAGAAATAAATGAAGAATGAATGAGTGAATGAGTGAACAAGTTGGTGAGTAAATGATGGTCTCTCTCTCTCCTCCTTAGCTATTAACTCTGGCAACAAGAGCAGTATAAGTGGTCCCTCTGTAGTAGAGTTCTGCCCTGGGTGTGTTTGGGATGCATGTTTGACTCATGCCTCCTACTCCAAGAATCTGTCCCCATCCACGACTCCTGCAAGCCTCATGACCCCACCCCATAGCCACAGCGTATTGGAAAAGGCAGCACCCTGCTCAGAGTGGGGTCCATTCTTAGCTTGGTGATGACCTCTGACTTGCGGGGCCTTTATTGAAAAGGTGAGTCAGTCCACTCAGATCTTCTCTCTTAGGACTTTGAACAAATAAACACAGAGAGAGGATTCAGAGGGTGCTGGCACTGCAAAGTCATGCCAGGTTGAGGTAGGTGGCATGCTGGGGCCACCACTGTGTGGTGTTCTCAGAATATGAAAGTTATGAAGGGGAGAAGAGAAAGGAGAACAGAGCTCATAAGTTTAGAGCAGCTGGGAAGCCATGAGAAGACAGGCAGAGTTTTCCAGTCTCCTCAGACCAGGCCTTTCCAGGGGACTGCTGCTCATGTTTCCTGGATTTGTTTCATTTCCCTTGATGCTTAAAACACACCACTTCCCTCCTCACATACAGCTACACACCACATACCTTTTAATTGAACTACTTTAAGGGGATTTTGTTCCTTGTAATAAGAGTCTGTGCTGCAAGGGACTCAATCACCCATTGCGCACTCCAAATCTGTCCATCTCAGTATGGACCAGATCTCTCCAGGAAACAGCATCACCTGCATCCCTGGACCAGGGAAAGGTCTCGAACTCATCCGTATTCCCCAATCAAGATGCAAAACAGACCCCTTCTCAACTTTTGCAGAGCCTGTTATGATTTGAATTGTGCCCCACCCCATGAAACAAAAAGATATGGTATATTCCTAACTCCCAGCACCTCAGAATGCAGCCTTATTTGGAGATAGTCTTCCCAGAGGTAATAAAGTTCAAATGAGGTCATTAGGGTGGGCCCTCACCCAACATGACTGGTGTTCTTATTAAAACAGAAAATTTGGAGAGAGACACACACACACAGGAAGAACGCCACGTGAAGACAGAGGCAGAGACTGGGGTGATACTTCTACAAAGCCATGGGACACCAAAGACTACCAACCAGCAAGCCACTCGAAGCTAGGGGAGAGACACGGGACAGATTAGATTGTCCCTCACAGCCCTCCGAAGGAACCAAGCGATAACTCCCCAGCACCACACATAGATACACAACCATAACTCGAGATGATCTGCACGGAGAAGAGGTTTCTGAGCATAACTGAAGCCCCTACACAAATCTACCCAGCAGGCCCAGCTTCAGGGTAAGCAAACCTTTCTTCTGCACTCACCCTCTGAGAACCCCTGCCTTGAAGGCTTCTTTTACAATCCCTAAATATCATACCGCAGACCACAGGTCAACTGTCAGGAACCCAGCTGTTGTCCTCCCTACTGCTCCAAATTCACGTTGAAGCTCCATATTTGGATCAGGCCTGTAAGGATGTGATTAAATTAAAACGAAGCTGTTAGGGTGGGGCCCTAATCCAACAGGACTTGTGTCCTTCTAAGAAGAGGAGAAGACACAGGGGGTGAGCATGCACAGAGAGAAGACCATATGAGGACAAAGCAAGAAGGCAGTTGTCTGCAGGCCTAGGAGGCCTCAGGAGAAATCAACTTACTAGCACCTTGGACTCGGAACTCCAGCCTCCAGAACCGTGAGAAAATAACTTCTGTTACTTAAGCCACCCGGTCTGTGGTATTTTGTTATGGCTGCCTGAGAAAACTAAAATATCATCCCTAATATCCTATTCCCCTCCTTCCTCAGGAATGCACACTGGATTTTTAGCTGGGTGCATGGCCGCTTAACATTGCAGACTACATTTCCAGGTTCCACTGCAGCTAGGTTCAGTCATGTGATCAGGTGTTAAGCCAACAGGATACAAGAGGAAGTGTCCAGTGGGCCTTCAAGTAAGTGTCCTTAATGAGCAGGGTCATGCCCTTCCTGTTCCTTTCATCCTTCTTGCTGGCTGGAAAGTGGACCTGACAATAGAGGCTTAAGCAGCCAGTTTGGTTCAAAAGGCAGAAGCCTCGTGCCAAGGAAGCCGTGCAGGAGACAGAGAGAGCCACGCTACCACCTCTTCTGGGACCATTTCTGGGCTTTCTACATGAGAGACAAATAAGCTTCTAGCTTGGTTAAGCCACTACTTTGGACATTTTCTGTCACCTGTAGTCATACTTATCCCTAACTGATACTGTTACTCTTTCTACGTCCTCCTTTTCTGTCTTCCATTGTCTCCTCCAAGAATAAAGCTCTGACCAATGACAAGAGTCTCAGGCAGAGAGGATTAAGACAGTAAAAGCCAAAGGGAAATGTTAATTATAAGGGGATTCCTGTGGGATTAACTAATGAGGCAGTCAGCAGACAGGTAAATTGTCACCCATTGCTGTTCCACTCTATGTCTAACCCCTGCCCCCCTCCCAAGTGATTAAATTATCTTCTTACAGGTGACAAACCTGCTAAAAAACTCCACTGCTCACAAAATGAAGCCCAAACTTATAAGCTTGGCACTCAAAGCCCTTCACAATCTGACCATAATCTACCTCTCCAACTATTTTTTGTTTCTACAAACATCCACTAAAACCAAAGCAGACTATTAATTGGCCCAAAAGCCACACCCATTCCAACCTCCTGCCTTTGTCTATGATGTTCCTCCTCCCAGATTCCCTCCTAGTGTTGTGCAAAGGGTCTGGTGTCCAAAGACAACTGAATTTAAGGCCCAGTCCAAGTACTTCCAAGTTATGTGAACTCTGCAACTCTTCATCTGTAAAATGAGAATAATAATACGCTGCCTCACATAGATGCTCTGAAGCCAGACAAAGATACTGCATGAGAATGGGTCTTGTAAACCATGTATTACTACTTATTCTTATAAGGCATGACTGTCCTGAACCTAGCATTAGGGCGTATTACCTGTCTCTCTTGGCTCTGCACCTATTAGGTACACCCCTTGACCTCAGTCGCTAACTTTCATTGACCAGTCTCATTACTAATGCTTTTCATGCATTACCCCGTTCAATCCTCACAATGATCTCATGAGATCCATATTATCATTATTACTCCTACATAAAGTAGGAGTAATGAGGAAAGATGAGGAAACAGGACCATATTTGAACTCACAGCCCAAGCTTCTAACTTTACCCGTATCTCCTCAAGGGCAGAGGCTGTGTCTTTTCTTCATAGCTACACTGTCTTGTCTGTGGAAACTCTTACCCACTGCTACCCAAGGTCCTCTCTGGAACTCTAATGGATCACATTTTAAAGCTCCATCAAGGAAGTAAAAAAGAACCTGGCCAGGGATCTACACGAGGCTCACCCTGGCTGCTCACCAGACAGTAAGATGAGAAAGAAGCCAAGCGGTTCTGGTGATGAAGCTGTCCCCAGAAAAGCCAGCCCCCGAGACAAACAGACACCAGCAGCCCTCGTCAGCTAGGCCAGAGGAAGAGGAAACCGAATGGGAAAGCAAAGCTCAGGTTTTCCTGTGTTAGGCTGGCTGGGACTCTGGAGATGTTCCAAGGGCCCCCTAATCCTTACATGGCTCTAGCTCTTCGTTTTCCTCCAAGCCCCCATACTCATTATCTCAGATACTCTTCTAAAAGAACGTCTTGAAAGACAAAAGTATTAATACCTAGAATTACAGTGAGGAAACTAGAGCACAGACCTGCCTGCAAAAATGATAGTGTCAGAACTAGAACCCAGACTCCTTACTCTCAGGCCACGGTTCTTTCTGCTGGGTGACTCCAGTCCCCTGTCTCGTCATAACCTAAGCCTTGCCCTTCCCTTCCATCTACCTGGAGTCTACAGAGGAGGGCTGGAGATTACCTTCCTTACCTCTGACGTTCATCTGCAGAGAAAAAGAGATCCTTTGATAAGTAGACACCTACCAAGTGCTCTATGGCCCCCTAAAGGGTCATACACCTTCTGACTCCCACCCCCAAACAGAATTTTCACAGGTAGGCATGAAAACTCTCAGTTATACCATCAGAAGAATCCCGAGCCTAGAGCCTAACAGAGTTCCTAGTCTCTGAGCACACAGGTGGGATTTCCTCTGCAAGGGAGGGTGAAAACCTTACTTCATTCAGTAGCCCCCTCCCATCCTGTGATGTCATGTCCTGAACTAGGCTCCTAAGCAGAGAATAAAGGCTAAAAATAATAATTAATAACATTTAGTGAGGATTTGTACGATTGTCATTCCAGGCACTTTATACGGATTATTATCATTCAGTCCTCCCACAACCCTGGGAAGCAGGTGTTGTTATTACTCCCAATACACAGACAAGGAAACTGAGGCCTGGAGAGAGTAAGTAACTTGTCTAGTTCACAAGGCTGGGAAGCACTGGAAGCTGGAATCCAAGAGCAGGCACCAGAGCCCATGAGCTTCACACCACAGCACAGGGCCTACACAGCAGGAACACACTACAGCCTTTCGACCAGAGGGCGGGACTCTTCCGCCACACTCAATTGCCCCATTAACTGCCCTGGTTACCCTGGACCACCAATACCATCCCTTGTCTGCCACTCAGGCGCCTTTGCTCTTCTGTCCACCCAGCCTCCCTCCACACTGGCTTCAGCACAAACCTCATGTCCCTCCCCTGCTCAGAAGCCCTCTATGGCTCCCCATTGCCTAAATGGAAAAAGTCTCAACTTCTTAGCCTGGCACTCAGAGCCTTCCAAAATGTGGCTCCAACTTACTTTGAGCGTCACCATTCCCTTCAACGTACCCTCCCCTCAAGGCGAAGAGAGCTACAACTCTTCTTTGCTGGATATGCTCTTTTTTCCCTATATAGTCCCTTTGTGTCCAGCTTTCATCTCCTAGACTACATTGGTCCCTCCACCTATAATGGTCTGCTCAATTGATCAGTCCCCATCTTCGCCTGAGCGGTGTTTCAGCCTGGAAGGGCCAGAGTTAGAGAAGCTTTAAAGTTCAAAAGTTACTGAGTCTAGTTCAATATAGGTGGAGAAACAGAGAAACTGAGCCTCCTTCAGCATATGGAATATTATTTGCTCTCTGGATGGGGACCATTCATCTTGAAACACTCCACAGTGCCTGGAGCCTAGTAAGTGAATGGATAAGTGTTGAGCCCTCCAGGACAGTGTTTCTCCAGCAGTGGCCTTGGGGTTCCCTACATCATTCTCTACTCTTGGCCCTTGGGCCCTCCCACATCTGACCTGTTCAATCCTCATCTCTGAGGGCGGTATCTGGTATCTGCCTGTGTAGCAAGCCACAGAGTGGTTTTTAAATTCACACTTATTTGAAAACCACAGTGAATCTATGGGGATTGCACCACGGGTGCCACTTAGTAGAAAGAGTCCTAGTACCTGAAGCCTCCCTTCCCCCAGCCACCACTTCCGGCCCTGAGCTTGAGGCAGAGGCCTCTGGGAGCTCAGATGGCTGAAGCTGATGAGGCTGGCTTCTTGGATATGCCCCTATAAGCCGGTGGGAGCCTTTCTCCCCAGGGGCCCTCTGGGGCTGAGTGAAGGGTCTGGCCCTCCAGCCCTACGCCCCTAGCTTGCACAGCCCTCTGGATGCTCTGCCAAATAAGGGTCATCTGACCCAGGAGGAACAGGCAGGGGAAGCAAGCAGATGGGTGTCGCTTTGGGCAGCGGGGGAGGGAGGCATGTTGGGCCAGGCCAGGCTCAGCCAAGGGAGAGAATGATTCTCCCTCCAAGAGGCCAAGTCTCCAGATGGGGTGAGGGAGTCCTTGCAATGCCAGGAGCCTGACGCAGAGCCAGGCTGCTAAGAGCTCTGCTGGAACCCGTCTAGGAAATGCATAAACTGTTTGGAGAGAGAGGATAGCCCTGTGGCGGCAGCAGGAGAGGGAGCGGGCTGGGCGTAGCCTGTTGGGCAGGGCACCCACCTTCCTCTCCCCCTGCCTCCCTTTTCCTACCCAGCTGGCCCCAGAGCAGGGTGAGGGAGCCGCTGCACCCTCAAAGCTTGAGTCAGTGCTCTGAGCCCACGTCCGCGCCGCTGGCTCCCCAGCCTCTTCCTATGCGGTCCTCCGGCCACCTGCCCTTCTCCCTGCTGAGGACCCCATGCCCACACCTACCCACTCCATGTCGCTCCTTGTCAGTTTTGCGCCAGGGGGCCATGGCTTGGCCGGGGGCGGGGGCTGCAGGCACCTCGCGCCGTCCTGTGGGGAAGCAGCCAGGGGGTGGCTAGGCGTTCTGCCGGGCCCCACTTCCTTCCTCTTTTCAAACTCCCTCTCAGGGCCCGCCCTCCCCTCCCCAGGGTGACCTGCTCCTCCTCCTCCTCCTCCCTCCCTTTGGGCAGGGGCACAGTAGAAGGCTAGGGGTTAGAAAGCCCCCACAAAGCTTAGGGGCCACCTCCAACTTGTCTCCTGCCCAGGCAAGCTGGCAGAGGCCAAGCAGATACCTGGCGTCACCCAGGCCATCGCCACAAGTGCAGGAAGTTCCCTGGTAACTGAGCCTAGTGATTAAACCGAGCTCTGTCCCACCTAGCAGGAGCTTTAGCGTCAGATGTGGGTTCAAATCCAGTCTCTGATGCTTTATAGCTATGCAACTAGGACAAATTACTTCATTTTTCTAAGCTTCAGTGTTTTTCATCTGTAAAATGGGATACTGGTACCTACCTCATATGATTATTGCTAGAAGTAGAGAAGACAAAACATGCAGCAGGTGACATCCAGGAGTTACTGTGAGGACTAGAGGAGATATTATATGCAGTACTTAACATATGAGTTAAAACATCCACCTGGAGGGGAGGTCATTTGGAGTTTTATCCTTTTGGTGCCACGACCCATTTGAAAATCTCATAAAAGCTCAGGAAACTCTCCTCTGAAAATATACAAGCACAGAATTTATCAACAATGTCGGGAAGTCAAGGGTGTTCTAATAGCCAGCAACAGTGGACCCTGGGAAATGAGTCCTAGAGTAAAGGCTAATGGAGACATTTCTCAGAAAATGCTCTGGGAATAGACACTATTGAGAAGCAAAAATATCTCTTTGAACCACAGTGATAAGACTGAAAGTCTTCCTGAGTTTTCTTTATTCATAACTCTAACAGCCCTTTTCTGATTTGCACTAGAGAGTCAATAAGATAGATTAGGCAATACCACAGCTGACAGGCAGCTATGGCAAACTATTAATTTCACTTTATCTAAAGTTATTTCCTTTTCAGTTGTCAAGCAGCACAAATTGGGTAGTATTTTTTATAGAGAGCAGTTGAATCAGTCAGGATTCCACCAGGGAAACAGAACCAGTAGGACATATACGTGTGTTCATTGACTGATTGATTGATTGATTGCAAGGAATTGGCTTATGTATGTGGAGCTGGCTAGGTAAGTCTGAAATGCATATGACGGGCCTCTAGGAAGTGCAGGCTGGAAACTCTCAGGCAGGAGCTGAAGCTGCTGTCCCCACGTAGAATTTCTTCTTTTTTCAAGGAAAGTACAGTCAAGGACTTTTAACTGATTGGATCCCGCCTACTCAGATTGTTGAGGATAATCTCCTTCACTTCACATCAACTGGTTGTAGATGTTAATTACATCTAGAAACTACTTCCACAACAACACCTAGATTGGTGTTTGGTTGAATAATTAGGGTCTATAGTCGCACCAAGTTGACTCATAAAACTAACCATCAGAGCAGTATTACAAATTAGACTAAACACCAGAGGTTGGCAAACTTTCTGTAAAAGATCAGATAGTAAATATTGCGGTCTTTGCAGGCCAACAGGCAAAATCAAGGATATTATGTAGTTACTTATGTAACAGACAGAAAATAAGCTTCCACAATTTTTATTGATAAGATTCAAAATCTGACATTAATAATTGAGTATACTCTTTCGTGATACAGGTCTACTAATGAGAAAAATAAATTTGTGGGTTAGATCACATTTCACCCCATTAGAGTTCAAAGTTAGTGTTCTCTCTGATCAAAATTGATGGCAACTATTCATCCGTTAATGGTGATCTGTAATGACATTTTGCATTTCATCTTTGAAAATGGCTTTCCCCACAGGTGGTATGTAGTAAAGAATTAATCTTGCCCCAAAAGTGGCCAGGTATTTGTCCTCAGCTACTGGGAAGTGATCTCTTGGAATGTCATGGTTTGCCTGGGAAACTTGGGTCACACTGGGCAATCTAAAAATACGATTTAGGGTGGGGGCTGACCATGTCAGAAAGACCAATAATGTGATGCAGGTGGGGCTTTGAGCTACATGGTATCAGTTGCCCTGAAGGTTGAGGTCAACCATGGGGGCAAACATGGGGGGAAAGTCTTGCCTACATGATAGAGCCCCAACAGAATATCTGGACACCAAGGTTTGGGTGAGCTTTGCTAGTTGGCAATATTCTACACATACGGTCACACACTGATGCAGTGAAAATAAAGCATCCTGACTCCATGTGGAAAGGACAACAAAAATGTTTGGTACTTCCCTGGACTCTGCTCTATGTACATCTCCCCTTGGCTGAATTAAATCTTCATCCTTTACCAGTAACAGATGGTAACTGAGAGTAACAATTTCAGTGAGTTCTGCAAGTCCTTCTAGGGAATTATTGACACTAAAGGTAGTTTTGGGAACTCCTCCAAACTTGCAATTGGTGTCAGAAGTGAGGATGGTCTTGTGTGAACTGTGTGCTCTTTAAATTTTATAGCTGACTAACTCTTGCAGCTGGCTAAAAATCTCAAAGTACTGTCAAATACTGCTATCAATCCATGTACATAAGCTTTTATTAAGCATTTTCATTGCTCAGAAAGCAGTTATAAAATTCTATTAAATATTCTCTTGATGTTTGCCTTTTAGCACACCATTTATTATATTGCTGGATGTGGAATTGCTGAATGGAAACCCTTCAATTGCACAGTTAAATGGATTTGAAATTTAAAAATTACTTTTACACTTGTATTGAGGTCTGAAAACACTGCTGGAACTATAGTTTGAGCCTGGAAAATATGTTCATTGAAATTTTTGTAGGAATGGAGATCTCACTTTCTGTTTTAATTTTTGACAACACAGGAAGTTTTTTAGGCCGCTTGATCTTGTTTGTGATTTAAACATTAACTGTCATCAAAATGACTTTATTGCAGTTTTCTGCAGATAACCATTTTGCTTTGTCATTTTGGTTGAATCCATTAAGAAACATTACGAAGTCTGCAGCAGAAGCTAATTTCCCAAGTCATCCAGTGTTCAATAATAGTGGTTGAGGGCTGTTCTTGTTAAGAAATCTCAATCCTGAGCTCAAAAAGTCACAGATGACTTATCTGTTAAGCCATCAAACTGCTGTGTAGTTGATAGGGCAAGTCAGAATACTCAGCTTCTATTTTTGACAAAAGTTCACAAAACAGACAATGGTTAAGTCCAGGAGACATAATGATCACCTTTGACACAACTGGTTCAATAACACACAGTAGGTTCAAATCTTTTCCACAAAGTACCTTCTGATGAATGTTACAATAAATTAGTGTAGGCTTTAAACACTTTACATTTTCACAACCCTTGTAAATTTGTCCAAAAAGCCTTTTCCTGCTCCACACATATTTTTATCATCAACAGCTGTAACACATCTTAGCGGATTCCACTTCAGGTTACATTGATTTACTGTTTCCTCATTTTCTTTGAAAATAGTTTTGACCATAGTTTTTCCACATGGATTATTCATAGAAGCTGACTCTTCACTGACTTCAGACTCAGCATGGACTTGCCAAATAAACAACTGAGCTGTATTGGTTAACAGCAGTCAACTTGTCAAGAGCCAAGGAAAACCACTAGAAATCATCTGTCATGGTTTTAAATTGATTATTGATGTTGCTCCCCAAAAGGCTAATAGGCTTAACTGTTTTATTTTCTCTAGACACATTTCATCTGCTGCTATCATCAAAAATATTTTAATCAACTCACCATCTATAAATATCTTTCCTTGTGTGGTTAATAAATGAGCCACCAGGGCACTTATATTAGGTACAGTCTCATTTTCATTTTTTATTTTTAATGGAGAAATTGTGCTATTATGAGATATTCTGTTTTAAATTTTCTAATTTTTCTGGCAACTCCTTTCTTGCAGTTGGGAATGTTGTGATGAGGGCTTACTCTGTTAGACCATATTCTTTTAGCACAGTTGTAGTGTCACTATACAACAAAGATGATGCTTTCCTGTCTCATCCTATAACAAAATAATCCACACTCCACTGTGACTTAAAAGCATGACATTTGGGTCCCACTATTCTCTTCTTTTGTTTTGTTTTGTTTTGTTTTGACATGATGGCTATTGTGCTGGTTAATAAAATAAAACAAAATTTAAAAAGTGTTTCTGTACAGTGATGTGCATGGTACTTGAAACAGGTGGCACTATAACCACATCCCTGAGATCTGCAGGTTGCTAAACAGTACTGCAAAGCAATGAGAGCACCATCCATAGACCATCTTTGTTGCAAGTACTCAACTCTGCCACTGTAGCATGAAAGCCACTATAGATGATATGTAAATGATGAGCATGGCTGTATTCCAATAAAACTTTATTCATTTATGGACAATAAAATTTGCATTCCATATAATTTTCACATGTCATGAAATATTTTTCTTCTTTTGAATTCTTTTCAACCTTTTAAAAATGTAAAAACTATTCTTAGTTCATCGTCCATACCAGAACAGCTGTTGAGTCAAAGTTGGCCAATGAACCGTAGTTTGTCATCCCTTGCTATACACAATTTTATTGTCTTCGTAAACCCATGGGAGGGATCTAAAAGATGCTTGTTTTTTCATCTTAGATTTCTGATATACATGCAGACAAGTTCATAACAACAGTGTGATAAGGTACTTGGTGGGGGGACAAAGGTAGCTGGTGATGCCAGAAGGTAAATATGGTTGAGACTTGAGGAATACTGAAGATTTTCCCCCTATTCAGCTTGTGACTCAGGAATGTGGGTTTTTTAAATAACGTTAGAGTAACAAATTATTCAACATATTAAAAGGGTGAAAAACTGCTTGTAGTTGAAGGAGATGAAGTTTAGAAAGTTATTTTGAGTGAAGGCTAACTTCTTAATGGAATGGTTTCTAATATAGAAATCTTTAAGCTTCATACTGACTAGGATATGGCTTTTCTATTTCTGAAATATAGGCTTTTTATTATAATGATTCTATGGCACCATGGAAAAATTGTGGCAAGAGAGATTGACGGTCAAATATAAAAATGTGACTAAAACCACTTAAAGAATTTACAATTATTGTGGTCACACAATTTTATTAAACACCATCTGCCAGATACCTGGCAATTAGGTAGTGTACCACTGATGACTATAAATTTGCATAGATGCTGAGAGATGATTTTGGAAACAAGGACTTCCCTGGCCAAGACCCCTCCTGAGGTCCAGACTCATGTGTCCAACTGCTTCCTGGACCTCCTTTCCCCAGCCCACATTAATGTCTTCAATTCTGAAACCAAGCTCATCACCATAGCCACACCCCAGACCTGTCAACCCTCTGACTGTTTCTATTCTACATAACAGGTGATGTGAGTAGACTCTGTGCTCCAACTGATATGCTAGAATCCCAACTCCATCACCTACATAGCTGTGTAGCTTGGAGAAGTTACTTAACCTTGCTAAGCCTCAGTTTCCTGATGAAAAAAAGTTTCTAACGTTTGTTGAGCACTTAACTGCATGCCAATCCCTCATTTAACACTTTACATGCATTATCTCATTTAATCCTCAAAGTAGCCCTATGATGCAGGCACCATTATGATCCCCATTTCTGTTAATAAGTAAACAGAGCCCAGAGGGGTGAGACTCCTTATTATAGCTGTCAACCATTATGACTGCCTATGAGTGGTATCATCACCCTGCACTTCACCCTCCCTTTCACTGCAAATGCTTATCTCAAAAACAGCTCTCGGATCTGCCCTCTGCTCCATAGCACTACCTTGCCAAGTTCCACCTCATCTGAAACTTGGACTTGAGCTCTTTGCCTCCAGTTTTGCCTCTTTTCAATCTCTTCATCATGTTACTTCCAGGATGCTTTACCCAAGCAACTGTGGCTGCCTCAAACTCTCAAAACAAGCTAGAAAAGATAAACAAAGCAGGTTTTTGGTAATTTGGGAGATTTTACTACCTTTGTGAAATCAAGATATGCCATATTAAAGTGTCATGCAAAGCCTCTAGTGCAGACCAAAGAAATCCATCTGGACCCATGTTTAGAGAAATCACAGAAATCTCTTTCCCTAAGGCACAGCAGAGGGGGAAGATGTCACGGTCCATCTTTCTCAGAATCGTAGATTCAGGTCTGAGATTTTGTTACAGTTCGCTAGTATAGCTGTAATGCTTATTAACTATAGAAATGGTGAGTTACTAAAGTCACTGCCTCAAGTGCCTGAAATGCCCTCCTCCCACTTCTGCCTTGGGAAACCTACAGTGGGCACCACTGGGGTCACTATGGTGCCTCCCAGCTTGTCCCCTATAGTTTAAGAGGATGGGCCCCCATCCCTGGGTATCTCCCTGACTCTCAGCCAGAGGACACCCGGGCCCAGGATAGGGAGACATCTGCCTGGAAGGAGAACTGGCAGGTCAGTAGGTAAATGTCAAGGATCTCCCGGCCCACCTTTCACTGGTGTCCCCCATGTGGAGGCCTTTGGGAACTGCAGCCTCCACAGTGTAAGTCAACATTTTTATCATTATCCCTTCTTGTGTTACTTGTAACAGACGTGGCAAATAGCTTCTATGAGCACGTTCTAAGCAGTTCAAATAGTTTGGAGCTAAAACTTGTACTTACCTAACTTTTACTTACTGGAGGAAACTCCAGGTCCCTATCAAGACCAGAAAGGCTCAGGGTGAGAAGACATGAGTGCCCAGGAGTAACCACAGCTGCACTAGAGACAGCAAGCAACACCAACAACAAAGACAACCTGCAGATGAGGAGGCGTGCAAATAATGCGCCTTAAGGTAACCCTCAATTCTCTAGAAGTGAATGTGGGAGTGGAGATCGGAGATGAGGGAGGATCAAAAGCTCTCCTGACTAAAAGGATTCACTCTGTTCCATTAAATGTTAATACCCCCAAGCCTTACTGCTAATTAACATTCCACAGGGCTGCCAGGGGGATCTGTCTAAACTGCAGGATCAAGAAGTCAAGGCCCTAGATAACATCTCTCAGTGCATCCTCCACACCCTTTAGAATACGAGGTAACTCCTAAGAACATTGTACAGACCCCTCGTGATCAGATTCTAGCTCTCCTCTACAGCTTCATTTCCTGCCTCTTGCACTGCCCCTTCTTACACTCACACCTCCGTGTACCACACACGCACACACACAGATCCCTCTATACCCCATGACACCACAGGGCAGAGGTGCTGTCTTGCCGCATGGTACTGTTTGAAGTCCTCTGAAAGTGCCGCAAGTTCTCACATCTCTGTGTGATCTCGTCCTTCCTTGAATACCACCACCCCTTCTTCCTCTCTGGAATAAGCTGTTCTGGGAAGACATCCTTTGCAGCCACCCCTTACCTCCCAATTTCTCCTCCAGTCAGACAACCCTCCTGGGAAAATGCAGTGGCCTATTCTCATGAACTGCTATCCTTACTCTTTAACTGCTTGTTCTGTCCAGAAACTCTAGGCGAAGCTGCCAAAATTCATAGTGTGTACACAGTGATATCAACCCTGTTCCTTGTTCATGTCTGATTAACACTGACTGATCCCTCATCTACATTTAACAGAGGTCCAGCCCCAGAAGTCCAAAAGCCAAATCTGGATGATGACGGATTTGTTTAACAAGCGCATTTTATTCTCACAAATTAAATATATTAATTTAATTTAATAAAATTAAATTTTATTTATTTTTTTAAAAAATTGCCAACAATTAACAGTTGAGGAATTTCACCTAAACTTCTAGTTTTTCTTGAAATACATGTGAAGATCTGGCAATTACGGTCTGCATTTCCAGAAGGTAGAAATGACGTGGAAGTGACCTTAGTTGCTGTTCTTTCGCCAGAGCACGCACTCTAGTCAGTCAGTCCCCAGCACTCCCTCTTCTCCCCCAGTACTGATGCCAAGTCTCAACTGCCATTTATCATTAGATATACACTACTTTTTTTTAAGGTAAAGACCAAAAAAACCCAAAACAAACCAACAAACAAACAAAACTACTTGAGCTCATGGTCCATCAAAAGTGGGATAACAAGAGAGACCAAGAGGGTATATGTTTCATGAAACATGGGAGAGGGTGTATATACATATAGATGTGGAGAATTGTCCTAGATGTAGGTCTGTATCAAAAGAGTTCTTCTTAAGCTGCCATAAGAAAACAAACCCAATTTACTTCATATAAGATGCTTGCCTAGTCCCTGCAGACACTTGAGTTGTGAACCCTGGTGGGTGTATTGGAAATGAAGGTGGCCAATGTTTTCTGGCCAGTAAGGAGGCTTTGTATTGGGTGATAGCAAACCAACCCAGTCAGGGCCTCTCGTTTCAGAAGTATAAGTGGTACATGTTCTTGGAGAAAGTAAATTGCTAGAGCCAAGGGTGCCTCTTGAACAACCTCATTCTTGGACAAATCAAGATCACAGCAAGCATATGGCTCAACAGGAGACAACAGATTCCTCAAAAGCACTTGTGTTCTGGCAACAGACCTCCAACAATTTGGGCCTGTCTCTTCCCTAAGAAGTCCAATGCACATCTGCACACCATGCTATAATTGCTGACTTACTCATCCTCCACCCATCCCTCAAGGCTGAGTGTGTCTTTACTCCACAAACATTTATTGAGATCCCTTCATGTGAAAAACGATGTGATAAGCACCAAGGATATACTTTGGTGAACAACAGAGACCAGATTCCTTCTGTCATGGATCTTTCAGCCTACCAGGGAAGGCAGAAAATCAACAGGTACACAATAAAGTTTAATAAGGAAAATAAAACAGAGAAATGATATGAAGTGTCTTGGGGGAGTAGAAAAGGAGAAAATGAGGGAAGGTCACCTTGAGGAAGTAATAAGAAAGGACACTTGGGAAAAGACTGCTCCACGGAGAAGTAAACACAAATGTAAAGGTCCCGGGGGGAGAAAAAGCTTGAAGCATTCAAGAAACTAAAAAAGGACCAGTGTTATGGGACTGTAGTGACTACGTGGTAGGAGATGAGTTTGGAAATTAGGGAGGAACTAGGTCTTGTAGGACCTTGATGACCATGGTAAGGAATCTGAATTTTACTCTAAGTGGACTGGGAAGTAAGAAAGAGACAAGCAGCCCCTGGCACTCAGTTAGGCTGTGGTGGTCTGTGGAACATCAACAATTTCTCAGAACATTAACGTCAGACAAGGCTAATTTGTGGTCATGATGGATAAAGACAAAAACAGGATCACTCTGAAATCATGATAAAACACAGAAAAATACGAACATTGCATAAATCACAAAAATGACCCTGTCATGGCTTATATGAGCATCTGCTTTTTTCTTTTAATCAATTTCAAGTTTAGCTTTGTTCTCATCTTCCATCCTTTAAAATAGATGAGATTTATTAATATATCTAATCATAGACTTAAACCTCCTTCCTTAAGCACTACCCAAAATCATCAACACAAGCCCAAATCCTATAATGAAGTCCCTTCTAACACCCTCTTACTCAGACACTTTATGGCTCCCCATGGTGTACAGTCACAAGCAATAAACCCAACTTGTTCTACCTTAGGCATCTTCCTGGTGGTCTTTTGATGACGGGCACTGACAAATGTCACTGGAAGATTTTAAGTAGGAGGTGATATAATCTACTTTTAAAAATTATTCTCTTGACCTATAGAGTCGGAAAATAAACTCTAAAGGTCAAGAATAGAAGAAACAAGACCAGTTCAAGGCTGTTTCAGCATCCAGGGAAAGATGATGGTACACTGGGTCAAAGTGGTGGGGCAAAGCAGTCAAATTCAAGATGTATTTCAGAGCCAGTGTCTGCAGGACTTGCTTATGAAGTGGAAGGGTCCATAGATAGACGTAAGTAGACAAAGCCAGAGACCCAAAATAAAATTAGCTAAAACAGGATAGAAGCCTACTTCTTATTACATGAAGTCCTAGTTGTCATTGCAGCCCTATAAATTTAGCAGGGATGCAAGCTCCTTCTCTCTTGCTATGCCAGCAGCCCTCAGGGTTATAAACATTAAATGCATGGCCTGAGATGGCTTACCACAGCATCCCCATGCCAGAGAGAAGGAAGGGAGACAGGAGAAGAGGAGGGCATAGCTGGGAAACAGCACTCATCACTTCTGCTCACATTTCTTTGGCCAGTACCTGGTTCCATGGCCACACCTAACTGCAAGGAAATTTGGGAAATTTCCAGCCTTTACTCTGCATGGCTGTATTCCAGCTAAATGGAAGAAGAGGAAAACAGTCGTTGAGACAGTGGAGAGGAACGACAAAACCTGGCTGGAGTTAGTTAAGGAGAAAATATAAGATATATAAGATAAGGAAACAGAAAGTAAGTATAAGCAACTCTTTTAAAGAGTTTTACTGGAAAGAAGAGCAGACAAATGGGATGGTAGCTAGAGGAGACCACAGAACGAAGAAGTTAAAAGGGGTGTGGTGACCATGGAAATGTGCCTTTTAAATCTCCTACGGTGAAGAACATAATTGACTGTGGTCCCAGGTACTGTGGTCTGAAAATCTTCCCTCCACAATCACAGCAAGACTATACAGTTCCACGGGCTGCTCACAGCCAGTGACCAGAAGCGGCAGGGAGAACAAGATAGGCATGTCCCTCCAAGACAGAGGACTGCTCTGACTAGTGACTTTGGTCTAAGGACTCCCTCTGAGTATTGCCAAAACTTTCTTGGAGTTGCAATTCAATCCAAGACCTTTCTTTGTCCCTCCCTCCTTTCTTCCTTCTTTCTCTCTCACCTTTACTGGGGTCAAATCTGCATCACAATCAGATGGCTCTCCCAATCTTCTCCCCATGTTCTCTCACAGGTGGTCTGTGAGGAAAATGTTCCAATACATTTTTTGCGTATCTAGCTCTGTCTTGGAATCTGCTTCTTGGAAGACCGGAATTGATGCAAGAGGAGATGTTGGAGCATGTTTTCAGCCTGATGGGAATGATCCTGGCATGAGGGGAAAAAGTGATTATGCTTAAGGGAGAGGGGGTCATTACAGGTGTCAAGTCCTTGAGTTTGGAGGTGAAATGGGAAGCATGTCTTTAGATGGGAGTACACAGAGTCACCTGCTACAAAAAGGGGGAAGGCAGAAGACATGAGTGCAGGCTCAGATTAATGGGTAAATGAGATACAAGGAAACAAAGGTAATTCTTTTCTCTGTTTCAGCATGCAATGGGAGGTAGTATTGTGAGGTGGGTGACAGCTGGATTCTGGAATCAGTCTGATGGGGTTCAAAGGCAAATTTCTTCAAGTACCAGCTAGGTGACTGTTTCTCAGTTTCCTTATCTTGAAGATGGGGCTATTTTGCAGCATCTACTTCAGAGAGTTGAGAAAACTAAATGAGTTAATGCTTGACAACATGTAGAGCATTAGTATTTAGCAATTAACCATGAAACAAATATTATTTTCTTAATAAATTATAAAAGTTATCAGCTGGGGCTTCCCTGGTGGCGCAGTGGTTGAGAATCTGCCTGCCAATGCAGGGAACACGGGTTCGAGCCCTGGTCTGGGAAGATCCCACATGCCACGGAGCAACTGGGCCCATGAGCCACAATTACTGAGCCTGCGCGTCTGAAGCCTGTGCTCCACAACAAGAGAGGCCGCGATGGTGAGAGGCCCGTGCACCGCGATGAAGAGTGGTCCCCACTTGCCACAACTAGAGAAAGCCCTCGCACAGAAACGAAGACTCAACACAGTCATAAATAAATAAATAAATAAATAAATAAAAGAACGTGAATTTCAAAAAAAAAAGTTATCAGCTGAAATTAAGGAATGAAAGAAGGTAAAGGAAAAAGAAGTGAAAGTCATCTTGAAGAATTGAAAATAAGACCCCACCAGTCATGAGATTAAAGTGAGATAGTCAAGATGACTGGGTGGTTTTCTCCTGCCACATTCATCTATTGGGCCACAGACATAAATTAGACCAGTGATTCGCCACTCTGGGGCTACAATTAGAATCACCTGGGGAGCTTTTCAAACTTAACTTATATCTCAGGTCCTCTCCCCCCACCCCATTCTGATTAATCTGGTTTGGGATGAGAGTCCAGCGGACTTTTAAAGATACACAGGTGATTCTAATGTGCAGCCACAGCAGAGAAGTACTGGAGTAGGGGAAGAGTTTAACTGGATTAAACTGAGTGGGGTTTGACTGAAGTATGGCGTTTTTCCAGGGGAATTCAGAGGAGGAGAGATAAAGAGAGGGATTAATTATGGATAACAGAATCTAACTTAGTTAAGGAAAATTAAAGACTTTCATGATGGAGAATGAAAAAATGGTATGAGTCTAGGGCTTAAAGTTCCCACTGGACTAGACGTATTGGTGTGGGAGGGACTGTGCAGCAGAAATAGCTCATGATCATACATCTTTACCCCAGATGCCAAACACACTTACTACCCTCATATGTTCTACTATATAAACACCACCACCAAAATTTAAGTACACCATGAGAATTATTCTCTTTTTGATGACTCTTTTTCAAAGTCCAGCCTAAGAAGTATTATTTGAATCCAATTGACCTGAAGTGCTTTTTTTTAAAACATTTTATTTTTTAATTTAATTTTTTTTTGGCTGCACTGCGCAGCATGCAGGATCTTAAGTTTCCCGACCAGGGGTCGAACCCGTACCCCCTACAGTGGAAGCACGGATTCTTAACCACTGGACCGCCAGGGAAGTCCCGACCTAAAGTGCTTTTGTTCTAAAAGGATCAATGTGAGAGAAATTCAGTCACAGAGAACAAAATCTACTCTAACGAATATAAGTAGGAAGTCATGTATTACAGAGTATTAAGTGGATCACAGAATTGGTGAGGGGGTGGAAGCAACAGATATCGGATTTCTGGGAATAACTACTTACCAAAGCTACACTGTGAAACTAGGCTACAACCACCATGGTTGATGCCCTCCTTCTGTGGCAAATCAGCAAGATAAAGATCAAAGAAAACCATCAAATAAGAGAGGCACCTAATATAGACCAATGTAATCTTAAGTCATTTGCGTGTTGCTACTTAAGTGAAATAGAAAAATGCTAATAATTGTTGGAAACTCTTTTATTGTACAAGGTGTCCACAAAGTCAAGAAACTTGGAATAAATTTCAAAGAGTTATTGGTTACTTTCTCAAATAATATGCTCAATATATCCTTCTTCATCATCTTGATAACTTTTAAGGTGGGGTACCTCTAAAAAAATATACAATAAACACTATTTTCCCTGTTATTATACTTCTTCCAGGTTAGCATTTAGATCCATTGCTTTAAATTTAGAATATTTTACCTGAAATTTTATGAAACATTTTATTTTATTGAATAAAATGTAACTAATATACTGTTTAAACATAAATTTATCCTATGTTCCCCAACTTTGTTGACAGTTTTCATAGTAAAAAGAGCTCAGGCCAACTCTCTTCTCTTTACTTTGAATGCCTAGAACCAAAATGAAGGTATTTTAAAAAGACAGGGGAGGGGAGGTTTCACAACCAGAATCTAGAGGAAATGTGAATAACAGATTATTCATGTTAAAGAATTCATTGTAACCAGCTAGGAAAAAACACTGTTTCCAAGGGCTATCTGCTTAGCTAGGATAAATCACTTTTTTTAGGTTTTAAATTTCACTGTATGTATTCTCTTGAATTATTCTTTGCCTGTGCTGCTTTTTCTTTGATAACCTTTCTTTGTCTAGTTTTTCTGTGTAAGGTATCTCTCAGGGCTCTCAGGAAGCACTATTATTAAAAAAGAATACTAGATGTGGGGTCAAAGTTTCCGGATTTAAGACTGGATTTTAAAGGAAAATTACCCTGCCTTACATTTACATCTGCAATATATTTAGAATTGACAGTTGTTTTAGGTGGAGTTAGGGATCAAGATTTATTTTTTCCCTGTATGTTATGCATTATTTTTCAAAAAGTCTACCCTTCCGACACAGCAACAGACAGCTCTACCCACCATCAGAGCCTCCCATCAAGCCTCTTAGATAGCCTCAACCACCAGAGGGCAGACAGCAGAAGCAAGAAAAACTACAATCCTGCAGCCTGTGGAATAAAAACCACATTCACAGAAAGATAGACAAGATGAAAAGGCAGAGGGCTATATACCAGATGAAAGAACAAGAAAAAACCCCAGAAAAACAACTAAATAAAGTGGAGATAGGCAACCTTCCAGAAAAAGGATTCAGAATAATGATAGCGAAGATGATCCAGGACCTCGGAATAAGAATGGAGGCAAAGATTGAGAAGATGCAAGAAATGATTAACAAAGACCTAGAAGAATTAAAGAACAAACAAACAGAGATGAACAATACAATAACTGAAATGAAAACTACACTAGAAGGAATCAACAGCAGAATAACTGAGGCAGAAGAACGGATAAGTGACCTGGAAGACAGAATGGTGGAATTCACTGTTGCGGAACAGGATAAAGAAAAAAGAATGAAAAGAAATGAAGACAGCCTAAGAGACCTCTGGGACAACATTAAACGCCACAACATTCGCATTATAGGGGTCCCAGAAGGAGAAGAGAGAGAGAAAGGACCAGAGAAAATATTTGAAGAGATTATAGTCGAAAACTTCCTTAACATGGGAAAGGAAATAGCCACCCAAGTCCAGGAAGTGCAGAGAGCCCCATACAGGATAAACCCAAGGAGAAACACGCCAAGACTCATAGTAATCAAATTGGCAAAAATTAAAGACAAAGAAAAATTACTGAAAGTAGCAAGGGAAAAATGACAACATACAAGGGAACTCCCATAAGGTTAACAGCTGATTTCTCAGTGGAAACTCTACAAGCCAGAAGGGAGTGGCACAATATACTTAAAGTGATGAAAGGGAAGAACCTACAACCAAGATTACTCTACCCGGCAAGGATCTCATTTAGATTTGATGGAGAAATCAAAAGCTTTACAGACAAGCAAAAGCTAAGAGAATTCAGCACCACCAAACCAGCTCTACAACAAATGCTAAAGGAACTTCTCTAAGTGGGAAACACAAGAGAAGAAAAGGACCTACAAAAACAAACCCAAAACAATTAAGAAACTGGTCATAGGAACATACATATCGATAATTACCTTAAACGTGAATGGATTAAATGCCCCAACCAAAAGACACAGGCTTGCTGAATGGATACAAAAACAAGACCCATATATATGCTGTCTACAAGAGACCCACTTCAGACCTAGGGACACATACAGACTGAAAGTGAGGGGATGGAAAAAGATATTCCATGCAAACGGAAATCAAAAGAAAGCTGGAGTAGCTATACTCATATCAGATAAAATAGACTTTAAAATAAAGAATGTTACACGAGACAAGGCAGGACACTACATAATGATCAAGGGGTCAATCCAAGAAGAAGATATAACAATTATAAATATATATGCACCCAACATAGGAG
Organism: Balaenoptera physalus; assembly: GCF_965194825.1. NCBI lineage: Eukaryota > Metazoa > Chordata > Mammalia > Artiodactyla > Balaenopteridae > Balaenoptera > Balaenoptera physalus. Next base: position 28,793,028 of record NC_138890.1, read on the forward strand.
CACCTCAATACATAAGGCAACTGCTACCAGCTATAAAAGAGGAAATCGACAGTAACACAATAATAGTGGGGGACTTTAACACCTCACTTACACCAATGGACAGATCACCCAAAATGAAAATAAATAAGGAAACAGAAACTTTAAATGACACAATAGACCAGATAGTTTTAATTGATATTTATAGGACATTCCACCCAAGAACAGCAGATTACACTTCCTTCTCAAGTGCACATGGAACATTCTCCAGGATAGATCACATCTTGGGTCACAAATCAAGCCTCAGTAAATTTAAGAAAATTGAAATCATATCAAGCATCTTTTCTGACCACAATGCTATGAGATTAGAAATGAATTACAGGGAAAAAAACGTAAAAAACACAAACACATGGAGGCTAAACAATACGTTACTAAATAACCAAGAGCTCACTGAAGAAATCAAAGAGGAAATCAAAAAATACCTACAGACAAATGACAATGAAAACACGATGACCCAAAACCTATGGGATGCAGCAAAAGCAGTTCTAAGAGGGAAGTTTATAGCTATACAAGCCTACCTAAAGAAATAAGAAAAATCTCAGGTAAAAAATCTAAACTTACACCTAAAGGAACTAAAGAAGAACAAACAAAACTCAAAGTTCGCAGAAGGAAAGAAATCATAAAGATCAGAGCAGAAATAAATGAAACAGAAACAAAGAAAACAATAGCAAAGATCAATAAAACTAAAAGCTGGTTCTTTGAGAAGATAAACAAAATTGATAAGCCATTAGCCAGACTCATCAAGAAAAAGAGGGAGAGGACTCAAATCAATAAAATTAGAAATGAAAAAGGAGACGTTACAACAGACACCGCAGAAATACAAAACATCCTAAGAGACTACTACAAGCAACTTTATGCCAATAAAATGGACAACCTGGAAGAAATGGACAAATTCTTAGGAAGGTATAACCTTCCAAGACTGAACCAGGAAGAAACAGAAAATATGAACAGACCAATCACAAGTAATGAAATTGAAGCTGTGATTAAAAATCTTCCAACAAACAAAAGTCCAGGACCAGATGGCTTCACAGGTGAATTCTGTCAAACATTTAGAGAAGAGCTAACACCCATCCTTCTCAAACTCTTCCAAAAAATTGCAGAGGAAGGAACACTCCCAAACTCATTCTATGAGGCCACCATCACCCTGATACCAAAACCAGACAAAGATACTATAAAAAAAGAAAATTACAGACCAATATCACTGATGAATATAGATGCAAAACTCCTCAACAAAATACTAGCAAACAGAATCCAACAACACATTAAAAGGATCATACACCACGATCAAGTGGGATTTATCCCAGGGATGCAAGGATTCTTCAATATACGCAAATCAATCAATGTGATACACCATATTAACAAATTGAAGAATAAAAACCATATGATCATCTCATTAGATGCAGAAAAAGCTTTTGACAAAATTCAACACCCATTTATGATAAAAACTCTCCAGAAAGTGGGCATACCTCAACATAATAAAGGCCATATATGACAAACCCACAGCAAACATCATTCTCAATGGTGAAAAACTGAAAGCATTTCCTCTAAGATCAGGAATGAGACAAGGATGTCCACTCTCACCACTATTATTCAACATAGTTTTGGAAGTCCTAGCCATGGCAATCAGAGAAGAAAAAGAAATAAAAGGAATACAAATTGGAAAAGAAGAAGTAAAACTGTCACTGTTTGCAGATGACATGATACTATACATAGAGAATCCTAAAAATGCCACCAGAAAACTACTAGAGCTAATTAATGAATTTGGTAAAGTTGCAGGATACAAAATTAATGCACAGAAATCTCTTGCATTCCTATACACTAATGATGAAAAATCTGAAAGAGAAATTATGGAAACACTCCCATTTACCACTGCAACAAAAAGAATAAAATACCTAGGAATAAACCTACCTAGGGAGACAAAAGACCTGTATGCAGAAAACTATAAGACACTGATGAAAGAAATTAAAGATGATACCAACAGATGGAGAGATATACCATGTTCTTGGATTGGGAGAATCAATATTGTGAAAATGACTATATTACCCAAAGCAATCTACAGATTCAATGCAATCCCTATCAAGTTACCAATGGCATTTTTTACAGAACTAGAACAAATCATCTTAAAATTTGTATGGAGACACAAAAGACCCCGAATAGCCAAAGCAGTCTTCAGGGAAAAAAACGGAGCTGGAGGAATGAGACTCCCTGACTTCAGACTATACTACAAAGCTACAGTAATCAAGATAATATGGTAGTGGCACAAAAACAGAAACATAGATCAATGGAACAAGATAGAAAGCCCAGAGATAAACCCATGCACCTATGGTCAACTAATCTATGACAAAGGAGGCAAAGATATACAATGGAGAAAAGACAGTCTCTTCAATAAGTGGTGCTGGGAAAACTGGACAGCTACATGTAAAAGAATGAAATTAGAATACTCTCTAACACCATACACAAAAATAAACTCAAAATGGATTCGAGACCTAAATGTAAGACCGGACACTATAAAACTCTTAGAGGAAAACATAGGAAGAACACTCTTTGACATAAATCACAGCAAGATATTTTTTGATCCACCTCCTAGAGTAATGGAAATAAAAACAAAAATAAACAAATAGGACCTAATGAAACTTCAAAGCTTTTGCACAGCAAAGGAAACCATAAACAAGATGAAAAGACAACCCTCAGAATGGGAGAAAATATTTGCAAACGAAATCAACAAAGGATTAATCTCCAAAATATATAAACAGCTCATTCAGCTCAATATTAAAGAAACAAACAACCCAATCCAAAAATGGGCAGAAGACCTAAATAGACATTTCTCCAAAGAAGACATACAGATGGCCAAGAAGCACATGAAAAGATGCTCAACATCACTAATTATTAGAGAAATGCAAATCAAAACTACAATGAGGTATCACCTCACACCAGTTAGAATGGGCATCATCAGAAAATCTACAAACAAATGCTGGAGAGAGTGTGGAGAAAAGGGAACCCTCTTGCAGTGTTGGTGGGAATGTAAATTGATACAGCCACTATGGAGGTTCCTTAAAAAACTAAAAATAGAATTACCATATGACCCAGCAATCCCACTACTTGGCATATACCCAAAGAAAACCATAATTCAAAAAGACACATGCACCCCAATGTTCATTGCAGCACTATTTACAATAGCCAGGTCATGGAAGCAACCTAAATGCCCATAGACAGATGAATGGATAAAGAAGAAGTGGTACATATATACAATGGAATATTACTCAGCCATAAAAAGGAACGAAATTGAGTCATTTGTTGAGACTTGGATGGATCTAGAGACTGTCATACAGAGTGAAGTAAGTCAGAAAGAGAAAAACAAATATCGTATATTAACGCATGTATGTGGAACCTAGAAAAATGGTACAGGTGAACCCGTTTGCAGGGCAGAAGTTGAGACACAGATGTAGAGAACAAACGTATGGACACCAAGGGGGGAACCCGCGGTGGGGTGGGGATGGTGGTGTGCTGAATTGGGCGATTGGGATTGACATGTATACACTGATGTGTATAAAACTGATGGCTGATTTAAAAAAAAAAAAAAAGTCTACCCTTCCCCTCTGCATTTGTGGTCATTTTCCGGTCACAAACCAAATGAGCAAATGCGCTCGGCTCTGCTTATGGATTCTTATTCTTTTCTTTTGATACATGTCTCTATGTTTGCATTTATATCACACTGAATTAATTATCATCTTATAACAGGCCTCTGTATCTGTTAGTAGAAGCCCTCCACCTTTCTTCTTCTTCAAGATTTTCTTGGATATTTTTGGCTTTTTATATTTCCATATAAATTTTAGAATCAACCTGTCATGTTCCAGGAAAAAAAAATAGCTTGCAAGGAATTTTATTGAAATTGTGTTGAATCTTTACATCAATATGGAGAGAAGTGAAGTCTTTATTATAGGTTATTCCACCATCTATTTAGATCTTTATCTCCACGATGTTTTGTAGTTTTCAGTTCAGAGATCTTTTACATCATTTTGTTGACTCTATCCCTAGTCATATGATAAAATATATGCTATTGTAAATTTCAAGTTTTTCATTTCTATTTGTTTTTACCTGGTATTTTAAAATTGATCCAGTATTCAATTTTAATAGTTTATCTACAAAGTGTTTTAGATTTTCTACACATACTGTCATATCGTCTGCAAATCATGACATTTTAAAACTTCTAATTTTAACATAATTTCAGACTTACAAAAAAAGTTTCAAGAATATTAAAAAAAAAAATCAGTAGACTCTTTACCCAGATTCTCCAAATGTTAACATTTAACAGCATTTGCTTAATCATTCCCCTTTTGATGTATATATACATATATTTTTCTGAATCATTTAAGTATAAGGTGCAGAATATGATGCCCTTTGCCCCTAAATATGTCACCGTGAATTTCTTAAAAATCAAGAGCAGCACGATGATCACATTCAAGAAAATAACGTTGACAAAATACTATCAGCTAATCAAAGTTCTCAATCAAATTTTGCCAATTGTCCCATTAACGTTTTCTGTTGCAAAAGAACATACCATGTCACAAGCTGTATTCACATGTAATACATCTCTTTAGTCTCCTTTAAGCAGGATCAGTTCCTCCACCTTTACTTGCCATTCATGATCTTGGCATTTTGAAGAGTATGGGCCAGTTATTGAATAGAATGTCCCTCAGTCAGGGCTTCAGGATATTTCCTCATGATTAGATGCCAATTATGCATTTTACGGCAGGACTACCACAATCGTGATGTTATGTTTTCCTCACTACTTTATATCAGGAGGCACATGCTATCAATCTGTCTTGTTACTGTCACAGGCAAAACCCACTGGGGTCCCTGGGAAAAGTAAGATGAACTCTAGGTGATAAGACAGGGTCTAACCTCTTCTTCTGGGCTTAGTCTAGTTTCACTTGCCTGTAGCGGGCTGTGTGCAGAGGCCTTGCACCTAACCCGTCGCATTATAGTTCCCAGTGCAGAACTGCCGTCCCTGACCCCTGAATTTGCCGAGGCCTGTGCAGAGATGCTGCACCCAGCACTGCAGTCTGAGCTGCCTTGAGCAACACGACTGCACCTGCCCCCGGAGAACTCCACCCCCTGCCCCGCTGACAAGAACCCTATAAAGCAGCCCTGCCAATGGCCTTTCGGGGAAAGCGTGTACTCTAGGGCGCAAGCTCACACCACTCCATTCTCTGATCAAAGAATAAAGCTTCCCTTTGCTTCTGAACCAAATTCGGTCTCATTCTAACGGCCCAAACAACACTGGGCAGGAGGACCATGTTGGGGACCAACTCTGGAGTGTCAGTAACAAATTGGCATCCCAGATGTGACAGACCATGGCCTTTTCTCCTGACCCTATCCCCTAGGCTCTGGGCTCGCCTTGCTCCAGCAGGAGGATGGCAAAGATTTTGGGAGGTTCGCAAGAGGATGACTGCCTCTGATCTCTGAGCTCACTCTGACGGGGTAAAACAGCAGCAACCTTCAGTCAAATTCAGAGCAACTCTGCCCAGCAACCTGATACCCGGGTGTGGTGTGCACACAGTGGAGCCCCCAGAGTCATCTGAACTGCGCCCCCTTGAAGGGATCACACTGTGGCAGAGACTGAAACTCACACATGCCTGCCCGCCGCCTCTGGCAGGTTTACCCGAGGTATGGGACGCCCGGGGACATTGGGGACCTGCGGACAAGAGGGAGCCACAGCAGTCTTGCCTGCAGACTCACCAGCAGTGCTGGCCTCTTGACCCCTGTACACTGCAGCAGAAGCCACACCAGGGCTTTTTGTTCTCCTCACCGATCTCCAGGGGTCACAACAGCAGCATTCTGCATTGTCACTTTCAGCTTGATAAAGGAAAGGGGCCACTGAACCGTCGAGGGCTCAAGCCAATGGCACAGGGCCAGTGTGCTTACAAAGAGGATACATGCTCTTGGGTAAGCCCCGAAACTCAGTGAGGGCCTGGCCATCCCAATGCTTAGACAGTACTGTGCTACCATAAGAACTACGGGACCAGATCCAAACTTAGAGTTTACAGTCAGACCACTACCCATAGGAAGAAACTACAACGCTCCAAAAGAGCCACAGGACTACAATTCCCAGGAGTCACTGCACTCATACGGGTGCTAGTGACCCTGGCCGGGGGAACTATGTATATAAAACACTGTCCCTACACGTACACAGGACTATATTTAAAACAGATAACCAACAAGGACTTACTATATAGCACAGGGAACTCAGTTCAACATTCTGTAATAACCTAAATGGGAAAAGAAAAAGAATGGATACTTGTACGGGAAAAACTGCATCACTTTGCTGTACACCTATAACTAGCACATCATTGTTAATCAACTATACCCCAATATAAAATTAAAAGTAAAAAAACAAAGCAAAAAAAAACCCACTGCCCCCGTAGTGGCCCATGAGACTGGCCTCAACTTTAAGCTGTTAGAAAAGAATTGATATATGAAGTAGGCCAAACCTTTAAACCCCATACAAAAACTCAGTATGATCCTAGACAACAGAACTGCCCTAAACTACCTGTTAGCTGACCAGGGAGGGGTCTGTGCGCTAACAAATACATCATGCTGCTTTTATGTCAATGCAAGTGGCCTGATTGGAGAAAATGCAGACAGGCTACTGGAAAAAGCAGCTTGGCTAACAGAAGCCAGCCAGCCTCCTCTGGCCGAACAAATTCCGAGCAGAGGACCACAGGCTCTCCCCAGCATGACTTGGTTTCTACCTTCCCTGAGCCCCTTAACCACCATTGTTCTCTTGCTGATATTTGGGCCATGCATCTTAAATTGTCTGGTGTCCTCTGTCTCCAAAAGGTTAGAATCTATAAAACTCCAAATGGTGGTCGCTCAGGGATATAAACAGGGCTAAGGCCGGGTTGACAATCGAACGTATCTGAAGGCCGCTGGGGAGAAGCTCTACTCCCCTCTCCGGGGTTATGACTGCACTCAAACTCAGGAAGCAGTTACATAAGACGGACCGTCGCCCCTCAGCGCCCCTCAAGAATGAGGCGCAGGGCAAAAGGCAGAGGAGGGGTTTGTCACCAGCAAAGCCCAATGGGGTCCCAGGGAAAAATAAGATGGAATCTAGGTGATAAGGTCTCACCTCTTCTTTTGGGCTTAGTCTGCTTTCACTTGCCTGTAGGGCACTGGGTATGGAGGCCTGGCAGCGACCACATCAGATTAGCGTTCTCAGGGTAAAACCACTGCTCCAGACATTTGAGCTCCGCGAACCGCGCGCAGAAGCGCCGCAGGGGCACGTGAAGTCAAGATGGCGGCGGCGGGCGGTGTGCAAAGACGCTGCGGTGCGCGCTGCGCGGGAGGCCACGTGCAGCACAGCTGCGTCCGCCCTGCGGGAACTCCGCCCCTCCCTCCTCCGACAGACGCCTGCAAAGCAGCGCCCCGCGGGCCTTTCGGCAGAGCACGATCTCCAGAGCCTAGCTCGTACCGCTCCATTCTCGGACCAAAAAAGAAAGCTTTTTCTCTGCTTCTGAGCCAAACTCAGTCTCCTTCTATTGGCTGGAACGACACCACGTAGGAGGACCCTTGTTGGGGACCAACTGGGGAGAGTCGGTAACTTTTACTGGTGATGTTAATTAACACTGATCGTTGATTTGGGTTATGCCTTTTAACTTTTCCATGTGAAGGTTACTAGTTCTCCTGTTGCAATTATTATGTATTTGTGGAGAGATACTGTAAGACCATGTAAATATTCTTTAACTCATCATACTTTTAGCCCTCTAGTTTTAGTATCATTTATTGATGGTTCTTTCCCAAATCACCTATTAGTATGATGATTACCAAATAGAGATTTTTTTTTTAAGTCTATCATTCTTTCTACATTTATTAAATGGAATTCTACTGTGAGAAAAAGCTTTTCCTTTATCATTTATTCATTCATGTATTTATTCGTTTATTTAAAACAACATGGGCTCATGGTTTCTTATTTTACTCAATAGGCTATAATCCATTGCTATTATTTATTTAGATGCTCAGATTGTCCTAGATTTGGACAGTGGGAGCCATCATGATGCCCCCATCATTTTTTGAGCACTTTCTTACTTTTTCCGACAAGATGTTTAGGGCTCATATCATTCATTCTCAACCTAACCCTGAAAGTAGCCAGTTCTGAAAGAAACGGTTCATATCAGTGGAGAATGATAGTAAGAAACCAAGATCTGGATGCCACATGTGCTACATGTGCTCATTGCTACTGAGATGTTATTGCTTCTAGAGTTCAGCAGAAGAGCCAGGAACTCTACATACACACACTTACATGTAAGTATATGTATATATATGTGTGTGTGTATGTTTGTGTGCACCTGTATATATAGGTATGTGTATATGTACTTGCCTATCTTCATATCTAATTTTGAACATCTATCTCCCCCAAACCATGAGTTTATATCGATACCTCCAATTCCAACCCAGCACCACAGAGTTAATTTTTAGCCTTCCTTGTCATTAATTTAGCCTCTCCCCTTCATTCATTTTCATTCCTTTGTCCAACAGTGAGAAATCTGGCTCTAATTATCCACAACATATTGTTATTTGTTCAGTCCTTTAGTCCTTTTGCAAAAGCTTCCCCAGTCATCTTTTGTTGGGTGATTCCTCAGAGGGTTTACAGGCACAAAAAAAATCACTGAATTTTAGCATGTTTAAAACTGTTTTCCAACAGTCTTGGTGCCTAAAGAATAGATTTAATGAAAATACAACCTTTGGTTCACACTTTTTTTCCTTAAAGTTTTTTTTTTTTTTTTTAACTGAATCACATAAACCTTCTTCTGAATGCTGTTTTGGGGAGCTATTATTTTGCCTCTGTAGTTATTTGATATTTTCTGCTCGAGTTCTAAAGGATTTTTCTGTAATTAAAAAACTTAACAGTTTTGAATGTTCTAGATCAATTTTCCCAGTTTGGAGTGTTGTGTTATATTTTGCTTTTCCTTCATGTGGCTTTTGAGAGGGGAGGGCACGAGGTTCATGAAGTGGTCTTGTTTTGTTTCCTTCACGTAATAGCTTTTTACAGCTTTAGTCTATTTATGTCATCAGAATTCTGGAGTATTTTTACAAGGTTCCTAGTCAAAGGGTGCCCCCTTCTGTCGGTGCAGTGAAGTCTTTAATAAATAATTTTTGTTCTCAGTGATGGGGGAGTTGGGAGAAAGTTCTGAGTCCATTGATATTATGGTGCTTTTGTCTTTTAAGGCCCCACGTTTTCCCTTTTGCTTCTTTTCCCCTCATTTTCCAATCTACAAAGGGGGCCCATATCCTTTTTTATGAGGGAAATTACATAATGATTTCTATTTTTTTAATGGATAAACTTTTTTTGTAGAGCAGTTTTAGGTTTACATAAACATAGAGCAGAACATACAGGGATTAGATTTACCCATTCTCCCCCATGGCACAGTTTCCCCTGTTATTAAAACATTGCATTAGTGTGGTGCATTTGTTATGACTAATGAATTAATATTGATACATTATTATTAAATAAAGTCTACAGTTTACATCAGAGATTACTCTTTGTGTTATATAGTTTTATGGGTTTTGACAAATGCATAATGTCATGTATCTACCACAACAGTATCCTATAGAATAGTTTCACTGTCCTAAAATCCCGTGTTCTGCTTAGTCATCCCTCCATACTCCTCCGTCAAACCCCTGGCAACCACTGATTTTTTTCCTATATCTATAGTTTTAGCATTTCGAGAATTTCATATAGATGAAATCATACAAAATGTAGCCTGTTAAGGCTGGCTTCTTTCTTCTTTGTATTTGCATGCATTAAAATCTACCGCCTAGGGGCCAGGCTTCTAATATAGCATGCATCTAGGGGCTGACTGTGATCCTCCTTGCAGACCAGGGAAGCCTGTGGACACCTCACCTGCCCCTTCCCTCTAGTACACTCCAAGTCACTAGTATCTCCCTGGAAGGAGCTTGTACATACACCTGGTGGCCCAGCTTTGGCAGCTGCCATCCAAGGGATGGCCCCTTAGAATGCCTGGCTCTGATAGTCAGAGGGGCTTGCATTCACGAGTACCACAGGATGGTAGCAAACAAGGAAGTAGTTACTAACAAGCGCAGGAGCACTCATCCACAGCAATGCACCCAGTCCCAGTGCAGAGGGATCAGACAAAAAAAGCCCTTTCCCAGTTTCTCCCTGGGAGGCACTAATTACATACTTTCCCAGCTGCCGCCTGAGGATCTGGCTTCCAGTCAGCATGCGTTGAGGTGCTGACCACAATCCTCCCATTTGGGAAACTGACAGGTCCTGACACACCCTCAAATCCTGGGAGCCTCTAGGATTAAAGAAGGTGGCTTGGACACCACAAAGTTTTGAGAGACAACCAAGAGCTTGGGCCAGGCTGATGGATAAGGTTCATCTCCTACACAGTGTCAACAGTGTCAAAACTACAAGAAGTGGCTGTTTTAGCAAATGTGCAGAAACCAACAACAGAGAGTTAAGGAAAAGGAAGAAACAGAGGAATATGTTTCAAACAAAAGAAAAAGATAAAAAATAGAGAAGCAGGCCTCAATGAAACAGAGATAACTGATTTACCTGATAAAGAGTACAAAATAACAGTAATCAAGTTGCTCACCTAGGTCAGGAGAACAATGCATGAACAAAATGAGAATTTCAACAAAGAGATGGAAAATATAAGAAAGTACCGAACAGAAATCACAGGGCTTAAAAATACTATAACTGAACTAAAAAAAAAAAAAAAAAAAAAAAAAAAAAAAATCAATAAAGGGGTTCAATAGTAAACTACACCAAGTGGAAAAAAAGGATCAGCAAACTCAGAGAAAGGACAGTAAAATTAATCCAATCTGAGGAACAAAAAGAAAAAAGAATGAAAAAGAGTGGAGATAGCTTAAGGGATTTACAAGACACCATTAAATGGACCAATATATGTATTATAAGGGGTCCTAGAAGGAGAAGAGAGAGAGAGAGAGAGAGAGGAAGAAAGCTTATTCAAAGAAATAATGGTTGAAAACTTCCCTAACATGGGGAAAGAAACATGTCAAGATTCAGGAAGCATAGAGAGTTCCAAAAGGTGAATCCAAAGAGACCCACATTGAGACACATTATTATTAAATTGTCAGAAGCTAAAGACAAGGAGAGAATCATAAAAGAGAAAAGAGAAAAACATCTTGTCACATACAAGGGAACCCCCATAAGACTATTAGCAGATTTTTTTCAGCAGCAACTTTGCAGGCCAGAAGGGAGTGGCATGATATATTCCAAGTGTTAAAAACAAAAAAACCCCTGCCAAACAAGAATACTCTACCAGGCAAAGATGTCCTTCAGAACTGAAGGAGAGAGAAAGAGGTTTCAAGACAAGAAATGCTGAAGGAGTTCACAACTAGACTGGCCTTATAAGAAATGTTAAAAGGACTTCTTCAAGCTGAAACAAAAGAATGCTAATTAGTAACTGGATAATACGTGAAGGTATGTATCTCACTGGAAAAGGTAAATATAAAGTTTAATTTAAAATACTCATGTTGCAATGGTGGAGGATAAATCACTTATAACTCTACTAGGAAGGTTAAAAGACAAAGTAATGAAATAAAACTACAATAATTTGTTAATGGACACACAAGGTAAAAAGATGCAAATTGTGACATAATAAAACAAAATTCGGGGGAGGGGAGTAAAAATGTAGAGCTTTAGTATGCATTCAAAGTTAAGTTGTTATCAGCTTAAAATAGACTGTTATAAATATATGTAAACTCTATGGCAACCACAAAGGAAAAACCTATAGTAGATACACAAAAAAATGAAAAGAAAGGAATCTAAGCACACCACTAGAGAAAAACCACCAAATTACAGAGAAGAAAGCAAGAGAGGAACAAAGGAATTATAAAACAGCCAGAAAACAATGAACAGAATGGCGATATTAAGTCCACACCTATAAATAATTACTTTAAATATAAATGGACTGAGTCTCTAAAAATAGGAACTTGGCTAAGATGGAAGAGCAGGAAGACCCTGAGCTCACTTTCTCTCATGAGCACACGAAAATGACAACTATTTACAGAGCAGCTATTGATAAGGAAGACCAGAATCTGCCAGAGAAGACCTTCTACAACTAAAGATATAAAGAAGGAACCACAACGAGACAGGTCGTAGGGGCAGAGTCCAGGTACTCTGGACCCAAGACCCATATACCCTGGGAAGATGACGCACAAACGGGAGAATAATTACAATTGCAGACGTTCTCCCCAAGGAACAATGGGTCTGAGACCCACATCAGTCTCCCCAGCCCGGGGGTCCTTCACTGGGAAGATGAGACCCCAGAATGATTTGGCTTTGAAGGCCAGTGGGGCTTACTTTTGGGAGACCCAGAGGGCTGTGGGAAATAAGAGACTCCACTCTTGAAGGGCACACACAAAATCTCACATGCTCTAGGATCCAGGGCAGAAGCAGTAATTTGAAAGGAGCCTGAGTCAGACCCACCTGCTGATCTTGGAGGGCCTCCTGGACAGACAGGAGGTAACTGGAGCTCACCCTGGGGACACAGACACTGGAGGCAGTCATATGGGGGAGCTCATCCTACCATATGGACACTGGCGCTGGCTGCCATTTTGGAGTCCTCCCTCTACCTTATTAGCACCAGGACCCAGCCCTGCCCACCAGCTTATCTGCACCAGTACTGTGACGCCTCAAGCCAAGCAACTAGCTGGGCAGCTCCCAGCAGGTAGGCTGCCTTAAGACCCCCTGAGCTCACAGTGACACCAAGACATGACCCTGTCCACCAGAGAACCAGGAACTTGGCCCCAAATACCAGTGCGCAGGCACTAGCCCAGGACCCCACGGCCCAGCAGTCAGAGACCCCAGGACCCAGCTCTGCCCACTAATGGACAGGCACCAGCCCTGCCCACTAGCAGACTGACACACCAACTCTACACTACCTTGATTACAACAGTTTTATAGTAATTCTCAAAATGAGGTAGTACATGTTCTCCAACTTTATTCTTCATTTTTAAAGTTTCTTTGGCAATGTCAGTTCTTTCCATTTCCATATACATTTTAGAATCACATTTTTAATTTCTACAATAAAGGCTGCTTGGATTTTCATTGAGATTGTGTGGAATCCATAGGCAAATTTCAAAATTCAGTTTTTGCTTTAGATACTTTGAGGCTCTCTTGTTAGGTGCATATATGTTTGGAATTGTTCAACCATCTTGATAGATTGACACCTTTACCATTATATAATGTCCTTCTTGATATGTAAATTCATGTTTATAAGGGACCTCAGGGATTTGGAGGCTAACATGGAAAAATACCAGACCATGAAATGCAGTAACACAAAGTAAGCTTTATTGCATGGTACTTGGACAGGATTGCCTGAGAGAGGAAGTTCCTCACAGCATAAGACTATACAGAGGCTAGAAGTCAGGGGCCACCATCCAGGAGGGAACTCCTGGGGAAGAAGGGAACTGGAGGGAGAGCTTACATGTCTACATAATGTTGCTAAGTAACATGGCAGCCATCTGTATGTCTTCCTTAGAAAAACGTCTATTCAGATCTTCTGCCTATTTTTTTTTTTTGGCTGTTGAACTGTATGAGTTCTTTATATATTTTGGATATTAGCCCCTTATCAGACATATGATTCACAAATATTTTCTCCCATTCAGTAGGCTGCTTTTTCATTTTGTTGATGGTTACATTTACTGTGTAGAAGCTTTTTAGTGTGATGTAGTTCCACTTATTTTTGTTTTTGCTGTCAGATGCTTTTTCAGCATCTATTGAGATGATCATATAATTTTTATCCTTCATTTCATTAATGTGGCATATCACATTGGCTAATTTGCAGATGTTGAACCATCCTTGCATCCCTGGAATAAATCCCACTTAATCATTTTGTATGATCCTTATAATGTATTACATTCGGTTTGCTAATATTTTGTTGAAGATTTTTGCATCTATGTCCCCCAAGGATACTGGACTGCAATTTTGGGGTTTTTTTTGGTTGTTTGTTTCAAATATGCTCTTGCCCCTTTCTCTCTCCTCTTTCTGGGATTCCTATTATGTGTATGTTGCTATGTTTGATAGTGTCCAGTGAGTCCCTTAAACTGTTCATTTTTTTCATTCTTTTCTGTTCTTTAGCCTAAATAATCTCAATTGGCCAAATCTGACGTTGAATCTCTCTAGTTTCTCATTTGTTATTGTACTCTTCAACTCCAGAGTTTTTATCTGGCTCCTTTTAATAATTTCTGTCTCTTTGTTGATAGTCTCTACTTGGCATTGCTTTTATGGTTTCCTTTAGGTCTTTGTCCATGCTTTCCGTTAGCTCTTTGAGCATATTTTAAATTGTTGATTTAAAGTTTTTGTCTAGCAAGTCCAATGTCTGGGCTTCCTCCTGGACAGTTTATTAATTTCTTTTTTCCTATGTATGGGTCATACCTTCTTGTTTCTTGCATGTCTTGTAATTTTTGTTGAAAATTGAACACTTTGAGAATTATAATGTGACCATGCTAGAAATCAGATTCTCCTCCCTCCCTAGTTTGTTGTTGCTGCTTGTTACAGTCATTGCTCCAATTTTATAAAATGACTTTTCTAAACTAATTTTGTAAGGTCTGGGTTCCTTGTTGTGTTTGGCCACTGAAATCTCCATTCCATTAGCTTAGTGATCAGCTAGTGATTCATCAGAGATTTCCTGAAATGCCAAGACTCAGCTGATTTTTCTTGATTAATTGTTCACCTTGTTGCTGTAAACCCTTGATTAGTTTCCAGAGTCTAAAAAATGTGGTTCTGACTGTCCTTGCTAGTTTACTGGCTGATTTTGTGGAGGGACAGGCTTTTGCTGTTTCCTATCCACAATTCCTCTCTGATATCACCCACCATTTTACTTTTATCTAAGAAAAAGAATGGAGATTCTATCTATCTACCTACTATCTATATCTGCTATGTAGAAAGAAAAAAAAAAAAAAAGGAAAAATAAACCATGAAATTTAAATGGTTCCTGGTGGGAGAAGGAAACAGTGATGGAAGCTGTATTTCCTTAAATATACCTTCTTTTGTACATTTTATTTTGGATCCACATATTTTACAAAATTCTAAAAAAATTAAAATATTAAAGGATTACCTAAACAAACTATTCTCAGAGTCATAAACTTGCTAAAGTCTAACATTTATATGGAGAAATTGAGATCTGAATTCAAGTAGTCTAACTACAGATGCTACAACAGTCACTATTATGCTAAACTAGGTAGTATTGAGAGACATAACATAGGTAAATCACCTAGCAAATCAATAAACATTAGCTCCCTTCCACCAATACCTTACTTGAGGAGAGAAAACATAATTACTTTGTCATCTTTGTTCTAGGCCCATACACAGGGCTCATGATGTCTAATTAGTGAAAACCGAATAAATCAAGGCTATGATTATAAACATTTGACCATAAGGCCACTTTTTGAATAATGATGAGGAAAAAAAAGTGCCTACTAGAATAGTCATGTTAGTTTTACATTTTCCTTGTAAAAATAAAGGTTTGAAAAAGACTAATTATTTTTGATTATGTAAACATACATGAACACTTCCGTTGAGTCCAACATGGACACCCCACTGGTACCTGAATAAAAGTCCTCATCAAAATCGAAATACCTCCCACTCCTATTTTTCTGTTACCACCACCACTAATGCACATATAGCAGATATATCCCTTTCCCACAGAGTACCACGTCCTATTTTGCCAACAACTCTTGACCACTTTGCTTCTTTAAACAGTATCTTAAATCCAACCACCACTCTATAGTCCCACTGCCATTGCCTCAGTTCATACTTGTATTTCCTACCTGGACTACCAAATGGCCAAACTAGTCTTTTCTGCTTCCATTCTTATCTTTTTCTAAATTCATTTTCCATTATGACTCCAGAGTGTTTTTACTGAAAATAAATTGAACAGTTTATTAAACCTTTTAAATTTGTTCAGTAATTGCTTTGCTTATATTGATTATTCAGTTGCTTCTCATCATTTAGTGTGGCAGTTTTTCAAAATATATTCCTAAAAGACTCAAGACTCAGTAGAATTGCTTCAGTCCCCATGAGTGATAAGGCAGACGCTGGATGGATAATGTTCTCATCCCTATTCTTTAACTCTCAATCACAGTTGCTCAACTTGTTTATAAGTCTTTGTAAGTTTTCGTTTGTAAAATAGATTTCCCTAACTCACACTCTTCATGATTTTGCTCCTAGCTATCTCTTCAGATTCAATTTACTGTTACTGCTCTTCGCAAGCCCTATACATCCAGCCATCTCAAAGTCTTCAGTTTCCTGAATTAGGGATGTTGTTTCATACCTTTATTGGTTGAACAGCTATTTCTTCCACCTGTAATGCTATTCTCTGTGCCTTTGGAAACCACTGAAGAAATCTCAGCTTAGAAATGATGAAAATTTAAAAAAGCCCCCAGAGGCAGTTTCTTGTTTCCTTCTCTGTTCCTATAGCACTCTGTACACGTTATTACAACCTCTACCACTCTACTTTTTTTCATCGTTTACTAATGCTTGTGACCTTGGGCAAATAACTTAACCTCTTTGAGCCCTTGAGTTCCTCATCTGTAAAATTAGGATCAGTAAGGTATAATATCTAGCTCATAGAGATGTTGGGAGGGTTAAATGTGGTAATATGTGAAAGGGCTTAAGAGTGCTTGGCACATTAGATTTATTCAAATGTTATATATAACTATTATTACTAGTAATAGTACCAACTACCACTACTCATCTATGTGGGTCTATTAAACTGTGAGCTCTGAAGGCTTACTTTTGCACCACTAGCACCTAACTCATGATAAAAACTCAATGTTGGAAGGAATTGATCTACATTCTATAATATGCAGGAATATGGTGGTCATTCATGTTATTATCCTCAGGTTAAAATTATTTGTTCTCTAGTGCCTTCAGCTACTGCTTTTTATAAGAAATATTATTTAATATGAAATTTCTAACTTCCTTAAGAGTATACTTTTTATAGCAAATTAAAATTAAAAGTTTATTAGTTGATTTATTTAGAAGTGAGAGGCAATTTCCTTTTGCCTAACATATTTCAATAGACATCTAATTAACCCACTGTTAATGGTTAAGTATGTGTCAACTTGGCTGAGCCACGAAACCTAGATATGTTGTCAAACATCATTCTAGATGTTTCTGTGAGTTCTTTTGGATGAGATTAACATTTAAAGCTGTGGACTTTGAGTAAAGCAGATTTCCCTCCAGAATGTGGGTGGGCTTACGCATGCAATTAGTTGAAGCCCTGGATAAAACAAAAGGCTGACCTCCCCTGAACAAGGGAAGCTTTTGTAGCAGACAGCTTTTGGACTTGAACTGTGCCATCAGCTCTTCTTTGGGTCTACAGCCTGCCAGCCCACTCTGCAGATTGTGGACTTGTCAGCCTCTCTATTTACAAAATGCAGTTCCTTAAAATAAACTTCTCTTTCCAATACATCCACTTAATGTATACATGAAATTAAGTTATAGACCAGGCTATAATCATTTACAGGAAAAAGTCTTTATTTGTAAAGTTTAGAATTGAAAATATATATTATATGTGTATGTGTATGTGTGTGTGTGTATATATATATATAAATTATATGTACCAGGGAATTAAGAATCCCTGAAGTTTCTTTTTTCTTCCTTTATTCCCTTTGATAACATGCTATTATCTATACAGAGTAAAAAAACAAAAAGGGGATAAATTATAGCAGTTTTATTTTAAATTTCAAAATTATATTTTTCATGTAATTGAGACATAAAATTTAAATCATGTATATGAATACAAAGATGAACATATGTGTTTTATACGCTGACAAAATCTAGTTACAATATAATATATATTTTTAAACCAAGTTTTCTATTTTCACAACACAGTGAAAAACTACGTTCATAAAAATGTACATAGGAAAATATAATAGTTAATGTGTTCTCTTTTCAAATATATATGGCTCTGAAGGTACTTTAAAAATCTATATACAATGTAACCAATAAATTTGTAATAACACTTTCCTTCAGCTAATGGTTTATTCACTGTGATTCATAGTTCATCACTTAAGGAACTCTCCTGGCTAGAATCACAAACACATTTTGAATGTTTGGTCAAAGGAGCATGAAAATGCCAGTTCCTGGCACAACGAGTAGAAGGAAATAACCTACAGGATGGTATACTTCAGATAAAGACAATCTTAACTAACCTCCAGAGCAATCTTTTGGGCAAGTGGTACCTTACTCTCATTAAGTCTTTACTGCTGAGGGCACTGGGTCTCTGGAGTTGATTTGGAGGACACGTATACAATAGGGTGTGATTTCTTACAGGTTGCCTTTTCCAATTTGCTTGCAGTTTCTTTCCCTTCTTTAACTTCTGTTTGAAGCCTTGATTCAGCAGCTAACCTACAGGCATTAAAGCATCCACTCTGAATTCAAATGTGGTTAGGAAAAATTAAAGAAGAAACAATCCTCCATTATAATGGACCTCTTAATGAGACATGGTGATTTTTTTTTTTTTAGGTATATAAGGAGAAAAATTATAGTTGACTTCAATACCATTAAAAAAACTCATTAAAAAAACTAAGTCACTGCTGCACTAAAAGAACCTTTTTATAATTGATATATCAATAGACTTAATTTTTCAAATGTCTAAAGAAATGTCTTTAAGGTTGAATAAAAAGCCATGGCAAAGCCTAAATTAAAGAATTAAAATATAATGAGGGTGCCTATCATGATAAACACAACTAACAAAAAATTTTTTAATGCTAGAGCAGTATTTTAATGTTAACATGACTTACAAAAGGCAAATGCAAGATAAAAATTAACAAGGAATCCTGGGCTGCATGAATAGATGTCTATTTATCTATTACAAAAACTCAAATTGAATTTCAACTAGCAAAATAATAATTTAAGAAAAAAAACAGTGAAGAGATATTTTAAAGTGCCTATAAGGATATTTTATAACAAGAGCATCAATTAAATTATAAAGCATGCAATAGTGAAGTTCCCAATAAAAGCCGTATTTATTATTACAATATTACCATAGGATTGTGTGTCTAAGTTAATCATGCAGAGAGCAAAAGGTTGGAAACATCTAAAGTTAGCAGATGGACTCACACACACACACAAAAACAAATGTTTTGTTATTTTATTTGTTTTTGTTTAGCAAGACAAAAAAATTCCAACGTGCTACTTGAGTCAAACAAGTAGCTAAATACATTTGCTTAAATAATTTTTATCAAGCAAAAAAAGGCAGAAAAAGAAATGAAGACAACATAGATAGTAAGGTTTGCACTGATCAATTCTGGAAATTCACTTCCAGGAATATACAATGGTCAAAACACACGTACACAGTGAATCACATATATACAAGCATAACCTGTTGAATTCAATTCAGAACTACTCGAAACCATGTGTGTATCAGATATCATTCATTTAAAGCTGCTTCTTCCTTGAGAATATTAAGCTTTGATTTTATGTGACTTATGGGTTATAATGTGATTACATAAAATTTCAAGAAATGGAGTAATACATTACTCCTATTACTAATTCTAATAACTGCAATATTGTTGAAGTGCTTTCTTTGTTGAATACTGTTTAGTAGCACTGAAGACTTGAAAACAAATCAGATAAAACATACAAGAAAGCCCTTTTACATAAGGTGGGCTATGTCTTACTATTTCAATTCGAATGCATACTAGTAAAATGTCTTATTCTGTACCCCTCCATCGAAGACTGACCCTGGGAGTACCTTAAAGATCTCCTTTCATAGCAGACAATCCAAGCTAACTATTTTCACATCAATATGCTTAATTTTTAGAATGTCTATTTATTTTAATTACATTTATCATTCCACTGCATAAAGACATCCTTCATCTTTTATCACCTTCTCCATTTTCCACATTCACTTCTTTTTTGCCCATTCTTGGTCCTGCCACACACACCAAGAACGTGCTTCTTATACCACCCTAACCTCAGCCACTGTACCTACCTTTTCCTTCCACTCACTTTCTCTCACCTTCTGCCTTCTATTATTTTAATTTTTTTTTTAAAGGATAAGGTCCTTAAAACATTAATTCTTACAGACATACATGTCTGACACTTCCTCTTTTAGTCACAAACTCAATTATGCAGAAACTAGAGGCTTTGAAGTTTGGGTGTAAATTGAAAATGAATTACCTTTGATATTTTAAAATGTCAGAATAGGTATTAAAGCACATTCTTGAAGGCTTAGGATAAACAATTTCAAAAGCCATAAAACATTTCACCTAACAGTTTTTTGGAAGGCTGAAATTTCTTAGACTAATGGAAAGCCCTTTTAGGAGATAAGTTAATTTTTTTTCATGGCAACTCTTGAACCAGGAAAAAAATAAAACTATACATTTATTCAAACCAACAGAACATTCAAAGAGGTACTAGACTGTGGTATTTCTGCCTCATGACACAGAAAAGTGTTACTTTTTTAAAACAATTCCCTTATTTAGGAGTCCTTTTCCCCTGTAATCATTTTAGTCTTTCTTAAAGTTTTAGAAAATCGGAAGGTAGGCAGATGAAATTGGGGAATTATACTGCATGCAATACTAAGAAAATAGATAAAGAAACAGATAGTGCAGTTCATGCAGCGATAGAGAAGAGATGGAGAGGGCTGCTCACTGCCTTGAAGGAAAGAGGACACTGACCTGGGAGAGTTAGGGGTGTTTCCACTTCTTTCACTTAAGGCTTCCGACTCAGCTGGAACTCCTATAAGTTTCACACATTTCTTTTCCTTCCTTGGCTGAATACCCACGGACAGATTTTTGTAAGGAGACAGAATGACTCCTGATGTGTTTACAGAAACTGTCTTTTCCAACTGCAACTTATCTTCTAAATTGTTAGGACAGGACTGTACCTCCTCTTTCTGAGGTGGTGATCTATAAACTTCTTCCTCAACAGCACTGGTGGTACATACATTGTTAGGGGTGGTTATATCCACAGGAAGTACCTCACGCCTCTTTTTGAGTACAGGCACTTCAATTTTCTCTGAGAAAAAAAACAATTAAAAATAGACCTAGTCAATAAATCAAACACACAATCAACATAAGGTAAAACTAGTTATAAATGTATTTTTTTCCTTTCTTTTTCCACTTCCATTCCTTTAAAACCCATTCATCTCCTTACTGAAATACATTGTCTTTAATCCTTTCTTTTTCATGGATTCCATTAACTATATCTTTTCAAGGTTATCTGGCTATAAATTTTTCCTTGGGATCTCAATATATTTGACTCTAGGAATGAACACTTAAATGTTCTCTTCTAGGGTTATGATAAAAGTTGCATGGGGCTTCATAAGATCTCACCATGGAAATCAGGAAGGATATAGTGGCGAAGAGTCAAGGAATCCAGGTACTAATCCTAGTGCTAACAACACTCTGCAGCTGGGTGACCTTGGGAAAGTCCTTAACCACTCTGAGCTTTGTATTCTTTCTTTTTAAACCTTGAATAATAATAGTCATCATTTATTGAGCAACTACTAAGTGCAAAGCACTGTGTTAATCTGCTATATGCATTCACATTTAATCTAAGGCAAGAGCTTTGTTTTCTTTACCTGTAAAATGGGGATTAAAAGCACCCATTGAGTGAAGACTCCATACTGTATCTTACAAGGATTAACATAACATCATTCCATCCCTTATGCGGGTCCATATACACAGTCACAGAATTAACTGTTCTAATTACCTTTTCTGTATCCCCATACCAATGTGTCTTTCATTTTCAAAATCAAAATATTAGTGAGGTTGGAGAAACCATGGTTGAATGTGGGGTTGGTGTTCCTGTTGGTATCACTATTGTTTTTAAATCAGTATTTTCCCTTTCTCTAGCACTGCTCCTTTGAAATCCACACCATCTAGATTCATTATACTTCCTCCTGCTTGCTGTATTCAGTTCACAGCAGACCTTTGAAATTTGAAATGGATAATCCTTAATCAGGACAGGCTATTAATCAGGGAAGGGAGAAAAGATGAGAGAAAAAGAAGCTTTTTTAACTATAAAGAATCCTTATTATTGCTGACAACCTCCCCACTATTGTTGAGAATCACTTCAGTCACTGAAATAATAATGAAGAGAGAGTTGTAGGCATGTGAACAGTATAGGGGCTGAAAAATCTATAACCTAAAACATGTAACAGAACTTTTTTTTTGGTCTAAGGACCATCACATTCTTAGACTCTTTTATTTTGGGCCTTTTATTTTTTAATTTACGTAATGTAAAATCACTTTTTTAAATGTATAATATGCAGAGCCTATATGCTTAGGCTATTTCCTATCTCAGTGATTAGACTTGATAGTTGTCCTCTAATATCTGTCCTGCTATTCCTTAATAGAATCCCAAAGATTTAGTTGGGAACATGGACCCTGAGAATCAAGGCTGAATTTCTCTGCTATTCCTATAGGCAGGTAAGGCCACGTGACTAAATTCTGCTCAAGGAGATATATGTTGATGAACAATGCAAAAGAAGCCTAGATCCTGACATTGACCAGTCTTAGAATGCCCCCTCCAGACTTTTATCACGGAGAGGAATAAATACCTATCTTGTTTAAGTCTCCATTATTTTAAGTTTTCTATAAACATTAGTATTAACTAATATAGCTCTCAAACATCAGTTGCCTCAACAAAACTGAACTCTTTGGTATTACATAAGATGCTGCAATCTTAAATGGAAAAGTCTCAAATGTCAAGGTTCTACTATATAGATATCCAAAAAGAATACCCATTATATTCATGCACATCTAGTACCCAGTTTCTCTTTGAATTTTCCTACACATTTTGTAGCAATAAATTTATTAAATACAGATACATAGCCACAAATTAGTTTGTAATATGATGTGCATAAAGCTGTAGCAAGAAAAAAAACTGCTATGATCTCTCAGAGCTTCTCATGATATAAGAGACAAAATATGAGACATACATACCTTCAGGTTCATACTTCAGTTTTAACTCATCTAGTTTAGCTCTCAGTTTCATATTCTCACTTTGGGAAAGCTGGAGGCACCTTTCATTCAAAAAAAGTTTTCGCTCAATATCCAGAGCCCGCTGGCTCTCAAATAATGCTTTCATTCGCTGGATGGACAATTCACCTTTAGTGCTTTCATTTTCTTTGCTATATTAATAAAAAAAAAGAGAGAACCAAGGAATATTAAAATGCCACAATAAGCAAGTGTAATAGTTAGTACAAATTATTTACTATATTATATATTTGAACTCTTAGTAAAATATATTTCCCTGGATTTTTAGTAACAAAGAAACAATAAGCAAAATAAGCTTTAACAATAGCAGTTTCAAATTAAAAAAAAATCTCGTTTCAAAGGAAATGAACAAAGGGGGGCATATTTTCCACATTTATGCATGGATAAATAAATTCCTTTAAGTTTTAAGTTACATGATATTTATTCTTTAAAAATTTAGACTATAAGAACATTTTCTACTTTAAAGTTCTTTTTTACTTACTAATCTGAAAAGCTTTATGAAAAACATAAAGAACTAAAAACATTTCATTATTCATTGAAAGTATTTTTCTTCAATAACCAGCACTAATTATATCTTGAATAAATTTCATTTGCTGCACAGAGGTATTTCTGTTGCCATTCCTTTCTGGAATTTTCTTTTGGCAATTTAAAAATGAAACTATTACCACTTATTATGAGCAAGTCAAAAGAGTCTCTGTCTTCCCAAGCCCCCAACACTTACTTTAAGTTTTCAAGCTTTATTTGAAGTAAATCTGTGTAATAGGTGTCATCTTCCAGAGCAACAGAGTTGGCTGAAGGCTTAGATTCCATACTTTCATATAAACTCTAAAGAAAACAATTCTTATTACTTAAAATAAGTAACAAATTAGATTAGCATAGGTTTATTAATAATAGTATCAGCTACCACTTATTGAATGCTTATCATATGGCAGCCACTGTGCTAAGCACTATCCACTTAACTCATTTACCTTCTGAAGTAGGTACAAGAATGAGCATTCCTCTCCTACAGATGAGGGAACTGGCTCACAATGCTACAGGCAAGTAAACTGAGAAGAGAGAATCTGAACGCAGATCTGTCTCCAAAGCCTATGGTTCTAAGTACGCCTGTATCCTCCCTCTGGTTTCTCTCTTCTGGCTTTTAAAATGGAAGAAACAAATACTCACAGGGTTTAATTCTGGCCTTTATGACAAAGCCATAAATTACAAAAATATGAACAAGAGTGGAGATCCTTATAGTTATTTTTGGTGCCCACTCTTCTGAGATTCTGATGGAATCTCTGTACAATTTCTCTAGGGGGAAAAAAAATGTAAATCTGCTTAAAAACATGTAAACAATTTCAGAGATTGCAGGTAAAAGTCCCTAATTTAAAGCTGTAATTTTCAAAGTCTAGTGCAGAGTCCACTAGTGAGCCACATACACCGGCCAATAGATGTTTTGCAAATTTAACCAAAATTGCAGTCCTTTCAACAGTTCTTACAAGAGAAAGAAAGTTATATAAACTTAAAATTTTATGATACACTAACGGCTACAATTTAGAATGCCTAAAAGGTTATTAACGTTTACAAAATATGTCATTTGTAAACTTTAATTAATTCTTTAGTGAGAAGATATCTGTGCTCCCTAAGTTAATTTATAAATTCAATGCAATCCTAATAAAAATGCCAACAAATTTTTTTTGGAGCTAGACAAGATGTTCACAGGGAAAAACAAACATGAAAGAATAGCCAGGAAAAATGCTGAGAAAGAAAAGCTATAGTGGGAGAATATCCTTACCAGACAAAACATACTATAAAACCTCTAAAATTAAAAGCATCAGTCTAATGTGCAGAGAGGTAGGCCAGTGGAATAGAATGGAAAATCCAGAAATAGACTCAAGCATAAATGGAAATTTGATATATGGTATAGGTGTCATATTAAATCACTGCCACAGGAACTTCCCTGGTGGCGCAGTGGTTAAGAATCTGCCTGCCAATGCAGGTGACATAGGTTTGATCCCTGGTCCGGGAAGATCCTACATGCTGTGGAGCAACTAAGCCCATGTGCCACAACTACTGAACCTGCGTGCCCTAGATCCCATGCACTGTAAATACTGAGCCCACTCGCTGCAACTACTGAAGCCTGCGAGCTCTAGGGCCCATGTGCTGCAACTACTGAGTCCACGTGCTACAACTACTGAAGCCCGCATGCCTAGAGCCCATGCTCTGCAACAAGAGAAGCCACAATGAGAAGCCTGTGCACTGCAACGAAAAGTAGCCCCTGCTCGCCGCAACTAGAGAAAGCCCACGCGCAGCAATGAAGACCCAATGCGGCCAATAAATAAATAAATAAATAAACCACTGCCACCAAGATTGACTTCTTAATAAATGATGCTGGGACAACTAGCTAGTTATTTGGAAAAGATAAAACTCGACTTATATCTCACACTATACACGAGAATAAAATTCAGTAGAGATCAGATCTCTAAATGTGAAAAGTGAAACTGTATAAATACTACAAGAAAACGTGTTAATTCCTCTATACACGCAGGCAAATAAATACACCTATAAAACAAGCACTATGATACATTATTGCCAGCGGGAATCGAAATTGGTACAAGCCATGTGGAGGAGTTTGGGAACATCTAACAAAACTACGTATTAATTTACTTTTGACCCAGCAGTTGCACTATAGGAATTATCCCTGACGATGCATCTACAACAATAAGGAAACGCAAATATATGCAAAATGTACTTTGTAGCACTGTATATATAGCACTGTATATAATTGCAAAATAATGGAAATAATCTAAATACCCAGACACAGGAGAATGTATGAGAATCCATACAATGGAATTCTTTGTTGCTGTTAATAAGAATTAGGAAGTCTGTCTAAACTGAGATGAAGTGATTTCCAGGTTAAAGTTAAATGAAAAAAAGGAAAGTATAAAAGACTGTGTTATGCTACATTTTGTCCAAAAAAAAAGGGAGAAAATAAAGCCTACATAAAGCTGCTCTTTTTGCAAAAAGAAACAGCATGAGTAAATCAGAAACAAATGAAATTGGCTACCTAAAGGGGTGGGGTGGAAACAGCGTAGAAGGGATGGGGAGACAGATAGGTCTCTGAGTGTATCTTCTTTATAGTTCTTTTAGAACCTTGTTAATGTTTCACATGGAAAAAGTATATACATAAATTCAACAAGGATGGATGGAGGGCAACAAAACAAAATAGAAACAGAAACAAACAAACCTAACTGTATTTCAGATGCATAACACACTCATACCAAACAGGGGTAAGGGAGGAGGGGAAAAAAAAAAACCCAAGTAACTTTTGAACACAGTATTTTGACTATATACCCTCAGGCTAAAAACAAAAAGAACTACAAACAAATCCTGAACTTTAGTGAGTAGGGTAATTCCGAAACTATCAATATATGTATCCTAAGAATGAGTAAATACGCAAATATATTGAGGACAATAACCGCCAGGTTTTCCACTGTTGGATAAAATGGGGTAGGCAATGAAGCCTGTGGTATCAGATTCAAACTGGAGTTATTAAGTATGAAATCAAGGTTTTCTTATGTGTATATATATATATATATAAATACATATACTCACACAAACCTATTCACACAAAACATTCATAAATATGCATATAACACATACATAAATACACTAAATATATGCACACAGACTTCTAGTTCTGTCTGCTAAAAGGGTCTAGAAGCGATGACATTCCAGTAAGCAATAAGCACATCTAGTGCCTAGTTTTGGTTTCTAAGTGCACTGTCCTCTTAAAGGAACCTGCGCTCCTTGCAGAAATGCTGATTCCAAGGCTGGGGCAGGTGAGCTAGGAATATCTTGTAATGCCAGAGTAAGGAAGTATTCCTACTGGCCAAATCTGGGTGATCAGAGTAAATAAAGAAGTTACAGACTACAATCCATAGGATAAAATAAGAATTCATGAGGCTATATGATATCAATAAATAAATAAGTGAGGAGGAAAATTCTTTTCAATCTCTTTATTATTCTTCTAACTAATAAATGTAGAAGGAATGATGAAATTATCATTTGGCAATCATCACAGTAATACCTGTTTCAGGCAAGAATCATCAATGGATGTTCAAGTATAAGGAAAAACAGATATATACTTGGTCTAAGAACTCCCCACAAGATATTTATTAATTACAAAGGGAAGAATCATAACCGTACACTGGAGAAACCTGGCAGGCATAACCACAACCAATCAAGGTTAATATAACCAGTTATGGTACAAACAAACATTATGTACCACCTGATGTACACATTGAGAAGGGTATAATAATACTCCTGTAGTATTCCCGTCAAAAATACATAGCCTGAGTCTAATTATATCACACACCCCCTAAAATGAGAGAAAATCTACAAAGCAAACGGCTGTACTCTTCAAAAATGTCAAGGTCATAAAAGTTAATGAAAGCCTACAGAATTGTTCCAGGTTAAGGGAGACTAAAGAGACTTGGCAATTAAAGACAACATATGATCACGGATTGGACCCTAGAAAGGAAAGCATTTGGGTATTTTTGTTTTCCAAGAAGGACATTAGTGGTAACTGGTAAAATGTAAAAGGCAACTTAGCTAAAACTACGTATCAGTGTTAGCTTCCTGATTTTGATCATTGTATCAATACTATGGTTATGTAAAAGGATAAGCTTCAACACTGAGGTACGACGTAAGGGTTAAGGGGTATCTGGTTTGCAACTTACTCTCAAATGTTTAAGATAAAAATGTACACACATGGAGAGAGAGAGAAAATAAAAAAGCAGATGTGGTGAAATTGATAATTGGGGAATCTGGGTGAAGGGTATATAGAAATAATTTCATGACTTTTCTGGGAGTTTGAATTTATTTCAAAAAATTTTAAATAGTTTATTAAAGACCTCTATGAATTCCAGTTGCCACATAATATTGGACAATGTGACAAAAATATTACTATGCATCCATTAAAAAACAGAGGTGGAGAGCACTGAAGAAGAATCAATTACTGGTAACACTCAACAGGAGAAACAAATCTCACTGACATAATGTTGAGTGGAAGACAGAAACAAAAGAGTATGTAATGAATGATTCCATTTATACGAAGTTCAAGAGTATCTGTACATGTAAAGCTGATAAAAAGTTAGAAGGTAGGAGTACTCACTTAAAAGGGACATGACGATGCTGCTCTGGAGTGCTGGAAGTATTCTATATCGTGAGCTGGGGAGTAATTATAAGGGGGTATATGTATGTAAAACTCATTAAGTTGTACACTAAAGATATGGGCACTCTGAGTATAACTGAGTTACAATTTACAACAGCAACAGATATGAAAAGCATAAAGAAACTAGAAGAAAACATTAAATATTGGTAAATCTCAACGGAAATTATACACTAATTACATAATAAAGAAACTCGTTCAAGTTAGAAGTATTAAGATACTCAAACCAAAATTTGGCTGTGTTTTTTAAAGGTGTTTATACATACCTTAAATTTCTCCAGATTCCTAATTTCACCTAAGAGATGTTTAATTTCACCATTCTTTTGCTCCAGCATGGCAAGTAACCGTTCCTGCTGTTCAAATTCAGCTTGAGACCCTTTCATTTGTAGCAATGTGGCGATTTGTAACTAGAAAAAAAAAATCCCTCCCCCCCCATAAAAATTGAGTGGGGGAGAGGAAGAGTCTGATAACCATATTTTCGATACAGTTCATATTTTGTACTAAATTACTTTGACCTCATTTTGGCAGCTAAACTAATTAGCTATTTCTAGTCTAATACTAGACTAGAAAAATTTGAAAACATTTTATACCAATAATCTAGTTAGACATAACTCTTTAGTACTTATTTAGACTACTTATGAGTGATATTTGAAGTCCATAACAATTATTTGTACTTCTGTGGAACATAATTGAACTGCATGGCTGTGGTCTGGAAGCACGTCACTTACGCAGTAAATGAGCCTGGCCAAATGCTGTGCTGTACTCATCATATGCACTCTCATTAAGGGTCTGAAGCAGTTTCTCAAAAATTTTGATTAACTTCAGTAGTATTAAGTGGGGGAAATTATTAAGCTACTCACATTCACAAATGTAAGATTCACAAAGAACAAGGATGGAAAGCAAAGGTAAAAGGCAATCTAAGGATATTGAAGCAACCTTTAATACAAGTATAAATTTATTTTGTAAGAGCAGCAATCAACTTACCTAATTATGACTCCACCTAAACTTGGAGTTGCACAGCAATCAGAAGGAAATTAACTAAAATCTAAACCTAGCAATCCTTTCTGCCTTTGGAAATTTCTGGAGTTCTAAAAAATGTCAATTTAAATACATTTTTGAGTAAAGCAAGCAATGATATGAAGTTTTAGCTATGGTTACAAGTAACAGCGAAAGGTGACTTTTAACATTTTTAAGGATCCACTCTTTGTTCCTGCGTCAAACTGGAGGCTAGACACATTTAGCCTCAGAAGATTCATAATGCTACCTGTGTCTAAAGACAGTTTGGGGTATCATGGGAACATTCAGAGATTAATAACAGTAGCCCAACAAATACAAAAAGAAAACAAAGAGCAAATATGAGAGAATTTACAAAGAAACAACTCCCAGATAGGGGAGAGCCTCAGTAAACCAGATGGCACAGTTAAAATCCTTAGAAATAAAAGCCACAACTATTGTTTAAGTCGGCACTTCATTTAACTCCAGGACAACTCTAAGAGTCAAGTTGTATCATCTCTATTTTACAGATGAGGTGACTGATGCTCTGCAAAATAAAAATACTTGTCCAAGGTCACACAACTAACAAGTGACAGACTAGGATTCAATCCCAAGTTCATCTAATGCCAAAGTTTAATCATTGACCTTTCCTATTTCTTTGGTAAATCTCATCATCCTGAAAGAGAGGCGGGAAGCCTTACAGACTTCTAGTTACCACCTCAGGAGGGTTAGGCACAACAGATCAGGGATCAGGCGTCTAAGGATTGGTACAATACTGGAATCTTTCCAGCTTCAGCATGTTTTTCTGTTACCGGCTGTTTGACTGAAATGACGCCCAACAAACCCTTAAAATTACAAGGGCTTATATGCTTGACTTGAGAAACTACAAGGAAAGGAAATTCAAATTTCAGCCTATAACTAAGCCTTTGTGGGAGAATTGAAGAATTGTGAGAGAGCTAGTTTTAGTTGAAGTAGGAACCTTAGGGCTATCCTCAGAAAGAAACTAGGCCAACAGTAGGAAAGAAAAACTTTTTAATACTTGTTTTTTCCCACTCCACAAAGAAAGAGCCAATGGCAAGGCTAGTGAGTAACAATTAAAAGCTCAATCTCTCTGGCAAGGCTAGTGAGTAACAATTAAAAACTCAATCAATCAATGGATGCTAAAAATACCACTACTAAATCTACACAGAATTAATTTTTTAAAATAAAATATAAAAGGGATCTTTCATTCAATTAAAAAAAGTTTTTTCTAAAATCATGCAGTTCTAGAAATAATTATGTAAGTATATTCCTTGAAGGAAAAGATGCTTTCTTTGATATATTTGTACATGTAATGCTGATTCAAAATAGGTTTAATAAATCTTTGATCATAATAATTCTGTACCTTCATTCTTTGCATCTGTTCTCTATTAAATGCATTTTGCTTCTTTAGTGACTGATACTTGACTTTCATGCTGATAAGCTGACGTTCCATTGCTGCCCTTCGATCTTCCACCTAGAAAATATTAACATGTTTAATTATGCTTTTATTAAGTGAAATGCCAATTTAATCAATGGAATATTTTAAGTACCTCTGCAAACAAAGAGTTGCCTTTACTGTTAGGGTCCAAGGCTTGCTGGAGTGCCTGGTCTAGCTGCACCTGAAGATCTTGATTTGCTACACGAGCTTTCTAAATTCAAAAGAAAACAATTTAGCTAATAGAGATTAGATTAGCAAGAAAACAATTTATTATAAATTGGAAAGGATGATGTTACTGTAATCACAACACCTCTAAGGCATTATAGTAAGAAACTGCTTCTTTCTGTCGCTCTTCTTTTTCTTCTTTAAGCCGGTCTACCTGGCGCATTAAATTAGTATTAAGAAGTTCTAGTTGTTCTTGTCTGTACTGTAGTTCGTTCACTTCTTCTTTGAGGGTGGTCTATTCAACAGAAATGGAAAAAGAAGAAACTCTCTTGAATAATCCTTCATTTAGCAGCTGTTCAGTTTATCTATCAGCAGTGGTTCACACCCAAAACTAAAACTAAGAAACAGTCAAAGGTTATAAGGTGCATAATAAAATTTTTAAAAAATTATACTCATATACATATCAACTTCCATGCTGCCAACTTTTTATACTGGGCTTTTATGACACAAACTAGGATCAGGATAAATGTCTAAATTCTTCCAGAAGTTTTATTAATCTAAAAGTAAAATCTGCCTTACATAATCATGTAACCTAAAGCTTTACTTTATTTGAAGTAATCCATCTAAAAATGCTGTAAGGCTGCCCTGGTGGCGCAGTGGTTAAGAATCCACCTGCCAATGCAGGGGACAGGGGTTCGAGCCCTGGTCTGGGAAGATCCCACATGCCGCGGAGCAACTAAGCCCGTGCGCCACAGCTACTGAGCCTGCGCTCTAGAGCCCGCGAGCCACAACTACTGAGCACACGTGCCACAACTACTGAAGCCCACGCGCCTAGAGCCTGCAACAAGAGAAGCCACCGCATTGAGAAGCCCGTGCACCAAAACAAACAGCAGAGAACTAGAGAAAGCCCACACGTAGCAACAAAGACCCAATGCAGCCAAAAATTAAAAATAAATAAATAAATTTATTTATTTTAAAAAATTTAAAAAATAAAAATAAAAAATAAAAATTCTGTAAAACATTTTTTAATTAGTTAGATCAAAGTTAGGCCAAAAAATATTTCAGCCTTAAAACTAGCTCATAAGGATTATTACAAAAACATGGAAAATATACAAGGGAAAAAAAGAAAACTCCAGAATACACATGCCATAAAAATTACCTTCATACTTTCCATTTCAGTTAGCTCAATTTGAAGAGCCAGCATCTCTGAAGAGAGGCTTTCGTGTACACGTTCAGACATTATTCGCATTTCCTCTGATTTGCAAGAAAGGAGTTCCTTCTGATGATCCACTTTGTGCTTCAGCTGCTTTTCACTAAGCCTAGCTTCATCTAATTCAGCTTTCAGCTTTTCTAACTAAAGTAAAAAAAAAAAATCACAATCTTATAAATCAAAAGGTAGTGAAGGTCATCAGAACATACAATTGCAATACAAATTGTTCTGGTATCTGCAGGATAACTATTTTGGAAGGTAGTCAAGCTGAACAAAACTATTTAACTCCTTTTCCCAAAATGTCACATAGTTCCAAATCTTGGAACACTAAGAATACAGGCATACCTGTCTTATTGCATTTTGCTTAATTGCACTTCCCAGATATTGCATTTTTTTTCTTTTTTTACAAATGGAAGGTTTGTGGCAACCCTGAGCCAAGCCGAGTCTACCAAGCAGTTTTTCCAACAGCATTTGCTCACTTCCTGTCTCTGTGCCTTATTTTGGAAATCTTTCCAACTTTTTCATTACTATTATATTTGTTATGGTGATCTGTGATCAGTGATCTTTGATGTTATTATTGTAATTATTTTGGGGCATCACAAACCACACTCATATAAGACGGTGAACTTAATCGATAAATGTTGTGTGTGTTCTGACTGCTCCACCGAATGGTCATTCCTATCTCTCTCCCTCTCCTAGGGCCTTCCTATTCGAGACACAACAACTCAAAATTAGGCCAATTACTAACCTTACAATGGCCTCTCAGTGTTCATATCTCTCACTTTAAATCAAAAGCTAGAAATGATTATGCTTAGTGAGGAAGGCATGTCAAAAGCCGAGACAGGCCAAAAGCTAGGCCTCTTGCACCAAACAGTCAGCCAAGCTCTGAGTGCAAAGGAAAAGTTCTTTAAGGAAGTTAAAAGTGCTACTGCAGTGGACACACAAATGATAAGGAAGCTAAAGAGTCTAACTGCTGATATGGAGAAAATTTTAGACGTCTAGATAGAAGATCAAACCAGCCACAACACTCCCTTAAGCCAAAGCCTAATCCAAACTCTCCTCAATTCTATGATGGCTGAGAGAGGGGAGGAAGCTTCAGAAGAAAATTTTGAAGCCAGCAGAGGTTGGTTCATGAAGTTTAAGGAGAGAGGCTGTCTCCATAACATAAAAAAAAAAAGTGCAAGGTGAAGCAGGAAGTGCTGATTTAGAAGCTGCTGCAAGTTATCCAGAAGATCTAGCTAAGATAATCACTGAAAGTGGCTACACCAAACAATAGATTTTCAATGTAGACAAAACAGTCTTCCAGTAGAAGAAGATGTCATCCAGAACTTCCATAGCTCGAGAGGAAAAGTCAGTGCCTGGCTTCAAAGGACAGGCTGACTCTCTTGCTAGGGGCTAATGCAGCTGGTGACTTTAAGTTGAAGCCAATGCTCACTGACCATTCTGAAAATCCTAGGCACCTTAAGAATTATATTAAATCTACTCTGCCTGTGCTCTATAAATGGAAAAATAAAGCCTGGCTGACAGCACATCTGTTTACAACATGGTTTACTGAATATTTTAAGTCTACTGTTGAGACTTACTGCTCAGAAAAAATATTCTTTTCAAAATAGTACTGCTCACTGAAAATCCACCTGGTCGCCCAAGAGAGATGTACAACGAGATTCATGTTGTTTTCATGCCTGGTAACACAACATCCATTCTGCAGCCTAAGGATCAAGGAGTAATTTCAACTCTCAATTCTTATTACTTAAATACATTTTGTAAGACTATAGCTATCCAAGATAGTGATTCCTCTGATGGATCTGGGCAAAGTCAATTGAAAACTTTCTGGAAAGGATTCACCATTCTAGATACCATTAAGAACATCTGTGATTCATGGAAAGAGGTCAACATATCAAAATTAACAAGAGCTTGGAAGAAGTTAAATCCAACCCTCATGGATGACTTTGAGGGGTTCGAGACTTCCGTGAAGGAGTAACTGCAGATATAGTGGAAATAACAAGAGAACTAGAATTAAAAGTGGAACCTGAAGATGTGACTGAACTGCAGCAATCTCATGATAAAATGTTAATGGATAAGGAGTTGCTTCTTATGGATGAGGAAAGAAAGTGGTTTCTTGAGATGGAATCTGCTCTTGGTGAAGATGCTGTAAGATTATTGAAATGACAACAAATGATACAGAATATGACATAAACTTAGTTGATAAAGTAGTGGCAGGGTTTGAGACAATTGACTCCAATTTTTAAAGAAGTTCTACTGTGGATAAAATGCTAGCAAACAGCATTGATGCTATAGAGAAATCACTCATGAAAGGAAGAGTCAACTGATGCAGCAAACTTCACTGTTGTCTTATTTTAAGAAATTGCCTCAGCTACCACAATCTTCAGCAACCACCACCCCGATCAGTCAGCAGCCATCAACATGGAGGCAACACCCTCCACCAGAAAAAAAGATTATGACTCACTGAAGTCTCAGATGGTTAGCATTTTTAAGCATAAAATATTTTAAAATTAAGGTATATACATTGTTGTTTTTAGACCGAATGCTATCGCACACTTTAATAGACTACTTTGGAAACTAAAAAATTCATGTGACTTACTTTACTGTGATATTCACTTTTTTGTGGTGGTCTGGAACTGACTCTGAAGTATCTCTGAGGTATGCCTGTATGTAGTTTAAAGGGAACGAACTTATAGCAGAAGGGTGAAACTTTAGGGTCAGGCCTAGGTTTAACCTGTCTCACTTACATTCCTCAAATGTAAAACTGTTAAGTGATTGTACCTACCATCACTGTGTTATCGTGAGGCTCTCAACTGAGACTGGGTGGGTAAAACATTCGGCACCACACCTAACACTCACTAAATGGTTTGTTATCAATAAAAAGCTTTTGCTTGATGTCCAGGGTTATCATTATCATCTATATTGAATTATCTTCAATAGGGTCTCAACATTCTTAGAATATATCCTGATATTTGTTTTCTATTTAAAAAATAAGAGCCTTCTAGCATAATTTCTTTTCCCTTTTCTATTTTCATCATGTGAAATAAAAATTTCAGCTGATTGATCTATGTTGAAATGTGGACATTCTTCTGAGAAACATCACTGAATGACCCAAACTTATTGCATGATGAGATGATTGGGGTTTCCTATTTGGCCAAGGCTAGGCATCTTTTAACAGACAGTGACATGCCTCGTTTTATAAGCATACAAATAATCCATACAAGTAATCAGAGTAGGTCTGGATTCCTGGCCACTTTGGCTGCCGTGTGAAGAATGAGTGCTATGACAGCAATGATGGAAGCAGGCTGCCTGGATAGTAGGGGAGAGACGATGGTGAGCTGGACTGCAGTGTTATAGCAGAGATGGGTATTTCATAGCTCAAGTTCTGAGAACTTGTTGATGGATTAAATATGAGAAATAAGTGAAAGAAAGATAGCAAATAAAGCTCCAAATTATTGGCTCAAGTAATTTGAGAACATCAATAAGACTGAAAATATTTTTTGAATTATTTAGTCTTTACTCCACCAAAAAGCCATCTCTATAACTGGCCTTACTTCAGACTCTGAATACTTTCTACATTACTCTTTTTTGTTTAGTAATGAAAATTACTGCTAAACTGAAAATAATATCCAGGAAAAAAAAAAGCATCATTAACAGTTATTGGTGTCTCAACTCAGAGTAGCTTCAGAGAAGTTGGGGTCAGAGTGGTATGCAAGATGATTCTAAGTATTACATGAAAGCATATTTTGATAGTTATGTTTTACTGCATATTAGGACAAAACATAACCAGCTCAAATATATTTCATTGATACCATTACTTAAAATGAGAAAACATTTAAAAAGGGAGTCAATTTAATGAGAATTAATTAACAGTATAGGTGGTACAGGTATATATAAACATCTTAAAAGATGGTACATGAAACACAGTGAAACAGGCTTTGAAATCAGACAGCCTCAGTGCAAATTTGGACTGCTAATTTCTAACTCTATAAACTTATCCAACTTTACTCACTCTGTTTAAACAATGGCTTTCTCATCTGTTATATGGAGGTAATAATGGTACCTCCCTTATGGAATTGTGTAAGAAGTGGATCATATGTATTAGTTTATCTTCAATAAACAAACTATAAAGTATCAACTCTAGTGTACATTAATTTACCAAAAACTATTGGCTTCTTCTGTGGAATTGTAAAGTGCACCATTAGTTGCAGTGAAGGTTAGGGAACTAGTCTTTCTGAAAAGGGACTCGCATACTAGGCACTCTAAGCAAGGAGGTTATGCTGATCACTAAACTAAAACTCCCTAACAGATACTCAGTTGCTAAAATTAAATAATCCTATTTAATTAATAGAATGTTATTTATACAAGTCTCTTAGGTGAACTATTGTTTCTCAGTGTTCCCTCTCCTAATATAAAAATGATGGAGCCCTTAATCTCAGCTGTTTTGCATAGATGTTACTAAGAAAATCTTCTATCACCTAAAGTTTACAAATGGTTGCATAAGCATGAAATATTTTTGTTCTAAAATACAGAGATATCCAAACCTTATTTTTTAGTTCATTCACTTCCTGCCCATGGCTTCTGCTCAGCTGTTCTTCTAATTTCTCCAGGTGCATTTTTTGTTGTTGTTTAATAGCTTCACATTCAGAGCTCAAACTTTCTAACATTCGACTCTTGAGCTCAACTTCTCTCTGAAGAGTATATTTTTCTTGTTCATAATTCTGAAAACAGATTCAATTATAATTCAATTACATAAAAATAACTTAAAGCCATCACACATAAGCAGTTTTCACCTTCAGCTGAATCATTCCTGTTTCACACATTTGCTGCTTTCTAAGTAACGACCACATGTTAAATCTGAAATAACTGAAGTTAGTATTAATGTTAAAAACCCTGACAGGTATTTTGAAACTATATTAACGTTCGTGCTAGGGATATGGTAATTGCTTCTATGTCCTGCCAATGAAGTAAAAAGTGCTCTAAGGCTGTCAATGAGTCAAGTTCTCTCTGCCAGGGAAAAAAAAATTAATAGCATTTAAGTTTTCCTAGTGAGAATTATTTGGTTTGATAATAATATGCTCTACTGGGCTTCCCTGGTGGCGCAGTGGTTGAGAATCTGCCTGCTAATGCAGGGGACACGGGTTCGAGCCCTGGTCTGGGAAGATCCCACATGCCACGGAGCAACTAGGCCCATGAGCCACAACTACTGAGCCTGCGCGTCTGGAGCCTGTGCTCCGCAACAAGAGAGGCCACAACAGTGAGAGGCCCGCAAACCGCGATGAAGAGTGGCCCCTGCTTGCCGCAGCTAGAGAAAGCCCTCGCACAGAAACGAAGACCCAACACAGCCCAAAAAATAAATAAATAAATAAATAAATAAATAAATAAATAATAATTAAAGGTGAAAAAAATAATAATAATAATAATATGCTCTACTTGTAGCTCTGAGTAAAATGAAAAAATAGTGGACAAGGTATAAACAGAAATACTGAATTAGCTCTCACTTTCAGAATGTAGTCATCTGAAAAATGTTCATAAATGTTCATAACACCACTCAGACGAATACAGTGCTAAGACAAAAGTAGTATTTAAGAAGGCTTTTGCTTACTGTCAGGGAAGTTTAAAGGTAAAAAGGGCATTAGTACAAACTTCTTCAATAAGCTTTAAAAAATAACATAAATAAAATTAGATTTAATATGAGAAAAATTTTAAAAAAGGGTTGCCATTAGTTTTTTTTTTTTTCCTGATATATTTAAACTTTGAGATCAAAGTTTAAATACAATGCTGAGCATTTACTAAATAAAACTGACTTATTCATTCTTTCAATAAATGTTATGCCAAATATTAGGGATATGGCCGTGAACAAGACAGACAAAATTCCGTCTCATGTCATGTCTCTCATGACAGTGGGGGATGAACCACTCAGATGGAGGCAACAGCTCCTGTAAAGCCCATAAGGCAGGACTAGTATAGCTAAAGAACAAAGGAAAGTAGTTTGAGATGAGGCCAAAGGTTGAAAGAGGTCAGATCACATGGGGATCTACAAATTCAGGTAAGGAGCTCGGATTTTGTTGTAAATAAAACTGGAAGCTGCTCTATGCTTTCAGCAGGGCTGTGACATGATCTTTTGCATATTCTTCAATGACCACTTGACTGATGTGTGAAGAATGAATGGTGTGAATGGCAAATGCAGGAAGCAGGCAACTTAGTCAAAAGGCTACAGTAGTAATCTAAGGGAGAGATGACGGTGGTCTGAAC
This sequence comes from Balaenoptera physalus, assembly GCF_965194825.1. NCBI lineage: Eukaryota > Metazoa > Chordata > Mammalia > Artiodactyla > Balaenopteridae > Balaenoptera > Balaenoptera physalus. The sequence continues at coordinate 28,831,365 of NC_138890.1, forward strand.
TAGAGTGGCTGTGGTATAGATATTTTGTAGGTCAAGTTCTTAGAGCTTACTAATGGATTAAATACTAGAAATAAGGGACAGAAAGATATTGAGTAAAACTCCTAGATTTTTGGCTCAAGTAACTGGATGAACGTTATTACATTTACTAAGTAAGGTAAAGAATTCTGCAAGAGCATGTTTGGTTAGTGGGCAGGGAGTTAACTATTCTGTTTATGTTAAGTCTGAGATGCCCATTAGTGGGTAATTGAATACAAAAATCTAAACTTTAGGGGAGAACTAAGGACTTGGTGTAACAATCATGGGGCATTTAGATGTTATCAAAAACTATGAAGCAAGTGAGGTCACCTAGGAAGAGTGCAGACAAAGCAAAGTCTAAAATTCAATATGTAGTAAAGAGAGTGAAAATAACTTATTTTTCAAACTCAGAACACACTGAGTCAGAAAAAATTAGAAATTCATTTAGTTCATTTCCCTTTAATGGGGATGGGTGGGAACTAGGCCTAAAATCCTCAGAAAAGAAAAATAATATTAATAATTGCTGGACAACACAGATCTTCAGTAGCTAAGCACATCTTTGTAAGCAGAGGAATCTAGTGTCCTACCTCAGTCACGGTCATCATTTCATTACGACATTTATCCAATTGATTCTGCAATTCGTTCTGGCTCTCCACTAGTTGTAAACCATACTGTGCAGCTTTTAGTCGCTCTTCTTCAACTTCTTTGAGCTTGCATCGAAGATCTGCTATTATATCTGCCTCCATGATTTTTTTCCTGTCTACTGTAAATAAAGGAAATAAAAGCACTTAAGCTTAAACAAAAAACTCCGTATCAATAATAAAAGATATGTGTGTGTGTGTTGTGTGTGTATGTATATATTCAATACCACTGCCATATAAAAACACAACATTAAAGATTTTCTTCCTGACTTTTAAATGGTCAAATTTGCATTCTTGTTCTAAGAGCCAGGTCTGACTATTTTGTTACCCGATTTGAGACCAAACCAAAAAAAAGATGAATACATTTAATTTTGCTTCTAAGGAATGCAGTGTCAGGAAACCATTCAGTTATTGTGTGCTAAGCTTCCTTAAATGCTAAGGTAGGATGGTCTCATAATTGTATCACTATACAGGTAACCAAGTTAAGAGAACAATAAAAGAAGTCAAGAAACTTTATAGTAGCATAACTGCTACTTAAAATATAAAAAGATGGCTTTGAATAAGATTCATAAGGTAAGGACTAGCATGTCCACAATTTTTCACAACAGTGTTAACTTCCTGAACACATTAAATTTGCCACATTAAATGTGCTTTATTGAAAACAGACTCACTAGCATTTTCCTAGTTATTCATAAGAAGGCATGCAAAACAGACACCATGTTCATAGTAATTAAAGAACAATCTCATTCTAGATTTTCAAGCAAGGACTTAAACATTATATATAGAAACATTCCACTTTACCTCAACCTCACTCATCATCCTTTCCAAATTGGTTCCAGGCTCTTAGGCCAGGCTTAAACTCAGCTTTGCCTTCAAAGAGTAACAAGCCATTATTAAGTTATTCTCTCATGTCTCCAGTCAATGTAGTCATTTCATTCAACACATACTTCTTGAATGCCTATGTGCCGAGCTCCATTCTGGGCACTTCAGACACATCAAGTGGTCAAATGGACCCCAAAAAAGGCTCTGCTTTCATAAAACTTACCCTCCAGTAGGAGAAGACAAGCAATAATAATATAACTAAATGCACTAGAAAGTGGAAATGGAAAAAATAAATAAAACAGGGTAAGTAAGCTTGGAAGAGGTGGGTGTATCCTAACTAGGATGAAATTTAAAATGTGTTGAATGGGGATCCCCTCAGGTGACTTCTGAGCAAAGCCTTGCAGAGGATAAGAGAATTAGCCATGTACTATTTAGGGAAATCATGTTCCAAGTAGAGGGGTAGCACTACAGTTGAAGGAAGTCCAAAGAATGAACAAGATAGAGTATAGGTCAGAGGAGATAACAGAGGAGAATATGGAGATCAGGCCATTGTAAATAAAGGCTTTAGCTTCTACTCTGGGTGAAATGGGGAGTCACTGCAAAGTCTGGAGTAGAGATATGATACATTTAAAAGGATCATTTTGGCTGATACGCTGAATAGTTTGGAGGGAAGCAAGTTGGAAGCAGAAAGATCAGGTGGGATGACCACTCACACCAGAGTGGCTGCCATAGGAGGTGACGAGAAATGGTCAGATCTAGCATATATTCTGAAGGGAAAGCCAACATGATTTTCGGACAAATGGATATGTGGGATGTGTGAAAGAGAATTTTAAAATGCCTCCAAAGCTTCTGGCTGAGCAACTAGTAGAATAGATTTGCCGATAGCTGAGGCATCAAAAACTGTGGGTAAAGACTGTTTGGGAAAGAAAATAAGAGGTTTAAGTTTTAAAACATGAAATGTGTCAAGTAAGCAATGGCTATAAGAGTAGGAGATGGGTATGGGCTGGAGATATAAATTTGGGAGTTATTAGCATAAACACATGAGCTTTGTTATCACCAAAGTATGAGCATAATTAAAGAGAAGAGGACAAAGGTTGGAGCCCTGTTATGAGGTGGGAAAGAAGACTGCAAAGTATACTCAAGCATGACCAAGTGAGGTGGGAGGAAAATGAAGAGCATGTGTTGTCCTAGAAGTCAATAAACAAAAATGTATTAAGGAGGCAGAAGGTCAACTGCACCAAATGCTAAGTTAAATAAGGTGAAAACTGAGAACTGGCCAATGGATTTGAATTCATGGAGGTCAATTAGGAGATGACCCTAAGAGTAGTTTTGATGGGGAGATGTGGGAAAAAGCCTGATTGGAGTGAATTGCAAAGAATGGTAGGAGAACAGTAGACAGCAAGAATACTTTTGCTGCAAAGAAGAGCAGATAAATGGGGCAGTAGCTGGAAAGAAAGTAAGATCAAGTTTTTTGTTTTTTTTTTTAAGACGAAAAATTTTTTAAGAAAAAATAATTTAAAAAAAAATTTAAGAACAAAATTACAGCATGCTTGTATGACATGGGATAGATCCAGGAGAGAAGGAAAACTAATGATATAGAAACATGGAGAACTACTGGAGTGATGAATGTGCAGGGTCTGATTTTTGGACAGGAACATGAATGCTTCATCTAAAGTAAAGGAAAGCATATGGGTACACTGATAAGTAGGTAGATATAGTGTTGGGAGTCTGCCTAAGTGCCCTTCTAATGTCTTCAATTTATCAGTAAATTAGGAAGCAAAATCTTTGAGAATGAAGATGAAGGAGGAAATACAGGATTTTAGAAGCAGGGGGAAAAAAAAGGTATCCTATGTTATCCAGGGCTGGCTGTCACTGCTCTAAAATGCAAGACCTTTCCAAAGCCTGTACATGATGGGGCCAGCCACTAATTGTTGCACTGTTAATAATAATTTATATTTGCTAAGGATTTACCATTTGCCAGGCAGAGTGCTTCAAATGCATTATCACATTTAATTCTCTTAATGGACCTGAGCTAAGTCCTACTGTCATCAGTATTTACCAAAGAAAAAATGGAGCTAGCCTCAAGACATCCCAACCAGCAATGTCCAAGGCAACCTAAAAATTAGCTCTCATTCATTCCAAAGATTTGCTGGAATTCCTATTTTGTGTCAGGTACTGTGCTATTGCTGAGGATACAATGTGATCCCCAAACTAGACAATATCCCCGCCTTCCTGAATCTTACAGTCTATTAGTGGAAAGGCATTAAATCAAATAACTGATATGTAAAGTTACAAGTGTGATGAGTGCAAGAGGGACAGGTACATGGTGCTGAGCCTATAACAAAGGGCAGCTGTCTTAACCTGGGTAGTGGGATGAGGACAGGGTCAGGGGGAATATGGACAAGAAAGATTTCCCTGAGGAAGTGACTTTTCAACAGATGTAATGAATGTGTAAGAATTAACCTATCCATCTGCGGAGAGAGGTAGCCAGGGTTGAATAACAAGCACAGCTAATATGTGCCAGACATTGCGCTCGGTACTTTGCAAACATTATCTTATTTAATTCTCTCAACAATTTTATGAAATAAAAGGCTTCCCCCCCCCCATTTTACCTATGTACAAACTGAGGCACAGAAACGTCAAGTAACTTGCCCAGGGTTATCAGGTAGTAAGTGGCTAAATGAGATGGGAACAGGATCTAGTTCCATAGCCTGGTGCTCCTAAACACTTTTCTGTTCTGCCTCTCAGAAACGTCGCATATACAAAGCATTAGGGAGACAGGGAGTTCAGGGAATCAGGCTGCTTGAGTTCTTACCCCACCTTCACTACTCATTGGCTGCATAACTTGGACAACTTACGCAATGTCTTGTTTTGTCATCCGTAAAACAAGGACAATAACATCTACCTAAAAGGGTTTTTTTTTTAGAAGATTAAACCAACAAATGAGTACAAAGCAGCTAGGGCAAAATCCAACACGTAACTGTCTGAGGCAGCGCTGTCCAACAGAAATATAATGCGAACAAGACATGTCGATTTTTAATTTTCTAGGTGCCACATTTTAAGAAAAAGTAAATACTGGTGAAACTCACTTTAACAATGTTATTTAACCCAATACATCCAAAAGATGATCATTTCAACATGTAGTCATTATAAAGATTATTAATGAGGTTACTTTTTGGTGTAGTCTTCGGATTGCCAAATGGGGCTATTGGCTGTCGTACTGGACAGCGCAGATCTAGTGTTGGTTATCCTCCGGAGGCCCAGGCAGCGGACCCGGCTTTCCGTATCTACGCAGAATCCTCGGGAGCATCGAAGCGGCCCAACGGAATATTGAGACCGGCTCGGAACCTGGTTTATAAGAACTGAGTTCCGCCGAAGAAGCTGTTCCAGCTGAAAGCCTGGGCGGAGACCCAGGCCCCCGGTTTCCTTAGGCCCTGCTCTCCCCTCCCCAGTAGTCCTCTCCATGCCGCTCCCCAGCTTCCCTCTTCACACGCACTTCCATCCAGGTACCTTGCCCCTACCTCTCTCCTCACCCCTTCCCCTGCTGCTGCAGCTCGCCGCGCTCAGATTCTCGACGTTAACTCCACCGCACCGCAGAGACACCGGCCCATTCACTCAGCAAGCTCTCGGTTAAGCGCCAGGGCTTTTTGAATGTAGTTCCCGCGAGAACTCACATGTCTCGCGAGACTTTCCGCCCTAGCGGCGCGTAAAGGCAAAAAGGGAAGGAAGGTCCAAGACTGCCACGCCCCGCCTACAGCGACTGCGCAGGTGCAAGTGGAGAGCCTTGGGCTTGGCGCAGGCGCAGACGTGGTTCTGTGGCTCGTCAGTCTTACTCAGGGTTGGTCTTCTGGGTGTTTTTTTGTTTGTTTGTTTCTTTTCCTAACGACAGTACCTTCTGGAAGGATAGTGTCACTAGAAGGCGAGGCGGTGGGGGAATTCCATAGTGTGCTGACCTAACAGCGCGTTGGCCAATGTGCGTTCTGAAAGCTCTGCCCTGTGATACCTAGTTTATGGTTCCAGGAATTTAAATCAGTGTGACAGTGCTGAAAAACGTTATAGACAGAATCACAGTTACTCTTATAGGACAGAATGACAGTTATTATAGCGGCCTTAAACACTTGCACCTTCACCATGCGCGAGTACAGTGCTAAATTTTACACGGATTATCTCATTTAAGCCCGCCAACAGCCTTATGAGGTAGGTATTATTGTCTTTTTCTGCAAAGGAAAGCAAAGCCCCAAGAAGAACGATATCTTGGCCAAGTGGTAGAACCAGAATTTGAACTAATGCAGCCTGCTGCTAAAGTCCAAGCTCTTGCGTGTGTCTTTAAATAATGATTTTATATTTTGTAAACCTGATGCCTATTCATTATTCAAAATTTTAAGCAATAATAATAATGCCAACATTTAATAAGCACTTCTGAGTCCTAGCAACTGTAGTATGGATCATGTTGTGCTTTTGAGCCCATCTTTTCTTGCCTGCTTGGAGATTTGGCCATAGGTGCTCTGTTTTTCATCGTCAGTTTTTTCTTCCCTGTCAACAAATAAACATGCTATAATGACTTATATCTCAAAAAATAACACTAACCTCCCTTGACCTCAATCAGCTACCACATCATTTATTTGCTTCCCTTGATAACAAAATTCCTGAAAAACAAAAAAAGTTTAGGCTCATTATTTCATTTTCTTACTTTTTATTCTAACTTTTTTCCCCACTTCAGGTTTTGGTCCCATCACTCCAGTGAATGGCTCTTCTCAACGTCACCAGTGAGTTCTATCTTGCAAAATCCATTATTCAGTCCTCATTTCTCTTAACAATTGATAGAGTTGATAGTTCTCCTTGAGTCTCCTTAGGTCTTGGGATGCCACACCCTCCCTGCTTTTCTCTTCTTAATTTCTTTTGCAGACTTCTATTTCTAACTGAGGTAGGCCATACTAAATAAAGGATTGATCTGGGTTTGAAGACTGACAACAATGATGTCTTCATGTTGTTCACAGTGTACCCTAGCAGGTGCATTTGGGGTCTGAATGAGTCAGATGTTCCTTCATTTGTCACCACTCCCATGTTCTTGAATAAATGAAATCTGATTTTCCCTTTCATTTGACAAAGATTCCTCAACTCAGGAGTCAGGAAGATACCTATTCTAGCTTAGGCCAATCATGACTGGCTGAAATTAGGTAATCTATAATGTATCTGAACTTCATTTTTCTCCTTTGTTACATGAGAATGTAAACCTACATTTCATTGATGTTTCTTTCATATCTAATATTTTTAAAATATTTTAAACTTGTAACTGAGTGACCACAGTGTGCTAGGCATAATGCAAGGAATTCAGAAGGTGGTAATTGCCACTTGACTCTGGAAGATGCTCGCAATGTAGTAGGGGATTAAATAAAAGCAAATATAAATAACCACAGGGATGTGTATAAATGTCACGTGAATGGTATATACCCTACACTAAAGGAGATGTGTGATGGGAGAGGTCAATTTTGTCATGGTGTTTCTTTAACATTCCACAGTGCAGGAGGCACTTGAGCAGGGCCTTGAAGGATGGCTGAGCTAAGTAAGGAGGAATGCACTCAAGGGGAGGGGACAGTATTAGTAAAATCATAGAAGCTACCCATTTCAAAATTAAAGTCAGTCTTTAGGAACTGTCTGGATAGGGTGCTGCCTATACCACCACTGGACACTAGATGTCGCAAGTGAAACGAATTATAGATGGTCCCTGCTTTTTTTGCATAACTTGCTTAAGATTCACAGTTACAAATGCAATTCCACATACTGAGATGAGGTCCACATACCATGTGCTAAATGCCAAGGGTCAGGAAAAAAAATGCATCTGTTATTTTCAGTTTATATAATAAGAGATTTGATTTTGCCTCCTCGTACAGAGTAATGGATTCCTCAAGCATAGCAAAGGAACTTAGATGCTGGGAATACCGTTCCTAATATTACTGCTATAATATTACTTCTAATAATAATAATGTTTCTAATTGTATAATTCATAATATTATAGCTGTTCAAAACTGGGATAGACTGCTGTAGTAAACTGGCCATCATTCCTTCACTGTTCTAGTGGAAAAGAGAGCACTGGTTATCAAAAATGGTGTAGAAGGGAGTGGTTGCATTGCACTGAAAGCTGTGTGTATTTGACATGCACTTATTCAATGATTATTGAATGAATGGTTTTTTTGGTACCACAGGTGAATAGTCTCTGTCATCAAGGAACTTAGAATTTAGTGGAAGGGGCATTTACCAAACAATAAACCGTTACTCAGAGTATGACTTAGACTTTCTTGTTCCTTCATAATATTAAGGAAAGCTCTAAGCTAGGGGCCAAAGAAGAACAAGCCCAGGACCCTGAGACACAGAGTTTGCAAATAAGAACTGGATTAATTTACAAAGTTCCATGATTCATAGGATGGACCAGGAGATGAAGTTTTGGAAGTTGATACTCAAGGTTGTGGTAATTAAAACATGGAGAATGGCTGAGGTCAAGAAAGAGGCTTAGAGAGAGAGAAGAGAGGGCGGTGTGCAGGACTTTGGTCAATGTCCTAATCTTTGGAACAGTAGGAGAATAAGGATCCAACAAAATAAACAGACAAGCCATTTGAGAAGAGGTCAGGAAATTGAATTGTCACAGCTCCTTCTGTGATGATTTGATACCAAAATGAATAATTGTACCAGGTGGTGGGTTTGACTATTTAGTAGTAATAATGACCATGCCAGCCTAGTCTGCAGTCTCTCCTGGGTCTGCTATGTATAGCAGCAGTTTCAACTCTTCATGAGCCCTACTGCTATATTCCTTTTCCCCCTGAATAGGTGCAGTCCTCATTCAGAGCAAAGGTGCATCATCCCAATACTGTGGACATTTATTGGTTAACTTTTCAGCATCAGTTCCCTCCTGCTTTTCCTTCCCAAAGCATTCTGATTATTCTTTGGGTAAGTCACCTTTCCCTCCATTTTCAGCCATGTGGATTGTTTAAAATTGATCCTACCCTTCAACTCTAGAGTCACTCCAGTTGTAGTAATTGGTTCAGGGATGTGCATGTGACTAAATCCAAGTGGGTGAAATAAAATGAAATATTCACTGGGACTGCTGGAAAAATGGATTTTGTTAACCCCTTCTGTACTTAGACTTTGCAGCCCAGAGCTGCCAGCTGCCATCTTAGATCCATGAAGCTTAAGTCAGCTTGAAATAGAATCAAAAGCAGGCTGATAAATAGGAAAAAAGAGTCTTGGCCATGCTATTTGGGCCCTACATCAAGCTCCTCTTGAAGCTAAAGATATCCCTGAACTGTTTAGTTTTTGCTCAAATGTCAATAGCTTCAATTTGAGTTTTCTGTTACTTGAAATGTAAATAATTTGAACCAATACACTCAATAATACTTATGTCTGAGCTTGAATGGACCAATTAACCTGTCAACTTCCCATCCTACATTTAGGAGTTTATGAGGCTAAAACTGAAAGTTGTTAACTTCCAGGGATAAAATCTAGTGATGACTCCTCTGAGAAAAATGTCTTGGTTGAACCAAAGGGAAGGTTTACCCTAAACGAAGGGGCCTAGTCTATAGTGGAGGAAAATAAGGATCCAAACAGCTTGTTTGCCTTTCTTGCCTTTCTTGGCACCACTTCACATTACCATTACATCCCTGTTAAACTTACTTCTTCAGATGATTTTAGCACCTAAGCCAGTTAGAATTAAGATGCAGTGTTTATACCAGTTATGGTTTTTACTTGCCAAGAATAGTACCCACTCTAGTTAGTTCAAGATATATATGTACATAAAAAATTCTAGAGTCCTGATTTTTGCAACTATTCACAAAACTGTAGTTACTACTTATGACTTCCTGTCTTCCAGTATCCATTACATATTCCTTTTATTTTATGACAGTACCTCAACTAGTTGGGGCCCTTTATCCAGTACTGTGACCCTGGATAAATCTACACTGCTGAATAAAACATATTCACTAGTTATGATATATATATATATTACTCACTATGCTGTTGGCCCATATTTATTTGGTCTGACTCGAAGTGGGATGGGATAAAATTTAGGATCCTGTTCTTTCTCTGAGAGCTTGGAACTGTCACACTACTTTTCTGTATGGAAAGAAGTGGTGACTGCCTCAGTGTTGTAATGCTTAGTTTCATGCATTTTATTCTTAGGAAAAACAACTTGGGAATGCACACAAAATACATTGAACACCCCGGTTCAGTAATACTCGCCTATGAGCTACCTCCTACCTATTGCCACTAGGTGACAGTCTTTGCAAATATTTTATCTGACATGACCATCTTTCTGTTACAGACATTAAATTCTGTTGGTAGATATGGTTACCATTCTAGTTTCAGGCAGAAGATAAGCCAAATGCACATATTTATTAGCACCTATACTCTCAGTCTTTTGAGATCATAGTTATTCCTCATCTGGATCATTCTTCTCCTCCTACTTAGTTTACTCCATGCTATAGAGTGAATTGTGTCCCCTACAAATTCATATGTTGAAGTCCTAACCCTCAGTATGACTGTATTTGGAGATAGGGTCCTTAGGAGGTAATTATGATTAAATGAGGTCATAGGGGTGGGGCCCTAATCCCATAGAATTGGTGGCCTCTTATGAGGAGAGGAAGAGAAAGAGATGTCTCTTTCACTCTCTTTGTACCACAGAAAAAGGGCCATGTGAGAGAAGCATCTGCAGGCCAAGAAGAGAGCCCTCACTGGGAAATGAGTGGGCCAGCACCTTGATCTTGGACTTCCTAGCCTCCAGAAAAATAAATTCTCTGTTGTTTAAGTATTTCATTATTGCAACCCAAGCAGACTAATAAACACCATCTTATCCTTTTCACTAGAGAAGCCCTATGACTAATAGTTAAGAATACAATACATGTTCTAGACTCAGCATCTGGGTTCAATTGCAGGCTCTGTTACTTCCTCTGGTTGCCTTTAACAAACTACTTAGCCTCTCTAAGCCTCAGTTTCCTGGAGTACAAAATGGGATAATCAAAGTATCTAATTCAGTAGTTTGTTGTATGGTTTAAGTGAGCTAATGCTTTTTAAACCTTTAGCATAATGTCAGTAAATAGTAGCAGTTATTATTAAGAGCATTGTCTCAGCTCAAATGTCATTCCCTCTGGGACCCCTTTTCTGAATCCTTAGCCTAGGGCATGTCCTCTGTGTACAGTTCATATCAACTTGTGCTTATCCTTTGGAACAATTATAATAGTTTGTGGTAATTTGTGTAATTTATGTCTGCTTCCCTCACTAAAACTTAAGCTCTTTGAGGATGGAAAAGACCAATGTATGTTTTGCTCACTGTGGTTTCTCCCAGCAAGTGCTTGGGACATGCTAGATGCTAAAGTCAAGTTTGACGAATGAATGAAAAATGCAATTCATTGATTTATATGGGGAATCTATAAACTCTCTTTGAAACATCAAAGTCAAGTAACTTGTGAAAAACAATGCTATTCTTAATCCTCAATGAAAAATGCTAAAAATTTATTAATCAGTTTACATGAAACAAATTACATGTCACAGAGACAGTACACTGAATTAATAGTTTAGGGTACTTGATACCCTCTGAGATTTTTATTGCTTCATTCACCTGTGATGATTTGTATCCCTCATTTTGAACCAATATTTCTTCATTCAGAATTTATGTATTGATATAATTTCTGTAATTCAAGCATTTTAAATTGTACCAGGGAACTTGGTATATAAAATAACCTTATTGGAGAGGCCTGCAAAGCAAAGACTCCTCGGCTAAAGTAAATGTTCACTTTTGTGTAAATACAGACTTTCATGTAGTAAGTTCTCTTAAAGGAAGAGCCACCCTCGATGAACTTAAAGTTTTAAAACTCATGTTTTCCTAATATTTTGTTATGTCTTGGACAGGTTTATCTATTTCCTGCAAAACAAATCTGGCACATGTCGTCCTATTAATTTTCCAAAAATAGAAAATATTAAAAAGAGTGGACATTTCCAGTAATCCTTAAAGTCCTTTGATTATGTAATAATCAGCTATGTAAGAACACTCAAAAGCACAGTAATAAGAAATGTTAGTTATGTGTATTTAAAAGATAATCTTATGTTTTCAAAGTTCTCTCAAAATATGAGACATGAGAAAGTGTTTTGCAGGCTTTATATACCTTATGCAGACGGTAAAAGCTCCCTTTTTTCCTATCATGGTGATAAAACTTTGGGCAGCCCTGATATTAGATGTGATCCTTTCTTTGTATTAATCATTGTGTTACCATTTACTTGCCTCTTGTTATCAGGCAGGATGCGCAGACTCTGGCTTCATCACAAGTGAACCCCATCTACTCCCCCATGATGCACTGCATGCTGGCAGTATTTGGCTACTTTTGATAAATTGGTTAGTCTTGTGAAATACTTCCCCTAAGTTCGAGTTCTGGAACTCATCAGGTGTCCTCTCTGACAGTCATGTCTTCCCTTGGCTCTCAGATTACCCCACCAGCTGGGGTAAGGCCCATATCCTCCCACAAAGCATGCTTCTTTGGAATTCAGGTCTGTTGGCTTTTGGCACTAAAAAGCAATGCTCTTGCACTTTCTGTCAGATCAGGGCTGAATAATCTCTTGGGGGTGAGTAACCTTTTAAATGTTGGAAGACTAACAGTTTCAGGGATCAGTGTGAGCTTAGCAATTTGTAAGAAAGATCAGAGGAATACATGTCCCTTTTGACCATATTTGAATATAGCAAGACCCAGATTACTTTTTTTCCTTTTTGCAAATTAGTCTGGAGGTTGGCATCACACTCTTCCCTCCACGCCAATCCATCAGTTTGTGCATAGAGCAAATCTTTATGTACAGAAGAAGTATGGCTTCTTAATCACACTGGCACTTAATCATTATTATTATATATGACTGAAGCCAGGGAGTTACGAAAGGATCCTGGGCGACTGTCCTCCTTCCACCTATAAAACTCCTGGCAAAGGGATTAATAGGCATCCTATAAACAGGCAGAGTTAAGCTCTTGAAAACAGCGTACTATTCGTAGGGTTTAAATCTCCCAGCCAACATGGGAAAAATAGGTTGAAAAAGTAACATCTAATTTATTCTTAAATATGATTGGAAGGTTTGATTTCATTCCTACTCCCACAAAAGTAATTAGTACTGCTTCCATCCTAAGATATAGAGGTATATAAGTTTCAAAGAGTGGTCTCCAAACTTTGTTGTACATTAAAACAACTGAGAAGCTTTTATAACTCCTGATGCCTAGTCTGTACCCAACACTAATGGAATTGAAATGCCTAGGAGTGACTGTTGGGCATCAGTGGTTTTTAAAGATCCCCAGGGAGAATGCAATATGCAGTAAAGTTTGGGAACCTGGGTTAAAACAGTCACACTCTCTGCCACACTTCAGCTTTTCTCCATTGCTTCTTTAGCTCAGTCGTTCTCAATCTGACTCTCATTAGAATCACAAGACATCTTAAAATATTCCACTCTGATCCATTTGGTCTGGGGCAGGGTGTAAACATGAGAAATGTTTAGCTGTTCCCCCAGTGACTAACGTACAGCCATGGTGGAGAACCACTGGGCTAGCTGATCATATAAAAAGGTAGGATAAGGTGGGTCCTTTAGCCTTTTTCTTGCAGTTAAGAGCTTTCTACATTTTAAAATTGCTATTCACTAGCTTTGTTGAATGAATATTCTTCTTCAATTCACCAGGCTCTAAAGTCCAACCATTTTCCTGAATCCGTTGGTAGTAGATTACCCGATAAAATACAGGATAGACAGTTAAATTTTATTTCAGCTAAACAGTGAATAATTTTTTAGTACAAGTATGTTCATGTGGTATTTGGGATGTATAATAAAAAAGATTTACTGTCTCCTGAAATTCTAATTTAACTGGTGTCCTGTATTTTTATTTGCTACATCTAGCAGTGTTAATTGGTGGGAGAGCATGGCTAATTCTTGGAAAAATTAGCAGCTGAATTTGGGGAGAGTTCCATCATTTTAATCTTCAGGGTTTATGGCCACCCTTCTAGTTGCAGAAGTGGTAGATAAAAAGGCATGAGCAATTTGGGAATTAAAAACTATTTAAGATCCCCCACTGAGCCAGGAAGACCCACATTTCCCTTTTACTTAGAGTGTCGTTGGGTAATCAGCGGGGGAGGAGTATAGGAGAGGTGGGGTGTTATTGTGCAAGAAGATAGAATATAGCAAGAGGTGAGGACCTGAATATTGAGTATATGCTTTGGTTGAAGGAACCTAGTTCTTCACTCTCAAAAGGATTGCTATTTTGAGCCTTTTCTATGACTTTCAAGTACTTCAGACTTGCTTTTTTTCTTTCTCTTTTACTTTTTCTTTTTTTTTGCATCTTATTTCTTTTTAATCTACCTGAATATCAGATGCTTGCTGCCTTGGCTGGAGTTGAGATAGTTTCCTGGTGAAACTCTTCTCTTAGCTTACTGAGTCTGAACTGATGGAAAGTTCAGAAGTCCCTGGCAGTCTTGCAAGAACCCCGTAATCTCAAGAGGCTTCCCAAGCAGTCTGGATGCCTTTCAGCGTCATCCTCTAGGACCGTTCACCACTAGCTGATTTCTGAAATTTCCTCCCTCCCCACCATCCCCAAGTAGGCCTTGAACTGTAAATAAAAGTCATGGGTGGGTGTATTTCTTGGCCAATAGCAGACTCTGTACAAAGTGAGGAGTGAGATTTCATGAGAATTCCCAGAAAGCAGGTGTTATAACGACTTTACCAAATTTGAGCCTGACATTTTGATGAACAACTCTTGAGCACGCCTCATAATTTCCTCTGTGGAGGAGATAGGCCAACAAGTAATATGTCAAATCCTCCTTTGCCGGTCCAAGCTTACTAATGGCAGGAGGTGAAACAGGTGAAGCACATTAACTTTTAACCTGTTAACAATGATTTTTTTCACTAAGTATTAGATGTTTAAAAGGGAAATGCACGCTGGCCGAAAGGAGACAAAAGACAAAGGGTGATAGAAAGGGGCTGAAAGCTGGCCTGCATCATGGAAATATATTTGCAAGCCAGCTGGGCCCACTTTGCGCAGATGTTTTATAGGAATGAGAGGGAGGGGCAAGTGTTCTAATGTTAGCCACATCAGCAAAGCAGTGGAATATTTCTTTGCATAATGCTCCTTTCTTGTGGTTGGAGGTAAGGGAAGGGGTGGGGCTCGGAGGATTTGGGATAATTTTATTGTTCAAATTGAATTCAAGTAAATTGCATACACTGATGATAAGACTTTTTCCCAAGTTCATGTAAAAGGGATTAATTTACATTTTAGGATACTAACTCTGTTAGACTAAAAAGCTGAAAACCAAAGAGCTGTATGTCCAATCATCATCAGCTAGTTTATTCATAAGTGAGGAAACACATAGCTGTTTGGAGGAAATACTTCCAAAATGGATCTCCTTGGATTTAAATGTTGAGCATCTTTTAGGACAATACAGATGAAGCTCTCTCTTCCCCAGATGGTTGGCTTGGTCTTCCACTTTTTGCCTGAATGCTTCAGTAGTATGTCTATGCAGCATACATTCCAGAATATGGAGGGAGTCAATTTTTCTATACAAGCAGGAGGTTTGCAAATTGGTGGCCCACAGTTGTACTGTTTGGCCCACACAGTTCAGGGGAAAAAAACCCAAAAAACAAAAAGGAACTTTGAGCCAAAATTAGAAATTTGGAAATTTACACACACACACACACACACACACATCTGGATTGCTAGCTTTTCTTGAAAAATCAGAAGATATGGCTATACTATGCTCACATTCCTCCTGCCAACAATCTGGTGGATCTTTGTCTTTTTCTGAGCACGCGTTTTCCAGTTCTCCACAGCCCCTGTCACTGTATCATTGGGTTTATTCATTCAGTGAAATGGGACAGATATAAGGAGACATTTATATTACCTGTTTGTATGGTCCCTATATGCATTTGAGTTTGCCATCCATGATATGAGGCAAGACTAGATTATACCGTTGCTCCAGTGTCCTCCAAGCTTATTCTGTGATTCTTCTCTTTTCTACAAATGGAGTTCTTAATATTGTTACAGATTAACTGATACTTTGCTTGAGGAAAGAACTTGACTGTACTGCAGTTTTTGTTTTTGTTTTTTAACATCTTTATTGGAGTATAATTGCTTTACATTGTTCTGTTAGATTCTGCTGTATAACAAAGTGATTTATCTATATGTATACATATATCCCCATATCCCTCCCTCTTGAGTCTCCCTCCCATCCTCCCTATGCCACCCCTCTAGGTGGTCACAAAGCACTGAGCTGATCTCCCTGTGCTATGCAGCTGCTTCCCACTAGCTATCTACTTTACATTTGGTAGTGTATGTATGTCAGTGACACTCACTTCTTCCCAGCTTATCCTTCCCTCTCCCAGTGTCCTCAAGTCCATTCTCTACGTCTGTGTATTTATTCCTGTCCTGCCCCTAGGTTCTTCAGAACCATTTTCTTTTTTAGATTCCTTATATATGTGTTAGCATACGGTATTTGTTTTTCTCTTTCTGACTTACTTCATTCTGTATGGCAGACTCTAGGTCCATCCACCTCACTACAAATAACTCACTTTCGTTTCTTTTTATGGCTGAGTAATAGTCCATTGTATATATGTGCCACATCTTCTTTATCCGTTCATCTGTTGATGGACACTTAGGTTGCTTCCATGTCCTGGCTATTGTAAATAGAGCTGCAATGAACATTGTGGTACATGACTCTTTTTGAATTATGGTTTTCTCAGGGTATATGCCCAGTAGTGGGATTGCTGGGTCATATGGTAGTTCTATTTTTAGTTTTTTAAGAAACCTCCATACTGTTCTCCATAGTGGCTGTATCAGTTTACATTCCCACCAACAGTGCAAGAGGGTTCCCTTTTCTGCACACTCTCCAGCATTTATTGTCTGTAGACCTTTTGATGATGGCCATTCTGACCGGTGTGAGGTGATACCTCACTGTAGTTTTGATTTGCATTTCTCTAATGATAAGTGATGTTGAGCATCCTTTCATGTGTTTCTTGGCAATCTGTATATCTTCTTTGGAGAAATGTCTATTTAGGTCTTCTGCCCATTTTTGGATTGGGTTGTTTGTTTTTCTGATACTGAGCTGCATGGCCTGCTTGTATATTTTGGAGATTAATCCTTTGTCCATTGTTTCATTTGCAAATATTTTCTCCCATTCTGAGGGTTGTCTTTTCGTCTTGTTTATGGTTTCCTTTGTTGTGCAAGAGCTTTTAAGTTTCATTAGGTCCCATTTGTTTATTTTTGTTTTTATTTCCATTTCTCTAAGAGGTGCATCAAAAAGGATCTTGCTGTGATTTATGTCATAGAGTGTTCTGCCTGTTTTCCTCTAAGAGTTTGATAGTGTCTGGCCTTACATTTAGGTCTATAATCCATTTTGAGTTTATTTTTGTGTATGGTGTTAGGGAGTGTTCTAATTTCATTCTTTTCCATGTAGCTGTCCAGTTTTCCTAGTACCACTTACTGAACAGGCTATCTTTTCTCCATTGTATATTCTTGCCTCCTTTATCAAAGATAAGGTGACCATATGTGCGTGAGTTTATCTCTGGGCTTTCTCTCCTGTTCCATTGATCTATATTTCTGTTTTTGTGCCAGTAACATACTGTCTTGATTACTGTAGCTTTGTAGTATAGTCTGAAGTCCAGGAGCCTGATTCCTCCAGCTCCTTTTTTCTTTCTCAAGATTGCTTTGGCTATTTGGGGTCTTTTGTGTTTCCATACAAATTGTGAAATTTTTTTTTCTAGTTCTGTGAAAAATGCCATTGGTAGTTTGATAGGGGTTGCATTGAATCTGTAGATTGCTTTGGGTAGTATAGTCATTTTCACAATGTTGATTCTTCCAATCCAAGAACATGCTATATCTCTCCATCTGTTTGTATCATCTTTAATTTCTTTCATCAGTGTCTTATAGTTTTCTGCAAACAGGTCTTTTGTCTCCTTAGGTAGGTTTATTCCTAGGTATTTTATTCTTTTTGTTGCAGTGGTGAATGGGAGTGTTTCCTTAATTTCTCTTTCAGATTTTTCATCATTATTGTATAGGAATGCAAGAGATTTCTGTGCATTCATTTTGTATCCTGCTACTTTAGCAAATTCATTGATTAGCTCTAGTAGTTCTGTGGTAGCATCTTTAGGATTCTCTATGTATAGTATCATGTCATCTGCAAACAGTGGCAGTTTTACTTCTTCTTTTCCGATTTGGATTCCTTTTATTTCTTTTTCATCTCTGATTGCTGTGGCTAAAACTTCCAAAACTATGTTGAATAATAGTGGTGAGAGTGGGCAACCTTGTCTTGTTCCTGATCTTAGTGGAAATGGTTTCAGTTTTTCACCATTGAGAATGATGTTGGCTGTGGGATTGTCATATATGGCCTTTATTATGTTGAAGTAAGTTCCCTCTGTGCCTACTTTCTGGAGAGTTTTTATCATAAATGGATGTTGAATTTTGTTGAAAGCTTTTTCTGCATCTATTGAGATGATCATATGTGTTTTATCCTTCAATTTGTTAGTATGATGTATCACATTGATTGATTTGTGTATATTGAAGAATCCTTGCATTCCTGGGATAAACCCCACTTGATCATGGTGTATGATCCGTTTAATGTGCTGCTGGATTCTGTTTGCTAGTATTTTGTTGAGGAATTTCGCAACTATGTTCATCAGTGATATTGGCCTGTAGTTTTCTTTTTTTGTGACATCTTTGTCTGGTTTTGGTATCAGGGTGATGGTGGCCTCGTAGAATGAGTTTGGGAGTGTTCCTCCCTCTGCCATATTTTGGAAGAGTTTGAGAGGGATAGGTGTTACCTCTTCTCTAAATGTTTGATAGAATTCGCCTGTGAAGCCAGCTGGTTCTGAGCTCTTGTTTGTAGGAAGATTTTGAACACAGTTTCAATTTCAGTGCTTGTGATAGACTGTTTATATTTTCTATTTCTTCCTGGTTCAGTCTCGGAAGGTTGTGCATTTCTACGAATTTGTCCATTTCTTCCAGGTTATGCATTTTATTGGCATATATTGCTTGTAGTAGTCTCTCATGATCCTTTGTATTTCTGCAGTGTCAGTTGTTACTTCTCCTTTTTCATTTCTAATTCTGTTGATTTGAGTCTTCTCCCTTTTGTTCTTGATGAGTCCAGCTAATGGTCTATCAATTTTGTTTATCTTCTCAAAGAACCAGCTTTTAGTTTCATTGATCTTTGCTATCGTTTCCTTCATTTCTTTTTCATTTATTTCTGATCTCATCTTTATGATTTCTTTCCTTCTGCTAACTTCGGGGTTTTTTTGTTCTTCTTTCTCTAATTGCTTTAGGTGTAAGGTTAGGTTGTTTATTTGAGATTTTTCTTGTTTGTTGAGGTAGGATTATATTGCTATAAACTTCCCTCTTAGAACTGCTTTTGCTGCAACCCATAGGTTTTGGGCTGTTGTGTTTTCATTGTCAGTTGTTTCTAGGTATTTTTTGATTTCCTCTTTGATTTCTTCAGTTATCTTTTGGTTATTTCATAGTGTATTGTTTAGCCTCCAAGTGTTTGTATTTTTCACAGTTTTTTTCCTGTAACTGAGATCTAGTCTTATAACGCTGTGGTCAGAAATGATACTTGACACGATTTCAGTGTTCTTAAATTTACCAAAGCTTGATTTGTGACCCAAGATGTGATCTATCCTGTAGAGTGTTCCATGAGCATTTGAAGAGAAAGTGTATTCTGCTGTTTTTGGATGAAATGTCCTATAAATATCAATTAAATTCATCTTGTTTAATGTGTTATTTAAAGCTTGTGTTGCCTTATTTATTTTCATTTTGGCTGATCTGTCCATTGGTGAAAGTGGGGTGTTAAAGTTCCCTACTATGATTGTGTTACTGTCGATTTCCTCTTTTATGGCTGTTTGCATTTGCCTTATGTATTGAGGTGCTCCTATGTTGAGTGCATAAACATTTACAATTGTTATATCTTCTTCTTGGATTGATCCCTTGATCATTATGTAGTGTCCTTCTTTGTTCTTGTAATAGTGTTTATTTTAAAGTCTATTTTGTCTGATATGAGAATTGCTACTCCAGCTTTCTTTTGACTTCCATTTGCATGGAATATCTTTCTCCATCTCCTCACGTTCAGTCTCTAGGTCTGAGACTTTCAGTGTCTGAGTGTCTGAGACTTTCAGTCTCTCACTTTCAGTGTCCCTAGGTCTGAAGTGGGTCTCTTGTAGACAGCATATACATGGGTCTTGTTTTGTATCCATTCAGCCAGTCTATGTCTTTTGGTTGGAGCATTTAATCCATTTACATTTAAGGTAATTATCGATATGTATGTTCCTAGTACCATTTTCTTAATTGTTTTGGGTTTGTTATTGTAGGTCTTTTCCTTCTCTTGTGTTTCCTGCCTAGAGAAGTTCCTTTGGCATTTGTTGTAAAGCTGGTTTGTTGGTGCTGAATTATCTTAACTTTTGCTTGTCTGTAAAGGTTTTACTTTCTCTATCAAATCTGAATGAGTTCCTTGCTGGGTAGAGTCTTCTTGGTTGTAGGTTTTTCCCTTTCATCACTTTAAATATGTCCTGCCACTCCCTTCTGGCTTGCAGAGTTTCTGCTGAAAGATCAGCTGTTAACCTTATGGAGATTACCTTGTATGTTATTTGTTGCTTTTCCCTTGATGCTTTTAATATTTTTTCTTTGTATTTAATTTTTGATGGTTTGATTAATATGTGCCTTGGCGTGTTTCTCCTTGGATTTATCCTGTATGAGATTCTGTGCTTCCTGGACTTGATTGACTATTTCCTTTCCCATATTAGGGAAGTTTTCAGCTATAATCCCTTCAAATATTTTCTCAGTCCCTTTCTTTTTCTCTTCTTCTTCTGGGACCCCTATAATTCAAATGTTCGTGAGTTTAATGTTGTCCTAGAGGTCTCTGAGACTGTCCTCCATTCTTTTCATTCTTTTTTCTTTATTCTGCTCTGTGGTAGTTATTTCCACTATTTTACCTTCCAGGTCACTTATCCGTTCTTCTGCCTCAGTTATTCTGCTCTTGATTCCTTGTAGAGAATTTTTGATTTCATTTATTGTGTTGTTCATCATTGTTTGTTTGCTCTTCAGTTCTTCTAGGTCCTTGTTAAACGTTTCTTGTATTTTCTCCATTGTATTTCCAAGATTTTGGATCATCTTTACTATCATTACTCTGAATTCTTTTTCAGGTAGACTGCCTATTTCCTCTTCATTTGTTTGGTCTGGTGGGTTTTTACCTTGCTCCTTCATCTGCTGCATATTTCTCTGTCTTCTCATTTTGCTTAACTTACTGTGTTTGGGGTCTCCTTTTTGCAGGCTGCACGTTCGTAGTTCCCGTTGTTTTTGGTGTCTGCCCCCAGTGAGTGAGGGTTGTTCCATGGGTTGTGTAGGCTTCCTGGTAGAGGGGACTGATGCCTGTGTTCTGGTGGATGAGGCTGGATCTTGTTTTCTGGTGGGCAAGACTGCATCTGGTGGTGTGTTTTGGGGTGTCTGTGAACTTATTATGATTTTAGGCAGCCTGTGTGCCAGTGGGTGGGCTTGTGTTCCTGTCTTGCTAGTTGTTTGGCACGGGGTGTCCAGCACTGGAGCTTGCTGGTCGTTGAGTGGAGCTGAGTCTTATCGTTGAGATGGAGATCTCTGGGGAACTTTGCCGTTTGATATTACGTGGGGCCGGGAGGTCTCTGGTGGACCAATGTCCTGAACTTGGCTCTCCCACCTCAGAGGCTCAGGCCTGACACCTGGACGGAGCACCAAGACTGTGTCAGCCACACAGCTCTCACTGGACAGATTCCTGGAGTCTTCCTGTCTGAAGTGTTCAGAAGGGCTACTGAAGGAGGTTGGGGTGGCAGGATGCTAGGGCAGCTTCCTCTGCTCAGGTATTCCTCCAGCAAGGCTGCTGCCAGCCACCATGCCTTTCTACTCTGTGTTTCTCCAAATATGAGATCACCCAGCTGAGAGGGAAAAAGGCTGTACTGCAGTTTTAAACGTCATTTCTGCCCTATTTCAATTTAGTCTTCTTAGAGCGTGAATGAATTTGTGAGTAACAGAATAACTCAAGTTGATTTTCTTCTTTGGCTGTGTTTTCACTGATGGAGAATTAAAGTGATCATCTGGATGAACTCGTCTATGAATAGAAAACAGAAATTAGTAATTTGCCTATCAGAGGTGGTTGTTTGCACAGGTCAAATCTAGCAAAGAAATGCTCAACTGTTGATTCTAATCACCTAATTCAGAAAACTTTAACACAAGAATGGACTTTAGGGATAAAATTCAACCCCTTCATTTTACAGATAAAAAACTGAACCTAAGAGTGGTTAAGCAACCTATTCTTTTTTGCGGGGGAGGGTGAGCCTCTGTTTCTTCTCAAGAGTTTTGAATCACCCCTTCCCACTCCCCTCTACCCACTCCCTGGTGCATTTGAGACTAACATCTGTTAACATCTGATCCCCAGAGAGTGGGTGGTAGTGAAGAGAAGCACTCCTTTTTGTCCCGTGCACCTCTTTCTTGCTTTTTCATTTAGCTAAGACCTGGCTAGAATTCTTGATGAGACAAATCTGCTATGAGCCTTTTTCTCAAAGAGCCCCTTTTGTGCACTAGGCGCTCACTGTCTTCTATTTAGGGAGGAAGAGTAAAGTGGTCCCTTATATCAACAATACAAAATCTCAGCTGGGTAATTACAGGAAATACTCGGAGTTTCCAAGTAGAGTTACCACAGGTTTGGCTTAAAGCAACCTATTCTTAATCACACTATATGCTGGCAGAGCTGAGACCCAAACCCATTTCTTTTGATTTTAATGAAGGCCAGTGTTATTTATATTATCCTTAATTGACTCTAAAATTATATAGATAGTTTCAGGTTTATTTCTCAGTTTTCATTGTTGCTTATTGTTTACTGCAATAAGCATTATTTACAACAAAAATTATAAGAACTTTGCCGTAACTATATATTTATAATGATCAGAATCATGTATGATGCAATGATAACTCATTTCACAGGTACTTATCTTAAAAATATGAAGATAACCTTTAATAATGAAAAATTTATAATTCATATTTTAATTAAAAGGCTTCCAAACAACAGGAAATGCTACCAGTCGTTGTCTTTGCATGATTTTAGGTGGCTTCTCCCATTTCTTTTCTTCCTTACGTGTGTTCCAAATTTTCCATAATGAATCTGTATCACTTTTATAATTGTTAGAATTTTTAAACAGTTATATAAAAGTAACAAAAGCAAATCCATTCTGATAAAGACATGAAGCATTTATGTGAAATTAAAATGTTCTCACACCTCATTCATTCCTGTGAGTGGAATGTAAAGACCGTTTCCTGTGACTCAAATACGTACCCAAAGAGAAAGGATTTGACACTTTCCCACAGTGAAAGAAAAATGTCTGGTGGCCGTGATTGCAAGGGACATGTGCTGAGGACTGCGACCTAGGGCGCATTCCGGGCTGATTAACACTGACGTTAAAATTAAAAATCCAGCAGTTCCAGCTCCTTCGTTATGATCCCCTCACAGTATCTGGCTAATCGACTTAGGCCAGTCTTCTGGGATGGACTTTTTTTTTCTCAGAAATTATGAAAGCTGAGAAGAATTTGAATTTTGATTTACCTTTGTCTAGTGTTACGGAACTTAAAGGAAAGCACCCGACCCCTCTCCCAAAGGCTACTGCAACAGCTGCGTGGTTACCAGGGGAAGAGTTTACTTGGAAGGAGAGAGGATATACTTCTTTATAAATAATCTGTTTTTACTACTCCTGTTTCTGGGAAACCTGATACATACAATGCACCTATGAGTATTGGAGGTCAAGTTCCCACTGTGTTTTCATTAAATATTTGACTGTGTTATGTGATACTGTAATTGACTGAGTTTGCGACCTGGGTGATTAAGGAGCCTATCTGTAAGGAGCTTACCTCTGTCTCTCTTCTCTGCCCTCCTCTCTATTTTGAAAATATTAAGTTTTAAAATATGGTTCACTCTACTTTCTCATGCTCCTTAATCTCAGTATTTCGATTTCTTAAGAAGGTGAAGCATCGGAGAACATTGCGTAGCTCAGTGTCAATGAATCAGTTAATGCCCTCAGTCCTTTAATGTCCTTTCTGCAAAGCTGGGGTGCTTGGGGGAATACTGTCACAAGTAGATCCAATGTTTTGTGTCTGTGAGTCAAGCACTGTTTTACTTACTTTCCCTTCATTTTGGAAGGGACACAAGCCCATTTACAGAAAGATATTTTAGGACCCCAGAGAAACA
The DNA here is from genome assembly GCF_965194825.1 of Balaenoptera physalus. Classification (NCBI taxonomy): domain Eukaryota; kingdom Metazoa; phylum Chordata; class Mammalia; order Artiodactyla; family Balaenopteridae; genus Balaenoptera; species Balaenoptera physalus. The sequence goes on from NC_138890.1 coordinate 28,855,081, forward strand.
ATTTTAATTCTGAATCTCAGTAAAGTATTGCATCAACTTTTTGTATCAGCAGTTCACTCTTAGAGGGACCACTCTCTTTTTTAAATTTTGGTATGTTTCTAGATAAGTCATGACCTCTTTTAACTTCTAAATCAGTATGAAAACACACACACACACACACACACACACACACACACACACACACACCCTACCTCTCCTTAATCTGCATCTATATACTTTCCTGTTACAGCTGGGATGTGGCACTCCTGCTGCTGATGGAGTTGGAAGATCCCTTCAGGCAAGGCCCAGTGACATTTCACATGACATAGGTATGAAATCCCCTCCCTCCTGTTTCTCCACTAAGTATTTTGGTAAATTATACCTTCTCACTTCCTCAGAGCCGGGAGTAATAAACCATGGCTTCAGGCTGAGTAGCTGAGGCTCTGACACAGACAGGGGAGTGCTTAAAGGTGACAAAGAGCACCTCAGTATAGAAGGAAGAGTAATTCAAAAATCCTAGGCTGCTCCATGCACTTCTCCTCAGGTTATTCCTGGAAACAAACTTTCATAGTCAAAATCCCCCTCCCTCATGAGTCTTTTTGCTTCTCACCCTGCGATGGTGCAGGTGTAAACTAAAGGACATTTACAGTTGAGGATGTTGATGAGGAAAATTTCAAAGGGGAACTTTGCCACAAGTTTTGGCTTCCTTTGAAAGTCTTTAAAAATAACTTTTCAAATAGTCGTTGTTTTAAAATGCCAGTTAAGTTGGAGAATGAGTAGACTTTTCCTCTTTATAGTTTAAAGCACTTAAGGTACATTATATTTCTTAGTAGAAGATATAGAAAACCCAGTGGGAAATAGATTGTGCAATTTAGTCCTATCCCTGATTGAGTATGGGGTATTAATTGTCAATATAATGTGCAAATTTAGGAGGAAGAAACTTGGACAGGCAATGGACTGAAAGCACATGACTAGGGAAGCACCCAGCTCCAAAAGTCCCCGCCTGCCACCGTAGAATGGGTAAGTCCTGCCACTAGAGAAAGGCAAACCTTCATTCTAATCTCAGCTTTACTTCTTGGTTAGGGAGTGGTCTAAGAGTGGAGGCTTTGGCGCCACACTTCATGGATCCATAGTCTGCTTTCTCTGCTTATTCTGTGACACCGGGCGACCTCTTGGTGTTTCTCATCTCAGAATGGAGATAATAACACCACCTGGTGCATAGTGTTTGATGATCAAGGGGATATGATATGCAATGTGATTGGACAGGTGCTGCCATGTTGTATGTCTTTAATAAATATTAGCCATCATGGCTAAATGTGTCACCTTTGCAAAGGCCAGTCATGTGACTGGTCCCTATCTCAGTGTCCCCATATATGAGTGGAGAAGAGAATTATTATAAGGATTAATTGACAGCATGTGTTTTGTTAATTTAATTTTAACCTTTTTACTTGAAAAATTGCAAACACACACAAAAATAGAGACTGTTGTGACTTCAGTTTCCAGTTGCAAATGTAAGGAGCTTAGAAGTCGCACTCTATCCTAACAACAAGTAAAAAGCTGAACAAACTGAAAAATTAGCAGCTCTTCTTGGATCTGTAAGAGAGGGTAGGCCATAGGACAAACTGTTGCGTCCAAGATTGGAGAGACAGACAGGTGAATACATGGAGGCACGGCTTTTTGGAGCAGAGACTCACAAGCAGGTCTGTAACTGATGAATTGCTGGAGGCTCAGTGTGGACAGGTCTGAGAGTTAAAACCTCCCAGGGTACCCAGGAATCGGGGGGGAACCAAAATATTTTGAGATTTATCACCAGGAGCTCAACCAGGTTCCCATAGTAAATATCAGAGAAAAATCCCCTCGTGCTTCCAGCAGCGGGGGAGAGAGGAACCATTTTGAAATATGCCAGAGCACTGTTCTTCTTTAACAAGGCCTGCCCTCAGGAGAAACTAGTTAACCAGAGCCTAACCAGCACCTAACCTGCTGGGGTATTATCAGAGCCTAACTAACCTGGGGATGAGAAATACTCAACTCCAGCCTACTCTAGCCACTTTGTCCCACCTAAGTGGGGAGAAAAAAATGCAGAAACATTTGTCAAGTTTACAGTGCAGAGACATAGGCTCGCTAAAAGACTGAAACCTGATCATAGGACTGTAGTGCATTTCCCCTCCCCTCACACCTCACCACCATATTACAAAAGGCCTATTTACAGCAGTATCTTTTACCTGCTATATCATGTCTGGCTATCAGGAAAAAATTACAAGGCATACTAAAAGTAAAAGAAACAAAAAAACACACCTAACAATTTGAAGAGACAGAGCAAGCATCAGAATCAGACATGGTAGGGATGTTGGAATGATCAGACTGGGAATTTAAAACAACTATCATTAATATGCTAAGGGCTTTCATGGATAAAGTAGATGGCATGCAAGAACAGATGGCCAATGTAAGCAGAGAGATGGAAATCCAAAGAAAGAACCAAAAAGAAATTTTAGACTAGTGTAAATACAGTGGACCCTTGAACAACATGGGTTTGAACTGTGAGGATTCACTTATACATGGAATTTTTTTAATAAATACATGCTGTAGTACTACATGATCTGAGGTTGGTTGAATCCAAGGATGTGGAACTGTGGATATAGAAGGCCGACTGTAAAGTTTTACACAGATTTTCGACTGCACTAGGGGTGGGTGCCCCAAGCCCCACATTGTTCAAGCGTCAACTGTAACCCCACATGCCAATCATCAAGTTTTTTTTTTTTTAATTTTTAAAAACTTTTTATTTTATTTATTTATTTTTGGCTTTGTTGGGTCTTCGTTGCTGCACGCAGGCTTTCTCTAGTTGCGGCGAGCGGGGGGTACTCTTCATTGTGGTGCACGGGCTTCTCATTGCGGTGGCTTCTCTTGTTGCGGAGCACGGGCTCTAGGCATGCGGTCTTCAGTAGTTGTGACTCGTGGGCTCTAGAGCGCAGGCTCAGTAGTTGTGGCGCACGGGCTTAGTTGCTCTGTGACATGTGGGATCTTCCTGGACCAGGGATCAAACCTGTGTCCCCTGCATTGGCAGGCAGATTCTTATCCACTGCACCACTAGGGAAGCCCCATCATCAAGTTTTAACAATGATTATTTTTTGTTTCAACTATTGCCCCATGAATTTTTTCTAAGACTTTTTGACAAATTACAGACATGATATTATTTTAACCGTAAGTTCTTCAGCATGCAGGTGCAGTAGATTGTTTGCAAGATGGGTGGGTGCAATAATTCTGTGTGCAACTTCTTTGTAAGGTGACATTGTGACTCCTCCCATTAGGAGGTGGAGCCTATTTCTGCTTTTGTGACATGCCTTGACTAATGAATGTGGCAAAAGTGATGTTTTGTGGGATTCCAAACCCACACCTTGTAATTCCTAGATAAAAGAATTGTTCAGATGAGCCCAGTCCAAGTTGCTGACCTTACAAAATTTTAAGTAAATAACACTACTAAGTTTGAGGTGGTTTATTATGCGGCTATAGATACCTAACACAATGACATGTTTTTTAAATTGCCTAACACAGGTCATCATACATAACAAACACATTGATTTTACCCTCCAGATCAGGAGACTGAACTTACAAGGCATGAAACATTTTATAACTCTGAGGAAGTGTGTCAGTGTGTTAGGGTCAGTGTGGAAATAGTATTTAATGATATTCATTCGAACTATGAGCCTTCTGTGGCTGAATTGGATATTCCAGCTTAAGATCCAAAGAATGTTGATCCTTGATCCAAGCTTTATTGGTTCATGGTCTCTTTTGAGAATCTGATAGAACTTTTCCATAGAAAAAAAATGTGTGGGTACACAGCCCCCCTCCGATACACACACACACACACACACACACACACACACAAATAAAAGTTTGTTTACATCAGTCAATGTATGGATACAGTTGAGAAACTCTGACCTTGGGTGAGCAGATCCAATCCCCAGGCTGCATAGTTAACACTAACTGCCAAAAAAATCTGTGTATGACTATTTGCCAGGTATTTGTTTCCATTGCTATTGCTGTTGCAGCTACTTATGAATGAGGAGGAACTGTTGATATGGGTTTCTGGCTAGATTTCAGGTTTAGAGTATGAAAACTTCTTGACCAGTGCTCGGTTTAATCAGATTTGTTTCAAAGCCTTTCAAAGCTTTAAGCACATTCTAACTACTCCCAGCCCAGACCTTCCTTTAGCCTGAGCTCTGTTGGATAGAATGTTCTAGAACTTGACAGCTCCTCAGCAGAAACTCAGCAGCTGCCCTTTAACATGCTGTTGGCACTGTACAATGTGCCGATGCTTCCACATGACTTGGCTGTGTGTGTAAGAATCCCCTAGGGAGGGCTTTTAAAAGATTCAGCTATTCAGTCTTTATCTTTAGAGACTCTCATCATTAGTATGGAAATTGAACTCCAGAATCAAGTCTCTAAGCTCTCCAAATTGATGCTGAGGCAAGTGGCCCTAGGAAAGGGTTTTGAAAAAGCTGCCTTAAGTGACATATATTCCCTCTAAAGACGTACAACAGGAACACTTAGTAAAACGCTTAGTAAAACAGTAGAGTTTCATCCTTTGTCTCTGGCAATTTGGGACAAATCAAAATATAATCAAAATTTTAAAAATAATCCAATAGAGGAACTTCCCTGGTGGTGCAGTGGATAAGACTCTGCGCTCCCGATGCAGGGGACCTGGGTTCGATCCCTGGTCAGGGAACTAGATCCCACATGCATGCTGCAACTAAGAGTTCGCATGCCGCAACTAAGAGTTCGCATGCCACAACTAAGAAGCCAGCGAGCTGCAACTAAGGAGCCCGTGAGCCACAGCTAAGGAGCCCACCTGCTGCAACTAAGACTCAGCACAACCAAATAAATAAATATTTTAAAAAAATAATCCAATAGATAATTTAATAACTCATTCTCATTTAAAATAATTTTCTTCCTGTTTTTGTTCTCCATCTTTTCACTATGTCCCTTTTTATAGGTTTTTCTGAGATACACATCTCACAAAGGCTGAAAATTTCTTTTGACTACATATTTCTTTCAAACTGAGAAAATTTTGGTAGCATTCATTGAGAATTTAAAAAGAAATGTTTGGAGAATTATCAGAATCACTTTCTCCACTGGAGTCTTTAATTTAAAGAGCATATAGGCCAACCAACACCTGCAACAAAAAATCAGTTAAGCCTTGAAGGATACAATCAAGTAATTCATTAAACAAACAAAAGGAACATGAATGGTTAAAAATATTTTTAAGTTTTAAACTTTTTTACTGATCAAAGAAATACAAATTTAAAGAGTAATGAGATTTTTCCCTGACCAGTTTGGCAAAAATTAATATTCAGTGTTGGAAATGGTATGGAGAAACAGGCAGTTTTGTGCACAGAAAACAGGCGCTCCTACATGGCCTGGAACAAGTTTTCTGAAGGGCAGCTTGGAAATGAGTGTCAAAATTTTAAACGTGGATACCATTTGGCCCAGCAGTTATATTTGATGGAATGTATCCTTAGAAAATTATTGGACATGTGTCCAAAGATGTATTTCAAGGATATTAATGGATGGGCCATTTATAAAATCAAATATTTTAAAACAACATATCTACCAATTCAGGATGATGAAATTAGTTGACACATTTCCATACATTAAAAACAACTGACATTTACTGAGCACTTACTATTTGCCTAATGCTGTGCTAAGTTCATTATAGGCATTAACTCATTTAATTTTCACAACAATCCTCTGTGTAGATAGTATTATTGTCTCATTTTAAAGATGAGGAAAGTGAGGCACAAAGAGGTCGAGTTACTTGCACGAAGTTATGCAGCTGGTAAGTGGTAGAGTTGAGGGTGACACCCAGGCAGTCTGGCCTGAGTCTGTACTCTTAACCCCTACATGTGGAAAGTAACACAACAACTATGTGGAAAGAAGACAAGGATATATTCAGTAGAGGAAAGTAGATTTCAGAAGAAGCTGGCATAGTAACAGAAAGAATGGAGTGAGGAAGGAAGAATATATGTAGAACGCTTAGAAGAACGTTTGAAAGGGCGTATACCAAATTTATTATATCAGGGGTCACTTTTAGGTGACTTCCACTTTCTCTTTTATAATGCCTTACAATCTGAGATTCTTGTTCAATTAGCTTGTATTTCTTTTCAGTTAGAAAAGGCAGTTTTAAAAAATTGACCAACTTTTAGCCATAATTTGTTTTGATAAATGTTGAGGCATTCCTGTTTGACTCAAATGGTATTGGTTTTCCCCCCTTCCTAAATTTCAATTATTCAATAGTTTAATGTTTGTTCCATGTCTATATTTTAGCGGAACCCTTGTTATTACTCTCCTGGGAGCTGTAATTAAGGAGATACGTAGGGAAATGAAGGTGTTATATTGAAATAATTATAATAGACATGGGCACTTGGCTGGCCCAAAAGCCATTGAAGGGGTCTCCACCCTGCAGGCTGGAGATGCTGGATACTCACTTTTGCAGACACCTTTGCACCTAGAGTTGGCCGTGTGACACATGAGACCAATGGGGCTGGCTGCTGCATGAGCTTCTATCAAAAGCTTTGTTTTCCTGGTAGAAAGATCCAACCTAACTGGCACTGCTCCTCTCTCTCCCGAGCTGTTCAGCTGGTTGTGAGGGTCTGTTTTTTGCAGTTGTAGCAGCCATTTTGTGAACTTGAGGATACAAGTGAGGGAAAGATCAAGAGAGAGTCTTACCCTAACAGATGGTGCTGGTGAACCAAACCCAGCGGAAGCCTACCTCCAGACTTCTTCCTTTGTGGGAAAAAGAACACCTTATTTGTTTAAGCCACTGTTGACTCTTGTTTTAGTTGCACCAAGCATATTCCCAATGGACACAGTGCTCAGAATGCTCAGGTATTATTCTTTCTTGCATTTAAAAAATGTTTTCTATCTTACCTTGCATAAAAATATTTTTGAATCATTTTAGTGGAATCCTAAAAGATGAAAATTAGAACTAAAATTAGAACCTACTTAGAATTAGAGATCATCTGGTTAAATTTCTTCTTTTTACATACAAAAAATTAATATTTGGGGAGGGTAAATGATTAGCATAAGGTTATGTGACTAGTGGTTAATTTTTAAAATCGTTTTTAGAACTTTGCATGGTGACACTTTCTGATGGCTATTTCTGTTGACTGTTAAGTCATAAGTCATAAGGTATATGAAGTACAGGATGATAGACTATGACCATCCTACAGCATCTCAATAGATAAACTGCCTGACAAGAACTATGTCTGCTTTTTACCCTGAGCTTGGGAACGGCTGGCTGATGAATTCACAGAAGATATGAATGGAAGAATGCTTGCCTGGTGTGTTAGTAGCTGTTCTTCATCATAGGCACTTAAAGAGTCATTTTGTTGGATGATTTTGGTCACTGATAGAGGCTGAGATGTGCAAGCCTATGGCAGCCAGCACAGCAATGAACTCATTATTTTTGTCTGAAAGGCCAGCACAGCCTCTGCTGGAACATCTTTTTGGGATTTCTGTATCACTCACAGCTAATGGGTCTGGACTTGCCACTTGTATTTCCAAAGTGGATTCCAGTGGTATAATATCATTTTAGAGTGAAGCTTAAAAAGGAAGAAGGTGGACACTGAGGTCATAATATAGAACCCTATCCACAAGATGTTTATTCTAATAACTGCATTTGAATGTGTACCAAGGAGATCTTTTCCTCCTGGCCAAGCCATAAAATGACCCTAAAAAATCAGAAGACAGAGCTATATCCTAAACACTTGTGAGTCAGCTCTCAGCTCAAAAGTCACCTCCAGTGGAACATTCCCCGATCCCTCAATCTGAGGCAGACCCACAGCCTCTCTAAGGTATCTCACTCCAGTTCAGTTTCTTCTAGGCACTTATCACCATCTGACCGTTATTTTGTTGATTTTGTTCCTTGTTCGATGTCTCTCTCCCCTCTCTATTTTTTTTCACATCTTTATTGAAGTATAATTGCTTTACAATGGTGTGTTAGTTTCTGCTGTACAACAGAGTGAATCAGCTATAGGTATGCATATATCCCCATATCCCCTCCCTCTTGCATCTCCCTCCCACCCTCCCTATCCCACCCCTCTAGGTGGTCACAAAGCACCGAGCTGATCTCCCTGTGCTATGCGGCTGCTTCCCACTAGCTGTCTATTTTACATTTGGTAGTGTACCAAATTTGGTACACTACACTGACCACCGACTACACTCTCACTTCGTCCCAGCTTCCCCTTCCGCCCTGTGTCCTCAAATCCGTTCTCTACGTCTGCATCTTTATTCCTGCCCTGCCACTAGGTTCATCAGTACCGCTTTTTAAATTTCCATATATATGCATTAGCATACAGTATTTGTTTTTCTCTTTCTGACTTACTTCACCTTGTATGACAGACTCTAGGTCCAAACACCTCACTGCAAATAACTCAATTTTGTTCCTTTTTATGGCTGAGTAATATTCCATTGTATATATGTGCCACATCTTCTTTATGCATTCATCTGTTGATAGACATTTAGGTTGCTCTCTCTCTTTTCTAACTAGCATGTTAGATTAGAGGCAGCAGGACCCACTCTGTCTTGTTCACCATGGCATACTCAGCAAAGATGTCAGGTTCCAGAGTAGGAGTTCGATAAGTATTTGTGGAATGAATGATGCTCTGTCTAACTACTCTGGCTGCTTAGCCAAGTCAATAAATTGTCTTTTAAGGGTGAGATGGAAGATGATTCTCTGTTTTCAATTTTGGTGATGGTGTTGATTTATGTGTTAGCCAAGCACTTGTGCACCTCAGTCCAAAGAGTCAATGTAAATATGTGGAAAGAAATAATTGGAGCAATTAGAACTAGCACGTGCCTTAGTCACAATAAAATGCATATTTGTGTGTGTGTGCGTGTGTACACATATAGGTCAGGTTTATATAACTTGGTTTTGCCTGAGTGGCCAATGCTCTGGGTTAGTGAGGAAAAGATAGAATTCTTTAAATTGTGCCAGAATTATACAGATCTTTTCACATTTCAGTACCTAATATCTTATACAGATATTTTCACAACCTTCAACTGATCCTGTGCTCTAGGTATACATACACATTGTTCTGAGACCCCAGTATAAAAAGCATTGAAACCAGACCAGCACTAGCCTTGCTCAGAAAACCTGCAGGGAGCTTGACTGAAAGGAAACCTAGGCAGCTGCAAGCACTACATAACAAGAGCAAGAGCTTGACGCTGTGCCTAAGAAAGAAGAGCCTGTAGAGAGCCCTGAAGCGCCCCACCCACCCTCGGGATGGAAAGTGTGTGGGATGTGGTGTAGCAAGGGTATTATTCAACTCCGAAGAGCAGCTGAGCTGCCAGCAGACTGAGTTTTCAGAGTAAGATAAACGTTAATTGCAGATGTCAAGATCAGAGTTTGCTTTTTCTGCAAATTCCATGGGGTCTCTAAGCAACTTGATCTTTGAATTCCCAAGGTACTAAAATCCGCAGAGAAGAGATTATTATCTTAATGTCGTAAGAATCCCCACCTTGAGTGCTGCCAAGTAAAAATCTAGCTTAATGACACAGACTACAAGGAATATTTCTGGGGTTTTTTTTAGAGGGCTGACATTTAAAACACAATTTAAGTTGATAATTGTAACTATAAACTCTTCCAAAATTCAATGAGTATACAAAGTGCCTTGCCTGAGCTTAGAGAAACAACTGTGATCACTAAAATCGGATTCTGATTTTAGAAAGCTTTTCCACATGCTACTTTTAAAAAGTATTTGTCACTTTAAAAGTGTTTGTCATTTTAACAGAGAAGCACTTCCCCGAAGAGGAATTGGCTTCTGGAAGGCAAAAAGCTGAGTCCTCATATTTGTTTGATATTCATAAATGTGAAGTCACCTTCTGTTCTCTTCTTGCCCCAGTCCATTAATACTGATTGCAGAGGATCCTTGGGAACAGAAACCAGATTAAATGACCAGTGTCCAAGGTTTGGAATAAGTCAGGAACATCCAGTCGGTATCTGTTTGTTATGCTGCTGTTGTGGGTGTATAGAATCTCAGGCCACAGAAACACAGGTGTAGAAGAAATGTAACACTGCTTTTTTTTTTTAAGCACTGACCCTCATCTCAATGTTAAGTCCCCATTAAACTGAGTGACATAAAACCTAAAATTAGTCATTTGTGGGTAAACTCAGTCTTTCCAGATTTAAAATCAGTAAGTTAAGAGTTTCTTTCTCCATCCTTCTTCTTGGAGTGGCAGATAGCATTTGGCATCAGGGAGATGAGCCCACTGCTGCCGATTTACAGATCCCTCTGAAGCGCTAGAAATGATGCAAAGCTTAGCTACTCTGCTCTGCCTTAGGTAACATGGTTAGCTGTCTTAAGCCCTCTTGGCCCTCAACACTCCACACAGCCCTGTTTACCTTATTCCTTCAAGCAAGTCTACTACCTCCCAGGGATACAGGAGGGAAGTGGGGTACAGGTTCCCTATCACATCTGAGCATTGTATCATTTTCCATTTCTCAACAAACACCCCTTTGCTGAGAGCCCCTGATCAGCATCTCACTATTTTGCTCTGCTTTCTGATTCCATCTCTTTTCTCCCATCTCAAAAAGCGTGTTAATTTTGAAAACCTCAACCTTCAGGAAAGTTGTAAGACTAATATGATGAATATCTGTGCACATTTTATCTAGACACATCAACGGTTACCTTTTGTCTAATTTTGCTTTATCTCTCTCTCTCTCTACACACACACACACACACTCTCTCTCTCTCTCTTACACACACTTTTTTCCCCTGAATCAATGAAGAGTTAGTTGCCTACATGATGCCATTTAACCCTGAATTACCATGTATCTCCCAAGAACAGGCATTGTTCTACCTTATCACATTTGGAAATTTAAGATTGACACAATGCTTTTACTTATATTTCTAATACACATCTATATCCCAAAATTTCCAATCACCCCAGCAGTGTCTTTTATAGATGTTTTTCCCTCTCTAATTCAGGATCCAATGCAGGATCACTAACTGCATTTAGTCATCATGGATCTTTACTCTCCTTTGACTGAGAATATCAGCTCAGAGAATTGTTATCTCATTTGAGTACATGGAGAGAGAGGAGGTGAACGTAGGGAGGGAAAATCTCACTTTGTTCTTTAGGCATAGACCTTGGTTTTGTCTTTGTTTTTTTTTTAACATCTTTATTGGAGTATAATTGCTTTACAATGGTGTGTTAGTTTCTGCTTTATAACAAAGTGAATCAGCTATACATATACATATATCCCCATATCTCTTCCCTCTTGTGTCTCCCTCCCTCCCACCCTCCCTATAGACCTTGGTTTTTAAAGTTCAAAAGCCAAGAGATCAATTATTTTGTCACTATTTGCATTTTTGCTCATAGATGCCTATCCTGCGGGCAGTGAGTGCCAGCAAAGGAAGGCTGGAGGGAGGATAAACCATGCTAGTTAATATTACACTTCACATTATTGTCCTGCCTCAGCGTTATTACAGAAAAATGGATTTTTGTCTCCCATTAAAGTGCATTTTTTCCTTGAGAATTTTTGATAGTCCCCCCAGTGTCATCTTGTTCTCCCTTATGGAACTCAGTCTTAGAGGATGATGTTCTTCCCTCTCACCTCTCTCTCTTTCACTCTGTCTCCCCTGATTCCTTTCTACTGTTGTATTATTGCAGTTGATGCCAGAGCAAATATTTAGGAGGGTCATTTTGGACACTGACTAAATTTTAAAGGACAATCATGCGGATCAGGTATGAAATCAGTGATGTTGCAGATGAACATTTGCAGGACCCTGTAACAAAGTGAATTACTTTCACACAGGCTTCCTGAATAGCTAAAAGCATCAGTAGCAGCCTCAAGTTTAGTGTAGCAGGTTAAGACCGTCTTTGCATTCTGATAGTCTCTGAAACTGTCTTTTGGAGGATGAGCTCAGTTTATTCATTAGAGCTGATAGCTCGTGAACTTTAAATCAGTTGCAGATTTTCAACATGACAACCTTGCTACTTCTGAGAGGCTGACATCATAAAGCCAACAACTTTATGACAATGAACTCAGGGCCTTTTGTGCTGTTCTAGGCAGTATTTTATTTGACATCAGGGAGATGTTGTATAAATACTTCACTGATGGAAACGCAGAAGAGTAGTTATTCTTGTTCAAATAATAGCGTAAACAATTGAGCTCAGGTTCTGGGATTTACTCAGCTAACCCTCAAAACATGCTTTGCTGCTGCTGGGATGTGCAGGAAAAAGAAAAAGAAAAGAATCTTTCTTTGAAAGATAAGTCACAGACTGGGAAAAAAATTCACTATGCATCTACAATATATGATAAAGGAGTTGTATCAGAATATGTAAAGAACTCTTATACTTCAATAATAAGAAGGCAAACAATCCAATTTAAAATGGGCAAAAGATGCAGACACTTTGGCTGATAAGCAGACCAATAAAAGGTGCTCAATAACATCAGTCATTAGTGAAATGTAAACTATAATGAGATACCACTTCACAACCACTAGAATGAATAAAGTTAAAAAGACCACTAATACCAAGTATTAACAAACCAAATGTCTATAAACATGCAAATACATTAGTATGTTTGTATAACGGGATACTACTCAGAAAAACAGTAAAAAGTAATGAGGTAACAACATGGATAAATCTCAAAATAATTATACTGAGTGAAAAAAGACAGGCAGAGAAGAGTGTACATATTGTATGATTCCTTTCATATAAAATTTTAGGAAATGCAAAGTTACCTGTAGAGACAGAAAGCATAACAGTAGATGCCTGAAGATGGGGCTGTATGTGGGGTCGTGGACTACACAGGGACATGAAGGAACTTTGGGGATGAGGCAGGTGTTCAGTATCTTGATTGTGGTGATGGTTTCACAGGTGTATAGATATGTCAGAACTCATCAAATTGTACACATTAAATATGTGCAGTTTATTGTATGTCACTTATACCTCAATAAAACTGCTTTATAAAAAAGAAAGCACAGATTGGGAGAAAATATTTGCAATATGTAAAACTAAAAAAGGACTAATATCCAAAATATTAAAAATAAAAAAGTTTTCACAGATCAATAAGGAAAAAAAAAGGCAACCCAATAGGAAAATGGGCAAATATCTCTAATGGGATATATATATCTGACCACAGTAGCACAAAAGTAATAAGGCAGGATGAAAGTAAATGGTTTTACAATGTTCTAACATCCTTGAGTTTCTTGGGATGTGGCAAAAGTACTCATTTATATTAGATTTAAGTACAGTAAGAATGAATATTGTGATTTTCAGGAAAACCACTGTAACATAAAAATATATGACTAACAAGATAATAGAAAAGGGAAATGTAATAAATACCTTTTTTTATGCTTCCCAGCCCAAAAGGTCTGAGTTTAAATCTTCCCTATCTCTCTATCCCTGGTTCACTGTTCAAAAAGGACCAATTTGTGGATTGTTCAGATTTCTTACTTTTTGGTTTTTCTTTTTTCTAGTTTGGGGTAAGAATTGTGTGTGTGTGTGTATATAAAACATTTTGTTTTTTATTTTTGCTGCTGCTGTTTATTACTATTGCTGTTTCTGTTGTTATCACTATGACCAATTATTTGCCCTATGCTAGAGGGAAAATAATGAAGGAAAATTTAATCTGCTACTTACCCAAAGCCCATGTAACATACTTAGCTGAGGAGTTTGGAACTCATAATTTAAATGAATGATGCATGTTTCCTGTAGTTTTATCTGTGCCGTCACAGTGTCCTTTTCAAGTAGATAGCTGAGAGTTGCTGTATTTCGCTTTCAAATTTGTTACAGGGACAAAGATAGATTCCCATCCCACTGAGATGCTTTAGCTGCTTAATGCAGGCTCCTGCCCTTTAGCCCCATGCTCATTAGTTTACCTAGTCCTTTTCCTCCTCAGTCAGGCCTGGGGAATGCCAGAGAGTCAGGTGAGAGATTTAAGTTTGTAGACTTAAATCTACAGTATCTCCACAAAGTAAATTATTACTGTTTTATCACGTTAATATTTATATATATTTATTCACATATTTGCTTTTGCTATTTATTACTTCCTGGATCTCTGGTGCTTCAATCTGGGATCATTTTCCTTCCACTTGAATAACTTACTTTATTATTTCTTTTATGGTGAGTCTGCTGCTGACAAATTCCCTCAATATTTGTTTATATGAAAATGTCTTTATTTTGCCTTCATTCTTAAAGAATGTTTTTTGTTGGGCATTGAATTATAAATTAACAGTTATTTTCTTCCAGTGTTTTCCAGGTATACTTCCACTGTCTTCTGACTTCCATCATTTATATTGTCAGCATCATTTTTTTTTTAACATCTTTATTGAAGTATAATTGCTTTACAATGGTGTGTTAGATTCTGCTTTATAACAAAGTGAATCAGTTATACATATACATATGTTCCCATATCTCTTCCCTCTTGCATCTCCCTCCCTCCCACCCTCCCTATCCCACCCCTCTAGGTGGTCACAAAGCACAGAGCTGATCTCCCTGTGCTATGCGGCTGCTTCCCACTAGCTATCTATTTTACATTTGGTAGTGTATATATGTCCATGACACTCTCTCACCCTGTCACATCTCACCCCTCCACCTCCCCATATCCTCAAGTCCATTCTTTAGTAGGTCTGTGTCTTTATTCCCATCTTGCCACTAGGTTCTTCATGACCTTTTTTTTTTTTTTTTCCTTAGATTCCATATATATGTGTTAGCATACTATATTTGTTTTTCTCTTTCTGACTTACTTCACTCTATATGACAGACTCTAACTCCATCCACCTCATTACAAATACCTCCATTTCATTTCTTTTTATGGCTGAGTAATATTCCATTGTATATATGTGCCACATCTTCTTTATCCATTCATCCGATGATGGACATTTACGTTGCTTCCATGTCCTGGCTATTGTAAATAGATGTCAGCATCATTTTTGTCTCCTTTGTTACTAATGCATCTTTTTTCTTTATCTACTTTTCTCTTCTTTTTATTTTGAAAAAATTCAAAACAATAGAAAATTTGAAAAAATAATACAGTGAAACCTATATTTTACCACTAGAGACCAATTTTTAACATTTTCCACATTTATCTTCTCTCTCTGTCCATATATTTAGAGAGAGATAAAACACACACAACACTCATACACACATATGTATGTGTATGACTGTGTGTTAGATCTTTAGGAATATATTGCAGATGACTCCATTGTTGAAGTTTGGATTTGTAGGTTGGGTTTCCTGGAAAGCTGACTCTGAGGACTCTGAGACAGAATTTTTTTATGGGGTGTTTATTATAGGGTTCCGTTGTAATCAAGACCTGTGAAAGAGAGGGGAAAGAAGCAGGAGTAGGAAGAATGATGGCCTGAAACACACTATTTTGCCAATACTGGATGTGCAAATCAAAACTTTTTGAGGCTAGGGAAGGAGTCCCTAGCCTTAACTGTGGGGAAGGAGTCTTTATTTTCCAAGTGTCACTTGCCTTACAGTTACAGAGTTGCTTAAGGAAGCAAAAATTATCGTAGAATTAAAATATTCAATGTAATATTCAGTAATGAGCTGACCATTTATAATATTTGTCTTCACTCAAAAATCTATTCCTCTTGGGACCTAATGAAACTTAAAAGCTTTTGCACAGCAAAGGAAGCCATAAACAAGACGAAAAGATAACTCTCAGAATTGGAGAAAATATTTGCAAATGAATCAACAGACAAAGGATTAATCTCCAAAATATACAAACAGCTCATGCAGCTCAATATCAGAAAAACAAACAACCCAATCCAAATGTGGGCAGAAGACCTAAACAGAGATTTCTCCAGAGAAGACATACAGATGGGCAACAAACACATGAAAGGATGCTGAACATCACTAACCATTAGAGAAATGCAAATCAAAACCACAATGAGGTATCACCTCACACTGGTGAGAATGGGCATCATCAGAAAATCTAGAAGCAATAAATGCTGGAGAGGGTGTGGAGAAAAGGGAACCTCTTGTACTGTTGGTGGGAATGTAAATTGATACAGCCACTATGGAGAACAGTATGGAGGTTCCTTAAAAAACTAAAAATAGAATTACCATATGACCCAGCAATCCCACTACTGGGCATATACCCAGAGAAAACCATAATTCAGAAAGACTCATGCAGGCCTTCCCTGGTGGTGCAGTGGTTAAGAATCTGCCTGCCAATGCAGGGGACACGGGTTTGAGCCCTGATCTGGGAAGATCCCACATGCCGCGGAGCAGCTAAGCCCGTGAGCCACAACTACTGAGCCTGCGCGTCTGGAGCCTGTGCTCCGCAAGGGGAGAGGCCGCGACAGTGAGAGGCCCGTGCACTGTGATGAAGAGTGACCCCCACTCGCCACAGCTGGAGAAAGCCCTCGCACAGAAACGAAGACCCAACACAGCCAAAAATAAATAAGTAAATTAAAAAAAAAAAAAAGACTCATGCACCCCAATGTTCATTGCAGCACTATTTACAATAGCCAGGTCATGGAAGCAACCTAAATGTCCATCGACAGATGAATGGATAAAGATATGGTACATGTATACAATGGAATATTACTCGGCCATAAAAAGGAATGAAATTGGGTCATTTGTAGAGACATGGATGGACCTAGAGACTGTCATACAGAGTGAAGTAAGTCAGAAAGAAAAACAAATATTGTATATTAACACATATTTGTGGAATCTAGAAAAATGGTACGGATGAATCGGTTTGCAAGACAGAAATAGAGACACAAATGTAGAGAACAAACATACGGACACCAAGGGGGGAAAGGGGATTGGGATGAATTGGGAGATTGGGATTAACATATATACACTAATATGTATAAAATAGATAACTAATGAGAACCTGCTGTGTAGCACAAGGAACTCTACTTCACTTCGCTGTATAGTAGAAACTAACACAACATTGTAAAACAATTATACCCCAATAAAAAAAAATTAAAATTAAAAAAATCTATTCCTCTTAAAAGAAGAATCTGTGTATCCTAATCCATTTTACCAACTGCTCTGTCAGTTTCTTTGGATTGAGAGATTCTAATGCTAGGCAGGAGTCCTATCATGGGTCTCCATTCAAGGTCTCATGAGTCTGAAATTACAGTGTTAGCTGAGGCTGTGATCTCATCTGAGGCTTGGAGTCTTCTTTCAAACTCACTCGTTGGCAGGATTGATTCTTGTGATTATAGGACTATAATCTGCATTTATATAATCCCTATAGGATAATTCCTACGTTCTTGCTCGTTGTCAGCAGGGACAGGTCTCAGCTCCTAGAGGGTACCCTCAGGTACTGCCCCCTCCTTAGGCAGTTCACAAGTGGCTGTTTGCTTCTTCAAGGCCAACAGGAGAATCTCACTCCAGTCTGCTCTGACAGAGTCTCATATAACATAACATAATTACAGGAGTGACTATCCCACCATAGTTACCGTCCTAGCAGGCAGGAATCTTAGGGTCTGTCTTAGAATTCTGTCTACTGCAGCAAGGTTTAATGACATTGATGAAAATGATGTTTGGAGAATTGCTTGATTCCCAGGTCATTGATAAATGAGTAGACCGGTTAACAAATGAAAACAAAACAGACAAAAATGGTAGTAGTTCAAAAGGGAATGATTTGGCTATCAGAGAATTAAGAGATGTCCTTGGGAAAAGTTGTTAAATACCCTAGATATTTTTACAAAAAAAAAAAAACCAGCTCAGATAATCAGCCTTGAAATAAAGGGTATTATATTAGACTCCTAAAATTTGTTAGAGAAATTTTGTGTCTCTAAACATAATGAGAAGGTGATTCATTCTTTGTCCTAATAATTAGAAGATAGTTATAACTTAACTTTTATAAGTTATAAAAATAAAAATGAAGGCAATTTCATTTTAAAATTTTAATTTTGTAAGGTAAATCCCTATTCACATTTATCCCTCACTATTTACTATGAAATATTGTTCCCCATTTTTAGTTGATTTACTTTATGTGGCCTTTTTCTGGGCTCAATTTCCCTTGGATAATGAAGACCTGCACTTGAAAAATGCATCACGGTTGGGGAAATGATGAAGTTTGGTGTATGACCTTAAGGGTATTATGCTAAGTGAAATAAATCAGAAGGAGAAATACAAATACCATATAATTTCACTCATATGTGGAATCTAAAAATACCATCGCCATCTAATGGTTAGCTATCACTCAAAGATGCTATACAGTTAAGAGGACTAAACCATCATTTTTAATATCTACAGATATTAGCTCAGCTAGTTAGACTGCCTGTGAAACTATTCATTGAGCCGTGGTCTTAGTTTTGCCCAGGGATGATATTCAGAATTATTTACAAACAAGGAGGCATGGGTGCTGACCGGTCAGAATGAATATCTTCCATAGATGAATGGTAGGGCCATACTGGGGCATTTCAAGCAAATAATCAAATACAACCCTGTTTTGGATATTTCATTTCACTCTGCGTCAGTTGTCATACTGCATTTCTAACCCAGCTTACTTTATAAATGATTATGCTGATATCACACTAGCCAAAGGAAGAGGATGAATTCCTGTCAAACTATTTGAGAGTGTAAAGCTTAGTACTCAAGCATTTAAAAAGACTCATGAAAACTCCCCCTTTCTCTCCCCTCACAAACCTCTCTCTCTCTCTCTTTTTTATTTATTTTATTTTATTTTGTATTTTTTGGTCAGGACAACATTCCCAACGGGAAGAGTGAATAGCTAGGAAGAGGGTGGGACTTTTGTTCAGTCTGCATTCTGGGAGACTGTACTTGGGATACATTAGACTTAAACTCCAGATGTTAAAAATCAATGGTTTAGGGGCTTCCCTGGTGGCGCAGTGGTTGAGAATCTGCCTGCCAATGCAGGGGAGACGGGTTCGAGCCCTGGTCTGGGAAGATCCCACATGCCGCGGAGCAACTAGGTCCGTGAGCCACAATTGCTGAGCCTGCGCGTCTGGAGCCTGTGCTCCGCAACAAGAGAGGCCGCGATAGTGAGAGGCCCGCGCACCGCGATGAAGAGTGGCCCCCACTTGCCACAACTAGAGAAAGCCCTCGCACAGAAACGAAGACCCAACACAGCCATAAATAAATAAATAAATAATTTAAAAAAAAAAAAAATCAATGGTTTAAAATCAATCAAGTTATTATTATTATTTTCTTTAAAATGGGGGTGGAGAGAGAAAGAAGTCTATACTGTGTAGTCCAAGACACTGGCTTTGTATAGTACCGGCTGCTAAGAAGCAGGCCCTTTGACTTTGAGGATGTTTTCAGTGTAATGTAAGACTAAGGCCAGGCCTAAGGATTATGCAAGTAATTGCCCTAAAAGTGAATGCCTCCTTCAGTTTTTTGCACTAGCCACCTACTTGTCTTATTCTAGTCCTGTCCTTGTGCTAGAGCAGTTCCCTTTTCCTTGGAAATTCAGATTGTTAAAACACTGCAAACATTCACTTGTTCAAAATTGTTTTCACTATTCTTGTTGCTCCTTTACTTATTTGTCTACTTATTATATTTTCAAAAGTATATATATTTAGAAGTACATAAGTATTACATAAATTTGTGTTTTTAAAACAACTCCTCAAGTGCAGAATTCAGAGGAAGAAAGTGAAGATCTCCTTTCAGGTCCTTTTTTTTTTTTTTTTTTACATGCTTTAGAAATTCTATTTATTATTTTTAGTGATACACAATTTCAAAATATGATTAAACATTTACATGTCAGAGGATTCAAAATGACATTTCATTGCTAGTCATATCTCAAGCACCATATTTCTCATAAACTTTAATATATATATAAAACATTTAATATATTTATATGTATACATTTATATAGTTGCTGGGGGAATCCTTCATTTTTATTTTTGTTTATTTTTTTAATTTTTATTGGAGTATAGTTACTTTACAATGTTGTGTTAGTTTCTACTGTACAGCAAAGTGGATCAGCTATACGTATACACATATCCCCTCTTTTTTGGATTTCCTTCCCATTTAGGTCACCACAGAGCATTGAGTAGAGTTCCCTGTGCTATACAGTAGGTTCTCATTAGTTACCTATTTTATTCATAGTATCAATAGTGTATATATGTCAATCCATCCAATCTGATTCCTTCTCTAGAGATAGTTGTTGTTATTGTCTGGTCCTTTCATGCTTTCTTCTATGCATTTATATACACACAGATGTGCATTTGCCTATATACACTAAAAAATTAACAGAATCATCCTTTACATATTGTTCTGTAACCTTTTTTTCATCTCACAGTGTACTTTGCAGAGTTTTCTATGGCAGGAGCTAAAGCTGTATTCTATTCTTTTTCTTTTTATTTTTTTGTCTATTATTTTTTATTATATAAATTTCAAGTGTACAATATTATAGCTCAACATGCAGAGTGATAACCACACAAGTCTGGTTACCCTCCATCACCATACAGTTGACCACTTTCACCCATTTCACCCACCCCCTATCCCTCTTCCCCTCTGATAACCACTAATCTGTTCTCTGTATCTATGAGTTTGTTTTTATTTTATTTTGTTTGTTGCTTGGTTTTGAGTTGCTTGTTGTTGTTGAGATATTTTTTAGATTCCACATATGAGTGAAATTATATGGTATTTGTATTTCTCCTTCTGACTTATTTCACTTAGCATGATACCCTTAAGGTCTATTCATCTTGTCACAGATGGCAGGGTTTTATTCATTTTATGGCTGAGTAGTATTCCACTATGTATGTATACTACATTTTCTTTATCCATTTATCCATTGATGCATACTTAGGTTGTTTCCATATCTTGGCTATTGTAAGTAATGCTGCAATGAACATAGGAGTGCATATATCTTTTCGACTTGGCATTTCTGTGTTCTTTGGGTAAATGCCCAGAAGTGGTATAGCTAGGTCATATGGTGGCGCTAGTCTTGATTTTTTGAAGAATCTCCATACTGTTTTCCATAGTGGCGGCACCAATTTACAGTCCCACTAACAGTGTTAGGAGGGTTCACTTTTCTCCATATCCTTTCCAACATTTGTTATTCCTTATCTTTTCAATAATAGCCATTCTAACAGGTATAAGGTGATAGCTCATTGAGGTTTTGATTTGCTTTTCCCTGCTTGTTAGTGATGTTGGACATCTTTTCATGTGCCTGTTGGCTATCTGTATGTCTTCTTTGGAAAAATGTTTATTCAGATCCTCTGCCCATTTTTGAATTGTTTTATTTTTTTGTTGCTGTTGTTGAGTTGTATAAGTTTTTTCTATATTTGGGGTATTAACCCCTTATTGGATATGTGACATGCAAATATCTTCCTCCCATTCAATAAGATGCCTTTTCATTTTGATGATGGTTTCCTTTATTCTGCAGAAGCTTTTTAGTTTGTAGTAGTCCTGTTTGTTTATTTTTGCTTTTGGTTCCCTTGCCTATGGAGTTAGATCCACAAAAACATCACTAAGGCCAATGTCAGTGAGATTATCACATTTTTTAAGGAATTTTATGGCTTTTGGTCTTACATTCAAGTCTTTAATCCATTTTGAGTTAATTTTTTGTATCGTGTGAGACTGTGCTCTAGTTTTGTTCTTTTGTATGTGGCTGTCCAGTTTTCCTATCACCACTTATTGAAGAGGCTGTCCTTGCTCTCCATTGTATTTTTTAATTTTTTAATTAATTAATTATTTTTTTTATATTTATTTTTGGCTGTGTTGGGTCTTCGTTTCTGTGCGAGGGCCTTCTCCAGCTGCGGCAAGCGGTGGTCACTCTTCATTGTGGTGCGCGGGCCTCTCACCATCGCGGCCTCTCTTGTTGCGGAGCACAGGCTCCAGACGCGCAGGCTCAGCAGTTGTGGCTTACGGGCCTAGTTGCTCCGCAGCATGTGGGATCTTCCCAGACCAGGGCTCGAACCCGTGTCCCCTGCATTGGCAGGCAGATTCTCAACCACTGCGCCACCAGGGAAGCCCTCCATTGTATGTTTTTTGCTCCTTTGTCATATTAATTGTCCATATATGTGTGGGTCTATTTCTGGGCTCTCAATTTTGTTCCATTGATCTGTGTTTGTTTTTATATCAGTACCATACTTTTTTCATTACTATAGCTTTGTAATATAATTTGAAATCAGGGTATATGATACCTCCAGCTTTGTTCTTTTGGATCCTATTCTTTTTAAATGCTACATAATCATGTGTTCAAAATAAGAATCAGGCTAACATGAATTGAGTGCATGCTATGTGCCAGATAATGTTCTGGCTCTTTAGAGTGGTATCACACTTAATTCTTACAATAGCCCTACAAAGATGGAAATTTTCATCTTCTTTTTACCATTGGGGGATACTGAGTCACTGAGAAGCTAAGCAATTTGGCCAAGGTCACATAGTTGGTAAGCAGTGGAGCTATGAACCCAAGTACTCTGGTTCTGGAGACCATGTTCCAATCATTATACTTTGCTCCTAGTATAAATATATCATACTTTGATGAAATATCAGAAAGAGAAATTAAGGAAACACTCCCATTTACCATTGCAACAAAAAGAATAAAATACCTAGGAATAAACCTACCTAAGGAGACAAAAGACCTGTATGCAGAAAACTATAAGACACTGATGAAAGAAATTAAAGATGATACAAATAGATCCATGTTCTTGGATTGGAAAAATCAACATTGTGAAAATGAGTATACTACCCAAAGCAATCTACAGATTCAATGCAATCTCTATCAAATTACCAATGGCATTTTTCACAGAACTAGAACAAAAAATTTCACAATTTTTGTGGAAACACAAAAGACCCTGAATAGCCAAAGCAATCTTGAGAAAGAAAAACAGAGCTGGAGGAATCAGGCTCCTGGACTTCAGACTATACTACAAAGCTACAATAATCAAGACAGTATGGTACTGGCACAAAAACAGAAATATAGATCAATAGAACAGGATAGAAAGCTCAAAGATAAACCCACGTACATATGGTCACCTTATTTTTGATAAAGGAGACAAGAATATACAATGGAGAAAAGACAGCCTCTTCAATAAGTGGTGCTGGGAAAACTGGACAGCTACTTGGAAAAGAATGAAATTAGAACACTCCCTAACACCATACACAAAAATAAACTCAAAATGGATTAAATACCTAAATGTAAGGCCAGACACTATCAAACTCTTAGAGGAAAACATAGGCAGAACACTCTATGACATAAATCACAGCAAGATCCTTTTTGACCCACCTCCTAGAGAAATGGAAATAAAACAAAAATAAATAAATGGGACCTAATGAAACTTAAAAGCTTTTGCACAGCAAAGGAAACCATAAACAACATGAAAAGACCACCCTCAGAATGGGAGAAAATATTTGCAAATGAAGCAACTGACAAAGGATTAATCTCCAAAATTTACAAGCAGCTCATACAGCTCAATGTAAAGAAAGCAAACAACCCAATCCAAAAATGGGCAGAAGACCTAAATAGACATTTCTCCAAAGAAGATATACAGATTGCCAACAAACACATGAAAGAATGCTCAACATCATTAATCATTAGAGAAATGCAAATCAAAACTACAATGAGGTATCATCTCACACCGGTCAGGATGGCCATCATCAAAAAATCTACAAACAATAAATACTGGAGAGGGTGTGGAGAAAAGGGAACCCTCTTGCACTGTTGGTAGGAATGTAAATTGATACAGCCACTATGGAGAACCGTATGGAGGTTCTTTAAAAAACTAAAAATAGAACTACCATACGACCCAGCAATCCCACTACTGGGCATATACCCTGAGAAAACCATAATTTAAAAAGAGTCATGTACCACAATGTTCATTGCAGCTCTATTTACAATAGCCAGGACATGGAAGCAACCTAAGTGTCCATCAACAGATGAATGGGTAAAGAAGATGTGGCACATATATGCAATGGAATATTACTCAGCCATAAAAAGAAATGAAATTGAGTTATTTGTAGTGAGGTGGATGGACCTAGAGTCTGTCCTACAGAGTGAAGTAAGTCAGAAAGAGAAAAACAAATACTGTATGCTAACACATATGTATGGAATCTAAAACAATAAATAAATAAATAAAAATGGTCATGAAGGACCTAGGGGCAGGACGGGAATAAAGACGCAGACCTACTAGAGAATGGACTTGAGACACGGGGAGGGGGAAGGGTAAGCTGGGACAAAGTGAGAAAGTGGCATGGACATATATACACTACCAAATGTAAAACCGTTAGCTAGTGGGAAGCAGCCACATAGCACAGGGAGATCAGCTAGGTGCTTTGTGACCACCTAGAGGGGTGGGAATGGGAGGGTGGGAGGGAGGGAGTTGTAAGAGGGAAGAGATGTGGGGATATATGTATATGTATAGCTGATTCACTTTGTTATAAAGCAGAAACTAACACCATTATAAAGCAATTATACTCCAATAAAGATGTTAAAAAAAATTAAATAAATAAATATATCATACTTTGTTATAATTAACATTGCCCTACTCATGGACATTTAGGAGGCTCCAATATTAGATTATTATAAATGACATTGCATTCAAAAATCCCTGTTTAGATGTCTTTGTGTGCCCGTGCAAATGTGTCTGCGGCATAGCGCTCTAAAGTTATACTCTCTGGGTCAAAAGCCATGCACATTATAAAGTATGATAGTTCAGGTAAGAGGAAACCACTGTATTTGGTTAATTATTGACCCTGATCGTGATCAAATTCAGAGCAAGATATGACAGGTAAGTCTGCAGGATTTGAGAAATGTCTGAGCTCTCAAGCCCAGTTTATCCTTTTATACCATGATCTCATCCTTCGCTTCACAGACCCTCCAAAGCTCCTCCCCTTATCTGTCTCAAGGAGAAGTTGCCTAGTCCTCATCTGCCTCAAATTCCAGTTTAGTTCATTTGCATTTGACTTGTCTCATAATGATGCAGTCAGCATGCAGAGGAGGTCCAGTTGCCTAGCAGACTGTAAGTAGAGATCAGAGTTCCATGTCATTGGGATCTCCTCAGGTCTTTTATTGTTGTTTTGGACTGTAACAGTGCTCTTGGTTATGCATATTCTTATGGTCACAAAAATATAAACATCTTCTCTGCCTTTTTAAATTTAAAGGTCTCATCAGCCTATATTCTTTTTTTCTCTAAATTTTCTAATTCACCTTTTACTTTTCTTTACTAATCTTGTTATCTTTCTCACCTCCACTATAACACATTCACTTTCTGAACAATATTGAACACTCAACACAGATGTCATTTGTTCAAGGTCACATGTTTATGTTAAGTGTCTCATTTAGACGGGTGCCTTAACTGGGTCCAGAGAGCTGGAATTTCTAAGTAGTCAGGTATCTTTGCCTTGATTTACTGGAAATGCAAGCAAGGGTTCACTTCTGAGTACCCTTGAGCATAGAGTGAGCAGAGGATATGATACAGAGAATATAGGATCATATTTAATATGAACCCTTCTTTCTCTTGGGAACTACATGAGAGGTCCACACGCGGATGAGCAAAGAAGGACATTTTTATAAGGGCTCTACTCTGTGATTATTTTCAGAGAAGACAGTATTTGAGCTTATAGATTGTGTTTTTTGATAGAATTGTATGCTGCTTTCCTGACAAATACTGTTTCTGCTTATACTTCAACACAATCTATGCTCTATTAGGCTTTTAATAAATAGTAGATATTGCATTTTATTCCTTGTACCTCAGGTAAACTGATGGTAGAAAGTCTAAATATTGTGTTTAAGAGAATTCAGTTATAAGCCTCCCTTTTTTTTTTAATGTATACTATACAACTCCCTCAGTCAAATACACATTTCTTTAAAAATTTTATTTCTCCATTGCCTGTTTATGTAATGACCTTTCTCATTCTCCGTGAAGACAGACATTAATACAAAAGTCTTATCTCTGAGTTAAAGTCAATTCCTGAAAGATAACTCTGACCTCTTTCCAGATTCTTGTGAGACTCTCCCTTGAAATTCTTCCCCATCCATGTGAGCTGGGGGACCAGGAGGGGGCAGGTCTTCCCCCCTGAAGGGAGAGTCTGCTAGTGAGCTGTTTAGTAAAGTGAGCTGCAGTCAAACGTGAGCCTCGGTGGAGATGGAGCTAATGGAATTGAGGGGTCTCCTGAAAACAGTGCCTTCTGTTATCACCAGATCTGCCAAAGCAGAATAAGCCACAAAAGCATTTCGAGTTCTGGAGCATTTACCAGATTTACTCCATCTCATGTGGTCTTTTTTTTTTTTTTTTTTTTTTGGTAGGAGAATGCCCAAGGTTAAATAAACAAACAGAGGCAGACTTGCTATGGACAATAAACTAGAGAGGGTAATTGAACATTTTTCCATTTATTGATTATTAGATTTGAGATGTGCAATCTGTTTCCTATTAAAATCTAATGTTCTAGAAAACATGTTTCGAAAAAAAGCACTAGACAAAACACTAATAAATAAGTTTCTATCTTCATTGAAATATCTACCTTATACTCTCTTGGCCAAGCAGCCACTGTTAGGCCAGATTAATTGAAAAAGGTGAATTATGTACATCCCCTAGTTTCCTATTTAAGTTTCAGACTTGGTTCTTTTTCTCTGATAATTAAAACATTATCATTAAGAGGCTGGACTTGAAATTATTTCCATCTGATTGCTGAGAGCTCCCATTTTCCACAGGAATGAGAAAGTATCCCGATAAAAGGTAAGATCATGATTATCATCCTCCTCTTTGTCATCATGACAGTGCATTCTCACTGAGGAAAAGACCATTTTGAGGTTGTAAGCATCTATGAATTTTCATAGCTCTGCCTTTCAGTTTCCATATATATATTTTTTAAATGCATGGGAGTTTCCGTAGGAGAGGTTAACTCTGCTTATCCTTTTGATGTGATAGGTAAGCTGACTTTGTGGGAACAGATTTCTTTTATACTCCATAGTCATAAAAATATCATATCCCCATTTCTCTGTGGGATATGATTATATAGAAGGAAGCCACAACAAATCTCTTACCATATATTGACATTATGAGCTATACTAATCATATTCATGACTCACTATTAGTATCCTGCTGCCACGTCAAGCTGAATCAAAGACATGTCAGAATAATTCTAACTACAACTACCACTGAGATTTCCTTTGAACTCACTGCTGCATATTTATGAGTAAATACATTGTTTTTGTTGGGTTGCCTCTGGAAAATATTATTAAATAGGGAAGGAGCTAGTGTAGGCCAAATTCCTTCAAGCAGGAGAACATATTCAATGACTGTGAATTCTGAATTGGTAGTATTTTTCAGGCTAAAATCCATCTAAACAGAGATGAAAAGATTTCTATTCCTATTTTTATGATGGAGTTATTGAAAGAGGAGAATTTAAAGCATATATGGAGTTTCTGCTTTTTCTTTTTTTTTTAGATTGTCTATACTAGAATGAGATTGACTTGCCAAGCCACAAATAAAAGTCACCTTCAGCTTCCTGCAGCATGTCACTGAGAATGGAGCACCATTCTGATCTTGAGGCAGCTCAGTTGCTGCCCTGACATTTTGCTGATCCCAGGCTCCCTAAAGCAACTGCTGGCTGGGACTCCTCCTTGAGTAGCCTAATCCCCTGGGCCCACAACTGAAGAGCCTGCCCAGCTCTAAATATTGCCTCTGCCTGGAACCCTGTTCAGATAATCTTTACTGCCCTCCTGGATACCTGTAGATATTAATTCAACCTGGATCTAGGCTGATTTCTCCATACCCTTTGGAGCCCCAAATATTGAACTTCTGACCTTGGGAGTCAGGTCTAGAACTGCTCAATGTTTAGTACCCCCAGTCCCAGTCCTTTTTGTTCCCAGTTTCCTTCTCGGCCCATCAGCTCAGGCCTTTAGCAGATAGCACCAGAATTGTGACGCATGTGCTCAGGAAAGGAAAATGGCAAACAAACTTGAATCTGTGGTCTCAACAACTAGGTGGGCAAATCTACTTCTAAAATCTATCAAAATAAATCTAAAGGTTTTAAGTTTCATTTTCTGCTTACAGTTTTATATATTTTATATATTATGCACCTTTCTATTTACATTGATAATTGAGAACTGATTAGATTTCCAGATGCATTATAGTATGTGATTAAATTATAAGCCACTGGGTGTCACTCTTAAACTGTGCAAATGTGGCTGCAGAAGAGAGTTTTTCAATAGTGAATTGGACGTGGAAAGTTAGAGATCTCACCAGGGATAGAAACCATTTGAACTGTTTGCATAGGTACATTTACAATGTCAGTGAACTACGGCAGAGTTTGCCCTTAGGTTCCTGTATATTTTCTCTAGACTCATTTTTCAGTGGCAGTTAAACGGGACTAATTATTGGAGAAAATCCCCTCAGCACTAAAAGGACAAAAAGACATTCATGCATCCATTCAGTATGTACATTAATCACACTCTAAAAGTAAGATATTGGGCTAATGAACTATGGGATTGCAAGAAAAAGTGAATTTGCATCATGCATACATTTAACTTATTGGAATGCAACTGTGATAAAAGAAAATGAAAGAAAATTCTTCCTGTTACTCCACTCAATGAATTTGTGCCTCACATTAATTTTTCCTACTGCCTATCAACCTTAAGCCCAGGCTTTTACCTTCTGCTCTGAGACACTGGGGCTGGGACTATGCAAACTGCATTCTCCAGACTTCTTTGCTGGCTGGCTTCTGGTTAGGTTCTGCTGACTGGAGGCATTGGCAGGAGATTAGAAGTTGATAAGAAAGCAGGAGGAATATTCTTGTTTTCAGTTCTAGTCAGCTTCCCTTCATTGGTAGCATTCACGTAGGACTCCAGCCTCCAGCTTATCTCAGCATATCTAGTATCAGTTCTACTGCGGCCCCTTCAGAGGTGCCAGTAGCAACTGTGCCATACTTCCTCTTAGAACTCCTATCAGAGGCCAAGTAGCAATCATGTGTTGTCCCCATCAGAGGCCCCAGCACCAGCTGAGCAGTGACACCTTGGGGGTCTGAGCATCTGCTCTGTGGAGACACTCCCTGCAAGCTCCCAGGTTCTGGTAACACCATTTCTGCTCTTTTACACCTCCAGCCCTAAGAGTGGTAGCTGCTTCAAAAGCTATAATACCAGGGTTACCTTAGCAACCTTTCCCCCTCTTTCTGCCTTCTAATCCTGTGTAACTGATCCCCTATATTAAATCATTTCTCTCCGAAACACCTAGCGTGGCTTCTGTTTTCCTGATAGGGTCCAGACTACAGTGACCATGAGATGAGAGACATGAATGTTCTCTTTCTTCATTCAGTATCAGATTTTGTGTGCTTCTAACGGTTGAGAAATCTTGTAACACTGAATGAGAGTCTAGTGTTTATATTTCTCAAATAATATGGGTCCTAAGTACAAGCCAACTGGTGGTCAACCAAAAAACAGTAGAATGTAAGGCTTCATACAAATAAAGGATGTAGTGATACACTCCAAAACCAGAGGAAACTTGGCCATGTTGTACTTAATGAAAAATGATCTCCAAGTTGCCCTTTTCTAAGAGATTTCCAAGGATGGTTTGACTATATAGTGTTTTTGCCTTTCACGTTGACTTTAAAACCGGAACCTCTCATAACACGTGTCTCCATAGTTGAGTAGGACAACTGTTCTTGCCTTAAGGAGCTTACAGACTAGTAGAAGAAATAGGCATGTAAAAACAGAGAAAACCATAATTCGAAAAGATACATGCACCCCAATGTTCATTGCAGCACTATTTACAATAGCCAGGACATGGAAGCATGGCCAACAACAGAGGAATGGATAAAGAAGATGTAGTACATATATACAATGGAATATTACTCAGCCATAAAAAAGAACAAAATAATGCCATTTGCAGCAACATGGATGGACCTAGAGATTGTCATACTGAGTGAAGTAAGTCAGAAAGACAAGTATCATATGATGTCGCTTATATGTGGAATCTAAAAAAAAGAGGGTACAAATGAACTTATCTACAAAACAGAAATAGAGTTACAGATGTAGAAAACAAACTTATGGTTACCAGGGGATAAAGCGGTGCGGGGGAAGGATAAATTGGGAGACTGGGATTGACATATACACACTACTACATATAAAATAGATAACTAATAAGGACCTATTGTGTAGCACAGGGAACTCTACTTAATACTCTGTAATGGCCTCTATGGGAAAAGAATCTTAAAAAGAGTGGTTATATGTATATGGATAACTGATTCACTTTGCTATACACTTGAAACTAATACAACATTGTAAATCAGCTATACTCCAATAAAAATTAAAAAAAGAGACAATAGGGCTTCCCTGGTGGCGCAGTGGTTGAGAATCTGCCTGCCAATGCAGGGCACACGGGTTCGAGCCCTGGCCTGGGAGGATCCCACGTGCCGCGGAGCAACTAGGCCCGTGAGCCACAATTGCTGAGCCTGCGCGTCTGGAGCCTGTGCTCCACAACAGGAGAGGCCGCGATAGTGAGAGGTCCGCGCACCGCGATGAAGAGTGGCCCCCGCTTGCCGCAAATGGAGAAAGCCCTCGCACAGAAACGAAGACCCAACACAGCCATAAATAAATAAATAAATACATAAATATTAAATAAATAAATAAATAAAATAAAAGGGCTCCTTCTGTCTATAATACTTCTATTATAAAAAAAAAAGAGACAATACATGGCAATGTTTGATAGGAGCAACACAGAAGGACATACCCATTTGTCACCTGTTAGACTTCACGAAATAGGTTGGAAGAGTAGAGGGAGAACAGGGAACATGATGCACAGATTCTGCTAGAAATTTCACTCACTCCCTTGCTTAGAGCAAGAAATTATTATGGTTATTGTTATCACTATTTCAGTTTTAAAGACCTGTTGGAAGAAGATGCTTACCCCGTCATGGAGTTTTGCTTGGTATATTACCTTTTCTTTTCCTGATATATTTCAGTGCTATTTTATTTTATTTTTCTCAGTGACAGTGGAGAACATCTGATTCCTCCTTCAAGGCCCCTCAGTTATACACTCTTTAAAGGTTTAATAGACCACTGTTAATTCTTTGTTTTATGCCCTTAGAGTTTCTTTTTCAGTTTGTTTCTCTGATTTTTTTTCCCCTAGAAAACACATGATTATATTTCCTGGTTCCAATTTCTATCAGCCCCCATCCTTCATGTCTCACTCCTGGAGCTGATGAAATAATCATTGTCCTTTCAGCACAGAATACCAGGTTTAGAAAGACAAGAAAAGAAATCTTCCAGCTATAGTGCTGGGACCATCAGTCCATGGGAGCTTTTGAACCTCAATACGTTTCATCCTCTTACCAGGTCATTTATCTTTGAAGGTGGTGACATACTAGGGTGAGAGATGACCTAATGATGAGGGACATCTTCACAAGTTATCATTTGAAGAAGTGGTTTTTGAAGAATAAGGAGGAGATGTGGGAGGGGGATTAGCAGTGAACTCTTTTCTTCAACTACTAAATCTTTTGGGATTCAGCACTTTTTCAAAATATATTTGCCTAAAAGTCTTTAGGGATTCGTTTAAAGGAGAGGAGCAAGAGGAAAAGAGAGGGGTTTGAAGCTGAAAAGAGAATATTTGTTGCTTTTTTTCCCTCACATTATGAGCTTATTTGAACAGTTTTTGTCCTGCCAAGTGACTTAGTTTGAGGGATTTTTCCCTAGTTTTGAACAATGATGGGAGTGTAGTACAAATTTTCCCTGAAAATGCCCCTCCTATTTCTTTGAACTATATCAAAGCACACTCCATGCATAATTCTGTGCATTTATTTCCTCTTTTTATGGCAACTCATTCCAGATGAATGTGACAACCTGAGAGGTACTAATACAATGGAAGTAATAAACTTATTTAAAACGGGTTTTACTTTACCTTAAAACAAAATATCTGTGTAACTATAACTTCCTGAGTAGAATGTAAAGCTTTTTACAAACGAAGGCCCTAATGAGATACTGATATGTTTTGAATATTGGTCCATGAGATTGTTAGAAGAGCTTGGCAACCTTACAACATTACGTTATAGACAAACTTCTGCATGGAGTAATACAGTTCATATACACCTTAATGGGAACCTCCTGGCTCTGACTCACAGCAAGAAATGAAGCCAAACACTCCAGTCTGTAGTACTTGTTCAAGTTCCTGGATTTAAATCTGGAGTCATACTTACTTTGTATTTATTTTCTGAAGTGAACGATATCAGAGTGGCCAGGATTCGAGGTAAGAAATACTAATGGATAGTTAGGAGGCACTTACCTTTCTAAAAAATCAATGTCAAATATTTTCAGAAGATTAAGCCAGAATACACTTTATTTTCAAACAGAAAAGACATAGGCAAGAGCCCACAGAGAGAAAGCGAGTGGAGGAATTTAGCTTTATCTAGAAGTCATCCAAACAGGATATGTGAAGAGGAATAAAGCTAAGTTCCAGATAGGAAAAAATAATTAATGGAGCTAAATCTTAGCCTGTATCTAAAAGTATTTCAAACTTGCAGTCAATTAAATAAAAATGTCAAACCAACTGTTATTATCATTTGTGTTAGACAACTGGTTGATTGACTCGTCATTTTGCTATCTTATGAAATGAAATTGGGAATAAATATAATGTTAGTCATCTATGTGTAACATGATTAAATTGCTTCAGGACAATCAAATTAATGTGTTTTACTGTCCCCACAACTGATTGTGTTAAAAGTAACTTGATCCACAGTGATGAAGCAAAATTCTGTTTTTGAGATGGGCCTCCATGGCTGGTTCAACTAAGGTTATTTTAGTTGTGAAAACACAGTCTCAGTCTCCGTGAGCTAAGCAATACAGGTGGTTGGGGCAATTCTCCAAGTACTCTAATTCAGAGAAAACATTGGCTTTTCTGGAAATTACCTGGCTCATTTAACATGTATTTTGCTTGAACTACTTCAATAATTTTTCCAATTGCCTACTTTGCTTTTGCCAGAGAGGGACAACCCTACAATGTCTGTAAACAAAATATAAGCTAGAGATGGAGGATTTTCTTTGCTATAGGGCTTAAATAGGGTTTTTCTGAGCTGCAGTCTCATCTAAAATTAGGAAAAAGATTGTTGATCTAGGTCTATGTTGCACTGGAAGTGTGTGGAGTGAAATAACAGAGATCTGTAGATGTTCTAGGTTAGGAACCAGAATGCCACAACACTTAGCTTTACAATTAGACTTACAGATACAGGTTTCTCCACACCAGTGTTTTTCAGAATATTTATTAATCATTCTTTCCAATAATCAGGATTCTGCTAACTGAGAAAAAGTCAATATTATATAAAGAAAGAAATCTGTAAGATTATAGTAGGAAATTACAAACTTACATGCCAGGACAAGATGACTAAGTTAAATGCCTGAGTGTGAGATGGTATGGAGCAGTGGGGAGTGTGGCAAATTGGAGCATTCATGCCCCATCTAAAGGTGGCATCCATTCCTCAGCTTCAGCCAGTGCATACAATGTGCAGTATGGTCCCAGTCTTGCCAGACCTTCCATTTTTCAACAAAAGTCAGAAACCTAGATCTTTATATGAAATTTCCCCACGTTTATATGTTGGCAACCTCTTGGAGTTTGTGGGGTGCAAGTAATAACACCCCCTCTCTTCTCTTGAATTCATTGCCAGTTGAGAAATGACACAGGGGTAAGACAGCCAGAGATCAAGATGTCAGCATTATTACTGATTAAGTTGACGGAAGAACAAGGCTAAAATCTGTAACCAAATGTATTTTCTAATTACCACTCTCCTTAGAAGAAAACTTGGGTATGCAGAACTGCCTTGTCAGGGGAGAAAGGGTGAAAAAAAGAGGGATGATAGTGCTCTCAGATTGTTAATAGAGTAACTCTACCCAATTAAGAAATGAGGACCAATGACTGTCAGGCCAAACCTCCTACCCATCAGGGAGAGAGCTCAGAGACAACTAGAGTGGAAGTCCTCCCTGCTGCCACCGTCACACACACATGAAAATATAAGGTAGAAGGCCAGGGAATGGAAGTTCCACCATGGTAACAACTCGTTCATTTTCGAAAATGTGCAAGGCAAACACAACTAGACTCAGCCCACAGATACCCAATTTGCAACCTCTGGTTTGTACTTACTCTGTTTTTAAATTTGTCAGTTAGTTGCAATTTTTAGGACTAAAATTTTGCAGTAATATTACTGTAGGCATAAATACTAAAAATAAAATTTTCTTCACTTTTACGGAAATTTGGCATATCAGAATACTTTTTGATGGTTTTATGCAATAATTTAGTACTTGTGTCTTCTTCCATAGACCAGATTTTTCCAAAAATGTGTGTCGGGAAATAGATTTCAGTTGATGTCCAGCCCTGTACTCTTTATTTATGTAACCCCACAAAGAAAGCCAGGATTCAAGGTTCACAGCCCCAGTTCTGACTTCACGTTTCTCTCCCACTTCCGCTTTAATTTCATATCTGCTAAGACTGTTACTTACCTTCCAATTTCTGTCCTTGACTCACCCTTCTATTTTAACATCTGAAGTCATTTTCCTGGTGACTGTTTTGACTTGCCCATGATTCTGGTTCCTCCTCCCCTACCCATTTCCAGCCATGCTCCCTCGAGGTGCTTTGCGTAAACACTCCACTAGTTCTAACACCAGAGATCCCCGACGCTGTGTGGTTCTCCCATTAGGCTTGCTCCAGACCCTTCAACAGGAAATAGCATTCATAGTTTTTCCATTCTTGGTGGTTCTGGAAATGTTTATTAAATACATTTTGAAATGAGTGGACCATTGGCTGGGGCAACAATATTTGTCATAACAGGTTCGCTCTTGTTATAATGATTTGGCATTGTAAATTGGTATCTTATTGAGCAGAGAAAGAAAACAAAGTCATCCTTGATGGAAATATCTTAAGAAAAGATATTTCCTAATTGTGACCGAATCTCAAGAAGTGTTTTTAAAATCTAGCCTCCATTTTTGTAAAATTCCTTCCTTAGAGTCATAACTGACTTTAAAATAAAAAGTCTTCAATTTCATTGTAGCTGTGGTCTGGGCATTTTGGATATGTAGACTTAATTTACTGCTTACCCTTTGGTGTGTTTTTGATTATTCAAGAGCTGCTTGTTTAGGCAAATGACACCCACATATCAAAAGATAACCCTTTCTTTGCATACTATTCCTGGAATTTCCTCATCTGGAGCTTTTTCCCACTAGTGTTCAAGGGAGGTCTAGAGGGTCAGAGTGCTTTGAAGGGGGTGCTAAACAGGATGCTGGAATCCATGCCTGGTGTTGTCCTTTTTTGTTCTAAGATGACCCTGTTGGATAGATTTACTATCTATGTGTGAGGGCATGGGGAAAAATCTTAGCTCTGGCTTCTCAGTCTGTTCAGCTATGGGCCTTGAACTTCTGCTCTGCCAGCACAACCCAGCAGGGAGGTTAATCTCCACCAAGGCAGGCAAATGGCCAGAAAACTTGGCCCTGCCAGCCATGGGTATGCGTGAGTCAGGCTGGAAGCCATAGGTTCTAACTGGGGTGAACCCTAGGCATGCAGCATCTACCAAATCTCGGTTACCAAATGACTTCCATTTATTAAGTACCTACCATGGTTTTGTAACTGCACTACGTGTTTTTCATTTATTCTCTCTTAATTTAATCCTTGACACATCCATGAGATAGGGACCCTCACAGATGAAGAAACTCAGGCTCAGTATGGTTAAAGACATACACAAGGTCACACGGCTGGTTAGTAGCAGAGCTAGGATTGTAATCTGGGTATCTGATCCAGTGCCTGTCAAACACTGCCCTTTGGTCTGAACCTACAATTTTGCTTTTACCTAGGCATTCTGTTCAGCATTCTAGTTCTCCATGTGGCGGGGAACCATGGCATTCACCTAGCTTTTAATAAACTCTCCCCAGGTAGATTTAGTGCTGCCATCTATGGGGTGTCCCTGAATATATCTTTACCCGGAACTCTCAGAGACTGTCTTAATTTGCTAGGATTGTCATAACAAAATACCAGAGACAGGGTGGCTTAAACCATAGAAATTTATATTTCCCACAGTTCTGGAGGCTAGAAGGCCAAAATCAAGGTGTTGCAGGTTTGGTTTCTTCTGAGGCCTCTCTCCTTGGCTTGCAGATGGCTGTCTTCTTGCTGTGTTCTCTCACATGGTCCTTTTTCTCTGTGTGCATGTCCTTGGTGTCTCTCTGTGTGTCCTAATCTCCTCTTCTAATTAGGACACTGATCAAATTGGATTCGAGCCCACTCTACCAGCTTCATTTTAACTTAATTACCATTTTAAAGGTCCTGTCTCCAAATGCAGGTACTTTATGAAGTACTGGGGGTTAGGGCTTCAACATAGGAACTGGGAAGGTGACACAATTCAGCCCATAACAGGGACTGAGAGCCTGCTGTCCATGAACTGATGACTGAGGTCCTCAGTAGTATATCTGACTGCTCTTGTCCCTTACCCCTGGCCCTGCAGGAGCACACAGCCGTAGGAAGGGACCCCTTACAATGTGAAGCCGACTAGAAATTGAAACCTTAGTTTTTGTACCCCATTGCCCCATATCCTGATTTCTGCCCCTTCCCCACTGGCCATTCCACGGAGAGAGAGAGAGAGAGAGAGAGAGACACCTCCAAACACCTGTTGCTGGGCCCACGACTGAAAAGACTGATGCTTAAGGCCATTCTCTTAACATGGAAATCGTTCTGTGGGCTCCAGTTATATTGCAGATTAAATATATATATATATATATATATATATATAGTCTTTATTTGAGGCTCTTCATATTTACCTTAAGGCCACTTTTTGATCTTTATACCATAAAATGACCCTGATCTCTCAAGCAGACACCTTTATAGGTGATGAGCATTGAAAGTATGTTTTGGGAGATCCTAGCAGTAGAATGTAGCAGTTATGCACACAAGCTCTGGGTTCAGATTGCCCGGGTTAGTATATGAGCCCCATCTTACTACTGAGTGAACTTGGGCAGGTTTCTTGACCTCTTTATGTCACATTTTCCATATGTAAAGGAGCAAAAATAATAACACCTACTTATTGGATTTGTTGTTAGAATTAAACAAGTTAAACATATAATGAAGTTATAATAATGTCTGGCCTATAGTAGGTACTCAAACATTTTAGATCTAATTTTTATTATTAGTGTGTGGGTTTATAGAATTATCTTTATCCTTTAGTGTTATTTTATCCTGGGTAATTTTTATGAAATGCACATATGTGTATCATTTATGGCACTTTTTTAAGTCTACAAAAGATAAAAATTCAACCCAAACTGGCTTACACATGGAAAAGAATTTATTGGTTCTTGTAAATCAAGTAATTCAAAGACATACCAGCCTCAGATATGACTTGATCCAGGGCTCAAATGATGTCTCCAGAATTCACTTTTTCTCTGTACATTTCTCAGCTATGTTGCCTTAATGTTGTCTCCATTCTTGGTGGCTTCCTTCTCATGCTTGAAAAATGACTGTCATCAGCTCTTGGAACTGCATGCTTCTACAATGAAATCCAGTGAAAAAGAGTGAGCATCTTTATCCTAGCATTTCCAAAAAACATTCTGGGGTCCACTCTGATGGGACTGTATCAGCCCATGTGCTCATCTTTGATTGGATTATTGGTACCATCAGGATGCAGGACTTTGGCCAGGTCTGGGTCATTCATCCCATTCTTGAGTTAAAGGTAGAGTCAACTCCACTAGAAGCACATGGATTGAATGTGGGGAAATTAGGATATAGCTACCAGAAGAAAGATAAAAAGATGACAGACAGCAAAATAATAGATGTTCATAGCATGAATGCTTTTAAATAAATTTGGAGGACTTTGAATGTAACTCTGGGGACCCTAGTACAGACCACAATTCAATTCAAACTCATTACGTTGGATGACTAATTATGTCTAGCATTATATAAAAGACCACACTAATGCAATTGAGATAAAGGATCTCCTAAATGAGCCAAGTAGACATATGTTAACATACACAATGCTGGGGTATGAAAATTTTTCACATTTTGGTTTCTCAGAATGGAGAAGAGCTCTTTGACTCCTCTTTTTCGTGATAGCCACTTTCCTCCACCTACAAAAAGGGGCCACTTTGGGTGGAGTCACTACTTGATTTAAAAATTCATCTCTTCTCCTTTGGGGTGGTATATTGGCCTGGTCCTGCTACACTGGAAGAAAAGTCCAGACATCTCTCTTTGGATGCTTCTTTACCACTAGATCCTAAGAATTCCCAGTTCAGGCTTAGGCACTGAAAACTTTGCGGAGATAAGCACTCAAATTTGTCAGGCTTTGTTGAGACAGAATAGCCTTTCTACTTGATTCTAGGCAATTCAAACCTGCCTCACATGGCTACAGGAGCTCTCTATGGATCTGAGCCCAGCGTGCTTGAATTCTGCTTTGGTGTTTGGGGGTCAAAGCCCCTGTATTTTGCCTCCTTTGTTTAATATCTCCCTTGGAAACATTATAAAAGAAGTAGTGGTGTACCCAAGGCAAGAATTCAAGTAGTGCTAGGGCCCCTGACTAAAATGCCATCATAGTATCTTTACACCACCACTTAATTGCACCTAATTATACATTGCAAACAAAACTTTTGATAGCATTTAGATATAATATCATTGTCTCTAAACTCCAGAATTAAAGTTCCAAAGAATGAATAAAAGGGAAATCAAAGGCTCATTATATTGCTCACTCGCTTGAAGAATATAGATCAGTAGTCTGAGCTGGGCTGTCAAAACCCCTTGTTAAGAACAAAGGAATCTGGCTCAGAGAACCAAACTTGAGTAAAACATCTTAATGGAACCAACTGTTTACTAATATGATTTCCATGGGAGGAATCTGGCCCTAACTCAAGTTTTTTTTTTAATACAAACTAATCTACTAAGGGGATTTGTTTTCTTAACCCAAAGCCTGAAAATCATTTCTGTGAATTACACCACTGTATACAGGGTGACTGTTGTGCATTCCCCCTTGTTAGGAGAAAGAATGGAAAATATCAAATCTTGTCAAATGAAGCAAAGGAAAAAAATTAGTCTTTTATTTGTAGGAGAGAAAATAACACTCTAGAGATTCAAGTGCCTGCTTTGTATTACTACGCAGTCTCTAATTGAGCCCTCCTTCAAAAATCCAACTTCACAACTTATGTCTTACAAGTTCCCTCTAATTTAAAGTACTCAACAATTTAGCATCTGAGAATGTCCCCTTCTGAGCTGGAAGGACTAATGATCAAAAAGAAACATGTGAGATATAGAGATATTTAACTTCTCTCATGCGAGTTCAGTGATTTAGAAGGGATTGATATGCCAGTTTTTCCTTATTTTAATGACCTTTCCCTCATGTGGCCTCCCCGATTCCCGTAATAACACTTTGTTTATACAGATAATTTTCTCTCCAGCAGGAGCTCTTACATGCTTTAATAACCTTTTCTCATAAATCAACTCAGTACACTGTGAAGTTTGATGAGGTACAGGGGCTAGGAAGGGTTCTCTCAAGCCTGCCAACTGGGTCTCTGATTGCTCCACTGCCCCCTCCTGCATCTCCAAGTGGGCTGATATTGGTGTAGGGATCTGGGGGCAGGGCTTGATTGGGCTGGAAGGTCACCCCATAGTAGCCCAGGAGTGAGTGCAAACTCTGTGAGAAACAAGAGTGTTTGAGAAGGTCCCATGCGAAGAAACCAAAATCTGAATTTTTATCCAGATGGAGTAAGACTTGGGTCAGAGATTCTTCGGTTGGGCTTTGGTTATCTCTTAGGAATCCCATACATTTTATTGACCCAAGCCTCCATTTAGAAATGAAAAAATATCTCCACTGGATGATTCAGGTGAAGTAGATGGTATCCATTTGGTAGCATGAGGCAGAAACAGCTCAAATTGGCATAGATACAAAAGAAAAAATAATGGATGATGTTATTGAGATTACCCAAAGAAGGGCTTCAGGAACAGTCTGATCCAGGGTATCAAATGATGTTAAGCAGCTTTTTCTTTTTCTAATCTCTTGGCTTTGGTTCCCACTAGACATTCTCAGCCGAGGTTTTTACACATAGTGAGAAAAAAATGGCATTTAGTAACCTCCTAATCTTATCTTAATAACTTAGGATCCAAAGGAAGAGAGAGAACTCCTTTCTCTTGGTGTGTCTGTATCAAACTTCAAGGAGTATACTGACACTGGGATTGACAGTCCCAACAGAAACACATGGAATGTGTATGTGGATGGATTTTCCTAAGGTATCAGAGAAGGGAAATGCAGAAATCTGCTGGATTGACCCATCTCTGTCAGCTCTACACTTCTCTTTCCTGTAACCTGCCCGCCACCCTCCATACATATACACACATGCATGTATGCACACACAAACACACACACAGAATGTTGTTACAGGCCTGGATAAAATATTCTGAAAGGACACTTCATATAGTAAAAATAAAAATACATAAATATGGCATAACCAACAAATTACAGTTTGTGAAGGTTTCATTGTAATACAACAAACAATTCCCAAATGCCACCACTTACCATGTCTTTTTTATTTCACAACACTATTATTTTTTCTAACATCTTTAGTGGAGTATAATTGCTTTACATTGTTGTTAGTTGCTGCTGTATAACAAAGTGAATCAGCTGTATGTATACATATATCCTCATATCCCCTCCCTCTTGCATCTCCCTCCCACCCTCCCTATCCCAGCCCCTTTAAGTGGTCACAAAGCACTGAGCTGATCTCCCTGTGCTATGCAGCTGCTTCCCACTAGCTATCTATTTTACATTTAGTAGTGTATATATGTCCATGCTACTTTCTCACTTCGTCCCAGATTACTGTTCCCCTCCCCGTGTCCTCAAGTCCATTCTCTACATCTGCGTCTTTATTCCTGTCCTGCCCCTAGGTTCATCAGAACCATTTTTTTTTTTTTTTTAGATTCCATATATATGTGTTAACATATGGTATTTGTTTTTCTCTTTCTGGCTTACTTCACTCTGTATGACAGACTCTAGGTCCATCTACCTCACTACAAATAACTCAATTTTGTTTCTTTTTATGGCTGAGTAATATTCCATTGTATATCTGTGCCACATCTTCTTTATCCACTCATCTGTCGATGGACACTTAGGTTGCTTCCATGTCCTGGCTATTGTAAATAGAGCTGCAATGAACATTGTGGTACATGACTCTTTTTGAATTATGGTTTTCTCAGGGTATATGCCCAGTAGTGGGATTGCTGAGTCATATGGTAGTTCTATTTTTTAGTTTTTTAAGGACCCTGCATACTGTTCTCCATAGTGGCTGTATCAATTTACATTCCTGCCAACAGTGCAAGAGGGTTCCCTTTTCTCCACACCCTCTCCAGTATTTATTGTTTGTAGACCTTTTGATGATGGCCATTCTGACTGGTGTGAGGTGATACCTCATTGTAGTTTTGATTTGCATTTCTCTAATGATTAATGATGTTGAGCATTCTTTCATGTGTTTGTTGGCAATCTGTATATCTTCTTTGGAGAAATGTCTATTTAGGTCTTCTGCCCATTTTTGGATTGGGTTGTTTGCTTTCTTTACATTGAGCTGTATGAGCTGCTTGTAAATTTTGGAGATTAATCCTTTGTCAGTTGCTTCATTTGCAAATATATTCTCCCATTCTGAGGGTTGTCTTTTCATGTTGTTTGTGGTTTCCTTTGCTGTGCAAAAGCTTTTCAGTTTCATTAGGTCCCATTTATTTATTTTTATTTTATTTCCATTTCTCTAGGAGGTGGGTCAAAAAGGATCTTGCTGTGATTTATGTCATAGAGTGTTCTGCCTATGTTTTCCTCTAAGAGTGTGATAGTGTCTGGCGTTTAGGTCTTTAATCCATTTTGAGTTTATTTTTGTGTATGGTGTTAGGGATTGTTCTATTTTCATTCTTTTACGTGTAGAAGTCCAGTTTTCCCAGCACCACTTACTGAAGAGACTGTCTTTTCTCCATTGTATATCCTTGCCTCCTTCTTCATAGACTAGTTGACCTTAGGTGCATGGGTTTATCTCTGGGCTTTCTATCCTGTTCCATTGATCTATATTTCTATTTTTGTGCTAGTACCATACCATCTCGATTACTGTAGCTTTGTAGTATAGTCTAAAGTCAGAGAGCCTTATTCCTCCAGCTCTGTTTTCTTTCTCACGATTGCTTTGGCTATTTGGGGTCTTTCGTGTTTCCATACAAATTGTGAAATTTTTTTTTCTAGTTCTGTGAAAAATGCCAGTGGTAGTTTGATAGGGGTTGCACTGAATCTGTAGATTGCTTTGGGTAGTATAGTCATTTTCACAATGTTGATTCTTCCAATCCAAGAACATGGTATATCTCTCCATCTGTTAGTATGATCTTTAATTTCTTTCATCAGTGTCTTATAGTTTTCTGAGTACAGGTCTTTTGTCTCCTTAGGTAGGTTTATTCCTAGGTATTTTATTCTTTTTGTTGCAGTGGTAAATGGGAGTGTTTCCTTAATTTCTCTTTCAGATTTTTTGTCATTATTGTATAGGAATGCAAGAGATTTCTGTGCATTCATTTTGTATCCTGCTACTTTACCAAATTCATTGATTAGCTCTAGTAGTTTTCTGGTAGCATCTTTAGGATTCTCTATGTATAGTATCATGTCATATGCAAACAGTGGCAACTTTACTTCTTCCTTTCCAATTTGGAATCCTTTTATTTCTTTTTCTTCTCTGATTGCTGTGGCTAAAACTTCCAAAACTATGTTGA
Organism: Balaenoptera physalus; assembly: GCF_965194825.1. Lineage (NCBI taxonomy): Eukaryota > Metazoa > Chordata > Mammalia > Artiodactyla > Balaenopteridae > Balaenoptera > Balaenoptera physalus. The sequence goes on from NC_138890.1 coordinate 28,897,671, forward strand.
ATAATAGTGGTGAGAGTGGGGAACCTTGTCTTGTTCCTGATCCTAGTGGAAATGGTTTCACTTTTTCACCATTGAGGACGATGTTGGCTGTGGGTTTGCCATATATGGCCTTTATTATGTTGAAGTAAGTTCCCTCTGTGCCTACTTTCTGGAGGGTTTTTATCATAAATGGATGTTGAATTTTGTTGAAAGCTTTTTCTGCATCTATTGAGATGATCATATGTTTTTTATCCTTCAGTTTGTTAGTATGGTGTATCACACTGATTGATTTGCATATATTGAAGAATCCTTACATTCCTGGGATAAACCCCACTTGATCATGGTATATGATCCATTTAATGTGCTGCTGGATCCTGTTTGCTAGTATTTTGTTGAGGAATTTCGCAACTATGTTCATCAGTGATATTGGCCTGTAGTTTTCTTTTTTTGTGACATCTTTGTCTGGTTTTGGTATTAGGGTGATGGTGGCCTTGTAGAATGAGTTTGGGAGTGTTCCTCCCTCTGCTATATTTTGGAAGAGTTTGAGAAGGATAGGTGTTAGCTCTTCTCTAAATGTTTGATAGAATTCGCCTGTGAAGCCATCTGGTCCTGGGCTTCTGTTTGTTGAAAGATTTTTAATCACACTTTCAATTTCAGTGCTTGTGATTGGTCTGTTCACATTTTCTATTTCTTCCTGGGTCCATCTCAGAAGGTTGTGCATTTCTAAGAATTTGTCCATTTCTCCCAGGTTGTCCATTTTAGTGACATATAGTTGCTTGTAGTAATCTCTCATGATCCTTTGTATTTCTGCAGTGTCAGTTGTTACTTCTCCCTTTTCATTTCTGATTCTCTTGATTTGAGTCTTCTCCCTTTTTTTCTTGATGAGTCTGGCTAATGGTTTATCAATTTTGTTTATCTTCTCAAACAACCAGCTTTTAGTTGATCTTTGCTATCATTTTCTTCATTTCTTTTTCATTTATTTCTGATCTGATCTTTATGATTTCTTTCCTTCTGCTAACTTTTGGGTTTTTTTTGTTCTTCTTTCTCTAATTGCTTTAGGTGTAAGGTTAGGTTGTTTATTTGAGGTGTTTCTTGTTTCTTAAGGTAGGATTGTATTGCTATAAACTTCCCTCTTAGCGCTGCTTTTGCTGCATCCCAAAGGTTTTGGGTCAGCGTGTTTTCATTGTCATTTGTTTCTAGGTATTTTTTGATTTCTTCTTTGATTTCTTCAATGATCTCCTGGTTATTAAGTAGTGTATTGTTTAGCCTCCATGTGTTTGTATTTTTTACAGATTTTTTCCTGTAATTGATATCTAATCTCATAGCGTTGTGGTCGGAAAAGATACTTGATACGATTTCAATTTTCTTAAATTTACCAAGGCTTGATTTGTGACCCAAGACATGACCTATCCTGGAGAATGTTCCATGAGCACTTGAGAAGAATGTGTATTCTGTTGTTTTTGGATGGAATGTCCTATAAATATCAATTAAGTCCATCTTGTTTAATGTATCATTTAAAGCTTGTGTTTCCTTATTTATTTTCATTTTGGATGATCTGTCCATTGGTGAAAGTGGGGTGTTAAAGTCCCCTACTATGATTGTGTTACTGTCGATTTCCCCTTTTATTTCCCCTTGCCTAATGTATTGAGGTGCTCCTATGTTGGATGCATAAATATGTACAATTGTTATATATTCTTCTTGGATTGATCCCTTGATCATTATGTAGTGTCCTTCTTTGTCTCTTGTAATAGTCTTTGTTTTAAAGTCTATTTTGTCTGATATGAGAATTGCTACTCCAGCTTTCTTTTGATTTCCATTTGCATGGAATATCTTTTTCCATCCCCTCACTTTCAGTCTGTATGTGTCCCTAGGTCTGAAGTGGGTCTCTTGTAGACAGCATATATACGGGTCTTGTTTTTGTATCCATTCAGCCAGTCTATGTCTTTTGGTTGGAGCATTTAATCCATTTACATTTAAGGTAATTATTGATATGTATGTTCCTATTACCATTTTCTTATTTGTTTTGGGTTTGTTATTGTAGGTGTTTTCCTTCTCTTGTGTTTCCTGCCTAGAGAAGTTCCTTTAGCATTTGTTGTAAAGCTGGTTTGGTGGTGCTGAATTCTCTTAGCTTTTGCTTGTCTGTAAAGGTTTTAATTTCTCCATCAAATCTGAATGAGATCCTTGCTGGGTAGAGTAATCTTGGTTGTAGGTTTTTCTCCTTCATCACTTTAAATATGTCCTGCCACTCCCTTCTGGCTTGCAGAGTTTCTGCTGAAAGATCAGCTGTTAACCTCATGGGGATTCCCTGTGTGTTATTTGCTGTTTTTCCCTTGCTGCTTTTAATGTTTTTTCCTTCAGTTTAATTTTTGATAGTTTGATTAATATGTGTCTTGGCATGTTTCTCCTTGGATTTATCCTGTATTGGACTCTCTGTGCTTCCTGGACTTGATTAACTATTTCCTTTCCCATATTAGGGAAGTTTTCAACTATAATCTCTTCAAATATTTTCTCAGTTCCTTTATTTTTCTCTTCTTCTTCTGGGACCCCTATTATTCGAATGTTGGTGCATTTAATGTTGTCCCAGAGGTCTCTGAGACTGTCCTCTATTCTTTTCATTCTTTTTTCTCTATTCTGCTCTGCGGTAGTTATTTCCTCTATTTTATCTTCCCAGTCACTTATCCATTCTTCTTCCTCAGTTATTCTGCTATTGATTCCTTGTAGAGAATTTTTAATTTCATTTATTGTGTTGTTCATCATTGTTTGTTTACTCTTTAGTTCTTCTAGGTCCGTGTTTAACTTTTCTTGTATTTTCTCCATTCTGTTTCCAAGATTCTGGATCATCTTTACTGTCATTACTCTGAATTCTTTTTCAGGTAGACTGCCTGTTTCCTCTTCATTTGTTTGGTCTGGTGGGTTTTTACCTTGCTTCTTCATCTGCTGCGTATTTCTCTATCTTCTTAGTTTACTTAACTTACTGTGTTTGGGGTCTCCTTTTCGCAGGCTGCAGGTTCATAGTTCCTGTTGTTTTTGGTGTCTGCCCCCAGTGGGTAAGGTTGGTTCCCTGGGTTGTGTAGGCTTCTTGGTTGAGGCGACTGGTGCCTGTGTTCTGGTGGATGAGGCTGGATCTTGTCTTTCTGGTGGGCAGTACCACATCCAGTGGTGTGTTTTGGGGTGTCTGTGAACTTAGTACGATTTTAGGCAGCCTCTTTGCTAGTGGGTCGTGTTGTGTTCCTGTCTTGCTAGTTGTTTGGCATGGGGTGTCCAGCACTGGAGCTTGCTGGTCGTTGAGTGGAGCTGGGTGTTAGCGTTGAGACAGAGATCTCTGGGAGAGCTCTCGCTGATTGATATTATGTGGGGCCAGGAGGTCTCTGGTGGAGCAATGTCCTGACCTCGGCTCTCCCACCTCAGAGCCTCATGCCTGAAACCTGGCCGGAGCACCAAGACCCTGTCAGCCACATGGCCAAGAACACTTCATCCATATCCCAGGTCTCTCCCATGGAATTATCACAGAATTTCGCTGGACACACAGCCTGAGGCCTCAGACATCCTTGCTGGCCATGACCTGGGCAATATCCTCCCCACAACATTATTTTTTCTAACAAAAATATTTGCCAGATGCTATTTTGAATATTTTACAAATATTAACTAACTTAATCCTTACAAGAACGCTTTGAGGTGCATACTATTGTTTGTCCAATTTTAGGGACTTCCAGATTAGTAAACTGAGGCACAGAGTGACTGAGGCATTTATACAAAGGTGGTAGGAGTCACAGGCAAGGTTTGTGTCCAGGTTAGTCTGGAAAAGATTCCTTGGGAAAGAATCTAAATATATTAAATGCACTATTGCCTGCTTATTAGCCTTTGTCCTATTGAAGCTACTCCATTAATGTCTGCTATGTCCTTTTCTTGAACCAGAGTTCAAGCAGGCACCTGTCTTATGCTCACCATTGCTGACCAATCTCCTCACTTAGTACATATAGCAGAGTTGACATTGTTCTTGCCCCAGGCAGACCACAGATATACCATGCAAAGAATTTGACACATAGTGGACTTTCAATATGGGTTCACTTCTTCCACCTTTTCTCTAGTTTCGTTTCAGCTAATATTTACTTGGCTATTTTCTTTCTTTTTTTTCATTTTTCAGTTTTATTCTTGGAAAATGAGATCATTGTATCCCATTTGAGAGAACTAACATCCTGAATTTTGGGATGAGTCAGGAATAGTTTTGTATCCATGATCCATTGTATCAATGACCACTTATTCAGACAGATAATCCAGCAATTGAAGTCTCATTCCAGCCCTGGAGTCCTACCAACCCCCAACCCTACCACAAAAGACTAAACCATACTGGGTTGAATACGATTCCCGCCAAAATTGATATCTACCTGGACTCTCAGAATGTGACCTTCTTTGAAAATAGGGTCTTTGCCAATGTAATTAGTTAAGATGAGTTCATACTGGATTAGAGGGGGCCCTAAATCCATGTCCTTATAAGAGAGCCTTGTGAATATATAGACACATGGAGGAAAGACGGCCATGTGAAAACAGAGGAAGAAATTGGAGTGATGCAGATACAACCAAAAAAATATGCCAAGAATCGCCAGCAACTACCAGAAACTAGAAGAGACAAGCAAGGGTTCTTCTCCAGAGATCCCACATGCTCAGCACCCCCTATTATCAACATCCCCCACCAGAGGAGTACATTTGTTATATTGATGAACCTACATTGACACATCATTATCACCCAAAGTCCATAGTTTACATTAGGCTTCACTCTCAGTGTTGTATATTCTATGGGTTTGGACCATTGCATAATGACATGTATCCAACTTTACAGTGTCATACAGAATACTTTCACTATCCTAAACTTCCTCTATACTCCATTTATTCATCCCTCCACCCTATCTCCACCTCTTGCCACCGATGTTTCCCTGTCTTCATAGTTTTGCCTTTTCCAACATGTCATATAATTGGAATCATAGGGTATGCAGCCTTTTCAGATTGGCTTCTTTCACTTAGTAACATGCATTTAAGTTTCCTCCATGTCTTTTCATGGCTTGATAGCTCATTTCTTTTTAGCTCTGAATAATATTACATTGTCTGCATGTACCACAGTTTATGTATCCATTCACCAACTAAGGGACATCTTGGTTGCTTCCAAGTTTGGGCAATTATGAATAAATCTGCTATAAACATCTGTGTGCAAGTTTTCATGTGGACATAAGTTTTCAACTCCCTTGGGCAAATACCAAGGAGTGCCAAAGGTATTTTTTTTAACATGAGGAGATATCCGGGGGCTGGCTGTTCCTGTTGGTTAATTCCATGGTTCAAGGCTACAGCATCTTAACTGGCCCACAGGCATTTTCTCCCCACTTGGTGAACTGGTGATGTGAGCCATCATGGCCATGGGATGGCTGCAACAATTCCAGAGGTCACATGAAGAGATGAGGATATGTAATGAGGGAAAGTAAGATGATTCCTCCTGCATACCTTTTATTAGGGAGTAAAACCTTCATAGAATCCCAACAGATTCCCCTTAGGTCTTATGGACCAGAATTAGGGTACACAAAAACGCTTTAGCTGGGAGAGAGGTTGAAAGTGAGCACCTAATATTTGTAGCCTCTCACAGCAAGAGCAGTCACTACCAGCTACCTTCACCTGACAAGCCTTCTCCAATCTGAGCCTCAGTTTCCTCATCTGTTTCCTCCCTGTTAAGTAGGGATAGTAACAAGTATTCCTGCAGGAGTTTTGCAACAACTAAATGAGGTAGGAGGTAAAAGATGCCCAGCATGATGTGAGGCACTTACTACACATTCTGTAAAAGCAGACTTACCCTCCTGTTACCTGGCTGCTTCTTCAAGGGAACTGCCTACCCTACACAACCAGGAAGCTGCTCTTGGTTGACTGAGATGTATCTAAGTCAGAGCTCCAAACTCCTGCTCTAGCTCATGAATGATCCATTTACATGGCCCCTTTTGGGGAGCACTGTCACTTATGGTATATTATTTAGTCACAAAACCTCTGTGAGGAAGCCATTTTCACCTTTTTCCAAATGTGGGAATTGAAGCACTGAGAAGGAAAGATTTGGGATCCCTGTCTCCAAAGAGTTTATCAAGATGGCTTTTAAGTCCAGAGCTGTGGGAACCATTCCTCCTGTTAGAATGAATCTACATATCCACACAGAGATCTTGCCAGGAATAATGTAGACACCCATTCTGTGGTAACAAGGCTTCCTGCTCAAGTCTCATCCAGTGAATTTTTCTTGAAGGTTCCTGGAAGAAATGTTTCTGCAGACAGTTGCAAATGTATTCATCTACAGCCTAAGAACATCATATTTCTATCTCTGCATTTTGATTTTGATATCTATTCCCGAGCCTTTTTCATCCACACAAAGGACAAGCTTTGAATCCCTTTTGCTTCTGCTTAATTCACTAGCACATTGGAAGCATGGAGGAGAAAATGAGGCTGCTGGATCTGAGGCAATGAGTAATGCAGGATGTGTGCTGAGATACAGCCCAGGGCAGCCCCCGGGACAGGCTTCTCAGCTTGTTTCTAGGGCCATCTGGGCATGTTTGTGCTACAGCCTGGTGGGGTGTTGGGAGAATTTCTCTTCTGAAGAACTAGAGATAGCAGCCTTCTCTTTCCTTTATTTTACCCTATGTGTGATGCATATATCCCTCTTGGAATGGGCTGTTCACATACTTCTTTACCATAGTGTATCAGAATACAAAGAATATTCATATTGGTTAAGTGAGAGGTAAATTACCAATTTGCCTTGGCTTCAAAGCATCCCTCTGAATTTTTCAGTTCTCTAAGGCACTAGTTTCCTCTCCCTCCCTTTCCCATGATAGTGTAGCCTTGCCTTTTGGGAAATATTGTCTTTCCCTCTTAACCATAGAGACTGTTGTAATGCAGTGTTTCTCAAACCTGAGTAAAGATACTAACATCTTGAAGAACTTTTTAGGTGCAGTCTCTCTGTGTGTGTTTGTGGGTGCGTGTGTATACACACACGTGTGATGAGTTAGAAGGTAGGTAACTATCTTCTTCTCTAGGACAATGAGAATTTCTCATTTATTTGCAAAACGCTGAAGTCCTTAGAGTGTGAGCAGAAGCATTCTCTTGCCATTTTTTTATGGAGCCCCCCCAAGTGCCTCTCTGCAGTTAGTGCTTAAAAGACTGCTACAAGTCTCTGGCTATGCTTGGAAGGGGACAGAGAGGGCTAGAGGTGGAGGGGCCCAAGTTTGTGAAAAGCTTCCCATGTCTTCTCTGTGGAACTTGGAGCCCAGCCAGCTGCCTATAGAATCTGCAGGAAGTGTTACCAGGAAGGTAGCTATTGACAAGTGAAGATCAAACTGGTATTAAGGGTGGTAATTGGTATTCTCCTTGTACATGGCATGGTGGGGTTATCTGGTGAGCTGTCAGGCCCCCCCCCTTTCATTTGATGAAAATGCAAACAATGTCACACAAGAAGTCAAATCAAGAACGGCTCTCAAAGCATTTTGAGAAACAGTGGAGACAAAACAACAAATAAAAACAAAACATTTCCTTTTCAGATAACTTTATATGAAAACTGCTGGAAAAGCAGGAGACATCCTGACTAGGAATAGATTTTCCTCAGGACTGGGTCCTGGTCCCTTCCCTGATACTCACCCAAAGATCATGGGCAGGTCACTTAACCTCACTTAACAGAATTACTATTTTGGTGGAATTACAGGATTGACTGCAGGGACATCTTGCTGTGCGTGCTGGGGCAATCTGGGATTGGGGAAGGGTGGGAGCGAGCTCTGTAGTTTGTTTTGCAAGTTGGAAGATCTTTTCTACTCTAACACTTGATACGTTTGCACATGTATGTATCTCTGTGTTGCATTTTAACCACAGAATAGTCACTCCAAAAAAGCAGCTGATTTTGGAATTCTGGGCTTATGTGGCTCATTTTAAAGAATCTGAAAGGAATTATTCTTCTTTACAAAATAATCATTCGTGGGGGAAGGTCAAACCTCAAATTTCTCTGAGTTCTTCTTCCAAGGAAGAGACCCTTCAAAGTTGAACATGAATTCAAAATTTCTATACTTCTAAATAGGTAATAAATGCCAAAAATTTAATCTAATCATTTCTTAGACTCAACAAACATGGTTCTCTGCACAGGAGATAAACTCTGATGCTCAGTAGATGGAGATGGGGTGGGGTTGGGAGAGGGTCGTGATCAGGGCTCTGAAACCTATAAGCTCTGCGTTTCCCCCCAATCTGCCTCTGCCATCACCTCTCCTACCCGCTTCAACCTATGACAAGTGAATGCAGAGACCTTGCTATGAAATTATGATGACATCAACCCCATTGACTTCTAAGAGTTAGAAATTAGCATTTAAAAAATGTTTAACCAAAATATGTGATACAATCACAAAAGCCATACTTTAGCCTAGAACTAATCCAAATTGCTTTGCTATTAATGACACAGATAAAACCACTTTTTCGTGTCTTTTCCGACAGCAAATAATACGTTACCTAGTTCAGAAATAGAGTGTATGAATAATCCCCAAGATCAAAAATACTTCACCTCCAGTATTTGCTATTATGAGCAATGCTACTATGAACATTCTTGCATGTGTCTTCTGGTGCAAGTGTGCAAGAGAGAGGAATTGGCTTAGAGAGGAATTGCTGGGAAGTAGTACGTGCATTTGTTCAACCTTATAAAATAATGTCCAATTGTTTTCCAAAGTGCTTATAATAATTTACACTACTACTAACAGTTCAGGTTGCTCCAAATCCTCACTGATATTTGGTATTATCAGACCAATCAGTCTTTGTCAAACACCCATCTACCTGTTGAAGCAATAATATGGTGAAAAAAGTCACAAAAGATGACATCAGGTATACATTTATATAAAGTTCATAAAAAAGACAAAATGAAACAATATATTGTTTAGGAACACATGCAGAAAACATTTTTTTATAGAGTGAATGATCAGTCTAAAACTCATAATGGCTACTTTAGGGAGTGGAGGGAAGGTGGGGGATAGGATTGGACTGGAGTACATGGGTTTTGGTAATGTTCTAGCTTTACTTTTATGCTTTGTAACTTACATATGTGTTACATATATTCTTTTGTGTATAATCACTATTTCATAATAATATAAAAATTGAAAAGACTTTTCCCCCAACTGGAGTTGGGACACCGGAAATGACTGAGAGGTTTAACAATGCAACTAAGAAAAGGTTCAGAGGCAGAAAATGAAGGAGCAGAGAAACAGCACTGAAAAGACATGTGAGACAACTCACATTGGACATTAGCACTTCTGAATTTGAGTCTTGACTTTGCCACTTATTGAGAGTGTGGCTTTGGGAAAGTGATTTAACCACTCAGTATTCCTTTCTCCCTCTTTGTAAAATAGGGCTAATGAAGAACATGCATTTCTTAAGTTGCTGGGAGGACCAAATAAGAGAAAATGCAAGTGAAGCCCTTCCTCTAGAGCCAAAACCTTTCAATATTTTAGTATTTGTTTTCATAGAAACTCTTGTTGGAGCTTGGAGCTTTAGAGAAAAGGATGAGTAAATTTGCATTTGGAGCTTAAGCACATTTAGAAGGGAAGCATTTGAAATTCTTTTTCCCAGACACCCAAAAGCATTGAAATCCATCCAGATGGGTTGGAGTTGGTCTTTGCCAAGTTCCTGGGGCAGGAATGCATCATTATACCCTGAAATAAAAACATTCTGGTGGTACATTGAGATGGCACCAATGGGCTGGTGGTCAGAAGGGTCTGTGAGGTGACACACACATCTTGGTGTCAGGCCACAGTCCTAGAACATGGATGGTGGGCATGAGTCTAAATAGGCCAGAATTAGACCACCACTATTACCTTGTGTCAGTGATTTGCAACAGCTGCCATTCCAGCTTACTTTTTTCTTGTTCTTCCTACCCCTTAGAGGCAACTAATATCGCAGTTTTAGGGGCATCTTCCTCCTGTATGTTTTGATACCTTTACCATACTTGATATATCTATAGACAATATATAGGTTATGTTCTTTGTGTTTTTAATCAACATAAATTGAATCATTAGAATGGCCAGGACTCCAATGGGTAGTCTTCTAGCTCCACAGACATCTGTGGCAAACAGGTATTACTTTGGCAGTGGCTGGGAGATCCCAGTCTCAATGTGAGTTCTCAGGTGAGAGTGAGCAGGTCTGAATCTTAGAGCATGCATGGTGAGCAAGCACCACTGGATTTGTCCTTCTCTGATATAGCAAAGGAAAGGAAACCTGTGTGAGGAAAGACAAAGATCCCCTGCCAAGCTTGGTCATGGGAGGTCTGAGTGTTTGCTGTACTTTGCACTCTGACTGAATGGGGAGGAATCATTATTCAGAACCCAACCTGTAAAACCAGACACTCCAATTAAAAGTATGTTCACACTGATTACAATAAGATAGCATGTCTCTGAAGAATCTGCAGTATGTAGGCTGCCATCAGTTGAAAATGGGTTCTGCTTTGTGATCTGCCAGCAGGGAACATACCTGTGTCTTCATCTTGCTTAGCAGATCTCATGGGATGGAAGAGGAACTCTTTTTGGATGCTCACCAGATAATCCAGGACCTAAAGTGATGGGTTTAAGTCTTCTGATTTCATTTAGAGGTTTGGGGAGGTTCATTTAAATTATGTTTATATAATTTTAATCAGATAATATAACAAACACCCTTATTCCTACAGTAAAATATTAATAATTGCCAACATTTGTTCTACGTGCTTAATTTTTTAAAAAGGAACACAATATTATAAATGGTTCAGGTTTAAGTTCTTTTTGCTTACCCATTCCAGCCCACTTTTTTCTTGTTCTTCCTACTCCTTAGAGGCAACTAATATCACAGTTTTGGGGGCATCTTCCTCCTTTATGTTTTGATACCTTTATCATACTTGATATATCTATAGACAATATATAGGTTTGTTCTTTGTTTTTTAATCAACATAAATTGCATCATCTGTACATATTTTTCTGAAATTTCCTTTCACACATTTTATTTTTGAGATCTATCTATGTGGATGCATATAGAGCTAGATAATGCAGTACCATTGTGGCATAATAGGAATTCCACAATATAAATATTCCATAATACAACTATACAATGTTTTATTTATCTGTTCTTCTACCAGTGGATATTTAGATTTTTTTAAATATTCGCAATTATAAACAAGGCTGTAATGAACATCCTCTTAAAGGATATTCTTAGCATGTTTTACCAGCTAGACCTTCCTACTTTACAGGAGTACATGGGTCATTGTAGCATTAACATTAAAATCAAGGGCAACCAGCTGCTTCTGTGATCACACTGTGGTTTCTTGGGGCCAGCTTGTTTTGTTTTGCAAAAGGCAATTGTTAAAATTTCATGAATTTTGTGAGGCAGTTGTTAAAAAACAGTCATTATAAAAAATAAAATTCTATAAATTTACAATAAAATAAAATTATGTTTTAAGATAAATACTCAAAACTCATCACTTCCTAATTATTTTAGTACACCTTATGATTATCAATGCTCTTGAGATTATCTATGTATATTATTTCTGTGAGGTGGAGATACTATAAGGGTGCATGACTGTACATCTCCTCTCAACTCTGCACTGTATTGTTAGCTTGAAATCAGCCACAGAAGGCGTATTTGCACTACAGAAATCAGCAATGCTACAAAATCAAAGCGTGATTTATTGTTTTGTTGACTGTACAGGCCAAGAGTTGGCAAACTCTTTCTATAAAGACCCAGATAGTAAATATTTTAGTCTTTGTTACTGTTGCTTCTCTTCTTCCTCCTCCTTTTTCTCCTCCTCCTTTACTTCCTCTCTATTTTCTTCCTCCTCTTCCCCGTCCTCTCCCTCCTCCTCCTTCTTCCTTATGGCCCTTTAAAAATGGGGGGAAAAAAACAAAGAGTTAATGAGCTTTACAAAAATAGGAACCCATGAGCTGTAGTTTGCTAATCCCTGGTCTAGTTGTAAGAAAGTGATAGGGAAAATGTTAATCATGCAGATTTAACTTAGGAGTGTATTGTGTATGTAGTTCTTTTTCCATTGTGAATAGCAGAAGAAAATTGATGAAATATTCTTCCAGTGTTTGAAAACTATTATCTGAGTTAACAAAGAAGTTACTCACATCCTTTACAGACAAATGAAGTTATGACATATTTCTCATTATTTATTTCACTTTCATCTTACTCATTAATGTAAGTGAAAATATCAACCAACATTCATCAGGAACTACACCTGGAAATCTAGTTGTTAAAGATTCATCAACACCACTGGATCACACCCATTAAATTATGAAGAAAAGAAGCACTCATTCATCTAATTCAGACAACTTATTACACTTAATTGCCTCTTCTCTCTTACACATGTACATACCCACCCTACCCGTATAGTTGACACACTTCTTCTTTCTTATGTATTGCCTTCCAATTTTTCACTTACAGCTATTTAAATTACTAGTATTATTAATATTATGAATATTGTCATCACTACTTTACATTCTGACCCCCTACCAGTCTGTGAACTACTCAAGGGCAGGGACCCTGTTGCAGTTATTCTCTCTGTGCCTCAGTGTTCTCGTCTGAGAAATAAGCTTAGTAATAATAACTACCTCCTAGGGTTGCTATAAGGATTAAACAAGATAATATATGTGAAGCACTTAAAGTGGTGCTTGTCCTACCATAAACATTTAATAACTATTAGCTATGATAACCATTGTTCGTATTGGTGCTAGTTTTATCCTCATCATCCACAACACCATGGCAGCTTCAAATCCCAGAACAGTTCCTAGCCCATGGCAGGCACACTGCAAATGTAAAATTCATGAATGTGACCTCTTTTTAGCAATCAAAAAAAAATCAGACTATTTAATTTGCTTCTAATGTATCTAAGACAAGATGCTGGATGATGTGTAATATTACACATCTTAACATTAAGATGTGTAAGACATAAACATAATTCCCTTCTTTAAAGAGTTAACAATCTAATCGGGGAGACTGACCACCCTAAACAGTACAGGGAAAGTGCCAGTAGAATGGAACAGGCTCTGAGTGCCAGAGGAGTAAAAGGTCAGGGAATCCATTATTTTCTGCGATGATCAGGAAAGGCTTAGTTAGGGGTGAGGTGGGTCATGGGCTGAGCTGTTTCTGAGGGGCAGAATTTCCTTTTTATGGGCTACCTAATGCCACAAATTAATGTAGATCCTTAAAAAAAGATATCTCTGCCTCTTTTTTTTTTTTTAATCATTTTCTTCTTTCTATGAAATGTCCTCAGTCTATGTGAAAAAGCATTTCACATCTGGAACAATAAAAGCAAACTCTTCTGTATGAATAGCTCTGTGCATCCTTGCAGACAATGGATGGTTTCCACACCTAAAAGCATTTGCAAATTCCTAACAACCAAAAACAGTATTCCCACATCCCATGAATTGCTGCAGCAAGCCACTGCAGGAATATTCCACTTTTGTGTTAAAGTTCTCAGGATCTGACAGGGACATCTGCTGCGAGAGGGCCTGACCGCCATCTTTTTTTTTTTTTTTTAACATCTTTATTGGAATATAATTGCTTTACAATGGTATGTTAGTTTCTGTTGTATAATAAAGTGAATCAGCTATACGTATACATATATCCCTATATCCCCTCCCTCTTGCGTCTCCCTCCCACCCTCCCTATCCCACCCCTCTAGGTGCTGACCTCCATCTTGATGGGGCTCACCCATCCTATGGCGAGCCAGGCTCCCTCTGAAATGACCTCACCTGGCTCCACAGGTCTTTTCTCTCCATGTCTATTGTGATGTTTCTGATTACTAGGTGCTATAGGGCTCTTATTACAAGCTTAGAAAGAGTTTGAAGAGGAAGCATGACGCCAAGAGTGGTCTTGCAACATTTGTTAGCCTGCCAAAAAAGGCTACATGTTCTACCAGTTACGATTCTAGTACTGCAAAGTCGAGCTGGCCTCATGCAGTATCTTTCTTTCTCTTTTCCATTGGGTTTTCTGAGGGGGTAATTAAATTCACTTTTCTGCCCTCTGAGTTCTAAGCCTTTCGAGAAATAGATATCCAAGTTATATAGGGCTCAAAATATCCATATCATAATTGGCAAAGTTGTAAAAGAATGTGACTTGACAGTGTCTAGTGAGTGTTCTATTTTTCACCCCCAAGTCTTTACCTTGGGATGAACTTGGAGAAAGTGAATCTGACCAGCAGACACTCCTCCAGCCAGCCAGACACTCCTCTTTCTTTTCTCTTTCCTTCCCTTGCTTTATCCATTTCCCCCTTTCATTTTTCCTTTCTATTTTTCTTTCAAGAAGTATGTGGACGGATATGGCCATCCTCACATCCTGCTGAGGTCAGAGGACTGAAAGGGAGGCACGGAGAATGGACCCAGGCGAACGGAGACTTCAAATCATTACCCTGCCCAATAGCTATTGGTAGACACTCAATGCCAGAGTCTAATCACCTCATCAAGCAGATAAATCACTCCTCCTCACAGGGGAGAACCAGAAAGAAGTAGAGAGGAGGGCAGAAGCCTCCCACTTTTCCCCCACATCCAGTACTTCTGAGAAGGGAATATTCCTATCTGGGGGGCAAGATTTTGGGGAGAGGAAAAGATGGCTTCACTGTATGACACACAGAGAGGAACACCTCACTTACCAAATAAACTGCTGACCAATCACTGTGCAGCTCCATATAGTGGCAAATTGTCAGTGGCTTAGCAGAAAGCTCTCTCCTCTCCCCTCCCCTCCCCTCCTCTTCTCCCTCCCCTTTTTCTTTTCTTTTCTCTTTCCTTCCCTTGCTTTATCCATTTCCCCCTTTCATTTTTCCTTTCTATTTTTCTTTCAAGAAGTATTTATTGAGTGCTTAGTGTATGCTGGTGATAGAATGATGAACAAGACCAATATACCCCTTACTTTCAAGGAACTTACATTCCAGTGGGCAAGACTGTTAAAAAAATAAGTACCTAAGCAAATAGTAATTATAAGTCATGGTAAATGATATGAAGGAATCAAATAAATATCTGAGACAGAGAATAATGGGAGGCATTTAGGCATTTATTAGATTGCTTATTAGGTCTCTGTGGGAAGGTCTCCTTGGAGACATGCATTTAAACTGAGTCCTGAGGGTAAGAAGTCAGATATGAGAAGGGAGTGGAAAGCATGGGAGAAAAGGGTGGTGAAGACCTTTTCCTAGGCTACTTATAGGTTTGGTCTTTTGTGGAGGCCAGAGAAAGCAGCCTGCACCAAAGAGATAGTCTGTTGGTTTCCTCTCTGTAGTTGGTAGTGGCTTCCTGGAGTGTTGTGTTGGAAAGGATTTTGAGGTTCTTAAGGGCTCAGTAGTAAAGAGGACCATGGAAAATTGGTTGTATCTATCATGGGAGTAGGAGGGGCTCCAGGGCCATATTTATTCTTCCTATTATAGAGGGTTTTTCCAGTGATCTGATGTCTAAGAGGTGAGCTGGGAAGACTATGGGATGATGTACTTCCCCATTACTTCCCTTAAAACCAACTTTTCCATTCCAAGCCTTTCACAGCAGAAGGTTCAATAACTCATTCAGAAACCATGTAGCCAATGAGCTGCAGGATTGAAGGTACCTGACCCCACCTTAATTTATCTTTTCAAAATTATTCTGTAGCTCTCCCATGTGTCACTTGCAGCAGTTGAACAAACTCCTAGAGAGAAGAAAGACGACGAGTGGACCCCCCAGTCCTGTTTTCCCATTTTAGAATTTTCTTGTGACCCTCCCATACAGAAAGTTAGATGGACTGTTTCTGTGAGGCTGGAGAGATACAGAGAATTGATTTGGAATTGCAGGAACTACTATCTCTTAAATGGGATTTGCCTCATTCAATAAATACCCATAAAACCTCAACTCACATGGAATACATGCAAACCCACACACTCAACAAGCCATTTGGATTTGTGTTTCCCAGAGTGTGATATGCCTACCAATGGTAGGACGTGAGAAAATGTTAGGTGGTGCAAGGACTTTTTAATCTTAATAATAGTTTTAATGTGTATTAGAAAAACATTGGTTTATTATTTATATAAGAGATCAAATTACCTCTTACAATAAATCTATTTTGGTAAGCCAAGTTGATTTTTAAATATTAAGGGGGTAATTGTATAGATGGTATGTGAATATAGCAAAGGTCTTATGATGTTACATACACAAGTAGGTGAAATATGGGAAACATCGATTTAGAGTTTGTCATAGGTTCAGTTGTGTTCCCCTCAAATTCATATGTTGAAGTCTTAACGCCTCATACCTCAGAGTGTAACCCTATTTGGAGATAGGGTCTTTTACTAAGTGTGGGTCCTAATCCAGTATGACTGATGTCTTTACAAAATGGAAACATTTGGACACAGAGACAGACATGCATGGAGGGAAGACCATGTGAAGAGACATAGAAGACAGCCATCTACTAACAAGGAGAGAGGCCTAAAACAGATCCTTCCCTCACAGCCCTCAGAAAGGACCAGCCCTACCCAGATAACACCTTGATTTTGAACTTCTCTAGCCTCCAGATCTATGAGATAATAAATTTCTATTGTTTAGGCCATCCAGTTTATGGTACTTTGTTACAGTAGCCCTTGCAAAGTAATACAGAGTTTATTTTCATATGCTTGAAACTAATTGACTCCTGGATAATTGTTGACATCTTAGAAATATAGGCTTCTAAAGGGTGCGAGCCTTGGGCTTCCCTGGTGGCGCAGTGGTTGAGAATCTGCCTGCCATTGCGGGGGACACGGGTTCGAGCCCTGGTCTGGGAAGATCCCACATGCCGCGAAGCAACTAGGCCCGTGAGCCACAATTACTGAGCCTGCGCGTCTGGAGCCTGTGCTCCGCAACAAGAGAGGCCGCGATAATGAGAGGCCCGCGCACCGCGATGAAGAGTGGCCCCCACTTGCCGCAACTAGAGGAAGCCCTCGCACAGAAACGAAGACCCAACACAGCCATAAATAAATAAATAAATAAATAAATAAACCCAAAAAAGTTAAAAACGAAAAAAAAAAAAGGGTGGGAGCCTTTAAGTGCCTGTAATGCCCACTGGAAGATGCAGAAGATGGATTAATAAATTCTATTTTCACAGACTTTGTTAAGTGTGAGGAAAAGGCAAGATATTTATCAATATTCAAGTCATCTAGTGGAAATAGCACTGGTCTTAGAGTCCAAAGACCGAGACTCAAGTTCTTATTCTGCCACAGACTGAGGGACTTTGAACAAGTTCCTTCACTAGTGGGATCCTATTGTCCTCATTCAGTTTTTCCATTTTCTCACTTCAAGACTCCATGTTTAGAAATTATATGTCTCTAAGAGTTCCAAAATGTCAGTCATCTCCACAGCTGGAGAAAGGGAGAGTCAGGGCAGGGCTCATGGGACATGTGAAGCAGTTTGACTAGCTGTCTAGACAGACAACCTCAATGTTTAAACTTGACTGAACATCTGTTAATCATCTAAGATGCTCCTGATGCTACGCCAGGCTGCAGGTGGTCACCTGGGGCCTGACCACCAAAGACGCTGTGATCGTGGCAACTCAGGGGCTATAAGACAGTGAATTAGTGAATGGTAAAGAATCTATCTATAGTCTACCTAGAATCTAGATCCTAAATGATACTGGGAATTTGATTAGGGTACTAGCTCTCTTCTACCATGAATAAAACTCAATTTTCCTTCTAATTGGCAGGATTCCAGATCCAAAAACCCTCATCACCAACTGTTTAGTCTGGCTATAAGAAAGTGGTTAAATTTTTTTCTCAAAATGTAAGATATCTAAATTGGAAAAAGCATCTCTTCTTTTAGTCTTTACTCCAGTAGAGGCCCCTTCTCCAGCCACTCCCAACCAAGTAAGGGCACTTATTCTGACATTGAAGCTTGTCTCCTAGTACGTGGTTGTTCTCTCTCCCTTGAATTTTGGAGAACTTGGAGTGAAAATAAGAAGGGAATTTGAAGATCAATCCAATGAAATGAAATGAATCAATCAAATCATATCAATCAAATAAAGGCAGTGGGTAGCATGCTGCCTTGTTGGCCCTGTCTTGGGGAACAAGACTCAGACCAAGACTTCAGCTGGGCTGGTTTAGGTTAGCTTCCCTCTTCCTATACAGTGATGCTTCCTGAAGCAGCAGGGGAAAACTGAATCTTTAGATGGGAAATACATTGCTCACCCTCAGCAGTGTATTTAGCTGGCTTCAAATGAGAGGGAAGGTGCTCTGGGGAGGATGAAGAGGGTACTAATGTTGTTTCTTCCATTCCCTTCTCCAATACCACAATGTCAACAACAACAATAAATATTTTCTGAGACTGTGTTAGGCTTTGGGGATCTACCAATTAGCAGATGCAGCTGTGGCCCCTGCCCTCTTGGAACCTACCATCTAGTGGGACAGGAGGGGAGCCTGATGTTTTCAGAGCACTAGATGTGCTAGTACTTTACATGGATGATCTCATTAAATACTCCCAACAACCCTCTTGTTGCTATTATGATATCTGTTCTGCTCGTCGGAAACCTGAGGGTGTAAACGGTTTAGCTTTGTCTACGGTCATGTGTCTTAGAGGTGGTGATGGTGACATTTGATTTCAGGCACTCGGGTGGAAGACAGTCCACCTATCCATCCTGCTCCCCCACTTCCAAATGCAGCCCCATAAACAAAGTTGTAGATCTTACCTCCAGCCTGTTTACTTGTGTATTGGCGCCCTGGGAACCAGAACACGTCCCTGGCTGGGCTTTGGCTTACTCGCCCATATCTCACTCTCCCCTTAGACCCTGGAGTTCAGTTTGGCATTCTTATTTTTAATTCAGCTCTGTTTCTTCCAAAGCTTAATTGCAGAATGTTACTTCAGTTCTGTAATCCATTTTGCTTCCATCTCTCTTCTGACCCCTTCATTCCTTCATTCTCATAGTAACAGTTTGATGAGGAGGTTATACCTGATCCTGGGCTGGTATTTCTTCCAGATTTTGGTTCTGTATTTGAGGTTTGGGGATGCCAATTATCCTTTTTTTTTTTTTTTCAACCAGTGGCAAACAGATAGAAGGAACTTGAGGAAGATCAAATTCCAGGATCAGCTTATGAACCCCCAATTTGGGGCTGCTGGAACTCTGTACTGGAATATACAGGTTGATCTTGATGTTATAACGGAGCACCACGCTCCCTCCTCTTCCCCATACCCCAAGTTTAAACTCTAGGGTCTGCACAGCTGACGTTTAGCCAGCCAGTTACCTGGAGGGCTGTAGATGGTAACTGGCAAGACAGAGCACTGAGGAGGGAGCTGCGTCTCTAGGTTTTCCCTTGGAGGCAGAGCCACAGCCTGACCTGACATGCTTTCTGCCTGAGAGGGAGCACGAAGTGCAGCTCGGCCCACTTGCTGGCAGGTGGGCTGCAGTGAGAGTGGGTGGAGCCTGTTTTCCACCTTTGTAGCAGAGTATCTCCATGCACTAGATCCAGTACATGACCTTCCCGGGAATTCACTGGACAGGGAGGTGGTGACCACATTAGTGGGTGGAGAGAAGAGCAGAATTGTTGGTGAGAGTCCCCCCTTTTCTGAAAGAATGAAGGTAAGAGGAATAAGCGCTTCCTTCAGACGTCTGACACATGATTTCTCCAGGTAGTAGACTACAGAATTCTTCTTTCTGGGTAGAAAAAAGAGCCAGAGAAACACTTAGTGCTGGAAGAGGCAAACTCTTTCATGTTGCAGATGAGAAAACTGAGAACCTCAGTGACTTGCCCAAGGGTACACATCTGCTCAGGAACTCTATTTAGGGAACCCAGAAGTCCTGACTCCCAGCCCAGTGCCCCTCTGTTCATTGTTCATTGATTCAGGCTGGAATTTGGAGGCTTCTCCCTGAGAATATCCACAAACCCGCAAACAGTTTTCAGCTCGCTCTCAATAGTGTCGTATAATAGTTGAGGTCTCTTTGTTCAAGAGCTTTGATCAAGTGGCCTTAGGCAGTACATGGCTTATCCCATTCCAGATTCAATCGGCTTTGTCTGTTGACTGTCACCCTCTTGCCAGCAGCGTCTGTTCTACACCAGGAACCTTGAGGGCAAGCTCAGAAAATCAGTCATTCTAGTAGGCACCCTGTCACTCTAGATCAGATGGGACCAGGGAGAGATGTTTCATAAACCATCTTCCTTTTCCTCACCCCCTTTGGGAATTTTTATTTAAATTTCTACTTATTACACAAATAATAATATAGGAACTATAAGGAAAGGATGGTTCTTTCATCCATAGAGGACCATGGATGGAGCTCAGGCTTTGGAGTGAAAGAGGCCTGTATACAAATTTTAGCTCTGCCACTCTATCGACTTGACACTAAACAACTGACTTAATAACTCTTAACCACAGTTTCCCCATCTATAAGTGGGACTAATAAAAGCTTCCCGTGTGTGTGTTTGTGTGTGTGTGTGTGTGTTTGTATTAAAAGAATAATGTAAATAAGGTCCCACATATGTAAGTTTAATAAGTTTTAATTCTCTCCCACTCTCCTTCCTCAGTATAACAATTTTTAATTTGTTGTGCTTCTTTCAAGTTCTTGTCCAAATGCAGATATACGTTCATGTACTGTGGACGTACTTTTGCTTTATACATTTTTTAAAAAATTTTATTTATTTATTTATTTATTTTTGGCTGTGTTGGGTCTTCGTTTCTGTGCGAGGGCTTTCTCTAGTTGCTGCGAGCGGGGGCCACTCTTCATCGCAGTGTGCGGGCCTCTCACTATCGCAGCCTCTCTTGTTGCGGAGCACAGGCTCCAGACGCGCAGGCTCAGTAGTTGTGGTTCACAGGCCTAGTCACTCCGCGGCATGTGGGATCCTCCCAGACCAGGGCTCGAACCCGTGTCCCCTGCATTAGCAGGCAGACTCAACCACTGCACCACCAGGGAAGCCCCTGCTTTATACATTTTTTAGCTACCATTATACCATCATCTGTCTTTCTCTGTTACTCTTAGTTTGGATCACATGAAGGTGCTGATATTCAACTATTTTGAGCTAGAGAGAGCAATTTCATGTATCCCATGTAATACAGAGTTTTCAGAATTATCAGTGTAATAGAATGAATAATATTCTATTGAGTTGATATGCCATGTTTTATATAAGGACTCTCCATTGTTGACCATTTTTGTTATTTCTTATTTTTTCCTATTAAAAAGTTTTATAATAAAAATCTTCATGTATATAGATTATTTTCCTTTTTTGAATTATTTTCTTGGGATAAATTTCCAGAGGTAGCTCCAATTTTATTTTGAGGCCCAATGAACTGTATCAATTTTGCCCATATTTGTCACTTCTATGATCTGTTCCTTAGGTCTGGCTAGGATTGAAATGTGTTGGCAGAACCAACTCAGAAAACAATGAGAATTCTAGAAACCAGCACCTGGTATTTGTCAGGGCTGAGGAAGAGGGGCAAAGAACAATGATACAGCAGGAATTCTTCTCTGGAGGCCTGGTCAATCTCAGCAAGAAATTAAAAAAAAAAAACATTTCATTCATTTTGAGCTGTCAAGGAAGTCAGAAAAAAAAATGCACAAAAAGGAAAACCTTGGAAGCCACTTCAATGTCCATCAATAGGAGGATGAATAAGTAAAATGTAACATGGTTCTTTGATGAACTATCATAAGCAGTTAAAAATGAACTAAATCTTGTATAGCTGTATGAAAAATTCTCAAAAAAGAGTTAATGAAGAAAAGCAAAGTATAGTACTGTGTAGTATACCATTTATGTCAACTTTAAAACCATGCATGACAGTGCTTTGCATTTTTATGGATACTAACATATGCATTTAAAATTATTAAAAACGGGGGGGGGCAGAGTCAGGATGGCAGTGTGGGAAGATGCGGAATTCATGTCTCCCCACAACTAAGATGCCTGCCCAACACTGGTGGGGGACCTCGATGCCCCAGGAGGTGGGAGGAACCCCCAAGCGACTGGGTAGGACGTTGGGGGATTGAGGGGTGGGAAGAAGTGGAGGCCAGACAGGACCAGCGCCACTGAGGGTAGACTGGGAGTGGGGAGGGGTTCCCATGCCTGGAGGGACCCTCGGGAGCTTGGATCAGGGGGGAGCATGCCTAGCTTCCCCTGCCCGGTCAGCCGGGGAGGCCTGCCTGGCTCTCCTGCCGGGTCCTATGCCCTCAGAGGCCCCCTCCAGCCCGCATAGGTCCTGGGGGTGTAGGAGGGAGGCCAGGGGAGAATAGGAGAGGCAGGCAGGAGGGGCTCTCCAGGACCGGAGGAGCAGAGGGCATTTGCCCCACCCACTCAGGCCCAGGAAGCCTGCTGGGCTCCCAGGCCTGGTACCCTGCCCTCTGAGACCAGAGGCATGCCTGGGCCCCTTCTGTTGAGTTGAGCCTAAGCCCCACCCCCCAACCGCCCAGGGCCTTTTCCAACCCTGAGGGTCCTAAGCATAGGCCCCACCCACTACCTAAACCCCACCCCTGCTTAAGCCCCACCCCCCACAGCCAAGGCCTTTTCCACTTTTTTTTTTTTTTACTATTGTGGTTCTGGTTTACCTTCCAGCTGTTGTTTCATCTATATTGTTATTTTTATATTCTTTCTAACATATCTGTTAGTTTCCTAGTCTAATTTTATTTTTTACTCTTTGTTATTGTTCTGCTCCTTTTTTTCTTTTTTTTTTCTTTTTTTTCTTTTTTGCCACCCCATGTGGCTTGCAGGATCTTGGTTCAAGAGCCAGGGGTCAGGCCGAAGCTCCTGTAATGGGAGCTCTGAGTCCAAACCACTGGATTAACAGAGAACCTCAGGCCCCAGGGAATATTCAGCGGAGTGAGGTCTCCCGGAGGTCCTCATCTTGGCACCAAGACCCAGCTCTACCCAACAGCCTACAAAGTCCAGTGTTGGAAGCCTCTGGCCAAACAACCAGTAAGACAAAAACACAATCCCACCCATCCAAAAAAAAAAAAAAGCCAAAAAATATGTCACAGATGAAGAAGCAAGGTAAAAACCTACAAGACCAAATAAATGAAGAGTAAAGAGGCAATCTACCTGAAAAAGAATTCAGAGTAATGATAGTAAAGATGATCCAGAATCTTGGAAATAGAATGGAGGCACAGACTGAGGAAATACAAGAAATGTTTAACAAAGATCTAGAAGAACTAAAGAACAAACAAACAGAGATGAACAACACAATAACTGAAATGAAAAATACACTAGAAGGAATCAATAACAGAATAACTGAGGCAGAAGAACTAATAAGTGAGCTGGAAGACAGAATGGTGGAAATAACTGCCAAAGAGCAGAATAAAGAAAAAAGAATGAAAAGAATTGAAGACAATCTCAGAGACCTCTGGGACAACACTAAATGCACCAACATTTGAATTATAGGGGTCCCAGAAGAAGGAGAGAAAAAGAAAGGGTCTGAGAAAATATTTGAAGAGATTATAGTTGAAAACTTCCCTAACATGGGAAAGGAAATAGTCACCCAAGTCCAGGAAGCACAGAGAGTCCCATAGAGGATAAACCCTAGGAGAAACACACCAAGACACATATTAATCAAACTAACAAAAATTAAACTCAAAGAAAAAATATTGAAAGCAGCAAAGGAAAAGCAAAAAATAACATACAAAGGAATCCCCATAAGGTTATCAGCTGATTTTTCAGCAGAAACTCTGCAGGCCAGCAAGGATCTCATTCAGATTCAATGGAGAAATCAAAAGCTTTTCAGGCAAGCAAAAGCTAAGAGAATTCAGCACCACAAAACCAGCTTTACAACAAATGCTAAAGGAACTCTAGGTGGAAACACAAGAGAAGAAAAAGACCCACAAAAACAAACCCAAAACAATTAAGAAAATGGTAATAGGAACATACATATCGATAATAAACTTGAATGTAAATGGGTTAAATGCCCCAACCAAAAGACACAGACTGGCTGAATGGATACAAAAACAATATCTATATGCTGTCTAAAAGAGACCCACTTCAGACCTAGGGACACATACAGACTGAAAGTGAAGGGATGGAAAAAGATATTCCATGCAAATGGAAATCAAAAAAAAGCTGGAAATCTCTGGTATTCCTATACACTAACAATGAAAAATCAGAAAGAGAAATTAAGGAAACAATCCCATTTACCATTGCAATAAAAAGAATAAAATACCTAGGAATGAACCTACCTAAGGAGGGGAAAAACTTGTAGTCAGAAAACTATAAAACACTGATGAAAGAAATCAAAGATGACATAAACATATGGAGAAATATACCATGTACTTGGATTGGAATAATCAGTACTGTGAAAATGACTGTACTGCCCAAAGCAATCTACAGATTCAGTACAATTCCTATCAAACTACCAATGGCATTCTTCACAGAATTAGAACAAAAAATTTCACAATTTGTATGGAAATACAAAAGACCCCGAATAGCCAAAGCAATCTTGAGAAAGAAAAATGGAGCTGGAGGAATCAGGCTCCCGGACTTCAAACTATACTACAGAGCTACAGTAATCAAGACAGTATGGTACTGGCACAAAAACAGAAATATAGATCAGTGGTACAGGATAGAAAGCCCAGAGATAAACCGATGCACATAGGGTCATCTAATTTACCACAAAGGAGGCAAGAACATACAATGGAGAAAAGACAGCCTCTTCAATAAGTGGTGCTGGGAAAACTGGACAGCTACATGTAAAAGAATGAAATTAGGACACTCCCTAACACCATATACAAAAATAAACTCCACATGGATTAAAGACGTAAATGTAAGACTGGACACTATAAAACTCTTAGAGGAAAACATAGGAAAAACACTCTGTGACATAAACCACAGCAAGATCTTTTTTGACCCACCTCCTAGAGTAATGAAAATAAAACAAAAACAAATGGGACCTAATTAAACTTAAAAGCTTTTGCACAGCAAAGGAAACCATAAGTAAGATGAAAAGATAACTCTCAGAATGGGAGAAAATATTTGCAAATGAAACAACGGACAAAGGATTAATCTCCAAAATATACAGACAGCTCATGGAGCTCAATATAAAAAAAAAAAAAAAAAACCCAATTAAAAACAGGTGGAAGACCTAAATAAACATTTCACCAAAGAGGACATACAGATGGCCAAGAGGCACATGAAAAGATGCTCACCATCACTAATTATTAGAGAAATGCAAATCAAAACTACAATGAGGTATCACCTCACACCAGTCAGAATGGCCATCATCAAAAAATCTACAAACAATAAATGCTGGAGAGAGTGTGGAGAAAAGGGAACCCTTTTGCACTGTTGGTGGGAATGTAAATTGGTACAGCCACTATGGAGAAGAGTATGGAGGTTCCTTAAAAAACTAAAAATAGAACTTCCATATGACCCAGCAATCCCACTACTGGGCATATACCCTGAGAAAACCGTAATTCAAAAAGAGGCATGTACCACAATGTTCATTGCAGCACTATTTACAATAGCCAGAACATGGAAGCAACCTAAGTGTCCACTGACAGATGAATGGATAAAGATGTGGCACATATATACAGTGGAATGTTACTCAGCCATAAAGAGAAATGAAACTGAGTTATTTATAGTGAGGTGGATGGACCTAGAGTCTGTCATACAGAGTGAAGTAAGTCAGAAAGAGAAAAACAAATACCATGTACTAACACATATATATGGAATCTAAAAAAAAAAAAATGGCTCTGAAGAACCTAGGGACAGGACAGGAATAAAGACGCAGATGTAGAGAATGGACTTGAGGACATGGGGAGGGAGGAAGGTAAGCTGGGATGAAGTGAGAGAGTGGCATGGATATAAGTACACTACCAAATGTAAAATAGATAGCTAGTGGGAAGCAGCTGCATAACACAGGGACATCAGCTCAGTGCTTTGTGACCACCTAGAGGGGTGGGTTAGGGAGGGTGGGAGGGAGACGTAAGAGGGAGGGGATATGGGGATATATGCATACATATAGCTGATTTACTTTGTTATACAGCAGAAACCAACACAGCATTGTAAAGCAATTATACTCCAATAAAGATGTTAAAAAAAATAAATTTAAAAATGAAATAAAATAAAAATAAAAACATTAACTTATGAGAACTCCAAGTAATAGATTTGGAATATAAATAAAATGAAAAATCTCCTCAAAGGAAAAAAAAAATCCACCAAAGAGCAGGTAAAAAACAATACAAAACAGTAACAAAAATAATCAAACTAAGACTGGTATTCCAGGGAGTTTTCTTCTTGAAATCCTGACTTTGGACAGTACTTATTAGTATCTTTTATGATCACAGCTATTTTATATCTGGACATCTTCCTTCCTTTACTGAAAATAAAAGTTTTGTAATGAATGAAAAAAAAATCTAGAAACAATAAATGCTGGAGAGGGTGTGGTGGAAAGGGATCCCTGTTGCACTGTTGGTGGGAAAGTAAATTGATACAGCCACTATGGAGAACAGTATGGAGGTTCCTTAAAAAACTAAAAATAGAACTACCATACGACCCAGCAATCCCACCACTGGGCATATACCCTGAGAAAACCATAATTCCAAAAGAGACATGTAGCACAATGTTCATTGCAGCAGTATTTACAATAGCCAGGACATGGAAGCACCCTAAACGTCCATCGACAGATGAATGGATAAAGAAGATGTGGCACATATATACAATGGAATATTACTCAGCCATAAAAAGAAACGAAATTGAGTTATTTGTAGTGAGGTGGATGGACCTAGAGTCTGTCATACAGAGTAAAGTAAGTCAGAAAGAGAAAAACAAATACCGTATGCTATCGCACATATATGGAATCTAAAGAAAATGGTACTGATGAACCTAGTGCCAGGGCAGGAATAAATACGAAGACATAGAGAATGGACTTGAGGACAAGGGGGTGGGGAGGGGAAGCTGGGGCAAAGTGAGAGTAGCATTGACAGATATACACTACTGAATGTAAAACAGATAGCTAGTGGGAAGCAGCAGCATAGCACAGGGAGATCAGCTCGGTGCTTTGCGACGACCTAGAGGGGTGGGATAGGGAGGGTGGGAGGGAAGCTCAAGAGGGAGGGGATATGGGGACATGTGTATGCATATGACTGATTCAGTTTGTTGTACCACAGAAACTAACACAGCACTGTGAAGCAATTATACTCCAATAAAGATGTATAAAAATTAAAATAATTAGAAATGAACTGGAAAGATGCACATTAAAAATCATGACTTTGACTATGGAAAGTAGCAAAAGAGACAATTTGAATTATACCTATAATTTTTTTAATTAGGAAAAAAACAGAAGAAAATATAGCAAAAAGTTAACAATAGTGAATTCTGGGAAGGGGACACCTAAATGTTTGTTTCATTTTTCTTGGTTCTTTTCTGTATTTGTTAAATTTCTCATATCATCACCACCATTATCATCAATAACAAAAGATGTAAATATGAGAAGTGGCAGTGTCAGGGGTGATGGATTGGGGGAAGGGCCACCCAAGTGAAAACCCTCAGTTCTTCAAGGTGGTCATGAATCAGCAGATTAGTTGACTGTCTCCTTGCTACCCTTTGCTAAGTCAGTTTTCCTCACGCTAGGACAAGTTCTACCTTGTTGTTGACTTTGTGACATTTCCAAGTGTTTGGTCAGCTGGTATTTCCGGGAAAGGCTGGAACTTCAAGGCTGTCCTGTCAGTTTTGGCTAGAGTGGATCCAATGAAAGCTGAATCTCCAGAGAGGCCCTTCACTTGAGATTCTAGAAAATGTCTTGTGGAACAGTTACTTATTTAATTCCAGAGCAAGTGCTGATGATTTGAACACTTTTTAGTTGTGGTCCAGTAAAGAAACAGTTTTGGATTGTTTCTTTCTGATAAGTGGAACAAGAAACTGCAAGGAAGAGAGGACTTATAAAGGACTAGATTTTTGATCTACAAATGAACATGCTTAAAGTCAGGTCAGGCATGTAGGGCATAATAGCCAGAGAACAGAATAATCCCAGGCGGAGCTGAGTGTCAAGCACAGAGGCTGAAATGAGGTCAACAGCTCATGCTGTCATGTTACCTAACACAGTGGTGAATACTGTGGTATACCACCAGACTCTGCCTTTAGGACCAAGCCAAGGAGTGTTGGCTCCTGACAGCTCACAGCTGCATCCCTCCCCAGGAATTACCAAGAACAGTTCCCTTGCTCAAAGTTATTACCCTTCCCCAGGTCCAGTACACATTCAAAGAATGGTCTAAGTGAATGTACAAAGACCTGGCCCCTTTGCTTCAACCGGGATAATTTAAGCCATCCCAGTTCCAGAGCTCTCCATGAAACTGACTGAAGATTCTCTCACAGGTACAGCACAGTTCAAACTCTTACTTCTTCCTCTGTCCAATCCTCATCCTTCGCCCCTTGTTCCTCATACCCCAGAGGTGTTAATCCCAAGAGTAGTAACTTCCTGAGTACAAATCTCAGGGTCTCAAAACAAAAGCAAAACAACAACAATAAAAACCTCAGCATCTCATGGTTTAGTTTCCAGGGAACCTTATCTATAACCTACCGACCTTGAAATCTACCTTTTTTCTTATGCTTTACTTGTCTTCATTTGGGTAGTTTAATAAATTAGTCTTGTAAATTGACCTTTCTGATTCCTGTCATCCCTAGTAGTTAATCAACTACTGTGCTTGCAAGAAGAGTCAGATATAAGTCCTGATCTGGAGGAACTTACTGTCCAGGTTGAAAACTAACATCTCAATTAAAAAGTTAGCTAACCTCCCTCCAGTTGAAATAGCAATATAAAATTCTAGCTGAAGGAATACTGCAAATTTACTTGCTTGGTGAATGGAACACATGTGTTCTGTGAGCACAAGAGAGAGAAAATGTGGTGGTTAAGGAAGTTAGTGAAGACACTGGAAAGTTAGCAAAAAATTTAACAGAATTAGAAAATTGACAAAGAACCAGAAAGTTCACAGATAAATTATACACAAATATAATAATTTTTAGATGGTTAAGGAGAGAATGGAGGTAAATTTATATTGGAGTTTAGATTGATAGAAGCATGAAAGAAAGGCCTAGCTGGAAGAATTGTGAGAAAAAGAAGGGGAAAAGTATACAGTTGACCCTTGAACAACTCTGGGCTTAGGGGCAATGGCCCTCTCTGTGCAGTCAGAAATCTGCATATAACTTACAGTTGGCCTTCTGTATATGCAGTTCCTCTGTATCCACAGTTCTGCATTCTTGGATTCAACCAACCCCGGATTGTGTAGTACTGTTGAAAAAATCCAAATATTGAGTGGACCCACGCAGTTCAGACTATACTGGGAGATGACTAGGCTGGATGACTAGGCTGGAAGAGTCAGATTGTGAAGAGCATTGAGTATCGGGCTAAGAAGCTTGGTTTTACCCTGAAAACAATGGGTTGGAGTTGAGGTTGAGGTGGACACCGAGGCTTAGGAAAAGGGTAGAGACAAGAAGGCAGTAGTGTTGAAAGCAAGTTGAGCTCGTGTAGATTGTGTAAGATCTGCTGGAAAGGAAAAACTCAGAGGCAGCCTGAGGCTTGTGCAGAGTTCTACCTTTAAGCTATAAGGCAGAGAATAAGGATGATGGCAAGCCCACTTCCTGGACTGATCACTGAAAAATAATACAGATGTTCAGTGCAGCTTATGTCACAGTACTTCCCACCTCTCTGATTTTGATGCTGTTCCCTTAGTAACCTCCTCCATCTGCTCGTCCATATCCTGCTTGTTCAGCATGGCCCAGGGTAAGTCATGCCTCCTCCATGAAATCTTGTCTGGCCCCTTCAGTCCACAGTGACCTCTCATTTCTTTAAACTACTACCATCTTTCACACCAAACTATTTAATTATTTGTTCTAAGTTTAGCCTAAGTTAGCACTATCTTACAAGTTACTGTTGACGCTTATAATAATATCTACACAAGTGCTAGGAACCAACTGTGTACCACTGTGTTATCTGATTTCCTGATTCTTAAGTAGTTGGTGGATTTCTCTTTTTTGCCATCATCCCTACAATGTTATTTTCATCTACCTTTTCCTCTTCTGATTAAAGACCAGTGTTTAGCACTATAATAGTGATAATTAAAATTCATTACTGTATGCCAAACGCTATTCTAAGTGTTTTGCATCTATAACTCTCTAACCCTCACAGCAATCCTGAGAGGTAAGTCTTGTCAATATCCCCATCTTACAGATAGGGAAATTGAGGCACAAGAGGTTAAATAGCTTGCTCAGATTTACACAGCTAGTGAGCAGGAGAGTCACAGGGTTCTAAACTAGGCAACCTGACTCTACTACCCACCCACTTAATCCATACCATATTCAGTAAGGAACCCAAAGAAGGGGTTGATCAATGTATGAGTGAATGAAGAGTGGATTGGGCAAATGATATGTTCAGGTCTCGTAATACAGTCAGATTAGGTCCTTAGGGAAGGTATTCTCTGAATATTTCCAAGGGAAGAAAGTTTGCTACTGATCTCAGGTATTCCCACAGTGAATTTAATGTGTGTATAGGATGCTACTGACCTCTGAGGTTCTACCCAATTCTTAAACATTAAGAGACTGTAAAACCCTCTTTCACGGGCTTCCCTGGTGGCGCAGTGGTTAAGAATCCGCCTGCCAATGCAGGGGACACGGGTTCGAGCCGTGGTCTGGGAAGATCCCACATGCCGCAGAGCAACTAAGCCCATGCACCACAACTACTGAGCCTGCGCTCTAGAGCCTGCGAGGCACAACTACTGAGCCCATGTGCCACAACTACTGAAGCCTGTGCGCCTAGAGCCCGTGCTCCACAATAAGGGAAGCCGCTGCAGTGAGAAGCCTGCACACTGTAATGAAGACCCAATGCAGCCAAAAGTAAATAAAGTAATTAATTAATTAATTAATTAAAAAACCCTCTTTCACGAAGTGTATTAAGACTTTAGGAATTTCTACAAAGCATGTTTGATTGACTTAGAGGTATATTTAAAATAAAGGTGCTAAACAAGTCACAAACCCTTTTAAGTATAGTTCATCTTAATCTGTAGCTTCAAATGCTCATAAACCTCTCCAGATATCAGATAGACCTGCAGGGTTTGGGATTCCTCTGGGGTACAGTTAACTGAAAAAGACTGAAGGAAATGCACAGCCAGGGGTGTTTATCATCAACACTCATCATTGTTTCCCACTTTCCTCTTCCTTATCAGAAGTCAAAGGCAGCAGGAAAGATACGTGGCTATCAGGGTTATCACTTGTTGCCAAGTGAAAAAGCACAGCTGAGTTAGGTTTAGCATGATGGCCCCTCTGTTGAAATTCAGGATCTCTTATCTTTGCTTCCACTTCTCCTGTCTAGACACTTGACAATGATTTGCAGGAAATTGAGGCACTTACCCTACTGAGAAGTCAGGGCTAAAACATTTCTAAATATAATGTGTGTGTGTGTGTGTGTGTGTGTGTGTGTGTGTGTGTGTGTGTGTGTGTGTGTGTGTGTGTGTGTGTAATGAAAGTTAATGTTAATTCAAAAGGAAAACATCAGTGTTTTTTTCTGTCTCTGGGAATGGGATTAGCTGACCATTACTTAGGCAGAGCTATGTGACTTCACACATTTTAGTTTTCTGGGCTGGTAAGCTTGTCCTATTATGTAGGGCACAAAACACCAGCCTTTCTTCTCTGACACAAGGAAATTGGAGAATCTAAGATTCTTGTATTCAACATTTTCTTTTATTTGCTTTCTTTTTATTTTCTTTTTCTTATAAAGATAGGATAATAATTTTATTCTCTCAGCAGCTAGTATCAGAACTTTTTATAATGAAACATTGGCTGTTGTTGAGAAAATGCACTGATAAATTTACTTCAGAGTCTCAGGGCCTTGGTATTATCATCTAGCATCCAGGTTTTTCGAGGAGGAGAGAAAGGTTTTGCTGCTAAATAGGGGAGAGGGAATTTGGGATTTGGCTTTCCCGGGGGCATCCAGAGTGGGTGAACCTTTATCATGAATGCTGTTAGGGAAGCAAAAGAGAGATGACTTCCGAAGTTATCAATTCTAGTAAAAAATGTGAGGGAGAATAAAAAGGGCTAAAGACAAGTTTTAAGATATTCTCTGCAGAATAATTAAGGTAAACCACTTCCCACCTCATCCCTCATCTCTCCCATGAAATCTTCTAATTTCTTTGGGGGAAGAGGAAGTAAGTTGTATGTCCACATTGGTGACCAAAATGTTTTCATGGATTCAAGAGTCAGAGCTTAGGAAGAAAGACATTGTCTGGGTCACATTTTAGGGCTATTTAAATTATTGATTTTTGCACAACACTCCCAATTGGCTGAAGAGTTGATCTGATGCAGTTAAGATAGCTAACCCAGTCAAAAGGCTATTACTCAACTACATTATCTTTCATTCTGCAATATATTTAGGAGGAAAGAATTAAGGAAGAGCCAGCCATTTGTAAAAAGCCAACCACATATGGTGCATTCCGTATAAGCTTTTATCTTCTACAGATTGGTAGGTGTGTTAGTTTGCTAGGGCTGCCATGACAAATACCATAGACTGAATGGCTCAAACAATAGAAATTTATTTTCTCACAGTTCTGTAGGCTAGTCCAATATCAAGGTGTCAGCAAGGGTGATTTCATTCTGAGGTTTCTCTCCTTGGCTTGTAGATGGATGCCTTCTCCCTCTTCTTCTCAAGGTCTTTTCTCAATCACTGCTTCTGTGTTCCAATCTCCTCTTCTTATAAGGAGACCAGCCCTGTTGGATTAGAGCCCACTCATATGGCCTCATTTTATCTTAATTACCTCTTTAAGGGCCTATCTCTAGATACAGTCACATTCTGAGGTACTGGGGGTTAGGGCTTGAACATATGAATTTTGAGGGGATACAGTTCAGCCAACAGTAAGGCCCCTGCAGTTTGGGGAAATTTCTACACACGTGCACACACATTTACCCACATATCCCCTATCTCTGAAGATGCACATGTTTTTAGCTGCTACACAAAAACACACATGCATCTTAGTGAAATTTGAGGGAGTTCTGCCATTGCTGGAGGCATGGTGGTAGGGATATGCAGTAAATTCTACCTAATACAGCATTATGTTGCCCACCAGGAATGTTTCCTGCTCTGCAGCACTCTTTACAATCACACTGGGGCTTCTTTCCCCACGTCTGTAAACTCCAAATGGTTTTACTTTAAGTCATGCTGTACTTGTGAAACTCAGACCTTGACTCTGTCTCCTGAAAGAGCCAATGCTTTTTAGTTTGTGAAAACTCAGATCCTGGCTTTCTTTAGCACTTCTACAATTGCTCAAGCAGAACACTTCTTCTAGTATTTACCAAGGAACAGGAGCTCTAAATACCTCCAGTGTGCCCACCTTTTCTGAGAAACCCATCAGCTTTGAATGTGTCTAAGGGTGTTCCCTATCCAGCTGGGGATGAAGAAGTTAGCTATAGGGTCAGAGTCCAGTTTTCGTTCAGGTGTCACCTCCCTTGGTGGCCATGTGCTTGAAGAAATGGGGGTGCCTCCACTCCAGAGGAGCTTGTGTGAGTCATGATTTGTTTAGGATAATTGTGATAATTTCTATTCCTCTTGCCGGTGATTAGTTTGAGCATGGAACCTTGGAGAAAGTCTGCTCAGTGGCTTCTGGGAAGAAGAGTACATGGGAGACAACACCCTTCTTTATTACTGGTTGTCATTTTGTCCACTTTGATACTTGGCATTGTTGCAGCTATCTTATGTCCATGAAGGGTCTTTATCTATCTCAATACACTGGTATCTTATCTTATAGAAGTGTTGAGATAACCGACTGAGTTGAAATGCTTGTAAAACATTTAGAACTGTCTAGAACATGATAGGCATTCAACAAGTATTATTATTATAAATGTGAGGAGCGTATTATCAGCCATGCTGAAGACAGCAGAGCCACTACTATGATGATATTGCTGAGATGCTGAACTACTCTAACCCTAACTCTGCTACCTACCTCTGGGCATCTTATTTTGTCAGACAGTCCGTACCCTCCTTATTACTGAGGATACTTTTAGTTGGGACTTAGGTTACTTGCAGCAAAAATCATCCTTACTGAATACAGATCAATACAGTCTTCTGAGTGGAGGCATGGCACACATCACCAGAAGCTTCTATTGTTTCCATTGCTACTAAATGTGCTCGGGAAATTAGTCATTTGTTAAAGGGTTAACTATGCTTCATAATCAAAGGCAACGCTTTTCATCTTCCAAGTTATTCATGTTAGGTACTCAGGGATTTCAAAAGCAATAGACCCTGTATTTCTCGGAGGCAGTAATATTGTAACGAAAAGGGCTTAAAATTTGTAGTTTCAAATACTTGAGCTTGAAAGTAACTAATGTGCCACTTACTGGTTCTGTGACCCTGGGCAATTTGCTTAATATGTATGTGTTTGAGTTTTTTTATCTGTAGGGTGGAAATAAATAATCTTCATGTCCCATGGTTGCAGAGAGTAGTGAATAAAATTACACATGCAGTAATAATACTGAAGTTTTCCTCTGTGCCACCATGCACTGTGTTAAAACATAGACATGTTTTCTCCCATTCATGAATGTATGTAAAACTGTATTAAACAATTCATCAAAGCAGAGTGTCATTTTACTCACAGATATTTAAACTACCCTGAATGAGTGAAGATCTTGACATTAGGGCTCTTGAGCATTGGAGTGATACTAGTTATGGGTGAGCCTCTTCATAGTTTTTGCCATTTGTGAAACATTTGAAAATGGACATTTGATTTTCAATAATGTGCTGAGAGAAATGATGAAAATTTCCTGTGACTTGTCACAAAAGCCTTAAAATGTTCTCTATCATTTCACTTTATCAGAAAAGCACTTACTTGATTTCAGTGTCCTTGAGAATATTCCCAACCAAAATGCTATGGATCAGAACAATTTGCATTGAATAGAGCCCTAAACAGGCTAAAGGAATGCTTGCCAAACACAACTCATCTGGGAAAAATGTGTGTCAAGGCAGGCTCTCTGTCGGATACCCAAGTAACTGGTGTGTTCTGCATTCAGATGAAGTGAGTGAAGATGTTTCCATTATGTTGGTCATTATTCCTCAAGATACTTATAAAAAGAGTCCTGATTTCATGTTCTTCTCTTTAGGCAGAGAACAGTATGCTTCCTTTATATGCTCATAATGATGTTTACTTTTTATGACTTAATTGCCAGAAATCCCAGAGTTAAAATTTTGTGTTTAATAGCAGTAAGTAGCTTTAGGCAAGGGTTCTGGTCAAATTATATTCCCCTTCTCCACCATTATAAGGGTCTTGATCCAGTGTCTTTCTAAAAATGATCAGCATATACTTTATAGTATGGTAGGTTCAAATCTTCTTCTGGAAGTAAATATCATCTGTTCATTGATTTAGTCACACAACAATGCAACAGATATTTATGTGTGTTCATTACATACTAGGCACTGTGCTGTTTGCAGAGAAATCAGGGGCAAATAAGACCCTTTGCCTCTGTTCCCATGATTCTCATAACCCATTGGGAATGACAGATATTAAATAATTTTACTGGTGATTTTTTTAAATTACTAAAATGGAGAACAAATGGTCCTATGATAACATGAAATGGAAAGTGCAGGAATACATGGTCCTCACATGCATATTCTGTAAAAAGGCTTCTTAACACTCCATGAATCTGAGTTGCAGATATCACAGGCTTTTTGGCTGATCTGTATAGACAGACTGAAGGAGATGCTTTAGACATAAAGAATTGGGTCTTTATTATTATTTGTCATTTTAAAAAATCCATCCATATTTAGCTCATGATTATCATCAACAAATATAATCTTCAAAATCCCAAAGCCATAATATATACTCTAAAAGAATTTACTTGGCATACATTTTCTCAGCATCTGGGTTCTGTTGTCATTATCACTTTTCCCTCTATCTCTGCTGATAACAGAGAGTGCACTGTAAGTTCCCAGAGGAGGGTTCTACATCTTTCTGCATTGTTTTGCAACATCTAATGCACCCAGTATGCAAGCCTGTTTTAAATAGACATTTTGATTATTTTATTTTGAGATAATTTTTCTTGGCCACTACATCTTTGGAAACTTTGTGGGCAGAATTCACAGCCAAGTGTGTATATTGACAGATGCATATGGAAAGTGTCCAAGAATTTAGAAATGTAAAATATCAGAGTTGGAAGGACTGAAGACATTATCAAGGCCTACTCATTTCCCCATTTGTAGATGGGGAAACTGTGACCAGATAGAAGAAGTGATATACTTAAGTGATATATCTCTCAAGATACTTCTTATATATCTTATTCATGGTAGGTTCATCATCACTTGTGATAATTTTTACTCTAATTGCTAAACCGACAAAGGGGCAGCTGGGAGTGGGAAATGGAATGAGGGGCAAAGGCATTCGAATAATATTAGGCTATCTAAGAAACTTGCATTTGACTGCAATATTTAACTTCTTTTCAGAGTAGTTTCTTTCTTGTATCCATATATAAACCAGCATGCAATAGATTGAGTACAAATGTGAAAACTGGAGGTTTGTACCAGGAAATATGTATCTAGGAAAAGCCCAAGAAATCACTTTATTCATGTTTTGGTTTCATCTGGATACACATGGTTAGAGCACAATTTATGTGGAGAAAATAAAATGTGACATTGTTCATTTTGAGGAAGGATGTGGCCCTCCAAATCCAAGGCAGTGAACTGATTATTTCTTTTTCAAACAAAACCTATTTAGTCCAACTGAGAAAACTGCTATTTCTCCCTACCCTTTCTAAAATTGCTGTTTAAATGTAACCTAAAGGGAAATTTTATTGTTTTGCATGAAGAACTTCTGTGGCCTTTTCGCTAACAGGAAGTCAAGGTCATGAAGTGTTTGCATCTTTCAGAACCTGCTCTAAAATAACTTAAGCTCCTGAAGCACGGTGGCTCTCTAAGATGTCCTTACAGGTAGTTTTGTTATTTTTTAGTTGTAAGGGAAAAAAATGTAGGCCACCATGATATGAAATTTGCTCCAGGCTGTTTGTTTTGGTAGATGCTTTAGAGCAGTAATTCTCAATGCTGGCTGAATATTCAAATAATGTGGGGAGCCTTAAAATAATAGAAGTTTACAGGCATTCTGATTTATTTAGTCATGAGTAGGGTTAGAATTACAGTGCACGTCTGGTGCACCTCTTAGCTTCTCTTAATCTCCTCCAACTTTCTGAAGGCTCTTGCCTCTCTGACCATGTTCCACTACTTTATCTTTGCTAGACCCTTGCTGAACACCCCTCTACCCCCACCACCTCCATCTCTTCAACTCCCACCTCCCCTGCCCTGGATGGAGCTCAAGGTAAAACCCCAACGGGCAAGAATCTCATGACCCACATGCTGAGCTCCAGCTATTCCAAGTCTTTTCTCTTTTTATGGATAAAATGCCACACCTCAGGGCATAGGATATGATTTCTTGAGAGTAGCCATGGGCTGGATGATGCAGGGGATAATGCAGGAGAGGCAGCTCACCATGAGGCAAATCTTGGCTAATGAGAAATCAGAGACAGGAGGGATCTGGGTCCCCCCTCTTTCTCTCTTCTGTGGACTGCTCTGAGGTGTGGCTGCTCCTTACATATCTGGAGAAGTACTGTTGAGTAATTGCCCTTTCTGTTCAGTACTTTTTGTGAAGTGCGGGCATCAAAGAAATACTGCATAACATTACTTTGCATCTCTTGGCCCACTTTTCTTATCTCTTCACCTTCACTGTCCTGTGCTTGCATCACCCAAATAAAGTGTCAGCATTTTAATCCTTGCCTCAGGCTCTGCTTCCTACAGAGCCTGAGTTGAGACAAACTTTTTTTTTTAATTCCCCAAGTAATTCTACCACATAGCCAGAACTGAAAAACACTTCCTCTGAGAAAGACCTGAACTCTCGTCTCTTCAAGAGATTATGTACAAAGGAATATAGTTTTTCTTAATGTTCCTTTTTATTAAATTTCAAAACAAGTGTAGAATAAAATTTAAAACTCTCTCTTTGCCATCCCTTTTTCTCACTATTCCCTATCCACTCACTTTCTCAGAGTCCCAGCATTAATACTGTAAACAGTTTGATGTGCTGCCTTGTAGAAGTGTATTTCATATATAGACATAGAGTTCCAAGGGTCTTTTATTTTTTGCATGAACATGATCATCTATCCATATTGTAATCGTTTTTGTCATTTAACAGTATCGCTCAGAGATTGTCATAATACAAAGAGATTCTTTATTCTTTTGAGTTGTGGTATAGTATTTCTTTTTTTTTTAATTTTTATTTTATTTTTTTAATTTTTGACTGCGTTGGGTCTTCGTTGCTGTGCATGGGCTTTTTTTAGTTGCGGCGAGTTAGGGCTACTCTTCATCACAGTGCACGAGCTTCTCACTGTGGTGGCTTCTCTTGTTGCGGAGCACGGGCTCTAGGTACATGGGCTTCAGTAGTTATGGCTCGTGGGTTTCAGTAGTTGTGACTCACGGGCTCTAGAGCACAGACTCAGTAGTTGTGGTGCATGGGCTTAGTTGCTCCATGGCATGTGAGATCTTCCCGGACCAGGGCTCGAACCCGTGTCCCCTGCATTGACAGGCGGATTCTTAACCATTGAGACACCAGAGAAGCCCGTGGTATATAGTATTTCATAATGTGGGTATATGGAATAATTTTCCCTTACCCTTACTAATAAGGATTAAGATTATCTGTAACTTTTTGACATTAAAAAATAATGCTGAGTTGAGCATCCTTGAATGTGTATCTTTGTGCACATGTGAATGTAATTCTCAAGAACAGATAACTAGAACTGGAATTGTTGGGTTGAAAAGTATAGTTACATTAAATTTTGATAGATACTTCCAAAATGCCCGTTAAAAATTTCTACCAAGAGTATATGAGAATTACTGTTTTTCATACTTTTGTCAATACTGGCTATTATCAGTTTTAAAAAAATTGTTAATTGAGGCAAATAATGATATCCCATGTTTGTATTAATTTATTAAACATCATGTTTTAATCTTATTTTAAACCTCTTTTGGCTTTCCTTCCCCAGTTTGGAGATTTTTATTAAATTTTATTAGAACAGAATGTGAGTAAAGTGTGGTTGCTGAGAAGTTGGACTGTTCTTTATAGCAATAGTCTTCTAAGGCAGGTCTAATTACTTCACACTGTCTGTAACATTGGGTCTTGGAATTTGGAGGGCTGAGCCATTCCAGCCTCCTGTCTGAGAGGAACCAGACCTGGGCACCAGACAAGATGATTGAAAAGGCTTTCTGTTATTTGGGTTGCTGGAACAGGGCTTCACACCTGCCTGGCCTACACTCCAAATCCCCTGTTAATTTAACTCCACCCAGCCAGTTCGAACAGAGGCAGAGCATGCTGAGAACTTCCCCAAAGGCAGAAAAACATGCCGGGGAGTCTGCATCCAGAGAAGCTGTGCCAAGATTTCCCTGGCAAACAAGCTTTAGGCAAAGCTGAAGTTGGTTTGCCAACGCGAAATAGCTTGGCTTCTCAGTAGGATTGGACCATGGTTGTAGCGTGGATAGGGAATGTGTGGTGAAAATGAGGCTATGACCAGATGTGGGCTGCAGACCCCAAACTAGTCCTGTATCTTTACTTTTTGTATAGATAATCAATATTTTTGTTCATTATCTTTCTCTAGGGGGAAAAAGAGTCATGGTCCCTATTATTGAGATGCACCTATTGTGATAAAGAGGCATCCTCATTGTTCTTAAAATCTCCCAAAGCTACTGAGAAAATAAGTGTTGTTATGTCTAGTTGAAAGTTATAATGTGATTGACAAGATGAAACATCTTCACATAAAGTGACTCAAGAACACTTAAAAAAGCAATGTATGATGAATTTGGTAGAAGTACTTTAGCACAGAAGGGAGCAATATAAGTAGTTAATTTGGACACAGTTTTAAGAGGCAATCTTTAGCATTTTGGAGCCTAAAAAGTTGGCTTCCTTCCATTCTT
Source organism: Balaenoptera physalus (assembly GCF_965194825.1). Taxonomy (NCBI): domain Eukaryota; kingdom Metazoa; phylum Chordata; class Mammalia; order Artiodactyla; family Balaenopteridae; genus Balaenoptera; species Balaenoptera physalus. The sequence goes on from NC_138890.1 coordinate 28,937,495, forward strand.
TCCACTTTATTTTCCATGCTTGCTTGTCCCAGGTATCTACTTCACAGTGACAAGAGATGGAAAGTCAGCCAGTACCCCAGACTGGCTCTGCTTCCCAATCTGTTGTTTAAGAGAGAAGGACCAGGTCCTGTTCAGCATGACAGCTTTTAGCTTAGACTATTTATCTTCCCTGCCTCTGACAGATCCCCTTATCTGTGGGATTCAATTTAATTCAGCCTCTTTATTGAGAAGCTCTTTAGTGTCAAGGAGCTATATGATGAATGCTACAGGGAGATTTAAATACTAGATAGGAGCATGTAGGAGGGGCTATTTATTTTGTATATGTTGAGTTCATGCAACTTATGGGACATCTAGAAAAAGATAACCAGTAAGCCATCGGGCAGATAAATCTAGAAATTAAGAGAATGGACTGAGATGATGATGGAAATTTGGGATTCAGCAACATGTGGTTTACTTGAAACTTTGGGATGAGATCCGCCAGAGAGAGAAAGATGAGGGTGAAGAAGAATTGTATGGAAAATATCCAGTTTTAAAGAGAGAATAGCAGCAAAGCTAGTGAAAAACTGAGGAAGCACAACCTTATCAAAATGTTATAATCAGGGACTTCCATGTTTGCTTAATGTAGAGTAAAAGTGACCAGATTCACCCTTCCACCTGAAAAAAAACCATCACCAACAACAAAACAGAAAAATATTGTAAAACAACAGTTTTCAAGATACTGGACATAAAGCAGAAAAAAAACAGTGATGCACATGGGATAGGAATAAATGAGGTAAGCCCTAAAATTTCCCCAGCTACTGCCCTGAGAGAATTTCTAGGTTGAAGCACAGAGGCAACACTGCCAGTGCCTGGGACTCTGTGAGTTGAAGAAATGAAGTAGAGAGTCTGGGGAGACCAAGGTAGCTAGGGTTCACAGGAAAGAACACTGGAATGAGAGAACTGCACAGAAGGAGAACTTCAGAAATCTGAAGGTGGTGCTCCTCAAGTATTCAGGTGAGTACCGATTAGTGCATGCATGTGAGAAGACTATCCAAAACCAAGGAAAGAATCACCTAAAATTAATAAAGGAACACTCCCTAAGACATATATACAGGGCAAGAATTAATGCTTCTTCTTGCCAGCTAGAGTGGAAAAATCTTAATATCTTAATTGGATATCAGGAAGAATACTTGAAAGGGTTCTACTTTAGTAGCATGGTAAAATTAACCCTAGAGTAAATTCACCTAACAAAACTTAAAGCCAAGACCAAAAGGATCAAACTCTCTTCAAGTAACTTAACACGTCACAGAACAAAGCTCAAGAATATTTATAGGAATACAAAAATATCCAATGGCCAACAATGTAAGATACACAACATCTTATATTCAACCAAAATTACCAGCTAATCAGTTGAAACTGTTTCAGAAATAAAACAGATGATAACAATAGTAGACAAAGATATTAAAACACTGTTATAACTCTATTCCATATACTCACAAATCTAGAGGGAAGATTGAAAATATGAATTAGTCATGAAAGATGTAAAAACAGAGCCAACTCAAACTTTTAGAGATGAAAACTACAGTGTTTGAGATGAAAATACACTGAATAAGATTAATACCAGATTAGATATTGCAAAAGAAAATACCGGTGAACTTGACTACATAGAAATGATGCAAAATGAAACACAGCAAAGAATTAAAAAATATATATATATATCAGTGAGTTATAGGAAAAATACAAGCAGCCTAACATACATGTACTTTAAGTCCCTAAGAGAGGAGGAGAGAACATTTTTTATATTTTTTAAAATTAATTTATTTTATTTTTATTTATTTATTTTTTGGCTGCATTGGGTCTTCGTTGCTGTGCGCAGGATTTCTCTAGTTGCGGTGAGCGGGGGCTACTCTTTGTTGCAGTGAGCGGGCTTCTCATTGTGGTGGCTTCTCTTGTTGCGGAGCACAGGCTCTAGGCACACGGGCTTCAGCAGTTACGGCTTGAGGACTCTAGAGCGCAGGCTCAGTAGTTGTGGCACACAGACTTAGTTGCTCCGCGGCATGTGGGATCTTCCCGGACCAGGGCTTGAACCCATGTCCCCTGCATTGGCAGGCAGATTCTTAACCACTGCACCACCAGGGAAGCCCCAACATTTTTTAAAAGAATTAAAAATTTTTCCAATTTTGATAAAAATTTTCCAGTTTTGATAAAAACTACAAACCCACAGATCACAAACCTTAATTAACCCCAAGCACAAAAAAGATTCAGAAAACTGCATTATGGCACTTCATAATGAAATTGCTCAAAACTAATGATAAAATACCAAAAGTAGATAGAGAAACAAAAGCACATTACATACAAAGAAACAAAGATATGGATGACAGCAGATTTCTCGTTAGAAACAATTTAATCATGAAGGCAGTGGAACAACATCTCTAAGTACTGAGAGGGGAAAAAAAAACACTATAAAGACAGAATTGTATACCCAGTGAAAATATCTTTCAAACTAAAGATGAAATAAAGGCATTTTCATATATACAAAAACTGAGTGACCTCATCACCAGAACACTTGCACCACAAAAAAAGTTAAATTAATGTTAAAGGAAATCCTTTACACAGAATGAAAATGATTCTAGATGGAAATTTCTACACAAAGGCATGAAGAGCACCAGATATAGTAACTATATGGGTGCATGTATACAATTTTTCTTATTAAGTAAATGTTTCTAAAAGAAAGTTGATTGCTTAAACAATGATAATATTAATGTAGTCTGGGCTTTATTTCATAGGTATAGGTAAAATGTATGACAAAAATAGCAAAAAGCCTGAAAGGACAGAAATGAAGTATAGTATTATAAGGTCTTACACATAAAGTGTTATAACATCACTTGAAGCTAGAGTTTAATAAGTTACACTGTATATTATAAACCTAAAGCAACCAATAAAATAAAAAAGAGTTATACCTAATAAGCCAATAAAGAAGATAAAATGAAATCATAAAAATAATTAATGCAAAACAACACAGAAAAAGAGGTAAAGGAGAATGACGAGAAAAGGAGACAGATATAAAACAAGTAGCAAGCTGATAGACTTAAGCCTAACCATATCAAAAATCATATTAAATGTAAACAGTCTAAACACTCCATTTAAAAGTCAGAGATTTTCAGGTTCAATAAAAAACAACTACATGTTGTCTACAAAAAACACAGTTTAAATATAAAGACAAAAATAGATTAAAGGTTAAAGGTTGGGAAAAGTATATTATGCTAACTCTAACCAAAAGCTACTTGAGTGAGTATATTCATCTCAGGCAAAGTAGCATTCAGAGAAAACAGTTTTACCAGAGATAAAAAGGTTATTTTATGGTGATAAAGGGTCCAATTTACTGAGAGGACATAACAATCCTAAATAAATAAAGCCCCTAATAACAAAACTTTAAAATACACGAAGAAAAACTGATAGAACTACAAAGAGAAATAGAAAAAAAGAATTATGCTGAGAGAAATAACTCCATCTCCGTGATTGGTAGAACAAGCAGAGAGAAAGCCAAAGAGTATGTAGTAGACTTGGACAATCCTATTAACAAACTTGTCCTGACATTTGTAAAACACTCCACCCAACAACAGTAAAATGCACATGCTTTTGAAGTGTACACAGAACATTTATCAAGATAAACCATATTCTAAGCCATAAAACAAGTTTCAGTAAATTTGAAAGGATTAAAGTCATACAAAGTATGTTCTCTGACCACAGTGAAATTAAATTAGAAATCAATCATGGAAAGACGTATAGAAAATCCCCAAATATTTAGAAACTAAATAATACTCTTCTAAAAAACCTCTGAGACAAAGAAGAAGTAAAAAGAGAAATTAGAAAGTATTTTGAACTGTATGAAAATGAAAACACACCATATCAGCATTTGTGGAATGTTGCTAGAGAGGTACTTAGGAGAAATACTATAGCAAGAGATGACTGTTGTAGAAAAGAAAAAAGGTCTCAAATCAATGCATTCATCTTCTTCCATAAGAAACTTGAAAAAGAAGAGCAAATTAAAACCAAACTCAATATAGAAAGGAAATAATAAAGACTAAAGCAGAAATCAATGAGATATAAAACAAACAAACAAAAAACAAACAGAGAAAATCAATGAAATAAAAGCTGGTTCTTTGAGATCATTAAAATTGATCAAGTGTATCCAAACTGCTGAGGAAAAAAGAGAGAACACACACATTACCAAAATAAGGAACCACTGGGGTACTATCACTACAGATTCTACAGATATTAAAAGAATAATAAGGGAGATGTTATGAACAACTTTATGCCTATAAATTGAACAACTTAGATACATTGGATGAATTTTCTTGAAAGCTACAACTACCAAAGCTCATTCAAGAAGAAATAGAGGGCTTCCCTGGTGGTGCAGTGGTTGAGAGTCTGGCTGCCAATGCAGGGGACACGGGTTCGAGCCCTGGTCCGGGAAGATCCCACATGCCGCGGAGCAACTAGGCCCATGAGCCACAACTACTGAGCCTGCGCGTCTGGAGCCCGTGCTCCGCAACAAGAGAGCCCGCGATAGTGAGAGGCCCGCGCACCGTGATGAAGAGTGGCCCCCACTTGCCGCAACTAGAGAAAGCCCTAGCACAGAAACGAAGACCCAACACAAGCCAAAAATAAATAAATAAATTTTAAAAAAAGGAAGAAATAGATAAGCTGAATACCTTAAGTCTCTTTAAGAAATTGAATTTATAATTAAAAATCTTTCCACAAAGAAGCCATCAGACCCAGATGGTTTCACTGGTGAATTCCACCTAACATTTGAGGAAGAAATAATACCAATTCTACATAAACTCTTCAAGAGAAATGAAGAGGAGGAAATACTTTCCTACTCATTCTTCGATGCCAGCATTACCCTGATCCCAAAGTAAGACATTATAAGAAAAGAAAGCTACTACTTGATAAATTTGACTTCCTCAACATTAAAAAACTTCTGCTTTTTGAAAGATACTGCTAAGAGAATGAAAAGGCAAGGCACAAATTGATAGAAAATATTTGCAAAGCATATGTTTGATGAACTACATGTATTCAGAATTTATAAAGAGCTCTCATAACTCAATTATAAGAAAACAATCAACCCAATTACAAAATGGGTAAAGATTTGAAATGACATGTCGTCAAAGAAGGTACTCAATTTGCAAGTAAGCACGTGAAAATATGCTCAATATTATTAGTAATTAAAGAAATGCAAATTAAACCCATAATTATATACCATTAAATACTTACTAGAAAGACTGAAATTAATAAGGGTGACTTTACTGAGTGCTGGTGAGGATGTGGAGGAACTGGAACTCTCACACACTCTTGTTGGATGTGTAAAATGTTACAGTCACTTCAGAAAAACGTGGGGTATGTTGTTAAAACATTAAACATGTACCTAGCATATTATCCACTCAATTCTTAGATTTTTACCAAAGAGAAAAGGAAATATATGTCCATTTAAAGTTTTGTACATGAATGTTCATAGCAGATTTATTTGTAATAGTCCCAAACTGGAAATAACCCAAAAGTTCATCAACAGATGAATGGATGAACAAATTGTGATATATACATGCAATGGAATACTACTTAGCAATAAATGGGAATAAACTATCGATGCCAGCAACAATGTGGATATATTTCAGAAAAATTATGCTGAGTAAAAGAAGCCAAACCAAATCTAAAGTAGCTTGTATGTTTCCATTTATATAATATTCCTGAAAATGCAAACTAATCTGTAATAATGGAAAGCAGATCAGTGGTTGCTGGGGGTGGGGGTGGGATCAGGAGGGCAAGAAGGCAGGATTGCAGTGGAACATGAAGAAATATTTGGGGGTGATAGATACACTTACTCTTTTGATTGAGGTGAGAGTTTCATGGGTGAAAACTTATCAGATTGAAAGTGTATACTTTATTAATTATGTTTAGTTTGCTGTACATCAATTAAACCTCAATAAAGCAGTTTTTTTTTAATCCTGTAATTATTTTCTGTATTGCCATGGATGAAATTCATGTCCCAGGTGTAATATTGAATGAAGAAACCATTGAGGGGCATTACAATTCTACGTGCTTGTTGTCTCACCACTGCCACAAACCAAAATACCCAAGTCATCTTTACTGTAATGTCTGAAATATCTTCAAGGGGTAAGAAAGCCAGTACACCAACCTAGATAAGGCTTACAGTATCCTGGGATAATTTGTGATTCCCCATCAGATCTGCTACATGGGGTGTGCCTCCTTTCTGTGTGTGGTGGAGATAACTTGAGTATAAAATAGTGAACAAGGTGGGGCACGGATTCCCAGCCTGCCTTCAGCCGGCTGCCACGAAAACCTGGAACAGCTGCGTGCGCTCCTGGAAAGTCCTCCTAGGGCAAAGCCAGGCAGCTGAGCATGCTCAGTAGCTGGGGGAGGTTTGCGTGGAGAGTTGAAAGCTTTGACTTAGCCTCCCACCCCCTCTGCTGACCCCCACCCATCTTGCCCCTACCCTGCCCATAGTAGTTGCCCGGCGTGCACCTGGTGAGACCCGGAACATGGCGCTCTGAGCGATGTAGCAGCCAAGGAGGAGAAGGGGATGAGGCACAGCCGCTGCACTGACAGCCAGCAACCAGAGCATTACAAAGCTTTGAGCTAACTGAAAGAAAGAGTGCTTAAAACCCACTGAACCAACCTTAGCTACTGGGGGCAGACACAAAAAACAAAGGAATTACGAATCTGCAGCCTGCGAAAAGGAGATCCCAAACACAGTAAGGTAAGCAAAAAGAGAAAACAGAGAAATATGCAGCAGATGGAGGAGCAAGGTAAAAACCCACCAGACCAAACAAATGAAGAGGAAACAGGCAGTCTACCTGAAAAAGAATTCAGAGTAATGATAGTAAAGATGATCCAGAATCTTGGAACTAGACTGGAGACAATACAAGAAACGTTTAACAAGGACCTAGAAGAACAAAAGAGCAAACAAACCATGATAACACCATCTATTGTGAACACCACAATAAATGAAATGAAAAATTCTCTAGAAGGAATCAAGAGCAGAATAACTGAGGCAGAAGAACGGATAAGTGACCTGGAAGGTAAAATAGTGGAAATAACTACTGCAGAGCAGAATAAAGAAAAAAGAATGAAAAGAATTGAGGACAGTCTCAGAGACCTCTGGGACAGCATTAAATGCACCAACATTCGAATAATAGGGGTCCCAGAAGAAGAAGAGAAACAGAAAGGGACTGAGAAAATATTTGAAGGGATTATAGTTGAAAAATTCCCTAATATGGGAAAGGAAATGATCAAGTCCAGGAAGCACAGAGAGTCCCATAAAGGATAAATCCAAGGAGACACACGCCAAGGCACATATTAATCAAACTATCAAAATTTAAATACAGAGAAAAATATATTAAAAGCGGCAAGGGAAAAGCAACAAATAACATACAAGGGAATCCCCATAAGGTTAATAGCTGATCTTTCAGCAGAAACTCTGCAAGCCAGAAGAGAGTGGCAGGACATATTTAAAGTGATGAAAGGGAAAAACCTAAACCAAGATTACTCTACCCAGCAAGGATCTCATTCAGATTCTACGGAGAAATCAAAACCTTTACAGACAAGCAAAAGCTAAGAGAATTCAGCACCACCAAACCAGCTTTACAACAAATGCTAAAGGAACTTCTCTAGGCAGGAAACACAAGAGAAGGAAAATACCTACAATAACAAACCCAAAACAATTAAGAAAATGGTAATAGGAACATACATATCGATAATTACCTTAAATGTAAATGGATTAAATGCTCCAACCAAAAGACAGACTGGCTGAATGGATACAAAAACAAGACCCGTATATATGCTGTCTACAAGAGACCCACTTCAGACCTAGGGACACGTACAGACTGAAAGTGAGGGGATGGAAGAAGATATTCCATGCAAATGGAAATCAAAAGAAAGCTGGAGTAGCAATTCTTATATCAGACAAAATAGACTTTAAAATAAAGATTATTAAAACAGACAAAGAAGGACACTACATAATGATCAAGGGATGAATCCAAGAGGAAGATATAACAATTGTAAATATTTATGTACCCAACATAGGAGCACCTCAATACATAAGGCAAATGCTAACAGCCATAAAAGGGGAAATTGACAGTAAGACGATCATAGTAGGGGACTTTAACACCTGACTTTCACCAATGGACAGATCATCCAAAATGAAAATAAATAAGGCAACACAAGCTTTAAATGATACATTAAACAAGATGGACTTATTGATATTTATAGGACATTCCATCCAAAAACAACAGAATACACTTTCTTCTCATGTGCTTATGGAACATTTTCCAGGATAGATCATATCTTGGGTCACAAATCAAGCCTTGGTAAATTTAAGAAAATTGAAATCATATCAAGTATCTTTTCCAACCACAACACTATAAGAGTAGATATCAATTACAGGAAAAAATCTGTAAAAAATATAAACACAAGGATGTTAAACAATACACTACTAAATAACCAAGAGATCACTGAAGAAATCAAAAAATACCTACAAACAAATGACAATGAAACCACGACAACCCCAAACTTATGGTATGCAGCAAAAGCAGTTCCAAGAGGGAAGTTTATAACAATACAGTCCTGCCTCAACAAAGAAGAAAAATCTCAAATAAACAACCTAACCTTACACTTAAAGCAATTAAGGAAAGAAGAACAAAAAACCCCCAAAGTTAGCAGGTGGAGAGAAATCATAAAGATCAGATCACAAATAAATGAAAAAGAAATGAAAGAAACAATAGCAAACACAATAAAACTAAAAGATGGTTCTTTGAGAAGATAAACAAAATTAATAAACCATTACTCAGACTCATCAAGAAAAAAAGGGAGAAGATTCAAATCAGTAGAATTAGAAATGAAAAAGGAGAATAACTGACACTGCAGAAATACAAAGGATCCTGAGGGATTACTACAAGCAACTATATGCCACTAAAATGGACAAGCTGGAAGAAATGGACAAATTCTTAGAAAAGCACAACCTTCCGAGACTGAACAAGGAAAAAAATAGAAAATATAAACGGACCAATCACAAGCACTGAAACTGAGACTGATTAAAAGTCTTCCAGCAAACAAAAGCCCAGGATCAGATGGCTTCACAGGTGAATTCTATGAAACATTTAGAGAAGAGCTAACGCCTATCCTTCTCAAACTGTTCCAAAATATAGCAGAGGGAGGAACACTCCCCAACTCATTCTACGAGGCCACCATCACCCTGATACCAAAACCAGACAAAGATGTCACAAAGAAAGAAAACTACAGGCCAATATCACTGATGAACATAGATGCAAAAATCCTCAACAGAATACTAACAGACAGAATCCAACAGCACATTAAAAGGATCATACACCATGATCAAGTGGAGTTTATCCCAGGAATGCAAAGATTCTTCAGTATACGCAAATCAATCAATGTGATAAACCATATTAACAAATTGAAGGAGAAAAACCATATCATCATCTCAATAGCTGCAGAAAAAGCTTTTGACAAAATTCCACACCGATTTATGATAAAAACCCTCCAGAAAGAAGGCATAGAGGGAACTTACCTCAACATAATGAAGGCCATATATGACAATCCCACAGCCAACATTGTTCTCAGTGGTGAAAAACTGAAACCATTTCCTCTAAGATCACGAACAAGATAAGGTTGTCCACTCTCACCACTATTATTCAACATAGTTTTGGAAGTTTAAGCACAGCAATCAGAGAAGAAAAAGAAATAAAAGGAATCCAAATCAGAAAAGAAGAAGTAAAACTGCCACTGTTTGCAGATGACATGATACTATACATAGAGTATCCTAAAGATGCTACCAGAGAACTACTAGAGCTAATCAGTGAATTCAGTAAAGTTGCAGGATACAAAATGAATGCACAGAAATCTCTTGCATTCCTATACAATAATGATGAAAAATCTGAAAGAGAAATTAAGGAAACACTCCCATTTACCATTGCAACAAAAAGAATAAAATACCTAGGAATAAACCTACCTAGGGAGACAAAAGACCTGTTTGCAGAAAACTATAAGACACTGATGAAAGAAATTAAAGATGATACAAACAGATGGAGAAATATACCATGTTCTTGGATTGGAAGAATCAATATTGTGAAAATGACTGTACTACCCAAAGCAATCTACAGATTCAGTGCAATCCCTATCAAACTACCAATGTCCTTTTTTACAGAACTAGAACAAACAATCTTAAAATTTGTATGGAGACACCAAAGACCCCAAATAGCCAAAGCAGTCTTGAGGGAAAAAAATACAGCTGGAGGAATCAGACTCCCTGACTTCAGACTGTACTACAAAGCTACAGTAATCAAGACAGTATGTTACTGGCACAAAAACAGAAATATAGATCAATGGAACAGGATAGAAAGCCCACCTTTAAGATGGTCACCTTATCTTTGATAAAGGAGGCAAGAATATACAATGGAGAAAAGACAGTCTGTTCAATAACTAGTGCCAGGAAAACTGGACAGCTACTTGGAAAAGAATGAAATTAGAACAATCCCTAACACCATACACAAAAATAAACTCCAAATGGATTAAAGACCTAAATGTAAGGCCAGACACTATCAAACTCTTAGAGGAAAACATAGGCAGAACACTCTATGACATAAATCACAGCAAGATCCTTTTTGACCCACCTCCTAGAGAAATGGAAATAAAAACAAAAATAAACAAATGGGACCTAATGAAACTTCAAAACTTTGGCACAGCAACGGACACCATAAACAAGATGAAAAGACAACCCTCAGAATGGGAGAAAATATTTGCAAATGAAGCAACTGACAAAGTATTAATCTCCAAAATTTACAAGCAGCTCATGGAGCTCAATTTCAAAAAAAGAAGCAACCCAATCCAAAAATGGGCAGACGACCTAAACAGACATTTCTCCAAGGAAGATATACAGATTGCCAACAAACACATGAAAGGATGCTCAACATCACTAATCATTAGAGAAATGCAAATCAAAACTACAATGAGGTATCACCTCACACCAGTCAGAATGGTCATCATCAAAAAATCTACAAACAATGAATGCTGGAGAGGGTGTGGAGAAAAAGGAACCCTCTTGCACTGTTGGTGGGAATGTAAATTGATACAGACACTATGGAGAACAGTATGGAGGTTCCTTAAAACACTAAAAATAGAACTACCATATGATGCAGCAATCCCACTACTGGGCATATATCCTGAGAAAACCATAATTCAAAAAGAATCATGTACCACAATGTATATTGCAGCTCTATTTACAATAGCCAGGACATGGAAGCAACCTAAGTGTCCATCGACAGATGAGTGGATAAAGAAAATGTGGCACATATATACAATGGAATATTACTCAGCCATAAAAAGAAACGAAATTGAGTTATTTGCAATGAGGTGGATGGACCTAGAGTCTGTCATACAGAGTGAAGTAAGTCAGAAAGAGAAAAACAAATACCGTCTGCTAACACATATATACGGAATCTAAAAAAAAAAAAAAAAGTTCTGAAGAACTTAAGGGCAGGACAGGAATAAAGACGCAGACATAGAGAATGGACTTGAGGACATGGGGAGGGGGAAGGGTAAGCTGGGACAAAGTGAGGGAGTGGCATGGACATATATACACTACCAAATGTAAAATACTTAGCTAGTGGGAAGCAGCCACATAGCACAGGGAGATCAGCTCGGTGCTTTGTGACCACCTAGAGGGGTGGGATGGGGGGGTGGGAGGGAGATGCAAGAGGGAGGAGATATGGGGATATATGTATATGTATAGCTGATTCACTTTATTATAAAGCAGAAACTAACACACCATTGTAAAGCAATTATACTCCAGTAAAGATGTTAAAAAAAAAATAAAAGGTTCCCAGCTTTGCCATTAACTAGCTGTGTGACTTCAGACAAATCACTTGCCCTCTCTGTTCGTTTATTCAGTTTTAAAATAAAGTTCTAGAAGGCTCTTTCCGGCTCCAAGGTTAGGTTTTTAACACGCCCTACCATCATACAGAGATTTCTTGATACTGTTTCCAGCATGTGGAGGACTAATTTCATCAGTTATCTTTCTATAACATGATTCAACATTTAGGTGGATTAACTGCTTGCTATAGCCACCTCCTGGAGCATTGCAGTGCACATTAGCAAGGGCTCTGGGGTGTCCTGCAGAGAAAAAAATGAATTTAATTTTGTTTTTGCTCTGTCTTCCTATGTTTTGACCACAGAATGATATGTTTGACTGAACACCTGATAAATAGCTCATGATTTGGGCAGTGTTGATGTCACAGATTGTCTTCTAAAGAGCAAGAATTAATGGGGGGAGGATGCTCTCAGAGAAGTGTTGTACTAACCCTCTGAGACCCGGAAATGGAGAAGTTGAAAGGGATGTGCATGAGAGTGACCAAGGATATGGAAAGGAGCAGCTGGAGGGTGATGAAAATGAGTAGTCATTTTGGAGTGGGCTGAAGGGGAAGGAGGGGCAAGTGACTTCCTTCGGAATGTATGTTCTAAGACCCTCAGAGTTGCCTCCATACTCTCTCTACCATCCCCAGCTCCTTGTGGAGCCACTGCAAAGTAGATTTCTGCACATCCATCAGTCTGCATATTCTGCTTGGCTTTGGATATCTCTAATTGGATTATTAGCAGTTGGGAGTCTTTCTATTGCCTTGGCTTAGTATCTCCTATTGTGTACAGAAGAAGGAGGTTTGATAGGGGAGTTTCCGTAGGTACAAAGTTCCTCTGAGGCTGGACCTCCCCGTTCAGGGCCCAGTTTTACGATATTTGAGGGAGTTCGGGTCATTTTGATCATTTTCACCAGCAAAACTAGCTTTGTTGCTTTTTTCTGTACATAAATTTACAAATACTTAAAAAGATAAGACACTACATAAAAATTTGAAGAAAAAAGTAAAGAGAACTGACTTTTACTGCCTGTGATAACCACTGTCAATTTGATAACCACCTACCATTTGTCATTTTATATATATATATATATATATATACATATATATATATATATGCATCCACAATTGCATAAATGGGATCATAATTTGTTGTAGGCAGTGCCTTCAAAGATATCCACATCCTAATCCACAGAACCTGTGAAGATGTTACATTACATGGCAAATGGGAGTGAAAATAGCAGATAGAACTAAGGTTGTTAATCAGCTGACCTTAAAATAGGAAGATTTTTTTGGATTATTCAGGTGGGCCCAACATAGTCACAAGGGTCCTTCAATGTGGACAGTGGGGGCAGAAGAGTCAGTGTCAAAGTGATGTGATGTGAGAAAGACTCCACCAAGTCATTGCTGGCTTTGGAGATGGAGAAAGGGGCCACCAGCCAAGGAATGTGGGTGGCCCCTAAAGACTGGAAAAGCATGTAAAACTAATACATGCTGTAAATACTGTTATTATGAAAGATACTTCCCCCCCTAAGTGTCTCAACCCTCCTTTCCTTGTGTCTACATCCCCATCACACAAAACAGTTTTAATGACATGATATGTATTGGGTTGGCCAAAAGGTTCGTTGGTTTTTTTCCGTAAGACGGCTTCTAGTATCTCTTAGTAGTCTTTAACTTCATTTGAAACAATTTTGTTAGATTGTATATGACAGCTGTCATGTCAGTGTGCTTTTAAAAAAAAGACATCAAAATTGGTGAATTTTTGTATAGCCATTTTAATATTGAAGATGGAAGAAAAAAAGCAAGACTTTCGGCATATTATGCTTTATTATTTCACAAAACGTTAAAATGCAACTGAAATGCAAAAAAAAACATTTGTGCAGTGTATGGAGAAGGTGCTGTGACTAATCGAACGTGTCAAAAGTGGTTTGTGAAGTTTCATGCTAGAGATTTCTCGCTGGACGATGCTCCACAGTCGGGCAGACCAGTTGACGTTGATAGAGATCAAATTGAGACACTAATTGAGAATAATCAACATTATACCACACGGGAGATAGCCGACATACTCAAAATATCCAAATCAAGCGTTGAAAATCATTTGCACCAGCTTGGTTATGTTCATTGCTTTGATGTTTGGGTTCCACATAAGTTAAGCAAATAAAATCTTCTTGACCATATTTCCGCATGCGATTCTCTACGTAAACATAATGAAAACGTTCCGCTTTTAAAACAAATTGTGACGGGTGATGAAAAGTGGATACTGTACAATAATGTGGAACGGAAGAGATCGTGGGGCAAGTGAAATGAACCACCACCAACCACACCAAAGGCCGGTCTTCATCCAAACAAGGTGATGTTGTGTATATGGTGGGATTGGAAGGGAGTCCTCTATTATGAGCTCCTCCGGAAAACCAAACGATTAATTCCAACAAATACTCCCAATTAGACCAACTGAGAGCAGCACTCGACGAAAAACGTCCGGAATTATTCAACAGAAAATGCATAATCTTCCGTCAGGATATTGCAAGACTGTATGTTTCTTTGATGACCAGGCAAAAACTGTTAACAGCTTGGTTGGGAAGTTCTGATTCATTCACCGTATTCACCAGAACATTGCACCTTTGGATTTCCATTTATTTAGGTCTTTACAAAATTCTCTCTCTTTTTTTTTTTTTTTTATGCAGTACTCACAGCATTTATATATGTATATATTTTTTTTAAATTTATTTATTTATGGCTGTGTTGGGTCTTCGTTTCTGTACGAGGGCTTTCTCTAGTTGTGGCAAGCGGGGGCCACTCTTCACCGCGGTGCGCGGGCCTCTCACTATCACGGCCTCTATTGTTGCGGAGCACAGGCTCCAGACACGCAGGCTCAGTAATTGTGGCTCACGGGCCCAGTTGCTCCGCGGCATGTGGGATCTTCCCAGACCAGGGCTCGAACCCGTGTCCCCTGCATTGGCAGGCAGATTCTCAACCACTGTGCCACCAGGGAAGCCCACAAAATTCTCTTAATGGAAAAAATTTCAATTCCCTGGAAGACTTTAAAAGGCACCTGGAACAGTTCTTTGCTCAAAAAGATAAAAAGTTTTGGGAAGATGGAATTATGAAGTTGCCTGAAAAACGGCAGAAGGTAGTGGTGAATTCACAAATTCACAAAAAGGTGAATATGTTGTTCCACAAAGTTCTTGGTGAAAATGAAAAATGCGTCTTTTATTTTTACTTAAAAACTGAAAGCAAAAAAAAAAAAAAAAAAACCGAAAGCACTTTTTGGCCCAGTACCTTTTCTTGCACTTTCATGCTTATACAGTCACACACACACACACACTCACACGGATGATTTTGAAATTATTTTATAAAAATGGAAGCACAATTCCTATTTGCATCACACTTAAACTTTTCAGATTGTTTTTACAATTAAATATGGCTACAGGTGATACAGTTGGGACCGGAGTCAGCCTGCCTTACAAGGATTTTGTTGTCTTGGTTGTCTGATGGAGCCTACGGATAAAGCTGACATCATAGAAAGTAGAAAGGAGAGATGCAGAGAGTCCAAGCTACTGGAGAGAGTGTTTGAGCTCTTGCATCAAGCATTGCTGTCTGTACTTGAGAGCCACTTCTGGACTTTTCAGCTTCATGGGTCAATACATTCCCTTTATATTTAAGCCATTTTGAAGAGAATTTTTTTTTGGTAACGTAGCAACACGTTGTCCTAACTGAGATATAAACTCTAAAAAGTCTGTTCCTCTTTGGCTACTATACTATTACAAGGTTTCGGAGGCTAGATGGCTTATCAGCTCCTTCCCCTACCCTACCACCTTTCAAACCCTGCCTACTATTTTAGTCAAAAGACAGAAACCCAGTGAAACAGCCTGGCACATACCCAAAACAAAACAAAACAAGTAAAAAGGGTTTATAAGCTCATGAAACCAGGAAGTAGAGAACCAGGAAACACCACAGAAGCTGCCCTCTCAGCCCTCTCAGCTTAATTATCTTTCCATTTTCTCTGAGCAGCTCTCTTCGGTAGACTGGAACCGTGACTGCAGGCAGTGCTCAGCTCATGTCCTCAAAGTATTGCAAGCAAATAAGAAGGAGCACTTCTCAGTCGTAACTTTGGTTTGGAAAATCTAGGGCAAGGATTCTGATTGGCTGGCTTGGGTCATGTGCTCACCCCTTGGACTAATCTCTGTGCACAGGTGATGAGAAACTACGATTGGCCCAGCCTGGTCACTGATCCACCTCCATGGCCATAGCACAGACATTTCCACAGGATTATCATGAGTGCATTATAGACAAAGTTGACAGGTGATAGAGGAGACTGAATCCAAGAAAAGTAAATCAGAGAGCTCTTGGATTTTCAGTCTTTCCCTGTTGGGTTTCTGAGGTTTCTTACTAAAATACCAGTGAAATTTAGGACAAAGTGAGGTACTTATGATGTACCATTAAGTGAGGAAAAACAAGATACAGACAAGTAACATGAGATGCATGATTTGTCTCAGACATTTAACTTTTAACATAGGTTGAGGCCAGAGGCTAAGACTGAAGACCCTTCTTGCCCCATGGCATACTCCCTGATAGGCTGGTAATTTTCAGAGGTTGCAGGCCCACCTCTGGGCATAAATGCCTTGCAGATGCTCATGTTCCTAGAGTTCTCCTGGGACGATAGTTCTGGCTGTTGTCTTTTCTGTCCCTTCCTGCTGGACGAGTCCTAGTCCTCCCCCTGGCATAAGACTGGATGGCATTTTGAGTCAAGCTGTGTCTTGGAAGCTGAAGCTGTTATGAGAGGCTGGGTAGGGAGGGTGGGACAACTGGCATTCAGCTGAGTGGGAAGATGAGGAACAGCTTGCCAGCTGCTCAAGAGAGTGTTTGCAAAGTATGTGAAGGATAAAAGAAAAATCGTGAAAAGTGTGTGTATGTGTGTTTGTGTAACTGAGTGCGTCCATATAACATTCAGTTTATTTATTTATTTATTTTAATTAATTTATCTATTTTTGGCTGCATTGGGTCTTCATTGCCGCACGTGGGTTTTCTCTAGTTGCGGTGAGCGAGGGCTACTCTTCTTTGCGGTGCGCGGGCTTCTCATTGTGGTGGCTTCTCTTGTTGCGGAGCACAGGCTCTAGGCGCGCGGGCTTCAGTAGTTGTGGTTTGCGGGCTCTAGAGCGCAGGCTCAGTAGTTGTGACACATGGGCTTAGTTGCTCCGCGGCATGTGGGATCTTCCCGGACCAGGGCTTGAACCTGTGTCCCCTGAATTGACAGGCAGGCTCTTAACCACTGCGCCACCAGGGAAGCCCCAGTTTATTCATTTAAAATGCTTTGTTCTTTAACAACCAAACTCCTCTGTCTTCTGAATGTTTCTAGAACCCATGCTCTCTTCCTTGAGATCATCCTGCTATACAAGCCTAGAGGAGAGACTAAAGGCCTGGGAGCCCCAAACCTTCCACAGATGATGGGTGGCCTCTCTCTGAGACCTCCATCATGCCATTTAAAACCTGTCAATGCTTACAGTACCTCTGTGTCCTTGAAGTAGTCCTTGCCTCTTTCTCATTTATGCACCTTAGGTGGGTAATTTAAGCTGTTTTGTAGGTAGGTCCCAGTGACTTGCTCATTTCAGGTTTACTTCAGCTACCAGTCCTAATGACGAAACAGACACTGCTTATGAGCTCCTATTATGTGTGTAGACTGTGGAGTCAGACACCTTGACTTCAAATACTGGTCCTTCCAGCTGCTAACTTGGAGGTGTCTCTTAAATGCTTTGGGCTTCAGATTTCTCACCTGAAGAACGGAGCTAAAAATTAGTACCCAATACCACAGAGATTTTCAGAGCAGTTGGTGTAGATAATAAATGGAAAGGGCGTAAAATGGCGCCTAACATGCAGCAAACACTCAACAAATGTTAGCTATTGATACTAATCCTCATAACCTTCTTGAGAAGGGGGTATATTATCTGCATTTTAGAAATGAGGAAACAGTTTCAGGGAAGAAAATAATAACTGGCTCTGGATCACACAGATTCTGAGGAATGGAGCCAGAACTCATACTCTTCCCTTCAAATGGCAAAGCTACATCATGTTAAAGGGACATCTCCTTACGAAGTTCATGAGCATTTGGGAAGGCAAATTCCTGCCTGTAAGACTGAGCAAATTATGTAATGCCTCAGAAGCTGTTTCCTCATCTGTGTGAAGTGAATAATACTATTCTTGCATGACAGTTATTATGATGGTTAAATGAGATAACGTAGTGGAAGTAGTAAATATTCATTTCTTTTTAGCCTCCTTTCTTACTTTTAATTGGAAGCAGAACACAACAGGATGGAAAAGGTAGATTTCCTACCTAAGAACATGTTCTCAAATGATAAATTATTTTTGGTTTATTTCATGTTGTAGATTGTCTACATTCCCATCTCTTCATGATGTTGGAGAATCAGCAGCTGATGATTCAACTTTTTTTACCCAAACTGTCTCTTTCCTTGTTTGGAAGGACATGAGATGTGTGTGCAGTGGTAGATGGTACAGGGTCAGTGACAAGCATTGGACAGGGATTCAGAACATTGGCACCCCAGCCCGGCTGTGTTGTCACCCACTGTGTGTGACCTTGTCAATCGCTGAATGTCATTGGGATCCCATTTCCTCATTTTAAAATGTAGGCAATGATGTGTCATTTGATGTCCTCACATGATTATTGTTAAGGACACATGAAAGATGAAGGAAAAAATAAAATCAAGATGAATAACATGCTTATAAAAACCCAGGTATTTTTACTGATGTCAGACCCAACTTGATCGCTCTTCTTGGGTACTTCCCTGCTTGTTACTAGCAAGGCACCATGGAGGGCTGAACTTGGCATCTACATGCCACAGTTCAAAACTTAGCTCTAGGACCTTGGCAAGTCACATCTCTTTTCTGGCCTTACATTTCCTTCTCTGTGAAACTGGAACCATTACCCCTGCCCTTCCTACCAAAAGATTTATCATGAAAATCAGATGAAATGATGGATGTGAAAGAGTTTTACAAGCTGTGTGATATCATATAAACTGTCCAGTACCCAGAACAGAGAGTCATCCTATGCATTTATGTTATATGAACTAGAAAGCCTCTGGTTTTCCTTCTTACCCTGAGAACTTAACAGACCCTGCCCCATTCCCTGCTCTCTTAATTTCTCCATCACTTCCATCCCCAGCTTCGAGATAGCACACCATTCCTCTAGCTTTGTTTGTCTTGAGTGGATGGCCAAAGGCAAGTTGACTGGTGACATTCAGACTGACCTGGTGACTGGTGGTCTCAGACTATTAGATGCTCAGCCAGGGACAGTCAGAGGTGAACAAAGCAAGGAAAGCTTGGGATAACGGCAGCTTGATTCCAAGGCTGAAAGATAGGGATTTCTGTCCAGAAATGATAGTCAAAATATTTAACAACCTGTAGGCAGGAAAATCGGGCAATGCCACCTTGGTAACGGAGCAGGTCCCAAGAGCCCCCTGCAGTATCAGGTGATACCCTTTAGTTGCTGGGTGGTGTGGAGGTCTTGGTCACAGGAAGTGTGATGGTGGAGCATGCAGGAGACTGGGAGCAATGGATATTAACCAAGCAGTTTGCAAGTCTTTCAGTATTTTCAGTGTAATATAACTATTTCAGTGCTGCCTTAGCTGAGACTATAAGCTTCTTCCCCAAGTATAACAAACATGAACCTTATATTTAGAATCTCTAAAGAGTTGGGTAATGTGTCTAGAGCTGCTTCCTCCTTTTCCTCCTCCTTCACTTTTCTCCCTCTCCCCTCCCTATTCATCTCCATCTCCTCCTCTACCTCTCTCCCTCCTCCCCTTCTTCATAGCTACTTTTAACACAATATGAAAGAAAAACCAAAACATATGGAAAAAAGATGAATGCATTCCTGCACATTTGGAATCCTGGTCAGATTTTGGCCCTCTCCCTTCTCAGTCATTATATTAAACCAATTTAATTCTCTCTTTAGCCTTTAAAAAAAAAAAAACCTGTTTATAATTCAGCCACAGGGTTAAGTAAACAATTGATTCAAACAGGAACAAGACCCCTCCTTTTCTCCCCCAGCCTTCCTCTTAGGGCAGGACTTGACGGTTTTCTTTCTAGAAAGGGATTTGTAGCTGCCACAAAGAATACTGGGGGACCCAAAGAGATGATTAATTAGGCCTGGTGTCCAGACCAGGATGCAATAATGAACATTCCTGGGAAAAATTCAAACACTTTTACATGAAAAAAGTTGAATTTAAACTATTTTTGTAACACAAGCTGTTTGTTGTTGTTGTTTTTCCCAAGATGAGAGTATCTGATTTGAGATTTAAAAGGCCACCTAAAGAAATTCCAGGGAGTGTGGCACCTGGACCAGTCTGTTTGAATCCCTGCTCTACCACTTACTAGCTGTGTGAACTTGGCAAATAACTTGATCCCTGTTCCTCGGTTTTCTCATGTGAAAAATGTGAAAGAGGAAATAGTTCCTACGTCCAGGCTGGTGTGAAGGTTAAATGAGATCATTCATTAGCGTGCTTAGAGCATTGGAATAACGTGTAGTAATCGCTCAGTAAATATTTGTATTAGTCAAGGTTCTCCAGGGGAATAAAACAAAAAGGATATGTGTGTGTGTGTGTGTGTGTGTGTGTGTGTGTGTGGTGAGAGAGAGAGGGATATTATGGAAGCTGAGAAGTCCCATGATCTGCCATCTGCAAGCTGGAGACCCAGAAAACCAGTGGTGTAATTCCAGTCTGTGTCTGAAGCCCTAAGAACCAGGGGAGCTGATGGTGTAAATTCCATTCTAAGGACAGGAGAAGACTACTGTCCCAGCTATCACACGGTGTCACTTCCACTGCATTGTATTCATCAAATTAGCCATAAAGTCTTGCCCAATTTCAAGGGGAGGGAAAATAGATTCCACTTCTTAATGGGGAGTGACAAAGTTCTGGAAGAGCACATGGGACCTGAGATATTGCTGTAGCCATTTTTTGGAGTCATGACCTTCTATGGTTTATAAGCTCTTAAGTTCCGGGAATGGGAGAGACCATCACATACTTGCAACTTCTAGATTAACTGCTAATTTAAGTGGCTCTGGGGCCTCTTGAGTTGATACTCTGAGTGTGGCCCTGTCCTTTTAAGGTTTCTCCCAATTGTTTTTCTCTGGCAAGAAAGTTAAGACCTACAGCAGAGAATCCTTTCACATGTTCCCTGTCTTGCTTCAGGCTACAAACCTTCCACAATAAATTCTGCCCTTAAAAGTTAAAAGATTCAACTAAGCACATCTTCTGCCTTTTTGATTAAAGTGTATTGATCCCCCCCACTCCCAACTTTTGGATCCCAAGGTCCTGCCAAGTTGATAACATGGAGCAACGTGCTTCCTTAGGACTTCTTACAGGAAAGCAGATCAGACTGGGGACCTGGATTAATATCCCAAGTAAGAAAAGCAGTTGACCTTCGTGCAGGAGAGTCGCTTGTAAGGAACATTCATCTCTACCCATTTATGTGCTCAGGTCTCTACCCAGAGACATTCCACATAAATATTTTAACCTGGTGATGGTGATGACATGTTCTATTTTTCTCTGCCACGAGAGTAAAAGATTCTGTCGTAGGGGTCAGTTGATGTATTTTACTGTCTTTGGTACTCAAACTACTAAAGATTGGGAACTAAAATTATTTTGTAGTAGATTTGAATGAGATATTTCACTCTTTCTTTCCTGTTCTTAAATCAGCTTCCTCTAGTTTCACTCCATCTGCAGAGAAGTCAGGAAATGTTAATGTAGTCATGACTGTGGTGGTGGTGGCAGGTCATGGGGGTGAGTTGGGATGAAGAGGATACTTTCCTCTTCTCAGGGTTGTACATCTTGTCTAGAATGTTGGGTTGTGGCTTCCTGTCTTCAGTCCATTGTTATTGCCATTGATTTGTTCACTGTCCAGACTGAAAGATCAACAATTACCCAAGGGAAGCTCTTCCCAAGACAAGAGCAGGAGTATAAGAGGTTGAGTGGAAACCCAAGAGGCCTCTTAAGGCCTTAGATCAGAGATTTGCACTGTCCCTTTCACGGAATTCTTTTATTCAAGCAATTCTCATTTCCAAGCCCAGATTCAAGGGCAGGGAGGTATACTTTTCCCGCAGGGAGGCGAGGCATGGGTGTGAATGTAGGAAGGGGTGAATAACAGAGGCCAACAATTCAGTCAATCACAGTTCCCCTTCCCTTTTTTTTTCCTCCCTGTAATTTATTTGTTGAAGAAACCAAATGATTTGTCCTGTGGAATTTCCCACATTCTGGATTTTTCTGATTGCATACCCGTAGTAGCATTTGACATATTTCTCTGTTCTTTGCATTTCCTTAAATTGGTAGTTAGATCTAGAGGCTTGATCTGATGTGACTTTTTACAAGGATCCTTTATAGGTAGTGATGTGTACTTTTATCAGGAGGAACAAACATCCCTCTGTCTCTCTTTTTGTGTTGTTAGTGGCCACCATTGATCATGGCCTGGATTCATTATTTAGGTAGGGATTTGCCAAAGGATTTATTTATTTATTTCTTCACTTATTACTGGGAATCCTTCTATAAAGAAAAACTTTCCTTCATCAACTGTTTGTTATCTGAGGTACAGGTCCTACAGGAAATCAGGCTAACTGCTTGATTCTTTCCTTTATTTACCAGTTTTCAGAGTATATTGTGTTTTCCCAGCAAGCTCCAAAGATGACATTGAGTATTGTTTTTAGTGTCTTACAAACTCATGGAATTTAATATATTTGAAGCATTTAATTCCTTGGTATAGTATTATTCATGTCAAGCCTCAAATTGCCCCATTTTAGCCAATAAAAGCCTCTTTGAGCTGATTTTTGACCTTTTGATTTGCTCTGACAGTGTCCTTGCTTCCAGGTGTGATAAGACTGTTGTTGTTATTCTGTAGGTTCCCAAGTTACTCAGCTGCATTTGGGTGCTAAATAGAAGATAGGCATCAGACTGTTTGGAATAGTGCTTATGCTAATCTATTAAGAGGTAGGCAGAGGGATTGAATGAGGAAATGGGCATTTGATGGATAAGGTTGTGTTTGTTGACTAGGCCCCAACGAAGAAAGTGGGAGGTCCATATTGAGAGTAGTTTTGGGATTTCAGGACTCTGACATTCCTGTTTACCCCTTTGTTGGTCTGATTCTCCACAGATCTACGACCCAGTGTTCTCTAGGAGCCTTTGGCCAGGCCATTACATTCATGTAACAGTAACTAATGAGCATAATGGATTCATCTCAGGACAAGGCTTTCTCTGGACAACAAAACATAGCCTTTGGGACCTGGGGCACAGCTTCATTTTGTAGCTGTCTGCCTGCTTGTTCAGATAACCATTTACAGATCAGCCCCTCAGTCTTGGGTTTTGAACAGCTGGTAGCAATTTTCCTGCACTAAATGACTGCTAATTATCCTATACACCACACTTAATTCATGCCTTGTTGGCTGAGTTGTGAGTTCACCTACTCACTGTAATTACTCCTTATCCTCATCCTTTTTTACCACCCCCTTCTCTCTTATCCCACTTTGCATTTCCAACACCACAATACAGAGCGGTAGATCCAGCTGAACAGAAGTTTCATAGTACTAGCAAGTTTCAGTTGATCAGGAAATGAACTCTGGTTCTCTGCAGCAGGCAGAGAAAATGCTGAGAAATGAAAGCTCCAAGGAGGAATTGTCATCCCAGCATCACATTGAGCTAGAAAGCATCACAACCAGGAGGCTGACACCCTGAGATCTACTAGTAGTGCTTTCACTGTCAGGCCATGTGCCTTTGATTATATCATTTAATTTAATATCTCAGTCTCAGTTTTTTTCACCTTTAGAATGGGGATAGTAGTCCTTTCCCTGGCCACCTCACAGGCTAAAGTGGAATATGTATATTAGTGGTATTGACCTATTAAGTATTAAAGCTGACAATTTAGGTTTCATGAAGTATTACTGCATCCTCACAGTAAATGGTAAGGGGAAGAAACTCTTCCAGGCATGTGAATAATAATCTGTAATTTTAGAGACTTTTCCCACACATTATCCTACTGAGTCCTCATAACGAATGTTGAGATGGATTAGACAACTGGAATTATCCCCGTTATGGGTTGAATTGTGTCCCTCCAAAAGATATGTTGAAGTCCTAACCCACAGCACCTCAGAGTGTGAACTTCTTTGGAAATAGGGTTGTTGCAGATGTAATTAGTTAAGCTGAGCTCATACTGTAGTGGGTGGATCCTTAATCCAACGTGACTGTTGTCCTTATAAGAAGAGGAAAAAGAAGCACACAGGGAGAATGCCTTGTGACAACACAGTCAGAGACTGGAGTGATGCAGCTACAGGCCAAGGAATACCTAGGACTGACAGCCACCACCAGAAGCTAGGAAGAGGCAAGGAAGAATTTTCCCCTACAGACTTCAGATGGAACATGGACCTGCTATCGTCCTGATATTGGACTTCTATCCTCCAGAGTTGAGAAAGAATAAATTTCTGTCGTTTTGAGCCACCTAGTTTGTGATACTTTGTTATGGAAGCCTTAGGAAACTAATACAAGCCCCATATTTCTGACCAGTATGCTGAGATTCAAAAAAAATCCTAACAGCATATATTTGCCAAGTGCCTACTAAGCACCAGGTAGTCTTTTAGATCCTGGTTGTATAGCTCTAAACAAAACAAAGTTAAAATTATGCTCTAGGGTGCATAGCTTGTTAAAGACAAATACTGTGATGAGACCCAGGTTTCCAGGCTTCCAGATCAGCATTTCTGTTTTGGTTTATTTCAATTACATCCTCCTAAGTAAAGCGTGACTCTAATACTGGCAATGCTTATACTGCCCGTGAATGTGCTTGGATTTTTTTCCTATTCTCTAGGGAGCTCAGGAGCTTACCTCTTTACTAGCAAACTTACATTATACTTCCTAAAGACACATTACATGTATTATTATAATCCTCTCTAGCCCTGAGGATGCGTACTCTTCTTTTTTTCCTTGGCCCTGAATTTGGAATAAAATAATCTGATGCAAGAATAGCTGCTTATGATAGAGTATTTCTGAAGAGAGGAGGGAAAGGGGAATTCCAGATTGCCGCAACATTTCTGGTTGAGGAATTGGGTTTTTAAAATGCTGTGAAGAGTTGAGAGTCACTGGCTAAGGGACTTGTGCAGAAAAGTTGCTCTGTAGCACCTGAACTCATTCCTCCATGTATAGGGAAAAACAGAAGCGGGTAGAGTGGACCTGAATATAGCCCTGCCATGGAAAGAACAGATTCAGCTCCTCAGCTCCATGGTGATGGGGCTAAGGGACTTGGTGCTTTCACCACTTAAGGGAAAGAAACGGTAAAATAAGTGTGTACAGGAACCTTACTCCATAAATAAAACCAACCATGGCAATAGCCTTGAAAGACTTATTTCAAGACCTCGTTTCCCTCCCACCTTGACATTTTAATGGAGTCGGCGGCTTGAGCTTCATTGTAATGGAAACCAGAAGACAATCTCCAAAAGTGAAAGGCTACAATGGAGGCTGGGCAGACTTTGTGTCTAAACGTATCAGCTCTGTCCTCAGCAAATGGCAATGTTGCCTGACAGGCAATTAGTGCTGTTCCTAATTGCTTCCATCAAACCTGGCTGTTTGAAATACCTAGAGCCCCATATTAAGCCACGCCTCAGCCAACACTGTTTTCTTGGCTTTGGTTAATGCTTTATTTTTGGCACGCTGGTTTCTGTCTGGCAATCAAGTTCATTCTGACCTGTTAAACTTTCTGAAGACCCTCTCTGATCAAAGCCAGGAGACAACTAGGTTCTGTCTTAAGTGGAAGGCTGGCAAAGCAGAGTATCTCCTGTTCAACTTGTCAGTTCAAGGGGAGAAGATGAAAGCTCTACTTAGGACTCTGCCCACAGATACACAGTCCATGGTAGACCTGCCTGACAGTGGCATTTTCTTGAACATATAGAAATGAGTATCTGTGTGGGGACCTCTGAGCACCCATGAGAAAGGATGAATAGGTTTACATTTTAAAGTAAGTTCTGATAGCTTGCTATATAGGAAGCATAATTTTTTTCTTAACCCAGAATGTTTCCAACGTGATTAAATTAGAATTCTTGATATTTCCCTCCACCAGTATCCCCAGCTCAGTAAAGGCCACAACTACACAGAGAACTAGAAGTCATTTTTTGGGTTTTCCATGTTCCTCATTCCCCTATTACTTTTCCTCATCCCCTTTTCCTTTCTCCATCACACTCCTGGACATATAGCTGGAGAAAACTCTAATTCAAAAAAAATATATATATATAATATATATATATATGTGTGTATATATATATACATACATACATACATACATACATACATATATATATTAATCACTTTGCTGTGCACCTGAAGCTAACACAACTTTGTACATCAACTATACTTTAATAAAAAATAAAAAGAGTGGATTTCATTGTGTGTGAATATGCCACAATAAACCTGAATTTTTAAAAAATGTCCCAAAAAATGTAAAAAATGCTCCAGTCTTAGTGATTGTCTGTATTTGGCTGATGCAGACCTCTGGTCTTTGTGAACAGCTGTATCCCTAGGGAATTTGTTAAAAACAGTCAGTGGCAATTGTTTAACGTCACAGTTGCCTGTGGTGGCAATATCAGTGGAAGCTAACAAGGGACTGACAGCCAAAAATCTTTAAAGGAAAAATTGTGGAATGAGCTGTCCATAGGGGAATTTTAAAAGCTATGACAGGGACTTCCCTCGTGGCATGGTGGTTAAGAATCCGCCTGCCAATGCAGGGGACAGGGGTTCGATCCCTGGTCCAGGAAGATCCCACATGCCGCGGAGCAACTAAGCCTGTGTGCCACCACAGCTACTGAGCCTGCGCTCTAGAGCCCGCGAGCCACAATACTGAGCCCATGTGCCACACTGCTGAAAGCCGCATGCCTAGAGCCTGTGCTCCGCAACAAGAGAAGCCACCGCAATGAGAATCCTGTGCACCACAACGAAGAGTAACCCCTGCTCGCCACAACTAGAGAAAGTCTGCGTGCAGCAATGAAAACCCAATGCAGCCAATAAATAAATAAATAAATAAATTTATTTAAAAAAAAAAAGCTATGACATATTCCTGGGAATCTAGAAGGCCATGCATATGTGAAGGGCAGTACACATGCCCAGGAAAGACATGAGAAGACCCCAATCACACATCTGTCTGACCCTGATGATCTGCACAATCAGTAAGTGAAGGCTAAGGCAGAGTTGTCAACTCCCTGTTTTAGTGTTGACAGAATGCCCCAACAAACACACAGAACCTCTGGTGAAGGCTGAGAGACATACTATTTCAAGGCATTTAAGGAAATCTCTGTCCAATCATTAGTTGAACACTAAGCTAACCAAGTAGAGACTTCAGCGGTCCCACACAATAAAGAATATAGACTTCACAGAATTAATTCTGAAATGTTACTAAGTGAACAGCAACAATGAGAAACTCTGGGAGGAGAGTAGTATCTGATTTCCAGAGTTGTTACATATCTTATTTTAAATGTTCAGTTTTCCACAAAATTATAATATATGCAAAGAAACAGGAAAGTACAGCTCATATACAAGAAAAAAAGAAGTCAATACAAACTGTCCCTGAGGAATCTCAGACATTGGGCTTACTGGATAAATACCTTAAAGCAGCTACTATAAAAAGTTCAAAGAAATAAAAGAAGCCATGTAAAAAGTAAACTATAAAAATGATATTTCCAAAATAAAGAATATCCATATAGAGGTAGAAATTAATTTAAAAAATAAAAATCCTGGAGTTGAAAAATAAAGTAACTTAAATGAAAAATTCAGTAGAGGAGCTCAAGAGCATATTTCAGCCAGCAAAAGAAAGAATCAGTAAACTTGAAGATACATCAATTAAGATTAACTATTTTGAGGAACAGAAAGGAAAAAGAATGAAGAAAAATGAACAGAGCCTCAGAATCTTGTAGGAAACATCAAACCTACCAATATACATGTAATGGGAATCCTAGAAGGAGAGGAGAAAGAGAAAGGGGAAGAAAGAATATTTGAATAAACACTAGCCAAAATCTCAAATTTGGTGAAAACCATTAATCTACATATTCAAGAGGCTCAATGAATCCAAGTAGGAAAACCTCAAAGAGATATACGCCTAAATATATCATAGTGAAACTATTGAAAGACAAAGAGAAAATCTTGAAAGTAGCAAGAGAAAAACAACCAATCATGTTCTAGGGATCTTCAGTAATAATTAAAACTGATTTCTCTTCAGAATTTTGGAGGCCAGAAAGCAGTGAGATGACATATTCAAAGTGCCAAAACAAAGACTATCTATTAGGAATTCTATAAGCAGAAAATTATCCTTCAGTAACAGAGGAGAAATTAAGTAATTCTCAGAAAAATAAAAACAGAGAATTTATTACTAGCAGACCTGCCCTACAAGAAATACTAAAGGAAGTCCTTCAGGCTGAAATAAAAGGACACTAGACAGTAAACTGAATTCACAAGATTTAGAGAGCACCAGTAAAGGTAACTGCATAGTTACCATTTACATAGATAAATATTATATAAAGGAAAGTATAAATGTATTTTTGTTTCTAACTCTTTTTTTCTATTATCTGATTTTAAAAACGCTGCATAAAGCAATAATTATAAAACCATTGATGGGCTTATAATGTGTAAACATGTGATTTGTATGGCAATAATAGCACGAAGAAGGGGAAAGGAATTTTATTTATTTGAGCAGTTTTTTCATATACTATTGAAAATAAGTTGGTATTAATCTGAACTAAATTGTTTTAAGTTAAGATGCCAGGGCAACCACTAAGACTAACTTAAAAAAAATAAGGATGAAATCGGCCGCCCGGTGAAGATGCCACTGGACCTGTCGGAGGAACGCAAGGAGCACCTGGCCTTCCTGCCTCAAGTGGACAGCACGGTGGTCTCTGAGTTTGGGCGAATTGTGGTGGAGTTCCCGAGGTGAGGCTCGAACCGCAAGATCTACGAAGGCGCTGGGAGAAAGCTCAGCGTGAGTAGTGACACTGTCCAACACGGTGTGGAAGAATTAATATACTTCCTCACTGAAAGTTCAAAGCTTATGATTTCTGAACTGGATTTCCAAGACTGTTTTTGTTCTGGGATTCTCTGAAGAATTGAACAAACTGTTGCTTCAGCTTTATCTGGACAACAGAAAGGAGATCAGAACTATCCTGAGTGAATCAGCACCAGACCTCCCCAGTTACCACAGCCCTTGAATGGCGACTGGATGTACAGCTTGCAAGCAGAAGCCTCAGGCAACAGATTAAACCAACAGTGGCTATAAAGCTACACCTTAATAGAATGGAGATCATAACACCCAAGTTCTGCAGACACACCCAGCCACCCTGCTCCATTTGGTTCAGCAATTGGAGCAAGCCTTGAAGGAGATGAAAACAGACCACCGTAGGAGAGCTGCGCGCAATATCAAGTAGTCCCAGTTTTATGGTTTTCTTCCCTTTGAATTGCTTGTGAATTGATGCTATGTAGCAGTTACTTTTCAAAATTAATTCTTTTGATAGTGATAAATACATAGAGATTTCATAAAATTTCTTTTCCTATGTCAAGAAATTGAGGTCATGATTAAAGGCTAAGTAAAGTTCCTTTCCTGGTGCTAAATGTCTTCAGCTTCTTGACAATTAAGATGTATTTTGGGGATTCCCTGATGATCCAGTGGTTAGGACTCAGCACTTTCACTGCGATGGCTCGGGTTCAGTCCCTGGTTGGGGAACTAAGATCCTGCAAGCCTCGCAGCATGGCCAAAAAAAAAAAAAAAAGATGTATTTTCTAATTTAAATGTGTAGATAGGATTGAATCAACTGAAAG
Source organism: Balaenoptera physalus (assembly GCF_965194825.1). Taxonomy (NCBI): domain Eukaryota; kingdom Metazoa; phylum Chordata; class Mammalia; order Artiodactyla; family Balaenopteridae; genus Balaenoptera; species Balaenoptera physalus. The sequence continues at coordinate 28,967,241 of NC_138890.1, forward strand.
TGAATATATACTGTTCAAATCCTCTGTATATATAAATGACTATCCTTTTTTAGATACTTCTTTTGACTACTTAACTTTATTATTTTCCTTCTTATTGACCTAAATTTGAAAATAAAATTCACAATGTAATACTATTACTATTCTGAATATTTCTAGACAGCTTATTGTTTTTGACCTTTAAAGGCACCACATGATGTTAATAGCCACAGAATAGTTGGAAGTGAAAGTTAATTTTTTTTAATGCTATATCGTTTAGGCAGTTCATGCATTTTCCTTTGCATGTGAATATAATAAGTACTTACTGTGTTGCTTAAGTTTAAGTTGCCATGGCTAATAAACTTAAATAGTACACAAATTTGTGTGAAAATATTGCATTTTATGAAGGACTGCTTTTTTTCCTGTTAACCAAAGCATCTGAGAGATACACAGTAGAAATTCCCTGGCAGTCCAGTGATTAGGACTTGGCACTTTCACTGCCAGGGCCCAGGTTCAATCCCTGGTTGGGGAACTATGATCCCAGAAGCTGCGCGGCGCAGCTAAAAAAAAAAAAAGTGACACACTGTTATGTACGTTTATAAACAATGGATGCAGGCATAATGTAATCAATTCTTAATTATCTGGTTATAAATTATTATTTTAATAATTTTGTTTGAATAAAGTACAAAGAGGGCAAAGAGAGACCATTCCAAATAAATATCCCTTCTTCCTTATAAAGTTGAATATATATATATATACAAATATATATTGTAGTTTCTCAAACGGCAGTTTGGGCTATTGATTTAAGATCTTTTTTAATATAAGGAGTTACAGGTAAAATTTCTATCTAAGTACTGCTTTCACTTCATCCTGTAAATTTTGGGATTCTGTGTTTTCATTTTCATTAATCTCAAAGTCGTGTGTGTGTGTGAGTATGTGTGTGTGTGTGTGTGTGTGTGTGTATCTCAAGGGAATTAAAATGGTATACTAGCAAATATCTATTTTACACAAAAGAAGGAAATAACAGAGGACTAGAGGAACAAAAAAGATATAAAACATATAGAAAACAAATAGCAAAATGAACTAAACACTCTAATCAAGAGGCAGAGATTGGCAAATGGATTTTATAAAACATTGTCCAACTGTATTCTGTCTAAAAGAGACATATTTAGCTTCAAATACATAAATAGATAGAAAAAATGATATAAAAAGAGATACCATGCAAAGAATAACCAAAGATAACTGGGGATGGGGATGGGGGGGACGACTATCCTAAAATGAGACAAAATAGACTTTAAGACAAGAAGTGTCATAGAAACAGAGAAGGAGATTTTGTAATGACAAAGGTGTCAATCCATAAGGAAAAATACATAAAAATTACAAACATATCACCTAACAACAGAGCTGAAAATACATGAAGCAAAAACTGACAGAAGTGGAAGGAGAGATAGACAATTGAACAATAATAATTGGAGACTTCAATACCCTACATTCAATAATAGCTAGAACAACCATATAGAAAATCAAAGGAAATAGAAGATTTGAATAACACTATAAGCCAACTAGACACTTAACATATTTATAGAACACTCAACAGCTGTAGAACAGACATTCTTCTCAAGCACACATGAAGCATCCTCTAGGATAAACCATACTTTAAGCCACAAAACAAGCCAAAAAAATGTTAGAAGGATTTAAAACATACAAAGTATGTTCTCAAACCATGATAGATTGAAATTAAAAATTAATAACAGAAGGAAATTTGGGGAATTCACAAATATGTGGCAATTACACAGCATGCTCTTAAAATAGACAATGGGTTAGAGAAGAAATCACAAGAGAAATAAGAAAAGACTTTGAGATTAATGAAAATGAAAATAGAGCATTCTAAAACTTATGGGATAAAGCAAAAGTAGTGCTTAGATAGAAATTTTACATGTAACTTCTTATATTAAAAAAGATCTTAAATCAATAGCCTAAACTGCCACTTTGAGAAACTACAAAAATACAGCAAACTAAACCCAAAGCTAGCAGAAGGAAGAAAATAATTCAGATGAGTGTGGAAGGTAGTGAAAAAAATATTAGAAAACAATAGAAAAAAACTCCATGAAACCAAAAGTTGATTCTTTGAAAAATCAATAAAATTGACAAACTTTTAGCCAGACTGAACAAGAGAAAAAAAAGAAAGACTCAGATTACTCAACTCAAGAGCGAAAGAGAGGACATCACTACTGAACTTACAGAAATAAAAAGTATTCTAAGGGAATAGTATGAACTATTGTATGTTAACAAAATAGATAACACAGGAAAAATGGACAAATTCCTAGAAAGACACAAACTACCAAAACTGACTCAAGAAGAAATAGACAATCTGAACAGACCTATAATAAGTAAATAGAATGAATTAGTAATAAAAAAAAAAAAAAACTCTCACAAAGAGAAACCCAGGCCCAGATGGTTTCACTACTGAAATCTACCAGATGTCTAAAAAAGAATACTAATCCTTTGCAAACTCTTAGAGAAAAATAGAACAAGAGGGAACACTGCCTAATATATTCTATGGAACCAGTATTACTCTGATACCAAAACCAGACAAAGGCATCACAAGAAAACCACAGACCAATATCCCTTATGAATATAAATGCAAAAATCCTTAACAAAATACTAGCAAGCTGAATCTAGCAACATATTTAAAGGATTATACAACCATGACCAAGTGAGACTTGTCCCAAGAATGCAAATACAAAATTGAATCAACATAGTAAAGTCAATCAATGTAATACATCATATTAAAGGAATAAATAACAAAAAACATATGGTAATACTATTGACTCCAAAAAGCCATTGACAAAATACTATATACCCTTTTATGATAAAAATACCTAACAAAGTAGCAATCAAAGGTAATTTCTTCAACTTGATAAAGGACATCTGTAAAATACACACTTCTGAATCATACCTAATAGTGAGAGACTTAAAACTTTACCCCTAAGGTAATGCACAAGAGAAATACGCCCACTCTTTCCACTTCTATTCAACACTGTTATAGGAATTCTAGCCAAGGCAATTAGGCAAAAAAAAAAAAAAGACAAACACACTATAGAACTAGTAAATGAGTTCAGCAAGGTTGTAGGTATGTGATCAGTATATGAAAATCAATTGTATTTCTGTACACTAATGAACAATCCAAAATGAAATGTTTAAAATTCCATTTCCAATAGCATCAAAAAGAATAAAATACTTATGAATAATCTTAACAAAAGACGTGCAAAACATGTATACTGAAAATCACAAAACATTGTCGAAAGAAATTGAAGAAGACATAAATAAAAAGGAAATCATCCTATTTTCTTGGTTTGAAAGACTTAACGATGGCAGTACTCCCCAAATTAATCTTCAGATTCAACACTATTTCTATCAAAATTTCGGTTGCCTTCCTTTCAGAAATTGAAAAGCTGAGCCTAAAATTCTTGTGGAACTATTAGAGAACCAGGATAACCAAAATTATCTTGAAAAAGAACAAAAGTGGGAGACGCACACTTCTCAATTTCAAAACTTACTACAAATCTATAGTAATCTAGACCATGTGATACTGGCATAAGATTGACATATAGGTAATGGAACAGAATTGAGAATCCATAAATAAACTCTCACATTTATTGTCAACTGATTTTTGATAAGGGTGCCAAGACCATTCAATGGGAAAAGAATAATCTTTTCAACAAATGGTGTTGGGGCAACTAGATAACTTTATGCAAAAGATGAAGTGGGACCTTTTTCTCACACAACATACAAAAATTAATTCAAGTGGATCATAGGCCTAAATGTAAGAGCTAAAACAATAAAACTCTTACAAGAAAATACAGGAGTAAATCTTTGTGACCTTAGGTTAGACAAAGCCTTACTAGATATAACACCAAAAGCACAAGGGACAAAAGAAAAAATAGGACTTCATCAAAATTAAAAACTTTTGTGCTTCAAAGGATACCATCAAGGAAGTGAAAAGACAACTTCCAGAATGAGGAGAAATATTTGCAAATTATATACCCAATAAAAGATTTGTATCTAGAAAATATAAAGAACTCTTCCAACTCAAAAATAAAAAGACAGATAACCACCCAATTAAAAATGGGCAAAAAGTTTGAATGGGCATTTGTTTCAAAGGAGATGTAAAAATGTCCAAGAAGTACTTGGAAAGATCCTCAAATCATTAGTCATTATGAAAATGCAAATCAAAATCACAATGAGATACTCCTCTATTCCACTCAGATGGCTAAAAGAAGACAAACAATGACAGGTGTTGGCAAGGACGTGGAGGTGAACCATATGTTGCTGGTGGGATTGTAAAATTGTTTAGTCATTTTGGAAAAATGGTGCAGCAATTCCTTGAAAAGTTAAGCATAGAGTTACCACAGGACTCAATAATTCCATTCTTAGTCATATGCCCAAGAGAAATGACAATAATGTCCACACAAAAACTTTTATACGAAGGTTTATAGTAGCACTTTTCATAATAGACAAAAAGTGAAAACAACCCAAGTGTCCATCAACAGATGAATGGATAAATAAAAGTAGTATATCCATAGAATGCAGTATTATTCAGCCATAAAAAGAAACAAAGTACTGATACATGCTACAACATGAATGAACACTGAAAACTTTATGCTAAGTGAAAGAAACCAGACACAAAAGGCCACATATTATATGTTTTCATTTATGTGAAATATACAGAATAGGCAAATCCACAGAGAAGGTAGATCAGTAGTTGCCAGGGTCTGGGGGTAAGAGAGAATGAGGAGTGGGGTTTCTTTTTGAGGTAATGAAAATATTCTAAAATTAGATAGTGGTGATGGCTGCATAACTCTGTGAACACACTGAAAACTAAACAGTACACTTTAAAAAGGGTGAATTTTATAGTACATGGATTATATCTCAATAAAGCTATTATTTTTTAAATGTAAATTGTGTAATTCAAATCTATTTTCTTTTTTTTTTAATAAATTTATTTATTAATTTTATGTTTTGGCTGCATTGGGTCTTCACTGCTGTGCGTGGGCTTTCGCTAGTTGCAGTGAGCGGGGGCTACTCTTCGTCTCCGTGCGCGGGCTTCTCATTACGGTGGCTTCTCTTGTTGCGGAGCATGGGCTGTAGGCACGCTGGCTTCAGTAGTTGTGGCTCGTGGGCTCTGGAGCCCAGGCTCAGTAGTTGTGGCACACGGGCTTAGTTGCTCCGCGGCATGTGGGATCTTCCCGGACCAGGGCTCGAACCCTGCACTGGCAGGTGGATTCTTAACCTCTGTGCTACCAGGGAAGTCCCCAAATCTATTTCCTAAGCTATTCAACACCTTCTTCTCATTCTTAAAGTCCAAAACTTGCCCATGGTCTACACTGTCCTGCCCATGCTTCTGAGCTGTCTTGTTCCACATGTCCCTCTCAGTGTGCTCCAGTCACCCTGACCTGCAATCTGTTATTTGAACACATCTAGCTCTTTTCTATTGCAGAGTCCTGGCATTTGCTCTTTCTTCTGCCTGGAATGCCCTTCCCTGTTTTGCTCATGGCTTTCTCCACCTCATTCTTTCTCTGTCTAAAAGTAATTGTTTCCCATTCTGTACTCATTATCATATAATGTTGTTTATTTTCTTTATACACTTATAATCCCAAATTGAGATTATCTTGTTTATCTATGTATTTATTTGTGTATTTGTTTATTGACACCTCAGGCACATCCCCCTAGCATTAGGATGTAGCTTTTTCAGGGAGTACCTTTTCTGGCTTGTTCTTCACATATCTCTAATTTTGAGGGAAAAAATGTTTGTCCAGTAGTTGGTGCTCAGTATGTTTCTTGAACGAATGAATAAATTCTCAATTATAATGACAGGTCTGACTCCAAATTCTTCTCACAAACAGTACATTCGACACAAGGGCCCTCTAATAGGCAAACTGCAGAAATGGTTCCTGAGCAATCAGATGGGCAGTCATGCTTTTCTTAGTGGAATCAGGGAACTCAGAGGTTCTGGCCTCTTGCCTTGATTAGGCATTTCATCCATTGAGCCCTACATTCAGATATTCTTTCAGACAGTACGAATACAAAGGTGTGGAGGCTGCCCTTGAGGAGCTCACGTTCTAGGGAAGGGAACAGACCCAAACAACTGTAAAATAATGCAATAAATGCTACTAGAATGTCACAGAGTGCTAGAGAAATACAGAGTTGAAGGGGTTGATTTTTGGCTGAAGGAAGATGGTGTTAGGGGAAGACTTCACTGAAAAGGTTGAATTTGTGTTTGGCTCCACTGAGATAAGGGCTCTAGACCAGTGATTTTCAAATTGGGGTTGGAGGTGGGATGGTAGGGAAGGTGATTTTGCCCCACAGGGCATATTTGGCGATATCTAGAGACATTTTTACTGTCACAACTGGAGGCAGGGAGAGATGCTATTGGCATCTAGCAGGCAGAGACTAGGGATGCTGCTATACATCCTACAATGCACAGGGCAGCCCCAACAAAGAATTATCTTGCCCAAAATGCCAATAGTGCAGAGGGCAAGAAACCCTCATTAAGACGATAGTTATCAATTGTTGCTAAAACTGTTAGGTGAGAGGCTGATAGGTAATTTTAGAATGGATGGATCAGGCTGACTACACCGATCATTCTTACCACAAAAAACGAGAGGTAACCAGCTTTCTACGTACCCCCTTGTAGTATATGAAATATTCTCACTGGAAGATCAAATCTGAACCTGACCAAGCCTCTAGAGCAGCACTGGCTATGTGAACTATGTAAGCAACATATGCAATTAAAATTTTTCTAGTTGCCACATTAATAAATAAAAAGGAACAGGTAGAAATTAATTTAATAATATATTTTATTCAGCCCCAATATAAACAAGGTGCTGTTATTTCAACATATAATCAAGATAAACATTATTAATGAAACATTTCACTTTTTTGGAATCTGGTGCGTATTTTGCACTTATAGAACATCTCCATTCAGACTAACCACATTTCAGGTGCTCAGCAGGCCCGTGGTGAGTGGCTGCTGTTTTGGACAGAGCACCTGTAGAGTTGAACACCAATTTGTAGGACAACTGGAGGACAGAGGACTATGTTACACACAGTCCAAGGATGCAACCACAAAAGATCCAGAATACGAGAAGTTCTGTAGGACAATGATCTGGTTTCTTTCACTAAAAAAAGTTGCAAGAAAAAGGCAAGGGGAAAGTTGGGTGGGGGGAAGTGTCATTGATTTAAAATGACTTATGAAATATACCAATCAGATGGATTATGTGGATCTTGTTTGGATCCTGATTTGAACAAAACAACTGTAAAAAAATACGTTGTGAACACTAGCCATTTTATATTTAAAGAATTATTAATTTTGTTAAGTGTGATACTAGTATTGTGATTATAGTATTGTGGTTCTAGTCAAAATCAGACTATTGTGATTATAGTCAAAATCAGGCTCCTTTTAAAGGCACATACTGAAATATTTACAGATAAAATAAAGCAATGTCTGTGACTTGCCTTACAGTAATCCACTGGGGAGGAAGCAATGGGTGTGAACATGGAGGAAACAAGGTTGGCTGTGAGTTGATAATTCTTGAAAGTGGGTGATGGGTGCATGAGTGGTCACTATACTATTCTCTTTACTTATGTAAATATTTTTTCAAAATAAAGATTTAAGTAATGATTTTTAAAATGAGCTTGGTTTTGGCAAATATTGCCTGTGGATAGGTTTTGCTCTGCCTGGTCCATGGCATGCATGTGCCTCTGCCACTTGATAGGGCTTTCCAGAGGGGATGCCTGTCTTCTCCCCTGTTCTTCTACGGCCACCACCTGTGGGTGGCACTTTCCAAGAGAGTTGGTGGTTGTGTTACTTATTCTCATTTAGGAATCCTATGTTTTTCAGAAATGAGGCATTCTGGAGATTTTGTATATTCTATCATTGAGATAAGAGCAGCAATTGAAAGTTGGCATAAATGTTTATGTCAGGAACAAAAATAAAAGGTAGAAACAGAGAGAGAATGCTTATATCCCTAACCTTCTGAGACACCATGTCCCTGTTAGACACAGGAGTGGGTTTTTTCCCCTAAAAATTTTACCCAGAGGGTATGATTTTAGGTGGTACAAAAGTCAGAACTCTTAAACTTTAAAAATATAATTATTTTATATGTAATAAAATAAAAAAGTATCACATCAAACTGATAATTTTATGAATGTTATCGACTGGGGCAGGAGGAAAAAGTATAAAACAGTAAGTCAGCTTAAACAAAAATATTAAGTAGAAAATAGTAAAGATGGGACACGGATATGGCATGAGCTCCAAAGATGACTCACAAATTGGTGAATTTTGGGAAATGCTGGAAATAGAGATTTTCTTCTCCTAAAAAAAAAAGACATATGCAGAAACAAGCACATAAAACATCTCAGGCTGAGAGATCGTTTTAATCAAGTGATTTTCATTATATGAGTGACATATTAATTAATATTAATCTCTCTGTCTTGTGCCAAGACATATTTTCCCTTATCCGATGTCTCCTAGGGCACATATCTGGTGGGAAAATATAATGAGAGAAAGGATGGTGGCTTTTGTTTTAGGGACTACATGTGTTAGGTAAAACATTCTGAGTCGGGGAGAGAGACCTGTACTATATGACAGACACTCAGCCAGTCCCTTTACTCTTCTTGCCTCATCATCATTCCCAGGCCCCTACATGACCTGGTCCCTGCTCCTCTCCAACTTCACCTTGTAAGCTACCGTTTCATGGGCAGCTTTCTGTTCTCTAGCATGCGAAACTTGTTCTCTCCCAGAGCCTGTGCACCCGCACTTTCCTCGGTCTGCCTTCCCAAAGATCTTTGCTTGGCCAGTTTCTTGTCACTTAATCTCAGCTCCAGTATTGCCTCCTCTCCAGCTCTGCCTGTTGAAAGAACCACTTCTCCAATCACTCTTTATCACATTATCCTATTTTTGTCTTCTTCATAGAAACTAAGACTCCCTGAAATTATGTTCTTTGTTTGCTTGCTCCATAAAAGAGGAGCCTTGTCTGTTTTGTTCTCAATATTTCCCCATCGAGTTGAATAGTGCCTGGCATGTGGAAGGAGCTTGGCAAATACTTGTTGAATGAATACATGAATTAGATAAGCTGGGTTTTGAACTAGATCATCTGTGAGGGTCTCCTTCCAGCTATGAAGTACTATGATTTTCAAAATCCATCACAAAAAGCATTTATCTTTCTAACGGAGAGCTTTTCTCCACAAATCGGCCAAGATAGGATTTCCTAGGGCTTAACTGAAATGGTGGGTAAGCAAGCCGAGTGAAACAGATGCCTTTCGGGTGCCGACATATCTTGCTCTGAGTTTAACAACAAAGCAAAGAGCAATCATCATAATCAGTAAGGAGGTGGATGAGACAGTAACTAGGTCTTTTGCCAAATTGCCTTTGTGGATGTCAGAGCCAGCTTCTCTGAAAACAGCCCTTTATTTAAAACATTACTCCAAGCAGAGCCTGCCCCCCACGCCACCCCCTTTTCTCTTACTTGGGCTCTCCTGTTTGTCACATATGTGTTCAATTGCTCTCTTAACATCAGTTTGGGTAACCCTGATGCCAGGGAGATATGAGAGTCAGCCATTAGGTGTGTGAAGGTCTGATGAAAGTAACATTAACACATCACCATTTGCCTTGGCAGGAGCTCGGGCCAAGAGCAAAAGTCCTCTTGATGTGTCAAATTATAGATAAACACAAGTTTGAAAAACATTTGTGATACAACTGCAAATAAATGCTGGTAACTGGCAGGGTGCTCCGTTTACAAATAGTTCCTGTCAACCAAACAGTAAGAGGATAAACTTGAATGCAACTGACTTCCCAAACATTTGAAAGCACTTTACTAGCAAGGCTCTGAGGCTGCAAGTATAAAACAGAATAATAATTAAGGCTTAAAATGCCATCCAGCCAACAGCTAAGCTGCACAGGGCTATGCCTTGGGATCTGGGGTTTCTCATGATGACCCAGCGTCTGATTCCTTGGGCCCCATCCATCTTTTGAAGACTCTCTGAGTTGTCCACACCCCTGCTTTTGGTTTGGGTTCGCTTGTCCTCTTCAGGTCCCCAGTCTGAGAAGCATGACCCTGGGAACTGACTGGAACAGTTGATACTTAAGAAGAAGGGGTGGTGCATTTCTTCCCTAGTAGGGAGCTTCAGGCCTTGATAAAGCAGCTGTGTCTTGCAGGGGCAAAGTCAACAGAGACACTTGCCTGTGTGTGAGGCTGTTTGGTGATGGTGGTAATGGTAGGAGGAGAAATGGGGTATACCTCCCTCTGCTCATTGACCACTATGAGCTTTCATCCATCCATCCATCCATCTATCCATGAGTGAAGAAATATGCATTGAGTTCTTCTGACGTGCCAAGAACTGTACTAGACACCGGAATACATTGGTAAGAAAAACTTTGGTGCTGGTCTCTGATCTCTATGATACAGTAAAGCTCTGAAAAGGGAAGCCAGAGGTTTGAGTTCAGGTCTGCATTGACAATCACTCTGTTGTGTGCTCTCTCAGGAGCTTCCAATACACCGCTTGATCAGGTAGTAAATGGATGAATCAGGCAGAGCCGGGACCATGTCACTCTGGAAATTTCATGCCCCACGCACAGTGGATGGTGAGCCCCAGTTCTGGTGAAGTGTTGTTCTGCTGGAAGACAGCACAGTTTTTCAGATTTTCAAGACAAGCAGGAAATCCTGACCTTTAAGATGCAAAATCCCCCCATTTTAAATACTAGTGACTTGGTGTTATAAGACACTGGTCAGGGCAAAATTAAACAAAATCCAGTTTGCAGCCTCTTAGGGAGTGTCCTTCTCAGTTTGTTCATCAGTAAGAGAGAAGTCCTAAATCTGTGGAATGTGATGGTCTGTGTGGTGACTTACAGGCTGCTGTTGGAGCAGGAGGGAGGCTGTCCTGGCAGGGCGCTGGTCCCCGCCCAATTCCAGCCAGTGGAGTGCTGTTTCTACCGGCGTTCCCAGATGTCATTTGAGTTTTCCTTGTCCCCTTAGATCCAGGTTAAATTGCCTAAAATCCACCAATTCCAAGGTACAAACCCTGCCCAAGCTTCGGTGAGTTCCTGGAAGTGGGGGCCTCCTCTGTCTCCCAGGCTGCTGCATCACCCCTTGGAATTGTACTGTGCCCAGTCACGGAACTTGACTCTTTCTTTGAATTCCATCAGAAGCTAACTCAATCACCCAAAATATTTATAGACTTTACAGAAGACATTTTTGGTAGGGGTGTGGGCGGGGTTCAGGAAACAGAAAAAGTTTTATCTTGCAAAAAGGCAAATTAACTTCATATGGAAGAGCAGACGTTATTATTTTTAAGATGCCATTTCACCTATTCCCTGCCTGCTCATGTTTGCTAGTTGTAGGATCTGGGTAAATTACCTAGCCTTTCTGTGCTTCAGTTTCTCATATTTAAAATGAGGAACTATAGTAATATCTACCCACAGGATTGGTTTGAGGATGAAATGAGTTAATATAACTAAAACGATTACAACAGGGCCAGGTACGATCGATCGATCGATAGATAGATAGAGGGAGAGAAAAGGAAGGAAGAAAGGAAGGGAGGGAGGGAGGAAGGAAGGAAGGAGAAGGGAAGGGAAGGGAAGGGAAGGAAGGAAGAAAGGGAAAGAAAATTAAGCTATTATTATTTTAATTTCTGGTTCCTCTCACTCCCTTCTCCATTCTTTTTGCTCCTCACTTATCTCTCCTCCTCCCATTCAGGAACAAAAACAAAAACTTGCATATGACCCTTCTCTATTCTCAACCAGAATAGTTTGTCTTCTTTCTCCTCTGAGGTCCTGGCTCCTGCTGATGTCATATCCCAAGTATGTTTACCAAGGTGTTTTCCAAAACAATAATAGTTTCTTCCCTAATAGGGATTAGGATGTCAAATGTCAAGACAATATTTTTTCAACTTGTTATGTTTATATATACACACAAAGGGTTCCATAGCTTAAAAATAAATATTAAAAATACTGGCCAGGTCTTCAGGGTGTTTTCAGACTCTTAAATTCTGTGATTCTAGGGAAATAAAGTTTCTTGGCAGTGTGAGATGCCTTAGTCCATGTCTTCTAGTGATAGATCAGGGGAGAGTACATATTGGGACACCCAACCTAGCTATTTCTCCTCCAGGCACATTCCCAGGAGCTTGGAGATACTGTTGGCCCTTTTCTAAGGAATCAAGGGGGCTGAAGTGCCAGAAGACTAGAACCTAGCACAATATTCAGATAACATGCTTTTCCCCTCAAAGTAAATCATTTTATCCCATAGCTCTCAGAATATTTCTAGCCTCTTCACCCCACCCCATCTCAGGAAAATTCAGTCATACAGATGATATAGATGGAGGAGACCTTTCTCTCAATGAAGAGAAAGTATTATTATAGAGTTTCTCAATCTTACTTTATGTATTGGTGTTGGCTTATAGCTACACAAGAAATTAAAAATCCGCAAAGGTCATTATCTTCTCATCCGCCAATAAAGCCAGTAATCATATATGTGTGTGTGTGTGTGTGTGTGTGTGTGTGTGTGTGTGTGTGTATGCTTTATAATTTTTTTAAATAAATTTATTTATTTATTTATTTATTATTTTTTGGCTGCATTGGGTCTGTTGCCGCGTGCGGGCTTTCTCTAGTTGCAGTGAGCGGGGGCTACTCTTTGTTACGGTCACGGGCTTCTCATTGCAGTGGCTTCTCTTATTGCGGAGCACGGGCTCTAGGCACATGGGCTTCAGTAGTTGTGGCACTCGGGCTCTAGAGCCCAGGCTCAATTGTTGTGGCGCACGGGTTTAGTTGCTCCATGGCATGTGGGATCTTCCTGGACCAGGGCTCCAACCCGTGTCCCCTGCATTGGCAGGCGGATTCTTAACCACTGCGCCACCAGGGAAGCCTCTGTATGCTTTATGATTTTTATGAACCATATTTCTATTAGAATATTCATAGAAAATAACACTAAAAATAAAAACCTCCAAATTCTATCTTGGTTTCAAATCTACCCTATGAGTCCTTCTCTCCTTGCCACTCTGGCCTAGATAAGAGACTGGGAGTCTGATTTTTAAGCTATTGGTTGCTGTCCTTGGCATTTGTCAGAGTGAGAAGTTGATTTTGGAAGCATTATAATAGAAATGGTCTGTTGTGGGTTCAGGAAATAGATACTGACAACATTAGAGGAACAGGAAAGGCGTGTTCTGCAATCCATTTCACACAGGTGTGTCATGGAAAGAACGTAGCTGACTTGGCTTTGAGTTTCAACTCTGACACTCACTGGCTTTGTGATCTTGGTCAAATAAAATTAACCTGTCTGAGCCTAGATTCTTCTTCTGTAATATGGAGTGATAGCATGGGGGCACTGAGCTACAGATGTGACTAGAAATGGCAACCTGGCCACACTTATACCCACAACCTAGCAGGACCATCTAGAATACAAGTTATGGATGTAGACTGCTTAACCTACAGTAACTTTCGAATACATTTTCAATCCCTTCATCGCTTTCCCATTTATTTGGGTGCCAGAGGCCGTATATCTTGTTTAGAACTAATCATTTTTGCTTTGATGATTGAATTTTGTTGAAGAGTTCATAGAATTTAATAGTTGAAAGAGACTTTAAATGGTCTGGTGACCCAACTCTTCCAGTGGGATTAAAGAAGCTTGCAGATTCAATCAGTATAAAATAAACCATTTAAGGAAAAAAGAAAACTGAGACATCTGACTCAAAAGGAGTTGATGTCTTCAGGCACCTGATCGGGGCTAATTATAATACTTGGGTAATACATTTTTGGCACGAGCTTCCTGGCACTGAAGGCAAAGTGGAAACATGTTGGGTTACTTACTTTTGGTTTTGTGACAATGGAAAGCCTACACATTTTGTCTGTGCAAACTTTTTCCTGGAACCAAACTTAGGCATTTATCACATGAGTCATTGTATAAAGGACACTGTGGGACAGAATGGACAGTCCATCCCTCCATGGGTTCTTACAGAATGTGTAGTTTTTCACCTGAATGTTCTAATCTTGAACATTTATGAAGTAAACATTGCATAGTAACTAGGAACCCCCTTTCCGATACACTGAGAAAGCCTGAAATAAACCAAAAAAGGAATCACTTATGCTGCCCTCCTCACCACTAATCTCTGGAGAAAAATTTCGGAGGCAGTTATATTTAGATATTATCTAAAGGCAATCATCATCATCATCACTATCATTTAACTACCTTTTGTCAAGCACAAGGACATTTCATAAGTATAAGCAAGTTAATTAAGACTTAGTAAGATTAAATAACTCTTCCAAGCTCACACAGATCATCCTGGTTTCTAACTACATTTGATTGATTGTGTTTCCTCGAAGCACTGGGTTGAGGAGGATTCTGAGGCCACATTGGATAACAGTAGGAACAAGTGCCATGACCAGTTCATGATGTTTGTGTGTGATAGGGCAGTGAAACTCACCAGCCATGCATTTGCCATCATCGTGGGATTACCTTTACCTGCTAGCAAAGCAAATTTCATGGCAGTAATTAGCAGATAAATGTGTTGCCTGTAATTCCTCTACACTTGTTAGTGGAAACATCCCAGGATGACTATTTTTCATTACATACCACTTGGAACTTCAGGATTCCCAGCAGCTGATATATGCACATAAGAACAAAACCAACCAAGTGAAAATCCCAATCTCACCCACCCCCCTAAAGAAACCCAAGACCATAATGCAAATTAGAGTTTTTAATATGAATTAAATGCCTACATAAGTCAATTTACAAATACCTTAACTGTTTTAAAATCTTACTTGTAGCTAACGACTGGGTTTTGTTGTTGTTATATTTAACTAAGTAATATAATCGATTCAGAGTTACACATTTTGAGGCTCTCTGTGTGACACTTTGAATGATTCAGCAATTGCAGACTGTATGAAGGGTAGTGAGTCTGTATCCTGAAGGGCTGCGGTCCCTCAAGATTAAACCTTTATTCCAAGGATGTATGAGACAATGGATCGCCTCAAGGTGGGCTGCTGCTGCTTTTGCCTGCCCAGCCTCTCTGCATCTGGTAATAGAAGCATCTCTTCCTCCATCTCAGAGCATGAGGTTCTGGTAGAGCTGACTCCACCTCCTGGGGTAGGCATGTATCCGTGCTGGCACCACGTTCCCCCATCTAGTGTTTGATGCAGAAGTAGGTACATGTTACCAAGTCAGGCCAATTAAGCCCTACTTAGGACTTTGACAGGAGCAAGAAGGTAAAGACACTCACTGTCGTTGAGTTGCTAGGCTAGTAGAATAAACACCAATAGCTGTAGGTGGACATACTCCCTGAGAATTAATCTAGCCCCCAAGAAAGTACTAGTGGTGAATGGAGAAAGAGGGATTCAAAGCTTTGAGTTTGTTCACAGAGTTGTGCATCCATCACCACAGTCAATTTTAGAACATTTTTATTACCTAAAAAAGACATCCCACTCCCCTTAGCCATCATCCGGAACCCCTTCAGGTGCTTCCCCCCACAGGCCTAGGCAACCACTAGTATACTTTTTCTCTCTGTCCATATTTGCCTATTCTGGACATTTCGTATCAATGGAATCACACAGTATGTGGTCCTTAGGTCTCCTTTAATTAACTTTCATAGCTCCCTTTACTTCTTGCAGCCCTTATTAGAATTAAAAAGTTTAATATGTGTAATCATTTGTTTAATGTCTGTCTCTCCATTAGACTGTACATTTCACCAAGGCATGGACTTCATGTATTTTATTCACCATCGTACCCTCAGTATCTACCCCAATGCCTGTGCGCCACAGAATAGACACAATAATATTTACTCAATGAATGAATGGATTGATGAATGGATGGTTGAGTGAATAAATTAGATACCTACCCTGCTGTCACCATCAAAATACATTCAGAAATGCTAGTCTACTTAACACAGTGAAAGAAGTTGATTTGGTTAACTTTAATACCAGTTCCCCATGTTGGGAAGAAAGAGAAACAAATACCTATTTAGCAAGAGAGAGTGTGGTTACACATGCAGATGTGTAATATTTGTAAATGAGAAGTGGATTGTTTATGTATAGGAGTGGAGAAGGGAGAGACTTGGTAAGCTGGAGCTAAGTTAAAGTAAACTATTTATTGCGTTAACTAAGCCACAGCATGGCCACTGCCAACTGGTCACAACTGCTGTTCCTTTTTATTTTCTTAAAGGCCTCAGTCTCTGCAAGATACGCTCTGAATAATAGGAATGAAAGTCCTAATGCTCAGAATTTGCTCATGGCATCCTTGACTGTTTAGGGCCTTATTCCATGAGTGTTTAGGTCTGGTTGTTTCTTGTCTGTGCCTGAACCACACAGGGAAAGAATGGGATGGGAGAGAAGTCAGACTCATGCCTTGTCACTTGGGCAAGCAGCTTGTGGAGTGGGAAACACACGTCCTGCTTGGATGGCTTCTATACTCTGGGACTTGGCAAAGCTGTTGCTGGAAATAGTGAACAAAATAAACTACAGAAGATAGAAGGAATGCAGGAAAAGTCATGAAAAAACAAATTAGTGATTCATAGAGATTACAGTCTAATGGCTACAAGATTTTCCCGGCTTTGATTTGGACTTTTTCAAAAAACCAGTGGCAGTAGAGGCTCCCTTGGTGGTTGGACATGAGAGGGGATTTTCTAGAAATAATGAGTTTCTGTTTGGGGTGTTTGCTTTATTTTTAATAAAGCAAATATTGTTTTTATTCCCTTACTTCTCCACTGAAGAAATAAAATCTTTAAGTAATCCCAGCTTCTGTATTCTGACGGCATAAAGAATACACACAAACAGATTATTTCAGAGATGGGGCCTTTTTTTTGTCATTCATGAGCATTTCAAAAATTACATAAGGGTTGGCTAATGCAAAATGTGGCATCCGCTAGTGCAGAGAGATGTGTTTGTGTGTGTATTTTTTGCTTCCTCTCTCATGCCTAGCAAATGCTTGATTAGAAGTGCAGTGAGATTAATTTATTGAATGAATATCTCTATCTATGATGATCCACAAGATTATAATTGATTTTTTTAAAAAGATCCAAGTTTCAAACAACGAACTAACCAGGGCTACTTTGGATAAATTCTGACCAGTAGGATATTTAATAATATATTGTTTGGAGTATGTACTCCAGGAATTACTATACAAAGGTCAATGTCCAGCCCAATTTTGCCCAGCAAAGGGACATACACACACCTATCTAGTGTGATAAATAGAAGGAGCCTTGCAGTGTTTCACTTCACCTGCCTGTCCCCCAAGCAAATATCTCCCACTTGTTTAACTTTTGCTGTTAAATTCACCATTCATTTCTTATTTCTCTGGATAATTCAGTACCTTCTAAATTCTTCTGATGGTAAAAATCACCTGGGATGCTTGTTAAAATCACAGATTCTAGGTCCCACCAATGGAAACAGACTCTTAAGACAAATCTCTCTTTTTAATAAATGCCCTAGGTGATTCTTTTTTTTTTTTGAATTTTTGAATTTTATTTATTTTTTTATACAGCAGGTTCTTATGAGTTATCCTTTTTTTTTTTAAACATCTTTATTGAAGTATAATTGCTTTACAATGGTGTGTTAGTTTCTGCTTTATAACAAAGTGAATCAGTTATGCATATACATATGTCTCCATATGTCTTCCATCTTGCGTCTCCCTCCCTCCCACCGTCCCTATCCCACCCCTCTAGGTGGTCACAAAGCACCGAGCTGATCTCCCTGTGCTATACGGCTGCTTTCCACTAGCTATCTATTTTACGTTTGGTAGTGTATATATGTCCATGCCACTCTCTCACTTTGTCACAGCTTACCCTTCCCCCTCCCCATATCATCAAGTCCATTCTCTAGTAGGTCTGTGTCTTTATTCCCATCTTGCCCCTAGGTTCTTCATGACCCTTTTTTTTTTTTTCTTAGATTCCATATATATGTGTTAGCATACAGTATTTGTTTTTCTCTTTCAGACTTACTTCACTCTGTATGACAGACTCTAGGTCCATCCACCTCACTACAAATAACTCAATTTCGTTTCTTTTTATGGCTGAGTAATATTTCATTGTATATATGTGCCACATCTTCTTTATCCATTCTTCTGTTGATCATTTTATACATATTAGTGTATATATGTCAATCCCAATCTCCCAATTCATCACACCACCACCCCCTGCCACTTTCCCCCCTTGATGTCCACACATTTGTTCTCTACATCAGTGTCTCAATTTCTGCCCTACAAACTGGTTCATCTGTACCATTTTTCTAGGTTCCACATATATGCGTTACTATACGATATTTGTTTTTCTCTTTCTGACTTACTTCACTCTGTATGACAGTCTCTAGATCCATCCACCTCTCTACAAATGACCCAATTTCATTCCTTTTTATGGCTGAGTAATATTCCATTGTATATATGTACCACTTCTTCTTTATCCAGTCGTCTGTCGATGGGCATTTAGGTTGCTTCCATGACCTGGCTATTGTAAATAGGGCTGCAGTGAACATTGGGGTGCATGTGTCTTTTTGAATTATGGTTTTCTCTGGGTATATGCCCAGTAGTGGGATTGCTGGATCATATGGTAATTCTATTCTTATGTTTTAAGGAACCTCCATACTGTTCTCCATAGTGGCTGTATCAATTTACGTTCCCACCAGCAGTGCAAGAGGGTTCCCTTTTCTCCACACCCTCTCCAGCATTTGTTGTTTGTAGATTTTCTGATGATGACCATTCTAACAGGTGTGAGGTGATACCTCATTGTAGTTTTGATTTGAATTTCTCTAATAATAAGTGATGTTGAGCAGCTTTTCATGTGCTTCTTGGTCATCTGTGTGTCTTCTTTGGAGAAATGTCTATTTAGGTCTTCTGCCCATTTTTTGATTGGCTTGTTTTTTTTTTAATATTGAGCTTCATGAGCTGTTTATATATTTTGGAGATTAATCCTTTGTCCATCGATTCGTTTGCAAATATTTTCTCCCATTCTGAGGGTTGTCTTTTCGTCTTGCTTGTAGTTTTCTTTGCTTGGCAAAAGCTTTTAAGTTTCATTAGGTCCCATTTGTTTATTTTTGTTTTTATTTCCTTTACTCTAGTAGATGGATCAAAAAAGATCTTGCTGTGATTTATGTCGAAGAGTGTTCTTCCTATGTTTCCCTCTAAGAGTTTTATAGTGTCCAGTCTTACGTTTAGTTCTGTAATCCATTATGAGTTTATTTTCGTGTACGGTGTTAGGGAGTGTTCTAATTTCATTCTTTTACATGTAGCTGTCCAGTTTTCCCAGCACCACTTATTGAAGAGACTGTCTTTTCTCCATTGTATATACTGGCCTCCTTTGTCATAGATTAGTTGACCAGAGGTGCGTGGGTTTATCTCTGGGCTTTCTATCCTGTTTCATTGTTGTATATTTCTGTTTTTGTGCCAGTACCATACTGTCTTGATTACTATAGCTTTGTAGTGTAGTCTGAAGTCAGGGAATCTGATTCCTCCAGCTCCGTTTTTTTCCCTCAAGACTGCTTTGGCTATTCAGGGTCTTTGGTGTCTGCATACAAATTTTAAGATTTTTTTGTTCTAGTTCTGTAAAAACTGCCATTGGTAATTTGATAGGGATTGCATTGAATCTGTAGATTGTTTTAGGTGGTATATTCATCTTCACAATATTGATTCTTCCTTTCCAAGAACATGGTATATCTCTCCATCTGTTTGTATCATCTTTAATTTCTTTCATCAGTGTCTTATAGTTTTCTGCATACAGGTCTTTTGTCTCCCTAGGTAGGTTTATTCCTAGGTATTTTATTCTTTTTGTTGCAATGGTAAATGGGAGTGCTTCCTTAATTTCTCTTTCAGAGTTTTTATCATTAGTGTATAGGAATGCAAGAGATTTCTGTGCCTTAATTTTGTATCCTGCAACTTTACCAAATTCATTGATTACCTCTAGTAGTTTTCTGGTGGCACCTTTAGGATTCTTTATGTAAAGTATCATGTCATCTGCAAACAGTGACAGTTTTACTTTTTCTTTTCCAATTTGTGTTCCTTTTATTTCTTTTTCTTCTCTGATTGCCATGGCTAGGACTTCCAAAACTATCTTGAATAATAGTGGCGAGAGTGGACATCCTTGTCTTGTTCCTGATTTTAGAGGAAATGCTTTCAGTTTTTCACCATTGAGAATGATGTTTGCTCTGGGTTTGTCATATATGGCCTTTATTATGTTGAGGTAGGTTCCCCCTATGCCCACTTTCTGGAGAGTTTTTTCATAAATGGGCGTTGAATTTCTCAAAAGCTTTTTCTGCATCTATTGAGATGATCATATGGTTTTTATTCTTCAGTTTGTTAATATGGTGTATCACATAGATTGATTTGCGTATATTGAAGAATCCTTGCATCCCTGGGATAAATCTCACTTGATCATGGTGTATGATCCTTTTAATGTGTTGTTGGATTCTGTTTGCTAGTACTTTGTTGAAGATTTTTGCATCTATATTCATCAGTGATATAGGTCTGTAATTTTCTTTTTTTGTAGTATCTTTGTCTGGTTTTGGTATCAGGGTGATGGTGGCCTCATAGAATTAGTCTGAGAGTGTTCTTCCTCTGCAATTTTTTGGAAGAGTTTGACAAGGATGGGTGTTAGCTCTTCTCTAAATGTTTGATAGAATTCACCTGTGAAGCCGTCTGGTCCTGGACTTTTGTTTGTTGGAAGATTTTTAATCACAGTTTCAATTTCATTACTTGTGCTTGGTCTGTTCATATTTTCTATTTCTTCCTGGTTCAGTCTTAGAAGGTTATACCTTTCTAAGAATTTGTCCGTTTCTTCCAGGTTGTCCATTTTATTGCCATAGAGTTGCTTGTAGTAGTAGTCTCTTAGGATGCTTTGTATTTCTGCGGTGTCCGTTGTAACTTCTCCTTTTTCATTTCTAATTTTATTGGTTTGAGTCCTCTCCCTCTTTTTCTTGATGAGTCTGGCTAATGGTTTATCGATATTGTTTATCTTCTCAAAGAACCAGCTTTTAGTTTTATTGATCTTTGCTATTGTTTTCTTTGTTTCTATTTCATTTATTTCCGCTCTGATCTTTATGATTTCTTTCCTTCTGCTAACTTTGGGTTTTGTTTGTTCTTCTTCCTCTAGTTCCTTTAGGTGTAAGGTTGGATTGTTTACTTGAGATTTTTCTTATTTTTTGAGGTAGGCTTGTATAGCTATAAACTTCCCTCTTAGAACTGCTTTTGCTGCATCCCATGGGTTTTGGATCATTGTGTTTTTGTTGTCATTTGTCTCTAGGTATTTTTTGATTCCCTCTTTGATTTCTTCAGTGATCTCTTGATTATTTAGTAACATATTTTTTAGCCTCCATGTGTTTGTGGTTTTTACGTTTTTTTCCCTGTAATTGATTTCTAATCTCATAGCATTGTGGTCAGAAAAGATGCTTGATATGATTTCAGTTTTCTTAAATTTACTGAGGCTTGATTTGTGACCCAAGATGTGATCTATCCTGGAGAATGTTCCGTGCACACTTGAGAAGAAAGTGTAATCTGCTGGTTTTGGATGGAATGTCCTATAAATGTCAATTAAATCTATCTGGTCTATTGTGTCACTTAAAGCTTGTGTTTTCTTATTAATTTCCTGTTTGGATGATCTGTCCATTGGTGTAAGTGCGGTGTTACAAGTCCCCCACTATTATTGTGTTACTGTCGATTTCCTCTTTTATAGCTGCTAGCAGTTGCCTTATGTATTGAGGTGCTCCTATGTTGGGTGCATATATATTTATAATTGTTATATCTTCTTCTTGGATTGATCCCTTGATCATTATGTAGTGTCCTTCCTTGTCTCTTGTAACATTCTTTATTTTAAAGTCTGTTTTATCTGATATGAGTATTGCTGCTCCAGCTTTCTTTTGATTTCCATTTGCATGGAATATCTTTTTCCATCCCCTCCCTTTCAGTCTATATGTGTCCCTAGGTCTGAAGTGTGTCTCTTGTAGACAGCGCATATATGGATCTTGTTTTTGTATCCATTCAGCAAGCCTGTGTCTTTTGGTTGGAGCATTTAATCCATTCACGCTTAAGGTAATTATCAATATGTATGTTCCTATGACCATTTTCTTAATTGTTTTGCATTTGTTTTTGTAGGTCCTTTTCTTCTCTTGTGTTTCCCACTTAGAGAAGTTCCTTTAGCATTTGTTGTAGAGCTGGTTTGGTGGTGCTGAATTTTCCTAGCTTTTGCTTGTCTGTAAAGCTTTTGATTTCTCCATTGAATCTGAATGATATCCTTGCTGGGTAGAGTAAACTTGATTGTAGGTTCTTCCCTTTCATCACTTTAAATCTGTCATGCCACTCCCTTCTGGCTTGTAGATTTTCTGCTGAGAAATCAGCTGTTAACCTTATGGGAGTTCCCTTGTATGTTATTTGTCGCTTTTCCCTTGCTGCTTTCAATAATTTTTCTTTGTCTTTAATTTTTGCCAATTTGATTACTATGTGTCTTGGCGTGTTTCTTCTTGGGTATATCCTGCCTGGGACTCTCTTCACTTCCTGGACTTGGGTGGCTATTTCCTTTCCCATGTTAGGGAAGTTTTTGACTATAATCTCTTCAAATATTTTCTCAGGTCCTTTCTCTCTCTTGTCTTCTTCTGGGACCCCTATAATGCGAATGTTGTTGCGTTTAATGTTGTCCCAGAGGTCTCTTAGGCTGTCTTCATTTCTTTTCATTCTTTTTTCTTTATTCCGTTCTGCAGTAGTGAATTCCACCATTGTGTCTTCCAGGTCACTTATCCGTTCTTCTGCCTCAGTTATTCTGCTATTGATTCCTTCTAGTGTATTTTTCATTTCAGTTATTGTATTGTTCATCTCTGTTTGTTTGTTCTTTAATTCTTCTAGGTGTTTGTTCTTTAATTCTTCTGGGTCTTTGTTAAACATTTCTTGCATCTTCTCGACCTTTGCCTCCATTCTTTTTCTGAGGTCCTGGATCAACTTCACTATCATTATTCTGAATTCTTTTTCTGGAAGGTTGCCTATCTCCACTTCATTTAATTGTTTTTCTGGGATTTTATCTCGTTCCTTCATCTGATACATAGCCTTGTGCATTTTCATCTTGTCTATCTTTCTGTGAATGTGGTTTTTGTTCCACAGGCTGCAAGATTGTAGTTCTTATTGCTTCTGCTGTCTGCCCTCTCAGTATATTCTTTATATGTTATGCATGTAGGCAGTGTTGTTCCTCAGTACAAGTACTGCTGTTAGTAGTCATTGCAGGAAACTTCTTTAATCAATAAGGGTCTGCTAGTGTTCGAGGGTCTCCTGCAGAGGCGAGGGGTGGCTGTGGCTCACCGCAGGGACAAGGACACTGGCAGCAGAAGTTCTGGGAAGTACTCCTTGCCGTGAGCCCTCCTGGAGTCCACCTTTAGCCCCACCAAAGAGCCGGGTAGGCTCCAGTCCTGCCCTAGGTGATTCTTATGGTCAGAGGAATTTAGGAAAAATGGGGCTAATGATAATTTTTCAGTTTCACGTTATGATAATAAAGCAGTTTCATGAAACCCTTTCATGAGATCCTCATCATGAGTCTGTGACAAAAATACTATTATTCCCATTTTACATAAAAGGAAACTGAGCCTCTAAAAGGTAAAGTGGACTGACTAAGGTCATTTGGGGCAAGACCTTGACTCCAGACCATGTGGCTTTTAATCCAGGTCCTCCCCACCAAGACCAACTGCCTTCTAGGAGCTGGTAGTAATGATAATGACATGACCAAGACACTCTGGTTTGAACAAAAAAAGGACAGAAGGGAATTATGTAGGGGCTCTGAGAGCACCCAAAGGGCCTTGAAGAAAGAGAAATCCTTTAATAGTTGAGGATGAGAGAAGAGAGTAGGTGAAGAAAGTCATGGAAATGTGAGTATCAGTCTATTGTTGATTAATGGGAAGCTATTGAAAATAGCTAGAGCCTAAGAGTTTTGTAAAGTGTCTTCCATGGGACATGGTTCTGTAAGATACTCCATGGAAAGTGAAACAGGAGGGAGGGGGGAAGGGCACAACTTTTAAAGGAATGACATAGCCATAGGACATGACATGAACTAATTAGAACCCAATAGGTCCAAGATGGTGGACGAGTCAACTTCCACTAGACCTTGAGCCTCAGTATACGCTCATTGTAACACATCAGCAAGCTAAATGACATACCCACAGGTGCCAAGACAGTTCCAAGGCCAACCATAAAGGTCAAGTGGGCAGTGGCCCAATTTCTGGAAATCCCCTCCCCTTCCCCAAAATAGCTGGAATACTCCTCCCACTCAGCCTATGAAATTACCCACTCCTATAAAAACTGACAACCCTATACCCTGGTGCCACTGTTGCCTTCTGAGATGGCCCACACTTTGTCTGTGGAGTGTTTCTCTCTAAATAAATCCACTTCTTACCTATCACTTTGTCTCTCACTGAATTCTTTCTGTGATGAGACGTTAAGAACCTGAGCTTCATTAAGTCCTGAGACCAGGTGTGTGATCTCAGTTAAAAGACCATGGGTTCAAGTCCCAATCTGGGTTTTGGCTTGGTTTGAGTCCCAGTGCATGGGTTCAAGTCCCAATCCAAGTTACATGGTTTCAAAAGGGGGTTCTTTACTCAAATAAATTTGGAAAATATGGTGAACTTTACTCTGGTGAATAGATTCCCAAAGCACATCTGTATATTAAAGGCTCTGAGAAGTTCTGCTGCAAAGAAATTTAATTAAAACTTTAAACATGCAATAGCCAAACTTATTTGACCATGGAATTCCCCCCTCATTTTTCTATAAACATCTATCTGAACGCAATTTGGGAAACGCTGGCCTAGGACATAGATTTAGAGTTGAGACTGTATCCATGAGGGTGTTTAATACTGCAGTTACACCCAAATAAGAGATTCTGTTCTTTTTCTTTTTTCTTCCTTTCTTTGTTTGTTTTTTTTTCTATTGTGTTTTTGTTTATTCTAGAGAGAGAAATAGACAGACAGATACTACCCATAAAATAAACAACTGAGTATTCCTCGCACTGAAGTTTGTTGATTCTCTCTGGTTACTAACACAAAGCAAGTGTGTGGCAAGAGAACCAAGTGGGAGCTGAGCAAGCCCTGGAATGTGGAAACCTGGTCTGCCTGGAGCCCCTGGCTCTTTCCAGGCACCTGGATTGGAGGCCCAGCTTGTCTTCTTTTCTGCCCTCACTAATCTGCCTTTCTGGGGATGAGACAGTCTAAAGATGTTGCCTCACTGATGTGCTTCCTGCTCTTGTGTGTTTAACCAGGTTGAATCAGAGGGACTCTTCATTCCAGGGCCATCTTGGGCCCCACGACTGTCCAAAACAAGGTCCAGGTGGCCTCCAGTCAGAGAGAATAGCAGAAGCATAACTAGGCAGGCTCGCCAACTGCATCAGTCTTCCTAAGACGAACACCACTCTGGCAAGAATGGGAATGCTATCTGCTTATGGTTATGATTCTGTTTGTTGGGGCCTGATGGCACCCAGAGATGCCTCCTCAGCTTGAATGGGTAGTTGGGTGGAGATGGGTGTGGTGTACAATAGTCCAGATGGTTGGATGAGACTCAAAAAGAGGGTGTGGGGTTAGGGAGGAATGATCTTCCTTCTTTGTTCTTTTTTAACTTAGTCTTTGAGCAGGGAGATAACTTATTTCAGTTACTAGTGTTTAGCTGCTTCAGAGGGGATTTATTTCTCAGTAGTGTGAATTTTGCTGTTATTGTTCAAATGGGCCCTGACCTTGACCAGTCCTAGGTCTGACACAGCAAAGTGGCAATTGGAGGAGGGAGGGGTGAAGAAGTTTTGTTTGGAAGGACAGTGTTTAAAATGAATTTGTATGCATTCTCAAGGAAAGGTTTATCACCATCTCAATGTCTCCAGTGGTTTGCTGATGAATATTTAATGACCAGCTCTCCAAAAATTATTAAGGTGTGCATATGTGTGTGTATATACACACAAAAATTTGTTATATATTTTACTGATATAAAGGATGTGTAACATAAAACTTATGAATAATAATGTTATACAATATTCTTTATTATCAATTTCATGTACCAATTGATTCTCACAGGATTGTTTCATTGATTTTTATCAAACTGTCTTACCCATAGCCAACCTGTGGTTACAACTGACAAACAAGTTGAGCTCCAACATGAATATTTGTTGATATTTTTGTTTATCTTAACATGTAAGATGGAAATGAAACAATGAAGATACATGTCTAGGGTTGCCAGATTTAACAAATAAAAATACGGAAGGCTCAGTTAAATTTGAATTTTAGATAAACAAAATTTTAGTTTAAGTATGTTCTGAACAATATTTCAGATATACTTATGCTAAAAATATTCTTGTTGATTTGAATTTCAAATTTAACTGGGCATCCTGTATTTTGTCTAGCATTGAAAAACTTCACTTGTTCTTCAATGACATGAGTGATTTCTTTGCTGAATCACATACTAGGTTTTGAATACTAGAAGACTGTTTCCTCAATTTTTTGTGCTGTTCGCTATGTAACAGTTGTAAACATATCACAATTTTGTTTTATCATCATGAATGACATTTCTGCCATCATTTTCTTCAGTCTAGAAAATCAACAAAACAATAAACCGAGCTCTGATTTGTAGCATTTGCTAATTTCTGTATTGTCTAAACTCTCACCATAGCCAATTTCAACCTGCCAACTTGACATCACTGAATGAAAAATTGGGAAGAGATATACAGGAACACACAGTGTAGCATTTCCATGATACAGAAACAATAGTCACAAACAACCTCAAAAGCATAAATAAGAGCACCATTTAGTAAAATAATTAGGAAGTGATGACTTCTGAGTATGTATTACCTCTGTTTTTAATGTAATTTATGTAGTGGTAAGTTGATAAAATCTTTGTTTAACCTGGCTCATAAAAGTCCTGACAATATAACAACTGGCTCTTGCAAGCTGATAACACCACTTCCAGCACATTATTGAAACTGTCAATATCATCCTGCACCCAGCTTATTTTATTTATTTACAAAATCTGCTTGATTCCTAGAAGTGTTTGAGTTTGTGACCTTTGTTAAGTTGCTGGGGAGATTTGAAAGGAAAAAAATGATGCAGCCCTTCTCTAGGGAGCTGTAAGCTGCTCAAAGGGAGTAATGAACATTTATTGAGCATCTTCTCTATTTGAGACACTGCTCTCTTCTACAGATTTAAAATTACAACTTTATAAGACCCTATGCTATATGAAAGCCAGAAAAGTAGAGGGGATGTGCACTCTAAACATAAAAATGTCACTAACATTGTAAGGCAGAAAGTTAAGAGATGAAATCAAAATTCCTACCATGGTTGCAATATTGTTGATTATCTATACCCATAATTAAGGATTGGAAGGGATTGTGTGTAAATAATTGCTCCTTTAGGGCAGTGGTCTTAAGGGGTGCTGCATTTTCTTCTATATTGTCCTTTGATGTTTTTGTGAAGATTTTCTGGAAGATAAGCACTAAAGTCTACAATTCAGACAACAAATGCATTAAATTCATCAAAGGGGCTTTCCTCTGTGCTGGGACAGCTTTTATGGCACACGTGGAGCATAAGCTAGGCCTTGAAGAATGGGAGGGATTTAGATAAGTAGGGAAAGCATTCCAGGCAGGGCAAATGGCATAAGTAAAGGGTTAGAGATAGGTATTTTGAAGGAACAATAAATAAAATAGTCTGGCTGGAGAAGGTTCGTTCGGATTTATATGTATATGTGAAAACTGTATAAAACTGGGCCCTGCAAAGTCTACTCTTGGCATGGAATCAAATTCGAAGAACTAATAGTTGGAAAAATTGAAACTATTTTAAATCTTTACTACAGCTTCTTAAGAAAACACAAAAGCTAGAGGACTTCTGCCCCTCATCACCAATTTTTCCCTCCTTTTAAGTTCTCATCTCTTCTGGTAAATTATTCTCTACCTTTTTCAGCATTTCTCTACTCCACGGATTACCTCAATCTTCCCATTGAGTCTCAGGACAGGGTTGAGTGGCAACCAAAATTTTCCTTAGTAGTGGGGGAGGGGAATAAGCTATGTACTAATGCAAAGGTATATTTTGTCTGACACATCTAACAATAATATGAGTATAAACCTATACATAACAATTGCATCAGTAAGTAATTTCTCTACACTTCTTCTTTCCAACTCTGCAATATTAAATTGTGTTCATTTCTTGATTTCTGTGTGTGTTCTCTCTTATGTTAGGTCTTTGTGCTTGATTGTCTATCTTCATATAATATTTATTCCCTCTGTCTTTTACCTACCCAATTTTTGTTAATCCTGAAGGATTCAGTTGAGAAGTGACTTTACCCAGAAGCCTTCCTTGAGTACACAAACTGAGGTAGTCGCATCTCCCCCCATGAACCCATAGTACTGGGTACTTCCTCCTGTTTTAGCACTTACTACATTATCTTATAATGACCTGACTTACCTGTCTTGTCCCCACTGGACTGGGAAAAATTTAAAGACAAGCTCTAGATCTTATTTGGTGTGTGGTACATACATTTATATATGTGTATTTGTATATATATGTTTACATGCTTATATATGTATATGTTTTATATATGATTTTATATATAATATTATATTGATAAATATATTTCTTATGTGTGTATATTCATACATATTTAGTTATTGCTCTCCTTTTATTTATTTTGGATAAATTAATCCATTTACTGACAACTTCTATGTGACAGGTACTGTATTAAGCAATTTGCAAACGTATCTCTTTTCCTGCTCTGACCAACCATATACAGTAGGAGTTACCTTTAATTCTCAAATGAGAAATCTAGGACTCAAGGAGGTATAATGGTTGCCCAAGGACATACCACCAGGAAATGGCAGCAACAAAATTTGAGCCCAAGGCTGTGTGTATGACATAGGCCCATGTGTATGCCAAGGCATAAAAAAATCCATTAGGGAGTCTGCTTTCAGTGGGGTGAATGGAGAGGACGTGTCGCCAGACAGGAAGGTGGAGACCATTTGGGATTGTCAGCCGGGTCCTTGGTTGGCCATAGGGAGAGGAGTCTGTGCCAGCTAGCTGCTGCTGATTGAAATAAATAGTCAGAAGAGGAGAGTGGAGAACGGATACAAGCACACATTCATCCCCTGTAGTTAAGGGACTCTTGTTTATAGATTCCTTTGCTTCCTTATAAGACATTCGATTATAAACAGCATTTCTTTTCAGTAATGATCTCCTGCCCTCCTTCAAAGGACCATGAATGAGCCTGTGTGGTGGTCCTCCTAGGTGACAAGCACATGTTCTCTTTTGAAACTAACAACAATCATATAAAGTTGTATGAGTTTCCTATAGCTGCTGTAACAAAGTACCACAAATGTAGTGGGTTAAAAAAACACAAATTCATCTTTACGTCTGTAGGTCAGAAGTCCAACAGGGTCTCACGGGACTGAAATCAAGAGGTCGACAGGGATGCTCTCCTTTCTGGAGGCTCTAGGGGAGAATCTGCTGCATTGTCTTTTCTGCTTTCTAGTGACAGCCTACATTCCTTGGTTTATAAAGCCCCTACTCCACCTTCAAAGCCAGCAATAGTGGTTCAAGTCCTCATGCTGCTATCTCTGGCATGCTTCCATTGCCACACTGTCTCAGACAACAGCCAAGAAAATTTCTCTGCTTTTAAGGATTCATATGATTAGATTGACCCTCCCCCTCCAACAACCCCCCCCGCCCCCCACCGATAATGCAGGATAATCTCTTCCTCTCAAGGTCTTTAACCTTAATCACATCTGCAAAGTCCCTTTTGTCACGTAAGGTAACATATTCACAGGTTCTGGGGACTGAAGCGTTGGACATATTTGGGGGTCATTAAAATGCTCACTACAGTATACACAAGTAACCCTATTCTACAGACGAGGAAACTAAGACTCAGAGAAGTGAAGTGACTTTCCCAAGTCCCACATCTAGTAAGTGACAGGTCTGGGATTTAGACTTGGGTCTCTTTGACTCAGAAGTGCTCATCTGGGACAGCAAGCTGCCTTCTCAAACATTTTTGTGCTGGTCATAGAACTGGGCAGCAGCGTTGGATAGGTGGCAATTTGTAGAATGTAATGACTGGATGCCTTTCTAACTTGGAGCTGGGGAGCATCCTTGAATTATGAGAAAATAGAGACCCCTTAATGATCAAAAGGGTACTGTTGCATTTTATCCCAGGTGTCTTTTTATATGATCCCAGCACAAGTTAACACTGGGTGTAATCACTACCACACATTAGTTGGTGGGTTAGGGCACATGTATTAGTCTACCTGGGCTGCCATAACAAGATGCCACAGACTGAGGGGCATAAACATCAGATTTACTTTCTCATATTTCTGGAGGCTTGATGTCTAAGATCAAGGTGTTGCCAGGACTGGTTTCTGGCGAGGCCTCTCTTCATGGCTTGTAGATGGCTTCCTTCTTGCTATGTCCTCAAGTGGCCTTTCCTCTGTGTGTGGAGAGGGAGAGCATGCTCTAGTGTCTCTTCCTCTTCTTATAAGGACACCAGTCCTATCGGATTAGGGTTCCATCCTTATGACCTCATTTAATCTTATTACCTCATTAATAGCCCTATTTTCAAATGCAGTCACACTGGGGTTAGGGCTTCAACATGTAAATTTGGGGGGGCTGAATTCAGTCCATAACAGCACATAAGAGGTGCTCAGTAAATATTAGCTAAATGAATGATTGAATTAATTAATGAATGAATCCCTTTTGTTGAACAAATATTATATACCAGATATTTACTAGAACTTCAACATGTGTTGTTCTTTTTTTCTTTTTTAAATTATTGCCCACGTTTATTATTTATTTATTTATTTTTAACATCTTTATTGGAGTATAATTGCTTTGCAATGGTGTGTTAGTTTCTGCTGTATAACAAAGTGAATCAGCTGTACGTATACATATATCCCCATATCCCCTCCCTCTTTTTTTTTTTTAACATCTTTATTGGAGTACAATTGCTTTACAATGGTGTGTTAGTTTCTGCTTTATAACAAAGTGAATCAGCTATACATATACATATATCCCCATATCTCCTCCCTCTTGCGTCTCCCTCCCACCCTCCCTATCACACCCCTCTAAGTGGTCACAAAGCACTGAGCTGACCTCCCTGTGCTATGCAGCTGCTTCCCACTAGCTATCTATTTTACATTTGGTAGTGTGTATATGTCCATGCCACTCTCTCACTTCGTCCCAGCTTACCCTTCCCCCTCCCCGTGTCCTCAAGTCCATTCTCTATGTCTGTGTCTTTATTCCTGTCCTGCCCCTAGGTTCTTCAGAACCTTTTTTTGTTTTTAATTCCATATATATGTGTTAGCAGACGGTATTTGTTTTTCTCTTTCTGACTTACTTCACTGTGTATGACAGTCTCTAAGTCCATCCACCTCACTACAAATTACTCAATTTCGTTTCTTTTTATGGCTGGGTAATATTCCATTGTATATATGTGCCACATCTTCTTTATCCATTCATCTGTCGATGGACACTTAGGTTGCTTCCATGTCCTGGCTATTGTAAATAGAGCTGCAATGAACATTGTGGTACATGCCTCTTTTTGAATTATGGTTTTCTCAGGGTATGTGCCCAGTAGTGGGATTGCTGGGTTGTATGGTAGTTCTGTTTTTAGTTTTTTAAGGACCCTGCATACTGTTCTCCATAGTGGCTGTATCAATTTACGTTCCCACCAGCAGTGCAAAAGGGTTCCCTTTTCTCCACACCCTCTCTAGCATTTATTGTTTGTAGATTTTTTGATGATGGCCATTCTGACCAGTGTGAGGTGATACCTCACTGTAGTTTTGATTTGCATTTCTCTCATGACTAGTGATGTTGAGCATTCTTTCATGTGTTTGTTGGCAATCTGTATATCTTCTTTGTGTGTTGTTCTTTTAATCCTTAGAACAATTCTGTGGTATAAGTATTATCATCTGTACTTCTCTAGACCTTGGTATGTTGATCTGTAATCCAAGTCTCTTAGTTTCCTTTCAACTTTAAGAGTCTGTGATCCTATTAATGGCCTGCTATGGGCTGTTCAAGGCCCTTGTCTCTGACACCTCAGACCAGAGGTCGTTACTGTCAAGAGTCTTGGCTTCTATTAATCAAGACTTGTAGGTTATTTCCCTTAATCCTGTGTGTAGATAAGCCTTCTGTGAGAGGTATAATAATAGTCCCTGAGTCAGCGTTTTCATTGGTTTAGAGGTCAGTAGAAGGACTGGGAATATTCCCCTGGATCACATTACCTAAAGAGCTTGTGATGGAGCAGGCCTGTTTGAGCAGAGAAGTACACCATATGTGCCCCTACAGAGCACCAGCCCCCTCAAGTGCTTGCTCTGCATTGACTCCATCTATTATGTGCCAGATGCCAAGACTATAGAGATTACCTTTAAGGTGTTTCTATTCCAGCCAGGTAGACATACATGTAAATCAGCAAGTGCAATCCAGTATGCCAAATGCTATATTAGAGCGAAGGGCAAGGGCTATAAGAGTAAAAAAAAAAAGGGGACATCTAAATGGTGGGAGAATGGGAGGCTTCCTGGGGATGAGTATGCAAAGATGAGAAATATTCAGCCAAGGAAAGAAAGTAGAGGAAGGAAGAAAGGGTGCTTGAATTATAGCTGTGCCATTCCTGTGCATGTACATTCATAACAAGAAAGAGGGCAATATGTATCAAGGTTCTTCAAAATGAATATAACTCTTGATCCAATAATTCCACTTCTAAGAATTTATCCTAAGGAAGTTACCAGACATGCACATAAAGATATATGTGCACAGATGTTCATTGCTGCATGATTTATAATACTAAAAGAATTAGAAATAACCTAAATGTTTATAGTGAATTGGATAAATGAATCCATATGATGATATAATGTAGCCATTAAAAGCCATATTTAATGAGGGGAAAGTGCTCAAACTGTATTAAGTGGGGAAAAAGTAGTTTAAAATATGATCCCAATATTGTTAAAATTGGATATAGCATAGTACAAAATGCATATTAGGTATATAATTTCTGCATGAAGAAAAAGATTGGAATGAAATACATCAAAATGGTCACTGGATAGTAGAAATATTGATTAAAATTTTTTTCTTTTTGTTTGTGCTCTTCCAAATTTCTATAGAAGCATTCATTATGTTTATAATTTTAGTGCCAATTTAACCCCTCAAAATGGCAAAGTGTCATTTTTGCCACTCACACATCCTTTAGCACCCTGTCAGTGCTATATCCTCCTTGTGCTGGGGCCTGCATTTCTGTGTCTGTCTCTACCAGAGTCAGTGCACCTGTCTACAAGAGAACCAGGAGTACAAGTTACACGATGGCATTTCAGTTTCAATGCCTTAAGTTTTCTTCTTCTGTGTCCTTTCTCACCCTCTTCTCTGTCCCTTTTCTGCAGCAGGGTCCCATTCTGCCTAAGTGCCCCTCCTGATCAAACCCTCTTCCTAGGGAATAAAATACGTACATTTATTGAGCACTATGTGCCAGGCACTGTTTTGACCATTTTACAGGGATTGACCTGATTAAACCCCACAACACTCTATGAGGTAGATATTACTGTAACTTCCATTTACTGATGGGAACACTGAGGCCCTTCAAGGTATGTTCAAGAACAGGCCAAGTTCACATAATTAGTAAGTGCTGCAACCTGGATTTGAGTGCAAGCAGTCTCTGTACACACGACAGGCTCCCAAAGAAAAGCTGATACATAACCAGGAGCAGAACCTTTCCCAGAAAGATGTGCACTTTAGCAGAAGACCACGTTCTCAGCTGGCTTAGGACAATGCAATGGGACTGGGGTGGAGAAGTTAACGTTTAGGGGGTGTTGGGCCTCCCATTCCAATGAGATTCTCAGGGTCTTCTATAGACCTGTTGACATGTGAATCTTATGTTCCTGTTTCTTTGAATTTTACTCTGGGCAAAAAGCCCTGGGAACAGTGAAGAATAAAGGGGGCTCCTGCATGGAGTGGAGGGGGTGTGCCTGTAGAAAGGGCAAAGAGAGCTGTGTTCCATGATTCTGCAATTTCAGGAACCCCCTTTATTGTTTTAACTCATGTCAGGAGGGTAAAACAAAATCTGTAAATGGTTGTATGCAGAAAAAAGTTAGCTTGCAAAAGGGCTTGGCCAGAGCTTTTAGCAGGTTGAGAACCCTGGATGGGCAGGTTCCCGTGTGAACAGTTCTGAAGGGGTCCCTCAGTGAGCCAAACCCTTTCAACTTGGGTCAGCGTGGGCTGCAGAGGCAGAGGCGTGGGCCTGATGGTGAAGTTAGCTGCCTGACATGCATAAGCTGAGGTTTCAGGGAGCTCCAGCTCATTGGTATTCACCAGGTTGGCCCAGTCCAAGGTGACCTTTTGCGTTTGTGCCAGTGTGTTCCATCCGGCCCAAAGTGCTTGGTGGTTTATGCAGCCTTCCAAGGGAATTCTTTGGCCTGCCTGAAAAGGAAATCAATTGTTAGCGGGCCAGGCTTCCGGCCAGGAGATTTCTTTTAGGCTTTAATATAGGTAGACTAAAGCCGAGCTGATAGCTGCAGTAATATTAATAACACCCAGTTCACTTTCACGTGTATTCACCCAGGGGCGAAAAGAAGCATTTTAAAGCCTACATTGAGGTGCTTGGCCTTTTGTCTTTGTCACAGGGACACATTGCTTTATCAGTCATCTTGGTTTCCTCTCCATGTTTGCTCTGCACCTTGAGTCAGTAGGACAAGATGAGTATGACCCAGAAGCCTTGTCCTGTTCCTGACAGAAGGCGTGAGTCATCCACTGTAGTACCAAAAACCAGAGGCCACAAACCCATTCTAACAATTTTCAAAAGGGGAAACAAAAGGATGATTCTAGTGAATACTTATGGATCTATTTTCCCACCTATGACTAGAAAAAAGGCAGTTAGGTTGAGGAAAAAGGAGGGGGACCCAACCGTGTGAGACTGATGAATACAGCAGACTCCATTCACCAGCAGATCCAAATGACAGCTAAGAACACCCACTTATCTTCATCACTGACAACTAGTGGGGATGACCAACCATCAGCCAGATGGTCCCTAATAATCAAGTAATGATTGTGTGGGCTTAAAACTGTGCTCAGCCCCCAACCAACCACCCCATGCAGACAGCCCTCATTTAAGTTCTCATGCATCCTTGAGTGGCCTCTGCATTCCCACAGGCCATGGATTGGCATGAGAGGGAAGCTCCTGCATCTCACCAAGGTGGAACTAGATATAACCAAACCTAGAATTCTTTTTCTTCCAGTTTTATTGAGAAATAATGGATATACATCACTGTATAAGTTTAAGGTATACAGCATGATGGTTTGGTTACATATATTATGAAATCATTACAACAATAGGTTTAGTTAACATCCATCATCTCATATAGATACAACAGAAAGAAAAGAAAAAATTTCTCCTTGTGATGAGAACTCTTAGGATCTGCTTTCTACAGCTTTCCTATATATATCATGTAGTAATGTTAACTATAGTCATCATGTTGTGCATTACATCCCTAGTACTTATTTATCTTATAACTGGAAGTTTCTCCCTTTTGACCACCTTCCTCCTCCCCCCACCCCCCATTCCACCACTTACAAGTCTGATCTCTTTTTCTATAACTTTGGTGGGTGATTTTTTATTCTACATATAAGTGAGATCATACAGTATTTGTCTTTCTCTGTCTGACTTATTTCATTTAGTATGATATCTTCAAGGTCCATCCATGTTGTCACAAATGGTAGGATTTCCTCACTTTTTATGGCTGAATAATATTCCATTGTATATGTATATACCACAACTTCTTTATCCATTCACCCATTGATGTATACCTAGGTTGTTTCCATGTCTTGGCTATTATAAATAATGCTGCTGTGAACATGGAGGTGTATATATCTTTCTAAGTCCGTGTTTTTGTTTCCTTTCGATATATTCCCCAAAGTAGAATTGTTGGATATTATGGTAGCTCTACTTTTAATTTTTTGTGGAACTTCCATACTGTTTTCCACAGTAGCTGCACCAATTTACAATCCCACCAACAGTGCAAAAATGTTCTCTTTTCTCCACATCCATGCCAGCATGTGTTATCTCTTATCTTTTTGATGATGGCCATTCTAACAGGCATGAGGTGATATCTAATTGTAGTTTTAATTTGCATTTCCCTAATGACTAGTGATGTTGAGCATCTTTTCATGTACCCATTGGCCATTCATATATCTTCTTTGGAGAAATCTCTATTCCAAATTTGGAATTCTTATTGAATTTGGGACAGAAAAGAAACTCACAGTCAGGTGTGTGTGTGTGTGTCCCTTCTGTTATCTTTCCTGTCTCAGTTACAAGGAGTAGTTGGAAGAGTTCCAAGCAGGGTATAGAAACCTCAGATTGGGTTCTGACTTACAAGGAACCTTGGGGTAAGTTCTTCCAGCTCCCTCTCTGCGTATCAGCTGCTTCAAGTAAAAAATCAGGCCAAGTGATTTCTATCAGGTCTGAAGTTAAATCACCTGCTAACCCACTTCCTAGCATATGGCCTTGGGCAGACTGACCTTTGCCTCTTTGAAACTCAGTTCCTCATCTATACATTGGGGATTGAAATACTTCAGAGAATAAAATAACACATACATAAAACAGTCATTTTCAACATTGGCTACGTATTGGTATCATCTGGGGAGCTTTAAGAAACACTGATGCCTCGGTCCCACCTCCAAAAATATAATTCAACTGGTCTGCCGTGTTGCTTCCAGGTTATTCTAATGTGCAGCCAAAACTGAGAACACCTAATATAAAAGGGATAGCACTTTTTCTGGCCCCCAAATATGCATTCGATAAGTGGAAGTTCTTAGATAATGCCTCCCCAAGAAGGTTCCTCATGGTAGAAACTTCAGGCTAGGTGAAGAGATCTTTGGTTTTTTGTAGCAACTATTTTTTTTCAGGGCAAATGTAGCCAAATTTGTCCATGGTAGAGGGGCGCAGATGTAATCTTATCTTTTCAAATCCTTTAAAAAATAAGCAACACTTTTTTTCAATGTAGAAAATTTGGAAACCACAGAAAATTATCAAGAATTCCATCATTGAAGGCCAACAACCATTAATGATAATGTTCCTTCTAGCTTTTTTTTTCTGCATCATGCTTAAATTCAACAGTTAACTTAATCAACAGGTATTTGTTACTGCTTATTACGTATCTGTGATGTACCAAGCATTGTTTTGGGTGCTAAACTAGTTTATCACAGTGAACAAGACAAGCTAGAATATAATTTTGCATTCTACTTTTCCCATTTGACGTTTTATTTATAATTTTTTAAATTAATTATTTATTTATTTTTATTTATGGCTGTGCTGGGTCTTCGCCTCCGTGCGAGGGCTTTCCCCAGCTGCGGCAAGCGGGGGCCACTCTTCATCGCGGTGCGCGGGCCTCTCACTATCACGGCCTCTCTTGTTGCGGAGCACAGGCTCCAGACGCGCAGGCTCAGCAATTGTGGCTCACGGGCCTAGTTGCTCCGAGGCATGTGGGATCTTCCCAGACCAGGGCTCGAACCCGTGTCCCCCGCATTGGCAGGCAGACTCTCAACCACTGCGCCACCAGGGAAGCCCTGACGTTTTATTTTGAGTGTATTTTCCCACCATTTAAAATATTCTTCCAAATCCGTGGTTTTTAGAGACACGATCATAATCGATTTCATATTCATACCATGATATGACTGCTGTTGGACATTTAGATTATTTCTTATAACTGTGCAGATCTTGAATATAAATTTTAAGACTTTTAAATGCAGAAATTTTAAAACATTATTCCTGCACCTCAGCTGGCTGTCTACTTCTATCTTCTGCTGAAGTAGGGGTAAAATTCAGCCACTTCTACAAAGCATGCTCTCCCCCATATCCACATGGCTCCCTCCCTGTTGCCTTCAGATCTTCACTCAAGTTTCACCTTTGGAGTGAGGCCTCTCTCTGGCACTCCCTATCCATATCTCTGCTTTATTTAACTCCATAGCACTGTGTCATACTGGATATCTTATTTTTTGAGTTTTGATTATTACTGGTGCTTGTCTACTTGAACATAAACTCCACATGAGCAGAGATCGTTTTTCAGTTCTGTTTCCCCGGATTGGAGATTTGCTGCATACGTAGCATTTGTCACAGACCATCCCCAGCAGAGGTGGGGAGGAGGGAACATATGCTGCTGGAGGTACTGGGAGAAGAAGGCCTGTGTGGCAGAAGCCTACAGAGCCATAGTGTCCAAGCTCAGAATAAGGTAAGAGCAAACTCTTCTACATCTCACCATGCTTGTCTTGGGACATAGAATTAGAAGAAGCCATTCTCCAATGCCTTGCTCTGGGGAGCTGAGAGCTCAGTTTTCTCTATCAGCATTGGAGCCTCTCTTCAGAATGTTTGACCCTGAGATTGTCCACAGTGATTGATCCAGCTCAGTATCCATGGTTATAAGTAACTCCCAAGAATTAAATAGCCCTGGGCAGACACAAAGGCCTGGGCTCAAGATGTCAACTGTTTGCAGGAAATGTTCCCTATCGGCCAAATAAAGGCCTTTGTATTTTTAGCAGATAGGCCCTTGGGAAGGGTGCAAGATGCCTGTAGCCCAGGTGAAAGGATGACTTGTGTTCCCTGTGCCTGAGTCAAGCCTCCTCGGGGGGGCCCTCTGTTATTCATGCTCAGAATGGCAGACAGATCAATGAAATCCATTCGCAATCCCTAAGCC
Source organism: Balaenoptera physalus (assembly GCF_965194825.1). Taxonomy (NCBI): domain Eukaryota; kingdom Metazoa; phylum Chordata; class Mammalia; order Artiodactyla; family Balaenopteridae; genus Balaenoptera; species Balaenoptera physalus. The sequence continues at coordinate 29,005,890 of NC_138890.1, forward strand.
TTGTTAAGCTATAGCTATGGCTCAACCTAGGACTGAGTCACTGAGTGAAATGGTCTAAGGACAGAAAAAGGGCAGGGAAGGTAACCAGTAGTTATGATGTGTCTGCCAGAGCCAGGATCTGATTTATTTGTTTATTATTTGTTTGTAAAATATAACTCAAGGTAAATAATATACTCACATGGTTTTAAAAAATCAAATAATGTAAAGGACTTAGAGTTGAAAGTCTCCCTTCCATGGCTATAAATCAGCACTCCAGTCTCCTAGCTTTCACCACCGAAAGGTAACCACTCTTACTAGTTTTTTGTGCATTCTTTTCAGAAATGTGTATGTGTGTGTGTGCATGTTTATACAAATGGCAGTGTACTATATCTGATTTTCTGCACCTTGCTTTTTTTCTTAATTTATATTAGCAAGTGTTCCATGACAGATCAAATATATCTTAATTTTTAAGTGTTTCATCATAATCTATTATTTGACTGAACTATAATTCCTTTAACCAACTCCCTATTGATGGAGTTTAGATGTTTTCAATTTCTACTATTACAGAAATTGCCATGGACTATATATGTTAATAATCTTTTTTCCTGATTACTAAGAAATATTTGCTTATCTGTATAGAGAACTAAAGAAATAGAGAAAAACAAAGAATACAATAACATTCACCTAGAGATAGCCATCATTAATACTTCACTGTGCTTCCTTTGTCTTTCTTCTTTGTACCTTAATTTTATATTAAGTTGTACAGTACAATTTTTTATCCTTCACTTAACTTTTCCTTGATATGTGCCTGTTCCCATGTCATTAAACACTCTTCAAAAAGCAACATTTTAAAGCATTAGAGAATTAGCCATCATATGATACTTTGATTTATTTAACCATTACCCTGCTGTTGCATAATCTCGTTATTTGGTTTTTTGTTTATATATACAGTGAGTGCGTCAACATACACTTTTGTTCAGAATCTTTGTCTAAGTTTCTACTTCCTAAGAGAAGGTCACATGAAGAAGAGAATGAACTTCCTTTTAGAGCCTTAACGCACGTTTTCACAACTTGCTTTCTAGAGAATCTGTGCTGATTTACACTGCTACCAGGATGCTGCAAGTGTCCATCTCACTAACTCTTGCCAGTGTTGCGTGGTAGTTACTAGGGCTGCTAACAAATAGGTCCATTCTTCTCCTTCCAGGCATAACATCAAATTGCACTTCCCTACTGCCTTAAAGTCAGAAGCGGCTGTGTGACTTGGTCTGGTCACTAACATGCAAGTAGAATTGACATGTGTCACTTCCAGATGGATGCTTACAAGGCAGTGAGCGTGAAATCACTGTTTTTTTCCCCTGCCACTGCAACATTCTGATGGTGGAGGTACAACTATCTGCCTGGGTCTCTGAGAGACGAGATGCGGAGCAAAGCTCCCAGGCAGCCCTCACTGGATATAGCACATGAATGAGAAATAAACCTTTGTTTTTAAAGATGATCGTTTTTATAGGGTTCATCAGGAGAAATAAGCCTTAATGCCCTAAGGCATCTGTTGTATGTAATGAATTATCTTGTCTCCTATACATCTAAACGGTGCTAGTTAAGTACCATCCAAGAGAGAATTGAGAAAACTGTCACTCTGTCAGAGTAATCCCACCTACCCTTGTTGCTATAGACATTGTTTCTGGCAACCTAGCTCTAAGCCAGTCATCATGTGGTGTTATCTTGTACATAGGAATTGATTCAAAAATGGGCAAATGACTCAGTTTGGGCTCGTGAAATGTGCTAAGTGTGCTGGGTGCATCTGGAAAAGAGCATTCTTTCCTGACTGAGATACCAGAAGCTAACTCTTCTTCCTTCTGAATACTGTCATGTCTGGATGTAAGTCCCAAGACTGCTGCAGCCTTCCCATGATAGGCCATCATGTGGAAGAAGGCGGGACCCAGAGCCACAGATCTGCCCAGGCCTCACTTGATCACTGCCATACCTCTGGACTTGTTTGGTTACACTAGTGAGCTTTCAGTTACTTGCAGCTTAACATGTGCTAAGTGATATTTTTAAAAACATCGCTTTAGGTGTCGCTTCTCCCAATCACCCCTTTTCCTACTTACCCGCCCTCTTCCAGCCCAAGGTGACAATAAGATCAGGGCAGCCTGCTTCCTGCCTCTCCCCTGCCTTCCTCTTCTCACTTGCTCCTTACTCTTTTGGCAAACCTCCTATTCCAGTGACCTGTATAGAAGAGGAATCTTAAGTAATAGTTTAGACTAACTGTGAATTTAGCTCAGCACACAGCCCAGCCTTTCCCTGGGGAAGCCAGTGTAGATGCCCTAGCCTGTTCCAGAAAATTGCTCTTTGGGTACTTCTTCTTGGTTTACTTGACAAGTTCAGAGTAGTGAGCATTTTCAAGTAGAATACAGAGAGCTCCACTAGAATATTTGCCACTAAAATGCAGAGATTGAGAAAGTGGGCTGATACATACTCAATGGGAAGAAGTAGAGGACAATCGTGTCTTCTTTCAGATATACTGACCCGTGCTCTGCTCTTTTCTACCCTTGCTTGGGCCTGGGAGACTGACCTCTGTGCACTGCACCACACAGGCCCTCTTGCCTTCTGGCTTCCAGATTGGTTTGACCAATGGGAGGCAAGGAAATTGAAGAGAGACTATGAGGTATGGGTATTCTTCTCTCCTTCCTCCTTTCCTCCCTTAAGTTCTGACAAGGCTGGTATTCCTTTAGGACCATAGCTCCTACCAAGTTTCCTTCTTCCACAGGCCCATCTTTCAGTGGGATCTGGTAACTCTTTTTATTTCTTTGCTCCTGCAGGCCAGGGGTGGTAATGGCTCCCCGATATTGATATTTCTACTCTGGGTGCTTTGTCAGTCCTTATGCATTTTTCCCTAAACCATGTCTGTGCCTCCATAAATAGAATAATTAAACTTCTTCAGTTAAAACATTTGAATGTGCATCTGTTTCCTGTCATGACCCTGACAGTTATAATAATTGACATTTATTGTGCTCTTACTATGTACCAGACATGGGTGCTACACACCTATCATTTATTGCTTAGTGTACCCTTTCCATGGTTTTATTCCTGTTCTACATATGGTGAAATTGAGACTAGAGGAGTTTAAGTAACCTTTTTAAAAGTAACCCTACAACACTGGTAGTAAATGGTGAAGCTGGTTTGAGACCGTGTCATTCTGACTCCAAGTTTTGTAGTTGATCTACTTCATTCCTCAATTCTCACTGATCCCATTGGATGTCAAAAGTAGGAGTCACAAGCAGATGTCTTTCAGATAGAACCTGACAGATGACTTTAGTTTGATTTTTCCAGGTTTGAAAAACTGGAGAATTTCACAGAAATCTAGATTCCTGGCTTCTACTGACAAACCAGATCTGGAAGCAATGAAATTGCATTGTTGTGTGGAAATAACTGTCTGAAATCAAATATCAGCTTCTTCCTTTAGATGGTGTATGAGACCTCTAGTCTCCACAGTCCCCACCCCCTATTGTCTTGCAACTAGATCACTCTGCTCATGTCTGTTACCCATCCAGCTTCTAGAGGAATTGGGTTTGTGCACCCTGATCTTGAATCTCAATGTGGTATTATGCTTTAGCCAGACAAAGAATGCCTCACTAGAATGTAAGCTCCTCAAAGGCAGGGACTGTTGTCTTTTTTCTTAAATGTTTCTCTAGGACTTAGAACAGTGTCTAGAGATTTATAGACTTGCAATAAATATTTGTGAATGAATGAATGATGTCTTTGTGTGGCTCAGGTGTTTTGAGGCTGGCGGCTTGCTGAAAATGTTGGGTGGATCTGCAATCCAGTAGGGGGCTCTCAGTAGCAACAATAGCCAAGAAAATTCCTCTGATGGAGAAATATATGCAGAATCATCTCATACTGAATCTTTTTCCTTGTCTAGTTTTACACTACCCAGGTTCCAGCTCACCCCCTTGCTGAACTTGGGCTTAGGGATAGATGCCCTAAATGTTGCAGACTCCACTTCTCTTACCTTCCATTTCCTACCCACTGGAACATTCTACCCCATTACCGTGAGACCCCTGTGAGTATAAATAAGCCCATAAGGTGTCTGGATCAGAGACAATTTTCAGTGTCTCTTAAGAGCTCTTTCTTCTCTCCTTCCTTAGTGATATTCTACCATCCAAGATACCTGCTTTACATTCAGCGCTCCAGATGTTTTGGGTGGGTTCTTGGCAAACAAAGGGCATTTGGGCGTAGATGAAAGGTGTTAGGAATAACTGAGCTTGGAAATCAATGGGCTGCTGCATTAGTGGAGATAACATTTGTTGGATCCAGAGAAAGGGACGGAGGAGATCTTGGAGACTTTCTCCTCCTCTACTTGGTTCCATGTGGAGCCTAGAAGAGGTGAATGTCATCCTCCTGGCTCTGCTGTGACTCCACCATGGGGAGGGGGAGTCAGACACATTGGAGCAGTGGATCCACTGAGTGGATCCTCAGTGTGACTTGCACAAAACATTTTCCTTGACCGGAAGTAGGGGTGCCCATTCCTCAGCAACTGCTGGTGGAAGTGAGTTTTGCTGTAATATAATGGAAACTTTCTGTCAATAATCCATAGCCTTTCTTGGGAGGAAGTGAGCCCCCAGTCACTGGAGGTTCTCAGAGCTGCATACTGATGAATGGAGTCAGAGTTTGCCAGGAGAATAACAGCTCTCCACAGGCACATGCTGCATATCTGTTTTCTCTTTTCATCCTGACCCTGTTTTATAGAGAAGCTGAGGCTCAGAGAGTTTCAATGACTTGCCTAAAGACATAGAAACTCTAAGTAGGGGAGTCAGAATTTGAACCCAGAACTCCAAACTTCCCTGCTCTTGGTGACAGTATTTGCTATACAGAAGGTGGAAAGGTCCTCTGGGAAGAGAAGCAGTGTGCTCAAGACAATGCTCAGGACAAAGGTGTGAAAGGATAGAACATTGAGGCAAGTGGGGAGATTCAGCTGGAGATCAGATTGCAAATGGCACCAGGGATACCTGTCATGGGGAGAGGGGCCAGCTTTTTATTTTTAGACAAATTTTATTATATTTTTAGAAATGTGAGGAACAAATACATAAGCTCTTCTTGGGTATTGCAGTAAAGAAGCAGAAAGATTTTAAGATCTAGACAATGAATAAGGAGCTCGTGTTCACTTAACATTTTCACCACTTAATCTTTAAATCTTCCCTTGCTCGCCCACACTCTGCAGCCAGGGCCAAAGAGGCCTTGGTTCCTCTTACCCAGAAACTGGAGCCGCTTCTGTGGTGAGCCACAGCTCCCCGGAGCCTGGCCTCTGATGAGGGTTAGTGACGTCATCTTCGGCAGGCATTTCAGATGGAGAATTCCCCGAGGACCTCACCGTCAATATGTCTCTTGCCCCCGTCTCCTTCCCAGCCAGGAAATATATCCATTCCCTGAGTTTTATGTGCTGCTCTAATAGTTCAGCTTGCCACCAAGCTTGGCATCCCTTCTTACTCTCATCTACCCGCTACCCCTCACCCCATTTCATCAAACCCCAGCTCAAGTATGGTGAACTTCAGATCATTTCAGCAATAGAAATGCCCAAAGTGGGGACAGTCATTTTCCATTTGTCCTCTGTGGCTTCTTCAGTAATTGAGGAAGAGAGATGGGGGCTCCAGAGTAAACCCCCTCTACCCACCTCTTTTTAAGGACAGCAGATGCTCTTTTATATGTGTTAGATTTTGAGCTTCTGCATGTTAAGTATTTTCAAACTGGGACCGAAAGAGTTCAAAACCGACCTCCTTACAGAACATCTCCACAGAGGTGGTAGCAGTGCTTGGGAAACTGTCTGATTGTACCACATTTCTGCATCTTCATTTACCTTCTGTTCTTCCTTTCCTGGGCAAAGCTGTATGAGACCCATCTGGCAGGGCAAACGGGAGCCGTAATGTGAGCTCATGGAAGGAGCATGAATAATGGTCACTTCTTGGCCCCACTTTCATTCCTGAAAAGGTGGATGGAGGCGAATTATCATGCATATCATTATATCAGTATTTTATTTCCTCCCTGCTCCCAGCTACCCTTCCAGCTTTGATCTCTCTGCCTCGGGCACAAAGCTGGACAGGTGACTTTCGCGATGCAAATCAAGACCACCTGGCTCTCTGTCCAGGCTTTGACCTCCTACCTAAGGAGGAGGCTGGTAAGGAATGCCGTCACCCTGGTCCCTGCTCACCTGCTGCTTCTCTGTAACCTTGGGCAAGGTGGAGTCTGTGGAAGGGCTTCTGTTTTCGGTGTGTAGAAAAGTCACATGACTCGTAGTGATAATCATCAAACTATCTGAATTACAATAATTTACACTATACAGAGCATTAAAGGGGCTAGGGAGGAAAGGGCACCTTGTTGAGAAGATTTTATCTATTTACTTATTTTTACTCAAATATAGGGTTAGTAGCTGAGTTAAAGCAAGACCAAGGGCATTGAGAAATAATAGATTGTCCCACCTGTCTTATATTAGTGGCTTCTTTTATTGAATCTGATAAAAGCTATGCACCCTCCCCCATTCCCTAAATGTTTGTATTTCTGATGGCCCCTCTCATACTATCTGCCGTTGATGCTTAGCCATGAGTCTGGGATAGGGAAGAAGGACATGACATAGAGGAGTTGGGAGGTCTGGAACCACCTTTCCCTAAGGGAAGGGCAGTTTGATCAATATGGGAAGGTAAAAGCAATTCCCAACCTTTTCAGTCCTGGGGCGTGTGGGGAGAAACAGAGACTGAAGGAGGAGAGCAAAGGCAAGACATGAATGTTGCCATCTCTTGATGATCAAGAATTTGATGATTAATGTTTGGGTGGTGGGGATTCAATTCTATCCTACTTCATATTTCACATTCTGTGAGTAGATCTATTTGTCTTTATTAACTTGAATGAATTTAGGTTAACAAACAAAAATTGCTATATTGTCTTTATATTTCTCATTATATTGAAGAGTTGTGAAAACCTTGTTAGCACAAGTATTTATCCATGGACTAGCTTCTGGAAGTCTCTGTACTAAACTCTCACTAGGTATCTATTTTAGTCTCTTTCCAGTTGGATTGTAGTTTGTTTGTTTGATTAGATTATAAGGAAAACAGATCTCAAGCTGCTTCAGATAAAAAAAACAAATGTTATTTTGGAGATAAATGTGGCTCTGCTGAGGACTAGAAATCTTAGACACCAAGGCAGCCCTGGGAGCCAGTACCTCTCTTGGAGACTGTACTTCCATTTGTCCATCTGTCTTTTCCCTATGGACCTTCTGGTTATCTACTGCTGTACAGCAAACCACTCCAAAACTTAGTGGCTCAAAATGACAATTATCATAATATGTCATAGTTCTGTGAGTTGACCATACTGTACAATTCTCACCTGAGATATTTCATGTAGTTTCAGTCATATGACAGCTGGAGCTAGAATGACCTAAATGCTCAACTGGGCTGGACTTCTAAAATGGCTCACTCACATGGGTGGTACTTGATGCTGGCTGCTGATACTAGCAGTTCAGTTGAGGCTGTTGACTAGAGTAAATATATGTGGCCTCCCCATGTGCCTGGCATTTCTTTTTTCATGGCATCTGGGTTTTCTAATAACATCTCAAGAGCCAGCATTCCAAGAGACCCAGGTGGAAGCTGCAAGGCTTTAAATGGACTATCCTTAGAAACCACACTCTGTCACGTCTACCATATTTGACTGGTTGCAGGGTCAGGCTAGATTCAAGGGGAGAAAAGTACAAAAGAGTATGAATACCAAGATGACTGGTTGCCTGAGAGGGCCATATTTGGAGACCAGGTACCATAGGATCATTCATTTGCTTATGCACAGTTTATGCTTCCTCATAATTTTAGTTTGTGTATGATCCATCCTGACTGTTGCTCCTGGCCTCTCTAGAGTTTTTTCCATGACAACCTTTTAAGTTCCTGTCCCCACTCTTACAGGCTTAATCATCCAGTTCACAAATTTCGAATTCTTGATGGAGCAATCTGTCTGGCCTGTAGTTTTACTGGACAGCCTATGGATTGCTTGTTCAGCTCCTGTACTGTCAGATAAGGCCAGATTTAGGTGGATCCCAGTGGCACTAAACATAGCAGCCCAGGCTTGCCTTCTCATTAGGGTTATGTGTGTGACAGTCACTCTAGAAGACATGACTTGTACAAATTGTTTTTGCCTTGCCTTTTCCCATGGAATTTAATAATTAAGTAGTACCACTATAAAGGGACCAATAATCTGGAGAGGTCAGTTCCAGATCCTTTGTCTTATGCCTGACATCCAGTTTGGAGCTCTTAAATTCTGCCACATAATTCTATTAGGACAGCCTCTATGAATCCGAGGCATTTAACCTTGGCCTTTGTTGTCTGTGACTCAGAGAATACACCTGTGTCTTAGCACTTGAAAAGAGCATGTGGCCCTCACTAATTCAATGGATAGGTCATTAGATGAAAAAAATCAATAAAGAAAGATTGGCCTTAAATGACACATTACTCCAATGGACTTAATAGATATATATAACATTCCATCCAAAAGCAGCAGAATACACATTCTTCTCAAGTGCACATAGAACATTCTCCAGGATAGATTATATGCTAAGTCATAAAACAAGTCTCAAAAAATGAAGAAGATTGAAATCATATCAAGCAACTTTTCCAACCACAATGATATGAAGCTAGAAAGAAAACTGGAAAAATAACAAATATGTGGAGATTAAACAACATGCTACTGGACAACCAATGGGTCAACGAGGAAATCAAGAGAAATTTTAAAATACCTTGAGACAAATGAAAATGGAAATACAACATACCAAAATCTATAGGATGCAGCAGAAGCAGTTTTAAGAGGGAAGTTTATAGACATACAGGCCTACTTCAAGAAACCAGAAAACTCAAATAAACAATCTAACTTTACACCTAAAAGAACTAGAAAAAGGAGAACAAATGAGATCCAAAGGTAGTTGAAGGAAGGAAATTATAAAGATCAGAGTGGAAATAAATAAAATAGGACTAAAAGACAATAGATAAATGAAACTAATAGCTGGTTCTTTGAAAAGAGAAACAAAATTGATAAACCTTTAACTAGACTCACTAAGAGAAAAAGAGAGGGCTCAAATAAAAAATGAATGAGGAGAAATTACAACTGATACCAATTAATAAAAAGGATAATAAGAGATTACTATGAACAATTATATACCAACAAATTGGACAGCCTGGAAGAAATGGATGAATTTCTAGAAACGTACACTCTTATAAGACTAAATCAGAGAAGAAATAGAAACTGAATAAATTGATCACTAGTAAGGAGATTGAATCAGTAATTTAAAACTCCCAACAAAGAAAAGTCCAGGACCAGATGGCTTCACTGGTGAATTCTACTAAACATTCGAAGATTTAATACCTGTCCTTCTCAAACCCTTCCAAATAATTGAAGATGAGGGAACATTCCCAAACTCATTTTTGTGAGCCCAGCATTACCCTCATACCAAAACCAGACAAGGACACCACACAAAAAGAAAATTATAGGTCAATATCCCTAATGAACATAGATGCAAAAATCCTCAATAAAATATTAGCAAACTGAATTCAACAATGCATTAAATGGATCATACACTATGATCAAGTGGGATTTACTCCACTGATGGAAGGATGGTTCAATATCTGCAAATCAATCAACATGATACACCATGTTAACAAAATGAAGGCTATAAATTATATGATCATTTTAATAGATGCAGAAAAATTATTTGACAAAATTTAACACCCATTTATGATAAAAATTCTTAATAAAGTGGGAATAGATGGAATGTACCTCAACATAATAAAGGCCATATATGACAAGCCTACAGCTAATGTCATACTCAATGGCAAAAAGCTTAAAGCATTTCCCTTAAGATCAGGAATAAAAAAAGGATGCCCACTCTCACCACTTTTATTCAACATAGTACTGGAAGTCCTAGTCAGAACAATTAGGCAGGAAAAGGAAATAAAAGACATCCGAATTGGAAAGGAGTAAAACTGTCACAATTTGCAGTTGACATGATTTTATATATAGAAAACCCTAAACACTCCACAAAAAAACTGACAGAACTGATAAAAAATAATTCAGTAAAGTTGCAGGGTAAAAATCAACATATAAAAATCTGTTGTATTTTTTAAACACTAACAATGAACTATCAAAGAGAAATTAAAAAGACAGTATCATTTACAATTTCATAAAAAAGAACAAAATGCCTAGGTATAAATTTAATGAAGGAGATGAAAAACCTATACACTGAAAATGAAAGGGCATTGATGAAAGAAACTGAAGACACAAATAAATGGAAAGACATGCAGTGCTCATGGATTGCAAGAATTAGTATTGTAAAAGTGTCTGTACCCAAAGCAATCTACAGATTCAGTGCAATCTCTATCAGAATTCCAATGGCAATTTTCACAGAAATAGAACAAACAATTCTAAAGTTTATATGGAACAACAAAAGATCCCGCATAGCAAAGTACTCCTGGGAAAGAAGAGCAAAGCTGGAGGCATCATGTGCCCAGATTTCAAACTATGTTACAAAGCTAGAATAATCAAAACAGTATTGTATTGGCATAAAACCAGACACATAGGTCAATGGAACAGAGTAGAGAGCCCAGAAATAAACCCACACATATATGGCCAACTAATTTTTAACAAAGGAGGCACGAATATACAATGGGAAAAGGACAGTCTCTTCAATAAATGGTATTGGGAAAACTGGTCAGCTATGTGCAAAAGAATGAAACTGGACCACTATGTTACACCATACACAAAAATTAACTCAGAATGAATTAAAGGCTTGAATGTAAGACCAGAAACTATAAAACTTCTAGAAGAAACCATAATCAGTAAGCTCCTTGATGTCTCACTTGGCTGTATTTTTTGGATGTGACTCCAAAGGCAATGGCAACCAAAGATAAAGTAAATGGGACTACCTCAAACTAAAAAGTTTCAGAACAGCAAAGGAAACAATCAACAAAATTTAAAAGTATCCTACAGAATGAGAGAAGATACTTCCAAATCATATATCTGATAAGGGATTAATATACAAAAAATATAAAGAGCACACATAGCTCAATAACAAAAAACCAAATAACACATTTAAGAAACGGGCAGGGACCTGAATAAACATTTTTCCAGAGGAAACGTACAGATGGCCACCAGGCACATGAAAAGATGTTCAACCTCACTAATCATAGGGAAAGGCAAATCAAAACCACAATGAGATGTCACCTCACACCTGTCAAAGTGGCTGTTATCAAAAGGACAAGAAATAACAAGTGTTGGCAAGGATGTGGAGAAAAGGGAACCCTCAGACACTGTTGGTGGGACTGTGAATTGGTGCAACCACTATGGAAAACAGTATGGGGATTCCTCAAAAAAAATTTTTTAAAAGGAACTACTGTATGATTCAGCAATTCCACTTCTGAATCTATTTGAAGAAATTCTAAGTATTTATTGGAAGAAAATGAACACTCTAATTTGAAAAGAAATATGAACCCCTATGTTCATTGCAGCATTATTTATAATAACCAAGACATGGAAACAACCTAAGTGTCCATCAATGGATGAATGGATAAAGAAGATGTGTACGTATATACAATGGAATACTACTCAGCTATAAAAAAGAAATCTTGCCATTTGTGACAACATGGATGGATTTCCAGTGTATTATGCTAAGTGAGACAAGTCAGAGAAAGACAGATACCATATGATTTCACTTATATGTGGAATCTAAAAAAATAAAATGAATAAACAAAACAGAGCTCATAGATACAGAGAACAGATTGGTGGTTGCCAGAGGGGAGATGGTTTGGGGGGTGGGAAAAATGGGTGAAGGGAATCAAGAGGTACAAACTTATGTTATAAAATTAATAACTCATTAGGAGGTAATGTGCAGCATGGTGACTACAGTCAGTAATATTGTAGTACAAATTTACAAGTTGCTCTCATAACAAGAAGAAAATTCTGTAACTTTGTATGGTGACAGATGGTAACTAGACTCATTGTGATGATCATTTTGCAACATATACAAATGTTGAATCATTATGTTGTACACCTGAGACCAATGGAATGTCGTATGTCAATCATACTTCAATTTAAGAAAAAGAAAAAGAGCATGTGGTCATGAATTCAGAACCCCTCATTTTAGAGATGAGGAAATGGAGACTTCAAAGTGTTTTGATTAAAAACAAGTGCATAAAGGCAGAGACAGATGAAACTCACTTCCCAAGACCCCAAATTCAGCACTCCCCACTGCGCCATGATGCTTCCCTGGGAGGAAAAGGCAACTCAGAGGCCAGCAAAAGTGAACATACAGAACACAAAAGATAGCAGGAGGGGCCATTTTGACACCACCAAGGTGTCAGTGCCATTCAGACAGAAAACACTGCTCACTTTCTCACACTTTGCAACTAGGTTTCTACTCCTTGGTTAGCTGCTGGCATTTTCAGGTTCAGCTGACTTTCACTCTAAACTGATATGCTGGTTTTGCTCAGCTTGACTCTCTACCCACCCAAGTGACCAGCAATGGCTCAGGATCTCCCATTCCCACCCTTGCTTCTCAAAGGGAAAGGGTCAGCATCTTGGCACATCTCTTTAAAGCCATTTTCATATGCTTCTGTGGGGTCCCTGGGGAGCTTGATAATATTCTGGGCTCAGTGACTTCAGCCCATATAAACTCATGGAGTATTTACTTATATGGGATTTTTCAACCCCACTCTCCAATCTGGGCTGATGAATTAGGCAAAATGCCTTGAATTTATCCTGGGAAAAATGAAATGGATTCTGCAGAATGGTATTGGTTAAAAAACAGTTCTCTATATGGAAAGTAGAAAAGTGCTGGAGAACCACCATCCTTGAAAGTTTTTAAGATAAAAACAACAATTCTTACAGTTTAGAGATAAATTGGGTGACGGGAGGAGCAAGATTTCTCAGGGTTCTTTCCAGGTGCAGCTCTTAGGAAGTAGTATTGTTTTTAACAGAGTAAAGAAAAGGAAGATACTATATTTCCCAACTTGGGATTTTTTTTAGGTCCTTGAGGTAGAGCTGTGGCATTAAAGCGGGTCTGCTTCTGGGTCTACTTAGACAAAACTGTGAATTCAACTAATCTACTCCATCCTTGCTTTAGGCACATTTTCACTGCCATTAAGGAAACTCTTTTCTCGCCCTTCAAGTGGAATACCATCCCTTTACTCTGTTATTAAAACCTGCTAAATGTCAAGCATAACCTAATGTATATTGAGTGATGTTCATTGTCTAATATAGTAATTAACCTAAGAGAGGGACTTCTCTGGTATTTCCAAAATTATCATTACAGGCAGAAGGTCTTCTCTTCCACTTTATTTATACATTGACCCTGGACCTCTTTGGTTAGAATAGTATTGTGGAAATAGCACAGTCTTTGGAGCCAGACAGACCCTGGGTGACCTTGAGCAGTTATTGCTTCTTGAGCCTGGGTTTTCTCCTTCACAAAACAATAGCTATTAGAGTGACCTCTGTGAAATTGTCATTTTAGTATCTCTACCTAATATCTCTCAGGGTTGTCATGAGTTTTAAATGAGATAGTGTGTGCAAAGTGTGTAGCACATGGCTGGTCGCATGTCAGATGCTCCTCCAGTGTTCGTTCATTCCTCTTGCTTATTTTGTCTATTTCAGTGCCATGACAACGGTATTACATTTTGTTTCTAAAAATGAGAAACAGGCCCCACCCGTTTTCCAGGGGAAATCCTTGTATCTTTCACTTGTTTGTGGTTCTCACGTTGAAACATCACTCATCTAAGTAACAGAGAGCTACTGAGCTGATAGGGTTTCCTTATATCCAGAACTTTCTTATGGAAACTTCTGCTACCTGCCCCCTCCCACCTTTTTAAAATGTATTTTTCCTCCAGAATATGCTCTGCCCCAGAAACAGGCTATTTCCACTATGTATGTTCCAGAAATCCCTTGTAATGAACCATACAAATCTATTTGTCCTGCTGCTACTATAATTGCCTATATCTTATTATAACTTAATATGTAACAGATTTTTTTGGTGAGGCCAGAAGCAACTGAGCATTCACGAAAATGCAGATGCTGAAGGTTGTTGAGGAGCCAGTGAACCCACTAACTGGATAAAGGGGGGGTGGTGTGGGAATTTAATTAAGCTGGCATTTGCTCTAGCTGCTGAAAATATTAATCAGAAAATGAATTACACACAAAAAAGTAAAAGGCTGGGGGAGGGCGACATCATGAAAAATGCCATCAGCGCCATTCTTTCTGGCACTGATGAGAAAGTGATTCTTCTTTTTCCACAAGGTGTGGGTCATCTGTCCAGTGAGCTCTGCCTACAGCTTGTTTGGGCAGAGATCACAAAGAAAGGCGCTTAGAAAGCTGTGAGTTGGGAGGAGGAGTGTGAGATTCTTGATTTGGGGACCAGATGCATCTCTTGGCAGTTCTTGATACAAACATAAAGATAAAATATGTGTCTGAAAAAAAAGAAGAAAAAAGCCTATTCTCCCCCTTCTTCTAAAGAAACACTCCCCCCAACAAGAGATGAGCTGAACATCTGTATCCATTCAAGCAATAATGCTTAAACAATTGTCAAATTTGAGAGCGGTGAGTGAGGGTTTTGAACCAGGCATTTAAATACATTCCATAACCCAGGAGCCATAGGGAAGGCATTGCCCTCCCTAGGCTTGCAAACAAGAGTGGAGGAGGGCAAAAACAGACGGGGGCTCTTGCGTTTGGTTTAAGAACTGCTCTCATAGGTTTGTGTAACTGCTTTGAGTGGCCTGGACAGTTGTTCCCCTAGAGACCATTGCCCCATTGCCAGTGGGGACAGCTGGGTCTTGCAGGAAACTCTGGGTTAATGGACTTAGCTGAAGAGCCTGGAAGGCAGAGGAATCTAATTCTTCACTCAGAAGGCGAAAGGCCTCGGAGTTTTCTCCTCAGTCTTAGCCATTTGGGCTTTGGCTTCCAGAAGAGCCTTTCTGGTCTACGGCATGCTTCAGTTCAAGGGTAACCTTGCTTCAAGAAAACCTATTACATGAAAATGAGAACATACAGATGAGCAACATTCTTGCTATTTTGTCCTGGTTGCTTTTTAATTTTTTTTTAATCAGTTGTGAAAACTCTGATGACCAGTGCTCATCTGTGACAAAATGTGCTGCCCCACACAAGCCACTGCTGAATGGGGCACACTTTCCGATAGCTTGTGATGTCCAGATCTTTGGCCCCCTCCCCTGATCTTTCCTTACCCATGTAGAAAGAAAGCAGAGCCAGGAACTAGGATGAGAGGAGCTTCTTTCCTTCGCTTCTTTCAGTTCACCCAGAATAGTCTCTGTTAGTTTCCTAGGGCTGCTGTAACAAAGTACCATGGAGTGGGTGGCTTAAAACAATAGAAAATTATTGTCTCACAATTCTTGAGGCCAAAAGTCCAAAATTAAGCCGTTGACAGGACCATACTCCCTCTGAAGCCTTTGGGGAAAAACCCTTCCTTTCCTCTTCCTAGCTTCTGGTGGTTCCTGGCAATCCTTGGCATTCCTTGGCTTGCCTCCATCTTCACATGGCCATCTTCCCTCTGTGTTTTTCTCTGTGTCTCTGTGCTGCTCTCCTTTCTCTTATAAAGATACCAATCACTGGACTAGGGACCACCCTAATCCAGTATGACCTCATCTTAACTTGATTACATCTGCAAAACTGTCCAATTAAGGTTACATTCACAGGTACTGGGAGTTGAGACTTCAGCATATCTCTTTGGGGGACACAATTCAAGCTACCACAGTCTTTATTGAAAGAAATGGTATTATTAGGTATATTGTTTCCATTTGCGTTCATATACCTATATCAACCTGGATTTTAGACAACATCCATGACAGAAGCAAAAATTGAATGTTTGAGCTCTAATTTGTGTCCCGCCGGTGAATGTATATTCCTAACTTGACCACACTTGTACCAAAATACATTACATGCAAAATAACACCATAAATTAAAATGTATCATACAATTTTTCAACATTTAAAAGAGTTTAAAATATCTATTTAAAAATCAGTATACTACTGCCAACTGTTTCTTAATTCATTGTGAGATTATAGCTTTCTTACATTTTGGTGTTCAAATGTACCTCCTATTATGAAGTAATGATGATTCTAAATGATGTTTATTTTAAAGTTTTAAATCATATCCTAACTTGGCACACTAAAATGTTGACAATCCTGTCAATACCCAAAATATTCTAGGCCATTCCAAAAGTATGGGAATCACTGTAATAGGAGATGCCTATTTTCATCCCTTGTGCCTAAAGGGTTTCCTTTATGAAAATAATCTCTTATATAGAGGCCATCACTAGTTCTATAAAATTTGGGGTTTTATTGTTATTGTTTTTGTCCATAAAATTTACTATTCATCTAGGGATGGGGTTTGAATTTGGAGATAACCCCAAGACTGACCACAGTGAATCAGAAATTGAAGATCTTTAAAATGTGGTTGACAATACATATGGAAAGTTAATTCTGGTTTACAAAAATTCTCACATTCCTGGCTTTTCAGAGGCCCATCTCCTATATCAAACACACTGTGTCATTTTCAAATTGTGGTGCTGATGCCTGAAGGCATGGCAGTGATTCAGTATCTGTCTGCAAAAACCCAAATGCTACAAGGTCCAGCTAAGTGATTGGAGCATGTCTCCCTATTGGTCATGAGTTTGGAAGGCCCAGCTTTGCCATAGTCTTAAGTGGTTCCACAAATTAGCAGGTCACACATAAGACAGCAGAGTGAATCATTAGTTTAAAACATGGATTTCTAGATATTTTTATGTGGGAAACTAGTTCAGACATACACATTTCAGAAGCAGGAACAGCTTCTCATAATGTGAAGGAGGCAAGCATTAGACCTGATAATTAGGCAAGATTGACTCTGGATGGATATCGTCACTTAACCGTATCAAAGCTCTTCAGAGCTCTCAAGAGAAGTTGATTAATTATTGATAGTCATGATATGAGGAAATCCCACTGGATTATGGTTACTTAGTGACAGAAATCAAAGCTGAGGAATGACTTAATAAAGTCTGTCCTAGGACCTGTAGAGAGGAAATGGATTCCCATTGCCCTGGGGGGACAACTGGAAGAACTTCGTGTCAGGAACTTGGAGGAGGAGTTTTCAAGTGCAGTTGTGATGTCATTTCCCCAGAGATCTTTTGGGTACAAATGAAGTGACACATGTCTGAGATGGGTAGACAAGTTCTCCCCTGAAGGGGCAGGGGAGTATCTCCAAGCTGTATCCTATTGTAATGGCAGGCTCAAAGTTCCTCTTTCTGTCTTCTTTCCTGGTCCCCATTATGTGTTTCTGTGAGTACGAGGAATGAGGACTTGTCTCTCTCACCAGGATTCTGTCTCTCAAGCTGTGTTCACAGACAAGAGTAGGAACACTTATGTGTAGATATATCCTTCCTCGCCTGTACACAACCCAGAGTCACTTTTAACTTTGGTGAATGATCCTTTCTAGAATAGCTTATTCTTAAATGAAGTAGGCTTGTTTGGGGCATCCAAAACTGAGGAAAGGCCCTTGTATGGAGAAGGGAATTTCACTCCTCTCCTTTCACAACTCTGCTTAAGTCCAGAGGGGAAGAAACTATCTCTCTCCCAGTCTCCACATACATACTATATCCTTCCCAAGGCAGTGCTGCTAACTCGATTGGTTGAACAAAGAACATTCACTGGGCCACCTACTAGAGGGTGAGTTACTGTATCAGGTCCCAGGTATGGTCTTCCTTCTGTTTCTGCCTCCTTGTGCTACTCTCAGAGGGTTTTGCTCTTTTTAGGCAGGCTGGTCATCCCTGGCTACACAGATTGTGGGATTGATACATTCAGGGTCTGCTCTGCTGACCTAGCCATATCTATTAAAGGAGGAAGTAGACTAAGCCACATTTTCTGGCATCATTTACCAGATTTGTCCCAGATCAAAGGAGAGAAAGGGAATGGAAAATGAGAAGGAGGTGGCTTGGGAGTACTTGCCTACACTCCACCCACAGCTTTGCAATTAGTTCCTTAATAAATAAATCCTCCTCAGTGAGTGTGCCCCTGGGGCCCTAACTGATAGAATAACCCTTGTGTAAAAGTCAGTGTTAGAAGAAGACTGATTTTTGTACATTATATTACTGATTACTTTTCAAAGGAGGTCTGCCTTGAAATTTGACTTTTCTTGCATTAGAAGCTCCAGAATTCCTCACATTTCTCCCAGTCATCTCCCTTGGATTATTGAATGATGGGCACGTTAGTTCCTTGAGTGGGAATATTGGTATTTTAGAGAAGCCGTTCTTCAGTCTCCCCACTTAACTTTGGAAGCACTTGGGAAATAGATACAGCAGGCATAGAGGAATCAAGATTTCAACTGTATTGCCTATTGAGAATGGGCTTCCCCCTTTCTACCTAAAATTAGATTTATGTGTCCACCCACATGCAAGGAGACCAAGCCCCATTCAGGTGAGTTTACCTTCCCAGGACTTCAGGAGGAGCAGTGAATGCTCATGCTCTGTGGGCAGGTCCCAGAGAGTCAGCCCAGCAGAGGCCTAGCCCTACAAGTTCTGTTCTGTTCACCTCACAAGTCAATCCATTCCTTCCTCCTTGGCAACATGTAGAGAGGGACCTAAAAGGGAGGGAAGCTGTTGTCTTTCAAATATTTTGGAAAAGGGAGAAGTTTCTATTTTATGGAAAAGGGGAGGATTTACAGAGAGGATTTCTTCTACACAGAAACAGTCTTCTAGAATCAAAACCTTCATCCAGGTTGACTGTAGATTGGCAATCGTGTGACTTTTCTGGTGTTTTAAAATGAAAGCTTTCTCCCCAGTCCAGTCCCCGTATGGTGGGGGAGAGAAGGAGGACATATCCTGCCCTGGGTTGCTGTCACATTCCTATTCCTTGGACATGTCTTGAATAAATTTAGTATTATTATCTCTCACTAAGAATGAGTGAATGAATGAAGTCCTCTTTAATTCAACAAACTTTATTGAGGCACAGGGTTATTAAGCAACTTGTCCAAGGTAACACGGTAAATAGCAGAGCTGGGATTTGAACTCAAGTTTGAGTAATGGCCTGAGCTGCTGATTGATACAAACATACTATAACAGAAGTAAGCAAGGGTAACCCTGGTATGCAGAGGAAGCGTTCCCAACCAACGCCATGGAGGTTCATGAGATTCTTTCAGGGGAGCTCAGGGGTCATAATCTGTTTCTGCGGTCTTTGGAGTCAGCAGGAGAAGGTTGCCATGGAGAGCAGAACTTTCCATTCATCTCAGTGCAAGGTCCGGGGAAGTTGGAGTCTTCTCTGAGACCCACTTGGCCTTGTCTTCACTCCCTTCCCTTCTGGAGATAGGCCCAGGGACAGAGCCGGAGGAACCAAGCTTCTCTACCTTCAAAACATCCCCAGGGGCTAAGTCAATGTCCCTCTGTTAGGAGTCCATAAAGGGATCCTCTTCTGTCAGCCTTTGTCACAAATAATGACTTCATAAGTGATTCTAGCTGCTTTCTGCCTAATGACAAACTTGTGGGCATCTCCCTGCTGCAGTCAAGTGTGGGCTTTGTGTGATTAGGTCAGCTCATACACTTGTAAGATCTCAGGCATGCAGAACACTCTGAAGAGTCTCCCATTGTTCCAAGATGCTTTGGAAATGGGTTGGGAATCCTATGAGGAATTTCATTCAAATTCCCCCATGGACGGCAGAGTAAATGCTCTCAGTGCTGACACCCACAAAGTGACAGATGTGGTTAGCATGTTTGTAAGATCTCTGTTGGTTCCCAGCTCAGCTTCCTGGAATCCCTGCAGGCCAAGGCTGTTGATTATCACCAGGACACACTTTCTGTTCTCACACTTTCCCTTAACACTGAGGTAAAAAGAGTAAGATTCAAAGTCTGGGAGCGCAGGACTTGAGCCATCTTGTCTCTACTTATATTGACTGTGGGACCTTGTAAAACAACCCATAGGATTGGTGGCAGCGTTAGTCAATGAGCTAAGGCAGGCTTTCCTCAGTGTCCCCATATTGTTGGCTCCCATTAAGCAATAGCTACTATTATCACTCTTGTTGTTATGGTTATTAACAAGAAAGTGTGTATAAATATCCTAAATTGAAGAGACAGCTTTATTTTATGGAATTCACTGAAATCTGCCTTCCCCACTCTCATTCCTTCGTGGCTGTAAGACAAGCATGTATGTTACCAGGCTACTGGGGACCCAGGTAGAAATGGGTGTTTTTGGTGTCAGCTCTGTATCCCCCCAATATTGTTTGTTTTTTTTTTATTCAGGAGTTTAGTAAGTCATTTTAGGGACTATTTCTAGTTATTTTCAAAAGCTAAAGAAGATTCCTGCCTGCTTTGTAAAGCAGTTCAGCTGCCACTGATCTGACCACTTGAGGTCTAGTTTTCTAGGATTGCATAATCCTATCTCTGTTCACTCTATTCATGCCCAGCGTGACTCTACACACCTGTCTTTGGTTCGTTTCTACAAGGAAGAATTGCTTCACAAGTACAGATCCCCATTTGAAGAGCCTCTTCTAATATCTTTGGTGTCCTATGAGAAGCAGAAAGACTCTTCAAGTTAGGTTACCTCTATTTTCAGCTAGAATGCCGACATCCTGAAGGACAGTGTAACCTAGTGGCCAAATGTGTGCTTCACTATCCAGGTTTTCTCAAACACCAGCAGTATGAATTCTCCAACCACAGGCCCTTATTTGTAAATGAGAATGATAATAATAATTTCTACTTTGTAAGATTTTTACAGGATTTAAATGAAGCAATTACAGTAAAGAGCTTGGTGCAGCACCTAACTCATAGTAATCCTCAGTAAATGGAATATTAGTATTAGGCTTAACAATTAGAATTGGGATTAGAATTAGGATAAATATTATTAGTAGTACTCCATGTCTTTGCATATTCCATGCCTCTGTCTGACTGGCTCTTCTCCTGTCTTCTTTGTAGCTACTAAATCATTCTTCAAAATCCAGTTCAAATACCATCTCTTCTAGGATACCTCCCCTGGTCTCCCAAGTAGAATTTATCCATCCTCCTAGTATCTTTTAATCTTTCTCCATTGTAATACTGATCCCTCTAAATGGCATTCATGTATTAGTGTGGCTATCTCTCCTGCTAGACTGCTTCCTGAGAGTGGGCACTGGTTCTGGGTCCCGTCTGCACCAACTGTCAGGTCTGCAGAACCTGACAGAGCTGGCCCTTCTTAAATGCTCTATAATTTGAAAAGAACTGCAGAGGCTGTTTTAAGAGACGAGCAGACCCAGAAGTGCCCAGGGGTCTGATGACTAAAAGTAATTAAATATGTAACCCTCCAACCCACCTGCACTGTGCGACTTCTAGACAGCGTTTCTTTTCACAGGAGCTAGGCCAACTGTGCTCAGTTCAGGGCACATTGAGGAAGCTTCCGAAAATTACACCATGTCTTTGTCTGCCCAGAAAGACAGGAACTAGTGAGTGATTCTGGCTTGTCATGCTGTCAGATGCAGTGAAGACACTGCGGCACGTGACAGGCAGTGTGGAAAGGAGGCACGTCACTTTTAAGTTGTTGGCATTGCTTTATTTATTTACTTTATAGGAAGGAGAGTTGAGTGCTTCATGCCAGTCCTGCTTCTACCCTTTTATTCATGAAGGGCTCCTTTCTTCTTGGTATTTATTGCTATGAGTCACTTCTCTGTGCACCAGATGGAAGATGCAGAAGCTTCTGGCTCCTGTGAAGAAACGTGGTTTAGGGTGGGAGATCAGGCTGAGAGTGGGGAGGGGGAAGGAAGCTGGGCTGGGGACATGTAGATTTGTTTTCAGATTGCATTAAGCTCCCAGTCTCTTCCCTCTAGTCCCACAAGGTTTGATCAGTTCTCTAGAGATAGTTGCTCTCATGCGTTTTCCCTCTTGCTCTTTGAGCCCATCTGCACGTTTGTAGGAGAAACTTAATTCCTACGGACTCATTCATTAAACTCATTAAGCTGTTGTTTAATGAGAACAATTTTATAACTGGGAATCCTTCAAAATTTACTCCTGGCAGCTATGATTTCCTGTTTGTGAACTTGGGCAATCAGGTCTGAGATGGTTGTTCTTCAGGCCTCTTGTTCCAAAACTGTGACCTACCTTCATTCCAGAGAGGGCCAGAGAGGCTGTGCCTCCCGATTACCTGAGGCAGCACTGGCACCATATCTGTCCTTCTAGGTTAGGATGACCACATCCATCTAGGCCTGGAGGCTTTCAGAATCCCAAAAGCCATGGTCTTTTGGACTTAGTACAGGTTATGTCACTTCCATGAAGCTTGTTCCAGTAGTTGGAGTGGACATTATCTCTTCCTTGGTTTGATTCTCTTTCTACCTCCTTATGCCACTGTTTTTATTTTATTTTATTTTATTTTATTTGTATTACAGATATAACTGATGTCCTTTACTATATGATGACTAACTTGTAGATGGTGCTTGAGAGCCCAAGTTTTGGGGTCAAGGACACCAGGGATGTCTTGAGTTGATAGGTATCCCACCTTGGAAAGCTCAAAATCTCTGCACCTTGATTTCCTGTCTTCATTTAAAACCTCTTTTAAAACTGAGTATTTGTGAAGCAGCCAGAGAAAATGTATAAACCATAAATACACAGTTTAATGAATTTTTATAAAGTGGATGCCCCCAGGTCATACCAATCAGGGCACAATATAGAACTTTATCAGGACCTTAGAAGTCCTCTCTGTGCCCTTTTCTCATAACACTTTATTCCTCTCACCTAAATATAACTACCATTATATGGTGATGTAGTGATTAATCATATGATGAATTATATGATGATAACTTCTTTGCATTTCTTTAGATTTACCATGTAAATACCATGTAAATATCCTGGTTTGAATGTTGTTAAAATGGAAATCTGTAGTATGTATTCTTTTCTGCATGACCTCTTTTCCTCAGTATTATGTTTGTGTGATTCAGTCACCTTGTTATACTTAGCTGTAACTCACTCATGTTTGTTATTGTCTAATATTCCATGGCATGAATATACTACAGTTTATATAGCCATTCTACTTGTGATGGACATTTGGATCATTCCCAGTTTGGGGCCATGGCTGCATTGCTGCTATGAATCTTCTTATCCATGCCTTGTGGAGCATATATGCATGCATCACAGAATCGCGGGATCACAGGCATGCATTATCTTCAAATTTAGTGGATAATACAAAGTGTTTCCAAAGTGTTCCAATTTATATTTTCCATCACTTTCCATCTTCACCAACACTTGATATTGTCCATCTTTTTAGTTTTAGCCATTTGGCTAGGTGTGTGATAATATTTTATCTTGGTTTTCATTTGCCTTTTCTTGATTATTGATAGGTTGCATACCTTTCCATATGTTTATGGACTATTTGGATTTTCTCTTTTGCAAAGGACCTGTTAGAGTCTCCTTTATTTTCCTTTTCTTTTTTACTTTTCTTTCCTTGCCTGTTTTTCTGCTGGGTTGCCTGTCTTATTTTTATCCGTTTATGAGAATTTTTTGTATGTCCTGGATATGAGCCCTTTGCGAGTTATATGTTTTGCTAATATCTATTCACACTCTGTGTGGAAATACCTTTTCATTTGCTTAATGGTACATTTTGAGGAAATGAAATTCTTAGTATTAATGTGGTCAAATTTATCAACCTAGTGCTTTTTATGTCACATTTAAGAATTTTTATCTCAAACCAGTTATAAAGATAATCTCCTCTATTATAATCTAAAATATTATTGTTTGCTTTTCATATTTAGGTCTATAATCCATGTAGAATTGATTTTTTTGTTTATGGTGTTGAGTCAAATTCATTTTTCCCCATATGCATACCTAATTATCCCAGCAATATTTATTGAAAAGGCCATCCTTTCCCTACTTCTCTGCAGTGACATTTTTAGCATAAATCAAATGTCCATTTATTGTGTAGATCTGCTTCTATTATGAGTCACCAGCCTATTTGTCTAACTTGGTACTATTAAACATTGCCTTAATTACTGTAACTTTATAATAAATCTTAATATCCAATCGAGCAAGTCTTTCCACCTGACTTTCCTTCTTTAATTTGTCTTTGCTATTCTTGTACATTTGCATTTCTATTTACATTTTTAAATCATATTGAAAAATTCCACAGAAGAGACTTTGGGAATTTTTTAAGGCAAAAATCAATCTAGAGAGAATTGAACACTTTTGTGATAATGAGTGTTCTAATTCACGATCAATATATCTCCATCTATTTTGTACTTAAAAAAATTTTTTAATTATATTTTGTAGTATTCTATGAGGAGGTTTTGCAGATTTTGTTGGATTCATTCCTAGGAATTTGATTTTTTGACCCTATTATAAAATAGATAAAATTTATTTTCCAACTGCCACTTGAATTTAGAAATGCAATTTATTTTTATACATCAACCTTGTTCATTTTACTTTGCTTAGTCATTTCATTTAGATTATTCCTATGTTTACCATTTCAATTGTTCCTTGTTTCTTCCTGCACCTCATTTTTCTTCTGTCTGAGGAGCATTCTTTAGTATTTTCTTTAGTGCAGATCCACTGGCAGCAAATTCTATCAGTTTTTCTTGGTATGAAAATGACTGTATTTAATATTCATTTTTTTCCAGTTTGTTTGAATCAGGACCCTAATAAAGTCTATACATGGTAATTACTTAATAAGACTTTAAATTATTGTAACCTGTAGTTTTCTCTCCATCTCTTCCTTTTTCTTACAACTTATTTTTTGAAGCTACCATCATTTGTCCATAAACTTAGTTTTGCTGATAGCATCTCTGGAGTGTCACTTAACATGTTCCTCTCTCCCTATATTTTCACAAATTGGTAGTTAAGGGACTTATTAGTCATTAAATTGCAGGTTCAATTATTTGGCAGGATTATTCAGACATGGTATTGAGTCCTTTCATCAGGAGGCACATAATATCTGTTTGCTTCTTTTTTTCTGATGAGAAAAGTTATTGATCAACTCTAATCATATTAAGTCAATAACACATATTACCTCAGACAACTTATTTTGGTTGTCTGAAGCCTCTCATCTAGTACTTTCTTTGAAAAGTACTAATGATAATAATATTCTTACATGTTCATGGTTTGTTTGTGTTTTTATCCTTGAAAGGTAGTTTGACTGAATAAATAATCAACTCACAGTTCCCTCCATGGGAATTTTAAATATGTTACAGCATTGTTTTCTGGCATAAAGTATAGCTATTGCTAAGTCAGATGATGATAATAATTTTTTTCTTTGTAAGTAACTTGGTAATTTTGTCTGGATATCCAAAGGAATTTTTCTATTTCTATAAAGTTCTATTGTTTTTCTAGAATATATTTGGTATTGGTTGTTCTGGTTTGATTTATTAAGCTAACCAGTATGCCCTTTCAATATGTACTTTGATGTCTTATTTTTTTTCAGTTTCCACAAAGTTTTCTTGAATTATAGTTAAACAATTTCCTCCTGTTGCTTTGATTTACATTTTTTAAAAGAAATTCTGACTATACATTCATGGAATTTTGCCTATTTTCTCTTAAATAATGTTAGTCTTTTCATTTCAGTTTTATTTTTATTTTTTCTCCTTTTCACCTTCTAGCTTTCTTAAGGCATTATTTATTTTGTTTACTTTTGTGTTCCTTTTAGTTTAATCTTCATTTCTGAAATTCATTTGCCTTCCTTTTCTTTCTCATTCTTTCCTAAATTCCATCACTTCATTTCTGAGTTTTAAAATTTCTGTTGTATGCTATTCTTTTATATCTTTGTTGATTTTCTTAAAATCTTCTAGCTTCATTTGATGTATTAGGTTACAATCTTTATCTGTGCTCATGTCTTTCTGGTGTAGTTTCAGCTCCTGGAGGGATGTTATTCTGCTCTTCATTTTCTTTTTTTCTCATCATAACTTCAAATGGGTAATGATCAAGGTTCTTTTTGGTTTCTTTTATTTACATGTGAAATTAGTGTTTTTGAACTTTTAGAAAGGAAGGTAAATAGTTTTTCTAGCTTTGCTCCTCCTTCCTTGTTTTTGTAAAGTGTTAAAAAAAAAATAGGGCCTTGTATTTTATGAGACCTCCTGACTCTTTCCCCTTCTCCACATTTATCTGGTTTTTTTTTTTTTCCCCTACTGATTCTGTCCTACTCAATTTAAATTCTGTTTCCAACCATTACACTCCATTGTGGGTTTTCATCCTGGAAGGAAACTTGAGTTGGTTAGTTTTGAGAATTTGTAGGGTACTGGCTGCTTTAGTCATTCAGATGTTACCACAGATCCTTTGCCCTCAATTATAAATTGTAATATGAAAAATTCCTCTCAATTTCAGCTCTCCAGTCTCACATTTTTTAGGGAATAACCGTCGAGGATTTTGTGGTTCTCATTTTAGGACAATCAAATGCCCTGTTGTTTCCCTCTGCTCTTTCTCACATACTTGCTGACGTCACACGTGCCTAGTAGCTCTTCATCTGAATCATTTATGTTTGGATAGGTGGGGATACTTTAATCTCTATTTTTGTTGTAGATATTGTTTTTGGTCTCTTAGTTTTTCAAACTTAGTTACTCTGTGTATTTTTTATGGGGTGAGTCAAGAGACTGTAAAACAACCATTTCCACCACAACAGCTATCTTCCCAGAATTCCTGTCTCAGTTTTATTCTTGAAGAATATTTTTGTTGGATTTAATTTCTATGATGACAATTGCTTTCTTAAAGCAAATAAAAGGCTGCCATTCCACTCTCTGCTGGCTTCTATTGTTGCTATTGAACGTCATCTGTCACTCTTATTATTACTCCTTTGAAGGTTATTTGTGTTTTCCTTTGGCTACTTTATAGAATGCTTCCTTTTTAAAATTTTCAATATAATTTCAGTATGATGTGTTTAGGTATGGATTTATTTTTATATTATGCTTGGAATTTTTTAAGTTATCCCAAATCTGTGGATCAGTATTTTCATCAATTTTGGACCATTCTCAGCCATTATCCCTTCTTTCCTATTTTTTCTTTTCTCCTTCCAATTCCTCTGGCTCTCCAGTTACAGGTATGTTAGACTTCCTTGTTATGTTCTCTGGGATCCTACTTACTCTACTCTGTTTTGTATACATTTTTCTCCCCATGATATTTTCTGAATAGTTTCTTCTGACCTCTCTTTCAGTTTACCTATCCTCTCTTCAACTCTGTTAATAAGCTATTGAATCCAACCAGCTAGTACCTTTTTAAATTCTAGAATTTCTAATTATTTTCTAATTCTGCAAAGTTAGCTTTAATACTTTCCAGTTCTTTGCTGAAAATATTAAGTTCAACTTTTCTATTTATGAAAATAGTAAGCTAATTGTTTTCACAACCTATGCTTAGAATTTCCACTATTTGGAGCACTTGTGGTCTAAGTTGTTTATAATGATTTTCTTTTATGTTGTCTTGTCTTCTCTTGTCCTGGTTACTGTTGACTGTGTGCTGGCTACTGTATGTGAAAATAAATTTGCAAAAATAATATGATGACTATCATGCTATTATCTTTCTCCAGAGAAGATTCTCATTTCCTTTTCTCAGGTGTCTGGGGTTACTAGCAACATAGGATCATCTGAATCTAATTTTAGGGACTGAAATTTTTCTGGGCCACCCCGATGAATTAAAACTATTCCATGTGAATGTGATTTCATCATTATTTCTGGGGTCTAGTCCTTCCAGGTTCCAGTCCTTAGTGTAGCATGTTTTCTTAGGACCCCTGAGTTTGGCAAGCCAAATTGAACTTCAATTTTTGTCTGCCTAAACCTGTATAATGCTGTAAAAAGTGCTGCTTAGCTTTTCATCCACTTCTGCTGCATTAGTAAATGTCCTCTGGGCTAAAGGGGAACCAAATGCAGGCTCACTTTTCTGAATATCTGTTTTCTCTCAGATTTTTGCCTAGTAATTCCACTCTAACTTGATTGTTGTGTGATGCTTTTAGGGGAAGATGCTTTACATATTTCTTCTAGAATTTTAAAATTTGTCCTCATCAGGAAGATCAGTCTGGACTACCTAATCCACCATTACCCAAGACTTTATTGTTTCATCTATAGCGTCCATAAACACTGATCATATGGTATTGTTGTGAGACCCAAATGATATATGAATAAATTATTTAGCAAAATATATAAACTCTCAATTAAAATAGCTATTATTTTTATTATGTTATTGGTAAGGACTATGTCTTACTAATTGTTACACCTGTACAGCAACTATTGAATCTCTCTGTCAGGAGGGGAAATAATCATATAATTCGCATGCCATTGAGAATTTCAAGGTATGTAAAGGAAAAGAAAATATTTTTCCAGTCAAGGCTTACCTCTGTGGCTAAGATAATCAGAACGGGGTGGGCAGAAATCGTTAAAAGAATGATTAGAACCCATTCCTGCTTCTTAAACGGTTCAAGCAATTATCCATTGATTATGGAAAGGATATCGGTTAGTATTTTTTATCTTGTTTGTGGTTTATCTTCCGTATCTTGCTGGAAAATGAGCCCCATTGGCTTTTCTAGTCTTTATCCACTTAATACTCTTTAAGATTATGTGGTCTGTAGGAGAAGCAACACAGTGCATTAATTTCTTAAAAGATGGAATGAACAAAAGTTCATGAAGCCTGTGGGGTAATTTAATTTCCTCCTCTGATATCTTTTTGCTGAGAGTTCACTATTGGCAGGAGTGACTGTAAAGTTTACTGACACTTGAAATGAAATGATATCAGTTCCTGTCCTCCCATATCCCATGGCTCTAATGGCTTTTGTTTTCCTGTTCAAGAGAAATAAAGGGCACCAAGCTCCCTTCACTGCTCATCTTGCCCCACTCTATGTGAGGCCAAGGCATTCTGAAAGTAGCAGACCTGTGTTCCACTTTCAGATCCACTACTGAAAGCTGTGCAATGACTGTAATAAAATTGTTATTATAACCACTGACATGAATTACTAAGCACTTTGCATGTTTTAACTCACTGTAATCATCACAAGAACTCTAAGCATTGAATATTATTACTACACTCATGAAGAATGGATGCAAGGAGAGTTTAATTAATCATCCATAGTCATATATTGAGTAAGTTCTTACTAACCTTTCTGACTTTGTATTTTTCATGTGTAATTAGCCTTGGTGGTTTGATTGGGTAAGGCAATTAATGTAACATGCCTGGCATATGGTAGGCACTCAATATTGTTAGTTGCTTATATAGGCAGACACATTTCCTAGAACTGTAGAATCCACTGAATTGTTTTTTCCTTGGATGGGTTATCTTGATCATTATTGTATCTCAGTACCTAACACAGTGCCAGGTACAGTATTGGCGCCCAATAAGTATTGTTAAAATGTAAGTATGCAAATCTTAGAGTTAAAAAAGGACTTTAGAAGTCACCTAATTCAACCTGACTCATTAAAGGAATCCTTTTTTAGGGAACCTCCAAAGAGGGAAGGCAACTAATTCACCATTTTAACAAGGCCATCCTCTCTATTGTTGAAAAAGTCTATTCTTAGGAATTTTTTCCTTTATATTAAGGCAAATGATCTATAAATTTAGGGTATTAACTCTGATTCTGCCCTCTGGAAGTGCATGGAATACCTTTGTTTTTGTTTTTGTCTTATTTTGCTTGAGTCCTCCTTCAGATATTGCACTACAGCTCAGAGATCCACTTGGTACCTTCCATTTCAAGCCAGATATGCCTAGTAACTTCCATCATTCCTCATATAAACCAGATGTCAATTCAGGACAGTCTGTCCTTTGAGATTTAAATAAAATTGGTTAGAGCCTCCCGTCCCACATCCTGTGGGAAATCTGAGGCCCAACCCAAGGTTTCTGTGAATTCCTGGGGATTTATGTTCTTAAGGTGACCTCTGGCTTTGAGTTCTTAATTCCACAGAACTCTGTCTCATTTATGTTTCTTTGTCTTGGATTTCCTCAATTCTGTACCTGACGATGATCTTGACATGAATTCATCCTCTTGAACCCCTAAACTACACACATGTAGCATTTGGGTGCATGATAGAGTTTACTGATGGTGATAATGGAGGCAATTTCCCCTGCCGAACATAATCAATTTGCAAATAAATATTTGACAATATATTTCTTCAAATCTCTTATCCATTATGCCACCAGGAATTTATTATTTGCCCCCCTTTTCCTTGAACTGTGTCTTCTAGTATATTGCCATTGCTCCCCTCTCTTCATTACTTTCCCCACTTCTGACTCTTTTTTTCTAACAATATTCAAATTCCTGCACATTACTTATACAGAACTCTCTCCTTCTAAGTTATGCCCATAGGGTCTTATCTGCCACACCAAAGCTATTTATCAAAAAATGTTTCTAAACAACAAAATTATCTTCCCAAAAGGGTCCCTGCTACATACTTGTGACACAATTTCAACTCTTCTTCTGTCTCCTAGATATCCTCATTAAACAAGCTTTACTTGTTAATATCTCTCCTGGAATAGAGCTCCCCGATGGAACATGATGAGGTCTGAGAAAATAGCTTTAGTAATGTAAAAACTGTATCTGATAGAATTTCAGAATGGTGTCTAGTAGGGCCTGCACGTAATATAAATGCCAGACGTGAATAACATGGTGTCTGTTATTTCTTCTCCCTCAAGGTGTTTCAGCCAGCTAAAGATTTAATTTACATATGTTTGCACCAGTAGAATCCTTAGCCGTTACTCCAGCAAATATTCTGCACCAGGGATGGGATGCAGACACCCTGGCACATGACTCCTATTCTGAATGATGAACGTGTTTTTTTAATCTGCATGTACCTGGGGATAGTTCTATTAATGTCGCATGCGTACTTTTTAATCTACATTTGATTGCTTATGGATGTCAGGATGTGATTTGGACTTTTTAAAGCATAAGAAAGCAATCAGAGTGATCCAGAGTGATAATAACAACTTGGGAAAGCCCCGATTTTGGTCCACCAGTCATTATTTCTGTAGACAGTTTAGGAGTTCCCTAGAATGCTAAGTTGAAGTTGCATTCATAATTGATGACTTGAAGGGCAGAGGAACCTGGGATTCTTTCAGTTATAATAGTGTCTATTTCCTAAGTACTTACTTTGGGCCAGGTACTATGCTAAATGCATTGTATCTATTATCTCATTTCCTCCTCCCTAAAATCCTAGACTATAGGTAACTTTATTCTCCCCATTTTATTGATGAGGAAACTAAGGTATAGAGAGACAAAGCAGTGTGCTCAAGGAGGCACAGCTAAGGAGCAGGAGAGTGAGTTGCCAACTCAGTTTGGCTGGAAAGCCAGTGTCTATAACCACTACACTGTCCTCCCACCCCTCCTACACAGAGAAGCTGGAGAAAAGAGACCAGCTGGAATATTGCTCTTTTCAATTTTTTTTTTTTTTTTTTTTGCAGGGCGCCTCAATAGCCCCCTTTTCAGTCTCTAACATACCATTATTGGCAAATCTAAACCAGGTGGCTGGTCAATTTTTTTTAAAGGGGTCCTAGAGAAATTGCTTCTTTTTCCTTTGTGGGAGCCAGAGCTGCACAAGAAGTAATGGGAGAGTTCACTAAATTTTAAAGAGGAGAGAGGCAGTGGCTCAGACGGGGCATGAAGAGGTTACCAGGGAGATGCAGGGGGCGACACCTATCAGAGATGAACTGGCCCCATCATGGTCTCTGTAGAAATGTCAGTCCCTTTCAGAGAGGATTATATTGCATCTGGATTAAAGTGTCTCAGGAGATGAACCTCATTAAATAGAACCAATGGGTTGAAAGCGTGTAATTAAACTAAACCATTTTTGTTCTTCTTAATGCCTTAAATACCTGTTTATGTGGAAGCCTGAACATCAAATAGCTTCCTCAGGCAAAAGACAGTGGGAGCCATGGAGTTACAGTAGTAAGAATTCTCTGGACGATTAAGAGTCTTCATATCTCCTCAAAGGCTGAGCTTGCCTTCCAGAAATTTCTACTCCTACTTCACAGAAAACAGACACAGAGTCTAGAATATCAGAATCAGAGACACTTCTTCGGTCACCTACTTCATTGATTCACTTGATTGATGGATGGATTCATCCAACATTTATTAAGTGCCTACTGTGTATCAGGCACTAGGAACATGGGAGTGAATAAGGCATATTCCTGGCCTCAAGGAATCTACACTCTAGTAGGAAACACAGCAAGCTTCTTTTAGTGTTCTGCAGGGATCCATTCTGGGTCCCTTTTCTTTCCTTTTGTTTCCACTGTATAGTCTCACCTAGGTGAGCTTGGCCCTTCTCATAAATTCACACCATTTCTATGAAGGTGATTCTCAAATATACATCACCTGACCAGTTCTCTTTTTGGAGTTTCATACCCTTATACCTAACTATCTGTGCATTTTCTCAACTTAAATGAAACATGAATCTCAAAATTCATATGATCATAACTTAACTTTCAATTGTCCTCCAAAATCCTTCTCCAGCCTCTCCCATCTTGGTAGTAAGTAGACCCATATTCCACCCAGAAGCCCATATCAGAAACCTGGGAGTCACAGAAAGTTCCCCATTCCTCTTACCTCCCATGTCCAATGAATCCATAAGCCAGCTCCCTGCTACTTTCAAAACTCATCTCAGACGATGTCTCTACACTCTTCTTCCACTTCCTTACTCTGAACATCCATCATCTTTCACAGAAACTACTACAATAGCCTCCTAACTAATCCCCTTGCTTCCATTCTTATCCATCCCCAACTTATTCTTCACACAGCAGCCAGAGTGGTCTTCTTAAAGTATAAATGGAACTATCCATATTCAGCATAAATTAGCATAATGGTCACAATAATTACAATGTTCTACAAGGCTTCTCAGTTGTAGTCACTGCCTACCCCCAACCTCTTCCTAGAAATCTCATCTCCTACAGGTCTGGTTTGGCTTGATATTAGGTTGCAGTGGGGTAGAATATGCAAGAAATTCTGAAGTCCTTATAATAATAGCTACCAAGTGCCCAGCCCTGTACTAAATGGTTTACTTAGAGAATTTATAATCCCAAACATACTCTCCTGCAAGAGAGACATTAATATACCCATTTTCCAGATGAAGAGATCTAGATGCAACCTGGGCTTCAAGAAGTTTTAAAAGGTACCTCAAGTGATTCTAACTTGCAGTCAGGATTGAGAAACTGTCATAGTTTGGTTGGAAGGAGGCTACCTTGTTCAAGCTGAGATGATCCTCTTGGACTGTTTCTCCCTTCATAAGTCCACTGGCCAGGCCAGGTAACCTCAGCACCTGGTTGACTGGAGTCTGATGGGGAGCCCATGTTGCTCCCTGGATGGTGTTCTTGGACAAGAGAGTACTTTGAGAGGCGAACATGATAAAGAGGGTTTCTAGAGGCTGTTTGGTTACACAGGATCATGTGAATGACAGTTTCAGATCTCCTCCAAAAATTCATTTCATACTGAGCAGCCTCTAAGGAAATGTAATCCACATCTCTCTTCCTGAAATCCTGAGGCAATTTCTTTTCAAGTAGGAGATGAATGGTTCCTGAAGGTTGAGTATCCATGCATCTCTAGGGGCTTCAGTGGCAGCAACTTTGCAAGCCTGCTTAAGTTCTTCAGGGAGTTTGGGGATAGGATGAGGCATTAAAGATAGGGATTGCCTGGGGGAAGGACACATTAATAAGTTCTCTGGCTTTCCTCTATGAGAAAAGGAAACCTTTCCTTTCCTCAGCTGAGCTGCCCCTTGTGCAGACTTCAGATGATCCTTCAGCAGGTTAAACTGGCAGTTAAAACATACTACTTTTCATTTAAAAAATAAGAATAGTAGTCATTGTTTACAGTCTGCTAGTCTTAGTCTGTAGTGTAAAGATTACCATGACAATGGGTACCTTCCTCCTCCTTATCATCATCACATCATCACTGAGTACTGTTACCAGCATCAAAATAATTGTACTCCCAATTTACTCTCTTCATAATGGTAGAGCTATATGATTAGGAGCCTGAACTCTGGAGCTTGATTCTCTGGCTCCTGAGAGTCTGCCCCTTATTGATGGAATACTTTAGGCAAGTTACTTTGCCTCAATTTCTTTATCTATGAAATGGGCACCTTAATTCATCTCACTCTAATTTTTTTTTAACATCTTTATTGGAGTATAATTGCTTTACAATGGTGTGTTAGTTGCTGCTGTATAACAAAGTGAATCAGCTATACGTATACATATATCCCCATATCCCCTCCCTCTTGCATCTCCCTATCCCACCCCCCCATCCCACCCCTCTAAGTGGTCACAAAGCACCGAGCTGATCTCCCCATGGGATGCAGCTGCTTCCCACTAGCTATCTATTTTACATTTTGTAGTGTATATATGTCCATGCCACTCTCTCACTTCATCCCAGCTTACCCTTTCCCTTCCCCATGTCCTCAAGTCCATTCTCTACGTCTGCATCTTTATTCCTGTCCTGCCTCTAGGTTCATCAGAACCTTTTTTTTTTTAATTCCATATATATGGGTTAGCATACGGTATTTGTTTTTCTCTTTCTGACTTATTTCAGTCTGTATGACAGACTCTAACTCCATCCACCTCACTACAAATAACTCCATTTCGTTTCTTTTTATGGCTGAGTAATATTCCATTGTATATATGTGCCACATCTTCTTTATCCATTCATCTGTCGATGGACACTTAGGTTGCTTCCATGTCCTGGCTATTGTAAATAGAGCTGCAATGAACATTGTGGTACATGACTCTTTTTGAATGATGGTTTTCCCAGGGTATATGCACAGTAGTGGGGTTGCTGGGTCATATGGTAGTTCTATTTTTAGTTTTTTAAGGAACCTCCATACTGTTCTCCATAGTGACTGTATCAATTTACATTCCCACCAACAGTGCAAAAGGGTTCCCTTTTCTCCACACCCTCTTCAGCATTTATTGTTTGTATATTTTTTGATGATGGCCATTCTGACTGGTGTGAGATGATATCTCATTGTAGTTTTGATTTGCATTTCTCTAATGATTAGTGATGTTGAGCCTCATTTCATGTGTTTGCTGGCCATCTGTATATCTTCTTTGGAGAAATGTCTATTTAGGTCTTCTGCCCATTGTTGATTGGGTTGTTTGTTTTTTTGATATTGCATCTCACTCTAATTTATTGGGATTTAAAGAATAATATGTGTGAATTACATTAGTTCCCAGCACTTAGTAAATATTGTATATCTGTTTTAAAATATCATAAAATACAGCCCAAAACCAAGGAGATTAACTGCCAGCTTGTCAAACTCCCATGAGGAGTACAGGAGAATGTTCAGTCTTTGAGTTTGGTGGTATTTCCCATCTTATACACATCCTATTATGAGGTGGAGAGTAGAGAAGACTTCTCTGTGCTATTCTTTCCATCTTTCAGCTCATCGAGGCCTGGGGTACTAGCTATAGGGTCATGGGGCTCTCCATGTAGCAACCCCCAGAGTCAACAGAGACACCTCACGTCCCTTCTTGGATGCTTCATCTCTCTGCTCTCACACTTTCTTAATCCTTTCAGATCCTTTGTTTTCACCATACTCCACTCCTTACCCCCGACCAAGGCACTACTTAATCATTTGCTCAGACCAGCACAATTTATCATTTATCCACCTCTCTTGCTTCCAACACTGCTTAAAGGTAGGAGGTTAGATCTTGAGAATGGTGGTAGGAAGGCAAGAAGATGCCCTCATTGTGGTTTGGCCACAGATTGAGTCTCTTAATGATAATCAGACCTTTCATTCTATCAATATTAAATCCTTAACTGCTGTATTTTATTATTTGGTATGGTGCTAAAAGTCCTTCTCTATCATTTATTTTCTTGGCTTATTATGTGCCAGCTTCCATGGAAGTATATTTGTCTCACTACAAAATTATAAATAATAACTGCTATTTGTGGAGCACTAACTATACCATGTGCCATACACTAACTATATTGATACTGTGTATACTAAGACCCCTCAAAAGTAGATGGGTGTTATTATTACAGTTTAGAGTCAAAGACATTAAGGATGGAGGGATTCCTTCCTCCATGTGATGCTGCTTTTCAAGACATTAAAAGGTAAGTCACTTCAAGAACCACAGGCACCAAAATGATTAAAGACTGCTTTAACTACATTTCTACCTTTATTCTTTGAAACATCACAGTGAAGCATTTATTATCTTTCCCATTTTGCAAATAGGGAAACCAAATTTCAGAGGATTTAAAGGGCATGCCCTAGGTAACACAGCTATGACAAAACTAGGACCAAAAGGTTCCTGACTTGAATCCCACATCCTGCCCACAGTACCAGTCATTGTCATTACTTGGCGGCTTTCCTTAGTACAAAATTGGAGTCTGGCCTGCAGTAGGTGATCATCATATATTTGTTGAATGGATGAATGAAAAAGTGAAGGCTGTCTTTAGTCCTTTCTGCATCTCTTTTCTGTGTACCCTCTAGATGGCTAATCTTGGTTGATACTCAGGAATTTCCTATCCTGAAGCCCCCAGGCAGTTTCCTGTTCCCCAAGTCCATAAAAACTTAACCATCTTTTATCCCATTATTTCTAGGTTATTAAGAACATAACTTATAAAACCAGTTAACATTTATTAAGTATGTACTCTGCATTAGGTACTTAATTATCATATTAAATACTTATAGCAAAATTAAGAGTTTAGGATTATTATCTCCATTTACATATGAAAAAAACAAGACCTTAAAAATGACATAATTTACAGAACTAGGAAGTGTGGGATCTGGTATTCTATCCCAGATTTATCTGACTCCTAAAGTTGAAGGTCATACTTGCTGAACTCTCCTGCCTCCATGCAGTGCTGGCAATGACTGCCAAGAGTTTGTTTTTCTACCCATCTCTCCCAAGTGACACTTGCATTTTAATAAGGTCTTTCAGTGCTTCAGCCCAACAGTTCTCAAAGTGAAGTCCATGGGCCTCTGGGGTCCCTAAGAGCCTTTCAGCAGGTCTGCAAAGTCAAACTATGTTCATAATAATACTAAGATGTTATCTGCCATTGTCACGGAGTTAATATTTGCATTGATGGTGCAAAAGCAACTGTGGACATAACTGCTGGCCCTTTAGAACAAATTGAGTCAGTGATGCCCAACTGTCATTGCCTTCTTCAACACCACACACTCACAGGAAAAACAAAAAGGCAGTTTTCTTAAGAATATTTATGATGGGGACTTCCCTGGTGGCATAGTGGTTAAGAATCCGCCTGACAATGCAGGGGACACAGGTTCGAGCCCTGGTCCGGGAAGATCCCACATGCCGCGGAGCAACTATGCCCGTGCGCCACAACTACTGAGCCTGCACTCTAGAGCCTGCGAGCCACAACTACTGAGCCCATGTGCCACAACTACTGAGCCCACGCGCCACAACTACTGAAGCCTGCACGCCCAGAAGCCATGCTCTGCAACAAGAGAAGCCACTGCAATGAGAAGCCTGCATGCTGCAACTAGAGAAAGCCCCTGCATAGCAACAAAGACCCAACACAGCCAAAAATAAATAAGTTTTTTAAAAAAGAAAAATTCAAAAAAAAAGAATATTTTGATGAAGCAGTAAGTATTGTTACTTTTATTAAAATCTCAGCTGTTGAGTACACGTATTTTTAGTATTTTCTGTGATGAAATGGGAAGCACCCATAAAACACTTTTGCTGCGTACCAAATTCTCAAGTAAAAGCACTCCTGTGAATGTTTGAGCTGTGAACTGAACTAGCCACTTTTTCCATGGAACACCATTTTTTCTTGAAAAAATGACTAAGAGACAAACTGGTTATTCAGACTTGAGTATTTGGCAGACATTTTCTCAAAACTGAGCAAAGTGAGTCTGTCACTTCAAGGAAAACAACTGACAGTGCCCGATGTCAATGATAAAATTTGAGCTTTCAAGTGAAAATTAGAATTCTGAAAAATTTTGATTTGCCACCATGGGCTTGACAGGTTCCCAATACTTCAAGATTTTTCTGATAAGTTCAGTGGAGATATTAATAGATGTGGGAAATTTTTTATATTGTCAAATGAAATGTATCAACATTTGGAAGGTCTGTATAACTCAGTGAATCAATGTTTTCTAAATGATTAATGTATGGTATTACAAAACCATGCATGGGTAAAAGATGTAGTCAAAGTGCAGGACAGATCAGTGGATTTTAATGTAATAGAGTATGAAAGGTTCATTGATATGGAGTCAGGTTCTACACTGCAGCTAACCTGTTTTGGTGTGGTAAAAAAGGAATCACTACAGTTAT
Organism: Balaenoptera physalus; assembly: GCF_965194825.1. NCBI lineage: Eukaryota > Metazoa > Chordata > Mammalia > Artiodactyla > Balaenopteridae > Balaenoptera > Balaenoptera physalus. The sequence goes on from NC_138890.1 coordinate 29,044,042, forward strand.
CTAAAAGGGCTGTTGAAATACTCCTCTCCTTCCCAATTACATACTGTGTGAGGTGGGATTTTCTTCATAACCTTCAACCCAAACAACATATCACAACAGATTGAAAGCAGAAGCAGATCTTAGAATACAGCTGCCTTCTATTAAGCCAGACATTAAAGAGATTTTCAAAAATGTAAAGCAGTGACATTCTTCTCACAAAATATTTTTGTTTTGGAAAATATTTTTTAAAGAAAAAAATTGCATTGACACATAATCGTTTATTGTTATTTTAAATGAGTTAACAAGTTCATGGATTAATTAATTATTTAAAAATTTCTCAGTTAATTTCAAATATGATAAATTTTGAAAGGTATAAATCACATAAGCAAAAGTTCTTTGGGACCCGAAATTATTTTTAAGAGTGTAAATGGGACTTGAGACCAAAATGTCTGAGAACCTCTGCTTTAACCCAGGGATGTTTCTGATAAACTAGTGGGGTAGTCATTGAACAAGAGGACTTTTTATCTTCCCTCCAAAAACCGAGTGGATAATCTATGCATGTTCTTCTGAGAACATTTCGTCCCAGGGAACCCCCAGTCAAGACTTGGGTTACATTCTCTCCCTACAATACCATTTCACAGCACCAGTTAAAACTGTGCTCAGACATAAGCTCAGTGTGGCATGCATTCAATGCAGATTTTTTCGTGGATCATGACCTTTAAACTATAGGAGTTGGCAAGGGAAGGGAATTTCTACAAAGTACCACTGGGAGGGTATCCTTCACCCCAAAAGTGAATCTTAGTCCGAGAACACTTCTTGGCTGGATCTGAGAGTCTGTATTCAATTAATGACCTCTTCAGACACTCGAGTGGACAGCCCTTGAGGCAGGAAGGGAGAGGCCTGGGAGGCAGAGCAGAATAAACATCTTAATCCAAATCAAGACTGAGGCCAGCTGTCCAGGCTGTTCTTGTGGCCACAGCTCTCAGGGCTGCTGCCCACAGCTGCCCCTACTTTATTCCGCTGCCCCCTTGAAGGTGCCTCCTTCCCTCTCCTTCCCACGCAAGCAGCCAGTCCAGTGCATGAATTTGTGGGTTGGACGCTAATTGCTAGCTATGCTTGGAAGCCCTCCTCTCTCTAATTCAGCCTTGACACAAATAGCTAGAAAGTTCACTTGCAAAGCCACAACTCCCACAGCAATGCACTGAGGGGTCCCCTTCCTGAGAGCGGACTTCTATTCCATTCAAATCAACAACTACTTACCAGCACCTATTTGGTGTTTAGCACACCCCGTGAAGAATTAATCTGAAAAGCAAATTTGGTAGAATCATAAAGGCTTGGATTATCCAGGCATCTCAGTCTACAGGTCTACCCTCACACAGGGACCACCAGCCACTCCTTGGACCACTTCATCAATGAAGAGCTGACTGCCTCTTGAAGCATTTGTGGAGAGCTTTCGTTGGTAGAAAATTCTTTGGACTTCTCTGAGAGAGGCAGCATAGCACAGTGGTTAGGGTTAGGGTTAGGGTTAGGTTCTAATCCCATCTCTGTCACTTATGATCTTGAGCAAGTTACTTTAATCTACCTATGCCTCAGTTTCCTTATCTGTAACAAGGCAATAACAATAACCATTGCAAACCATTATTTTATGAAAATAAATTGTGCTTGTAAAATGTATTGCCCAGGTCCCAGCACAAAATAAGTGCTTATTAAGCCAGTTTCACCATGTAGTCACCTTTGGTCTTTAGTAAATTCAGTATCTTCAGGTTCTCTTGTAACTGAAGTAATACCTACAACATAGAGTTGTGAGGATGCATCCCTGCTTAAAAACTTACTAGTTTTAGGACCTTGGGCAAGTTATTTGCATTTTTCTAAACTTGAATTTTTTTAATCTGTAAAATAGAGGTAGTAGTGCTTGGTACTTAAAGGGCTTTTGTGAGAAATAAAGTATATAAGATACATATTAGCTCTGTGCTAGGTAAATGGTACACTTCGTTATCATTCACTTCCATTCATTTGCCTTCAGAGATGTCTGCCTTTCAAGGTCTTTGGCTCACTTTTTGGATCTACACAAAGTTAAATCTTTCTTCCATTTATGTTCTTCATTATAATGTCTCCCATAGGTTTTCTTTCCCCTAGTGTAAACAGACTTTCCCAGTATCTCCAAAGCATTTCTTGAATAAGGTTTTGAACACCTTTCAACATCCTTGGAATGTTTTCCAACTTGCCTTCCCTTTGTCAAGGTTTTTTTTCAAAATATGATGTTCAAATTTAAATGTGCAACTCCACGTGCAAGTTGACCATCCCAAAACACTTTGAGACCATCATCTTCATTGTGTGTGATAAGTTCCTTTGAATGCAGCAAAAGATTAAGTGGTAGACTGGCCATATTGTTGATTCATATCAAGCTTGTAATCAACTTAAATCATGAAGTTGTTTTCACATTTGCTGCTGTTAAGCCATGTTTCTCCAATTCCATACTGATGAAGTTTAATTTTTTGATTATAAATATAGGATTTTTTCTTGATCTCTGGTAAAATTGGTCTTATTTTGACCCATTCCTTTTATCTATTTCCTTTTATCTATTTCAATAAATTTTGATTTATATATCCAGCATATTAACTGCTTGTTACAGTAATTACAGATTTAATCAGAATGCCCTTTATTTGTTTAACTTAATTAAATTGTTGAAGAGAATAGGTCAAACCAGAGCTCTGTGAGGTAAAAAAACAGCCCACCCCCATCCAGGTAGATTTTGATCAACATTATGAAGGTCTGTCAATCAAATGGCTGTAAACTCTCCGCAGTGTAATGCCATCTAGCTCATAGTTTTTTTTTTTTGCCATTTCACATAGTCTGTGCCTGCAAAATGAGGAAATTAGAAGGTTATCTTGCTCCCCATGCCATATAGGAGAAAGAGTATAGCAAAGAAGAGGGATCAAACCTTTGTCTTTAACACACTTGCTGGGTGTCTCGTAGAAAATTACTTAAACCTACTTTCGATTCTCTCATATGCAAAAAAGACAACACTAATATGTTCCTCAGTGTTTACTGAGAGAATTAAGAATGGTGATAATTGGAATAAATTCTCCGTAAAATGCAGATATTGTTGTATTTCACTAACTGGACTGGGACACAGATTGCCTTTTATTCTTGTACATATTTAAAGATACTATACAGACGAAGAAAAAAGGCTCAGAGAAGTAGCACCAAGATTCAAACTCGTATCTGCCTTGCTAGAAAATCCATCATCTTTCCACAATGCCGTGGTACTTCACCGAGATAACATGTGAAAAGTGCTTTGTATTATAAAACCCTGGGTTGATATGAATTGTTATTATGATTTAGTTTACCAGTTAGAAATTCTGCTGGAAAAAAAATAGGTTCATTTGGCATAATTTGTCCTCAGGGAACTCAAGTGGCTTCTAGGTGATTATAAATTCACCTTTTTATGTATACAGTACTCACAAGTCACCCTTAAACTTTTCTTTTTGCTAGTTTCTTAAATTTTAGGGACAGTAGGTTCATAAATTCTAGAATCATCCCTTCTTTCTTAAAAAAAGCAAAACATTTATCCTTCTCCAGGTTTCTGGCACTTCTCCCATTGAGAAACATGTCATCTTTTTTGTGAGGCTTTTTTGCCTACAGAATGCTACATGAAACTGAAAGAAACTAGACAATAGGTAACATATTACACAAAATGTAGTCAGATATTAAAATGAATGACAGACATAGAGAAATGTCCTAAGTGGTCAAGAAGTGATTAGTGTGGGCTGCAGGTAATCAGCAAAAGCCCCCTGGTAAGGATGTAACCCTAAACTCCAAAAGACCGGTCCTTGATTTTGGAATTTTCCATAATCAAGCAAGGGGACATTCACTGTGCTCCTTGGAAATTCCAAGAGTCTGTTCTCACTCTCCTTTGCCTGCCTGGTCTCCTTCTGTCTGCACTGGTACCCAGCAGCAGCATTGACTCTCAGAGCTGTCTGGTTCATGCCTGTTGGGCTTTGGTCCATGAACTGAAATGCACTGAGCTAAGAGAATCTATCCAAGGAGCCTGTGGGGACTCCTATGGCAACTGAGGTTCAGGGGCGTAGGCATTGCCCAGAATGTCTGAAAAATGGAGCTGCAACAAGCCAAGGCACTTTTGCCTAAAGACTTAACTACAGGTTTTCAATTTATTTATATTACAAATGTATACTGAACACTTACTCTGTGCTGGAGATGAAAAGTCAAGCTAAACATGTACCCTAGGATGTTTCTCACAGAAGGTGAAAAGTCAACTTCTTAGTTGAGTTTTGAGGAGCCACTAGCTATTAGGTGGATGAAAAAGGTGAAAGGACACCAGATAGTGGAAACAGCTGAGGGAAAGCAAGCAGAGACGCATGAAATAACTTGTCAGATTTGGGAAACTGCAAATGCTTCTGGATGACTAGACAATACATTGACTGTGAGGGAGTGATGGGGACAAAGCTGGAGAAGTGGCCAGGAGCCAGATGGTGATGAACTTTGTTGCTGAGAAAGGGAGTTTGAACTCTTTACCCCGAAAGCTACAGTGGACTATTGAAGGAATTTACTCAGCAAAGGGAAATGATTATAACTGTGTTTTAGAAAGATGGCTCTTATGAGAGGTGTGGAAGATAAATGTGGAAAAAAACATCTGAAACCCAGAGAGCCCAGTTAGGAGGCTAAGGCAGTAATCAAGGTTAGAAGCAATGGATAGTGACTAAGCAGTGCCCATTAGTGGGGACAAATGCAAATGATATTAAAGGAGGCTGAATTAGAGTCCTTGGTGACTAGATGGATGAGATGGAAAGAAAGGGATTTAGTACAGGGAAGAGTCTAGGGAAATTCACACATTTTATATGGTTCACTGCATTCATTATGGTTCCTTTCATGGAGGTAGGGCAAGTTTGGGGGGTAAGATGATGAGTTCAGTCTTTGACATGTTAAGATTTGGGATTTCTAAGGGGATATTTTAGTTGGTAGATTTATATGAGTCTGAAGTTCATTTGATGGAAGGGAGGAGAGGGAGATTCATCAATGTATAAAAATGGTGGTTTGAAGTCATGGGTAGACACGGGAGGAGGAGGTACCAATAGCCAATATTTTGGAATATACACCCATACACTTCTCTAAGAACCCTCCTTCACCTGACCCACAGGTGGACATGTTTGTACTGTGTGAATTTGCCATACTGTCCTAATGGTCATAGCTAATTGGCCAAAACTGGACTAATCAGAAGATATCAGCCAGGGAATCTGACATTGAAACATCCTTGCACAGTAGCTCTGTAAATTGTTTGGCTGTACAAATGTCAAGTCGGTAAGTGTTATGAAAAGCCTAAATAAGTTAAGTGAAGAGGAATGGGGGCTATCCTCAGGAGAGAGATGAGAGAGAGAAGCTCCATGTTGCCTGATAGATTCTAGGACTCTGGTAGTCCTTCATGAAGCCTTGGTTCTTGGAAACACCCCACAAATCCTTCCAATAAGTCTCACTCCACCCCCTCAAACACCCTTATTTTCTTCCTTAATCTTGCATGAAGTGAAAATGTTACTTAGAACCAGAGGAAAAATTAGAATTTAACTATTTTGAAACTCTTAATGAAATTAGAAGTAAGTAGTAATAGCTACTAACATAACAAAAATTAAGACAATCATATATATGTCTCCTAGTGGATGCACACAGCATTACCTGTGATGTATTACTGCTAGAAAATCAAACTTGAGTCTGATCAAGTCTCTAAATATAACTTGCAGTTTATAGGAAATACAGTGTCCAGAGGAACATGTTAAACTATACCATGGGCATAAAATTGGCAACATCCAGACTGTGGCAAGCATTATCAGACAAATTATCTAATTTCTTCATGCAAAAAAGAGATGGGGGGGAGATAGAGGGGTGATCCAGTAAGTTAAATGAGATTTAAGGGATATATGAATTGATTTTTAAATATAGACTTTATTTTGGTCTTGAATCAAACAAGTTTTCTAAAAAATAATGAGATAACTAGAGAAATTTGTTCACTAACTGGATATTTTACGATATCAAGGAATTATTGCTTTTAAATCTGATAATGATATTATGACTTTTTTAAAAAAAGTCTTATACTTTTGAGGTACATACACCAATAGTAACATATGAAAAATATAACTGCTGGGATTTCCTTCAAAATTATTGGAATGTGGCAGAGTGAAGCAAGGAATATAGATGAACCAAATTGGCCCTGGAGTTGATAATAAAGTTGAGAGTCCAGTGTATGATTCTCTCTACTTCTTATGTGTTTAAAATTTTTTATAAAAACACGTTTTTTTATAAGGGCCTTGACATACCCAGGAATGTGAAGTTGGTTTAATCTCTGAATATCAATGTAATACACCATATCAATAGAAAAAGGAATAAAACTCACACAGTCATTTCAGTAGATTCAGGAAAATCATTTGACAAAATCCAATACCCCTTCATGATAAAACACTCAACAAAATAGAAAGAGAAGGGGACTTTATCAACCTGATAGAGGCCATCTGTGAAAAACCCACAGTTAATATGATACTTAGTTGTGAAAGGATCAATGCTTTCCCTATAAGACTAAGAACAAGAGCAGAATGTCTGCTTCTGTCACTTCTATTCAAATTGTACTAGAAGTTCTAGCTAGCATGATTAGGCAAGAAAATTAAATAAAAGACATTTAAACTGTAAAGGAAGAAATAAAACTATCACTATTGCAGATGATATGATCTTCTGTATAGAAAATCCTACAGGATTCACTAAAAACCTATTAGAATAATAAACAAGTTCAGTAAGGGTGTAGGAAGCATGATCAGTATATAAAAATCAATTGTATTTCTACACACTAGCAATGAACAATCTGAAAATGAAATTAAGAAAACAATTCCATGTATATTAGCATCAAAAAGAATAAAATACTTAAGAATGTAACCAAAAATATAAAACTTACAATCTGAAAACTATACAACATTGATGAAAGAAATTAAAGACTCAGATAAATGGAAAGAGATACCACGTTCATGAATCAGAAGGTTTACTTAATAATTGTTGATAGCAATATGCCCCAAATTGAATGACAGATTCAATGCAATCACTATTAAAATCCCAGTTTTCATCTTTTCAGAAATTGACAAGCTGATTCTAAAATTCATATGGAAGTGCAAGAGAATAAGAATAGCCAGAACAATCTTGAAAAAGAACAATGTTAGTGGACTCACACTTTCTCATTTAAAAACTTAGTACAAAGCTACATTAATCAAGATATTGAGGTACCAGAATAAGGACAGAGATATAACTCAGTGGAATAGAATTGAGAGTCACAAGATAAAACTCTCACATTTATGGTCAATTGATTTTCAGCAAGGGCTTTAGAATTTAGATCATAACGAAGAATCTTTACCTCCTGATTCCACTAAACAAAACTGACTGAAAGAACGGAGCAGCTTCTGTTTTTGTTTCTGTTTCTTTGGACAGGGAGGGTGGTGGGGAATGTGTGTGTAAGATGAAGCTGAAGGGGGCCAGCTGGACCCACTTAATTTTCACAGCTTTAATATAGATCATTCTAGAAAAGACTTAAAGTCTTGCCCACATGTAAAACAGTCCATGAAAATTAGAACACACAGTAATAAGGGAAAGAGGAAAGAAGACACTAATTACAACTACAATGATGATGGCAACAGCCAACATTTATATAATATTTACTAAATGCCGGGCATATTTCTAAATGTTTTTAAATTTATTAATTCATTTAGTACTCAAAATACACAAAAATCATAAGTATCATTATTATTCTCATTATACATATGAGAAAACTGAAGTACCAAGAGTTTATATACACCTAAAATCAGAGAGTTAGAAGTGTTAAGACAGAGGTTCTTAATGCTGATTGCACTTAAGAATCATCTCAAGGGCTTGTAAAACATTCAGTGCTCAACCCATACCTCAGACCAATTAAATCAGACTCTACAGTGGGTTTTTAAATTTCCCCAGGTGATTCTAATGTTCAGCCAAGGATAAGAACCATTATATTAGGGTGCAATTCGTACTCAATGACCATGGTAAGAGGCCTGCTCACCTAATCATAAAGCATCTTCTGAGTTTAAAGACAGTGATTTTCAGAAGGAAGTCTCCAGAAGCATCACACGACAACTTAAAAATGAAAATTCTCAGGCCCGGGTCCAGACCTTGGATCAGACAGAAACTCTTGGATGGGACCCAGCCATCTGTGTTTTAACCACCCTACAAGATAATTCTGATGCTTGCATGACTTTGAGAACACTAATACAAAGATTAGGACATGTTTCTCTTCTTCCCTTGTACCATGGCTTAGGAGTCTGGAGGTCTGGACTTAGTGCAAAGCTTTGTAAATGTTTATCCACTGGCAAGTATTTGTGCCCATGAAATCCTCAGATTCTTCATTTGTTAAGTGAGGGGAAAGGCAAGAAAATCTCTAAGGTGTCTTCTAAAGTTAAATCTCTGCATTTTCATAATCCTTTCTTAATTTTCAGAACTGATTCAAGTTCCGTGATGGAAGGAGATTTTCCTAAACCATCAACAAAGACATTCTAATTTCCACACATGGGAAGTCAATATAGCAAAGTGATTAAAAGCATGGACTCCTGGTTGTATCTACGTTTGATTCCCGTAAATTGATACAGCCGCTCTGGAGAACACTATGGATGATCGTTAAAAAATTAAAAACAGAACTACCATATGACCCAGCAGTCCCACTACTGGGCATATACCCTGAGAAAACCATATTTTTTTTTAACATCTTTTTTGGAGTATAATTGCTTTAAAATGGTATGTTAGTTTCTGCTTTATAACAAAGTGAATCAGCTATACATATACATATATCCCCATATCTCGTCCCTCTAGCGTCTCCCTCCCACCCCCCATCCCACCCCTCTAGGTGGTCACAAAGCACCGAGCTGATCTCCCTGTGCTATGCGGCTGCTTCCCACTAGCTATGTATTTTACATTTGGTAGTGTATATATGTCCATGCCACTCCCTCACTTCGTCCCAGCTTACCCTTCCCCCTCCCCGTGTCCTCAAGTCTATTCTCTACGTCTGCATCTTTATTCCTATCCTGCCCCTACTTTCTTCAGAACCTTTGTTGTTGTTTTTTTTAGATTCCGTATATATGTGTTAGCAGACGGTATTTGTTTTTCTCTTTCTGACTTACTTCACTCTGTAGGACAGACTCTAGGTCCATCCACCTCACTACAGATAACTCAATTTTGTTTCTTTTTATGGCTGATTAATATTCCACTGTATATATGTGCCACATCTTCTTTATCCATTCATCTGTCAATGGACACTTAGGTTGCTTCCATGTCCTGGCTATTGTAAATAGTGCTGCAATGAACATTTTGGTACATGACTCTTTTTGAATTATGGTTTCCTCAGGGTATATGACCAGTACTGGGATTGCTGGATCATATGGTAGTTTTGTTTTTAGTGTTTTAAGGAACCTCCATACTGTTCTCCATAATGACTGTATCAATCTACATTCCCACCAACAGTGCAAGAGGGTTCCCTTTTCTCCACACTGTCTCCAGCATTTATTGTTTGTAGAGTTTTTGATGATGGCCACTGTGACTGGTGTGAGGTGATACCTCATTGTAGTTTTGATTTGCATTCTCTAATGATTAGTGATGTTGAGCATCTTTTTATGTGTTTGTTGGCACTGTGTATATCTCCTTTGGATAAATGTCTATTTAGATCTTCTGCCCATTTTTGGATTGAGGTGTGTGTTTTTTTGATTTTGAGCTGCATGAGCTGCTTGTATATTTTGGAGATTAATCCTTTGTCAGTTGCTTCATTTTCAAATATTTTCTCCCATTCTGAGGGTTATCTTTCCATCTTGTTTATGTTTTCCTTTGCTGTGCCAAAGCTTTTAAGTTTCATTAGGTCCCATTTGTTTATTTTTGTTTTTATTTCCATTTCTCTAGGAGATGGGTCAAAAAGGATCTTGCTGTGATTTATGTCATAGAGTGTTCTGCCTATGTTTTCCTCTAAGAAATTTATAGTGTCTGGCGTTACATTTAGGTCTTTAATCCATTTTGAGTTTATTTTGGTGTATGGTGTTAGGGAGTGTTCTAATTTCATTCTTTTACATGTAGCTGTCCAGTTTTCCCAGCACCACTTATTGAAGAGGCTTTCTTTTCTCCGTTGTATATTCTTGCCTCCTTTATCAAAAATAAGGTGACCATAGGGGCGTGAGTTTATCTCTGGGCTTTCTATCCTGTTCCATTGATCTATATTTCTGCTTTTGTGCCAGTACCATACTGTTTTGATTACTGTAGCTTTGTAGTATAGTCTGAAGTCCGGCAGCCTGATTCCTCCAGCTCCGTTTTTCTTTCTCAAGATTGCTTTGGCTATTCGGGGTCTTTTCTGTTTCCATACAAATTGTGAAATTTTTTGTTGTAGTTCTGTGAAAAATGCCATTGGTAGTTTGATAGGGGTTGCATTGAATCTGTAGATTACTTTGGGTAGTATAGTCATTTTCACAATGTTGATTCTTCCAATCCAAGAACATGGTATATCTCTCCATCTGTTAGTATGATCTTTAATTTCTTTCATCAGTGTCTTATAGTTTTCTGAGTACAGGTCTTTTGTCTCCTTAGGTAGGTTTATTCCTAGGTATTTTATTCTTTTTGTTGCAGTGGTAAATGGGAGTGTTTCCTTAATTTCTCTTTCAGACTTTTCATCATTATTGTATAGGAATGCAAGAGATTTCTGTGCATTAATTTTGTATCCTACAACTTTACCAAATTCCTTGATTAACTCTAGTAGTTTTCTGGTAGCATCTTTAGGATTCTCTATGTATAGTATCATGTCATCTGCAAACAGTGACAGCATTACTTCTTTTCCCATTTGGATTCCTTTTATTTCTTTTTCTTCTCTGATTGCTGTGCTTAAACTTCCAAAACTATGTTGAATAATAGTGATGAGAGTGGACAGCCTTGTCTTGTTTGTGATCTTAGAGGAGATGGTTTCAGTTTTTAACCACTGAGAACAATGTTGGCTGTGGGTTTGTCATATATGGCCTTTATTATGTTGAGGTAAGTTCCCTCTATGCCTACTTTCTGGAGGGTTTTTATCATAAATGGGTGTTGAATTTTGTTGAAAGCTTTTTCTGCATCTATTGAGATGATCATATGGTTTTTCTCCTTCTATTTGTTAATATGGTTTATCACAATGATTGATTTGCGTATATTGAAGAATCCTTGCATTCCTGGGATAAACCCCACTAGATCTTGGTGTATGATCCTTTTAATGTGCTGCTAGATTCTGTTTGCTAGTATTTTGTTGAGGATTTTTACATCTCTTTCATCATTGATATTGGCCTGTAGTTTTCTTTCTTTGTGACATGTTTGTCTGGTTTTGGTATCAGGGTGATGATGGCCTGGTAGAATGAGTTTGGGAGTGTTCCTCCCTCTGCTATATTTTGGAAGAGTTTGAGAAGGATAGGTGTTAGCTCTTCTCTAAATGTTTGATAGACTTCGCCTGTGAAGCCGTCTTGTCCTGGGCTTTTTTCTGTGGAAGATTTTTAATCACAGTCTAAATTTCAGTGCTTGTGATTGGTCTGTCTATATTTTCTATTTCTTCCTGGTTCAGTCTCAGAAGGTTGTACTTATCTAAGAATTTGTCCATTTCTTCCAGCTTGTGCATTTTATTGGCATATAGTTGCTTGTAGTAATCTCTCATGATCCTTTGTATTTCTGCAGTGTCAGTTGCTACTTCTCCTTTTTCATTTCTAATTCTATTGATTTGAGTCTTCTCCCTTTGTTTCATGGTGAGTCTGGCTAATGGTTTATCAATTTTCTTTATCTTCTCAAAGAACCAGCTTTTAGTTTTATTGATCTTTGCTATTGTTTCCTTCATTTCTTTTTCATTTAATTCTGATCTGATCTTTATGATTTCTTTCCTTCTGCTAACTCTGGGTTTTTTTTGTTTTTCTTTCTCTAACGCTTTAGGTGTAAGGTTAGGTTGTTTATTGGAGATGTTTCTTGTTTCATGAGGTAGGATTGTATTGCTATAAACTTCCCTCTTAGAACTGCTCTTGCTGCATCCCAAAGGTTTTGGGTCAGCGTGTTTTCATTGTCATTTGTTTCTAGGTACTTTTTGATTTCTTCAGTGATCTCTTGGTTATTTAGTAGTGTATTGTTTAGCCTCCTTGTGTTCGTATTTTTTACAGATTTTTTCATGTAATTGATATCTAGTCTTATAGCATTGTGGTTGGAAAAGATACTTGATACGATTTCAATTTTCTTAAATTTACCAAGGCTTGGTTTGTGACCCAAGATATGATCTATCCTGGAAAATGTTCCATGAGCACTTGAGAAGAAAGTGTATTCTGTTGTTTTTGGATGGAATATCCTCTAAATATCAATTAAGTCCAACTTGTTTAATGTATCATTTAAAGCTTATGTTTCCTTATTTATTTTCATTTTGGATGATCTGTCCATTGGTGAAAGTGGGGTGGTAAAGTCCCCTACTAGGATTGTGTTACTGTTGATTTCCCCTTTTATGGCTGTTAGCATTTGCCTTATGTATTGAGGTGCTCCTATGTTGGATGCATAAATATTTACAATTGTTTTATCTTCTTCTTGGATTGATCCCTTGATCATTATATAGTGGCCTTCTTTGTCTCTTGTAATAGTCGTTATTTTAAAGTCTGTTTTATCTGATATGAGAATTGCTACTCCAGCTTTTTTAGATTTCCATTTGCATGGAATGTCTTTTTCCATCCCCTCACTTTCAGTCTGTACGTGTCCCTAGGTCTGAAGTGGGTCTCTTGTAGACAGCATATATACAGGTCTTGTTTTTGTGTCCATTCAGCCAGTCTATGTCTTTTCGTTGGAGCATATAATCCATTTACATTTAAGTTAGTTATCGATATGTATGTTCCTATTACCATTTTCTTAATTGTTTTGGGTTTGTTATTGTAGGTCTTTTTCTTCTCTTGTGTTTCCTGCCTAGAGAAGTTCCTTTAGCACTTGTTGTAAAGCTGGTTTGGTGGTGCTGAATTCTCTTAGCTTTTGCTTTCTGTAAAGGTTTTAATTTCTCCATCGAATCTGAATGAGATCCTTGCTGATTAGAGTCATCTTGGTTGTAGGTTTTTCCCTTTCATCACTTTAAATATATCCTGCCACTCCCTTCTGGCTTGCAGAGTTTCCACTGAAAGATCAGCTGTTAACCTTATGCGGATTCCCTTGTATGTTATTTGTTGTTTTTCCCTTGCTGCTTTTCATATTTTTTCTTTGTGTTTAATTTTTGATAGTTTGATTAATATGTGTCTTGGCATGTTTCTCCTTGGATTTATGCTGTATGGGACTCTCTGTGTTTCCTGGACTTGATTGACTATTTCCTTTCCCATAGTAGGGAAGTTTTCAACTATAATCTCTTCAAATATTTTCTCAGTCTCTTTCTGTTTCTCTTCTTCTTCTGGGACCCCTATAATTCAAATGTTTGTATGTTTAATGTTGTCCCAGAGGTCTCTGAGACTGTCCTCAATTCTTTTCATTCTTTTTTCTTTATTCTGCTCTGCAGTAGTTATTTCCACTATTTTATCTTCCAGGTCACTTATCTGTTCTTCTGCCTCAGTTATTCTGCTATTGATTCCTTCTAGAGAATTTTTAATTTCATTTGTTGTGTTCATCATTGTTTGTTTGCTCTTCAGTTCTTCTAGGTCCTTTTTAAACGTTTCTTGTGTTTTCTCCATTCTATTTCTAAGATTTTGGATCATCTTTACTATCATTCCTCTGAAATCTTTTTCAGGTAGACTGCCTGTTTCCTCTTCATTTGTTTGGTCTGGTGGGTTCTTACTTTGCTCCTTCATCTGCTGTGTGTTTCTCTGTCTTCTCATTTTGCTTAACTTACTGTGTTTGGGGTCTCCTTTTCCCAGGTTGCAGGCTCGTAGTTCCCATTGTTTTTGGTGTCTGCCCCCAGTAGGTAAGGTTGGTTCAGTGGGTTGTGTAGGCTTCCTGGTGACAGGGACTGGTGCCTGTATTCTGGTGAATGAGGCTGGATCTTGTCTTTCTGGTGGGCAGGACCACATCCGGTGGCATGTTTTGGGGTGTCTGTGATCTTATTATGATTTTAGGAAGCCTCTCTGCCAATGGGTGGGGTGTGTTCCTGCCTTGCTAGTTGTTTGACATATGGTGTCCAGCACTGTAGCTTGCTGGTCGTTGAGTGGAGCTGGGTCTTAGCGTTGAGATGGAGATCTCTGGGACAGCTTTCGCCATTTGATATTACATGGAGCCGGGAGGTCTCTGGTGAACCAATATCCTGAACTCAGCTCTCCCACCTCAGAGGCACAGGCCTGACACCTGGCCATAGCACGAAGACCCTGTCAGCCACAGGGCTCAGAAGAAAAGGGAGAAAAAAATGGGAGAAAACAGAAAAGAAGGAAAGAAAAGAAAAGAAAGTTATTAAAATAAAAAAATTTTTAAGTTATTAAAAATTTTAAAAGGTAATAAAAAGAAAGAAGAGCACAACCAAACCAAAAAACAAATCCACCAATGATAACAAGCGCTAAAAACTATACCAAAAAACAAAACAAAACAACAAAAAAACGGACAGACAGAACCCTAGGACAAATGGTAAAAGCAAAGCTTTACAGACAAAATCACACAAAGAAGCATACACATACTCACAAAAACAGAAAAAGGAAAAAATATATATATATCTATATATTTAAAAAAAGGAAGAGAGCAACCAAATCAATAAACAAATCTACCAATGATAAAAAAATTCTAATTACTAAACTAAGATAAACATAAAACCAGAAACAAATTAGATGCAGAAAGCAAACCCCAAGTCTCCAGTTGCTCCCAAAGTCCACCACCTCAATTTTGGGATGATTCGTTGTCTATTCAGGTATTCCAGAGATTCAACGTACATCAAGTTGATTGTGGAGATTTAATCTGCTGCTCCTGAGGCTGCTGGGAGAAATTTCCCTTTCTCTTCTTTGTTGGCACAGCTCCTGGGGTTCAGCTTTGGAGTTGGCCCTGCTTCTGCATGTAGGTCGCCTGAGGGCATCTGTTCTTTGCTCAGACAGGACAGGATTAAAGTAGCAGCTGATTAGGGGGCTCTGGCTCACTCAGGCTGGGGGGAGGGAGCGATATGGTATGCAGGGTGAGCCTGTGGCAGCAGAGGCCGATGTGAAGTTGCAACAGCCGGAGGCGCGCCGTGTGTTCTCCCAGGGAAGTTGTCCCTGGATCACAGGACCCTGTCAGAGGTGGGCTACACAGGCTCCTGGGAGGGGAGGTGTGGATAGTGGCCTGTGCTTGCACACAGGCTTCTTGGTGGCTGCAGCAGCAGCTTTAGCACTTTACTCCCGTCTCTGGTGTCCACGCTGATAGCTGTGGCTCGCGCCCGTCTCGAGCTCATTTAGGTGGTGCTCTGAATCCCCTCTCCTTGCGCACCCCAAAACAATGGTCTCTTGCCTTTCAGGCAGTTCCATACTTTTTCCCAGACTCCCTCCCGGCTAGCTGTGGTGCACTAGCCCCCTTCACGGTGCGTTCACACAGCCAACCCCAGTCCTCTCCCTGCGATCCGACCGAAGCCCGAGCTTCAGCTCCCAGCCCCCGCCCGCCCCGGCAGGTGAGCAGACAAGCCTCTCGGGCTGGTGAGTGTTGGTCGGCACTGATCCTCTGTATGCGTGTCTCTCCGCTTTGCCCTCTGCACCCCTGTTGCTGTGCTCTTCGCCATGGCTCCGAAGCTTCCCCCGTGTCACTCCCCGTCTCCACCAGTGAAGGGGCTCCCTAGTGTGTGGAAACTTTTCCTGCTTCACAGCTCCCTCCCACAGGTGCAGGTCCTGTCCCTATTCTTCTGTCTCTGTTTTTTCTTTTGCCCTACCCAGGTACGTGGGGAGTTTCTTGCCTTTTGGGAAGTCTGAGGTCTTCTGCCAGTGTTCAGTAGGTGTTCTGTAGGAGTTGTTCCACATGTAGCTGTATTTCTGATGTATTTGTGGGGAGGAAGGTGATCTCCACATCTTACTCCTCCGCTATCTTGAAGGTCTCTCGAGAAAACCATAATTTAAAAAGAGTCATGTAGCACAATGTTCATTGCAGCACTATTTACAGTAGCCAGGACATGGAAGCAACCTCAGTGTCCTTCGACAGATGAATGGATGAAGAAGATGTGGCACATATATACAATGGAATATTACTCAGCCATAAAAAGAAATGAAATTGAGTTATTTGTCGTGAGGTGGATAGACCTAGAGTCTGTCATACGAGTGAAGTAAGTCAGAAAGAGAAAAACAAATACCATATGCTAACACATATATATGGCATCTAAAAAAGAAAATGGTTCTGATGAACCTAGGGACAGGACAGGAATAGAGATGCAGATGTAGAGAATGGACTTAAGGACATGGGGGAGGGGAGAAGGGTAAGCTGGGATGAAGTGAGAAAGTAACATTGACGTATATACACTACCAAATGTAAAATAGATAGCTATTGGGAAGCAGCTGCATAGCACAGGGAGATCAGCTCAGTGCTTTGTGTCTACCTAGAGGGGTGAGATAGGGAGGGTGGGAGTGAGGTGCAAGAGGGAGGGGTTATGGGGATATATGTATACATATAGATGATTCACTTTGTTATACAGCAGAAACTAACACAACATTGTGAAGCAATTATATTCCAATAAAAATGTTTAAAAATTTTTTTAAAAATAAGTTTGATTCCCACTTCTATCTCTTCCTATCTGATCTTAGGAAAGTATTTTTAATCTATGCGGGCCTCAGTCTTCATTATAAAATTGGACTTATATTCATACCTACTTGATAGGCTTATAGGGAGGTTTAAAAAACATGCTTATAAAACAGAACATCAACTCAGGCACTCAGTGAGCTCTCAAGAAATGAAAGCTCTAATAATAATTATTAGTAGTATTCTTCTACACTGGATATTGTGTGAAATTTGAATTTCAATCTTGCCTCCATTTCCAGGCACACCTCTAGGGCAGGTGTGAAAAGAGAAAGCTTGGGAAAGTAGGAGAGAAAATGGCTGTAGAGGACAAGGGACTGTGAGTGAAGATCATATAACAAGAATGAAGTCCTAGCATCACTACATCTTAAAGCTGGTAGAGACAGGGACCTTAACTTCTAGGTCAACCCTCCATCCCTGTGGAGGTGGGGAAAGGGGCCAGGTTGGGGCAGAGTCTTGGCCTTGGGGCAGCAATTCATTAAACATTAATGGATGGGGTCCTGTGAATGGTTGGGACTGGGGTTGGGCCCCCAGAGGGCTTCAACTTTCAGACAGACTGTCCTCTGTTGATTCAGAGGGGAAAGAAATGCCAGTGTAGGAGGGCAGATTTTGGATGGAGGAAGTCTGACTTCACAGCCATCAAAACCAAATGTTATATGTCCTCTCAGCTCACCAGGGTGGCTCCTGAAAGTAATGTGTCTTGCACACTGTCAAGTGTTTCACCCACTGGAAATTTATATGTCAGATACCGACAAAATTCATCACCTCTGCTACAAAATTCCTCATCCCTTTCCTGTGCCAAATACTAATTTTTAAAATACACATGAGATGAAGGCGAAGGAGAGAGGAGGATGCAGAGTGGAATTAAGGTTGAGAAAGTAATACTCGCAGGGCTGCAGGGAGCCTGGAGTATTCTTGGCTACGAGAAGGCAGAATGGGGTGCTGGTACCTGAGGCCAGAGGCATGAGAAGGAATTGTCAGGTGTGGAAAGCAGAGGTGGGAGAGTGTTGAGAACAAATTTTACTCTCTTAATTTCATGTATTGCTGCCCCCTGGTCTGTGATCATCTGCTACTCTCTCAGAAGCAGAGGAGGATGGGTAGTGAAAGACACTACATCACGGGAGTAATACAATTCTGTAGTAGTTTTCTGGGGCTGCAGAAACAAAATTTGGAAGCCAGAAATCCAAAATCAAGGTGTTAGCAGGGTTGGTACCTTCCAAGCGCTGAGGGAGAATTGGTCCGTGTCTTTCCTAGCTTCTGGCAGCCTCAGGCATTCCTTGGCTTGGAGAAGATGTTCCCCCTGTGTCTTTCCATCACTTCCCTCTGCACATGTCTGTCTCCATGTCCAAATATTCTCTCTTCATGAAGACTCAGCCATATTGGATTAGGGCCCACCCTAATGACCTCATCTTAACGTGATCCTCTGCAAAGAGCCTATTTCCAAATAAGGTCACATCCACAGATACTGGAGGTTAGGACTTTATCTTTGCGGGGGACCACATTTCAATCCAAAACACAGTCCATGCTTTGCTCCCATCTCTGGTTAACATGGGACCTACAGAAAGTTTCCTTGGTCACTAGGCATCTCGAGCCTTCAGTTTTCTGTCTCTAATCAGGGCTGTGTGGCTTCTAGGCACATTCCCTACTGCCTTTCACCTGGGGAAGCGTAGGGGGTCCTATAGCTCACTGCCAGGCCCACTTTCCAGCAGAGGAAAGCCTCAAAGTCCCTTGCAGAAAGAAGATGTGGATCTGGGAGGAACCTCAGGGACCACATAATCATTTTACAGAGGAGTGTACTGGGACCCAAAAAGTCATTCTCGTTCAGGTGCATGGCAGAACCAGTTGCAAACTTAGTTTCTCATTTGAAGTCTGGCACTCTCCCCACTCTACTTATGACCAACTCAGTATTGTATTAGGCATTATAAGAGAGTCAAAGGAAGTATAATATTTCATCAAGTTAAAGATGTACATTATTTCACATTTTAAATCTTCAGAATAGAGATGCTGTTTTTAATTACTGGCATGTTTTCTCTTTTTTAGTGGAATGCAGTGGTGAACATACATCTTATTTGGGTGTCTTAAATTCAGTAAAATATGGTTTAAGAAATGGCCCCATCCTTCCAGGTGTCTCCGCTCTAGCTGGGGAGATGATATTTTATTACTTGATGTTACAATAAGCAGTATAAGACAGAATATAATTGAGAAGTTCACACTAACAGCTTTGGCTATAGAAAAAAAAGTTGAATTGACTGAAAATTCCAAACTCACCATGTCCCTACCACTCCTTTTCTAAACCCTTCCAATGGCTTTCTCTAGCTTTTAGGATAAAGGCAAAATCCCTTTCACGGGCCCCAAGGCTTAGCATGTCCTAAGTTTCCATCCTCACCTTGCACCACACTGCTTCACTCTCTCCTCAGTGGTCCTCTTTTATTCCATCATATTGCCAAGCCCCTTCCCAGCACTGAAATTTTCCCCATGCTGTTTCCTCGTCCTGGAGTGCCTTCCTTCCATTCTTCAACCAGGTAACTCTTACTCCCTCCTCTGATTTCCTTAAAGGGTCACTTCTTTGGAGAAACCTTCCCTACTTTCCTTATCAGGTCAAATTGGTTCCTTATATGCCCTCAAAGCAACAAGTATATTTCCCTGTAGCCCTTGCCATAGACACAGAAATTTATACATTCGTTTCATCATTTGAGTAATACCAGTTTTCCCCATTAACTTGAAGCTCCTCAAAGATGGATTCTTTTCTGTTTTTCTCGTGATTGTATCCCAGGACCTAGCATAGATCCTGATACAAAGATGATGCTAATAAATATTTGTTGATGGATGAATGAATGAATGATGAATCTGTACATGTTTATAGAAGATGTATTTAATGGTGACTGTATGACTTGACCTTCATCTTGAAAAATGGTGGGCAGTAAGCTTAGAGAATAGCACAGTGGTTGGGTCACACAAACATAAAGTAAAATCCCAGTTCTACCTTCAATGGAATTATTGACATCATTAAATTAAATAATATATAAAGCACTTGTGCAGTGTCTGGAATTGTAGATAACAATAAATCGTAGTCATTATTGTTAGTATTTATGCTCATCTCTAGTGGGCTGTTTGGGGTAAGGGTCATGCCTGATTCAGTATTTTTGTACATTCTCAATGCCTTCTACTTGCCATGTGTCCATAAATGTCCATTGACTGAATGCACTCATTAAGGTTAAAGAAATATTTCTGAGGGCAAGTACAGGTATGACTGAGTTTGCTTGGTACCCAGACCCCCATCTAAATAATAACTGTAAAAGTTGCCTTCATGTTTTTCAAGAAATTGTTTATGAATGGTAGGGAATTATTCAGAATGTTAGGGAACGTTAATCTTCCTCTCAGTGCAAATGTTCCTCATGCAGCATCTGTGATTCAGCAGCATTTTCAGATTTGTCACCAGTCCATGGCTTTAAGGGGGAATGGAATTCCTAAAACAAGTCATGGAGAGAGTGGTTCATCAATGCCACTGGCTTGCGAGTTTTCCTCTGTTGTCCCCAGAGCTGTTTACAAGTTCTTGGTTCCTAGCTACTTCATCTGGCTTTCATTTTCGGTTATAATTATCATAATATAGAAAGTTTGACACGTGTTTAAGAATCAATCTCTTTTCTTTCATTATGTCTAGATTTTGGTGAGCCTTTTAAATCTGTGAAAATCAGCATTTTTTTCAGCATAAAACATTTTAATCTATTTTTACCTTTGATCATTGCTTCTAGTTCCCTTCTATAACACTATTTGTCTGTTTATTGGGTATCTATTCTGTTATCTCTAATTCTCCTATTATGTGTTTATAGCTTTGATCTTCTTTTTTAATTAACTTTTTATTTTGAGCTCATCGTAGGTCCAGATACATTGTAGCCTCCTTGTAAGAAATAATACAGAGATATCCCATGTATTTTTTTTTTAAACCGCACATTTGTTTATTTATTTATTTATTTTTGGCTGTGTTGGGTCTTCGTTTCTGTGCGCAGGCTTTCTCCAGTTGTGGCAAGCAGGGGCCACTCTTCATCGCAGTGCGTGGGCTTCTCACTATCGCGGCCTCTCCTGTTGCGGAGCACAGGGTCCAGATGCACAGGCTCAGTAGGTGTGGCTCACGGGCCCAGCTGCTCTGCGGCATGTGGGATCTTCCCAGACCAGGGCTCGAACCCATGTCCCCTGCATTAGCAGGCAGATTCTCAACCACTGCGCCACCAGGGAAGCCCCCATGTATTTTTTATTCAGTTTTCTCCCACGGTAATATCTTGCAAAAATATAGTATAGTGTCATAAACAGGATATTGACATTTATACATCACCAGTCTTATTCAGATTTCCCCAGATTTACTTGTACTCATTTGGGGGGGTGTGTGTGTGTGTGTGTGCACTTAATTTTATGGTGATTTATTACATGTGTTGGTTTATTTTCCACCATCACAGTCAAAACACAAAACAGGTCCATCACGACAAAGATCCCTCATGTTGCCCTTCCTGCCCTACTTCTTTCTTTGTTCTTTTTCTCTGCATTAATTTTACATTTGTCTACCACATTACTGATTTGATTTTCTGTAATATTAATCCTGTCCTGTACTGCCTCCAGCATAAGTGGTAATTCAACAGTCATACTTTGTTTCCTCAAAATCCATTTTAAAAAATCTTATCCATATCTCTTGCTTTGTTATTCTCTTTTCTCCTTGTAGCTGTTTTCACATGCACATAAAATTGTGTAGGAGCCTAGAGAATCATCTAATCCAGGGAGGCAAATTCTTGCCCGATATGTTGACACACCTTCTCCCCGATGGCAGACAGTGCTGGTCAAATACTGCTAATGGCTTGCAGTACTCCAGGCAAAACCAATGAATCAATTGGATATGCCCTACAAAAACAAATCTGTTTGCCATTTTCCAATCCTTCATTTTACAGATAGAAAAACCAAAGACAAATAGAAGTCTGTATCAAATTGTACAGGTAAGTTAGTGGTAGAATTGGGAATAGATCCATGTCTAAAAACAATGAAAGGAAAACCAGTGTCATTTGCATTCTCATAGTTCCAAGTCTTTTCTTGGTCTCAGGGGTGTTTTGCGTCTATGCTGGATGTTTGGTACTTTTAGAAGGAAAAGACCTTTTGGAAGGATCTGCTGATAAGCTATTTTTCAAAAGAGTTCTCTGCCTGAAGATTCTCCTGCCTAAAGTAGAGAGGAGAAGGAAGGACAGAGTATCCCACCTCTCAAGCATTATTTATGTTATTTGAGACTCTTCCCTCCACATTTCTCTTCAGCTAGTCAAATCATGCTTTAAAAGCAAGTAGGATTCAGTCTGGCTGTATGTGACTAAAAATACAAAATAGCACTTTTAAGAATGGATAATGGAGGACAATTTGCAATCTCAAACACAAAGCACACTATTGTGTATTGTAGACCTCACTTTAGAAGAGAGGCAGTGTTACCTAGTAGTTAGGGCCATAGATGCTGGGTCTAGCTTCTGAAGCTTATATCCAGCACTTATTAGTTGGGTGACCTTGAGCAAGTTACTTAACCTATTTGTGCCTTAGCTGCTTCATCTGTAAAATGGGGTTATAACATAAGTACCTACTTTATAGCACTGTAGTAAAGATTAAATAAGTCAACATGTACAGAGTACTTGGAAGGGTTCCTGGCATATGGCAAGTGATATATAAGTGTGTGCAATGGTCATTTCCACCATGTCCAGACATAATGTACATACTGATCTTATGAAGTAGATATTATTTTTCCCATGAAGGAAACAAAAACTCAGGAAGTTACATAACAAAAACAAATAAGTACTAATTTTGAATAGAGAAGGGAAGGCTAATATTTCCAGCCTGGGGACATCACGGAATGCTTCTTGTAAGAGCAGGCAGATGAATACAGATGGAGGGAAGGAAAGCATTAAAACATAAATAGATGGAAGAAAGAGCCAAACATGCCATATCCTGGGTGTCAGATTTCCTGAGGGAAGATACCAGATGCACAAGACCTAGACCAGCAATGCCATTCCATTCCTTACCCATTTATTGGGCATCAGTTAAATACAAACCATGATGTAATTATGATGAGAAACAATAAGACAATAAAAATATATAACCCGAGCCTCAAATGTGAATACCATGAATCTGCCAGGAGAGAAGTGGGAGGTGGAGATTGGTCATCTTCATGCCCTTTTATTGTATTATTTTCTAAAAAATTCCTGAGCCTTGAGCAGGTGAAATTTTCCAGAGATATTTTGAGGTCCATTCCTCTGTTGCTGAAAATGTCATCAGAGCTTGTCCTCTCAGTGATAACTTCAGAATAGGGGTTGCGAACTCAAATGTCCAGAGGGGCCAAAAAGGTATAGTATACGAACGAAGCATTCTGAGCATGAGTGCAGAGGCACCAGAATGCAAATGTTAGGGTGAGGACCGTGGAAACCTGAGGAGCACACAACCCATATAAAGGGCACCCACTCTTCACTTGTAGTGGGTTATTGCAGATCTTTCAAATCATTGAGAGAATCCAGAAATCCAGAATTTACTGTGAAATCTCCTTATTTTTTTAATATTTCATCAAATATTGTAAACAAAACTAGGTATACTGAACAAAACATGTTTGAGTGTCATTTTTGGCTCTTGGCAACCAGCTGGATCTCAAGCAATGACAAAAAGTGGGTGCCGTTGTCTTCCCAGCTCTCTGAAAACACCCAAAGTTCCTGCTTCAAACCCCTGCCCCCCACATACCCCTGCTCTATCCCTTCACTTCCACTGGCTCCCAGACAACAAACTGGACAATTTGAACCAAGAGTCTCACTGCCAAGGTATTGCTGCTGAGGTTTTCAAGTTTCAAGTCCCTGGTTTGGAGTGAGTCATCTCAAATTCAATTAGTGGAGAGTTCCTCTGAGTTCTGCCACGATTGGCAGAGGGGGAAATGACTCAGACAGTGGAGCATGCAGTGCCTAATGGGTCCAGCATGTGAGGGCTTTTGAGATTGCTGGGTATGGCGCTCATGGTGCCCAAGGGGAGCACAGAGGAGGGCTAGAGGTTGCAACACGCGCTCAGCTAAATTCACTGCTGGCTCTTTTGGACTAAAATCAATTTGAGATGTTTGCATCTGACCTCAAACATAAAGTAGGCCTGGCACCTTAAAGAGATGCGTTATTACAGGCTCCGGACTCCTTCCCCAGCCTGTTTCCTTCTGCCTCCTCTAACTGTGCACTTTGCACTCTGGCATCGCCAAACTCTCTGCAGTGCCTTCAGCCCCCTTTCTTGCTTCTGTACCTTTGTTCCCCTGGAATGCCTTTTGCCTTTATATGCCTCTGGAACACTCGTAGTTGTGCCTTACGACCCAAATCAGACATCATTTATTTGGGGAAATTACCACTAATCCTCCTCCTTTGGAGTTAAACTCTTGCTTTTTCTTTGTACGTCTATAACTTGAACTAACTGGGGCTGGGGCACTTTTCATACTGTACGAAAATTATTAGCTTATCTACCTGTCTGCCTGATTAAGGAGAGGCCCTTGAAGTCAGGAATTTATAATATTCCTTGTTATATTTCACAGTGCCTTGTACATGGGCAGGCAGTCAGTAAGGGTTTACAGAACTGTATTGAATTGAAATATCACACATTTCTGAAGTGACCACAACATGACCTACCTCAATCCTACGGGCCAGACCTAAAGCATCATTAACCCAGGCTTTGCCACCTGAGCCCTTCTGAGTTATCTGTGGGCATGAGTGGAGTGGTTAGAGCAGGAAAAGCAGGAACACACAGATAATCGAAAAGTCAATGATTTCATGCCAGCACTGTCATTCCCTCAAATTCAGTAAACGTTCATTGAGTAAATACTCTGCCAGGCACTGTTCTAGGCACTTGGGATATAGCAATCAGTAAGAGGAACTTGTTCCCTGCTATTCTAAAGCTTATATTGTATGTGGTAGGGGAGGAGAAATAAATTAGTAAATATAAACAAGAGAATACCAGATAATGTGAAGTACAGTGAAGAAAATCACACAGGATGATGTAATAGAGATGGAAGAGGTGGGTGGGATTTCAGATAGAGTGGCAGGATTGGTCCTTCTAGGAAAAGAGTATTCACGCTGAGACCTAAATGATGAGTCAGCAACGATAAGATATGAGGAAGGAAACAGTATTCCCATGAGGAAACAATGACTGGAAGTGCTCAGAGCTAGGAAAGAACTTGTTGTGTTCCAGAAAGAAAGAAGTCCAGAGTGGCTGGAGCAGAAAGGGCAAGAAATAAAATGTAAGATACAGTCAGGTGCCAGACCATTAAGGGCCTTGTAAGACCACTATAAGGAATCTGATTTTTGTTTTTAATGTGATGGGAAACCAATAGAGGAATTTATCCAACTTTCATGCTGTGACTTTCCTCCAGCTGAGATGGATTGTCCCATAGAAAAGGGGGAGAAATTATAGAATGGAGTAACTGAGGCTGAGATTGAGCACTAGATGGCCCTTCATTTAAGGACCCAGATGGAAAGGGCTTTTATTAGTAGTATTGAGGTCAAGGCCTTGGTAGCACTATTAGGATCTCATAGACTCAATGCGGTGCAGTATTGTTGAAAATATTAAACAAACTCAATGAGAAATGTCCTTCCTGATGAATAAAGGAGTTGTTGTGGGACTACATACCTCTTTTGCCTATACAATCTAGTAGAACATTGCTTCTCAAATCTTAACATGCATGCAGAACACCTGCGGATCATGTTAAAATGCAGGTTCTGATGTGGTAGATTTGGGTTGCTGCATTTCCAATAATCTCCCAGGTAACACGGAAGCATCATGTAGTCAAGTCATGTAGCCTAAAGGCTACGTTTTGAGAAGCCAGAACTAAGGCCCCTTTGAGCAGGATGCAGCCAAGATCCCTCAGCTGCCTTCAGCTCACCTGTTCAGATTCAATCCCCTTGATTCCAGAGCTGGAGTGACCTCGTATAAAGAGAGATAGAAGATAAAAGGGGACCAGGAACAATTTGACACCCTACCGAGGCTCATGGAACCCTGAATTAAGAAGATGGACCATGTCAATCAAAGTTCTATATATGTTAAGTGGTCACTTCAGATGCCCCCCTGAGGCCACCAGAGCTGTTTGTTCCAGAATCTCTTGGAAGACAGAAGGCAATTTGATATCAAACCTGAGCCCTGAGCACCCAGGGCTGGCCAGTGGGGCAAGCTGACCCTGAGAGAATGGCACTCCATTTCTGTCTCTTAGAAACACCAGGCTCCCCTAGCCTGCTTCTTTAAGGAAGGCTCTCTCTTTGCATTGCTTCAAAGTCTTGCACAGGATATTAGCCACTTCCTTCTCTGTAATTCATCCTTCCACTTTGCCATCTGGAATATTTCTCTTTCACAAGTGCCTAAATTGTTACAGTTTGAGACAGTTGAATCCTAAATTTGCCATTTGGAATAATTTATTGTTTTTAATGCTTTCTTCCCAAAATTCAGATTCTGTGGTTTGAAACAGACTCCAGCCAGGATTTCTGCTTCCTAGTTGGACATCTGGTGGTCTGCCCTTTCCAGGTCTTCTCTGGGTTTATTTTTCAGCCTTCCGCGAGTGACTATCAGAGAGCTTCTTCAGATCTCTACGCCCACTGCATTCCTTAGTTTTCCCCATCACATCACTGTCCTGAATACCTTGGTAGGACCCCTTATGTTGGCAATAAGACAGAGTTAGCGGGGACTAGTAGGCTGTAATTTCAATTGCAACACAAAGGTCTTGCTGTCCCTAAAACATCTTCCTACTAATACCCCAAATCCTACCTTTAAAAATCCTTTGGGTTACCGGTCACATCAACAGTAGAGGTGGAAATAAGCACAGGTAAACAATGAAATAGGGGAGAAGGGACCTCTCAATTGTTTAGTATATACTGTGTGTCAAACCCTAAACTGAGAGAGTAGGTTATATCCTCCCTACTCTACAGATGAAGAAACCAAGACACAGAATATCTTTCTCAAGGTATCCTCAGTTATAGAGTAGTGTGGTCAAGACTTGAACAAGATCTGACTCAAAGCCCATGTGCTTGTCATTATTTGATACTATCAGGTTAGTACTGGAATGGTAGATGAGAAATAGGACACCAGATGGAGGATGAAAGCCAGGTTCTGGGGGTATTCAAGGGTGGGATAATTGAGCACAATGAAGCCAGCAGGCAGAATGGGCACAGAATTTCCAGAACAGGGCACCAGCTACTAGACAGAAGCTCTGTATTAAATTCACCTTGGCATTAATGCAAGATTTTATGAGCTTATTTATGGCAAGAGCCCACTTCCCATTTGGCTACCTTGAAGCTTGCAAGTAAAAGTGAATGGCAATAAACTGCTTTATGGAAATTCTGAGTAGGAGTGAGGCAAACTTAGTTCATCCCTGGAACCTCATCCATGATCCTCTTTGAAGAGGTGCTTTTAGGTAACAATACCCTTGTGGTTCTCAACCCGTGGGAGCTGTGGAATAGTTAGTCTACTTGGGCGCCATCCAAGACCAACTGAGTTGGGTTTCTAGCTGTGGGGCCCTGGCATCTATGCTCCCTGAAGCTATCCAGGGCTGATGAGCAGCCAGGGTTGAAACCACGGCCCCAGGATATATGAGCTTACTATTTTTCCTTGCCCTGAGAAGAAGGACAGAGCTATTGATAAAACCCTGCACAATTCTAGAGGGCAGAGGAAGTGGGAAAAGATTTCTGGTGCTGAAGTTTGGAAAACTGAATTTTTCTCATTTGGAAGGAGGAAAAGACAAGTTTTAGCTACTTCACAGTTTTGCCAAAGGACCCAGAGATTCCCTTTAGCCCATGTTTTGGTGAATCTAACTTCTAGTGTCTAACCTTCATGGAGTCAAGGTCAGGATTGACGTTGGTAGTATCTGACACACACCTTATTTTTTTTTTAATTTTTTTAATTAATTTTTTTAGTTGGAGTATAGTTGATTTATAATGTTGTGTTAGTTTCTACTGTACCACCAAGTGAATCAGCCATACACATACATATATCCACTCTCTTCTAGACTCCATTCCCATATAGGTCATTACAGAGCACCAAATAGAGTTCCCTGTGCTATACAGTAGGTTCTTATTAGTTATCTTTTATATATAGTAGTGTGTGTATGTCAATCCCAGTCTCTCAGCTTATCCCCCCATTCCCCTTTGTAACCATAAGTTTGTTTTCTACATCTGTGACTCAATTTCTGTTTTGTAAATAGGTTCTCTTGTACCATTTTTTTACATTCACATATAAGTGATATCATATGATATTTGTCTTTCTCTGTCTGACTTACTTCACCCAGTATGACAGCCTCTAAGTCCATCCATGTTACTGCAAATGGAATTATTTCATTCTTTTTTATGGCTGAGTAATATTCCAGTGTATATATGTACCACAACTTCTTTATCCATTCCTCCATTGATGGACATTTAGGTTGCTTCCATGTCCTGGCTATTGTAAGTAGAGCTGCAGTGAACATTGGGGTGCATGTATCCTTTCAAATATGATTTTCTCCAGATACATGCCCAGGAGTGGGATTGCTGGATCATATGGTAGATCTATTTTTAGTTTTTTAAGGAATCTCCATACTGTTCTCCATAGTGGCTCTACCAATTTACATTCCCACCAACAGTATAGGAGGGTTCCCTTTTCTCCACACCCTCTCCAGCATTTATTGTTTGTAGATTTTTTGATGATGGCCATTCTGACTGCTGTAAGGTGATACCTCATTGTAGTTTTGAGTTGCATTTATCTAATAATTAGTGATGTTGAACATCTTTTCATGTGCCTCTTGGCCATCTGTATGTCTTCTTTGAGAAATGTCTATTAAGATCTTTGGCCCATTTTTTGATTGGGTTGTTGTTTTTTTTTTTTATATTGAGCTGCATGAGCTGTTTGTATATTTTGGAGATTAATCCGTTGTTGGTCGCTTCGTTTGCAAATATTCTCTCCCATTCTGTGGGTTTTCTTTTCGTTTTGTTGATGGTATCCTTTGCTGTGCAAAAGCTTTTAAGTTTAATTAGGTCCCATTTGTTTACTTTTGTTTTTATTTTCATTACTCTCAGAGGTGGATCAAAAAAGATCTTGCTGCAATTTATGTCAGAGATGTTCTGCCTATGTTTCCCTCCAAGTGTTTTATAGTATCTGGTCTTACATTTAGGTCTTTAATTCATTTTGAGTTTATTTTTGTGTATGGTGTTAGAGAATGTTCTGATTTCATTCTTTTACATGTAGCTGTCCAGTTTTCCCAGCACCACTTATTGAAGAGGCTGTCTTTTCTCCGTTGTATATTCTTGCCTCCTTTATCAAAAATAAGGTGACCATAGGTGCGTGAGTTTATCTCTGGGCTTTCTATCCTGTTCCATTGATCTATATTTCTGTTTTTGTGCCAGTACCATACTGTCTTGATTACTGTAGCTTTGTAGTATAGTCTGAAGTCCGGCAGCCTGATTCCTCCAGCTCCGTTTTTCTTTCTCAAGATTGCCTTGGCTATTCGGGTTCTTTTGTGTTTCTATACAAATTGTAAAATTTTTTGTTCTAATTCTGTGAAAAACGCTACTGGTAATTTGATAGGGATTGCATTGAGTCTGTAGATTACTTTGGGTAGTATAGTCATTTTCACAATATTGATTCTTCCAATCCAAGAACATGGTCTATCTCTCCATCTGTTTGCATCATCTATGATTTCTTTCATCAGTATCTTATAGTTTTCTGAGTACAGGTCTTTTGCCTCCTTAGGTAGGTTTATTCCTAGGTATTTTATTCTTTTTGATGTGATGGTAAATGGGATTGTTTCCTTAATTTCTCTTTCTGATCTTTTGTTGTTAGTGTTTAGGAATGCAAGAGATTTCTGCTGACATCCACTTTAAAAGCTCAGTTTTAAAACTCACTGCACCACAGGGTCTTCTATTTGTCTGAAGTACTGGCAACCAGGGAAAATGGTGCTTTCTTGATTTTAGACCCAGGGAATCTAAAAGATAGGGTGGTTATTTGTCCTTACCAAGGTGGCTTACTAAGTCATTGGGGAGCCAGAGCTAGGTTTCTGTCCTTCCAGAGCTGTCTTCTTTAACTGGAGCAGCATTTAAGATGCTTCTGGAAATATGTTAATGAGAAATATGTTAATAATGTTATGAGAAATATAGTCATCGCTATATAAAATTAACAACAGGGGATGTTGAAGGGGGACAGTCTGTGTGCCCACCTCAATCTAGCCTCATAATGGCTGCCAGAGGGTCCATAGGGCATCATGGTTACCGTTCCAACTTTTTAGCAAGTATCTCTCTTCCTGGAATTGCTGCATGACCCTAGGAAAATGAACTATGTTCTGCTGAATCAGAAATAAATTGTAAAAGATGATGGAAACTTCAGAGAAAGATGATCCCAGCTAGCATTTACCCTTTCCTGACTTGTCATGGGTCTATTTCTTGGGATTTATTACAACTCAGAAGAGAAGAAATGGACTAGACCTGCTATATCTAAATAAGCTCTTTGCCTAGGAGAAGGTATGGCCATGAGAGAAAACATAAAAGCCCCACAGAATTGAGCTAGGCTTTTAGAAAGACATTGGGCAGGAAATGAAAATATCTTTCCCATCTCACATGAGTATATCTAATTGGTAGGATATAATCCAAAAGTAGAACCCTAGCTGCAAGGAAGTCTGAGAAGTATAGTTTTTGTTCCCAACCTTTCTAAATAGAAGGATATTAAAAGGAGGTTTAGAGAACCAAAGTATTGACCACAACAAGAATTTTCCAATTTTTATATCATAGAATAACAAGATGTAGCTAGATTTTGGTTTTGTTTTGTTTTGTTTTTAAGAGATTTTGTTCTCAAATGAATTTGAACCACGCTGGCAAAACAAAGTTAAACATGATTCTTCCCTGCATTATATCTCAGAGTTGTTAACATCCAAACATGCACCCCAGTTCTTCATATTTTGAGGACCATAAATTGGGTAAACACTTATCTAAGTGCATTTTGCAGATGAAGAAACTGGGGTCCAGAGAGATTAAATAAGATGCCTAATGTTCAATAGCCAGTTATTAGCAAAGTCTGAACCCAGAATCCATGCCTCTTGAATAGTTGGGAGTGTTCTTTCTGCTAAGAGGGAATGAAAGGTGGGTAATGGAGGCAGGTAAGCAAGAAAGTAGAAAGATGAAACTGACGGGAAGGTGAGAAGGGCTAGAAATGCAGAGGAGGGCTATGCATCTATGTCTCCCCCAGTTATTGAGAGTAGAAAATACAAAAACACTCTGCATGTGTCTTGACCCAGAGACAGAATGAATTCATTAAAGAGCTTGAAACCCTGAACCCACATCTCAATCCCTTTCCACATGTGCCTGGAATATGTTGGTTCTTTGGCCTTGAGGAAAAACTGGTTCTGTGGAACATGTCTTCTTTATAAATAGAACCAGAGTCCAGTGGTTTCTAAACAGTCAGGAGACAGTCTGTCTTCTGGTGTCAGCCATTTATTTGTATTTCCGTTTCATAAAATGCATCTTCTCTGGTTCTAGGCTTTGCCCCATTAGACGGCTGCCCCACACATGTTGCACAGATTCCTCGGCCTCTTGACTCAAACCCCTGGGAGTGGGGGCAGTGGGCACTTTCCCCTCTGGTCCCTGCCAAGGTTGGCACTGTGGCGAGGATGTTTATGTTTGTTGAGGAGTTAGAAAGACTATGGACTTTGATAATAATAATTCCTCCTTTCGATGGTGCATGTAGGGGCAAGAGGAAAAAGAAAAATACCTTTCTCAGCTGCTATGTCTCAGTGGCCACATCACTTTCTCTCAACCAACCTGCATACTTGTTCATTCTTTTTAACAAAAGTTTTGGTGTGTCCGTTCTCTCTGGTTTAGGTCATTCTTGTCACTCATCCAAAATGCAGAAAGAAAATAGCAATTCTGAAGTGACACTTTAGGCTAAACATACCGAGCCTTTATGGAAAGCCCGCTGGGCAATCTGGTTGACATTATGGGTGAGGATTCTGTGTCCACTTCTGCCTTTCTTTCTTTCACACACATTCTCTGCTTCAGGTAACAGGCACAAATTTCAATCAGCAATCAGCAAGGCTGAAAAGGGCTTAAGGGTCCCCAGTAATATAGCATTTCCTTTTCTGATAGAATTATCTTGATTTTTACATGAACCATGTTGGAAATGGGGAGCTCAGTACTTTTTGGAGCAACTCATACTATAGATAGCTGTTTATCTCTATTAGTCAAGGCATGTTTGGTTGCAACGAATAGAAAAACCGACTCAAACTGGCTTAAACCCCACCTCATCACCCGCCAAAAAAGGTAATTTAATGATCACCGAAAGAACAGATAAGGAATAGACCCATTTATTATTATTGCTGGATCCAAGAGCTAAAACAATATCATCAGGACCCAATTTCTCTCTCTTCACCTCTCAGTCCTTCTTCTTCTATGCAGCTTCACCCTCTGGCAGATTTCTCTCAACCAAGATGCCCCCAGATTCCCCCGACTGACATCCTCACAGCTCCAGGTCAGCAGACAGATTCTATCTTCCCACTGCTCAACCAAGTCCTAAGATGAGTCTCACTGGCCCAAGTTCAACCATGTCCACACTCCTGAACCATTCACTGGCCAGAACCTGTTCATTAACTAATTGCCAAGGCCTGGTTCATGGGTACATTTCTGGAGCAAGGAAAAAGATGCTATTACCAGAATGAAGGGCAATAGATGCTGATCAGGACAAAATACTCTCAGTTACTTTCTGTTTATTCGTCTTCATTTATTCATTCATTCATTTTGCAGAGTCATATTGAGGACTTGGTGTGTGCTAGAAACTAGGGGTAAAATCCTGGACAACTTCAAGTTGTCCTTTATGATGCAGCCCGGGAGTCATCAATCCTATGATGAATTCCTTCACTGCCACCCCCTCGGCAGAGCTAGGTATCCCTCCTGACGCTCCTGCTCTTCTCAGTAAATACCTTGACTGTACCGTACACAATGCAGGGCTATACTGATGGCTCCTCATCTTTCGCCCTAATATTTTTTGAGCTCCTGTGGGACAGGTATTGTGTCTTACTTATCTTGGCCTTCCCAGATACCAATAGCAGGCACAGACAAAGCACTCAAAAGCCTTTGTTGAATAAATATATGAGTGATAAGTTATTTATTTATTTAGTGAATTAACACACATGTTCCTAGTCCTTGGGGATTTTGCAAACTATCAGGGGGAAATAAATCCACAAGTAACTAGTTGGAATACAATGTGTTTCATGGGACAACAGCCATATGAGCAAAGGACTGGGAAGCACAATGGAAGGTGATTTGTAACAGAATTATTGAAATTGAAATTACTGTTCCTCCTGTAGACATTTTCCCAGCAGGTCTTTCGCATGTCTAATCCCATCTTGGCATCTGCTGCTTTCAGGACGAGGAGTAACACACTTGTGACCTCGAGACTGCACACAGGCCACGTGCAGCAGGGAGTCTTCTCCAACCCCAACAATTGGTGAGCACTTTCTTGCTTCAGGTGCAGAAGAGGGTAGTTGACCAGTGAATCAAAGAAGTATCCGTTGGAGCAGGAGGGCTTGGATCTACCTAATGGAGCTGAAAAAGACCTACACAGTGAACACCTAGTCTTTCTCAAAACCCCAAGCTCAAATAGAAGATGACCTGCTCCTCCCCATTTCCTGACTTATATTTCAGGCAGTTTCTTGTTTTGTTTTTTGCTTTATTTTTACATGAAAGTAACTTCGAGGATTTATATTGATCTGATTTTACATGGAAATAAATGGGAGTAGAAAGAAAAGTTTTCCAGCGCGATTTCTCTGAGTTTCTGCCCCTTCACCTCCCATCAACACCCCTGGTCAGACTGAGACATGGACATGTCAGGTGAGTAATTTGGGGCCTTTTAACACTACTATTCTTTACATGTCTGTTCAACATTCAGTAGGAATGGAAAAATAATAAAAATTAAATGCTTTTTTAATGTTGAAAATAAAGATTTATATTCCATGTACATATTGCATGTGATTTTCTGAACTAGACAGTTTCTTGAGAGGCATATTAAACCCTTTAAATGAAGACATTCTAATAAATCATCTCCGGGAAAGAGCACATGCAGCATGGTGAATTTTTCAGTTTCAGAATTTCAACAGTCTGGGTTTTTACAGGGAACTCTCAGGGGGCCAGTCTCAAAGTTAGTGGTGAGGCCTCATATATACCATGTAAATTGCACATACTTGCCACAAAAATATCAACAGAGATAGGCTGGCAGCAGTACCCAGTGTTTAATTGCAACCAAACTAATTTATGTCTCACCAGTTTTGTCAGCAATTATGTGTAGAGACCTGAGTTAACTAGCTCCCTACTGTAGTTTTATTGCACTGACATTTCAGTGTCCCCTGTTGACTGGTGCTCTGGGCAGCTGCCTAGTGGCTCACCCATTAATCTGGCCTGTGTCATCCTCAGCCTGGGGTATGGAATGGACTCAGCCTGCAGTGCCACATTGTGTCTATGAAATGCCCTCCAGAGAGCTTGAGGGCCGTCTGGCCAGGGGAAGAGCAGGGAGAGGGGAGTGCTGGGGAGGTGGATGAGCGATGCTGTGCTGGTCACGCGCACGAGGGTGAAGGACAGCTGTGGCGGGAAGGCACCGTGTTTTCTCCGATCTGAGAGGAAAATCTTCAGAGCAGAGAAGGAAGGGAGGGGTGGTGGTTTTCAACCAGGGGCAGCTTTGCCATTCCCCCAGCCCCACCCCCAGAACAGCTGGCAATGTCTAGAGACATTTTTGGTTGTCACAACCTGGGAGGGGGTGTGGGTGAGTGCTACTGGCATCTGGTGGGTGGAGGCCGGAGGTGCTGCTAAACATCCTATAATGCACAGAACAGACCCCACAACGGAGAATTATCTAGTCCAAAATGTCAACAGTGCTGAAGCTGAGAAACCTCGTTAGAGCCAGATTTAAATCTAGTCTTGGGCTAGGATAACATATGGGTTGTTTTTTTTTTTTTCCTTTCTAGGACGAAGGCTTTCCGGCAAGGTCCCCATTGTGCTCTCCTTCACCCGCGGTTTGCATCCTTCTCGTCTGAGTCCTGCAGCTCCCGGAGTCTGTTCCACACCCTCACTCCATGTTGGTGGAGGACCTGCATGGCCATAAGCTGGGAGGGAATGGAAGGCAGAGAGCTGTGATCCAAGACACTCCCCATCTTCCCTGGCTGGGGGGGTCTCACTTGTACACTGAGGCATTCACAGGCAGGGAAACCCCTAAAGACTAAGAGGGAGGCTGGGCTCAAGAACTGGTGGGACCAGATTTTGGCAGAGGAGGGAAAGCTTCCAGGAAAGGGGCTCCTCATTAACAGCTGCGTGGGAGAGGGAATTCTTGTGGTATGCCTATGTTCCATTTGTCTAAATATTGTTTCCATGAGGCCAGAGACCTTACCCTTTGTTCTGACTATCCATAAATGCATAACAAACCACCCCTAAGTTAAGTGGCCTCAAGCAATTTTTAGTATCTCTCGTAGTTCTTCAGTTGCCTGGGCTCATCCGGGTGGTTCTCACTTGGACTTCTCACACGTGGTTTTATAGTCAGATGGTGGCTGGGGCTACAGTCATCTGAAGCCTTGACTGGCCTTGATGTGCAAGATAGCTCACTCACCTGGGTTGCATTTATTTCTGGCTCTCTGCTTATAGCTCAGCTGTGGCTGCACCTGGAGCGTGTGCACCTGGCCTCTCCACGTGGCTTGGACTTCTTAAAGCATGGCAGTGGGCTCCAAAGAGGGAGCATCTGAAGAGAAAGCTGCAAAGCCTATTGTGAAACAGCTGCAGAAACTCCAGATTTCAGCTGGTTAAAGCAAATGCACTGAGGCCAGCCCGGATTCAAGGTGAGGGACATTGCGTGACTCCTCTTGATGTGAAGAGTA
Organism: Balaenoptera physalus; assembly: GCF_965194825.1. Classification (NCBI taxonomy): domain Eukaryota; kingdom Metazoa; phylum Chordata; class Mammalia; order Artiodactyla; family Balaenopteridae; genus Balaenoptera; species Balaenoptera physalus. Next base: position 29,079,626 of record NC_138890.1, read on the forward strand.
GTGTGTCTCTCTCTACACACAGAGAGAACAGGACTGAAGGTTGCTGTCTTTGACTGTTTACCACTCCCTACTCTTTGATGCCTTGAACTCTATCTCCCAACCCCAATACTCCACACAAGAGAGCCTGGCAGAATGCTATGCCAAGTAGTGAGAGGCAGTAGGGGGGTAGTGGTTAAGACCCTAGATGCTTAGGGGTGGGGAGACCTGCGTTTGAATCTGGGCTTTTCCATTTACCAGCTGTGGATCTTGGGCAAGCGGTTTAATCTGTGTGAGGCTCGGTTGGCTCATTTATAAAAAATGATTTTATACACACACACACACACACACACACACACACACACACTTCCATGTGTGGTTGTGGGACTTAAATGTTGCCCAGCATAGAGTAAGAATTCAATAATTGTTCACTCTTAGAAATAAAGGTGAAAAGAAGCCATGCTTTGCTTCTCCAGCACCCCTTGTTTATTCTGACCCAGCCATCGAGGTGAGCTGAGCTCTACAGCTCTACAGTGCCGCTGATGTTCAGGTCTCCCCAGCAAGAAGGCCATGGAGTCGAGAAACTACAGTCATGAAGGTAAAGTCAAGGTTCTGGGAGTGGGTATTGCCATAGTGACCCTTAGGGGCCTTAGAGAAGAAAGGAATTTGTCCTGGAGAATAAAAGTGAAGGGTGAGGGTCTGATCCAGGCGGAGCGTGTCAACAGAGGCAGTGCAGTGGAGGGGCTGGGGGAAAACTCTGCCTCTGGTTCAGGTTTCTTCTATTTTCTGAGCCTCAGTTATCTCACAGCAATGGATGGGTGTGATCTGAAGACTGTAGAGTTCCTTCTAGTCTTGGCCAAGCCCTTCCATGTTAGGAATCTCTAAATGTGTCCATTCCTCCCCATCAACTCGGTTACCACTCTGGCTTAGGCTACTGTTATTATTTATGGATGCCTCTTTACAGGTCCTCCCGCTCTTAATTTTTGCCCATTGGTCCTCTACAGAGCAATCAGAATAATCTGTTTTGTAACACAAATATGATCATGTCACTCACAGGCTAAAAGCCTGCAGGACTGGTTATTCTCCATTTTTCCCTCTCTCTGCTTTTTTATACCTGGTTGTGAGGGGAGACTGATCTCAATGGATTTCTTTGGCTTTCTGTCTTCTGTGGGCGTTCAGCCAATGAAGGATCCAGCAGGAGACTGGCGGGCAAGAGGTAGGAGCATTTGAAGTATGTCTTCCCACTGGAGTGCTACAGTTCTCTTGTTGTCTGTGACTTTCCATGACCACAGCTCCTGCAGAGCGGCTCTCCTTCTCCGCTCCAGCTCTCACTATTTCCTCCCCTTGCCTCTTCAGGCCTAGAAGTGATCATGGCTTCTCCATGTTGCTTTGCTTGGGTGCCTCAACATCCTTCCATGGTTCCTTTAACTCCACCCACACCCATTTAAATAATTCCTTCTGTAAGTTATCTCCAACATTTCACTTAAGTATGGTTCAAGGAAACCAGCAGTTTCCTCCTGAGGCCCCAGTGGCTGTAGCTTCCAATGGCTTCCTGTGAGTCTCAGGATAGAGCCCAAGCTCCTCTTCACATGGCCCTCAAAGCCCTGCTAGATTTGAACCCCGTTCGCCTCTCAGCCCCACTGTGCTGTTTGTCTCCCTCTCTGCATCCAGTGCCCAGGCTTTAACTCGGTTCTTACAATGCTCATCCCACCTGTAGCCTTTGAATGTGCCTTTATGTCTTCCTGGAAATCTCGTCCTCATTCCCTCTCTTCCCTTGCAGAGTTAACTCCACTTTACCTTCAGCTCAAATGCTGCTTTCTTAGGAAAATTGCCATGAATCATTAGATTAGGCATTTTGTTAGTTCTTTAAATTTCCTTCATACCTGGGATCACAATTTATGCAATAATTTGATCAGCCTGTCTCCCCTACTAGACTATAAGAGGCAGGGGATTGAACTCATAGACACAGAAAGTAGGAAAGTGGTTGCCAGGGGTTGGTGGAGGAAATAGAGTTGGTAAAAGGGTACAAACTTTTAGCTATAAGATAAATAAGGCCTGCAGAGCTAATGTATAATGTGACAATAGTTGATAACACCATATTGTATCATTTGAAATTTGCTAAGAGAGTAGAGCTGAATGTTCTCACCCCCCTCCAAAAAGATGGGGGATAAATATGTGGGGTGATGGATGTGTTAATTTAATTAATTAATTAGTTAAATCCCCCCCATGGGGGGAATCCTTTCACAATGTATATGTATATCAAATCATATTGTAGATTTTAAATATCTTACAATTTTACTTGTTCATTATAACCCAGTAAAGCTAGGGGAGGGGGAAAGAGGCAGGGGAGCAGGCACCATGTCAATTTTGGTTCACCTGTATGTACTCAGTATCTAGCGTGGTGCCCTAGTACATTGCAGATCCTCCATAAAGCATTTTTGAATCAATGCATATAATCCAAAATCCCAAATCTTATTGCTGGAGGTTAGGAAACATGGGTTGGTATTTCCAAGGTCATTTTAAGAAATTAGAGGCTGTAATAAGGGTTTGAGTCACCAGATTTCATACAACTTAAATTGCCCCTCTGCACCTTCAATTCCTTTTGGATATTTTTAGAAACGCTGTGCCCAAACAAGGAAAATTTATACCCACCCCCAACACCACCACATGTGTGGTATGCCACAGAGCAGAAAAACAATCAGAAATGCACTTGATGAAGGGGAAAACAGCTGAACGTGGGTCCCTGGGCAATGCATCTTGGAGAGGCTAGCCCAACAGCTGTTTGCATTAAAAATGATTGCTTTATATTTATGGCAGACAGGCAACAATAAGCAGTTTATCGCCTATAATCTAACACAAATGACTTGGGAAAATATTCCTAATAGATAGTTCAGCTGAGTGTCCCATGGTGTTAGGAAACCCAGCAGGGAACACTCAGAATTGGCCTTCGTCGATCTGACAAATCTTCACTGACTGCCTGCATGTTAAAGCATTTCTCTGCACAATTTTATATTCTTCCACTTAAGGAGATGCTGCAAAAGACTCACCAGACTCCAAGTACAGACCCCACCAGATACACAGCCCCCAAAGTTCCCACTGGCTTCTTAGAAACAAAGCCCTCCTCCCTGGGCTGCCAGGGAAAATGAAGCGTGACCTTGTAAAATATCAGTTTCTGGCTTTTTTTCCCTCTAATTGTGGGGATGTTATCATGGCAGTAGAAAAATATCGTTTTCCACACTCTATTCTGGAAAACGATATCCATCTGTGGGAATGCTGAGCAGGCATGATTGCTGTGGCCAGGCATGGTATCAGACTGACAGGCTGGGCAAGAGTTTGGTTTCTGTTAGGGGTCAGCTGCAAGAAAGGAAGTAGGTTCTAGGGGAATTCGTGTTCTCCGTGCCCTTTCCTCTGGCCCTGTTTCCAATGCCTGGGGCCTTCATGCTGCTCAGTGATGCCCGCTTGAGCCTGGAACACCATTTTAGGTTCCTTTGTTGTTCACATGTATCCCTAACTAGACTGCATGCTTCTCAAGATCAAGTCTGTGCCTCAGACCTCTTTTGTCTCTCCTGGACCTCATTAGGACAATTCTTTCCAGTAGAAAGCATCTACTTCCTGCTAGAAAGTAATAGTTTCTTCAACTAGAAAGAACACCACCTCCCACCCGACCACAGGTAATGTCATGTGTCACTACTTTCACCAGTCCCCCCAACCCGTGTTAAACTGGTCTGACGTTTGCCCCCATCTCTCTTTCCCCTTAATAGTTAAGAACTTAAGATCCACCATCAGAGAATTAGGGGCCGGCGTTCTGGCTCTCTCACAGTGGTGTGATCTTTGGGGAGTTATTTAACCTCTTGGAGCCTCAGTTTTCCTATCTGCAGAACATGGGTATCAATGATACCTACTTCGCAGGGATGTGGTAAAGACTGAGCATGATGTGTGTAAGTGCATTCGTGTTTGCACAGTGCCTGCATACAGTCAGCACTCAATCAATGTTAGCTTCTTGTAACATTTGAATGTTAGTGTCCCCTCAAAATTCATATGTTGAAATACTAATGCCCAATGTGTGGTATTAGGAGGTGAGGCCTTTGTGAGGACCTTATCATGGACGGGATTAATGCTACTCTAAAAGAGATTTCACAGAGTTCCCTTGCCCTATTCACCATGTGAGGACACAGCAAGAAAGTGACAGCTATGAACCAGGAAGAGGGCCCTGACCAGGATGTAACCGTGCTGGTGCCTTGAACTTGGATGTCCAAGCCTCTAGAACTGTGAGAGAAAACTTCTGTTTATACGCTACCCAGTCTGTGGTACTTTGTTACAGCAGCAGAATGGACTTAGACCTTTTCTTCCTTCTCCCCCCTTCCTCCTTTTTCTTCTTTTTATGAGGGTGACCTCATCTTGGTTTACAAAGACTCATAGAATGTAAAAAATGTAGATGCTTTCTACTAGAAAGGATAGTCCTAATGAGGTTTAAGAGAGACAGAGAGGTCTGAGACATGGACCTAACCTTGAGGAACATGCAGTCCAGCTAATGATAAATGTGTCCAATTGAGGAACCAACAATAAAAGACAGTAAGCTCTAAGGTCAAGCTCCATGGGCTTGGGAAATCTTATCTGAGAATCAGGGCCTTCAAGCTCTCAGAAAAGTTAGCAGGAAGAGGATAAGTATGCTGAATTGGAAAATGACTTGACATCAGTAAAGATCTTCAGGTAAGAAATAGAATAGCAAGTGCAAAAGACAACAAACAGACCATATGACTGAAGCATCCGTATGTGTTTGGAGAGTAATGGAACATATGGCTAGAAGAAACCTTTGCTCCAGGAGCCATAGCCCCATGGGTGTTTTTACACATGAACTAGGGTCTATTCCAAGTCACAGCATAAACATATCTCTTCCTGGAGCTTCAACATACTTGAAAACCAAATTTCAAATGCATCATTCGTTCATTAAAATAAATCCAGATAAAACGTGGAGTAGACTGAAAAATTCACACGAAAACTTGTGATAAAGAATGAGAATTTGCGTTTTAGTAGGCTGCTTAGAGCTGTGATGCAGACATTATGGAAAACCTTCCGTTAGAGAACTTGGTGGCCAAAGTTTGAGATTCACAACTAAACTAGAGAAGTGTTCCTGGTGATAGAAATTGCATGGGACCAAGAATGTCAGAAGCAAAGAAAATGGTAAAATGTTAGATACCAAATCCCTTTTTCTAATTTTGTCTATAGAGAGAATGAGTTTTCAAGAGAAGGCAGCCCTTGCCTGGGGATGCACAGCTAAGGCTCTCCAGCGCTCTTTAAGTAACAACCAAGAGATAGCTCATGTGTGGGGTGGCTCTAATACAAATTGTTCCCCTGCTTGTGTGATGCTCTCTCAAAATTAAATGTTACACGTTGTGGTAGAAACCTTGTGCAATGGTTCTGATAGCTTATAAGTTTTTCATGTCAGATAAAAAGCTTCCTATCCAGTGATCCTGACTCTTAGCACCATTTCTAGTCTGTGGAAGGCTTGTAGGAAGTCTTTCCCTGGCTGCTAGTGAGTCGTTGCCCAAATTATGATTTTCATTAGGTCTCCAGCCTTTTAAGCTCTCACTCTGGTGGCATCAGGTTAAATGGCTCCAGGAGTCTAGGGTGACCAGTGTACCCTGGGTCCTACTGGCAGCCAGGAGTCCCACAGACACAGTCGGCGAGAAAAATCAATTCAGCTTCAGGAGCAGTGTCTACATGGGTCCCAGGGAACATGGAAATGTCGCCTACTCATATGGTGTCCACGACACACTGCAGGAAGGTGGAAAAGCATGAACAAGACATGTTAGCATACAGACTCCAGAAATCTCAACCAAGTAAGGTTTTCTTAGGACTCTAAGGAAGGTTTCCAAGCCACAGACTGGAAGAAAACACTTACAATTCACAGAGCTGACAAAGGATTATATCCAGAAAATATAAAACTTCCTCATAAATCAATAGAGGAAAGACAAAATCACAGTAGAAAAATGAATACTTCACAGAAGAAACCTGAAAAGCCAATAATTGTGAAAAAAAGGTCAACCTCATGATAATCTTGTAACTGCAAATTAAAACTGCAATGAGATAACATTTTACATCTATCATATGGAAAAAAATTAAAAGATCTAGCAAAACCAAGTTTTGACTTAGATATTGAAAAGGCAACATCATGCTGTCTATCAAAATGCTTATGACTATAAATTGGCATAACCATTTAGGAGAGTAATTTATCAATACTTAATAAAGTTAAAGATATCCAAATCCTATGGCCCAATAATTCCATAACAGGTATATAGCCCAAATACACTTCCATGAAAATGTACAAAGAATATTCATGCAGCAATAATTTATAAATAGGGAAGAATTGGAAACAACCTGAATTTTTTTCGTAATAGAAAAATGGAAAACTGTTGAGTTTTTGAGGTTTTGTTTAAAGTGGAATACTGCACAACAATTAAAATGAATGAACTTGATCTTTATGTTTACTGAGAAAAAACAAGTTGCAGTAAATAACCACAATATGATGCCATTACTATAAATTTTAAACCACAGGTCAATACTATAGACTATTTTTAGACACAGTAAAAGGGAAGGATACAAGCCATCTTCAGAATACCAGTTACCTCTGGGGAAGAGAGTTGGGAAATGAGACTGGGAAGGGAACAAGAAAGGCTTTAACTGAATGTTCTGTGGCTCAGAGCAGTCAGAAATTTCCCATGAGAGGTAAAATTCCCAAGTCTTTGCTTGGGTGAGTGTGAGTCTAAATTTACACTACTTTCATGACGTAAAAATCTCCAACTGAGAAACTGCTGTGTAAAAAAAGCAGTCCTGGACTGATGAATCCCCTGCAGCACTTGGCAGAAATGCTTTCATGACTTGGGGCACACATGACTGACTACCACATTCATAAATCCCTACTGCTGATCAGCTCACAAACAACAATTACAAAATACACAAGAAAGTAGTCCATCATGAAGGAGAGTCAGCAGACACCACTAACTGGAGAATGAGGCTTTCAAGGACTGGATATTATAGAACATTCCTAAGGAAGCTAAATAATAAGAAGCTCCCATTCCCATTGAAGTGGGCCCTCACAACATCTACACAGTGCCATTTCAGACCAATGACTGCTGGCCATCTCCCTTTCCCCCCTTTCTGAATGGATGTGTTCACTGAAATTATCCTGCTGGTATTGTACCACTGTGTTGGAAAAGGGGAAGATATTTATCCTTTTAGTTCACAGGCCTCAAGACAAGGAGTAACCATGTCTGGATCTGATGGGGTTTGAACTGGATGAAATGACCGAGTGGGCCTTTGAGTTGCTTCTGTTGGGGAAGGGGAGGGCTTGAATATGTTCTACAACTGGGAATAAGGGAGAAAAATAATATATGGTGATTAAAAAGCAGAGACATTTACTGCTTACCAAATATTCATATGCTCCCTTACAATTTCCAGGCCACTTGCAGTTAGGCAGGACCAATGGACTATGTCTAGGCAATGGATTCAAGTGGAAGTGACACAGGTCACACCTGCACTGAAGCATGCAAGAAAAGGCATGAGATCTCTTGCTCTTTCTTTTCATTCCTCGGTGACAGTGGCAGCCGCATCTTGAGATAGTTTAGCCACTAGATGGAAACAGCTGGATTGCTAGATCACTGCTTGGAAGGCAGCTGCAGACTTTGCATGAGAGAAAAAAAGCTTTGTATGTTAAGCCAAAACTCATGTTGTGTGTGACTTTTATACACAAACAGACACACACACACAGCTCATTGAAAAGAAGATCTCATACAAAAATTAAAACTACACAGGGAAGCAATCCATTATGAGGGGAATGGCAGACATAACCCAGGAATTAATTGGCCCAAAAGTTTGAAATAATGGAACTATATGATAGAGCCAATATTAAAAAGTACATTTTGAATATTTGAAGTGCCATTTACAGAAATATAGGGTACCATTTGGGAAACTTTTTAAAAAACTATTTAAAAAGAAATGAGCAGGTCTTTTAAAAATAAGAAGCATTGCATTTCAAATTGAAAAATCAATAAAAGACACACACACCTTACACATATTTACTCATTTAATGACAAAGGTGAAACTGAAATGCAGTGGGAAGTGAAGTGTTTTTTCAACAAATTAATCTTTTATCAATTGGATATCCATACGAGAAAACTGAATTTTGATTTATACCTCACATTATAGAAAAATTCCAGATGTATTATAAATATAAATATGAAAATATAGTTTCTAAATGAAAACATTGAAAAATATTTTTAGACAAAGATTTCTTAAATGGAATAACCATAAAATACTAACAATAGAAGACAGTTGGACTATGTTAGAGTTAAGAACTTATGTTTGTCAAAAGACACCACTATGAAAGTGAAAAGGCAAGCCATAGAGTGGGAAACATATTTACAGTATGTATATCTGACAAAGGATTGCTATCCATAATATCTAAAGAACTCTTACAGATTAGCAATAAAGACACGAACCCAATAGAAAGATAGGCAAAAGACACAAATAAGCACTTCAGAAAAGAAGCTATCCAAAGGCCAGTTAGAACTGAAAAAGATGCTCAACATTATTAGCCATTAGGAAAATACAAATTGAAACTTAAGTGAAATACCAATACAATGCCACCAAAATGAATAAAATGAAAAAAACAATGTGGTGGCAATGATATCAAGCAACTAGAACTTTCCTCCACTGCTGTGGGAGTGTAAATTAATAGCCATTTTGAAAAACTTATACAGTAAAATAAAACTTGACATATGCATACCCTAAGTGGTAGGCAAAATATGGCTCCCCAAAGACGTCCATGTCCTAATCTCAAGAACTTGTAAATATGTTATGGGGCAAAGAGGAATTAAATTTGTAGATGGAATTAAGGTTACAAATCACCTGACCTTAAAATAGGGAGATTATCTGAGTGCACCCAGTGTAATCACAAGGGTCCTTAAAATTGGAAGAGGAAATCATAAGAGAGAACCAGATGAAAGAGTGCGAAGGATTTGGATCAAAGTTACTGGAGGAAGGCACTTGAGCCAAAGGAAGCAGGTGGCCTCTAGAAGCTAGAAAAGGCAAGGAAATGGATTATCTCCCAGAACCTCCAGAAAGAAAGGCAGCCCTGCCAATCTGTCAGTGAGATTCATGTTGGATTTCTGATATACAGAACTGTAAGTTATTAAATTTCTATTGTCTTAAGCCACTAAGTTTGTGGCAGTTTGTCGCAACGTCGAGAGGAAACTAACCTATCCTATGACTCAGCAATTCTACTCCTAGATATATACCCAACAGAAAGGCAGAGATATGTACAAGAATGTTCATACCGTCTTATTCATATTGTCTCAACTAGGAAACTACCCACATGTACATAAATAGATCACGTGTAATGTCTTAATAAAACGGGATACTAAACCACAGGGTTTTTTTTTTGGCCACACCACACGGCATGTGGGATCTTAGTTCCCTGACCAGGGATGGAACCCGTGTCCCCTGCAGTGGCAGCACAGAGTCTTAACCACTGGTCCACCAGGGAAGTCCTAAACCACAATGATAAATGAATGCTACACACAACAGTATGATGGGTCTCACAAACATAATGTTGAGTAAAAGAAGCCAAAAGATTTCAGATTGAAAATTCCATCTATAGTAAGTTCAAGATGAGTAAAACTAATCTACTATGGTGTTAGAATCAGAATTGTGGTTGCCTTGGCAGGGGGTCTGGTGACTGAGAAGCGATGCAAAGGGGGTCTTCGGGGTGCTGGCAATACTTAATTTCTTGATCTGGGTGGTGGTTTCACAGTGTGTTTGGTTTGTGAAAATTATTTGAGTTGACATTTATGATTTATGCATATTTGTATGTGTATGCTATATTACAATAAATCATTTAACTTTAGAAGGCAGTGGATTGGTTAAAAACCAGATCAGACACAACTGAGGTGAGAATTGAAAATTGGGAAGAAAACCTGAAGAAATTCTCCAGAATGCCACTAGAGGATAATAAGATGAAAAACATAAAAAAGAATGTGAGAATGAGAAGGGTCAAATTTATCTATAATAGATGCTACATAAAGAGAGAGTATAGAGAATAGGAGATGAAACATTCAAAGAGATAATGCTGAAAAATTTCCAGACCTAATAAAAGATATGATTCCTCAGATTTGGAAAGCAGGATAAATAAAAATGAAAATAAATACATCTCTTGATATAGTGTAGTTAAGCTAAGAAATACTATTATCATAACAACAATAAAGGATAAAAAGCAGTGGAATAATAATTTCAAAGTGCTGAAGAAGAAACAGCAGTCAGCCTAGATTTTTCTTTTTTACTTAGGTGTATGAAGTGTGGTTTACATCAGGCAAAATTCTCTTTTTACTCTATGGTTCTATGAGATTTGACAAATGTATACAGTCATGCAATCTCTACTATGGTCAAGATATAGAATGGTTCCATCACACAAAAAATTCCCTCATGCCCCATTGTGGTCAAGCCTGCTCCCACCCCAGTCCATGGCAACCACTGATCTGCTTTCTGTCCCTATAATTTTTATTTTCCAGAATATCATATAAATGGAATCATAGAGAACGTAGCCTTTTCAAACAGACTAACTTCGCTCAGTATAATGTATTTGAGATTCATCTAAGCTGTTGTATGTATCTATAGTTCATTTATTATTGCTGAGTAGTATTCCATTGAATAAATACAGTACAGTTAATTTTCCTAACCACCAGTAGAAGGGCAGTTGGGTTGTTTTCAGTGTTTGGCATTTATGAATAAAGTTGCTATAAACATCTGCATACAAAGTTTTGTGTGAACAGATCCTTTCATTTCTTTGAGGTAAATACCTAGGAATGGGACTGCTAGATCATATATGGCAAGTGTATATTTAACTGTATGAGGAACTTAATGGTTTTCTAAAGTGGCTGTACCATTTTGCATTAATACTAGCAACGTGTGAGAGTTCTAGTTGCTCCACACCCTCACCAGCACTTTGTAATATCCCTTTTTTCCCTTCTAATCTGTGTGTAATGATATTTTGTTGCCATTTTAATTTGTATCCTTTCATGTGCTTATTTTCCATTGATATACTTCTTTGGTTAAATGTTTAAATCTTTGTCCTTTTAGTTGGGTTTTTGGTTTTCTATTTTAATTGTTTTAACTGTATTTTGAAGAACAAAAATTTTTATTTAGGTGAAACTTATTTATGATTTTCTTCTTTTATACATGATGTGTTTGGTGTCATACCTAAGAAATATTTGCCTAATCTGAGGTCAAAAACTTTTTTCTTATGTTTTCTTCTAGGAATGCATATCCTAAAGGTTTGCATTTAGGTCTATATGCATTTTGAATTCATTGTTGTCTCTGGTACAAGTTATGGGCTCAGGGTTTTTGGTTTTGATTTTTTTTTAGGTTATCCAAAATTATTCCACTGCAGTGCGTTGAAAAGACCATCTTTCTGTATTGCATTGCCTTCACACCTTTGTTGAAACCAATTGACTAAATGTGTATGGATCTATTTCTGGACACTCCATTCTATACCATTTATCTGTGTGTCTATTTTTTCACCACATTGTCTTAATTACTATAGCTTACTATTACTATAGTAATAATTACTATAGCTTACTACTAAGTTTTGAAATCAGGTAGTGTAAGTTCTCCAACTTTGTTGTTATTTTTTCAAACTTTTTTGACTATTTTAGTTTCTTTGCCTTTACATATAAATTTTAGATGCAACTTGTGAATTTCTATGAGAATGTGGTTGAAATTATGTTAAATCTATATTTCAGTTTTGGGAAGGATTGCTATCTTTGAATATTGCAACTATCAATGTATAACTAATGCATCCATTTATTTTAAGTCTTTTTAAATTGTTTTTGCAATATTTTGTTTTAGCATACAGATATTGCACAGATTTTGTTAGATGTATACTATTTATTTCATGCTTTTTGGTGATATTGTAAATTACACTATTGTTTAAAATTCCATTTTTTCATTGCTAGTATATAGAAAGATAATAGATTTTTAGATCCTTTATCCTGCAACGTGTTACTGCTAGTAGATTTTTAGAGATTCTTTGAGATTTTGTATACATAAATCATGTTATCTGTGAATATAGACAGTTTTATTTCTTTTTTTAATGTGAAAGCTTTTTTTCTTGCTTTATTTCACTGGCTAGGACCTCTAATAGGATGTTAAATAGGAGTCATGAGAGTGAATAGCCTCACTTTGTTCTTGAGAAAGCATTCATTCTTTTAGTAATAATACATCTTAAAAACTACAACTAACATCATATTTTTTGGCAAAAGACAAATATTAGCAGTATAAACCAGCATCTCAACATCTATTGGGTGTACTATGTAAATGGCACTGCACTAAGCCCTTTGCCTGTATCACAGAATTTAATTTTTTTATAACAGCCTTATGTAACAGATACTACCAGTATCCTTTCTTTATGGATAAGGAAAATGAAACGCCCTTTCATTAAGTAACTTTCTCTAGGTCACACAGCTAGCAAATGGAAAGGCTGGGTCTCTAATCCAAGTCTGATTGATTCTGAGGCCACGCTATGAGGGACTACCCTGCTTTCTTCCCTGAGTTCAAGGCTCTTCTCACTAAGGTTAAGCACAGTTTCATGGGTTTAAAATATTTTCAGTCTCTCATTCTAGTCACCATAAGATATTTTATTGCTTACACCCACTCCATGGACAACCTTCTCACATACCTATGTTCAGAGAGTAATGGACAATATTGGTGTAATAAGCTGTCTCTTGTGTACATGATATAGCTTCAAGGATCTACCTTCAAGAATCACAAAGCCTAAACCCAGAGTTTAAAATGTGAAGATACTTCCCCAAGGCACATTTGGGAAGAGAACAGAGGTTTCTTAGAGTCCTTTGAAATACAACATGTCTATTATTCTTTTTAAAGATTTATTTCAATAAATGGTTTCCTTCAAGCATATGAGTAACTTATATTAGCACAGGCTTAGTGGAAAAGCTTGGGTTTTGGAGTCAGACAGACCCACTTCTATAACCTACCTTATGAACTTAGGCAATTTGCTTATCAGTTCACTCATTCAATGACACTGTTTTGAACACCTCCTACATGTCAGGCTCTGTTCTTAGCCCTGGGTTACATAACTAATCAAAATAAAGGGCCCTCTCTTCAGGCAGCTCGCATTCTAGCCCAGGAGATAGTCAATAAATTATAAACATGAAAAGCAAATGACTTATATGGTACAAAAATACATAAGTGCTCAGCAAAAAAAGGAAAAATAGAGCAGGGTAAGGATGAGTCAGGAGAAGATGTTGGAGGCGGAGGTAGAGATTGCTGTATTAAGTAACATGGTCAGTGCAGGACTCATTGATTAGTCAGATATGAGCAAAGCATTGAAGGAGATGAGAGGGTGAGGCAAGTGGATGTCTAAGGGAAGTTTGCTCCAGGCTGAGGGGAAATCTGGAGAAAGGTAAGGCAGAAGGGTGCCTAGCATAGTCAATGAACAGAAAGGAAGCCAGTGGGGCTGCAGTGGGGTAAACGAAGGGGGGAAATGCTAAGGAAGGAGGTCATGGATGTCATGGGGGTGTGTGTCAGACCATGTAGAGCTTAAGACATTGGAAGGACTTTGGCTTTGAGTGGAATGAAGAGTCATTGGAATGTCATAGGCAGCAACGATTAGAAACAGCCCAATTAAGGGATTAGTGCAGTAGTCAAAGAAAAATGGCACTGTGGCTTGGAGAAGGGCTGTGGAGTGGTGAGACGTGGCCAGAATCTGAACGTATTTTGAACATGGAACTGACAGAATTTGCTGACGTATTGGATGTGGAGGCTAAAAGGGAAAGGAGCCAGGGATGATTCCAGAGTTTGGGGGCTGAGAGACTGGGAGGATGCAGTCTCCATCTGCTGAGATGGGGAAGGGGGCACACAGAGAGTTTTAGGGGAAAGACCAGGAATTCGGTTTTGAATTTGCTAAGTTTGAGATTTCCATTAAACATCCAAGGGGAACTGTTGGATAGGCAGTCAGATGTACACATCTGGAGTCTGGCATAAGGATATAAATTTAAGAGCCATCGGTGTACAGATGTTGTTTAACGTCTTGAAACCAGACGAGATCACTGAAGAATTAGCAAAGATAAAGAAGGGAAGAGATTCAAATACTGAGTCCTGAAGCATTTAAACATGGAGGGATTGGAGAGAAGAGGAACAAGCAAAGGACACCGAAGCAGTTTATTCAGCAAGGGAAGAAGAAAAGCAACAGAGTGTAGGGGAAGACAGTATTAAAAGAGAGTGAGCAACTGTGTGAAATAAGTCAAGACAAGGACTTAGAAGCGACCATTGATTCAGCAACACGTGGAGGTCATTGTCGACCTTGGCGAGGGGCTTTTAGTGGAGTGATGGAGGAGGAGCCCTGGTGGCTGCCTACAGAGAAAACTTTTGTTCAAGCTGGAGCACAGTTGGCGATGGATGCTGAAGTGAGGTCAAGAAGAACTTTCTTCCCTTTTTTAATGGAAGAGAATACAGCACATTTTTATGCTGAAGGGAAAGCCCAGAAGAGAAGTTTAATTACATGGAAAAGAGAGGAGAGATTGCTAGAATGATCATGGAAGAGAAGGGAATAGGATCTGCTGTACAGGTGGAAGGGCTTAGCTTTAGATGGGAACATGGATAGTTCACACATAGGTAAGAAGGCAAAGAAAAGTCTGTGGATGGAAACTGTAGAAGATGGCTAGCTGTGGTGGTAGGATCTAGAGAAGTAGACGAGCTCTTGTGATTGCTTCAATTTTCTCAGTGATGTAGTAGCCAAGTTCAGAGACAGAGACTAGGGGAGCAGGGGAGGGGGAAAAGGCGAAGGAAGAAAGGAAGTGGGAGAGAGAGGAGAGGCTCTTTTGGTGGCTTGAGGAGAAAGAGGATGTGGAAGTCACATATATCTTTGAGCCTCAGTTATATCAGGGACAAGAATTTATAAATTGCACAGATTTTGTGAGGGTTGGCAATAATGTATCAAAAGCCAATGTTCAAAAGCTCCTAGTTGCCATCATCAGGCCTACACATCAGCGTGTGTATCTGCTTCTCTCTCAGGCCCTCAATTCTCTAACAAGAAGCATCATGTGGTACTTTTTTCTTTGTATGCTACCTAGAAAAGTATGAACTCAATTTGATATCTTAATTTTTTTAATCGTAAGAAATTAGAACAAAAAATTACAAATAGAGAAAGGAAATAAATCATTCATCATTCTACCAGTTCTCCTTGGTGTTTTACTTTTTCATGCTGACTTTTATTCCAATCTCAGAATTAGATATCACATATACAGCCAAAATTACATATTGTTTTTTTCATTTAACATTATGTATTAAGCATTTTACATAATGTTAATCTTCAAAACCATCATTTCAATGGGTGCATATTTTTTCATGTGTCCATTCATGTAAATGAATGTATTATATTTTACACAACGATTTTAATTGGATGTTTAAATTGCTTCAAATATGTTATTAAAATTTACTGTTATGAATGTCTTTGGGTGTATTTGAGCATAATTGATGAGTTCATAATAAAGCTATCTACCATTTAGTGACTGATTACTGACTACCAGTTATGGAGCTCTGTGCTAATGATTTTTCATACATCTCATTTGATGATCTTAATGGCAGAAAAAGTAATTTTTATATTTATATACTTTAGCATATATAAAAGTTTTAAAATGATATAAAAACAACACTCTTGAGCTGACTCATCATCCTTGCTAGATCTTAATATATAGCCATATTTGTTTCAGAATTTTCTAAAGAAATAAAATATTACAGATAGAGTTGAAGCTTCTTACCCCATTGCCTTCCCTTCTTCCCCATGGGTGACTAATATCCAGAAGTTAGTGTTTACATAGCTATTGATTTTCTAATTAATTTGTTCACATGAATTTGTCCATGAGGAACATATGACATTTGAATTGCAGTATTGACTTTGCTTGTTTCAAGTTTTATGTAAATGAAATAATACTTCATATATTTTTGAGCTTCATTTTCCACTTGTGTTTTTAAAATATATTTATGTTGATATGTAATGATTTCATTGATTTAAGTAGCTGCATATTTTCCACTGTATATATAATCACAATTTATTATCCACTATTTTGGTAGACACTTAGGGTTTCCTAATAATTTGCACTTCCAAGCAATGCTCTAATTAGCATCTTTTCCCATGCATGCCCTTAGATTTAGAATTGCTGTGTTCTTTAGCATGTGTATCTAGATGTGAAATTAATTAATCTAGAATGGTGTTTGGGAATCTGTATAGTTTAAAGGCTCCCCAGGGCTTTTGGTGTGTAGCTGGGGCTGAGAACTGCTGCTCTAGATTTTATCCTTTTCACGTACAGTTAAATTATCACCCACCTCTTCACTTTATAAATGTTGAACTAGATGCGTAAAATCCTGATTACTGAGGGTGCTGCCTCGGTGTTCTAGGGCTGAGAGATCTCAAGAGCGGCTGTGGATATCTATGGATATGGTCTCTCAGAAGAGAGATCTCAAGGCAGACTGGTCACTAGATGACACCTTTGCAATTCATCTGCCACTTCTGTCTATGCTTTTACCTGTGGAAGGGAAGAATCAAAACACAAGACAAACAAGCTCAGCTGGGACTGGGAAGGCAAATGATTCTTAACTTACCTATCAGTGGTAATCAGTTGCTGAAAGCTGCCTCAGCAGAACAATGAGAATGATTGTAAAGCCACCCAAGGCCACTGTGGTGACGATTGCTATGACTGATTAGTGATGTCTGCCATGGGTTGGCTATAAGTAAGTGGTCAAACAAGTGAGGTGCATAATTACCAACCTGCCACCAGGATTTGCCTATCAGCAGTCATCCAGGAAAAGCAGCTGTCTGGTGAGTAACCCTGTTGTAATTAAAGAGAAGATCTAAAGGTTGTCAGTGACTTGAATAAGAGGAAAATTTTGCCAAGTATGTCTTTTTGAAGTCTTATTTCTTTCACTCTTTTCAAAAATTTGACCTAAATTAATTCCTGTGCCAATATGTCCTGGCTGATAGGCAAGGTGAGCTCTTGAGCCTTGTCAGCCAGGGAAAGAATGTGGGTTTTGGAGTCAGACCTGTGCTGGAGCCCAGATGTGCCATTCATAGGCTATATGGCCAGGGCAAAGCCATTGAGATGCTCTGTGCCTCAATTCCTCATTGTAAAATGGGGACCATACCTGTGTCACTGAGAGATGTGAGGATTAGTTATAAGTATTTAGCACTGACCTGGGCCCAATTGTTAATTAATGGTAATGTTGCTACATTATTATCATTATTATTATTGTTGTTATGATTATTATTAAAAAGCAAAATAATGATAATGGTGGTGCAGTCTGCAGACAGGTCTGGTTTAGAAAATTCAGCTCTAGGTAGGTTTAGAGAATATGTCCCCAATTGAAATAAAAGACTAGAAATTGGTTTCCATAGGGTTGACTACATCAGGACAGTGGAGGAGGAAGTTTGTGAAGGCAGTACACACTAAGGGTGAGCAACGAGAATTACTGTTAGAGTTGTAATAGGAGGTAAACACAGGCTGAGTTCTGAGGCCAAGTGAAGGAGTAACCCCACTTCCACAAGAAACAAAAGGGAAGAAACCCAAAATGGATCCAGTTACTCTGAATGTAATTATGTCAGCTATGAAAATACATTTACAAGTCCCACTGCTCTATGTCAGAGCCCTGATACCTGCTAGGCTCTGAGAAATAACTAGCAACATTTTTGAGAATTCTTCCCATTGCAAACTGAGAAAAGAGGACAGGGTGTGAATTCGAAAAGTAAATTGTTCTCATCAAGGTCTGGAGTCTGGAGTGTATGCTTGGAACCTGAAAAAATGGACTCCTTCTGCCTCTTTTATTTTTTTAATAATTTTTATTTTTATTTATTTATGGCTGTGTTGGGTCTTCGTTTCTGTGCGAGGGCTTTCTCCAGTTGTGGCAAGCGGGGGCCACTCTTCATCGCGGTGCGCGGGCCTCTCACCATCGCGGCCTCTCCTGTTGCGGAGCACAGGCTCCAGACGCGCAGGCTCAGTAATTGCGGCTCACGGGCCCAGTTGCTCTGCGGCATGTGGGATCTTCCCAGACCAGGGCACGAACCCGTGTCTCCTGCATTGGCAGGCAGATTCTCAACCACTGCGCCACCAGGGAAGCCCCCTGCCTCTTTTATTAAATGTCATATACTTTAAGTATTGCACAAGTTATCAGTACATATGGAGCATGATAATAGATGCTCGTCCTGAATGTATTTTGCCTTTGTGTACCAGTGATATAAAATGGCAAATGATAATCAAAGGAATGACTTAGAAATCAGGGCCAGAATAATATTTCCATGGAAAAGGATCATTTTTAAGGAAAAAAATAACAGTGGCCATAATTTTATAGATGAAGAAACTGAGGCTTAAGCGAAATTTGGGGGAGGGTGTCAGATTTATTGAGATATTTATAGATGATAAAATTTTACCTTTCTAAGAGTGTAGTATGATGAGTTTTGACAAATATATATAGTTTTGTAACCAAAACCATAATTAAGATGTAGAACATTTCCATCACTGCAAAAAGTTTCCTTGTGTCTTTTTGTAGTCAGTTATCTTTCCCCACAGCCAGTCCCTAGAAACC
Source organism: Balaenoptera physalus (assembly GCF_965194825.1). Lineage (NCBI taxonomy): Eukaryota > Metazoa > Chordata > Mammalia > Artiodactyla > Balaenopteridae > Balaenoptera > Balaenoptera physalus. The sequence goes on from NC_138890.1 coordinate 29,098,247, forward strand.
AATGATCAATCTAGTTTTGGATCTGCTTTCTGCCTTTTTATATAAAATGTCACATAAGTGTAATTATATGTAGAGTATGCAGGTTTTGTAACTACTTTCACTAATATAATGCTTCTAAAATTCATCCATTTTGTTGCCTGTATCGATGCTTTATTTTATTACTAAGTTGTATTCCGTTACATTAATATACCACAAATTGGTTATCCATTCAAGCAGTTGATAAACATCTGAGTTGCTTCTGTTTTTTGATTATTATAAATAAAGCTTCTATAAACATCTGTAAACAGGTTTTTGTGGACATAGGTTTTTACTTTTCTTGGTTAAAATACCAAGAGTGGGGTTTATGGGTCACGTAGTAAGTGAATGTGTAGCATTACTAGAAACTGCCAAAGACCTGACCATTTAACATTCCCATCACTAATGTGTACGAGGCCTCCAGGTGCCCTACATTCTCAATGGCACTTTTTAATTTTAGTCTTTCTAATGAGTGTGTAGTGGTTTCTCACTATGATTTTAATTTGCAGTTTCCCTGATGACTAATGATGTTTAGTTTCTTTTCACGGGTTTATTGCCATCTATATGTCTTCTTTGGTAAAGTGTCTATTCAAGCTTTTACCCGTTTTTTTTATTAGTTTCCTTGTCTTAGTGAATTTTGAGAGTTTTTTTTTTATTCTGGACACAAAGCCATTATCAGATATATGTCACTTGTCTTTAATCTTCTTAACAATATCTTTCAAAGAACAGATGCTTTGAATTTTGATTTAGTTCAACTTATCAATTTTTTCTCTTATGGTCTGTGCTTTCTGTGACTTAACTGAGAAATCTTTGCCTTACTCAAGATCAGAAAGAGTTTCTTCTACATCTTCTAGAAGTTTTTACACATGTAACACTGACATTTAGATACAGACCATTTCAAGTTAATTTTGTATATGGCGCAGAAAAAAGGTCAAGGTTATTTACTTATTTAGCATATAAATGGCCAATTGTTCCAGCACCCATTGCTGAAAAGATTATCTTTTATCCATTGACTTACCCTGGCACTTTGGTTGAAAATCAATAACCGTATATATGTGGGTCTGTTGCTGAACTCTTGATTCTATTCCCTTGATCTATGTCTCTCTTTTAGTCAATACCACACAGTCTTGATTACTGTATCTTTATAGTAAGTCTTCAAACGGGTAATGCGAATCCTCCAACTTTGCTATTCTTATTCAAAATTACCTATTTTGGTGATTTTAGTTCCTTTGCTTTTCTATATAAATTTTAGAATTTCCCTGTCAATTTCTACCCCAAAAAATCATGCTGGGGTTTTGATTGGGATTGCACTGAATGTATAAATCAATTGGAGGTGAATTGACATCTTAATAGTCAATTTTCCAACCTATGAGCACAGTTATATCTATCCATTTATAAGGCCCTCTTGGTTTCTTTCATCAACATTTTGTCCTTGTGAGCATTTACATCTTTTGCCTCTAAGCATTTCATGTTTTTAATGATATTGTAAATGGTACTGTTTTCGTCATTTCGATTACCAGTTATTCTTTTCCAGTATCTAAGAAAACTATTGATTTTCATATATTGACCATATATCCTGCAACCATATTAAACACACTTATTGGTAGACTCTTTGGGATTGCCTATCTAGACAGTCATGTTGTCTATGAATAGAGGTTTATTTTTTCCTTTCAAGTCTCCATGCCTTTTTTACTTTTTCTCATATAATTAATTGTCTAGGACCTCCAGTGTGGTGTTGAAATGAACAGTGAGATCAAATATCATTGCCTAGTTCATAATTTTAAGAGAAAGCATTCATTCTTTTATCATTCTCCCTCTATATAAATATATTAGCTGTAAAGATTTTTGTAGATGTCCTTTATCATGTTGAGGATGTTTCCTTTTTCCCCTAGTGTTTTGAGAATGTTTATAATGAATAGACGTGAAATTTTGTCCAGTGCTTTTTTTGCATCTGTCAGATGATCATTTGCTTTTTCTTTTTTACTGTTACTTTAGTAAATGACATCGCTTAATCTTCAAGTGTTGAACTAACTTTCCATATTTAGGATAGACTCCTCTTGATCATGATGTATTATCCTTTCTGTTTATTATGGAATTTCATTTTCTAATATTTTGTTAAAGCTTTTTGAGTTAATTTTTATGAGGGAAATTGGTATATAATTTTTATTTCTTTTATAATGTCTTTGGTTTTGGTACCGGGGTAATTCTGATCTCATTAATGGTTGGAAAGTATTCTCTCCTTTTCTATTTTCTGGAAGAGTTTGTGTAGAATTGGTCATACTTGCCAGTGAAATCATCTAAACTGGATTCTTTTTGTGGGAAAGTTTTTAAACTATGAATTTAATTTTTTAATAGATGTAGGGTTAGTTAGGTTATTTATTTCTTCTTGAATGGGCTTTTGTAGTTTTTGTCTTCCAAGGAATTTGTCCATCCCATCTAAGTTATCAAAAGTTTGGCATACATAAAAAGGAACGAAATTGAGTCATTTGTTGAGACGTGGATGGATCTAGAGACTGTCATACAGAGTGAAGTAAGTCAGAAAGAGAAAAACAAATATCGTATATTAATGCATGTATGTGGAACCTAGAAAAATGGTACAGATGAGCCAGTTTGCAGGGCAGCAGTTGAGACACAGATGTAGAGAACAGCCATATGGACACCAAGGGGGGAAAACTGCGGTGAGGTGGGGATGGTGGTGTGCTGAATTGGGCGATTGGGATTGACATGTATACACTGATATGTATAAAACTGATGCCTAATAAGAACTTGCAGTATAAAAAAACCAACAAAACAACTAATACTAAACTTTCATTGGGCTATTTGTATGGAAATATGTTAATATAAATGTTACAGACATTACATGAAATTTCTAAAAATCTTATATTTGTATTTGTATGAAAATATGTATGGAAATATGTTAATATAAATGTTTCAGACATTACATGAAATTTCTAAAAATCTTATATGTTCTGGTATAATGTTATAAGTAATAATCCTAGTTATTACTTTAAAATGTATATCTCAGAAATAACTAATTTTCTTGTCAACTGCATTATTATGAACTTTCATCAAATCTTTAAAAAAAAAAAAAAAAGTTTGGCATAGAGCTTCCCATAATATTCTTTTATTATACTTTTCATGATAGTTGGCTTTATAGGGGTAAGTTAAATAGGGTGTCCTCTATTTAATTCCCAATATTGATCATTTATGTCTTCTCTCTTTCTTTCATTATTATTCTGGCTAGAATTTTTAAAAATTTATTTATCTTTTCAAAGAAGCAATATTGATTTCATTGCTTTTCTCTATTGCATTCTTGTTTCAGTTTTAGTGATTTCTACTCTTCAGTATTTCCTTCCTTCTGTTTACTTTGGATTTGAAATGCTCTTTTTATCTAATTTATTAAGGTGGAACCTTAGGTTATTGTTTTCAACCTTCCTTCTCTTCTAATATGTGTGTTTAATGATAAAATGTCCCCTCTGAACACTGCTTTAGCTTCATTCCATAAATGTTTATATGTTTTGTTTTCATTTTCATTCAGTTAAAATATTTTCTAATTTCTCTTGTGATTTCTCCTTTGACATGATTTACTTAGAAGAGTGATGTTTAGTTCTCAAATTTTTTGATGATTTTTCACATATTCTTCTGTCTTTGATTTTTAGTTTAATTCTATTGTGATCAAGAATACTTTTATATCATTTGAATCCTTTTAAAATTATTGAACCTTGCTTTATGGTCCAGACTGTGATTTATCTTGGTGAATGTTCCAAGTTGAAAATAATGTGTATTCTGCTATTGTTGTGTAGAGAATTCTCTAAACGTCAATTAAGCTTATTTGGTTGCTAGTGTTTTTCAAGACTCTTATATAAATATCCTTAAGTAATTTCTTAGATAGGAGTGTGCTTGTTTTAGCACAACTGAGATAGGAGTGTTAATACTTACAACTATAGTTATGGATTGGTCTATTTCTTCTTTTAGTTCTACTAGTTTCCATTTTTATGTATTTTGAAACTCTGTTGTTAGGTGCATCCCCATTTAGGATTGTTATGTCCTTTGATGAATTGACCCACTTTTCAAGATAAAATTTTGCCTCTTTATCCAGGGAAATAATGATTAGATTAAAATCTACTGTATCTAATATTAATATAGTCACTCTAACTTTCTTTGACCAGTATATTCATGCTGTATTCTTTTCAATTCTTTTAACTTTAACCTCTTTGTGCCTTTATATTTAAAGTGTATTTCCTATAGACAGCATCCAGTTGGGTCTTACATTTTTTAATCCAATCTGACAAATCTCTGGCTTTAATTGGATTGTTTAGACCATTTATATGTAATGTAATTACTGCTATATGGGATTAAATCTACCAACTTGGTTTTTGTTCTCTATTTGTCCCATCTATTCCTTCTTTGCTTTTTTCCTATTTTCTTACCTTATTTTAGATGCAGTGGGAATTATTTTTTATGATTCCATTTTATTTCCCCTATTGGCTTTTAACTCTATGTCTTTGTTTTACTTCTTGATGGTTTTCCCTAGGGTTTAAAACATGTATTTTTAATTTATCTTAGTTTATCTTCAAATAATATGATACCACTCTACCTATAAGCTTTGAACAGTATACTTTTATTATCTTCCTCCTGTCCTTTGTGCTATTTATTTTGTATACTTTATTTCTACATATGTTATAAACCCCTTGGTACATTGTTATTATTTTACTTTAAGCAATTTTCTTTTTTAGCTGCTTTATTGAGGCATAATTTACATACAATAAAAATCACCCATTTTAAATCCAGTTTGAAGAGTTTCAATAAATTTATAGTCGTGTACCTATTACCACAATCCAGCCTTAGAACATTTCCATCACCTCAAAAATTCCCTGTTAGCCATCAATTCCCACTGCCCATCCCACTCCACCCCCAGCCTCAGGAAACCACTGGTCTGCTTTCTGTATCTGTGGTTTTTGCTTTCCTTATATTTAATGTAAATGGAATCATACAATATGTAGTCTTGTCTTTGTGTCTTGCTTCCTACACTTAACATGTTTTTGAGTTTTGTATACATCATTGCATATATCAGGAGATTGTTTGAATTTATTTTAATTGATGAGTAGGATTCCATTGTATGGATATATTATTTTTAGTTTTGTCTCCAATCATCAGTTGATAGACATATAGATGGTTTCAATTTTTGGTTGTTATGAATAATACCACTATACAGGTTTTTCTGTAGACACATGTTTTCCTTTTTCTTTGGTAGGCATTTAGTAGTAAAATTACTCGGTCATATGATAAGTATATGTTTAATTTTTAAGAAACTGCCAAACTGTTTTCCAAAGCAGTTGTAGCATTTTTACTCCTACTATCAGTGAATTGGGGTCCCAGTTTCTCCATATCCTCATCAATGCTTAGTAATTTCACTCCTTTTGATATTGGCCATTCTAGTGGCTGTATAGTGGTAGCTTGTGATTTTAATTTGCATTTCTTTATGACTAATGCTTTTTAGCATCTTTCCATGTGTCTACTTGTTATTTGTATCTCTTTCTACATTTTGATGAAATGTATCTTAAGGTCTTTTGCTTAGTTTTAATTTGGCTGTTTGTCTTTTAATTATGAAGTTGTAAGACTTAAAAAAATCCTAGATGCAAGACCTTTTGCTGGATCTTACCTGCTGTTAGCCCCTTCCAGTGCATTTTCATTTTAGATATTGTATTTTACAGCTCTAAAAGTTCTATTTGATTCTTTCTATATCTTCCATTTTTCCCTACCTCCTAAATATATCAAGTATGTTTATAAGAGCTATTTTAACATCATCGTCTGTTAATTATATCATCTCTACCATTTCTGGGTCTGTTTCTATTGATTTTATTTTTTTCTCTTTTATAAATCATATTTTCAGGCTTCTTTGTGTTCCTGGTGACTTTTTATTTGATGGCAGTCTTTATGAAATTTACATTGTTGGGTGCTCATGTTGTATATGTTTTTTTAAGAGTATGGAACTTTGTTCTATCTCACAATTAAGTTACATGGAATCAGTTGAATCCTTTTGAGATTTGTTTTTAAGCTTTTCTTAGGTACACCCACTTTGTAGTGTCTTTGGCTCTACTACAAAGGCAATACTCTTCTGAGGTTTCTACCCAATGGCCTATGTATTATGAGGGACTTTGACTGTGGCTGGTGGAAACCCTTAATTTCCAGCCTTGTGTGAACTCTGGAAATTAGGGTCATTCTACTGCTCTCTGGTGGTTCTTTCCCCAGCCTCATGTAGTTTTCTTTCACAAATACTCAGCCAGAGACTCAGAGGAACCTCTCTGTAGGTTTTAGAATCTGGAACTCTCTTCTGTTCAGCTCCCACTTCTCAGGTATGCAGTCTCACAACTCTAGACTCACTGGCCTCTCCAATCTCTGTCTCTTCAACTTAGAGAGAATGCTGTGCTTCAGCCTGGAAATTATCTCTAGGCTGTAAGAGCAAAATTTTACAGCTCACCTCATTTCTTTCTCATTTCAGGGAGCACAGTCATGCACTTCTTATTTTCCAAAGTTTAAAATCCATCTTTTTCATACATCGTGTCCAGTTTTCTATGTGTTTAAGAAGGGAAGGTAAATCCAGTTCCTGGTACTGCATCGTAGCCAGAAACTTTAGATGAGAAGAAGGACATGATCTTACATATATTTTAACATTTTGAGGCTGATGGGCTAAAAGTAGATTGTAGAAAGTAGAGAGTGATAGAGACAAGGAATTAGGAGGCTATTACCATAATCCAGGCCAGAAGTGACAATCACTTGTAGTAACAGTAGACATGAAACAAAATAGTAGAATTCTGGACTTGAAGAAAAAATAAACAGGAATTGGTGATTGTTTGGATGTTAAATATAAAAGGAAGACAGAAGTGAAGGATGAATTTTGGCTTAAGTAACCAGAAGAATGGGGAGGTCAGTTTCAGTAGAATGTTGGGAAGAAATTCTGAAAGCGGTGGATTGAAGAAAGAATGGTAAAAGCGGATTCCGACACAATGAAGATAGATAGCTCTCTCAAGGAGTTTAGACAAGCACATGCCATCTCTCAAGGGACTCACAATCTAGTTGGGGAAGAATGGAGAAGTGTAAAGAGATACTTACATTAGTGTAAGGTGTGCAATAATAGATTTCTACAGCCACAGATCAAATGAAGAAATCTCTAATATAGTGAGGTGTTTAAAAAGGAAGTATAAAATGTTTCACAGAGGTGGTGATGCTTAAGCTGCATGGTGAAGGACTAGGAAAATTTCACCAGAGGGAGGAGGTGGGCAAGGGCATTGCAGAAAGAGGGAAGAGCATGGGATACTGTGACAGATGGCAAACACCTCAACACATTCAGGAAACGTTAATTCTCCATGGCTCAGCCTAAGGTGGAAATGGGGATTTGTGAAGAAATGAAGCAAGAGTTTCATGAAGAAATGAAGCAAAACGTTAGCTGATAAAGACCCTTCTTTACCATGTATACACTTTAGACTTTATTCTGTAAGTAATGGAAATGCTTCTAAGCTCTGGCATGTGGCTGGAGGAGTTGAACAGGAAAGCCGATTAAAGGGCCTGGGTAAGAAGCTATTGAGGCTGAACAAAGCCAAGGAGATGGAGCATTGGTAGGTAGGATCTCACAAAGTTTTAAGTTGAGAAATCAAGAGGTCTTGGCGAGCTGATGGATGGAGTGGGTTAAGAGGTAGAAAAGGGAGGAATTAAAGATGGCATTTAGCTTTTTGGCCTGGCCATCTGAGGAGATGGTGATGCCATTAGCTGAACTTGGGAAAATAGAAATTTGTACAATAAAATATTTTACATGCCCTCCCCAGGACTGAATATTCACTCTGTGAGGTGGTGGTACCAAGGGTAGGTTAGAAGGGCTTTAATCTACCCTGGTGGTCCTTAACAAGTCTTCTCCCACCTACCAGCTGCATCAAAAAACTTGAAAGCTGTAGGAAAATATGATGCTGCCTATACAAGATAGCTTTAATACAATTCCCTTAACTAGTTTGCCTTTTATCAGCCCCCTATATACAAATACCTCTGGAACTGCAATAGATTCTAAGTCAGATTAATCCAAAAGTTTCAGCTTCTCTTCATATCATTTACAAATGATAGGGGTAACACCACTCATTGCTGTACTTTGCACAGACAGGGGCCAATGCGATGGTGAGGGAGAAATAATTCTGACCTTCCCAGAACAGGTCTCCCTCATGCTCTAAGATCTAGCCATAGTACCCTTCTTTACGTTCCTCTAACTGATCAAGCCATATTGTAGGGCCTTTACACGTGCTGTTTTGTCTCTTGGAATATGACCTACCCCACTCCATACTTTATTATATCATAGCTAGATTCTTCTTTTCTTTTGAATCTCCTTCCCTAACCACCTTTTGGAAACTTTATTAGCCTCAATTGGTCTTTATCATATCACCCTATTAATTCCCTTCCCAACACCTTGTAATTTGTAATTATCTATTTCCTTGTTTAATTGATTGTTTTGCATCTGTTGCCCATACAAGACTTTATGAGAGTGGCGATCATGTTTACTTTGTCTCCACTATAACATGTATAATATTACCTGTACCTAGAAAGAACTCCGTAAAGATATGTTAAGTGAATAAGAAATAAAGAGCAGATAATGAAAGTTATTATTAAAAAGCATTTCATCAACGAACCAATAGGAGAAAGTATTATTTTAGGATGGGAGGAATTCCCTGTTGTCTCTGAAATCATAACACACAGGTAGTAGCTTTCCCTAAGATTGGTCCTGTGTGATTGCACAAACAAAATTGCCAAGATTGCACTGATGTATCAGCCTGGGTAATGGATATAATAAACAACCCCAAAATCTCAGTGGGGGTTTAGGTTTTTCTCATGTTACAGACTGACTGTTTGACCACTGCCTTCTATGTGACAATTCAGGCATTCCAGTGTCTTTTTGTGGCTCTACTACTCTCTCAGTGACACTTTGGGATCCTTCACTGGATCCCCTCTATTTATCCAGCCAACAGTCAGAGAGGGAAGTCTTGCCTGGTTATGTAAGAGATTTCAAAGACCAAGTCTGGGAGTGGTATGCATCACTTCTGCACACACTCTGTTGGTCAGAATGAGGCACATGGCCCCCATGTAACTGCAAAGGAAGCTGGGAAATGTAGTTTTCCTGTGTGCCCAGGAAAAGAAACTGGATCTGTGAGCATGGAGCCAGCCTCTACTACAACAGGGGACTTCAACTGGTTACCATGAGGATTACAGAGTTAATGTATGCAAAATACTCAGAATAGTACCCAGCACATCAGGGACATCCATGATTCCAGGGAAATTGCGAGAGGAGTTTCTCTGAGTATGCATTAATTACTGCTTGCTAAACAAGGCTGATATTCTAAAAGTTTCTGTCAAAACCAACAGCTGGCTGGAGAGTTTTGTGAGCCCCGGTGCCCAAGGAGGCCAGCCAAAGATGCAGATGCCACCACCAAGTCTGTGTGGCACATCCTTGTGCTTTGTTTAATTTGGTTCCCTGGGTGGGAGAAGTTTTATAAGCAGGTGTTCTGGTTAATTAGGTGATTAATACTCCTCAAATTAGAGAGCCATTTCCCCAGTGACAGTTCTTGTTTTGCTCAAATATGAGACAAATCTTCATTGTATAGTTTGGAGAGGTGCGTGATTGCATTCACCTGTCTGCCAGGCCTCTCGGGTCATCACTCTGGCTGACCCCACATCTGCCTGAGTCGCCATCTAGATGGACCAGTTTAGGGAAACAAAAGCGCCCCAGATCATCTGGCCTCCTCTCAGGCCAGGGCAAAGTTGATCTGGTGGTACATTAATGGTTCCCTTCTGGGGATTTCAATCTGTATCATCTCTCAAGGTCAGAGTCATTGTCTCTACACAGAGCCCTCCAACTTCCACGGCAAGGTGACCAAGCCACCTCCAAGGGCAAATCAGGCATCAAAGCTCTTTCTCTCAAATTCGCTCTCCGATCAATAGAAACCTGCCCCCAAACTCTCCTATACCACATTCCCAAAGCCCTCTCCCTAAACCCATACACCATTCATTCTATTCTTGCCTCCTTGCCTTTGCTTCCCTCAATGCAAAGACCCTTTTCCCTCCCATTGATTTCATCAAATCTATGCATCCTTCAAAAGCCAAATGGTATTCCTCAGCCCTTCTAATTCAGCTTGAAGTGATTTCTTCCACTGTAGAATTTTCATAGCAATTACTATATGACCCACGTCAACTAGCATTTAATTATATGCCATGTCTTTTCTCTTCTTTCATGTATCCTAATTTTGTCTTCCTAATTGGATTGTTGGCAGCTGTGGGCTGTGTTTTCTCCTGGGCATATATGAAAGTCCCAATAAATGGTTGTTTGATTGCTTCAGTTAAGCTAGATGCCACTTACACTTCTGGAAAATGGTTCACATCCATTCCATTGTAGCAGCTTGAGCCACACAGCTGAAAATATGACCACTCACTCATGTTCCTCACATGTTCCAGCTTTATAATCACAGAGGGACTGGATCTCTTTCTCCAGTTCCAGTTAGAAAAATCCTAGGGAAGACTCTGATTTGCTCATTTAAGTCATGTGCTGAACCCCTAAAAAAATCAGTCTTGAGGGAAATAAGATTATATAAGAACAAGAAGGTTCTGAACCACAATCACAATGGTTGGAGTAAGGAGTGACAATTGTCCACTACAGGTGTACCTGGATTTTGGAAGGTTCTGTTTCTTTATCTTCTCCAAGATAGCTTATTTTTAAATTAGATCTTCATTCATCAAATATTTATCTAGTCAGAGTGGATCCTGCTCCTTGGGGAGGCTCAATAGATTAACTGTCAGTAAACCTTTATTGTTCGTTCTTTCTCAGAGGAGAGAGAAAGAAGACTTTGCATTGAAAAACATGGTCTGATTGATGGTACCTTTCCCTTAAACCTGTTCTCCAGAAAAGACCTAAAATTCACATACATGCGTTGTTCTCTCTCCCAGGAGCATTTAATAGGGATCACAGTCTTAATCTCAAATTGGAGTTTTCATCGTCTCTCCCTCCCCTCCCTTTTCAACTACTGCTTAGAGATCTGCTTTACTGGCTCAGTGAGTAGTGTGTTAGTTTCAGGGTCCCTGGTTGGCAATGGATGACACAACTCAAAGGAGTAATTGAAGAAAGTTTAATAAGGGGACTATTTAGAAAGATGAGGCAAAGGTTAAGGAATCAGCAAGGGATGGGGATTGCCGGGTTTAGCATAACAGGAAGCTATTCTCACTCCTACCCCCAAAGAGGCAAGGGGATGGGACTAGGAGTTGGAGGACAGGTCTAGAGGACATGAATCATGACCTTCAGTCGAGGAAGGCAGCCACTGCCAAACTGAAGCCCTTGTGGAGGAAGCCCTGGCCTCCCTCCTCCAGCCCTCTGATATCCTGCTAGTTCCCCACATGACCAGACCCAAGGAAGTGCAGGTGATACAGTCCTTTAAGGTCAGCCTCCTTGGGAATAGAACCGGGTGACAGTGGGCAGAGAGTGATCTGGGCAATCCATTAGAGAATGACCAGCATAAATGCTAAGTTTCAGTGGGGTAGGAGAAAACATATCATAATGAGAATGTATATAGTTAGCAAAAAACCCTCCCAGAAATTCTGAAAGAACGTAACCTCTTTCTCCCCCAAAGATCAAGCAATGTTGATCAAAATAAGTAAAACTACAAGAGACTATCAAATATGCTAGCTGATTGGGAAGATCATTCATTCATGGATTTGTTCATTTATTCATTCATCAAATGTCAAAGATTTATTTGTACCTCTAGGCATCAGGCATGCAAAAATGGATTAGATGTCTCTGAATGTTTGAAAAATTTTATAACAAAATGTTGTAACAAATGGATTATATATGGTGACTGCCCTAGAGAATCTAACAGTCTGGCCCAGCAAGGTTTCCTAGAGAAACTGACAGCTAAACTGACTCTGGGGGAGCCAGATAGGAAAGAACAGGAAAGGATGTTGAGTGGGTGTGGGAGAGTGGTGGGAGATGAGGTGGCAAGGACAGAAATCTATTTCAAAGTTCAAGATTGCACTGTCAGATCTGCATTTTAGAAAGGTCCCTTGATCGTCAGAGCAAAAGATGGATTGGTAGAGCAAAACAAACAGAGTTAGAGAATTAATGTGGGGACCAATGCGAACAACAGCCATGTATGAAAACAGGATCTGAACAATGGCAGGAGGACCAAAGGTGAAGAGGGGACATATTCAGAAGATAATCATGGGGAAGAATTAACAGGACTCAGGAACTGAATGGCTGTGGTATGAGGCAGAGGGAAGATGCTTCGGTGCTGTTTTGCCTCCCCTTACTTTTCTTAGCTAATAGCTCCCCGATTTTCCTTTGAGAGCACCACTCCTACCTGCCCTGCTGAGTGTAGTTTGCAAAGAACCGTCACCCATGGGTTCTTGTCTTTTCTGGCCAAGAGGGTGATCACGTGATGTAAGCAGGCCAAGCAGTCTTTTCCTCCTAGGTACCTGGAAATCTTAGGCTTGGCACCTAGTTCCTGCCTTGGTTCTTGTCTTTCTTGAAATCTCCCTCTTCATTTTTTTCCTTAAATTTTTATGCCACCCAAAAGCCTGCTTAAAAAGTCATATATATGTTTTTTACTTCAATTAGTTAGTTATTGCTGCACCCAGAAAACCTCAAGCGATTACAGCGGCCATGTGAATGGTGGTGCCTTACACCGAGAGACAGAAAACAGGTAAAGTCTGAGGTGGCTTTTCCTGGGGGAGTGGGTGGGTAGTTTGCCTCTGAGACGTCTATGGAAAAGTAAAGGGAACATTTTTCTTTAATTTGGAAAAAAATCCAAAAATCCCAGGAGACTTGTGTGGAACTCTGAAACTCATACCACAGAGTATAAAAGCCATCTCTGGAACTTGACATAAAAAGTCCTACCCAATAGCCTGACCTCATAAGGACTTAGACTTCTCTAGGGAGAGTAATTCTTCCATGGGGAGGCTGCCACATTCTGCAGATTCCTTGGAATCAGTGAAGGGTGGGCAGTGGATGGAGCGCCATTCTAGGCATGGGGAGCCCTGGGTTCTGGCTCTGGCTCTCTCATTGATCAGCTGGGTGACTTTGCACCATTGCCCTCCCCTCTCTGGGACTTAGTTTCCATGTTATTAAATACAAGGGTTGAATTTTATTGGGGGTTCTCCAAAAATTCCAAAAGAGTATTAAGTTTACACGTAAAAGGGCCAGCGATACTGGGAAACTGAATTAAACAAACTTTAAGCCACTTTCTTTATTTTAGGACTCTTAAATACACTTATCTGTATCTGGTGAGGTGAAAGCGAACAGCATTTCTTACTCTATTTTTGCCCAAGGAAGCTTTCCCCCCCCCATGAAGAAACATGTGGAACTAGTCATCATCAGAAGACACTTGCAGAGATGATGGATTAGGTGATGTCTAAGGTTGTTCCAGCCCAAACACTCCATGATTCTGGGCTTCCAGTGTCCTGTGCACCTCCTGTTTCTTCCACTTGCTCCTTCCTTGGGTTGATTGACTCTGGGCTCTGTTCTAAGGTGGCTCTCCCAGGGAAAAGCAAACCTGAATGCCTGTGAAGTCACTTAAAGATCTAGTCAGGTTCATGAACCCCCCTCCCAGCAGCTTAAATGGAAAACAACCCACGTCACCCCAACACACACACACACATACACATATACTGTGCTTACAGCCCAGACCCAGGCCCAGCCCGAAGGGACTGCAAAACACACACACATACACATATACTGTGCTTACAGCCCAGACCCAGGCCCAGCCTGAAGGGATTGCAAAACACACACACATACACATATACTGTGCTTACAGCCCAGACCCAGGCCCAGCCTGAAGGGATTGCAAAACATGCTCTAGTGTGCATTTGGGAAAACAAAGAAAACCCTACTCTTTTCTGCTCCAGACAGTCTGAGACGCTTGTGTGCCCTTGGGCCTTTGCCCAGTTCTCTCATCTGCCTCAGTCCTGGTACTAAATTGGTTCAAGGTTTGGAGGAAAGCTTCAGAGGCAAGGATGTTTAGAGTTCTTAAATGCTGAAGTCACCCCTAGACCCTCTATGACCACCAGAGGGCGATGACAACAGCATCTGTACTGCAAGCTGCTCCCAAGAATAACAGAAGTAAATTGCACCTAATGTGTTTATGAATGATGGAGGGGCTGAAGTGTGTGCGTGTGTGTGTGTACGTACAGTTGGGTGCCTGCAGCTAAAACTTTGAAAATCTGTTAAGTACAATAAAATAAAATCTGCACCTCTACTATATATTCACAGGATGTGGTCCAAGCAGTTCAAAGTTTCCTTGAAGGAAAATGAAGTAGAAGGAATCAGAATAGCATTTATGTGAAAGAAAAGGGAAGAACTCTCAGGAGCGTAGTTGCTGTCGACGACATGGGGTGTGTGAGTGTGTGAGCGTGCATGTGCACATGTGTTATATGTGATTGTGAATGTGTATAAGAGTGAGTGTGTAAGCATGTTTGTGTACAAGTGGGTATGTGTGATGGTGTGTGTGTGTGTGTGTGTGTGTGTGTGCACAGGGCTCATTCAGATTTTTCCAGTGTGAGCAGACCTCAAGGAAGTCTGGGCAATACTTCCTCAAGTTCCTGCCCTCTCCCTCCAAACAAACAAACAGAATCATTCCTACAAGTATTTATGGAGCCTCTAACACACGCCCCTCCCCACAGCATCTGGAAAAGCTCAGACCTGGCCAATTTTGAGCGGCCACTGGAAGAGGAAGGCATTGGGGGCAGAAGGGATGCCTTGCATGCAAATGACTCTTTTGAAAAAAACACTTTCTCTTCTTTGATGCTCCAAACAGCCCAGTGAGGTGGGCCCAGACAGGGCTGTGGCCTCCTTGTTTTGAGGAAACCAAAGCTCAGTGGTGACACGATTGACCCAGAGTCACCTCGTCAGGAGGTAGAAGCTCAAGGACTAGGAACACAGCATTGTCAATCCAGGGGTCCAAGGCCCTGCCATCCCTACTTTTAGAGCACAGCAGGCATTGGGGTTGGGCAAAGAAGGACAGGCCTATGGGTAGGGTTTACCAGCAGCGACCTGAACCACTCAGGTGACCATTTTCTGTAACATTTGTGACCACGGAGTGCAGTAATGTCAATAGAGTAGGTCCTTCGGGAAGAAGTGGATCTTGGCCAAGATGAGGTAGGATCTTTGTAGATGAGGTAGCTTGATGGGCTTTGATGGGCTGTGAAGTGAAACATGGGTGAATGAGAGGGCCGCGGTTTGGGGTCCCTCGTGGCTGTGACCAGGCAAGTCACTTCACTTCTCTGAACTTTGAGTTTTTGTCTATAAAGTCGGGGTACTCAAATGCCCCCTTGCGGGCCGGTGTTGGGACAGAAGGAAAGAATACTGGGTAGCATGCCCAGCTCAGGGCCACCAGCCTGATCAGTCCTTGGCTCCCCAGAGTGAGTAAGCCTCAATTCTGGGGCCCTGCTGGCCGAGCTCCCTCCTCCGCTGCCTCCTCCCTTCGAGCTCTCGGTTGCTCCAGCAAAGTTCCCAACTTAGTCGACATGACGCGCGGCGCAGCCAATGGGAGGCGGAGCTGGCGTTTTTGGGGGGCGGGAGGGGTGGGCCCCACGTCTCCGGTGTCTGCCCGGCTCAGTGAATGGAGAGAGCGAGCGCCGGCCAGCTCACCCGCTCGCCCCGTGCCTCAGCCGCCGCCACCGCCGCCGCGCTCCCGAGCCCAGCCCCAAGCCGAACCTCCCGGCGCGCCGTGCCTCACTGCGCTCGCCCCAGGTCCCCAACCCGGCCCGCGCCCCGGGCCGCGGGCCAGCGGGGCCAGGGGGCGCTCGGCACCTGGGCACTCCGAGCGATGCGCAGCGGGGCAGCGCCGGCCCCGCCGATGGAGCTGCTGCTGCCGCCGCCGCCGCCCGGCGCGCCCCGCTCCGCCCGCGCCCCGTGCGCCTGAGCGCCGAGCTCGCTCCTCCTCCGCGCCAACTCAGCCGCCCGCTCCCCAGGCCGCCCGTGCTCCCAGCGCACCTCCGTGGGCTCCACGCGTCTTGCCCCGCCGAGGCAACCTCCTCCGGGCGCGGGCCCCTACACACTATGGCCCCCGGGCGGACGGAGGAAGGCGCCGCGGTGCGCGCCCGCCTGGTGCTGGCCTTCGCGCTGGCGAGTGTTCTGAGCGGCCCCCCCGCTGCCGCCTGCCCCACCAAGTGTACCTGCTCCGCCGCCAGCGTGGACTGCCACGGGCTGGGCCTCCGGGCGGTTCCCCGGGGCATCCCCCGCAACGCCGAGCGCCTGTGAGTACCCCCGCCCCGCCCTGCCTCACGCGGGCCACCCACCTGGGTCCCACAGAGGGGCCCCCCGGCGCCAGATCCTTCCTTCTCCTTGGCCGCGCTAGTTGCAGTCTCTGCCTTCACCCTCTCCTGCATCGGATCCTTCACTCTCTGAGTTGGGGGTCTGTGGCTTTGGGCAGGTCTGGGGAGAGAGGTCACGAGGACCCCAGTGTGAGCAAAGAGCAGTGTCTCTCCAGGGGTGAGGGTGCCAGACGCAGGGCCAGCTGACAGCTTCCAAGGAGAATGCTGGCAGGAGGCAAGGAGAGATGACACTGCAGACAGGGAGGTCTTAGGGTGAGGATAAGGGGTCCGCGCTCATTAAAGAGGGGGCGAAGGAGAAAGCTGAAGGGTGATGGGGCGTCAGGGCACGGAGACAGGAGAGAGGGCCTGAGAGACTGTGACCGGCTTGGAGATCAGAATGGGCCAGCCGCTCTCTGGCTGCCCTTGCGAGGAAAGTTGAGAGTGTGTCTGAAGGTCTAACTTCTGAGGAACCGAACCAATTCAGAGTGGGTGCTTGCAAAACCCGCCCTGCCTGGAGCGCGGCCTCGGAGATGCCAAGTTGCAGCCCCGGTGAATTTTTTATGGCTCGGTTATAAATGCCTCCCCAAACGGGCCGGAGAATGGAAATGCTGACAGCCCTTTAAATGAGACCCAGCGCTATAATCTTACAAACCGCACTCAGCCTCGGATCCTGGGCTTGGCAGCAAGAGGAGAGGCGCTTGGAGAGTGGGGTGGATTGACCCTCGTTTTAACCCCAATTGTGCAACCAAATATTTACTTTTCATATGTCAACGTTTTGGAAACATTTATCATTTTGATCCTCGGACCAATTTCAAAACTTGGACTCTGGGGTGGGCTCTTCCTAGCCTGCAGTTGGGGAGTGGGAAAGGAGGGAGAAATGGTAGAGGGGGTTGGAACTGGACTGGGAACACAGCCCAGAAGTGGGTGAGGGTTTGCTCTAGCTGGTAGATTTCTGCATGCCTTGCTCTCCCGCTGCCCCCTTCTGCACATGTCTTAGAGTAGGTGCATGGGTTTTCAAGATTCTGCCTTCTTGACTTTAGTCTGGAGGAGAGTGGGCAAGAGACTAAGATGTATTGTCCTAGAGTGTGTTATTCCTGTTAATCACCTCCTGTCCCTCCACTTCTCTTCCGCTTACTTTTTATGTGTCCCTGAGCGGAGACTCAGTAGAACTGCCTTCCTTTTTCCTGGAGCTTTACCTTTGGCTCAAGACATTTTTTTCAAGTGCAGTGATTATTCTGTGGGGTTGAACCAAACAATTATTGAGGGTTAGAGCTGAACCTTCATGAATATGTGTAGAAAACGAGGCTTGGAAATGTGAAATGACTTGCCTAAGGTCACACAGCAAGGTGATGGCAATAAAAGGGCAGAATCCAGGTTTCTACAGCTTAACTCAGACATTATATTCTACCATGCCAGTGAAAAACTTGTTTTAGTGGTATTTTTGGAAACCTGTAACTTATAAGCTAAATTCCCCTCCCTCCTCAACACCAGGGCCAGCCACATGAGTTAGTGAAATAATAGCTGTAGCTAATGTTTAATGAATGCTTTCTGTGCCTCAGTTTGTTTACATGTGTTATCTTATTGAATCTCTACCATGATCATTGCTTATTATTCCACTTTACAGTTAAGCCTTTTTGTCATTTGTTCAAGGTCATGTAGTAGCTAGTTAAGTGTTTGAACTCGAGCACATCTGGCTCCTAAGTCCATACCCCCTACCACGCTGCTGGACATCCTTGGAACACGGTTCAGCTTGGGCCAAGATCTATAAGTAGACGGTCCTGGCGGGGCTCTCCGTGGGCTGGGGTCTTAAAATAGGCAGCTGTTGCTGCTGCTTCAGGTACACCCTGCAAACATTTGACTTGCCTTGACATTAGCTCTCCTTTTGGGGTCTTGAGTCTACTTCTCTTTGATATTCAAAATCATGTTGCATGTTTGAGACACCAAGGAGAGTGGGCCCCTCTCCTTCTAGCATGTAGGAGGTCTTCAAAAGCTGCAGGCACAGCATTGCAGCCAGCATGCCACCGTGGTACCTCTCCCAGGAGACCCAGGCAGCTGGGGGCTGCCCATCTGCTCTATAATTGAAGAGACTGGGTAGAGACTGGAGTCCTGGGCGTTCCCATGGGCCCCCTGCTGTCATGGCCACCGGCAGGCATTGGCGAAGTAGGAGGTGCTTTGGAATATCTGAGTCTCCTCTTCCTTGGTTCTGGTCACTGATGTCTCTTTGGTTGGGGTGCGTTGGGGTGATGCGGCTGGCTTCTCATTCTAGTCTCTTCCCTCCCCAGGAGAGGGGGCAGCTTTACAAGCAGCCTGGGTCAGGGTTACTGCAGGGATTAGGTGCAGCCTCCCAATAGTCCCAATACTCCTGCATCACCCCACACCCTCTCTCAGTCAACTCACCTGTGACATTTCAATTTTGCAAACTCTTGTGGGGCGGTGGCATTTCCGAGCTATGCTAAGGATTTCTTTAGGGAGGAATTTTTCATTCATTCCTCCCTTCATTCATTCAACAAACATGACTTGAGCGTCCACTGCATTCCAGTAACTGTATATAAAATCATGGCATATACAGAAGAAAACCAGCAATCCAACTTAAAGAATGTAAGCAAACGACGGAAGAAGGAACTTTCCTTTAGTGAGCCTTTAAACTTCTCAGGGCTCATTTTTTTCATGTGGCTAAGTTTTGTCAGCCCTGCCATCAGATGCTCGGGACCTTCCTAAGATCCATTTTCTGATGTCAAATGTTTATGTTGTGTTTTAAAACAAAGAGGAAACATTTTCTCCCTTCTCTGTTCCTGCTGTTCTGTCTCCCAAAGAGGCTTTTATGAAGAGGTGTGTTTGTGTGGGGAGGGAGGGTTTGTTGCTCTGGTAGTGTTGACTTCTGAGACCTTGTCCACCCATGGCACGCCATTAAAGCAAGCGTCCTTGAGGATAATGTGGTCACCATTTGGACTTTGCTTCAGGCCTGGAATGGGGCCTGTTAAATTGTTCATAATTAAGCTGGTATCAGAGCTAGGAGTCTGTGTTCTAGCATATTCTCCATAATGTCAGCACATCACACAGAGAAACTCTCTGTTGTTTATAAACTACCGACAATTTTTTTTTTTTCCCTCAGTGGGGAGGTGACACCCACAAGAAAGCTAAATAAACGCAGAGGAGAATTCAGTGTAATTTATTATCCATGGAGCAAAGATAGAGGACAAGGGGAGAGGAAGTGAATGGTGGTGCCTGAAACAAAACATTTACCATGGAGCACAGAGTAAACAGATGTTGCAGTTTACCCTTCTGAGTACAAAAGGAGCCCACAGATGTAATTCTTCTCCAACCACAATCTCGGCCTGGAAAAAGAGGAGACAGAAGAAAATGAACTCTCATGCAGGGCCCCTTTGCCTCGTCCTGCCTAAAGGCAGGCAGAGGCCTCCTTCTCACCCGCGGCGAGGTGGTGGCCTGAACAGTGGAGTGGGGCAAGAGTGGACATCTTTGGTTTTTCACTTGGCTCTGGAACATGCTGGAGACTGCTGTATTTAAATAAACATTTCCTGTTTGCGAAGGAATACAGGCTAAAGGCTGAAACGTGAGAATGTGGTAACTTAATTTTCTCCATCACTCCAGATGACGGCAAGCTTCGCCGGTGGTTGGGTCCAATAAAAACCAACACCGTGTCATAGGCTTTCCCTTACTTGACCACAGAGGTCCTGAGGTCAAGTGGGAGACTTTCCAAGATGCTCAACAGCCAAGCCCTGCATCCTGGTACTCCCAGCCCTCGGGGCTAGCTCAGAGGACCGGGGGCAAGCTGGTGGATCATGGGGCCTCTCTTGACCAACCATGGGGACGTGGCCTTTCCGGGAAGCAGTGTTCTCCTGCCGAGCCTACTGGCCTGGACGTTAGCAGCTGAACATATCCGCCTCCAGTGTGCTGTGCAACACTGAACAGATTGCTTTACCTCTCTGAGCCTCATTTTCCTAAAAGTAGAATTCTAGTATAGTCTGTGGTTTTTTTGTGTATAGTCTGTAGTTCACTGGTGAACTGTCAGGGGCCTCTTCCCCATAGCATAGAACAGCGCCTGGCACATAGTACGTTTTCAACAAGTATGTGTTGAATAAATTAATGATGAATCTCAAAAGTACAAGTCTTTCTTTAGTTCTTACAAGTGAAAGCTGGGCAGTTATAGATCTGCATTTTTTATGTATGGCTAAGGGCTACTTATTTAGTAACCTATTGTATGAGTTATTAAGGGTTTCTAAAATTTGGCTTTCATGAACTAAAATTACTGCCTTACTAGAGTTACCAAGGACTCATAATGAGTGATCCACTCTGGAGTCTGGTTGCCAGACGTTGCTTAGCAACCGTGCAAAACTCCTACTGTGCACATGCCCATGAAAAGAGCTAGAAATCCTGAACACTTAAACCATAGGATTTTCTAATCAGGAGCTCATCAGCATTATCCTGCACTCTCTGTGGTTTTTGATTGCTGCTCTGCTTGTGTTAATCGATGTATTTGTAGATTCACTATTAAGTTTTGCTTTTGCCATGAGCTGGGCCTTGTTTATTTTGGCATTTTTGCCACTTTGATTGTTATTTTGTTTCTTCCCAGTTCTGTTTGTTGTCACTGAGTGCTTTCTCCCCTGGAAAGTGAGAACAGTGGGTCCGAGAGCTGTGGGATCTTTTGCACTGAGTGGGTCGTGCAGGAAGGTTTCAGAGCCCCATGCCTTCTGGTTCAGGCCTGGGCTCTGGAGATAAGACAGCTCTGGTTTAAATTCTGGCTCTGTTACATCTTTGCTGTTGCACCTGGGGCGGGTCACTCCACTCCTCTGTGCTGCGGTCTGTTTAATCCCTTGTACCATATTTCCATGCCTGTAATAGGGGGGTGATAATCGCACTGGCCCTGTGGGAATGCTGTGAATGTGGCCCGAGGCAATCCATGTGATGCGCTCAGCACAATGCCCAGTACGTTGCTTTTCCACCTACCATTCCTTACTTGTAAAGGGCGAAGAGTAAATGGTCCTCTGGGGGGGCGATTACATGAAATAATGCACAGGAAGTGCTTAACACAGTACCTGGCACATAGGCCTCCACAAACTCTTAATGATAGTGACCACAGCTGTTACTTCCATTTCTTCATCTCGGGCCCCATCCAACTGGAAGTTTGGAGATGCCCACTTGAAGTGTGCCTGTCGAGGCAAGTTCCTCGCCTACACGTCGGCTCTGCCCAGTCTCCCTGTGCCTGGTTCCCTCCCTCTCCTCCCCAGCTAAGCCCAGGTTGGCCTCCGTTCCATAAAACGGGGATTACGGTTGAAGTGGTTTATATCTTTTCCATGGGCATGCTGCTTTGTGGTATATTTAAATAAGGAATGCATTTTATTTATTTATTTTGGGGGGTCAGATTTTCATGGGGAATTTTTGGCCCTGACTTTTTTTTTTTCAGTGCTCATTCCTTACGTCTTTCCCTAAATACCTCCTTTTACTGACTTCCCGTGTCTGCCTCTGTTACTGCTTTTACTTGAAACAGCTGTATTTACTAGCATGCTCCACCCTCATTATGTAAGGTGGTCTTAACCCTTTTTAGAACTGCTGGAAAAACAAAAAAACAAAAACAAAAAAATAACAAGGTATGGTATTTCCTGAGAGGTTTTCTGAACCACCACTGGTTCTGGATACAGTAGATCAGAGGGTGCCCTGCTGTGGTTTCTGGTGCTGCGTTTTCAAGGCTCTCCATTGTTCGTGATTCTCCAGCCTTCAATTTAAATCCGTCTTACTCAGGTGGGAAGAACTCATAATAGCAATCCTCTGCTTGGAGACCTAGATTGTTATTTTGTAACTACTGCTAGTGCTGGTCTGCCAAAGGCTATGCTTTCCTTCCCACTCTCTTGTGGTCTTCCTGGGTCTGTTGCTAGCACCATGTTTGGTACAGCAGTTCCCTCGGAAACATTGTCACGAGTGTATGATTAAAAATCCTCAATACTGAGAGGAATGGGAAGTGAGAAAGGAATAATTTTGTGAGTAAAGGTGTGAAGTCCAGAGCCAGTTGGGTCACCAGTCCCGGTTTACCATTTAACTAGCTGGGTGACCTCAGTTTCCTCATTTATAAAATGGGAATAATAATAATACCCCTTCATAGGATGCTATGAATATTGAATATACAGACTACCTGAATCATAGTGCATCCTCTATAAATATTCCTATCATTTTGATTACCATAATTCTTGCTGACTGTAGTCTTCCTTCCATAGCATGCTCAAGATAAAACCTGATTTGGAAAAATATGGATTTTCAAGGTTGAAGGGGGTCTTCTTGTCCAAGTTCCAACCAAGTACAGGTCGATCTTCCACCAGCACGATTTTGGGGAAAGTGGTCATTCTCCTTGGTTTGATTACATTTAGTGGTGAGGCACTCAGTTCTTCCTAGGGCAATTTATTCCATCTTTAAAAGCAGTTCTAAGAAGAAATTTTTCTTTGTTTGGGGGTTGAACTTATCTCCCATTACTTGTTATCACATAGAGCAAGCAGAAACCTTTTCCCAAATGATAGGATTTCAAACGTCTTATTGCTCTTGCATTTCTCACCACCCACTTACCCAAGTCTTCTCTTTTCTTCCATAAACTTTTATAATCACCTCAACTGTTCTGTGCGTGTTAGACTTTGAGACAGGCACTCTCCCCATTCCTAGTTATGTTCCTCTAAATAGATTCCAATTCTCTTTGCCTTTTATTAGTTTGGATGAGACCTTCCACTCTCTTGTTATCTTACCTTCTATCAGTGCATGCTAAAGGGACCTCTTCACTTTGGACAGCCACCGCCCCTGGGTTGGCTCATTTTGACCCAGCTGTTCACTGCATCCCCAGTGTCTCCCCAGCCCTCACTGCTGTTGATCCTATTTTCCCCCATCCCAGATTTGTGCACTTGACCTTTTGGCATCTAACTGCAACACTTTGCATTTATCCTAATTAAATTTTGGCAAATAGTTTCATTTCATCAGCTTTTCAGGAACATTTCTATTTTGATTTTCCCTTCTAACATAATAACCAGTCCTCTCCTCATTTCCTCTGCAGTTTTAGTGAGCTTGCCGTACAGATCTTTATCCAGGTTGTCAGTATAATCAACAGAGTTCTCCCTGCTTTTTTCCAAGTCTTTCTGTGGTCTGGGGTGTGGATTACATAAATACATTGTCCTGTTCTTTCCTGCTGGGGTGGATAAAAATGTTGAGGTCTTATTAGCCTGTAGCATCTTCTTTCCCTGGGGTTCTGTTCATATTTTCTCTGGAATGATTTCCTATTAATGTTTAATTCCCCTGTTTGTTGAATTTTCTCTTAAACTCTTGGTTTCTTGTAGTCTTTTCCTTCATGACTTTTGCTTCCTCCTTGTTCTGTCAGGCTGGTGCCAGAAGCCCCATCAGCATGGGATGTGGGGTGTGTGTGTGTGTGTGTGTGTGTGTGTGTGTTGATGTGTATATGTGTGTTATTCTCTCCTGTAAAATATTTTAGCCTGAAATATTGGGCCCTTCTTTCAGCAGCATGGCTCAGCTGAGAAGCCTGAGTTTCTCAAAGTGATTTCCTCTACCATCTGGGGCGCCCACTGGCACAGGGCTCATTTGCTTGAGTAGTGCTTGGAATGAATGTGATGGAGAATGAAGCAGAGAGGGCTGAGGCACTCCCGACATCTTTGTGAAGAATAACAACAACAATCACCATCACCATGACAGCTCCCATTTATGGAGCCCTTCTTTGCGCCTGGCGCTTTTCTCACCCTTTATATGCATGGACTCAATCTTCGGACAATCATGTGAGACAGGAACTCATTGTGTCCCCATTTTACAGATAAGGAAACAAAGTCAGAGAGGTGAAGTAACTTCCTCAGGTGGGAGAAGTGGAGCCGGGGTTTATCCAGGCAGACTGGTCTCTGGTCTGCGCTCCAACCACTGGTCATGTCATTCCTCCCCCAGGTTAAGTCAGCCGCCCTTACCCGTCTTCTAAACCCAATTCTCAAAGAAGAACCAGAAGAAAAACAACAACAACAATGATATCCAGTCGAATCAGGGAGAACCTGTTTGATGTAAGACATCCCGAGAGGGGTGCCAAGGCCGTGTTCCGGACACCTGGCAAAGGACCCATCCTGTCCAGCTTGGGGAAGTAGGTGACATTCGAATTGGAGCTTGAGGGTGAATAGGGTTCCCATGGGTAGAAGTGGGAACGTGGTTTAGATTCGCAGAAGTTCACGGTTGCATTGAACCTAAGAGGGCCTGAGCTCCATTTAAAATGACAGGAGCTGCGCTTAAGGCAGTTTTATCTAACAGGGGAGTTTAGGGTGTTTAGGGCTGAATCCAGTCTTAGGAAGAATATCACCCTAGTTATGTGGCTCATTATTATGATTTTTTATTTTGGATTTGAGGGGATAAACCCTCCAAGAACAGTTCTGATGAGCCTTTTTGACCAATATTTTCCCCCACGAGTATCTGCCTAGCTTTTGCCAGGGATCGCCTTCCTTTTCAGTTAGGTGTACTACTTGCCTTCTTTCAGCCATGATCTCCGGGCTCCTGCCACCCTGAGATCGGGTCCTGCTGGTGCAGGATGCATATAAGATGCATCCTGGCTGGACTAAATGTGACTTCACTTTTCACGGTCTTATCACTACTTGTGTGGGCTCAGACTTCTCTTCTCTTGTCCGAAATGCCAGTCTGAGTTCCTGACCCCTGATTCATTCTGCACTTTGGCAGCAGTGTGCATCGTCATTCCTGAAAGTCTGCCAGCACATTTAACCACCCACCTTGACTCCTTCTTGAGTTTTTCAGCCTCCCTAGTTACTGTCTGCTACCTAGCATACCCACTCTTTGCTCCCCTGCCCTCAATTAGTGTATACCCTGGCTCGGGTCTGTCTGCATAGTGTGTCCATGGTCCTCTTCTAATCTGAGGTTTATGGGCTTGACCATGGACTTGCGCATCTTGTGTATCTCTCCTGGAGCCTGAGTGGCTCCTGGCCCCTGTCTTGACCCTTCCAGCTTGGCTTCTTGCCCGATCCTGCCCTCTATGTAGCTCTCCATTGCCTAGTACTGAATTTGGACTCTGACCATCTAAGCTTCAGTTCCTGAGATTGGATTTTCGTGGGATCTTTGTGGCCTGGACCTTCATTGGAGACTGGAGACTCCCAATCCATGGCTGTGTCCGGAAAACAACTTCAGACTTCATCTTCATGGCCATCTGAAGCCTTTTATGATGCCCAGGGTGGTGTGTAGAGGTCCTCTGGGGCTGAATTCTGTGAATGATGAGTTACATACAACATGCTCTTAAACTCCCTGCAGCCCAAGCAGAGAATAGAGCAGATTCCTCTGTGATTGAAAAGCTCAGCAATGATGATTTCGTTGGAGAGCTGTCCTGCTCAGGAATGTGGTACAAAAGTTTCTGGACCATCTAGCACTTTCCTGATATTCTTTTTCTCCTCTGCATCTCTGCCAAGCTCTAAAACATAGGTAGAAAGTGTTTTATACATTGGGTTTTGAAGGGGTGTGAATGGGAAACCAGTGGAGAGTACGGTGTGATATAACCTTTAATGAGGAAAAAGACCTAGGTGGAATCCTGGTTTCCATCCATTTTTTTTAACTGCAGGAATTTATAGGAGTGTCTTGCTGAGTCTTAATCATCTCATCTGTAACCTTTAGAATGGTGGGAATAACACTTCTCTCAGATCTGATGCAAGGTTTAAATGAGATCAGATGTCTGCAAATGTCTCCTAAATCTAGTGCCGTGGGAATACCTTACTGATTCCACCCACAATATCTAAATCCTGCATCTGAAAGATGATCAGGGTTCATCTTAGAATCTTATATTTACAGGTGAGGAAACTCAGCGGACTCAAAGGCCTTGCTCAGGGTCACCCATGTTTTTGAACTTTTACTGGGGTTTTCTTTTCATTTATCAAGATGCATCTTTTACAAATGCACACATAGCCTCACACCAATGTTGGCAATCCAAATGGGTGGAGTTGAGAGGACTTTTTGCCTTAGTAATTAATAAGTGGCAGTTTCCAAGAACGTAGAACCAGGGACTTCCCTGGTGGCGCAGTGGTTAAGAATCTGCCTGCCACTGCAGGGGACACAGGTTCGAGCCCTGGTCCGGGAAGATCCCACGTGCCACGGAGCAACTAAGCCCGCGAGCCACAACTACTGAGCCCGTGTGTCACAACTACTGAAGCCCGCGCGCCTAGAGCCCGTGCTCCGCAACAAGAGAAGCCACCGCAGTGAGAAGCCCACACACCACAACGAAGAGTAGCCCCCGCTAGCTGCAACTAGAGAAAGCCGGCACGCAGCAACAAAGACCCAACGCAGCCAAAAATAAAATAAATAAAATAAATTTATAAAAGCAAAAAAGAAAGTAGAACCAAATAAGGGGCTCTGTGAAGGATGCAGTCATTTAAAGGAGCTATTTGTTGAGTGCCTACAATGATGACTAAGGCAAGTGAAATGTCCTCATCACTGGAACAGCTCAAAATAATGTGGAAATCAATCTGGGCTATCCTTTCCCACCAAGTGACTGACAAGGCGAAGGCCACCAGGCTAGGTTCTGAGAGGACATTTATGGGGTGTTGGGGGAAATGAAGGATGGGACACCAAGCCCTCAGGAACCACTGATGAAAGCAAGCCCCACTCATCCCTTTTAGTGGGTATAAATATGTAGAAAAACTCACACATCATAAAAAAAAAAAAATAGTACAAGTAGAATAAAAAAAAAACTCATGGGGAAAATATTAATCTGAGAACAATTGTATCCGAGAAAGAATTCCAGTATGCCTCCGCAGCTAGCTGGCAAACAGCACAAGTTCTGCATTTTATTAGAGTCCTAACTCTGCGTAGAACACTGACCTTATTTGAGAAGCATTTCATAAACACTGACGCACAGCGCAGCAGTATTTGAGGCCATGAAGAGATACAGGGCCTCCTTTGGGAGGCCAGCTTCCCCTCCTGGGCTATTCCAGCTGTAACCAGACCACTGGACATTGTTTCCCTGTGGTGCTCATTCACTCATTCTTCTCTCTTAGGTTTAACAAAGCAGGTAGGAGATTTCCCAGGGGAAAATGAGGGAGGGGGGCTTTGGACGGAAATTGGCTCTTTGGGCAGGTTTGCCTAGGCGTGGGGAAGGTAATAGGGAAGACTCAGCTTTGAGGGGAAGGGTCTGAGAACTTTCATTTGGCCCAGTTTCTTCTTGGAGATCTCGTCTTGTGCCTGGAGATGTGTGCTGTGCCTGTGTGTAGGAGGGTGGCTCCTGGGTGGCGTTCACCTGATCCTTCGGAAGGGAAGACCTGGGGCTTGCAGTAGCCCTAAGAAATGCGTGCACTACATCTCCTCCTGCTAGAAGTTGGCACTTTTCTTTCCATCTGCTGCCAGCTTACAAGTCCTGAATTTCTGCCATGGAACTCGGTTCTGTCCCTCCCTCTCTCGTTTCCTTCCGTAGCCGAGAGGGTTTCAGGCTTTTTAAGTATCTCTGGAGATCATCTGGTCTACCCACTCCCCACTGCTCTCAACCCACCTGGACAGAGACATGTCTTAGAGCTGTGATTGGTGGGGACCTCAGCTTTGTGGCGTGAGCTGCCCTCATGAGAAGTTTGTCCTGCTTTCATTTCAGCCTTGATCACAGCATTTGGGCCTCGATAACGATCACTCAGAGCCGTAGGAAGCCTCTGCCAATCAGGGAAACTAGGGAGATGGACGAGGAACCAAATCTAGTACAAACAATAAGGAATAATGTGGAACCAAAGGAGAGGCACCAAATGGGTGACTTGGGATTTCAGAGCCTATCCTGAGGGCTCCAAGCACCAAGGTAGCTTGATTACGGTCTAGAAAGGGAAAATGCCAGATCCAAAGGACAGCTGGGAAACAGGACTAGAGCAGAAATCCAAAATGGGAAGGCCAGTTACTTCATGAGAGTTTTTAACGATTCTAGTGCCCCCCCCCCATTCTAATTACTTCATACCACAAGACGGTAACCAATCTGCTCTGTTTACTCTGTTTAGGCGTACCTTTTAATACTTTCTGAAACATTTCCCATAAGCTTCTTCCTGCCATGTGCCCTCTTCGTGTGTTCTAGAAATTTTGCAAAGACCTAAATCTCCTCTGGGTTCTTTCCCGACTGGAGCTGCATGCTGATTCGAGCCATATTCAGCCAGGAAGCTCTCTTTCCGTCTTTAAAACAAGAAACATCTCCTTCTGAGAAGACTGCACTACAGTTTTCTTTGTGTTGCTAACGAACAAAGAGGCCCCACTGCAAAACAGCATTTCATGAGCAGAGTGGGGCTGAGGGCACCTCTTGCCAAATGTGACTGTGTGTAGTTGTGTGGGCGTGTGGCGGGGAAAACGGCTTTGTCAAGAGGAGGGCTGAGGGAGGCAGCTCTGGGGAATTTTTAGCAACTGCAGCATGGTGTAGTAGAAAGAATGTTTGCCTGGGAATTTGGAGACCTGGCTGTACCTCTGACATACCGTGTGACCTTGGACAAGTCACTTGACCTCTCTGGGCCTCAGTTTCCTCATCTTACAAGGGGATGAAGGGAGTAGACTGGACGATCTCCAAGGATCATTTTAGCCCTATGCATCTTTACTTCTAGCGGCTGGGATTTGGGGTTTAGACTGGAGCCAATATCCAACCAGCCCAAGGGACTTCCTAGAGGCAGTAGAGAGGCCAGGACAGCTGCTTCAGGGAGTGGCTGTTCCTTGATTAAGGCTCAAATAATTAGCTCAGTTCCACAGTAAGCCTTCTGAAATTAAGAAAGAAAAAGATGTTTAGTTTCAAAAATAGCATGTTTCTTAAGACTGATTGGATTGGGGCTTTGTAGACTTTCTGCAAAGACAGAATTTCCCTTCCTCTATAGCAGAGCAGTTTACAGTATCGATGCTGGAATGAGTGTGATCTGGGCTTGAATGCCATCACTAGCTAAGCAATCCTGGGCATGTTCTTTAACAATCACCTGCTTCCTTGGGCTGCTGGAGGATCAAATGAGGTGTGATACATGTCAAGCTTAGAGGACAGTGCCTGGCATTAAATATCCACTCAAAAAGCCATTATTCTGATTGCCTATTACTGATTAACAAACCACCCCCAAAACTTAGTGTTGTAAAGCAATGGCCATTTTATTATGCTCCATGATGCTTTGGGTCAGGGTTGAAGACATAGTTCAGTAGGGTGGCTTGTGTCTGCTTCCTGATGTATGAGGCATCATCTAGAGAATGGGAATGACTGGGGGAGACTTGAATGGGTGGCTACTAGAATCATCTGCAGGCTGTTCACTCATAGGTCTGGCACCCAGGTGGTTTGACTCGAAGGCTGGGCTCCGTTGGGGGTGTTGACCAGAGTGCCCACATGTGACCTCTCTATGTGGCTTGAGCTTCCTCGAAGCATGGCAGCCTTAGAGTGACCTAACATCTCACATGGAGGCTCAGAGCTCTAAGAATGGTTGTGTCAGTACACAACCCAGAAGTTGCCTGGCTTTTTATGAACTGGTCTTAGAAGTAACATAGTATTCCTTCTGCTGTATTCTGTTGCTCTAAGCAACACAAGCTAGCCCAGGTTAAAGTGTAGGAACCACTTCTCCAAGGAAGAAGTCCCAAAGAATTTGTGGCCATGTTTAAAAAACTCTACAGCCATGTAATTATCATCGTTATTTTCTATACTGTGTAACTAATCTCCTAACTAGAGTAAAAGCTCCTTGAGGGCAGGAGCTATGTTTCTCTATGGGCTTTGTACAATGTTTGTGAAAATCAAACTGAGTCAACACATTTAAAAAAATCAGATTGAATTAGATAGGCAGGAGGTTTGCTGGAAAGTCCCTGAGCTTTAAAGCCAGAGAGATTTGGATTTAAAAAATCTGTATTCAAAATGTGCCCTTCGGCAAGTTACTTGTCTTTCTAGACTCAGTTTCCTCATCTAAAAAAAACGGAGACAGTAAAACCTATTTCACGGATTGTTGTAAGAATTAGCAAAATGCCCAACACATAGTTGATGGTCATGAACATTGTGAGGCATCCTGGAGCTGCGGCAAACACACAGATGCTCAAGCTGACAGGTCTGGTTTCAGATCCCATCGCTCACTGTCATGTGTCCACAGACCAGTCCTTTCATTGTTTGGAGTCTTAGGAGCCTTGTCTTTTCAGTGGTTATAGTATAATAGTAAGTACCTTTTAGAGTTATTGTGAGGTTAAGAAATGTGTCATCTAAAGCTACCAGCTCAGTCCCTGACTCTTAGTAGGGACTTACTACATAGTACCCGTATACTGAGTAACCACAGTTAACAATTATAGTTCTCTTGTTTGTATATTGATTCATCCATGAATTTATGCATTGAACAATTCAATATTTAATTGTAATTATACATTTAATTACACAGTAGCCTCATTTTTCAAGTCCCTGCATACTAGGGTCTGTAGATGCCTAGATCTGGGAAGAAAGCCTCACAGGATAGAGAACTGGCCCTTTGGCAAGGAGCCAGCTTGGGAGAGTGCCGCTGTTTGAACACATCTGCAATTGAACTGTAATGGCCCCTGTTCGCTTTTGACCCCAGAGCGCCCTTGGCTTCCTTGATTTCTTTTCTCCTTTGGGACTATCCTCTTCCTTACTGCTGTGTAACTACAGGCAAACATGCTAACTCTTACCTGTGTCTGTTTTTGTTGTTGCATTTTTTGAAAAGTGTTGTTTTCCTGGCTCAGAGTTGACAAAGCTCTACCAGGCTTGTTTGTGTGGTGCCAGGCCAGGACACTAGGTCTCATTTTTCCAGGTAGTTTCTGGGACCTGAGCTCTGTTAGGAGCTTCTCCTTTTCTTCCCTAAGATCTCCTAAAATCCTTAAAAAAAAAAAAGTCTAGATAATCTGATAAAATAAATTGACCATGTTCTTAGAAAAATGCACAAACTCACAATATTTTGCAAATGATTTTGAGGCCATTCATGGCCACTTTTCCAAGGGCAACTTTCTTCTGAATGACCCTATCTGTTTCAATGATTTTGATTACAGGGGCTTCCGGGTTTTTGCTGAGCTCTACTTGAAGTTCATAGTGTACCTGTGAGACTGTCTTATGTCTTCTTGCTTACTTGCATAAGTCCCTCTATTCCCTCCATCATAGTAGACGTGTTGTGTTGTGGCTGCCCAGGATTCAGTCTTGCTTCCTAGAGGAATATTGTCTTTTGCACTCACAGAATACAGTCTGGTGGATTTGTAATCAGGGACCTTGCCTTCTCCTAGTCAAGGGATGAGCTCATGACCCAAGTCAGGTCTGTCTGGTGCTTCCTCCCTGGAACTGGAATCTGAACCAGAGGGACAAAGACATTGGACATGTTGGCTTGCCAGATCATCTAGGCACTTGTGCAGGGACCAGACATGCCTGCTTTCCTTTTTCCCAGACCTGTTTTTAAGATTCCCATTGAGGGCTTCCCTGGTGGCGCAGTGGTTGAGAATCTGCCTGCCAATGCAGGGGACACGGGTTCGAGCCCTGGTCTGGGAAGATCCCACATGCCACAGAGCAACTAGGCCCGTGAGCCACAACTACTGAGCCTGCGCGTCTGGAGCTTGTGCTCCGCAACAAGAGAGGCCGCGATAATGAGAGGCCCGCGCACCGCGATGAAGAGTGGCCCCCACTCGCCGCAACTAGAGAAAGCCCTCGCACAGAAACGAAGACCCAACACAGCCAAAAATAAAAATAAATAAATAAATAAATAATTGATTAAAAAAAAAAAAAAAGATTCCCATTGAATCCAGAAGACCCTGATCACATTCTAGTGAATTCCCTTTTGCTCAAGTTCACAAACTTACAACCAAATAACTCTAACTGAGAAAGCCACAGACAGCAAACTTCTGGGAGAAACTGGCATAATGAGAAAGATTATGCCTGGCATTTGGAGAAAGGCAGACCCCGGTCGGAATCAACAGTTTCACCATTCACCAGCTGGGTGCCCTTAGGCAGGTTCACTTTGCTCTTAGGATGTCAGCATCGTTGTAAAATAATGATAATGAGTCCTGAAATCCTGACTCTCAAACTTGGTTGCACGTTGGAATCACCTGGGGAGATTTAAAAATTACTGATGCTTGGGTCCCATCCCCAGTGATTCTGATTTAATGATTTTGAGGTGCTTCCCAGATGTTGTGATTTTGTAAAGCTCCCAGGTATTTCTGATGTTCAGCAGTGTGTGAGAAAACTGACCTAAAGAAAAGTTCCCAATTATAGAGAATATTAAATAAGTTATATAAAACACTTAGCATTATGTAGGAATTGATAAAGTCACTCTCCTTTCCCTTCCCTTCTTAAGGTGAACTAGAATTGCTTGCTTTTGCTTCTAGCAGTTTTCTTTGTTTGGAGTAGTCATAGCAATGCATGACAACCATGGTGTAATATAACCCAGATTATTTTTACCATTTGAGGTGAAGGCCGATTGTAAATGTAGCTGAAATTATAGAATATACAAAAATGTGATTACTTTTACATCCATAAAATAACTAGGGTGAGTTCAACAATGCTTTGTGAGAACATTCTATGGAATAACTGCTTTAATGGGTAGACAGAATTGATTTATAATTACTATGACAACAGCAAAATGGAGTGATGTCTTCCCGAGGGACCTGGACCAGGACCCAAGAGGATTCTCTCCCAGGTCTGCCCTGTAACCTGCTGAGTGACCTTGCCTCAAGCAGCTTCTCTCTCAAGTTCTCAGTTTCCCCAGATCCTACTTTCCAATTGGTGCAGCTTCAGCAGTATCTTTTAAGGAAATATGTTGATGTGACAGTTGTTAAGACAATGATGAAAAAGTTCTGTAGGAAGCAGGGCTTTGAGACTCTTAGAGGAGATAATTATGTGTATATCTGCTCGTTCTCCCAACTGCCATCCCTCTTTCCCTGTACCCCATAGCCTTTCCTGTATCTTGCCATGTAGGAACCTATCCACGCCTCTGTCTTAATAAAGTCTTTTCTACAAAGGAGATGCACAGGGAAACTTCGGTCTACACAGGGTTTTTCTACCTCTGTACTATTGACATTTTCAGCGGGACGTTTTATTGTCGTTGTGGGCTGTCCTGCTCATTTTACGATATTTAGCGCATCCCTGACCCCTACCCACTAGATTCCAGTAGCACCCTTCCCTAGTCTGACAACCAAAAGAACGTCTCCAGACATTGCCAGATGTCCCCTGGGGGACAGAATCACCTCTGGTTGAGAACCACTGTCCTACCTAATCTCAATGAAGTGCGTTTCAATTAATAAAGCAGCATCAATATGTATGCACAATGGTTAACCTCTGTAGTACCCTCAGGGATTTTCTCAGACGTCCATGAGCCTTATGTCCATTGTCACAGATGGGGGTTCTGAGTTACAGAGAAGTTAACTGCAATAATAATAATAATAACCACGGCTACCATTTATCGAGTGTTTATTATGTGTTATGTGCATAGCTAAGTGCTTGATATATTATTACATTGTCTCAATTAATACTTACATTGAGAGAACTTGCAAACCAGTGGCCAGGGGGCCAAAACCAACCCTCCAAAGTGTTGTGCTTGGCTCACATGGTATTGACTCACATATTGGTATTTTTTTGTTTTTTGCTTTTTTTAGTGTCAGTTTCTTGCCAACATTTTAAGATTCGTGAATTCATATAAAAATCCATTTCTGGCTTCTTTTTTAAAAAAATTGGAAATTTTGGCAACGGGTTCAGCTTGGCTCTATGGCAGTGGTTGACTAGCGTTTAGATGAGGCATGTCTCCATTTCACCGCAGTCCCCACCACTCCCTGTTGTGACTCCAACCCTGAGACTGTGCGTCAGCTGCCATTTGGCATCATGTTATTTTTCTTTTGCTCAGCCCAACTTCCCTCATTGATATCAGCCGCCAGGCTCCTCTAGGCTGTCGCATTTGTGGCTCTTTCCTTACACTACACCACACTGTGTGGCATATATTACCGTTCTCATTTTAAAGGTGGGAAAACTGAGGCTCAACCAAAGGAAAGCTCTTGTCCAAATTCATACAACAAATAAGCAGAAAAGCTGAGAGCGGAATCTAAGCCTTCCTATCTCGCCAGCATTGCCCTGCCTGGAATCACAAAGTAACCACCGGTAGAGTCTCTCTGCATCCTGGGATGCTCCAGCCAGATCTTCCTGCATCTTAGGGTTTCCTTGGAGAACCAAATCTCAGTGTCCTTTTGATCACCAGGAAACCCACATGTCACTGGGACGGGAAGAGTGTCCTCTGAGTGTAGCTCTAAAGCTGCGTTTTTCCTGTGTCTGTGCCACTCTTTGGCCTGTGTCCAAAAGCTGCTCACACACTCCCACGTAGCTGTGGGACCAGCTGGTGTGTGTGCTTCTGCCTGAGACGAGGCTGCTTGCCTGTGGGGAGGATGTGATTGCTTTAGGAAATTAAGTGGGAGTGATTAATTAGGAAATGTACTGAGGACTGTGGAAAGAAATAGCAGAAAAGGAAAAAAAAATTGGAACCCTAAATACAGAAAGCTTCTAGCCACATGGCTAAGGAGACCGCGTTCAGTGGAACTGAAAACATTTGATCGTGGTTGTTTGTTTGTTTGTTTGTCTGTCTTTGCTGCTGTTGCTTTGATATACAAGGATGCTGGGAAGAACCATAACATCAGCTGATCCAACCTCTCCTTTCACCAAATGGCAAATGAAGGCTCAGAGAGGCTACCAGGAGAAGCTGACCAGCTTAGAAAGAACAGCAGGGCTTGGGACTCAGAAAGACCTGAGTTTGAATTGCTGATGCGTTCTTGCAGGATGTGTAAACCCGGGCAAGTCTCTGTGAAATCAAGGTAGCATTGACTGTTGCCAAGGGCCGTAGCAAGGCATCAGTGAACAAAAGCAGGGACAATGACTGCTAATCAGTACTGTGTGCCAGGCACCGGTCCAGCGTGTGGCCTGTATTCTCTTACTCTTTACAAGAGTCCTGTGGAGTTGGTACTATTATTAGCTCATGGTGTAGATGAAGAACAAAGGCACTGAGAGGATACGTTATTTACTCGATGTCCCAAAGCTAGTAAGTGGTAGAGCCAAGTTTCCAGTGTCGTCCGAGTCAGGAATCCACGTTCTCAACCGTTAAGCACTCTGCCTCTTATGCATATGATGTAATGTATAGATACCATTATATAACCAGTAAATAATATAGGACATTTACGTATGATATCACTTATATAATAAATTAATTAAATTATATGCTAAAGTAATTACTGTATAAATAACTTATATATAAAATGTATTCTATTAGGTTGAACCCTATGGAATTGTCATCTTTGTTGGTAGGAAAGGTTGAAAGTAGTAATCTCACAGAGATCATCCTAATATATGCTATACCAGTCACAGAAATGTCTCCTTCTCTCACCTTCCACAGCACGTTCCTGACTGAACCTCAGTCTCCTCCTCCACAAAACGGATCTAACCTCCCTCACAAGTGGTGCTGCTCTACCGTGTCAGTCAGACAATGTGTGTGGAAAGCATCTAGCATAGCGCTCAATAAGTAAGATCCACTGTTATTACCTGGTTACAGCCGTGGCTCCCCACACACCTGTAGGGTCCTGTTCTTTAGTACTCCTTCTTCCACCTCCAGTGGCTTGGCTTTTAGCTTGAGGGTCTTCATACGCAGTAAAACTTTCAGGTTATAGGTGAAGTATTGGGCCCAGGAGCTGTATTTTTATTCCACAGGACTTTGATATTTTCAGTATGCTTCAGTCAAATACAAAGCTTCCTGTCAGGCCAGGCCGAACGGCTGTTGCCTTCCACGCACATAAGAATGAAGGGGCTGCCAGCATGAAATACCACCCTGCCCAGCCTCATAGCTCATTCCTTCTGTGTTGGCTCTCAGGTCCTCATGGGACAGCCCCCCTTGCTGTTCTTACTGAACTTTCGGCTTGTCAGTCAACCTTCTCTTTGGAAACTCTACCCAACTCCAGTCCTATCTGTGGGTTTTTATACAATGAAAGTTCTTTCTGACCTCCTGAGGTTCTAGGTCTTTGCAGGAGAGCTGTGGTGATGGCCCTGCTCTCTCCTGAAACCCCTTGCCAAAATGAGCTTGGAGGGGTTGGTGGCCCAAGCAGAGAAGAAACAAGGCTGAATTCCTCATCTTCAATCCTGGCAGTGCCTCTGGATGGGTGTTAGCAGTCCTTCCAATCAGTCTGGAAAATCATTAGGAGACTAAGTCTGCCCTCATCCTAGAGGGAGCCCCTCCTGTTTCCCCAGGGATCTTGGGGCTCAGAGGAAGTACCTGAGGGGGGTAGGGGTGTTTGGGTCTGTGCACTAATACTGGAGCTTCATAGTAATAATAAAAGCTGACTTTTATTGAGACCTCACGTTGCGTCAGGCACTGTGCAAAGTGTTTCTTACTGTTTCATTTAATCCTTACAAGAATAGGATGAGGTCTGAATTGAGGCACAGAGGATAGTTTGCCATGTTCACATGTGTGCCAGTGGTAGAGCCATAATTCAGGCCAGTCTGACCCATAGCCTTGATTTCTTAACCACCCCACTCTATAGCTTAGAGTCTTCTTACTTTTGAGTTTCCACCAAGTGGGCTCCCCTGATTCTAAAGCAGCAGGTTTTACTGATTCCTAGACGTGGAAAAAGATTGCAGAAAGATGGTGCTGATGGTCCCTGAATTAAAGCTCTGGGATACTTGTGGTCTCAATTGCTGCCTGGGTCTCCTTTGTGGAGCTGGACTTCCTTGTGCCAGTTCCAAATTCCATCAAAGGAAGAGTTGTACAGGGTCAAGGGAGTAACACAGTACTATTACCAGGAGAGCCCATTCATTCATTCACTCATTCATTCAACAAAGCTGTGCTGAGTGCACCCATGTGCGCCTGTGATGTTCCGGTGAACAAACCATTTCTTATCTCGCCAGTTTTCTCTTACAAAAAACAACCTACTATGATGGTTATAATCGAAACAGTAAAACAAAAACCAAGAACTCAGAAATTAAGTATTGGCAAGGATGTGGAGAAATGAGAATGCAATGTAAAATGGTGCACCCTCTGTGTAAAGCAGTATGGCGATTCCTCAAAAAGTTAAGCACAGAGC
Organism: Balaenoptera physalus; assembly: GCF_965194825.1. NCBI lineage: Eukaryota > Metazoa > Chordata > Mammalia > Artiodactyla > Balaenopteridae > Balaenoptera > Balaenoptera physalus. The sequence continues at coordinate 29,135,606 of NC_138890.1, forward strand.
TGCCGTATGATCTAGCAATTCCACTTACTTTTGAGGAAGTTTATACTCAAAAAGAAGTGAAAGCAGGGACTCAAACAGGTACTTGTATGTCAGTATTGCAGCATTATTCACAATAGCCAAAAGGTGGAAATAACCCAAGTGTCCGTCAACGGATGAGATATGTACATACAATGGAATGTTATTCAGCCTTAAAAAGGAATGGAGTTCTGATACATGCTACGACCAAGATGAGCCTTGCAAACATTGTGTTAAGCAAAATAAGTCAGACACGAAAGGACAAATATCATGTGATTCCACTTATGTGAAATGTCCGGAATAGGCAAATTTATAGAGACAGAAAGTAGATTAGAGGTTATTAGAGGCTAGTGGGAGTGGAGAATAGGGAGTTAGTGCTTAATGGGTACAGAGTGTCTGTTTGGGTTGACGAAAAACTTTGGAAATAATGGTGATGATGGTTGTGCAACATTGTAAATGTACTTAATGCCACTGAACTATGTACTTAAAAATGGTTAAAATGGTAAATTTTACATATATTTTACTGCAATTTAATGAAAATAATCTCATCACAAGAGAAAGAAAAAGTCTGCTTTGTAAAGGAGTAACATCTTGTAGAAATCCCTTTCTTATTCCCCTCAGCACCCGGGGCATTACGCCTCGCATAGGGCCTGGCATATAGTAGATGCATATTTCTTTTTTTGCTGAACCAAACTGGGAACAGACTAATTCCATTTGTAGTCGGAAATGGCAGTGAGGCTGTTGAGTGTAAATTTTACTGCCATGGCAACTGTGGAACACCAAGATGATACATATGAAAATGCAGTGGTATTTTTGGCGGGTGGGGTCAGCTGAAGGTAACATGGCCCATTGCAGGTAAATGTAAGGTTTGAGGGAGCGTGAATTGTTAGTAATTGTTATAAAATTTCAGAATCCCAACCAGGCTGTGTCCTTTTTGTTCTGGTTGAGAGCATCAAGGCAGCTCTTTGGACCAAAGGGGGTAAGAGGATGAGGTTGGTATTGGACTCCAGGAATCTTTGCTAGACGCTCTCAAGGGATGACAGGAGGCCAACCATACTTCTCTCCATTCGTTCATGGCACAGTTTGAATCCTCAGGAAGAGCCTTTGTGGGTCTAAGGATCTCCTTGACCGGTAGCAGAGTCACAGCTGGTATCTGGGGGAAGAAGAAAGAAGACCATAATTTGACATTTAAGGAAATAAACCTGGGAGGAGATAAAAGGGATTCGTCTTCCTGTGTTGTTTCATAGGCTGGAATGCTTCTTTTAGAAGGAAGTGGTTTCTAAAAGCTGATGTGAATTGTGTGTTGCGGTCAGTTGTTCTCCCTTGTGTTCAGGCTTAGGTAACCATTTTTGGATTGGGAAGGAAAGTCTTTGCCTCCCCTCCCCTCTAACACCCCTCCCCACCACCAACACACACAGATACACAGACATGCAGTATACAAACAATCATTATTAGCAAGCGGGGAGCAGTCTTAGAATCCAAGAGCCTGAGGTCCTGCAGGGTCCACAGTCCTGTCCTCAGCCCACCTATGACTTCCCTCTTCCAGACTCAGAGTTCTGAGCCCTATCCCCTTCTGATGTGTTGTGTGACACAGTGGCACCGTGAAAGAGCCTGGCCCTCTGACACTGCCACTGGGCGAATCCTATTTGGAAAGGTCTTTAGGCAGCCTCTGGGGGAAATCTGGGGATGATTTCACGGTAATACAAAGTCCATGGGGTTTGGAATTAGGGCTAAATTGAATCCAGGCTTTGATACTTGATAGTCGTATAACTTTGATAAGTCACTGAACTTCAGTTTCCTCATCTGCAAAATGGGCACAGTGATACCATGACCCAGGGTTCATGTGTACAGCACCTGTACATGAGAAGCACCTGCACACCCCCTGCAAGTAGGCAGCTGCCCGCTCCTTGGCAGTTATTGCTATTATGAGGAAGCCAACGGCCATTTTGTGCCATTTGGATCTGGCACTAGAGTGTACAGCTGCTGGTCTGCTTGACAAATCCCAGGCAGCCATAATTTAGCAGAGGTCACGACAGCACCCAGCTGTGAGCCATGATACAAAGAGCTAATGTTTAGAGGTCAGTCGCTGTATTTAAAGCACCAAGCTGCTTTATACACATTATCATGTTCCATTCTCACCCCAACTCTGTAATGTTGGTACTATTATTATACCCATTTTTAGAAGAGAAAACTGAGGTTTAGTGAGGTTAAATGACTCACCCAAGACCACTCAACCAGTAAGTACTTGAACCCAGACATCTGACTCCAGAGCCCAAGTGCGTAACCGACACACAAGCTGCTGGGGCACAAAAGCCTTCCTTGGGGTCACTTTGGAGGGTGAGCCAGGGAGATGCTGGTCTCAAGGTCTGCCATGTGTTCTGACCACTCAGTCTCAGAAGCCCTTGTCCTATGTTGAACATCTCCCCATTTGCCCATTGAATGGAGTCCCCGTTCTTTGTTGCTTTTCCAAGCTTGCCAAACTCAGTCCCCATCAATCATGCATTAACTAGTTCATCTTTCATTTATTCCGTCAGCATTCATTTTGCTGACCAGCTCCTTTGTATCATGACTGCTAGTGCTGGAGATCCTTTATTGAGTACTTACTAGGCCCCAGGCACTGTCCTGGTGACTTTCACACATTGTCCGATGTCATCTTCATACAACTCTATACGGTAGACCTTGTTACCACTTGCTGCTTGTTACTGCTTCACAGTTGATGAAACAAAGGCCCTAAGGAGGTTAAAGCGGCTGCTTAAGGTTCCCAAATTATGTCAGAGCCAGGATTCAAATCCTTCAAGGCCTTCATCGACTCTAGACCCGAAAAGATGTCTTTCCTTTTCCTACTCCTGTAGCGTTAATTAGTCTTCTGGTTGAACAGGCATCAGAATCACCTGGAGGGCTTGTTAAAACACAGATTGATGGGCCTCGCCCCCAGAGCTTCTGATTCAGTAGGTTGGGATGTATTTGTTATTTTGAATTGTTCAATCGCACTTTCATTTTTCCTTTATATACCATGTTGTGTTTTTATTTCTAAATGTGCAAATTCTTAGGCTTTGCCATTTAGGATTTAAACGCCCAGGGATCAGGAATTTCACCTTATACTTTGTAGCACCTTTCGCAGAACCTTGCACACACCGGGTGTTTGGTAAATGTTGGCTGGTTGGTTGGTAATTCAGAGACCAACCTCATTAAGACCCAAATTGACATGTATACACTGATGTGTATAAAATTGATGCCTAATAAGAACCTGCAGTATAAAAAAACAAACAAAACAACTAAAAAAAAAAAAAAAAAAAAAAAAGACCCAAATTGCAAGCCAATTGAACTCTGGGAGTATAACTCTTGAAACAATCTCTAGATCCCTAGAAGAGGGCCCAGTATATTGTTGGTGCTTAGCAATGTTTGTTGAATGAATATCACCAGTCTCTGTGGCTTTGTGGCCAATAGCCTGAGGGTCTGCCTGCTACCTTGAGCTCAGTTCCAGCTTGGGAGCTCAGCCTCAAAGCATAGGTTGGTGGTTGGAATTTTCCAGGGCTTTCAGTTCACCTACAGCAATGATTCTTAACCCTAGCTGCACACTGGAATCTGGGGTGCTTTAAAATAATATGTATGCCTGATACCTACCCCTAGAGATTCTGATTTCATTGCTCTGAAGCGTGGCCTGGGAAGCAAGACTTGTGTAACGCTCCCCCAGGTGATTCTAATATGCAGCCAACGCTGGGAACCCTGACCTGGAGCACTTGGGTGCATGGTTTTCTCTGGGGCATTACAGAGGGCTATGCATGTACCTGCTCATGGGTGCACATGTGTGTAGAGAAGGGTGAGGCCGGACATTCCTTATTGAGTGGTGCACAGTGGGCATCTCTGACTCTAGGATGAGGGTGCAGGGATTGGAAATCAAGCCTTGGGTAAAAGCTTGGCCAGGCCAGGAGGGTCCTTGAGGGCATCGAGCATGCCTGCTTCCCTTTCCTGGGACCGCCTTTGGCTGACTGCTGGTCGCCATGTTCCTTGGCCAAGGGGGCTCTGTTTCAAGGCTGGGGGCAGGAGGTGGTGGGCTGAATGCAGGTGGTGTGGCTATTGGAAGGCCCTTTTGTTCCCTCGGTTCAGAAGGGGCCGTCCTCCCAGGGGCTGAGGTGGGGGGCTTAGCGTTTGGCATCGTGCGCGTCGGCGCTGAGTTTATTCTTGGGTTTCTTGGTGGAAATGCACACGACTACTTGAGCCCCACGCGCTGGCTGAAAGCAATGGGAAAGGTCATGCCTGGGCCCCAACCCCAGCAGGTTGCTTGACTCAGCACAATCCTGGTGTAATTAGGCATGACAAGAGGAAAAAGGGGAAAGGGCTGGTGCTTATTGGCGCGCACTCAGCCCGGGTCCCCAGGGACCAGGGGATTCAGAAGTGCCAGCTGTTCTCAATTTTATTGGAGCCAAGGTTTGGCTCACCTACAGCCATCTCCATCAGTTTGTCCCTGAGCCGCTGGGGTACGCTTCAGTAGTCCGGCAGGATCAAGTCTCCCGGAATGATGGTTGGGTGAGTAATTCTCATTCCCTTCCCTTCCTTTTTCTCTCCTCACGTGGTCTCAGAAGCTGTGTGTAGGAGACGCCATCACATCACTACATTCAAATCACCTGCTGTTGTTTGAGAGGTAGTCTTGAGTAATGCACTGCGCTGGGCGCCGGAGGTTTTTACACTAGGTAGGAAAGCATTTAGTCGTTATGGAGTCTGGAAGCAAATCCAGTGACCTCCTTGGGCCAGGGAGATTATATAAATGGGTAAGTTGGGCTGCCTGTGAAGCCACAGGGAGTAATGGGGGCCAGTAGGGGCCGTAAGTGAACTGGGGAACTCATGCCCAGCCAGAAGGCATTTTTAATTTTTATTTCGATTTATTTTTATTTTTTAACATCTTTATTGGAGTATAATTGCTTTACAATGGTGTGTTAGTTGCTGCTGTATAACAAAGAGAATCAGCTATACGTATACATATATCCCCATATCCCCTCCCTCTTGTGTCTCCCTCCCTCCCACTCTCCCTATCCCACCCTTCTAGCTGGTCACAAAGCACCGAGCTGATCTCCCTGTGCTATTCGGCTGCTTCCCACTAGCGATCTATTTTACGTTTGGTAGTGTATGTATGTCCATGCCACTCTCTCACTTCGTCCCAGCTTACCCTTCCCCCTCCTCATGTCCTCAGGTCCATTCTCTACATCTGCATCAAAAGGGCGTTTTTAAAAAGCTCTCACTGCCAAGCAAACAGAACAGGGTCTGTACAGTGGGACTTAGTGGGGGCAGCCAGTGTCACACCTTCTTCTAGCCACTTAAGGTGCGAGCACTGAGCTAACGGGCCACAGGCTCCCTCACGTCGAGGGTCTGGAAACCCAAAGCCCAGGATGGACTCATGATTCTGGAGATGTTCTCTTCCGGAGCTGGCTTCCTCTGCAGAGGCTGCTGAAGGAGCCCACCCACGCTGACTGGGCACCTGGGGAAGCCTGCAGAGTGCAGCCAGCCAGGTCGGGAACTGACCCGGGCCAGTGGGTTAGTGTGGAGGCTTCGGAAGAGGCCGCACATGGGACCAGGGAAGAAACTGCGGTGACTCTGCCCTCCGGCTATGGCTGGAAGGCTCATCTGTCCCTCTAGGAACAGGAGGAGCAAGGCACAGAGTGGGGTCCAGGTCACCCTTGTCTCTGCTTCCTCCAGCTTAGACAGAGAATGTTGACTTGGAGAGCTTGGTGGGCTTCTGCCCTGCTCCCACCCAGTTTCCTTCTGGTTTGCCTCTGTCCTCACCTGCCTGCTTTCACCAGCACTGTGCTCATTTGCCCACCGCCAGACTCAGACCCAGATCCCCCAGGGGGTGGCCCTGGAAGCTTTGCCTGTGGTCTCAGCTTCCCGAGCTCTACCCCATGTGCCATAAAATCTATGGAAGGGTTGCTGTAGATCGAAAGGCCTGTATCAGGCTCAGAGATCTTTCTTACAAGAGAGTGACGAAGAAACACAGACTTGGGCTCATGGAATTAGAGTGGCAAATCCTTTTCTCTGGGGTCTGAAGCCCTCCATAGCTTCCAAGCCTTTCTCGCTTCTTATGTAGTGCTGTTTTTAGCTTCCTTATCCAGATATATGGGACTCTCCCATTGTTGTTTTCTTCTTATTTGTCCATCCATGTGCTTGTGTTTTCCACGGAGAGTGGGTTGCAGTGAGACGGTTCCTGCAAAGTCCCTTGCCTCCTTCTTAGAACAGTTTACCCCCTTGAAGCACCTCACGTACCGACACCATGGCCCCAAGCCACGTCACAGTGAACAAACCACAGACTGAAATTGCAGCCATTCAGGAGAGAGGAGTCTTTAATTTGGGCTTAAAATAGCCCATAGCCCGAGAGTTTGAGGAATCAGGAGCAAGGTGTCATAGCAGGAATGGGTGTTGGGGACCCGCCCCAGGATGACCGAGCAGGGGCTGTGGGCTGGGAGAAAGACAGGCATAGAGGTTGGGAGTCTGGGCTGGAGGCCCCTGCAGCTCGTTTGACATTGTCTTCTTGGGTGTCTTTCATAATGGAAGAGTGAACGATGCGGCAGTAAAAATACATGGGACCTGCCTACTCCGTCTGGAATGGAGTATTTGCTCCCCCTCTTTCTCAAAACTCTGTGCAGGCATCGTTGTAATATTAGCTATAATCAGGACAACCATGTTGCTGAACTCTTGGGTCACTGTGCGCATTATATGTTCCAGGGGTGCCATTCTAACTGTATAGTCTTGAACAACGCCCCCTGGAGTTGGTGTAAGACGCGGAACTGGTAATAATAAGAGCAAAGAGATATTGAGCACCTCTGGGCTAGACATTGTTCTAGCCTCTTGACTGAATAAACTTGCTTAATTCTCAACCCAACCCAAGGAGGAGGACACTGTGATTAGCTCCATTCTACAGTCAAGGAGGCGGAGGCACAGACAGTTTAAGTTACTTCTCCAGAGTCGTGTTGCTAGGTCAGTGTGCCAGGTGCAGAGTAAGTGTCAGTATGACCCCAGTGCTCACACTTAACCATTATGTACCACCTTCCATGTTAATATTTCGTGGTTTTCATTCTTGTTACTGTGATTACTGTCTGTCTGAGTTCGGGCTGCTATAACAAAACACCACAGACTGGGTGGCTTAAACAGCATTGATTTATCCTAGTTGTGGAGGCTAGAAATCCAAGATCAAGGTGCCAGCGTGGTGAGGGCTCTCTTCCTGGCTTGCAGATGGACACCTTCTCTCTATGTCCTCCCATAGTGGAGAGAGTGCTCTGGTGTCTCTTCCTTTTCTTCTTTTTTTTTTTTTTTTTTTGGCTGTGTTGGGTCTTCGTTGCTGTGCCCGGGCTTTCTCTAGTTGTGGCGAGCAGGGACTACTCTTCATTGCGGTGTGCGGGTTTTCATTGCAGTGGCTTCTCTTGTTGCGGAGCACAGACTCTAAGTGCACGGGCTTCAGTAGTTGTGGCTCACGGGCTTAGTTGCTCCGTGGCATGTGGGATCTTCCCAGACCAGGGATTGAACCCACATCCCCTGCATTGGCAGGCGGTTTCTTAACCACTGTGCCACCAGGGAGCTCCCTCTTCCTCTTCTTCTAAGGGCACTAATCCCATCATGGGGCTCCACCTGTGTGACCTCATCTAAACCTGTTTACCTCCCAAACGCCCCACCTCCAAATACCATCACACTGGGGGCTAGGGCTTCAACATATGAATTGTTTTTTGAGGGGCGCAAACATTCAGTCATAACACTGCCATTTCCTTGTTTTCGACCCTACTGGACTATATAAGTTCCTAGATCAGAGGTCAGCAAACATTTTCTGTAAAGGACCACATAGTAAATATTTAGGCTCTGGGGACCATACAGTCCCAGCTGCAACTATACTCAACTGCCCGTATAGCGCGAGAGCAGCCATAGACCATCTATAAACAGAGGAGCAGGCTGTGTTCCAGGAAAACTGTATTTATGGGTTCTGAAATTTGAATTTCATATAATTTTTATGTCATGAAATATTATTCTTCTTTTGATTTTTTTTCAACTATTTAAAAATATAAAAGCCATTCTTAGCTCATGGGCCATAACAAAAACAGGTTGAAGGGCTTCCCTGGTGGCGCAGTGGTTGAGAATCTGCCTGCCAATACAGGGGACACGGGTTCGAGCCCTGGTCTGGGAAGATCCCACATGCCGCGGAGCAACTAGGCCCGTGAGCCACAACTACTGAGCCTGCGCGTCTGGAGCTTGTGCCCCGCAACAAGAGAGGCCGCGATAGTGAGAGGACCGCGCACCGTGATGAAGAGTGGCCCCTGCTCGCCGCAACTAGAGAAAGCCCTCGCACAGAAACGAAGACCCAACACAGCCAAAAATAAATAAATAAATAAATTAATTAAAAAAACAAACAAACAGGTTGAAGGCTCCATCTGGCCTGTGGGACATCTGTTCTAGAGGGCAGGGACCTGGAGGGTTAAGGATTGGTTTTAGTCTGTGCCTCCCCAGGATCTCTCTCGGTCCTGACTCTGTCTCCATCCACAAATAATGATTGAATGAATTACTCCATGGTAAGCTCTCCCAGGTACGCTCGATGACTCAGGGATACCGCTGACTTTCAGAGCATGAGTAAAAAGTTTCCCTTTCTGAAAGCAGGGGATGGAAATGCAGTCATTGTCACAATGGCCAAGAAGAGGGCAGGAGCCTCCCTTCATGGATGTTTGCAGGAGAGTGAAGAGAGAATTTTTTTTCTACATAAAGTGGAGGGATTTATTCTTCGCAAAGAGACCTAAAGAGCATGATTTGTAATAGGAAACAGATTTTCCCTGAAGATAAATGGAATGTCCCCACCTCCCAAACTGAGAAGAGGATTGTTTCCTCTTTACAAAGGAAACAAATTGGATTCTCAAAGGAATAATCAGAGAAGTTTTTTAAATTGTCATAATAATAAGCAAGATATGGTTTCATGAATGATGAAAGGGAGGTTTGCCTTCCTTGGGTCTGGATGTGCAGGACTGCTTGGAGGATCAGATCGGCCCTTCTGAATCCCTGCCTAATTCCTGCCCCTTGGTATTTTATCAGCACCAGATGGGGGTGAGTGGCTCCTGCCCGCATGGGCGTTGGTGGGCCCATCCGGGGCCCAGTGTCTCACTGTAAAGACATTCCCTTCCTTTCCAGCTCCTCTTCAGCATGCTACTAAAGTAGGTCCTCTCTCCACAGTCAAGCTTCCAATGGCCGCAGTTCATTCTGGCCCATGGGAGAGGACATTACGGATGGGAGACTTCCCTGAGCAAAGGCATGGTGCTTGGAATGAGCCTGGTGGGTGAGGGGGACCTGCCTGGATGGATTGGCTATTTGGGCTACACTTCCAGGCAGCCAGCTACAAGGCTGAGGCCTCTCATCTTGGTGGAGGTGGAGAACCTTGATGGATTGAGGGACCATGTGCCACGTATCTGGATGAAAGTCAAATCAGCTTCGTGTTTGGCCAAACGCTGCTGGGTGTGGGTGCCGAGAGTTGGTATACATCTAAGATTGGCTGGGAGAGGGGGGAAACAGCATACATTTGATCTGAAAGCCTTAACTCCTCAGTTCTTTGCTGGGTTCTGGAGTCGTGGACAGGACTCCCATCCAGCCCTTGCTCTCTAGTTGCTTGTAATAAAGTAGACAGATTCCGTTCCTTCAATTCCCTGAGAGATACAGGAACAAGGAGCTCGGAGCCCCAACAACCCAGCTCTGTCCTCCAGTCTTGTTACCCTCTAGATAATACTTAGAAGACGTTAACTGAGGGCAAGTTACTTAGCCTCTCAGGACCTGTTTCCTGTGAAATGGGGTTAATGATAGTATCTACCTCATAAGATTGCTGTGGGGACTCACAGGAGATGAGTAGTGCCTGATACATGGTGAGATCTCAGTGCATGACAAAACTGTATTATTGTTGTTATTTCCTAGCAAGAATAATTTCCTATGTTTGTGCAACTCTTTTTTAATTTATAAAGCCCTCTCTCTTACAGTACCTCATTTAATTGTCTCAAAAGCCCTCTGAGGCTCAGCAAGTGCTATTAACCCATTTTGCAGATGAGAAGAGTGTCTTGCCCAGACTACCCAATTTGGAACTACATTATGGAACCAGGTTGTGAGCCCCAATGCTGCAGCTCCTGGTCTGGTTGTCATCAATGACTATGTGTCATTCTGCCTTCCTGCAGGGGTCTGGGGCCGTGTCAGCCCTGTGGGTGGTGCCCAGGTATGGAACAAGTGTTCTCTGCTCTTAAGGAGCTGAGAGTCTAGTTGAAATTTGAAGAGCCCCGTCTAGGAAGTGGAGAGTCCACATACAAGTGGAAGCCATTTTTGCTGTCTTCAGCAGGAGAGGGTAGGCCAGAAATCCACTAGCCAGGAGTCTTATACGGCACCATCAGATGACACCCAGAATTTTCTTGTGCTGAACCTGCAAAGACCTGTCTCTGATTTGCTGCATGTCACTCAGCAAATTCCCTCCATGTGTGAAATGAGCAACGGAGCCAACTCTCTCTGGTGGATCGCGTTAGGTCCAGGTTGCGTCACAATCCCCCTCACCCCTCCCACCACTCCTCCTTCACAACAGACCTTAACATTATTCTATGATTACTTCGCGTCATCCTTCCCAAATGTGCATCAAATTAAAGAGCTATTAGGGCATGGCAGGACATGTTTATGGGGAAGAGTTTCCTTTAAAGCCACAGCTCGGCCTGAACTCACTTTATTAGTGTTTATACAAAGTATGTAGTCTGTTCCAATGCAATCCATGTTTATATTCGTGGAGCAATCATTGCATTCCTTGGGCTGCTCCTTTCTGTTTTCTTAAAGCGATTACTGAACCTATATTAAAAGTGAATCGTGTGTGTATTCTGTAGCTGCTCAGGCTTGCAGACGTGCATCGTTCAGAGAATGACACCTAACCGCGACGCGTCCTGCAAATAACATAGACTTTGACGTGGTCAGTGGCCCAAGTGGACTAGAAGGGGGGCTCCTTCAGAACAAAAACATGGTGGGCAACCAGGCCCCCTTGTGAGCGCTTCCTTTGTCTTCCACCTCTGTCATGGGTATTTTGTGGCTCTAGCGAGCATGAACGTTATGTTGATTGGCTCAGAATAGTCCCAGCTTTTTCCTGTTTTCTTGATATTATTGTTAATGGCATCGCCTTTGATTCACAAAAGCATTCAAGTTTATATGATAAACTATATGCTCACTCTGGCTCTAACTGGTGTCCACATTCACTGCTATAAATGAAATCTGGACATCCACTTTGGATCTCAAGATGCTTTATGGAAGGATGATGTGTCTGGGTGGACTGGGAAAATCAGGAGAAGACCAGGTGCCTCTTCTAGGTTAGTTAAGCAACAAGGTCCCACCGCCCTTTCTACATCTTACTTGTGCTCACATTTTACATGAATAATAATCATCAAATTGATGGTAATGGTTACTTATTGAGTACTTACTGTGTCACCAGCCCTGTGGTAGAATCATTTTATCATCTCATTTAATACTCACAACATCCTAGGAGCAGGGAACTACTGGTATTATATCCATTTTACAGATGAGGCAACAGAAGCTTAGGGGTGGGTTAAGTAGCTTGCCTGAAATCACACTGCTCTCTGGTAAGATTTGAGCTGAGACTGTCTAATTCCAGGACCTGCTTTCTTAAGCATTAGGCTCTGGAGCAGGGATCTCGAACTCACATGCCGGTAGGGAACAGGCAGGTGACATAGGTGAGGGAAGCAGATGAATGGGACTGATGAACACCAGAGTGAAATGGGCTCTTGCCTCTTAGCTCCAGTTTCCAGTAGGGAACAGGCAGGTGACATAGGTGAGGGAAGCAGATGAATGGGACTGATGAACACCAGAGCAAAATGGGCTGTTGCCTCTTAGCTCCAGTTTCCAGTAGGGAACAGGCAGGTGACATAGGTGAGGGAAGCAGATGAATGGGACTGATGAACACCAGAGCAAAATGGGCTGTTGCCTCTTAGCTCCAGTTTCCAGTAGGGAACAGGCAGGTGACATAGGTGAGGGAAGCAGATGAATGGGACTGATGAATACCAGAGCAAAATGGGCTGTTGCCTCTTAGCTCCAGTTTCCAGTAGGGAACAGGCAGGTGACATAGGTGAGGGAAGCAGATGAATGGGACTGATGAACACCAGAGCAAAATGGGCTGTTGCCTCTTAGCTCCAGTTTCCAGTAGGGAACAGGCAGGTGACATAGGTGAGGGATGCAGATGAATGGGACTGATGAATACCAGAGCAAAATGGGCTGTTGCCTCTTAGCTCCAGTTTCCAGTGGCCGTGAAGGCCCAGGGTTGTCACATCACCTGATTTGGGGGAGATAAACCAGAATTACAGATTTGTATGTGAAATGCTCCCAAATTGGCAGTTGAGTTACAAATGTTAAAGTCACGCTGAGGACCAGACTAAACATCTCTGTGGGCCAGAACTGGCCCGTGGGCTATCCATTTGCAACTTCTACTCTACTGTCTCCAGCAAAGAGCTGGATATGCCCCAGGTGTGCCTCTTCCTGCTAGAAGATGAAGCTGAACAGAGCAAGACAGGGGTCTTCTGCTGAAAGGAGAGGAAGAGTGGAGCCTCCTTCCCACAGGCCCTCACTTCCACCACATCCTCCACTGCGTACGAGCATGCAGGCTGCCCCTCTGTCTGGCCCGTTCTCCTCCCTGCAGGTAGCTGTCTGCACGGCGCTGGCTGCAAACTTTTGCAGGTGTAAAATTATATATGCAAGAGTGTTGCCAAGCCAGACATTTAGCCCAGGGAGGCTTAGTTCCCAAACAACTGAGGTAGCGTGAAGCTAGTTTTTTAAATCGAATTCAGTCCTTTCTCTCCCGACTGCCTGTCTGTGTTTTTAAACTTGTATGTGGTTATGTAACTGATGAGAATGAAGTATAAAAGTCGCAGAATAATTGAATGATACCTCCTGTTGTGCTAGTCGGGAGAGGTAAGGCAGGAGGTAAGAACTCTGTGATGGCTGATCCGCGGGGACATGCTGCTGTCTGTGACCCGGTGGGATGGTAATTTGACAGTTCTTGAACACATGCTGTTTTCTCTCTTCCAGCGGGGAAGATGCATGGATGACGTTAGGTGCCTTGGGGCTGGGAGAGGAAGCAAAGAAAGAAAGACACCCATTAGGACAGGGCAGTCTGAGCAGCTCCTAAGAACTGTGCTTGGACTCATCAAGGAATGTTTTCCTCTGGCCACATTTCCAGAGTCTTGAATGGCTTTAGTTCTGCAGGTCACTTTAGCTATGGGGAGAGTCTTATTTCAACTGGACCACTTTTTTCAGTGTTTCTTTTTTTCCAGAGGGAAGAGGGGGTGTATTAGTAATACAGATTTACTGTGGAAAACATTGACAATACTAATGAGTAAAATGTGAAATGTTTAAAAAACAAAACAAAACTCTTCACCCCAGGATCCAAAGAAAACTAGTGTACATTTCTCTGAGCGTCTCCAAGGGGCCTTATTTCACTCGAGGTGTCTGGGGGGGAAGTGGGGGGAGTAGAGTCTGTGGTCTTGGCTCCCACGGAGCTTCGTGCTCCTTTGGGAGAGGAGGCAAACACACAGGAAACAGGCAGCAACATACGAGGTGGAAGGAAATGTGACGAAAGACCAGAATGAATTGTGCAGAGGCTAAATGATGCGGAAGTTCAGGGCAGGGACAGATCAGCGTAGGATGGAGAGGCTGGGAGCCCTGCAGAGAGCAGGGGTGGGAGACTTCACCAAGCCTGGAATGAGGGTGTATCGGTTTCCTGGAGCTGCTGTAACAAAATGCCACAGACTGGGTGGCTTCAAACGACAGAAATATATTCTGTCACAGTTGTGCAGGCGAAAGTCTGAAATTGAGGAATTGGTAGGGCTGTGCTTGCTCTGAAGTCTGTAGGGAGAGTCCTTCCTTGCCTCTTCCCAGCTTCGGGTGTTGGCCGGCAATCCCTGGTGGTCCTTGGCTTGCAGCTGCATCACTCCAGTCTCTGCCTCTGTCATCACATGTCTTCTCTGTGTGTCTCTGTCTCTTCATCTTCTAAGGACTCCAGTCATATTGGACTAGGGCCCACCCTAATGGCCTCTTATAACCTGATTACATCAGCAAAGGCCCTATTTCCAAATAAAATCATGTTCACAAGTACCGGGAGTTAGGACTTCAACGTATCTTTTGGGGGAACACAGTTCAACCCATAACAGAACAGTAGGATTTGGATGACGGGAGGATATTGAGGGCTTTCGAGGCCAGCAAATAGCAGGGACATAGGTGTTGATGGAGTGCCCAGTACAGTTCCTGATCTGATGAGTACTCAGTAAATGTCTATGGACTGAAAGAAGTAAGAATTAACAAACTTATGGTTGCCAGGGGTGAAAGCGGGGCGGGGCGGGGTGTGTGTGGGAGGGGGAGGGATAAATTGGGAGACTGGAATTGACATATACATACCACTATATATAAGATAGATAGCTAATAAGGACCTACTGTATAGCACAGGGAGCTCTACTCAGTACTCTGTAATGGCCTATATGGCAAAAGAATCTAAAAAAGAGTGGATATATGTATATGTATAACTGATTCATTTTGCTCTACAGCAGAGACTAACACAACATTGTAAATCAACTCTAGTCCAATACAAGTTAAAAAACAAAAACAAAGATAAAAACAAAAAAGCAAAGGAAAAGAATTAAACGAGGCACTGGGAGAGAAGCTGGCATTTTGGGGAGATTAATCTGGTTGTAGGGAGCAGGTTTGATGTCAGGGAAAGAGGCTGAGGGCTGTTCAGTCATTTCCCTGCTTGACCCCCACTGTGGTTCTGATTGCTGAAGACCTGAAGTCTGCCCTGTGGGTTCTCCACAGTCTGGGGGCCACCTGCCTCTATATCCCATTTGGGGCCATTCCAATCCAGTCACCTGGACCTCCTTTCTGTTGCTTAGGCCCTTCAAGTGCTTTCTCTATTCAGAAAGTCTTTGTGTTTCTGTTCCTCCACTTGGAAATTTCTGCCTTCAGCCTGTCCCCTCATCTGGCTCCTCCTTTTTGTTTGAGTCTTGGACCAAATCTCTCCCCCTAACAGAGGCCCCTCCTGGCCACCTTTGCTAGCGCTCCTGCTGCTTCCCACCCCCACCCTTCTTCTCGTCACCTCACCCTGGCATGATTTCCTGGTTATTTCCTTGTAGCCTGTAGTTCTGCCGTCTATTTGTGGTTGCCTGTGTCCCACTGTATTAGTTTTCGCTGACTGCTCAACAGTCTTAACCAAAACTTGGCAGCTTTAAACAACTCCCATGTATTACCCCACAGTTAGCTGGGGGCCTCTGCTTCAGGGTCTCACAGAGCTGCAATTCAGCTGTTGCTTGGGGCTGTCGTCTCATCTGAAGGCTCAGCTGGGGATGGACCCACTTGCAGACTCTTGAGGCTGTTGGCAGAAGTCAGCCTCCGGCAGCCCGTTAGAACCGTGGGCTTCAGGCTCTTGCGGGTTGTCCTTAGGTTCTCCTCGGCTGTTGTGGAGGCTGCCCTCAGTCCCTTGCCTGATTGGCCTCCCTAACATGCTGCTCACTTCATCACAGGTAGCAAGGGAAGGGGTCCCCTAGCAAGGCAGGCACTCCAGTCATACGTAATGTAACCACAGCAGTGACCTCCTGTCCCCTTCGCGGTATTACGTCGGCGGGAAGCAAGCCATCAGGTCCTGCCCACGCTCAAGGAGAGGGGATCACACAAAGGTGCTGACACCAGGGAGCAGGGATCTGGAGGCTGCCCTAGAAGTTGTCTGCCCTAGAAGTTCTCCAAGAGAATAGAAGTGACAGCAGGGGCCATGGCGGGAATCACAGAGTTCCTGAAAGGAACCTTTCGGGTGTTGTGCGATACCCTAGCCACAAGCACAGTGCCAGGTTCAGAGTAGGTGTTTAATAAAGGCATGCTGTAGGAAGAAAGGAAGGATGCAAGGGAAGGAGAGAGAGAGGGGGAGGGAGGAAGGAAGGAAGGAAGGAGGGAAAGAAGGAATGTCCCGCTTTCCCCTGCAACATGCCAAAAGTAACAGCTAAACAAATCTGCTTGCGGTTATCCTGAGGCAATGCCTCCGGGTTTTTATACATGCTGTTTCTTTTATTGGAATCCTCTTTTCTCCCTCTCACATATTCCCATGCCAACCAACCTGGCTATGGCCAAGTCATTCTTGAGGTCTCAATTAAAATGTTACTTTTTCAGAGAAGCCTCTCCTGACCCTGAAAACCAGATAACTCAGTACTCCTTCCTCTATACTCTCCCATAAGCTTTTTTTTTTTTTTTAATCGGAGTATAATTGCTTTACGATGTTGTGTTAGTTTCTGCTGTACAACGAAGTGAATCAGCTCTACGTATACATATATCCCCTCCCTCTTGGACCTCCTTCCCATCATCCCCCCCCATCCCGCCCATCTAGGTCATCACAGAGCACCGAGCTGAGCTCCCTGTGCTATACCACAGGTTCCCACTAGCTATCTGTTTTACACATGGGTAGTGTATTTATGTCAAACCTAATCTCCCAATTCATCCCACCCTCCCCTAGCCGCCCTGTGTTTGTTTATACGTCTGGCAAAGTCTAGGGCAGGAGTCTGCACACTATAGCCTCCAGGCCAAATCCAGCCTTCATCCTGTTTTGTAAATAAAGTTTTATTGGAGCATGGCCACACCCATTAGATTGTGTATTGTCTGTGGCCGCTTTCATGCTAGGAAGCAAAGTCAAATTGTTGCAATAGAAAATATGGTCAGCAGAATCTAACTTATTTATTATCTGGCCCTTTAAAGAAAATGTTTGTGAGCCCCTAGTGTAGGATGCTTACCACAGTCTGTGGTATTTGACCCTTTATTTATTTCTTCCCTACTAAACTCTTGAGTTCCTTAAAGACACAGACGATGCCAGTTTACCCCTGTTTCCCAGCATTTAGTCCAGGCCCTGAAACTTAATGGTCAAGATATGTTTGTTGAATGAATGAATGAGTGATGAATCTGTCAGAAATAGAAAACCGGTGGAAAAACTCAAATTAGGGTTACTTAAGGAGGGTCGATTTACAAGGGGCTGTTTCAGAGGTGTGGGTGTGGCTCAGGGAACCAGGACTCAATCGCCTCAGGACTAGAGGCGATGGAGCTGTTACCATCCCTAAACCAGAAGGGAGGAGAGGAGGCCAAGTGTTCTGGGGCAGGAAGCGGTCAGTCAGGAGGAGGAGCTGTGACCTTTGGTGGCGACACCGGCTAACCTGGGTGACCTCTCAGGGTGGCAACCAGGAGAGTGAATGCCCTTCCTCCCTCTTCTCCCTTCCTCCCAGCTCCTGCTCCACTCAAAGAGAAGAACAGGGCCCAGGAGCCAGCCTTGCAATGTGGTCCATTCAGGTCAGCCTCCCAGTGTGGAGAAAGGTGAATAACTGCAACTGAGGCCACAGCCCCCTTGCCAACTTCTTCTGGTTTGGCTGGAAACTGTTCTTTGCTGGTGATAAACAAGGGGTCAGGCTAGGCAAGAGACATCTTAATTCGGGCCCCTCCTACCCTTTCCTGAGCGGGATTCCCCAGATCGGGCTATGCGACCTTGATGTGAGTGCATCACACCCTCTGAAGGCTTGTTCAGGAGCTTGCTGCCCGCCCCCTCCTCAGACCCGCCACTTCTCTGTGACCCCTGCCGCGGCCCCTGCTGTCACCCCGTCCCCCTCACTTCCTTCCCATCTGCTCCAGGGGGTCTTCTCTCTTGAGTTCCCATGCCAGCCAACCTGGCTGTGGCCAGGTCATTCTTGAGGTCTCAATTAGCTGTGACGTCTCTCTCAGATCTCTGACTGCCCACTCCCCACCGACTGTAGACCACATCTCTTAACATTTAATTTTGCACGTTCTTACATCGTTCTCTAAGTATCTCATAAATCTTAGTCCATCTCCTCAACGAGACTGCAAGCTCTCTGACAGCAAGAACCAAGCCATGATTGTTAAGCCCACTTGGCCTGGGCCCCCAAATATGAGAACTGTAGATCTCAAAATGGTCAGGACTTTACGGGTCATGAATCCAGCCTCCTACCTGTCGCAAGGGCCCCCTAGGCATCATGCCCAACATGAGTCAACTACTAATCTCCGCTTGTATACCCCTGCAGTAGGGACTACTATGTTGTAGGGCAGCCCTTACAAGTTCACCGTATGTTGAGACCTTATCTTCTTTCCTGAAACCCAGAAGGCGGCGCTCTGTATACACTGGTCATACAGAGGGCAGGTGGTCTTAAAGTCTGATCTGAACTGATGGTGTATTCTCTAACTCTGTATGTTTCACCATCACAGATAAACATCTTTTGTGAAGCCAGTGCTAATCTATCCTTTCCCTACCAGTTGTTGGCTGTGGGTGAAAATTAACCACTCCAAATGCTGTTTAGAAAACACTTCCTCACATACTTTATCTCTTGAGCCTCATAGCAATCCCGTAGATCTGGTAGTTTTGGTCATACTTTCTAAAAGTTTCATCAACAATACCAACAACTGGGGCTCAATAAAGTTAAGTGACTTTCTCAAAGTCACATAGCTAAGAAGTGAGAAAGTGGAGACTCAAATCCACATCTTCTGAGTTTATAGTTGAAGCCCTTTCCTCCACCCCCATGCTGCCTCACTGCAGGTTGTTTTCTGCTCCTTGGCCCTCCTGAATGTGCCACGGCAAAAAGAAAATTTTGCAAGGATGCCACATAATGAATCAAAAGAAGGATGAATATACACGTGCCAAGATAAGGACAGTGGTCTGCCCTAGAACATTTTTGTTTCATTTTTTCCAATGTTGTTCGGAATTGCACTTCCTCCCCACCCCACCAAAGGTGTCAAACAGATGTGGAAATACCGCAGAGCTCCAAGTCACAGCACCGGTTTATGATTCACTGTTTGGGATGGGGAAAAATAATGCAGGAGTTTACCATGGTGATGCCTGTTTATGAAGGCAACGTGGTAGACGATGAGGAACATGGTAGAAACCAGACATGGGCAAAAACTGCAAGAAAGCACTTTCCCCTGGAGTTTGCAAAGGGGCTCAGCACTTGTACGGGCCCAGATCTCACAGGGGAGATGGGATAAAAAATGCACCAACTTGGCTGGAGTGGAGAGCAGCAAAGCCACTAGGAGTATCCCTTCACTTTCTTTAAGACAAATGATGGCAGATTCTATTCTGTTCTGGTCTATTCTATTTATTTATTCATTCATTTTTCTGGCAGTCCTTGGTTACCCTGATATAGTAGAATATGCTTAGACCCTAGCTGGAGATGGGCAGCATGATGTGATGGTTAAAAACATGGCCTCTGCATTCAAAGAGCTTGGGTTCAGATCCCAACCTTGCCACTTACTGCTTGTATGACCTCGTGGCAATTTGACTTACTGATAAAATCTTCTAAGGTAGGGTGCTTCCTCATGTGAAAAATGGGATAATTAAGGTACCTACTACATAGGATTGCTGACTGGATTAGAGAGAATAAACATAAAGTTTTTGGTCCAGTGCCTGGTGCATAGTTTGGGCCCAGCAAATATCAGCTCTTTTTAAGGCTGATCTTCAGTATTTTTTATCTGTTGAAGGAAGGTAGTAATACTTACCTTTCAGAACTGTTGCGAAGAGAAGGAAAAGAAAAAGGTTAGAAGGCTCCTGACTCAAAGATACTGCATTCATCAATGTAGAGTGCTATAACAAATAGTCCCCAAATTTCAGTGACTTAAGAGTTATTTCTGGAACATGTCTGAGTCTAATATGGGTAAATGGGGAGACAGGGCAGGAAGATCTCTGTTGCATGCAGTCATTCAAGGGCTCAGGCTCTTTCTGTCTGCCATCCTTGGAGTCCTCCACCGGATCTATTGAATCTAGCCCAAGATGAGGGAGAAGAAAGAATATGGAGGATTGGGCAGGAAGTTTTATGGAACAGACCTGAAGGTGGCATTTATTACTTGTGCTCATGTAATAATGATGAAAACTCAGTCACATGGTTGCACCTCCCTGCAAGGGAAGCTGGGAAATGTGGTCTATCTCTGTGCACTGGACAGAAGGAAAATGGTGCGGTGGACAACTTGCCAGTCTCTGCCCCAGCGTTCAATGTGTGGCAACCACATTTTGTGAATACTAATATAATACCATGGTGATTCCCATGGCATCCTAAGCCCCACTTAGAGGGATGGGCAACCCTAATTACGCAGTCTCTTCTTCTCAGAGCCTGAGAGAAGGGCCGGTTCTCACCTCATCCCTACAGTGGCATGTGCCCCTCGGAGCCATCGTTGGCCATAATGACAGGACTTAGGGTCTCCAGAGTGCCAGGCAAGCCTCAGAGAGGACATGCCATTGAGAGTCATATGAATGGAGTTCCATTGTTAATGGTAAATTAGCTATTCAGACATTAAATATTTCTCTTCCATTCTCTTCCATCTCTCTATTGTTGCAAAACGAATCACTCCAAAACTTAATGGCTTAAAGATACGCACTCGCTTTAGTATTGTCTCTCATGGTTTCTGTGGGCAGGAATTCAAGAGTGGTTCAGCTGGGTGATCTGGCTCAGAACTTCTCATAAGTCACAGTCAGATGGTAGCTGGGGCTGGAATCTCAAAGGCGTCTGCACTCATACGCCTGACCTCTAGGCTGTGAAGACTCAAACAGCCAGGGCTGGACCAGATGGGGCTCCTCAGGTGCCTCTCTCTCTCTCTCTGTCTGGTCCCCTCACATGATCTTACCACTGGGGACTTCGGGTCTGCTGACCTCACATGGCAGCTCAGGGCTCCAATGCTCTGAGAAGCAGTCAGGCAGTCACTTAGTGCCTCTTCTAATCTAGCCTCAGAAGTTCTGCAGCATTGCTTCTGCCAGAATCCTGTTTGTCCAAGCAGTCACAAACGCCTGCTCAGGCTCAACGGAAAGGGGCAGAGACTCCACCTCTTGAGGACAGGTGTGTCAAAGAAACTGTTTGCAGACGTGTTTTATTGATGAAACGGCCCCGCTTCCCCAGCCTACCCCCGATCTAGACGCTGTAATGGCTTCCCCGTCTAGCATCTCCCCACATGGGATCATTCGTGCCTGCAGATGGTTCAGAACTCATACTGGGCTAAAGGAGACTGATTTCTTCAAAGGACAGAGCTGAAGGCTGAGAAATCTGGCGAAGGAGCCTGGCCCGGGATGATGGGGCTGGGGAAGGGACGGACACCTGAGGTGGTGCAACCTCTTCTCAGTGTCAATTTCCTTAGTTCCCATTTTCAGCCAAGCGGGTTGGCAATCCAGGCTCTGTCCTCACCAAACCAAGGTCTGCAAGCAGGAGAGGGTTATGTAAAGCATGGAAGCTCAGAGAACTTAAGTCAGTTACTCAAATTCACACAGCTAGGAGTGGGGAGCGGGACAGAGATTTGAACCCTGACCTGTGTCACCCAAAACCCATATGCTCCCTGGCAGTGTGTGCGTTGGGCAGGGGAAGCGGTGGGGTTTGGGGCAGACAGACAGCAGAGCTCTCTCCCTACCCTCTCTCTGTAGCCAGTTACCAGGGAAATAGGTGTCCTAGACACACTGCACGGGAGAGGCAACAGAAGGGGACCGCTCTTGGTGTTGTCACTCTGTTTACCAGCCACAAAAGGCACCCACTTTTTGTCTATAGGAAGATAGCACACCAGCAGGGTCTCTTGGAATCCCAGAACTCATCTCTAAGGCACATAATTTGGGGTAGGGTGGTCCTCCGCTCCTGGTGCGCTGAAATGTCGGAGTGGAAGTTAGTGAGGCGGGAGGCTGAGAGGAGGGGAGTGATGGCGGGGATGCCGTTCAACTAATTATAGTAACGGTAGCTGCCATGGTTATTTAACGAATGCCTGATAAGCACTGTGTATGCGTCGTCATCTCATTTAACCCTCGTAAAAACTCTTGAGGTCAAGGTTGTCACCATCAGTTAGAGGGTGTTGGAGAAACTGAGCCTTGGAGATGAAGTGAACTGCCCATAAGTCACTCAGTAAGTGGCAGGGCAGGCATTCAAACTCATGACTGCTTCCCTCTGAAGCTCAGCCTCCCAAACACCGACTCTGTGCCTGAGACAACCCCACAGTCCCCACCCGAACCCATGCCCCCAAGTCCTCGGCATTTCAGCGGCACACTTTGTGCCCCTTCATAAATAAATATTAATTGAAAATATCAGTGCTGCAGCCGCTAACGCAAGCTGCTGAGTTACCACGCTGTGTCCTGGTGATTAAACCCTTAGTTGCATTGTCATATTCTCAGTTGTCACGGTCCCCAGACATCCATCCCAGTTGAGATGGGGGGTAAGAAGGAACTCGGGGTGGTGATGAGCACACACAGATTCCTGTCTGTGCTGGTGTCCACTCCTTGCGTCAACAGCTTTCGTTATTTCCCTGTGTGACTCTTGCTCTCCTTTACCAGCCCTCAGCTTAGTCTGAGAAGTCTAAATGCTGCCTCTCTCCGTCACAAGCTGGTTAAGAAACAACTTGGATTGTTACTGTATTTTTTAAATTTTTTTTTAATTTTTTGGGAGTTTGGGATTGACATATTCACACTACTGTATTTATTTATTTTTTAACATCTTTATTGGAGTATAATTGCTTTACAATGGTGTGTTAGTTTCTGCTTTCTAACAAAGTGAATCAGCTATACATATACATATATCCCCTACTGTATTTAAAATAGATAACCAACAAGGACCTACCATATAGCACAAGGAACTCTGCTCAATATTCTGCAGTAACCTAAATGATTGTTACTTTAGATAGTGGCAAACTGGATGAGGAAGGGAGGTGGTTCCCCGGGGAGGGGGCTCCAGGACTCACTTGATTTTTATTTCAGTATGACTTTTGAAATCAGGAGAGTAATCCCTCCTCCAATTTGATTTCTCCTTACACAGAGTGCTAGAATCTGAAAATTGTTTCCCTTTTCATTTTATGCAACTTGAGAACTCACAGGTCTTTCTGAGGCATAATAACAGGATGGCAACTTTAGGACCTGAGTAGGAGAACCAAAGAAGTAGTGAACGTGTGGGTGGGGATCCGTCATTGGGACAATGGCCTTTTAGTGCCTAAATGTTCTGGCAGGAAGCAGAGCTAAACTCCAACTTGGCCAAAACCTTGAAAAGTTTCTGATCAAGAAGACATGGTAAATAGGAATTAATTGTTCAGCCTCCATTATTAAAAACTGTAACATATTATTCATGGTCCTTTTTTAAAAAGATTTTTTTTTTGTATCCCATCTTCGAAGATAGCTTTAGTGAACGCAGTATTTATACGATTGTTCACAAGTTCTTTCTTGACTTTGGTTTTCTCTAATCCTGGTTTTCTACCATCCAAGGTGCCTCCTTGTCCTGGACACCAACGCCACCATAATGCTTTGAGCTCTTCCATGGCAAATTCTTCTCTTTGGGGCCATTTTCAGGAGCTTCAGCCTTCATATTGGGGCAGGAGTAATCCATGAAGCTGTCTTTACCTATTGTACGAGATTACTCTTGCCAGGCACATGTTCTACTGTGTTGGTCTATGGAGTTAAATGAAATATGGTCTTTGCCCTCAGAGAGTTTGCAGATTAGCTGGAAAATAGACAAGTACCTAGGTGGGTACCAAAGTCTGTCAAGATTCCTTTGGTTTCAGGTGATAGAAAATTCAACTCAAACTGATTTAGGACAAAATATAAGGGAGATGGGATAGATTGGCTCACATAATCTCAAAATACAGAGGTATCTGGCATCAGGCATGGGTGGATCCAGCTACTCATTGCATAGCACCAGGAACCAGTCTCTTTTCATCTCCTGACTCTGGAAATTCTCTCTTCATGGTAGCTAGATAGCTTCTGGCAACTCCAGTGGGGCGAAAGCTATTGGGAATTTGAGTCATGTATGTACTCCTGAAACAATTACTGTGGTCAGAGGGAGTGAAGATGCTTATAAGCCTGGCCTATATCAGGTGCCCATCTCTAGAGTCGGGGAGAGGGGTCAGCCCCACTTGTATGATATGATCCAAGAGCTGGGGGAGGGGGGCTTCCAAAGAAAAATTTGTTATCTGAAGAAGGGGCAAGAGAAGCCAGGCAGCTAAACGTACCAGGGCTCTACTGTGTACATACTGGCTAGCTTATTCCATACAGTGTCCTTTGGGTTGGTTGGGCATGCTCTAGGGAATATCATTAATCATTGGAATTGCCTTCTCCTTAACAAGCAACGTCCCTCCAGCTTAAGCCAGTCTGGGTTAAATAGACCGTAAGTGTAACCTGCAAAAATCTGACCCAAATTTGTTCTCCATTGCAGTGACCTGGACAGAAATAACATCACCAGGATCACCAAGACCGACTTCGCTGGACTCAAGAACCTCCGAGTCTTGTAAGTAACGCGTGGCTCTCCAGTGCATTTTCACTCTCAGCTCTTCAGCCTTGTGAAAATGTCCCACTGCCCTGACATCACACCCCCAAGCACTGGGCAACAAGAGTTCGCCCTTCTGCAGCAGAAAGCCCTTCATTAGTACATCCAGGTTTCCTTCCCCAGCTGTCTCGTTCTGTGTCTCCATGCTGTAGGCTGGGCTAGACCAGTGGAGGAAGTCAGTTCCAGTGACGGGGAACACAGAAGGTTATACACAGATAAATCAACATGCCCAGCTTCTAGGGTGACAGCAGGGTCAGGTTGGCTAACCGTGCTTCCCTTCCATAGAGATGAGAATTTCTCCCCCAGCCTGTGAATTAAAAGAGCAATCAGGACCAAAGTTATTTATCTTGTTGCTTAATGGAGAGGAGGGGAGGAAGGAGGGAGAGAGTCAGACAGGGTCAGAGCCCTTGCTGAACACTTGCAGCTGTGCAGACAGGTAGCAAAATTTGAGAGGGGCATTGGTGCAGCAGGGGAGCAAGAAATATCAGGTTTCATTGCTAAATATTGAACACTTTCATCCATCCCTAAATCTGAGTGATAAGAAGCTGCCCAAATTCTTGTCCACTGACGAGTCTCAGACATTCAGAGGTACAAGAGAGGAGCAATTGGACCCTCTTTCCTTCTTTACTCAGAAGGTGATTTGGACCCATAAATGTGGCTCCAGACCTGGAGTGCAGCCTGGGCAATCCGGCCACTGCCTTGGTGTTTGTCGTGTCCCGGAATCTTGGCTGGCAGGTTTTTACTAGAAGTAGCAGCTAAAGTCTTGGTATCTAAAGCCACCTCCTTCTTTTTACTCATGGCCCATTATAATACAGTGAGTTGTATTCTGGGGACTGGAAATATTAGGTTCTGGTCCTGACTCAGAATTAACTGCCCATGTGACCTTGGACCCTATTGTACTCCTTTGGGCCTTACTTTTCTCATCTGTAAAATAGGGAATGAGTAGTATATTAGTTTTCTAGGGCTACGGTAACTTTGTACCACAGACCGGGGGGCTTAAACAACAGAAATTTATCGTCTCACATTTCCAAAGGCCAAAATCAAGGTGTTGGCAGGGTTGGTTCCTTTTGAGGACTGTGAGGGAAGGATCTGGTCCAGGCCTCTCTTCTAGCTTCTGGTGGCCTCAGGGATTTCTTGGCTTCAAGATAGCTGTCTCTGGGTCTCTCTGCATTGTCTTCCTTCTACGCATGTCTATCTCTGTGTCCAAATGTTCCCTTTTTATAAGGACACCAGTCATATTGGATTAGGATCCATCCTAATGGCCTCATTTAAACTTGATTACTTAGTAAAGACCCTGTCTCCAAATAAAGTCACTTTTTGTTATATTGGGAGTTAGGGCTTCAATATATGAATTTTGGGGGGCATGCAGTTTGACCCATAACAAGTATTTAGAAGTCCTTCTAACCCTAATAGTTACGCATATAATGCTTTATGATTTTGAGACTTTCACGAACAATGTGTTTATTCTCAACTGAAACCTGTGGAACATTACTTGTGTCTCATTGTTTTCCTGATTGAGAAGTAGATGGTCATGATGATGACGATAACTGATGTATATATGGTACCTTCCACAGACCAAGCTCTGTTATATAGTTATTAACCCTTATCTGCCCAGAGGAAACCGGCACAGATAGATTAAGTGGTCCCAAGTCCACACAGCAGGGAACTGAAGGAGGAGGACTCAGAAGCCAGAATGTGTGCTTTCTAACCTCCATGCAGTGCCTCTGTTCATTTGTGCTACAGGAAGTTTAGAAAACCAGGAAGGTGATAGTCTAGGAATTTTGTAAGTGCAGCGTGATGTGCAAGTGGCTGACCGGAGTTTCCCTGAGCAACAGGGTGTGGGACTGCTAGGATCTGAGTGCTGGGCCTCCAGCTAGCAGATGCTCTCCCCTCGATGTGGTCTCTGGTCTTTGGGCAGTGCACCCCCCCCCCACCATCCCTGGAGGGAAGACCCTACCCTCTGCCAAGTCTTTCTTTTGCCCCAAGCAGTCATGCGTCTGTCAAATGACTGGCAGCTCCGACAAGTGTGTGTGGATCAGAATGGAGATTGGGATAAAGGTGGGGGATTTTCATGGCTCAGTTTTAGGGTGATTTTTATTAAAGAGATGTAGGCAGTAAACTCCTAATTCCAGGTCATTTACCACCTTAAAGAACAAACACTTAACTTCTCTATTTTTTTCCATTTTTTTCCCCCCGGAATCTGTGAGAAATTTCCTTTCATACAAGTCAGAAATTTCACCTAATGCTTCATTTTTCTAACAAAGTCAAAAACAACCCTTTGATTTTCTTACCATTACATCAGAAAGACTAATAAAAATTCCAATTTCCATATCTGCTCTCTGCAGATAGAAAGTTTAAAATAATCACAAAAGATCATATTTATATCCTCTGGATGGTCTACAACATTCCTTTGACTACAGTTTATCTTTTCAGTTAATTGGTACATTCTTCTTATTTTGATAAGCAGTGCCGACACCCTCCCCCTCCCCTCACTTCATAGACTCTATTAATATACTGTGTTTCATTATCTTCCTTAGCAACTCAAAGACAATCCCATTCAAGTGGCCCTTTATTAGTGTGAAAGAATCTGCTACGTGGGGTAGCTGAAATGCTTTCTAACTGACACCAATAAAGTATCCAGACGTTTAAACCATATTTTCCCTCAGTCTATTCTTTTTAGCTGAGTAACCTAGACAACTATCTTTTTGAAAAGCTTTCATCCCACCTCGGCGTATTCCCTGTATCTGTTTCTTATTTACAGTTTATAGTGAAACCAGAAAAGACTCAGTCGTCTTGAATAATTTGAGCCTACCACCCATTTCCATGCAGAACTGTTAATATGGTGCAGGTGAATGGGCGAAAGCAAATAAAATGGAGATTGGGGAACTTCGGCTTCATCCAGAGGTTTTCCCCAAATAAAGTGCATTCAAGGGGAAGATATAAGAATTGCTTATAACAATTCTTTCTTCCAAGGGGCAGGAATAGGAAAAGGTCTCTTCTGGTGGTATCAATTATATTCCCTTTCTTAGTAGTCTGTTGCAAGAACTCTTGCAAGTATGCCCACGATGTGGGAACCAGCTTTATCCCAAATGGGGTTAATAAAAGAGTTAAACTCCACCCCAGCCATCATCACATGGGGGGCGATTTCCGATTCTGATCCAGTGTTAAAAGTAAAAAAAATAACAATGCCGAAAGAACTGAAAATGAGCACAGTCTGTGTCCCTCTAACTCAGAACAGATTCAAGCCATAGTCAGCCCTTCTGGGTGTCCAGCCCCTCCTGGATCCCCGGGTCTCCTGCATCTACTCAGTAAGATGAGAGTGATGGCGATGGTTTTAGCACAAACTCCTGAATTGCATCGCAGCCTAGAAGTCTGGATGGGAAGTTCACAGCTCATTCATTCAGTGATCCATTTATTCATCAAGTGTTGGTTATTTCTTGAGCCTTTAAAGACCAGGTACTAGGCTGGATTCTGATCGGTCTAGGAAGTAGATCCAGAAGAGACCCTAGCTACCTTACCAGTCAGTATCCCAGCAGGACAAATGAGGAGAGCTAAATGAAGATTTATTTGCAAAGGTGTGGGTGAGATTAAGAGAAACCAGGAAGAGTTAGTTGGCGCAGTTCCCTGGGGCTAGCAACAGCGGTCACTAGGTCACTAGTACCCTCTGAGCCTCAAGGACCAGTGGGAGGGAGTGGTTACCTGAGCCCAGCAAAGGAAGGACTGCCTGTTAGCACCTGGGGTCTTAGGTACAGGAATGCAGTCAACCTGCAGTGACTTGGGAGGGAGGGAGCTGGGAATAAATCCCCCACCTCACTCCCTCTTCTCGCACCCTCTCATCTCCTGCTGGTGACTCCCTTTGGCTGAACCCAATAGGAAACCAGAGTCAAGGAAGCTTCTTGATGAAGCCGGTCAAAGTTAGCCTCCCAGGGCTTGAGCAAAAAGGAGGAGGGGCAGGTATCAACCATCCCTTCTACTCCCCTTTCTGAAAGAAGCTGGTAGTGTTAGATTAATTAGGACAGAACTAAGAGATTCCTCATGGGAGGTTGGAGTTAAGACTCCTTCAGAAACCCTGAGGGAACGTGACGCTAAGCCACCCTAGCGTTGTTCCTTGTAACAATTGGGAAGTAATGACAGCAAGCTCTGTGATGGATTGATTGATAGTAAAAACCCAGCTGAGCAAACCCCCAGTCACAAATATTGAACTGGTTCCCTGTTTAGCAAGATGTGCTAGTGTGAGTCAACTAGCTTTCCAAGGCCCTCCTTGCCATATGGCGGGATGGAAAAGGAAGAAAAGGGAAGGAAAAGAACATTTATTAAGCCTCTGATTGTACTCCAGATCCTGGGCTAGATAACTTATATACTTTATTCCACTTTTATTCTTATAAGGACTTATGAAATGTTTTATTTGTGCTATTTCACAGATGAGGAAACTGAGTCTCTGAGAGGTTGGCTAGATAATTCAAAAGCACACCATCAGCTAGTAAGAAATCAGGAAAGGGATTCTCAACCAAATTTGATAAGCACACCGGATTGGGAGTTAGGTCCACCCTCACTAGCTGTGTGACTTCATACAAATAATTTCTCCTTGGGCAAGTCTCTTAACCTCTGTTCCTGGGAGCCCATGTATGTTAAGTGAGGAGCCTATATGAGGCCGGCCTACAGGGGCCAGAAGCAACATAAATGTGTGAATCGGAGTGGATGAGGACTCTGGCCTCATCCAAAGTTGTTGATATTTGGAAATATGAGAGCTGATTTTGGAGTTTCTTCTGTGGGGTGTGTATGTGTGTATAATATCCCGATTTTTTTTTAAATGTTTGCAACAAATTCACAAAAATATAAAATATCGTTGAGCCCATACAAAATATCCCCATCGCTCTGATAGTCGGAAACTTCATGTGTCCTGGACTAGCCTTTTCCGTAGCCTTTGCAAAGGTGTGGGTAAAATCAGTGTGTGCTGTGGTCCAGCGTCCTCTTTAGTGTTTTATTCATTCACCAAGTCTATGAAGTGGCTGCTGTGCTGGGCACCTGTGTTAGGGCTGGGACTGTGAATGAACAGAAGACCTTACCCTCTTGATCCTTAGGCACAGTGAGGAAGATGAACTTGAAGATAAACACAAGGGCCTGCGTGTTAAGCCTAAGAAGTGCAGGGGCTTATGAAATATCTGCGAGGTGGAGGGTTGGCATGCAAGGAGTTATTGTGAAGTGAAGGCCAAGCTTCCTCGAGGCTACTCTTCCTTCCTTCTGCTTTTCCGTCAGGTGCCTCAGGGCGCCTGTCCTCCTGTCTGATCCGGAGGAACCCACAGCCCTTCTACACTCCACCTACCAAAGAAACATCCTTCAATCACCACTGCATCCCGGCAAAGTCCCATTCAGCCACCAGGGTCAGCCCTGGATGGAAACTATGCAGCCTCACTTCTTCTCTTTTCTACTGTTCAGCTAATCCATTTTAAGCTGCCATTTTTTTTTTCAAAGTTAGGGAAACAAATGTTTCATTGTCTGCTCAATTCTTAGGATATGCCACATGCATGAATCAAACTTCTAATCATCTGCTTGGAGGACTTTGGAGGTCAGCAGAGCCTGTGGCTGGGAGGACTTAGCTTTTGTGACCATCACCTTCATGTTGGGAGCCCTGGGCTTGTGGAGTTTCTGGCACAGGCAGGCACCCAACAATAGCTTCAACCTTTCTACGAGGTGACCCAGAGACAGAGTGAGCAGAGAAGGCCCTTTTCAATGAAGTATTTTTGAATCCTTGGAGGAGGGAGCTCCGAGGGAAGAGATGCTGAATATATGTGTGGTTTTTATAAGAAGCAGCTTTTACCTCTTCTTTTTCTGTGCAACATCCTGCAGTGCTTGGGAGGGTATTTGCTGAGAACATTCTTAAAATAGAGGCTTGGAAACCAATCTGTCAGGTAGAAGTATGCAGGCGGTGAAACCCTGGTTACCGTGACACCAAGCTGGGATGTGAATTATCTTGTCCCCCCAGACTGATCCTGGCTGAGGGGGCCCATCCGAGGGTCGAGGGAGGGGCTGAGTGACCATGCCTGCATGGCCTGCAGCCTAGTACGAGGATCCTGGAGGCCCGCTTGTCCTTGACCATTGCTGCCTTTGTGGTTCCAGGCATCTGGAAGACAACCAGGTCAGTGTCATCGAGAGAGGCGCCTTCCAGGATCTGAAGCAGCTGGAGCGATTGTAAGTACAGCACAACCTCCTTTCTTGAAAAGCCTTATTTGTTTGTAAATTGGCTTCGTTGTGGCCTTGCTAAGAAAAAAAAAAAGGCTCCAATGTTTAATAAAATGTTTGCTATTATATTTAAAGCACATTAGATGCCTGCTAAAGAGACACTGAAACCCATTTAAACTTTTTTTTCTTTAAAAGATGCTAGAATTGGCATCTGGGGCTTGTTTTTCTGCTTCCCAGCCTTGAGCTCTGTCTTGGTAGCTGTACGTGGGGCTTGTTCCTGCCCAAGCCTCAGCCTTCCCTTCTGTGGGGGAAGAAGGACCTCAGTTAGCTATCCCTGTCATGGAAACTAGCGTCAGAAACTCCCTACTCCTATACATGGGTAGCAGGCTCCCTCCTCGGGCCTTCTCCTCTGGGCCCCCTCTGCCCCATTGTCATGGGAGAAGAAGGACAGGCGGGTAGGCGAGGCCTTCGGTGTGCCTGTATCTTCTCTGAGGGAGCATCAGCCTGTGTCAGGAAGCCCACATATTTCCATGAGAGAATGCATTGCCAGTGGTTTAAAAATAGGCCACTGTTCTGACTCTGACAGAGGGAGAGAGCAAAAGGGGTGGGGATGGGAGATGGATGGAGCCTCCATTCGTGTGGTTGATTAATGCTTTTGCAGAAAACTCTCGGGTCACTGTGATGAGGAAGGCTGCTCAGATAGTTAAGTGGGCAGCTTCCCCTTTCCTCGGTTAATCACATCTGGCAGCTCATAACATCTGGATATTTGCTTTCTGCCCTTTGAGAGGGGATTGTCCCCAAGAGCACTTAGTCATGCTGGTGGGCGGCTCTTTCCATGCTTCCTTCTGTATCCTGGTTGACCTGATATTTCAGCCTCCTTCTCCTGCATTCGGGGGACGGGCCTGCAACAGCTCTCTGCTCCTGCAGCTTAAGAATCTTCCCATCTTTACCTGTTCTGTTTTCAAATGTCATCTACAGAGATGGGCTTGGGTAAGGTATAGGACTTTCCACCAACTTGTGAGCTTTGTAATCTGCCATCTTTTCCCTTGGAGTCATTCCATCTGGGGCAACCTGAGAAGGGGAAGGGATATTACCCAGCAAAATCCTTTACTCCCCGCTCTGTGTTGTGAACTGTCTCATTCATTGCTCTCCTTCTGGGTCAAAGGTCAGCATATGTTCTGTTGTTGGTTTGAAAATATGACTTTAATTTCTTATAAGGGAAAATAGAGATAAAAATAATGAATGTTGCCTCTATCTATACTTTTAAGTTTCTGAAAATGTTAACTCTTCTCCTTATTTAGACCAAGGGGAAAAAAAATAAAGGTACTTATTGAACCTGCTTCCTTTGTATGAAATAGTCAACATATACATGGAAGAATAAATACAAAATCCTTTGTGAGAAGGCCACTTCTTGCTTAGTCTTCTGATTAGAAGTATAAATAAATTCCCAATTCATTAATTTCATGGCTGTTGGGAAAGAACTAATTGAGTACCTTGGACATGCTGGGAACTATGCCAGTATATTATATGCTATCTGTTATTTTATCCCCACAAAATTCCTGTGAGGTGTGATTACCCTCATTTTGCAGATGAAGAAACAGAGGCTGAGGGAGATGAAGCCAAAGAATTGTCAGTGGGGGGAGCCAAGGTTCAAAGCCACATCTGTCTGACATCAAAGCCCACGTCCTTTCATATTTCTCTGCTGCAGGCATTAGATGAAGTGTGATCTTTAGCAATGGCCCTGCAAATAGCCTCTCACATACCCATTGAACTCCAGGGAATATCAGTGGCATAGTCTAGCAAAAGGCGCTTTTCTTTGGCTTGGTCAACATGGCTGAAATACCTTGCACGTCTGAGGGACTGAGAGCATTACAGCTGTAGGGTAAACTTGGCTGTCTCTCTGCTTTGGTGTATTAGGAGGGTAATGCTAGCTGCTGTACTAGATAAACCCTCAAATCTCATAGCTTAACAGGGTGGAAGTTTACTTCTTATTCATATAAAACCCAGTAAGGGCATTCCTGGTTGCTGGGCCTCTCTCCTCGAGGGGAGACTTCGGGACATGGGCTCCTTCCTCTCCTTGACTCTGCCATCTTTACATCTCTGCTTCCAAGGTACCAGTGTTTGTCGGCATCAAGCTAGTGGAAGGGAAAACAGCAGGAAGGATTGTACATGGGAGGTTTTCATGGGAAAGACCTGGAAGGACTACATGTTACTTCTACTGTTACATACCTTGGGCTGGAACTCAGTCAAGTGGCCACAGTAAACTGCAGTGGAGGCTAGGAAAGTAGTCGAGCTATATGCCCTGGAAGTAGAGTAAACAGGCTTAGTGAACAGCTAGCCAGTTTCTGACTTATATTGCAAGTGAGCTGAGAAGTACTTGGTCAGGAAGAAGAATGGAAGTATAGGTAGCTGCACTAGTATGTACAGCTACACAGGCGCTCTCATTTAAGGCCTTTCAGTGTCGGTGTGTGTGATGTGATCCTGACTAGTGTTTATCTGGTTTTGGTTATGCAGTCTGCCCGCAGACAGAGGACTATAGAATGGGAAAATACAATGTATTTGCTATTAACAACGGACGAGGTAGAGGGCTGATTGTGCCATCATCCCTGGCTCTCACTACTGGCTTACTTTACCTGTGTCTCTATATTTGGTAGTAAATTAATCTTTATTGATCATACTCTGAAAGAGGCTGGAAATTGTATCATTTCTGTAATGTTTATTTTCATTTGGAATGGTCACTATGGGTGTAATCTCTTGAGGCTTACAGGGAAAAGGGAGAGAACCCTGTCCTTCAGGTCTCTACTCAGGAATTCTCTATTCCTCTGTGAAAGGACCTCTGCGCCAGGCTGAGTTAGGTGCCCCTTTCCTCATGACAACACATGATGCTCCATATCATAGCACTTATGCCATATTTTAATTCCCTATTTGCCTGATTGTCTCTCCGCAGAACTATGAGTATTTGGAGATGAGGAATTATGTTCCATTTAACTGTTAATCTCTAAGCCTTGCACAAAGCATGATAGTAAGCACTTGTAGAATATTTATCAAATACTTAGGTTTTTGTTCTATACCAGTGGTTCTGAACTGGGACCAGTTTTCCCCGCCAGAGGACCCTTGGCAATGTCTGGAGACATTTTTGGTTGTTAAAATGGTAGGATGTTAATAGCATGTATTGAGTAGAAGTCAGGAATGTGGCTAAACATCCTACAATGTACAGAATAGCTCCCACAACAAAGAATTACCCAGTCCAAAATGTCAGTAGTGTTGAGGTTGAGAAAGTCTGCTCTTTCCCTGTTATGTGTCAGATGCCATCTTAGTCACGACATAGGCCATCTCATTTAATCCATATAACATTATGAGGTTAGAATTATCATGTCCTTGATGTGACAAAATATAAATTTCAAAGCATTGGCTAAATATGCCTACTCTAAATCTAATTTAGCTCGAGCTCGCTTCTGATTTCCAGGAAGTGAACAGGATAGAGGAAAAATATAAATAAAACCAGGAGGAAACAAGTGAATCCTGTAGCTGGGACATTCTGCAAGATAACTGCCCTGGTCTCTTTAAAAAGTCAGTGTTACGAAGGAGGTGGGACTTGACTGTTCTATATTGAAAGAAGCTTAGGATAGAAACAGTAGCACAAAACTTGGCAAGGTCAATGGAGTTTGTGTTTGAAGATCTTTGAATTATGCAGAAAGTGATAATAGTGCTAATGTTTATTGCCTTATTAAATCAAAGATTCATTCTGTAATCTGTAAGATAACTTTTGAAAAGAATAGTTAAAAAAAATATAACCTAATAGAGGGAGAAATGACATAGAATGATACCAAAAAATGTGATTAATTCAGATAAGGGAACATAGAATAAAATGAGACAAAGAAAACAAATAGTAAGATGATGTATTTAAATAAAAATATATCATAATTATTTTGTATGAAAATGATTAATACTTTAATTAAATGACAGATTGTCAGGGTGGATTAAAAAATAAATAATAATTATATGATTCTTTCAAAAGATGAACATTAAGCATAAGGAGAGAGAAAAGCTGAAAGTAAAAGGTTAGAAAATGATACCATGAAAACACTAACCAATAGAAGGTTGGTGTGGCTGTATTAACACAGATAAAAGACTTCAAAACAAGAAACATTAATGGAGATAAAGAGGGATATTTCATAATGATAAAGGAGTAAATATACCAGGAAGGTACAGCAAATCTATGTTTGTATGTACTATTATGTATAGCGTGCATGTATGTATTATGTATAGTACATATTAAAAACATATTCTGAAAATACAGAAAACAAATATTGACAGAACTAATGGATAAATAGATAAGTTCATACTCGTTTAAGACATGGTTCTTGTAATTGATGAACAAGCAGACAAAATTGTTAGTAACAATATAGAATATTTTAATGACAAAGTTTGCAAACCTGACCTAAGTGAAACAAAGAGAACAATGAAACCAACAAGTGCAGAATAAACATTCTTTTCAAGTGCATACAGAACTTTTATCAAATACTGATATAGAAATCAGGTCTCAACAAATATCAAAGGATTAAAATCATAAGGAGTATTTTCTCTGACCACAGTAGAAATACAGAAATCAATAAAAAGCATTAAGTGGAAATTTTCAAAGTATTTGGAAATTGAATGATATTCTTCTAAATAACCTTTGAATCAAAGAACATTTCACTGTCTAAATTGGAAGATATATTTTTCAGAATGTTAATAAACACACAATATATCACAAAGTGTGGATGGCAGTCAAAGCCATGCCCACGGGAAAACGTATAGCCTTTAAGCATATTATTTGATTTATGTAGAGTATATATTTAAAATGAAGTAAGGCTAAAATCTTTATTAAAATACCCAGCATAAGAAGCTAGAGAAAGAATAACAAAGTAGAAGAGAGAAAATCAATAATACCAGACGTATGTGAAATAGAAAAACTCTAAAAAACCAAACTTTCATTCTTGAAAAAATTATAAAAACCAGCAGGACTTATTATTAAACAAAAAAGAAAGAAGACTAAATTACTAACATAAAGGATAAAATGGGGGACATAACTATGGATTTTACAAAGATGAAAATGATAGTAAGAGCAGATTTTGAAGAACTTTATTTCAATGATTTTAAAGATTAAGTGAAATTAAAAACTGAAACAAGGAGTAGAAAGTATGTATAGTCCTAAATCTAATTAAACCTTTAATTAAAATATTTCACTAAGAACTTTCTAAGCTCAGATGGCTTCGCCAGTAAATTGCACCAAAGTTTTAAGAAATAAATAGTATCAATTTACCATAAACTCATTCTATTAAAAAAATGACTTTTGTCATTTGGATAGCATAACCTTTATAGCAAAACCCAACAAGGCATTTCAAGAGAAAATATCAACCAACGTATTTCATGAATATTTATATGAATTTCCTAACAAAATATTAGCAAAATGAATTTGGCAATACCTGAAAAGGATATATTACAACCAAGTTTGGCTTATTCAAGGAAGGCAAGGTTGGTTAAACATTTGAAAATCCCCCCTCTCAAATAAAAACATGCTGAAAAACTAGGATAGCAAAACCAAAGACACACAGCATCTACAATAAAGCTCGTTGACAAAGTATCCCAGTAAACGCCTGCCTCCTGAGTGTAAGTGGAGAGGGGGAGAAGGGGGCGCAGCAGATGGTTATAAGACTGTTGCATTGTCTCATCTGTGTGGAAGAAAGCAGAGGGAAGTCCTTGAGAACAGGAGATTAATAAAATTACCAACACGTACTCACCAGAAAACACAGTGGTCAAACTGAGAAAAACCGCCAAATCAGAAGGGAGTTTGATTAGATCCAGTTCATGGTGAGTACAAAGGAATCATGATGTGATAATGACTGATAGTATTTGGAGTATTCTGGGTCCTATAAATTCTTTAAACTAACAAAAACAAGACTCTTTTCCAAAGAAAGGCCTAACTTTGATAAGAAAATTTGGGGACTAGTCAATCAGAACAGGTACAGTAGTAGAAATGAAAAGAAACCTTCTTGATGAAAGTGCTAGAAATCACCAGAAGAGGCAGATCTTAGAAAATACAAGGCCATGTTTTTCATTAGTTTAACAACAACAACAAAAAACAACCCCAAGAATGAGCTCTCTAGACTCTTAAAGCTAAAAAAGCTATCACTTCCCACCCCTACCTCATAAGACTAAAGGAAATTTCTTTCATTTAAGAAATAAGCAACCGGGACTTCCCTGGTGGCGCAGTGGTTAAGAATCCGCCTGCCAATGCAGGGGACACAGTTTCGAGCCCTGGTCCGGGAAGATCCCACGTGCCGCGGAGCAACTAAGCCCCTGCACCACAACTACTGAGCCCGCGCTCTAGAGCCCGTGCTCTGCAACAAGAGAAGCCACCGCAATGAGAAACCGCACACTGCAAAGAAGAGTAGCCCCTGCTCGCTGCAACTAGAGAAAGCCCACGCACAACAATGAAGACCCAACACAGCCAAAAATAAATAAAATAAATAAATTTATTTAAAAAAAAGAAAAGAAATAAGCAACCAAGAGGATTATGATTGAAGCTCATACAAAAATTTTTTATAAGAAAAATGAAGATTAAGAAACATAATAATCTGCATAGAAACAATGAAAACATGTAAGAAAGAGGTACCCACAAAACAGATGAAAACTATAATAGATGGTTCAAAACTAGCTACACAAATTTAAGACTTTATAAACTCTAAAAGACCAACATAAATCTGAATTTTAAAAACTCAGAAATTAGATGATTAGAAAAGAGTAGGATTTGAAAGGAAGGGCAGAGAACTCAAGAAACAATTTAGAAATAAAAGAAGTCATTTCAAAGTAAGTACTGCCAATACTGAAGAAGAGCAAACTTGGAAGAATTACACTATCCAATTTCAAGACTTACTATAAAGCTACAGTAATCAAGACAGCATGGTACTTGTGAAATATTAGACATATAAATTAATGGAACAGAATACATAGCCTAGAAATAGACCCATTTGAAAATAGTCAGCTGATTTTTGACAAAGGAGCAAAGACAACTCAATGGAGAAAGAATAGTCTTTTTTTTTTTTTTTTTACTTTTTATTTATTTATTTATTATTTTATTTTTGGCTGTGTTGGGTCTTCATTTCTGTGCGAGGGCTTTCTCTAGTTGCGGCAAGCGGGGGCCACTCTTCATCGCGGTGCGTGGGCCTCTCTTGTTGCGGAGCACAGGCTCCAGACGCGCAGGCTCAGTAGTTGTGGCTCACGGGCCTAGTTGCTCCGCGGCATGTGGGATCTTCCCAGACCAGGGCTCGAACCCGTGTCCCCTGCATTGGCAGGCAGATTCTCAACCACTGCACCACCAGGGAAGCCCAAGAATAGTCTTTTCAACAAATGGTGCTGGGACAATTGGATGTTTATATACAGAACACTGAACCTACACAAACCTTACATCTTATGCAACATTTAATTCAAAATGGATCATAGACCTAAATGTAAAACGTAAAACTGTGAAACGTCTAGAAGAAGACATAAGCGAAAAAATCTACATGACTTGGGTTTGAGGATGAGTTTTTTGATATAAAAAGCATGATCCATGTAAAAAAAAAAAAAAGATCAATTGAACTTTTTTTTTTTTGAACTTTTTTAAAATTAAAAACTTCTGCTCTGCAAAGGGCAGTTAGGAAAATGAAGAGACAAGTCACAGACTGGGAGAAAATTTTTGCAAAGCATATATCTGGTAAAGGACTTGTATACAGAACATACAAAGAACTTTCAAAACACAGCATTCAGAAAACAAACATTCCTACCCACAAAAAAAGAAAGAAATGAGCAAAAGCTTTGAAGAGGCACAACACCAAAGAAGATATACAGTTGGCAAATAAGCACATAAGGACATCCTGAACATCATTTTTCATTAGGGTAATGCAAATTAGACAACAATAAGGTACCACTGCACATCTACTAGAATGGCTACAGTACTAAAAACTGACAATACTAATTGCTGCTCAGGAGGTAGAGTAACAGGAACTCTCATTTATTACTGATGGTAATGCAAAGTGGTACAGCCACTTTGGAGGACAGTTTAGCAGTTTCTTACAAAGCTAAACATAATTGTATTTTATAATCCAGATCAGTGGTTGCTAGGGGTTTAAGGAAGAGGAGGGGATGGAGGGTCAAATAGGTGAAGCATGGGAGAGGGGGTCGCTGAGAATGGTGAAACTATACTGTGTGATATTGAAATGGTGATGCACAACATATGCATTGATCAAACCCATAAAATTTGACAGCACCATGAGTGAACCTTAATGCATGCAAATTAAAAATATCATTTAGGAAGTTGGAGGATCCCACGATGGAATGCACACTGTGATGGATGTGTGAATCAACCTCACTGAAGGTGATGGGGAAAAAGGTGCTGACCAAAGTAGACTTGAAATGAGTGGAGTCTATGAGACTAAAGTCTCATAGACTTTAAAAGTCAAAAGGAATAGCACATAAGAACTGTACTCTAGTTGACAGAGTTGTTTCCCACAGAGGTAAGGGTTAACAATTCTGAAATCACTACACACGTATATTGGAATTCAACAGTGGAAAGACAAGCAGTGTCGTTACAGACTAGCAATGGGGAAAGCTAAAATGACCCATGTGGTAACGGATTAGAGTTAGAGACACCAGTATGAACAAATGTTTAACCTAATGTAGATACTTTCACTTAATACAGGTGGACATATACATAGAAATATTTATTGATATGTGAATATACATAGGTTTTTATACAAGCAAATATTTCCTTGCTCTGTTAGCGAGAAGGCCTAGAAGCAACCCAGATTTTGGTTTCTAATCAGTTCTCCAATAAAAAGAAACTAAGATGTCTTGGAAAAATGGGTTGATTCTAGGATGGGGGCATGAGATAAGTTGTGCCAGAAAGGAAGTGCTCAAAACAACAGCAACGCTACAATTATGGGGAAATGTCAAAAGGACATAGGAGCCAACTGAAAGAGCTCCTAATGGCCAAAGCTGAAACAACTTGAGCAACAAAATAAATGAGTATCAGATTACAACCAAAGTATAAAATAAATATCCCTGAGTTCATAGTAATATAAATAAATGATTGAATAAATAAATGGGGAGAGGAGAAATCACCCATCCAGAAGAATTCTAAGGAATTTATGTAGATTTTCTGCCCTCAAGAAGGTAGAGCATAACTCTTCACTCCTTATGTGTGGACTTTGCGTAGTGACTGCCTTCAAAGGAGTATGAGAAAGGGAGGGTGGGGAATAGTAACTTTATAGTGGAGAAATATGACACACACTCCCTCAGCCAGGTGATCAAGGTCCATATCAAAAGTGGTAAGTCATGTCGATAGTATGTATCTTTGATATGATGTAATGAACATAACAGTTCCCATCTGTGATCTTCATCTCAAAAACCCATCACCCCAGTCTACTGAGAAAAGCATCAGACAAATCTCAATCAAGGGCTGTTCTAAAAAACATGTGAATAGTCCTCAATACTATCAAGGTCATCAGAAGCAAGACAAGTCAGAAACGGTCACAGCCAAAAAGAGCATAAGGAGACGTGACGACTAAATGTAATGAGGCATCCTGGATGGCATCCTAAAACAGAAAAAAGTCATAGGTAAAAATTAAGGGGCTCTTTTTTTTTTTTTAATTATTTATTTTATTTATGGCTGTGTTGGGTCTTCGTTTCTGTGCGAGGGCTTTCTCTAGTTGCGGCAAGCGGGGGCCACTCTTCATCGCGGTGCGCGGGCCTCTCACTATCGCGGCCTCTCTTGTTGCGGAGCACAGGCTCCAGACGCGCAGGCTCAGTAGTTGTGGCTCACGGGCCTAGTTGCTCCGCGGCATGTGGGATCTTCCCAGACCAGGGCTTGAACCCGTGTCCCCTGCATTGGCAGGCAGATTCTCAACCACTGTGCCACCAGGGAAGCCCCAAGGGGGCTCTTAATAAAGTATTAACTTTCATTAATAACAATGTATCAATATTAGTTCATTATGGCAAATGTACTATATTAATGTAAGATGTCAAGAATAGGGGAAATTGGGTGTGAGGTATATGAGATCACTCTGTACTATCTTCCCAACTTTTATGTAAATCTAAATTAATATAAAACA
Organism: Balaenoptera physalus; assembly: GCF_965194825.1. Taxonomy (NCBI): domain Eukaryota; kingdom Metazoa; phylum Chordata; class Mammalia; order Artiodactyla; family Balaenopteridae; genus Balaenoptera; species Balaenoptera physalus. The sequence continues at coordinate 29,176,251 of NC_138890.1, forward strand.
TTAGTTTTTATTTTTTTAATTTATTTTTATTTTTATTTTTTTAACATCTTTATTGGAGTATAATTGCTTTACAATGGTGTATTAGTTTCTGCTTTATAACAAAGTGAATCAGTTATACATATACATATGTTCCCATATCTCTTCCCTCTTGCATCTCCCTCCCTCCCACCCTCCCTATCCCACCCCTCTAGGTGGTCACAAAGCACAGAGCTGATCTCCCTGTGCTATGCGGCTGCTTCCCACTAGCTATCTATTTTACGTTTGGTAGTGTATATATGTCCATGCCACTCTCTCACTTTGTCACATCTTACCCTTCCCCCTCCCCATATCCTCAAGTCCATTCTCTAGTAGGTCTGTGTCTTTATTCCCGTCTTGCAAAACATTAGTTTTTAAAAAGTGGACTATGCCAAACTCTGCTTGAATTACAGATTCATGAGCAAAATAAATGCTATCGGTTTACACCAAAAACGCATTCATGCATACTCACCTAGATGGAACTCAAGAGCAGATAAATGTAATGGATAATGCTTTAAGAGAAATGGGTTATAGAGATGTGGACGGTCCTAGAGACTGTCATACAGCGTGAAGTAAGTCAGAAAGAGAAAAACAGATATCATATATTAACGCATATTTGTGGAATCTAGAAAAATGGTACAGATGAACTGGTTTGCAAGGCAGAAATAGAGACACAGATGTAGAGAACAAACGTATGGACACGAAGGGGGGAAAGCGGGGGGTTGGGGGTGGGATGAACTGGGAGACAGGGATTGTCATATATACACTAATATGTATAAAATAGATAACTAATGAGAACCTGTTGTATAGCACAGGGAACTCCACTTCGCTGTACAGTAGAAACTAACACAACGTTGTAAAACAACTAACTGTACCCCAATTAAAGAAAAAGAGAGAAATGGAAGATGGAAAGGAGTATTTTTAAAAATCAGTAAGAAACTAACAGGGAGGTAAAAAGGATTTAAGAGAAAGTGATAGATATGGAAGTCAGTCAAAGAAGTTCTAATACACTTATAATATGAATCTCTGAGGAAGAAACTAAAGCAGTGGAACAAAACTAATAGTAATGAAAATTTTTTGAAATAGAAGATGATTTGAAGGTACATATTGAAAGGACAACTGAATGCCTGGAAAAATAGACCAGGTTCAAAACTGAATATTCTAATAAAAGCATTTTGTTTTGAAAGAGAAAAAAAAATCCTTAAGCATTCAATGGATTAGACACTTAAAACGGAAAAGAAAATCAGATTGCTAGTATATTTTTGACACCAAAGCCAGAATACAATTGAATAGTTTTTTAAGGAAATAAACTGTGAAGCAGAGATTTTATAAAATGTGAACCAGAGCCCTACATGTATTCAAAAATAATGACTACAGAAAAACTATTATGAGCATTCAGGAACTCAGACATCGTGCCTTTCATGGAGCCCTTCTTAAGGAATCTCCCAGAGAACACGTTTCATACAACTGGAGAGGTATTGGCATTAAGGACAGATATGATCTGCACTTCCCAAACACCTGGAAGTTAGGTGGAGTCTTGTGACTGAATCTTGGACCTCCATATGGAATGAGACTGGAAGTGCTGTGTTCACCATGATCCTCCATCCTTGCTCTCTTCCCCTATGGTGGCTAAATTGACAGGACTCTAAGAACTTACAGGATGTAGAGACACAAAGTGAAAGGATTCTAAGCCCCAGCTGACATGCGTGTGGCTCTGACATGAACAAGAAATAAATTTCTGTTATTTCAAAAATAACAATGTATTTCATCCCATTAACAGAATAGATGAGAAAAGTCATTTCATCTCCATAGATGTAGAAAAAAATATCTAATGAAAGTCAACACTCATTCATGATTTTTAAGTATTTAAAATGCTAAGAGTAAAATGGAACTTTTTAACAAAAAAAACCTAAATCCAATAACATTGTTAATGGTGAACGAACTATTTAAAACATTCCTCTTGAGAGACACCTGTCATCATGACTCCCATTCAACGTTGTATTGGAAATCTGGGTTCTGGCCATGATTTAAAAAAAAAAAAAAAAAAGAAGAAGAAGAAGGAAGGATGGAAGAAAAGAGAAAGAACAGGTATAAGGATTAGAATAGAAGAAATATCAATGTCATTATTTGCAGATGACATGAATTAAATACATGGAAAATGCAAAATAGTCTACAGATGAACTCTCAGGATTCCTAAGTGAACTCCTCAGGTCACTGGACACAATGTACCAAAAAAATCAGTGTAACTTCTATATACTAACAACAAATGGTTAGGAAATTTTAAAAAATGATGTGTGTTAACAGCATCGAAAAACATCATCTGCCCAGGAATAAATCTAATGGAAGATGTGCGAGGCCTTAACACAGAAAACAACAAACATTACTGGAAAAATGAAAGATGACTCAAATATATAGAGCAATACATTATGTTCATGGATTGGAAAACTCAGTATCTCAGGGATGTCAGTTCTCTCCCAATTGATATACAGATTCAGGGCAGTCCTAATGCTAACAGGTTGTTGTGGAAATTGTGAAAATGATTCTAAGGTTTGTATGGAAATGCAGTTGGCCAAGAAGAGCCAAGACAGATTGAAGACCCAGGTAACAGAAGGACACTTGATTTGTAACAAAGATGGCACTGTGAAGCAGCTTGGAATGGATGATCTGTCTAATAAATTGTGATAGAATAATTGGATATGGAAAATGAATTATCTTGCCCCCTGGCTCATACCATTCACAAAATCAGTTACAGATGAATTGTAGATTTACACATGAAAGATGAAGTAATAACACTTCTAGAATATAACATAGGGTATCTTCATGGCTTTGCAGTAGTTGGTATTTCTTAAGCAGGATACAGAAGGCATTAACTTTACCGGAAAAAAAAATAGGTAACTTGGACTACATTAAAATAAATAACTTTTGTTCACCAAAATACATCACTAATTGAGTGAAAAAGCATGCCAGAGTGGTCAAAGATATTGGCAGTGCATGGAACTGACAAAGAACTTATATTAAATATAAGAATTTATAAAGAACTTCTGCAAATCAATAAGAAAAAGAAAAATGACCCAGTAGAAAAATGGTTAAGAGTTTCCAACAGGTACTTAAAAAAAAAGAGGATGTCCAAACGGCCAGTGGTCATATGAAAAGATGCTCAGTGTGTCATCAGTCTTCAGAGAAACGTAAAATAAAACCACAATGACATACACCACACACTCATCAGAAAAGCATAAGAAAACTTACACGTGTTGATGATGATGTGAAACAAACTACATTAATCATATACTGCTATGGGACACATTGATACAGTTACTCCAGAAAACTCTTCAGCAGTGTCAGCTAGAGCAGAACATACACATACCCCATGACCCAGCAATCCCACTCCTGGATTTACATCCCACAAAAGACATACACAATAATGTTCATAGAAGCACTATTTGTAATAGCCCCAAACTGGAAACGAACCAAATGCTCACCAACATGAGAAAAAAATCAACTGTGGTATATTCATACCATGGAGAATGGAAACAACACACAAAAACTACTGCTACATGTGACACCATGAGAAATCTCAGAAACAGAATAAGCAACAAAAGCAGGACATGAAAGAGTAGAAATTACTTGATTCCATGTATATAATCTTCAAGACAGGCGAAAGCAATCTATGGTATTAAAAGTCAGGATAGTATTTATCTTTGGAGGATTGTAAACGGAAGGGGACTTTAAGAGGTTTCTGAGGTGTATCATCCTCTGTTTCTAGATCTGGGTAGAGGTTTTGTGGATCCGTTCATTGGGTGAAAGTGCTTCAAGCCATACAATTTTGATTTGTGCATTTTTTTGTATATGTGTTACACTAAAAAATTATTTATTTTAAAAAGAGATTTTAGAGACAGATGTGTGAGAACCAGCTTTACTACATGGCTCTTCATTGAAGCCTGGTTTGAAGAAATGAATGTATAGAATAAAATTTGGGGGAGAAATGGAGAAATCTGAAAGTGAACTGGGTATCAGATGTTGTTAGGGAATTATTAATTTTGCTAAGTATGATAATGGTACTCTAGTTAAAGAAGAGAATCTCCTTAATTTGGGGGAGGGATGCATGCTGAAGTATTTAGGGATCCAGTGTCCTGATGTTGATAATTTACTTTAAAATGGTTCAGTAAAGAAAACAAACAAAACCAAATAGAGCAAAGTGAAAACAATTGTTGAATTTAAATGGTGGGCATATGAACGTTCAAAATACATTTTTCCTTTTCTGTATTTTTGAACGTTTTATTGATAAAGAAAAATTTTAATGCATTTTAAAAAATGATCATATCCTTTTCACAGAGGAAAAAAACCTGAAGCTCAGAAAGTTAAAGTAACTTGCCATGCTGAGATTCGAATCCAGGACTATTCTGAATTTAGGAGTTAGGAAAAGAAACTATGACCGTCACAAACTGGAAGGAGATTGAGATATTGTATTATTCAATTCCCTCATTTTGCAGACAAGAAAACAGGCTAGAGAACAATTTGACTTCCATGAAATGTTAATGCAGCACGCAGTGTTTGAAGTGTTGAGCTGCCTTGGCATTAGCTTGGTTTTTCCAAAGAGCAGAACACAATGGTGTCCTTAGCTCTAACCCAGAGTTCACATTTACCGTTTAATTAGATATGAAGTAAATAATTAGATTATATGGATATATTTAAATGCATATGTATAGCAAATATATATGTGTGTGTGTGTGTGTGTGTATTTAAATTACTGCAAGAGTTATTTTGTTCCTGGTAGATAGAGCCCTGCTTGTCCCACCATCAATAACATGTGTTATGTGCCTTAAGCTTATCATTTACAGGCCATATACCCTCCAACAGCCCATGAATGTGGCTTTTTCTTCATTCGGCCTCATTTATATCAACATCAAAGCCTGAGCATTGTTATTAACTCAGAATTATGGACAGGGTTTTCTTTGTGAAATTTATCGCCTACGGTGTCAACACTTAATTTACTCCAAGTCCTTGAAAAAAAAAAAAAACCCCAGTGTCTGTGAGGGTATAAGCTGCCAACACCAGAAAGACCACTGTTGACAGGTTTTTGATTGGTTTACGTTATTATTCAAAACAAAACAAAACAAAAAAATCTTCTGTCTTGGAATATTTTCTCCATTGGTTCCTTAAGAATTACAAGGCAGACTGAAGGGAAGCTATAAAACTAAGGAAGTTTTAGGGCTTCCCTGGTGGCGCAGTGGTTGAGAATCTGCCTGCCAATGCAGGGGACACGGGTTCGAGCCCTGGTCTGGGAAGATCCCACATGCCGCGGAGCAACTAGGCCCATGAGCCACAACTACTGAGCCTGCGCTCTAGAGCCCGTGCTCTGCAACAAGAGAAGCCCCTGCAATGAGAAGCGCGCACATAACAACGAAGAGTAGCCCCAGCTCACCTCAACTAGAGAAAGCCCGCGCGCAGCAACGAAGACCCAACGCAGCCAAAAATAAAATTAATTAATTAATTAATGTTTAAAAATTACTTTTTAAAAAAACCCCAAATTAAGGAAGTATTAGGGGAAAAAAAGGCTGGAGAAGACTTTTAAGGCCGTCAGAAGGCCCAGGCAGGACTGTCAGCCTGCAGTTGTCAGGCAGCCCTGCTTGATTCCCTCCACCAAGCTCACTTTTCTCTGGTTGCATTAAAAGGTCTAAGGCAGAAGAGGTTGTTGGAAGACTTAGGCCTAAACACTTCAAACTGCCATATAGTGGAAGATGGGGCTAGCTCCGTGGAGAGCGAAACTCAGGAATATAGGGTTGGTGGTGGCAGAAATTTAAGTAGCTACATAGGAAGAAAGTATAGCAGAGCAGTAAGGAAGCTGAGCTCTGGCCTGCTGGCTCACATTTATACACTGTTTGACACTGGACAAATTAATGAACCTCTTTGAGCCTCAGATGCCTCATTTATAAAACATCTGTGTATTTGCCTCATAGGGCTGTTGAAGAAAACTAGCATGCACGCAAAGAATTTAGGATAGTATCTGGCTTGTCATAAGTGCTCATAAGCATTTCACTTCAGTCTCTTAAGCAGGACTGAAAAAAAACGACTGTTTATGTGGTCCTGGGGAATCTCTAAGACAGAGATTTTCGTACTTCCTTTCAGCAACTTCTTCCCCCACCCACCCCACTGCAGCCCACCCACCTCCAGAGGGGGCCTGCCCTCAAGGAGCTTACAGTCCACTAGCAAGGCAAGCGTGTAAACTTGTATCTTTTCAACATGGCGAACATTGAAGTTTCAGGAGTACGGAGGAAGGGACTGCCTGTCCTGGGGAGCTCAGGGAAAGCTTTACCAAGGAGGCATCATTTGAACCGAGTCTTGAAGATCAAATAGGAGTATAAATCATGACCACCAGTTTAGCAAAGAATGATGCATCTGGGGTCATTCAGGATGGGTTATCTACTCTCTGCATTTTCCACAGGCCTTTCGATCTGCTAATTTAGTTAGAGTGAATCTGTGGTGGACACTTAACCTAATGATTACAAGATGAAGAGCATGGACGCTAGAGTTAGGATAGACCTGGATTTGAACCTGTAGCCATCTTCTCATTTCACTTACCAGCTATGAGGCCTTGGGAAAGTTTCTTAATAGCTCCAAGTACCATCTGTTAAATAGAGAGAATCATTGTTGAGTAGAGTTGCCTTTTAAACAAAGGCTTGTTTCTGAAGTTGGCATGAAAGATAAAAATGGAAAATATTCAAAATTATTGACAGTTCTCTCTCTCATAAACAAGACATGTAGGGATCATTTTGTACCTAGAAGTACCATTGACCTCTGGAATCCCCACCAACGAAAATGCCGACCGTGAGCAGCCCATGAGGACTGAGAAGTTGCGGGGAGAGCTGGTTCACATCTCTCATCCAAGGTCATTTGGAGGCGCAGGTTCATTGAGAAGAATGGCTGGTAGGACCCGCTGCACCGTATATTTTTCACCTTATTCTTCTTTAATTTTTGCTGAGTGCCTGCACTTTGGTTCACTCACAGGTTAAATGCATACATGGCGTGACTCAATTAACCCACTTCACCAGAGTGTCATCAGATTATCTATGTGAAGTGTTTCACACAGTGATAGGCACAGTTATCACAGTATCTTCAGCCATCTCCTGGACCGTCCTTCTCCTCCTCTTCATCATCATCATAAGCCAAGAGTGACGAATTAGGAAAGAGAGCCATTTCTTTGACCAAGTGAACGAAATGACTGCATTTTCACTCATTGGCTCTTTTCCATCCTGAGGTCATACACCCCAAGCCAAAAACATACCAAATCTCCTTCCTGTCCTTGTTCTATCATCAAAAGTTGTTGAAGCATGTTTTTGCATCTGAAAAATGACCTTAATAGTATTTTCTGTCTGATAGGAGTGAGGGCTTGTCAGAAAGTGTGTATCTGCTAAAGCACTCTAAAAAGGCAAACAGTCAAAACAATGCAAATTATCATCTTTTTTTCTATAATACTGTCCTTGTGGGGGGTACAGCTACATCCCCAGTTTAGAATTGTGCCCAGTTCTTCCCCTGAATGCCTTGAAAATCAAAAGAACCAATACTTTAGTTTCGTTTGTTGTATTCTCTTTCTTTACATCCATATTGTTTGGCTAGAATTTTTTTAAAAATCTGAAGGATCAATTTTCTCATTTCGAAGTGTAACAAGGAGAATTGCTCTAAGCCTGGGAATATGTTAGCCAAGTTTTGAATCTCAAAATGCTAATGTCTCCCTCTGTCTTTCTCTCTTTGTGTGTGTGTGTGTGTGTGTGTGTGTGTGTGTGTGTGTGTGTGTGTGTGAGTGTGTGGCTTTTCCAAGATGTGGAGGTTTTGAATAAAAATGGTAATTGACCTTTAATGAGAGAGCTGAGAGAATGGCTTCTGTATATTATATGGCTGTGAGCTGGATTTTAAATGTTTGATTAAGTTATTAGAATGTTTTTGCTTTGGCATAATGTACTATAAATTTACAATTGCTGGCCAAAGCAGTTAGTCAGTGGAGAAGAATAAATTGTTTTGAGAGGTACTTCAAAACCTGGATTTTATTCTCTTGGAAAGACAGGGTTTTAAATAAATCATGTAACACAAGTGAGAACTTCCACAATTAAGGTTCTAACCAGGAAGATCCTAAGAGCTTTCGAGTGGTAACATGAAGAATGACTTTCCAGGATGCTTTCCTTTTCTTTTCTTTTTAAATTTATGTTTTGAGTGTGCTAGTTTACTTTTAGTGGCCCAGAGACCAAACAGCACAAAACAGGCACACATTAAATATATGTTGTTAAAGAATTTATCTATGAGATGTGAGTGCTGTAAGGAGATGGATACCCTAAACAAACATATTAAAAAAAAAAAATTGTCCCAGGACACCTTTGATTTACGGTGCTTCAAATGGTTAGAGGTCCCTGTCGGCTGCACCCATGTCATTACTTAGAGAGTTTCTGTTTGGCAGTCCTTACTCCCTGTCACCCAGTAGTTTCACCCCCTGACAGCTTTTTTGTTTTCAGAGCATGTTCTCCTGGTCCTGTCATTTAGGAAATCTCTCTTAAATGGCCACTCCCCTCTCTTGGGGGCTCTTCCTGCCTCTTGGCCTCAGACCCTCTCCCCGAGATTCTTCCAGCTGTTTCCTCAAAGCCCCACCGCCTCCTCTCTGCACGGCTAGGCTCTTCTCCCAGGAGCGCCTAAATAAATAAAATGTGATTAAATGTATGGGATTGGTTCTTGTACTGCTGTATTTATTTGATCTATGTACACACCAGAGAACTTTCTACTGTACAGTGTACAAATGTACCACTTATACTTGATTAAGTAGGGCAATTGTGGTCATTTCTGGGAAAGTATACCATCAGATTCTTCATTGGGAACCTGGGCATGTACTATGACATTGTTTCTATGGAATCAAATGAGATAAAGTTGGGACTGCAGCCCTTTTTATAGAAGATTGTAGAGTGCTACCCAAGTTGTATTGCTAAAATGACAATTTTCGATTTTTGTTGGAGATTAGTGATTAGGAGCCCAGGCTGTGTCCTCAGGCTACCTCGCTGGGAATCGCGGGGTTCTCCACTGGCCAGCTGTGCAGCCTTACGCAAGTGCCTGAATCTCTCATCTGTAAAAGAGGGTAATAGAGTTACCTACCTGCGTTATTGAGAGGATTAAACGAAATAATGCATGTCTTGTGTCTAGCAAAGCATCTGACACAAAACAAAGTAAGTGCTTAATACATATGAACTGTTACTTACCTCATCATCATTATGATCAGATTGAAGTGACATCATTTAGCTATAGAATCTCTTTTAAGAATGGAAGCAAGTGTAGACACGAGGATGGATGGTTCAGCTCTTCCCTTATTCACGTGTGCTCACGTATATGCATGTGTCCCACGTGTGCTTATGCGCATCCAGAGACAGCCACCCCCATCACCTATGCCTGAGACTCCAACTCCCCGGTGGTCTCCATGCCTCCCATTTACCTGTGATCTTGTAGACCTGCTATTGCCCGGGTCCCACCCTTTCCTAAGCTGGTCCCCACCTCCTGCAGGGTGGAGGCTGTAGTGACAGGACTAGGGATGCAGAGCCCAGGGATGTGAGGAGTTCAGATAAAGTCCCTGCCACTCCTCCAGTCTTAGTATCCAGCTCATGTTAAAATGCCCCTTCCAGCCTCCACTTTGCATGATACCAGAGAGAATTTAGGCTTGGATCTTAGCAAAGAATGAAGATGAATCTTGCTCGGAGCTTTGAGTATCCCAAGACCCACCATTACCACCTCTGTAGGTTGTGACAAAGTGAGAAAAGGGACTGAGGAGAACGACTGGCCTTAACCTCTAGGTTAATGACTAACCTGTAGAATAATGAATAGTACTAACATTTATTAAACACCTACTCAGGCAGACACAGCGCTTGGGGCTTTACAGATACTGTCTGCATCCTCTGAGCTAGCCTGCAGGGCAGGGGTTATTATCAGCATTTTACAGATGAGGACACAGAATCTCAAGGAAGGTGAATCACTTGCTTTCCGTCCCACAGAGCAGGGACTGGTGCCTGAACCAAAGCTTAAACCAAAGCAGGTGCTCCAGGTCTCCATGGGTTTTTGGTTTTGTACTGGGGACTGAGTAGGTGAGAAGCGGTGATAAGGCTGCTTCCTTTTCCATCCCATGTAGAGGGTAAAGGGCAGGAAGAAGATAGAGGCTGAGAAGGAGTCCATCCTGCCTCCTAAAGGCATATCTAGGTGGCTGATTGTCCCCCGCACAGCCCACCATTCAGCTTCTCTCTCTAGTCCTCCCCCAATGCCCCAAGAGCTCTGGGGTTTGCCCAGCTCTGTACCTCTGGAGCTCCCGTTGCCCAGCTAAAAGTGGTTAGCAGGTGTGGGTGGGGATTCCACATGCACATCGCTGTACCGCGGCGGTGGCGGGGGCTGGAAGGGGGAATGCAGAGCAATGAGGGACATGGGCGGGGGCTGCCTCTAACTGTGGCTTCTCTCTTCTCCCCTTGTCTCCATCCCCACTGCCACTGAACTCACCCATGCCATCAGCATCTCTTGCTTGAAGGACCACAGACCTCTGGTCTTACCTGTCTATCTCCACTCAGGCCCCAAGGAAAGTGTTCACAGTGGATCAAGCCCAAGTGAGCTTCTCAAATACAGACCATGCTTAAAATCCTTCCTTGGCTTCCTCTGACTCTTAAAATCAAAATCAACTTCGGTTCCACATCGCGACCCTCAGGGCTGTGGGGTCTGGCCCCCCTCCCCCCCTCCCTTGCTCCTTATCCTCTCCCCTCCTCACCTAGTAACCACCATTCACCTTTCAGCTCCCAGCAACAAGGTCACTTACTCAGGGAAGCCTTCTGTGCCCCTCCAGGTTGTTAAATTCCTCTCCTACACATTCTTACAGGGTTCTGACCCTTTGCTCATGTCTGCCCGTATTTATGATTTTCTTCGTGATGCTGGGTGGGTGGTGTCTCCCTCATTAGACAATTCATCCCCGAGATGGAAAGCGCGTGTTCGCACTCAGCTCAGCGTCGCTGGCGCCTGACGTCGTGCCTGGGCAGAGCCTGTGCTGGGTAACATTGGTCGTGTGAGTGAGCGGTGTGACTTCTGTGCTTTGGAAACCCGGGTAGGATGCTGATAGACGTGTGGCCAGACTGAGGCTCCTGTGGTTACCCCAGCCGTTCCCCTTCCACCTCCAGCTGGCTAGGCTCTGCTGGGCTCTCCTCCACCCCACCTCCAATGGGAATGACAAACATCTAGAACTTCCTTTACGTACCTGTTACAGTCTTTCCCATGTGAGTCCGTATACACTTATCCCAGTGAGGAGCCCGCTTGTGAAACACCTCTTCTAGAATTGCCTTCACCTCTCCCCTGGCAGTGATGGAAAACCCAGCACGTAGTAGGTATTCTGGGAACATGTGTTGAATGCTCAGCAGCGTGTTACTTTGAATATTCATTCTTCTTAGCAGCAATTTTTAAAATTGAGGTTCGATTTATGTGAAATAAAATATATGCATTCTGAGTGTTATATTACTTGTTAGAGTAATTGTGCATTTCATTTAAAAAATAGAGCCGTGTGAAGTAATTATAGCACATCGGTAAGCTGGACAATTTCCTATCATAGTAATTTTTTATATACTATCTAATTTCTGTAGTGATATCCCATTATGCGTCTTGCATTCATACATTTCCTTAATTTTTTTTTTTTTTTGGCCGTGCCGTGCAGCATGCAGGATCTTATTTCCCCGACCAGGGATTGAACCCGTGCCCCCTACCGTGGAAGCGCAGAGTCCTAACCACTGGACCGCCAGGGAATCCCCGTACATTTCCCTATTTAATGTTTACTGTAACCCTACGGAGTAATTATTATTATCCTCCCATTTTACCAGGGAGGAAACTGGGGTCCAGAGAGATTAAGTGATTTAACCAAAGTCTCAGTGCTATGAGAAGTAGAGGCAAGAATAGAAAGCAGCTCTCACTGGCTCCAAAGTGGATATCTTGCCATTGCCTGCTCCTGTGCACCTTCTTAAATCCTTAGTAACGGCAAGATGCCCGCTTGTTCTGTGTACCTGGTAAACAGGCTCTGGAGGTAGCACCAAAGGTGGAGGACCCACCTCTTAGCCTTCCCTGTCCTCTGCAGCCTCCCCCCTTCCCTCCTAAATATCCCTGCAGATGGCCTGGGAGACACACACGCAGGCATTGCTACAGAAACGAATCTCTGAGTCAGCCCTGGAAAAAAAGAAATCTCTTTGCTGGTTTTATTTTTCTTGGTTGATTTATTTGACAAGGACCCGCTCTGTACATCATTTTGGGAATTTCAAAATCTTTTTTGATCTCCAAAGGTCTCTCTTAAAAAGCTGAAGAAGAAATAAAAGAGAGGCTGTGTGTGCTACTCCCTGTGCAATGCTTTCTAAACCCTGAACTCTGCCTTTTTACTTTAGTTTCTGACCCTGAGATCACACAAGTTGCAGAACAGGGGCTGAGCAGAGCTAAATCCCATCAGGTAGGAGTACGATTTGCACTAATCCCTAAAGACACGTCTTCATCACGTTGTTTGACTTGGCAGGACACCTACGTTGCTAAACCCCGCAGAGGAAGAGCACAGGAATTATTCACTCTCCAATGGGGCTTCTCTGCTGAGATTAGGTGTTACAACCAGCCAGTGAAAGGAAATGTTCCCAGCTCTGGCTGGCTGCAGATTCAATTACTGTTGGGTTCTTTACCTGGAGGTCCAAGAGGCCCCACTCCGAGGCCTTCAGCAGAGATTCCAGGCCAGGGTTCCTGGGGTCACCGTGTCGGCAGCAAGTCCATTTACCAGAAGCATCCCTCATCCTGGCACATGGCATGTTAGATGCAGTCAAAACAGGCACCAGGCTTCCCTGGGAACTTTCTCCACTTTAACATGTGTTTCAGCTATGGGAAAAGCACAGGCGGAAAATAAAAAAAACCTCAGGCTGAATTTACAGTTGCCTTTAATAACCCATACAACTAAATTTATTAGGTCACCATGCCCCTTTGAACTGTGGTATGGAATTTTCCATGCGCAGTCCTGTTTCTCCGGTGAGAAGGAGACCTTCCCATGCAGGTTTGTTGGTGTCTTTGTTGAGTGAACACCCATGCCTTGGCCGTTTTGGTTAAGAACCAGCTTTGATCAAGAGTAGGCTGGGGGATTTCACCATGGCCCTTGATGCTTATAGATGGCTGAAGCGCTGACATCCACCCACGTGGATTGCCATGCATATACCAGCTCTACATGAGGGGCCTGAATCTGCAGACATTCTTCCTCCTAAAGACACTTAAAGCAAAGTTCTGCATCATTGTTTGCAAGCTCCACTTTCCTGAGTGCTTTCTCGTTTTGCTAAGAATAACTTGTGGCATAACTTTGTCAGTTTCCTTAGACCCTTCTAATTGAACCAAGAAGTTCAGGGCTAAGATGTTTTCTTCAGTAGCTTCCAGGTCTCAGGGCCTAGGAATCAGGGAAATAATTTGATTCTGGAATATTTTCTTTTTCAACACAATCCTGACAACTTTGGTTAAATGGCACCTGAGATCAATTCAAATCAGCAAATTGATGTTGAGCACTTATTGTGTGCAGGAGTCCTTGCTAGGAATGGTGGGAAATAAGAGTTCAAGACACAGTGGAGTCTCTTGACTTCTGAGTGATTATTTTCCTTCCAAGAGTGCCAAGGTGTGACAGTCATAACATTTTAATTTTCATGGATTTTTTTGTGATGTATATTAGATAAATAGCTCTTCAAATGCATGGCCTTATGGGTATTTTTGCTTAGAATGAGAACGAAGCAGGCAGTTAAGTAAAATGAAAAAGGTGAGTTAACTTACAGAAATATATTAATTAAAAAATAATAGAGATCATACCTAGAAATGATAACAAGGTGGTATGTGGATGATTAGAATCTCAAAAGCCAATATCCTAGATGGACTTAAACACACATCCCTAAGGAAGCAAGTCAGTTTATTTTTTTTTAGGTGTGTTGTGGTATCTCACTGTTGTTTTGTTTTTTTAAAATTAATTAATTAGTTTATTTATTTTTGGCTGTGTTGGGTCTTCGTTTCTGTGCGAGGGCTTTCTCTAGTTGTGGCAAGTGGGGGCCACTCTTCATCGCGGTGCGCGGGCCTCTCACTATCGCGGCCTCTCTTGTTGTGGAGCACAGACTCCAGACGCGCAGGCTCAGTAGTTGTGGCTCACGGGCCTAGTTGCTCCATGGCATGTGGGATCTTCCCAGACCAGGGCTCGAACCCGTGTCCCCTGCATTGGCAGGCAGATTCTCAACCACTGCACCACCAGGGAAGCCCCAGCAAGTCAGTTTATTATTCAGGGAGGTAAGCCAAGGGCCTTTGAGTGTTTGACAATCCCTGGTCATTAGCTTGCACGGCTCACTGCGCAGCTGAGCCATGATGGGCTTTTAATGAAACTGCTCTCACACATGTCCTTGTGTACTTCCCACTGTCCATACAACGGTAGCATTGAGATGGAGACCACTCCCTGCAACCTTGACAATCTGGATGTGGAGGAGTTTGGGTGGGAAAAAATAAGCTCCCTGTTAGACTTTGCACATCCCACTCTGCATTGGCGTTGAGAGGGGGATGGATGCTGGGGACCTGGCAAAAGGCAGACACAGCACCAAGAGCTGATGGCTAGATGTCAGAGGTGGGAGGGACAGAGGGAAAAGGATGTCTTGAGGCATGGGGGCTGCTGGTCTGATGGGCTACTGACAGCCCAACCCCTGCCACAGAAGCAGCAAAGAAACCCAACCCACGTGCCCTCTGAGGAGCTTTAAAAAAAACCCGTTCAGATGTGTAAGACTGTTGAATGCAGGGAATAGACTAACATCGTCTTGGCATCTCTGCGGTGACTAATGTGTGGGCTCCCTGATTTTGTTCTGAACTAAGTGGTCTTTACGTTGCAGTTCTGGTAGCACGGAACAGTGATATACTGTGTCCACGATTCCTCCAGTTTAATGACAGCCTATTGAATGGAAAGAAGTAGTGCGTAAACAAAGCAGCCGAGCCGGAGGGGAAGCACTTGTGTTCTGAGCCACGTGTGCTCTGAGTCAGTCATGCGATTTTCTTCAGTCGTTGAGAGCCGGGACTGTGAACCCTGATAGTACGTAGGTTCGCTTTACACTTGCAGTTCCAAACAGCTCCCGTTTGATTTCACAAGGAAATCACAGAAGCATCTTTGCCTGATAGAGAAAGTGAGTTCTTGTGTCCTGATCCCTTGCAGTGACTGGGGTGGGGCTGCCTGGGTTTGGGATATCAGGAGTCGGCACAAGACATCACACTCTAAGGAAAAGCCTGAGGGCATTTCTTGGGCAAAGTCCTTTGTCCCAGGAAACCAGATCTATTGATTAATAAAGACTGGGAGCAGGAAGTAGAGGCCTGGTGCAGGGTCAGACGCCAGAGGGGCTGGTATAGAAGGAAGCAGTTGTGGGTGACGGGATTGAGTTGGATGTGCTGGGTTTGTCCTGCAGGGTGCTGGCTCTTCCTCACTGTTGACACTGCTTTGTGCTTTGGGGGAAAAGGTTGGTCTGAAGAACCAGTTTAGAGGGTGAGCATGTGCCATGACCATATTTCTCTCACCAAACCCATGTTTTATTGTTATTATTGACTATTGTTGAAACTGAAAGTGGCAGGGACTACATAGTCATGGTACAAAATTATTAAGGATTAAAAGTCAGTAACACGTGTGTCACTGCTTTACCTGATTCCTGGTTCCCCTTCCCAAATGCAGCCATTGTCTTGTTTCTTTTATATGCTTCCAGACATTATCCTTATACAAATTTATAAAACTGTGTGTGTGTGTGTGTGTGTGTGTGTGTGTGTGTGTGTGTGTGTGTGAAAGAGAGAGAAAGAGAGAGATCTCATACACCAGTCAGGGCTTTATCCATAGATGGAGAAGATAATTCTTTATTTGGTGTGGCTGAAGGAAGCCAGAAGGTCCCATAGCCAAAAAATCATCCCCAAGCCTACCATAGATCCAAGATCATTTTTTAACCATTTGAAAGTTATTCTTTAGATTTAAAAAAAATTAAGATTATTTTTAGCGCAGTTCTAGGTTCAAAGCAAAACTGAGGGGATAGTATAGAGATTTTCCCATATGCTCTCTGCCCCCATGTATGTGTAGCCTTCCCCCATTATCAACATCCCTATAGAGACGTGTGGGCTCCCAAGGACAGGGCCAGGGCTGAATGAGAAAGCCATGAGGCAACAGGAGCCAAGGGCTAGAGTGATGCCAAGTCTGAGGAGGGGAGCCAGAAGACTACGGGAGCCCTAGGGTCCAGGACAGGAGCCCGGGCTCATTCTGATTGGCTGCCTGGTGTGCGAGTGAGCAGACGGTGGTCCAAGAGGCAGGCACGGAGCAGAGATCACAGCCTCCGTGTTTGCCTCTGCGTCTGTCTCAGTGCTCACAGAGCTAGCGGGTCTCTGCAACTAGAGACTTCTTCACCACTTGAGGTCTCAAAAGGCTAGAGAGCAACAGAGGAAGAGCCCCTAAGTGAATGCTCACCTATGATTGTGTACCTTTGTGACAAATGCCTGTCTTTGTGCTGCTTCTGTGATAAGCCGCTTCTGTGATTCCACATTTGCATCTCCTTGTTGCAGTAGAAGTGTCCCAGAAAGTATCACCACTTGCTTGTAGCTGAGGCTGAGTAAGATGAAAAGCCCTCCCCCAGGCAGGGTCTGGAATCCATCCCTCCCAAGGTGGGGCAGGCCCTTGATGCATGCCTCAGGCAGCCTACCCTTGCCTCCTCGGGGCAGTACAGATAGCTCCCGGCTGTGCAGGATGGACAGACGGCAGGAGAGCAAAGGATGCTCAGTTAAGGCACAGATGAGGTGAGAGGCCCATTCTGCACCCCAACCAGAATCCTAGCTCTGCCACTTACTAATGGTGTGTTAAGTTATATAACAAGTAACTGAAGTTCTCCGAGCCTCAGTTTTTTGGTTTTGGGTATTTAAATTTTTTTTTGAAGTATAGTTGATTTACAATGTTGTGTCAGTCTCTGCTGTACAGCAAAGTGACTCAGTTATACACATATATACATTATTTTTTAAAATATTTTATTCCATTATGGTTTATCCCAGGAGATAGGATATAGTTCCCTGTGTTATACAGAAGGACCTTGTTGTTTATCCATTCCAAATGTAATAGTTTGCATCTATCAACCTGAGCCTCAGTTTTATCACCTGTAAAATGAGATTAATAATGGTCTGTACCTTACAGGGTTATCCAGGTTTTAATTAGTAAAACCTATAAAGCTTTTAGCACACTGCTGGTAAACACTCCAGAAAGGTTAGGTAGTGTTGCTCTGTTCTTCTGGAATCTTATTCTGTCTCTGTTGTCAGCTTGTGGTCTGGGCTGAACTGGGTCAGTCCAACCTGTGGTCTTTCTGTTCCTTCTGGCCATAAACCCCTGTTGGGCAGGGCCTGAGGTTGACCTGATTCCTATCTGCCTGTGTCCTCGGGGAATGTGTCCTCCAGTGGCCCTAGTGTGTTTGCTGATCTAATCAGGAGAGGAATTCAGGGCCCATTCATATGTTTATGTTGGCTCTGGGCCTAGTCTAGTCTATCTTGACGTTCAAGAAGATGGGCCTGATCTGGTTCAAGTACTCTGCAGGGTGGAGCCTCCCCAGCACTTGAAGTGATAAATAAATGCATCTGGGGAGGGTGGCTGGGTTGCTGGTAGGTTCATGTTAGCTTTACCAATTCAGTCCTTGGAGAACATCTTATTATCTAAAGAGTGGCCAACTGCTCCATCATTCTGCCTCCTGTCTTGGGCACTGAGGTTTTTTTTTTTCATATTTATTTATTTATGTATTTATGTATTTATTTGGTTGCGTCGGGTCTTAGTTGTGGCAGGCAGGCTCCTTAGTTGTGGCTCACAGGCTTCTTATTTGCAGCTCTCCGACTTCTTAGTTGTGGCACATGGGCTCCTTAGTTGTGACAGGTGAGCTCCTTAGTTGTGGCTTGAGTGCTCCTTAGTTGTGGCTTGCTGTCTCCTTAGTTGCGGCACGTGGGCTCCTTAGTTGAGGCTCGCTGGCTCCTTAGTTGCGGCATGCGAACTCTTAGCAACGGCATGCATGTGGGATCTAGTTCCTGGATCAGGGATCGAACCCGGGCCCCCTGCATTGGGAGCGTGGAGTCTTAACCACTGCGCCACCAGGGAAATCCCTAGGGCACTGAGTTTTTAATGACTGCTGCTGTCATTAATTGGGCACTTACCAGTTATAAGCTCTGTGCTAACCACTTCCATATGCATATTCTTGGGTCAGCCTCAGAACCACTCGATGAGTCAGCTTGATTGTTTTCCCTTTGCCTAGATGAGGACATGGAGGCTTGGGGATGTTAAATCACTCGCCTTAAGGTCACAGATCTAGTAAGTGCAGAACCAGAACTTAGGCCATCTGCCTGCAGAGCTCTAAGCGTGCAGACATTAGTGTTCTCACGAGTCACTGGAGACGTGGCTGACAGGCAGAGGCGGGTTCCACAGATCTGGGGCCTGGCCTGAGATGCTGCATTTCTCACAAGCTCCCAGGTGATGCTGATGCTGCTGTGACATGGCATCAAACCAGGAATCCACACAGCTTGATGTGTTGTCTTGTTTGTTTAGCTGGGCCTAAGGGTTGACCTCATGCACCGTTGCCTGGCAGCCGTTGGCTCACCACTCATGGCAAAGGTGGTGTCATGTGCAGCTCTCAGCAAGTGAGGCGCTAAGCCCTGTGAGGCTTTGGGGGGTGTACTTGATGAGGCGGTTGCCCAGCTCTTAGAAGTTAAGCAGGACGGCTCCTCTCCCTTCTGTCTTAAATCTATCCTACTCGACTGAGAGAGAGGGCCCCTCTGCACCCCTGGATGTGTCTATTTTCCTAGTCTCTGATGGGTTCCTGGGTCTGGGGTCCAAGGGAAGTCACCTGACCTTTATTTTGAACCCAAACCTCTTTCCCTTCCTGTGCTCCCCATCTCTGATCATGGTCTCATTTAGCCTTTCATTCTCCCCAGGATAAATCCTTTCAAGAGTCTTTGATTCCTTCCTTAGCCCCAGCTTTCCTCTGGTTGTCAAGTCCCAAATTGATTCAACCTGCATAATACTGCTGACATCTGTGCCCTTCAAAACTGAGGGAAAGGGACAAGGCCCTGGTCACCTCTTCATAACATAAGCCATTATTTATTTGATAGCTGATATGTGGAAGTAAATTACTTTTTGGACCGCGCCCTGTGGCTTGTGTGATCTTAGTTCCCTGACCAGGGATTGATCCCACGCCCTCGGCAGTGAAAGCGCAGAGTCCTAACCACTGGACCACCAGGGAATCCTCGATAGCCAATATGTGAATTATCTACTTCATTAAGCTCTTACCGCTATCCAGTGAAGGTGCTATTATTATTGCTGTTAGTCCGATGATGTGTACAAGCGTTAAGAGACTCACTCCAGGTCACCCAGAAAGTAAGTTTGGCTCTAGGACTGGACTCAGAGAGTCTAACTTAACACTCTCACTCCTAACCCCTTTGTGATACTGCAGTACTGTGACACTCTCCTTCTTCTCCATCTCCGCTACAGCAAGAGGCATCCCTGTCAAACACGTTTGATCATTTATTCATTCGACAACTTCCTATTAGGCCTCTAGTGTGTTCCAGCACTATGTGAAGTGCTGGTAGTACAGTGGAGAGTGAGATAGCCATATTCCCTACTTGTCTGGAGCGTCACGTCAGTAATCACACAATTGCTACTTGCTAGCCGCGCGACTTTTATCAGGTTAGTTAACCCATATGGCTCATTTGAACCTCAGTTTTCACAGCTATAAATAGGGATCATTATTGTACCTACCCCATAGGGATGCTGCAAATATCACATGGGGTCATGTATGCAGCACTTAGCCCTGGCAGACAGTAGATGGAAAATAATCTTACCTGAAATTACATGTGAATTAAATCCAGGTTCCTCAGCATGCCATTCCAGGACCTTCATTCCAAACACCCATGAATCATTGCTCTTCCCCAGGCATGACACGCTTTTGCTGATTCCATGACCCTATTCGAGTGCTATTTTCTTTTGCTGTTTATAACAGCCTACCTCTTCTCCACTGTCAAACTCCTACCCACTCTTCAAAGCCCAACACAAAAGTTGCCCCTTCCACTAAGCCTTCACCAGTCTCACCTGTAAGAACAGCTTTCTGTTCCACAGTACCCTTGTCCTCTGCGCTCCCACGTAGCACGGAATCATGCTGCCTTGTGTTCTAGTTTAGAAGCCTGTCTCCTTTGCTCAGTCGTAAGGTTCCTCACTCGTTCAGCAAACACTTCACGAGTGCTCACTCTCTGACAGGCCCTGTGCTCCCCATGCGATGTGCGAGGGAGGTAATAGCTGTCATGGGGCCTGCGTTCACAGAGCATTCCGTCTAGCACAGCGCTGTCCAACAGAACGTTCTGCAGTCACGGAGATGTTCCGTCTCTGCGGTGTCCAGCATGGTAGCCATTAGCCACTATTACCATACGTTAATGCTCCCGAGCCCTTAAAATGTCACTAATGTAGCTGAGCGACTGAATTTTTTTTTTTAATTGAAGTATAGTTGGTTTACAGTGTTGTGTCAGTTTCAGGTGTGCAGCACAGTGATTCAGTTTTATATATATATGTGTGTGTGTATATATATATATGACTATATATATAAATATCCTTTTTCAGAATATATGTATACTTTTTCAGATTCTTTTCCCTTATGGGTTATTATACAATATTGAGTATAGTCCCTATGCTGTACAGTAGGTCCTTGTTGGTTATCTATTTTATATATAGTAGTGTGTATCTGTTAATCTCAAACTCCTAATATAACCTAATTTAGCCCTCCCCTCCTTTACCCTTTGGTAACCATAAGTTTGTTTTCTGTGTCTGTGGGTCTGTTTCTGTTTTATAAATAAGTTCATTTGTATCTTTTAAAAAAATTCCTGAATTTTAAATTTTTCTTAATTTTTCTTAATTTTAATGTAAATAGCCACATGTGGCTAGTGGACACTGCATTAGACAGTGCAGGTAGTAGAAGAGAGCTGTTAATCAAAATCACCAAAAAATCAATGGAAAACTACAGTTGTAATAAGTACTGGCATGTAGGAGTACACAGTTGCATAAAGGCATAGTTGGGGGATCTGACCTAGCCTGGTGGTGCTGGTGGTCAGTGAAGGCTTTCCTGACATAGTCATGATTGAGCAAAATCTGAAGCTACTCAAAAGAGTGTAGGCAGCGTGAAGGGCACACATGCAGATGAGCAAGCTGCATGTGCAAATGGTCTGTGGTAGAAAAGAGCATGGCCTATGGGAAGATCTCTGAGAGTCCAAGAGCAACACCATTCTTCCCTCTTCCTTGAAATCTCCAAAGCACTTAGCACCACGTTCTGCACATGGTAGGCACTGAATTAAACTTTGGGTTTGGATGTGTGATGCCAAGGCCTCAGTTCCTACGCAACCTCACCCATTTCTTCCTCAGAAATGCCCCAGCTGGGACTTCCCTGGTGGCGCAGTGGTTAAGAGTCCGCCTTCCAATGCAGGGGGCACGGGTTCTATCCCTGGTCCGAGAAGACCCCACATGCCACGGAGCAGCTGGGCCTGTGCGCTACAACTACTGAGCCTGCGCTCTAGAGCCCGTGAGCCACAACTACTGAGCTCGCATGCCACAACTACTGAAGGCCGTGCGCCTAGAGCCCGTGCTCCGCAACAAAGAGAAGCCACTGCAATGAGAAGCCCGCACACCGCAATGAAGAGTAGCCCCCGAGTAGCTCCCGCTCGCCACAACTAGAGAAAGCCCATGCTCAGCAACGAAGACCCAATGCAGCTATAAATGAATGAATGAATGCATAAATAAGTTTTTAAAAATGCAAATTAAAAAAAAAAAAGAAAAGAAATGCTCCAGCTGGAGAGCCAGGAAACAGGGCTCCCATTCCATCTCTGCTCTGGAGGTTCCAGTCAGTAAGGGCCTTTGTCTTTTTTGTCTCAAGGAACCTTCTTTACCATATATATGGCTGGTAACCTCCCATCTCTCAGTATTGTAGGAAATACTCTTGTTGTAGTTTGGAAGAGATGTGGCTGTAAGTATAGGGACTGGAATCCCAGTAGAATCTGTGTATCGTGTCATTTGTTCTTTCATTCAACAAACACTTGTGAGTACCTACTAAAAGCAGATACTCTGCTAGGTGTCGAGGATGCAGTAAAGAACAAAAGAGATAATGCTCCTGACCTCATGGAGCTTATATTGTGGTGGGGAACCCCAGGTACCCCAGGCCGTAGCAGCCCGGGCCACCAGCTCTTCATGGAGCCTGCAGTGTTTGAGGCAGTGTGTCATGTTCTCCTGGGTCACTGCACAACTCAAACACAATCCCCAAACCCAGTCATCCTCCACTGCGGTCCCAAATGCCTCGGCCATGAGGTTGAGCCCTAAGATTGCCAAGCACTTTGGCTGTGGACTACTGGGAACTTCATGTAATTTGTTATATATTCTCCCCAGGAACTCTGCCCTGCATCCAAGTGGGGAGTGAAATCCTCAGAGTCACCATCTTTTAAGAAGAAACAAATAACTCCTTGTTTACACCCAGCTTTCGATCCCCACACCAATTCCTTATTCACACCCTTGGCTCATGAAAGAGCTTAAACAAAGTTTAGTTCCCCAAGGCTGGGGGAAGGGTGGAAAGTCTAATTTTTTTTTTAACCTACTTGAGGTCTTGTCCAAACGAGTTGTCACCAAAAAATGAAAGCCAGATGTTTTTTTAGTGAGAAATAAATATGTGGCCAAGCTGCAGATTGAACCTGAGGTCTCCCTGGATGGTTTCCACGTGTGTCGGTAGCTGGACTCCCAGGTATCAGCGGCTCACATTCTTTCTCTTGTCTCAGCCGAGGTGCAGCACGCACAGACGGCTAATGAGCAATTAACATCCGAGCTGCGCATCCCGCCACGGAGATACCCATCGCCTCATAAGTCAGATTCAAACCAGAGCTGTGAGCTGCCGGGGGGGCTGCTGAGTTCAGGGTGAAAGGCAGAGACCCATGTCTGGAAAAGAGGGGAAAAGACAAATTCAGACTCAAAGCGCTCCTTCCTCCAGCTTCTCCACGAGGGATCTGCTTTTGTTGGGAGCCCTTAAATCCTCACGGGGAACATACTTCAGATAACCATCGAGGAATTACAGATGAAATCAGGGCCAGCCGCGGAGCAAAGAGCGGCCCTTTGGGGTTTAATGTTACATCGTGTTCTTCCCCAAGTCTGATTCAATGGTGAGCTTTTCAGCCGAAGAAAGTGTTTTTGGTAATTGGCCGAATCTCCGTAGGAAGACCACTGAGCTTGCTACTGCTTCTATCAGAGCATTTCTCATCACTTGGATTTTTCTCACACTTTTCAAGTTCTAGATACAACCAGTTGTGCATTGGCCTTTGAAACATGTCATGCTGGTATTAGAACTTCCTTGGAGGGCAAAAAAAAGGTGAGAGAGGGAAAAAGTGATAGAATGGAGCTCAGAGGGTCAGGGGGGCCCAGAGCAGAGATTAACCCTTAGGAAGTAAGGAAGCAGTATCAGACTGTAGATTGTGGGCAAGGGAATTAGAGGGTCAGGCAGGCAGGTGATCAGAATTAGGGATGTCCAACCCCAGGCTGGGTGCATGGCACATGGGCAGAGCCAGCCAAAGAGATACATGGATTCAGGTGAACCACAAACACTCAGGCCAACCAAGGGGCTAGATTACAGGCACCGAGCGAGGGTCTCTAGGGAAAGAGGGGTCTGCCAAAGGCAAGACAGGGCCCCATCTTTGAGGAACCTCTCTGAGGTTTCCTCCTATGTAAATTGAAGGTAGTAGTTCATAGCTTATAGGGTTATTTTGAGGATAAAATAGATTAATCATTATAAAGTGTTTAAATGACTGGCACTCAATACATTTGGTTATTATTTCCAGGCAAGGGTTTAGACATGAGGGAACCAGAAAAGACAGTCCTAAAACATGAGTATAAACATGAGTATATTACAGGAAAGAAGTTTTTCAAATTAGGTTAGCTTGTCCTTTGAAATGTACTATTTATTTATTCACTTTCATTCAATCGTTCCTTCTTCTGTCAAGAAATATTTGAGCCCCTCTGATGTGTAAGGCACTGTTCTAGGCCCAGGGATACAGTGACAACGTAGAGTAGGGGTTGGCAGACTGTGGCCCCATGGGCCAAATCTGGCTCAATGTCTGTTTTTGTAAATAAAGTTTTATTGGAACACAGCCATGGCCACTCATTTGTGTATTGTTTATGGCTGCTTTCATGCTATAGCGGTAGAATTGAGTAGCTGTGACAGGCAGCATAGAGTCTGCAAAGCCCAAAGTAATTATCATCTGGCTCTTTATAGAAAACATTTGCTGATCCTGATCTAGAGAGACCTTTCAGCGGGTCCTCAGCTCTCTTGAAAGAGGCAAGTCAATAGGAAATGGCAATATAATAAAATAATTTCAGGGGATCATGTATGTAGAAAAGAGGATCAGACAGGCTTCTTAGAAGAGATGGCCTCTCAGCTGAGACCTGGAGGCTGAATAGGAGTTAATGAAGTAGAGGAGAAGGGAAAATTGTTCCAGATAGAGGGAACAACATTAGCAAAGGCTCAAGAGGTAAGAGAGAGCAGGGTATGTTCAGGAGCCGAATGAAATTCATCATGACTGGAGGGACAAAGGACAGGTCACATAGAGCTTCACAGGTAGGAGGAAGTTTTGATGATTTTCTGAGGGCAGTAGAGAGCTATTAAAGAATTTTCAGCAGGGGAAGAACATAATTAGCCTTATATTATAGGGAGATCAGTCCACCTGGAATATGGAGGCTGGATTTAAGAGCTGAGTGGAGGGCGAGGATCAAGACTGGGGTCAAGAAAGGCCAGTGGGGAGCCCATTTCAGTAATGCAGGGGCGAGCATGGTAGCCTGAACTATGCGGTAGCAGTAGAGTTAGGAGAAGAGAGCAGTTTGCAGATGTATTTAAGAGGCAGTGCTAGCAGCACAATAGCGATTGATTGCACATGCCGAGTGTCAAGTGAAAAGGAGGAAAGCATGGAGGAGGGTCACTCCCCGAGAAGGGGACCATATGGGCAAGAGCGAGTTTGGGGTGGAGGGAGATGACAGTGTCCATGTCGGACGTGCCTGTGGGACACCCATGGGGGGAAAAGTTCCACAATTCAGTTTCTACTCTTCCCTTTTTTGGCCCAAGATTGATTTTATAGCAGACCCTATTCATCCCCATCTGTACGCACCTGATGGTCAGCGCACCCCAGGGGTGTGCAGCCACACCCCTGTGTCTGCCTCTCCTTCCCTAAGTGACACGCTTTTACTGCCCCGGTGCCAGGAAATTAACACTCGCCAGCAGCAACCCTCAACTACTAACCGAATGGGTCTGTGAACACCCAACTCCCTCGCTTTCTTCCCGGGATGATTCTGAGGGTGTGTTTTGCACTGTCCCCCACAGCTGTCCCGGAGAACTGAGCTCCAGATGCCCCCGGATGTAGCCTCCTAAATAAACCTCTCATAGTGGAACCCTTATTTCAAAGTCTGCTTCCGGGGGAAGCCAACTAAGACAACTATGAGATGTTTATTTAACCGATCATTATTGGACGCCTGTTGTATACCAGGCATTGAGATGAGCCAGAGGCCCTCAGGCCCTGGGTCTCGCCCTCTCTCTTCCTCCTCCTCCTCACCATGGACACCTTCAGCCCGTTTCACCTCCATTCTAGCCTACACATCAATTCCAGAGTCACCGTCAGGTCACGGTTCTCATCACAGCCCTTTCCAGCTTAAAAACCCACAATGGCTTTTCTCATGACCAAAAAGCAAGCTTCAAGCTCCCTAAATGGCCCTTGCGGAGCCCTTGACCAAGCCAGAGCAGTGCTTCCAGCAGACTTGGCTGTGATTCCTCCTCTTCCCTGTGTATACTGGGACCCAGCCTTCCCAGAGCACTGGGTTGGGCACACGCCGGGGTGAAGAGCATGGGCTTTGGAGCCAGAAGCCTGGCTCTGCTAGCCAGTGTCAATACCAGTGTGACCTTGGGCGGGTTATTTCACCACTCTGTGCCTTAGTTACCGCATCTGTGAATGGCGTAGCAGTGCCTACTCTACAGAGCCACTGTGAGGATTAGATGAGAGAATGCATATGAAGCATGTAGAACAGTGGCTGGGCACGCCGTCAGGGCTAGAAATATTGGCAGTTTTGGAGAGCACACAGCAGCTGCCTGTGTCGTGCCCTGCTTGGACGATATCCCCCGTTTGGTCCATTTAAGAAACCCCTTCAAGACCCCACTCAAGTATTAACTTCTCAGTGCAGTTTTCCCTTACCAGCAACTCACACCCAACCTAAGAAATAATTGCCCTCCATTTTTCAGTTCCATGGTATTTTACATCTGTTTTTTGTACTAGCACTGTATTATGGTTAACTGAGCATGTGTATGTGTGTGTGTGTGTGTGTGTGTTGAGTCTTTTCAGAGCAGCCCAATCCATTCATTCCACTGCTTTAAGCCAAGAGCCGAAGATGTTAGCCACTTGGATATCTGAAGGAAGTGTTTTCTAGGAAGAGGAAAGCCAGAAAAGGCTCAAGGGAGGGTGTACCCTGATGTGGCCCAGGAGTAGCAGGGGGGCCATGTGGCTGGAGCAGAGTGAGCACGTGGGAGAGTGGAAGGAGGTCGAGACTGAGGGGTAAAGGGGGGGGGAGGTGGACAGAGCATGTGTGGATGGTGGCCCATCACGAGGACATTCACTTTCGCTCTGAGTGATATGGGAGCCATTGGAGGGTTTGAGCAAAGGAATGCCTTGATTAATGAGGGTTTTGGAAGGATCGCTCTAGCTGCTAGTGGAGAATAGGGTGTCGGGGAGCCGGGGTAGAACCAGGAGACCGGTTGGGAGACTACTGCAAATCTGAATGCACTTCCTCCTCCTCTGTATTTGTCAGTTTTCCCTTCTGTCCTAACAACCCTAGCATCTCAGTGGCTTGCCAAAAATAAACATTTATTTTCCTCACTGATGGGTCATGGTTTGGCCGGCTTTGGCTGATTGCAGCTGAGCTCAGCTGAGCTCAGCAGGGCTTGGATTCGGGCTGTAGATTGGGTTCAGGGTCTTTCCTGTGACTTCTCATTCTCCTTGGCTTAATGGCTCCCAGAGGCATATTTTTCTCATGGCAGATGGAAGAAGAGATGAGGTCCAGCCAGGTCACAGAAGCACATTTAAAGCCTCTGCTCACATCACACCCACCAACCTTCTGTTGGCCAAATCAAGGTACATGGCCAAGGCCGACATTAGGGGGGCAAGGAAGTATACACTGCCCACTTGAATGGGAGATCCTGCTTAGACACATGGCCAAAGCCTGGGGTGGATGATTCTATAGTGCAGAAGGAGAGAAGAAATTAGAAACAATAAACCAATTTACCACATCCTCTCTATTGCAATTACCCTCATCCAGTGTCGCCAAGTGTTGCCTGTCATCTTTCTATTTCTTTCATCCATTCCTAACTCTGGTCCCCTTCGACTCACATACTGCCTCACACAATGGTCTCCTTCATAGAATCTACCCCCATCAACTCTTGTTTCTCCCCGACAACACATCCTGCATGCCTCCGCCTGAGTTTTCCTCCTACGATGTTTCTTTCTTCACACCGATCCTGCTTGAGAAACTTCAGTGACTAACCATTTAGCAACACAGGGTTCCTCAAGTGCCAGTAATTTCTGTACCCTCTTCATGGTTTTGGTCAATCTGTAGAACACCTGTATTTTTTTTTTTTAAGATTTTTTTTTTTTAATGTGGACCATTTTAAAACTCTTTATTGAATTTGTTACAATATTGCTTCTGTTTTATGTTTTGGTTTTTTGGCGGCAAGGCATGTGGGATGTTAGCTCCCCAACCAGGGATCAAACCTGCACCCCCTGCATTGGAAGGTGAAGTCTTAACCACTGGACCGCCAGGGACGTCTCCACCTGTATTATTATTATTTAATATTTTCTTTCATTTAACTTTAAGTCAGCTTACTTTTTTTTTCTTAGCCTCATCTTAAATCATAGTGACCACGAGAAAACTACATTTTTTCTAAAAACATAAAAATACATGGTGATTAAAATAAACCTGCTTGTGCATTTACCCTCTGAAGTCACTAGAGGTATGATGATTGCTTTCAGGGACCCACTTGCCTCCTACACAGCTTCATCCCACCTGTCTAACCTTCACGTTCATCTTTGCATATTTCTGTTGCTGGGGTCATCATGGTCTCTTCCTTGTCTGTGCACCTGTCACGGAAGAGTCTTAGCCCTTAGCCTTGGTCAGACTGCCCTCGGAGCCTGGAAGACCCTACCTCTTTCTCTCTTCCTGTCTATCCTTCAAGATTTGTGCCTCTTCCACGAACCCCCTTCCCCCTAGTTAGCTGGCTCTCACTTCCTGCTTTGCTTACAGTCTAGACCCATCACCCAGAGTCCCAGCTCAGGCTTTTCTCATCGTTTCACGTGTACTGATCTCACCAGCTTGGCTCACAAGTGCCCCAAGCCTCGCATGGCTTGTGCCTGCTCAGTCTCTTTCCATCCAGCCCTCAGAGATTCTTCATCCTTCACTCTGCATATTAAAACAGGTGCTCTTTCCGTGATGCCCCATCGCAGTGTCTTTGACTGTTTCCTCTTGGCCCTTTCTCTGTCTTTCATCCCCTGGTTCATTCCTCCTTCTCTTTCGAGATGCTAATCAAATATTGCCTCCTCTGTGAAGCCACAAAGTCTCCTCCCACAACTTGCTGTATGTCCTTCTCTCTCAGCGTATGTCACGTGTGCCTGTGGTCACCAGTGTACTTATCTCCCTTCCCCGCTAGACTGACTGTAAGCTCCTTAAGAAGTGGATCTGTGTCCCAGAGCATGACATGGAATAAGGCACTTAGTAAACATTGAATTTCTCAATCAATTTAAATTTGAATTAAAGTGACTTGAACTTTGCTGTTTCAATGGGACTAGGCATTCTTTGAGGGCAGAGATCTTGCCTTCTCTCTTTTTCCTCCCCCATGTTGCTTGCCCCAGGTAGGCAAACAGTAGGTGCTTATTAAGTTTGCAGCAAGATGAGTTTCGTAGGAAACACAGGAGGTGGCTATGGTTGACAATGAAAATTGGTGCCAATTAAGATAGCTTAGCAATTCTAAGCTCTTTTAGGCCTAAGCTGATTTTGAACACCAAATGCATCATGATTTTGATAACTGAAGGCAAATGGGGCCGCGTTGGAGCCCTTTGCCTTTGTTCGTGATTAAAAGGAAAGATGCAATTATGTTAGGTACCTAGTCCTGTCTATTCTATATCAGCTCTGCATCTGGAGATGGTGTCAAATTCTTTTCAGGATGGAATTGGTATTGTGTGCGTGTGTGTGTGCATGTGTGTGTGTGTGTGTGTGTGTGTGTAAAACAGAGAAAAAGAGAGATAGCAGTCCAGATGCCAACACACCTGGAATCTATTTGTGAGGATCACTGGTTCAGTCCACAGCTTGGACCATTCATTTATTTCTCACTAAGTGAACATCTGGGATTCAGTTTGAGACACCAACAAGTTTGGATGGGATCTCAAAGCCATGGTTGGGATGAGGGACTGCTCGCCAGAGGTGGGAGTGAGAGAGGTGAGCAGGGGCTCTTAAACTATTCTGCAGACTTCAGTTCAAACGCAATAGCCAGAGGGTTGAGAAACCCTTCCCAGGCTGGAAAAGCATTAAAAAAAAGCGGGGATGGGGGTGGGGGGGGGAGAGGATAACGAAAGGAGATTCAGTCAGATCAAAGCAATAATGCGATCTGAAAAGTGCCCCCTTTCTCCTTTTACCCTTCTCCACCCCATAGCGCTAAAAATGTCCAGGTATCTTCCTCTTCTAGGAAAAAAAAAGGAAGAAAAAAAATCGGGCCTTGACCAGAAAGGAAATGCTCTGAGGAAATAAAATTCTAATTAGTTATAGATGAGAATTAGTCACAGATAATTACTCGACATTCCCTGGCTCATGCCTGGGAGGGCTTACAAGATCTTTTTTTTGTTGCTAGATATGTAGACATATATCTAGATAACTAGATAAACACAGAGAGAAGCTCACCGTCATTAACAGATCTTGCAGAGCGCAAGTGTTTAGAACAGAAATGAAAGGGAAATTTGTCATTCACAAGCCAGGAATGTTTGAATCGTTCGCTGTCAGGCCTCTTTTTTCTTTTCTTTCTTTCCTTTTTTTTTTTTTTTACTTCGAACTTTCTCAAAACAAAAGTTCAATGGGTTCAAACAGGATCATTTTAAACAGTACCCTTCCAGAAAATTTGTGCTGAGTTGCACCTGCCCTTGGTGACATCTACCGACCAGAGTATTTCTCCTTCAGTTTGCATCTGTCATTTTCCTACCAGTGGGTTGAAGGGGTTGGAGACCCAGATGAAGGGCCTAGAATAATCCAGACCGAACATGGGAAATCTGTGGTGAGTTGTGCTCATGCCATCCTATTTAGAACCAGCTTTGCTGCATTGTTTTGAGGATTTTTAGGGTAGAGGGGAAATCCCATAGCTGCCTAAAGTATTTTTCTCTTAACTCCTAGTAGAAAAGACTCAACATTAACTCAAGGCTGCTCAAGGCACGCCTAATGTCTTGGGGGAGCATGTTTTTAGAGAACAACACTAACTTCTAAGGAATTCTCAATCCTCCTTCCCTACCCAACACAGCTCTCCCATATTTATTCCCAGGCAGCACAGACAAGAGAGAGTTAGCCTTTGGGGGCCTGCTGCCTTTTTTTTTTTAGCACCTTTGTTTGACTAATATAGAAACCTCACTCTGATGCCCCACCTGGCGTAGGGACCTTTACCCTTACTCTGGCTTCACTTGGTTCTGAAACTGCCCCTGCTTGCCCCTCACCCCACTGTACAATTCAGATGGCATGCGCCTTGGGCTCCTTATTCTCAGGACCCTCTTTCAAGCACTGTGGCAAAAGTGTTTAATTTATGCTATTGTGATTGCAACCCTCCTGTTACCTGGGTGCAACACTCTGGAAGGTCTCTAACGGGCTACTCAGGTTTTAATAACCAGAAGTGAAGTAGCCAGTACGGGGGTGTTGCGGCAGTTGCATAGCAACTTTATAGTACTTTAAGTTTTCCACCAATTTGACCATCTTCATCTCCTTTGCTCCTCAGTAATTCCGTGAAGTAGGTATCACTCACTCATTCATTCATCCATTCAACCAACCAACTAAACAACTAGCAAATATTTATTGAGCACCTCTTAGTTGCTAGGAACTATTCTAAGCTCTGAGTTGCAGTGAAAAAAAGAGACAAAGACCCTCTTCTCGGCATACTTCATCTTAGAATGGATATTCTAATCGAGATCATTATTCCCATTTTCACATGAAGAAACCAAGAAAAAGAGACAGGTTAAACTCTAAAGGACACACAGCTTATTTAGCGCTGGATTTAGAATCCAAGTATCCTAACCAGCTTCCAGAATAAGAATAGAATAAGGATCTTAGGACTCATCTCATCCAACCAGCTGATTCTGTTGATACAGAAAACCAAGCCACAGAGAGGGGCTGTGGTTCACACAGTCACACAGCTTTGGGGGGCAGAGCTAGGACCATAGCCCAGCTTCCCAAGCCCCAGCCCCGGGGCCCTGTCCATGAGTGCATGGACCCTGCAGTGGCCTAAGATTCACTGGATCTGCCATCATGTCACTGTCACTCTGTCTTAGTCCATTCAGGCTGCTATAACAAAGCACCACAGACCGGGTAGCTTATTAGCAACAGAGGTTTGTTTCTTACAGTTCTGGAGGCTGGAAGTCTGAGATCGTGGTCATGCTCTGGTTCTTCCGGGTTGCAGATTGCCAACATCTTGCTGTGTCCTCACATGGTGGAAGGGGCAAGGGATCTCTCTGGAGCCTCTTTTATAAATGCACTAATCCCATTCATGAAGCCTCTGCCCTCATATCCTAATCAGCTCTCCAAGGCCCCACCTCCTAATGCCATCATCTTGGGCGTTAGGATCTCAGCATATGAATTTGGGCGAGAGGAGGACACCAACATTGACACCGTAGTGACCTCCCTTACTTCCTTAACCAACAGCTCTCATGACTCGTTTTCCTAAGTACTCTAAGCTCATTCCCTCAACTGCCGTTCCCAGTCTTGCCTTCCACAGACTCTTAGTACCAGACCTGCCATACCCTGTCCCCTAACCTCCGCCTTCCCTGTTCTTGCCACAGATGACCTGTCTTTGGCCCTGTCAAAGGCCACAGCCATCACTTGTGCACTGGAATCTCCTCTGTCACCTATTCAGGAGGCTCACTCTAAAAATTTCCCCCTCATCCCCTGCATCATTGATTTACCAGATCAGTCTCGTCAGCATAGGAGCATGTTGCAATTTGCCCCATCCTAAAAAATAAAAACAAAACCTTTCTTCACCCCATTTCCCCTGCTAACTATCAACCCATTTTCTGTTCCCCTTTATAGCGAAATCCCTCCAAATTATTATTTTCCCTTGACCTTTGTCCTCCCACTCTTTCTTGAAGCACTCCAGTTAATAGTTGCTGCCTAACTCTGTACCAAGCTGTTCTTTCCAAGTCACCGTGTTGCTCAGGTCAATGTCGTCCTCATCTTTCTCTACCTCTTGGCCGCATTTTGACTAACCAGTCCCTCCCTCCCCTTCTCCCTCCTTGGAACCCCATTTTCACTTGGCTTCCACAATTCCACCTTCTCTTGCTTCTCCTCCTACCACACTCTACCATTTCCTCCTCCCTCTGGTCTCTAATGGATGGTGCAGCCCAGGACTCAGTCCTAAATCCTCTTCCCTTCTTTTCTTCATTTCTCATGGTGGCTGTGGTTCCTGTATTTAAATACCATCTACATCTCCATTTTGGTCTTATCCCTGAAGCCCAGATTTGCATATCCAACCGTCTATTGGGTATCTCCACATGGATATTTATGGGCATATCAAATTTAACATGTCCAATCTGGCCCCTCGCCAAACGTGCTCTGCCCACAGTCTTCCTCCAGCTCAGGTAACAACAGATCCACACTTTCAGATGCACACGCCGAAACCTCAGCATCATCCTTCATTCTCCTCTCGCAAGCTTTGCCTCCAATCCATCAGCAAATCCAGTCTGCTCCACCTTCAAAATATTTTCTTCTTCACACCTCTGCAGCTACCACCTAGGTAGCAGGGTAAAGAGAGTTCCCAGAGAAGGGAGGAGCATGTGCAGAAACCCTGAGGCAGGGGAAGATGTGGGACTGGAGTATCTCTGAAGGGATAAAGGCATGATGCTTGAGTCTGGGAGTTGCCTGCCCTATTGGCCCCGTTATGAAATAGGGTTGAAGCGATCGCTATGGGGATCTGAGTTTTGGCCACTGCCAAGCAGTCTGGCTGTCTGGAATGGATCTGGCAAGCTCTAAGGGATGTACACGTTTCTGTTAATTGCATGTGCGTTACGTCTGCAATGTATGTTGTGTGTGTCTGTGTGTGTGTGTTCATATGCATGCGTAAGTATGCACTTTGTCCCACTCGAGACATCTTTCCCTGGACTCTGAGCCATCAGTGTACTGATGTAGTTCCATGTCCGATCTGCTGGGGGATCCCCAGAAACCCCTGCTCATGACTTTAGTCCTAGATGAAGCAGCCTTTTTGTTCACGGACCTTCGGGGTTCCTTGTGTTGTTCTAGGCAAACATGACTTAGGCTTTATGGGTTGGTCACCATGGACCAAGATGACCCTCCGAGCCCTTGGCTCCTTCTCTGCAGAGCCAGGACTCCTGCCCTTCTTCCCCCTGCCCCCTTTTCTCCTCCTGAAATCAGGGTCTTCTGGAGACAGGGGTATTTGGGCACATGGCAGCAGCTGGGACAGGGGTCAAAGGCAAGGCAGGCTCAGGCCACCGATGTGCTCTGCTTTATCCCTAACAACCGTGTAATTGGAGGAAAATTGGCCCAATGTGAGGTGCCGGAAAGTTCAAAAAGGGTTGTTTCAGGGTCTTTGTGCCTGTTTTCTTTTCATGCTGGAGTGTTGAGTTGGAGCCCAGCAAGATCCTGGGCAAGCCCCAGAGCTCTCTAGAACTGGACAGATATCTCGGGACAGAGTCACCTACCAGGGCAGGCAGGGGCTGAGAATGCCCTTGGGGAACATCTGAATAAACAGACCTTTTAGGTCTGAGAGGAGAAGAAGGATAAATGCTCTTAAGAGATGGCTTAGGATTCCTGCCCCCTGACCTGGGGGCAGTGATTTCCTGGGACCCTCAGAGCCTTCTTCTGAAACCAGAGGGGCAGGATCATTAAATAGGCTTTGGACAGTAAGGCCAAGGAAGCACAGGGTCAGTTTCCTAGTCTGCTTTGACTCAATTTCTCCAGCTATAAAATGAATAAATACTTTTATTACTGGCCTCCCTCTTAGGATTGTTGGGAGGCCTCCTGGTCAACCAAGCACCAAAGAGTTAAGGAAGCAGAATGGTGAAGGGGTTCAAAGTTCAGGTTTCAGTGTCAAAGAGACTTCTGTCCAAACCTTATTTATCAGCTGCGTGACTTTAGACAGGTTTCATTACCTCTCTGAGCCTCAGTTTCCTTGTGTAACATAATGACATTAGCAATGTGCTTTAAGGATGAGATGAGATAATGCATATAAAGCACCTCCCACAGCAGTTAGCTCACTGTAAATGCCC
The DNA here is from genome assembly GCF_965194825.1 of Balaenoptera physalus. Lineage (NCBI taxonomy): Eukaryota > Metazoa > Chordata > Mammalia > Artiodactyla > Balaenopteridae > Balaenoptera > Balaenoptera physalus. The sequence continues at coordinate 29,210,877 of NC_138890.1, forward strand.
TGCATGGATAGAAAAAAAGGAAGGAAGGAAGCACAACAAGATCAAAGAGATCGTTATTATTGCTTTGATTCTAAAGCGAGTTGGTTATTATGATAGTTCTCGCCAAATATTCAAGTGTCCCTGTAGATCTCCCAGCTTCCTTTGCAGTTAGGTTTGGCCATGTGACTAGTTCTGGCCAGTAGACTGAGAGTAGAAACGATATGAGTCATTGTGAGGTCAAGGAAATTAAGAGCTGGTGCGGCTCCTCCCTCCCTCTCATCCCCAACACACTGACCTTGGGGGCCACATGTACTCTATGGCAGCGGTCCCCAACCTTGTTGGCACCAGGGACCGGTTTCGTGGAAGACAGTTTTTCCACGGACGTGGGGGAGGGGGGAGGATGGTTCGGGCGGTAATGTGAACGATGGGGAGCAAAGGGGAGCAGCACATGAAGCTTTGCTGGCTCACCTGCCGCTCACCTCCTGCTGTGCGGCCCGGTTCCTAACAGGCTGCGGACCGGTACTGGTCCACGGCCCGGGGGTTGGGGACCCCTGCTCTATGACATCTTAGAGATGGAGTCAAGCCTTTATGTGAGTGTGGAGTCTGTGTCCACTGTGTTAACCCAGTGAGATTTCGGGGTTCCTTTGTTACTGCTAATAGCCTTGCTGACGATATAGTCGTCTATGAAGGAGAAATACATCTCCCCTACTCCTGACCTCCTGGGGCATCTAAGGATGATGATAATGATAATAACAGTGGCTGTAACAGCTACCATTTATCGAGCCTTTGAGAAATACTGCAAAAGCCCATCGCAGATGTTAAACTATTCAGGTATCTCACGAGGTTCATGTTTTGCTATTACATAATAATTGTGTTCCTAGAGTAAACTTTATTTTCTTAAAGGGTTCTCTTAAAAACTTCAGTGAGGAAAAAAACTGCTTAGGGCAAGAGTTTTAGACTATGACAACACAGTTATTTCTCTTACAGAAATGTCAAAAGTAAAGGGTTTTAATTGCTATTAGGACATTCTGAAGTTACAAACTACAAATAACAGATTTTCAAAACGGACATAAGCCAACCTAAAGGTCATTGAGCAAATGCTGAATTCCATGGAAGACAAGATTCAGGTCAACTTGCTTCCAGACCATCAAAATAAATTGTGGCTTGGTCCAGAAGTGCTAGTAAAAAGGAAGCCCCGTTAGATCTCAAGAAAGCTGCTACCCTCCCCCGCCCCTGCAAAACAAAACAAAACAAAACAAAAAACCCTAAAAATACATTATTAAAAAAAAAAAAAAAAAAAGGAAATCCCAATGGCAAAGAACAGCTAGTCACCCACTAAAGTGGCCCGTGGGTGTTGAAGCTGGAGGCCAATAGGCTTTCCTCTGATACACGCAGGGATCCTTTCTGATCATGACAGTGGTGTAAACCAACAACCAGCACAAATTGAGTTCCTTGCTGAACTGATCAGGTTACATCCAATTTGCATTATGAAAATTTGCATAGCAGGAAAAAGCCTGAATCTGATTTGTCTGGCAGATGAGGAAACCAAGAAAATATGAGGCCATCAGTGGCTACAGTGAGCAACTACGGAAACAACCCCTATTCAAGGTTCTCTGCTTTTTTGACTCTGCTCAACTCAGAGTTCCCCTGATGTATAGTGACATCTGCATATCCTCATGAATGAGCGTGCCACCTCTGAGCTGGGATTTGAGGCCTCTGAGTTTGGTTCTGCCCTTCTCTTGGGGTCTGCCAGGACGTCTTGGGCCTGTCCATCCCTCCACTTGGGGAAGGCCTGGAGCTTCCGCTCTGAATAGCAAAGCCGCTTTGGTCCTTGTTGGTGTTTCTGAAAATACCAGTAGACCTGGAAGGTGTCCAGGCTGACTAGGAAAGTGCCTGGAGAAGGGGATTCACTTGATTTCATTACGAAAGCAAACAGTCCTGGTGACCTTTGGGAATTAGCACATTTTGACTTCCTCCCTCCCTCAGGCCTTTGCTGGGCAGCTGAACATTCCACACCTCCCTGAGAAAGGGGAAGCACTTTGAGTGGGTGCTGGGGCCTGTTGCTGACTAAGCTTGCCTCCTTCCGGCCTGGAGGCCTCTCACCCGTCCTGCACCGACTGAGGGGACGAACTGGCCCCATCCTTTCTTGCCTTGCTGCCCAGTAGGTCAGTAGTGAGGCAGGTGAGTCTGGAAGCCGAGTCTTCAAGAAGATTCTGGAGGATGCGGACAGATTCAAGCAACTGGGCCCTCTGGGAGTTCTGTTCACCTGCAAACAGGATGGCTCCCCTCACCCAGCGCAGGAAGGCTATTGCTTTTTCAGGCTCCCCTAATTGGCCATTCCCACCTTATGATTTACTCATGAAATTCAACAGGCCCTCACTGAAGGCCCCCTTGCATGCCTGGGGCTGTGTCAACTCACAATGGGTCACTGAGTAGATATTAGACCTATTTCCCACTCTCAAGGACCTTCAGAACTCAACGGGAAGACGAGACCCACGTATGAGGTAATAAATCACAACAGTCTGTAATAAGGGCTAAATTAAATACCATCGTTATCCATGGTAGTTAAGAGCCCAGGTTTGGCATTAGGTGTCTGGGTTCAAATCCCACCACCATCATCTTGGCTGAGTTTGACTTTGGGCAAGTGCCTTAACCTTCTTAGGCCTCTGTTTCCTTATTATAGGTTGACCAAGGGTACTAGCCTCAAGCACTTCTGTGGGGAATTAAATGAGCTGGCACATGTGAAGCGCCTTGTACAGTGCCTGACTCATGGTCTTAGGGTTATTACCAGCTACTGCTACTAGTTGTCAAAATATATTTGAGGGACCCCAGTAGTTTAGAAATCCTGAATCTAAACACACCCCCTTCTGCATAATGATCCTCTCGTCTTTATTTCTTTCAGCACTGATGGGTCATTTTGACTGATCAGTTTCCCAAGCTGGAGCCCCTGGGGCCCTCATATGCATTTAATCACAAAACCCTGTTGATTAGACCTCACATCTGTGTCCTCCATACGACTCTTACCCTTAATTGGGTCCTCACACAGCCACACTGATGACTCAGGGGCCCTCTTAACTGCTCACCTTGCTTTTGATTTCACCCTCTTCCAAACAAGCCTTACTGCTACTCAAGAGAACTTGTTAAAATCCAAAACAGATTATCATTTCCTTGCTCAGACTCTTTCTGTGGCTCCCTCTGACTCTCAGTAAACAGCCAAGCCCAAATCCTTGATCATGACCCGCAGGGGCCCTCATTGATATGACCCCTGCCTAGCTCTAGAGCTTCATCGCTTGTGTTTCTCAAGTCACCTCCAAGTCCCAGCAATGCAGCCCTGTGCCCCAAATTCTCCTCCGTCTCCTGGTCCTCCATAGTCATGCACATACACCTCTCAAAGTCTAGAACCCTTTGTCCCTATCTCCTGAAGAGTCAAAATTATGCTTAAAAAAAAAAAAACCCTCCAAACCACTTTCTTTGGGAAGCCTTCCTTTCCCAGGTCTGGGTTAGCTGCCCCTCCTCTGTGCTCCCACAATAGCTTTGCTTACAAGATCATGCTGCAGGTTTTTGTTTTCGTGTCTGTCTCCTTCACTAGCATCTGACCTTCTTCTTCATCTACATCTTATTCATGCAGGTGCAGGAAGGGACTGTATCTTATTCATCTTTGTATGTTCATACTGATAAATGACTAGGAAGATGGATGGATGGATGGATGGATAAATGGACAAATGGGTAGATGGATGAATAGGTGAATGGTTGGATAGAATAGTGGATGGATGGACGGACAGATGGACGGATGGATGGACAGACAGATGAGTAGAGGGTGGTTTTATGAATGGATAATGGATAGATAAATGAAGGAATTCAATAAAGTGGCAAAAACCTCTAATTAGATCTTGTGGCCATCAGTGGCACTGCCGAGACAAGGCTCCCCTTCTTGGAGCTTCATAGTTCAGGCCGAAAAGCAGAATGACCTTGCAACTAGCAGCCAGTGGGTTTTTTTGACCTTGATGCTCCCCATTGTTCCAGCAGGAAGGCTGAGAAGGAGTGTGGATCTTAGAGGGAGAGAGGACAGCCAGGTGGGCTTTATCCCATCATTGACCCAGCCTATAGCCTTTCTGCCGACCTCCTCAGGTCTGCCCTCATACGAGTCCCATTCAGTCCTTTTCTTCATCCAGGCATCATGGATTTATTTCCAGCTTGAACTATGGCAGATTTCCGCCTCTGGTTCCAGGGTGACAAAGCAGCAGATGGCATGAGTGATGGAGGATGCCTTGACCAATAGGCGCTGTGTGCGGCCCAGCGCTTACCTGTTCCTCTGTCAGGAGAACAGCACGTTTCACTCTGTTCATTTTCCTGTTCAGGAGCTGCTCTTAGAGCAGCCACGTGAGAAGTTCACCTTATGCAGCTTGGAGCCTTTATCAGCTCTTCGAGGAAGACCTTTCAGGCCGACCTGGTTCACTAAATAAACACAGATAAATCCTGGAATGGAATGAACTAGAAACGAAATGTCCTGTCGAGCTCCTCTTGATACAGAGAACCAGCATGCTGCCCTCCCAAGCTGAAGTGGAAAGACCCCGAGGCTTTTGGGAGAAGAGCCCAGCCCAGCCACCCTGGAATCCTCATTCAGGGTTTATGAAGCAGCAGGCAGCACACAATTGACTAAATTTGGTTGTGTTTTTATTTTTGTCCAGCCACAAATACCGGCAAAGAACTGAAAACGATTCCTTCCCTTCCTGGAGCCTCGGAGCCAAGCTGGTTTTATTTTTAGCTTCAACTCTGGTTTTGAGCTTTTAGGACACTCAATACCCTCCCCACTGCAGGCAGCGGTGGGCCGATTTCAAGACTTTTGTCTAAACTGGAGCGTTGGTTGTCTGAGTGTAACTCTCACCAGGCTTTGTGCAGCTGTGGCAATAGAGGGTGGTTCCAGACAGACCCACCTAGAGACCCACTTCTATTCTTGGGGACTCCAAGAGCATCCTTTTCAGGGAGGGAAATGTACTCAGGGTGGATGGTTGTCTGGGCTGGGGCAGAGGAGGTGGCAACCCTGGATGAAAGGAAGCAGAGGCAAAAAGAAGACTAGGGAGGGGAGAAAAGAAGGGGAAGGCAGCTGTCACAGATTGAAAGCCTTCGAGTAACACAGTGGTTCAGAACCAGGCTCTGGAGGCAGAACCCCTGGGTCTACATCCTGCCTCTGCCACTTCCTGTCACAGTGGCCTTGCAGAATGGGCTCAACCGCTCCAGGGGTCGCTGTCTTCACCTGTGAGATGCGGGTAATTATGACACCAGCCTCTGAGCTGCGCTGCCTGAGATCCTACCCCTCTAGCACGTGGCGTAGTGTCTGACACGCATTTGTGCCGCAACTCATTTCAGTTATTATTGCCATGCTCTCATTGCAGTGCTAGACACTTATGCATACAGTGTGTTATTAAAACTTACTGTGACTCACTGAGTAGGGTTATTTGGCAGATGGAAAACGGAGGCTCAAGGAGCTAGGTAACTTCCCCGAGGTGCCATGGCGAGAGTATGATAGAGCCAGACCTGAACCCAGCGTGACCAACCCCAAAGTCATAGCACCACGCCTTCTCTGGGACCAGTGCTTCCCCGTGTTAGAAAGGGGCTTATCACTGGCTGTATGAGAACTGCTCTAGACAAGGAGCTAGACTCCTCCTCACCCTCCTCTCCTCTGGGCTCCCCCCTTTCTTCCCACTTCGGTGACAGGAACACACAAAGAGCAGATAGATACTGGGAGTGATCAAAAGAGCACTGGTCAAATCCACAGAGACAGAAAATAGAATGGTGGCTGCCAGGGACGAGGGGAGGGGGCCCTGGGGTGGGGTTGTTTAATGGGTACAGCGTTTCAGATTTGCAAGATGAAAAAGCTCTGGACATCTGTTGCACAGCAGTGAGAATATACTTAAGACTACAGAACTGGACACTTAAAAATGGTTAAGATGGTCAATTTTATGTTAGGGCTTTCGTTTTAACCACAGTTAAACAAATGAAAACAAAACAAAACAAAAAAGAGCCCAGGGAGGCAGGTTGCCGTTTCGGTGGGGCAGGGAATTTGAGCGTATCTTGTCCCACTTGCCAGCCTTTTCTCAGGCTTCCTTACAGTCAGGAGTGTCACCAGCAGCTCCGCGGGCCCACCCCTGCCCCGCACCACACCACGGGAACCCCTTCAGGGCTGAGCTGCACGCTTCTGACTTGCGGTGCTGAATGCTCCTCTCACGTGCTCTGCCCTTGCAGCACTTCCTTCTAGTGCCCTGTCCCTCTGAAGTTTTTGTCCTTCAACCTGGAACGAAGAGGGGAAAATAGCAATCCCCCCGACCCCCAGGGGATCATGTCTGCATGATGTGGTGGAGGCAGTGTGGGCTTTGGGGACAGAAGCTGGGAAGAAGCTCACCTTTTCTTCTCTTCAGTTCGCTTAGCTCTAAGATGGGATAATACATGTTTTCCACGTAGCCAAATATGCACAGTTTAAGCGGAGAAGTTCAGCCGGGCTATAAACTGCCCTTTTGCACGAGGAGATTCTGGAGAGTGAGATTCTGAGGATTCTGGGGACAGGAGATTTGGGGACACTGGTCTGGGCTTCCCTGATTAGGCTGCGGAAAGATGCTTGGGCAGAGAGGCCTGGGAATGAGCGCGGGGCAGGCTCTCCCTCTTGGCCTCACGCTCCCGGGAGAGCAGGCTTCGTGGAGACCACAACGACTTACGGTCCCTCGGAAACTCAGATGGCCTTCTTTTCTGTGGGCATCAGCATGGACCGTTCTCAGGAGAGAGTCTGGCTCTGTTGCCACCACCCAACGTGGGACACCCCTCCTGGGCTGAGTTTTACCTCTACGTCTACACACCTCGACCATGATCCCTGACCCAGGGCCGACTTTGCCATTAGGCACAGCGGGGACAGCACCCAGGGCTGACAGTACTTTTTAGGGACCCATGAAAATGGTTTAATTTCTTTTAACATTAGAGGAAAGGGATGAGTGTTCAGGTCAAAGTAAATGTTATATAATATTAATATATTTGTTTTTATACCAACACAGTTATAAAATACAATATTTACTTTTTTTAAATAGGGGAAGGGGCCCACAGAGGCAAAAATGCTCAGGGCCCATGGCAGTCATAACGCAGCCCAGCTCTGGTCTGAAAAGCCAGGCTGGCCGGGATTCCATTTGGCCCTTTAACCCCTGGTGATCTGCCCCACCCTCTTCTCTGTTCCTATAACGACTGCTATCTGTCCCACCGCTCCTCACCACTTAGGATCTGGAATATTCTCTCTGGTATTTTGTTTATTTTCAGGGACCCATTTAACATGCCCATTGCATCACTTGGCAATTGCTAGCTACCTCAGGCACATGTTGAGAAAAGTTCAAAAGCCTGTCTGACGTTCGTGGGAAAGAATGTCATGATCAGTTAGTGATGCCTCTCCGAGGCTCGTGAAGGGGATTGTGGCAGGAAGCATGTTGTGTTCCTGCTTCCGACTGACCTTTGCCTTTTTATCCCCAACTTGACTCCCAGCTCCGCGAGTTAAGAGTATGCCTTACATGTGCTGAGCATCCCACGTTGAAAGATCTAGAAGCCTCTTAATACCTGTTGATCGATGGACCGAAGGGGTGTCTGTATATACTCTTGATCCCGTTTCATGTCCCCTTGACATCTTTTCATTCTTTTTTTCCCCCTTCAGGCGCCTGAACAAGAATAAACTCCAGGTCCTCCCGGAACTGCTTTTCCAGAGCAACCCGAAGCTCACCAGACTGTGAGTAGAATGGAGTTGTGTTCCCTACCTGGTGTCTTGTCTGGCTTTGCTGATGCCGAGGATGCGGTTGCCTTAGCGTGGGGAGCCCTGAGCCGTGTGGACCTTGGCAGTGAGTCCGCGCATGTGGGCGCTTGGAGCCAGGCTTCAGCGTGCTGGGTCCTCACACTCCCCTCCAGCCCGCCTTTCGTGCGTCCGTCCTTCCCAGATCATCCGCTTAAGTGGCCGGTGAGGGCTGTGGACCTGTGGTAGTGCATCTCTCCTTTGCAAGGAGGGAGGAAACTCTTCCTTTTAACTTGGGTCTGAATTAACCTCAGGGAAATGCCCTGAGGGTAGGCTTGGAGGTGAATTGATTTACACAAGACTGCCAGTGGCCTCAGAGGAGGGCAGTGGTTTGGGTTAAGCATTTCAACCTCACCTCCTTGCTGGCCAGAAGGATTTCTGCCCTTTGCTTGCTTCCTACCGCTGCCAGTCTGGGAACCCTGGGTCTGGAGATCTGTGATTTTGTGTGAAAAGAAAGAAACACTTTGAATTTTGCTTTATGTTCGGAATGGTCCAGGGTATAATGGGGGGTTGGGGGAGACTTGCAGATTCTCTGTGTATTTATGAGCGTGAGAGTTTGGATACTGAAGAGCTGGAGTTGCACGTCACGATGGAGATTGTGATTCATATGTTGGGGTTATTAGGCAAGTGCTAATTATTGACAGTGAACAACTCCATGACTTTGAACCTGAAAGTCCTACCGGCAGTAACTAGTGTACATTATAGGGTGAATTGGTTGCCCAAGGCTTGACTTTCTGGCTGGAGCAATAAGTATCCGACTGCTTAGCAGTCAGGCAGTGAGATCTACGGCCTGGCTGGGAAGACTCTAACCTTACCGGGGAGGCTGCAAAGTGGTAGCCTCCCTTCTCATTTCCAGTGGCTGTGTTTAATACCTCTGTAGGCAGTCCGCCGATGCATGTAGATAAATTGGGAAATATGAAACGCCTGTTTGCGTGTGCACTTAAGAATGAGTTCTGAATTAGGAATCGGTATCTCTCTCTGTACACACACACAGAGACTGTATACATAAATGTACTTGCAAGGGCACTTGACTGCAACAGGAACGGACTGGGGTTGGCTGGTGTTTCAAGGGTACCGCGACCTTGCTTGCCTTCTCCGGGACACACCTGTACTTTGTCACGGTCTCCTCTTTCTGGTACTCCCTTTCTCTGGCTCAGTCCACCCGGCTGACGGTGCTAAATGAGGGAAAGAGCATGCCTCCCTTTCCACTCTTCTGCTCTGAATCCACCTTGATGGACGTGAGGGTGCTTGAGGTGCTGTTGCTGGGCTGAATGAGCAACAGCAAGTGGGCAGACGGGGAAACCACTCTGGTTTTTAACTTCCTCTTCCCTGTACAGTTCTTTCCTTAAATGCTCACCTAATAGCCATCTCTCCACCCAGCATTACCTTCTGCTTTTCAACCTGCTTTTAACTAAATAACGCAGACAGTATGCTGTTCATCTGGAATCTCAGCGTCACTTTCGAGGCAAGTAAAAGGTGCTTATGGGACTGGGGCTGCTGGGCAGCTTTGAGCGGGTAGGTCTGCGAGTTCCAGTTGCTGCAGGAGGTCAGGGGGGCTGATTCTTGCTCCCCACGGCCACCAGGTGAGGCCCATTTTAGGCGGGGCTGGTCTTGATCCAGGCAGAGGAGGAGTTTCAGGCCGTGATAACAGGTCTCTGCCATGCTGCAGGCCAGGCCCAGGCAGGTAGCACAGGGGCATGGGAAAGTCCAGTGTCCTAAAGGCCACTTTCTAACTGAAAGAGGTCGGGAGAGCCACTTTCCCTTCTGTGCCTAAATGTCTTCATCAGTAAATGGGAGATGCCCCATCTTCCCTTCTACCCACCTCACCAAGGAGCTGTACGTATCCGATGAGATTATGGTGGGCATGCATTTTCTAGGGTTTAAAGTGCTGTGTGAGTGCAGTTACCAAGATAGCTATTGTTACTCCTACAATTCCCATCTTCACAACTTGTTTCTAATCTCCTTTCTCTGGGAGACATGAAGAAACCAGGAGCTGCCGTGGGCCCTGAGATCTGTTGCACAGAGCTTTTGCCCTCAAGCCAGAGAGCTGCAGCTGGGAAGGCAGGGAGGACGTTTGGCTCGTTTTGGTTTCTGCCCCTCTCCAGGTCCCCAGCCAGGCCCAATGTGACACACAGGCACTCAGGAATGGGTGGATGAATAAATGAATGATACAGGCCTCAGGGTATGAACCATGTTCTGAGGGAACTTTGAATCTTTTATCCACCATTCCTTCATTCACTCATTCGTTTGTTCGTTCATTCGTTCATTCAATAAGCTTTTCCCAGGTGCTTGTTCCAGCCTGGCCTCTGTGCTGGGTGTTAAACTGCAGATATGAAGGTTGCCCAGTTCTCTATGTGCCCTATCATGACACATTCTGAATGGCTGCCAAAGAGCTGAGAGCTAAATACATACTTTTTTTCATTGAAGCAGCTCTATTAACCCAGGTTTGGGCTATAATCAGCAATCCCTTTTTCTCTCTGGGCTTGATCTTTGATTTTTCTTAATGACCCTATTGTGTCTTTGTCTTATTTTGTCAGCCACTCCAGGGCCTTTGTGGAAGTAAGCAGGGTACAAATTAGAAATCAATAAATGTGCAATCATGAGTGTGTATACATATGCCACTGGCTCTGTTTTAAAAGAGCACTGCATCTCAATAGACTCAGTGAGCCATTTTCCAGGGAATGCTAAATGGGGCTGCTGGGTGGCTGTCTCCTCCACAGTCGGCCATGTAGTTTAAACAGCAATTCTGACGCACCTTTTCTTATTAGATCTATAGACAAAGACTGCTTAATATTCAATGATTATCTGAAAAATACCTTTTGGAAAGGCTATGGTCGTATAATAAGACATGTAGTGATGGGAAAGGGAAACGATATTTATTGAGAACCTATTATATATATATGATTATAATATTACCACTAACTAGTAAGTGGCAGAAATGTGACAAATTAGTTTAACTCAGAGGGGAAATATGTGAGTTAATGTGCATGAGAAGGCCAGTGGTAGTTACGGTTGGCTTTAGGAACAGCTGGATCCAGGGGCATGGTGGTGTCATCGGGACTTCATCTCACTCCCTCCAGCCCTAGGAAGAGTGCACGGGATGGCAGGCAAAAGCAGAAGACTCTGAGGGCAGTAACCTAGCAACCAGGGTGGAGAGGGTGTCCTCGACAGCAGTCCTGCAGAGAAGAACTGAGGGTCGATTGCTTACCTTGGTCGCACGTCCAGCTCTGAGCAGATGCTGTTCCTGGTGAGATGGTGTCCTCTGATTGACCAAGTTTGGGCCATGCGTCCATCACAGTTGTGTGCAGGGCCTGGGAAATGGGTTTCCCAAAGGGGAGAGTAATTCTGTTATCAGAGGACAGGGGAAGACATACCGGACTTGAACACAGCAGACATCTACAAGTTTATTGAGCATCTAGTCTGTTCAGTTCCCTGTGCTTTCATTGAATGGTTTGGATCCTCACAATAACGCTTCAAGATAATAACAATAGCAAACACGTTGAGTGTCGGGTGCTCTTCTGAGCACTTCACATATAACTTGTTTGACACTCCTAACGATGCTATGGGGTAGGGACTATGAGCACTATTCTGTAGATGTGAAACTGAGGCTCAGAGAGGTCAAAGAACTTGCCCAGCATCATACAGTTACTCAGCGACAGAACCAGGAATCTAATGTGGGTAGTCTGACTCCGAAGCCTGTGCTTTTTTTCTACTACAGTTAACTCCCTGCCTCAATACTCCCATTTTACAGATGAGGAAACTGAGGCCCAGAGTTTAAATTACATGTCCATATATCCCGTGTTTCTAAGCAGCAGCACTGGGCACTCTGCCTCAATACTCAGATTTAGCCTTCACACCAATCCTGCAAAGAGAATCATTATTAAATCTACTTCTACCTCCGCTCGCCGCAACTAGAGAAAGCCCTCGCGCAGCAGCGAGGACCCAGTGCAGCTGAAAATAAATAAATAAAATAAGTAAATTTATTTAAAAAAAAAATCTACTTCTAAAGCGTAGAATAACAATCTGACTTACCCATAGTTGTATAACCATGATACAACAGAATGGGGAAAGAAACGCATGTGTGTTGCTGCAAAGTACCTCTGTTTTCTGCCATGCCACACTGCTGTGCTAACTATTGTGGAGAGCTGAAGTCATGCTAAAAAGGATTGGTGATGGACCTGTCATACATCCAAGTGCTTCTGTCAGGCCTTGGCTGGTTACTCCACCCCACCCCCCTTAGATGCAGCACCGTCTGATTCATTGGTGCATGTGTATAGTAGCGATGTATCCACCCTCTTACTCTGTCCTTCAGCGCATAGAGCACGAGCCATAGAATCCTAGAGCTCAGAAGTGCCCTGAGGCTTAGGTAATACCACTGTGGTCTGTAAAACACCCAGCAAGGTCTCTGTCCTGCTTTGGGCACTCAATAAGTATTAGCTCACTCCTGTCCTGATGTATATTATAAGGTTTTCAAGGGTCAGGACTGTACTTCTGCTCTTTCTAGGTTTCCTATCACTCTTGACTGAGCACAGGAGATGGCAGTAAAGTGAAAAGGTTAAGGGGCTGCCAGTTACTTGCTGTGAGACCATGGGCAAATTACTTAACTTCTCTGGGTCTCAGGTTCTTCATCAGTAAAGTAGACAATAATAGAACCCACTTCTCCAGATTGTTGTGAGGTAAATGGAAATAGCTCGGGGACAACCTTTAGCATTGACTATAGCCCATAGTAAAGTGCTCAGTGAAAGATGGCTATGGTTAACTTTTGCTGGTTGACTGATAGGAATGGTGCATATGCTGGGGCTTTGGCATCTCTGGTGTAAACATTTCAGCACCTCTCAAAGAGTTCAGCCTCCAAAATAAATGAGGGTTGAGGGAGCACTGCACCGGGAGTGGGAAGATCCTGATCCTCCTACTGGCTCGGCCACCCACAAGCTGTGTGACCTTAGGCATGTTACTTCATCTCTCTGGGCCTCATCTAGAGAGGTTGGGATGAAGCATGGTCTGTTACATGGTCTGTAAGTTATGAATTTCTCCTTTTTGGCCTCTCCTTCAAGCTTTCTCTTTTACCTACACATGGGGGAAGGAGGGAAGGATTTCTGGTGATTCGGAAGTTAAGTGGTTAATGTTGCCAGAAATTCCTTAGAAGAAGCAAAAGACAAGATGAAAACAGTAATTAAAAGCTGTCTGCCTTGCACCAGATTAGGGAGCTTTGAAGGGGATGAGAGGCACACAGTGGTTCACAACTGTTTTTTTTTTTTTAATTTGACTTTGCCATGTGAGGATGAGCAGACCACTGGGGTCCTTCTGGTCCACGTCTCCTGGATTCATGTCCAAAGAGTCCGTTACATATTTGGTAGTGGTTTAAAGCCTGTTGCTGAAGAAGCAGTTGTGCTAGCAGCAGGACGGAGGCCCCCGATTATTCTTCACACAGTCCTACTAGGTATTTGGCAGATTTAAAACATGCCACTGGGGTTAAACTGCTGTCGCTCACTTGGGTCAGTGGAGTTGCAAGAGACTTGGGAAGTTAATCCCCGGGCAGCTGAAAACAACATGAAATGTGACCAGCCAACTTAGCCCCAAGTCACTGGGGCTGCTGTCCTGGTGGGGCTGCTTCCCTCCCAAAGAGTTGTGAGACCTCAGTTTCCACGGAACTTACTTGCAATGAGTGGGCCATCCCCTGAACTCTCATTTCTGCTAGCTTGTACCTCTCCTTCGTATTTACCATTTTCTGCCCTTATCACCCAGCCATGTGCATCCATGCCCCGTATCCCCAAACAAGCCAGAAACTGCATTCAGCAAGGTGATCTAATGTTTCTTTGAGGTAACCCAATATTAGAGCAAAGAGCAGGGGCTTTGGAACTGTCCAGACCTGGGTTTGGATCCTGCCCTCTGGTGACTGACCCTGGGCAAGTGACCTCAACTTTCTCAGTCTCTGGTTGGTTAGCAATACAATAAGGATAATCATCATAGTTCCTGTCGTAGTTTGCTAGGGCTGTGATAAAGAAGTACCTCAGACCGGATGGCTTAAACAACAGGAATTTGTTTCCTCACAGTCTGCGGCCTGGAAGTTTCAGATCAAGGTGCTGGCAGGATTGATTTCCTGAGGGCTGTCTCCTTGTCTTGCAGATGGTGGTCTTCTTGTTGCCTCTTAACATGGTTGTCCCTCTGTTCACGCTTACCTCTGATGTCCTGTCCTCTTCTCATAAGGACACCAGTCATGTTGGCTTAGGGCCCCACCCTAATGGCCACATTTAACTTAGTCACCTCTTTAAAGACCCAATCTCCAAATACAGTTACATTCTGAAGGACTGGGGGCAAGGGCTTCAACGTACGAATGAACACATTAGCACATAATAGTTCCTAAGTGTGCATTGCATATTTACTGTGGGTCAAGTGCTCTGCGAACTGCTTTTAGATAGATTCTCTTCCTCAATCTCAGGCTTGGGAGGTTAGATACTACATTAGCCCCATTATACAGATAAACACACCAAGTCCTAGAGATTTAGACAGCTTCTCCAAGGTCATAGAGCCAGTCACTGACAGAGCTAAACTTCAAACCCGGGCTTGCCTGACTACAGAGCCCACATCCTTACCACAATTTCCATACTTATGAGAAGTCAGTAACTAAAGGGCCAGCAGCCCCTCATAGAAGCTCAGTTAGTGCTCTAGTTCCTTTATCTCTTTGAAGCCCTAAATGAGACCAGATCTGTTGAATGACTGGAACCCTGTACCTCTAGGTAGTACCTTCTGCTACTCAGAGCTCCTTTTGTAGCCACCTTAGTCTTCCAATTCTGCACTAACCTTTAAAACATAACTACATGCAATATGTGTCTCCATAAAACTCTGTATTGATGTGAAACGATGCTATAAAAGTGAAAAATCAGTGGAGAAAACAAAAACCATACTATTCAGTTTTCCAGCAGAGTTGTTATCTGATGTGGTGAAATGATCATAGGGCGATGGGAAAACAAATCCATCAGGACCATGGGGGCTTCAGAGACTGCCTGCCTGCTTGCCTACCTGGAGCTGGATCCCAGAGACCTGTTCTTGCCTCTGGTCTGGGCTGGCGCAGCAGCCTTCAGAGGCCAGGGGACGGATGGTGAGACCGGCCTCACCATCGCAGACGTGGGGTCGCTTTTTCCAGGGGCACGGCTGCCTAAAGCTCATGGAAAAAGTCCCTGCAAACTGGAGCTCCATTTCCTTCTCCAACATTTCCCCGATCACCGAGCACCGCGGTGAGGCCAGCCTTCCATTTGCTTTATGGCAGGCTTCATCACCTGCATGCTTCATCATGTGCCTGAAGACGGGTTTAGCTTTAATCTGTGTGTGGACAGATAATGGATTACAGTGGGTGCCCTGTCACTCTTGGGATTTCTGTTTTGTGTGAGTTGCACTCTCTGTAGTACCTGAAGCCGGAACGAAGAAAGAAGGCAGGCAGGGAAGGTTTCTGTTCTTCTCTCCTCCACTGAGCCTTTATCCAGCTGAGCACAGAAGCCTGTTGCCTTATTCACAGAGCTGATTATAAGGCTAATACTTTGAATTGCCTTATGGACTCATACTATAGAATTTCAGAGCTAGGAGTTAAAAGTTATCTGGGCCAGTGTTTTTCAACCTTTACTGTGCATCTGAACACCTGGGAATCTGGTTAAAATGTGGACTCTGGTTCTGCAGGTCTGGGGTGGGACCTAAGAGTCTGCATTTCTACAGGACCACACTTTGCAGAGCGAGGATCCAGAGTTCAGTGGTTCTCAGACTTAGCATATAGAAAAACTAATCCCTTGAGGTTCTAATTAAAATGCTGATTCCCAGACTATGTCCCCAAGGACTCTAGTTTCATTAGATCTGGAATGGACGTAGGGATTTGACTCTGTAAGTAGGCACCCTAGGTGATTTTGGCGTATGTCACCCATGAGGCATATTTTGGGAAACCCTGATCTAGTACAACCCCTGTTATTTTATAGATTTGGGATCAGAGGAGGAACCAAACATTTCATGAGCACCTACTGTGTGCTGCACACCTTATGCATTTGCCATCTTCTTCGGTCCTCCTTCAAGGTAGGTATGCCCACTACACAGATGATGAAACTGAGGGTTGAGGAGTTTAACTAACTCACCAGGAATAAACCCAGGTCTTTCTGACCCCCAATTCTGTATATCTTTCTGCTTTATAATGTGCCGCTTGTGCTGAAATACATCTTGAAAAAGAAGGTTGGGTAGACGGGAGAATAAGAGAAAAATCATGGACCTCTGTAGCTTTCAAGGTTCAGTATTTGTACTTTTATGCTCATATGAGTGTATATGAACATGTGCTCATATCTGAGATCTAGGATATTAAGACTTGAAACATTGAAAAAGAAAAATTTATAGACTTAAATGCATGTTTGCAAATAGACTTTTCTAAGTTCCCTACAATTTATCAAAGGTAGAGTGAGGTTTTACATCTTCAAATTCTTTAGCCTTTCGGGCCAGCAGCAGAATTTTCTAAAGTGATCATGCAATACTTGTACTTGAGAACATTCTGCCAGCTTGGAAAGTTTTTATTTTTTATTTTTTTAAGAAAGAAAGAAAACCAAGCTGTGACTTTACAATGCTTTGGAATTACAGAATATGCTTGTAATTTTTACAATTCTGCACAGACTTCTTTGCCACATCTGGTTGATATTACTGGCAGGGATATATGGGGGAATAAACCATGGGCTGGAATGTGAAACATCCCACAAAATGAGTTTCTTATAGGTTGCTGTATAAAACATTTCGAGTCTCCCTCGCTTTGGAAGGGTGGCTTAAGTGATTTCATGGATTTAGTATTTTCTTTGGTTTGAAGGTAAGGGTTTTTGCTGGTCTGCTTGGTGGGGATTCCAAGATGGTTTTCCGAGGATGTGTGGAAAGGGTTAACGTTTGAGAGTCAGGCCATGGATCAGGGTGGAAAAAGCCACGCTTGCAGGAAGTCAGACCAACGTTTGGTGAAAAACACTGGACACTGGTGACGATGGTGAAGCCCGGGTGCCAATTGAATTGCTACAGAAAAAGGAAAAATGCAGGGAGAAAGGGTTATATGTATAAGGGCTTCAGGAGACCTCCTGAATCTTAGCTCAGCTGGTGCGTGAAACAGCTGATGGCAAGAAGAGCTCGAGTCCTTGCAAAGGCAAAAGCCTTGGTACATCCGTGCATTCTCTGTCCTGGATATGAAAACAGTGAGTTGGGAAAATGGAAAAATAAAACAAACACCCAGGCTGATACCTGGCATGTGGTCAATTGCCTATTGGGGACATTCTTGCCCAATTCCCAGGTGGAGAACTGTGTGACCAGGGGCAATTCAAGCATCCGTTGAACACCTACTGCGTGTGTGTGTCACTGCCATATGCTGGTTATTGGGTTGCTGAGTCCAGAACGCAGACGCGTCTCATCTCAGCCCAGAGGGTGTGAGTGTGGGCTTCTCGCCACCTGGCGCCTTCTCACACTTCCTCGTCCGGGACCCACCTGCAGAGTTGGAACCTTTCTGCAGAAGAGCATGTGCTGCTCTCAGCACCGTGCGGCAATGCGGTGGAGCTGGCCAGCCTCGGCCGGGCTGTGCGGACATCCCCAAGGGTGCTCAGATAGAGACCGTGCTGTCCGTTGGCAACAAAGCCCTTTGCTGAAGATGAGGACCAGAGGCCAGCCTTCACCCACACCCTGGGGATCCTCATTCTCCTTATCTGGAGTTAGAAGCTGTCAGGGGAGTGGAAAATGTCAGGGAAATGCCACATTGCATATAGAAAAATATCAGCCTTTTGAGGTGGGCAGACCCCAAACACACATTCTTCCTTGGCCTGAATGATGCTACTGGACCCGCATCTCATAATCTTGAAATATTTTTTCTTGAATCACATTCAGCATCAACAGAAACCTTTCTAAAGGGCCTAATCATCTCTCATTTTCAGCCAACATTTGGGAATCTCTCCAGGGCACAAAGAGCATTTTAATTTGATGTCCTAAATTCTAGCATAATTTCAAATCACACGCGTACACAAAAGTCTGTAACTTTGGCTTTCTTCTGGCTGTCCTGTGGGCTCCGTATCCCGGATTTTGAGCATTAATTTCCATTTGTAAGGTTTGCAGTCCATTTACAAAGTCCTGGAGACTGAAGCTTGTAATGAACGTGTTGACACCGTATTAACAACAGCAAAACTATGATAACACAGTACTGTCCAAACCAAATAGAAACAGAGAAGTTTAAGTAAATTTCACGCTCCTTGCCTGAATGTGGTGTGCTGGGCCTGAGTTTTTGATTCATGGTTTAGAAGAATATTTTAATGTTTTATTCATGATGCTCCTTTCTTCCCATCATTCCTTCTCTAATTCTCCTCACCCTGCTTATGGTGATGTAGCCTGCTTGGAAGTCTGGACTTGTCTTGATTGGTGCTGCCTGTTGTGTAGCCAAAAATCCTCCCCGTGGTTGGCTAAGTGGAGTATTCAGCTATGGAACTGATAGTTTGGCCTCTCATTGGCATGTCTAGGGCTCTGGACTCAAATTTCTCGTCAGTGAGTCAGCTTTTGATTGAAATATACACAGAGTCATGCCAACTTTTCTCCCAGTGAAAAAGCATCTTGACTTTGGGAGGTCAGAATGCTCTGTCTAGGGGAGAAAACTGCGTTTCTAAGAGGGTGAAAGGGTAGCCGAGGACTGATCCCCTCCGTGTCAATTTCATTGAATTTGGGATTTAGGAAACTCTAAGCCATAGATCAAGATGCTCAGAGAGACCTAACTTTAATGATTTTTAAAAAAAATGAAAATCAGTGGTAGCAATATAGAAAGAAAGCCTGAATCATCAGTGTTATTAATATCACGGCCCCAATCATCTCCTTCCTGTGTCTCCACGTCTCCTCCTCTATTCCCCCTTTTATTTCAAAAGCACATGCACATACACATAACGTACCGCACACACACACATAAAGCCTTCTCTCTATATGAGAATCCCAGACAGATAAATGAAGATCCCTTCCAGGCTGTGGAATGAAAGCACAGATATAATTTCACTTTAGTGCAAGATACTGACTTTTAAATTAGCTCAAATTATTGAGCAACACTGTGAGGAGATATCAGAGGTCAGAAAAGTGGCAGCGGTGGTGGAACAGGAGACACTTTGTCTCCTTGGCTCATATAATTGGTGTTTTTGGTGCATAGAGATGGTAGTGGCAGTTCTGTGTCAGAGACAGTAAATTATTAGTGTAAATGTTTTCTGGTCTCAAGAGAGAGCTCCTCTTTTTCCCTGGAAGAGATGTGCATGGGTCAGGCTTCTACCCAAGACCTGAAGAGACTTTCATTCCATTTTACAACACAAAGCAGAGCTTTGTCGACTACCAGCTCCCAAGGGCTCAGCCACTGAACAAAATTATCTTAGGAAATAATTGTTATGGTTTCCACTGCTAATGGCGCTCTCTGCAGATCCTCTTGCCCTGTGCATGGCACTTCCTTTATTTAAGTGAGAGTGAAGGATGGGAGATCATTAGGCCTAATGAGGCCGGAAAAGCAGCAGCAGGGAAAGACCAGTTGCCCAGGGAGTACCCTACTGCCAGTTTTTCCCCACGTGGAGAGTCGCTGATAGGAGTGGTGAGGCGACTGCACAGAGTTTGTCACCGTGCGTTATCAGTTGTCTACCACCTGCTGCCATCACCCTGGTACAGGCCACCATCCTTTCTCCATGAGATGACTGCAAGGACCTCCCCACTAAATCTTCCTGCTTCTACGCATGTTCGTTCATTATCCATCATCCATCCAGCAGCCTCCATGATTGTTTTAAGACCAATCAGATCTCCTCATTCTCCCCGTTAAACCTCCCAGTGACTTCACACGGTCCTAAGAATAAACCCAAGCTCCCACATTATACAGTCTGGCCCCACCATTCTTCCTAGTGCCATCCTAGGCCACGCTTCCCACATTCCACGCTGCAGCCTCCTGGGCCTTCTTCCGGATGCTCCAACACTCCCGTCCCTTTCTCGACTCACGGCCTTGGCCTTGCTGTTCCTTCTGCCGGTACACGCTGACCCCAGATGTTGGCATGGCCAGGTCCTTCCTGAAATTCAGGTCCTGGCTCAAACATCACTCCCTTAGAGAGCCTTTCCTGATCACCCTACCTACAGTAACATCCCTTCCTTCTCAGTCACTGTCTATGACGTGACCCAGCTTTATTTTCTT
The DNA here is from genome assembly GCF_965194825.1 of Balaenoptera physalus. NCBI lineage: Eukaryota > Metazoa > Chordata > Mammalia > Artiodactyla > Balaenopteridae > Balaenoptera > Balaenoptera physalus. Next base: position 29,230,844 of record NC_138890.1, read on the forward strand.
CATAGCACTTATCACTACCTGAAATTCTTTTGCTCATTTATTTGTTTACTTTCTGCTCACGCATCCCCCAGGAGATTTTAAGCTTCCTGAGAGCGGGGATTTTGTCTGTCTTGTTGACTCTATGATTGTCTACCACTGTATCTAGCACACAGTGGGTACTTGGTAAGTATTCTATAAAAGAGTAAATGAGAGAAGGAACTTGGTCTCTCCACAATCCGCTTTTTACTCTCAATATATGGTCAAAGGCAGCTTCTGCTTCAAACCAGCACTCTCTCCTCATTGCCCTGAAAAAGCCCCAAATGATATTTAATAGGATGTGTGCGCATATATGCACACACAGTCATACACGCATGCACGCACACTCAACAAGCACACACACAAGAGTGAAGATAAAACTAACACATTGGACTTCTTTCCGCAGTTTCTAGCCTCTAGTTATTTCACTCTTTGCAAGACAAATTACTTGGGTTTAAAAAGTAGAAGGGGGCTCCCCTGGTGACGCAGTGGTTGAGAATCTGCCTGCTAATGCAGGGGACACGGGTTCGAGCCCTGGTCTGGGAGGATCCCACACGCCGCGGAGTAACTGGGCCCGTGAGCCACAACTACTGAGCCTGCGCGTCTGGAGCGTGTGCTCCCCAACAAGAGAGGCCGCGATAATCAGAGGCTCGCGCACCGCAATGAAGAGTGGCCCCCGCTTGCCGCAACTAGAGAAAGCCCTCGCACAGAAACGAAGACCCAACACAGCCAAAAATAAATAAATTAATTAATTAAAAAAATAAAAAGTAGAAGGACCCTGCCCTGGGGTCCTGAGAGGGCCTTCATGGGATGAACCCATCCACACACAGGTGGACCACACAGCATGGAGGTGAGCTGACTTCAAGGGCTACCGGGGTGGGATTTCAAACTCCCACCAAAGAGAGAGAAACAGCCCATGCTGGGGTCCTCCACTAGCAGATGTGAGCCAGTGTCCGAGACTGAGTTAGGGAGGGAATGTTATTTTTTGACACTTTTTCAAAGACCTGGGAATAATATTCTGTGATACAATGAAATGAAAAAATAAACTGTGTTTGCTTCATCTCCAGGCCTCACTGATTGTTTTACTTCTAATGGGCATTGAAAGGAGTTGTCTAGCTATTGGAAGGCTCAGCTCAGTGAAGGCTTTCCAAAAAAGAGACCTGTGGGGACTCATACAAAAACCAAATCTTAGTTTGGAAAAAAAACGAATAGATTACACTAATTTACTGGGCATTGACCTAAACCTCCAAATTATTTTTTTTCTTGATCTGAGATCTAAACCAGAGGTTGTTTGAAAGACATCTGGTGAATTAGTCCAAACCTGAAGTCAACCATGTCTTCTAAAATAATTGAACCAGAGCCACACTGGAACATCAAAATATTAATGTTTCCAAACGGACTCTTTCTGGGTCTCTGGCTGGCGTAGCTATAGCACCAACCTACTGTTTGTTCCTCTTCTCCCCCTCCCAGCCCTCTGCCCCTACCTGTCACTTCTCCTTTCTGCAAACCTGGCATCAGTCAGCAATGGGTGATCACTGCTGCTGCCCTGGGAATGCAGACCTTCGAGACTCGCTTTACTGCTGCTGTGATCAGGAGAGATGCTACTCTTCAGAGTGACTTGACCCACTCACCACCTTTAATTCCATGTCATGAGGAAAAGAGGAGGGGTCTTTTCATTAGATGAGTGGGAGAAAGGGAAGATAGGATGGAGAGAAAGGAAGAAACCCTAGAATAAGGAAGAGAGGGAGGGAGAAAAAAGAACAACAATCACCAAAATGTAAACATGGAACAGAGATGGTAAAGATACAGTGAAGGAGAAAGGAAAGAAAGAAAATAAGATCTTTGGGGGGAAATGTATCTTGGGTTTATTTTCATCTTTTTCTGGTTCCTCCTAAGGCAGCTGGAAGAATTTCTGATCACACATGTGCCTCTCCATTCTGTACCAAGCTCTGTGTCAACTCTTGTCTCTACAGCAACCCCTCAGGAGGGAAGAACATCGTCTTCATAGAATCCCAGAGCTGGATGGCACTTTTAGAATTTCTAGAACTATGCCTTTCTTTCACAGTTGGAGAGATAGAGGCACAGAGCTGTAGGGAACTCACAAACCCCAGCCCTAGGATTCCTCGTCTGGTGCTGTGGGCCCAGCCCAAAGATACGTTCTTACCTTTGCCATGATTTTTCAGTGAGTGGCAAAGAAGAAAAACCATGGAAGAAGGATCACTGGCTTACAAGGGATTAAGGATTGGTGTTTCCAGGGGTCAGTCTGCCTGGAGTAGCAGTTTCTCTTTTAAGAAAAAGGATATTCTTTTGAAAGAGGTGATATTGGCGATGGATTTGCTCATCCAAGTAAGGATGAGCAATTCTTACGTGTGAAAGGGGTTGTTGCGAGTTCCGTGGGGTTATTGTCACGACATACTTGAGGAAGGGGATTGAAGGAACCAACCTCACTTGAGAGCCATTCCTCGAAAAGAATCAACAAAATAGGCAACCGAAAGGAAGGCGTAGAGGCCAACCCCCAAGGTTTCCATCCTGCTGTTGGAGGAATGGCGGTACCATCAAAGGGAAGTGAAGAGGAAGTCTTCTGGGAGTGTGGTGATGGGGGCTGCTTCCCGGAGCTTGCAGCCCTCCCAGAGGACAGCCAGCCTGGTGCATCTGAATTTCCACCTCCTAGGAATTTCAGAAGTTAAAAGGCCAGAGTCAACTTGGTATCAACTTCAGCAACATTTTTTTTCCCCCCGTTCCAGGTGGTTACCTCTCTGAGGACACATCTTTATAAGGCACCTGTTCATTTAAGAAAAAAGACCTCAGCCTGTTACGGATAACCCAGCAGCCACTGAGGAACTGACCGGGTTTTCCTAGTGGGCAGGGGCACCGCACCCTGCTTACCTGTCATATATAACCATTTACCTGCAGCTAATTAGCCAGCCTTCAGCACAGAGTCCCCAGTTGCTATGCTAATGACGGCAGCCCTCCCCTCCCAAGAAGTGCTGATTTCCCGGCTCAGCATGAAGGGCTTCAATAATCTCTCTTTCCAATGATATAATTTGATTCCTCCGTAGGAGGCTGCTCTGGTCCTAGCTCACTTAGCACTAAATCTCTCGCTAGATACTCTCATTACTTAATCTTTTCAGGCCCCAGACCAGCCCGGGGCCTCTTATTTATCTATCTGGGGTCCTGTTTACTTCCCTGTTGTAAATTACTTCTGGCTCCTGGCAGTCTGATCGCTGCAGTGATAGACTAATAGCTCGGAGCTACCCCATTTGCCTTGTGTGATGAGGCAAATAATATGCTTAACTTATGGGAGAGAAGTACCCCCCCCCCTATTTATTTCAGGGGGGGAAATATCACTCAGGGGAAAGGGCCAAATCATTTACCTAATGGCTGCTGGTGTAATTACGGACAAGATTACGTGAAACAAATTGCCATGCCCATAAATCTAAACCTCCAGTGTCTCAAAGGCAGAGAGGGAATTTGGGCAGCTGGCATGGGCTCTGACTCTCTGACAGGTGGGTTTCTGAGAGGATGCTGGCAGAAAGAGGACGTCGGCATGCTGGTTTGCTTGGCAAGGAAGATGCTGTTCTCCAGCTCCAAACTCTAAACAGCTAAGGCCAGGGTGGGCAAACCACAGCCTGCAGGCCCATCCAGCCCGCTGCCACCTGCTATTGTAAATAAAGTTTTATTGGAACATAGCCACAGTCACTCATTTTCATACTGTCTGTGGCCCTATGTGTGCTACAGTGGCAGAGGGGCCTAGTTATTGGCAGAGACTATATGGCCCCCCAAAGCCAGAAATATTTATAGTGTGGCCTTTACAGAAAAAGTTTGCCAATCCTTGCTTTGCCAGTAGAACCTTCAGACAAATATTTTATATGGAGATGGAGAGATTAATTTGGATCACTCCCCTTAACTTTCTTTTTTCAGACAATTCAATCCCATTTCAAGGAAATTGGATGGCAACTAGGATAGTCATCACTTGCTCTGCAGTGCTTCTGCCTCTACTCATGTGGCTTCTCTCAACAGTTGTGTGGCCTAGTAGGGATTATGAACACATTTGACAGAAGAGAAAACTGAGACTCTGAAAAGTGAAGTGTTTTGCCCAAGGTCATTCAGTAAGGAATTTGCAGAACTGGGATTCAGACCTTGCCTGTCTAGCTCCAAATTCTGTCTTCTTTCAGCTAAGCCTCACTGCCTCTCAACAAAAAAGAAGGATGAAGGCATTGGCAGTGGGGGAGGATTTATCTCGGCCTTGCCTCTCTCTGCAGAAGGGCTGTTGAAAGGGAACATGTGAGCAGCCAAGTCACAAGACACACCAAAGCTCAAGGAGAAGTGAGGGGGTCTTGTTTTCTTCCGTCCACACTCACTGTGGGGTGGCTGGTGGAGCAGAACCAAGAGTGCTTTATCATGTCGGGAAACATAACAATTGTTTGTCAGGCAGCAAGAGAAAACCAAAGAGAAGAAGGCCTGGGTGATAAAAAGCTTATTTCATGGCCTGCGTTGCCTGTGCAATGCTGACTGACAGAGAGAGAGCATGGTCCATATGTCCTCCTCATGGGGGAGGTGGATGCCACCAGCTCTGCTGCAGCCAGGGAAGAAGGAGAGCCTTGGCTCTTGTACCCTCTGGGAGAAGTTCTTTCGGCTTTGGGGCAGCCTGGAGCCAGACCCAGATGTCCTGAACTTCTGCAATGGGTGTGGGAAAAGTGGTTATGTTCACAGGCCTGCAGACATTACCAGTGTGCATGGTGCAGCTGTAGAAATCTCAGGTTGAAAACAGGAGCAAAAGTACCTCTTGCAAAATAGTTTTTGGCCTCTGAACCTAAAAAGGCAAGAGGGTGTAGTGGAAATAATAGTAGATAACACAGCCATGTCACAGCAGCTACCATTTGTTAAGTGTTTACAAAGCATCAGGCATTGTTCTAAACCCTATCATCTTCATGATCTCATTTAATCTTCATAATCGTCTTGTGAGGTGGGTCTAACTATTCCCTTTTATTGAAGAGGAAATGGAGCTCAGCGAAGATAAAAAATTTGCTCAAGCTAATGTGTCATAGGTGGAGCGAGAACCCAGTCTGCCTGACCATGTACTAGGGGTGGGAGGTAGGGGAACCACAGGCGTGGTCAAATGATCATAGACCAGCTCTGCCAGGTGGGCACATAATTTTTCTTTTCTGAGCCTCAGTGTCCAAAGTTTGAATGGATATGACAGCCAGGGTTGTGAAGACAATCAAGGGTGATGGTGTGTTTTCAGCATAAACCTATTGTCTGACTCACAGTAAGAGCTCAGTGGGCCCCTCCTCATTTTCTTCTCTCTTTCCATGGCAATAAGACACAAACCCAAGCTTTTCTATCACTACCATCATTGTCTGTGATGTCCTGCTGAGCTCTGCAGGGAGTGGGATACACAGACCCAACCTCTCCCTTTGAGGCATTTTCTGTCTAAGATGGGTATATATTATATTTATCCATGTATCAGTGGATGTACATTAATGGACCATGCGGCCAGGGAGAGAGGACATCCCACCAAATGGGAATGGAGCAAAAGGCATTTGCATCACATGTATGCCAAGGGAAGTTGCATTTTAGAGGAAAACTTTTTTGCAATTCATTCATCTTTGCTGAGCTTCTACTCTGGGGAATAGAAAGCAGAGAGAGATTTGGAAATATGCAGGTAGGACAGGTGAGGGCCAGCTGTCACTTCTCTTTTGATCAAGCTGTAAAGGCTCTTGGTTCAGTCTCCTCTTCTCCTGGAGTTGGCATGGATTGTGATGTACTGATGAGTTGGCCTTCTGTAGAAGAATTTGAAACACAGAAAATTAATGTTGTTTGGTGTTGTACTCTGTTCTGGGCAAGTTCTTTCTCCAGCATCTTTATTTTTTTCCTCCCAACCCTGTGAGGTGGGTATTAGTCATCTCCATTTGCATTGAGGGAAAGGGTTTAAAGAACTTATGGTCTCAGAGTTAAGAAGAGATGGAAGCAAGATCAGAACCCACTTCTTTCCAATTCTGGAGCTCATTATACACTACACATCAAATGATCTGTCGTCATACTGTGAGGAGGAGATACTCTCTTCCCTTCTTCCTAATGACATCCCAACTGTCTCCAAAGACTTCTAGAAATGATTCCAGGGACTGTGTGTGGCTTCTTGGGGTCTGACCACTTCCACCCTAGAGGAACCTGGCTTTTTAGGACTCTCAAGATTACCACTGACAGAAATCTGAAGCAAAGTAGAATAAGGAAAAACAAGCAAGTGTCAATGATGCGAACACAAAGCCACGAGGTAGGGCTGGTGTTAAAGGTCACCAGGACCCAGACCCGAAGCCTACTTGGTGTCTGCCACTCTCCAAATGTCATCTCACATCTCTCTGCCTGGTAGCTTTGTCCCTCATGTCCCCTTGTGATGCCCTGGCAGACTGACACCATATCCTTACAGCTTTGTGACCAGAGAGCAAAGAGTCTTCCCTGGTGTTCATCCCAGAATATTCTCAGGGCAGGACTCCCATTAGGCCTAGCTAGAGCCATGTGCCCTTTCCTGGACCAATCACTGTGGCCAGAGGCTAGGGCCTATGATTTGCTCAGTCTGGGCCACATACTGGAAAAGAGTGGGGTGGGTTCTAGGCATCCAGAGACTAGAGCCAATATGCCTCAGCCAGGAGGAGCTCTGATTATGAGGCAGGCCGAAGATCGCAGCCAGCCTTCTGTCCAGAATGGTAGGCTGCTTCAAGACAACAACAGTCATGCCTAGAATGCCTTGCAATTTCATTCCCGGGTCCTCCCTAACATAGGGAAAATTCCTCTGCAGCTATTCCCAGAAAGATCCAAGGCAGCTAAAAAAAAAAAAAAAAAAAGATTGAGGAGACATCAAGGCTACTGTAGGATGAGTGAGCATTTGAATTCATAGGCTGAGATAATAATGTGGAAAAGGGATGCAAAGTCAGGACAGCCATGCCTTTGTTTCCAGATCTAAGAGGCAGCATCCTTGAAGCTTGGCAGGACTTTAGGAGCACAAAGGAGACTTTATGGAATTCTGGATTTCACCTCTGCCTCCCTCTCTGGCTCTTACTCCTGCCATGTCTTTGTTCACTCCTTTCAATCCTGCTGTAGCTAGCCTTTAGCAGTTCAGAAATTCACCAAGATTTATTTTCTCTGCATCTTTATGCCTTCTTATTCATACCTGGAAGGCATTTCTCACATCCTATTGTCTAACTAAATTGCACTTTTTAAAACTCAGCTCTCATCTCTCCTCCTCCAGGAAGCCCTCCCTGATGATGCTAGTCTTTTTTTTTTTTTTTAAACCCAGCCCCTGGGCCTTTGAAATGTCTTCCCATCTTTCAGATCACCTCTCTACTTTATTTATTTATTTATTTATTTTTGGCTGTGTTGGGTCTTCGTTTCGTGCGAGGGCTTTCTCTAGTTGCGGCAAGTGGGGGCCACTCTTCATCGCGGTGCGGGGGCCACTCTTCATCGCGGCACGCGGGTTTTTCACTATCGCGGCCCCTCCCATTGCAGGGCACAGGCTCCAGAGGCGCAGGCTCAGGAGTTGTGGCTCACGGGCCCAGTTGCTCCATGGCATGTGGGATCTTCCCAGACCGGGGCTCGAACCCGTGTCCCCTGCATTAGCAGGCAGATTCTCAACCACTGCGCCACCAGGGAAGCCTGATGCTAGTCTTATTTATTAGAAAGACTGCCTCTGGGTCCTGCCATTTGAGCATCAACCATGCCAACTCTGAGGCTGATATTTTGTCTGCCTTTCCCACCAGACTATGAGCTACTTGTGAGTGGGGAATTATATTTCTATTTTTTATTAGCAGGGTTTAGTACAGTGCTAACTATTTTGTTAGTGGAAAAACCGAATAAATGGTGTCTTAACTCAGGCTGCTATAACAAAATCCAATAGATCAGCAGCTTAAATGATATACATTTATTTCTCACAGTTCTGGAAGCTAGGAAGTATGAGATCAAGGTGTCAGCATGGTTGGGTTCTGGTGAGAACTCTTCCTGGCTTGCAGAAGGCCATCTTCATGAGGTGTCCTTACATGGGAAGAGAGATCGAGAGAGAAATCGAGGGAGAACAAGAGAGAGGGAGAGATGGAGAGAGAGAGAGTGCTTTCTGTACTCTTCTTACGAGGGCACTAATCCCAACTCGAGGACCACCTGCCATGACCTCATCTAAACCTAATTACCTCCCAAAGGCCCCACCTCCAACCAAATACCATTACCTTGGAGATTAGGACTTCAACATATGAATTTTGAGGGGGACACAGACATTAAGTCCATAACAAATGGGAAGTAGGGCCAGAGAGCAGCTATTGATTTTATGGAACTCATACCTCAGAGGTATTTGAGGTAGAGGATCTGAACATCAGCTTCAAATCTAGATGTACATTTCCCAAATGTGTGCCATCTTAATATATGTTCAGAAAAAAGTATCCTCATCATATATGTCTGGGAAATATTGTGCTAAAGGAAATATGGAAAGCTTTTTGATTGTAGGACTGCTCAGAACCTTTACAATGTTAATATGCATTAGAAATTTCCAAGAGGTGAAAATTAGTACACAGATAGTTCCCAAAATATTTTTTGACTGTGGAATCTGTGTTCATGGCACATTTGGTGGGACTTGGGTTTTATAGGACTGGTGTTGAGAAAATGTGAGGTTAGAACTTTGTAAAAATTAGGTTAATTCATAGGTGAAAGGGCCATAAAAGGACTCTGAAAGAACTATCTGAGGGTAATTCAGTATTTCCCCTGGGAACCTTTTAATCAAAATGGATCAAAGATTGGTCAGTCCAGGTTCATGATTCTGAAGCCCCATTTAATTGTAATCTCAACTTGGCCCTTGAGAGCCTTCTTATTATTGGTCCTGATACAGCGGCAGGGTCCCTCTCTGGGCACTTCCTCCCACTGAGGTCAAGAAGCATTTCAGAGGCTTTCTGAACATCCCACCTCTTTCTCAAAGCTTTCCCTGATCTGCTAAAGGAAAGGCGGCATTTCCCCTCCATGCCTACCCTGTCTGCACTCGCTGGTCCTCTCGCTCTCTCTCCTTGCCCACCACCTTCAACACTTCCCCTTTGACTCTATCTGTGGGTGATTCCTTTGGCCCCAAGAGCAGAGAATAGCTGTAGGGCACTTAGGCATTCTGGGTGGGTTGCTGGGATCCAGATCCCTGCCTGAATCCAACATCCCCACCCAATCCCACAACTTTCCCTCCAGGGCTGGGATGAATTCTTCCCAGCTGAGTGTGATGAGACGGATGCCTACAGATATTCAGCAGCTTCTCCAGAACAATGAATATTCATGCCTTCACTTGGTGGGCTGCATTCCAGCCTGGGCACAGGGACCTTTCTCCATTCTGCCTCTCTGTTCCTCAGGACTGTGGTCTGACCCTTGTACCTCCTGTGAGGACCCCATCACAGGAAGGGGGTACAGGATCAGGACCCCATCATCATCTGAGGACCCTCTTAGAAAATCTCTCTTCTGAGGCTTTAGATCAAGGGAGTGCTACACCAGCCTCAGGGCTGCTGCCACCCCTGGCATCTTGGTGTTGGTCACCTGCAGAAGCACACAGACACCAAGAAAACCTGCAACGCACACTCATGCTTTCCCCTGCCCTTACACCCACACGCTTGTTTGACCCCTTCCTACCTCCCTGCTTTTGCTCGTGCCCATTTCCCCTGCCTGGGATGCCCTGCCTTCTCTTCCAAGGCCTTTCCAAATCTAGAGACAGTGGCTTAAGAGTGAGTTCTAAGTTAGAAGATTATTGCGAACGTTAAAAGAAGCAATCTTTTATAGAGCACTTAGCACACGGCCTGATGTCCGGTAAATGTCAGTCGCTTTTATCTAGTCCTCAAGCCTCAAATCCTCCCCATTCAGTGAAGACTTCGTGGCCACCTCACCCCACATCAGTCGCCCCAGTTCCTCAGCACGAGCATCAGAACCACATGGAGGAGACGTTTAGTGATATTTTTGGCATTGTTCTGTGGACTGCTCTTCATCTCTGGTGTTATTAAACAGGACACTTTCTCTGTTTCTGCCTCTTTCTCTCAACCGCATGGTTGATGGTCATGTTGTCTGCTGGGGCATGTGGCACAGAGTAGCTGGTTGATTTACTCGTTTGTTTAATCGAGCCACCTGATTGGCTAAAAAAAAAAAAAAGTCAAGGATTTGGAAAAATCACCCTCATTCTTCCCTTGCAACCACACTTTCATTTAAAGGGACTGCAAAATCGCGCTCCCACAGGTAGAATCCTGCCCACAGATGGATTGTGTTTGGCCTGCCTAATTTGAAAAAAAAATGAGTTGCCTATATTTAAAAACTGGGAGATTTCATATTAAGTATCCAGATTACTTATTCCTGCCCCCAGAGTGGGAGCTCTAGCAGCTGCACTGGGCCCCGATTCCCATATAGTAACAGTCTTCAGAGCCACGTTTGGGTGCCCTTTTCAAGGAGCACGCTTTCTCCGATGTGTAAAAATTCCCATGACTCTCACTGCCCCATGTTGGCCCTGCTCATTTATTTTTATAACCTTTGCAGTCTTATATTTGGGGACCAGACCTTCTTCATTGCCCAGCAGCAGTCACAGAAGAGGTGGCTGAGGCCCACAAGGCCAGGGCCACCGATTGGTCAGTGTTGGTGGAGACCATCGAGGGGGGCTGGCCATCAGGCTGCTTCTTCACGCCCCTGGAGGGAGCGTGGGCCCCCAGCAGGGCTCCTTTTTCCTTTGTTGGGTTTGGAAATTGTTGCAGACTCTACTGGACCTTTCTTTGATGGTTTCCACATCCCTTTTGCCCCTGAGAAGTGGGCAGAGCAGACATCATGATCTCCATCCATAGGATAGGATGCCCAGCAAAGTGGAGGTCCTCAGATGCTCTTCTTGGGGGTGGGGAGGCATCATGAGCCTTTCAAACGCAGGCGTCCTTGTAGTCCGTGGACCTTCACAGCACGTCTGCCACCTCCGGTCCACAAGGCCAAATCCTGTCATGTGGGTGCAGTCAGGGAGCACAGAGAGAATTCCAGCTCGGCACCCCTCCAGGAAGCCCTTGGCCTGCGTGTACGTTCTCTCTCTGAGGAAGGGCACGCCTGAGCTGCCTGCCCCACATCACAGGCTTCCTTCCACCCAGGAGGAGGGCTGGACTCAGTCCCCACGGCTAGTCCATGCGGCCTCCAGCGTCACACGGTCAGGATAGGCCTTGAAGCTCCTCTGCCTGGTGGGACTTTGCAAATAGGGGGTTTAGAGAAACGGGTAGGTCTGTTTTTAATCGAAACAGTTACTTCATTTCATCCCAGCATCCCTTGGTCAGGGCCCTGTTTTTGTGGTGACACGGCTTCTCTCTCAAGTTTTAGGCGCCTCTGTCTCCGCATCTTAGTGCTGCTGTTGCTAGCAAGTGATTTGGGGAGTGCTAATGACCGCCTGAACCGGCCAGCAGTTCTCTGACAGGGAGCAATTTGTGGTAGGGAGGCTTCCATTGCCAGGGATGCCCTCTCTAATTTTCTGCATCGTGAAACCTTCTTCCATTCTCTCTCATTTGACATCTCTAGGTTCCCCGCGCTCAGGACCTTCTCATGGAAAGGTTTGGGAGAAGCCAGCTAATTTATTTTCCCGAGTTATGTCATTGAAAACTGACTCCGTTATTTCTTCCAGAAAAATGCGTGCTTTCATATGCTTCATGTGTAGACATACCATAAAATGATATATTAATCTGGAAGGGCCTTTTGAGATCTCCTAGTTTAGCCATGGCAAATTGATTACATCTTGAATGCCAACCGTGATTAGATAAATGGTGCCCAGGGTAATATGTTGAAAAGGATTCTGAGGCCCATCCAAGCTCAGGAAGGCGCCCTGGGATATATTACGCTCCGTTGGCGTGGACCCAGGACAGTGACCGGCAGGACATTTCCTAGGTACAGGCACCCCTAATGAAGTTCACGCTCCCCACTTTACAGGCGAGGAAACTGTGCCCAGAAACCAGAGGCAACGAGGGTTCTGCTAGCCCTTACAACAGTCCTGAGTTGGAAAAGGAGCCCCCCTCTGAGCTGACAGCGCTCCAGAGTCACGGGATTTGGGATGAATCTTAAGTGAATGACTTAGAAGAGGGTCCCCCAATGCCATGGTGGAGCAAGGGACGGCGTAGAGCTGCGCGGCCCCCTGACCCTCTCTCTGTCCCAGCAAGGTCTCTGGCCAGTGGCCGCATCCCAGGGTCCAGGGAGCTTCTGTGCAATTTGCCTCCCGTTTCTATTCCCCATTATTCCTCCTGAGGATGAAGGCAGGTCAGACACTGGCCGTCGGCTGTTAGGAGGATCCTTATAGCTGCTTCCATCCTTATAGGCTGGAAGGGGAGTCTGTATAACTGAGTGGTTTGAGACTAAAAGCCAGACAGACCTGGGTTTGAATCCTGACTTTGCCACTTTGGGCTCCTTGCCCAAGTTCCTTTCTTTGCCAGAGATCCACTTTTGTTTTCTTTCGTTTGGAAGTAATGATACTAACACCTACTTCGTAGAGCTGTGGTAAAAATTAAATGAGATGATGCCTGTAAAGCTTCCAGCACGGTGCACAGCATTTAATTAACACTGTCTCAGCAAATGTTTGCTATTTTTACCATCTGCCTCCGTGGAGCACATTTTCCCCTGTCAAAAGTCTCCAAGGCAGAGAATTTACCAGATTATGGAGCAGTCCCGGGGCTCTGAGACTCTGCAGTCTTAGAACAATAGAAAACAAGGTGGTCGCATATTTATACTTTTCTAAAAAGTTATTTTTCACCTAATTAAAAATGATTTGGGTGAACAATTTTGGAAATAAGTACTAAGTCACAGTTTCGTAAGACACGTAGCCTCCTCTCTGGAAACTGTTTTCCTTACTGTGAGGTTGTAGAAAGGGGCTGACCCGTGCTCAGAATGAGTGGCCCAGGAGGATGTGAGGGATTTGGGTTCTGTTGACCTACGGGATAGAAGTGCTTGAAAAGATGAGGAGGGGCTCCCACGGGATATTCCCTCATTACTGCCGGTCTTCGTTGCCAGAAACCTCAACAGAACATTAAAGTTCAGATCCTCACTGTGGAGAGGTTAGGAAGTTCTCAGGTAGTGTTCCAAGAGAGCTGTGTGCTCTCCCCACCCCCACCCAGGCCAGAGCACTTTCCAGAGTCCAGCCAAGCTCTGCCCCTCCCCCCATCACTCATCTCTCCTTAGTGCTGCCCAAGGGTTGGTGAGGTCCCGGATGCTAGGCCGCAGGTGGGATAAGCAGAAGGACCAGTGCCTGAAGCTGGCCTGCCTGGCTTTGAATCCTCTGCTACTGACCTCAGGCAGATTATTTAACCTCTTAGGGTCTCAACTTTGTCACCTGTGAAATGGGCGTGCTGATAGTACCTAGTTCACAGGATTGCTGTGGGCGTGAAATGAGTTAATGCATGTAAGTGTGTAGAACAGAACCTGGAACCAAGTAAACATTCCCTTCGTGTTGGCCCGTATCACTGTTCTTAACACCGGGGGGTGGGGGGGGAAGGGAGGTAGGAAAGTCACTTTGGAGAATACTGCAGATTCTCTAAGTGATTTGGAGACATACACAGACTTTTCTGGATAGGAAGTGTCATTTTTCTCATTTCTACCGTTCCTGAGTTTCTCTCACCTGAACTTTCAGTGCTGGTTGTGAAATAAAGCAGAAACTGGAAAAGATGTGACCTGTAGCATTAGGGAAGGCGATATTGGGCTGAGAGTCAGAGGGAGGCATGGAAATAACGTTCATGGAGCATCTACCATGTTTCCAGCCCTTGGTTAAGTGTTTACTGCCAGGAGGGGTGAACTGACTTGACCAAGATCCCACAGCTACGTTGTAATAAGGTCTCACTAGGGTTCAGACTGAGCTGTGTGTGGCTCTAGGACCCAGGCTAGTTCTGCCACCTTATATCCCTGCCCTGTTGCTCAAGAAGATCTCCACGGTCCTGCCAGCAATAATACTGCTATCGTGTACCTTGATGTGTCCACTGCTAAATGAAGCATCTGAGCATGAATACGCTGAGTGAATCATTTACCAGGCAGCAGTTTTCTCATTAAGAACATGTGTCAGCAAATGAGTCTGTATCTCAGCATGAACAAGTCCTTTGGGGGAGTCATTGGTCTCCATGGAGAAGCAAGCTAGACACAAAAGCAATGACCCCAGAAGAGGAGGAGAAGGAGGAGGAAGAGGATAAAAAATGGTAGTGTTAGTGCAGACGCAAAGCTTAGATCAAAAGGTGAAAGAATATAGAGCGTGGTTTCTGGAGTCCAAACCTGGCTTTGATCTTTACTGTGTGACCTTGGGCAAATTACTTAACCTCCCTGTGCCTCAGTTTCTTTATCTGTGAGACAGGCATGATGATGCTAGTACTACCTACCTCAAGAAAACAAACTTATTGTTACCAAAGGGGAGAAGGGGAAGGGATACATTAGGGGTACGGGATTAACAAATACATACTACTATATATAAAATAGATAAACAACAAGGTCCTACTGTATAGCACTATATTCAATACCTTGTAATAATCTATAATAGAAAAGAATCTAAAAAAGAATATATATATATATATTATATATAAATATATATATATTTCATTAGGTTGACAAATGTCCATTGAACACCCACTCTGAGCTAGACACTCAGACTCTATTCTGTTCCAGGTGCTGGGGACGTAGCTGGGAATGAAACAGAGCAAAATGTGAGCCCTCAGGGGGCTCGTATTCTAGTGAGGGATGCACAAGATAAGCAAGTTTAACAAATAAAACAACTGGTCCGTTAGATAATGATACATGCTAAGGAGAACAGTTACACAGCAAAGATGCTTGCGGGTGGCAAGGTGAATGTTAGATAAGGTGGCCAGAGGAGCCCTTGCTGGGAAGGTGACATTTGAGTAGTGACTGGAAGAAGGTGAGAGAGAGCCATGTGGATGTCTGGGGGAAGAGCACCAGTGATTGAGTGAATGAATGAGTGAATGGATGGGGTTGTGTGGATGAAATGTAATCTTAACATGCGTAAAGCACTTAGAGTAGTGCCTCACACATAGTATGTGCTCAGTAAATGTTAGCTATTTTTATATTTAGCAGATGAAGCAATGGAGCTGCTGCCACGCCCCCTATTTGTGGCTTTCAGAAACGTCATTTTCAAGATGTGCAAAAAGAAAGGCCACAGAACTTCCTCTGATCTGTTGGCAGACACTGTGCAATAGGACCTCTCTGGACTCAAACAAAGACTCATCACACATACGTGAATCATAATAATGTTCCCTTATACGTGTAGCCCTTTGGAGGTTTTTCATGCTTTTACATATTTTGCATTACTTATTCCTTCCAACAGCCCTGTGGGGTAGGTAAGGCAGGTGCCCGTCTAGCTTAGAAAGGGCAAAGGGATCTAGCGTTTCTTGAGCAGTTACAATGTGCCAGGTGTTCTGCAGTTGCTTTGCATTTGCATGTTGCCTCCCTTAGTCGTCCCTCAGGCCCAGGAGGACATTAGTTGTCACTACTGTTAGAGGTGGGAAAACCACGGTGCAGCTGGGTCTGTGACTGGCCCTGAGAGGCACAACAGCGAGCGCCCTGTGGGGCTGACCCTAGGTGTCCTTTGGTGCAACATCGTTGTGGCTTGCGTGACCCCCACCTTGGTCCGCGTGTGAGGGCTTGGGGGTGCCAGTTTGGGGTGGCCAACCGTGCATGAGAAACTAGGGGACAGGGTCTGTGGTTGGCTTGCAGTTAAGCGAAGTAGAAAGCAACCCAGTGAGACAGGCACAGATCTGCTAATCCTGATCGTAGGAATGCCAGGGATAAAAGCGGCCCTGGGCTCAGAGAACAATAGCTCCACATACCAGCAGGAAAGGGCACGGTCACTGCCCCCAACCCAAACAACTGCTCTTGATCCAGCAGAGCCAGGGCCTGGAGGGTCTGGCTGGGTACAGCCCAGGAAAAGGTTGACTCACGGGAGATGAGAGCACAGCCCAGAGAAAAAGGGAAAATGCAGAAGCCAAGTTTGCCCCAGTGGCATATACTTCGGGGTGAGTCATGTAGCAGACAATCAGTCCCTTCACCATCCCACCCAGAGTGGAAGCACACCCTGAAGCCACAGAGATCGTTTGTACTAAAACGATCAAGCAGAAGGGAACCACAGACTCTGCTGCTTCTTCGGGAAAAGATTCTGCGGTGCTGAGCCCCCGCCCCCAGCTTCTAGAGTGGGACCTTTGGAAGCAAAGCTTTCTCCAAGGGAAGTCAATGAGCAGGAAATATTTCAGATCACATTTTCCCTCCCATTGACTTGTGTTTACTGGTCTTGGTGGGGAGTCTGAGGGTGGTACTTAGAGGGCCTTCAAGGGAAATTCTAAGAACAATAGACTAGACTTTCAAAAATGTGGTCATGTCGAGATGTCTTGGGTTGCCTTACCCTGGCTTTGAAAAGGAGCAGCCAAAACGTCTTGATTTGCTAAAATCCTCCCGGAACATAAATCACTGGGCTGAGGGTTGGAGGGCTGTTGGGTGCTGTCCGAGCTCATCCTGAGATGGGCCCGGTGCCCATCTCCCATGGTCTTCTGGTTACACTCTGCTCTCCTCCCCCGAGCTTCCCTCACTGGGCCCACAAGCCCCACCTCTGCCCAGGCCCCAAAGGAACCAACTGGGCACAAGTCTGAGGAGTTTCCCTTGGTGAGTTTGATAGGGAAACTAGCCTGCAAGTCACAAGATTGGGAGGGGATGGGAGTGAACGTGCCACCCATCCTTCTGTGGTCCAGGAGATTGTTCCTGGACATCTTTAGTATTTCCATGTATGCCCCAGGCAAAGGTAGAATGAAGCTTCCAGACTTTTTGCCCTTGCTTTGAGCTAATAGCCCACGCTGCCTGTCTAATCACTTTTATGAAGGTTTAGGCCTCCAGAATAGCGAGGAAATGTAGAAGAATCGGAATTTCAATTTTTTTCAGTTACTTTTCTCAGCATTATATTAAGTTATATTATTATATTATTATATTATATTAAGTTATATTTTAGATGTTCCTCCAGAGAATGTCCAGATTAAAAGGAGCAGCCATAGGGATATCCACAGACCCCTTCCTAAACCCCTGGTGATTAAACAAGGCCTGGCTCAGAAAGCCTGTGTCTGGGGCCGTGATATTCTGGGATCTTGAGTACAATTTGGGTTTCCTGTGTTTGAGTCTGCACGCTCAAGGTGAAAGTCATGCAAATAAGAGTGATTTGGCCTACTGACTCTTAGCGTGGTATGCCTTTGAATTTCCCTTTTTAATAATCAATGATACCATTTCCTTCTTTTCCCTTGTGTTCATCTGTGAGATTTTCACCCTGCTTGAAATCAAGCTCAAGTCCCCATTCTCTGTAAGTCTTCCTCCCTCAATGCCATCCCCCCCACCTTACCTTTCTGTCATGATTTGGCAGTGAAACCCGTATCATCTGGTGACAGATCTTAACGTCTCCAGCCATTTAGTAACTGAGCCCTGTACTATGTGCCAGGCACCATACAAGATGGTTGCCTTAATTTCATTTCATCCATAGAGCAGCCCCATGAGGAGGGTAGGGAAGCCGGGCACAGCAAAGTCACGTGACTTCATTGAAGTCCCAGCTCATGAGAATGGAGGCCAGGATTTGCACCCAGCTCTGTTTGACTGCCTGCAACCTCTGAATGCTGATGCTTTTGACTCCTAGTGTGGTCTATGCTATTGGCTAACTTCGTGCACGTGTTTAGCTGAGCTTGATAATTAGGGAAGTATGTGCAGGCAGGAAGCTCACATTTCTTTGTGTCCTCATGGCGTCTAGCACAACACTTTGCACAGAGAAGACCTGTGTTTTCGTGTGTTGTTTAAGAGGTGTGTACAGCTTGTGTTTACTTGTACCAATTACCAGGTGACAAGGGAGACCCTGCTACTGATGTGAGGGGAACGTGGTGATAGTGCATCTTAACCTTCTGGTACCATGCCCTCCCGGAGGACTGGTTGGAACATCTTTGGACCCACCCCTAGCGATCCTGAGTCAGGAGGAGGTCTGTGTGGGACCCGATAATTTGCATTTCTACCAAACTCCTAGGTGGTCTGGGACCTTGCTTCTAAGAACCACTGTCATAACAGGAAGTACAACCCAAGTTCAAGTCCCAGCTCTGCCACTTATTGTCTGACCACAGGCAAGTTTCTACAACTCTGTGACATCCAATGGAGTTTTCTCTAAAGAGAGGATAATAACCTCATCAAGCTGTTATGAAAATGAATATCACATATACGCGTAGTATTTCTTTACTAAAAGCAGATATGACTCTTCCTATCCTTTATAAATATGAATTCATTTAATACCCATGACAAGCCTAGGAGGTGGCCCTCATTTTCTTCATTGTCCAGAGAGGTGACTGAGGCCCAGAGACTTGCCCAAGGTCCCCTAGCTACTAAGTCTGAGGAGCTGGGCTACAACCCCGCCAGCCTGGCTCCAGAATCCATGCGCTCAGTGCTACACAGTGTACGGTACCTGCCCTGTGGTTGGCAGACATTCCTTCCCGTTCCCAGGTAGGCTAAGACTGAGCCCTCCAAAAGGGCAGAGAGACTGGTTTTCTAGTTTGTAGGCATATTAACCAGAAATGACAAAGAAAAGACAACCGTTTCATGACCACAGCTTGAAAATCACACACTTGACCTCCCTCCTTGATATCAGTTTGGTCGGTCGGGAGTGGCTATTTCTCTTTAAACTTCCCTGGCACGGAGGTTTATCATTGCTCAAGAGGGGGGTGCTTAAAAGAAGCCTTGTGGGCTGAAGGAGTGTAGGAGGTGGGCTGCGGGTCAGTAATAAAAGTGGAGAGAGGTTCGCAGCTCCCCCGCTGAGGGCCTCAGGAGTCTGGCCAGTGGGCGGGTGCAGAGGCGCGGCCTGAGGAAGGGTCAGTGATGGACAGGGTGGGAGGGGAGCAAATAGTTTCAGCCTGGCTGGGTAACTGAAGCCGAGAGGGCAGGGAGTGGGAGAATTCCAGCTATGTCATGGGAAATGGCTATGGCCAGGGCTCTGATTAGCAGCCGACCACAAATCCCCTGGGACCCAGCCAGGGGTCAGGAGACTGGGGCACTGCTGGGATGCCAAATGGTTGCTGTATTTTATTGTCAAAGAAGAAGGAGGCGATTTTGACTGTTATCCCTGGATGTGAGTGCTGGCACCACCAGGAGCCGAGAGCTGGGTGGGGACGTGGGAGTGAGAGGGAAGCTAGAAAAATCCACTTTTCATTCCAGGGAACATAGAGGAAAGATCAAGCCATGCTGCTGGGGCTTGGCATGATCGCAAAGCTTTTTTGGCCACCATCTCTGAGGCATTTCTGCCCTTTCTTCTCCTCTCTGCAAGGTGAGACATCAAAGTCTCCATTGCCATGTTAGAGACATAAAAGGGAAAAACGGACCAGAATCCTCAAAGTATAGATGGAATGGAACAGCGGGGCTTCTGGGAGAACTGACTTCACCAGTGAACCCCTGTAGTCTGCTTGTTTGACATCTTAGGCTCGGAGCTGAGCAATGAGATATGGAAAAATCAACTTTCAGAGTAAATGAACTCAGTGCCATAATGAGGACCCCTGGGGGAATAGGTTTGTGTCACTTGATTCATTCCCCTGGCTTATCTCAAGACCTGGCACCATTAAGCCCTTAAAAATGTTTGTTGAATGAATGAGGGCTGATTGATTAATAGATTGATTATGTCCGAGAGGATAATGGATTCAAAAAGAATCTCAGTCAACATTTCAGAAATGCCTGATGAATACAAGCTTTCTCTGAGCTCATCATGGTTTTGTGTGATTATGGAAGGAAGCCTTTCAGCCAAGCCTCTTTTGGGGGGAGGAGGTTTCACAGTACACTCTTGAGGTTAACAACCCAAGCCCTAGAGTTAGACTAAACAAGTTTGCACTGGGCAGATGAGATGTGTGACCTTGGGCAAGTGGCTTAACTTCTCTGAGCAGTAGTTTCCTCAGCATTATAAAATAAGGAAAAGAGTAAATAGTACCTTCCTCCTCAGTTCATTAGAATAATCTCTGTGAAGGGCTTGGCACAGTGTTAGACCTATACTAGCTCTCAGTAAGTATAACTCTTTGGTATCGGTGAGGATTATGTTCAACTGCAAGGAATAGAAAACCATGCAGTAACAGGGTTTAAACAGAGTAGAGATTTCTTTTTCTCTGAACTAAGAATCCATGGAGGGGAAGTCCAGAGTTGGCACAGCAGCTCTGCTCTAACACGTATTCAGAGAGCCAGTTGCTCTAGCTTTTTCTTCCATTATCACTATGTTGTGGCCTTTCCCTAATAGTCTTAAGTTGGTGTGGCAGCCATGGCATACATTTTCCAAGAAGCAGAATGGAGGAAAACCCAAGAAGGCAAAGGGACATGTGCCAGCTGCCTTTTAAGGAAAGTAGCCACATAACAATTTTTCACACATCATATTAGCATATCGTTGAATCATGCTTTAAAAAAAAATCCATAAATCTCTGTCTTTTAATTGGTATATTTAGACCATTTACATTTAGTGTAATTATTGGTATGTTAAGTCTGCCATTTTATGTTCTGTTTTCTGTTTGTTCTGGTTTTTGTTTCTGTTTTCCTGAGTCTTTCTGTGGGTTACACAATCATTTTAAAAGAATTCCATTTGATTCATTTTTAGTGTTTTTCCAATGTCTCTTTAGGATGGCGTTTTTAGTAGTTACTCTAGGTATTATGTTATATGTGCTTCCCACATTCTTATCACTGGTTTTGACAATTTACCAGTTCGAGTGAAGTATAGAAACCTTACCTCCATTTATGTCCCTTTACTCTCCACAATTTAAAATATAATTGTCTTAAATATTTCCTCTCTGTACATTAAGAACCACACCAGGCAGTATTATAATTTTTGCTTCAACCACAAACATAATTTAGAAAGCTTAAGAGGAGAAGAAAATAAATTTACTCATATTTTTACCTTCCCCATTATTCTTTCTCTTTTCTGACGTTGATTTCTATTTAGAGAATTTCTTTTAGCCATTTTTTAGGCTACTGGTGACAAATTCTCTGTGTTGTCTCTCATCTGAGAATGTTTTGATTTTCCCTTCATTCTGAAGGATGTTTTTGCTGTATAGAATTTGGGATCATTAGTGCTTTTTTTTCAGCCCTTGAATAAATTTATTCCATTTCCTTTTGGACTTCATGGTTTCTGATGAGAAATCTGCTGTCATTTGAATTGTTTTTCCCTATAGGTAAGGTGGTGTTTCTTGCTCACTGCTTTCAGGGTTTTTTTGTTTGTTCGTTTTGTTTTGTTTTTAGTTTTTAAAAGTTTGACTGTGATGCACAGGTTTCTTTGGGTTTATCCTGTTTGAGTCTGCTCACCTTCTTGAATCTGTGGGTTTATGTCTTTTTCCAAATTTGGGATGTTTTCAGCTGTTATTTCCTCAAGTACAGTCCTGTTGTCTTTTCTTCTTTTGGGTCTCCCAATGACACAAATGTTAGATCTCTGAGGCATTGTCCATTTCTTTTCAGTGTATTTTCTCTCTGTTGTTCAGATTAAGTCATTTCTACAGGCCTATCCTCAAGCTTACTTAGTCTTTCCTCTGTTCATTCCATTCTGCTGTGGAGCCCACCCATTGAGTTTTTAAATTTTGATTATTGTATTTTTCAGTTCTGAAATTTCCATTAGGTTCTTCTTTCATCTTCAGTCTCTTTGCTGAGACTTTCTAGGTTTGCATTTGTACCAAGCATATTCTTTATTGCTCATGGAAGCATTTTTATGATGGCTGCTTGAAAAATCCACATCAGTGTTGGCACCTTTTGATTGTCATTTCAAATTTAAGTTGTGGCTTTCCTTGTTCATGGTACAATGGGTAGTTTTTCTATTGAAACTGAACCTTTGAGGTATTATGTAATGGAACTCTGGATCTTATTTAAGTCTTCTGTTTTATCTGGCTCCTGACCCTGCTCTGACAGTGGAAGGGGGTAACATCGCCTTGTTATTTCCAGAGGGGATGGAAGTCCTTATTCGTTATTGATACCTGGGGGAGAGGGCTCCTTGTTATGGCTGGATGGAAGTGGGAATTCCACTCCCCCAGGCTTCTGTTGATACCACCTGGCTGGGAGAGCAAGAGTAACTTGTACTACTCCCCACATGGCTTCCCCAACACCATAGGGGGGTAAAGTTGGCCTCATTATCTCTGGGCAGTGGTGAAAGTGCAGACCTTCCCTAGGACTTCCCTGACACCACCCCAGTGGTTAGCATTAGGAAGAGCCATCTTGTTACCTGTCATCAGGTGAGTCTAGAAGACCAGGCCTCCCACGTGATCTCCACTGACATTGTGGGGAGGGATTTCATTACCATTCAGCAGAGATAACTTGGCCTTCTCTGATACTGCCTCAGCAAGGGGTTGGGATGCCTTGTCAGGCTGATGTGGACAGAAGTCTAGGTTCCTCACTCAGCCAGTGCTGGTGGAGATGAAGCCACAGACATGGCTAGAGTAGAGCAGTTATTGTCTAGAAGTTTTCTGCTAGCTAGGCTGCCTCTTTTCTACTCCTTTGACTAGGGTAGCAGGCTTTTTCGGTCTGTGCCCATTGATATCTTGGGGTTTCTGGCTTTACCAGTACCAGGTCTGGGATAGGGGAGGCAAAAAGAAAACCTAAGGAACTCACCATCATGTCATTCCTTGGCTTCCAGTTACCTAGCCAGATTGCCTTCTTCTCCACACCTTTTAGAGTCTTCTGATATTTGTTTCGTATTATGTTGAGGGCTTTAAATTGAACTCGGTGGGAGAAATAAGGAAAACTATCTACTCCACCTTCCCAGAAGTGGAAGTCCACTAAGATGGCTTTTTAAGCATCTCATCAGGGACCTCAATGGTTCTGACAACACAGATCTGAGCCAGTTGGCCTGACCCATGGTTTGTTCATTTATAAATCCACCTCTAAATCCCCTAGCGATCATTCTTAAAGATTTTGCCTGGTGCCCATTAGAAAAGTGATGGAAGATGCTTTCCACTGAACTCATGATGGAAAGCTGCCCTCAAGGAGAGGAAACAGCCCAGGGCAGGACAGAGAAGGGGTACAGTTGGGCCTTCCCACCTCCACAGCCTGGGGATGCCCCACCTCCTGCTGATCCCAGGACCAGGTTGCTGGGGCAGGAAGACTGTTGACAGGCTGAGCAGGACACTTGTCAGAGAAGCCTTTGGGGGTGGGAATCAATCAGGGTGTCCTCAGTTCAGGTCTTAAGGGCCATTAAATGAGATGTTGTCTGGTCTGTGTGTGTGTGTGCATATGTACACGTGTGCTTTATGGCTGTCTGCAGGACAGCTGTCTTAGAGGAAACCATGTTTTCAAAGTGTTCCCTTTACCGTCATGTTGATTACTCACTCTTTGCGAGGAGGGAACGAGCTGGGATGAGAGTCATTGTTTCTCTCTTTAGCAGTCAGAAGAATGAACTGGGCAGCTTATAATAATAAGCCTGCCATTTCCCAGAGTGTTTCCTGAAGCTTCTATAGGCTAGTAAATTAAAAAGTGCTGTGGCCGAAAACATTTGAGAAATTCTAGGTTAAAATAAGTGAAATACATTTCTTCCTTGTGGGACTTCTAAGAACGTTTAATGTGCTGACGTGCATTGTAAAATCTGCAGTGTTTCCCACATTTACCCAGTCATGGATCCATTTTATGATGGAGCATTGCTGGAGACTAGTGTCCTGGGGAGACATCTTATAGGAAGTGCTGCTTTAGACAAGGTTCAGCATTTCACAGCTTTGAAGAGAAAATGGTCCTTCTAACCAAGGTGCACAAGCAAACTCTCCCCCTATCTGTGCCCACCTCTGTGCCTTCAAAAAAGGCAGCCCCAACTTGCGTCTGTCACTTGGGGAATTGAGGAGTGATATCTTAGTCAGATCCATGTCCCCTGTAAACCCTTATCTGAAGGAAAGGAAAAGTCCTAAGACTCTGCCTTAGGTTTCTTCCAAAGAGTCAAGTCCCCCAGGTTACACAGCGGTGCAGGCTCATTCCTCTGCTGTGCAGACCAAGGTTTATATCCTCTTCTTACCTTCTCTCAGTTGTAGCCCTGTATCCACATTAGAATTCAGATCTCTGCTCATTTAGGGACCATTTGCTCCTGTGATTTGATTTTACCTAGGACAAAAGGTTTATACTTTTAGCAGCTTGTGGGGAATTGGGGTTTTCAATAAATTAATTTCAGATCCAAATTGTTCGTGATGTGGCATCATGTAAACGTGACTTGAGCCAGGAGTACGGCTCTGATGCTATCAGTTGCAGACACCGAGGTGTTGACAGTGCTTGGAACAGTCTCGCTTTGTCTGAGTAGGAATGCAACCTCCGAAAGCTGACCGCGTTGATAGGGAAGACTCGAGCACATTGTCCTTTTGTCGAGCCAAATATGTGGATGTGCTTTGTAAACTGGTCCTTATCTGACTCACAGACACAGGGCTGATCAGCTCAAACACCAGCCGCTGACACTAGGCTACTAAAAACTGCAGCTGCTTGTTTTAGTTAACTTTAACCAGGTCTTGGTGAAGCTGGTAGGTCAAACGTTTTTAGTTTCTCAACCTGTTTGATTCTTAGAGCTGATCCTCTGTTAAGGTTCCTAAGTAAAGCATTCTTTTTGCCATGAGATATGGCCAAAAGATGGCTTGGTGTGGGATTGCTTTGAAGGTTAATTTGGAAAGGCCTTGATGAGCTTACATGTTCAAAAGGAACGTTCCCACAAATCATGCTCATGTTCTCTAATCCTCATTCTCAGTTTGCTCCAGATTTCAAGATAAATTTTAGAATTCCTGAATGTCAACACCACGTAATTAACACAATAGCTACCGTTTTTTTTTTTTTTTTAATAAATTTATTTTATTTATTTTTGGCTCTTTTGGGTCTTTGTTGCTGCGTGCGGGCTTTCTCTAGTTGCGGCAAGCGGGAGCTACTCTTCATTGCAGTGAGCGGGCTTCTCATTTTGGTGGCTTCTCTTGTTGCAGAGCACAGGCTCTAGGTGTGCGGGCTTCAGTAGTTGTGGCACGTGGGCTCAGTAGTTGTGGCTTGCGGGCTCTAGAACGCAGGCTCAGTAGCTGTGGTGCACGGGCTTAGTTGCTCCGCGGCATGTGGGATCTTCCCAGCCCAGGGCTCGAACCCATGTCTCCTGCATTGGCAGGTGGATTCTTAACCACTGTGCCACCAGGGAAGCTCGCTACTGTTTATTTTGCACTTAAAAGTTACCAAGCACCATGCTATCCTTTATAATCACTATCAGATTTAACTCCCTCGACAACTCTATAAGGCTATCTTGACTTTACAATGAGGAAAGTAAGGCACAGGGTGACTGAGAACATGTTCAAGGTTGCCCAGCCAGCGATGCTCTGGGGCTGGGATTTGAAGCCAGCAGTCTAACCCTGGAGCCTGTGCATTCTCTCTCACCTGGACATGACCTCACTCCCAGCAGTGAGATGAGACAGGCAGGCAGGGGCTGGACCTAGCACCCTAGGACTCTGCAGAAGGGGCAGAGTCGGGCTCAGCTGAGCTGGAGGTGATGGCAGGAGGCAGACCCTAGGAAGTGGAGAGTATGGCCGTGTAGGTAACGTAGGTAATGCCAAAGAGCTGTCAGCATGGGGAGGTAATTAGGAGTGATGGGAGCAGAACTCAGTGATGGAGAATCAGGAGTCAGTGTTCCCCAGAGATCTGGAAAGGCTGGCAGCATCAGGGGCCCTTGTCAAGGTTTCAGCTGGGTGGGTAGAGTTTAGAGGTAACACCTGCAAGTGAAGAGGCTCTGGTGTCACATAGTTCACCTTGATAGGCTCAGGCCAAAGGAAAACATCTGGAACTAATAACCAGAAGCAGAGTCCAAGGTGGAGACCAAAGGCAAAAGTTGAGCTAAAAGGCCAGGCTTAGAGCCAGAGTCAATGCTGTGTTGATGATGGGGCATCCCAAACTGTGAGGCAGAGATCCCAAGATCCTCTCTGCCCATGTGATAATTAACTCCTAGTATTGATTCAGGACCAGCCCCCAGGCAGAGTGCAAGCAGGCTGTGCCTGACACAGCCTGTCCTGGAGCCAAAGAGAAAACCCAGGCCTGGGCATTTCCAAAAAAAAAAAAAAATGCCAAGTATCTGAATGTTGTCTGACAGTCTGTTAGTGGAGATAGGAAAACAGCAGGGGTGTTGCAATACCACCTAGACACTCACTCAAATGAAACACTGTCTCTGCCACAGTTTACAGGATACAGTATCTGTTGAGAGAATGGGCCTTCTACAAAGCGACCTGTAAATTGCCCAATATAATTTCCATTGCTTTGTGAAGTCTGGAAGCTGGATGTAAGGTTTTTGGACTTCAGGGGTTGTTCAGGGAGAGAAAAACCGTTGTTTGTCCATTTGCCAAAGACTGGAAACTTGCTATCAGTCACAGTGGGGTCAGGGAGTCTTCCTGCTCTCTTCTGGGCCCAAGTGGAGCAAGGGGTGGGCCATGGACTTGAATTGAAGCAACTTGTCAGTCTTCAGCTGTGAGTTCAGGAACCCGGCCCACATGAGGAAAAATGATGTCTTATCCACACACACGCCATAGGAGATGCGAACTGGATTAAAATCAGAGCAGGGAAGGCTGTGGGACCTCAGAGCCTTCTGAAGGTATTTTTAGAATGCTTTTAACCTGAAAAAAGGGAAAGTGCCACCTTTATGGAGACCATGAGCTGCGAGTGGCTCATAGCTAAAGCAGGCTAATACCTAATTGGGGGAAGCCCCCTAGCTGCTCCCTGGGGTTGGAGGAGGAGCCCCTGTTGTTAAGCCCTGGGAATATGACATGCAGGGGATGGCTGTAATCACAGCAGCCCCCCCACCCATTTAGCCTGGGTCTGGGACACCGACAGTGTCAGGGTAGGAGATCATTACTCCCTGTGTTTGTGAATGTGGTTTCCAAAACACGTGGACAGAGTTGATGTCACTGGCAGCACCGGATCCACTGGTCAAGCCTGTTGCCCCCCTTAGTCTTCTGATGAGGATCTCGAGGTTCATGTCCTATGTCCTCACAGCTCGGCAGGAGACCCTCAGCCCCTACACTCAGCACATGAGGCCAAAAAATGATGTCTAGTCAAAATGACCCTGAAAAATAACACAAATCACCCCCCGTACCCCAAGAGCTGTGTCCACCCAGTTTACCCTCCAAGGTTGGAAGAGATCAGTTTCTTGAGTGGAGTGCCAGCTGAAGTAGTTGACTTGCGTTTTGAGGACATGTTTTATGAAAAAGGAGAGTTTCTTAGTTCTCAGCCTGCTGAGATGCACACACAGGAGCGTGGAGGAGCTGAGACACCTGAGGCAGCTGCAGGTTTGAGTCTCCCCTTCCACGCTCCCGCCTCCGGGGGCATTGCCTTCTGAGCGGTGGGACAGGTAGCTATTTCAGCTGTTGACTTCCCCTCTTGTAACAAATGCACGTACTTGAATTTGCCCAATTGACATGAACGTGCGCTGGAAATGTGCTGTAAGTTACAGAGCAGGCATTCCAGCCAAGGCCCCCGACTTCAAACCTGGGCCTCTTTATACCTCCATCCCAGGGCCTCCCGCAGTCCGATGTTACTGCTGTGTGCTGACCTTTCAGTAATGATGATGGTGATGATGACAATGGCAACGACGAGTACTGAGATCTCACCTTGCGCCAAGTGTTGTATATGTTTTTATCTCCTTTGCTGTTCCAGCAACACCCTGAGGGAGGCTCTGATTATCCCCATTTTATAGAAAGGAGAACTAAGGCACAGAAAGATTGAACAGGGTCACTAAGCTTGAAAGCACTAGGGGTGGGTTTTGAACCCAGACCTGGGCAGCTCCCAAGTCCATACCCTTAACCACCTTGCTCTCCAGCCTCGTTCTCATCTTTTTCCTGACCACAGAGCCACGTGCCCACAAGCCCTTCGGAGGTAGAAGGATCAGATGTGAGTACCTTACCCTGGGCTCTCTGGCTTGCTCTTAATTGGGACCTGCAAGAAGTTGGTAGCAAATGACCTTGTCATCTGACTAAAGTTCCCAAGAAGTATGACACTGATGCCAAGTGGAATCCTGGCCAGCCCCCCTTCTGCCCGTGCTAAGAACATTCCTCAGATAACAGCACACGCTATACTCTGCAGAGGAAGCTCATTTGGGTCCTGACAGGAGGGTTGTCCCAGCATTCATTTTCCTCCCACCAAAGCTGTTATTCCGGACTGACTTTTAAAGCGAGATAGCTCTTTGGAGTGAGTGCTGCACCTTCAGTGGAATTGGGCCGTTAGAACCGGGCCCCATAGTGCAGTGGAGGGAGCTCAGGGAAGTCTCAGAAATGAGGGCAGGAGGTTTGATCCCAATAAAGGGAGAAGCAGGGCCATGCACAGCAGAGGGAACACACTCCCAGGCAGGGAAGGCCGCAAATTGCGCATTTAATGAAATGGCCACCTACTGTGCTGAGAGAGATGGCCGTGGGCAGGCCAGGAGCCTCTGGCTCAATGGGAAGCAGCGGTGGGGGTGGGAGGGGGATTGCTGATTCCGTTGAAAACATTGATCCCAGTGTCTCTTACACTTAGCTTTTCTCCCTCACGCCCTGCCCTAATTCCTGACCTGCCACCTGCCTCCCGTGTCCCAAGTTCTGTTGCTGGGGTTTCTTCTACTGCTGGACCCCTCACATCCAGAAGTCCAGCTGCAAAATGCTTACGGGTCCTCTCTCTTGGGGGAAATAAAGGTTTGAGTTTTGCTTTCTCCAAACTGCTGGGGACTCAATTTCAGTAGATGTTTCCAGCATCTCTGGCATGAGTTCAAATTGCTGATTCTTAAAGCCACGTGCAAAGGGAGTCCTTTAAGAATGACAGGTAATTTACAGAGTGATATCTGGAAGCTGCTCTACATCCCTATGTCCTTTGGAGATGGGTAGATAGGACCCCTCTTATTCAGATGGGAACTCTTGTTCAAGGTCTTGTTCAGGGTCACATTGCTTTAGTAATGCCCAAGAACAGAAGTCAGGTTATCTGATTCCCAGGCCAGACCTCTCACCTTCTATATCCTGGTACCTCCTTAAGACAAAGAGGTGACAGTGGCTACTCCACCCAAAATCCTTACATCCCTATGTGACGTGACATAGGTGTGTGTAGGTGAGAAGAAGTGTGTGTGTGTATGAGAGAGAGAGAATGAGGGGGGTGTGTGTGTGTACATATATGTGTGTTCATCAAGTGGATGGGAAATTGTTCCTTGATCCCAGCCTGGAACAGAGACCATTTTTCTTTCCTTATTTAGACCACTGTTTAGACCCAAGTGTCATCTGCTAGTCCCTGAGACCCTGCACAGCCTCACAGCTTTATCTTACTTTATATTTAACCTCATTAGCCATTTGCAGGCTTGCCTGGGCCAGATCATAAGGGCAGGCACACAAGGCAAGGGGCCCTGATGTTTATCTCAGCTGTGGAGTGTCTGGTGTAGTGAGTGACTTCGAGAGCTTGAATATAACAGGATATGAGGGGAAAAATCAGAAAAGCCCATACTAATTTGCAGAAGACTTTAAAAAACAGAAACCAATTATTTATTTGTTGCTTGTATAAGGAATATTTGCAATATCTGATTGCAAATCAAAATGTAATGGAGAAGAGCCTGGTTTTGGTGTCTAAGTGCTAGGGTTGGAATTCTACTCACTGGCTGCGTGATTCTGGGTAAGTTTCTTTCTCTCTCAGAGCCTCAGTTTTGTCATCTGTAAAACAGGAAGGTAAAACAAGGATGAAATGAGGTACTCAGTTAAAGTACCTGGCACTGTCCCCGGCATACAGAGAAGTCAACTAAAGTAGGGAGTCCTGTCCAGCATGCCATCGCCGTCCAGTGCCTGGTGGTACTCCTTGTGCCTACAGCTCAGATTCCTGTTGAAGTGGGATCATCTGACCTCGATCATTCCTGACTCAGGAGGAAAGAATCTGTTGTAATTTAATTGTTAAAGGAGTACCCCAAGACCTTCCTAGTTTGGGACACCATTGCATAACCAGATTTTTAAGATCATCTTACATTATTTGTGCCCCTGGTCTTTCAAGTTGCTCAATATCAGACAATTTGCCCCACTTCACTTTTATGGGCACAAGCAAAAGTAGTTAAATAGTAGCCCCTTTCAGGTCCCAGTTTCTTGGATTTCCTGGGCTTGTGCTGATAGCCACTAGAGGGTGCACCAGAGGTCTCTGGAGTCTGGGTCTTCTACTGATCGACTGAAAAGCCAAAAGTCAATCGTTGTAGAAACCCTCATTAGGGAAAAGCCAGACTGCAGTGCAGATGACGGGAACAGAATTTTGGAGCTGGAATTAATAAAGGAGTCTTACCACATGATGAAAAAAAAGCCCGTGTTGTGTTCCTTTGTGAGGTTAGGCTATCTTTTTCTAACAAGAGCGTTTACAATGATTTTACCCCCAAACAATCATTGAGTACAAAATGCCCTTCTCTAAGCAATCAAATAAAATCTGTTAGTATCATTTCCTCTTAATTTGTCATGCAATTAGCGTGTGATGGGAATTTCCCAGGCTATGTTTCTTTTGTTTTAGGAGGCTAGGTGGCTGGTGGTTGTGAACTTCAGAGTCAGAGAGATCTGGCTTCAAATCCCAGCTTCCTTCACCTACCAGCTGTTTTAGCTTTTGGCAGATCATGTAACCTCTCTGACCCTCAGTTTTCTCCTCTATAAAATGGGAATGCTGATATTCCTTTAAAGGACTTCTGTGAATAGTAGATATGCAGTGAGTACAGTGTCTGGGATTATAGTAGCTTTTCAATAATGGCAGATATTATGATTATTTTGATTTTTTAAATGCCACTGTTGTCACAAACATCATTGATCTGCCTTGGAGAGCAACTTAGGACTTCCAGGATGTAATTAAACGTGTCAGTTCTACTCCATCATGATTTAAACTTGAGCCATCCTGTTTCCTTGTTAAGCGTTTATTAGACTATTAAGAAATAAGTATTTTATATAGGATGCCTGTGCCAAGTCACAATTAGTGACGATTTGTATACAGTGCATAACAGAGGTCGGGAACTGTTTATGCAAGATGACAGCAGCCACCGAACAACATGCAAAGAAAATATTATGCCTTCTCGGCCATTCCTAACAATTCAAGTCAAGGTGTTGCATTTAATTACTCTCTAGAAGGTTTAAACTCAGACTTATTAAGAACATTATTTTGTGAAGGCAAACAAACAGCTCTGCTAGCGGCAGGCAGCAAACATGTTTATTCCAAATTGTTAATTAAATTGTGTCAGTTCCTGCCCTGGAGCTTTCAAGCTATTCTGTTTTTCTACCCATGTGGACATTTTGTCATCGTTCTTTTTTATTTCCTCTCCGGCCTTTTAAAAAGAGAAGCCGAGCAGCAGCCCAAGCATGTGTGTAGTTGGAGCATTTTGCAGAGTTAAATTGGTTAAATACGGCCTGGCGCTGGCTGCTGGGGCCGCCTCCATTTTTCAAAACCCATTGGGGTTTTCCAGCAACATCAAAACGTACCTGAATGATCCTGACCCTGAACATGAGCAGCAATAGTGGACCAGAGCTTGGAAGGCTCTAGAAGTCCCTGGACCTTGGAGCTGCGTGGAAAGAGCAATGGAGACCAGACAATGGGTGCAAGGAGATCTGATGGTTGGCTTCCAAAGCTGCGGACCCACATCTCTTCTTATTTCACTGTGACCTGCAGAAATAGACAGGGATGTATCAGCTTAGGATCTTTCTCCAGAAGTACAGGGGCTTCCTTTTGGCTTCAGGAATGCAGGGTGCCAGCTCTGTGGGGGGCAGAGAGGACATGGAGGGAGGCAGAGGGAAAGGCACACAGCTCTGCTTGCCCGAGCTGCAGTGGGTGGTGAGTCGGTGTCAGGAAGACTTCAGTGCATAGACACCCAAGGCCCAGGGACACTACACGTGGCGCAGGCTGGGCCAGACACCATCCATGAAGAAGCAGGCTCCACGTCTCTCCATACTCCCACCCTGGCACCCCCACAGGCGCCAGGTTAGAAAGTGCAAAGGTTAGAAAGAAAGGTGCAGAGGGAAGGTTCTCTCAAACTTGTCTATCCACACATAGATACGTGCTTGCAAGTTATACTTGCACACGAGCATCAGACATGGTTCCGTCCCCAAGGAGCTATAATCCAGTGTGACAGATAATGCCAATGGCCATGGACTGAGCACTGACTCTGAGCCAGGCACTAGGTTCCGTGGTTCCCCTGTGTTAACTGCAAACAACTCTCTGAGGTAGGCACAGTCATTATCCCCATTTTCCAGACAAGGAAACTAAGGCACAAAGAAGCTAAGCAGCTTGCCCAAGGTCCCACAGCCAGTAAGTGGCAGCGCAGGGATTCTGCTGCACAAAAAGATAATGTTCTAGTGTCATGCATTAAAAAAGTAAGTAAAAAAATCAGTAAATACAATACATATATATATATGTGTATCAATACATATATTTATATCTACATACCAGCTTGGCAAATTTATGTGAAATTTAAACTCAGGACTATAGCTGTTTGGAGGAGGAAGAAGTTTCCATGAGCTGGGTCTTTGGCAAAGGTGTCGTAAGACAGCGGGGTGCGCTGCTTGGGTTTGGAAGAACTTACCAATGTGGAGACGAGCAGGAAGAGCATCCCTCTCGGAGGAAGTTGTGCAGGAGTCTGGGGAGACAGGAGGAGCTGGGGTGATCTGAGGTGGGCGGCAGAGGAGGGTAGGTGAAGGGCAGGAGTATGGCTGGGGCCAGCTGCCTCATGGAGGGCCTTGAACGTCAAGCCACTGTCACCAGACCAGAACCAGGGGAAATGAAGTGATGAAAGCCCTGCAGTTGGTGGAATCCTGATGGGCGCCAGGCTCCCTCAGGGCCGTAGGTCCCCTTGTCCTAAAGATGGAAACTGCCATTAGT
Organism: Balaenoptera physalus; assembly: GCF_965194825.1. Lineage (NCBI taxonomy): Eukaryota > Metazoa > Chordata > Mammalia > Artiodactyla > Balaenopteridae > Balaenoptera > Balaenoptera physalus. The sequence goes on from NC_138890.1 coordinate 29,263,667, forward strand.
TAGCAGGCTCGTGGGCCAGCCACTGTGTCATTGTTATTTTACAGGGCCGCCAGCCTGTGCTTGAGAGGGAATACGTTTTGCGGTTGGGAGCAAATGCCTGGGTTTGTGTTCTGGTTGTGCCATTTAGCTGTGTGCCTTTGGAAGAGTGCCTCAGTCTCTCTGTGCCTGAGTCTTTTCTGTGCTGTAGAATGGAGGCGCGGTACATTCTGGTGCAGCTGTTGTAAGAATCAAAGTGCCTGGCATGCAGGAGGTCCTCAGTTAAGTGTTAGCTGTTAACTGTTTCTGTTTTTATCATTCTCATCTTCAGCTTTGAGACCCGAGCGAGCATTATTCCACAGCCCAGAGGATGCCAGGGGCAGACCATCTAAGAGTATGCAGGTTTATCCCTGTCTCTTTGCTTCTCAGCTGTCTAATCAAGGGCATTAATTCTGCTAAAGGGTGACAGGGGACCCAACCAATGTGACCTGGCCGCTTGGCTATGAAGCACTTTGCGGCTGCCTTACTACAAGGCTAATAACGCACATGTGCTTCCTTTTACGTGGAGAGACCCCCCGAGTGGAGGTCCTGAGGCTCTGCCTGCAGCTGTGGGCTTCTCCAGCAACTGCACATTCCTACCTTAGGAGCAGTATGGCAGGGGAGAGGCCGGCGTGCAGTGCCTTGGCTTTCCTGAGAAGGCCACTTATACTCAGCGGACCTTAGTGGGCATTGAGCAATGATAAAATTTATTTCCTCTCGAGTGCAGGAGACAGGAAGCTCCAAATTGGACTCTAATTAACTTTGAAGGAACAATGGGTTTCTCCAGAGCCTGGCAGTTCCAGTCGGGTCTAGGGAGGTGTCACACAGCCTTGGAAAATAATTACGACCGTAATGATGACGCTTCCAAAGCCGGGCTCCTGACGATACACCTCGAACAAAATGTGTGTTTCTCCTTCCTCATAAGGTTCGCTGCCCTTAATTGCTACCCTGCTTCATTAAGGGGCAATTAATTTGGTGACTGGGTTTTAAAAGGCGGTAATTATAAGTCGAGGACAAAAGCCGTGGTTAAACATAATCAGCTGGATGTAAAAGGTGCTCCCTGGCAGATTCAGGAGGAGAGAGGGAAGGAGCTTGTGTTCCAGGCAGGCGACATTTTCTTTCTTGGTTTTCTCTTTTCCCAGTTCACAACTGCCTCTGCTCTCACAGGGTCGGGTGTGTGATGAGCCCATCTTTTTCTGGCCAGGTTACAAGACTTGGCATCTCATGGGTCTTTGCTTTTGAGGTCTTGGCCAGTGGACCTTCTCCTGCCATTGAAGTCAGCCAGAAGGCCCGGGCCAAGCTCAGTTGGCAGGGGCCCTCGGGTGATGGGCGTGGCTTCCCAACGAGACCAGACCCCCACCCCCCCCCCTTAGGATTTTACATGTTAGGGGCACTTCTAATTCCAGTGTCATCCTGGACACACATTCATTCATTCACTCATCTTCCATCAAACGTTTGTTGAGAGCATTCTAGACACTGCGCTAGACTCTTGGGATGCAGTGGTGAGCACAGGCATGTCCCATGCCTTCAGGAGTTTATAGTCAGATGGGCCAGCTGGATGTTAGTGAAACAAAAACCAAATACATCATGAGAAGCACTGAAACATGCCATGCAAGAAAAGGGTGCTATGGGACCATAAACCGGGGGCATCAAAGTGGTCAGGGAAGAGGACCCCAAGAAAAGGACTTTGACCTGAGATCAGAAGGAGAGGAGCTCAGGTTAGCAGCCCACGGGGGAGGGAGGGAGTATCTTGGTCCCAGGAAGAGCAGGTACAAGGGCTCTGAACCAAGGGCAAGGGAGACACCTTCAAAGAACAGAAAATAGAGAATTCCCTGGCTGTCCAGCGGTTAGGACTCTGTGCTTTCACTGCCGAGGGCCTGGGTTCAATCCCTGGTTGGGGAACTAAGATCCTAACAGCTGTGCAATGCAGCCAAGAAAACAGAAAATACAGTCAGTGGACTAGAACACAGAGGTGCATGTCACACGTAACAGACAGAGGCTGCCCAGGATGGACCTCAGTTTTCCCATACAAAAAAACCCAAAAACACAACAAAAGCCCTTAGCAAGCTGTAAACTCTCAGTAAATAGTAACAGTAACAACATTATTAGTACTGAAAGGCTCAGTGCAATGTCTGGCAGCTAGTAGGTGCTCTGTAAATGATGTAGTTACTAAGAGTAGTATTGATAGGATGCTTTAGGGTAAAGAGGCACAGACACAACTTACACAAAAATGAGGACTTAGTGGCTTTTAGGACGCATCTGCATTTTCCTCTCTGTATCTTTCTGCATCTCAGCTTCATTCTCCCTGTGACAAATGGGCTTTCTTCTTATCTTTTTCTGCCTTTCCCAAGACTTTATTATTTTAGAGCAGTTTTAGGTTTACAGCAAAACTGAAAGGAAGCTGCAAAGATTTCCCATATACCCCTTCCCCTACACACGCGTAGCTCCCCCCAGGATCAACATTCCCCACCGGAGTCGAGCATTTGTTAAAAGCGATGAAACTATATTGACACATCACAATCACTCAAAGCCCATAGTTTAGATTACACCACTCTCGGTGGTGCATATTCTGTGGGTTTGGACAAACATACAATGACATGCGTCTATCATTGTAGTATCATACAGAGTATTTTCACTGTAGGTGGGCTTTCTTCATGTAGTAGAAAGATGGTCTCTAGAAGCTCCAAAGACCTGGAAAGGGATGGTCAACCTGGAAAGGGATGTCCTCTCCCAGCTCCAATTTGCACGGCTCGCAAACTGGACTCTCATTGGCTCTGCTTGCACACATGCCCATCATCTGGACTAACGACAGCAGCCCAGGATCTGACCTGGGGTGATTGGCAGCCCCCCACCGTATGGTTGAGGGCTGGGAGTCGGGATGTGGGAGCAGGTTCTCCCAGAGAGGGCGGAGTGGTTTAGCAGAGACACCCCCTTATTAGGGCCCAGGCCCAGAGAGTGTAGCACAGGCTCAAGTCCGGGGTGCTCTTGATCAGACTTATCAGTGGCTTCGAGGATTAGCGCTCTGTCATTTGACTCAGGACCTAGACATTTCATGAGTCCCGGTTTACACTCAGTCTTGGAGCTAATGAACTGCTTTGCCGTTTCTCTCTGTCTCTGGGCTGAATCCAGTGGGCAGTGACCCAACGCCCAAGTGATTTGTGCGCCTGAAGGAGGAGAGGAGAGACTGATTGTGGATCAGCAATTACTCTGCCCATGCCTGGCAGGGCCTCATCTTTATTTATAGCTGGCCGAGCCTCCCAGAGCCTAGTTTTTGCCCTTGAGTGACTAGTACACTGCAGTTTTAGTTCATAAAACACTGTTTGTTTATAATCCTTAACAGATTCTGTTTTATTCAAAGAGAAGTCTCCATCCAGAGTATAAATAAAGTTAACTGGTTAAGTTTTAGTTTACATTCACAGTGACTATGCAATGGATGGGCACACACCACAGAATTATACACACCCATGACCTGACTTTATTAAAAACATGGTTAAATGTCTCTGTGGTCTGGACAAAACCTTTTCCAAGGGAAGGAGGGTTGGAGTGGAGGAGTTTTAAGATTTTTAAATCAGCTCTGTGGTGGTGGATTGTTTTTTTTTTTTTTTAGTTTCTTTTTGTTTTTGTTTGTTTATTTGACATTATAGCAGGCATAATGTCTTTGGGTACAGTTCTATGATTGAGGGGATGGAATTGGGGTAGACCTAAGTCTATTTCTGTTTGAGAGAATGTGTGTGTGTGTGTGTGAGAGAGAGACAGAGACAGAAAGAGACAGAGAGACAGAAAGAGACAGACAGACAATGTGCAACTCAAGGGAATAGTGAAGGCTTCTTGGAGTAGGTGGCACTGAGCTGAGTCTTTAAGGATGGGTCAGATTCTGAGCAATTCAAGAGCAAACAGGAAGGAAAAAACATGAGTCAAATTCATGGCGAAGGGGAAAAATTGGGGTTGCAAGAGGATCAGTTTGCAGAAGGCATGAAGATGACACAAGGGAGATTGGATAGATTCAAGGACCGGATGCCGCTGGAGGATGGTGGCCTGGTGCAAAGGGTTTTATACTTGACTTAGAAGGCAGTGGGGAACCACTGAGTTTTTGACTCAGGGAGGAGCATGGTTCACCTTACCTTTTGTATGATTCTTCCAGCTAGTTCCACCCCTCAGACATGATCTCTCCTCTTTTAACCAGCATCTTCCCTGAACCCTGGAAGAACAGCCCCCATCTCTCTCCTGATTTCCCTCACCCTCACCCTTCTTCCCTTCCTTCTGGTCTTTGTGGTTGCTGCAGTTCCAGGTGGAGGTGGTCTCTGTGTGAAGGCTTGCTCTTGGAAGGAAGGAAGGGGGAACTTCAGGGTCTCTGTGGAATGAATGGGCTCTGAATTTCTTACCAAAGACCTTCTAGTGCTTCAGGTGTTTCTAAGTAAACTTTGGTGCCTTGTGGATGGAACAGTTCTTTGGGGTTTTCCTATAGCAGCCTTGCAAAGGGGAAGAGAAGTCCAGGAGTGAAGGCGGAGTTTTTCAAGGCAGTAAAACTCCAGGAGATGCCAGGGATATCCTGCCTGCAGCCTTCTTCCCTCCCTCCCTGTGTCCCTCCCTCCCTCCCTTTCTTCCTTTCTTCCAATGAATGTGTTTATTAAGCTCCTATTATGTACTTGGCATTTTGCATGGAGGGGCCCATTTTCTCCTTGGAGAGACCCAGAAGGGTTTCTTGGGGAAAAAAAAAGATTGCAGCCTGAAGCATCATCACTATCCTTATACATATAGAAAGGTATGGCAAATGACGGGCATATTTGTTGAGACTCCCCCTCTGCCCATGGCCAATGTCACAAACAGATCACAAAACACTGTCTCATAGAGCCTGGAAGATGCTTCAGAGTCATTCTTGACACAGTGCTCCAGGCAGCAACTTCCAGTGAGTAAGAGTGGGCTCCTAGGTCAGCTCGGTGCTTTGTGACCACCTAGAGGGGTGGGATAGGGAGGGTGGGAGGGAGGCTCAAGAGGGAGGGGATGTGGGGATATATGTATATGTATAGCTGATTCACTTTGTTATACAGCAGAAACTAACACACCATTGCAAAGCAATTATACTCCAATAAAGATGTTAAAAAAAAAAAAAGAGTGGGCTCCTAGGATTGTTCCTGCATGTCTGACGTCCTTACTAAATACCAGCTGGGCATGCCCGACTTTCTTCACATGTGATTGTCTGGCATGCCCAGAGGCGCCTGCATACTCCACCCCATCTGCTTCCCGCTCCCCTCATCCCTCCACCCGCCCAGCCCTTCCTATGCTCACTCAAAGGTGAGAAGACACACTGGCCACCACTGGAAACTGGCAGTGGTGTTTGGCGGTGGTGGGGCGGCAGGGGTTACATGAGTTACATGCTGCAGGAGTTGGAAGCCTGGGTCCTATTCCGGGCTTGTCATTTGCTGGCTGGGACCTTGGGCAGACCTACCTGCCTGGTTCTTGGTCTTCTCATCATTGAAACAAGAGTTTGGGTGAAGTCGTATCCCTTCTGGCTCTGGCATTTTCGGATCCAACTCATGAAATATTTCCCTTTTAAATCTAAGAAACGAAGTTCCAGTCTGACCTTTCATGGTGGAGGAAATAACAAGGGAAGGAGGTAAAACAGGTTTCTGGGTTTTGTTACTGTGTGTATATCAGTATAAATAAGAGCTCTGTGATCCGTAACCAAGCAGAACTCCATGCGGGGTCTCCACGTAGACCTTCGGCATCATTATCACATCTCTCAAGCTCCTTGCTCCCTGATGCCTGCTCCTGGCCTAATCTGCACATCCCTGAAGCCTGCAGGAGGAGGTGATGGCAGTCCCCAGAGGGAGCCCTTTCTGAACAGACTCTCGCTCCATCTCCAGTCTGCCTATGCCACCTTCCCATCAACGGTGGGGGACTGAACTCAGCATCTCCTGGTCTCTTGCCCGCCAGCCAGCCCTGGCTCAGGGGCCCTGTGGGGAGGTGGCAGTGGGCCAGCCGCCCCCTCCCTGCTGAGGCATGTTCGCTGCACTCACAGTGTTTGAGCTGTGGTTAATAGATCAATATTTGCTCGGGAGGGTATTTGGCACAGAGCAGGTCCCCAGGACGCCGGCAGATAGACGGCCTCTCTCGCAGCATTCTTCCTTGTTTTGGCAGGGATGGCGGGGGGGTGCGCCTGGCCTCTGACAAGAGGCAGGGAGAAGGAGCCCTGCTTTTCCCATGAGCGCTTCAGTCTCACAACTGGGCCCCATATGATGTTGTCAGTGCCTCACATCGTTCCCGTCACTCCCTGTTTCCCGACATATTTCACTCACCTCCCCGTCTGCTAGAATTCTGGTCCTTATACCCACATTTCTTTCCACCACTGGGCTGGAAGCCCCTGGGGCTCGGGCTGCGCTCGGAGGAGTGGAGTTTAGACGCTGAGAGTGTAGGCCCGGAATCAGGCCGCCTGGGCTGAATCCTGCGCCTGCTGGTGAGACGCGCACCTGGGCGAGCTCCACACCTCTCACAGTCTCAGATATCCCTCTGGGAAGTGAAGAGGAGGAGGATGGAAGAGCTGTAAGGGTTAGCAAAGCAGTTAGCAAAACACCTCGTGCATAGTGAGTGTTCAGAAAAGTCGGACCTTGTTAACCATTGTTTTTCAGTCAATATCTGGTGATTCTTGGATCCTTCTGCCTGCCCTCAGCTTCTTGAGGACAGGGATTGAACCTTCTATTTCTTCTGTGGTTCTTCTGTCTCTCTTCTAACAGTGCCATGCTGGGTACACAGGAAAGGTCCTACAACTTTGGGGTTGTAATCGAAGTGCCCTACGTCAAAGGCAGGAGCATCCAGGGGGTAACCACAAACACCAGGCAGAAAACTTGTACCTGGAAAACTTGTGCCTGGACAGGGCTATCCAGTGAACAACGAGAGGGGAACCCTTCTGTCTGTGATCTCTCTGGGAGGCGGATTTAAAGAAGACTCCGGCTTGATGGCTGGGGCACGTATTCCCTCCAGGAAGGGCTAGGACAGTGGGGGCGAGATGTAGGCAGCAGTTCTCAACTGTATCAATGCATCAACGAGAAGTTTGCTGCTTATCATGCGACTGATGCTTCCAAACAGTTACCTTAAAAATTAGAACAGGGACTTCCCTGGTGGTGCAGTGGTTAAGAATCCGCCTGCCAATGCAGGGGACACAGGTTCGATCCCTGGTCTGGGAAGATCCCACATGCCGCAGAGCAACTAAGCCCGTGCGCCACAACTACCGAGCCTGCGCTCTCGAGCCCACGAGCCACAACTACTGAAGCCTGTGCACCACAAGACTGAGCCTGCGCTCTAGAGCCCGCGAGCCACAACTACTGAGCCTGCACACCACAGCTACTGAAGCCCACGTGCCTAGCCTGCGCACCGCGACGAAGAATAGCCCCCGCTCGCCGCAACTAGAGAAAGCCTGCATGCAGCAACGAAGACCCAATGCAGCCAAAAATAAATAAATTTATTTTTTAAGAAATTAGAAATTTCCCCTGTAACTATGTTACTTTAGGTCATTTCCATTCTGAAGCACTTTAGGGACTGTGTAACAGCTGGGATACCCGGCATTTGGCATACCCCTGGGTGTGTCTGTGCGAGTGTGTCGTGCACAAGGGCATTAGATAGGAAATGTGGTGCCACAGCGAGGGGAAGAGGCCAGTCCTGCCGTTCCACGGGACAAGACTAAGTCACAGGGTCAGGGGTCAGGACAGCGCAGCCACAATATGGGAACTTATTATGTGCCAGGCTCTGACCTAAGCATTTTATGTGCATGATCTCATTTAATCTTTGCAGCAATTTGGTAAGGCAGGTGTCTTGGGTCACGCTCCAGAGGAGCAAATCCTGAGCTAGGGATTCTTTTGCAAGTGATTTGATGAGGATGTGCTCAAGGAGAGAACTTTAAGTGAGGGAAGCAGGATGGGACGGGGAGCAAGCCAAGCAAAGCTGTGGCTGCAGGAAGCATCCAGCCTCAGCCTGATCCCACGGGCAGTGCTGGCGTGTGAATGGCACCCGAGGCCTCCTCTCACTTGAGGCAAGGGGGCTTTCTTCTCATGTCAGTCATGAGCTGTAGCTCACTCCTCCCAGAGAGGGTGGGGCGTAACTTCTCCTGCATTTCTGGGAGAGCCACTCCCATATTCCAAGGGCAGCTTTGAGCTAATAGCAGCCAAGCCTTACAGCCGCTGGGGGACAGGAAAGGGAAACTGGGTGGGGCCCCAACAGCATTTGCTACTGTAGGTATAATTAATAGGCCCATTTTCCAGATGAGGAAACTGAGGCCTAGAGTATTTATGTAATTGGCCCCCAGCTGTGTGGAGGCAGGAGTTAAACCCAGGCATCTATCTCCAGAGTCTGTGGTCTTGAATGACTTACACTGTCTCCCCTGATAACTCATGTGTCCCAATCAAGGGCCAGGTAGGAACCAGTAAACCAGACAGAGGTGAGACATGGGCTCAGGAGGCCTGGAAAGAAGGTTAGAGGTCATGAGAGGAGCCCAAGGGGCAACACCAGACTTTAGGCCCCTGTAGTGTGACCAACTCATCCTGCTTTGCCTAAGACTCTCCCAGTTTGGGCACTGAAAGTCCCACATCCTGGAAAACCCCTCAGTCCCAGGCGACTCGGGACAGCTGGTCAGCGTGGCCTCCTGGATGGGAACAAGGTAAGGATGTGAGGGACTTTATTTACGGTGCCGTGGGGTGCCAGTGAGGCAGTTGAAAGGCAATCAGAGCTGTCATTCCCCAGGGCTCCTGAAGTCACAGCTTCAGCCTAGGGGCTGATTAGGGCACGGGGGTGAGGGGGTGAGGGGGAGCAAACCAGGAAAAGGAGGGTATCCCGGCCAGGAGCTGAGCAGAGAGGGTGGTCTGAGATCCAGGGTGGGCTAATGAGAGGAGAGACTTGGCTGGATCGGAGAAGGGGAGGGGTGTAAGTTACCAGTCCCCTGAGGGAGGCCTCCTCGGGGAGCTTGCCAGAAATAGATACCCCTCTCCTGTCTCCTGCTTTGAAGCAGGCTGTTTTGCGATGTGTGTGTATGTGTGTGTGTGAGTGTGTGTGTGTGAGAGAGAGAGAGCAAACGAGCGCAAGGGAGAAAGAGGAAAGGAGGATGCACATTTGAATTAATCCAATGAGTAAGTGTCGTCCTGTTAAGTTCCTATCCATCCGTAGGGCTGGGTGAGGTGAAATAGGCTCTTGTACTTTTGAAAGGCCCAATCATCTGAGTCTGAGTTATCTGCAGACTTGGCAAGAGAAGCTCTCAGGAAGCCAGGAGCCATGAAACTCATGAATAATCATGGCCTTTGGTGAAGCTTTCTGGGTAACAGGCAAATGGGTGGTTGGGATCTGAGGTGCAAAAGCCTAAAAGCAAAAGCGAGTCCTGGGTCCCCAGGATTGAGTGTTAGGCTGTAATGTCTCAACTCTCATATATACGTATGTAATCCCTGTAATATAGGTATATAAATACATATGTAGATACGTATATATGTACACATATATGCATGTGTATATAAACGTACATATACATGTATGCACGGGCGTATACACATGCTCACACCCACACACCTCCTTCTAACCAGAAAAATACCCTGGCCCATTCTCCAGATGGGAAACCGCAGCCAAAGCCCAGACTCGCGGGTAAGGCTTATTTTTAGGAGTTGAAATGAGGGGCCAAGGGTCACCAAGTTTAACCTGCAAAATGGTCAAATTAGCAATCCGCCACCATCCACAGCATTGTTGACACATGGTCCGGTCGCACCCATGGTTGAACTGCCACTTCCTGCCACCTCAGGAGTAAAGGTGGTCATGTGATCATCCGGGGCCGTAGGACAGTTAGAGCAAAGCTCTAGCCACCACTCCTCCAGTCTGGCCAGAGCAGAGGAACAGAGGGTAGACGGGGCTCGGTGGTGTGGGTTCTGGAGGGGATGCTGGGAAAAGCAGCAAGCCCCTGCAAGAGGTGATGCCCACTGACCCCTTTTGTTTAGAAGTGTTTCAGTTCACCACTGCTATTTCCATCTCCTGTTTCATGCTGTTTTCTCTAATGTTTCCTATCAGGGTAAACTCCTGAGCAGTCTGCCACATTGGGGAAAGGATTCCCCTCCCCAGGTCTGGGTTCTGACTGTGATGTCCAGCTCAGCTCCTCCCCAAGTGGTAGGAAAATGGAGAATCAACTTTATTTCTACTTCTCCTTGTCTGGCCTTCTGGTCCATTTCCTTTTGTTCAGGAGACTTTCCTGAGAGGAGCAGGGTTGAGAAAGGCGTTTGTTTTTCCCTGTTGGGGACACGGAAGACCGCACTGGTGAGGTGGTCAAAGGCAGGACTGACCGGGCCATGCTTTCCCATGGACCAAGGCTGTTGCCTCAAGTCTCTTCACAGTCACTGGCAGCAAAGAGAGCTTCTGTCCCATTTAGAAAGACCCTCCCAGCCCACCTGAGGTGGTGAAGGGGGAGTGGGAAGAAGGATCCAAGAAGGCCAAGGCTGGGAGCCAGTGTAGGGATCTCAGAGCTTGTTTAGTCCAGCCCTTTCCCAGGCTCCAGTGTTTTGAAGGCTCTGATATTTCTTGTCTGTGCCCCACAGGAAGAGCTATGTATACTCTGTACCATGACCCAGTAAACAAATGCATGTAAACACATAAATATGGAAAGAAGTGTGCCGTGAAACAAAACTTACCCTTCTGGAATCACTGGTGGTGAGGGCAAGTATTGTTTCTATGTTTCTGGTGGTTTCTACGCTATTTCTTGCTTTGAAAGTATCAGTGCTAACAGTAGTTGACAATTGGTCTCATGCTGCCAGGAATAGATAACCACGCACAGGTTGAAAGAGCACTGATGTAGCCCACACCCTCATTTTGCAGAGGAGAAGACAGGCACAGTGGAAGGGACATGACTTACCCAGGATCACACGTCATCTGGATAGATTTATTGAACAGCTACTACCTGCGATGAACTGCCTGAGGCCCTCGTGGTATTGTGGAGAGCAAAACTAATGTGATCTCTGCCCTCCAGATGCTTAGAGCCTCATGGGGGAGGTAGACATGAAGCAAAAACACAGACTAGTGTATAAAATTATAGTACAAAATGGGATCAGTGCTATGGGGGAAGCAAGCCAGGAGCTCTAGGGGAGACCAGCTGGAGGGGCGGGGAGGGCCAGGGCCTACTTTTTACAGGGTGGACAGAAGAGGTCTCCCTGAAGATGCAAAATTTAAGAGAATTAGGCAATTCTGGAGGGATGGGAGAGGGGGAGGGCAGGAGATGGCAGAGTGGAGGAGGTGTGTTTTGAGCAAAGGGAACGGCAAGTATGAAGACCTTGGGTCAAAGAAGAATTGAACTTGAACTGAAAGAAAGCCAGTGTGGCTGGAACACAGTGACGGGGAGAGAGAGGCCCGAGATGTTCACAAAGAGACACAGGAGCTCACTCCTAAAGGCGGACTTTATTCTAAGTGGGAGCCATTGAAAGACCTTAAAGGAGGTATGTGACATGATCCGATGTATGGCTTTCAAATATCCCCTGGGCTACTATGTGGAGAAGAGATTGGAGGGGGCAAGTGTGGAAGAGAAAGATTAGTGAGTTTTTGACTACAGAGTCTCCACAGGGGAACCAAAAGCTCTGCTTTTGCAGTAGCCCAGAGCTTGGCACACTTAGAAAGACTGCATCATTAATGAAACATTTGCATCTTAGGAAATGATAAAACAGGCTGCTACATGTAAAAATTAAGTAACTCAATTTGTTTTAACAGCTTGTGCTCTAGTACAGCAATGTGTTTGGCATATACACGGGACTCCATCTGAACGGTAATTATGCCATGGTAATTATTTTACTGCATTGTGTACATCTGACATTTAATTACGGGAAAGTGTGTGAGGGTAGATTTTCTTCCTCCCTCTGCCCGCCTGACAGGTAGTTTTGTTTCCCGTACCTCTTTTCCACCTACATTGTCTTTATGCCAACTTGTCATCTGCGACGAAATCGTGTTTCCATGACAGCTTAGCTCAGCCATGTTGCCTGCAACTTGCAGACAATCACCAAAATAAACAGTTGACACAGATGTCATTCTCACACTCCCGTTCTGCCTCTCCCTCCCACTCGATCTAGCTCCTACTATAGAGATTGTATGGGGTTTTTTCCCTCCCACTTTGAGAAAGGAAAGTGATCCCTGTCAACCTTGAGCATCCTTTGATATGTTGGCACGTCTCTTGGTGGCTTCTCTGGTGACCTCTGCCCTTCTCCTTGGAGACGGCTCGCAAGCTGACTCCCTTGGTCCCGATGACGCAGCTCAGCAGCTGTGGGTGGTAGACAAACAGGCTCCAACTTTACCTTCACGGGAAGGCGGCAAAAGTGGGCTCACCACTCGAGATTCCAAGGCTGTGGACCAAGGCTGCGGTGTGTTCTTTGGAGGGTGCCGTTGACAAGGCCATCAGAGCCGGGTCAGGCCGAGTGCCTGGCCAAGCCTGCAGAGATGGGCCTGAGGGCTGGGGGCTGGGCCAGGGCAGAAATGCAAAATCTCTGCTTAGGGGAGGTTCTGGGATAGGGGAGGAAAAGGAAGACGAGAGGCACACGAGCACCTCCTGCTGGTCTGTCATCTTGGCTGGTGTGTCTGTAATGGCCTCTCCATGAACAGGAGAGGGCTGTCTTTGTCGCTCTGCTGGAGGGACGTAGTTGAAAAGAGAAAAGAAGTTGTGAGAGCAGAACAAGAAAGAAAGGAATGGCTTGAAAATGAAAGCAACCAGAACACCAAAAGGGATTTTTTAAAAATGTGCCTTGTGACAAGACTCTGTATCTCAGCATATAGCAAAGGCACATGGAAACACACACAACAACCCTGCTATGGGTATAAAGTTAATGTCCCGGGGGATTAGAGATCATGGGAGCCCTCCCAAGGCTAGAGCAGGAACCATTCCTCCCTCTGTGTCCATTATATTTCCTCGTATACCTGGGATCAGCCAAGAAATTTGGTGCACCTTAGGGAAATAAAGGTTAGACCTAAAGACCCTTGGCTTGGTACAGAATGTACTCTTTCAGGAGAACTGGTTCCTGCTCAGTTCAAGCAGTCTTTGATTTGGATCTTTCCAGCTTACATTTTGCTATTTCGGACCCAGAGCTGCAAACCCTCTGGCCAGGAATTTGCATAAGTCAGCGCTCCCGGGGAGTGCTAGGCGACCTTCTAGTTAGTTCACAAGATGATTGTTGGTGGCACATGGACCAATATATATTTTTTTACTTTAATAGCTATGTATTCATTTTAGTGTGCATTAAAATATGTATAAGCAGCACACCAAACCAATGTTTTAATGGATATAATAGTTTCTTGTATAAATACAGGTTTGGCATGCCTTCTTTTTTCCTCTCTCCCAGGCTTTTTTGCTCACTTTACATATGTGCTTAAACCTTTCTCCTTTTAGGCACCCCATCCTCAGTAACCCCATCCTGTCTTTAACCCTCTTTGTCCTACTTCTTTATTTCTGGTCCTCCCCTGCTTCCTCTTCCTTCTCCCTGTTACCATCCACAGGCATTCCTTAGAGCTGGGCACGTGGGGGACATCAATCAGGAACGTGTTCAGCTGTGGTGACAGAAAAGTCCTGCAGTGGCTTAAAGAAATGGGGGCTTTTGAGTTCTGAAGCAGGCAGAATAGAGCTGATGCAGCTGTTCTGGATGACGTCAAAGTCCCAGGCTCCTTCTCTCGTCCTGGGCCTCTATCCTTCCATCTACACAGAAGTCATGCCCTCCTTCTCTATAGACTATGTTCTGTATTTAGGAAGTGAAACCCTTTCACTCACATCACGTTGACCAGAACTGTTTCCCGTGGGTGTACCTGGCTGCGAGGGGAGTGGAGAGAGAGCATATTTTACCTTTACAGTCTCAACAGTAGAGGAAGGCAAGGGAGGACTGGAATGTGGATGGTTCGGGGGTAGCTAAGCCAGAGCCAGCCAAGGGGGAGGACAGTAAGAAGTGTAGACAGTGGGCTTGCCTGGTGGCGCAGTGGTGAAGAATCCGCCTGCCAAGGCAGGGGACACGGGTTCAAGCCCGGACTGCCGCAGAGCAGCTAAGCTCGTGTGCCGCAACTACTGAGCCTGTGCTCTAGAGCCCGCGAGCCACAACTACTGAGCCCGCGTGCCACAACTACTGAAGCCCGCGCGCCTAGAGCCTGTGCTCCGCAACAAGAGAAGCCACCGCAATGAGAAGCCTGCGCACCACAATGAAGAGTAACCCCGGCTCGCCGCAACTAGAGGAAGCCTGTGCGCAGCAAGGAAGACCCAAACGCAGCCAAAAATAAATAAATAAAAATAAGTAAATCTATAAAAAAAAAAAAAAAAGAAGTGTAGACAGTGGTCTCTGTCATCGTGTTCTCCGAGGTGAGAAAGTAGGTATTAAAAGTGAACCTTATAATTTTATGTAAGTTGATGTATTACTATAAACTTGTAGAATTGGAAAAGAGTTTAGAGATCATTTGGGCCTGGTCCATATTTTAACAAATGAAGAAACTAAGTCTGAGTTGAAGGGGATTCTTCAAGGCTCAGCCAGAAAAAAACCCTTCTCAGCAGACCCTACTAGTCCAGTGGTTCACCTTTGGAGTAAGCATCAGAATCACCAGCAGGGCTTGTTAGAATGCCTGTTGCTGGGCCCCATCCCCAGAGGTCAGGATTCAGTAGGTCTGAGGGGGGGGTCTGAGAATTTGCATTTTTACCAAATTCCCAGGTGATGTGGATGCTGCTGGTCCAGGAACCCCACTTTGAGAAGCACTCTGCCAACCAATTGCAGGCATGCAATTTACAACCAGTAATCCCATGACAGACTTTCCTAAATTATGCTATTTTAATCTGTGCTTCCTTGTGCGTTCTTTAGCAACCAAATAGCATAGTCGCAGACAATGAATGTGACTAACGGGCCAGCTAACCTCAATCTTGGGATTGTCAGTGGTCACATTTTTTGGGAGGCAGTCTCTTTGCTCCTATGACTTGGCCATGCCTCAAAAAGGATGAACAGTGGCCCGTCCTCTGTCATTCTGCCCTTTCCCTGAGATGACCACTACCACACACTTAGTGAACCTTTCTGGTCTGTGTTTCTCCATTTTTTTCACCATGTAAATCAGTAGTATCTATGAAATGAACATGGCAACCTTTTGTATATTTTCAAACGTTTTACGTAAGTAGTATCATACCATATATATTGTTCTGTAACTTACATTTTTTGTTCAACAATATGTTGAACTCTAGTCCTGGTGATACATCTCAATCTAGTTTATTTATTTTAACTGCTTCATGGTGTTCTGTTTTCATATAACATAATGCATTTGTCTTTCCCCTGTGTTTCAAGTTATTTTCAATAGGATGAATAAGCTTTGATCTTGCTATGAATACCAATAGTATATTGAAGTGGGATGCCATTTTGAATTCTTTTCATACATTCACTCATGTAACACATATTTGTCAGGTAGCTACTTTGTGCTAGGCACTGTTTTAGGCACCAGGGATTTAGCAGGGGATGAACTCCCTCCCTCCCTCATGATGCTTACTTCCAATGATACTTGCTACAAGTCTCTCAGACAGGTGCTGTTATTCACATTTTACAGATGAGGAAACTGAAATTCTCTGAATTTAAGTCACTCATCCTGGTTCCCATTGAAAAGAGCAGGGAGTTTTTTTTTGTTTCTGTTTGTTTTTAAATTTATTTATTTATTTTTGGCTGTGTTGGGTCTTCGTTTCTATGTGAGGGCTTTCTCCAGTTGTGGCAAGCGGGGGCCACTCTTCATCGCGGTGTGCGGGCCTCTCACTATCGCAGCCTCTCTTGTTGTGGAGCACAGGCTCCAGACACGCAGGCTCAGTAGCTGTGAAGAGCAGGGAGTTTTGAATCAAATCGTCTCATTCCAATTCCAAAACACTAATTTCACTGGAATTTCTGGTGAGTCTAATATCAGTGAGACTAATAACAGTTACCATTCCTCATCTTAATCTTCTTTGGAGGCCTTGATTCTTTTAAAAATAAAGTTTTTAATTTTTGAATAATTTTAGATTTACAGAAAAGTTTCAAAGATAGTACAGAGAATATCTATACACCCCAATCCAGTTTCCCTCATTATTAACATATTACTGTGGTATGCTTGTCAAAACTAAGAAACTGACATTTGTCTGTTACTGTTAATCAAACTCCAGACTTCATTTGGACATCACCAGTTTTCCCATTAATGTCCTTCCTGTTCCAAGATCCTATCCAGGGCACCACATTGCATTAAGTCATCATCTCAGTTTCCTCTGATACAACAGCTTCTCAGTCTTTCCTAGTTTTTCATGACCTTGACCATCAGTGTACTGAGGCCTTGATTTAGTGTAGTTTATCACAAATGTCCAAATGAGGCAGTATCAAGAATTTAGGGAGCCGTAACCACCTCACCTGAGAGGGTTTGGGGCATCCTGGCAGTGGAGGAAAGTTGCCATTTCAGCGCATCAGAAAGGGACATCTTTTTAACACTACTGCCTGGGTGCTGTCCTGGTGCAGGGACACCGGGAAACAGTGGAGTGACACATTGTCTTGAGGCTGGAAGGGCCAAATGCTTGCTGAGTATGGCAGCTGATAGATTTTGGTGACCAAGCAGCTTACTGAGGAATTATAACCTCCTACCCACCAATGTCCAATTCCAATTCCAATTCCAAGTGTCTTGTGACCACAATGTGATGCTGTTCCATTTCCCTCAGTGCTGCCTTTTCCTGTGAATATCTGTGTCTCTCAGATGTCAGTCCTTACTTCTGATGACTCCAAATAAAAGCCCTTCTTCAGTGACAAAGGGATGAGAGTGAGCTTCCTGTGCCTGGGTTCTGTGATGCAGTCACAAGAGAGAATTTAATAATTACATTTGCCACACCCACTGTCCGTGTTGGCTAGCACCATGGAGGTATCAGGGAACTCTTTGAAACAATATCCAAATTATTGGTTTAAATTTATTAGGCTGCAGGATGGAAGAGCCCAGACAGGGTCAATTCTTAGAGCCAAATGCTTTCGTAGAAGGTCAATGTTTGGGATACTTTGTGTTTTTAAATTAAATTTTGTTTTATATATTTATTTAAAATTTATTTTATTTTAAAATGTATTTAAAGTATACATACATAAAATTATGCTTACTTTCATCTCCCATTATAAAATTAATGATAAATGTTCACTGTAAAAATTTTAGAAATTTTTCAGAAAATAGCACCTAAAAATAATTTATTCATCATCCACTTCCCAAAGACAATTATTGTTGATATTTTACCTGTCTCCTACATATTTATGCTTTTTGCCTCAGAACATGTTATATACTTTTTAATATTTTTATACAATGCCATCATAAGCATTCTACCTGTTTCTTTTAAGTAACTAGCAAATAAATACCTAATAATTTCTTATCTAAGTAATCTTTATTTCACATAATCATTCTATGATACATTTGGTTAATTTTCACGCTGAGAGAAGTTTTTTTTTTTTTTTTTTAATTTTTATTTATTTATTTATTTATTTTTGGCTGTGTTGGGTCTTCATTTCTGTACGAGGGCTTTCTCTAGTTGCGGCAAGCGGGGGCCACTCTTCATCGCGGTGCGTGGGCCTCTCACTATCGTGGCCTCTCTTGTTGCGGAGCCCAGGCTCCAGACGCGCAGGCTCAGTAGTTGTGGCTCACGGGCCCAGTTGCTCCGCGGCATGTGGGATCTTCCCAGACCAGGGCTCGAACCCGCGTCCCCTGCATTAGCAGGCAGATTCTCAACCACTGTGCCACCAGGGAAGCCCCCGAGAGAAGTATTTTTTAAAGTAGGGCTTTCCTCCCCTTATACATTAGATTATTTCTATAAAATGGAATCCTGGAAGTGGAGTTACTAAGTTATTATAAACATTTTTTAAGTTTTTGATACATTTTGGGGTAGGAGGGACCCCATCTTATTAGAGCTCTATAGAAACCAAGTAATAATGCTATATGTCCTAACTTTGTCCTATGTCACTGCTTGCTCTCTGGACTTAAACTTTGACTTAGCCAGAACAACTCAAGTCCTGATGCATTCATTCATTCATTCATCATTCATTTATTCATTTACTCACTGATATAAGTCTAGATGTCAGGCACTCTACCAGATGCTGAGGATAAGATGCTAAACAAAACTAGAGCTCCTGTTTTCATGTCCAAAACAGCATCTGGCTCAGGAAGACCCTGATTTGGTTGAGAAAAAAGTTAGATAGACCCTTTTTGAAAGCATCTCTTTCAGCAGAGGCTTGATGGTTTAATGCTGACTCTTTACTTCCGGTTTTGTTTTTCTAACTAAGCTCTTCTGATTCTAGAGAAAGATGGCCTCTCCACATCCGATTTGAGAGACATTTGATTTGAGCCCAGGAGACGAAAGTACAGCATTTTCTCTGTGCATGGGCAAACCATCTTGGTTAGAAGGCTGATGTTCATAGGCCTTGCTGCTACTGCCTTCTTTTTAATAATTGAAATGCACTTTTAAGGCTTCTGACAACAATGGAAAGTGCAGTCTGGGGGGTTTCTCCAATGACTTTAAGGATGGTGCCTGTTTTACTGTTCTCTGCATTGGAAAGTAAAGCCCCTGATTTTATGAGTCTACCCTTCTGATCCTCTTCATTGGTCATCTTAACCTCATACACAGGGTTTTCGTTTGGCTTTTTCCTTTTTTTTTTTTTTGATCATGACTGGGTGTAAGAGGTACCAACTTAAAATGGCCTCCCAATAGGATTGGAGGAACAAATGTCAGTCTCTTAGCAGCCTGTGACTGAGGCCAGCAGGAGTAACTCACAGCTAGCTCGGATGATGAAGCCACAGTCAGTTGTCTGGGGAACGTTTTGTCTAAATCACTTGAATCATTGAAGCCAGTGCAGACTTTTCATTGTTAATTATGTGGATCATGAAGTCCCATGCCTCTCAGTGGATCTCAGTAAAGTGACTGATGGCTCACGGGGTCGTGTGGTTAAGTTGAGGAGAAAAATCTGGGCAAGGAAGGGCAAGGCTTGAGGCAGTCGCCATCTGTGGCCGACCTCCAGCAAATGCTGTGTCCTTCTGTCACCTGAAGACTCTGTCTCCTCAGGACCTGCCTCCCCAGCCTCGTTAGAGGAAAGCTGCAAACACACTGGCAGGTTCATGCATCTCCAGCTTTGCCCCTTGCCCCCTGCTGCCTTGAGTGGTTGATGTCGCTGTGTCAAGAGAGCAGAGCCTGTGTCTGTGAGCAGAGCTGCCATGGAAAGCTTGTGCTCCACATAAACCATGATGTCATTTGTGAGGGTCAGCCCGGCCCAGGCTCTGTTCCTCATGATATCACCGTTAAAGTCTCTTGGCTCTGAATCTCAGTTGTTTCTCTTATGTTAACTTTTTTTTTTTGTTAATTGGTAATAAGAGAGGAAGGAGGCCCTGAAGATTTTTTTTTTTTAACGCTTCTTTTTTTTCTAATTAATTAATTAATTTTTATTTTTGGCTGTGTTGGGTCTTCGTTTCTGTGCGAGGGCTTTCTCTAGTTGTGGCAAGCGGGGGCCACTCTTCATCGCGGTGCGCGGGCCTTTCACTATCGCGGCCTCTCCTGTTGCGGAGCACAGGCTCCAGACGCACAGGCTCAGTAGTTGTGGCACACGGGCTCCAGACGCGCAGGCTCAGTAGTTGTGGCTCACGGGCCTAGTTGCTCCGCGGCATGTGGGATCTTCCCAGACCAGGGCTCGAACCCATGTCCCCTGCATCGGCAGGCAGATTCTCAACCACTGCGCCACCAGGGAAGCCCCCCTGAAGATTATTGAATACTTTACCTTTAGCAATGTCATGGTGTCCCCTGGATGAGGTCTTGCATCTTGCATCTCTCTCCCTCCCTCCCTCCCTCCCTCCCTCTCCACCTTCCTCTTCTTGTCTCCTTCCCCCACTCTCCTGACTCTCTCTCTTTTATCTATATACATTTGCTTTTTAGTTTTTCAGAGTACCTGTCACTTCAGAACCTAAATAAGATGTCCAAGGTGAATGATTTTTAAAATAAAAATGTATCACAGGATCTTCCATGAGAAGATATTCCTATAACGTGTTTTGAGGTCAAATGGTGTGCATTGGAGTGCTGGAATCTAGCATGGCCTCTGGTACCGGTCTCCCCCTGGTAAATGTAGTGTCTCCCGGTGTAATTTCTCTCTGTGGGTCCCCATGCAAACATGTGGTCGTGAGATGAGCTCAAAGGCAGGCTCACCAAAATGAAGTCC
Source organism: Balaenoptera physalus (assembly GCF_965194825.1). Lineage (NCBI taxonomy): Eukaryota > Metazoa > Chordata > Mammalia > Artiodactyla > Balaenopteridae > Balaenoptera > Balaenoptera physalus. Next base: position 29,283,853 of record NC_138890.1, read on the forward strand.
CCGAGGAGTCTGGGGACTCTGGGCCCCCAGCTGATGTGCTCTTCCAACAGCCAGGCTAGAAGCCTATTTCATCTCTTAGCAAACTGGTTTCATCTCTACCTGAGGAAAGATAAAGAACTTTGCTCAGGAAATGTGAGCCTCTGTTCCCAGGCCTTGTTCCTCTCAAGCTGATGGACAGGTATGGAAGGAATGCATTTGTTGGCAGGAATTCAATGGTGCCCGGGGAACAAATGGAAGTCACGTTCTTACCCGTCCTCTCTCTGCTTTGGGGGAAAAAAACCATGGTGGAGGGGGCTGCTCTGCAGGGAGAGGGGTGCAGAACAAGCTCTCTCAGTTTCTGCAAGCTGCTGCTTGTCAATGGATTCCAACAATGGCATCTGACTCGGTGAGCACGGAAGCCAGGAAAATGGTGGAGGTGAAGTGACCAGTGGGAGGCAAGGGAAACCTTCACTACAAGTCAGGAACAAGCTTGCCCTGGATATATTCTCCCAAAGAAGGGCATTTCCCAGCCCACACTGTTAGTCCGACGCAGGTCCATCCTAATTGTGATGCTTGGTGTTCCCTTTGCTTCTGTGTCTAGCCAGAAGGCTTTTCATGGCAAGCAGGTGGCTAAGACAGGAATTAAGAGAACTAGTTAATCTGAAGTTCCGACCACGGGATTGGCCAAATGCATTACAGTTCAAGAGAATGCCGCATTGCTGTTGTAAGTGATACCAGGGATATATCTTATCTCACTTGCAAAGATGGGCAGAATGTAACAGGCAAAAACCAAAAGACCATAAACCGTATGCAGAGTACGTTTCCATGTTGGCATTCTTTAGATATATGCATTTGAAAAAGGAGAGCGGAAAGGAATACACCAAAGATTTAAATAGTCATCATTTCTCAGGGTATTGCTACTGGTAATTATTTTTCTTTTGAGGTTTTCCTGTTTTCCAAACTTTTTTCTTTCCTCTGATGATTCACAATCACTCTAGTTCTAGCAATTTCTACCTATGTTCATATTCCATATCTACAACTATACTTTTCTCTAGAGTCTCTCTGTACAATGGGATAGATTGTGCCTTGCACCAGCACTGGTTTAGAAGGGGTGAGTGGTGTCTGAAATCCATCTCTTGAACTACTTGCAAAACCGTCCCTGGGCTGTGCTTTCCCAAAGGAAAGGGAGCCTTTTTCTATAATTTATCTGCCCGGAAGAGGTGTCCTTTTTGAGTTCGTACAATGACGGATTTTCTTGCAGCAGCTCTGCTTCTGTGTATGTGTGTGTGTGTGTGTGTGTGTGTGTGTGTGTGTATGCTTGTGTGCGTTGTTAATCATTTTAGCCATCTCATATAACTACCATATTGTATGATAAAAGGGAATTCTTTCCCAGTCTAATTGTAGCAGGATTCTTTATGCTCAGGTTCAGATTTTAGAAATGGCTTTCTATAAGGGTAGGTGTTCAAGGGTTATTCAGAAGGACCAGTTTCTTTGGGCCTTGTTAGTATCCTCCTATGTGCTTAAATTCATATTTCCTGGGATGAGAATGTGTTGGGAGAGGAGCAAGAATATTTGACTTTGGAATGTCAGTAATAGACACTGACCATTGAAAGACCCAAGTAACCCTCGGATGCCAGTAGGTTGCAGGTAGCCCTCATCGTTCTAGGAGGTGGTGATGGTGTCACCAGTGACCTAAAATAAAGGGACACCATGACCATGTGGCTAAGCTCTAAGGTGGAAGATGGTCAAATTCTTTCATCCTCCTTTCAGTCTACATCTCTTTGTATGGTATGGTCTCACCTTTGTTACATACAGTAGCGTGAGATATCCAATAGGCATGAAATATTGGAACCAAATAGCTCCCAGAGTTCTTTCCTCGAGTCACAGGAAAGCTGGAATGAGCCAGGAGGACGCTGGGTACCAGAGCCCAAGGCTTTGATAATGCACATGCAAAAAGGCAGGCATGTTCCAAAAATAGCTTCCCTGAGCCCAGAGACTGGGGCAGCCTTGTTTTAATTTCAGGGCTGGAATAATGACAGTTTTATGAACCACCAAACAGTCCTTCCGAGTTCCCCTCCTGAGAGCGTGGTCTGAGACCTTGCCTTGTGTAGTCTAAGTGTGTAATAACATCTGACTTTGCTCCCACTGACCACCTTTACTTTGGGTTCTAGTTCAGAACACCCTCCTATCTGGAAACACCTAAACATAGGCCCTAGTGAGGCGGAATTTAGGAGCAGCATTATCTGCAGGGCAGTCTGGGGCCAAGCTGGTCAGCTCCCCACTCTCAGCTCAGTGAAAAGCAACAAGAAGTCACCTCAGCATTTTGGGGGATGGTGAAAGGAGTTAACATTTGGTAAGCAGAGGGAGTGTCCCAGGGCGGCTTAGGAGCAGCCCTCGAATTCTGAGAAGTCAGTAGAATTGGAGTATCAGGTGGTGACTTAGGGGAGAGGGAAAAGCACTGAACTAGGAATCTGAGCAGCTCCTGGATGACCTCAGGTACATCATTGTCCTTGATGTTACCAGTGCGTCACTAGGGGCCCTTCCTGCTGTAAAACCCCATGGTTTGTGAACGGAACCACCAGCTAAGGATGCCTGAAAGAAAAGTCACTCACAAGGAAAAGCCTTCCGACCAGAAAGAAGTGTTGATTGTTTTTCCCTCTCTCTCTCTCCTTGCAGAATAAATGTCTCTAATATTTACAGACAGTAGGGTTTTTTTAAATGTTAATGATGAGGTTGTGTTCACCTCACAGAATAACCTCCAAAGGTAAATACAGAGCAGCAAGGAACATTGAGATGCGTGATCCCGTGAACACTGGCGAACTATGAACGCCAAGCTCTTTCAGTTCTGAAGGTTGAACACGGACAGGATAGGACAGCCTTAGTGTCAGTCAGCAGCTGGGGCAGCCAGGCCATCGGGGGTCGTGGGAGAGTCAGGTGTTCGAGGCACAGACATAACAGACACACGTCCGCAAGGGTGGGGGGTTGGGGGGGTATTTTTTTGCATTACTGCTGTCGATGAGTCTAAAGTTATACAGAGTATGCCACTCTAGAACTTGGATTTAATCTTGCTCTCTCGAATGAAATCAAGTAGAGATTAAGTCAATTTCAGCTGTCATCAGAGAGGTGTAGGTTTTGGAATGCCTGAGGTTAATTCTGAGCCATTGTGGTTAAGAGATGTGGCTCTGGGCCACAGCTCCTGGGGCCTCCCATAGGGGTGGTTCACGAGGGTGGCCGTGCTGAAGAGTCTTCGAGAACACGCCTTTAGAGTTTGACAGATCTGGATTACAGTCCTGTCTCTACCACTTAGTAGCTGTAAATTTGGGCAAGTTAATACCTCTCTAACTTTAGCTTCCTTATTGCAATATGGGGGGAAATAACAGTATGTTGCATATAGCGAGTTTTGAGAAGTAAGAGATCTCATGGTAAATTCCCAAGAAATGGAACCTAGAATTATGAGAGAAGATCCTGTATCAATCCTGAGACCAAAACGCTAGGATCAAACCCAGCAGCACTAAAACAGGGAGAAGGGGACTAGCTTGATGCTGGGTTGTGAGTGGTAGGTCAGAGGCAGGTAAACCAAGACCATGGTAGAAAAAGACCAGTGGGAAGCTAAGCACAGATAGATGCAGCTATGGGGGTGGGCACAGAGCAGGTATGTGTGCAAGGTAGGAAAAGTCTTGGATCCCGTGTATGAGTTTCTTACTGCTGCTGTAACAAATTATTATAACTGTAGTGGCATAAAGCAACACAGATTTATCCTCTGACAGTTCTGGAGGTCAGTAATCTGAAATGGATTTCACTGGGCCGAAATTAAGACATTGTAGGGCCATACTCCTTCTGGAGGCTCTAGGGGAGAACCCATTTCCTTGCCTTTTCCACGTTCTAGAGGCTGCCTGCAACCCTTGGCTCATGGCCCCTTCCTCCATCTTCAAAGCAGCAGCATAGTATTTAAATCTCACTCTCTGTTTCTGTTGTCACATTACCTTCTTCTCTCTCCTCCTGGGTCAGGGGTGGAACCCTGGTGAGTGGCACTAGATAGAAATCACTTCCCTCCCACAGGATTTCTCCAAAGCGCGTGTTCCCAGAGCAACTATATGAAGAAGACGGACAAGGCTAGAAAATTAGGTCCCTGTTGCTTCTCCATCTTATGTCTTAATGCCATGATCCCCAAGCTGAGCACTGTTGACTTTATATCTGTGATCAGTTATGTTTCTTGAAAGATCAAATTAAGTCTAATTTTAAATGGGAAGAAAGGTAAGACTCTCTTTACCTTCCTACTTAAGAAGATATCCTTCTTGGTTCTGTTCTGTCCCTGCACATAGAGTAGGGTTTTAAATAGCCAGATCCAAGGCTGGATTTGGAAGCTGAGAAGTGGTGCAAATATGAAGAGTTTTATGATGAAAATGGATTTTATTGGCCTCCCATCAGTTAGCTGATTTTTTTTCTTTCTTTAAATAGTATGACAAACAAATGTTCTGATAAGGTTGTCTTTGGTATGGTTTCATGAATTTACATAATTAAGAGCCATTTTTACTTGGCAAAGCTGCAAGAAAACCATCCAAGTCAGATGAACAAGAAAATTACTTAATTAGCAACTCAGGTGGGTGCCCACTCTTGAGAAAGTGGATGTTAAGATTGGAAGGAAGACAGGAGACCCGCACAGGTAGCACACCCCGGGTGTCAGCCAAAGACAAATCCCCCCATCCCTTTCCTGCTGCCCCTGCATGAGTATTGCCGACTGTACACCTGAAATGGGATGTGAATGGGCTCTGACTGCTGCTGCTGCCCACCTGTTGGAGGGAACATCAATGTCAAGGAAAAATGATCGTGTCTTTGGTTCCCTCCAGTTCTCACGAAATAAACATCACCTGGCAACTCCTTCGAGATTGATTAGTCACTGTTTCATTCCCATGGGTCCTCCCAGCTGGGTTAATAGTTATTCTAAACAATGGCAGCATTAATCGGCATGATAACAGTTTCTAGTCATTAACAACATAACCAGATTTTATGCCAATTGCAGGTCCCTTTATCAAACCATCATGAAGACTGGAAAAACATTCTGTGGTGGATGCTGTTTCCTAAGAGAGCCACATGTGCTCATAGGGAAAATGTTCCTGTGTGAGATTCAGTCTGGATAGTTTCCAAGGGTCATCTGCAAGGCAAGGCAAGGCAAGGCAAGGCAAGGGTGAACAAGGCTGAGGTGGTGGAATTCAAGACCTTTGCTCTGAGTCCGCCAGTGTCTTTGACATCCATATATATTGGCTTTGACGCTTTTAATAACTACACAGGCATTCCAAGTACCATGGTTTTGGATCTGGACAGACTTGGGTTCAAATATGAGCTTCAGTACTAACTGGTCATGGGAGCTCGGGAAATTTTAACAGAGGAGTAAATACAATAATCTATGTAGAATAGTTTAACATGGTGCCTGGTACATAGTGAATGCTCATAAATGATAGTTTAAAACCTGAGACCACTGAAATTGCTTTTAAAAATTCATAAATCCCCAGTCTGTTTTCTGGGACTTTAGCACCGTGGAGTATATTCTGAGAGGCAGAAACAAACTAAAAAATGTCATAAATGCTGTCAGGTGAAAAGGTGGCTAGTGTTCCCTACTCTCAGAGTGAGTCACTATCAGAGTAGCAGGTTTGCACATAAACAGGTTTCTTCAGGTGCCAAATGACACACCTACCCCTTTTAGCAACTGTTAAGTTTCATATCCTAGTGATGGCCAAGGTCCTAAGTCCCCCAGACCTATATATCATTCAGATTCCTGGGTCATCTCTTCTCTAGAGATCTAGAGCAGACCACTTGGGAGACCACATCTTATACCTTTAACTTAAAGCATAGATGGAACCCTGCTCCTTGACCCTTTTCTGCAGGGTTGACAGCCTGGTTTGGCCTGGTTAGGATTTCAAGAAGTGCAGGACAAAACCACTAATTGCAAGTTTTCTTTCTGCTTCTTGATCTCACCCGGTCTCTCAAAGGCTATTTCAAAGGTTCAAGGAACCCTCAAAGACTGAAGGGAGCATTCAAGCCCGAGGCTACTCGAGGCACTGTCACAGGAGAGGCAAACTCAAAAACCCATGGATGGTCTGAGCGCCATCTGTCAAACGCTCATCCCCCAGCCCACAAATGTCTTTCTTTAAGACTTTACTGAATGTATCACACAAACTAATACAAATTGTTTGGGAAATGAACTCTCTGTTATACATACACATTGGAAAGGTACACATTTCAAAAATATTAAAGTGGAAAGCATACACTGTAGAATCAAAGACCTACAACATCATTCTGGACCCATATCAGAGCATCTTTTCCTTGTTATGCCAACTCATACTTAGAAAACACGCTGGAATGTTTTCAAGTGCCATTTCAAGGGCCAAGAAAGAGAGGCCAGAGTTTTCAAATCTGTATTAGATCTATTTCTGAATTCACTGGCAATAGTCAGAGCTCACCTTGCATAGGAGAACGAGAGAATTCTCTTCAGAATAGAGATCTTTGGGTGCCATGGAATAGCATTCATCAGACATCTCCAGGGAATGGGAACCCTTACCTTGGCTGTGAGTTGGGTAAAAGTTTTTAAACAAACAGAATTCTGGCTCACACCACCCATCAGTGCCTAGAAGGCCTCCGTTCCTCCTTCCCACATCAAATTCGAGGTGAAGTTCGGGTTGGCAGAAGCTTGGCTCTGCCATCATGTCTAAATTTTACTACTTCTGGCCCGAATTTGCTTTTCCTGGCAGACTTGAGCCAAGTCCCAGTGAAACGTATCCATGGCTTTCAAAATGATGGGCAAAATAGGGCTGGCAAGACATGTGGGGGTAGAGGAGGGAGGGGTGCGGGGAGAAAAGCGAGAGTAATTGCTGTGAATAGCCCAGTGATGGGGATCTATATCAGGAAGTAATTTCACGAGATCTCTGCTCTCCCACTTCCGGTTTGGCTCTCCCAGCGCTGGGCACCGAGCCGCATTTTTATAGACTGTAAGTCCATTGTGAAGTTCTGTATCCCGGCAGTCTGTAGTGTTTATCTTTACTGGTGACCCAGGACCATGCAGGCACACACATGTTTGTCGGTGCCTTCCCCTTCCGCGCTGTCCCTGCTTCATCCAGCACGACGGTCCCTCCCAGCCTTTCACGGAAGCCATGCTCCTCCGGGACCCAGGGCAGCCTCTGATTGGCTGAGTGTCTCTGGCTGAGGGTCCCCCAACCCATCCCGGATGTTGTGGGCATGAAGGAAGCCTTGAGGATGCATCCCTCCCTGAACGGTTACGTACATCTAAAAGGCTGTGTGGACTTTGAGGCCAGCCCAGGGAAACCTCAACCAATCAGTGACCCCTTGCTTTTTTATTAGATTCCCTATAAACAGCTAGGCCATGATTGCCGTGGGAATGGAAGAACAGGAGGCCGTTTCATGCTTGAGGACTTTTCTCCAGCGCCGGTGTCAAGCAGTTGGAGCCTCTTCACATGATCTAGGCTTGATTAGCCTGGCTCTCCCTCCAACCTCAACCTTTTGTTGAGGGGAAGAAATATTTGTGGCCAAAAGAAATGTAATTAACACAGAGTATGCACATGAACTCTCCTCTTATCAGTGATGACAATAGGCCCGGTTACCTGTATTTTTCCACTCAGCCACCATGTTCTGTCAGCACGGCCTTTATAATTCCCCCTCCATTCCGTTATCACGTCTTCAGGCTTCTAGCCTTTCCCTCCTCACATCCATCCTGAACGACACAACGGCGTTGTTCATCCTGAAGCGGTATCTCGGCACCTGGCCCCCACACATTCAGTAGCTCCCTATTTCCCCAGAGTAAAGTCCTAACTTTGCATCTGACATCCAGATGCCTACACAGCCTGGTCTCAAGTCTCAACCCATCTTATGGCCGCATGCCCCACACTAATTCCGTGGAAACCAGACCGGAGAGCTCTTGCCCCTGAGGCATATCCCTGCTCAGAATGACCTCCCTTGACTGTACTGCCCTGCAAAGATGCTCCATTCAAATCCTCATCCGTCACAGAACATCCCTGATAGCCCCAACCCCAGGTTTGTCTGTCTGTCTCTCTACTCCTTTAGCACTTGCAGGCTGGGAGCTTATTTCTCACCACTTTATAGGACACCTGCCCTAAGTGTGGAGACTGCTCTCTGCAGAGCCCACTGTGCCTGCTGTGCTGGGTGGACCTTGTCCAAAGTGGAGGTGGGCACTGGACCGAGCCAGGAGGGTTGAGGCTTGAGTCCCACCGTAGTGTGCAACCCTGGGCAAGTTCCTTTTTCTCTCTGGTCCAGTTTCCTCATTTGCAAAGTGGGAAGTGACAACTCATTTGACAGAAATAGCTGTAATGATTAAATTCGATATTCCGGGTTAGGCACTTGGCATGGTGCTGAATGCACTATTATTATTGTTATTCTCATAATCATTAAATAAGCATGTATTGATGAACAGAGTTCTGGTGGTGAAATCCAGGGCCTTTCTGCGGGAGTGAACATTTGGCTCAGTCTGTGTGTGGAACCCCTGGTCTGCTTCTGTAAATCTGAGTAAGTCTCAGTTTCCTCCTGTGTAAATAGGGGAGATCAGGAGTACTCACCTCCCAGGGTTGTAAGAATTAAGTGTGATGATAGGTGTAAAATGCCTTCCCTTCAGAAAGGCTCGGTAAATGAGAAACCCCTGGGATTCAGAGGATCACGGTGGGGGAAAAGGTCAGGAATTCTGGCCCTTGTCATGCCTCAGGCTTGCCTTGTTGGGCCTCAGTTTCCCCGGTCCCCACCTTGAGTCTAGTTGGGGTGGGAGAGAGAAGCTTCCTTTGGGCTCCGACTTTATGTAAGTCTGTTCTTCTGCCCCACCCTTACCCTTTGTCCATTCAGGCCAGACCAGAGCTGGGACAGCTTTGGGATTTGGAGACAGTTTTGTGTTCCTAACTTAGGAAAGTGGGGCCCGTCAAGTGGCTGAGGTGGATGGATCACCTGTTTGGCCCCAGGCAGCTCCTCAGACCCAGCGAATGCCTCCCCATGAGAATAGCCTTAGAAATACACACCCTGGGCTGTGCGATCCAACACACCTAGATTAGTACCCCTCCTCCCCAGCCCTGCCCCCTCCATTTCATCAGCTTGATCCTAGGGTGGATAATGTTTCTCTAACTGCCTAATTGGGAGAATTTAGCTGGACAATTGCCGTCACGTTCTCTTTTAAAGGGTGCCAGCAGCTGGAGGCTGCTGCCAGCTGTAATGTCAGTGGGTAATCCCAGCTTTGCTGCCATGGATCCAGAGAGCACCTTTCCTTCTTCAGCTTATGTACCTACCGGTTAGAGCAGACCACTGGCTTTCAGAGAAAAGAACATCAGAGAGCAGGACAGAGGTGGCCAAGGACACTGCTGCAAGCACTGAGGTGTTTCCCTTCTTTCCCGCATGCCCCATTGGGAATGAACTGCAATGAATTGGAACATCCACCTGGGCACCTTGGCCTTGCGATGCAGTGGTTAGCTCCATGCATTTTTTTTTTTTTTTTTTTTTTCCACCATGACAAGCATGAGTTTAGACTGGGTCTGGGGGTTGTCTGGGGAAAAGGAAAATGTAATTGCCAAGCCTTATTCCTAAGTTTGAAAGAGAGACAGTGCAGAGCAGTGTTTTGGAGCGTGGACCCTGGGGCCAGACTCCTTGCTTAGGTTCAAATCTAGGCTCTGCTACTTGCTGGGCATGTTACCAAATCTCCGAATTTTTCATCTGTGAAACATGGATGATAATACTAGTACCTGCCTCTGCTCCACCCATGGAGGGACCCAGGCTGGTGGTGGCTCTGCCGTCTTTCACACGTGGCATCCAGGATCTTCCTGCAAGGTGGATGTCTGCCCCACCAGACATCTGGTGTCTGCTACACAAGAATAGAAAAGATTCAAAACAGCACAGATGTCTGCCGGGCCAGAAAGGGAGATGCATGAAGGGTTGGGTGGGGGAGGTTTTGATGGGCCAGGCTTAGAAGGGGGATGTCACATTCCATGCTCTAGAATGCAGTCCTGTGGTCCCAGCCTAAGTAGGCTGGGGTCGTTAGTTAGCTGGTGCTTAAGAGCTTAAGGTGATGATGCACTGCCACCCAGCCTCTGCCACTCAGAGAAACCTTCCTAGTAACAGCAGGTATTTATTGAGTACTTGCCAGGTGTCAGGTGCTGATCTAAGTGCTTTGCATGTATTAACTTAATGACTCAAAATGACATGATGATATTAAGTGTATATATTATGTATCAGTGAGAGTCTTGGGAGGAACCCAATGGAACCCTCAAAGGGACAATTAAAGAGAGTTGAAGGATATCTGCATACTCATGTTCATTGTAGCATTTTCCACGATAGCCAAAAGGTAGAAGCCACCCAAATGTCTATCAACAGATGCATGGATACCAAAATGTGGTATATACATACAATAGAGTATTACTCATCCTTTAAAAGGAAGGAAATTCTGACACATGCTACAACATAGATTAACCTTAAGGATAAACCTTAAGGATAATTACGCTAAATAAGCCAGTCACAGAAAGACAAATACTGTATGATTCCACTTACATGAGGTACCTTGGATAGAAAATTTAGGGACAGAAAGTAGAGGGGTGGTTGCCAGAGACTGGAGGGCAGGGGAAATGCTTGTTTAACGGGTGTAGAGTTTCAGTTTTACAAGATGAAAAGAGTTCTGGAGATGGGTGGTGGTGATAGTTGCACAACAGTAGTGCAACTATATTTAATGCCACTAATCTGTGCACTTAAAAATGGTTAAAATGGTAAATTTTATGTTATGTGTATTTGACCACAATTAAAAATAATTTTAAAAGAGGGTTTAAGGAAAGGGATATTTACAAAGATTTAGGTGGGTTATAAATGCCAATGAGCGAAGAGGTTCAGCACAGAAGAAGTAGCAACCACAGGAAGCTAATCCACCCACAGGCCTGAGGGGTGAGTGGAAGCAGTGGGGACCAGAACAGGTGAGAACAGTAGCCATGGGGAAAGGGCCGCCCAACAGGAGCTGTGGCTTTAGGTATAGGAACTCAGCACTGCCAAACCACAGCCCAGCAGATGGGAGCCAGGGGATAAGTACCCTGACCTCTGTCCTGCTACCCATGATTCCCTTGGCCACACCAGCTGGAATCGGAGGGCAAGGGAAGCTGATGATGTCCTGCATTGCGTTAGCCTCCCCAGGGCTCAGAGAAAGGCAGAGGGGTGGGTGGGGCGACCAGAAATGATTCGGCCCAGCTACCATTGTTCCCACTCTACAGATGAGAACACTGAGGTAAAGTAGCTCACACAAGTAGTGAATGCAAAGCAGGCTTTGAACCCCAGAGTCTCCTGAGGGAGAGGACAGAAGCTAAAATGTGATGAAGGTCAACGATGTGCCTGGCCCTGTGCTTTGTCTTCCTCAAATGAGTGAGGAAACAGAGACTCAGAGAGCTTAATTCAGTAACTAGCCCAAGGTCAGGCAGCTAATAAGGAGCAAATCCAGGATTTCAGACTCCAAAGCCGAGCTCTTTCCACCAACTGCAGGGACCTTCAGCTAGGCAGTCACTCACCGTCACCACCATTATCGCCGGCATCAGGACGCGGTCACTGAGCAAGGGCTGCATTGTGCCTTGTGTCTGGACAAAGGGAGCTACTGTGCACAGACCCCGTGCCTCTCCCACCCCCACTGAGCCTTCAGGCCAAGGCACCAACTTTATAACAAGCCACACTAAGCACGGACACAAAACGCCATCCGCCCCCAGCAGCAGACCCCAGGATGCTAGAGCTGAAAGGGACGTTCGAAACCACCTGTCGACCCCCTCATTTTGCCTGGGCCAGAATGACCCACTAGTCCAGTGTGAATTCCGCTCAACAGTTCAGCATTCGCGGAGCACCTCGCTGGTGTCCAGTCTGAACTAGACATGGGGGACACCCAAGACGCAGACTTGGTATGTCACACGCCATCCCCTTCTTTTCATCTGCACCACCATCACCTAGACCCAGAGTCCAAAACATGACCCGGCCTGCTGCCTGTTTTAGGAAATCAAGTGTTACACAGTCAGGCCCATTTGCTTACCTGCTGCCTGTGGGCTGCTTTCACATTATAACAGCTCGCTTGAGTAGTTTCTATAGGAACAGTCGGGCCCTAAAGACCAAAACGTTTACTACCTGGCCCTTTGCAGGAAAAGCTTGCCGACTCCTGACCTAAACCAAGGGTCTTAGTTTGCTGGGGCTGCCCTAAACAAAGTCCCACAAATTGGGTGGCTTAAAATAACAGAAATTTATTGTTTCACAGCTGGAGGCCAGAAATCCAGGATGACAGGGTCACAGGGCTGGTCCCTTCTGAGGGTTGGGAGGGAGAACACATCCCGGCCTCTCCCCTAGCTTCTGGTAGCCTCAGGCATTCCTTAGCTTGTAGACGGTGTTCTCCCTGTGTCTTCACATCATCTTCCCTCTGTGTGTGTCTTTCTCTATGTTCCCATTTTCTCTTTTGGGCAGTCATACTGGATTTGGCCCCATCCTCATGACCTCATCTTAACTTGATCGTCTGCAAAGATCCCGTTTCCAAATAAGGTCACATTCGCAGGTACTGGGGGTTAGGATTTGGATGGTGGGCACACAGTTCAGCCCATAACACCAAGCAACATGATTTCTCACCTGGACTATACAGTAGCTTCCTATCTGGTTTCCCCACAGCCATTTTTGCACGGTACCCCACCCCAGCCTCAAAACCCTATCCTACACCGACTGTTCACATCTCAGATGAACCATTTCAGTTTACATCAGATTATGTCACTGTTGTGTTTGAAACCCTCCGATGCACACCCAGTGGGTCAAGGCTGAACTCTAACATAGTCTGCAGTGTGCTGCGGGGTCTGCCCCGGGGACCTTATTGCTTCCTTGTACCCCACGTGCCTTCGCCCTGTCTCTGCTGCAGCCTCACTGGTCTTCCTTCAGTTGTTCAAACTTGCTGAGCATCCTTCCTCTACAGGACCTTTATATAAACTGTCCCTCTGCCTAAGCCATTCTTCATCTCACCTCTGCCTGTTTGACTCCTATTTGTCCTTCATAGAGCCTCCTAAGCATACCTTTCTCAGGAATCCTTCCCTGACCTCATTCACTAGGTCACATCACCCGTTATTGGCTTTACAGCACCATCCTGGTGCTTATCCAAAACCTTACTGCTCTGGGAGAGTGTGTGATTCTGGGATTGATGTCTCTCTGTCATTAGATCAGATACTCCATGAGATAAGAACACGATCCCTTTGCTGCTGCTGTTGTTTGCCTCTGTATCCTGGCAGCTAGCTCACTGCCTGGCCCCCTGTGAGCTCTGCCAGAGGTAAGGAGAAGCGAGGGAAGAAAATGGAAAGACAGACAGGGCCTCTCCCCTTGAGGAGCTCAGTGAGTGAAATCAATGTGCAAATATAAAAAACAGTATAGTGCCAAGCGTGTTATTATGGAGCAAACATCCGTGCTTTGTAGCAGCACAGATGAGAGACTCCTAAGGTGAGAGCAGAGTGAGAATCGGGAAGGCTTCCTGGAGGAAGCGGTGCCGAAACTTAGTCTCATGAGAGTCCCTTAGTCCCACCTTTCCAGATAGAGAAACAGCGTAATTAAGTCCTGGTAGCTGTATTACTTTTCTATTCTTGTGTAGCAAATTACTGCACACTTACTGATTCAAAACAGCACTTGCTGTCTCACAGTTTACGGGGTCAGGAGTCTGGGCAGAGCTCGGCTGGGGCCTCTGCTCAGCATCTCACAGGGCTGCAGTCAAGCTGTTGGTTGGACTGCATTTTCATCTGGAAACCTGACTGGGGAAGAGTCCACCTCCAAGCTCTTGCCGGTTATTGGCAAAATGCATTTTTTGTGTGACTGTATGACTGAAGGTCCTGCTTTTTGCTGGCTGTGGGCTAGAGGCCACCCCTGTGTCCTAGCGGCCTCCGGCGGTTCCTCCCGTGGGGGCCTCCTCAACGTGCGTGGCTTCATCACACCAGCGAGGAGAACCTCTCTCCAGTCCACTGAGATGGAGTCTTGTGTAACTGAATGTAATCACAGGGGTGCAACCCATCGCTTTTGCTCTGTCACATATAGTAACCAAGGGAGGGACTCCTGCCTGCTTGGCTCTATGATGTAACTGAATCAAGAGATGACACTCCATCGCCTCTTTCTTGTCCCGTTGGATAGAAGCAAGTCACAGGTCCCACGCTCCAGAGGAGGAGATCACACAGACATGGAGCCCAGTTGGTGGAGAACCATCAGGGGTCACTCCAGCGTTTGTATACCACAGACCCCCGAAGAAGTATCGTGTGAGGATGCAAACCATTCCCTCTCTCACTCAGAGCACTCACTCTCTGCCAGGCACCATTCTTGGCGCCGGGAACACAGCAGAGAACAAGACAGACCAGCCATCTTCCTGGAGCTTCTGCACTCAGAGCAACTGGAGTGGGCCGTGAGAGGGGAGGCGGCTTTCCCTGGGGTGGTCTTTGGGCATCTTCCCTCTGACAGCCTGCCATGTAGAGGGTCTTCCTTCTCAAAAGCTTCTCCATCCTTGGGAATTCCCTGTGGTCCAGTGGTTAGGACTCCATGCTTTCACTGCTGAGGGCCCAGGTTCGATCCCTGGTTGGGGAACTAAGATCCCACAAGCCGAGTGGCTCAGCCAAAAAAAAAAAAAAAAAAAAGCTGCTCCGTCCCCCCAGAGCATTAGGCAGAGTCATTGGCCAGCCGTGGGTTTAGCCATCCTTCGGACCTCAGGGGTTATGATGCCCCCATCATCCCCAGCAGCTGAAGCTGCCATTTCTCACCCTTACAATAACTGAGTCAAGCCCTCCATGGCCTTATGCCCTTCTTCTGCCTCTACCACTTCCACCCCATCTCCTTCCCTAGCCTCGAGGACCATCTCTCTGAAGAATCCCTCTGGACTTCAGACCAGTGGTAGGATGCCTCCGTTTGGTCTGTGGTGCAGTTGGTCCTCGGAGCATGCTGTAGCAGCTGCCTCTGCGTCTGCCAAAAATCTGTTCTCACATGTAGCGATGCCAGCATCCAAGTGTCAGGGTGGGGACTTGGATCCAGGTCGCCTGACCTGGAGGCCGCCCTTCTCTTCCAGAGCACTTTCCTGTCTGGACGGAAAACCCCTGTCCTTACCTTCCGCCTGGAGAACTTTTGACCTTTCACTTATTCCATAAGTGTTCATTGAGTGCCTGCTCGGTGCCAGACCCTGTACTGAGTGCCCTGGGATGAAAACACCCTTGGTGAGCTTACGGTCTAGTGGGGGAGACAGGTGTGGACTGAACACACATAAGCGGAGATGACATGTGATTCCGTCTGTAATAAATGTTAAGAGTGAGCAGAACGCGGTGATGGGAGAGCCCATGGGGGCAGCATCTGAGCTGGTGGGCGAGGTCAGGGAAGGCACCCCTGCTTCGAGGTTTCTTGAGCTGAAATTAGGAGGACGAAGAAGTTAGTCAAGCCAAGGCATGAGAAGCAGCAGTTAGAACAGTAATCCAGGCAGAGGGTGTAATGTGGGCAAAGGCCCTGAAGTGGGAGAAAGTTTGGAGAAACTCACAAGGCGAGTTGGGTTGGAGAGCAGAGAGCCAGGTGGTTGTTTGTGCTCAGTCTGAAGTCAGACAGCCAGACCCAAACGGAGAGGGTGCAAAGGCCCCGAGCCCTCCTCATTCCCAGGCTCTCTGTGATCCCCACACGCCAGGCCTCGCATTCATCATTCCGAAGAGCCCCGCCATGCCTGTTCCCTGGGGCTCTCACCCCTTGGGAGAGGTTATCGCCACGCAGAGATCCAGCCAATCCTCTTACCACGTTCGAGGCACACAGCTTAGAATAATAACATTTTTTCCAAGCCTTCCGAAGTGTCAAACCCCCATCTACTTGGAATGAGAGACCAGTGTCTCAGCTCTGAGCACCCTGGAAGTATGCAGGCCACAGTTCTTAGGAAATTAAAGTCAACAGGTGCATGTGGGTTTGTAAAGGGGGAGAGGGAAGCTTGATTTTCTACCCTGTTTGCCCCCCGCTCCCGCCCCAACGTCTTTGGGTTTGGAAGTAAGATCTTGGGCTGGGGGGGGGGGGGAGTGGGTTGTGACTGCAGGGTTGATCTCTGAAAGAAGAGAACGGGAGACAGACTCCCTCACCTTCTCCACTAGCCGCGAGGAGCATTTGGGCCGTCGTGAGGAGGCAGGGGCTGTGCGCCCTGCTTAGCCCTCCTTAGGAGCAAACTAAGCCCTGGCTGAAGTGGCTGCAAGGACACCCAGCGGGGACCACTTCCTGCACAGGGTGAGCAGCCCTGGATGAGGGGGCCCACAGGTGCTGCCTCCTCTGATACTCTCGGCAGCATCTCACCTGCTCCCGCAGCTCACCTCGAGATGCCCGTGACCTTGGAAGGCCCAGAGAAGCTGGGTTTGGCTAAAGGTTCTGGAGACTGCTTTGTGCAGGGCACTACCGTCTCCCCAGCTCTCTCTTTGGAGGGTTTATCTGCAAAAGCTGAAGGACTTCTGCTGCTTTTGAAGTTCTGCACAGGGGTGGGTATATTTTGACCTAGGTGTTTTGACACCGGGTCATTTTGACATGACCTAGAAATCAGGCCAGCGGATTGTCAGCGCATGTCGTGATGCCTTAGCTGCTGCAGAAAGGTAGGGAGCGGGTGACAGGACACGTGCAGGAGCATCGGGGTTGGGGGAAGCTCAGGACTGAGACAAAGAATGAGGAGGTCAGAGATAGTAAAGAATCAGGGATAAGATGCTGGTTGCACTCAATCCTGGCAATATGTAAAACAGTGTTTTGCATGTTGATACAACAATTGTGACATTGCAGTGACTGCCAAGATGATCATATCAGAAAGACCCACTTTGCATTGGTGATGCTGAGGAAGGGTCCATTTGACAGAAATCTTCATGGAGTTCCCCCATCCCTCCTCCCCTTTCACACCCTTGGCCTAGACGCTCAGCATCCCGTCACTCGTGATATTGCAGCAGTCCCAGCACTGGTCATTCTGTGGTCTGCCCTCCATGTTGCAGCCAGAGGGATTTTTTTCTGAAACACATCTGTTTAAAAGAGGATCCTTGGGGAAGGGTAAGCTGGGACGAAGTGAGAGAGTGGCATGGACATATACACACTACCAAATGCAAAATAGCTAGCTAGTGGGAAGCAGGCGCATAGCACAGGGAGATCAGCTCTGTGCTTTGTGACCACCTAGAGGGGGTGGGATAGGGAGGGTGGGAGGGAGGGAGACGCACGAGGGAAAAGATATGGGGATGTATGTATACATATAGCTGATACACTTTGTTATAAAGCAGAAACTAACGCACCATTGTAAAGCAGTTATGCTCCAATAAAGACATTTAAAATAAATAGATAAATAAATAAAAGAGGATCCTTGGCTTCTGCATCCTGTTACAAACCCAAAGCCGCTGACCCTCATTTTGGAATCCTGTTCTTTCTACTTCCCTCTGCTCTGGAGCATGCTGGTTGATCCAAGAATAGCCTTTGAGGGCATTTTCTGGTGGATGAGTTTTATCTTCACAGCTTGAGCCCCCTGAGGCTGCCTTCTACCTCTAGGGGGTGTCTCCAAACCTCAGTAACAGCGTGCCTTTGTGGGAGGTCAGGAGAAGAGTTTTCTCAACACGGTTGAGTACGGTCCTCTTGCATTACTTTGCCTGAAAAATTGCTTTTCCATGAGGACCAAGATGGGGCAAGAAGTTGTTCCTTGGGTATTTCCTTGGTTTAAAAGGAAAAAGAAAAGCCTTCTCAATCTGTGTGATCATGTACATATACATGCATTAGAATCGTTAATGTTTCTTTGGAGAGAGGTTAAATTTATGTGCAGTTTAACCAAACGATGTGTCTCCAGAGGGGAGAAAACCACCCCCCACCCCCATTAAATAGTATTTGTAATGCATGGAAAAAGAAAAGGAAAGAAAAGAAACCTTGAACTCCACGAGCGTGAGAAAACAAAGGGGAAATCGAAATTGTGGATCTGCCAGAAACCTGCCACTCAAAGAGTCCACGGATCACAGGGAAACAAAGAGAAATGGAAAGATTCAGTATTAAAAATCCATTCTTCCCTGAAACTGTGCCAGCATCTATAAAACAATTACATGTGATCATACTTGAGGCTTTTCTGAGACACTAATTCTTCTCTTGACATTAAAGTCTTGTGCATGTTGCTTTCAAAATGTTGCACCCGGTCAAGAAGGGCGCACATCGGAAGCGCAGACGCAGAGTACTGGCTGACCTCTGTGATTTTCTTCCCTTTCTCCCCTGGGAGTTTTCCTTGGAGCTGCTGATTTGGAGGTGGGCTGTCCTTGTCGGGCTCCCAGATGGCTCCTGGTTGCCAGGAGACCAGGCAAAGGGGGAAGTGGATGGTTCCCTGAAGTGCCCCTGCCAAAATATGAGAAAAACTCACCGGGGCTCCTGACCAGGAGAAGGTGATAAGTATCCGAGCGTGGCCCGGGGTGGAATGAATGTGCGCATTCAGTGACTGCTGCGAAAGCGGCCCACGGGTCCGTGCATCCGTGTGAAGTTGCGTTCAATGGGCCTTCGATTTAAGGTTAAATAGGGCCCTTGTGAAACCGGGTGGTTAGTTTTAAAGCCTTTCCATTTTGACAGGTGAAAACCTCATCAGAATTACCCTAGGCAGAGATGTCAGGAAAAATATACAAGAGGAAATTGGACCATGTGATGGAGCCAAGCATGTGCTGCCTCTTCCCGGGCGTTTCTGCACAGGCTTATTTATTCCTCGTGCATCTGCTCTTGGGGCATTTCCCCTCATTGAGGCTTAACTGCAAAATGCACAAAAGGCAGGTGATTTCACCGCTCTTGGCTCCTTGCTGGCACCGCTTCATGGGTACGCTTCTTGGCAAGGGGACCCACTTTGGGATCAAATGTGGGGTTATTTCCAAATGGAGCTTCGAGGGGTGGAGCCCAGGGAAGGAGAGGCAAGAAGAAAAATAGGTGAATTAAGTGAAAAGCATGTTGTGGGCCAATTTAATCAGGGCTAATATATCAGGCCCCGTATTGTTTTTGGAACTGGATTCAGGAGTAATAGGATCTATGACAAGTTGTCGCCAGCCCTGCTAACAAGTGACTGTGGCAGTTCACAGACCAATCTTGAGGAAGCCCAACACAGAGCACCAAGTGGCAGGTCCACTCTGGTGGGAGGGGCGGGATGCACGGCCGGCTTACTGTCTCCTATGTCCCGCTGCCCTTCCTGCCGTGAGAGACAGAGGCTGGGAGCCGAGGCTTCTGGGTGGTATGGCCCGCCCCATGCCTGTGCAGGCCTGCCCCTGCCAGGAGGGGCGGACATGGGTGGGAGTGGGCTGCCAGGTCATGCTTGTAGAAAGCTCCCGTAGTGCAGGCTGGAAGTGACTCCATCCAAGCCTAGAAAAGGGGCCGACCCTCTCATCTCCCAGTCACAGCGTGGGGGCTCCGGGGAAGGGGCTTTGAGGTGTGTAATTTAATCCCTGCATTTTTTTCAAATGGAAGAGGAATGGCCCAGAATGGGAAAGGGGGTCTCACTCTCCACATATGCTCTTGACCCTGGCCCAGGGGACAACTCAGGATACTGGCAGCCACTTGCTTTCAGAACTTGCCAAGCAGAGTTGACCTTCCTTGTGCTGGGGACCACAGGGTTGCATGTCCTCAGGTTGGTTTTCCTCATAGTCTCTGCAGATCACCTGAGCCAGGGCTACAATTCCAGGGCCATTGCTGAGAGGAAGGGGCCACACCTCCACCTCCAATAGAACACGTTTACTTTGTTTTACATAACGTGCTGGGAAAAAAATTCTACTCCTTGAGTTCAAATGCAGCCTTCTCTATTTAGGAGCTGTGTGACTTTAAATATATTGTCCAACCTTCTATTTGCCCCCCAGTTTCCACCTCTGTGAAAGGGCAAGAAGAATAATAGTATTTATTTCTAATAAATTAGATTTACAGGATTGCTATGGAGATTCAATGAGTTAATGTATACAAAAGCACTATGAATAGGACCTGGACATAATAATCACACAGAAATGTCACTGCTACTATTTATTTACCATGGTCATTATCATGTTAGAGTGGTGGAGAAGATTCAGTTTGAAGAAAAAGGGGGGTTTTCTGAGGGATAAAGTATGTTTGAAAGTCACTGATTTGGAACAAAAGTGGCCTGTTATGGTTAATTTTTATTTATCAACTTGACTGGGCTATGAGGTGCTCAGATGTTTGGTCAGACATTACTCTGGGTGTTTCTGTGAGGGTGTTTTAGGATGAGAATAACATTTAAATCAGTAGACTGAGTGAAGCAGATTGCCCTCCCTAATGTGATGAGCCTCATCCAATCAGTTGAAGGCTTGACTAGGACAAAAAGGCTGACCCTACTCCGAGTAAGAGAGAATTTTCTTTCCTGATGCCCTTCTAACTGGGACATTGGCTCTTCCTGAGTCTGTAGTGGTCTACTGGCCTTTAAGTGGGACATCAGCTCTGAAAATTTTGGACTTGCCAGCCTCCATATAATAAGTCTCTCTTTATATATATGTATGTATGTTATATATGTTTAATTTACACACACACACACACAATTGGTTCTATTTCTCTGGAGAACCCAATGTATGACCTACGGGCCAAATTTGGCTCTCAGCAGTGTGTGTTCATCTGTGAAGGCATGTGTGTATGTATGTATGATTGTCTACATGTTTCCATGTTAAAAATAACCCAAATATCCAGGTTCTTTGAAAAATAAGCAGTAGTTTAAAATTGGCTGGAGGTGATTTAAACTGTCCGCATCAGACAGACAGGGCATGTGATCCCTCGTTCTCACCTCCCACCCCGACACACATAGTCCCTTTTATATCCAGCTCCACAGAGTCCATGGAGAAAATTTTTGAGGGATACTGGGAGAGTTGGCTGCCCTTCAGAATACAGGATTCATCGGGAGTAGCATGTGCAAAGGCCCTGAGGTAAGGGAAGCAGAATGGATTTAGAGAACAGTTTGCCATAGCTGGGGCATATGATGACACTCAGGTTGAGGCCAGAGAGGTAAGGAGAGGATCATCAAGATCAATTTTCTTGAAAATGATTCAAGACCCTTGAGGGGTTTTTAGCAAAGAAATGACAGAAGTATTTCCATTTTAGGAGGATCACTCAGCTGTATTGTGGAGAATGAAAGATGTAGGCAAGGTGACCAGGGAGTCTCTGTGGCAGATGTCTGGAAGTCTAAGATTTCCATTCTAGTAGTTAAAGCTTGGATTCCTACCATACTGTGTACGTATGGGATAAGAATTCAATCTCTTATCACACGTCAATGTGAATGAGTTCAGGGACCTTCCCCAAGAGCAAGTTTCCGTGATACTAGGACATTGAAAACAAGGTTCACCTGCCTCACGATTTTGCCCAGGTCCTATCCTGTGAAGAGGGACCATTCAAGAGCTCAGTAACATTTCCTGATCTTGGGTGGGACATTTGTTGGCTCTTTTTCTGGACTAAACATTGTACAGCGAACCCAAGGTCTCATTGCCCCCTGATGCTCATGTTCGTAGCTTTCTTCTTGAAAGGTGAAAACTAGTTTTTCTTTGCTCCCTAAGACTGTTAAAGTGAAAACAGTAATTTCAGACTTCCATGGGACTTGGAATGAGACTGAATGCTGGATACTAACTTTTCCTTTGTCAAAACAAACAGAAATCAGAACCAGTTAGCCAGGATGAGGCCCTAAGAGAAGGGCTTTCATTGTCAACTTTCACTCTGGCTCCCATGCTGGGCTATTTGTTTTGAAAACAGGAGGACATTTGGAGAGGCAGCAACTAGCATTTTCTTGCCTGCCGGCTTTGTTGATAAATGGAATTTCCTTGTATCAGCTTGTCATCTGTCAGTAACCATGGAGGACGCTGATGAGTCAGCCTAATTCTAAACCTGGAGGCATCCCTGGCCCATTGGTGAGGACGGAGGCACCTGGAATTAGCCACAGGAGCACTGGGAGGTGGAATGACTCAGTGTCCGCTCCAGCCTTTCCCTCCACCACGGGCTCAGGAATGGAAGCTCTGAATCAGATGGTCACGATGCAGGTTATAGATCGCGATTTTGGTGTCTTTGTTTCCCTCTTCTCCCCACCCTCAGCGTCTGAAGGAATGACCCAGCATCTAAAGGGACCTCACACATCATTTGTTGAGCTACCATTATTCTCCTCTGCCCACGAGAGATCATGGCCTCACCTTCCTGACTCTCTTACACTGTGGAGCACCTTACCTGCTTTCCTGTACAAAGCACCTTCTTCCCACTCTCTGTGCCCACAGCAACCCTGTGAAGTGGAATCATGTCAAGCAGAGTCAGCAGATTTGTGACACCTTCACCGGGCTGTGGGGAGCAGGCCCCGGGCTTTCGTGCTGCTAGGAGGAGCAGACATCCGAGATCTGACCTCAGAGCCCCGTGCTCTGGCCTTCTCCTGCCTGCCCAGGTGTGAGACCCTCCCACCCCCTGGAATGTGACTGTGCTGGAGATGTAATCAGCAGAATTCCTCTGACTTCTCAAGAAACGCCCCTCTGGGAGGGAGAAATACAAACAGGTTAGGAAAATGTGACTCCTGCTTCTTGGGCCTGAACAATTGCCCCACTGTAGTGACCCCGTGCAGCAAAGTAAAAGTCTAGGATTTCCAATGACATCTTTGTCAGAAGCCATCCACACGTAACTCTCATATCGTGTGGTGCACTTGTAGGTGGGTATGTCAACTTCATCCACTTTCGCTGCTGCGCTCGTTTTCTGAGCTGTTTCGTGTCTACCAAGTTGTATGCGATGTCTCCCTTTCTGGAGTGATCAGAGCTGTAAATCTCTAGAACTAGAGCCATGTGATGTGTGGAAAAATAGATGGTGAATCCACTGATAGACGGAATCCTCCCTGCCTACCAGCATTTATTCAGATCTGGTTTACTGTCATAAAAATAGTCTCCGCTGAGTCTCTGGGCTTAGGGGGAAAAAAGCTCCTGCATCTGCTACGAATGGATTCACACTCAGGCCAAAAATGTGCCAAAGATTGTGCTTGCTTATTGACTGCATTGTAGGGTGTGTGTGCGTGCCCATGGGCACATAGACGTGGTTTGGGCAGGGGGTGCCCCTGTTAAAGAAGATGAAGTTCTTTTTGTAGAAGGAAAGATACTTGGTCACTTGGCTCCTTGGGAAGGGAAGTTCTTCTGGAGTAACTTGTGACCCAATAATGAACCCCAAGTCGTGAAACACCAAGGGTGAGAAGAAAACAGCTCTCCAAAAGAAATAAAACCAAGCTGGGCCCAGTGATAACCATCGGGAAGGTATGGGCAGCCGGCCCAGACTGAGTTTTCCTTTGCTCTGGGCATCCCTCTGACAGGTTTTCCCCAAACTGAGAGTAAGCATTTGTCAAGTATATTAAATTTTTTTTAAAAGGAAGAAAACATTTTGCATGGCTCCCGGTTCAGGCCCCTTGGGAGTTTCCCACTTATGTTTTTAACAGCTCAGTCCTTGGCAGGGCTTGGCTTTCCAGTTGGCATGAAACAGAGTGGAAAATGCACTTGATCCTCCAAGCTGTGCCTGGGGATCTCGGTTTAGAGCTAACAAAGGGCAGATGAAACAAGGAGGAGCAGCACTGGGGGACCTTTGGGGGCTCCAGAGCAAGCTGTAAAACCCCAGGGTCAACTGGCAGCGTGCCTGTTAATGCCACCTCCCCTGCCCACTTCCCCCGAGAACCCCTGATGGCCAGCCTGCCCAGGACTGCTAAGATCACATCCTCCCAAAACCAGTCTTCTCGTAGAATCAACATCTCCCTGGTCGTCTGCCCCTGATAGTCTTAATAGGTCCCCAAACTGTCCCTAAGCAATGAAAGAATATTGAGTAAATACAATGTTAAAAGGGCACATGCATTTTAACAAGGCAATTCTTTTTTCCCTTCTCTCACCCTTCCTTCCTTCCTTCTTTTCTGCCTCCTTCCTTCCCTCCCTTCCTTTTTCTCCCTTCTCCCCTGCCCTCGCTCCCTCCCTCCCTTCCATCCTCCTACCCACCTGTCTATTTATCCATCCATCCTCCTTTGATCTTAGTGGGTGAAGCACAAGCCAGCCTTATTGCCACTCCTCAAACTTACTGGACCAAGTAGGGAAGATAAGTGAGGATCTCCATTCAAAGAAAAAAGTTAAGAGTTACAGAGTCTCAGCCCTGTAGGCAGGGTTGTGATGCACACTGCTGGGAGGGCATTGGATAGATGCCCAGCCACATTGGGTCCTAACATAAGGAATCTTAACCTGAGGCTCATGGATGGCACTCAGGAGCTCTCTGAAATGACCTGAAGTTGGAGGCCAAAAGAATGTACATATTCCTAGGAAAATGGTCCACCAAAACCATCAGATTCTTAGTTGTCACAACCACCTGGGACTTAAGTTACCAATTAGCTGTTTTGACTTGTCCTCCCTCTACTTCTTCTCCCTTTAAGAGTAGGAAGATATAGTGGTTTAGTAGTTAAAAACATGAGCTCTGGAGTCATGCCGCTTGAATAGGAAGGCCAGCTCTATCCCTTAGCAGCTTTGTGACCTTAAAGAGTTACTAGTTCATATTACTGAGCTTGGATTAAATGAGATAATCCAGGCAAAGCATGCAGCAATGGGCGTAGCACATCTAAGAGGCTCAATTAATGTTAGTAACTGTTGGCGCGTTGGTGCGATAGCCTAGAAATACCCCTAAAATGTCACCAACGTTATGTGCTCTAAACCAAAGGACAGCAAACTGTGCGTGTGGGCCAAATCTGGCTGGTTTTGTAAGTAAAGTTTTATTAGGACGTGGCCACAGCTGTTCATTTATGTATTGTCTGTGACCTCTTTCAAACCACAAGTGCAGAGTTGAGTATTGTGACGAGGACCCTATGGCTTGCAAAGCCTAAAACATTTACTTCCTGGCCCTTTACAATAAAGCAGTTGCCACCCACTGCTCTAAACAATTAGAGAACAATAAATAATATATAATCTACCCTGGAGAAACACACAAGTGCTCAAGGAGGCATAGACAAAGATGTTTATAACGTCATTATTTTACTCGCAAATAGCTGGAAACAATCTAAATGTCAATCAGAAGAGGAATGCTGTACTCACACTATGGCAGATAAAAAGAATGCGTTCTGTCTCTATTGAGTAATGTGGAAAAATCTCCAGTAGGGATTGTTGAGTGAAAAAAAGCAAAGATGTTGCCATTTGTGTAAAGCATGCAAAACGTATTGTATGTTTTCTACCAGTTCATATATAAATATACAAATGCATGGAAACGACTCTGGAAAAATATGCAACACACAGATAAGAGTACTTGCTTTTGAGGAGGAATAGAGCTTGCAGGTTTTTGTCAATAGAGACTTCAGGCCTATCTGTAATGCTTCTACATTATGGCCAGGAGAATTCATTCATGTGTTTCTTGTTTAATTAAGATTGATTGAAAAAGCATTGTATATAAACTGTAAGACACATGGGCAGAACATTGAGGGATGGGTGTGATTCCAGTAGGTGGAATGATGGGGGAAGAACATGATGCCAGGCAGAGGGACCACAAGAGCAAAACAGTGGGGGCTGGAAAGGCACCGCTGTCACTGGGCAGTGGCAACAGTGACTGATGTGGCCCCATGAAAGTCAGGAGAAGGTGAGGGTGGCAGAAGGGAAACAGACAATTAGTACAGGGAGGGGAATGCCATTTATCACAGTAGAGGTCATAAAGGGGAATTAAAGTGTTACACCTGCTGCCACAGTGGGCCCCTCCCGAGAGAGGAAGCAGGTGGGAAGGTCATGCCTACTTACAAGCAGGCTGGACAGAGCCCTGGGATCCATCTGGCCTGTCAGACTAGGAGGTGGCGTTTGCTCTTCTCAATTCCTTCCCCCCTTTTAATATTCTAATTTCTTCAGACTGTGTTCTAGCAGGAGGGGACCAGAGAATGTGTTCTATTTCTCAGGGCTTCATAAAACTGACTGGGCAATTGGATTTGGTTGTTAACATTAGGATTTTTAAAAAATGCCTGTTCTGAAACAGTTGCAAAAAATGTGCACGTGCCAGTCAGATGTGGTTTGGGGCCAGATGACTCTGCATTCATAGTGTTAACATTAGGAAATCCACCCAGCTGGAGAAGAATTTAAATGAGCTTCCTAAGATGAGCAGTAGTTACACAATAGACAAGAAGAAACTGAGTAGGTGGCCAGATTTGTGGCTCTTGTTTAAGACAAGGGTGTGCCCTGGCTAGGAGTGCTGGGTGGAAACAGGAAGTAGGGCAGGGAAATAAAGTTTCAAAGCCACAGAGATGATTCTTAGACTTCATCTCTGGGATTAGGGATTAGGGAAGCAGTCATTCCTTGCTGGCTGCCTCCACCCTGTGGTGGTCCCTGTGGTGTTAGATGGAACCAGTGGGTGTTCCCCAGGCAAGGGTCAGTGAGCAAGCTGCTTTTGTAAAGAATCAGATAGTCAATATTTTAGGATTTTAGGATTTGTGGTCTCTGTCACAGTTCTGCCGTTGTGACCACAAAGCAGTCACAGATGGTACATAGATGAATGAGGATGGTTGTATTCTAATAAAGCTTTATTTATAAAGACAGCGTCAAGCTAGATTTGGCCCATGAGCCACAGTTTTCCAACCTCTGTTCTAAAGCAAAGATTCTACACCTTGGGGTGTCGACACTGTTCTTTCCCCAGATTTGCAGTATGCTGGGAGCTGGTTAAGGACAGCGGCTTTGAATTCCGGCCCAAAGCCTTTATTAGCTCTGTGACTGGAAAAATGGTGTTAACCTCTTGAGGCTTAGTGTCCTCATCTGTAAAAATAGGAATAATGCCCACCTCACTGGGCTCTTTTGAATATTGTTAGATTAATGAATGGAGGAAGGTTAGCATAGTAGTTAAGAATATAGAATGCAGATTTACTGGACTCCCATCATGGCTCCAGCATTTATTAGCTGTGTAATCTTGGGCCAGGTTCTTTATATTTCTATTCCTCAGTTTCATCATCTGTAAAATGGGATTCATAAGGATACCTACTTCATAGTATGTTAGGACTGCGATGTGAGTTGACAGATAGGGGGAGCTTAGAATAGTTCTGGGAAAATAGTACTACTGGTAGGAAGTGCTAGTTATTGCTTCTATTATAAGCACTTTGTTTTAAATAGTAATAGATTTTCACCTACCTTAAAAATTAATAAATGAAAGCTAATTTAAGGCTATCCTCAGGATAAGGTCCCCCTTATTCACTTGCACTGCAGTTTTGTTTTGTTTTTTTGAGAGGATGAGAAACAAATGAAGCATCAGCTTTTAATCAACTGCCTGTCTTATATCTGGCACAGCCCATGAGGAAGCAACTAAATTCTACTAATAATATGTTAATTGTAAAAGAATAAAAATTTTAAAAACATGAGTTACTCTATTGTAAGGCTTTAATTCTCATAAACTGGGGAAGTAGGGAGGGTGGGAGGCGAGTGTCTCCAGTGAAATCTGAGAATATTTAACTGAATGAGCCACTGGACCCACACAGCACAATCTAGCCCTGGGCCAGTCAGCCTCTGCCCCTCACCCCATCCAGCCTGAGCCATAGGTTCAAGTGGACAGGTGACTCGAGTTTACCCAGGATTTTGCTGGACCTTCTGGGAAAATAAGTCTTTTTTTTTTTTTTTCTGCTGGCCTTGCTAAGCTGGTAGGATACAAGCCTGGAAGAGCCAGAGACCATTACATGAGCAGAACCTGCCCAAGAATGAGGCCAGGAAAGAAGAAAGCAAGAGAGACATTATTGACATTACTTACCTCACCAGATCCAGCTGTACCTGGATCCTCTTCACCCCCATACTTCACAGTTATAAATAAATCCCCATTGTTCTTAAACCAGTTTCTGTTACTTGTACCTCAAAGAGGTCTGACAAATATATCCAACCTATTGTGCCGTGACAGAAAAAAAAAATTTGAAAATCGTTTTCCAGGACTCTGTTCTGGATAAAACAGGGCACACTTTTCTCACTTCCTGCAACCACTTAGAAACAAACCACTAGGACTTCCCTGGTGGTGCAGTGGTTAAGGATCCGCCTGCCAATGCAGGGGACACGGGTTCGAGCCCTGGTCCAAGAAGATCCCACATGCCGCGGAGCAACTAAACCCCACAACTACTGAGCCTGCGCTCTAGAGCCTGCAAGCCACAACTACTGAGCCCGTGTGCCACAACTACTGAGCCTGTGTCCCTAGAGCCCCTGCTCCACAACAAAGAGAAGCCACCACAATGAGAAGCCCACGCACCACAACAGAGCAGCCCCTGCTCACCACAGCTAGAGAAAGCCCGCACGCAGCAACGAAGACCC
The DNA here is from genome assembly GCF_965194825.1 of Balaenoptera physalus. Taxonomy (NCBI): domain Eukaryota; kingdom Metazoa; phylum Chordata; class Mammalia; order Artiodactyla; family Balaenopteridae; genus Balaenoptera; species Balaenoptera physalus. The sequence goes on from NC_138890.1 coordinate 29,312,091, forward strand.
AACACAGCCAAAAGTAAAATAAATTTAATTAATTAATTAAAAAAAAAAAAAAGCCAGTAGATACTCTGAATCAGGCCAGGTTAATAGTTCTAAGGAACGGAAGTCCACACTGGCTAAAGTAAACAGCAGATTGATTTAGAGAAAATAAATCAGGTGAATCTCAGCATTGCAAGAGATCTGAAGAACTGGGGCTCAGGACGGGGCTGGGAGCAAGGGAAGTTGGTGCACCAGCACCACAGGGGCCGGATGGAGAAAAAGCTACTGCCACTGCAACACTAGATGCTGTCCTGGATGCAGACAGCCTTGTCCTGGCACTGCTGCCCCAGAAATGGAGTGTGCTACCTCCCCTGCAAGAATTCTATGTGCTGACTGACACTGCTTCTTCATTAAAAGTTCGGAGTCAAAAATCCCAGGCAGGGGCATCTGATTGGCTCAGCCTACGTCACATGCCTGCATCCAGCTGCAAGGGAGGCTGGGAAAGTGATCTGGCCGTTTTGACTTCTTGGGTGGAAGGCGGACTGCACCTCCCCCTGAGACTTTGGGCAGCAGAAAACAATGGAATGGAATGGAGTAGAGTAGAAGTAAATAAAACAAAATGACACCTGTCCACTACGGTCCATCTTCCCTTTCCTAGAAATGCAGCCACCCTGCATGGGCACCTGCTCATCACCCTTGGCCCTTAGCCACTGCCACAGCTTACCTCCCGTCCTTTGTGGGTCAACCAGAACCCATGACCGGAGCAACCCTGCCTACCTCTGAGTCACTTCCCTGGGCCACCCGGTGATTTCCCTGGGACACATCACCTCCCTGGGCTGTCATCCTCTGGCAGTGTGATTTCCAGAAAGTCCTTCATCTGTCTCAGGCTACCTGTGAGCACACTCTAAAGCCACCCACAGCACTGAGTGACGACTAATTATCAGGCCGGTGCAGCCTCACCGCAAGGCTTTGCACATGTCTGCTCTGCATTGTGGGCAGAAGGCGAGTTGGGCAGGGAGCAGCGCCAAGGAAGCCACAGGTCCCATCAAGCCTGCCCCCCTTGTCCTTTCCCTGTTGTCTCCCTGGAAACTAATCCCGTCCCTCTTGATGACTGCACAGCGAGGCGGCTTGCTCCAGTGATTGTCAAGGTAGCTTATCCCCTCGTTAATTAACTACTCAGAAAAATGCTGTACGACACTGTGCTGTTTGGCTTCCAGCTTGTCAACACAGGGAACTCTGGAGAAACTTTGCCCTGGCCCAGGGCTGTGAGCTGGATGACTCAGAGGAAAGCTGCATGGAAGAGGAGCGTTCTTCCCCCATGGCCCACCATCACTCTCAGGGACCATGGGTTGGATAGGTAGGAAGAGTGGGACCACAGCTGCCATTGGGAGTCTGTTTCCTGCCACCTGAAGCAGAGAGTATTCCTTGCAGGGCCTTGGGAGGTGGGGGCTGGATTACAGGGTAGAGAGACTTGCAGTGTAGAGTCTGGCGAAGTTGCTAGCAATATTAGAATGAGCCAAACCTCTTGGTTTGGGCAATAGTGTCCTAAATAAGAGATCAAAGATCTGATGTGGCTTAAACCTGAATTTAATTCAGTAATACGTACTTGGCATCCATCATATGCCAGTCACTATGCAGAGAACTGGAGAAATAACCACTCAAGACATAGTCCTGTCCTCAAGGAGGTCAGTGTAGTAGGACAGATAAGACAGTGCAATAGGCCACTTCAGTGCAAAGGGACAGTGGTCCATGGGGGTAAGCAGGGGATTCTGTTATGGGAACACAATCGAGGGGCACTGTGTTAGTTTCTTGTAGCTGCTCTAACAAATAAAATGTAGCTTAAAACAGTAGAAATGTATTCTCTCATAGTCCTGGAGGCCTGAAGTCTGAAATCAAGGTGTTGGTAGGACTGCACTCCCTCTGGAGGCTCCAGGAGAGAATTTGTTCCATGTCTCTCCAGCTTCTGGTGGCTACCTGCATTCCTTGGCTTGCGGCTGATTCATTTCCATCTCTGCCCCCATCTTGTCTTCACATCACCTTGTCTCCTGTGTGTCTGTCTTCTTCTACCTCTCTTATAAGGACACTTATGATGGCTTTTAGGGTCCATCTAGAGCATCCAGGATAAACTCCGCCTCTTGAGATCCTTAACTTAATCACATCTTTTGAAACATAACGTAAGGTTGTCATATAAGGTAATATTCAGAGGTTCTGGGGATTAGGAAATGAATATGTTTGGGGGGGGGCATTTTTTCAGCTGACCAAGCCCCCTAATCCAGCCTAGGATGGGGGCAAGAAAGAGTTCCTAGGGGAATTAAGGACCACTGGTCTTAGGCCTGTTTGCTTTTGGACCCATTTCCCTCCCTGCTCTGCTCTGTGTCTCAGGGGGGGCAAGCCCTGAAGGTTGTGGTTCCCATGCTCCTGTGTCAGCTGGCCTCCATCTGAATCCTACCAAGGAGAGTCATTCATGGGAGATGTGCGAGGAGCAGACTGGGAGGGAGAATCAGGGTAATTTCTTCTTCTTTGCCTTCTTTTTTGTGTAACAGCCTCTCTGGTAGTGTCTGTGTATCCTTGGCGGTTGCATGTCCTACCAGTTGGGTCCCTGAGCTCTGGTAACATCACCTGCTCCCTTTGTACCTCCAGCCTAGGCTTGAAAACAGCTTCCACTGTTGCTATGGGATAGCGCTCAGCATCCACTGTTGGGCTCTCAGCTCCTCTATTACCTGCACAACCAAGTGCCCTGCATTAAATTCCCTCTGTAGAAAGTACTTAAGGTGTTTTCAGTTTTCTTGGTAGGCCCCTGACCGATGCCAAGTCCAAGCTGAGATTTGAAGGATGGCTACTCTAGGATGAGGACCTTTGTGCCAAGAGCTACAGTGGTGAGCCAGCTGGCCAGATACTGCCTCTTTGAAACCCTCAGTTGAATGGAAAAGATAGACACTAATCAACTCACCATCCAAATAATGATTACGCACAATGGTCAGTGTATGAAGTGGAAGTAAGAGAGCTTTCGAAACATACAGTGATGGGACATCCCATCCAGGATGGAGGGTTATGAGGGCTCCCTGCGGAGTGACGTCTGAGCTAAGATCTGAGAGTGGAGTTAGGAGGTGACCCAGCTGAGACATTCCAGAGAGCGGGAGAGGCATATGCACAAGTCCTGACGCAGGAGGGAGCTCTCAGGGGTCTGAAAGAAGATCAGTGTGACTAGAGCACCAACAGCGCAAGTAAAAGGCTTCACCAGGAGGGCAGAAAGGAGAGACAGAAGGTGGATCGTGCAGGGCCTTGTGGGATTTGGGTTCAGGAAAAGGAGTTAATGGTCTTGTGTCCTTGGGGCAGAAGGGAATATAGTCTGGGCTGGCAGCTACCTAAGGTGGGTCTTAGCTGAGCCACAGGAGGTCAGGGACACATGCCACCCCGCTCCCCGAATCCAGCTGTGGGGTTTGAGCAGCCATATTTCTTCCCAAGTAACGAGGTAGCACATACTGGACACAGAGGCCATGGGAAACAACCTCAGGATTCAGATGCCAGGAAGAAGTCTTTAGAACTTTCCAGCTACAGAGGGGCCTGTCACCTCCCCATAAGCCCTTGAACTCAATGATGGATAGCCAGAGTGAAGGATGGAGAAGATTTCTGGCTGTGCCTGGGAAGGGATCCTAAGGTTCCTTAGGACTTGCGTGCGGGCCAGGAGTCCGGGGCTGGCTGCCTGAGAATCCTAGGCACGTTTCCTTAAAACACAGTTTCCTTGGCCCTGCCTCTGGGGATTTCGTTGCAGTATTTCTGAGGAAGGGCCTGGCATCTACAGTATTCAAAGCTCCCTGGAGATTTTTATGCACAGCCAGTGCTCACACCCTGATCCTTGCAGGGACCCCTTGTTTGTGGTGCGATTCTCTCTCCCTCCACGCTCCTCACTCCTGGGCTGCTTGCAGATTCCTGCTTCAGAAATGCTGGGTTGACGCTGTGATTCTCTTGGGGTTGGCTGTTCCAGTGCCCATTGCTCTTGGTGTTGTTATTGTTGCTGTGGTGACAGCAAAGGACAGCTATTTTAAGAAAAAACATTGACAGGGAAGTCGGGGGCAACGTTGATCTCAGCATTTTGCAAACTCCCTGCTGGACCCTTTGTAACACACGTTGTGTCTTTGGAAACTTCTGAAACGCTCTGTAGCTCCTGGCTAAGATGAGAACAACTTAAGAGGAAGGATAGGCTTCTCTCACTCATCAGTACCAGAAAGCCGCCCCCACACACACATACACACACATACGCGCACGCACAAACACACACACACACACACACACACACTATAGGAGATTTGGTTGCTTAGTTCCCACCTTATCTAAAGCCGTTGTCCTTTGTTAGAGAATCTGGGGAGTATCTGCCTTGAAAACAGCAGTGGGGACCATCTACAGATGTAGAGAGGCATGGATGTTGGCATCTAGGGACACTCCTGCCCTCTTGCTTTTGTTGTCCCACCTTCTTGGAAGCCAGGGATGCCCCCCACCCCTCCTTGTAAGTGGCCTGGAAAGCCAGGATGGATGGTAGGAGAATAAAAAGAATGCGGGAGGAACTGGGGAGATGCAAACACACTTTTCGAACTTGAATAGCGACTCTGGATTCTTGAATTCTGATCCTAGCTCTTTGCCCTCCTGCAAGTCATTTCTGCTTTGTTTATGTGTAAAATCGGGTGGCTGACCTGTGTAACCTCTAAGCTCTTTAAAAGTAAAAGGTGTTTGTGCTCCTTGGCCTTGGTCATTCTCTCAGGAGAATAAAAATCAATTATATAGGATTCTCGTGCTTCTGAAGGACACCTCCTGGCTAAGAGTGGAAATATGGTGGGCTTTAGAGGGGGGTTGGAGTTTTTGCTGAGGAAACTGACTATACCTCAAATCAACGCCTCTGAGAAATGATTTCGGGGGCACCCATGGAATTCAGGTTGGTGCGGATGCTGATTCCCCGGGCTTTGGGCTGGTGCTCTGTGGCTGGGTCAGCTGGAGATCCAAGATGCCAACACCGGACCAGCTTTGAAAGAAGAGGGGCAAGATGGTGCTGCTTGGCAGTGCCCATGTCATTTCTGCCTGTGGCTTGAACGTGCTCTCTATCGAGCCGAGAAAATCACAGAAGAAATTTTTATGAACTCACAGACCTTTCATTATTCCAGAAACCAGGGAGAGGACGGATCAGCATTGGGGCTGGGGTAAGCATTGCATCCCACTGGCTGGTCTCTTTAACACTGTGATCAATCTTGCTGAGCTGGGCAGGCAGTGTTTGGTTTGGGTGTTGACACCAGACAGTGGTGATTCACAGCAGCAAAACCTCCTTCTTGTTTCCGTTTCATTAATTTTCATTAAGGCTTAAACAGCCATGCATGTGGCCTGGATTTGGGGAATTTAGGTGTATCTGGAAAATTAAAAGTCCTTTAAGTTTTGCAGGTTATCTCTGAGAAAGACCAGAGAGAAAAACTCCTTCCCCCCTCCGACCCCCACTCTTTTACTGCTGTGTTAGTTGAAGCGATTTCAGTGGGATTAATTGACTGTCGGAATGATTTGCATTTTATTGCCCAGATCTGCTCATTGGGTCAGAAGATGTCATAAAAGCAGAAGCCCAAGGTTGTTGACAACCTCAGAGACAGCAGGCCGCTCCACAAGGAAATTGGACCGGCCATTCTCATTCTTTATAACTCGGTGGTGTAATAAGCCACATATGTTTCCAGCTGACCTGCTCTGGCTCTAAGAGTCAGGTTTTGTGTTTTTCCAGGACCCAGGGAACCAAGTAAGCCTGAGCAGAAGGAGGGGTGCTGAATTTAAGAAAGCAAGCAACCTGGGGTCTAGATAAGTTTGGACTTGGATGGCAACCCAGTGAGAACTTTCTCTGAAGCCTGGGTAGAAATCTAATCTACGTATCAGTGCTGTTGAACTTGTAAAAAGTTTATAGCTGTAAGTCCTTGTTGTCTATAGAGGGGATTAGATGCTCCTGCTGGGAAAAGCAGGTAACAGGAATGGGTGAATTCGGTCAGGTGGCCAGTGGAGGGAACTGGGTCACTCTGGCCCATAGGGAGCCTTTGTGTGAATTAGGAAAAGGGGCCCCTTCCTCCCCACGGAAGCCAACTGGGCCGGCTTTGATTTCAGACACACAGCCCACCCATCCAAATGCAGTGACCCGCCCACCTGAAAGGGGCTCCTCCGCTCAAGGCAACATTTGTCATGCAAGAGTGTGGACCCAGCTTGCTAACACCTTCTGATTTTTGTTTTTAAAGGAAACTGGAAATCGAATTTTTGTGTGTGAAATATCCTGATTTAAAAATGTAAGCCAGGGACTTCCCTGGCAGTCTAGTGGTTAAGACTTCGCCCTCCGATGCAGGGGATGTGGGTTTGATCCCTGGTGGGGGAGCTAAGATCCCACATGCCTCCTGGCCAAAACACCAAAACATAAAGCAGAAGCAACACTGTAACAGATTCAATAAAGACTTTAAAAATGGTCCACATCAAAAAAAACAAATCTTAAAAAAAAATAAATAAAAATGTAAGCCACATTTTTTGCTTCTCCTACATAGTGTTAGAGTGAAGCAGCAAGGCATAGGTGAGGGGTGGATTGGGCTCCAAGTTTGCGGACTCTGATATTATATTGTAGATGAGTTACTCATATACCACCTCTGCGCGCGCACGCGCACACGCGCACACGCACACGCACACACACACGCACACACACACACACCACTTGAGGATCTCAAATTCTTTTCTTTTGATTCTTATACCAAAATGGGCACACTTTGGAAAAGAACAAATGCCAGGCCTGAGCACGTTGAGACTGGTAATGGAGAGACTGTTCTCCAAGAGAAGAGAGTAAAATCCCAAGGAGATGCAGGGCCCGGAAGAGAGGGGGTTTATTCAGTGAATCAAGCAGAGTTAACGAGAGGGACAGTTCTGCTCCAGGTGGGTATTTTCTGTAGCCTATAATGAGTTTCCCCTCTTTAATTGCCAGGCAGACTAGAAGGATTCCAGGTCTCCCCCTGGGCCCTTAAAAATTGGGAAGGGGAAGGAGGAATTCCTGGCGGGTGGCTGGCACACCAGCTCCCTGGTGGACAGAGCTCTGAGCAATGCTGTGTGCTTCCCAGAGGCCTGCGAGGGCGGGCTCCAGCCCTGACAGTGTTTGGTCCTCCCCGCTGAGCCCAGATTGAGTACATAGAGATGGCTAATTAAACTCTGAACTGACAAACAGGCTGGAGAGGCTCCCCTTTGAAGAGCAGATCACAGGGACAATTTCCTTTTTTTCCAGTTTGCAACCCCAGATCTCATCAGTTTGGGATTGTGTTGAGTTTAACTAAGGCATGTTGATGGCATTCAACACTTTTGCTGAAAGTTCTAATCATGGATTGGTGGTGATCTCTTTTCGCCCCTGCATTTCATCTTCAGGTGTGTGTGCTTTGGAGGGGGAGGGGAGGGTGTTAGATGGGTCAAGCTTTCAGGGCCCAGTAAACCCAGAGACTTTTCATATGAATCTGTTCTCTTAAAGGAACAGATATGTGTCCTTCTGCCCATAAATAGATATTCACACGTGTGTCCAGATTACCATATGCATTTGATAGGTAAATGTAAATACACATAATATAAATGGAGGTAGAATCTACAACGAAGTTAGTTTGGTTTGGGGCATTTGTGTGTTCCGTTCCCCCTCTGAGGTGACTAATTGGTTCCCACCTAGCATCGAAAGACAGTGCATACAAGGGAATCAAATTCCGATTTTGGATAAGTTATGTCACATATGGTAGTCATTCAGTAAAGATCAGATTATCTGATTCTGCAATCACTTCATGTTCTTTGGAGCTGTAAGAGAAATGGATGAGTTCAAATTGTGGATTTGCCCTGCATTGAACTGCTGGGAGCACATTTATCAATGACCTGTGAATTGTGTTACTGAAGCAAGGAAGGAGCAGGGATAAACTTAGCCAAAAGGGGTAGGAACCTGCATACAGTTGCTGATGAAGTTACCAGACTGAGGAAAAAGAGAACCAGTGGGTCTTACAGAAAAAAAGTGTTAAGTAACATCATTTCTATCGTTTCTTCACTTTTTTCCAGGGTTGCCAGGATATTCTGAACCGATGAAATGGCAAATCGTGGTAACTCTTAGCCCTGGTGCAGTCATTTCTCCATTCTTCACATGATTTTGTCACACACACACACACACACACTTTTCTAAAACCCTGGGCGCTGGGGTCAGAAAAGCAAGATACAGACCATCAACAGACACATCCAACCTTGAGTACGCAGTGTGATAGAGGAGGCTTGCATGTTGTTGTTGTTTTCTTTTTAATAAGTTGTCTTGTTCTCTTTTGGAAATAGGTGAGGCATACAGTCTTTTAAAAATGTCATCATTATCTTAACACGATCTTTGGCCAAAAATTCAAACTACAAGTTCTGGAGCGTAATACACAAGCCCTGTATCTTCAGTGTCTGTGCGCTTCCTTGAGAGGATAGGGGAAAATAGAAAAAAAGCTAGAAAAGATTGAGAGTTTTCAACTAAACCATAGAAAGCAGTGGTTGGTTTAGTGTAGATTTCAACTCACGGACCGGTTCGCTGGAAAGACCACAGGCTGTAGAGTTCCAGCAAAGGACACTTACTGTGTTACTTTGTGCAAATCCTGATGGCTCTCTGAGCGATGCCTTCCTCATCTGCAAAATGTGTTAAGAATAAGGACCTTACAGAGGGTTGTTCACATTAAAAGAGAAATCGAATATACGTTACCTTGTATAATACTCACTAAATGTGTTACGGTGTGGGGAGCTCTGGAGTCAGACTGACCTGGGTTCTAATGTTGGCTCTGCAACTCTCCAGCTGTGTGGCCTTGGGCAAATCACTTGGCCCCTCTGAGCTTCTGTTTTCTCAGCTGAAAATCTGTGCTGAGTACGTGTGTTATTGTGAGGAGTGAGACAGTGTCCGTAAAAGAGCCCAGTGCAGGGTCTGGCCTAGAATGAATTTTTGGTTAATTTGGAGTGTTCTTAGCGACTTTGAATATAATTCCTTCCCCTGTCCACCACGGCTGCCCCTCCACTAGCTATGTGCTGAGTGGAAGAGCGTCTAGTGGCTTCTGGGACCTTCCCAGAGCAGACCTCTCAGTTCTGCATCCCCCTCTCCTCAGAGGCCCTGATGGGAGAGAGTTCTGAAGCCTCCAGTCGCTCCAAAACATGCCATAAAAGCCCCAGGAGGAAAGAGCCCATTAGCACCTGCACATTTGGGGACCTGCGTCAGCAAAATGGCCGGGAGCTTCCTGCCGAAACCCGAGGGCATGGCAGGTTTACTGAGGCCCTTCATTAAGATGAATTATGAATCCGTGGGTCTCTCTGGCTCAATTTGGCCCAGGCTGGGAGGCGGAGGCCCAGCAGGCCCCCCGCCTGCACAGCATAAAACCCTCTTCCTCTCCTCCCCTCCCAGACTCCTTCCCACCCTGCCCGTGCACCCCCTGCCCTTGTTTAATGAAAGAGAAAGGCATCGACCCCTCCAGGGAGTCCCCAGAGCTAGAGGTAGAGTTCAGCCTGAGAAAATTATTTTCTTGTAAGTGGCAGGCACCTGGCTGACCAGGCCTGGCCCGGGCCCTCGATGACTTGTGCGGAACCCTCTCCCGTCCTCCCCCACTTCTCCAGGCCATTTCCAAGTCCACACAGCCAGGAGGGAGGGGAGCAGGGCGGGGCGGGGCAGCACAGCCACAGAGCTAGCTGTGCGTTCGTTCCTATCCTAAGCCACAGGTCAGAGGTTATCCTGTCAGCTCCTCCAGGGTGCCTGGCTTTTTATGTTTTTGTTTTCTTTTTTTCTTTAAAGTCGTGAAATATGATAAATCGTTGTTCAGAGAAGACAAACACAAATGCTTTCTAGAGCAGTGGTTCTTAAACGTTCGTGGGCTTGCACATCACCCAGCAATCTGGGCATAGCAGGGAAAGCTGACAGCACCACGGTGACGTTTGGGGACAGCCAGCTGGGGACTCTGAGGGCTCATCTGCAGCATGATGGATGGTGGTTAGATACTACAAAGGTCTCCTTGCCTGACTGCAGTTGGCTGTATGGTAGAATGGTAGAGTGGCCCATGGGTTGGGGAAGGGGGAGGTTTATGAAAAATAGCCTCCCCAGAGGTGTTTTACCAAAATAAAGAGGAAACTAACATTTACTGAGCGCCTACCATGGGCTTTAGAGCTTTCGCCAGGGAGTAATAACAGATGTGCCTGTACAGGTCTGGGAACCAGACGGCCTGGGATCAAATCCTAGCTCCATCACCTACCGACAGGATCTTGGGCAAGTTATGTCCTGTCACCCAGCACCAGGCTCCTTGCCTTTACCATGGGCATGATGATAGTAGCTACCTCATGAATTATGTCATTGTGGGTTAAATGAGATACTATATATAAAAGCACTTAGCACAGTGTTTGGCATAGAAATGCTCAACAGATATTCGGTTCTCTCATCATCCTCATCCTCAATATCATCAGCATTTTCTCATGGGGCCCGGAAGCTGGGCATCCCATCTCTGACCCTGTTGTCTCCACCCGGTCAGTGGGAGTCTTCCTTTCTGTTGAAAGAATTGCAATTCTCTCTGCCAGAGACCCGGGATGAGAAGTAAAGCTTCTTTGTTTAGCAAGAGGCTGTGAAATCTGAAAACAAAACAGCTGAAAGAAGGCAGGTGCATAATGACACGCCTCACCCTTTCATTCTCTCATTTACACAACCACCTGGGCAAACCCTGGCCTGAAAGCCTTGGGCCCCTTGAAGTATGTTCGCTCCCAGATGGAAAAAGAAGGAATTCATCAGTGAGTCATTGCCTTGGGATACAGTGGGATGAGGGCCAAGCATCTGCTTTTCTGTCTCTCTCCCCACCTCTGTCTCTCTTGCTCTCTCTGTCTTTTTTTTTTTTCTTTCCTATTTAAGGAGTTAAAGATGAAGGCTGATTCTGGGAAGCTATGGTTTTTCTCGTATCCCCCAGAATTCCGTGCCATTAGAAAACTTGAAATCTGGGGTCAAAAAGACGGACTCTGGGTTTGAACTTGACTCTGAGGAGGCTGATTAATTTTTCCAATCCTCAATTTCTTTATCTTTTGAAGACAATGATAATGGGAGTATCTACTAGACCGTAAGTGACTTGAGGCCAGGGACTGTGTCCTTTTTTAAACTTATTTCACTCTGAGTGTCTAGTGTGATATTTGCCACCCTGTTAGTGTTCAGTAAGTATTTGAATGAATGCAAGCCACTTGCCTACTGAGTTGTTGAAATTGTTTATTGAGATATGGTGTGTGAAAGCCATTAGCTCAGTTATGTCCATTGTATGTTTATTTTTTCTTTTCTCATTTTAGACGTGCTCCTTAGAGAAAGAGGAAGGATAAAGAAAAGAAAGTGATGGGAAGGGGATGCTGGAGAATAAGTATAGAAGGAAAGGGAGAGATGGTGGATAGGAAGAGCTCTGGATTTGCATGAGGCCGGCCTTGTCTTACACCCTAGGTCTGAGATTTCCACTTGGCTGTATGCTCTGAGTCTAGGTTCCTTGTCTGTAAGATGGGAATGAAAACATTCATTTACTGGTGGTGTGTCTCCAAGGAGACATACATTCGTGAAGGCAGGTAGCCCCCAGAGTTCCTGGCGTGCCTTGGGTACAAAATGGCATGAAATCTGAAGGTGGAGAGGAAAAGAGAGGCAAAGAAACTAGAAAGAAGCAGAACATGAAGCAGGGGAAGCAAACAGAGAGAAAAGGAGGAGTTTGGAGTTTCTGTCTTAAAATCCAGTCCTTTCCTGCTGCGTCTGGCCAGTAAGGGTTGGACTCGGGCCTGAGAAGTCATTGCACTTGGACATCACCTTAATGCTAAACCTTCTCTTTCGTAACCTGATATGACTCAAGTGAAGCAGTGGGTGGTTGGGATCCAGAGAGGGTGATGTATGCATGGGATGCATTCCCTGGGGGCGAAGCACAATGAACGTGGGACCCCAGACCATGTCCCTGGAAAGTAAAATGACGTCTCCTGGATTCTGCAACTTACAGGCAGCTGTCTTGATCCTGTGTGGGTTGGAGGCTGCCGTTGTTAGTTGGCCTAGCCAGCCAGGCAGCACACTGGCCGTGTGTCCAAAGAGACACAGTGTGAAAAAAGTATTCCTGGGAAGCACTGCTATTTTCAAAAATAAGATTTTATATTTTTATAATGCCATTTTCATTTCTAGTAATTAAGGAAGTTGTGGGCATTCATTCTGAAAATCTGGGAAAACGTAGAAAAGAATACCGTTAAGCCCATCAGGAGATAATCCACCCTTGACTTTTTGATGTATATACCTGCACATGCCTTTCTTTTTGGTGAGGGTGGTGTAAAATTGGAGTATTTTTTTATTATTTTCTAAGTACTTAGTTTTCCCAAGACCCATCAGTTCAATTTATTTTATTGACTATATATCAGATCCTGTACTCAGTGAAGTGAACTAGATTCTATTTCTGATTAGCTTTTCTCAAGTCCCTGAAATTGAAAAGAATATTCTTAGGAAATGTTAATGCTATATTCTACAATCTATTCTTGAATATCCAAAGACTGGAATTTCCAAGGATTGAGTTCTACTATGTCCCTTCTCCTAGGCTCACGAGACAAATTTCTTCTGCCCTCTCTCCCCTCTTAGAGTAGTATGAAAGCAGGAAAAACCTGATTTTTGACTGTTTCTTTCCTGAATGTGTTCTATGAAAAGAGGTTTTAGCAAGCTGGAGAGAGAGGTGGGGAGAGAGGGTAAATGAGGAAGAAAAGGAGGTAGGAAAGAGAGAGAGATGGTAAAGACAGTGGAAGCAGGAGGGCAGAGAAATGAGAGGGGCTCATGGCAGTGCTTTCCTGCAGTGTGGGACCTGCAGTATCGTTCTTTTGCTAATATTCATTGAATGCCCACCAAAGGCCAGCCCTGGGTAATAATCACAGCCCCCTGAACAAACCCTGGCCATAATATATGGTCTCTTTGATCTCTCTTAAGTTTAAAAAGGACCCTCAATCCCCTTGGCCTTTGAATAGCACTCTTCATATACTAATGGAGAAACTCAATTTATCTTCTGTCCTGTAATCCCCTTGCAACTCCCTACAGCCAGGGTCAGACCAACCCAGCACCAAGGCCAGCACCGAGCCTGTCCTCTCCTGAATGAGACCTCCCCTGAGGGTCCTGCCCTTGTTGGTGGGCCCCCTGCAGGGAACTCTCTCCCAGGGCAAAATGGGACTCAGCTTTGGTAAGGAGCCTTTCTGGGGTACCTCTTACCACACGGCAGGTGCACAAAGAGGGGGTCAAGCTATCACCCCACCCCAGGGTCCTGATGCCTTTCCCCTCACTCCTCTGGTGGAATTTGTTGAATTAAAGCCCCCAGAGACAGATTAGATAGATAGATCAATTGATCGATCCCTAGACAGGAAGGGAGGGAAGGATGCATCTTGTAGTAGCAGACGATTGATTGACTCATCCATTCATTCAAGAAATGTTTATTGAAAAAAAAAGATAAATCTGTGAGTGATGGACGCATTAATTAACTAGATGGGGGGAATCTTTTTACAATGTATATGTATATCGAATTGTGACAATTACACCTTAAATATCTGACAGTTTTATTTGTCTATACCTCAATAAAGTTGACAAAATAAAGTAATTCATGTAGAAAAAATACAGTTATTGAATACCTACTCCAATTATGCATGTTGGCCCTGAGAACACTCAGGTAAACCAGACAATTCCTTGGTCCCACTGAGGCTTCGGAGACTACAACCTTACAGACAGACTGAAAGTAAAACGGAAACATCAAGTTCTAATAAGTACTATGCAGAGAACAAACTTGGAGGAGGTGGTTAGGAGTGGGGAGAACGCTGTTTAGGAGGGTGTGCTGGTCAGAGAAGGCCTCCAAGGTGAAAGGAAGGTGGTGACGTTCAAACTAAGTTCTAATTTGGTGCTTCTCACACTTTCACCAGGACAGGATCCCCTGGGGAATCTTCTTAAAAATGCAGATTCCAATTCAGAAGGGCTGAGTGGGGCTGAGACTCTGCATTTCTGACAACCCCCCAGGGGATGCTGACATCATGCTTTGATGTGAGCTGGACCACACTTTGAGTAGCCTGGTTCTGAATGCCAATGAGGGAAGAGCCTGCCCCACCTAGGAGGGTGCTTTAGACCTTCTTGTGGAATGAGAGCACTCCAGGCAAGGAAATAGCCAGTGGAAAAGCAGGCAAGCACCTAGGTTGGCCTGTTAGGAGCATCAAAAGCAGACGGGCATGGCTGGAGAAAGTACTAGATGAGATCCAAGAGAGAGGCAGGAAAGAGCAGATCATGTAGGGCTTTGCACGAAAGGCAGTGGGAACTGAAAAGAATACTGTCATTAATAGTTTTTCCCTTGATTGTTCTGTCTGTACACAGGAAACCGAGTCTTTCCTTTGCTTCTGTCTAGAATGTTTCTGGGCATGAACCAAGCTCAGTCAACCTATCACCAATTGTTGGGGGAGTCTGCAAAGAAAGCTTTCATAGAGCCCACCCTAGCATAGCTAGAATTTAGGCAAACACTCTCCTCACTCTGGAGTTGTAGAAGGGAGAAATTCTTAACAAAATGCCTTCAACCCCCAAAATTTGAGGACTCGGCTTTTATGATTTCCCAGGATTTAGACACACATATACCAGCAACACCAAGAGCAGACCAACAGAGAAAGTGCCAGGCCCTCCCTCACCCCCGATGCAGAAGACTTTACTTCCCAAGTATGCACTTCCTGTAGTTGGTTCAAGAAAAATAAATATAAAAATCTGGCATCAACAGATTCCCTCCTTCCTCCCTTTCCTACCGGACTCGCAATTACTTTAGACTTTCTCTTGGGAGGAGAAAGGACGACTAAAATGTCAGACCCAACCATCATCCCAAAGTTGACTGGTCCAAAATTAGAACAGAGAGGAGACCATCAGTCACTCCCAGGTGACGAATCATGACCCGGCCATAAGCGGAGCCTCTCTGTGATGTATTGTGTTTATATCTGACTCTCCGGCTCGACAGGTGGCCTTCGGCGGTGAGTTTCCTGCGTTATAAACCTACTCCACGTGTGAGAGAACAGCTCAATCTGCAGAGCTCACAGCCTAATTAATCCAATCACGGGATGGTGATTAAGAGGTCAACAGTGACATGTCCCGAGAGAACCCTCTGTCCTCCAGGAGCGAGCTTGTCCCAGGGCTCCAAACCCCACGGGTGGCCCTGGATTCCAGCAGCTCTGGGGGCCTGACCTACTTTGGAGCCTTGCTCCGTTGTTTATAACAAGGCTGACCAAGGCAAACGGCCACAGTTGGGTCCCTGTAGTAGAAGTTTCAGCCTCGCTGCAGAGAACACTTCATGGTATAGATTCTCCCCCTTTAAGAAGGCTCACCCCAGGTCCAAACACAAAGGAGCCAGAGTTAGGAGCCCCAGGCATGAGGACTTGAATTCTGGATTCCCTACTTAAGCCTGCTCCTTAGGAGGTGGTCAAAGGAAAGGGTGATTCTTGAGACCTTTGTCACTTACCTCTCTGACCTTCTGCTTCTTCCACTATAAAATTGTACTGCTGATAGTATACTTACTTCATAGGCTATGTTTTAGAAGTAAATGAGCTATTATATGAAAAGCTTTGGGACAGTGTCTGGAATGTGGAAATACAAATATTACGGAAATATTATTATTATTTGTGTCATTCCTGGTTTCAAGCTACAAAATCAGACTTAGCTGATTGGAGCAGAAGACGAATGAGTTAAAAATGATATTGGGTGCCCTACAGACTTGCTCAGAGAGATGGAAAATGAGACCTGGAGACCACCTACCCAGGAATAACACCCCAGATGACCCTGGAGACTTGCCCTTGAGGGCGACACTGCTACCCCACCGAGCTCCGGAGATGGTATGGTGCACACCACCGCCCTCTCCAGCCGCCACCGCCCCAGAACCCCATCCTGCTCAGCCTCTGCAAAGGGTTCCTCCAAATCCCCACTTCTTTGAGGAACCCACTCCTTATTCACCTGTGGATCTGCTTTGATTGGTAGAGTCTCAGTGGCCTGTAGCTGTCATTCCTGCAAGGGCATCTAGGAAGCACGCATCTGGCATTGTCTGGTTTTACTGTAGAAACGGGCTTCGCCTCCCACCTAGACTCAAAATTCAGAGAATTCCCCACATATTGGAAGAAGGATGGGGTATGTGTAGGGTTGGGCTTGTGCATGGTGGTGACTGTCATGTATGTAATCCCCACCCCCTTTTAGTGTGCTGGTGCTTCTGGAAGTACAGGAGAATCAGGGGACTGAGTTCTTCCCACCCCCAAGGAGAAACAAAGTGACAGGGGGAGGGGAGGGAACAGCGCAAGAAGAAAAGGAGTATTAAAATAAAAGCCTAACAATGGGATATGAAATGTCAGGTCTGAAGGATAACTTTCCAGTGCTTTCCATGCTCCCTGCACTGCATGAGCGTTTACCAGTAAATATTAAATGAATGTACTGTGACTACCAGGTGAGTCCTCTGGCCACCTGAAGTCACAGGCGTGTTCGAGGTAGGCTGGGGTCTGCTGTGGAAGCTGGCAGCATTTTAGCAAGTGGCGGGCGCCCTTTACTGGAACAGTTAAGGCTGCTGTGAGTGTAGCGAGTGCAGGGCTGCTCAGCAAGGGGAAGGGTGTTGGAGGCTGAGCATGGCCAGAGGCGGCAGAAAGAATGTCCAGATGTTCAGACCAGGGCTGGGCATAAGGTTGCCCAAGGGACTACTCTGGCCAGTGACCCGGCTGTGTCGATGAACTGGTATGAGTTCTCTCTTCCCTGGGTAGGCCCCCGCTGCTCTGGACTGACCTCTGCCCAGCTGGAATCTAGAAACATCCCTAACTCTCTCCGTGGGTGGCTATGTCAGGATGATTAAGCCTCTCCAGGCAGGCTAGACCCAGCGTAGTGGCTCCGTTTGATCCATCTGAGACTCTTTAGCCTTGAATAATAAGTCACATCTTCATTTGTACTCACCTTTCATCACAGTGCGTTTGGAGCTGGAGAGACCTGATATGAATAATGGAAGAGATGATATTATACAGAGACATACCTGCCTTAAGTCATTTGCTCTTCTCAAGGGCCAGCAGATATTTACCAACCTCACTTGATAGATGAGGGAGGCAGGTGGGGTTCAGGAAGCTTCTGTGACTTCTCCAAGGTCACACAGCAGCAAGAAGAGGGCTGATCTCAGGTCTCCTGTCTCCCGGTGCAGGGCCAGTGCAATTGTCTCTCTCCTTGTCTGGAGACACGTCAGTGTAGGAGGAGGGAGGGCGCAGTGCTTGACAGCCCTGGGGCTGGACTTAGCCTGCCTGCGTTGCTGTAAGGATTAAGGGAGATGATGCACGTAAAACACTTAGCACAGGGTCAGTCAAATGACGGCTCTCAGTCATGTTCTTATTTTTCATGTTTATCATTATTCTCTGGCGCATATCTGGACCCATCACCACACCTCCAGCACTGCCAAAAGTCCCCTCTGTCTTGATACAGTACTTTCACGTGGGAGCCATCTTCCTCTCCCCCTCACTGGTTTCTGGAATCTGGGGGTAGCAATTCTCATACCTGTTAATAAAGAACTCCTTGGGGATCAAAACTGAGCTATTGTTCTAGTCCCAACTCAAGCCAACTCAGGCCCAAGAAACATCAAAGGGAGCTTCTGTTACCTTCTAGTGTTTCCCCGTGACATTCCGAGAGCCTTGCACCTGTCACCCCACCCCCCTTCCGCCCCTAACCATCACGACCCCTTCCTTCTCCTCCGCCTGCCCTGTCCCACCCTCCCAACTGCTCACACAAGGAATTGAGAAGGCAAGGCTGGCTGTTTCCTGAACAAGAGGCTGAGTCAGTCATGGTGGTAACTCAAGAACACAAGGCCTTCGTGTTGGCAAGAGACAGGGTGGGCAGAGTTTCAATTCCAGTCGCAATCCTGGGTCCTACCCCCAGCAATGACCCCCCATCAAAGGGCTACCACAGAAGCTCCCCCAATGTGCAGGCTTGTATTGTTGGGGGAAAATGGAGAACACAGAATGTTCTAAAGGAATGCAGCTTCACGAGGGGGCCTTCGAGCTAGAGAAAACTTCCAGAGTGGGAAAAGGCCTCTTCAAATGCCCTTTCCTAGTATGGTCCTTGTCACTCCGTGTGTCCCCCACTGCAGCAATCAAGGTTTTATGGACTCCCTTTCCCCTGAAGCCTCTTTCTCCTCCCTTATTTTACACAAAATAAGAGTTGAATGAAACTCTGGGTTTCTCCTGCTGCTGCTTAGATTGTGCAGAAATGATTTCATCTGTTGCTTCTGCTTATAAAGACGAAGGAAGACAAGCACATTCCCTGGTTTTGTGGCAGCTACATGGGCCCCCATCGGGTACTAAAACTAACCCAGCACCTTCTGTGTGATTCAGTGTAACAAAGACTTCTGGATCGTGGTGGCCACACATCAAGAACTCCCCGTGAACCACCACCGGTCATGAGCACAGTCTCAAGGCCCTTTTTGTATTAGCCTCATAATTACCTGGCCTGTAAGGTGATTTCCCTTCCAAGTCGCATTTTACAGATGGGGAAACTGAGCCTTAAGGACATGAAGGAGCTTGCCCAAGGAATCCTGAAGACAGGATTCAAACCCAGCAGGCCGGCTCCCGAGCCCAAGTACCCAACTGCTACACATGCTTCTTTTTACGGAAGAGAGTTGATGATGATGAAGGTGGCTCAGCAGTGTGGGATTCTAGAAGGTTTGTAAGGTCAGTGAGAAAGTTAGGGCATCAGGCTTTTTTTGGAGGAAAAGGTAGAGAGAAAGTCTGGGCACATGCTGGTAGACATAGCACGATGGCATTCAGGCGATGGGTTTGGGAACTCAAGTGATGAATCTGGCCTTTGCATCTTTAAATACCTTAGAAGGTCAGATTAGCACAGAAACCCTGAGGCTGAACCGAACACTTGGTCCTCCCAGTTGGCAAACATTAGCTGGTTGAAATACTTCCTGATGGAAATACTGATAACACACTGACAAAAGTTCAGGCTTGTTTCTAAAGGTCATCTCAATCGGTGGAGCAATTAGTTCAGGTTTGCCTTTTGCTTTTCCCCCGGTGAGAGTTTTAGCCGAAACCTCAAATTTTCATCCTCTTTGCAACATATGGTCGGTGACAGGAGGCAACCTGAGATTAGACTCGGTACAGAATGTGCGGCGATCAAAAATTTCTCTTCATCTGGGCCAGCAGCGGGGTTAGACATTCATACGGGGGGGTGAGGGGGCATAGCGACAGGCAGCAGGCTCTCCAAGGGCAATCTCTTCGATCCATTACAGGGATCACTCCCCTGGGATGCTCCCTGAGCCCCAGGAACATCCACTTACCTCCCAGACACACCATCTGAATATACCACAAGCCCCCAAACATTACCCTGTTGAAGCTCCCTAAAGCCCCCTCTCTCGTCTGTATCACCTTCAGCCAGAACCCTGGGAATCCGAACCAACCTTTCCTCTTACTCAGCATCTTATAGGATTGTCTGCCTCTGTAAGATCTCTTTTCTTTCCCCTTCCTTTTCCGTTCCCACTGCCGCTGCCCTCATGCACATCCCATGACCTTTGGCCTGGCCTGTCTGCATCCCACTTTCCTGTGCCTTCTCCATACCTGGGTGGAATGACCTTTCTAGAACGCCTACGTGACCTTGACTTAATCTTGCTCAAAATCTTTCAGAATTCCCCACTGCTCTCAGAATACAGCCCAGACTCTTCCATGGACTGGACTGGTTCCTGCCAGTTTCTCTATCCTCGTGTGTTACACATCCTCCATGCTCCTTTTTTTTTTTTTTTCCCCCATTTCACTCTGTTCTCTGTCTGTATGCCTCCCCACACCTCCCCTGCACCTCCCCCGCCCCCTCTCTCTCCTCTGACCAAACCCCAAATGGGCCATGTTCTTGTACACTTTTGCATGTTATATTGCCTCTACCTGTAATAATCTCACTACACGTAGAGTATGCTAAGCCCGCAATGGAAGTTAGACGTCTTTCTCCCAGGCTTTCAAGCCTTCTGGGACCATTCCTACAAGTCTGCGTTCCTCAGGGACCACGAGCACGGGCCCTGTTTCTCTGGGGAATTGCAGAGGACTTGGTACGTGGTAAAAGCTGAAAGCCGTCAATGGAACAAATGGAGACTGAGTGAGCCTTCGATGCCACTGCTCATCCTTGACTCTGGTCCTAAAGCGACTCTGATTGCAAATCTCCTGCCTGTGTCCCCTGGGGCCTTCCATGACAGTTCCTCTTCACACCCCTCCCCTGCCAGCCACGTGTCCCTCCTCTGACCCTCCTTACATGGGGGCGTCTGGAAGATAGTCCCCGGCCTTGATGGCCAGTCTCTGTCTCTGAGGATTTCCATGCCTCTTTTTTTTTTTTAATTTTTATTTTATATTGGAGTATAGTTGATTTACAATGTTGTGTCAGTTTCAGGTGTACGGCAGAGTGATTTACTTATACATATACATATCTCCATTCTTTTTCAGATTCTTTTCTCATAGAGGTTATTACAGAGTATTGAGTAGAGTTCCCTGTGCTGTATATACAGTAGGTCCTTGTTGTCCATGCCTCTCGATATGTGCCTCTTCTGTCCATCGGGGATGGTAGTTGTGGTGAGGATTATGGAGACAATTTGCATAAAGCATGTAGCCCATATCTCACCAGTCAGCAAAGGGTAGCTGCCACTCCTGTGATTTCCCATCGTGCCTTCTACTCCGTGGCAGCAGAGTTTCTTCCTATCCACTTATTTCTCCTCTATGTTGTAGAGCCTAAAAACAAACCCAGCAAACTTATTAATCGAAATTGAACTGCCCCTGAGCTGCTGCTATTTCAGAAGGTAGTCTTTTCCTATGAGATCATACGAAAAGGATTCTGCAGTCTTCTTTCGAGGCTTTTCTAATTTAGATGTTTAATAGGAGTTTCCCCATAATAAGTAGAGTGAAAGCACTGTGGCGAAGCTTCTCCAGCTGGGTGGGCCGTGTGTGCATTGTGCACACGTGCACACGCCCAGGTGTGCTCTGCCATCAAAAGTCTCCTCACTTGCCTGTCTCATCCAACATGTAAGTATTTGGACCTCGTTGCTTTAGGCCTTTGAAGAGTGGCTGCTGCTGAACAAGGGGCGTCATAAGATGCATTAGACACCCAGGAGCATCATGTGGGGAAGACCTGTGAAACTTGCCAGGATACTGCCTCTCTAAGGTTATTGTTGGGGACATTGTGTCTTGGACATTCACGGAAGAAATTCCATTCAGCCTTTGGTTGCCAGGAAGGACTCTATTTCTGTAGAATGTTTGCTATGTCTTTAACTTTTGTATCTCTCTTTGCTTTGGCCACTAGGAAGCTCAGAGTACAACTTTCATTTAGCTCACCTTAAACAAGTCCCTCTGGTGATCAATGTCATCTTCTGACTTTACCCCAGGTTTCATCTTAGTGGCCTACCTTATTTTCCTTTTACTTTAGTCTCTTTACCTCAGCACCAACTCAATGCCTGACCCATAGTAAAGAATTTTTAACCCCGGTCTTGTTCCCCAACTCTCTTACTAACAGACTGCTCTTCATACTTTTTTCTATAGAAATGTGTATATATATGTATATATATATGTGTGTGTGTGTGTGTGTGTGACTTTTGGGGAAAATGGCAAAATGTAAGTGAAGAAACATTATTAAATTTCTTTCTCTTTCTTCCTCCTTTATTTTCTCTCTTCTTAAAACATAGTGAGAGTTCCTTTAAAGCAGAATTTATTGTACTTTTATAGCTGAACAGGGAATAGTCCTTACCAGCTCTGCTGGTGGAAAATTTCCAAGCTGCACAGTTCACTAGTTTATATTACCTAACAGAGAGATAAATAAGCCATGATTCTTCTTAAGGACTGGCTTTTAATTAGATTTTTAATGGATCCTCTTTTACTTTCCCAGGCATAAGTACTGCTGTATTAGTTCGTTATTGTGATTAAAAGCAGCTAATAATGATCATAACTAAATAATTTTCCTCAAGTGTTCCAGCCCAGTTCGATGCCCTGCGTGTTAGCGGTACTGTAGCTGGCCTCAGCCTCTCTCTTTTTCTCTGCAGTGCGCAACAGAACTGCTGTTTCGCGCTGGAGGCCGGGACGCCTGCAGACATAGGAAGGCGCTGAGGACAGAGGGCGCTGTCTCTCAGAGCTCGTGTCTTTGGGTTGTACGGAGAGCTGCTCGCAGCGCCCTCCACGGCATTCCCCTCATAAGAGAGGTTTCTGGCAGCTAACCCAATTAACCCAATTGGAATATTTCCCTGGGTATGTTTCCATCTCTAGCTGGGATGTAAGTTGGGAAGCCCAACTAGCTGGAGGTGTGTGAGCTTGCAAATGGCAGACTCAAAGACTCATCCATATTGGCCACTGGGCGGAGGATTAAAACGTGCAGCGTCCTCCCTCTATGCGCCAGCTCTTTCTCCGTAGAGGTGCAGAGGAGAATGAATTGTCCCTGTATAGGATGTAGGGAGCCCCATTGCCTATCTGGAGTAATTAGTCTTCACTCTTCAGCCTTTTAAAAAAATATGTATTTTATAAACAAAGATGTGGTAACTGTGGACATTTTTGAAAATGCCTCAGAGGAACAGAATAACAGCCATCATTTGTTTTACTATTAATATTGCATGTTTGTTCTTCTTGTCTTTTTCTAGGCATGTATTTATCTCTCCTTTCTTTTTTTCAAAAATGGCATCATGTTGTTGCCTTAGCAATATATCATGAACATTTTCCCATGTCATTAAACCATCTTCTACCAAATCATTTTTTAAGGTCCACAAAGTATGTCATTACATAGATGTGCCGTAATTTATTAATCTATGCCAATTGTTGGACGTTTGAATTATTTTCAAGGCTTATATTATTAAAAGCAACACTGCAATTAATATCCTACTTTTAGAAATATATTTGATTACTTTCTTGGTCAAAAAATTTAGATGCTGGTCAAAGGGAGTGGAGAATTTTAATGCTTTTGTTAATGTTCTCCAACACTGGGAATTATCATTTTTAAAAAATATTTTCTAAAAATCTTTATTATTTATTTAGTTATTTATTTATTATTTATTTATTTGGCTGTGTCGGGTCTTAGTTGTGGCACGTGAGCTCTTCGTTGAGGCGCATAGGCTTCTTTCTAGTTGTGATGTGTGAATTTTCTCTTCTCTGGTTGTGGTGTGTGAGCTCCAGAGCGTGTGGGCTCTGTAGTTTGCAGCACGAGGGCTTAGTTGCCCCGTGGCATATGGGATCTGAGTTCCTCGACCAGGGATCGAACCCGCATCCCCTGCATTGGAAGGTGGATTCTTTACCACTGGACCATCCCCTGGTGGGAATTATCAGTCCCGGGAATTATCATTTTTATGATTAGTATTCTTTTCTAGGTTTCAAGGCAGGGAAAGGTAGTTGATTTAATTTGAGCTTTTTTCTTTTCTGTACAAGTCAGGTTGAACGTTTTTTCATGCATGTGTTGGTCATTTGAGTTTATTTTGTGAACTACCTCTTCTTGTCCTTTGTGCATTTTGTGTTGTGATGTTGATATTGGTGTGATTATCTTTTGAGGGGCTCAGAGTGTCCTACATTACCAAAAAAAGCCACTGACTGGCTGTCTTACTGCATACTAAAGGGGAAGATAGCATGAACTCTGGGTTTGGGATTGGGGAAAGTATAATGGCACCCCTGCATCCAAGTCTAGCAAAGTATATGTAACAAATTCCAGGCTACCCAAAGATATTTAAAAATTTATTGCCAGTTCTGGTGCTATCTGCGTCATTCTAGTTAGACCGTGTTTTAGTCCTGGCTCTGCCATTTACTAGCTTTGTGAACTTAGGCGAGGTTGCCTCACCTCTCTGTACCTTAGTTTCCTCATCTGTCAAATGGGATAATGACCCCCATCTCACAGGGCTTTCTCTAGGAGAAAATGCGATAAAGCTTATAAAACACAGTGCTTGGCACAAAGATGGAGCCAATGAGAGATGCCATTATTATCATTATTATCACTTAAGAGACTGTGCAGAGTCCAATTTTCTGCTGCAACATGTCACTTTTGAGTAGCCCTGATGTAACCCTTGGGACCTCCCTCAACCTCTCACTCTTTGCTGAGGGGATGAGAGAGGAGGGGTGCATGCTATGTTAGAAAGTCTTCCAGCTCCCATGGGATGGGCATTCTTGGGGATTTGCAGATATCCCACATCCATCCTGGCTCACAGTGCCGTGGGAATAGAAGTGCTCCCAGGACCCAAGGACACCTTGGGGAGGATGACTTGGCCTCCATGTGCCCCAGCAATGAGTGGGATGCCAGGTCAAAGGTCAAGACAAAGGTCAAGTCAAAAAGAGGATCGCTTTGGTGGTCAGGCTTCTCTAATTCATTCCCAAGGGACACAGGCTTAGAACTTCTGGGGACACCGGACATCGGCTCAACTCTACAGGCACTTCAGAGGGGCCACCCAAGTGGAGGGAAAAACCGAAGACCCCAGCATGAACCTTGGATCCTGCTCTGTGTGATGGCTTTTGCATTATCCATTTGGGACAGAGTAGGGAGAATTTCTTCTGTCGTTTTTGATTCCAGTATCCTGTATGACACACCATAAAGAGTAACTGCTATAAAGGTGGGTGCTGAATGTTGTCTGGTAGTCGGAGAGATGATGTGACTGCCTTTGAAGCTAGTTTGAGAGAGGCATTAATCTTACTTCTTATGAACACCTGAGACGCTCTAAGGATCCTCTTGAAGCACTTTGGGTAGGATCTACAGGTCCAGCTTTGAACATTTCCATCAGTATTACATACGACTGTCTAACCATGTGAACTTGACTCCTCTGGGCTTCCATTTCTTCAAGAACAGTAGTAATAATTTTCACGCCTTCCTTAAAGGGAAACTTTCGACGATAAAATTAAATAGTAGAAGTGAAAGCTCAAAGCTCATAAGGTCAAGGTGAGCAATTTAGGCTGGGTTTTAGTTTCAAAACTGCCAGGGAAAAGCCCTCTGGAGCTTTCATTCTCCATCTTTAAAATGAAGAGGTTGAACTGGGTCTCTTATAGCTGTAACATTCTGGGAGTCTATATCAAATGTCCGAAAAGATTCATCACCAGCACATCCCTGGAATATAGACAGTGTGTTTAGGACTGAGTCACTGTTGAAGGAAATCCAGCTTCACAGGACAGAAGATGTGCACAGAGGGGAGAGATTGCCCTTTCTTGTAGCTGCAGTCAGGCACAGGCAGCAGTAACACTCAGCATACAGGCGGCGTTGCATTAAAAGTACATTAAATTTGGCAGCAAAAGACGTGGGTTCAAATCTTGTTTTGTCATTTTCTAGCTCTGTAATTGAAAATGACCTATTTCACCTCTCCAACCTCAGGTTCCATCTGTTTTTTTTTTTTTTTTTTTTTTAAAAAAAAAAAGGATAATACATCTTCTGGCTCTTGTGAGTGGCAAATAAGATCATGTGCCTAAAAATACTTGCATGTTATAGGGCCTCACACACAGCAGGCATTCACTAATGTGCCCACCATTGCTATTATTGGACTAAAACAGAGAAGGCAAATTCCTGTTTCAGCCACCCAAAGCATCGAGGGACAGGAGCCAAGAAATGTTGGAGCAGGCAAAGATTGTTTGTTCTATCCCCTGTCTCCCCTTCCCACCTCAGTTAGGGTTCTTCCAGGAAGTCACAGGTGAATCATAAGAGTTAAGTTTGCCTTTTCATAATCCAAGAATGTGCATCTATGTATCTGTTTAAAGAAGAACAACGGAATCCATTTTTCCAGCACCAAGCAGAATGGAAAGGTGTTCATTTGTAATGGGCTGGTTTCGTGCCTTAAACCTTTCCCTTATGAAAATAATTTACCCTGCTAATTACACCACATTAACCAACTACTTCCAGTACAGATTAAAGGATGGCTTTTTCAAATCATTTCATAAATTAAAAGCAGTCCTCCCCGATACATGATTTCATGGATAAATACTGCCTTTGTGTTGTCAGAATTTATGTTGAGAAGAAATGGAGGAAATGTATCCTTAAAGAAATATTTTGCAGCAGTTGTTAACACCTTTCTCTCCTTCTGCTGGCTGCTTCTAGTACCATAATATAAATGTGCAAGCTGTTAGCGTGAGATGAACATTCCCAGCTTCAGGGGCCACCTGCCTGCATGGCTGACTTGTTATTTAAATTCCCTTTGCATTTCACAGATTTAAATACTGCCAGGGCCCTGATTTATGGTGTCCGCATCACACGCATAAAACTTTCACTTGGATTGCCCTCTTTCTCACGCACGGGAGGAAGTCAGTTGTGGCTGCAGGTGGAGTAGCTTGGGGAACTAGTCATCACCAGAAGGGTGTAAAGACCAAGAGAGAGCATCCAGAAGCCAACGGGAATGCGGCAGTGTTTGGGAGCCTCGGTTCTGACAAGTCTGTCCCCAGTCCTTTCGTCAGCCACAAAGGAATTAAGAGAACGTGGGAGGGCTGAAGGAGCAGAGACATTTAGGAGAAGAAAAGCTGAGGGGTATCATCTGTTCCTGGTAGAAGGGAAATCTGCAACCCCATCCTTCCAGAGATGGAGCTAATGGGATGCAGAGGAACAGTCCTCTAAGAGGAGACTGAATAAAGTGACCTTGGAGAATACAGAACTGACCGTCGAGGTCCCACATCTGGCTCCATGGCAAGTCGTGGCCCTTCGTGTACAGCTGGAGCTGGGGCTTGGTTGGCATTTAGGATTCCAAACTTCCCCACTCTGGGTCTCTGCAGCTGCCAATGTGCTAATTTGCCCAAGTGTCATATTTAAGCTTGGCAGGCAGTCCAACAGGTGCATTTTAAAACAGTTCAGACAAGTAGTTTCCATTTCAAAATGTAAGCAACATCTTAGCAAAGGCTTGATTTTGAAGAGGTTCTCTCACACACGCACACACACTCTCTCTCTCATTCATAGTTAAAAATCTTTCTCCTCCCTGGCTATGTTGAGAACTTCTCCACGTGGGTAAGGCAGGGAGGGAACATTAAGGGGAAGATGAAGATAACAAGAACCTTATTATGCTTAACCGTGTGCCAGGGGGTTCACGGGTGACAAAACCTCACTGACAGGGTCTCTGCTCTCATGGGATTTACTTTGTCTTGGGGAGAGACAGACCATAAGAGCCAAACACAAAAGTAAGTGAAATAATTTCAAAACGTGTAAAATAATATTTAAAAAACACAGTAGGATGATATACTAGTGACTGGTGGCAGGGGCAAGAGGAAGGGGCTTAGCAAGTTCAAGGGACAGAAAGGAGGCGAGCGTGGCCAGAGCACAGTGAGTGAAAGAGCGGGGTGGAAGCAGATAAAACCAGAGACAGAGACAGAGGTCAGATAGTTTAGGGCCAAGATGGGGACTCGAAGATGGTAAATTTTGTCTGTACCGTGAAGGAAGGAAAAGGATTAAACAGATACCAAAGTCTATTCCTAGACATCTGTATAGACTCAGTGGGCAATAATAGGGTTCCTAAAGTATTACTGAGCACTGAGTAAATGGGTGAGTTTCTCTTTCAGCAATAAAGATTCTACCTAGAAGGATGACTGGTGAATGTCTGTCAAATGAACTGTCTGGAACTTTTCCTGGGGTGACCTAGATTTGAGCTTCCCCATCGTACAGGGATAGACTCAGTCTCTCCAGACACCTTTCTGGCCCCAGAGAGTGGAGGATGTGGGTGGGGAATGATTCTGTCATCATGACACTGGTCTTCAGCTGGAGGGGAGGGGGATTGTTTCTCAGAACAGAAGTCATGACCTTAGATGAGTGATGTTCCAGCATTTTCCCAGGAAGGGCTGGTAGCATCCCGTTGATGCTTGCTTTAAAGTCTTTCTAATCCAAGCGCTCATGGCTCCTTGTGCTACATTGTTAAATATGACAGAAGCACAGCCAGCCTTGTCCTTCTCAGCTCGGGGCTGGGGCTCAGGTGAGCTCTGTAATATGGTCAAATGGAGACAGGACGGGGCATCGAACGCTGTATAGGAGCGTCTTGTCCATCAGACCTCACCTTGCGTGGTTAACAGGATGCTGTCTGAGGTCAGGACGACGGGGTGGACGGTAGGGAGCCAAGTGGAGGGAGGTGGGCTTCTAAGAGGAATGGCATTTATAGTTTTGGGTGAGGGAGGGGAGAATTATGCAGAACAAATATACAACTGAGGGTCAAGCAGACTCAGGTTCTAGTGCAGTGCGTGTCATCCGTCAACATCCAGTCGCGTGCACAGCATATGGGAACCATCACTTGAGCGCTTTTCTCTCCCAGCCCCCAAATTGGACCAGACTGCTAAGAGAACTCTCCCAAACACCACTGAGGGCACACACAACATCCGCACCCTTGTAAAGGGGCATTCTCCTTCCTGGGCCGAGTTGAAAATCCCTCTAAGTCGTCCAGGAAGGAAACACGCATGGGAAAATGGCAAGAGTGGCTTCTATTTATTGAATGTTTATCCAAAACGCCACGCCAGTGAATGACTTCACGGGATACTCACAGCCTCCCAGTGAGGTGGCTTCTGTTCCCATCCCCAGTTTGCAAGTGAGGAGACTGGGGTGTAGAGAGGTGGTAGGGTTGCACAGGACACAGTGGAGGGGGGACTTGGGACCACAGTCCCCAACGCCGCAGTCCTTGGGGCACCACTGCGGTTCCCGCTTAGGGCTAATGGGCAGTTCCTCATAAACAGTCAGAGGGAGGGTCTGTGATTTTCCCAGTGGCACTCAGACAGCCCTGGATTTTCTAATCCAGGCCCCAGGTTGTGGTCGGTGCCTCACAAAACCTGATGAGCACTGTCTCATCCTGTCGTCCAAGGTTCTTCTCTGCCTGCAGCTGTGCCTCTGGACCACCTCAGGCTGGAATCTTGCAGGTGAGCTGGAGAGGAGGCTGCATCATGTGGTGCAGTAGAGAGCAGGAGACCAGAGTGTAGGACTGCAGAGTCCTGATCCAGACCCCTAGCTGGTGATGTGCACGCTACAGCTGCACCCAAGGGGGTGGTGACATAAGGCAACACACACAACTAGAGAAGCCACGCCCCCGCGGGGCTGGGCACGTCCTCCGAGGGACAGAAGCCAGCCAAATGCGAGTCTGTCTTCCGTCAAAGGGGCAGCTGCTCCTCAGCTTCTACTCGTTGGGCCCTGTGGTAACGTGGGGCTCATGTACTCAGGTCTTTTCATTTTTTTAAGTCAAGGCAGAAATTTAGATTTTTAAAGGTAAAATCTCCCATCTTTAAAATGTTGGCAACTAATTTTTAAGAAGTGTTTTTAATGTTGTGCTGGGCGTACTAAGTACGTCTGTGAGCTGAAGGAAGCCCAGGGGCCGCTAGTTTGAGACTTCCACAGTACAGTAATGGATCAGAGCAAGGGCTTTGGGGCAGCCAGCACGGGGTTCAAATCCCTGCTCTTCTGCTTCCTGGCAGTGCAGTTTACTAAATGACTTGACATCCTGATAAGATGGGGATCCTAATGCCACCTTGCAGATTTGCTCCAGTGGTAAATAAATAATGCTCTTGAAATGCCTGGTAAGGGGCCTGGCAGGCAATAAATGCTTTAAAAATGTTGCTATTATTATCCTTATGTCGTATAGGTGTGAAGGGTGAGCTGCTTGACTTCGCTCCTACGAAGAGGGGAAGGTGCCTTAGGTGTCCTTCATAGAATCTCTGTAGTCTAGAGCTGAAGAAATTGCAGCTTTCTGTCTGCCAGGAGAATTCTGACAGTGACTTCCTTACCAAGAAGGTCAAAGGATGCCATGAGCTTGAGATCTATTCCTTCAGCACCCCCTCCAGGACAAAAGCAAGTGTTCTTGGAGCCCGTGCTTTAAAATAAACCCTCTGGTTCGGGTTTATCCTCAGTTCTTTTGGCAAACTCTTCAGCACCTGTGTTCCTCACTTTTCAACATCCTCACTATGTTTGGTCCTGTGCAGTGGTGGCTTCCTGGTGTGGAATATTCTGGAAGCTCTTCTTGTCCACCCTCTGGAGCAGCAGAGAATCCTTTCCCTGGGGAGATGCACTTTCCAAACCTGAGGCCGTCTTAGCTTCCCTCTGGAGTCAGCCTACTGTCTGAATCTCAGAAGAGGAGTGAGAGGGAGTGGAGGGCACCCTCGCCGAGGGGAGGTATAGCCAGAGTAGGAAACGGAACAGAATTAGAAATTAATGCGATCCAGAGAAAACCAAATTGCCCCACAGTCTATCCCAGCACAGTGAAGGGTTCAGACAGAAGCACAGACCAGCACCCAAAAGGAAGGCCCCATGATCTTAAAACAATTTCTCAAAAATGACAGCACAGGATTCCACTCATAACACACAACAAAAGTTCCCTGAACTCTCTCCGAACTTCACGTGTCAGGCAGCTGCCCCCCCCGCCCCCGCTCCCCACCTTGCCCCAATTATTCTTCCAAATGCAGCTTGAGCTGCTCCTGCCTCCTTGACCTGCTCTCTTACCTCTCAGATCTAGTTTCTTCCTAACTCTGTCTTTCCCATGCAAATCAGGCTCACCTTCCCAGCTGGCTGCCCCTGGTCTGTGCCTCTCCCCAGAACTCCAGGCAGCAAAAGCAAGCAGGCAACAAAGGCTCTGCATTGGAATGCCAGTGGAGAGAAAGGCTGTGAATATGTAGGCATCTGTATTTTGCCCCATCACTTTAATCTAGAGGATGTCACAGGCTCTGGAGCCCTTTTGACAGGCAGAATATTTGAAAAGCAGGCTGAGGAGTAGACCTGGCATGTGAGAACAGGGCAGTCCCTACATCTGCTGTAGAGCTCACTTCAGTTGACCCTGAAGAAAATTCCATTCTTTGTACCTTATGGAATAGGGCTGATCTTTTCATTCATTACATAGTAGGGCAACAACCAGGGTAACATTATTTTCTGTAGTCAATCTCGTCTTGATCTCAAGCCCCCATTCTGCTGAAAGGGGAGGGGAAAGTTCCCCAACCTTTCCAGTGAAAAGGAAACCCATCTCTTTTTGCTAAGGTAGTCTCTTTTGGGCACAGAGAGAAACTTACATACCCCTCATGGCAGGGGTGGAGGGAAGACCCTTAAATCCATGTGCTGGCGCCATCCCTCCTGGTCCTCTGACAGCCACCGCTGATGTCCATGGCTGATGAAACATGTGGTCTCTTCTGTCAGCACGGTGGGCCGTCAGGATGACCACACCCCGCCCTCTGAACCTGGGCTTCACCTACCTTCTGCAGTTTCTTTGTGTCTCCAACATGTTTTCCTTCCAGCCCCTGGCTTACTCCTCCCTTTGCTTCTGCTAAGGGATTCTATCACCTCCACATGATAACCTCATGATGGACCCACCAGATTCCTACTCTTCACCACCTTCCACATCCCCCGCCAGGGGCTCATGGGCCTTTTCAGACTCTGATTATCCACCCTCAGGGTTCTATTTCTCAGTTCTCTCTGCCTAAGCCCTCCATACCACCATTTTCAGGCTTTCCGAGCTGCCCCATGCTCGTGCCAGAGCACTTGGCAAGGCGGTCTCCTCCCAGGAGGGGGAAGAGAGAGAAAAGGGCCCCCTGTGCTCACCCTCTTCACAGTCTATCTGGGGTTACACTCCTTGACCCATCCTTCCAGACCTCAGCTCAGGGTTATGGGGTAATGACATCTTTTCCCACCACATCCCCAAGTCTTACCCCCTCTGAATTTCTCCCATATTGTCCAAGAGAGCATTCTTTTCCTTTCCTGATTGAAGGGAACTCACCACTATGCCATATCTTCCTTCTCACCTTCCCCAGGTCACAAGTGGTAGCTTCCCTTTTTGTTCCTGGAATACCAAACCTCAATATGGTCTTAATGGTATATAGGATGTAGTGAGAGGATCTTACCAAAAAGAGGGAAATGTATCAGGAGATATTTTAAAATGTTAACATTATTAATAATATTAATACCATTTCACTTACAACATTCTTGCTCTTATCATTATGGGGACAGGTAAGGTAGATAGCATTTTTCTATTTTACAGCTGAGAAAACTGAGGCTCAGAGAGGTGAAGAGACCCATCAAGGTCACACAGCTAGTGGGTGTTTTGACTCTGGATCGAGCGCTCCTTCTGTGGCAGCGTCCTGCCTCACCTGCTAGGGCACCCTTCCCCTCGTCGGGGCTGTGAAGTCAGCCACAGGGTACCCTCAGCTCTGCCAATCTGCTCCCCTGTCCCTTAGAGTGATTATAAAGTGGAAACCGTGAAATCAACAGCTGCAAGAACGGCAGGAATTCTGCCTCAAATAGACACAAATCCTGGAAGCCGGCAGTTAATGCTGAAGTCACTGTGAGCTTCATTTAATCTTTTTTTTTTTTTTAAGATTGCCTGCTATGAATATCTGGGAGGTGGCCAACGATCTGTTGTAAGCACTAAATAATTTGTAAGTCAGACCCCTCTATTGATGACAATGTGGTGTCGAACTCAATCAACAGCCCACATTGAAAAGACAAATCAGTCACCCCTGGGCCTCTCCAAAGGTGTTTCGGGAAGGCAGCACATGGATATGTAAGTGTGTATAAACATATGTATTTAATGGAGTGCAGAAGAAACAAAAACTGGCTTAATAATCGAGGAATCTTTTGGCCTCTACCCTTCTCCTTGCTGGGAAACCTGCCCAGCCCAGAATCCACAAGGCCCCTGAATCCAGGAGGCTCCCCTTCTTCATCCACTGGGCTTAGGAGAAAACAAGGCCCCTGCTGTCATAGCAAAGGCTCCGGGACCTACTCAGGCCCCTTTCTGTGCAATACTCTTACCCGAGGAGAAAAGATGGGACACTACCACTCCATTGCCTCCTGCAGGCCCCCTTCAGCTCCCACCTGGACTTCTGTGAAAGCTGCCTAACCAGCCTCCTTGACGCCACACTGCCCTCTACATCCATATCCAAGGAGAAGCCAAAGCGGTCTTCTGAGAACCGAGGTCAGATCATGTCCTGCCTCTGCTCAAGCCCACCTCCACTCGTGGCCCATTGTATCTCCAGTAAAATCCCTATCTCATACCATTGTCCATAAAGCCCTACAGTTTTGACCACTACCTACTTCTCTGACTTCTTCCCATACTTTGGCCCAGTGTTGTTTCTCAGGTGCAGCCTCTTCTGGACTTCTTGCTCTTACTAGAACAGGTCATGCTCTCCCTGCCTCTGGGCCTTTGCTCAATCTCTGCCTGAATGTCCAACTTTTGACTTAGCACATCATTCAAGTCTAATCTCAAATGTCACCTCATCCGAAACAGATGGTATTACCCTGTTTTATTTCTTTTAGCATATATCTCTATCTGAAGTGTACTTATTTTTTCAATTATTATCCATCTCCCTACAATGAAAGGTTCCAGAAAGCAAGGACTTTGTCTCTCTTGTGCATCCCTAGTACTTAGTGTTACTTGTCCTATGGTTGGTCTCCCATGAAATTTGAGTGACAGGACCGATTCCTCCTCCCCCCACCAACCTGATGGTTTCCTTTACCAGTTGAGAAACGACCATATTGAAATTTACCAGAGATTCATTCATTTTTAAAATTCATTTGTTCAACAGACATGCAGTAACTCCCAACTATTTGCCAGCCTGTATGCCAGGCATTGGGGCCACAAGGCAGGCTCTGACCTCAAAGAACTCAGGATCTAGAAAACTCCATGATACTTGTTCACCATGATAAGAAATACAACAAAGGTGTGTGTCATGTACTCAGAAAATGGACCCCTAGGTTAGGGGCTTCAAAGATGGGATTTCAAAAAGGAGGTAAACCTTGAGCTGTAACTTGAAGGATGTATAGGAGTTAGGCAAACAAGGGGTTGCAGTATTCTAAACAGAGAAAAAGCAAATATCAAGAGGCCCAGGGGAGCCTGGCAGGCATCCCTCCATGTGGAATAAAGGATTCCCACAAAGGAGAAGAAGGAACTAGAGTGACGATAAGGGCTAGATTACGAAGGACCTTTATAATATTAAGGAGTTGGACTTTATCTTGAAACAACTGTAAACTTTTAAGAAGATCACATTGGCCCCAGTGAAGAGGATGTGTCAGAGGAAGAAAATACTGGTCTTAAAAGACCCTATGGGCCTGGACTAGGGGAGTGTCATAGTTTCCTAAGGCTGCTGTAACAAATTACAACAGACTGG
This sequence comes from Balaenoptera physalus, assembly GCF_965194825.1. NCBI lineage: Eukaryota > Metazoa > Chordata > Mammalia > Artiodactyla > Balaenopteridae > Balaenoptera > Balaenoptera physalus. The sequence goes on from NC_138890.1 coordinate 29,346,114, forward strand.
GTGGCTTAAAACAGAAATTGACCCTCTTACAGTTCTGGAGGACGGAAATCCAAAATCAAGGTGTGGGGAGGTCAAGGAGCCTTCCTTGCGTCTTCCCAGTTCTGGTAGCCTCGGTGTTCCTTGGCTTGTGGCAGCATCACTTCAATCTCTGCCTCTGCCTTTACATTGGCATCTTCTCCTTGTGTGTTCCTGGCCTCTTATGCTGTTTTCCTTCTCTTACGAGAACATCAGTCATGTTGGACTAAGGCCCACGTTAATACTTCATCTTGATTATACCTGCAAAGACCCCACTTTGAAATATGGACACATTTACAGGCCCTGGGTTATCTTAGTCCTTTCAGGCTGCTATAACAAAATACCATAAACTGGGTGACTTATAAACAACAGAAATTTATTTCTCACAGTTCTGGAGGCTGGGAAGTCCAAGATCAAAGTGCTGGCAGATTCAGTATCTGGTGAGAACCCTCTTCCAGGTTGCAGACTGCTGACTTCTCCTTGTATCGTCACATGGCAGAAAGAGGGCTGCAGAGCTCTGTGGGGTCCCTTTATAAGAGCACGAATCCATTCATGAGGGCTCTACCCTCTTGGCCTATGTACCTCCCATAGGCCCCAACTCCTAATACCATCACATTTGGCATTAGGTTCCAACATATGAATTTTAGGGGGACATAAATATTCAATCCATAGCACAGGAGTTTTGATTTCAATATATCTTTGGGGAGCACATAATTCAACCCATAATAGAGAGTGAATAGAAACAAGGGGTAAAATTCCAGAGTTAAATGAAAGTGGATTCAGTAAGTCTTAGAAGTTAAGCAGATGTGCAAGTTGGAAGGAGAGGGGGTAATCTAGAGAGAGTCCCACGTTTTGGGTTTATGCAATCAGTGGAGGGTGGAGCCATTCATTAAAATATAGAATATATTATACACGATTCCTTTTCCTCATCTTCAAATACATAGCCCATTATCCAAAGCCATCTCAGTAGCCTAAGGAACTCCCCTAGAGAGAAAGAAATGACCAAGAAGGCAACTGCATGAGTAAAGCAAGAGGGAATATTACCTTGCTCAAAATTCAGACCAGAAGCCAAGATGGAAATCAAGTTACTAAATTCAATTGACTTCTTAAAAACTAGAGCCACAGACACAACCTGAGTTTTCCTTGTGGAGGAAGAGGAAGGAAACCTGTTTTCCCAGCCAAATCTATTGACCCTTATTCATTCTGGAGCCAGGTTGAAATCAATAGTGTCTTGTTTGGTTGGAAAAAACTTAGAAAAGGGAGGCCAACTCTAGCCACAGAGCTTATTTCAGAAGATCATTCACATGCACAGGAAACAGCAGACTCTACAGGTAGAGTACCCTCTGCGTTGGCCCCAAGAATCCAGGACCTTGTTCTGACATGGTCCATCCGGCGCCTGTGGCCGAGCCTCTTTGATGTGCAGACCAAACACGACCCACTTTCCCATGGGCATCGGTGCCTTTCAGCATGTTTACCTGGAGGCCTTGGTTCTCTGCAACATCCGCTTATGCTTTGAAACAGAGTGGGGCGGAGGTGGGTGGAGGCTCCCCATGAAAAGGCTGATTGAATTTGTAAGCACCAGACAGAGGCGATGATACGCTATTTCAGCAGTGGTCTGGGAGGAAGCTTGGGTTATGCAGAATGAAATCTACCTTCCTTCTTCTCAGAACCCACTTCAACCTTGGAAGACCTCAACCACGTGATAGCTTATTGGGGCTGAGACATTGCCAGGTCAAGTCCAAAGAGAATGTGACCTACCACATTTTGCAGATCGTTGACAGATGGGCTTACATGGCCCTCACCCTCCATGTTCTTTTGGATGTGTTCCCTCCCTTAGTTCTTCTGACAGTTGGGAAGTCTTGTATGGCTTTGCTGGCCTTGACAAACTTTCGCCTAAGGCTGGGAAACCACCTCTACTCTTAACCTGACCCGGCTAATTGACCCTGAGGAAGTAAATTATGTAGAGAGAAGAGCCATCTATGACTCTTGCCACATATATCTCTGAAGTATAGGAGACACAAAGAGTGACCACAGTCTTCATATAAATCCGTTATGGCCTCTTGACCTCTGAGCAATAATAAATAGTACGTTCGCAGGCTGTCCTGAAGAAATGAAGACGTTTTGTAAGAACATCTGGCATTCATTGACTCAGGAAAAGGAAGAAAAAAAACTCACAAGCCCTAGGACAGAATTTCATTTTCTTTTCATGTTGCCATGTGGGTGAAGGAGCCCCTCTCTGTCTTTAAGCAAGTGTGTGTGCGTGCGTGCGTGCGTGTGTGTGTGTGTGTTTAGGGGGAGCGAGCGGGTGCTAGTGGTGGTATGTGAACTCCCTTTCAAGTTTTAAAGGAGGCATAAAAATGCACATGCATTTCTGTGAAGAAGTTCTCTGGTTGGGGGGCATCTTTTTGAAGGGGGCTGGGGATGTCCGGTTACTGTAACGTGCTGTCTGTATGTCTTCTTTCCTTCTGCTTCTGTGAAGTTTTCTCTGTGCTGCCCTCTGGGAAGACCTGGCTCACAGATTATGGATTCTGTAGGTTGCTTAGGGGACACCAGGGTGTGCAAGCTTGACAAGGACAAGAGCCCAGAGGACTATTGTGTATGCTCACTCTCTCTCCTTCTCTCCCTTTCTCCCTCCCCATACCTCCACCCCAGTTCTCTAGAACAACCTGGCTCATAAGCTCAAAACCAAAAGAGACCTCTCCTTGGAGTGCTGTGGAAGTTCACTGCCGAACGGTGGGTGGATTTTCCTCTTTCCCACAGGATGAGCATATGCCCTTCCTCCCTCTGCACAAAAGTTGGCCTCTCTTTGATCAGTGAGTTTAAATCAGAATAGGTCTTAGGTAGCCAAAGTGGCTTAAAATGTTAGCACAAAAGTGGGATCCCTTTTAATTTTTAAAGGGGACTCCAATTCTACCCTTTATGACTTGCATAATTATCCTGGGCTCCTGAACAGCTGTCTATTGATTCCAATTAACCTGATTGACATCTCCTCTGGAAGGTAGAAGCTAATCAGCTACAGGATCCCACACTGAGAATTCATTTCCTTCTTGGAGTCACTCCTGGGCAGGAGGAAACTTAAATAGAGAACTGAGATTCAGCACCCACGGCTCTGATTTACACTTTTATATACAGCCCCACAGTGTCTTGTAGAGGGGGAAAAAGGCTAGAAAAAATTTTTTTAATGGCAATTTATTTTTAAATCAAACTAAAGTTAATTCTGTTGGCTTGCATTTTTCTTCCTTTCTATTTTTCATGAATCTAAATTTGATCCCTTGAATGTTTGATTTCCTTTTCCTTTCCTGTTCTAAAGGACCCACAAAGTCTCTTCTTGATTAGTTCTGACAAGTTCAAAAGTTGACATGAACTTTCTGGTACAGCCAACTTTGAATTTTCCATATTTTTTTCCCAATGATTTGGATGCAGATTTTGATGGCTTTCTTGTGGTATTTTCAGATTTTTTTTTAAAAAGTCAATAAGAGAGATGTTATGTCAGATAGAAAACCAGGCTCCATAAAGATAGCAGAGGGCTGGAATGATGCTGACCCTAAAAATGAAACATAAAAGAAATAAAACCAACAAATTCATTCATTCATTCATTCATTCAATTCATATTTCTGTCTATTATGTGTCAGATACATGGAAACTGCTAGAAGGGGTGGATGTGATCTGTCTGTGATACCTGTGGCATCCCCTTCTCTCCATGCGTATTCCTCCCAGTGAGAAAGGAAATCTACGTATTACAGTTGGCAGCAAGCTCAATATGAACACCGTTATGTAGTTGAAAAGAAAGTGCTATTATAGGCTGCTCAGTATCCAGTTCAAAGGGGGCAGTGGTTAGGCAAAGCCTAACATTAATTGGCATTTTATTTGACTTTAAATTTCATGTTCATTCTGATAGCCTAGCACAGACCTTGGCATGTCACAGATACTGAATGGATATCTGTTGAATGAATGAATTATCTGGGCACAGACCCAATGATTTCAAAGAAACATGGGCCAACTTTGTGCTTGGAAAGCTGGTCACAGACAATAATTATTGGAAAGATGGGTGGATGAATGGATGGATAGATGGATGGATGGATGCACGGGATAAAGGAAGATAAGAGGAAATGAGATGAGATTTTGTTTTGGACAAACATAGAATAACTGACAATGAGCAAATAAGGCACAATGTTCACTTTCAGGAAAGAGCTTTGGGTATTTGTATGTAAGGAGATATAACTAAGTGTTGAATAATTCTCCTTTAGTTAGGTTTGGACAATAAGTGAGAAGAATGGTGAAGGAGCCCTTGACATCAAGCAGTATGGTCTAGCAAATCCAGGGTCTGCTGATGTGTTTATTCCACTAAAGGCAGCAAAGGGCTGCCTGGAGAAAATGCTCTTCCACTCACACACCTCTTCTTTTATCTCTTCTGGAGCCATGTCACTTACAGAAAGGAGGAATGGGGAGAAAAGGAGACAGCCAAGAAGGAAAAAAGGGCTCAGCTATGCCAGGAAACCAGCGTCTACTCCTGATGTTGCAAGGCTGCCACCTCCCTGGTAAAGATCAAATGCTCGTGGCAGCATTTCTTGACCAAAATGGAGCCAAAGACAACAAATAAAAACAGTACCACAAACCTACCCTGGGACCTACTGAAACACTTTTATTTTATTTCTCTTTCACCCACTTCTGAATGTAGGTTTTCATCTAACAGATTGAAGTGTGTTGCCTATCATCTGTCAACCCCAAATGCCAGTTTCTATTTCTTAATGTCACTTCTTCTTACCACTACAATAAATCTCTGGACAATGAAGAACTTCCCAGCTTCCCTGCAGGGAGTCTGGAGCCCTAGACTGGACTTCCTGGGGGAAATGAGTACTTCTGATACTTCCTTTCATGACCATTTGAAAGATTACAATCTCTCTACACTTTGGATTATCCTCTTTGCTTGTCCACTTCTGTTGCTAGTTGGTTTTTCTTGCTTACACAGCTTTTTTGAGGGGTAGAGGAGGCGTTAATAGCATAGGAGACCAAAAGTCGAACAGAGCAATACCTTTGTAAATATAGTAATGCAATAAATATGTATATTGATTCCTGCTGACTGCTCTGGTCATCTTAGGGCCTGAGAATCCCTAAGAGCTCTTATTTTTGGAGGAGTCCTACACTCCCACCATAGCAAACATAGTAAATTATACATATATCATACTTTAAATAGCATAAATTTGCAGAACAATTAAAGTACTTTTATAATTTTGCTTCTTATCATTTTGGTTTTATACTTTTTTATATATGGGGGCTAGTATATTTTCCAACTCCAAACATTTTTGCATACTCGGAGAAAGCAGGGTGTTCATATACCCTGAATATATATAGGTATTGACTAACATAGGAAATGGCTCCTCTTGCCATAGCAATTCCAGTGGCCCCCTTGCTGGCTGTTGGCTTTCATAGGAACATTGCCTGACTATCCTCTCTGTTCAGTCAAGCTGGATTTTCATTATCCATTCATCTGTTGATGGACACTTAGGTATATATATTCAATGGAATACTATTCAGCCATAAAAAATAATGAAATTTTGCCACCTGTGGCAACATGGATGGACTTGGAGGGCATTATGCTAAGTGAAATAAGTCAGACAGAGAAAGACAAATGCTGTATGATGTCACTTATATGTGGAATCTAAAAAATATAACAGACTAGTGAATACAACAAGAAAGAAGCAGACTCAGATATAGAGAACAACTAAGTGGTTAGCAGCGGGGAGAGGGAAGGGGGTGCTGGGTAGTATAGGGGTAGGGGAGTAAGAGGTATGAACTATTAGGTATAAAATAAGCTACAAGGATAATATTGTACAACATAGAGAATAGAGCCAATATTTTATAATGGTTATAAATGGAGTGTAACCTTTAAACAGTTTGAATGACTGTATTGTACACCTGTAACTTAGATAATATTGTACAGCAACTATACTTCAATTTTTAAAAAGCTGGATTTTCAGTCAACCACTAAAGGTCAAGCACTTTGCTTGTCAGGATGTCACTCGGTTTCCAAGGGCCCCAGGCTCTGGCCTCTTCTTTACTCAGTCGAATCTGACACTCCACATTTCAAGAACAGTATCTTAACTAAGCAGGGCATTTTTCCAAGCAGCTGAGCCACTGGGACAAGGGACCTGGGTTCCCTTTTCCAGACTGTGATTCCTTGCAGAAGAATCTCATGCCACCTGCAGAGATGAGATAGAAGTGATAACTATAACCACTTAATTATTATTATCTGAAGCAAAAATATTGTGGGGGGAGCTTCCCTGGTGGCACAGTGGTTAAGAATCCACCTGCCAATGCAGGGGACATGGGTTCGAGCCCTGGTCCAAGAGGATCCCACATGCTGTGGAGCAACTAAGCCGTGCGCCACAACTACTGAAGCCCGCACGCCTAGAGCCCGTGCTCTGCAACAAGAGAAGCCACCGTAATGAGAAGCCCGCGCACCGCAACAAAGAGTGGCCCCCACTAGCTGCAACTAGAGAAAGCCTGCGTGCAGCAACGAAGACCCAATGCAGCCAAAAATAAATAAAATAAAAATAAACTTTAAAAAATATAGTGGAATTTAATGTGTATTACTATACTGGAACTCGGATCTTACCTTGCTTTTTATACTCAAAGCTGAAAAGTACAAACGATGTTGAATCCTTGGCAGCAACACTTGAAGAAGCCTATAGGCAAACTAAATAACTCTTGCTGTGAATGACCATATCTAAGGCGATGCTTAAATTCTGATAAGTATGGTTTAAGAAAATCTGTCTCCTTTTTTAATTGTCACACCTCGTCTCTCACCCCAACCAGACCACCAGCTTCACCAGGGCAGAGGTGGTCTTATAGTTTGAGGAGGTGTATTCAGTAAAAATCACTAAGGACCATAAGAAATAATCATTAAAAATCAATCATTCAATGCTTACCAAATCCCTGGTTCTGTTATCAGAATGTTTTATACCTTATGCTACTGGTCAAACATTTAGGCAAGTCTTTGTCGAAGAGCTGATGATTCCCTGCTTAAGAAGGAGGAAACGGGGAGATTGGGATTAACATATATACACTAATATGTATAAAACAGATAACTAATGAGAACCTGCTGTGTAGCACAGGGAACTTCACTTCACTGTACAGTGAACACAACATTGTAAAACAACTATACCCCAATAAAAAAATTTTTTTTAAAAAAAGGAAGAGGGCTTCCCTGGTAGCGCAGTGGCTAAGAATCCGCCTGCCAGTGCAGGGGACACGGGTTCGAGCCCTGGTTCTGGAAGATCCCACATGCCGCGGAGCAGCTAAGCCCATTCGCCACAACCACTGAGCCTGCGCTCTAGAGCCCGCGAGCCACAACTACTGAACCCGCAGGCGACAACTACTGAAGCCCACGTGCCAAGAGCCCGTGCTCCGCAACAAGAGAAGCCACTGCAATAAGAAGCCTGCGCACCTAAATAAAGAGTAGCCCCCGCTCGCCGCAACTAGAGAAAGCCCCCACGCAGCAACGAAGACCCAACACAGCCAAAAATAAATAAAATAAATAAATTTAAAAAAAAAAAGGAAGAAACTGAGGCTTTGAGAGGTTAGGTCCGAGACCACCATGGACAGAGTGTGAATATTCACACGTTTGTCTGCTGCAAAGTCTGTGTGTTGAGGGGCGTTCAAAGAAACTGAATGAGTTTGGGGGACAGTATGTGGATCTCGAAAGAAGCGATGGAGCAGAGTCTGACCTTTCCTTCCCTTTCGTTTCCTTCTTTCCTTTCTTCCTGCCTCGTCCTTTCTTCTTCCACAAACATTTACTAGACACTGTGCTAAGTTGACTGTAACCTGATCCTGCTCTCAAGTCACTCATCACCTGGAAGAGGGTATGAGAACGCAGTGCATCCTTGTGGCACAATGGGCTGAGGACCGTTGTAGAGCTCTGTCCTGGTTTGCCATAGCACAGGGACAAGAGCGGCCAGGGAAATGAGTGCAGCAAGTATCCTAACGCAAAACGAGACAGCCTTGTGTGTGAGGGCCCAGAAACCTGAAAGCATACGGCATATTCAGAGGGTGACAAAGTAATCAGGGGAGTTTGGTCAGACCGAATGGATTGAAGGAATCATCGTGGAAAATGGTGGTCATGAGGCTAAACGGAAAGGTGATTAGATCCATGCCCAGAAGACCTTTGGGGCTGTTGAAGGCAAAGACTCCCATAAGGATGGGCGGAAGGGCCTATGTTAGGACAGAAGTTAGCAGAGATGGGGGACGGGTTGGATTTAAAAGACATTTCAACTGTAAAATCCACAGGGCTTGGGGACAGATTTGAAGCGGGGGAGAGTGGGAATGGGGGTGTTGTTAACCAGGATGAGGATAAAGAGGTGCCTTGAGGAGGCGGTTGGGAGTCAGTTTGGGACGTGTTGAGTTTGAGATGCCTACGGGACACATCCAAGTGGAGAGAGAGATTTTTTTCGGCTGTGCATGGTTGTGGTTCCCCACCCCCAGCTCCCAGTCTACAGATATAACTTGAATCCTCCTTAAAGAAGTGAAGTTGCCAGTAAAAATAATGTCGGAATTAGTGTGTCTTGACTGTGGCCGGAGTAAACCCCCTGTGGCAAAGCCCAGAATATAGAAAGCAAATGGTGTTTTTGGCAGGCTGGGACAGGCACCCAGCTGCTAAGTAGGGGGTTTAGCCTGGAGATGGGGCCGGGAGCAGAGGAGTGCTGGGGGAGGATGGAGAAAAGGGGGGCAGGAGAATTATCTCTGAGAAGAAATCACTTTTGTTTTTAATTTTACACACATGGGGCTCATAATACTTGCAGGAACAGGGCTTAGCGATGGAGAAAGATGGAGAGATAAGCATGAGCCTCCCTTCATGAGAGGCTGGGGGGCACTGTTGCTTTCTGCTGAACAGATTCCGGTGCTCAGAAGAATGTACTTTGGGTGAAGGGCAAGGAGAAAGTGATTCCCAAACCTTCCATGGCTTTCTTCATGCTTTCCTAAACGTGCAGTCCACCTTTAAACTCTGATCTGCCTGAGTATACCCATGAGATTGTGGATCTGGAGGAGTTTCAAATATGCAGAATATTGTTGCTCTCTCTTGTGCCTTATTTTTTACTTACTTACCTACTTACTTTGAAAGTAATGTCAAAGCGAACCCGTACCCTCTGCAACATATCTGATTCTGGGAGCCTCACCTCCCTTCTTGTATTAATTTAGGAATGTTTCATTTCTGCAAAAGTGGTGCTGTGATCTTTGCTTTTCTATGCATGCCTTTCATCTGGTGCTCACAATGTGCTGTACAGATGTTCCCCTGCCAGACCCTGGTGCCCCCTAATTTGCTTTGAGATCCCCGGCAAGTTACAATCCCTCTCGGCAATACCACCCCTTTACCTGCAGCTAAGCAACACAAACAAGATACCTTGGGGGCAGGGTCTCCTTCCACACACTGCCTTCTACTTCTTTGCCTATCAAACCCTTCTCATACTCTGCCTTCTCTGTTCAGTCTGTATAACTCCCACTCATCAATTCATTTCCATTGGTTAATTGAGTATGTCTATATTGACTGAATACACTGAAGACTGTACTTGTTGGATCACCAGGGATACAGCAGTGAGCAAAGCACAGTCAGTAGACATATAGATGGCCAAGAAGTACATGAAAAGCTGCTCACCATCACTAATTATTAGAGAAATGCAAATCAAAACTACAATGAGGTATCACCTCACACCAGTTAGAATGGGCATCATCAGAAAATCTACAAACAGCAAATGCTGGAGAGGGTGTGGAGAAAAGGGAACCCTCTTGCACTGTTGGTGGGAATGTAAATTGATACAGCCACTATGGAGAACAGTATGGAGTTTCCTTAAAAAACTAAAAATGGAACTACCATATGACCCAGCAATCCCACTACTGGGCATATACCCAGAGAAAATCGTAATTCAAAAAGACACATGCACCCCAATCCCAATGTTCATTGCAGCACTGTTTATAATAGCCAGGTCATGGAAGCAACCTAAATGCCCACTGACAGATGAATGGATAAAGAAGATGTGGTACATATATACAATGGAATATTACTCAGCCATGAAAAGGAATGAAATTGGGTCATTTGTAGCAACGTGGATGGATCTAGAGGCTGTCATACAGAGTGAAGTAAGTCAGAAAGAGAAAAACAAATATTGTATATTAATGCATATATGTGGAACCTAGAAAAATGGTACAGATGAACTGGTTTGCAAGGCAGAAATAGAGACACAGATGTAGAGAACAAACATATGGACAACAAGGGAGGAAAGTGGCGGGTGGCGGGTGGTGGTGTGCTGAATTGGGAGATTGGAATTGACATGTATACACTAATATGTATAAAATAGATAACTAATAAGAACCTGCTGTATAAAAAAATAAATAAGTAAAATGTAAAAAAAACGCAGTCAGTCCCTGCCTCTAGGACCTCACGATATAGTCGGGAAGATGACAGAAAAGTGAGCATGAACTTACAGTCTGCTATGGTAGATGCCAAGATGGGGGTAAGCGCTGGGTGCCATGGTAACACAGAATATGGGCCCCTAACTCACTTTGGCGAGGCAGTGTACTTCTTATAGGAAGTAAGAGTGAGCTTGCTATGGTTTGGATCCTGAATCAACTATTTACAAGCTGTATTACTTTGGGCAAGTCACTTAACACGTCTGTGACTTTAAAACGTGATACTGAATTAAGAATCTAGTAAAGTAGCTAGCACGGAATAAATGCTCAAAAAGCACATATTCATTCATTCACTCCTTCATTCAGTAAACACCTATCAAGTACCACCGTGTGACAGGCAGTGTTCTCGGAGATGTGTAGAGGTATGCTCGGGTCTTAGAACCTCAGTAATTCTAGGAAGTAAATGACTTCATCTCAGCCCTTTTTCTTCTGCACGGACTATATTTGGGGAGAATCTTAGAAGTAGTATTAATAGTTCTCTTTTGCTGCCTGTTGAAGCAGCAACCAAGCGAATTTCCTACGGGTGAGGGAAAGCCCGGGTAGTGAGGAAGTAGCGCTGTAGCTGCGCCCCACTTGCACTTTGCAGGTGATCATCTCACCAGCCGCTCCAGGCTGCCTCCCATTGGCCCAGCTCGACAGGAGTCACCCTCTCCCGCCACCACCTCCCTCCCCACCCCCGTCTCAAATTTAGGTCCGCTCAGCACGGATGAGGCACATAGGAACGCACTGTCATCCTCTGTTGCTGTCAGGAATAGTCTAAAAACCAAATTGGGTGCCTTAAATTTTTACAGGCGTCCGCTGCTGCTGAATACTTGAAATTCTTAGAAATAAAATGCACTGCTCCCAGGAGCTTTTCCTCAGGGAGAACCTGGCCATTTCATTCACGTGTCCAGCCGCAGCTGTTTCACATGGAGTGAAGAGGATACTGTACACCGCTGACCCAGCTAAACGTTAGCATGACCCAGCGTCTCTGGGGCCACCTTGCCTCAGAGCAACTCTGCATTGTGGCGGAGTCCTCCCCATGCCATGATGGACAGGGGCTGCTTCTCTGGAGAAGATAAGCTTGCGCTGTGGGCAGCTAAGGAAGTGATGCTTGCTGCTGTGGTTGATGCTCCCCAAATGCAGCAATAAGTAGCCTCCTTCCAGAACACAGAGCTCCACTCTTCAGCCCCACTGAAATGAAAAGCGGTACAGCACCACTGTTTTGAGCCATTCTCTTTCCAACAGATGCCTTTCCCTTTCTTTCTTTCCTTCTTTCCTCCTTTCTCTCCCTCTCTTTCTTTCCCTTTCTTTCTTTCTTTCTTTCTTTCTTTCTTTCTTTCTTTCTTTCTTTCTTTCTTTCTTTCTCTTTCTTTCTTTCTTTCTTTTCTTTCTTTCTTTCTTTCTTTCTTTCTTTCTTTCTTTCTTTCTTTCTTTCTTTCTTTCTTTCTTTCTCTCTCTCTCTCTCGTTTCTTTCTTCCTTTCTTTCTTTCTCTTTCTATCAATTCAAATAATGTAATATTCATCATCTTAAAGTATACAATTCAGTTGTAGATATATTCACTATGTTGTGCAGCCGTCACAAGGATCTAATTCCAGGGCATAGCCATCATCCCAAAAAGAAATCCGACACCCATTAGCAGTCTCTTCCGCTCTGCCCCTCCCCACAGCCCTGGTAACCACTCATTTATTTTTTGCCCCTATGGATTTGCCCATTCTGGGCATTTTATATAAATGGAATCATGCAGTAGTTGACCTTTTACATCTGACTTCTGTCACCTAACATGCTTCAAGGTTCATTCATGCTGTAGCATTTAACAGTACCGCGTTCCTTTTCTGTGGCTGAATAATATTCCACTGTATGCATCTACCACGTTTTGTTTATCCATTCATCAGTTGATGGGCATTTGGTTGTTTCTACCTTTTGGCTACTGTGAATAAGGCTGCTATGAACATTCGTGTATAAGGTATTGTGTGGATGTATGTTTTCAGTTGTCATGGGTATATACCTAGGAGTGGGCTTACTAGGTCATATGGTAATTCTGTGTTTAACTTTCTGAGGAACTGCCAAAGTGTTTTCCACGGTAGCTGTGCTGTTTATACCCATACCAATAATGTATGAGGGTTCCAGTTTCTCCACATCCTTGCCAACACTTGTTATGGAGATATATATTTATATGGAGAGATATATATCTCCATTCTAGTGTCTACTGGGTGTGAAATGGTGCCATTTCTTATGTGTATTAATTTGATCACACTAGGCTTTTTTCACTTCTCTCTGCCCATTGCTCCTATCAGCATAGTTTCCTCCTAGGTAGGATCGAGAATTCTTCCTAAAACTCTGAAAGAAAGATGATGGACAGTTTTTAGTATCTTGTGTGTCTCATAGTTATAGCATTCTTACTGTTAACCTGGCCTGAATCTGCCCTATCCCAATCTTGAGCTCCCAATTGTGCCTTCCAAAGATCAAGATCCCTCTTACTCCTGTTCTTTGCTAATTATAAGGCCTGAATTTCACTAAGACAGAGATAGCTACTCCCTCTTAAACCAGCCACCCTTCCAGCCCAGGCAGCTGGAGGGAGGAGGGAAGGAGCTCCTGGCTTTCATATGCAGTCTCTTGCTTCTCTTTACTTCTAAACCAAGGGGCTAATGAAATACACAATGAACTTTGGTTTGGAAGAAATTAAAAGCAAGGCATAGTCACATCCAGGCTTACTATTCAAGAATTTGTGGTCCCTTGAAAACAGCTGGCATAAAGTATCTTCGAAAGAGATTCGACATGCATGTTATCAAACTATATTAAACCAACTTAAGGGAACAAAGTATTTTCATCTATTTTAGTGGTGTATTGGAATTACGACTTATAAATAGTTCTTCTTATTAAAGTAAGTCCTGAAGGATCTCCAGCAAAGATTGAAATTACCAACTCATGGGGTGTACTTGTGGGTAATCGGTGCATATTTTGTAATTCAGACTTTTCCAGCAAATTTAAACTGTCACGTGTCTCAACCAGCCCAAATTAATGAGGCTTTAGAGTCTGACCATTGAGTCCGGCTCTGAAGAAGACTGGAACAGTGGAGTGCAAAGCAAAACAGACTTTGGTTTGAATTCCACCTCTGCTCTGGCCATAGGACCTCTGGCAAGTCATTTTGCTCTAGTGTAAAATGAGGTTCTGATATGTAGGTTACAGGGCTGTTTTGAGAAGTAAATGAGATTACTTATGTAAAATGTCAGCACAGGAACAGTCACAGAAATAGCAGGCATTCAGTAAAGGGAAGTCATTAGTAGTAGCAGTACAATAGACATATCTTTCTTTACATAATAGGCATGTCCAGAAATGGTGCAAGTAAACACCATTTTATTTTTGTTTTGTGGACAATGAAAAATATTAACTAGATTAGGGAACCGATTCTTAAGGAACCCCACGGTGAGTCCTCTTTTGTAAATGGATGCATCACTTCTAGTTTTATCTGGTTTATATACGTTTCGTTTTTGGATAGTAGGGTTTCTGCAAATGGGACACACCTGTCCACAATCTTAAGCGCCCCCCCCCCCATCTCCTGCCTCTGCTTGAAAAATGTTACAGTTTCTCAGGTTGGCAAATGCTGGTGTGGCAAACAAACAACACCTTCCCTTGATGTGACTGGACTGTGTGTGCAAGCCTGGGGTCCCTGGACTGAAGGAGGTACTGGTTCCTGGGAGAAAAAGATTAGTGAAAAAAAGATTTCACTAATCTTGTTTTCCGTCCGTGCTTTCAAGGGAAATCTCACAAAAACCTTTACTTTAAAATGAAAACAAAAGTACTCCAACCATAACAAGGATCTCAATTATAACCCTGGGAGAGCAGATGGGCACTGGATTTGATAGAGGGAACCTTTTTAGCACATCTGTCTTTGATAACTTCTAATGCAGAGAGTGGGGCCTTTGAAATTAATCGGTCACTCCAGTGTTTTTAATAATGCAACCGAGAACTTTTTGTTATGTAGAAAAGTCCTTACTGGTGCTGACTTTGAGGACTGAATTAATTTTTCATGAGTTCATAGTGCTTCGGGCTACCATTCCAGCCTCTCCTAGTTTCTGAGGATTTTTTAATGCGTAGGGTGATTTGTTTTAAGCGTCTCCATATGAGGGTATTTGAGGAGCTGTATTTTTTCCTTGGTCATTGTCTGGAAGAGTGATTCCGGAGAGTTTGAAAATTCTTCAGTGGGCCCTTTGAGCTGGCCTGTCCCACTTTGCTACTGAGTATTCTTCCTTCAGCTTCCATTTTCCTTGCTATGCCCTGTGTACCAACAATATACACATAGCCACTGAACCAAGAAGGCAAGCAGGAGAAGCAAGCTTCCCTCTTGGAGAGAAGTGCCTTCTTTAGCTCTGCAAGCTTTGAATGAGGCATGAGATCCATAGCTTATTTTTTCCCTCTTCATTTCGGGCAGGGGTCTTGGGGCTCTCAACTGGCCTACTTGCATTCCTAAGAGGATCTACCTTCATAAGTCTGCTTGCTGGAAGTGAGGGTCTCGTCTGATGGAAGTAGAAAGTACTGACTTCACTGTTAGCCTGTCTTAGAAAGCAAACTCAGCCTCGTCGTTTTCTGAAGCATCTCCCAAATACTCTAATCCACAGATTGCCCGCATTCTCTGAACTCCTATGGCAGCTGTACAGTCTGTGACATTAGGTATAGCATTTAATCATCCGTAGCCATTCGTTGAGTAACATGTATTCACGGCAAGAAAAAAACAGAAGGTACCTCTTAGGGTGCCTTTTTGTTTGTTTGTTTGTTTGTTGTTTTAGGCCGCACCATGTGGCACGTGGCATCTTAGTTTCCTCGACCAGGGATCGAACGTGTGCCCCCTGCAGTAGAAGCATGGAGTCTTAACCACTGGACCGCCAGGAGGTCCCAACCTGCCTTTCTTTCCCAACATTTTTTGAATATGTTATATTTCACCAGATTGTAAGTGCAAGAGTTGAAGAGTGTCTGACATTTACTTTTATAGCCAGTATTGTTGTTCTGTAGTTTAGAAGACTTTGTCTAAGTGCTGAGGCCACTGCAGATGGAATGGATAAGAAGAAAAGCTCTGAAAAGCCTTCTCTATTTGTCCTCCTTAGTCTAAGATAGATGCCACGCCTGTGTGTTCCTACAGAATCTGGTACTTGGCTCCGTCCAGCACTGTTCACACTCAACTGTGTCCACTTGTGTGCATGTCTATCACCCCCACTCTACGGTGTTCCCTGAGAACAAAGAACTTGTTCTGTGTCTGTATCTTGTTTACAGATCTATGCCCAGTGCTTTGCACACAACCTATACACAGCTCAGCGAATGTTGAATGAATGATTGAGTGAAAGAGCTATGTAAATGAGTTGGGGCTTCTTCTCAAAAGAAATGATACTGGAAAATAATATGTGCATATCCAAGATATTCAGAATTGATTGAGAGAATGATACCGTACTTGTGTAATTCAGTTTGGGCATAATGCAACCAGGAATCATGGGAAGAGTGACAAATATGAAATATTGGTCCAGTAAAGAAATTCTGGGCCGCTGAATGTTTTGCAACCTTCTGTGTGTTGTATCGACAGTATACCTATTAATCACCACCTCCATCAGTTTATCAGCCTCACGTTAAGGCATCGATCATCATTTGCAGAGGTGGGGAGTAAGAGAAAGGAGCTGGCTGCAAGGCACATTCTTGTACTTTGAGGGTAGCTAGTCAACAAGGGTCTGATGCCTATTGGTGGGGTTCTTCAGGTCACAATGTATGCACAAGACTTCTTTTTTCTCTTTATTAAGGGATAATTGATTGAGGTCAGAAGTTTTGAAGAGTCCTGGGAGATTTTTAACCCAGTGCCATCATGCAAAGCTTACTACATCAATAAGACAGTTCCATGGGAGATGAAGGAGTAATTGAGATGCCTCACCAGCTGGAATCCAGATGAAGATACATTTGGAAGCTTAATCACAATCATGTTCTACACTAAATATTCATCCGTCTGTCTCCCAAAGAGGACAGGAAATTAAGTTGTCAAGGGCAGCGGGGATGAGGTTTAGCTGAAAGAAGAAACCCACACCTCAGCCTTAATCTCTAAATATGCAAGGCTGTCTTAGGTGGTTGAAGCAAAAGCATCTGCTTTCCAGTTTTATTTCCTGAGAAATATTTGAGCTGTTTATACACAATTTATCAGCTCTACAGTTACCAAAATGGACAGTTAAGATAGCTCAGTCTCCTCACTGTGGGATAAATACAGATGAGCAATGCCATCTCAATAGAAAAATGCTTTATTGAGCCAATATAGAAAAGTATTAAAGTTGTGTAAACATGCAGGAAGGAGCAGGGGAATTCCTAAGCGGAGCTGATGGCCTGTGATTGTATATGCCTTGATGTGCTGTGTCCTGAAAGTTGAACTAAACCCTGGATATAGTCAGTAAGCATTACGTTACATGTTGTGGGTTTTCTTTCTTTTTTCTTTTTTTTTAATTTCCAGGTTAAACTTTTTATGGTGCCTTCAAGGCGTCTAAATTTCATTTCAAAGGGTGGTTTGAAAAATGTATGTTGCTACCATAAATTAGATGATAGTTTCCTTTCAATTTCATTCCTAAGAGGATCTACCTTCATAAGTCTGCTTGCTGGAAGTGAGGGTCTTGTCTGATGGAAGTAGAAAGTACAGTGTGAATCAAACATTGGCTTTTTTAGAAAGGGACAGTGTGAAGTTGTGTCTTATCATGTGAGGAGGCTGCATTAGACAGGGTGTCTTTGCCTGCAAGTAACAGAACAGTCCCCACTGGAATTAGTTTTACAAGGGAATGTGGTGGCTCACGTGTAAGTCTGTAGGTGGGGATACCCCAGATGCAGGATGTTAGGGCTCCTACCCTGCTTCTCTGTGGTTCTCCTGGTGCTCTGCCTTCCTCAGAGGGTTGACAAGCACCCTCTAATTGGGTCATAGGTGGCTGTTGGATGTCTCAGCCTTCATATCTTGAGGCTTCAATCTCCAGCAGAAGAAGGGGTCTAGGCCTCTCTCGGGAAGAAGTAAATTTCCTAGAAGCTCGACAGTAGACTCACTCTCACTTGAAACCTGCCTACGCCAGCCCATCGACGCTGATTTTAAAGTCCTCTTTGCTTGGAGGTGGTGGTAGGAACACAACCATCCGCTTGGTACCCTCTGTGATATGACCAAGACATAGATACCCATGACATCACTGCATTCACATGGTGCCGCAGAAAGAACACAGACGGTGGAGTCACACAGTCCTGCATTTGAATCCCATCTTCGTCCCAAAAGAGCTGTGTGACCTTGGTGGATCGCTTACCCTCAGTGAGCTTCACTGCCCCTTGGGTGAAATATAAGTATGCAGCATCCACAGAGAACTTAGGAGAATGAAAGCATGGAGCAGAGACACAGGGTAGGCATTGCTCAGTCATAATTCTCTTTCCATGCGTGCCTTTTCATCGAGGGGGGTCTTCCACTTATGCTTTCTTTTTCCTAGGTATAGGTCTCCATTTTGTAATTCTATCTTCTAGTACATGTATGGTGTAAAGGATAATTTAATTGAATGTATTTGCGTATGGCTATATTTGGCATGATCGTACCATATATACGTATGTAGATAATATAGGTATATATGTTATATATACATATACATCTATATTTAATCAACAGTTACATATTGAGGAGACAGATCCTAGGTTTCACCTTGTTCCAGGCATTCCAGTGTTCTGGTTTAGTGCTACTCAAAGTCTGGTCCACAGTTGGGTACCAATTGAAACTGGGTTGCTGGTCTGGGACAGGATGAGTACAGAAATGAAGTATAAGCATTGACACATTTATGGTAATTTGACACTGCTGAGACCTCCATGCCCGTGTTTATTTTTCTAATACTTCATTTTTATTGTATTCTGCAAAAGTTTTGGTGTGTGATAGATTGCAAAAACAAAAAACAAATACACAAAAAACTAGCCCTTCACAGAATCATTGAAGAAGCTTGCTAGAACAGACACATACTGAGCTACTTTTTGCCTTCCGGGTGCTAAGGTTTATTTGAAGTAAGAAGAGACGATTACACAAAGTTGTTAAACACGAGTGCAAACACAATACTGAAAAATAATGTCATAAGGCAGTCATAAATGACCCAGTGCCATATTAGTGGCTGGGATAACACGTGCCACCGAAGTCCGCAAGAGGACGAGGTCACGGTACGGCAGCGGTGGGAAAACTCTTCCCTGAGCAGGTGGATTTGTTGTGACTTCCTCTGCATCCCGGGCCTCCTGTCAGGGTCTGCTCTGTCCCATCTCACTCGGCGGCCTGACGGGTTAACCTCCCGGTGAGCGAGGGCCTGCGAATGAAGCCGGACGGAGTTATGTGTCAGGCTGCAGTGCACACGCACTAAATATCCCGCTCCATTATCCTTGACGGGGCTTTGATGTGAGCGTAAAACACGTCAGATTACATGGGACGTCATGTCACGTGTCAAATCAGTGTTAGGGCTCCATCCTGACACTTTAATTAGTACGGGCAGAGGGAAAGGGTGTATTATTTTTCTGTTTCAAGGCAAAGACCCTAACACCCACTGAGAACTGTTTGGTTATGCCCAAGCCTGCATGCGGCCTTCTCTCCTTTCACAAACACAGCCGGTACCCCCAGGATGACAGCCATAATGTCAGCTCATGAAAAGAGCCGTAGCTGGGAGGTATAAACTTCACTAGATTCTTGTCCACCGGGAACAACGTGTGTGAGGGAGCTGCACCCCCCAGGTGGCCTCATCTTCAGCGACATAAATGCTCATCAGTTATTGACTTTGCAGGTTTCTTAGTCTTAAAACGTGACTACTGATGCTTTTATGCATCTCGTAGGAATATTAGTTGTTGAAATGAGATCACGCCTGTGGCACTGCTCAGATGCTGCGAATGATGCTGAAGGGGTAGGCGGGCTAGAGGGGAGGGGGAGGAGATGCCATTAGAGGCCTTGGCTATTAGGAACCCTTGGCCAATTAGCAGCAGCTTACGGCACAGCTGGAAACACCTCAAACACCTTGCTTTGCTTGTGCCACCACAACCAGTTGTGTCTGTCAGGGTGCAGGGATATATTCCAACCAGAAAAGCACCTAGACACGACCTAGCCCTTCACCATTTGTGAACATGGCCCTGAGTAATGAGAAACCCGCGCTTTGCTCTCTGCTCCCGGAAGAAGGTCACCCGACTTACTACTGAGTGAAATCTCTGCACGTCAATAAGCCGCATTCATTTTGACATCTAGACTCCTGTGTAATTAAGACCTCAGGTCTGGCGCTTGGTTTATCAGTGTGTGTCAATTCTCATTTACATAAGACTTCGGTTTTTCCCACATCTCTGCACAGACACCACCAAAAAAAAAATGCTATTAACAATGAAAGGGCTGAGGATAGAGTTACACAGCCCATCGTGTCTCTAATCCCCGCTTAACATTTCCTTTAAAAAGAACATTGCCCTATTCGGGAGTTAAACGCTGTGCGTTTAGATGTTCATTATAGAGGGAAAGGGGAAGTAGATTTTCCACTGCTTTATTTTGAGCCAGAGAAACATCCGATTTCATGCCCCTTATTCAACGGTGAAGCGGACTCTGCTATATGATGGAAGGGAGCTTTCTTCATCTCTCCTTTGGAAAACAGCAGGCTCTTCTAACCTCCCTGTGGTTGTATGCTAAACACTGAGGCTGGACCCAAAGATCCTGTAGGTGTGCTAATCTAGTCTTGTTTATTCAGACTGAAGGCTGTTGGGTGTAACCGGATCCTACAAAGGAGCAAAGTGATTTCTGGGGCTGCTGGAAGCCATCCTCCCCTCCCTCCGGAGCTTTCTCCCCGGCAAGGAGCGGTGGGGACCCAATACTTTGGATGTCTCTTTTTCTTCCAACATTAATGGCTACAAGGCAGAAGCATTTATTTTTGCAACTCAGACGAGAAAAGCCATGTCCAAGAGAAGTTAGGGGACTTTCACAAGACCACACATGTAGTTGGTTATATGACCCGAGAAATAATGCAGTCTCTACAGATCTTCGTTTTCACATCGAACAAATGTGCTCATCTGTAAAGTTAGGGATGGGGAAAGAAGTCTAATAAAAAGGCACAGAGAAAAGAGAGCCTGGAGTTTATATAAGCACTAAAGTATGTGCTTTAAGTACGAAGCCAAGAAAGGATGGAAACTTGGGGTTGCTTTCAAGGAGCCTCCCATTCCAGCTCTACCACTTACTACGTGTGACCTTGGGCAAGTTACTACACCTCTCTCTGGACCTCAGATGCCTCGTCTCAGAAATAGATCATTACAGTGCTCCCTTTACAGTGTTGCTATGAAGGTTAAAAGAAGTAATTCTTATAAAGCACTTAGAAGAGTAACTGACATAAAGTTAGCCCTCAATTAATGTTGCCTATCTATTATGAGTAATAACACCACTGCTATTATTATTTATCCAGATGGCTATCCCCTTCTGAATAAGATTGACTCCACTACTGCCAAGTTCTCCCCATATGGTCTGTCCTCGATGTCTATCCAATCCTAGGAGGCCTAGGCAGTCCTGGAAAGCATCCAAGAATCTAGGTCAATGGTTCTCAACCTGGGTTCATATAACAGTCATCCTGGGGAACTCTGAGGCTTGAATCCCATGCCTGGAGATGTTGATTTAATTAATCTGTAGTCCGGCTGGGCATCAAAAATTTTTAAAGCTCTCCATGTGATTTTAATGTTAAGAACCACTAGGCTAGTGGAAGACCTCGTTAATTTTGATATTGAAAAAGCTTCCTGAAATATGAATGGTATAAACTGTTGTTTCCTAAGTGTAGCATTTACTGGAGGTGTTCCATGAGATCCTGTTAGATAGTTTAAATTAGTTATATGTTAACAGTCCTACAACTCTCTTAGTGCAAATTAGGAAAAAGTATAACTAGCATTATCAACCCTGTGATTTCACAGGTAATATTCTTTAGGTTAAAATTTCGTTTAAACACAAAGTAGAGAGGAATGTATATCAATTCAAATTAAATATCAAGTTAATATTTACACATTGATGGTAAAAAATGTGACTTTGCTATGTAAATGACTAAAGTATGGGAAATGCATGAAACAAATGTGATTAAAATTATAATTCTGAGTCAATGTGATACTTCAAAAGAATAAAGTTATTTTACTCAGTAACTACAATTTTCAGTATTTGAAAAAATAGATTTATGAAATATGGTGAAACTTATAACCTAAGAACAGAAAATTCTTAATTGCTAGTAATTCACTTTCAGGACACAGTCCAAGATAAAAATGTTATTCCATATATACTAAGAACTATAATTATAATGGCTTTTTATATATTGACATGGTTAATGATAACGACATCCTGCGTTTTAATGCTTTGTCGTTTATAAAGCACTTGCACTTACATTACTTAATTGGGTTTCTTCATAACTTGCTGAGGTTGGATTATTAGCCCCTTGTCACAGATGGGGAAAATGAGGCCCCGAGGGAGTGGTTAAATGGCCTGTCCCACGTTCCACAGCTAAGTCGTGGTGGTGCAGGATTGGAACCTCATCATCTCCACCCAGGGTAGAACTTTTACTTTTTTAACTACTATTGCTCTTCTAAGTCTAGTCAGTCCATGCTGCCTGCTCTCTCTTCCACATTAAATTATAAAATCCCTCAAGGGTAGCTCTGACTGTGTGACAGTGGATTTCCTTTCTGATAACTTAAACTTGCTCTGCACTCAAGAGCATTCCATGTTACTTCCAGGACCAGAAATCAGGCCAGTTTGGTCACATATAAAGGAAAACCACTTTATAATAACTGCCTCCCAGGTCTCTTCTACTCTTGACCAACCCCAATTTTTTTTCTTCTCTGGGCAGTAGCCAAAATCATCTGTGAAAACATGTTGACCCATCATGACATTCCGTACTTAAATCCCTGTAATGGCTGATGCTTTGCTTTGCATCGATTCCAAACCCCACTCCCCCGGCCCCCATCTCCCATCTCCTGCCTCTCTGGTTCTGCTCACGGGGTGCCAACCAGCTTCATCTCCTCATGATGCCTCAAACAGGCCACACGCTGTCCCTTCATGTCTAGACGACCGTGTTCCACGCAACAGCAATGTCCTCCCTCTCTACTCTGCCGAAAACCTAGCTTCAGCGTTATCTCAAGGAGTGGAATTTCTTATCTCCTAATGGGATGAGACCCCCTCGTCCCTCTCTCCTGCAGCAGACAGATCTTTCCTTCACAGCTCTCATTATGACTTGGAATTATTTATTGGTGTGAAGCTACATGAGGGCAGAGGTGGAATCATCCCATATTTTTCTACTATTCTAGTCTCAGCATAGAAGTTAGTGCATAGTAGCTGCTCGATAAAAATATTGTTGAATTAACAAGCAGAATATGAAAAGACACAGGGGTAGCTTACCCTCCCTGAGGACAGGGTGAGTTTTTACTGCCTACACTGAGAGCAAGCCAGGAGTACGAAGTGCTTGCAAGACCTTCAAGGCTGAGCAGGACCACCTGCCACTGTATGATCCTGAAGCTACTGTCTACACCTGACAACTACTATACTGGATACTCTAGGCAGGAAATGAGAAACTGCCAGTGGCTTCCAAGCTACTATTTAAGGGAGCAAACATTGTAAGTTAAACTGCGAGTACAATACCCAAAGCCCTGCTGGTCCCACCTCTCCATAGTTCCCCGAGAAGTTCCTGAGGCAGTGTATAGGAATGCTAGGGCTCTCAGGAGCACAATTTTAAAACTACAAATCTAGTAGATAAATACAGCACCAGAAATTGGGAATCAGTATGCTATTCCCAAGGATGCCACTTGCTACTTCTGAGCCAATAAGTTGCTTTTATTGGCCAAACTTCATTTTCCTTTCCATTAAAATAGGTGTAATATTCCTCATCCTACTTAATTCATTGGACTGTTTTGTAGACAGAATAAGATAAAATGGCAACATTTTGAATAGGTAGAAGCACTTTATGTTATTATTTGAGCCCAAGTGACCCAGATATGATATCTTCGTCCTTAAGGGCTTTTAAATGAAGGAAGATGCCCTGATTTTCATAGATAGAAAGACATTCCAAAGACAAACATAGTGAAAGAACAAATGCATTATTCATTAGCTTTATGGATTTAGGTGGGTGGTCAGAAAGAGACAGTGTTCTATAGCAGGAAGATCTTCGTCTACAGATCAGGAGACCCGGGTTTGAACCTATCTTGTCATCCAGTTACTAGCTGTGGGAGTTCGATAGGTCACCTAACCCTTGGAAACCTCAGTGGCCCCCCGTCTGTAAATTGCAGGGAGTGGGCGTGGGTGGGGAAGTGGAGAATGATAATGACATTATGGTAGTTTGGAGGATCAAATGAAACAGCCACTAAGAAAGGCCTTTGGAAACTGCCAAGTGCCTTAGCAAAGGCATTACTATTACCCAGGCACTTGCCTAATTTAGCCAAGGGGCAGTCGAGGAGTTGTCAGAGAGGGCTGCCCAAAATAGCAAGGAAGTATCAAGGCTGACTTGAATAATGGCGGGGACAGGGCAGGTCTAGGAGAGGGCTTACTTCCAAGGGGCTGACAGGACCCATCCATGACAGTGGGTTGTTCCCCCCTTTCCAGGAGCTGAAGTGGCTTCAAAAAGCTCTGGATTACAAGGCTGAGGACACCGTCCAGGTGGGCAGAACGTGTTAAAAGGATCCCAAGTACACTCAAGGATGTTTGTTTTTGATTAGAAGATAAGGATTAACTGGATTAATGGAGTCTCATGGCTGGAGAATGTGCAGACGCTAATTGCCCCTAAATTACAGTGGATTCCATTGGAATTGTGTATTTTCCTCCAAAAGCCTAACCACTGCCCCTCCTTCCCTGCCTCCCTCCCTCCCTCCCCACACAATGCTAAATGAACATGTCATTGTAACTGAGATGAAAGGCCTTGAAATTGATTTTCCACTCTCCTCCAAGATCTCTTGTTTGCAAAACACAAGAGAAACTAAGTTACTAAACTAGTTCCAATTTATCTCATACCAAGAAAAAAAATAAAGTATTCCAGGGACTCAGATTTCTGGAAGGCTTTTGCAAGCCCTCTTTCCTTGCTCGGTTTCTCTATCTAACGACTGAAATTAGTGGTTCTCAAAGTTGAATGTGCTTCAGAATCACTGGAGACCCTGTGCAAACACATCCCTGGGTCCCACCCTGCATCTCTGATTCACTAGGTCTAAGGAGAGTCCCCCAAGCTTGTATTTCTGACAAGTTTCCCAGTACCACTGATGGTGGTGGGGCTTTTGAGACACACTTTGAGAACCACAGAACTAGGGAAATATTAAAGTATTTTAAAGAATCTGGTCAAAGAAAAGAGAACAATGCAAATCTCAAAGTGCTAGGGCTGAGTCTCCCTGGAAGAGGAGGTGCAGTCACTCAGAAGTGAAAAATTATTTATTTCCTACGCCAAATATGCATATATTCTCTTGGATTTTTTAAAGCTTACAGATGGATGATGGATGAACGTGCTTCGCTGTGGCACAGGAAATGCAAAAGAGTTAGGCACTGGGGCAAGCTCTTTCTGGTGGCCCTGACCCATTCCTTCTTCTGTCTGCTTTGCACACCTTCCTCTTCTGGGGATAACTAGTCAAGTCGTCTTTTGGCAACTCCACAGACATCACACCTCCAGACCCCTGACCAGTCCCTCTGCCTTGAGGCCACCAGTATGTATCCCAATCCTATTCCACATTTATTTACAGATCACTCCTTCTGTGCAAGGCTGGATAAGACCTGGGCTACTTTTGCTAATGTTTCCAGAACTTTGCAAAGCACTGCACAGTGAGTCCTCAGATTTGGGATTTTAGCTCTGGCCTTGCATCTGGATTACCACGTGACCATGGAGAAATCACTTTAAACCCCTAGGCGGGATTTTATTCATCAGTTAAAGGAGGGGGTTAGTCTAGTGAGATTAGTGGCTCTTCCTCTTTAGGGAAGAGCCCCTGGCATGTATGACCCTGAGTTAAGAATGGATCCTATTCTAGGTGATATTTCAAGTTCCTTGAGCTCTGAGGTCCCAGGATTCTACAATATTTTTTTCTAAGTCCCAAGAACCAAACGTTGGGGAAAAGACCCATGGTGTATTCTAGGCTTTTATGCGTCAGAGGTGGTCCCCAAACTTAGAGTTTAAAGGAGATGTGGTGTCCAGACTCAGGAGAGAGAGCCACTTCTGTCCTTTGTGTCTGTTGGAAAAATGAATGCTTTCTTATCATCGTTTCTAGCAAGAGGCGGCCTACTTTCAAGGCAAGGGGAAGTAGCCCATCTCAGCTTGTGCAGGTCAGTAATGTGACGAGATAAAGGGCAGTTTCTTAATGAAAACCACTCTGCCTCCTGCCAGCAAAGGAGTTTTCTTAGTGCATTTCAAGTCTGCTAACACCTCTTCCCAGATCAATGGCTTTTCATAAATGCACCAGGAGATCTTTGAACCGCTAATGCTTCAGGGGCTGTTTAGGTTTGGAGTCAAACTGTTTAATATAACTCTCCTCCGAGTCTGGCTCTATTGAAAGGTCTCAGGAAACAAGGCGGAGGGATGTATAAAAAGCAGAACCGCCATGGCCAACTGACATACCCCCACCTCGGCCTCTTGTTTATACAAGCAAATTGGACCAGGCTGATTACTTTCAGGAGGGGAAAGGAGGAATGAAATGACATATGGGTCAGGGGGGAGAGTTGAGTGAAAAGGAATCAGATTCAAGGTACCTTTTGATTGGAGTGGCACAAATCATTTGCTTAGGAGGGGAGGACGCCACTGATTGGCTTCATCAACAGATTAAGGCACCAACAGATTCAGCGCTATAAGAAAAACTGCATCGTGCCAGGAAGTGTGGGCCAGACTTCCCACGTTCCTGGGAAAATGAGCGCCGTTTAATTGAAACACTTGTTTAAACACTAAAAGCTAAAAGAAGGATGTTTTTCAGAAGACAGATGACTGGGCCCATCCGAAAGATGTTATAGCAAAGGGCAGTGTTTCTTCTACCCAAAGCTGCTCCCACAGTAGCTTTCCCATGGAGCTCTTGGTAAAAATGATAATGAAGTCATAATGATAGTCGGCCTTTCCTGAATGTCCCTCCTGCAGGTACGGTCTTAGGTCTTTACTTCGTCTAAACCTCACAGCTGACCTCTGAAGTGGAGCCTCTACTATTATTAACCCCACTTTCAAGTGGGGTAATTGGACCTCAAAGCAGATCAGCAACTTGGCCCATGTCACATCCACTTGGATGGGGACCTTCTAACCACCAAACTATGTCTGTCTCCCGAGTGAATGTGATCCACCATCATCTGATGTTGAATTCACTCATCCACAGCGGATGGACTCTGGTGGCCCCTGATACTTGCTTGTCTCTACAAAGATGCAGCAAACATTCCTGCACTTACAACTTGGTGCTTCTTTCAGTCCCCTTCTTGGCCCTGCTTCTTGAAAACTTCACACTTGCTTGGATTACAGTTCTCCTAGAAATGGCAAAGCATATATGTTATCTGTTTCAGGATGCCTCCAAGACTTACAGGATTCAGTTTTTAATATAAAAATTAGGCTGCGCATTGCTCTTAGAACAGAAGGAAGTCACAAGTGCCCATTCCTGGATCTGTCCATCAGGATATTCTAGACTCCTCCGCTGTGGGCACTCTCTCCCTGAGATCACCACAACATGGGTCTTGGAGCCATTTCCATCTATGAAATTGCTGTGAACAGCCAATAAACCTGGGGTCAAAGGTTAATGAATGCCAACAAGAGCATGGGGAGAGGAGGCAGGCTGGGGATTTGGAGGTCGGGGGCATGAGCCACTCCCCTTTGAAGTTCATGGGCTCGAGTGCATCCTGGGGAATCACAGGTGGCTGTAGCTCTGCTGGGACCAGGAGGGTGTAAAGGTGGAGCTGGGGGAAAGTTAGGGGTGGTAGTGAATTAATACAAAGTGCAGGCACCAGGAGCCCTATTTATTATTTTTCATCAGTCAAATGAAGGCAATTTTTAGATTTAGATTTTTTTTTTTTGATGAGCTGTCACCATGGTGATGGAATTGGAAATTCTTTTTCTGACAACATTGCTGTTAAACCATTTGTTGAATTATTTGCATACCATGACTCTGCGAGGCCCCGAGAGCTGTGTGCTTCCCTCTCTATGGAGAGTTGATCTCACCATCTCTTGGATTCTTTTACCGTAGAGAGGTAGGTCCAGGTTTCCTATATGCCTGGTCTCTACCCAGTATGGAACGAGGCTCCTGGATTCCCCACAATCCCTCCCGCAGAAGGAACTCATAAAAGAAAACAAGACCAAAAAAAAAGAAAGAAGAGTGAAGAATGTACCATCTGTTCCAAGGACATGGTTTTGAGTCTATCTGCTTCCTGTCTAGACCCACCTGGTTTGGTCTCTTGCCCATCACATCTATAGAATCCACCCCAGGGCAGAGATGTTGGAGGAGACATGCGGTAAGTGTGACCTTCTGGAATGAGCCGGGGACTCAGGAGTCCAAGTTGCTGCTTCCATAACTGGGCTGGAGCCAATTCTGAATTCACCCCTTTCCTTCCTTGAGTGATCATTTAAGATTCCAGATGGATTCAAGTTAATTTTTTAAAAATTCCCTCTGTTAACTCTCCACCTGATTCCAGAACCGTATCCAGAGAAGTCCCTTCTAAATCTCCTCCTCCGATTGTAGCCCAGCAGAAGAGACTGGATTGCATTCTGAAACTTCCAACACTTTGCCCTGACTCACACTTCCCTTCACATCTGTTCTTTAAATAAGTACCAGCCTCAATAATGAAGAACAGAACAGTGTCCTGATGAGAAGTAATTAAATTTCACAAATGGTCTTCTAATTTGGTGAGATTTGGCACTGTTTGGAGACGTCAGGAATCCCCGTGTTGTCCTCTAATCCTGTGGCCAGGTGAGGATGCCATACACTTAGGTAGGAGTTGCTTGAGGCTGAAACCTTTGCTTTGGGTCTAGGTCTTTTCTTTGTCTCTGTTTTGTCTCTTTCCCCCCATTACTCTGCCACTCTTTAAAGACAAGCAGGGAGTGGTTTATTCTGGGCTGTTACCAGTTTGCTTCTGGAGGATGTGGTGCATGTGACAGCTTGGGCAAGGCACGGAGCCCAGGCTGTTTGTGTCACACTCCGATCCCACCGACAGACACTGCTGCTCGCCTCCCCGTCCAAATCTGATGACACGTATGTTCGCGCAAGTGTGTGCTGTTGCTCTGGAAACCGAAGCAGCAACATGATCTAGAGTAGGATCGTGGCCTACTCAGCCTGAATAGTCTCACAGCCGTTCTGGCAACTTCCGGCAGGAAAAGTGCATCTGCTCCCCCTGCCCAGTGAGGGGTTTTGGACTGATAGCTTTCTCTCCCCAATGGAAAAGTTTGCCCCTTGAAATTAGAGCACGCGTGTCTGCCCACATCTCACACTGGGGGCAGCGTGGTTAATTGGAAGAGAACTCAAATTCTGGAATCTCAACCGAATCCCAGCCCTGATGCTTACTAGACAAGGCACACAGACAGCACTCTATAAATACGAGCTGTTATCATATCCGCCTTGAATGCTCCTCCACCTCCTCAGGGTAGACTGGCCATCCCGGCGTCTCCCGGCGCTGCCTTCACCCCCAGTGCCTCGCTCAGAGCTTACCAGCTGGGTGACTGTTCATGTTATCATCTTTCTGGTCCTCCTGTTGGGTATTCATAAAAGGAGAGTTACTATGCCTACCTCAAAGCTGGGTTTTGAGGATAAATAAAATAGCATGCATGAGGTCCACAGCTCTAGACGTACCCAACGTGACCTACTGGCAGAATCAAATCCCCCAACTTCAGGATATAAATGTTTCCACGGGGAGAGAAAACAATTTTTTCCCTTTCCCTGGATTCAGTCCTTCACCCCTTTCTGAAGATGCACCTGCCCGTATGATACCTGCTCCCATCTTGTCTGAAGAGATGGGTAAAGCACAGGTAGAAAACCCAACTTCTGACCCCATCTATTCACATACACACCCAGCCAAACATTATAAGCGCTGCGGGCACCTTTCAGGCAAGGCCTTCAGTGTGATGGGGGGAGCCCAAGGGTTTAGGGCAAAGGAGAAGGGAAGGTGAGGATTACTGAAGACAATAGTGAGAGCTGGTAGGTGGAGGTGAGGAGAACAGAGGACAGACGGTAGAAATAGGAGAGGAATGAGAAGGATCGGAGGGAGAGGGAGAGAGAGAGAGAGATCTCCCAGGGAGCTTAGACTAGGCTCCAAGTTTTTGGGGAAAGTTTATTGTAGCCTCTTCTCAATGCCAACCCCCTGGAACTCAGAGGTCTAGAGCTGTCTCTAAAGCAGATGATAAGGGCCTTTGAAAATCTTTAGTCTTATAAGCATTCTTCTTTCAATGAAAATTCCATGCCCCCCATTTTTAAAATAGGGTCCTAAAAGAACACAACCCATTTTTTTTAAACAAAGAACAAACCATCTTTCACAGTAACGGAGGAAAAGAAACCCCAGGCACATCCATGGGGAGGTGCTCACTGTCTGGGCACCAGCACAAGGGCCTCGCAGAAGCGCTCACACCAGGTCCCGGCTCTCAGGGCCTCCTTCAGCGTGTTTGCATGATACACAGCTCTCTGCATCTGGACGTTTGTGCAAGTCCTCACCAAAAGAGGGGCATCCAGAGTGGTAAAAATGTGGCAATCAATAACTTGATTAAGAAGTTATTCAGGAACATGCAGAGGGAGAGCGTGCATGGGTAACGGAAGTTAGAGCTTCAATTTCCTTAGGCACCTTCGTACATGCAGAGAACGTCATTTTAGAGTGGGTGTCACTAGAAGTGCAGACAAAACAGCGCTTTTACCGAGAAGGTGACACCCTTTTGCTTACTACCTGTTCACCATTTGCTCATTTTCTTGCAGAACGTAGCAAGGCTTTAAGCTTGGATGGGGTGTGTCCTCTCTTGGTGTGTTTCTGTGTTTAAGCTTAGAGCGCACACTCTGTTGTTTACTTGGTATCGTGGCTCTCGCTTCCTTCAGGAGGGGTGTCTGGACACACGCTGGAGAATTCTGTCATCTCTACACCCAGCATTTCATCTAAAACAGTGAGGGGCCTGAAACCACTTCCTGCATCTGCCTGTTACTCCAAATCCCATTATATCCAATAGGATGCTTTCAGGTACAGGAAACAGAGATCACTGACTCAACTAATTTCTCAACCTTGCATTGTTTCCCAGGGCACAAAAGGCAAACATAAATACATAGTAGGTATAAACTCAGTCTGCAAACATCAGTATATATACCAATTTCTCACTCATGTTCATGTCCCACTTTCCACAGAAACTAAATCTCAGGCACTCTGGGTCCCTCTGCCCCCTTGCCCAGGGCTATGTCCAATTTCCAGGGTGTTTAATTGGTGCCCAGCACAAGAGAGGAGGTGATGGGCGTCTAGTTCGTGGAACTGAAGTCTCTCCACCTTGCATCCAATGAGACAACCCCTTCCCACTCCACTTGCTTCTTCCCTGTAATTCTCCAGGACACAGGAATTTATTCTACTTCCCTGCTACTCAGAGGCTCTGGGAAACTCTTGAAGGATGTCTTTCAAGCAAGGCTGCTTATGCCACCATGAATCTATTACTCATCTAGTGCTCCTGCATAGGACAGATCCAAGGGAATTCTGAGAGGCCTTGCCACCTCCCATGGCTCCACCTGGTAGAGGGGTGGGTGTCTGCTCAGACCTCAGCTTCTGTCATCCCCTTCAACCCACCCATTTCCAGTCCTGGTACTTGGCATAGAGAGGACAAGAAAGGGGTCTCTTACCAGGTGCTTGTCTGTGTCTCGACTCCCTTCAGCATCCTTTTACTATTTTCCCCAGCTGGAGAAATGTTTGGAAAAATGGAGGTTAGTAATTCTGAGTAACCAAGTATACCCTGAGTACACACAGGGTTTAGATCAGCACTGTCCAAAAGAACTTTCTGTGATGGTACAAACGTTCATTTTGGAAGCCACAGCTACATGTGACTGATGTGACCGATGAAATGAATATTGAATTTAATTGACTTAAATTCAAGTAGCCACCTATGGCTAGTGGTCACTGTGCTGGACAGCACAGGTCTAGATTTTTCAAACTTATAAAAGAATTCATGTCTTTGTTCTCTATGTTGTGCTGGGATCTTTCATCCCTAAGGCAAGGGTGGAATAAGTCCTGTCTACTTCCGTACAAGAAGTTATTCACGTCTTGGAGGGTGCAGCATGGAATACATCAGTTATCACTTCAAAACACTATCCCACCATCAATAAATAAAAAGTTGTGTTCTACTAGTTGAATCAGTGGGCAGTCTAGAATCTGCCCATTGCCCATCCCTTAAACATTGCAGAAGACAGTGAGGCTCCTCTGAAGGATAACAGGGGTTCTTGCAACTTGCTTTGGAAACCACTGAGCTAGTTATATCGAAAATCCAGTCTGGTTCTGACATTCTAAGATGTAGACTTATAAATGAGGGAGTCATGGCTTGGAAGTGGTGGTGACTTGCCTGAAGCTACACAGCTCATTTTTACAGGAAAGGTCTGAGAGCCGGGTCTGCCACACCTTATTCAAAACTCTTTTTCCTACACTTCATGTCTTTCTATAGGATTCTAACCTTGAGGCTAGGCTGTTCTATCTCCCCTGGAAATAATTATTTCCTGGAGAGAGGGGCATGTCTCCTCTGGCACTGTCTATGGTAGGGCATCTACCAGTCATCAGTGGGGAGGATCAGCTAGCTCATCATGCTGGCGTCGTAGGATGGGAGTAGACACCTTGGACAAAACTGGTTCCCATAGCCACTCCCCTCTCTGCCTCTCCTCCATCCTTCTCTTTCTCTTGTACACAAGGAGCAGTCCTACGCTTCCCATCCATGCTTTTGGAGAAGCTAAGGGCATTCTGAATAAGGAAAACACCTCACTCCTTAACTCTCTCCAACTTTTAGCCTAGGGGAGGAGGCTCTGAGTTTAAGTTAGACTGGACTGCTGCCACAGATGAATTTAATATAATGCATAATGACTCAAACTGATTGAGGTTTATTTCTCTGTCATATGCAGCTCAAAATGGCTTTTTCTGATGAGCGAGTGGCTTGCCTCCAGGTGATGACTAAGAGACCCAAACTCCCTCATGAGGCTCTGCCACATTTAGCAGGAGGCGTCCTAGGTTCAAGTCTAGGTTTGTCTGCAGCATGGAGGATCAATTCCAGGAGATTTCAGAGGCCAGGCCAGGCTCAGAGTTTCCTCTCACATCTCCTTACCAGAACTCAGTCATGTGACCATCCCTAGCTGCAAGGGAGGCTGGGAAATGTAGTCAAGATGTGTGTTCAGGAAGACAAGGAAATGTGTTGAACAGCTGCCACTCTTCTAAACCAGCATTTGGCAAACTTTTTCTACAAAAGTAAATATTTTAGGCTTTACAGGCCATACTGTCTCTGTTGCAAATATTCACCTCTGCCCTTGCAATGTACAAGTAGCCGTAAACAATATGTAAACAAAATGGCATGACTGTGTTCCAATAAAACTTTATTACAAGAACAGGCAGTGGGCCAGCCAACCTCTGTTCTAGACCAGGGAAAACACTTGTTCCCAAGTAAAACACAGAACAGGAACATCTTAAACTATTTTCAAAGAACTGGAAAAAAGCATGTGTATTTTCTCTGAGTGCTGGAGACAGCAAAAGAAAATGGATTAAGACGATATAAAAGGAATGGGATGACTTATTTAATCTTTTTATAAAAGAGAAATGTTTTCAGCTGTGCTTTGAAGGAAAGGAGTGATAGCTATGAAGAGGAAGTTTCTTAAAAATGTAGATTTCAGGATTCCACCCTCAGTATCTTTGGGGTGGGTCCAAGGAATCTGCATTGTCAACGTGCTTCCCCAGCTGGTTTTAAGCAAGTGGTTGGTGATCACAATTTGCTAAATACCACTAAGCCATTTGTTTTTCTGACTCCCATGGATATAACCAGCTATGAGCCTTCAGAGTACATAGAAAATAAGATGCAAGGTATGCACGAATCCACTGATCTAGGTAAGCCCAAGTTTTCTTTTTCCTTCAAGGAAGTTATCAGAATGAAAGATAGTGGGAGTGATCGGATAGGTCTTTCTAAATTTTTTTAAGTGTGTTAACTTGGGACTCTTTTTAGTAATGAATTGTGTTTGGCACAATTGGATAAGGAGCAAGGAGCAGAGACTCAAGCCTTCCAACCAGACCATGACTGACTGGCAGGCCATCCGGCTTCCTCTGGGCATCCCATCACTTGCTTCCCTCCTCTGAAAAATGGTAGCCCCCAGATCTGAGAGGGGATGGTGTTTGTGCTGGGGAGAGAGATTCGCAGTTGTGGGGAATGAGGTGACAAAGCTGGACAATGCTTGTTCCTAATGCCCTGTCATTTCTCTTCCCCTTCCCGTGATGTAGCTCAAAATTCTGTGCATCCGTTATCCCGGGACACCAGCTTCCCCTCCTGTCACCCAGCAGCCCAGAGTGTGCAGGGGCAAATTGGCCTGGGAGAGTCAGGCATGGCTAGGTGTCAATGCTGGGTGCTGCTGGGCACCCCAAGAGGGAGAGGTGAAGTTGCACCTCGAGAGAGTCACCTTGCAAGTGCCCAGGGAAGGGAGTCCCATACGCCAGCCCGCATGTTCATGTTCCAAAGTGGAAGTAGAAGGAAAAAGAAACCTGTCTTCCAGCCCCCTGCTTTCCCCCAGAATTAGCCTATTGTCTACCGTCCGAATGGGTGGGGATGTTTTCTATTCCCTTAGCGAGAGGACTACAAAGCATTGAAGAGTGAAGAGCAAATCAATACACGTGTTTCTGCAGTTCACCACCCAACTCAGAGATAAGAGGGGGAAAAAGATAAATTACTCTAAGATTTCTTTCTCTAGGAGAGGTTGGCAGTCCTATACTCAGATCTGATATCTGGGCATCGGGATTTGCCCTGAAATTTCTCCTGATCTCTCCTAGATAAGGCCTGGCAGTCCCCTCTCAGCTGTCTGTCAGCAGACAAGAGTGGCCGAAGCCGAACCCTGTGCCTCAGCTCAGCAGTTTGGCAGTGCCCAGGGCTCAGGATGGTGCTCTAGCAGAAGAGCAACCCACTTCCCTGAAGAAGGCAGCTTTATTTTTATTTTAGTACCCCCCCCCATTTTCCTTTTTCTTTGATCCTCAATGGGTCCAGATTACTTCTCTGACTTCTCCTCACAGAAGCAAGTAAACGGAAATAAAACTTTGGAGCTGCTTAAAGGCACTTAAGCCATTCCTTAGGTTTTTCTCTTCTTTTCTTTTCTTTTTCTTATAGACAAAATTCCTTTAGGACTTCCTCATAGGCCCGATTATCCATGCCAATATGCCACCCTTCCTAGAGTTCCTGCTGCAGCGCACACCTTTGAGGTCAACCACTTCTAAGGGAATTTGGCCCCGGGGATGTACAGAGGCTCTTGGGAAGCATTCAGCTGACTCTGAGGAGCTGGCTGCAGAAGGTGTGCAGTTTGGCCTGTCCTTTCCAGCCCTGCTGCAAACAAGGGCTGCCATGAGCGTTATATATATTCCCCAAGCTGCCAAGGTGGTTGCTTTCCTTCCCTTAAAAGCTTCCTTTGGTGAGAGCCTCCAGCGTTCCCAGGTCTGTGCCTTTCCTGCCTTACTCCATGCCATTGATCTTCTTGGCTCTTCCAACTTTTCTGTGTTGGGGACCCCCTGTGCCTGATGTGAGCTGAGTCATTAGGAAAGAGCAGAAAGGAATGGACCAGAAGAGTTCAGAATGGGGGCTGGGCAAGGAGGAATCACAGATGGTGCAGGAAGCGGCCTGATCCAACCACAAAGTAAAGACCGTAGGCATCTCTAACTCTAATTAAGACCTGACTGTATATGCCACAAATATGCACGACCTTTCCAGGACAGAATTATTTGAAGTGCAGATCCATGGTGACGTTTAAAGGTAGATTGCAGGACAAGCCACACAGAAGGTGCCAAGTTTACTGGAACATATAAAGCAGTTGCCATCGAGCAAAAGTGAGTCCAGCAGTGATAGTTTACATCACAAGGCACAGCAAGAGTATGGTGACAGACGGAGCTGGTTCAACCTCGGACAGGTCACTTATGCTGTCAAGGCATATTTGGGAAAAGGATGCTAATATCAATAAATAACGTTTATGGAGCATTTACTAAGTTCCTAACATTGCATTAAGTGCTTTATGTAACTTTTAATTGAAAAATCACACCAATTCTGTGAGGTGTATACTGTTATTTGTACCATTTCACAGATGAAAAACTTGAGGTACAGAGAAGGATAGAATCTGAGTGACTATTAACATGATCTTAACACTGTGCTAACATCCATCTCCTGTTTTATGAGGACTGAATAAGATGTGTATGAGGAGCTTATTAGCACAATTCATAGCAGACAGTACTCAGTAAATGATAATCACATGTATTATATATGTTTAAACAAATGGATTCGTCCCAAATGAGGTAATTTCTCAATTTATAGAAATAGATGTGCTTAATGAAGAATAATATTAATTATGTTTTGCTAAACTCCCACATTACTGTGCCCACTACTAGGAAAACTTTCTGGATCCATAAAATTCACTCGTCCTATAATCAGTATGTTACCTTAGTTGCTGGCATTTCACCCATTAGTTCCGTCTTGATTTCTGCAGCAGAAATGTTGCATTTCTGTGTGCACCTGTTTCTGTATTAGATCAAACTTCTTGGTGCAGTGGCTGTATTTATTGCGCTGCACCCCCAGGACTCAATCAGGAGGCCCTTGCTTGCTGACTAGCTGGTTTTTCTTATTCATTGCTCAACGGGAGACTTGGGGATTTGTTTTAGAGCCTCAGAACTCAATAGTTGAATCACAATCTTGGGATATCAGCTACTCCAAACCTTGTCAATACAACTGCTGATTTGCTGGCTTCCGTGGTTGGCTGTTTGGGGGCCACTGGCCCTTGTGAGGCAGATGAAAGGGACTTGGCCAAGACAGAAGAAAGAAGAAAAGCGGAAGATGAGACGGGAAAAGCAAAGGAAAGAGAAAGAAAAAAGTGTACAAAGAGTAATGTTTGTCATCGAAGTGTGGAATTTTTTAAAATTTTTATTTTATATTGGAGCATAGTTGATTAACAATGTTATGTTAGTTTCAGCTGTACAGCAAAGTGATTCAGTTATACATATACATGTATCTATTCTTTTTCAAGTTCTTTTCCCATTTAGGTTATTATTGAATATTGAGCAGAGGTCCCAGTGCTATACAATAGGTCCTTGTTGGTTATCTAGAAGTATAGAATTTTTATTTTTTTAATGATTTTTTTTGGCTGTGCCACGTGGCATGCGGGATCTTAGTTCCCCGCCCAGGGATCGAATCCATGCCTCCTGCATTAGGGAGTGCGGAGTCTTAACCACTGGACCGCCAAGGAAGTCCCTAGAAGTATAGAATTTTTAAACTGGAAGATTCTTAGAGAGTATCTATCCAGTGTCTTAATTTCATCAATAACCTTGGAAAGTTCCAGAGAGGTTTTTGTAACAGAATTACACAGCTAGGGATTATGTATCATTTTTGGACAATTGCAGCAATAACTTTGCTTCTGCCTGTCTATGCGTGGGGCATGCATGCATATTACCAAACTCTGGCTTTTGGAACCCCATTGCTAACTGGCTCCTAGAACTCAGAAATCCAGAGTCCCTTCACAGAGGTCCATACAGCATTAAACACACACCTGTAGGAGCTCTCCTGCTGATTCAGGGTCACCAGAAACACGCCCTGAACCTGCCCTTGCAGGAGCATTCTGTCCTGAACATAAGCACGGCTACCTTGGAGGGGGGGAGGCAGCAACAGTTACCATGACAAGGGTATGGGGTTGGGGGTGGGTAGAGCTGCTCATGTTTTGCTCTTTCATAACATAGAGAAAATCCACGCTGGGCCAAATATAGCAACTTGTCGAGGGTGTTGCTTTGTTTTCGTTCTTACTGGTTTGCAGTTTATTTTTGAACGGATGTGTAGCCCTCCTCAATGGCCAGCTTTTGCTTTTGGCCCTCCTGTAAGTTTTGTTCTGCCGTTGCAGCCTCTGAGGTTGCTTGTTAATCCTCCAGCAAACACAACTACCCCTTCTCTGCCCAACTTATCTTCCTCCCCTGTAGCCCTGTGTATGGAGATCACTGTTCCCCAGCCCAGAGGAGCAAAGGCCAGCAGTTGTGTCCATGGGAGGGAAGCTAGCTGGACTTAAGTCTAGGCCTGTCCTTTTTTATCTGTCTTAACGCTTCAGCTGGAGGACAGCCCTGACTTTTCCTGTTCTCCCTCCTCTCCCCCATCTCACCATCCTCTCTCGCCCCGACTCAGGGGAGAGGTTTCTTGGCTTGCATCAGATTTATACTGACTTTCCACTCCATGTACTTAGGTATCCGCACCACTGTCAATTTTGTTTTGGAAAATTCACTAGATATAGCGAGAGAGAGAAAATACGTATAATGTATAGTGGCGGGTGAGACTTCAGATAAAATGATCTTGAATTGCTCAGGCCTTGTGTATGATGTCATAAAGAGTGTGGTCAGTCCAAGAATGTGTCATAAAGCTTTGGGACATCAAAAGTAAAAGAACGTAACTGTCCGTCCTTCCTTCCTTCACAGAGCATTCTCTATACCCCAAGCCCCACTGGCAGGCAGGCATTTTTGTGTGGCATTTGATAAATCTTTTACTCTTTTCCTTCATCTACTCAATGCAAAAACCAGCACATGCTGGGCTTATAGCATAAACAAGACAGGCAGAGTTTCTCTTCTGGTGGAGCTGACAGTCTAGGGGCAGCAAGCAAAAGCAAATAAGCAAATAGAGAAATGAGATGCTTTGAGGTAAGAGGCATGAGAAAATAGGAAAGGAAAATGTGCAGGAGAGATAAGAGGTGTGTGACTATATTTGGAGGTTTGGAAGGAACTTCAGGCGGAGACCTGAATAAGCAGGAGCCAGCCTTCCTCAAAAAATATTTGTCCACCAAGGAGCTGCCTCTGGCCCCAGCTGCCCTGGGCTGCCTGTTTAGCCCGGGCTTAATTCCAATTGAGTCTTCACCTCAGAACGGGTGGAGGTGAGAGGTCAAGCAGCTGCTGAAAGTGGAGTAACCCAATCTTGGGGACGAGTCAGCCCTTAATAAGCATCCAGGTAGTCCTTTGAAAGATGAAACCTGTGGCCAGGTCTCCCAGAGCCAGGAGATCAAGTTTCAGTTTTAATCACGAAACCAAAGAGATGCCCCTGCCTGTATCCCATCTTGCTAAATTTCAGCTTCTCCAGGAAGAGGGTTTCCTGTCTCAGCTCCTGGGGGCCCCGGTGTGCTTACCTCTTACAGATACCGGCTGCCCCTGATGATGCTGAACGAGGAAGCCGAGTTGGATGGGCTTATGAAATGGTAGGATGGAAACAGAGGCCCTAGATGTTGTGTGCGAGCGGGTGATGAAAATCGTGTGGGTGGTGAGGACCGGTTGCCGGGACTGTGAGAGTTCAGATTTGTGGGCTGCAGCTCAGATTATGACATCACAGATGGATGGGACCACTTTTGAGTCCAGAAGCATGAATACCTTTTTCCCCTCTGCTTAGTTCCCACGCACCTGGCAAAATTTCTGTTAAACACAAGGCGAAGCAATGTGACGGGAAGATAGACAGTGCCCACGAAATACCCCTGTTCGTAGCTCCCATTTTGGGCACTTGCTGTGTGCTAGACACTGGGTTGTGCAGTTGACATGCATCGTTTGGTCTAACCCTCTTAACGTGTTATACAGTAAGTCATAGTACTATTCCCATTTTATGGATGCAGAGAGTGAAACTCAAAGAGGTTAAGGACCATGCCCAAGGTCATCCAGAGAGTAGGCAATGGCCAGGATGTATCCGGGTCTGACTTAAGAATCCGTACTCTTCACAATGTCGCTTCACGGCCTCTTTGTGCAGGTGCCAGAGTAGGACAAATGGGAAGATGTGACCTGTGTTCCTAAAGGCATTTTCTGAAGTGATTTCTAAAGATGTTTGATATGGGCAACTTTCCAGAATTAGCTCAGTTGCTAGCCGTTTAATGGATGAATAAGTGGGATCGGGGGTGGAGGTGGGAAGCAGGGAGAGGGAGAGACATGGGTGGAGAATGATTTCCAAGACTGGGTCTTTTCTTTATTTGACTCTAGTAAATTTTAACAAGGCCCCTAATGAAATCCCAATGCTTAGCAGAGCCTCCACGTTTACAAGTCACTGGCCCGAAGTGGAGGAAGGGAACTTGAGACCCTGGCGCTGGGTTCAGTCCTGAGCCAGGCTGGTGAGAAGGAGCTCTGTGTAGGACACACCTGCCCAGATACAGCAACAGAGTCCTGCCATGGACACATCGCTGGCCCCAGCTCCTTAGACGACATAACCCCGGGTCAGGGGCTGCCAGTCAAGGAGACCCTTGAAAGAAATACTCAGATGCAGTTATCACAGGTCTGCTGAGCTTTGCATCATTTTGCTTTGGAAACATGACAAAACAGACGTTTGTAAGGAGTGTTTTGGTGATCATCAAAATCTTTTTCTCATTTCCCAGTCTAGAAGATGCCCTTTCTCACACAGCAAAAATGGCTTCCACCCACAATGAAGAGTTACTGTTGTTTGCATTAACTATTTAGTGGGGATGATAAATAATATTTATAACATATCAAAGTACAAAGAATAAAAAATGACAATAAAACTGGTTCCTATCTTCCAACACTTTAAAAAAATAAAAAGAAAGAAAGAAAAAATTTCCCCTGTCCTTGAAGTCCCCCTCTGTAGAGTGAAAAATGAAATGTTTATCAAAGTGGGTGGTGAAGGCTTCCCCAGAATCCTATTCTTTATTTCCTACAACATACTAACTAAAAAAAAAAAAAAGCACCAGCTTGTGAAATGGCGAAAACAGCTGCAGTCCATTTGCTGATAACAGCACCAGGTGACTTTTCAAGTCTGGTTGTATTTTTTCCCTTCTCTTTGGCCTGCTGTCCATAAGTAGAGATTTTAGGATGTGTAAAAACACTGAGCTCTGACAGAGGGGTCCCTCCCCCCGGCAGTGGCTGTCTTGAGTGTACTGGACAGTGCATGCCTCAGCCTCATCTCCTCTGGGGTCTCCAAGGTATCCCCCAAAGTCTGGCCCCGTTCTTTGCATAGCTCTCTTCTCCCTAAATCACCATCCACACCATCTTCGCTGAGCGGCAGTGGAGTCAGGCTATCTTTTTGGTAGGTGGGTGTCCCCTGGTCTGGGACATAAGAGCCGAAGGGTTAACAGCTGGACCTATCATGAGTCTCATCATCCTGGAACCCATAGACAGTGGAGACTTGACCGTGGTCACCTTACCTAGTAAAGTCATTTCCTAGTTCTGGTTCTTTTGCCAGCCAGAGAGGGGTCATCTGGAATCAGGCACCCCTGAAACTCCAGGCTTCACGAAAGCTTGTGAGAGGCATTTGGGAACTGAATTCAGTGGTGTCATCTCTGCAGTGCCAGAGCTGGGGCCAGGCTGGGACTCTGTGCTGGCTCTGGAGCAGAGAAGCCTGGGAGCTGGGGCAGGATTGGCTTACAGCTTTGGTCCATGTGGGCTTAGCATCTTCAGCAGGCTCAGCTTCCCTAAGCCCCGTGTCTTTTTCTGAAAATAGTAAGACCCTCATTTCTCATCTCACCAGGTTACTGGGAGAATCAAACGATACAGTAAATGTGAAGGAGCTTCATAAACTGTAAAGCACTCCAAAAGTAAAAGGCATTGTGTTCGAACAGGTGTGACTCTCGGTCCACAAACTCAGTTCTGCAAATCCTGGTACGAATTTTCATCCACATCGTTTTTGTCACCTTAATTTCAACGTCAAACCCAAGCTAGGGTTGCCAGGATTAGCAAATAAAAATATAGGGACCCCCCCCCCCAGTACAGGGCCTCCCGTACGGTGTCTGGCAAGCTTACCACTATCCCTCCAGGCCACCAGGAAACCATGGTAGGAATTGTTTGGGATCCACCCTCTCTAGGGACCTGTGCATCATCAAAGTAAGGCAGAAACCAAGCAAGTTACCTTTGGGATGTGTCGTTATTCCCTCCTTAGGGCTAGCAGCTCTCTGTGGTCACATGGGCAACGTGAGAATTTTTTTTTTTACAGGATCACCTTTGGTCCTGTGTTAATCTAGACATACCACCCAGCCATTGCTTGTTGGGGTCTTCCTAGGCAGGAATCCTGAGGCTAAGTCCTCTTTGCCTGGGCACCCAACAATCCTAACCTCAGTGTCAGTGTCTCTCTTCTCTTTCTCTCCTCTCTTTCACTCTCACTCTCATACTCACCTTACCTTGCCCCCAGCCCGGGGATATTTCTTTCTATTCTGGGTGAAAGCCCCTCTCGACCTTGGCTTTCTCCAGTTCGCGTTGCTTCTTCCTCCAAATCCTCTTTTGCCTTCTCCTCTATAAACCCTACCGGATCAACCCTGAGCCTCAGCTTTTGGAATACCGAAGTCAGGGAGTCTTGCAGTCAACCTCTCCTTTCTCTCTGGAATGTACCATTTCTAAGGGAATGAAGACAAGGCTGATTGGCTACTTGCTTGAGGAGAGAAGAGAGGAAAGGAGATAACTGATGAAAAATTAAATACAAATTAATCATTCAAAATATGTTCCAGCCATAATTAAAATGGTGCGCATTTAACACGTTGTTTTTTTGTTTTTTTGGCCGTGTTGGGTCTTCGTTTCTGTGCGAGGGCTTTCTCTAGTTGCGGCGAGTGGGGGCCACTCTTCATCGCAGTGCGCGGGCCTCTCATTATCGCGGCCTCTCTTGTTGCGGAGCACAGGCTCCGGACGCGCAGGCTCAGTAGTTGTGGCTCACGGGCCTAGTTGCTCCGCGGCATGTGGGATCTTCCCAGACCAGGGCTCAAACCCGTGTCCCCTGCACTGGCAGGCAGATTCTCAACCACTGCACCACCATGGAAGCCCTAACACGTATTTAATTACACCCTATAGCATGGCATTTCTTTGCTGGTCTTTTCCTGCCCTACATTTAGCATTTGGGGAACGGTAAGCACCATGCTTTTTCTCGTCTGCTATCTGACCTGAAGTAAGTGCTCAGTGAATGTTTGTTGAACTTGTTTTGGTGGCTTATAGCTGCTTAGTGGGATGTGGGATGTGGCATCAGCTGCAGGGCTATCCCCATCTGGATCCTAGGCACCTTTCTGGAAAGTTGGCTGCCCTGTGGGTTACTGTTGGCTTGTCCTTCATTGGCATGGGCTGAGTGGGCTGGGGGAGCCAGGCACAGAAAAGTGACATGGAAAGGAGCTGGTGGATACCCAGAATGCACCTCTTTGGCAAGGAGAGAGGAAAGTGTTTGCAACCAGACTCTCTGTGTGACACTTGGCATCATTTCCAATGAATGATATCTTTCCGAGAGCTTGCAGAGTTTGTCAGCTGACTTAACCAAGTTATGATCACCCAGAGACACAGCTACATGGGGTCTGGAAAGTGAATTAGCAGGCTGAGGGGCTCCGGAGTTAATGGGGAGCACATGCTGTGGAATGCAAGTTTCCAGGGGAGGCAGACAGTGTTCTGTTTTGACACCT
This sequence comes from Balaenoptera physalus, assembly GCF_965194825.1. Lineage (NCBI taxonomy): Eukaryota > Metazoa > Chordata > Mammalia > Artiodactyla > Balaenopteridae > Balaenoptera > Balaenoptera physalus. The sequence continues at coordinate 29,389,072 of NC_138890.1, forward strand.
TTGGAGGATCTTTCGCACTTGCTTTGTGTTCCAAGGCAATCTCTCTCTCTCTCCTCATTTACCTTTCCTGGTTTCTTCTAAAAAGAGCAGTAACGTTTGTTCGTATTGAAACGTTACCTGGGGTGCAGAAAGGTCGAGCTGCCTTTGCTCAAATCGTGGCTCAACCACTTAACCAGTATTATGACCGCAAACAAGTTAGCTCATCTCGGAACTTCGGCTTCCTCGTTAGTGAAATGCAAATAATAACAGCACATATGTAAGTTCACTGCGACGTGGTGCAAGGGTCACGGGAGAAAACGCCTGGACGTGCTTGCTGCAGCACCTGGTGTATGGTAAGGGTGTGGTGAAAGTTTGCTGTTATTGTGTTTGGAGTCATCCATCTGTGAGGCAAAGGAAGGGCAGGAAGATTTCCCAATTTAAAAGGGCATGATGAGACCTAAAGAGACCAAGTGGCTGGTCCAGACTTACAAGGGAAGTCAGTAGCTGAGCTGGAAGCCCTTCCTCAGTGAAGGGGTGGACCTGGCCAGGACCACTAGCTCAGTGGATTTCTCTGGCTCCTTCCAAATGCCAGCTCTGGCTGTTACGACAGCCTCTTCCCAAGCCTCCGTGTTCCTCTGTCTGGCCAGAGAAACCAGGCCCCGTTCCCTGTGTGCTCTTCCTTCTCTGGTCTCCTTCCAGTCTCACAGCGCCACAGCACAGATTATGTCCTGACCCTACGATGAGTCACCCCATTTGCCTTGTTTTATAGGAGTCTAGAGATCCCTTTCTCCACAGCACCCAGAATTTTTTCTAACTCACGTCCTGCCAGGGATGATTTCTTTCCATCACAAAGAATTGATGTTGTTTTTGCTTTTTAATCTCTATCTTTCCTTATATCGGCTTTACCCAGGAGAAGGATAAAGTTATCATCACTTCACCAAGAGCCATCTAGAGCTGGGAGTGTACGCCCAACATCGTAGTGGGATGACCGCTCTCTAACCCTCTAATCCCAAGGGAAAGTGGTCAGTTCTCCCGGAATGGGGCCCCATGAAGCCCAGCACTAGAACCTCAGGCTGGCTGTACTGCAAGGAAGTCACCCTGTTTGGGTCCCATTAAGGCAACAGGGAAAAAAGGAAGGTGAGGAGGGAAGATTAATATCCAAACTAACACCCAAGGATGACTTCCTTGGCTCTGAGTGTTCCAGCTAGAGAATCCATGGGGATCCCAAGAGCTCTAAAAGCAAAATGTGTGTGTGTGTGTGCACGCATGCACACACACACACACGCTTGTGTACAACTTAACTGCATTGGGAAGAGGCCATCTTCAGCTCCAATAAATCTTGGAAAGAAAAACTATTGAAAGGAGCTTTCTGCTTTGAGAAAGTCAGTATAAAATGGTAGCAGAGCAAGTCGGTATATATTCAGCTAGGCAGACAGGGTGCAGTGTATGCAGGCAGACACACAGACTGTGTACCCCAAAATACACACTTTCAAGTGCACACACACGTGCACAGGTAAAATGTAAATACATTTACCCGCCTATCCGGAAACTCCGAGACCCTCTCTACCTAATCTCATTTTTAAAGTCTATTGTTTGGGGATCAAAGAACATGTAGAACGAGGTTGGGGCCAGAGGGGTAACTTAATGTCCTTCCCCTTCATCCTTATGATCGTGGCGTGGGTGAGGGGGGTCCCCCGAAATTGCCAGTGAGTTTACCTCCTCCTGGTCTGCCAGGGAATGAAGGTTAGAAGGCCAAGGACATGGGCTTTATCTTCTACTCAAAGGGTGCTTGGGTGGGAGGCACTCGGAGTCGCTGGTAGAGCAATCTCTCATTCGGGGAAGTTTGGGCAGGAAAAATACAAGTGGAGGTGAAGAGCTAGGATTGCTCTCATTGGGTTTTCAAATCCTATTTCTAATAGTAAACCCCAAGTTATCATCATCTCTTTGTGCTCAGAGAGGTGGAAGTGTGTGCGTGCATGTGTGTGTGCGTGCGTGCATGTGCGTGTGTGTGTGAGAAACAGGGAGGGAGAGAGAGGAGAGAGGTTGGCGGAGAAGAGGCAGTCTTTAAATTTTAAAGATAGTCTGCAATGAAAGATTTAACTGTTTAAAAAACAAAAACCCTCTTAGTCCCAGACCACGACTTATGTGCTAGCGTGGGAGGCTGGGGGCTAGTGAAGAGAGGGTCGCGGGGCAGATTCCTAATGGATCCTGTGGCGAAGCGTGCTGTAAGGGGTAGGGGAACCAGCCCCGTGGACGGTTGGATACAATGCACATCTACGAAACTCTCTAGCTGTTGGCCCACCTCTTAGGTGGGGAAGGTAATCTTTGCTCTCCTTATTTTTTAATCAGATTTCTACAAATTGTTCATTTTTATACAATTTTTAAACGTTACTTTCCATTTACAGTTATTACAAAATATTGGCTGTGTTCCCCGTGTTGTACAATACATCCTTGAGCCTATCTTACACCCAGTAGTTTGTACCTGCCACTCCTCCACCCCTATATTGCCCCCCGCCACATACACTGGTAACCACTAGTTTATTCTCTATATTTGTGAGTCTTCTGCTTTCCTTATTTTTATGATTATCCTGTAAATGAAATAGATGATTGGAGCATGCAGAGTTGGTTTAAAGTTAAGCATATACCCTGCTTCAGAAGATGGCCTGGCTGGTGGATGGTCATACAGTGACATAGCAGATGCCTGGGGAATCAGACATTGCCATTGGGAAGGACGACTGTTTTCTCGGCTGTCTTCTCCCTCCACTTAGATGATGGCTCTAATCTCATGATCTGGGCCTGGGCCTGCTTTGTTCACCATGACATTCCCGGGGCCTAGCACAGTACCTGGTATTGAGTACATGTCAGCAAATACCTGTTGAATTTCCTATGGGCATTTTGGGGAAAGTTGCTATGGCCCTGGACATTTCTGTGTCCTGACATTTGGTCGCAAAACTAACCTTTAGTGATAACTCAGGCTGCCTTTGAGGCATTCTGCACTGTGTTTGCCGAGGCTGTGTTACAGCCAAGTGGAGGAGGGGACTATACTTTCCAGGGCGAGGACTGTGTCTATCCCGCTATCCTGTATCTGCCACGCTAGGAAAATATCTGGAACGTGGTAGGTACAATATTTGTTGAATGAGTAAACGAATGAAAGAATGTTACAGCTCTGTGTTTTCCCATATCCTGATTGTCCAGCTGAAGAATGAAACTGGGAATGTACTTACTGGTACTATCACGAGTGCCATTTGCAAAGCCATTCTAAATGACATTGGGTTGAGTTGAACTTAATGTCTTTGTTCTCTTTCACCCCTGGCCCAGGTCGTCAGGGAAGATGTTGGTGATGATGGTGACGCTTACCATAAGTTGAGAGCTACTGTGTGCTGGAAACTCTCCTATCCATTTTACCTGCAGAAGCCTCATAGCCGTTATATAATGCGGTTACTCGATTTCTCTGGCTTGCACAGAAACTGAAGCCCAGAGGGGTTAACCCACATATCCAAAGCCACACAGTTAGGAAGGCATGGAGGCATATTTTAATTCAGGCCCGTCGTCAGACTCCAGAGCCCCTTCTCTTACCTTCATGTCATACTGAACAATATCAGACCCAGCGTTGGAGGGAGGCCCAGAGGGGTCAGTAAAAGCAGCCAGAGAAAAACAAATTGTAGGGAGTCTATTATGGTTGATCTCAAAAGCCTTGTGTGACCTTGTATGTTCTCCAGAGGACATTCCGAAAGCCGGTGATTTACCATGGCTCCCTGGCTAGGGAAGATCTCCAGGCAGCCAGTTCCCCAGACCTGGGCCTCAGGGCTCCAAACCAAACCCAGTAGGGACCCCAAAGCCACAGCCCCATCGACTTTTACTTCTCTTAGATGAACAGAAGATCAGCCCCTCCGATGTTGTGTTTTTGTTCCAGGCGGGTCATGGGCTTCTAGCCAAAAATCCTTTCAATTAATGAACTAGGAACAGTACCCATGAAGAAAATCAGAACCAGATAAGAAGAGAAGGGCCCTCGTGCTCAGAGCAGAGGAGGGGAATGATTCTTGGATTATGCTGATGATTTACCAGTGTTTTCCTAACGTGAGAATCAGTCAGCAGGGGCCTGGGTTTTTTATGAGGGAGGAACCTCTTCCAGACAGCTCTCTCCCCAGCAGTCCCGATAAATCCCGGCAGCCCCACTTCCAGGGCGAGCGCTCCCCTCTCCAGAGTCACGGTGTCAAAGCCTGTTTAGCTGTTCCTTACTTATCGGCCGCAACCTCAACATTAGTTCATGCTTGGAATATGAAGCCATTTCATATTTAGCCTTGTTTTATCTGGCAAGGAGCCTTCCAGAAAAACAGGAGTCCCCTGCTGGTGCTGTTCGGCTCTTATATCTTTATAGTCTCTCGAATTGATTTGACAGAGCAATCACAGGCCATGGGTGAGACCAAACGCTTTTCTCAGCAACAGGCTGGGGGACCCAGCGGGACTGCACATCCCACCGCCCTGGAGCTGGTCCAGCCGTGTCCGCGTTAACCCGAGGGGGTGTGTGCAGGCCCTCGCCCACTCTGGCCCGTGCAGACGGGCGCCCCAGAAAGAGTTTCCTTGTGGCAGTTGTCTGCTGGGAACCTCAGACGAGAGCAAGGGTGTCTGGCGAGCCGTTAGCAATGGCTTTTGCCACAAAACGTTCTAGAAGCTGAGGGGTCAGACACCCCCAGAAGGTGTTGCAGGCTCTTGGAAGGACTTCTCCAAAGCCACAGTGAGCTTTGGGAAGATTTGCCAGGTAACCTGGCCTGCTGGGAAGCTAAGGTTCACATTCTACCAGCCCCAGATAAGTTGAGAGGGTTTTAACCCAAGGGGACAGTGACAACTTGAAATGATATACAGAATCGTGTGTGTGCAAACGTACACTCAGTTTTCTGGGAAGGGGGTCTGTAGGTTTTAGTAGGTAAGCAAAGGGGCCTATGACCTCAGTAAGCTTAAGAACCCATGAACTAAGGCAGCTTTCTCCAAAGTATACATGCCCCACTGGTGGTTTGAGGTGATTTTAAGTACAGCTCACACAAAGTTCTTATTTTATTAACCATGTACTGGTTTTCATGTGGGTTAAAAAATACATATGTATATGTATAACTAATATATCAAGTTTATGATTCACAGATATTACAGATCAAGGTGAGGCTAAAACAGATTATGTAAGTAAACATAAGGGTCAAGTGGATAAGGATAAAAGAAGTAAATAAATAGTAGTACAAGTTCTATGCTTCTGTGGCAGAATTCACTGATGGTGAATAGGGAACTATTTGTATCAAGGAAGAAAAACATGGGAGAATCCAGCCCTCGTTACCTCTTGTCCCAACAACTGAGATGTTTCTAAATTAGACCCCCTGATTCTAGTCTCTTCCACCAGTCACCTGCACACCATTGTCATTCTAATACCCACTCGGATCGTGAGACTCTCCTTCTCTAGAACACGTGATGGCTCCCTATGGCCACCACATTTTCTCCAAACTCCTCTAACTGGGTTTCCAAGCCCAGCCATCTAGTTGATGTTACCCTCACTGTTTCCTACTCTGGAAACTCTTCTCCTGCCAGACCGTTCTTTTCACTGTCCCCCCAGCTCCCACATTCCATGTTCATTTCTGCCTCGTTGCTTTTGCTGGTATAATTACTTGCACATCCTGTGCTGCTTATTCCTCTCTGGAGCCCTTGGCCCTACAAATCTGTTGTTGGCAGTTCCCACCGGTGTCTCCCTTCTCTGGACTATTGCTGCCTTGCAAGTCTGCCTGTCAGAAAAAAAAGGGGACTTCGGGTTAATTACCACTTCATTTGGCACCAGTAAGCCTGGACACAGAGAGGAGCTGGAGCCGGGGGTCTAAAACTTCCCTTCTGGCTTGTTGAAGTTGTTGACGAAAGAGGATAAGTTTGGGATTAATCATTGAAAAACAAGTGAGATAAACTCTTGGTTTCCAGAGATAGTAACTCCTTGGTCCTCCTCCCAGCTTAGGTTATCAAAACCAAGAATTGTTCATTTTTCACAGTTTATGAGGTTTATCTTTGGCCTGTCAGGAGATGCTGACAGAGAAATGAAATTGGTCTGCTTCTAGTCTATTTCACTTTCTCATTCCCACTCTCATAACAAGTTGAAATGCTCCACTATAAACACTTGAGGAGAAAAAAAAAAAAATAGAGATATAAGCAGCAAATTGCACTGCCTCTTATAGTTATTTTGCGTTTATATCTTAACCTTTTATTGTTAAGGCCAAATTTGAAAGAGGTGGTGAGGGACACGCTCCCTTTATTTCAAGCAGAAGGTGAATTTTTAATGACTTAGTAGGGGAGGGTGACTGAAAATTAATAAAGTGGGCTAGTTTGAGAACTTCTTATTTTCTCAGGATTAGGCAGAGAAGATGCAGGGTTGAAAAATTAATGACAGAGAGGCACTAGATGTGAGGAACTGTGAAGTTTTGGCTGAGATGTTTTCATTTCATTCCCATCAGACATTCATTAAAACATAGCAAAGCATTTATAGTGAAATGAGTTGGAGAAAGACAAATACTACATGATAGCGCTTATATCTAGAATCTAAAAAATTATGCAAATGAATCTATATACAAACAGACTCACAGACAGAAAAGAAACTTGTGGTTACCAAGGGGAGGGGGGCTGCAAATTAAGAGTATGAGATTAACAGATACAAACTACTGTACATAAAATAGATAAGCAACAGGATTTACTGTGTACCGTGAGGAATTATATTCAATATCTTGTAATAACCTATAATGGAATATAATCTGCAAAAAAAAAAACCTGAGTCACTATGCTGTACACCTGAAAATAACACAATATTGTAAATCAACTACACTGCAATAAAAAAAAATAGCAAAGCATTTAGAAAACGGTGAGTGGTTTGAAATGTGAAAAGTATGACGTACTTGCAGAAAAGCATTTTTTTCAGCAGAATGGGATTATTTCTATGCCTCTGACATATCACAACTTTGCTAATAAGTAAGATGACAAAGGAACAGATTTCTTAGAGGCACCTTGCTCAGTCAGTACAGAATTCACTAAAAAAATGTTCCTGAAACAAATGACAGATTAGTGGGAAAAGTTATTTAAGAAAAGCTGTAGTACTAAAACTTAAAAGTAATTGCTCCGGATTGTTATTATTGAACAGTCAGTCAATGAGTATTTATCAGAGGCTTACAGTATGCAGGAGGTTGTTATAACCGGCAGGCGTGTATCTTTCTTTCTGTGGCTCTCTTTGTATTAAGGTAATTTCTAGCCATTCTTTACTGCGGTTCGACTCTATATTATATGAATCACCTCATGCTGTGACTTCTAATACCATCATGTTTCTGTTATTAGTTCTTACCTAAAGGTTTTTTGTTATGGTTCTTGTTTTTAAGTTGTTGAATATTGTCTGTGATCCCTTTGTTTTTCTCTTGGTATAATTCTGAATTGTAGACTTAAGCATTAATGCAGTTGAAAGAACTTTCCAGTTCTGGAAAAGGTCATGTTAGTAACTTACAATTTTTTGCGTTCTTAAACAATTTTTTTAAAGCAAGTCACAAGCATGTTTCAGAATCTCCAGCCTTGCCCCAACCGGCCCATGGAGTGGTGGTGTAGCACCGTGGCAAGAGGCAGGGGCCCTGCAGGCAGAGCACCTGAACTTGACTTTGGGGTCCTCCACTTACTGGCTGTGTCACCTTTGGCTTCTGCCTGAGCATCTCATGCCTCAGTTTCCTCATACGTAGAACTGATGTGAATAATATTACATGTACAGTATAGCGGTGCCGTAGGAGTTGATGGGTTAATACATTGATTAATGCAGTAATTAATTGTATTAATAACAATCAGTGGGTTAATACATGCCTGGCCCATTCTTGGCTCTCTCCCTGCATGTTGACTGTTGCTATTCCTACCTGCTAGGAAGCATTCAGCGTTACCATTATTTTCCCATGTAGCGATCTGGAAATATCGTATCACTTCTTAATAATGATCACAGCATTTATTGAGCACCAATTTCTGCAAATGATGGGGAATGCTTTCCCCACCCCACCCCCACTCCTCCTATTTCCACAGACGGGCGGGAGCATCCAGGCCCCAAGAGGAAACGTCACGAAGGGCTTCAGGCTGTCTGCACACCCCTTCACTCACTTCTCCCTACTCCGGGCCCCAGGCTACAAGGTCTCTGAGCTCAGGAGCAACAGTGAGCCCCGCAGGTCCCCTTTTATATAAATCTCCCAGCTCACAAGTGCGCATCAGCTCCGTGCCTGCCCCTGGGGTTTGTGGGGACTGTCCCTCGTGTACCCTCTGTTCACACCCCTGGGTTTGACAGCATGAGGCAGTGATTCAGATGAAACATGCCCCCTCCATGTACCCCACCCTCCCGCCACCCCCTGCTGGAGGCATCCTCCAAAGTTCTGGCAGACGACACTTAGGAAGTACAGGGGTTGGGGGCACAGCCACGCACCTGAGTCACGTCCTTTATTAAAGGAGCTTTATCAGCCATAAAGCCAACATTCTGGTCTCCATCTGCTTGATTACATTGGTCTGGAACGTGGAAGGGATGGGGTTGTGATTAGTTTCCAGGAAGCACCCCTAAAATACCCACGCCAGGCTCTGCATAGCTGTGTTATTTCCCTTGATCTGACAACCCTATGAGATAGGGATTATTATTCCTGTATATCGGGTCAGAGAACCAGGCTAAGAGAGATGAAACCAGCAACGTGAGATGAACAGCCTGCTGAATGAAGACCTGGGATTCAAACCCAGATTTGTCGGACTCCAGAGCTTGGGGTCTTGAGCCCCTCACCAGAGGTTCTCAGACTTGGAAGTTCATCCAGCATCCCCCAGGCGACTCACTGAAACACACCGCCTCCCAGAGTTTCTGATTCGGTGGATCTCAGGTGGGGTCCAAAAATCTGCGTTTCTAACAAGTTCCCAGGTGGTGCGGATGCTGCTGGTCTAGGGACCTCGCTGTGCTCTGTGCTCAGTCTCTTAACCGTCGCTGGCATTTCTTAGTTCCAAGCTTCAGAGTTCACTAGCACATGAAGTGGTATAAAATTTTGGTGCAAAACATTAGAACTAGGAAAGTAAGCTGATTTGAATTATTAACTAAGGTATCTGTGATCTTGCACAGAAGACAGATCATTTTTAAGGCATGTTGGAGGTTGTTGTACTTTCTAAAGCTAAAATGAATCAAGGAAAGGATGAAGGGACGTGTCACTTTAAAGCATGACAGAGCGTTTTATTCTTAAAATACATTTTCTGGTGACATTTTATTCTAGAGACAATTTGGATGACTTTCCTTCTTGGAATTCTGTGAAACTGGAACCATCCCTGTGTCCCAAGTGATTCGTAGAATTGATTACTGACAGCTTCCACCTGGTTTTGAATATGAACGAGACAGAGAGAGAGAGAGAGAGGAGAGAGAATGAATAGACACGAAGAAATTGGTTCCAAATTCAGGAAAGGGTGATTAGATGAAGGATAGAGCCCCTGGTCTTTTATAGACACCAAAAATAAGGCCAAACAGGGGCTATAGGTGGGTGTGAAATGCCGTGGACAAATTCAGGCGTGCCGAAATACCATTCCCATGAACCTGATTTTGACCCTTAAGTCCCCATCTTACCGTGCTGGTTGGGAACTCCACGTCAGTCACTCCCTCGATCTTCTTCCTCTCCCTCAGCATCCCTCCCAGCAGAGTTAGGAGTTTGAAAGGTGCCCAGCAACACACGGTGGCAGCACTGGCCCCCGCCCACTGCCCTGGCCCCCTGAGGTCCCTTGGAATGCAGCAGCTCTGCTTTTCCTGAGCTTTGCTGGGAAGGGGAATTTTTGGCAAGGCTTCTAGACAGGCCACACAGCTGTGACTCCTGGGGTCTTTCCCCTCCCTGAGGCACAGTAGGAAGCAAGGCCCCTCCCAAATCTTTGGGCCCCAGGCATAGCTTCCCCTCTTGAACGGTGTTCCCTCCCCCAACCCTCCGAGCCCTCCAGAGGTGCCGAGCACAGCTTTTCCCAGATCACGATGTGAACTCTCAGGGGACCAGCTCCCAGGCCCTGTGTCCTAGAGAGTGCAGGTGTCACTCCTAGGGAAGGGGCTGGCAGGTGTCAAATCCCTAGTGTATGGGGCAGAAAGCTGAGTTCCACTGGGATAGAAAGAGGGAATGCCAGGAGATTGAGGGGGTCTTCGTCAGTGAGACAGTTAATCCCTCCCTCCCACTGTGATTTCTTGAGGGGGCTCTAACCTCGCCCCACAGCTGTGAAGATGACCTGCTCATCCAGCAGAACTGTATGTAGCGGTCACCTGCTGGTCCTGGAATGGCTAAAAGGATCCTAACCTTGACCAGACCATGAGCCAGATCCTGCCGTACACTGGCTCATCCCCAGCGCAGCCCGCCCACCTCATGAGGCAGGTCCAAGTCTCACTGGCTTCTGCATCCCAGTGGACGCCATAAACACACACCGGTGGCTGGGGCCCCTCTCTATCAGGAGCGCTACTTCCCGTCACCTTTGCCTGAGGATTGGATGGGCTGGCTGGATGCCAAATCACTGCCCAGCCCAGAGTGACATGACCACGTATGAAGGGCCACTGAAAAATCGGCTACTCTAACCTGCGTCAGGTAAACTCCTACAAGCCAAGAGTTGTCAAAGTGGACAGAGTTCCTCATGAGTTCCTGAATTCACCATTTTTAAGAAGTCAAACGGTGGCACCATGAAGGGGTTTGACCTTGTTACCGAAGCCCCCAAATATCAGTATGTCTAAGCAAGCCCAGGGTCATTGGAAGGCACTGATGATTTCTCTTGCATAAGTTTTAAGTACCTAGGGAAGAAGATTTCATTGGTGTTCATTAAAAATGAATACTTAACTCCAATCCAACCTCTTCCCATTCCCCCATCCACTTAAAATGGAACCATTTGATGTCACCCCGGTCTGAAATAGGAAGGGATATTTGTAGCTCAGATGCCCCGTGTTGACTTCAGCCCAGGGTAAATCGTGTGTGTCTGGGGAGGAGGGGGGCGGGCTGGGCTCTGGGGGGGTGGGGGGGCATTCTGCTTGCAGACCCAATGTCTCTGTGTTTATGCCTCCACCTGAAAAGCAAAGGCCTCCCTGGAATGGAGGAGCTGCCCCAGAACAGAAGTCTGTTCCCTCCTTCTTCTTTCCCAGCTGCCCAGCCACACTGAGCTTCTGCGAGCTCTGTGGGCTCCTGCTCTGTGCCTGGTGCTGTACTAAGTGCCTTTATGTACATTAATGATCTTGGCAGTCACCAGTTGAATGTATGGGGGAGGCAGGGTAGCAAGGGTGCTTATGGTTGGTCAAGAGGAGCCAGAAAGGATATCCTTGCTGGAGGAATTGGATTCAATAGAATTCTTTCTGTGAGAAATGAACCGTAGTTCTCCAGCTCTGCATGAGAACAGAGCCCAGATAGCCAATGTGTTTTGGTCTTGCTATCTGGAAGCTGGTCTGTGGGCAGAGTTGGCAGGTGCCAGCTTGATGCTGGTTTGCCAGGTGAGCACTTATGCCACAAAGAGGGACAGGAGGTGGTGAGGAGCAAGAGAAGCCACCATTGAAGACCCCAGGCTCCCAATCCATTGGAACCATTTCCATCTGACTAATGAGAATCATTTATTTTGCAAATGTGTCAAGTGTGTCCTCTTGGGGGAAGAGCCTTCTTGACACTGATAATTCTCAATTTTCTAACAGTAGATTAACCAGGGTTTATTTTTTTTCTTCCTTTTCCCCTAATACTATTCAAATCATTGCCTTTCATCACTTAATCATTGCGTACCCAGAGAAGACAGACTAAGTTTAGTGTTAGTTTGTACAAACCATGACTAAGGTATCACAATTAGGAATGGGAGATGTAATTAATTGATAGGAGAATAAGTGACTTTTGGAGTCTCTGTTCTGTTGGGTGATCCAAATGGCTAATTTTCCCTGTCCTGTCCACACCGCCCCCCTTTTTAGCCCAGCCCTAAAGAGCTCCTTTGGGAACACTTTTCTGCTGTGTGTGCTGGAAAGCTCTGTGTGCTCTTACCATGTCAGTTTGCTTGGTTGCACTGTGAATATCCCAAGGTGTAGCGTACATGCTGCAGTTGAGGGGCGTGCATAAAAGATGGGGCTCTTAGGTAACATTCATTTGAATCGTGCCTCTATCCCCTACCAGCTATGAGATCTTGGGCAGGACACCAGTTCCTCTGTGCCTCAGTTCCCTCGTGTAAAAATGGGGCGAATAATAGCTCCTAACTTCCTAGGTTTGTTATAAGCATTAAATAAGACATGTGCAAAGTAGAAAGCCTGACACATGAAGAAGCTTAATGGCATTAAATATTATTATTGTGTTTGTCACCATTTTGACCGGGGGATGGAGGGGCTATTAATTTTGGAGGCGAGGTGGGATTTGTTTGGATGTATAAATAAATAATCTGGTTGGGAGTGGGAGGAGACCGAGACAGACAGATAACTGCATCCTGGGATGGTGCCTTTCCACCTTACAGGGTACGAGCAAGTTCCACATATGAAAGTGTGGAAAATAAAGGTGGGAGACGATGTATAAGTTAGGGCTCTTTTTCTGTAGGGATCCGGAAGATGCCTTTTGATTTGTTATATGCCCCAGAAAGTCCTGACGAGGCTTTTAACCAGCATCACATCTCTCCCAGCACCCAGGGTTCCATTTGCCCCATTTGTTCCTCAGCGTCATGAATCTTACAGGTCGTGGGGTTCTGGAGCCTTCCCACTCCAGCGCCTCTGGGACAAGGGTGTCTGCAGTCAGTCTGGTAAAATGCTTTTCTGCTCCTACACCTCTTCCCAAAGCCACACAGTAGCCCGTGAGGGGCAGTCAGAAGGAGAACCCCAGCCTCTGATTTCTCCTCCACGTCCCACAGGTGCCCTTCAATCCTAGCTGATTCTAAAAACCCTCCATCAGCTGCTGCTAGAAACTTACCTTCTATAAATTTCATTTTGCTTTCGTTTTTGTTTTTTATATTGTAACACGACATCAAGAGGAATCCGAGGGCTTTGCCAGAATGAGAAGAGGGAGGCCAATTTGGTCATGTTCTTACGTGGCTTTGGAGTTGGTGCAGCATGGAAGACAGGCACTGCCCAGGAGCGAGGTGGTGGCTTTCCGTGCCAGGCATCACTTTTTCTTGTTTTTATTTTCTGACTTTCATCATTTAGTCAGGTTTTTTTTTTTTTTTCCTGGTGACTTAGAAAGTATGTGAGAAAACAAAAACCTTTTGTCATCAATCGTAGTGAGGAGGTGGAAAAGTACGTAGTCACCAAAAATGGAAAGTACTTCTATGATGAAAGCTCATACAGAGCAGGTCATGAGGGCATCTCAAGAGGATGGAGAGGAGATCGCCCACCTGCGGGATTTTGTTACCTGACCTTTCACCTCGTGCTGCGTCGTTCTCCACGTCTCTATGGTGGGTTCCTGTCGACACTGCCTGCTTCCGAGGGGTTGCGGGAGGAGTCTCTGATTTTTCGGCTTTTACAAGGGTAGGATCCTCGCCTGTGGGTGCATCTCTTCCCCGACCCCAGGAGCCTGGACCAGAGCAAGGAGCCCCGAGTCCTGCTCGGTCCCATCTGCCTGTCGGCAGCTCCCTGAGGACCCGGCTCTTCTGCACTTGGCAGACGTCTCGGGTTTCCTCACTCCCGTGGGAGATGGAGAGGAAATGTGTATTTGCACTCGGAGAAGGAAGATAAATCTCTAAATGTCAGACCTAAAGCTTAGAGTGAGCACAGAAGGACTGTTTTCATCAGGGGCCCGACAGACCCGCGTGGGTTTCCCGGCCCCCAAACAACCATCTACTGAAGCCCCAGCGGCTGACCCTGCATGAGAGGCTCAGGGGGAAATCCTGCACCTTGTCACCCTTTCCAATCAAGAGAACTCTTTGAAGCTCACGCCGAGCTCTGGTGGTCATTGTTCTGCCTGTCGAGAGCCTTAGCTAATACCCACTGGCATTTTCTAGTACAAGGAGGGCACTGTATCAAACCCCAAGAAATGGAAATGCTAATGACACTGGGCTCTGAAACTGCAGTTCTTCTATGTTCGGTAATCCCGGGAGGCAGGCAGCCACTAGAAAATAGGCTCCAAGGAGTATTCAGTCATAGAGGGCAGTGTTTCTCAAACTGCATCCCTCGGAACCCTGAGGTTCCATGGACTACGTCAGGGACTGAGACAGGGGTCAGGGATCCGGAGGAAAAGGGCAGGGGAACGGGAAGCCCAGTGGCCAAGGCTCCAGGCCTTCTGCCTCCATTCCGGAACTTCTGTTTTCATCTGTTCTTTATGCTGTGGTTCTGCGTACTGCTTCATTGACAGAAGGTTCCACTGCTTTTTAAAAAAGAGCTTGAAGACCACTGACTGCTTTAGAGGTTCTATCCACAGGGTTCAAGCTATAATTATATCCACAGGAAAAAATAAATAAAAACCCATTTACAAATCCAGCTTAATTAGTCCTTGCAAAAAGTGAAAGCAAACCTTCAGCAGAATTCTACAGGATTCTGAGCCATCAGAATTCTTTTCTCCCTTTTGGATGTAGTTGAGGGTCCTTGCATCTGTCGTCGAGCCCCCTGCTCCTAACGCATAAGGTCACCTCGCGCTGTGTGGGACTAACTTCCATGGAGTCTGGCTGGAAAGGGAGCAAACTCAAAAAATCTTTGCTAGACCCTCCTAAAGCGCCTGAAGAAAACGCAGGGGGTCATTCACTTTTCTGCAAGGGGCAATTTCTCAACCACTGAACGGTGGCCCAGCAGAGGGAGGCAGGGAGGGGGCAAGTCCAGAGGCAAAAGCCATGGCTTTGGGCCAAAAGGTAAAAATGCACGTTTCCAGGAAAATTCGAGAAATTTGCCCGAGGCAGGTCCTACTCGCACACTGAGTTCTTATATGGGCCCTTTTACATTGCTGTTTGCTTTGCTTTTAAATAAAAAAGGAGTGTCTGCCAGCCAGGGGCCTCTCAGGCCCTGAAAGGGACGGCACAACAGCGTGGTCCCCACCCCTGCTCCCAGGCTTCTGGGTCAGAAGCAGCTGGGAATTGCAAAGGCCGAGTCAAGAGGGAAGTATGGGGGTAGAGGCAGCAGGAGTCTGGGCTGGGTTTGTACGGGGAGGGACAGGCAGGGCGGCCTCTCTGAGAAAGGGGCTTTCTCCTCTCAGGTTTCCAGGACAGGCTCTTGTAAACATCTGCCTGCTTCAGAGACTAAAGAGGATCTTCGTAGAGCCCCAGGCAAAATCAGGAGAGGAGGGCAAGCCTTTTCCTGGTTCTCTGGACAGACCACCATGGCACAGTGTATCCCACGACCTGGCTGCAGGTTTGCTGCTGGACCAAAAAACCAAGGTGGACGGCCATGGTTTATGACAACCATGACCCAGCCTCGGCGCCGGGGGCTGCTGTGTCCGTCCTGAGCCTGGGGCTGCAGGCCCTCTGTTCCCTTCACTGCCAGGCAGGTAGGGGGGGGCAGGCCGTGCATGTGCTGCTGAGAGCAGGATTCCAGGATTCTTCAGATCCTAGCCTTACCACTTTTTCCTTTTGAACCCTCTGAGCCTCAGTTTCTTCAGCTCTAAAATGGGGATCCAAATAGCACCTGCTTTGTAAGTCTTTCGGAAGGATGAGAGGAGACTCAGCTCAGTCCTTGGCACATAGTAACCACTCACATAAATATCCACCATCATTATTAGTTCACTCAGTTGGGAAGCGAGCACGTTAATCTAGTGTTTAGTAAAGGCACATGGTTTGCAGTAAAAAAGATATGGGTTCCAGTCTCAGCTGTGCCAGTTGCTGGCTGTGTGATATTTGATAGATTCCTTGACCTCTCTGAGCTTCACTGTCCCCATTTGCAGAATAAAGATGATAATGCACGTAAGTGCTTAGCACAGGGCTTGGCATTTATTAGCAAATAGTCAATAAATGATACACTTATTAGTGCCAACTCTCACATCTAGCACTCTCCAAGGAGAACTTAAGGGCTTGTTTTCCTGAAGCCTCCTCAGAGTGTGTTCTCCAGACTGAACCAGTGGTCAGCTGACAGACAAAAGCACTGATCCACCCGAGAGGGACCCTGTCCCCGGGTCCCCTAGACTCCCCTTTTGGAGCCATGCTTTTCAGGCTCTTGGCTGGGACAGGGACATCATTGTTTTCAACTTGTTGCATCTCATCAAATGTAATAAAGATAATGTTCTTTTTTTTTTTTTATAGCTACTTTATTTATTTATTTATTTATTTATTTATTTATTTATTTTGGCTGTGTTGGGTCTTCGGTTTGTGCGAGGGCTTTCTCTAGTTGCGGCAAGCGGGGGCCACTCTTCATCGCGGTGCGGGGACCACTCTTCATCGCGGTGCGCGGGCCTTTCACTATCGCGGCCCCTCCCGTTGCGGGGCACAGGCTCCAGACGCGCAGGCTCAGCAGTTGTGGCTCACGGGCCCAGCTGCTCCGTGGCATGTGGGATCTTCCCAGACCAGGGCTCGAACCCGTGTCCCCTGCATTAGCAGGCAGATTCTCAACCACTGCGCCACCAGGGAAGCCCAAAGATAATGTTCTTAAGGCTGCCAGGTGATGGTGGAAGGTACCGGGAGATAGAAGACTAGATAGAAAAGGGAAAGGGAAGAGACAGGATTTCACAGGATCTGTATCATTTAAGACAAAACGAAACAAAAATGTCTAACATGAAAACAAGGGCTTTCCTTGACCGTTTTGGAGCAGGAACTGGAGTTTCTCGCCCTATCCCACCCTCCCTGGTCCCCTCTTGCTCTCTCCTTTGTTGACTGGTGGTGGGGTGGGCAAGAGAGGAGATTGTGGAAGAGGAGGTGCTTGTGACCCACCAGGCCACAGCTGCCAGGGCAGAAGACAGACCTCCTGCCGGCCCATCTCTGCTTGCTGGGACTGTGGTCATTTCCCTGGTCCAGCCCATCTCCTCCACATCTTTAGGGGAAGGTGCTTAGGGATCCACGGCTAGGTCTGCAAACGGGAGCTCAGGACAGTATTCTGAAGCCGCATACAGAGGGGGAGAAGCGGCCTTGGGATTTTGAGGGAATGGGTCTGGACCTTCTTGTCTCCTCAGTTTTACCTCTTGACTGTTGTGTGCCAGCTACATATTTATTCACAGAACTGTCAGAGATAAAAGGGACCTCAGAGGGCCTTGAACCTGACCCCATCGCTTCCAGGAAAAGGAAATCGTATCCCAGGCAGGCGAATAACTTGTTCAGGGTCCCTCTGCTGGTGTCTGGCGTCCCTGGGATGACGCTCCGATCACCCAGCTGGTGACCTGTCCCTTCACCTGTTCTCTCCAGTCCTCCTGTTTTAGTGGAGCACTGGGGGCAGTGAGGACCCCTTCCTTTTCCAGGTCTTTTACCCGATGGCTTTGCATTAGGTTGTATCTGCCTCTTCCGTTCTTGCGGGGGTTGGTTACAGCTCAGACTTCCCTAGCTCTTTTAGGGTCCAGGTAGCTCACCGTAGAACTTTTGGAATTATATTATATTCGATGCAGAGAGGTTAGCTGTGACTTGTCCCCTCAGCCTTCCCCTGGTTGGGCTCTCCTTTTTATTGACCCTGGGGAGGGAGACAAATGTGGCAAATCCCACAGGAGATTTGCTAGAAGGCTCTCTACTGTGTTCTTAGCAGATTCCTTTCAAGTGGCTAAATCTGAGTTTGCAGTTCATCTTCTATTTTGTAGAAGAATTGCTTGGGTTTGTTCCTTCCTCACATAGATGCTTTCATTTCCTGCAAACTTTGTTTTGGAAAACCAATTTCTGAAAGGTTTTGTTACTAATAAGAATTTTATTTTGTGAGAATCATTTCTTAAAGATATAAGTATACTTACCGTATTCAATCATGAATGGATTTGCCTGCTCTTCATGGCTTTGTAAAAGAGGCATTCTTTCTATCCTGTTTTGCAAAGCTTTCCTGCATTCACCTTAGCTTTCTAACAAAAAAACTTTAGTTTGGTGGTGTGTCTCTGAGGCAAATCAATTTAGTGCTGGGGCTGAGGCGGTAGAGATGTAAACGTGTGATAACGTGGAGAGTGGGAGTTTGCCTCAGCAGGATTTGTTAATGAAAATAAATCCAGAAAATTTGGCTTTCTGAAGTGAACAAGGAGGGCAAACGGCTGGCACGGCTGAGATGGGCCATGCCAAATAGATTCCAGGAGAAAGCTGGTGCATTCTTTTCTCTGGAGGCGAAATCCAGAAAGGCATTCGTGACTCAGTTCTTGCCCTGCTGGCCCCCCGGGTGGGACTCTCCTAGTTAATCCGCCTCCAGCCTACCAAAGCGAGGTCTGTGAGGGCTGCCATCCAGGTTAAGTTTAAAACCCTCCCCTTCCCATCATATAGAACATATGTGTGTTGAGGAACGCATTAATTACACCCTTAAGCATCTGGGGTGAAGTTTGCTTTAAGTTAGAGCTTCTAGTCTCCCTGGGTGCGTCCTGCCCTAGTTTACTATTTTCCAGAAGCTATTCTGAGTGGCCAGGAAGCCAGACACCCCCTCCTTCTGTATCCTGTGGCTCTGAGTAGACGGGAAGCCCATGGAAAGAGCTGTAGATGAGACCCAAGGTTCTGGATCATTCCGTGCCAGTCAAGTCATGGGACCTGGGCAAGCCCATTCCATCCTCTCCATCCTCCCCCTCCTTAGGAAACCAAATGTTGTCTGTGATCCCTTCCAAATATACAATTACAGAATTCTAGGGCTTTGGCAAATTGTATACCCATGTCATTAAGAGAAAAAGGGAAACCGGGTGGTGGAGTTAGAGGAGCTATGTGGCAGAGAGATGCCCTCGAGTGACCAACCGTCCCACTTTGCCTGGGACTGAAACACCTCCCAGGACACGGGATTTTCTGTTTTAAAACCAGGAAGGCTCTGGACAAAACAGTGACCCTAGGTGCATTTACGGTGCCCTATATCAGCCTCCCTGACACCGTAAAGTAGATGTGGGATAGGGGAAGCCCAGCCTAGAGGGTATTTCTAAGCCCAGCGGGCTTTCTGATGGAGTCTGCGGAGGGAACGAGGGGGTAGGTGCCAACCTCGTTCCCTAAAAGGTAACACCCTCAAGTTTGGTTGATATGTTTGTTTGCTGTGCTACTTCGGACTGCTGTGCACCGATATTAAACTCACAGAAAATTTAAGCAGGAGCTTGTGAGGATTTTCAGTCCACTCTTGCCCCCTCCATCACCAAAAAGGGAAAAAGAAAAGTCGTCTCTATTCCGTAAGAAATCATTTCGTCCTCTCCCAGTATTCTGAGAATAGCAGCTTCCTCTATAATGGATAGGCTGCCACCTTGTGGCCAAAAGAGGGAATGTGGGAGACTGCAGGTAACCACAGAGAAGGAAATGCCTCTGGGTTCAGATCAGTTCAGCTCCTACCGGTTAAGAGGCAGCAAACTAAACGCTGTGCAGCTAAGACTATAATTAGATTAACACGGGGAGAATTTGCTGATTCCACGTGATAGACGAAGATGCTTAGCACTTTGCAGGCAGTATCTCCTAAACTGTTCCCAGCAACCCTGAGAGGTAGGTATTGTTATTGTTATCATTTACAGATGAGGACACTGAGACGGAGAGGTTGTCACTTTTTATTTTTTTTAAAAGAATTCCTTTTATTTATTTATTTATTTATTTTTGGCTGTGTTGGGTCTTCGTTTCTGTGCGAGGGCTTTCTCTAGTTGCGGCAAGCGGGGGCCACTCTTCATCGCGGTGCGCGGGCCTCTCACTATCGCGGCCTCTCTTGTTGCGGAGCACGGGCTCCAGACGCGCAGGCTCGGCAGTTGTGGCTCACGGGCCTAGTTGCTGCGCGGCATGTGGGATCTTCCCAGACCAGGGCTCGAACCCGTGTCCCCTGCATTGGCAGGCGGATTCTTAACCACTGCGCCACCAGGGAAGCCCTGTCACTTTTTTAAGGTGACAAAACAAAAAGCTAGAGTTTGAAACCAGGATAGCTTGGCCCTAAAGCTCATGGCCTTGACCACTTGTCTGTACTGGAGGTAAGATGAACATAAAATGGGTCATCCTGAATATATGGGAGAAACTCACTTGATGGACATAAAGAATGAATACAAGTCACAGAATGGCTCTGATGTCAAATACAGTGGAATCCAGGGTAGAGGGGAAGAGAGAACTAGAGTTGTCAGGATTAAAGATTAAGGAGGAAGACATGATATGAAGCACTCTGTGAAAGGTAGGAATCAAGGACTTCCCTGGTGGCGCAGTGGGAAAGACTCTGCGCTCCCAATTCAGGGGGTCCGGGTTCGATCCCTGGTCAGGGAACTAGATCCCACACGCATGCCACAGCTAAGAGTTCGCGTGCCTCAACTAAGGAGCCTGCCTGCTGCAGCTAAGATCCAGCGCAACCAAATAAATAAATAAATAAAAAAGAAAGGTAGGAATCAGATAAACAGAACAAGCTACAGCTTAGTGACCATGAAATGATGTGCTGACAGAGTCCGTGCTCCATAAACATTATTCAGTAGCTTCTATTAACAATGTTTACCATTGTTAGTTAGACCTATGCTAAGGGTCTTATATATCTAATTTGCAAGAGCCCTGTGAGATCTGTATTATTATGACCCTCACTTTATAGGTGAGGAAACTGAGCCTTAGAGAGGTTGTTACTTACCCAGAGTCGTATGGATAATAAGTGAGAGTCAGGTTCTTCTGACTCAAAGCCTGTGCTAAATCTCGACATGTTTGCCTGTGGAAGTAAACAGAACTGGCGCGGACGTGGAGGGCAACGCTCACGCATGTCTGGAAGAGTCAAGGTCACACCAGCGATAAAGGAGGGTTTGTGCAGGGGAGAGATGGGTGAGGGTGCTGGGAACTGAGACAGAGGGCTGAATGCCAAAGTTCTGGATGGTGAATATGTTGAAAGCCCTCTCCCTCCAGCTACCAATGTGGGCCGAGAGCTGCCTTTGTACTACAGGGGGAGAGGAGGACCATGTAGCCGGAGAGAAAAGGACCCCACCATCCAAGTGTTGATGACCCCTTATCCACACCCCCAGGAAATGCAGCAGGATGACTCCTTCATGGATCCATTGACCTTGGGCAAGTTCATTCACCTCTCCTGACCTCAGCCGCCTCCTCTATCACCACTGCTGCTGTACCTCGTGGGGTTTACCTAAATAGCATCTCGCACTGTAGGAGGGGAAGTGGTGAGAATAAAATGTAAGAAGAGATGTGAACGACCTGAGCTCTATGATGTATTCTGATTTCCTAAACTGAACGTAGATGCTTCATGGGGAAAACTCGGTGTCAGCATCTTGTACAAAGAGCATGAAAGGAGTGATTTCTTCCTGAGGTTGGACAGCTCATTTTAAAAAACCTTACTGAATTGGTTAGGTGTCTTTCAGTTACAAAGTTTTAGAAAAAGTCAGTCCAAGTTTATTAAAAAAAGAAAAAAAGATGATTGCCTCATGGATCTGAAAAGCCCAGGAGTAGGACACCCTACAAGATGGTTTGATCGGGGGTTCAGATGCAGCAACCACACTGTTTCTCTCTCTCTCTCTCTCTTCTTCTGTCTTTCTCTCTCTTGCTCACTTTCCCTTTGCCCTAATTTTCTCTGCATTGCAGACAAGCACTCCCGTCACTGTGGCAAGATGGCCACCACAGCTCAGGACCTCGCATCCCTCAGGTTCAACTTGAGCAGAGAATAATACCTGCCTTTGCCTTTGTTCCAGCATTCCTGAAAACACACCCCCTCCCACTGGTTCCAGCTGGGTCAGGGGATGGAGAAATGAGCAGCTCTGATTGGCTCAGCCCAGGGCCATGCTCTGCCCACCCAAGCACAGGAACTAAAATGTGAGGAAGACTGGCTCTGCCAACAAAAAGGAGGACCGTTGAAATAAAAAACAGGGAAAGAAGTGCTGGGGAGATAAACCATCCATCAACAGATACCCCGCCACCACTGTCTTGCCCTTCAGTTTGGGATACAGACTTCCCCTACAGAACCCAAACTGCTACTTTGTTCTTCTAACGACAGCAAAGCAGAGATTGCTGAAGCCTAATCTCTTTCTACTTCCTAAGACCTTGCAGAATCCAGGGGAAAAAATGGGCAGTATAACCTTGGAGACCAGAATGGCCTATTCCTGGCCCAGCTCAGATGGCAGCTCTCCAGGGAATTGGGTCGTGACTCCTGAGCTGGTCGTTGAGAGAGTGCAAGTGAATTCAGGCTGCAGTTGAGTTCCTGGCCCAGGAATTGAACTCCTCCTGCAGGATACGGGGCCCCAGGGGCTGCAGGTGCAATATTGAAAATCCCTGGCCTTAAGGACATTTCATCTAGTAGGGAAGGCATTTGAGGGTCAAGTCACTGTCATTGTATGAAACCTAAACCTGAAAGTTTTAGATGAGTCCTTTATGGTTTCTTGTTGCTTTCGTCTTAGCATTTCTCTTCTGTGTGCGATGTTTCTGGATCATTATTTCTTTTTTTTTAAATTTGTTTATTTTGGGCTGCGTTGGGTCTTTGTTGCTGCGCGCGGGCTTTCTCTAGTTGCGGCGAGCGGGGGCTACTCTTTGTTGCGGTGTGTGGACTTCTCACTGCGGTGGCTTCTCTTATTGCGGAGCATGGGCCCTAGGCGCACAGGCTTCAGTAGTTGTGGCACGTGGGCTCGGTAGTTGTGGCTCGTGGGCTTCATTGCTCCGCAGCATGTGGGATCTTCCTGGACCAGGGCTCAAACCCGTGCCCCCTGCATTGGCAGGCGGATTCTTAACCACTGTGCCACCAGGGAAGTCCCTGGATCATTATTTCTTAAAGTTTATTATTAAAATCATCTAGGTGCTTGAAAGTGCAGAACTGGTCCTATTGGAGACCTCTTGGTTCAGAATGGGGGGTGGGGGTCAGGGGAACAGGAAGCTTCCTGTTTGACAAGCCCCCTCCCTGGGTGGCTAAGTCTACAGAGGTTTGAGATGTCCTTCTGTTCTATACAAATTTCCCCTGTAACTCACATCTTATCAACACTTAACTGAAAATCAGCCTCATCTTCCAGTTGCTTTCCTTGGAATTCTAGAAGTGGTCCATGAAGGAATAGAAAACATTATAAATGGGGCCCCTCCTCTTGGAAAAGCAGGGCAAGCAAGAGGTTTGCAGAGTTACCCTGACATTTTCCCAGCAAGAGGTCATGTGGCCCCGTGCAGTCACACCTGGCTATTTCCCAGGGACTGCAAAGAGTGTTCTCCTGTTGCTGGCCTTTTACAAACAGCGGGGCCGCCCTAACTTCATGGTGATCAGAGGCCATCGTGGTTAAAAGACAAAGCCAGCTGAGAGAGGGAATTGACAGGAAGCACACCAGGTGACTTGATTGAATTTGGGCAATTCAGATGGGGTAGCTGGCTCTCATTTAGGAAATTCAGATTGAATAACCAGTTCCGTTGTTAAAGACGGCGATGCAATTTGAAGAGTTCTGCATCAGACCCTGACAACCCAGCCAGTTCCGACACTGGGTTCTTGCCCCACTTCTGTTCACCAGCATTTTAGAGTCACTTGGTATTTGTCTGTTTCCCTCCTACCTTGGGATTGCTATTATTATTTTTAATTATTACTGTTATTATTTTTAATTTTTTGGTACTGAGGTTCAAAGTCAAGTGAATTACTGATTTGTCCCAAGTGCATTTTCTAATGTTTTGCCCTCCTTTTATCCATTATTTTTCCTATCAATTTCTCTTTTTTTTCTTTTCCTTTTCTTTTCTTCCTTGGTCTCCTTTTAATATGGCAATAAGCTCCTAACATAGTTTTGATCCAAGACTCAAATTTGGGTATTTTGGTTCTTTTGAGAAAGGAAAAATTTTCTTTCTCTGTCCATATGATGCACCTCAAAACACCTTTTGGAAATAGCTTAGACCCTCTTAAATAATTAAATGGTTATCGCAGCTAGTATTTACTATGTGCCAAGCACTGTTCTAAGTACTTTGTAATTTAATTTTTTACAGTAACTCTAGGAGTCATGTTCCCCATTTCACAGATGAGGAAACTGAGGCATAGAGAAGTTACGTGATTTTCCTCCGGGCCCACAGATGAGAGGTGGTGGAGCAGGGAATAGCCTTCAGGCCTCTGCCTTTCCCCACCATCCTGTGTCACCTCCTCAAAAGAAAGTTAGCCTCAGAGAAATAAGGCAACATCAAAGCCCCACTCAGGATCTGCAGTATTTCTGATGAAGAAGATATTTGCTTCCATCCTAGGGGAAGGGATTGGAGGGCTTAGGCAGAGAAAACCTTAGCACTAGCCTACTGTTGATTTATGTGAAAAGATAAATTGGCACCAGACAGGGAAATCCCTGGCTTTAGGTAATCTTGAGGAGTTTACCTGGGGGATAAGGCTTGTAAGATCCCTACAAAGTAAGGGGCATTTTATTGCACAGGGAGTGATGTTTTGATCGCTGAGTTTTCTGGGGCCAGTAGATATCAGGAAGTCTGACTTAGCCTTTTGACGTTCAAATCCATCTCAAATGCGGATGGAAATGTCGCATGAGACGGGGTCATCAATTCACCCAGGTCTCCAGGACAGCAGCGTGACCAGTTCTCGCCTTGCAGTTCGGATTATTCTGTGGCTTTGATAGCATGGCTAAAAATGCATGACCGTTCTTCCTCAGAGGAAGCTGAGCAAGGAAGTCAAAGCTACAGGCAATATCTTATCCTCCCCTCCCCCATTTTTATATAAATTTTCTTGTAGCAGAGGTTGTTTCAAATAAAAATTTAATATTGCTGAGCAGAATTATGCAAACCAGAAAGTTTGAGTGAAATTGCAAAAAGGCAGGGTGCAGCGGGGGTAATGACTGTTTGAGGAAAGGATATTAGTAACCAGGAGTCCCTCAGCACAAAATAAGGAGATTACACTCCAGAATTCTCTCAGCCCATTGACCGTCCCATCGGCTTCGTCCAAAGAGATTCGTAGAAGGCCCTGAGGATCCTTCGAAGTGCCACCCAGCTGGAGTTCTACTCGAAGACAAAGCTCTACCCCACATGCCAGCTCTATTCAACTCTTGATTATGTCCATTAATCAAAAAAGCTAAGAGGACTGAGCCCATGCCTCCCTGGTGCTTCTCAAGCTGTCTGTGGAGCTGGACTGTTTTCTTTTAAAAAGGAAATCTCCAATCTATAGACTAATGCATTTGTAAAATATAATAAAAATGACTTACTAGAAAAGTGAAATGAAAAAGACACAGAAAATAGAGGCCCACATATGTAATTATGCAACAGGCATAGAATGACATTTGAAAAAAGTATAATCAGAATACACATAATAAGAAAAAGGAAAAATAATTACAACACTGTGCACGTTGGTTACGGAAAGGGTGTGTATAGGTGATTAGCATCACGTACTAGAATGTGGCCATGCCAAACTGTTCTAAGAGTTTCTAGGTAACTTACTCTTAGCTTCTGTGTTTATGTCTTCAGAGACCTGTAATCAAAAGTTCACGGACTGGCAGTGATCCCCTGAAAGTTGATGGGACTCCAGTCTTGGCTCCAACCTTCAGTGCCCTTAAATATCCAGGGTCCTAGAAGCTTCTTGAGAAACCAGATGCCTTTGATACAGCAATCCAGGGCTCTAGGAATAATGTGCCCGACAATGATTCAAACCATTTATCAGAGGAAAGTGAGAGCAGATGATGATGTATCTTTAGAATTCAGGCATAGAGTTATTGATCAAAGAAGAAATTAAGACTTATGGTCATTATAGTAAAGGGCGGGAGGGGGAGGGACAGCAGTGCCTGGGGTGCCGGGTAACCCGTTCATCTCGATCTGTAATAATTAAAGTCAGGGAGCGTTGGCTGGGAACTGAACCAGATGATCAGGCCTGCTCTCAGCTGCTGGCCCTGCCACCTGAGGCTTTACTGTTTAGTTTAGTTTTGTTTGATGGGCATGAGGGAGGGTATGGAACACCCACTATATGCACTGGCGCTGCTGTTCTTGAGGAGGGAATAATCCTCCCACCTCCTTTCCTGATGCCTCCAAACCTCATCACAGTTCTTTGTCTTTTCCACCCTGTCTCTATTCAGATCTGAACCCCACCTCCCTCGGATCTCCCCACTTACCAAGATCTGACCTGTTGCATAGTCAGATCTCCCACAATGTGCCCAGTACACATTGAGGAATCAACCAATGTGATTCAAACTACATACATATTGATAAACAAAAGCAACCTTGCTCGTATATAATATCATCATCACACACTGAACAAAATCATATACTGAGACAGTTTCTAAAAATAGTGCCCTGCACACGATTGTTGAAAATGGTTTTTAATGCTTTTTTTCTTATTTAAAAAACAATATGTTTGGGAGTAAAGTACAAATTAGCAAAAAGAAGAAATCCTTCTAAGTCAGTGCTTGTCTGGAACTCAATTATTCTTTTCCATAGCGTCGAAGTATTGCATTGTGTGGCTATACGAAAATGGATCTATCCATTACTTTATTGATGGACATGGGATCATACATTCATTTTTTTCACTTGACATTATAAACATTCCCATGTCATTAAATAGTCTTGTAGCCTAGTGATTCAGTGACTACATCATGTTCTCTTGTATGGATATAATACTTTATTTAACCAATACCGTGTTTTTCTCCCTGATTTCTGCTGTTATCAGTAGTGTTACTGAACATCCTTGTAAATATATCTTGTCTGCCTTCATGATTATTTTCTTAGGTGAAACCCATAGCCTGGTAAGCTCTGGATCAAAGGGCATGGAAAATTCTGGGGCCTTCCTGAAGCCTTGTCATATTGGCCAAGTCAATATGAAGAGACAAGACCTTGGACTGTGGAGAAAGATAGGCCTTGGTCCTAACTTGCACTCTGCTGGGTGACCTTTGTTAAGGACTGACACTCTCTGAGCTTCGGTCGCCTCCATATAGCAGAGGGAGGAAAGTAAAAGCGTTGACTTCACAGGACTGTCTTGAAGCTCAGCTAAAATCATGGGTTTCAAGCCCTGAGCACAGTTCCTAGGAAGCAGCCGTCCCCTTGGACAGATGACGTCTGAGCGAGCACACGCTTTTAACTCTGTCTGCCACCTCCATCAGCTGTCACACAAGTCTCATACCCGGGCATGGCTCCATAGTACAATCTATGCCGGGGAGACAACGTGTCGGGGCCGGAATTTCAAAGGCACGCAGAACTGGTCTTAGCTCTTCTGCAATGCGAATAGAATCCCCTGTGAACAAATGCGTACTAGATAGAAAGAGTTTGGGTTCTTCTGAGCGTTGCGTCCCATTCTCTAGAAGTTCGGGGACTCAGAGTTGTGTGTTTTTGCTTCCTTGATGAACAAGATGACAGTGTCAAGCTCTGACACCCAGGAGCTGAGGGAAGTCCCTTTCTGCCCAGTTCCCTCTCTTCCAGGTTCTGTGTGAAGCGTGCTGAGGGCTAAGGAGCGAAAGAGAGAGAGGAATGATGCTCGCTGATCCCCAGCAAAAGGGCATGCACCTCCCCAACAGGTTTCAATCTGTTCGGTTGAAACCTACAAAGGTTAAAATTGGCCAGGCTCCCGGGGGAGGTGAGCGGTATGCGGTTGGCTTTGTTTGGGAACCTAAGTCCCCCATCTGCCCTTGCTTTGCAGCAGGCACATTTGTATGTTTGGATTTTCCAGAAGGGGTAAATCACACAAACAGAGCACCTCGGGAATCCTTCAGGGAGCCCAGCTCTGCTCCCGCCCCACTCCTGTTAAACACATGCCCCATTCTCCGGGCTGTGGAGAGCGCAGCACACACCAGCCTTGTCTAAAGAGCTTTCTCTGGAAAACTCATTCTTGGAGAGAACTTTCTTTGTGCAATAGTTCAGCCTTTTAGACTAAACAGACGATGAGAAAATAGTGAAGCCTAGGGAAAAAAAAAAGAGTTCCTTTTGGTAAATAGAGGAGGGAAGACGTTGCTTTGGGTTTAAGATCCTGCACCTCTCTGATTCATATTCTCCGGGTCAACAGTGGCACCCAAGCCAAGAAAGATATTGAGAAACAGACCCTCGTTTTCACTGTGTCCTGTTTTCTCTTTGTTTTCTCATCGCTTGGATGGTGCAGTGAGCCTGTCTGGCCTCCAAGTGCACATCTTGTGCTCTCCGGGTCCCAACACAGGCCTGCGGTATTTGGCCTGCAAAGCAGCATTCATTTAAAATCAAAGCTTTGAAGGTTGGTCTGGTTTGAGAACAATCCGGGAGCATAGGATTCCTTGGCATGTGGGCCCCTCGGGGCTGCGTGGAGAGAGGGGAGCCTAGTTTCCCCAGGATAAGCCCAAAGCGATGTTGAAGAATAGTCTCCTGGTTGATGGGCCTGGCTTGGAAACCAAAGCCAGGACAATTTCCCCCGTCCTCCATTCCTGTCCTTCCTCCAGTTGGGCTGGTCTGTGGTGCACACATCCTGTTTTTATTAGGAGGTGCATTTTGCTTCCAGCCCCTTGCGCCCAGCACCGCCCCCCCCTCCTCCTGGAGATGAGTCCCAGTTCCATTAACGTGCTGATGGAGCGCGGGGCAGATGACAGCACCCGCCCAAGGTTGAGCTTCCAACCGAGGAGGGAGGGAGTCTTGGACCAGCAATTTCGGGAGACAGTTAAAAGATTAGATAGTAAATTTACTTAACAGAGACTAATCGCCTGGGACTGGGTTTCATATCCTGTTTTGAAATAATGTATTTTCTTTTGTGCTCTGGTCTGAATCTGTCATCCCTCCTCTAATAATGAGAGGCAGCGGATTTTTAATCTTTGACCCTCTTCCATATAATCTAATCATGGTGGTTTTCTGATCCTCTTCTCCTTATTTGGTGAAGTTCGGGAAGGAGAAAGAACTCATTTCTCTAGCATGGCTGGCCATGCTCTGGTTCTCGTGAGGGGCTGGGCTGACCGGCAAAATCAGACCCTGCCCGCTGCAGGTCCTGTGCTCTTCAAATGGGGGAGGGAGGGAGGAAGAAGACAAGAAAAGGAAAGGAAGGCCAAAGGCTCTCATGTCTGAATCAGATGAATGAAGGTTGGCAATTGGGACAGTTGGGAACTACAATAAGACAGTCGTGACATCTGTTTCATACCAAGGCCACCTCGAGAGCTGTGAGTCACAGACTGAGAGCAGCCTTAGGTGAGGCCTCCTTCCACTGTCTTCTGGGTGTAATAGAGTTAGGAACGAGTCCCAGGTAATCCTCCGATTGTCTGCAAATGGAAACCTCTCTGCATTCAGCATCCTCCCTTTCCCTTTCGAGCTGGGAGGTCTTGGGGTGTCTCTCCTTCCTCTCTGGGCTTGACTCATAGGCGGTGCTTGACCCCAGGCAACCCGTGCTGAGGTCTTCCCTTCAGGTGGGGTTGCCAGGTGGGGTGGGAGTGTCTCTCCAGCCCCCCTAACTTTGGGAGTCGCCCCGACAGGAATCCTGAAGGCTGGAAAGTTGGGTTCAGTTTGAACGAGAAAGTGAGCAGAGGAATGCTTTCACCTCCCGCCTGCCCATCCTTCCCCGTTTGTGAGATTGTTGCTTAATTGTGCGAGAGGCATAGGCAAGATCTCCAGCATCTTCCTCTTCCCATCTCTCAGGGCTCAGTGACACTCCAGATAAAGCCAAGTCCTTTGGCCTCTTAGCCAGAGTTCTCTGGTTGAAAGCAACAAAACATAAGCAAATCTAGTTAATTAATAGGGGGTTTTGGAAAGCATATGGGGTGGGACATCTCAAATCAAAGAGAAGGTTGAAAAACAGGGCTTACAACGACAGGTACTGATCACCTTCAGAGGGTCCTGAGAGCAGCGATCGCTCAGCAGTTGTACCCAGGCACCACTGCTAATGAAAGGAGGTCAACTACATTCAGTTTTTTGGTCCCTTTGCCTACATATAATTCAAATGCCATGGAAGGAGAATCTCATTGGCTCAGCTTGGGCCATTCATTTGGCCGTGAAACAGTAGGGCATCTTGATTAACTGTCCTACCAGATTGTATGCAGGGAAAGGCAATTCCTCAGCAGGTAATAGGTCGGTGTGCTGTTATCCAAAGAGGAAGGTGATGGTAGGCAGCCAAAAGCCAACAAATTTCAACCAAACAGTCACAGGTCTCTGCCTCTCTAGCACCTGACCTTGCTAGGTGGGTCTTGCTATGACAGCGCACAGGCTTTTGCAAGAGACTGGTGATGCTTTCTTCTCTTGCCTCCTTCCCTTCACGGTACCACCATCACCACACCCACACCCATCCTCCTGTCAGTATCAGAACAGACAGACTCCTAAAACTCGACCTTTGGAGTTGAAGTTACTTTACTTCCTTGGAATTTCCAAGGTTCCACTCTTGTCTTCATTAACTTCCCTCCTGGGCCTCTTTATGCCCCATTCAGATCCCTGCCACCACTCAAGATCCCTGTCCCACACCCTCCCCCAAATTCACAGCTGAGATAAATAATTCATAGGCAAAATAAACACTCAGCCCCATCCCCAGATCTGCGTAATTACCTCCCTGGTGTGCACTGGCTCCGTCCTCCTGGGAAATGTGAGAAGGGAAACAGGTCCATTTAGCCTGTGAATGGTGCTTTATTATTTTGATGCATGAATGCGGAAGGAATAAGAGACAAAATAAAGTTAATAATACAATGCGGTGTAGATAATTCATCACTTAAATCAATAGGAACTGCAGGTCACTGAGCTGGAACTGGTGTTACTGTGATCCAAACATGGAATTAATAATTGAAACTACACTGATCTGTCTTCCCGGAATGGGAAGACAGACAACCCCAGGGATGATATATACAGCACAGGAGGAATGAGGCGATGGAGATAGACAGATGATTCATTTAATTCCTCCAGCTGTCACATACAGTAAATATGAAAATCTGCTTTCTATCTGGAATCAGCCTCATTTGGGAGCGACGTTAGCTGAACTATATCCTCAGCTGCGTGTTTATTTTTTCATTTATTGCAGGAATTTCAAATGATTGGTTAGCATGGAATGCCGCATTTTCTGAGGTTGAAAAGGCTCTCTAGCGATGTCTAGGCAGTGATAGGCACAGCACATGGGACCCCATTCATTACCTCCTCTGCACCCACCTGGGAATTCTGGGTCCTCAATTTCCCAGGAAGTTTGGTTGTGCAGCCGCGTGGGGGACAATAGAATCAGTGACCTGCAGCTACAGAAGAGTCAAGAAGAAGTTTGAGCAAGTTACATATTCTCTCTGAGCCTCAGTTTCCCTCCCTATAAAAGGAGACAATGATAGCACCTGCCTCGTGAGGCACTGAGGACCGAATGAGATGCGAATGAAGGGTGCTTAGAACCATAGCTGGCACCCGGTACCCACAGTGTTTGACATTGTTCTCGGTGGTGGTCATGGGGTTACGAAGCCAGGGTAAGGCTGAAGTTGGTGGTTCACAGAGAGAGATATATTGCTATTAAAATGAAGATCAACCCTAGATGTTTTGGCTCTTGAAGAAGTAGAATCAATTGTAGAAGTTCATCTCTGTCCTGTTGCCTTCTTCTTGTGGGAATGAGAATGAATGTGTCCACCCATAGGTCTGGACACATTGCAAAAGTAGGACCTCCCCTTGGAGGTGGGGATTCAGCTGAGTTAAATCGTCCTGAATAATGAAATGGGAGCAAGCGGGGAAGAACAGGTTTCTAGAGGACTCTTTCGAGAGAGGGAAACAAAAGAGAGAATCCAGGGAAGAACGCAGGAAGTGGAGCCTTGCAGAAAGGTGGCTGGATTTTTTAAGAACAGAGATGCTTAAAATTCATTTTTAAACCTCCCTCTATCTCCACAGCCTTCACATCAGTCTGCATCGTATACAAATGCTGTGTGTATCTGTGTGTGTGTGTCTGTGTGCGTGGGTGGATGGATGTTATGTCCATAAATGATGGAAAAGAGGCTGGGTTTCCTGGCTGGGGTGACGTGGTACGTGAGAGGAGCGGCACGTGTGAGATCAGCCAGCTGATTCATAAACTGATCCATTTTAGCAGAAGTAGGACTTCAAACCGGAACTCACTGGGAGGAGCCTGGTCTTGGCCCCCACCTCAGGCACTGGAGAGACTGGGCGGACACAGGGCTTCCCCGGCAAGTGAGGCGTATCTTGCACCCACTTCCTTTGCTCTTCCTCCTCCTCTTGTGTAGGCTGAGGAGGGCCTGGCTGGACAGCATCTGCCAGGTATGCTGAAGTCCTCTGTCCAGGAAGTCCCACCCTACATGTACCTGCATTTCTGATCGTTGTAGGGTCTGTCTGTTCCTTGTAAGTGACTTTTCTACCTATCCACAGCACCAGTCTGAGGACACCGTGGGGATGTGTGGTCAACCCTGGGAAAGAGAATGGTCCTCCACAAGACCAGCCCCCTGATGCCAAGAGGGAAGACTCAGGGGACACTCTCCCTTTTCCCCCATACTCAAAGGAGAGGCTAGAGGTGTGTTAGCAGGTGGAAGATAAGAGCCACCTCCTCTGGGGATTTCCTGAAGCCCCTGCAGCAGCTGGGATCAGATTCATGTGAGCTGGGCAGCTGGAGTACCTTGGTAGAGGAGAGATTGGTTTGGCCGAGCCTTAGTCTGCCAGGCACAGGGCCCAGGACAGAGAGTAAGTGGGTGACAGCCCCTCCCTAAGGATAGAGGTAACTGAACAACTATTTTTAAAGAGCCACCTCTCCTCTTCTCTCCAGTTGATTCCAGAGCCCAACAGGCTCTTTAAGTGGAACTGTTTTGGAGGGAAATACAATACAGTACATTGAATGCAAGCATTTGGTTCTAAAGTCAGCAGTACAATCACGTGTACCCGTAAAAATCCCTTAAATCACTCATAAATCTCCAGAACGTGGTCCCTTCAAAACTCAAAAGCCAAAAAGGGAACTTACTTTTTAAAATTCTGTTTTCTTTTGGGATCCAGCCTTCCCTGGAGTAGTTGAGGCCAAGATCTAGTCTGAACTGGAAAGACGATGGGGTCAGCAAAGGATTTTTCTCTTTTCGTCAAGCAATATAGTTCTGTTTCATAAGGCAGATGTGCTTACTGATGTGACTTCAGTAAATAATATCAAGAATGGAGAAGGCAGTAAACCAAGAAGCAAAAGACCTCAAATTGGGTCTAGCTCCACTACAAACTAGTTGTATGGCCTTGAACAAGACACTTGACCTCTCTGGGTAGTAATTTTCCAAACTTTAGAACAAACTCAGTGAAAATATTTAGATAGGTAAGTAGGTGAATAAATAGATTCCAGCTTTTACAAAAATGTGTATTTAAAGTGTTCCAAAATAGAGGAGAATAAGATACTTTTATAATTACGGTTTCACAATTATCTGTACTTTTCATGAAAGCCCTGTGAACTAGAAATCTAACCTTTCCTCTTTGATATTGTTGAATTGGATTACAAACAGCCAGAATTTATATACAAAGTGTTGAATATATCCCATTTTAGAATTGAAATCAGCTAATATTTGTGATGTCCTCCTTGTGAACCAAGAAAAATCCTTCTTGTTATAGATGCCATGTATGTTGGAGATACAGAAGGTAAATTAGAGGCAAGTCTTGGTTGACTATTTGATACCCTAGGGAGACAACTTTGGCGGGTTGGTACCATCTTACAGAACTTGGAGGCCTTACTATTTAGGACTTTTAAAATTTACACTTTCAGGGAATTTACTTCTCAGAGGCTGAATTTACTCAAATAGACCATGAGGCTGTTGGACTAAATCTGTGGTCTTCAAACATGTTGATGAGGTTCTCTGCACATGCCCCAGAGGCCCTTTCGGAGTGGGGAAGGGAGAAAGGAGGTGAGGAAATTCCTAACTGTCAAGACTCCAGGTTCCCCTGGGCCTCTGCTTGCAAGGATACAGCTCTACTTTTATCTGATCTTTATATTAAGGGTTTCATGTCAGATTTCATTTAAATAAAGGGTCCATGGTAAGAAAAAACAGAAAGAAAAAAGACAGATGATCTTTAAAGTCTGAGGTCTGCCATGTCTAAGTTTTTGTGATGTTTATAGAGAAAGAGACAAAAATCTGAGTTTATGAGTCCTGGGCAGATGAGTCTTAAGCAGAACACCCAGCCCTCTGCTAGTTTCCAAGAAGGAATGTAGATTCCTTTCCATCATCCCACTCACCTAAGGGCCAGGAAACCAATATATATAGTTGATTCTCATTACGCACGATAGTTATAGACTACAAAGTCACCTTGAACACTGATTTAGTGAATACTGAATCGTTTGCCCCTAGGGGAAGTATGTACACACACACACACACACACACACACACACACACACACACACCTCACATAAATCATCATCTTAATTCCTAGACACAATTCATCCTGGTAGATTCTGTTTTCTCTATTTTATGAAAGGAAAAACAAGGTTCAGAAGTATTAAGTGGATTGCCTGAGGCCACCCCACTAAACAGATGCCAAGGTTGGGATTAAACCCCATACTAGCCTGAGAGCGGATCTTCTTGCCCTGCACGGCCCTGCCCCCAGACTCTCCACCTCCGGCCACATCTGTGAGACCTGAGACAAGAAGGCAGAGAATGGCCTTGTTTGACCTTACCTGGGCACGTGTACATTGGGCAACTCAAAATTTTTGCCTGTCTGCACATGTCCATAAATGACCTTGAAAGCATGGCGAGGATTGATTTTGGGGTTACAAAGAAATTTTCGCAAGTAGGAGAATTTGCAAAGATGGAATCTGCAAATAATGAAGATCAATGAATGATCTTCAATAATGAAGGTCTATCCATATAATGTCAGCCATTTGCATTCTAGTCAAAACTAGGTAAATTATTCATTTTAGTATTCTGTTGTTCATGTGCACAGGACATTTTATGTATCCATTTGCCTTTCATGGTAATCTATTAGTCATGTGATCTGGGTGGGACCCCCTTGAACAAGTCAGAATTTTCCCATTTTAACTAATGAAAAACTAAAGTGGAAAATGAATGCGTTGTAAGAAGAAAATGTAATTATACGTAACAGTTCCCTCCTTCTCTGCCCGCTTACTTTTCTCTGCTCCACCACTCCCTGCTGCCTCCCCTGAATCCTACTCTCCAAAGGAAAGTCCTGTTTTTACCA
This sequence comes from Balaenoptera physalus, assembly GCF_965194825.1. Lineage (NCBI taxonomy): Eukaryota > Metazoa > Chordata > Mammalia > Artiodactyla > Balaenopteridae > Balaenoptera > Balaenoptera physalus. The sequence goes on from NC_138890.1 coordinate 29,423,962, forward strand.
ACCTAGTTCCTATTTTACTTGTGACGTGAAATCTGGAGAATGAGTAGAGAGACAGGACCTGAGAGGCAGTAACATGGCAGGATTGACTGAGGGATGGGGCGTGTTGCAAGAAAGAGTATGCAAAGCATCCCCAAGGGATGTACATAACACATGGAGATCAGGAGAAAGGGTGTCTGAAAGGTCTTCCTCCAGATAAGTATAATTTTAGAGATTCAAATAAATGTTAGAATTCCCATTTAACCATCTGTGGTTGCCCAACTACTTCTTTACATATAACTCTATGTAGACACTGGGCCACTAGGACCATAGTTTTATCAGGGTTATGGGACAAACCTAGCATCTGTATCTATTGATGCATATTTATTTTTATAGTCTTTGTAGAAATATTTTTCTATATTGGAGTCATTAGAGAACAGGTAGGTGACTTTGGATGGAAAGTATAAAGGCAAATATAATTTCTTTTCTGGAAGAATGAATATAAAATTGTGGGCAGGGGAGTGGTGTCTTAGTGTCACAGGGCGTGTAACCCTTTGGAAGAAAAATGTTTCAGGATCAGTCTATGTCTTTCATGTTTGGTTCTCCTAAGAAGAGAAGCAAACCTGGTTGATATCTAAGAGTTTCTCTTTCCTCTTATGTTATTTAGATTCTATAAGCCTCAAGTTCCTCATCTGTAAAGTAGGGATAAAAACATACCTATCTCAAGCCAGTCCTATGAGGATTCAGTGAGATAAACTTAGCATAGTTCCTAACACCAACTAACAACACAATATATATTCTTTGTTATGATAATGGTTATTAACATCCTAACAGTGCGAAAATTTAATCAAAGAGAAGTTTTTAAAAGACATTTCTAAAGAGAAATGAAAGCACATGTCCACACAAAGCCTTGTACACAAATATTTATAGCAGCATTATCCGTAATAGCCAAAAAGTGGAAACACTCCAAACGCTCCAAATAAAGGACAAATGGATAAACAAAATATGGTATATCCATACAATGAAATATTATTCATCCATAAAATGTAATGAAGTACCGATACATGCTACCACATGGATGAATCTTGAAAACATTACGCTAAGTGAGAGAAGCCAGTCATTAAATATTATGTGTTACATAATTCAATTCATATGAAAATCCAGAATGGGGAAATCTATAGAGAAAAAAAAAATAGACGAGTGGCTGTTTAGGGCTGGGGGGAGGACAGAGATGGGGGCACGGGGTGATCGCTAAAGCATTTGGGGTTTATTTTTGAGGTGATAAAAACTGTATAAATTGACTATAGGGACGGTTGCACATATTCGTGAATATATTAAAAACTATTGAATTGTATGCTTTAAATGGATGAATTGTAAGGTATTTGAATTATGTCTCAATAACGCTATTTAACAGCATTAGAAAGCTGTAGTTATATTCATGACGGGCACGGAAACAGGACAGAAGGAACCTGTCTGTGTCCCTTCATTCCTTCGGGCTCTGCAGGGACAATATCCAGAATCTATGTTCTGCTGAAGTTTAACATCCTTAAGTTGGAAAGAATTTCAAAGGTCATCTAAGGAAAATATGCCCCAGTCACTGCCAGCATTTCAGCTCAGCCAGACACTTCTTAATCTCTGCTTTTACCAGGAAATTACACCTAGAGAGGAGAAGAGAACTTAAAAATCCATGTGGGGAATATTTGTGGTACGGCTTGGGGGGAAGGAAGGACTTGAGAAAGAATGCATTTGACCCCATGGATGGGAGGAGAGAGCAGAGTGACAACAGCTGCCCCGAAGTGTGGGTGAGATGTTTCATGCTGCTCACACCCCGTGCACAAGCAAACCCCAAGCAAAAGTAGGCAGACACAGGTATGAGTCTAGAGCAGACAGCGAAGGGAAGAGAGAGAAAGGGAACCAGCAGTCAGGAAACCTTCACTGTGAGTACATACCACACCGGGTGCTTCACAAAGGTCCTCTCGCTTAGTCTCTGTGACATTTCTAAAGGTAGGTGTTATTATACCACTTTTACAAATAAGGAAACTGCAGCTCAGAGAGGTGATGTTCCTTTTCAGAAGGCACTTAATTAACAAGTAGGGAAACTGAGATCCAAGCGTAAGACCTTCACCAACATCGCCCTAAAGCAGACCTGGGAAAAGGGTCCGCCATAATCCACCCGGTTGCTCCAGTCAGAAACCTAGGAGTCATTCTTCATGCTCTGATTTCTCCCCCTACTTTCCCCTCAACCAGTCCATCCAGCAAGGCAGGTTGGATCAAGGTCCTCACCTGGTCCCTCGAGGTCATGCATGCCCTGGCTCCTCCTTCCCTGCCCAACTCATGCTAGACCATTCTCTGCCCCTTGCTCACCCTTCTCCCAATCCACTGGGAGAACAACTGTGCTTTCCTCTGCCAGGCATGCCCTTTTAGGTCTTCTCACCTTCTCGTACTTCGCGATCCTTCTCGTACTTCAGGTCTCAGCTCAGGAGTCACCACCTCTTCAGAGAGACTTCCTGGCAGCCCGTCTGATATGGCCTTCTCCAAATACTTCCTTCCCCATCACCATGATTATTTCCTATGTAACACTTGTCTTAATCTGCAGTTTATTTATATGTAGTCATATTTGTTTGCTATGTCCCTAACTATAAGTCCAGGAGGGCAGGGATTCAATTCTCTCATTCCCTGAGATAGTCCTGGAACCCAGGACGGTGTCTTGCCCTTGGCAGATGCTCGGGAGGGAGCA